>NW_024066034.1:0-2752864 GCF_014898435.1 Botrytis sinoallii | reverse complement strand
GAGCTCGGTCTGGATGTCTAAAACTCCATGTTGTGCCACGATCAAGAAGTCTCCATCGGCACTGTAAAATGCTTGGTTCTTGTCCATACTCTTTCCGGCAGCGAAGATAAAGATTCCAATTCCATGTTTCAATGTTGGATCACCGGCTCCAGCTACCAGTTTCAGACTGTGTACCCAATCCACTGTCTCATCTAGATCGAATGGATCCCATCTTAGTTGATTTGGTATTTGATGTAATTTGTTTCCTTCTGGATTTGTGTTGTAGGAAGAGGTCTCGCGAGGAGTAAAAGGTTGATGCGATGCTGCCTGGAGAATTCGGTGTAGCCCATGATTGTTGATTTTCATGTCGGGGGGAGCGTAATGCTGTACCGGACAGCTTTTCGGCGTACAGACCATAAGGAGGCTTTTGAGGAGAGTTGGCACCTATAGGGAGAGCACCTTCGACAGCTTCGGATCTGCGAAAGCATTAGAAAAATTGGGAAAAGTGATGAAGGGGTTGTGAATATAAGCTTACTCATGATATGAGCCGAAACCATTTTGATATTTATACTTCTCCGGTGTATTGAACTTTGTGACGGGCATTTCGAATTGCCTGTGATGGTATATATGGAATTAATTTATTGTTCGGAATGGCTCTTGGGATGTTTTGAGAAGGTATGAAAGATTTGAAAGATTTGAAAGATATTAAATTGAAAGTAAGTTTGCGAAATCCTTTTTGAATCTTTATCAATCGAGCAAAACAATCCATGAATTGTTATACCGCTCATGACGAAGTTGTTTTCCCCGCGTACAGCCGATAGGATTCCAAAACATCGGGGTCACCAAATCAATCCATTCCGCATGCGGGGTGAATATGAACAGCCAAGATTAGTCATCACAATTCTTCATTTTCTTCAAACGGAATTGATTCCGTAGGGACCATCTGCACTAAAGTTGCAGAACAAAGTCAATTCAGATAATTCTAGACTAACTCAACCTTCACTCCATACAAACTTCATGATTGATCATTATGCTTTCAAGTCTTTCTTCACTCTGGATTTCATCTCCATATTTTCAGGTACGGAAGGGAACCCGCGCGGAATATAAACATCTGGGGCTGTACGATCGGGTCCCATCTCTCCACACATTCTCACCATGAACCAATCACCATCCATTATTCTCAAACTTGAAGATGCATTCACGATCTCCCGATGAACTTGGTAATATCTTACAGCTCGTACGGTCAAGCCTGGAAACTGGGACTCATTCTCCGCAAGGACAAGTTTGTAAGAATGGGCTCACAGATGAGACATGGAATAGAATCGTATTGCTTGGACTTCATTATATATTGTCCATTTCTTCTACAATCTTACCTTCATTCACATTGACTGTCTTACTTCACTCTTCCTCCTCCTCCTCCTCCTTCTCTTCGTCAATATCATCTATATCACCACAATGTCTCCTGAAACCATCGGCATTGCGATTATCGCCACGGTTTTCTTCATTGTTCGATACCTAAATCGTACAGATACCCCAAAGATTCAGAATCTACCGGAAATTCCTGGATATCCTCTCTTTGGAAGTCTTCTAGAATTTGGTGTCTCTCATGCATTGGTAGCCAAAAGATTGGCGGAAAAGTATGGTGCTGTCTTCCAAGTAAGATTAGGAAATAGGGTAAGACATCTCACCATCTCCGCGGAAATGTCTCACTAATGGTAAATAGCGAATTGTATTCGTCAACACTTTCGATGCGGTCCGCCATTTCTGGGTTACCAATCAATCGGCTTTGATCTCTCGTCCTACTCTTCATACATTCCATAGTGTCGTGTCTACTTCTCAAGGCTTCACCATTGGGACTTCTCCTTGGGATGAGTCTTGCAAACAACGAAGAAAGGCTGCAGCTACTGCTTTGAATCGTCCGGCTGTTCAATCTTATATGCCAATCATCGATCTTGAGTCTCAGGTTTCCATCAGAGAGTTACTCAATGATAGTAAGAATGGTCAAGTTGACATCGATCCTATCTCTTACTTTCAAAGATTTGCTCTCAACACTTCTTTGACATTGAACTATGGATCAAGACTTCACGAAGTTAAGGATAGGGATTTACTTCAGGAAATCTGTCATGTGGAAAGAGCTGTTAGCAATTTCAGATCTACGAGCAACAACTGGCAGGATTACATTCCCTTACTGAGATTGCTACCAAAGTCGAACACCGAGGCTATCGAATATAGAGAAAGAAGAGACAAATACTTGAACTTCTTATTGAACAAACTCAAGAAACAAATCGATGAAGGAACAGATAATCCTTGTATTACTGGAAACATTATCAAGGATCCTGATGCAAAGTTGAATGAGAGTAAGTTTACTGAGATCTATCAATTGTGTAACACACTAACCCGCCTCAGATGAACTCAAATCCATCTGTCTAACAATGGTTTCTGCTGGTCTCGATACAGTTCCTGGTAACTTGATCATGGGTATTGCATATCTTTCCTCTGAACACGGTCAAGAAATTCAACAACAAGCATATGAAGAAATTATGAAGGTTTACCCAGATGGAGATGCATGGGAACGTTGTCTTGTTGAAGAAAAAGTTCCATATGTTACTGCTTTCGTTCGCGAAGTTCTTCGATTCTTCACTGTTATTCCTATTTGTCTTCCAAGAACCAGTATCAAAGATATTGAATACAACGGGGCTACTGTTCCAGCTGGCACTACTTTTACATGGTAAGCTTCCTTTTGAACTTCAAAGACTTCAGACTCATATTAACGCTTCTCTAGAACGCTTGGGCCGCTGACTACGATTCTACCCACTTCAAATCCCCCAATACCTTCTCCGTTGATCGCTATCTTGATAATCTCGAAGGCGGCGGTACACCTCACTATGCTTACGGTGCCGGTTCTCGCATGTGTGCAGGTTCACATCTTGCGAATAGAGAACTCTTCACTGCATTTATTAGATTGTTCACTGCCTTTCGAGTTGTGGCTCCGAAAGATCCAAAGGATAGACCGATCCTAGATGCTTTGGAATGTAATGCGGTCAAAACTAGTTTGACAACAGATCCTTATTCATTCAAGGTGGGTTTCAAGGTTAGGGATCAAGGGAAGTTAGAGAGATGGATGAGTGAGGCAGAGGAGAGGACGAAGGATCTTCATTGAGGAGAATGAGGTGGTAATAATTTTGGAAAAGATGAGTCTGGCAGGGACGATGAATAATTTATCGATTTAAGATGAAGGTCATTTTATCATGATTCATGACACGGAATGAAACGTCTTAGATATTAGCATAGCTTGGTCTTTTGTATTGCGTACTGCATAGCGAGTTTTTGTTTTTTGGGGGGTTTTTTCCAGCATCCAGTTTTAGAAAATTCAAGAGAAGAGATTGAATAAATATGAGAAAGATAGTATTCAGCTTTTTCGCACGCGGTTGATATCGTGTATATTCAATTCATCGACTAGTAGTTTTACAATGTTTTTTTTCCCTGTGTTTTTGACTAGTTGGTATGAAAATCAGTGAAAATCCTCTATCTTTATCTACCTCTCTTTAAATATTCGAATCAGAATATCAATTAATAGAAATAGAAATGTGTTGGAAACCGTAGAGGTTAAAAAAGCAAATATCTAGTAGTACTTTGATAAACCGTAACGACTATTGATGGTGAGTATCTAGTTTTTGTTAGTAGGGGATGAATGAATAAATGGATGGATGGATGGATGGATGGATGTAATGATTCTGCGGGGATTTTTGTTGATATTATTCTTTTTTTATTCTTGTTATTGTTATTCTTATTCTTATTCTTGTATTTTCGTGTGTTTTTATAGGAGAGGGGAGGAGAGGGGAGGAGAGGAGAGGATGAAGATGGGTTTTGGTTTATGGGCAAGAAAAGAGGGGGGAGGGGAAGGGGGGGGCTATCTTATCTGAGGTTTGTGGTTGATTTTGATTTTGATTTCGATTTCGAGAATTGAAGTTGGAGAGCAGTCTTGTGGTGAGAATAGATAGGTATTATCTCTTCTTGGGAAAGGGTTTTTGTTGTTGATGGGTTGGTTTAGTGATATACTGGTGTTATCTACTTCTGATTTGGTACAACTTACAACTTACTATTGGATAAGTTTCTGAAGATTACCTACCTCGTTTGAGTTTGAGTTTGAGCTTGATCGACTGGGCTTCGTGGAATCTGGAGAGATGTCAGTGTTATATACAATACTTTGGACTGATGATATGGTTCTTGTGTGTTTATTGCGGGGATGATGGGTAGGTAGGTAGGTGGTTGATGTGAATCTATACGTTGATAAGTGAGTCAACTTTGCGATCAACAGGGAAGGGGCACTCGCGGGAAATTAGACGGGTTTGTACGTGAGAAGCGCGATGCGGGGTGGTGACGACACAAGGAATGGAGGTTGATTGTGATGCTAATGGAACATCTGAGATAGAATCGTTTACCAAATCTGGTGACGGAAGGATGCGAAAGTTTCTGATGCTGAATACCTGTATAAAGTAAAGCATGTGGTTTCGTTTTTCAAAGTGTCATCTCCATTTCAAGATAGAAATTATCCTGGCAATCATGGGAGTATATTCTGAATTTGAGAATTAAAAATATGGCGCGCGTATTCATGTGTGTAAGATCACTTTCTTATAATTCTTCTTCCTCATCGTCATTTTTAATCGTGACCGTTGAGTCGACTCTACCTCCTCGAATACTGTTGTTAATAAGGGGCAGTTTTATTGTCACTTTTAAGATTTTTATCAAAGGAAATATGATATGTACTCTGTATCGCGGATGATTATACTGTTGAGTGATGTTGACTCCTTCTCTTGAGCTTGAGAAATAGAGTAGTGTAAACGCAGAAGACGGTCCTGAGAGGCTTGGTTGATGTCATATATTTGGGATGGGTCTTAGAAGATGGGGTGGGAAAGGGATTTTATACTCCTTCTGGGGTGAGTATATTGGGGGACAGAGGGAAGAATGGGAGTTGTGCAGATGAATTATTGCGAATTTTGGCTTTGGGGGCGAGTGCGAGATGCGGGAAGGAAGAAAATAGAGGGTGTCATGGAGAAATAGCCGAGTGAATCGCCGTGTATAAATTGGGTGGACTTCTCGTGATTTTAGAGCTGCAATGGTTTGTGATAGGAAGAATTCCGTAGTTAGCGAATGGAGGTTGAGATGCAAAGTTGTGTTCACCGAAGCGGTAACTACCTCTTGCTTAGATTCTCGTATTGAGGCTCTGAAATGTGAGATATCTGGATACTTTAGGAATCATGTTGTCATTTATACGAAGATACTTACTGTAAGTATGGAACAGTATCGCGACAATGATCTCTGCCAGTGACGGTGAATCCCCATTCTCCAGCACCTCGTATTGTATTTTCTCTGTAGACAATGAAAATTACCACGGCGCATTCGGAAAATTGCGATTCAAGAATCAATCCTATTTCCAATCCGCACCAATTTCTTGTGCTTGGCTCTCAGTTGACCCTTTTCACATAAAGGTTTCAGTCCATTCTTAAAAGGAGGTATTCTTGTGGTTGGACGTTGGTTTAGGTTTTCGATTTATATAGTATGTACTTGCGCTAGATGGGTTTTAAGTGAATATCTTGGATACAATCTTGTTTTATGTTCATACTGTTTAAGTCGACTCGTGATAACCTCCTTGTGAAGTATAAAGCAAGCTTTTCCTCTAATCGAGATGATATGATATAAGTGAGAACAACATGAATCGCTGATGAAGAATTGACGTCACTTGATTCCAATACCGCCGCTGGATATGGTTTAAAGAAGCCATGCACGTAAGGAACGAGAATTTATATGAGAGGAAAGTTTGTTAAGTTTACAGTTTCCAAGTCACAGCCATCATTGATAACCCCGTAAATTTTTTCTGAAACAATCTTCAACTTCATCAAATAATAGATTCTCCACAACCGAAAGATCACAATCCCCAGAGTCCGAACTTCCAAAACATGTACTTAAAGACATCATCTCAGTTCCTCCTTGGCACGGGAATCGTAGCATAATAAGCCATAGCTGCCATATTAATCTCCGGGGTCAACTCTTTTCCTTCTTCCATCATCTTAGCTAGGAGTTTGAAGTAATGGATGTAGAATGCCTGGGTTTTGGTCAGTCGAATCTCTACCCATCTAGTTGCCATCTTTTCCCCTCCTCTTCCTTTTCTCCCCTTTTAAATTTCCAATTATCCTCCATCATTCTCTCCCACTAAAGCCTATCCCCAAAGCAAGAACCACAGGTAGCGATTAAAACACAAGCCAGGTAAAAATTCAAACATACCGGAGTAAAAGTATTAACAAATTTCGCCTCCTCATCCGTCTCATTGCTAAATGTGTGAGGAGCTCTGGGAGGCACAACCACATAATCACCTACTCCTGCATCGATTCTCTTCTCGGATTCGCCGGTTGAGGGATTGGCGGGCACCTGGAAGGTTATTACTTGAGGGTATTATTAAAGCTAGAGTAGAAGTAGTGGGTCTTGGGGGGGTGATGGTAGGATGCGAGAAGATGAAGGGAATGAATGAGCAAGGAAATAAGAAAGCCCCCCCCCTTTCGTAACCAAGAAGCATTCATCATGCATCCCGTGCCAGTGAGCTGGCGGCCCCCTTTAGACCCGCGGGAAGAGTGCCCTCAACGGTCGAATCCGGTTATCTATCATTTTTGTTAATTTCTTATTATATTTCTTATATCATACTACGGATGAACTCCACGCGTCTCCCATACCAGTTCCCTCAAACCTAAACACAGGCAGGAACTAATAGGTAGTCCAAGAGAGAACAAAATAAGAAACACATACCAGTCCTACTCCCATCTTCTAAAACTCTCAATTTGACATTTCCCAATGTGATGACCTCCCCTGTCTCTGATTTGACATAGTGGACTGGAACATTTGGTTGAGGGGCAATTGATACGGGAGGACTCATTTTCTCAGCGAAATTTTTTTGATGGTATCTGTGAAAACAACTGCGGTACTTCGTCGATTTGAGCGCGGTTTGTGCGTTTGCGAAACGTGACGAGTGCGTAGAAAAGGATCAATGGAGGAAGTATGAGCGAACTGTAATTTAAAGCGCAACGAAAAGAATCTGAATAGACACTGGCACTACATCTTTATATCTTCAATCTCTACTCCAACCTCTTTCAAGGATCAATCGTGAACCACCGCAATCATACAACAATGAACCCCAAGTCGGATAATCTCTCTCCAAATTTGCCGATCCTCTGAACCTCATCATTCAATCTGATTGGTTCGCTCGCACCAACGGGCATCAACGAACACCTTGGAAGATGTCGGAGTAAGCAGAGGACCGAAGTGCGGTTAAGGATTCTGCGCTTACTAATGACTGCAGGATGCGGACTTCAACACTTGTTGAATGTATCGGATATCAAATTTAAATCCGTAGTATTGACTGGTTTGTTGTATGGCTATCGTGATGTCCTTGTCTACTGCGGATATGATGGAAGGGAGGGGATGCGGGTGTACTAGTGGAAGGCTCACCAAAGACATGTGCTTTCACTGGAGTTCATAAAAGAATGAGAAACTCTGCATTCTCTTATTTAACTAGGTAGCTATAATCAAAGTTTCAAACGATTGTTCGAATTAGATTGAATAGTCTCCATTTTCTGATCGAGTTGAATTGAGATACACTCTATGTCCTCCAAATTCTTTTAGCAATTTAGTTTTCCATACCATCGTTCTTCCGAAACCCGCTGAGTAATTTATCATCATTCAAATATGCAAAGAAATATTCATTAAATAATTTCAGATCAATTTTCCAAAAGTCCCTCCTCGTTTCCAAATCAACCCTGCCACTGAACCTTTCCACTTCTTACCAAATTAACCATCCCGGTGGGCAACAACCCCTTGTCCACAACAGCCAATCCTCCAAATCTCTCTATCATTTCTTCTCCATAAAGCTTCACAACCCATTTCCAATATCCCATATCCAATCCCTCAAACACCGAAGAGAAGCCACCTTCAATTGCCTTTGCCTGAATCATATCAGACTCATCCCAATCCGCCGATTCTTTGCTTGGTTGCTTGAGTAGATCCTCAAAGACCCCAACTAGAGTTCCTTCCCAAGAGTCGACAGATTTTTCTCTATATCTGGTGAATTCTTGGAAAGACATAAAGTCTTGCAGACCAGGGAGATTGAGATTGTCGAGTTGCCACTGACGCGCCATTGCCACATTGACTTGAGGAGCTCTCTTTTCGAAATTATCTTTAGCCACTCTATATGCTTCAATCTCCGCCTCGAAGAAATTATCCATCAACGTTTCCGGGGTTTCATATACCCCATCTCGTAATTGTAAAAGCCCAATGAAAGGATTGTGCAACTCAAGACCGCCAAGACTAGTTGGGAAGTAAAGATATCCATCGGGGACATTGTCGATCCCAAATCTCTCTTTCAAAGTATCTTTGAGATATGAAACCACGTTTGTATTGGTAAAGATCAGATTTTGAATGTGTCGGAAACTTGATAGCATAGCGTCAACATGTGCACGACCAAAGGAATTCGATGGTTTTCCGAAGTTTGAGGTGAAGAAGCGACCGGCATAAGTATTCCAGGCTTGGATCCATGAGAAGACACTTTTCTTATCACGGAGCTGGGATTGAAGTTCTGAAACATGTTGATCGACCATAGGTTGATCAATGATAAAGTGGCCGGTGGTAGGATCTAGTTTGAGAAAGCCCCAGCGAATGTCTCCGACAGGAAGAGAAGGGTCCATGGGCTGCTTGGATCCACTAGATGTGATGCGTACAGAGCCGGTTTTACCTTTATTAAGCGTAACTCCCATAATTTCTGAGAATTGAAGAATTGAATTCCATCCTTTGACAACAGATTGGTGAGAAGGCGACCAAATCCAAAAGTCATCATGCATTCTGTAAAGTTGAACTCCATCTGTGCTTTGATTTACAGCGTAATCAAGACAGAAAAGAATTGTTTCGCCGCAAACAGCAGACAAAGCGTGAGCTCCGGGAACACCACGCTTCCGAATGCGAGCTTCCGCGGATATATCATCATCGACAAATTTCAGGGGAGCTTCAAGAAACTTTTGAAAAAATCTCGACCATTTTACCGATAAACCAAAGAACTCAAGAACACAGAAAATAGTGGAATGTGGCAATGATGGACCAAATGACTCAAATTCGGAGCGAGCACAGCTTATCTCGCCATGAACCTTTGTATTAATGATAATCTCAGTTGACAGTAAATGAAGTATGAATTGCTTGATCTCCATTGGCGTTTTTGGCAAATCATCGGAATCCCCTTCATCGGCGTTCAGAAACGAATCGAAATCAAAATCTGTAAGTACACTTGCAGCGGGATTGAATCCAGTTGCCTGTGCCTGCATCTTTGCTCTCTTTCTCTTGGGCGCAGGAGGCGGAGCTTGCTGTGCTTGCTGTGCTTGCTGTGCTTGCTGTGCTTGCTGTGCTTGCTGTGTTTGCATAAGGTTACGGTGAGACATAGCTGGTCCCTGCCTCAGAGACATCAGCGGTCTGGAGAATTCAACCATATTATAATTGGCTTCTTCGACTCCGTCCTGATCTGCTTGCTCATCTTGTTCCGAATCGGGAAGCTGAGACATGAAGTATATGGATTTATAAAGTTCCTCCCGCTTCTCCATAACACTTCCCTGACGGGTGTATGATGGTCCCAGGTAGAAATCTCTTCTTGCCTTATCAATTGGGGGAATAGGTTTGTTCAGTTTTGACCATGCTCCATCGAAATCGGAGAAACCTATGAAGGCTTTTTTGAAGAAAACAGACCATTTAACACCAATATATTGAAGGAACAGTGCTTCTAGGAGATCTTCGTCAATGAACATATGATGCGTACCATTAAGGTGACGTCTTTGTTCAACAGCAATGTCCCTGTTCCATTCCCAGATATCTATGGATGCAAGACGCATGTTCAGAACATCTGCGACTTCTGTAAGAATGACGGGACTGGCAAGGAAATCCTTTAGCGCTGCACGCTTTTCCTCTGATAGAAGACCGGAAGATATAAGGCCATTAATAGTCCAACGTAAAACAGTAGGATCAAATTGGCCTGGGGCAGATAAGGTATTTCCGAATGTCTCAACTTCTTTTCGTAGAGCAATCAAGGCTTTCTTGGCTTGCCCATTCTTCCCATCCATTCCAAATAAGGTAGTCAGGTATGTCGTGATTGCCTTATGATCGGTTTCGAAGGGTTGGAAGACCAAATCTTCCCAATTTGCTCGTCCCTCAGTCCTAGCAACGCTCTCCTTCTTGACTTTTTGAAACTCTTCATCGATTTCCGAAGTGTCATTGGCAACTTCGACGGCTTTATGTTGCTGCTCTGCTGAAAGCCATTCTGTAACCAACTCGCCATACAAAGTCGCATACTGGTGTTTTGATGATTGCACATCAATGTGGCGTACCAAGTATTTTTCCCACTGCTCTAGAGTCTTATCGGAGATGGATGGATCATATTCAGCTTGTGCGATAAACTTCTCGAGATTCTTGACAAGCAGTTCAAGCGGAGATAATTTGATGTTACTGTCGTGACTACGCTTTTTCGCAACTGAGGTCGTGATTGCGAAGCTTTCTTTCACACCTTCCAATAATATCTTTAGCCTTTTCCGTTGGTCGAGTTCATTGCTTAGTTTGTCGGAGAGAGCATCCTTTTGGCTTTCGAAATGATGGCGCTTCTTGGAAAGTTCAGTAAGCTTTGTAGTAGTGATGGATTGAAGTGTCTCGGAGAAAACTCCTCCAGACATGGTGGAGATGGGAAGTTATGGAAGACAAGGTGTTTTATGAAGGATAGGAGAATATGGAAGGTGCAGCTTAATAAATCCAAAAACTAAGGGGATTTCTGTAGAATGATGAATGAAAATATTGTGAGTGATGGATTTCTGAATACTGGGGGGTCATGCAGTGATATTTATAATCGAAAAGAGAGGGTGACGAGGCGGTGCAGGCAGCAGTGCAAACCACTCCGCGTCACGTGTTGATGTTACACTAAAATTTAGAAACACGTGCACAAAGAAAACTTCATGTCAACCGCACCCTGAAGCAGAGTAGGAAAGTTTGACGGTCGTTATCTCACTTTCAAACCCTCTTTGTCGATAAAATTTTTATAGTATTGAAGATTCATATTGGTCTTTTTAATACTATTAATATTTTGGATTGCTTACTAATAATCAATTTTTTTCAGTCAATTAGGGATTGGGGGGAATGTTTATTTTTTCAAAAGTCTGAAAATATTTAGGCATATTTTTGATAAACAATTTAATTCATTTAATAAAAGCACTTTAATTATATATATTACCCTTTCAATTATTATTTATTAAAAAACTAATTAAAATATTCGAAAAAGCTCAATTGATATTATTATATAAATCGACTTTAAATTAATTAAAATTATAATTGTTATAAAATTCAATTAGAAAGTTTTTTTTTCAAACTAACTAAGTTATTTTCAATAATTTCAAATTATTTTCACTAATAATAAAAATAGTATCAATCGAATTATTTTATTGAATTGAATATCTTACAAGTCTTTTCAAATATATTAATAACGTTAGGATCATATTATCGATAATAATTAAATTCTGAATATAAAATACCTTAAGTTTAAAGCATTTTGCTTCAGAATTTTAGAGTTAAAAGCATCCAATCTCTTCGAAATCAATAATAACTTTTATTATTTAAGATTCTATTTATATAAAAAGAATAAGCTAAATAAAAGAATTTTTGGAATATATATTTTTTAATTGAAAGTTGTGGTGATAATGGATTTCGAAGAGGGTGGATACTTATTTTATTGAAATATTATTATTTGAAATATTACTTTTTAATTTTCAAAGCTGTATTTGTATATAATCTAATAAAGCTATAATAATAAAAATTATATCAAAATTGTTAGAGTAGATAATAGCAATGAATCAACTAGGTATAATATAGCACAAAGACTTTTCATTAATTTCTCTAAACTATGAAAATTCTACAATTTATAATTATACGCGGATTGGCGTTGGCCCGGGGTAGGCCTATAGGGCTATTTACATGTTCTTGCCAGTTCTTACACGGATTGATTATGATAAAGTTCTTTATTTTGTACATTACGCTTTGAGATATATATATTTATTTCCCGAAATCGATTTATATAATATAAGAAAATGAGGCGTTGTGTAATTATATCCGGAATATATTTCAAAAGAAAATAAGAATACTATAAAGTTATAAATAATTAATAAATAATATTCCAATATATTTATTATTTTTATTAATAAATTATTAAAGGCTCTATAAATTCTCTTTATTTTCCTGAATACATTTTTCTTTTTAATAGGTTATTCTTTATTTGTTATCTTTCTGGTTCTTGTTTTATTATAACCGCTTCTTAATTCATTGGTCCTTAGGCGATTGCAGCTTGATCTGTAGTAGGCTTTGCTGATCTAATTATTCTTATATATTTTTGTTATTTATCGTACAGGACAATAGCATATCACGATGGAGGGGAATGATTGGACAATAATGGTATAAGTATAAGAATGTGTATATCTCCTCATCTACAGTTAGAACTGATCTCTTCTCGTAGAGAAGAGATCGGATTATATACTGGGTGATCTTCGGGTACCGATCACGGGAGCGGTGATCGGTCCTGCGGCCGATCCGGTTATCGTTGTTCCGCTCCGGAGTATTCTATATAATGAATACCTGACCATCACATGATCTGATCCACGTGGTCTACAACACCGTTTCCGTCACATTATTCTAAATATATTGCAATCTCTGCCCTTAAAGATTTCTGTTATTATGATAAGGGTTCTAATTCTCTTTATAGTTATTGTTATATCTAAAAGAAAGTCTGCTAACCAATATCTTCGCGATATATTCCCGATATCAATCTTATATATTAAACTCAAGCTTTTTGGCTAACTATTTTTATTGATAGTTAAAAGAAATAGGATACTGAAAATGTGCTGAAATGCTAAAATAAATATTATATTAAGAATATAAAAACCTTTTTGTAAAAGGAAAATAAGTAAAATGATATTAAAAAACTAAAGTCAGTAAAGGTATTATCTTTATTTATTATAAAGAAATTAAATCGAATAAATAATCTTATAAAGCATTTTGTGAATTCCTATCGAATTATTATTGGTTATCCCTTATTCCTTTATAGAATTGTTTTTTGCTGATATTCTAGATTCTAAAATAATTTGTCTGTATTGGATACTGCTATTCCGGGTTCTATTCTGAAACTGGTGTTCGCAATGGATTTGGATGATGAGAGCGAGTTCCTTGCCCCGATTATTCACCCCCGCACTTTCATTGCTTCCGCCCTGCTCCCTACTCCCACAGAGGGTAAGGCTTCGGGTGCCGTGAATATAATAATTGGTTCGGAAGGCTATCGACCCCCTTGTATCAACACTAAATCGTCATTTTGTTCCTATTTCCGCATTTGTTCCTTGATACACAAGAAAGATCGAATTAGATACTCCGAGGATTCCCTTTCCAGTCCTAATGAGAACGATGAGGATGATATCGATAATAGTGGTGGCGCTGCTTTTCTTTACCGAATCACCAATGCCCCTCGATACTCCGATATTCCCTGTATTTCTCAAAGTAATATCGATATTATTATTTTTCAAGTAAAAAAGTGTGTTTCTAAGGATTCAATAATTTCTATCTATCAATCTACAATCAAAAGATCGACCCCTCAAGCTATTCTCTCTTCTTATAAAGTTTTTCAAATAGTTTCGAAGCAAAAAACAGTATCAATTATTATCAATTTTCTATTTGATTCTCAATATCAAAACTATAGCATTCTATAAAAGTCTAAGATTCTCTTTATAAATTGTAATATCTATATTGGAGAATCTAATACTTATATAAATTCTCCTGAAAGTATTTGATCCTGTAAGTATTAGCGGATTGCTGACAATTAGTTAATGGAGGGTTGATTGCTTAGCGAAGTTTTTATAAAAGTGGAGGAGAAGGAAAGTGAGGATGAGAATAAAGTTGATATATTTTTAATAGAGAAGGGTGAGTATAATAATAGTAATATAGGTAATACTATTTTTGGTATTCTTTTTTTTGTATCAGATTCTTTCAATATATAGGGTGAGAGGGTTAATTCTTATTATAAGACTTTTTTAATATACTAATATAATAATGTCTTTATAATAATATCCTTATATTAGTTAAAGGTATATCCTTACAAAGAATAAGGCTTTATAAAAGGAATAGCAATAATTCTATGTGCTAAATATCAATAAAAATTCAATTAATATTGATTTTGATATTCATAAATTGAAGTCTAAAGTATTCAAAAAATATCAGAATAAATTGGTATATTTGGTAGTAATATACGATATACTAATAAATAAAGGGTTGTATTTTTATTCTTATTAGGATAGGAAATAGTGAAAAAAGGAATATTATGAACAACTTCAACTTACTAGTAGTTCGTTTATAGATATATAGTATAACCCTATTGTTTTGTAGCTTTTTTCCTTTTTCTTTTAAATTCTATATTAATAGTTTCCCTTTTTTATTATATTTCTCTAATACTTCTTTTATATTATCCAAATCGCAGAAAGCTTTTTATATATTTTTTATTAGCTAGTAGTCCTTTTATTAAATTAGATATTAAACATCTTTATCTTTTTTTCTATATATTATAATTTTCTCCATTTTGTATTCCAAGTAATCATTTATCTCCTTTGGTAATAGTAAGTCAGCGGTACCCTATTGTTCATGCTATGGTTCTAGTAAGGAAATATAGAAAATATTGTGAATTTTATAAATAAGTAATAATTTAAGTTTATATACTTGATTACTAGTTTTTATATCTATTATTCGAAAAGGATTTATAAATCTATTCGAAAACTTTTTTTTAAATCAAAGTTACTTGATATTTCAGATACTTAATATTACTTTATCCCCAATGTTATATTGCTAGAATACCGTGCTCTCTATATTCTTCAATTTTCAGTTTATAACTGCTTGTTATAGTTCTCTCAATTTATTTCTTTTTTCATTAAGAGAAATAATTTTGCTTGCATACAGTTGGTATTCTCCCTATAGTATTGACGTTCTTGCTGATATAGTAGAATATTGATAGGAATCTGTATATTGTTTGGAATGGACTTGTATTTATTATACTATATCATATAATATTATAAGTGAATTCTGTGAGTGATAATAGTAAAGCCCAATTGTTCTGCCAGTAATTAGAATAACAATTGATATAGTGAATCAGATTCTGATTTTGCTACTCCATTTGCCTGTTGGTCTAAAAATAGAACGCAATAAAGAGCTTGTATTGTATTTTAAAGTAAAATAAGAAGCTACTTTAGAACTTGCTTGCAAATTGCAATTCCCTATCCGAAATAATACTCTCTAATACTCCGAAATCTTTGAACATATTCTGCATCAATATTTATACAAACTTCGGCAAAGTGATCGCTTTATTAACAGATATATATCAAGCAATTTCATGAATTTATTAATAATTACTAAAACCGCATTATAGATATTCTTATCTAATTTCAATAAAGATAGATCTATAATAAAATCCATAATTATCTCTTTCCAAGATCCATAGGATATAAAGAGGATTTGCAACTCGCTATAAGGTTTATGCCTTTTGATAGTAATTTACTAATATATCACACATATTTTAATATACATTTTTACATCTTTTCTTATTGAAAGTTAGAAGTATTTAGATTTCAAGATTTCTAAAATTTTAGAAATACTCCAATATCTATTTATAGGATTATTATAATAGGCTTCCAGAATCTCTACTCTTAAAGCAGAATCTGGCGGTACATAGGTATTCCCATTATATTTAAAAAGCCCATCAGTATTTATCTACCAAAATAAGACAATTCCAGCAAAGTATAATCTTTAATTCAGATACTCTTTATTCTTTATAAAATCGTTATCCACTTGGAGCTATAATAAAGTATTTCTTATTGTCTCCAATACTAGTTCAAATACTATTTCATCTTCTACTAAAATGCAAGCTATTCAACATAATATCAACTGTTTGCAATTAGCTTCAACCAGTAAACTCGATTATCCACAAAACAATAGGCTACACCCTTTTTTTTATAAAAGGCTTATAACATTACACAAAGGCTCCGTCTTCTTGATAAAGGAATTTTGAAACAATTTTATAATCATCGACCTATTCCTCAATTTATTCTGAAGAATCGGAAATATATCATTAATACCCTCCATATCAATAGCATAATCGGGGCGGTGCAACAGCCTATCTACAGAATTCAATTTTCCCATTCTGTATATTATCTCAAAATCGTATACAGCCAAAACCTCCGCTCATCTTGTTTGTCAACTATTCAGGCTTTTCTTTGTTATGAAGTGCTGGAGGCTGTTGTAGTCCGACTTAACTATAATAGTATGTCGATTCCTTATCACATAATAACATCACTATACAAAAACAATATATATTACTAATAATTCTTAATTATAAATAAAATATCACTGTTTCACTAAATTTAGCTTCTTCAAATAGAATACAATGGGATGCTATTGTTGGATTAATGTATTTTTAGTTTCTTTTGAGAAAAGCTATAATAATATACAATTCAATATAAAGATCAAAGTATTGGTTTCAATTATTATATAAAATAAGAAATCGAAATGCTAAAGAATAAATGCTAATGTAAAAACTCTCTTCAATACTTCGAATGCTTTTTGTATTTTGTTAATCTATTTGAACTCGATTACTGTTTTCTCTTTCTGTATTCCTTTTATCAACACGATTATATCGTAGACCATCGCCGAATAGGCCCTGATAAATTATCAATAAAAGTTCGCAAAGCCAAGGAACACTTGTATATCCCTCAGGCTATTAGATATTAATCATTCCATAATAGTTTGAATATACCCAGGTTTCATTATAACCCTTTCAGTTGAAATAACGAATCCTAGGAATTCGACTTTGTTAGTATAGAAAACACATTTCTTTAACTTTGCGAAAAGCTTATACTCAATAAGACATGCAAATACCTATCGAATATTTACTATATATATAGTTCTATCTTTGAAATAAATTAGAATATCATCAAGATACATTATATATATATTATCCACTAACCCTGCTAGTGCTTGATTGATATATATCTGAAATATTATAGAAGCATTAATAAACCAAAAGGCATCACCTTATACTCATATTAGCCATATTATATACGAAACACCATCTTCCACTCGTCGCCCGCTCTTATACGGATATGATAATATATATCTCTCAAATCTAATTTAATGAATATAGCACCTTATCGGAATCGGTCTAGGGATTTACTAATAAAAGGTAAAAAAGTTCAATCCTTTTTTATAATCCAATTAAGCCCTCGATAATCGATATATAATCAATGACCTCCCCCTTTCTTTAAAATGAATATAATAAGAGCTTCTGTTAAGCTGATAGATCTTCTTATCCACCCTTTCTTTTGATATTTATCTAAATAATCTTATAGTATTACTGACTCTTTTTTTAATAAGAAATAGATTAAGCTTTATAAAGAGATTGAATTGGATTTGAGATTAATGTGGTGCTCTATAGAATAATATTCAAACAAAAAACTACTTTCTTCTTTAAAAAAAGCTTTCTTATATTCTTGGAATTCCTCTGGTATTTTATATAAGATTAATATAAATATTAGACAGCCCCCTTTTATCTTTAAATACAATACCATTTTATCCAAAAAGATTGTAAAGATTGCTTTGCTTTTTTTCATCTTCCAATAAAATTCTTTTATAGAAATAATCTCAAGCTTACTTAAAATACAGCGATATCAGAATGATATTGATTTCCAATCGATATCGGGATTGACTATTTATAACCACAGAAAACCTAGAATAGTATTTATCTATAATAGATCCAATACCACTAATATAAAACTATAAATATAGATTCTCCTTTCCCCTTTTTCATTTTTTACTTTGACAAGAAATTCATAATCCCTATACAATGCAATTACAATACCATTCACTAACATAAGGGAAGTACTTTTCTTAATAGGGATTCAGTTCCACTCAATATACTTGCTTTACTGTATAATATTAGCTTATGCTTCCGAGTCAATAAGGCATTAAAGTGCTATCGATTTGCTATTGTTATTAAAGATTACTATAATTGTGAAAATTATCCGCCCTTCCTTATATGAACCCAGTATTAATAGAATGCTTATTATAATTACTAAGTTTAGACATTTCCCATACAAATAGTTTTAGATAAATTACTTTGACAATCGGATTCTCTATATCTCCCTCTATAATATCTACATACAATATTATTCCAACAGATTATAATATAATATTCCTTTTATTGGTATCTATAGTATATAGCATTCCAAATGCAATCTGTATACAATACTTTAACAAGATATTTTAGAGCCTTAGAGAATTCCCCTCAAAAGGGTTGATTGAATTCTTAAGCCTTTGATTTAATAATTAAAATCAGATTGTTTTTTAAATAAAGGTGTTTAAAAGGATTTCGATATTAAAAAGATAATTAATTATATTACAGAATCACTATAACTCCTCTATATCTTTTCCTTAAAACAATTTCTTTATACTTTCTAATTTATAGATTTGTTTTATAAGCTTATTATACGATTTAGATTATTGTAGGGATTTCGAGATTTTTCTGATTATATTGGGTAATAGATCTGTTAAGAGTCTTTTGACCCGAATACTCTTCACTTCCTGCTTGATATCTTTTTTAAAACCTTTTAGATAGATTACAAATACATTTATAGTTTCTTTTTTTTTTGTTTTGTATACATAATCTTTTGGATTACTCATCACTATCTAATCCCTTTGTTTATAATAATATTATATATATACTCCCTAAAGTTTTTTTAGTTTATCTTTTTGTAACTCGACTCGTTTATATATCGATATTAAATCGCTAGAGGCTGTTTTTTGAAATATTGAATAATATATTCTATCTTCTTTATATCGATAGAGAAATAGTATTCACCATTACTTTGAAATATAATTTCTATCTAGAAAAAGAAATTCTTAATTTTCTTAATATTCTTTTCTTTATATTATTTTAATCTCTACAACTTTAATAATTTTCCTAAATTGAGATTAGTAATCTAATAGATTGTATTCAGTATAATTACGAATTGGTTATACTCGATTAGAGTAATTATATATAAAATACAGTTTATAGTTACTCTATAAGCTTCTCTCATAATTGTCATTTCTTTTTTTATTTCTCGAAATTGTTGAGTTAATAATATATCCTTACTATTACTAAAAGAGTATAATAGAATCAAATAAGCATTGCTACTGATACCCTACAGAAATTAATTGACAATTTCACTGGATTGATCTTGAATCGCATTGCAGATATTCCACTCTCCCTTTAGGACAGGTATTCTTCTTATTGAAATTATAATAATACCGATGATTACTCGATTAAGAAATAATTGATGGATTGCTTTATATATAAAATGAAAAGAATTATTAGAATAAATAATAGTAATAAATCAATTAGATATAATATAGCACAAAGACTTTTTATTAATTTCTTTAAACTATGAAAATTCTATAATTTATAATTGTATGCAGGTTGGCGTCGGCCCGGGGTAGGCCCGCAGGGCTACTCATGTGTCCTCGCCAGCCCTTACGCGGATTGACCGTGACAAAAATAATGAGAAAAATCAGCTTTATATATTGAATTTATATTAAAATAATATGATTATTGAATGATTTAATAATATTAATTAAAAAATCAGAAAAAGCTGAATTGTTATTATTCACACTAAAGCCGGAAACCAAATTGTTTCAGACCCTATGGTGAACCTTCGGGAGGCCCCTGCCTCGAAAACAAGGCCTCAAGCCTATTATGTAATCACTGTGTGGTCTGAGGATGAGATAAGACGGTCGTGATAATTGAATGGAGCGAGCAAAAATATGTTTTGACAGAAGCAAATTAGAGCCAGAATCGCACCAAGCAAGTTGCGAAGAAGAAATGACTAAATAAGGAAAACAGATCTTTGGAAAGAGGCGAAGACCCTGTAGGAACAAGAAATTGCATCAGCGAGTGACAGAGAGCCACTTGGTGCCGAATTGTCTGTATAATGCTAATGGCATCACTCTCTTCTGATCCTTGATTAGATAATTAGATAAACCTGTCGGGATGGCGGTGGAACAAGGTACAGGAAAAGTAAAGACAATTAATATTATCTTCTACGCTTATGCACAGAATCCATTTGCATTTCTTGAACCGCGGAAGTAATGGAAATGCAATTCGATATCAGCTGTGCAGAAACTGAGAGACAGTGCTGGAAATTTCAGAAAGGAGATTTATATAAGATATCGATACAAAACATCAGTGTACACGAAGATATCAAGAAGTCTTTGTACATTGAACGTTGTCCAAAAAGCAAGCAGCAGCTGGAAAGAACCACTACTTAGAGTTTTGACTGCTTATATAGATACAATGGATGCGTGAATTCGCAGTGGTAGCGAGACCCTTTAAATTACCACGATCCAGAACGTGTACAGATGCCATTTGTACGGAGACATCCACAGACTTGATGATGTACGCGAAGACCTTCAAAAGTTAGTTTAATGACTTGGTTTCTCATCGTGTCATCTACTTGCAGTGCAAACAATGTCTTGAATGCAGTCTACGAAACTATTCCTAAGGCTCTGTAGACAATGATGTCAGGCATGATTAGGGCAAACAATCTACCATAAAATCCATACTCAAAGGCAGCAGCCGAAGCCCAACTCTTTGATCAAATTACACCACCTGCCGGTGAGTCTCTCATGCACCTCTAGACATTGACATTAGAGAAGAGGTGTACCTAAGATTTGTTCGTCCATCCGCAGCTTACAACAGAGATCGCATTGTTGATTGATTGATTGATTGATTGATTGATTTCATTTACGTCCACGTTCAGTCTAAGACTATATAGGACGGCTAGGCCTCTAGAGGCTCTAGCAGGTAACTTTTTATTCTACAAAGATGGATATATTCGATTTAGGGAAGTGAAAACAAATGTTGGGGACCAGTGCCCGCTTATTATAGAGATCGCATTGTATGAGATGTGAAAAATGTGTGTTTTCGCAGCGGGAATTCTTCAGGATCTTGGAAAAGACACAAGTAGTCTGGAAGAAGAATGCATAACACTGAGCTCCTTGTGAACATTCAGGGGGTGGCCGTGGTAATTTAAGCTTAAAAGACTCGATTAGATTTTTGAGTAATAAATGTGTCAATTGCAATATTCAAGGGGATTCTGCATTAAGATTTTGCCTTAGTCATCTTCATCAAAACACAAAATACCATACTCGGCACAATTTCGGTAACAGAAAGTTCACGACTTCAAGACCAATCAACAACCAGTATTTGAAAATTCTCGTGACCTGCTCTTTTGTTGCATATCTTATTTTTCGATTAGTATAAAACTGCCACTCACCTAGGCAAGGAGCAAAAAGTAATTACAGAAAAACACTGCAGGGCTCTCTTTCGATAAACACGAAACTCTCCAAACGGTAGATCAAGCCATCTTCGATTGCTCAATCTGGCAGCTGGAATACAATGAGTATATATCAATACATCGCAGACTCTAAATGAGTTGAAGCAGTATATCGTATGAATGTTTCTACTGATCTGCTTTAATATTGAAACTTTCTCGAATCCTTTCGATTCAAATCGCTCCAACACCAAAGAACAAAAATACAGGCAAAAAAAAAGGCTAATTTCCAATGTTTTTCTTCTAACCTTCCACCTGGTGTAAGACCCCTCGAATACAAGAAGAACAACATTCCTATCTCATCTCCAAACATGTCTTTAAAGGTATCCAAATCATACTGATAGAAGTCTGATCCCCGGCCATACACCCAATAAGACGCGATCTCTCTCGCGTCCTCAACATCACACTGGTGGTTTTGAACAAGGAGGCTCGTCAGATACTGGCGCATATCTGAAGGCGACATATTTTTGGGCCTTTTACGATGAGTTAGTCCATTTTGCATGCCAATCTTTGTATTTGGAATGATACACAACAGAAGGAAAATAAGATTTCTAGATAACCTGAACTAACTTTGTGAGATAGACATCCGGGTTTGATTGACCCCTATACTGAGGCAACGCCCACATGTTGATGTTTGGAAATTGGGGGAATGTCATTTACTTTGGAATTTGTGGATGCGCTATTCCCTTGAATTTGATTCCAGTAGTCTAATAATTGAAGTCAATGATGAATGCTGAAATACTCACATATGAACCACCCGAGAAAAGTGTCGATATTAAAGACCTCTATTTCTTTCTCCAACTTACAAAGAATTCACGCGCTCAAGATTTTCGCTAAAAATGCCAGAAACGGAGTTCCACCTTTGTCTTTTGTTTCGTCCAATTGTATACTCTAACAGAATAATGGTCTATGCTAATTTATGTTCCTCTTGTCCTTCTAGATTGCTTTGTCGAAATCAGAGCGGAATCTTTTGAGTGATACTAGGACCCAGGCTCTCCAAATTTTATACCAATAATAAGCATCAAAGACACAAGGCGATATGGTCATCTAGATAATAGGGGTCTGTTTGATGCAATGCGAATTGAAAGTTTGTCAAGTCGGTACTCTCGGCGAAAGGGAACTTAGAATTGCCTGGCATCAAGGAAAAACACTCGACCATTTGAATGCCGAACGTTGTCCCAGTGTGCCCCCATTTTGCCCCATTCCGCTTCTGCTGGAGTGTATATGAGCTAGGGCCTGATCGGGCTAGTTTGCTAAGAAAACTCTGTATATCTTCAATTTGGAAGATCCTGTATTGTAGTTTTTCGAACTATATCTTAATCTTTAATCTAAACCTATTATTCGAATCAATATAACTTTGCCAAATTAGAATAAGATTACTAGAACCCTATTATTGTCTGCCTGCTTCGTAATAAATATAGTTATTTAGGAATTTTAGAATATACTAGTAAAATAAGCGAAATTTGAAGAACTTTTATAAGCTATTATTTTAATAGTAGATTAATAATTTAATAAATTATATCAGAACTTATTTATTTATTTATTTATTTATTTATAGTGATTAACGTCTAATATCTGACCTCCCAAGGGGTATTCTAGATATACTAAGGAGCGGGCCTACGGGCCGCTAGCGTTCCAGTGTGAAGGACTGTCATAAAAGGATTCAATTCTATCTTAGAATCTAAAACTAAAGAAGGAAGAAAAGAATAAGAAGAGAATTGTAAGGGCTCCGGACTATATATATCAATAAGTTATATGCTAGGCTAAGGTCCTAGAAGCTAAGTGACTGAGAAAGGAATCTGAAAGGGACTGAATTGTTATATTACTTCTCTATCTGAAAAAGCTTGTTCTCGAGCGCTTATCTATCTTCTTATCTTTAACAATATTATTATATTTATCATTATTATCTTCATAGTATTTCAGCCATTAAGATAATACTTTAAGCGGATCAAGAAGGTTTTGATTGACTAGATGATATTCTTTAAGTTTGTGAAAAGAGTATTTGAAGTTATTAGTAATATACTAGATAAGGTCAATATTGTAATTACACTATTGTATTTGATAATAAATACTATTACAAGTACTCTTCAAAGCTATAATTTATTCGATTTCCTATTCTTCTTTATCAATAATATTGATTGGAAGGTCAGAATCGTTTATTTAATTAGGAAAAGGATTATTCATAGCTTTTTATAGCTTTTTAGTTAAAAATATATCGAAAATTTTCATTGTATTTAGTAGTATTAGCTTAAAGGAATACTCTACCTTTTCGATAATAAGGAACTTATTGTTTATTAGAAAATCTAGCTTTTTTGAAGAGTGCTTGGTTTGGTAGTATTGTATATCAAGCTATACAAAATCGCCTACTTTGAAATCAATAAATTGTTAATATATATTAATCTTGAACTGGGCTTTTTTTTAAGTATCTATAAAATGTTTTATAGCGAGTTTCCATATATCATAATATTATTGAGCTACAATACAGGCTTTGTTTATATTGAGCTTATTCTTGGTTTTGGTATTATAAAACTTTTAATTCTAAGAGGTTTATAGAGGATAGTTATATATAACTTTAAATGGAGAAATATTATTAAAAGAATCATAAAATAAGATAAACTATATATAATCCATTATCGATAAGAGCTCTAACCAATTATCTTGATAATAGGAAATAAAGAATCGGAATCTCTTTTGAAGGTATTGATTATAGATCTCAGTTTATCTATTAATTTAAGAGTAATCTATAATTAAATAATTAGTATTAGTATCTAGAATCTTTTGAAATTCTTTTTAAAAACTTAATATAAATTGGGATCCATAATTGGATATTATAGAAAAAGGAGGATTGAAATAGCAATAAATATAATAAATATATAATTTGGCTATTATAATTAAATCGATTATCTTTTTACAAAGAATAGAGATAGCTTGTTTGCTAAATCGATTAATAATAATAAATATATTATTATATTTATATTTATCTTTATTAAAATTATAATAATCCATAATAATATATTCTTAGGGTTAGCTTGATATTAGTAATGGGTATAGCAAGCTAGGGATTTTGTTTCGGGGGATATT
The DNA here is from genome assembly GCF_014898435.1 of Botrytis sinoallii. Lineage (NCBI taxonomy): Eukaryota > Fungi > Ascomycota > Leotiomycetes > Helotiales > Sclerotiniaceae > Botrytis > Botrytis sinoallii. The sequence continues at coordinate 2,728,298 of NW_024066034.1, read as the reverse complement.
TATTCTGTGACAAATATTGCAATTTTGATAGTATTGAGCTATTGTTTGAGAGATTCCTTACTAGTAATAGTAATCGATTAATAACTTTAGGGTTTTTCGAATACCTAGATATGTAATAGAGATATTATTATAGGCTTCTTAGATTAAGAGAATGCAAAGATTATTTATATCAGAAACCATTAGTTTATCTTTATATAATAACAATCCATTTTCAAAACTAAAGTAATTATTGTTTTTCTGTACTTATTTCTGTAAGGCTTTCAAAGAAGGAGTATAGCAATTAGCGAATAAAATACAATCGATAATTCATAAAACTGGGAAAATCGAAACTAGATCTAGGATTCGAATAAAAGCTTTTTCGACAGGATTTGGTCGAAACTCGCAAATCAGAATAAAAGGATTGATTTGATTGTCTTTTAGAAATTGCTAGCAGCGTTACAACTTTTTCTTTTGATTTTGGTTATCGAATTCGTCAATGTGGTGGATAAGAGTGTTGGCTAATGGATTGTCTTTTCCTGGACGATAGTATATTACAAAATTGTAGTCCGCCAGGAGTTCGGCTCATCGTGCTTACCGGGAGTTTAAGGCTTTCGTAGATCAAGGTATCTCATATCTCTCAGATGCTCTAGAAGGGAGATTTTTCCTAGAGTTCGTCTTTTGGGGGCTTTGTATTTATTACTTCTTCTTTCTAAGCGAAATCCACTAAATGTTGAGTATCGGAAGGGTTATTGATAGGTTTGCCAAAAAGTTTATTAGTATCGATAATCTCTTGAATTCGGGAATCGGATTGAACTAAAATCGAATTTCTCGCTGGACCATTAGATTTCCAAGATTGGGAATTATAATAAGGATTATTCGAGATAGAAACTATATTGAATTGATAATTTGATAATAAGTAGGGTGAAATGATATTCGCGGAATGTTATAGGATTTCTTGATTAGTTTTAGATGTAGAGCGTGACTATTGTGAAGCAATCATATGATTGCTAGCAGGGTTTGATTAGGTGATCGATGTGATTGTATATTCTTTAGCTTTAATAAATCAGTAATTTATATTATAAATTTGAAGGAGAGCTGTATAATCATTAATATTTCGAAAACTAGTGAACTCTGTAATGCAAGTATATGTTAATCTGGTATTAATTCAGTTTCGAAGGCTATTGAAAAGAATAGAGCTATCTTGAATTCCAGCAGTATTAGTTAATTATTGAAATTTTTGATAGAATTCCCAAAATAACTGATTTGCGTTTTATCTCAATGTTTTATATTAATCTAATACTATTTGTTGCTTAGTTGGATTAATAGTAACTTGTATAGCGGCTTCAATTAATCCTTGTGCATTATATTCAGAAAATGGATTAAGGAGTAGGGGCTGTAAGTGATTACGAGCTATATCTTCGGTATTAATAATAATATAAATCCTGTATTGTCTTTTACTAATAAAAGCATATGCATATTGTTCTAGATTATATTCAATCAGATATTTCCATAATTTAGGCTTCAAGGCTTTACTATTCGAAAGCTTTTCTATAAGGTAAGGGATCTTCTTTATTTTATAGAGAGTAGAGAAAATTGTACTTTGCTTATCAAATGTGAATTGTCAAGAAGAGATTGAATTAGAAATAAAATGAATATCCTTTTTGTGTAAAAAATATATAATAGTTTCCATAAAATCCACAAATTCAATTATATCAAGGATTGACTGATATAAGACTTCTCGAAAAGCAGGAAATCGATTTCGAGAGTTATTCTTAGAAGAATGAGAGATATAAATATTATTGATTTTCAATCTCAATTTAGTAATAATAGTATTTTGTTGAATAATAAGATTAAGAAGATTATTGGTTTAGATAAGAGACTCTTTTTTATCTGGTTCTTTGCCTTTTTATAGTATAATCGTTTCAGAAATGAGAGAATCCAAATCTTCTTTGTTATTATTGAGAACAGCAAACTGATTTGAAGTTGAAATGAAAGGGCTAGCTTCTGTTTGAGAAGGAGAAGTATATAGTAGTCCTTTGTTTTAAAAGACTGTAATTGTATTGGATTCTTTGGAATTATGAGGAGAAGTTTGGATATATTTCTTTATGACTTTTTTTGATCTTCTTGAAGAATTAATATAAGGATTAGGAGATTGTTATTGGTTAATTATTCTTTAGAAATATTTCCTTATCTTTTGATATAGGTTCTTCTAGTTCTTGCAATATCGATACTTGGATAATCTAGGAAAAGATAAGATATTATTTGGTATACTGTTATTGATAAAGGCTTGTATAAATAAGTTTTAAATAATATAAAGAACTATCATAAAAGAATTCAATTTTATCTTAAAATCTAAAACTAAAGAAGAAAGAAAAGAATAAGAAAAAGAACTATAAGGGCTCCGAACTATATACACCAATAAGTCACATGCTAGGCTAAGGTCCTAGAAGCTAAGTGACTGAGAAAGGAACCTGAAAGGGACTGAATCGTCACATCCAGCCGCTTATAGTAGTGTAATGTTAGCTAATCAGGGGCTTGTTGCCTCTGGTATTCCTCTGCTCAGTACTGCTCATGGCGATCCTGCGGCTGTTCTGTCTAAGGGTTTGTGGTCCTGTTTCAAAGGGCCTTGTTTCGTATGCCATTCGGGTATCGGCGGATAATCAGGTCGATCGCTATCAATCGGGAGAGCGCTCGGAGCGCTTATAGCTAATTAGTATAAGTTTTAGATTGATTGAAATGGAAAGCTCATTCTTGGGATATTGAAATAGATTGGAATTTGTATAGTCTCATATAGTTTGAGTATATTCTAATATAGAATCTGGATTTAGTAAAAAGGTCAGTAAAGCTATATTGTGTTTGTAGGATATGGTTGATATATACTATCGTATTCTATTCGGATTGAAGTCGATTTGGTGTAAGTGGCTAGTCGCTGTGTGTCTGATTATTGATTGAATATTGAAAGAAGTACAATAAGCTTTTTTCAATTCTGTATATATAGATATTCATATTATTTTTGTGATTAAATCTAATATAATAAATCGCAAAGTTATTGTATTTAGTCTATATTGCTATAAATCTGTATAATACCCTATAAAAAAGCTTAAGGCTTTCCGACTCCAAGGTATTATATATCGATTTCTATATATTGTATATTTTGAAGATCAGACCTCTTTTTTTCCTTTTATTATTTGCTTTCGGAATGCTGATATTTGATATATAGAATAGAATAGAAGCTGTTAACTATAGGGAGATAGAATGAGCTAGGGTCAAGCGACCCAGCTATACCCTAATCAACAAGGCAATCAGCTACCTTGTTGTCCTCAATTTCAGTATGTTCAGGGGATTATTTAATTATAATATTATAATATTATATTGCTTAATAATATTTATGGTATATCTATTAAAAGGAGGTAGCGGTACTTTCTCATATTTCCTAGATTATTAAGATATTATTAATATATAACTATATTTATTCCTGATAGAAACAATTAATGATGCTTAGGAGGCATTCTAGTCCCTGCCATACACTGATTACTTCAGTATCAAAAATATGCAACTATTTGTATATACAGCTGTAGCCGTTATTAATCTATTGCTTACTATAATAGATTACAAAACCATACTCTACGCGATAACCGTGTTCGTTGTATTGTTCAGATCTATCTGAAAATACAGAGTAGTCTTTTTGAAAAATTAAATCTCACTATTTCTTAAATACTTTTATAGTATTCTTTTTATCTATATTATTCATTGGATTGGTATAACATTTAGGAGAGAAGTAAGGTTGTAAGAGTTTGGGGCGTTTGGTGGCAGGGATCGCCTATCCTATTCTTTGTAGTTTTGTATTGAAATCTTTCAGAATATCTGTATCTTATCCTTTCTTTTTAATATATAGTTTTAATTGATTTATAAGTAGATATTATATATTTACTGTCTAAAGTCGAAATGCAAACCTCAATCTGGCTTGCTTTAGTATAATAATTCCAGTTAGAAAACTAGTTTTTATAAGGAGTGTAGTTGTTAGGGTTGTTTTATAAACAAATAAAGCTCCCTGTACTGTATTGTGAATTGTCTTACTAATTAGGTCAACATATTTCTTGATCCTGGTACCAATCAGAATATAACCTGTATTTGGGTATTATTTGTATAGCTCATCAAATCATATTTCAAAGCCAAAGAGGACAATGGGGAGTATATAGGTAATAATTGCTTTTTACAAGCAAACTACAGATAATCCATAAGCTATATAAACTATTAATCGGATATAGAATACAATATATATAGTTTTCGTAATGCGTATTTTGATATATTATAAAAATATTAAATACTAATCAAAAAAATATCAAACTAGTATAAGGTTAGTTATACTTTATTAATAAGCTCTAAAGGGATTAGCATAATAACTAAATCCCGATTTATCCTTTATCACGGAGGTAATAGCTATATCTAATGGTCACTTTGATCAGGAAATAGGTACATAGAGTGATAATAAACTAAATTGACTTGAGGTATGATCATAAGAATCATATCTACTTTATATACCCTAATCAGACGATAGAATCGCCTAATTAGATATATAGGGTACACAAATAAACTGAGTGAAATAGTTTTAGTAATTATGGGAATGAGTATTCCGGAGGAGTACTAGGATTAATACTGTAGGGTTATACTATACAATAAATTCCGTGACACACCCCCCAGATCGCTCAGTGCTTTGATAGTTACACTAAGGAATCTGTATAGCAAACAAAGGAAAATTTTTTCTGGCCATGAGTGGTGTAAGTGTTGATAAGCACCTTATTCAGATAATTGCTGTGATTTTTACCTGCTGGGCAGGCTTATTCATCAGATAAAAGAGTGTGAGGTGTATAAAGCATATGATTTTTCAAGAAAAGAAAAGAATGAGTTGTATTGTTAATCAGGAAAGCCTGTGAGAAAGTGATGATATTCGAGTAAGGGAATTAATCCTTCGGATTGTTGTATATCAGGAGGCTTAAGTCATTTTGATTGTTATATGGTTGAGTGTTTATATCAATTAATTCGATCAATCTGTGTATACAATACTTTGTGGTGGAGATAGAATTAAATAGAATTCGATAGATTTTGAGAAAACTTAATAGATCGATATGATTATAAGAGGGAGACAGTTCCTTTTCCTTAGATTCATATTCGATAATTCCAATATATTCTTTTATTATACCTTCTTTTGTCAGAGAGTCCCCGGTCTTTATTAATTTTGTTGATCGATATACAACCACCTCTTTGTATATCTTATCGAAGGGTGATATTCAATTTGGTAGATCTAATGCTTAACGTTCTTCTGGTCAGTTATTGCCTATAGCTGAGGTTCGATTGTTTTTTAATAAACAGTTTTTACGGACAAGACTATTCTTTAATAAACATCATCAAAATCTCGATGATAGTTTTCTGAAGAAGGTTAAAGCTATTCGAAATTACTGGGTTGATGTAAACAAAGGTTGTATAGTGATAACTCCCGCAAATCGTGGTAATCCTTTTGTCGATAGCAAGGAAAAATATCATTTTTCTGACCTTCCTCCCGATGGCGAGAGTTCCTTATTAGAGTTACTTTCCTTTTTTTCCATCGATTCTATTTCCGCTTCTAGGTCAAGTAAGAGCTGGATATCTATTTGTAAAGCTTGTGATGAGTGCAAGCGGAAGGGCTTAAAGTGTAATCTTAGGAATAAGGGTATACAAAATGCTATTCCCTGTATGGAATGTATTTGTTTTCTTCTTTCTGGTTGTTATGAGGAATATGGCAAGTGTTTCAAGTGGAGAAATGTGTCTTCTCTTTGGTGCTGGAAGTGTACTATGCATATTTGTATACCTTTCTTAGTATATTTGAGATTTTTGGGTGTTTGACTGTTGGAGCTTTGCAATCCTGAGTTCGTGGTACTTTCTGGAAAGATATATTCTAATCTTTTTTATTTCATTGTGATTTATTGATATACTTTTTAAAGGACTATCCCAAACCAGAAATCAGCTTGTATTGTAATGATGGTTATGTTAATGATGACTAAAGAGGATAGTGAGTTTATCAATCTTGATTCTCTCTCATTACTAATATAGGTTATATCTTTTCCCCCTACTCGATCATTACAATCATCCGTTTATCCTTTCCCTGTCACAAGATCATTATTTCCCTTTCCGATTAGGAAATGGAAATCCTCTCCTACTCTTCAATTTCTTATGGTAAAGTGTTTGAAGGTTAATATAAGGGCTCCTGTGGTAAGTTCTAAAACTTGGTTATAGTTTGCTTATGCTGTTTTGAAGGGTAAAGAGAAAAAGGTTGAATTTGATATATATAATGATAATGATTTTGATAACAAGTATAATGCTATTGGTGAAGGGGATGTGATTGACTCTGGTGACGAGCTTGTTGAGAAGAAGTGGAAGCTTGAATTGATGCAATTCGAGATTGAATTTGCTACAAAGAAGTGTGTTTTTGAAGGAAAATATGTTGTTTGATCTTGTTGATTTTGGTGCTCATGTCTTGTAGATTTAGGAGGGATATAAAGTAATTGAACTTTTGTTGTGATAAATTCTTAATTAATCTATTTGCTATTATTTCTGTTATAGATAAATATATAAGATGGAAACTTCTTTTTGAATATTCCTGATGTAGTTATATATTCTGTATATCAACGTGTCTTAGTTTAATAGTAATCCTTTTGTTCTCATTTATTATTAATCTAATTGTTTGCTGATTATCACAAAAAATCGTGACTAATTACTTGATTATAAGATTGATTTCTTTGAGAAATCGAAGGGTAGTTAGTATTTCTTTTGATGTACATTTGATACCAAGTAATTCGGCTTTAATAATGGAAGTAGTAATAATATCTTATCTTGAAGTTTTCTATATTACTAATCTATTAAATAATAAGATTACAAAACCTTAAAATAATCTTTATGATTCCTTATTGTTGGTGAATAAGGTATTTGAAAATAACAAAAGCTATAGGATCTATTCTCGATAATATTCAATTAAATAATATCTCGTATTCCAAAAATACCGAATACAATAATCAACTACTTTCATATAATCCGGAGATAGGTTAGTCAGAAAATAACTGAATTGCAATACTGCGAATACAATATCTGCTCTAACTGTAATTGTAGTATATAACACTAATCCTACCTTTTCTTAATAGATTTATATGAATATGATAATAGCAATTCCATTATATTTCACAAATTCCATAATTAATAACGGTATACATACATTACCATTATTGAGATTAAACTTCTTTGCAATCTTCTCAATATAAATATTATGTGCTAACCAAAGTTTTCCCATTTTCCGATTGTGAATAATCCGAATACCCAAAAACCACTCTGTATCACCTAGATCTCTCAATTCATAGGCCGCCTTAATACCAGAGATAATACTATCAGCTATTGATACATACTTGTGATGATACACAATCTGTATATTATCCACAAAGAATAATACCAAAATAGTCTGATTTGGGTTTATAAAAAGACAGAGTTCCTTCTTACATTGGTTTAGATCTAGATTCTTTAATATCTTGTTAAAATCCTTGAATTATAATGCAGAGGAATCTTGGAGACCATATAGTACACAATCAAGAATTATACATTTATTTAGTTCCTTGAATTTATTTGGTAAGTAGTAAACTACAGGTATACCTGATAGATCCCTATAAGTATTGATAAATGTATTGATGATATCAAATTGCTTTGTTTTCAAATCGTATTTTGCTATCAGCGCCATTACAATCCTAAATGATCTTTCAGCAAATATCGCGGTGTAAATTGATTCGATTATATCTTTAGTTTGAAGATCATTACAAATAATCAGTCTAGTTCGATATCATATTAAGAATCCCTGTTTATTGCATTTATATATAAATATCTATTGCAATAATATAAAAGCAATTAGTACATCTTGTGCATTGATTTCATACCATGTTTTGCAATCCTTCAAATTATTGATTTCAATCTTATACTTGTGTTTAAACCATTTCCCTAAAAAGTGATCCTTGAGTTAGTAATAATACTAAAATGGTTTAGGTAATCCTGATAGATGCAAGTTGAATAGCTCCTCTAAGGCTCTATTTTTAGGTACTTTAAAAAAACTAGGTTTTATTCATACAGCAGAAGCAATCACACTGTGTACAATAACAAATAAGTGTTCTTTCCCCTGTATATCCATATTTGAATAACTAGACCAAAATGTTGAATAGAAATCTTCAATACAGAAATTACCTTCGAATGATAAGTTTGCAATAAGAGTACCTATAAGTGTATGGTCGCTTGTTAACAGATTGTTTTACAATCTCTTTTATTATCAAGTTTGATAATAGTAATCTATAAATGTGTTGATATTAGGAGTTGTATTATCAAAATCAAAGAATTGATACTCAGATAAATTAAGAGTTGGGCGAGGAATTTCGATCCTCATAATCCTTTGTCTTTTGGGTTTTCGATTAAGAAGAAATAAAAATTGATTTTTTTTGAATTAATCGATTGTACGTATCGGAAGAGGTAATCTTTCCAGTAATATTACTTTCTCTATAACATAGGTGTTTATAGTATCAATAGGATAAATATCTGGATTACTCTCATACTCCCCACATATGATTTGGGTAGCACTACCAGTGTGCTTATAATCTATACTTTCTGGTTGATTATTATAATTGCTCAGTGATATTGGAGTAGAACTTGTAGATTCTTATTTATTTATTTATTTATTTATTTATAGTGATTAGCGTCTATTATCTGACCTCCCAAGGGGTATTCTAGACGTACTAAGGAGCGGGCCTACGGGCCGCTAGTGTTTCAGCCGCTTATAGTAGTGTAATGTTAGCTAATCAGGGGCTTGTTGCCTTTGGTATTCCCCGCTCAGTACCGCTCATAGCGATCCTGCGGCTATTCTGTTTAAGGGTTTGTGGTTCTGTTTTAGAGGGCCTTGTTTTGTATGCCATTCGGGTATTGGCGGATGATTAGGTCGATTGCTGTTGATCGGGAGAGTGCTCGGAATGCTTATGGCTGTTTAGTGCGAGTCTTAGATTAATTGGAATGGAGAGCTCATCCTCGGGGTATTAGAACAGATTGGAATTCGTATAGTTTCGTGTAGTTTAAGTATATTCTAGTATAGAATCTGGATCTAACAAGAAGGTTAGTAAAGCTATATTGTATTTGCAGAATACAATTGATATATACTATCACATCCTATTCGGATCGAAATCGATTTGATATAAGTGGCTAGTCACTGTATATTCGATTATTAATTAAATATTAAAAGAAATACAATATGCTTTTCTCAATCCCATATATACAAATGTTTATGCTATTTTCGTGATTGAATCTAATATGATAAGCTGCAAAGTCACTATATTCGATCCGCATCGCTATAAGTCTATATAGTACCCCATAAAAGAGCTTGAGACTTTCCGGTTTTGAAATATTATATACCAGTTTCCATACATTATACATTTCGAAGATCAGGCCCCTTTTTTCCTTCCACCATCTACTTTCAGAACACCAACATTTGACATGTAAAACAAAACGAGAGCTGCTAACTATAGAAAAACAAAATAGATCAGAATCAAGTAGCCCAACTGTATCCTGATCAATAAAACGATCAGCTGCCTCGTTGCTCTTAATCTCAATATGCCTAGAGGATCATTTGATTATAATATTGTAATATTACATTGCTTAATAGCATTTATAATATACCCATTAAAAGAAGACAGCAGCGCTTTCTCGTATTCCCCAGATTACTGAAGTGCTATCAATACATAACCATATTTATCCCTAATAGAAGTAATTAATAATACTCAAGAAATATTCTAATCCCTACCACACACCAATTGTCTCAGTATCAAAAACATATAATTGTTCGTATATACAGTTATAGCCATTATCAATCTATTACTTGCCACAATAGATTGCAAAGCCATACCTTACATAATAACCATATTCGTTGTATTATTCAAATCTATCTGAAAATACAGAATAATCTTCTTAAGGAATTAAGTCCCACTATTCCTTAAATGCTTTTGTAGCATCCTCTTTATCCATACCATTCGTTGAATCAATACAACACTCAAAAGAAAAGTAAGACTATAAAAGTCTGAGGCACTCGATAACAAGAATCGCCTATCCCATTCTTTACAGTTTTGTATTGGGATCTTTCAAAGTACCTGTACCTCGTTCTCTCTTCCTAATACATAACTTCAATCAATTTACAAATAGATATTATACATTCACTATCTAAAGCTGAAATGTAAACCTCAATCTGGCTTATTCTAATATAATAATTCTAACTAGGAGACTAGTTTTTACAAAGAGTATGGTTATCAGGATTATCTTATAGACAGATAAAGCTCCCCATACTGTATTATGAATCGTCTTGCTGACTAGATCGATATATTTCTTGATCCCAATGCCAATCGGAATATAGCCTGTATTTAGGCATTATTTGTATAGCCCATCGAACTATACTTCAAAGCCAAAGAGAACAACAGAAAATACACAGATAATGATTGCTTTTCGCAAGCAGGTTGCAGATGGTCTGTAAACTGTATAAGCTATTAATCGGATATAGAATACAATACGCATAACTTTCACAATGCGCATTTTGATATACTATAGGAATGTTAGACATTGATTAAAAAAGATATCAAGCCAATATAAGGTTAGTTATACTCTATTAATAAACCCTAAAGGGGTTAGTATGATAACTAGATTCCAACTTATCCTCATAGTCGGATTTGCAATTTCATACTTCCTCGATATATAAAGTAGCTCAAACTTTTTTGAAACGAAAAAGACCTTATTCTAATCTTCCTATCATAGAATGTATCGAATAATTCAGTAAAGCATACATATATTCGTGGATAGGTTTTTAAATGTATAATATATAGTTATATCATTAGTATATCCGAAGCACTGTGTTTTATCTTGATTAAGAAGCTTAGCAAGATAGAGGGTATATAGGATAGAGGAGAGTAGCGATCCCTAAGGGGTACCGCATACAACCAGGAAATCCTGTATTGTGATCCCCTCAAGCCTTACACACACACATCTCCCAGTTAGGAATGAATCAATAAGTTATAAGAGTGCCATAGGCTAACCCTATTTCTTCATATATTGTAGGAGCCATCTTTTAAGGAGTGCATTATAGACGTCTTATACATCCATTATTCTTAGTGTGATTACTTTGCTAACTGCTAAAGTATACTTAGCATTATAAGTGAAGGTAGTTGTAAGATTAATACCGACTCTTTTCGGTAGTGCTTCGCAATACTGAGAACTGATAATATTGTATCTCATAACCATCCATGCAATTTGACTGGCGATATACCTTTTAGTTCTTTTCCAATATATAATATCAATACAATCAGTCTCCACAATCTCGGGGATATCCTATCCTTCTTATTAACCTTGGACAGTATAACTACTTTAACGAGTTTCTATTTGTTAGGGTAATAGCTGAGCCTGAGGCAGATTGTGAAAATTTCATATATTACACTCTTTGTGTTAGGCCAGTATGCCTTAAAGAAGCAAATGGTTGCCCGATCGACTTCGGATAATATACTCCTAACTCCTATTACATGTTTTTCCACTTCCTCCACAATGATTATTCTTTTCTATGGTAAGGTTATCTAACAGCCCTGTTCCTGTAAAGAGTCGTGCTATAGATTATCCAATACTTTGAAATAATCGAATACCATTATAAAGAGTGCTTCGGCTTTTTTCCTGGTATCAGTAATCTCCTGGCTTTCGATCACTAGAGGAAGGGTCTTGAAGCCTGCTTTTGGATTAGTTTATATCAATTCATAACTTTATATAATTCCTAATCGTTTTGTATATCATCCAAGTGCTTAGTCTAATAGATTTGTTTCGATGCTTGTATAACCCTTTATAGATCCTACTGGGCAATTGCTATTCTATTAGCAATTCCAGTTCTCCTGGCTTGTGTATATATTCGGTATACCTCCTTACACTCATTAGTTTACCACAGGAATAATCGATAGGATTTATAGCCTTTTTGCTCTATAGCTATTATAGAGATGCTTAGTGTGCTTATAAGTCTGACAATCAGTCTATCGACATCGTAAATAGATTAAAGATCCGGGTTCTAGAGATTTGCTAAGTGGTTGGTTATTATACCTACTAGATAGAGTAAATCTGAATTGTATATCCGGATATACGCTTGCTTGTATTCAGAGATTCCTTTATTCGAGATGGTAATAACTTGAATAGCATAATCGGAGCTACTGTACAGATTGTTATCGATTACCGTTGTAGTAGTAATCAGGTTAGAAAAGGTCAGATCCAGAATATATCCCCTCGTATACATAGAAGCATCAGAAGTCTTGATATACTCCATTCCCTATTCGGCAGCCCATTGTACAAATGTATCACCTTGATTGGTAGTTGCTACTCTGGGTTCCCATAGATCATATTTAGCATTGAAGTTATTTCCAATGATCATACTAATCCCTGGGGCAATCTCTAGTCCAAGTATATATTTTATTATCAGCAGATCGAGTGGGGTACGGTAGGTATTGAGGATTGAGTACCCGTTAACATTAATCCAAAATAGATCCCTGCTTCCAGTTTGCCTCATTTGTCTAACCTTCAAGTTGTCTCCTTTTCGTATATAAATAATCATTTGTAGTCTATGTTTAGGGCTATCAGTTGTTCCTTAGGTATCAATCGGCTGGTATCGGTTATATGCGGTATGATTTTGGGTTGCCGAGTTATCATACAGTCGGGGTTCTTGGACACAAATGATATCCATATCAGCCTCTCCAGCGACCTGTAGGAGGGTAATATGATTGGAGTGTCCGCGCCCCACATTCGCTCACGCGATCGTGAGCCCCCTTCCCCCTGTTGAGTCTTGTAGATTCTTATACCTAATCAATAATAGTTTATTCTTGAATTCGGTTTTCTGCCTCTAAGGCTTCTTTAGAGTACAGAATCTTGTGTGTATTACTACTTTCGATATTTATATATGAGCTCCCACCCCCCAGAGATATCTTTGAGTCCTACTTGTTTTGAGGTATATCTGAAATACACATAATAATATCAACAGAACCAGTAATAGTATATATCGAAGTCATCACATCATCACCTTAATCAACAATAATACCATCGATATCGATTATTTGCTGAATATCGAAAGCTAATACAAATTACTGTAGCTCTTGATCCATGTGTATATCAATAGTTTTATTTATTTGATTTATTTTGTATATTCTTTTCTCAAAGAAAATAACATTTCAAGTAATAATAACCCGCTTGAGCTTAAGTATCCAGATATGGTAGATTGGAGAACCTGATATGTATCCGACGAGATATCCAATATTTGCTTTAGGGTTAGTTTTGTAAATTCTCTTATTTATACCTAGTTCTCTTTTCTTATCCAAAGAGTATGCCCTACACCCATATTGATATATTCTACTTCAGTTTAAGCAGAGATTGATAATTAAGTAATCCGTAATCGTTGGGGTAAATAATTGTAGATATTTATGAAATCAAGTATTCAGTATTTTATTTGGGAATTTGAATGATCAAGCTTTAAAAGAACTAATATTATATAGATAGATAGCAGCTTGCACTGCTTCAATTTATAAAAAATCAAATATGTTTGTGGAGATTCGCATCTTGATTTGTTTGATAATTATTTCTTATCCTACTCATTTCAATTCTTTATTTGATTTATACATATTTAATAAAGATAATTCAAGTTCAATATCTTTGGTTTTGATTCAATTTTCGAATACAGTATTTCCCATAATACTAATGATTGAAATATTGTTGTCCTACTTGATATAGATTATTGATAGATTGTACTTTCTGAGTATTTAAATAAGGAAATTCTGAATTGTATCGAATACTTCAAAATAAGTCTTTTGGTATAATAGAAAGCTAAAGATCTTTTCACTAAATATATCCTTAATTACCAAAAACCAGAATGCTTCGGTATATACACATGGAAAGTCGAATAAATCCTATTGAATTTTATAGAAAGGATGTGGTAATTAGAATTCACTAGAAGCTTATAATATTATTTACTTAATATATATATGTGAGTAATCAATATACTCAATCCTAAAGAGTCCTTTTATCTTCATATTCCTTATTGAAAAAACGAGATGTTCGAGCACTTCTTTATCCAAATATCCTAATCGTTCATACCAAAGTTCTACAGAATCCTCTCGAGATTTAGATAGATTTTTTGATTAGTGAAATGGTTGTTTGATGTTGGTATTGATCGTGGGACACATCAGAAGATTTGGATTCACAAATATCATACTTAGATTGATCAAGTAGGAAAAAAGTGATTTGTATTCTAAAAACAAAAGGTTATCTTTATGAATACAATAAGCAACAATATAACTATTCTCAAGATTACCCTTCCATAATATAGAATCTATCCCTAAAAACCATATTCCTGTATCTAAAAGCTTTGTTTCCAAGATGATATTAATATGAAATCCAGGAATATATACAACATTTGAGAGAACCAGATTACCTTTTGAACCTTAAGGTTTTTGAAGGATATTCTTGATTATACAAGTACCTCATCCAATAATCTGAATTTTTGTTATTTCTACCTCAATATAATCTGATATTGATAAAGGTATATATTTATATCTATTAAGAAGATTGATATTGTTAACAAGGTGCATAACGCCACCACTATCAAGTATAATACTATTAAAGAGTTGATAGAGTGAATCAGAGGTAATAATATAAATCCTGTGACTCGTAGAATCTTAGATAAGATAGGCTACTATTCTCGATCCAGGGTTTATTAAATTATATAATTGAGAGGTACTACCTCTTAAGTTGATTTATTCCTTTTGCTTTTAGGCTTTATATATATTCGATTATTAATCTTCCTTGATTTTTCCTTATATATCATTACATTCCTTTTTTGTTAATAAGATTGAATTCCGGAAATTGCATTTTCCGGTGAATACAAACTCAACTAACCAGTATATCTTGGAATAATAACTACCACCCACCTTTCCATTCTTCTAATTAAATTCCGATTTACAAAGGCATTCATATCAACCAATTGCCTTTTTGAAACCTCCTCTCCGAGTATTGCCTTGCTTTCCTTGCAGATTATTAGGGTTATACTTAGATTTAGAATTGATTATTGAAAATATATCTTTGCCCTTAAATACTAGAGAATCCTGATAAACTAAACTATTAAAAATATCTCCGAATTGCTTTAAAAAGTAATTAGGAATTCCAAGTTGATTGTTGATCTCGATCTAAATAAATATAGTACTTATTTAAATAGGGAGCATATATACTCCCACAGCTTATAGGAAGTTAATAATTGTTAAATTATCCTCTACTTCGATATAATATAATTTTGTAATAGTATAAGCTTTAATCTATTCATTATACCACTTAACCAAATCAGTTTGATTTATGATTGCTTATTAAAAAACATTTTGATATTCTTAAGTAATAACAGATTTTGTTGTTGTGATAGTAGGTATAAGCTTATCCTATAACTTCTGAATAATCGTTTTGAGTGGTAAAGCTTTTCCATTACTGTTGTCAAGAGTAAATTCCATAAGGTGGAATGAGTTTATTGTTTCTGTAATCTATTTGTAGATATCCTAATACAATTTATGTATGATATTATACTTATCCCTCTAATAGTAGTACTCTTCTTGAAATATAAAGTGTTCTATTGAGATATTTTAAAAGGTACTTACTTTAGACCTTATAAACTTAAGTATTAGTTTTTTAAAGGATTATAATAGAGTTATTTTAGTGTTTCCTTTTGAATCCTTTTATTGAGATTATTTATAAGCATTAAGATTAATAAGGTATTTTGCATTATTATTCAAATCGTATTTTCTTATGAGATCAACGATTATAATAAGCTCAGGTGGGTCCTTGATGAGCCAGTCTTCTTTATCGATGAGAATCAACTAATAAAGAGTTTTTCTATTTTCCGAGGATTCTCCGGAACTGATCGGAGTGATCGGAATGGTCTTGGAATCAGATGGTTTGATGTCCTTCCAAATACCTTTCGATATATAGAGGTATTATAGATTCAGGAACCATCTTAACCAGTATCCACAGGTAACGAGTCTGGTGACTTCTAAGGAATTGGATTTAGACATAACGAATTTGTAAAGATGAATAAGAAAAAGTATATATAAATCAGAATGATCAAAAGACGTATATAAATAATAAGGGCACAATATAAATGCCAACCGAGCTCATAATTATCATGAAGATAATAGCTATATTTAATGGTCACTTTGATCAGAAAATAGATACATAAAATAATAATAAACTAGATTGACTTGAAATATAATCATAAGGATCATACCTACTTTATATACCCTGATCAGACGATGGAATCGCCTAATTAGGTATATAGGGTACACAAATGAACTGAATGAAATAGTTTTAGTAATCATAGGAATGAGTACTCCGGAGGAGTACTAGGATTAATACCGTAGGGTTACACTATACGGTGAATTCCGTGACATCCTTATAGCTAGATTTGCAATTTTATATTTCTTTAATATATAAAATAACTTAAACTTTTCCAAAGCGAAAAAGATTTTATTCTAATCTCCTTATTATAAAATATATTGAATAGTTTAATAGAGTATATATATATTCATAGATAGGTTCTTAGATATATGATATATAGCTATATCATTAGCATATCCGAAATGCTATATTCTATCTTGATTGAGAAGCTCAATAAGGTAAAGAGTATACAGAATAAAGGAAAGTAACAATCCCTAAGGGGTACTGCATATAATCAGAAAATCCTATATTGTAATCCCCTTAAGCCTTATATATATACATCTCTTAGTTAGAAATGAATCAACAAATTGTAAGAATGTTATAAGCCAACCCTGCTTCTTTATATATTATAAAAGCTGTCTTTTAAGGAGTATATTATAGACATCTTGTATATTCATTATTATTAGTATAATCATTTTGCTAATTGTTAAAGCAAGCTCGGTATTATGGGTAAAGGCAACTATGAGATTAATACCGGCTTTTTTCAATAACACTCTATAATACTAAAGGCTGATAATATTATATCTTATGGTCGTTTATGTAATTTGATTGGCGATAACGTGGTTTATCAGCATGTGCACTATATCAGCATGTGCACCACTTTTACCTCAATTATTATCTTTCCATTTCAACACGCGATTTATCAATAATTCATTATACAATCGAATAGTAAAGAAGCACAAATACTTTTAGCTATTGGAGTTATTCAAAGAGACAAAAAACTGAGTATTCGGAAGGCTGCTAAGCTATATAATATATTACATACAATACTTATCTGCAGAATGAATAATTTGACCCCTCGTACAGAATTCCGATCAAAAAGTCATAATTTGATTATTTTGGAAGAGGAGGTTATTATTCAATATATATTTAATATGAATGATAAAGGATTTAATCCTAGAATAAGTAATGTGGAAGATATAATAAATAGTATTCTAGAATCGAAAGGTAATAAGAAAGTTGGAAAGCTTTGGGCGAATCGATTTGTACAACGACATCCGGATTTAAAGACACGTTTTACTCGTATTTATGACTTCCAAAGAGCTTTTTACAAAGATTCAGAACTTATTAAAAAGTGGTTTCGATTGATAGCGAATATGCAAACCAAATATAGCATTCTCAATTGTGATTTCTACAACTTTAATGAAACCGGCTTTATAATAGAATAAATATCATCGCATATAATAGTTACTAAAGTTAATTGATATAACAAAAGTAAAGCTATATAACCTAGCAATCGAGAATAGACTATAGCGATTATTTGTATAAATGGAGAGGGTTACAATATACCTCTATTTCTATTAGTTAAAAGCGAATATCACCTTTCAAACTGATATACTGAAAGCGGTTTACTATACGATTGGATTATAAAACCTATTCCAAATGGATGGATAGATAATAAAACCGGTTTTAAATGGATTAAGTATTTTGATAAGTATACTATAAGTAAGAAAATAGGTGAATATTATATACTAATACTTGATAGATATAAAAGTTATCAATCTATAGTTTTTCGGGAATACTATAATTTTATTTTTATTTTTTATTTATTTATAGTGATTAACGTCTTGTAGAGGACCTCCCGAGGGGTATGAAAGACGTGGCTAGATCTAGAGTTACAAATACAGAAAGGCGCTGATGCGCACGCTAGTAAAACCTCACAGGGTAAACCCAGTTCCTTCTATATATCCTAAACAAGCCAGTGTAATGATCGCAAATAGGGCCGTTTTTTGATTGGCCCCATATTCCTAGCGCTTCCTTCTGCTCATGGAGAGGAGCGCTCTGATTGTACAATTACTTCTGTCATAGAACCATGTTTTATGGACAGGAGCGGTGTGTACAGGTGTGCCGCTTCAAAGAAGCGGGTGTGTGTGTGATGGTGCTCCAGAGGAGCGGAGGATTCGGCTATTGGGCCGCTCGAGAGGAGCAGCCGGAACGATGGTTCCGCTGAGTAGCGGAATGGCGCATAGGCGCAGTGGTGGCGGCTGGAGGGGGGATCAGTTCCCCCTCAGCATTCGATCGATCGCTTTTGCGGCCCATAATAGAAAAGCTCTATTAGGGTTAGCGGTAGATTGTCGGAGCTCAGTGGAGCTGTGTCAGGAGGTCCACACTAAGGTGGCCTATGAGGCGGCATATAGGGTGGATCCATGTGGATCAGATCGCTATAGCCATAAGTCGTAGAACAGTAGGAGAGTGACCCGATCACTCTACCACTGAACCAGCCAGGCTCCTTGCGGAGGACAATGGTCTTTTTGTCCGGGAATACTATAAGGAAAACAATATTATACTATTTGATTTACTATCTCATTCTTTATATTTAATTCAACCATTCGATATCGGTTGTTTTAATTCTTTAAAGTATTTGTATAGTCAACAGATCGAGAATTTTATTAAGGTATATATTATCTATATTACCAAAATCGAATTCTTTCAAGTTTTCAAAACTGTATATACTAAAGCAATATTTATATCAAATAAGAAAGCTGAATTCCGTAAAGCTGGGCTTATCCCATTTGATCTGGAAGCTATACTTTCAAAGCTAGATATTCGAATAAGGACTCCATCAAATAGATCAACCTCAACCGATCCTGGAATATGGCAATCTCAAATACCTTATAATCCTACCAAAACTTTTTTTTAATCTATTTTAGTTAAAAGTCGTATTGCAAAATATCTAAATAGTTTTCTTACATCTATATTTAAGATAGTTGCAGTTTTGGCTAAGGGTACAGAGCTTCTAGTTTATACGAATACACTTTTAACTGCTGAGATTTATAATCTTTGTAAAGCGAATGAAGCACTTAATAAATATTGTAGAGCTCAAAAGGTTTTAATATGAAAAAGAGGAGTTCTTTCAGTAGGAAATGGATATGATATATTAAAGTAAAAGAATGTAGATAATCAAATACAATACGATGAGTATATAAATAGTAATTCTTCAATAAGGAGACAATTGTGACACTTTGCCTTAGAAGAACTGCGAGAGCAGGGTACAATTTATCCTTAGAATCTATAACTATAGAATCAGGAGCAAAGTGTTTGTAGAGTGCTTCTATATACTAGCTATGTATATGTGATTGTGTATATGCACAAGCGTGTATGTGAGTGATTGTAGCTGTGATTGGGTGCGATCTGTGACATTATCTTTTCTTTTGAAAAAGCTTGCCCTCAAGCTTTACAATTATCTAATCTATAGATATATCAGCAATCCCAATGAGATGTCATTGTTTACATTGTAGTATAATGTGGTAAACAGGTGTATATGCAAATTTTGCTTTTTTCGCAACAGAAAGGCATATGGGAAACGGAGGAAACTGTTTTGTAGTTTAGCAATAGCGCGAAGTCTTCGAAATATATAGATTGCCTAAATTTCCTTCTCTTTTCCAAATCTTTTTTGGTTACTTATTTTTTTTATATTTTTCAATCAATAATCAATATGCCTTTTATATTATCAAGAAAATATAGTAGTAAAAATAAGTTATTACCAGTATAACTAAAGCAACAGAAAAATGTATATATAATAATGAGTTATTTATTTTTCTTTTATATTTGCTTTACTAATATATTTCTTTATAATTTATAGCAAAAAGGATGTTTACCTTTTCTATTATGCAAAGTAAGCGTTTTGTTAAGGAAAAGGAGGAGTTGAGTTATAACAGAAGTAGTAATAATTCTATCAATAAAAAGAAGGATAATGAGAAAGATAGATTGGACAATAAAAATACATATAAGTGAGACTTTCTTTTGATATCTCTAGCTTATAATCGATTTGTCTAACAAATACAATTATAGATACCAAAGACAATATATCTGAGGGTGGGGTTGATTTTCAATATACTTATTGGATATATTTGTTCTATTATCTTTCAAGGCAGAATTCGAAGAAAGAATATAATCTCTTGATTGATTGTATTAATAATTATAAAAAGAAATTCGCTAACAAGTTAATTATAGTGGTATATTATTTTTATGATTTCGAAAATAATAGCGAAATAATTAAAAAAGATATCCTGAAGGCTTTATATTAAAGTTAACCTGATTATAAATTTGATATACTTTATTGCAAAAGCATTGGTTTTATTAATATCAATAAATAAGGATTTCTAAATAAAAGATTATTAAAAAAGATGATATCATAGTGGAAACAATATATTCAGGAAAACAACTAGATTTGTATTAACTATATACATAATTGTATTTCTGGTAAGAGAGATAGTATTTACTATCGATTTTCTGAATAATCATTTGATTAATCTTGCTGTTTATTTTATTTAATTGATAAGTATAAATATGAATACTTATCTAATAAGAATATATATAAGATATTTCTTCAATACCGATTAGCTATTACTGAGTATAGCAATATAATAAAGGTAAATTACAATTTTTGCTAGCTTTTAGCAAAATTAACTCTTAAGATAATTTGATATACAAAAGGAGCTAAAAAGTCACGTTTCGAAAGAAATGCTTTCTCTTACCCTTATTTAAGAAGCCGCAGAGTATCGTATAATAGAGGTTGTAGTGCGAGGAGACGAATTGGAATAATAGTATTAGTTTGTTGTAATTTAAATGGAAGTAAAGCTTTTGATAACTTGTGAGTGGTTAAGTGTGATTGAGCACTAGTTCGGTCTTGTTGTTATGTGTGCTGTAATTAAAGATCGTTTTGTCTTTTAGTTTGTAATTATTCTATATATGCTTATCATTATTATTGGCTAAGGATTTGGCTAGTATTTCGATTTAAATCATTTAGTTTTTATTGTTGTATCTTATTTAACTATAATCGTTAATACTTATAGAGACTTTTTTTCTAGCTTAATTTAAATCTGTTGAATAGGGGAAAAGACTTTCTTTGTTAATATTTCATTTTTATTCGATTGCTTTTAGTCTTTTGTGCAATTAGGATTTTCTTTATTATAATAATAAATTAAAGAAGTTCTTTTTATCTTTTTCATTTATATATTAATTATTATCTATAAAATCATAATTATCCTTTCTATTCTTATAGAAACAAATCTATTCCAATAGGTGCATAAAGGGTCCTGGTAGAGTGGGATTTTGTAGATGGAAGTTATAAAGATAATGCAGAACAGTTTTTAAGTCAGAAGCGGGATACCAGGTGAGATCATTATTAGCGTTTAGCTATAATACTCT
This sequence comes from Botrytis sinoallii, assembly GCF_014898435.1. NCBI lineage: Eukaryota > Fungi > Ascomycota > Leotiomycetes > Helotiales > Sclerotiniaceae > Botrytis > Botrytis sinoallii. Next base: position 2,706,593 of record NW_024066034.1, on the reverse strand, counting down.
GTATTTAAGCTATCGGCATGCTTTCTTTATAGCTAGAATACACTCCATTTTCTATTTGATATTATCGGTAATATTTATTATTATTATTATTATTATTATTAGTAATTTTCAACCGGGCCGTATAGGCGAGCCTCCCAGGGGGCATTACGGTTGGGCTAACTGCGGGATGATCTTCTAATTTACATGATCCCCCTTTCCTAGGGATAGGGTCTCAATATTCTCAGTAGCTTTCCAAGCGATGGCTAGCGCATTTGCGTTTTTGTCTCCGATCCTCTAAGCGCTTCCGTGTGTGCTTTTCGATCTTCTATATAGTATTTGTTTGAAAGCTGTTTTATTCTGTAAGGGTAGCTTTTGTATACATTCTATTACAGTATGGTATGCTGTGTACTTCAATTTTCTTCTATATAGTTTTTCTAGATCTATTTCCTTCTACTTTCTGCTTATGTTCGTTTGGATCAATCGATCCCTTTCTTTCTCTCTTTCTATTCTTCTGATAGTATTTTAGGGTATATGTTTTTATAGAAATCTGTTATAGCAATGAATTTAGCGAATTTGGCTGGTGTATACATTAGCTGTTTCAGTAATCGTTCTTGAGCTGTTTGATTACAGGGTGGATATTTGAGCTTGATATCTGGAGGCCAGGTTTCATAGGTTACGAGGATTTTGCGGCAATGCACAATATGCTCAGGGGATTTGAATGTTCTATATGAGTAGTGAATTGTTACTTCCTCGTGTTTAAATCGTTGGTGGTAGTTTTCGAAATCGCTATATACTAAGCGGATTGCTAATATACGGTAGAGAGTTGTTTATAAAAGTTCTAATTCCTTAGAGCATTTGTTTGTACTCTTTGGATCCCATTTCTGGTATTGTTTGGAGAGCGTTGGTATCTGTTTGATTCATTACGTTTGTGCTACCGATTCCATAGTAGTTTTTGTTATAAAGCGGATACCGCTTGCTGTAGATCGATTTGCATACCCTGAGGCTGATTTTCTTATTCCTTTGTTAACAAATATATCCGCATGCTCATTTCTTTCGATCCCTATATAGTCTAGCGACTATTTGATCTGGATCGAGTGTGTTTGCATTAGTTTATAGTATTTAAGGAAAGCTCACTGCAATGTGATAAAGGCTATACCTCTCATTTCCTATATCACCGATGTGTTATCGATGTACATACAAATTTCCATTTGTTTTATACTAGTGATATTTCTGATCACTGCTTGAAGGCCTCGGTATACCCCGATTGCTTCCGTATCGAATATATAAGAATTGCAATACAATCCACCGTTTTCTTTGCATACTACTGTTTATTCTTTATATACAATATATCCATATCCTACTTGTCTACCATCCTTATCGGTCTATTCCGATCTATTAGAGAATATAGTGATCTGATTGTATATACACTTATTCCACCATTCCTGAAACTGCTTTACCACTATCTCTTTTATAAAACCTCTAGTAGAATCCGTTTAACACCCTAATATATAGTAAGGCCCTATTAAAATCGTCTCCTTGATTCGGGGAAGGCACTAGCTGATTATCTGGATCTTTATTCTGGCTGGCTGCAATTAGCCTTCCCTGCTACCGGAGGAGTAGGTGGCTTTTATCCCTTGGTGATAAAGTGAGTATTTTGGATTAATAGTTTGGGTACAAAAGGCTACTCTCCATTTTATTTGTTCTAATACTACTTCTATTAGTAAGAGAGCACTATCCTTTATTATTACTATATTCGGGGTTGTTCGCTAGATTGGAAGGACTTCTCTGATTGCTATTTGTAGAATCTTATTGATAATTAATAAAAATGAATTATATTATAACTATTTTCTAGAATATATTATAATACAAAATAGGTTCGCTACATCTACAAACGCTTTCCCAGTTTATTTGTGATAAAGCTATTAGTACTAGACTTTTATAGAATCTTCTGACTACATTAAACTATCTATTGTATAATTATCTTCGGAAATTCCGGTTAGGATTAAAACTATTCCTTTACGTTTTTATTCCTGTTTGCTCCTTAAGTTTATCTGATATTTCCATTATGTCCTCTGTCCTATAATATCTGATTATAGATTGATATACGTATCTGTCCTCTCAAGCTATATAGACAATATCACTATCGCTGTTATTATATATTACACCTCGCGGTTAATAACTGTTTCGCGTTACTTTGCCGAATCTCTCCTATACAACAAGGCTGATTATATCTTACAGACTTACTATTTCAGACCCCTAGCCAAACAGCCCTTCTATAATATTTCCAACCCATTAACTAAAGCTCTACTTGTAAAATCCATTTTTCTAATGTATAATTTATAATCGAAAATAGAGTACTAAAAGCACATTGCATATATATATTATAGGATTGGCCTTTGCCTGAAATCCTCTGCCGCTGTAATATCGATTGAGTGTTATCGAATGTGGCTTACTAAAAGTGTTCTTCCTATATCGAAACTTCTTTGCTGTTATACCACTCCCACACACTCGGAGATAAAGTGTTAAAAACATCCCTTTTTCTATTCCATATATACTCCTACTGGCCCTAGTAGACATTATCCTAATCTTTGTATACTTCCTATTATTCCCCTCACCATTTGTAAATATCCAATCCGGTATACCCGCAGATCGTATATATTATTGAGTTGTGAAAACTTTATATACTAACGTTTCAAAAATATTCTATCGATTTTCGTTTGTCAAGTTAAGGATATTGGCCCTGCTCCTAATACAGACTTCAGTCAGACTCAGCTATATTATAAAAACTTCATTATCCACTATTTCAAGGGCTAATTCCACTTCGCAAACGTTCTGTTGCGATATACTCTAGCTCTGCTTCTCACACAGATTCGTAAAGGTATAGTTCCACATCAATCTCGCTTTCATCTTCCTTCCACCATCGAATGATTTTCATTTCCGTTTTGCTGGTAGTCCTCTATTCCGAGCATCTTCACGATCACCCTTTAGTGATCAGTTGTGTGTATCTTCGCTCCCAGTACGGCCTCCGATTAGTGTACAACCATCACCCGGCTCCAGCTGACTCTACTTAGCTCTCCGATCGCACGATCGAAGGTTCGTAGGATACATTACGTACAGGTGAGAGTTATCGTATCCCGGTAATATTTATTGAGAGCGATAATTTGAGGATTTATTCGGAAAATAGATTGTCTACTACTTTACAGAGCTTGTTAGATAGAAATATAGAGTGGACTTTTATAATAAACAATAAGTCCAATCAAAAGGAATCTCTAATCCGATCAATAATCTTGAATCTATTTTGAATAGGGTAGTTTAGTTTTTTGAATAATTATTGTATCGGAAAGTCCCTTATACTGAGCTATATGTAATCTCCCATATCAAAATCGACTAAGCAATAATACAAATTAGCTAATCGAGATATCTTTTTTTGTATATATAAAATATTTTCTTTTGCTCGATCGAATGCTAGTTTATTATATTTGGTATATTCTTTAGTATTAATTATATTCAAATCATTGATAAATATAGTGAAATCGGGTTTCCAATCCCAAGGATTGTGGAATAGGTAGCTATACAAGATTTCATATAGGGTTTGATTATTTAGTGATTTATGGAAAAATATAAATTGAGTGTAGTTTATTATTAATAGGAATTCAGATCAATTATCTTAATAATAGCTTATAAAGGATTACAAGTATTATTAGAAATATTGATTATAAATCTCAATTTAATTATTAGTTTATAGATAGTAAGCAATAAATAACTTGACTTGCATTTTTAAGATATTATTGAATTCTTGTCAGAATTTGAATATGAATTGAGAACCATAATTAGAGATTATAGTTTCCGAAGCACTATAATATCTATATATATAATATAGATACAAGTAGATCTGATCTCTCAAATCGATTGATTTATAACAGAATATCGAAATAGCTTATTTAATCAATTAGTTGATAATAATGAATATATTATTATAACTATATTTATTCTTATTAAAACTATAGTAATTTATAGTGATATATTGCTATGTTCGTATAGAGATTAGGAGCAGATAAAAGAAACCGAGAATACAATCTCTTAGTATAGAGCTGTGCTTGTATTTATAGCAATTCCATATATATTGATTGATTGTATTATTTATATTCTTTTAATAATATTAATTAGTTAAAAGAATATAGATCTTTTTGATATTAGAATATATAGTAAAGACTGAATTGTAAACTTTGCAAATTAAATAGGTTTGTAGATTTTCAGTATTCGGTATATAAAATCGATTATTGTAAAGCAAAAGTCCTTTTTTAAGTATAAGATACTTATATAATTTGATAATTTGAATATACAAAATTTCTAAATTTAAATAAGATCTATTTACTTTAATAATATAATTTATAATATTGAAAAGCGGTGTGATTATATATATATCGATATTTGCAATTATATTCAGATCTTATTACAAAGATTCACATATAATCTTTATATCCATCTGATTATTTTTTATAAACTGTTAAAGATAATTCTTTTTTTTAGTACTATTCTGTTAATTCAATTTGTTAATACAGTGTATAAGTATATCTGCAAGTAAATTGTTCTTTCTAGTATGGTATATAATGATAAAGTTATAATCGGTGAGTAATTCTATTTAGTATACTTATTAAGCGTTTAGCTGTTTGATAAACATAAAGTACTTAAGTACTTTATAATTAGTGTATACTTTGATTTAATGCGAAGATCCAGCAAGTTCGGCTTTCTAGTAACCTAGGGATTTGATGATCACAAGTATTTCTTTATTATAAACTTTATAGTTATCACGGAGGTAATAGCTATGTCTAATGGTCACTTTGATCAGGAGATAGGTATATAGAGTGATAATAAACTAGATTGACTTGAGGTGTGATCATAAGGATCATACCTGCTTTATATACCCTGATCAGGCGATGGAGTCGCCTAATTAGGTATATAGGGTACACAAATGAACTGAGTGAAATAGTTTTAGTAATCATGGGAATGAGTACTCCGGAGGAGTACTAGGATTAATACCGTAGGGTTACACTATACGGTGAATTCCGTGACACACCCCCCAGATCGCTCGGTGCTTTGATGGTTACACTGAGGGATCTGCATAGCAAACAAAGGAAAATTTTTTCTGGCCGTGAGCGGCGTAAGCGTTGGTGAGCGCCTTATTCGGGTAGTTGCTGTGATTTTACCTGCCGGGCAGGCTTATTCATCAGATAAAGGAGCGTGAGGCGTATAAAGCGTATGATTTTTCAAGAAAAGAAAAGAGTGAGTTGTATCGTTGATCAGGAAAGCCTGTGAGAAAGTGACGATATTCGAGTGAGGGAATTAATCCTTCGGATTGTTGCATATCAGGAGGCTTGAGTCATTTTGATTGTTATGCGGTTGAGTGTTTGTATCAATTGATTCGATCGATCCGCGCATACGACGCTCTGTGGCGGAGATGGAATTGAGTGGAATTCGATGGATTTTGAGAGAACTTAGTGGATCGATATGATTATAAGAGGGAGACAGTTCCCCTTCCTTAGATTCATATTCGATAATTCCAATACGTTCTTTCATCATGCCTTCTCCTGTCAGAGAGTCCCCGGCCTCTATTGATCTTGTTGATCGATATACAACCGCCTCCCCGCATACCTCACCGAAGGGTGACATTCAATCTGGTGGATCTAATGCTCAGCGTTCTCCTGGTCAGTTATTGCCTGCAGCTGAGGTTCGATCGCCCTCCAACAAACAGTTTTCACGGACAAGACCATCCTTTGGTGAACATCACCAAGATCTCGATGATAGCTTTCTGAAGAAGGTTGAAGCTGTTCGAGATCGCCGGGCTGATGCAAACAAAGGTCGTACAGTGATAACTCCCGCGGATCGTGGTAATCCTTTTGTCGATAGCGAGGAAGAATATCATCTTCCTGACCTTCCTCCCGACGGCGAGAGTTCCTCATTGGAGTCACCTTCCTCTTCTTCCACCGATCCCACCCCCGCTCCTAGATCAAGTAAGAGCCGGACACCTACTCGCAAAGCTCGTGATGAGCGCAAGCGGAAGGGCCCAAAGCGTGATCTTAGGAATAAGGGTGCGCAAAACGCTGTTCCCTGTACGGAGTGTGTTCGTTCTCTTCTCTCTGGTCGTCATGAGGAATATGGCAAGTGTTTCAAGCGGAGAAATGCGTCTTCTCTTCGGTGCTGGAAGTGCACCACGCACACTTGTACACCTCTCCCGGTGTATTTGAGACCTTTGGGTGTTCGACTGTTGGAGCTTTGCGATCCTGAGTTCGTGGTACTTCCTGGAAAGGTATGTTCTGATCTTTTTTATCTCGTTGTGATCTGCTGACATACTCTTTAGAGGACTGTCCCGAACCAGAAATCGGCCCGTATTGCGATGACGGTTATGTTGGCGATGACTAAAGAGGATAGCGAGTTCATCGATCTTGACTCTCTCTCATCACCAACACAGGTTATGTCTCCTCCCCCTGCTCGATCGTCGCGATCATCCGTTCGTCCTTCCCCCGCCACGAGATCATTACCTCCCTCTCCGACTAGGAAACGGAGATCCTCTCCTGCTCCTCAATCTCCTGCGGTAAAGCGTTCGAAGGTTAATACGAGGGCTCCTGCGGCAAGTCCTAAGACTCGGTCACAGCCTGCTCGTGCTGCTTCGAAGGGTAAAGAGAAGAAGGTTGAGTTTGATATGTATGATGATAGTGATCTTGATGACGAGTATAATGCTGTTGGTGAAGGGGACGTGGTTGACTCTGGTGACGAGCTTGCTGAGAAGAAGCGGAAGCTTGAATTGATGCAGCTCGAGATTGAATTCGCTACAAAGAAGCGTGCTCTTGAAGGAAAATATGTCGTTTGATCTTGTTGATCCTGGTGCTCACGTCTTGTAGGTTTAGGAGGGATATAAAGTGATTGAACTTTTGTCGTGATAAGTTCTTAGTTAATCCATCTGCTGTCATCTCTGCTGTGGGCAAATATGTGAGATGGAAACTCCCTTTTGAATATTCCTGACGTAGCCACATGTTCTGTATATCGACGTGTCTCAGCTTAGTAGTGATCCTTTCGTTCTCACCTACTACTAATCTGATCGTTTGCTGGTTGTCGCAGAAGATCGTGACTGGTTGCTTGACTACAAGATTGATCTCTTTGAGAAATCGAAGGGTAGCTAGTGTCTCTTTTGATGTGCGCTCGACACCAAGTAATTCGGCTTCGGTGGTGGAAGTAGTGATGGTATCTTGTCTTGAAGCTTTCCATACTACTGGTCCACCGAACAATGAGATCACGAAACCTTGAGATGATCTTCGTGATTCCTTGTCGTCGGCGAATGAGGCGTCTGAAAATGACAAAAGCTGTGGGATCTGTTCTCGACAGTATCCAATTGAGTAGTATCTCGTGTTCCAGAGATACCGAATACAGTGATCAACTGCTTTCATGTGATCCGGAGATGGGTTAGTTAGAAAGTGACTGAGTTGCGATGCTGCGAATGCGACATCTGCTCTAACTGTGATTGCGGTATATAGCACTGATCCTACCTTTTCTTGATAGATTCGTATGAATGTGATAGTAGCAGTTCCATCATATTTCACGAATTCCATGATTGGTAACGGTGTGCATGCGTTGCCATTATTGAGATTAAACTTCTTTGCAATCTTCTCAATGTAGGTATCATGTGCTAACCAAAGTTTTCCCATTTTCCGATCGCGAATGATCCGGATACCCAAAAACCACTCTGTATCGCCTAGATCTCTCAATTCATAGGCCGCCTTGATACCAGAGATGATACCATCAGCTGTTGATACATGCTTGCGATGATACACGATCTGTATATCGTCCACAAAGAATAGTACCAAAACAGTCTGATCTGGGTTTGTGAAAAGACAGGGTTCTTCCTTGCATTGGTTTAGACCTAGATTCTTTAGTGTCTTGCTAAAGTCCTTGAACCATAATGCAGGGGAATCTCGGAGACCATATAGTGCGCGATCAAGAACTACGCACTTATTTGGTTCCTTGAATCCATCCGGTAAGTAGCAAACTACAGGTACACCTGATGGATCCCTATGAGCATTGACAAATGCATTGACGACATCAAATTGCTTTGTTTCCAGATCGTATTTTGCTATCAGCGCCATTACGATCCTAAATGATCTTCCGGCGAGTGTCGCGGCGTAGGTTGATTCGATCGTGTCTTTAGCTTGAAGATCACCACGAACAACCAGCCTAGCTCGACATCGCGTTAAGAATCCCTGTTCATTGCATTTGTATGTGAATACCCATTGCAATGGTATAGGGGCAATTGGTGCGTCTTGTGCATTGATTTCATGCCATGTTTTGCGATCCTTCAGATTGTTGATCTCAATCTCACACTCGCGTTTAAACCATTTCCCCAAGAAGTGATCCTTGAGTTGGTGGTAACGCTGAGGTGGTTTGGGCAATCCTGATAGATGCAAGTTGGGTAGCTCCTCTAAGGTTCCATTTTCAGGTGCTTTAGGAGGGCTAGGTTTTGTTCGTACGGCGGAGGCGATCACGCTGTGTACGGTAACAAATGAGTGTTCTTCCCCCTGTATATCCATATTTGGGTGGCTAGGCCAAAATGTTGAATGGAAATCTTCGATACGGGAATCACCTTCGAGCGACAAGTTCGCAATAAGAGTGCCTATAAGCGTGTGGTCGCTTGTTGACGGATTGTTTTGCAGTCTCTTTTGTTGTCGAGTTTGATGGTGGTGATCCGTAGATGTGTTGATATCAGGAGTTGTATCATCAAAATCAAAGGATTGATACTCAGATGGATTGAGAGTTGGGCGAGGAATTTCGATCCTCATGATCCTTTGTCTTTTGGGTTCTCGATCAGGAAGAAATGAAAGTTGATCTTCCTTGAATTGATCGATTGTGCGTGTCGGAGGAGGTAATCTTTCCGGTGATGTTACTTCCTCTACGACGTAGGCGTCCATAGTATCAGTAGGATGAGTGTCTGGATCGCTCTCGTACTCCCCGCGTATGACTTGGGTAGCACTACCAGTGTGCTCATAATCCATACTTTCTGGTTGATTACTACGGTTGCTCGGTGATGTCGGAGTAGAACTTGTAGACTCCTGTGCCTGATCAGTGGTGGTTCGTTCTTGAATTCGGTCTTCTGCCTCTAGGGCCTCTTCAGAGTGCAGAACCTTGTGCGTACTACTACTTTCGGTATTCATGTGTGAGCTCCCACCCCCCAGAGACACCCCCGAGTCCTGCTCGTCTTGAGGTGTATCTGAAGTGCGCATGGTGGTGTCAACAGAACCAGTAGTAGTGTGTGTCGAAGTCATCACATCGTCACCTTGATCAACAATAGTACTATCGATATCGATTGTTTGCTGAATATCGAGAGCTAGTGCAAATTGCTGTAGCTCTTGATCCGTGTGTATATCGATGGTTTTATCTGTTTGATCCATTTTGTATGTTCTTTCCTCAAAGAAAGTAACGTTTCGAGTGACGATGACCCGCTTGAGCTTGGGTATCCAGATACGGTAGATTGGAGAACCTGGTACGTATCCGACGAGATATCCAATATTTGCTCTAGGGTTAGTTTTGTAAATTCTCTTGTTTATACCTAGTTCTCTTTCCTTATCCAGAGGGTATGCCCTACACCCGTATCGATATATTCTACTCCAGTTTGGGCGGAGATCGACAGTTAAGTGATCCGCGACCGCTGGGGCAGATGATCGTAGGTATTCATGAAACCAAGTATCCAGCACCTCATTTGGGGATTTGAACGATCGAGCTTTAAGAGGACTAATGTTATATAGGTAGGTAGCAGCTTGCACTGCTTCAACCCATAAAAGATCAGGTATGCCTGCGGAGATCCGCATCTTGATCTGTTTGGTGATTATCTCTTGTCCTGCTCGTTCCGATCCTCCATTTGATTCGTGCGTATTTGGTGGAGATAACTCAAGTTCAATACCTTCGGTTTTGATCCAATTTTCGAATACGGTGTTTCCCATAATACCAATGACTGAAGTGTCGTTATCCTGCTTGATACAGACTACTGATAGACTGTACTTTCTGAGCACCCAAGCGAGGAAGTTCTGGATTGTGTCAAATACTTCGAAATGAGTCTTTTGGTATAATGGAAAGCTAAAGATCTTTCCACTAAACATGTCCTTGATTACCAGGAGCCAGGATGCTCCGGTATATGCGCGTGGAAAGTCGAATAAATCCCATTGAATTTTGTAGAAAGGACGTGGTGATCGGGATTCACTAGGAGCTCGTGATATTATTTGCTTAGCATGTGTGCGTGAGCAATCAATACACTCAATCCTAGTGAGTCCCTTTTATCCTCACGTTCCTTGCTGAGAAGACGAGATGTTCGAGAGCTTCTTTACCCAAATGTCCTGATCGTTCATGCCAGAGTTCTGCGGAATCCTCTCGAGGTTTAGGTGGTCCCTCGATCGGCGAAATGGTCGTTTGACGTTGGTATTGATCGTGGGACACATCAGAAGGTTTGGATTCACAGGTATCGTGCTTAGGTTGATCAAGCAGGAGGAAAGTGGTTTGTATTCTAGGAACAAGAGGTTATCTTTACGAGTACAATGAGCGACAATATGACTGTTCTCAAGATTGCCCTTCCGTAATGTAGAGTCCATCCCTAAAAACCATATTCCTGCACCTAAGAGCTTTGTTTCCGAGACGATATTGACGTGAAATCCAGGAATATATGCGACATTTGAGAGAACCAGATCACCTTTTGAACCTTGAGGTCTTTGGAGGATATTCTTGATCGTGCGAGTGCCTCGTCCGACGACCTGAATTTTTGTTGTTCCTGCCTCAACGTAATCTGATGCTGGTGAAGGTGTATATTCATGTCCGTCAAGAAGATCGATATTGTTAACGAGGTGCATGGCGCCACCGCTGTCAAGTATAGTACTATCAGAGAGTTGATGGAGTGGATCAGAGGTAGTAGTATAAATCCCGTGACTCGTAGAACCTTGGATGAGACAGGCTACTGTTCTCGATCCAGGGTCTATTGAATCATATGATTGAGAGGTACTACCTCTTGAGTTGATCCATCCCTTCTGCTCCCAGGCTTTGCGTATATTCGACCATCGATCTTCCTTGATCCTTCCTCGTATGTTATTGCATTCCTTCTCTGTCAATGAGATTGAATTCCGGGAGTCGCATTTTCCGGTGAGTGCGAACTCAACTAACCAGCATGTCTTGGGATAGTGACTACCACCCGCCTTTCCATTCTTCCAATCAGATTCCGACTTACAAGGGCATTCATATCGACCAGTTGCCTTTTTGGGGCCTCCTCTCCGAGCATTGCCTTGCTTTCCTTGCGGATTACCAGGGTTATGCTAGGTTCAGAGTTGATTGTCGAGAATATACCCTTGCCCTTGGGTGCTAGAGAGTCCTGATAGACTAAGCCACCAAAGATATCTCCGAATTGCTTCAAAGAGTAATTGGGAATTCCAAGTTGATTGTTGGTCTCGATCTGAATGAGCATGGTGCTTGCCCAAGTGGGGAGCATACGTGCTCCCACAGCCTGTAGGAAGTTGATGATTGCTAAGTCATCCTCTACTTCGACATGATATGATTTTGCGGTAGTATAAGCTTTAGTCCATTCGTTATGCCACTTGATCGGATCAGTTCGACCTACGGTTGCTTGCTGAAGAACGTTTCGATATTCTTGAGCAATAGCAGATTTTTGCTGTTGTGATGGTAGGTGCGAGCTTATCCTGTAGCTTCTGAATGATCGTTTTTGAGTGGTAAAGCTTTTCCATCACTGTTGTCAAGAGTAAGTTCCATAAGGTGGGATGAGTCCACTGTTTCCGTAATCCATTCGTAGACATCCTGATACGATTTATGCATGATATTGTACTTGTCCCTCTGGTAGCGGTACTCTCCTTGAAGTGCGGAGTGTTCTGCTGAGATATCTTGAAAGGTACTTGCTTTAGGCCTCACAGGCTTAAGCATTGGCTCTTTAGAGGATTGTGATGGAGTCATCTTAGTGTCTCCTTCTGAGTCCTTCTGTTGAGATTGTTCATAAGCATCGAGATCAGCGAGGTACTTTGCATTGTTGTTCAAATCGTATTTTCTCATGAGATCGACGATCGTAATGAGCTCAGGTGGGTCCTTGGTGAGCCAGTCTTCTTCGTCGGTGGGGATCAACTGGTGAAGAGTTTTTCCATCTTCCGAGGATTCTCCGGAACTGATCGGAGTGATCGGAATGGTCTTGGAATCAGATGGTTTGACGTCCTTCCAGATACCTTTCGATATACAGAGGTGTTGTAGATTCAGGAACCATCTTGACCAGTGTCCACGGGTAACGAGTCTGGTGACTTCTGAGGAATTGGATTTAGACATGACGAGTTTGTAAAGATGAATAGGAGAGAGTATATATGAATCAGAGTGATCAAAAGACGTATATGAATAATGAGGGCGCAGTATGAGTGCCAACCGGGCTCATAACTATCACGGAGGTAATAGCTATGTCTAATGGTCACTTTGATCAGGAGATAGGTATATAGAGTGATAATAAACTAGATTGACTTGAGGTGTGATCATAAGGATCATACCTGCTTTATATACCCTGATCAGGCGATGGAGTCGCCTAATTAGGTATATAGGGTACACAAATGAACTGAGTGAAATAGTTTTAGTAATCATGGGAATGAGTACTCCGGAGGAGTACTAGGATTAATACCGTAGGGTTACACTATACGGTGAATTCCGTGACAATAGTTCAGCTCGACAATGATTATTGTTTTCGAAAAGTAAACAATTGATAATTATTCGTTATTGTGCTTTTGAAATAGCATGTTAGTAACTATATTATTGGATATATTGGTTTCCAGTATACAGGGTAGTGTATAATTGTAATACTATAGGAGAGAAATGAAGATAAGTCTGTCTTTGAATATATCAAATGTGATTTAATAGATTTTATTGAAATGGAATTTGACATTTGCTTTTGTAAATTCGTAAAAAGGTTTTGTTATTATATTGTAATTCTTAATAAATTGGCGGTAAAAATTATAAAAACCTAAGAACAATTGGATATTCTTTATGGTAATGGGGTAAGTCTAAGTAGCAATTATTTCAATCTTTTTTGGATCGATTTGTATATTATTTGTAGAAATAATAAAACCTAAATACTTTGTATATTTAATATTGAATTTGTATTTCTTGAAATCTACCTAAAGATTAGTGGACTTAAGTTGTTTAAGAATATGCTTGATGTGTTTCTTGTGTTTATTTTCATTTTCAGAATATATAAGAATATTATTGAGATAAGTAATATAGAAATTATCTAAATAGTCAAATAGGATATTATTTATATATCATTAGTAAGTTATAGGGCTATTTGTTAATCCAAAAGATAAAACTTTATATTTATAGGAACTATATCGAATACAAAAGGTAATATATTCTTTGGAAGCTGGATTTATATGAATACAATGGAATACTTATTAAATATCTAATTTGATATACATTTTCGTATTAGCGAATTATATAAGTATCTTGTTAATGAGAGATAGAGGGTATCTGTCTTTGTGTATTAAAGAATTGAATAATCGGAAGTCTATATAGAATCTTAAGCTTCTATTCAATTTTTTTATAAAGAGAATTAATATTGTAAACAATGCTTAACTGGGTTTTATAAATCTTTTGATAAGATTCTTTGTGATATATTCTTTAACAACCTTAAGCTATTCAAATAACATTTTATATAGAGAATTGTATTTAAAAGCTTTTTCACTTTCTTCTTTAAGTATAATCTTGTGATTATATAATCGGAAAAGAGATAGGATATCGGACTTGTGTTTAAAGAACGCTTGATAATATTGCTAGTAAACTTTGGGGATTGGAGACTCTATCTCGATATTTGCGATAACATGATTAAAAGTAATAATAGTTTCTGATTTAGAACTATTTAAGGTAATAACTATAATTGAGATTCGATAATTATTATTTTGATTAGATTTATAAATCAAAATAATATTATCAATCTCTGTATATATAATTGTAAAGATTTTATAATTCTTGTTTTTTTTGTAAATAAATTGAAATTGAATTAACTTGAATGTATAGATATTGAATGTATTGGAGATACAAAGTGAAAGGGATTTGTAAATAGATTGAATAAAGATTTAACCAAAAATAGATTTCTTTTTTAGATTGATTGGAATCTGAGCTTTGATTGTATCTAAGATTATTATATTAATCTCTTAGAAAAGAATAATAAATATCTCAAATACAATTAGTACTATAATCAATTGTTTATGTTGGGATAGGGATCATGTGACTGACCGCGCTAACGCATGCGCTAGCGCCCCCGCACTATAGCATATACGTTTATAGCCTTTAGCTTTTAGAACCTTGAGCAATATTATAATAGTGTGAATCATTAGTATTATATTACTTCACTATCCCTATGGTGATATTAACACTGATTAGTGATATTACAGATCAGAAGTCTGGCATTTTAATTTCAAATGCAATGTGGATTTGTAACTAAAGTTAGTATTTCTCTGAAGAGGTATAAGCTTTTGTATCAAAGCAATATGATTTGATATCTACCCTTATATGAATAAGGATTGTTAGCAATGTGGCGGCAGTTCTTGTATTCAGTATTAATTCAATGTGGTTTAATACTAACAAACCGAGTTTAGTCGGTAATGTGGTGATGATCTTTATAATCAATCTTAATCTATATTTTATTTTTCAAAGTAATATGTATTAAAGAATATAAACCAATAACTACTAGCTCAAGCTAAGTATTATCTTTTAACAAATAAGTATAACTTTATTGGATTTTAGTAAAGTTATATTTAAACATTTTATTTCATTATCTATCTGTTATTTATCAATATAATAGAATCTTATAAAAACAATTTTGTGGAGTACAAATCTAAATACAATAACGATATTAGAAATATAGCCGAATCGATTATATTATTAGTTATTGCAACTAATGATTTTAATATAATGGCTAAGCAATAGTAGAATAACCCTATTAATTTTATAAAGGAAATAGATATAAAAGAGGTTAGGGATTTTTGTAAGTATAAACTTTACGAATATCAACGATCGAAGTATTATAATAGTGAGCTATAGTCGGATTACTTTTGTAAATTTGAATACTTCAATTTGGGACATTTTCAAGCAATCGGTATGTATCTTTTATATAAGTTGAGATACGAACTGTATTCGTATAGTATGTTTATTACAAAGTATGAGATTTGTACAACATGATCTGTTTATAATGCTTTAGTTAATACAATCCGATTATTATATAGAGAATAGTTAGATAAAGAGATTGTAGATATACTTGTAGATAAGGGATTTATATTTCAATCGAAAAGCATATAGAAAAGAATAAATAAAAAAGATATTCAAGCTTCTATATATACATTACTAAAAGAACCCGAAGTATTTCAAATAAATAACTAATCTGGATTATCAGGTTTCAATTAATACAGATTATTGTAGTTATTAAGTGTTCTATCTCAAATTACAATAATTTCAGGATTCAGCCCTTTAAATGATAAAGAAAAGAATATTGATATTAAACAAAAAGTATTATTAAAATCATAAGTACTCTATTACTATAAATCCATTCCTTAACCTAATACTGGTTTTCTATAAGAAAATAGTGAATCTAACTCATCTATATATTTATTCTATAATTAGAAGAAATTACTACCTTCGCAACCAATTCAGTATAAACAGTTTCGACTCGAAATACCTTTTCAATAACCCGACCCTTTACTACCACAATTACCTCTATTATTATAAAAGAAAGGTAATCAATTATTCAGTGATTCATTTGATAGTGATAATGGTTTGAATAAAGGAGGAGGAGGAGGAGGTAATGGAGGTAGAGGAAACGATTTCCTATAAAGTGGTTATAGTAGGAATAACAGCAGTAAAGGTAAAGGCGGTATGGGAGAAAAAGGAGGAGGTGATTCAAGATACGATTACGATATTCCGGAGATCTTTTCAAATCTATTATCAAGAGTTATAAATATCGGTCAACTTCTCGAAAATCTTGCGAAACTTTATAATAAGGATAATAAATATAGTGGATAAAATAACAATTTTATATATAAATTCAATATATTTCTCAACAATTGCTAATATATTGATCTATCTAACAATCTACTTCCAAGAGCATTTTCTGCTATGCTTATCGATATAGTATTTGATTTTTATTATACGAATTTAGAGACTATGCTGATATTGATATGGAAGATTCGTAAATTATTTGTGGATACATTCGAAGACCCTGAATATAAAAGGAATATCATATGATAATGAGAAGTTATTATATTAAAGAGTATAATAATATAATCAGAGAATAATGGGAAATCAATTACTTATTGTCTACAATAGATAATAACGAGATTATGTTACTTATATAAAGGATTCAGTAATATGATTAGGACAGAGGATTTATTTTATTAAAAGATTGTTAATACATATATATTAATACCAATATGCTCTCTAGCTTATTTTCGCCTAACTAATAATATACTAAATCTCCTTGAAGAACTTCATTTAGCTATTATAATATAAGAGCTGGTTTATCTGAATGAAAATATAATATTCTATATTAACCGGAAGTATTAATATAGAGGAGGATATAATCAGAATAGAGGATTTGAATAAAGTGATTGATAATTATTCAAATTACAAACTAAAAAGAAATGTTTTGTTTACAAAAAGGATAATTATTAGTTAATCAGATATAATAAGGAGAAGTACAACAAGTTACGATACAAATATAAGGAATGGTTTAAGGATACTAATAACAATTTTGACAAAGGTTTTGAGCAGTTTTTTATTGAATATAAAGATCCTAATCAAGATGATATTGAGGAATCTGATATTGATATTGATAAGGAGATCGAAGCTTATTTCGCTTAATATAAATTTCAAGATTCACCAGAACAAGAATTATATTCAAGCTTTGTTACTCAAAACGGATTTATTAATAGTAAAAAAATCATAATGAGATTGATTAATAAAACATTTATTTATATCCTAACACACCAAATTCAGGAGGAAACTATATTTATAAACAGATACAACTCCAAAAAGTTCAAGGGCATTATTGTTGATATAGTTATAGCAGAATAGTCTATAGTAGGATTCAATTAATATATGGTATATAAGATAATTATCGAGGATGTTATCTTAGACAAAAGCAGAGCAGGAATTACAAATGTGGTATTCGAGATCGAAAGAGCTGAATCTTTCGAATCAGTTAAACTCCACCTACCCTTAGGAACTATCGAATTTTATATTATAAATACGGAAATACTATTCTTATTGTTACTTAATAATATGGATTATTTTGATATATATTATAATAATATTATTGATACTGTTATTACAAGAATAGGAGAAAGTTATTCTTATATTTGATGCAATAAGCATATAATTCTATTATAGCAAATAAATATACAGCAATTTATATAACAAACTATCGAGAGTAGTAAGTGTTATTTTACCAATACAGAATTACGATGTCTATATTGTCGCTTTGGTTATCTATTGATATATAGACTTTTACGAGTATTATAGCAAACTGACTATAATGATATTTCAAAAGCCGAGATTGACAAGCTTAACAAGTTCTATTAATATTATCAAAAGTACAGAAAATCACTGGATTGATTTAAATTCAATCTATAAGATGATATTGATTTCAATTATTTAATAATAATTGATATTATATATATTAATACTTATTCTATTTTATATATTATTAATAATGTGAGCGAAACTTGGTACTGGTCACGTGACCTCTTTCTGTAGCTAGTATTTATAGGTCTTCTTTGTATAGTTTAGAGAAAACAGTCAGTTCCCACCCATCTTCTCATATGTTTTGTGATGTGCTATGTAAAGCCTTCTCCTTCTCTCCTCCACCGGAAGTGCTATGTTTCAGTGATTTATCTATAGTATTTGTGAAGGACTATTTTACAACCCTATTACTTTCTATTCTTTTACATTAATAACCTACACAGAGAGAAGAATATTAAAAGGTCAGGAAGTGTATATAAACCTGAACTCTTGAATTGCTTCAAAAAGCAGAAAGTTATTGGTTTGGAAAAGTCGATAGGAAATAGGGGAACGAGGAGTTACCCAATATTGCAGAAAAGTCGGACAACGTTAATCCGATGATAGATGGAGAGGGGGAAAAGCAATCCCCCCCCCAAAACTGATTTGTAGCCTTGTACGAGCCTGAAACAAGATAATATTGTTTTTGAATAGATTATACCTTATTACTGTGAAAGGGCTACAAGAACAATTCATGGGAATCTTTTCGATGGTACTTACAGGAACCTGGATAAACAATCTGATTTGAAAAGGAAAGTTCTTTTTCACAAAGTGGATCTAAAAAGGGTTAGGCAAGATTCACTTCTTGTACTCAGGTATAGAAAATTTTGAGTTTTCTGAAAAACCTTTTAGCTTTTCGGTATTGCTTATATCTAAATAAGATCTGATTGTTTCAAGAAATTCAAAATAGTTCACAGTAAGGTTGGAGGAGAATTATTGTTTAACCTAAATAAAAGACTACTTATAGGAAAGATTTATTCAACTCAAAATCAGAATATCCAGAAGTATTCCCAAAAGAAACCCATAATTGAAAACTCCCCATAACAAAATACCAAATCATATTTTTTTAATTTTTTTCCTCTTATAAGGTTTGAGGAAATAGGAGTTACGGAGAATATAACTTTGCCGAATTTTAATAAAGTTATTAGAAAAAGGGATAAGAGAATCTGTACTTATATCGTAGTCAGAAGTGCTGTTTATTCAACTACTCAATCACTCCTCATATTATATCAATATAATCCCGTATAGAATAATAATCAATCAATAACATATCTACTCCCGATTTTGAAACTAAGTTTCGAAATGATAATCCATCCATTACAAAATCTGAGTTCTCAAACTTATCATTTGATATCGACATTACCAATATTGACAACTAAGAAAAAAATTCTCCGGAACCAAATACAGCTCCAACTAATTGAAAGATAAGTAATGGTAAGAAACTCGACAAAAGTTTTGATCCAAAATAGATAGAAGGGAACCTCAATGCCAAACAGCTTGTAGCTTATTTGAACTACTTCTCCAAAGCTTTTGTATCTTCAGTTCCTCCTCCTGAGACAATTGGAATACTATGGTTCAAAGATTCTAATGCTATTGAATAGTGCAAGGGAATGGAATACCTTTTTTGGAATTATCGAATATAAGCCAAAAACTTCTAAATACACATACCTTTCCAAATGGAATGTTCATTTCGAGAGAAGATTAAAGCTATAAAGGAATGGTAGGTAAAAAGATAAAATTAGAAAAAGTATTTCAAATCTGTTTTTTTAAAGAGTATTTTAACAACGATTTTATTCAGAAAATGTACTTTTGTGATTATTTACAAAAGTTTGTCAAAAAGTACAAAAAAGAGGGAGGTATAGGAGTTGAGAATCTCAGTCGCTATACTTGATAATTTAATCAGATTGTATAATAACTTATCAAGGACAAAGCTTCGACAAAAAGCGAAATCACCGAACTCTTTTTCAGAAGTATATAGCCCAAAATCTTTCGAAGGTATATTACTATAATCAAATGTGATATAAAGCGATTCAGTACAATGAATTGGAATAAAGTGTATAACTGGGTAATATAGTATACGGAATCTGAGTCTCAATATATTCTCCTCAATACTAATGATAACGAGGATTCTGACTTCAATGAATTGCTGGAATCTATTACTCCAATCAAAAAAATACAAGAAAAAAAGAAAGTTTCAGTAATTCAAAGAATAAATGAAATAAAGAAAATAACTAAGACCCTGAAAGATCTCATATTCTTCCTGAAAGAACGAGTTATAGCAGAATCTAAGGTTGGAGAAAAGATTAAAACAAGAAGGATTCTTTTTGATTCTAGTATTATAAAAATACCTCAGATTGCAATCTATAAGTTAATTCAGGTTTCCCCTTTTGCTATTGTTAATACAGTTATCGACAATATTATTACCAATCTCGAAATATTGGAAGCTATATATTTAATCTATAAGAAAGATATATTATAGTTGCAATAATAAATGGCCTAGAGATAAGGAATACAATCTAAAAAAGATTGTTTAATCTTTCGAGAATACATTAAAAGAGGATTTGTATATTACAACAAAATAGATCAATTGAACTGGGGATTTAGGGATAAGTTAGATAATCCTGTTTTAGTTATATATAATAACAGGAGCAGCCCAAATCTAATCAAGAAAATCAGGATACAAGCTTTTCAGAATAACTGAATAAAGCCTGAGAAAAGATAAAGAGATTATGTAATTTGTGGATATAAAAAGTAAACCAATCAATATCCTGATGGATGATAAGATGTATACAGTCCAAGAGTATATTAATACCACAAAAGATACACAAAGAAGGTGAGATAGATTATCACATAACAATTCAGATAGGGTAACGAAAGTATATCCAAATACCTTTTCAAAACCTTCTACTTCATTTACAAATAAAATCCTTAAGTTCAGTTATCAACAATTATCATTAATGTATCGTCACAGGGTACTGTACAAGAAAGTCCTAGGGATACTCAACCTTACGATGCAGAAGACCCTATTATAGAGATTGTAGTTGAAAAGGTATTAGACAAAACCAAAAAACCAAAGCGGAGAATAATCTCCCATATGATAAACAATGGTTATGGTACAATGAAAGCCATCGATCGAAAATACTTTCAATCGAGATTTTAGTTATCATAGGTTTTATTATCAAAAAATACCCTAATATATAGAAAAGATGGATTATGAAGGTAGATAATTCAATAAGACCTTCAGCACTCGATAATTTCATAATAAAGATGATCAATAAACTTCCCACTCTTTTCAAACTGGTAAAACACATTGAAGCTCTAGAGACAATTCATCCGGAAGCTATCTATAATACAGTAAATATACCCTCTCAGAACGATAGGGAAGACCTTCCTCATATTAGAGTATCTCTTAATGGTCATAGATTTATCAAAGCAATCCCAGATTCTGGATTGATAATCAATTTAATCGATGCTGGTCTAGCAATGAAGCTGAATCTTTCGATAAGCTTAGTACAAGTTATGGTTGTTGGTATTAGCTCCACAGAAACAAGTATTAAAGGACTTTGCAAGGATATGCGAGTATCTTTTGGTGGTGTGTTAAATATCGTCAGTCTATTCGTGATAGAGAATGTATACAATGATTTGCTTTTGGGAATACCATGAATTATTGCGGGTGAAGTTACCTTTACATACAAAAATGGAAGTCAATACATCACGGTTGTAGACAACGATAGGGAAAACCAAACAAGTGTATAGTATATTAAGCAAAAGATTTCTGTTTCTTTTCGTTTTACGGGAAACTAAAGTCTGATACTCTCAAAAAGCAATATATCAGAACGGATATGAGTTCCTTATCAAAACATAACTTTGCCAAAATCTGGCAAAGTTATATTAGGTTACATGTCAATACTCTGTATAAGAATAAGGCGATCAAGGTGTTTCCTTCAAGTCAACCTAGGAACCTGACAAGTGAAGGATTGGGAGGAAAAAAACGATTAGCTAGAAAGGTATAGGGAACGGAATCCTTACCTGTATCCGTCAGGGAAATAGAAAGATTACCTTATCCCTCGATTCAACAAAGAACCGGAAGGCTATCGATTAACTTCAGAAAGACGGAAAGAGATCGACTTTGGGGAAATACTTTCTGTTTAGGAACAAGAATTATTGTTCGCATATTTATTAAACCGAAAAGGAGCTCTCACTTTTGATTAGACTTATACAGGATGTGTACAGGAAGAAGTAGCCCCTCCACAGAAAATCCGAACTGTTCCTTACAAAGTATGGTAGACGTTTAGTTTTCTAGTTCCAAAAGTTCTGATTGAAATTGTTTCGAAAATGCTTTGTGAGAGAATGGACCAAGGAGTTCTCGAGTACACGGATAGCCTTTACAGAAATCCGTGGTTCTTGATTAAGAAAAAGACTCCTGATACTTATCAACTAATAAATGTAGTAATAGAACTCAATAAATACTCAATCAGAAACACTAACTTATCTCCGAATGTTAATACCTTCGCGGAAAATTTTGCAGGATATCGAGTTGCGTTTTTAATCGATTTCTTCTCAGATTATAATCAGATTCCATTGGTTATGGAAAGTTGCGATATAACTGTATTTCAAATATCTTTCGGATTGCTGCATTATACTATACTACCTCAAAGTGCTATAAACTCTATCGCCCAATTCTGCAGAATTATCATAAAAATTTTGAACGATTTAATACCCAAAACAGCAATACTGTTCCTAGATGATATAGGGATAAAGGGATCTAAAACTAACTTCGATAACAAGAAAGTAATTCCTAAAATACAAAAATTTATCCTCAAACATATTCAAGGGATCGACAAAACTCTAGAGTGTATAAAAAAGGCAGGATGTTCGATTGGTGCAAAATCAAAATGGTATTATGACGGTATGGAAATCGTTAGATATGTAGTTGGTTTTGAGGAGCAGACTCCACAACAATCGAAGATCGCCCGGATCATAGATTAACCTGAACCCAAGGATGTTACTGAAGTACAAATGTTTCTGGGAGTATGTGTATACTACCGTATATGGATCGAGAAATTCGCTTAAAAAGCCGAACCGTTGTATTGCTTATTGAAGAAAGATTGGGAGTTTGTCTGGATAAGAGAATAAGCGAGAGCTATGGAATTACTGAAAGCTGAGTTGATCAAACCCCCCGCTCTAATGCTATTAAACTATAAAAACGCTTTAATTGTCAGAATAATTATCTTAAACGTAGATACTAGCCTCAACGGTTGGGATACAACTTTAGGTCAAAAACTCAATAGTAAGCGTACAGTAACTAGATTTGAAAGTGGTTTGTAGAATGATACAGAAAAGAATTACAATACTACAAAAAGAGAGTATAGAGGGATATTCAAAGCCCTTCAAAAGTATAGATACGATTTATATAGAATTCATTTCATTCTTGAAATCGATGCTAAAGTCTTTGTTACTCAATTGAACAAAACTACAACAAACCTTCCAGAAGCGTTAATAACAAGATAGATTACATGGATTAAGCTCTTTGACTTTGAAATTCGATATATAAAAAGGATAATCTACACTACAACGAATAGACTTTCCTATAAACCGAATACTCTATCCGAACTTTAACAAGAAAAAGCTCAAGACGATGATATTGATGAATAGATTGTTGATAAGCTAAACAACATTCAAGATATCCTCGTCCCTCATAACTTTACCAAAAACCGGTAAAGTTATATATTGAAGTTAACCTACAATAAGGACAATCAAAAAATAGCCAAATACCTAACAACACTACAAAAGCCTAAAGGTATAACAAAAAAGACCTTCAGAAACTTCAAGAAGAGAGCTTTTGGTTTCTGTGTCCGCAATAATTACCTCTTCAAGATCGGCACAGACAAAAAAGGGATTGGAGTCTGAAATACAAAAGAGAATTCCCCAGCGATACAAACAGAATAAGAGCATTGAAACTCCAAGTCGATGAAACAATCGGGTTTAACAAAGGGCCCCGAAAACGACTTTAAACTATTGAACTACTAATTCATTATAACTTTGTCAAAATTCGGCAAAGTTATATTGATTGATATCAAAAGCTGATCAACGAGTCACTGCTCTTGGGAGTATCGGTGCTTGTGTCTTTCCTCATCTTGTTCTTCTTATTTCTCTTCCCTTTAAGATATACTTTTTTTTCCTTTTGACTTGATCGGGACGATCAACCTTTCTATGTGGGGAGGAATATGAGCAAAACTTAATACTAATTATGTGACCTCTTTCTGTAATTAATATTTATAAGTTTTCTTTATATAATTTAGAAAAAGCAATCAATTCCTATCCATCTTCTCGTACGTTTTGTGATACGCTATATAAAGCCTTCTCCTCCTCTCCTCCGCCAAAGGCACTACGTCTCAGTGACTTATCTGTGGTATTTGCGAAGGACTACTTTACGACCCTACCACCTTCTACTCTTTTACAATAAAGGTATACAATTTCAAGCTATACAATGGCTGGACAATGTTATCGCAAAATACACTTTCGATATACTTTGAAAATGCTAGATGGATATTTATACCGGTCCACCAGATTTTATTATATATAATGCTGGGAAGAACTTTATAAGTAAGGAATTCGTTTAATATACTACGATTATGTTGATAAGAACAAAGAATGTACTAATTAAGATATATTAATTAATTAGTATAGTTAAATATTATCATATAGTTATCAAAAGAGTATATACTATTATCTCCAATAAACTCGATAACTCTATCACAAAAGAGATAATACTATAAATAACTATAAAAGCAATAAACAACACTGTAAGATCAAATGAATTAATTCCAATACTTCTAGTCTTTGAAGTATATCCGTGGATATCTGAATCTGACCTATCTGTATCTACAGTTTTATAGTAGTAATCAATGATCAAGAAAACAATGAATAAGATTTATAAACTATAAGTGATACAATAAATATCTGACGCTTTGAGTTAGTGAAATGGATTGTTTATAATAGCTTTATATAATTTACCTATCAATTCGAAAGTTTGAGTATAAAAAAAATATAAAGAATAAACAGGATTATATTATTTATTAAATATAAAAGATAAGATATACATAATACAACTACCAAGCGGATTAACGGAATTCCGTACTACTCAGGTTAAATCTTATGTAAAGGATATACAGGATCAGTCTTAGGATTAACCCTAACTATTTGCCGAATCAGTACAAATACCATTTGTACAAGCTGGATTGATATAGTAAGGGCAACTTACTGTATCTAGTGCAAACAGAACAATTTTGCCAAAATCTGGTAAAGTTATATCTACCCCCTTACCAACTATTATCAAAAATAGGAATCCAAAGGAGATCCTTTTGGATATATCCAGGAACCTCTAACTTTAGTAATAATGAATCCTTCAAGTAATAATTCCAGTATAATCAATACTTTTTGCAAAAGAAGAAAATATCGAATCCACAGAATACCCATTGGATTTATTGATTTTTTTATTAAAGAAAAACGAATCTAATGATATACAGTACATTGAATACTATATAGTGTCTACTGATATCTCACCATCAACAATTTTCGTGGAATCAAAACGAAAAGAAATCGACAGACTTATGGAAAACGATATTTTCTAATTTATAAAGATTACGGATATCCCTATAAATATAAGGATTTTTAATTCTCGTTTTATCAATAAGATTAAAAATGAAGGAACTGATAAAGCATTTCCCAAGTTTCGATTAGTTATATAAGTATAGAAAGATTAAGGAAAAGATATTGTTTTAATATAATCACCAACAATACAATGTGTCAGCTAATGTATTATGCTGGTAGTAATAGTGATACTATTCAAGAATGAGATAATTATGAATATTCGTGATATCATACAAATATATACACAATCGATATTGAACTTAATTCAGAAGTTTTATGCTTAACCACTACTAGAAATGGATATTCCAAAAGACTTTATCCTGCAAGTTGTACAACTATTATATAGTATCCCGGAAGCAGATAATTATTAGTTTAACATCTATCACAAGTATCATACTAATATTCTTAAAATAATATAATCAACCTACGATCTATATTTGTTGTATATAACTAAAGACAATACAGCATTCGGTATTGTCGGATTACAAATAGATAATACACTCATCATAGTTAATAAAATATTTACAGATTGTAAGCAAGCTGAACTCAGAAATACTAAATTCACAATAAAAGAGTATAAAATACTCATATCAGATATACTACTCAAATTTAATAGTGGTTTGATCACTTAGCAGAATAATAATACAATTTATCTCAATCAGAAAAAACAATACAAAAACCTTTATCTAATCAATTCAGAACCATCTAATATACAAGGCATACACGGTAAGCTCAGAAAGTCAGTGACAACAAAAGACCAGTATATTGTACAATATGTTTGAAAAGTATATATAGCAACTATGTGTCAACCAAAGGTAGCCTTTGATTTATTATATACAATACAAATAGTTAACCCAAAAGAAGAAAATGCTAATACTTTCAATAAATGTATTCAATAGTAGATTGATAATTCAAAGAGAGAACTACAATTTGTTCTATTTGATATGGACTCTCTCAAATTGATTATATTTATAAATATATTCTTTGCTAATAATAAAGATTTATCCTCCCAGATTGAATATATTGTTATTTTAATGGACAAATTCGATAGGGCTAATATTATTTATTGATTGTCAATCAAATATAAAAGAGTTATTAAAAGTATATTAGTATCAAAGTTCTATAGTATAATTTTGGGCTTTGATATTAGCATAGTAATCAAAAGTATACTTAATAAGATCTTTCTAAATCGCAAGATACCATTAATCATATGTATTGACTCGAGATCATTATACGACTATCTCACAAAGCTTAATACAATTATTGAAAAAAGACTAATAATCGATGTAATGACGATTCGAAAGATATACGAGAAACAGGAGATTGTAGAGATTAAATAGATTAATGGAAAATCTAATCTAGTAAACACAATGACTAAATCTAAACCGTATCAAGCCCTAAAGGACTTAATCGATAATAACACTATAAAAATTAAAGTCACGGAATAAGTTGAAAGAGATTAGTAACACAAATAGTTATATTAAGAAAAGGATATTAGCTAGAAAAGATACGATACAATGATTTTAGAGAGTCGCCAATATTGGGATAGAGATTATATGACTGATCGCGCTAGCGTATACGCTAGTGCCCCCACACTATAGCATATATATTTGTAACCTTTAGCTTTTAGAACCTCGAGTAATATTACAACAGTATGAATCATTAGTACTATATTACTTCACTATCCCCATGGTGATACCAACAGTTTATTATCAAATTGGTGATATATCTTTTTCAATCAGGTATTCCGATTGTTAGTATCTTTCTATTTCAAATAACTGATTCTGGGTTGTTGAAGATTGTCTCTAATTAAAAATATATTTTTTAATAAAAAAATAGTAGGAGAATGCTTGAAAGGCTATTTGAGGTGTTGATTAAAACAATCGATTTTAACTTGGGTTTTTGTTAATTATTTGTAATCTAGAATTATATTATATAAACCTAAATCGATAATGAGAAATAGTAAATAAGACTATTATTAAATATCAATTGTGAAATTAAGAAATATGAAATAAGTGATAGCTTCACCTTATACATTATTATAGCTTTTGACTTCAATCAATAGTTCGAATAATATAAAGTAGGATTTGAATATAGGGAATAATAATAAAAGGAATATCTTATTAATAAAAGCAAAGCCATTCGCTCCGGAATCTATAAGAGATTGAGTATTATATGAATATCCATTTTTCGAAAATGTATATAATAGATTTATGGAATTATTTTCCATTAGTTTTATCAAATCGAGGAATCTCATATCCCGGATTATGTTTAGGAGGAAACTTTTATTTAAGTGTGTTGATTTAAATATTAGTTTTCAATAATACGAGTGGATTCGATAGCTTCCGCTTGTACTTCTTGATTTATATTCTTCTCGGTATTCTTTTTTATATTATAAAACTCTTTATTTTTTCTAATCTCTTGGATTTTGGTCATAGTATTTATATTATTTATATATAATGTAAAACTGCAATTCACTCTCGATATAGGGGTGGTAGTATTACAATTGAAATTGTTTCCTGGAGATAGAGTGTTATTTAGTTTGAAGGTTTCTATATAGCTAATAAAAGTATAAGGAGGATATTGGGTATAAAACTGAATAAATGGATTTGAATTATCTGATAAGCAAAGAGTATTTTTAGGGATAGTTAATGAATCAGTATTATTAGATGACTTTTTAAGAAATATCTCTTTAATTATTCTATAACAATTATATTCTCAAAGTATAACTTCGAATTTGTTAATCTTAATAAGCTTAATAACTAGATTCTTAATAATATAGTATTCATTGATGTAAAGACTAATAGCTTATCAAAGAAAATCAAATATTTTTCTTTTCAGATTATAGAGAAGAGTTATCAAATCAGTGATTTCTATTTATATAGCTAATA
This sequence comes from Botrytis sinoallii, assembly GCF_014898435.1. Taxonomy (NCBI): domain Eukaryota; kingdom Fungi; phylum Ascomycota; class Leotiomycetes; order Helotiales; family Sclerotiniaceae; genus Botrytis; species Botrytis sinoallii. The sequence continues at coordinate 2,678,460 of NW_024066034.1, read as the reverse complement.
ATCTAAATCTACAATATTATATTAGAAAGTTTTCTTATTAGGTATTATTAGGTATAATCTAATATTTGTATTTAGTTTGTATATAATCAGTTTCAATCGGGTTTTTATAAATAGCTATAAGCTGATCGATCAATTACTATTCTATCAAATAGGGGACTTGAATATACAGCAAGAATACATATTCTTATACCTCTCCTTTTATTTAATCTACTATATAAAATTGCTATTACACTTCCAAAATAAACGAATTTTTATAAAGTTTGAGACGCTTGATAATTAATAGCTATTAGAGGCTTGCTTTCGGCTTTATATTATCTTTGAATTTGAATAAAAGATTAATGGACTTTGAAATATACAAATACTCTATTATAATAATAGATAAACGAGAATAAAGTATTCAATAAATTTATAGATCGTTTGATAGGGTAATCGGATTTGAAAAGGGTCTGTTATCAGTATTTAAAAGGGATTATCGTAAAGACTGACTTTGTAAGTAAGGGTTTTTCTTATTCTTCCTTTTTCTAGTAGTAGGAAATACTCTTTTAATAGAATCGACTAGAATATCAGGAATCCGGACTTTGCGATTCATAAGGGAATCTATATTATATTATTGTTAATATTTTAGAGATTGAGATAAATAAATAATATTAAAATTACACTATAGCAATTCGTTTTTAAGTCTTACAATTTCATTTTGTAAGTTCTTAAAGTCTTTAAGAATTGACACTTATTCTTTCTGTAACAGAAGAATATACATTGGCATACTACCCTTGAGAATTAATATCTCAATCGAGGAGTTATTTCTAGACTGTTTATCCTTTTCATATTTATTAGTATTTATATTAAAACCATAAGGACTGTAACCATCGCTCCGTTGAGATTGACTATCGTCGGCTAGGGGCACTCGGCCGGTGAAAGAGGGAGAGCAATAAAGTCTCTTTAAAATAAATAGATTGGATATAATAGTGATACTTGTAATTCTATATATTAGGGGTTTATTATTTTTTGTTGAATAGATTTACTTGGAATCAGCCTTCTTCCTATAAGTAATATCAAATGTTTTTGATATACCTAAGAAGATATTATAATTATAAGGTATTATTTGATCAGCCACCAAATAACCATATAATTATATAATAAGTTGTAGATAATATAATACTTTGTCTTAAAAGAACTACAAAAATAGGATACAATTTATTCTTAGAATCTATAATTATAGAATCAGGAGCAAAGCGCTTGTAGAGCGCTCCTATATACTAGCTATGTACACGTGATCGTGCACGTGCGCAAGCGCGCACGTGAGCGATCGCAGCTGCGATTGGGTGCGATCCGTGACAATAATCTGCTATACGACAATATAGTAAATGCAGTAGTATTTCATATAATACACGAACTTATTAATTAGATTAGTATTAATTGATCTTTAGATTGTATATAATTTGATTCTATTTTATAGTGTTGTTGTTATTTTTATATTAATATAATATGGGTAATTGAGGTAAAAGTGGTGCATATGCTGATATGATGCACATGCTAATAAACCACGTTTATATCTTTCTAGTCCTTTTTAATATATAATATTAATATAATTAGCCTCCACAATCTTGGGGATATCCTATCTTTCTTATTAATCTTAAACAGTATAATTACTTCAGCGAGTTTCCACTTATTAGGATAATAATTGAACTTGAGGTAAGCTGCGAAAATCTTATGTATTATACTTTTTGTGTTAGGCCAATATATTTTGAGAAGACAAATAGTTATCCAATCAACTCTAGGTGATATACTCCTAACTTCTATTACATGTTTTTCCATTTCCTTTATAGTAATCGTTCTTTTTTATGGTAAGGTCATCTGACAGCCCTGTTTCTATAAAGGGTTGTACTGTAGATTGTCTGATACTTTGAAGCAATCGAATACTATTATAAAGAGTACTTTGGCTTTTTCCCTAATATCAGTAATCTTCTGGCCTTCGATCACCAGAGAAAGGGCCTTGAGGCCTGCTTCTGGGATCAGCTTGTACCAGTTCATGACTTTGTATAGTTTCTGATCGTCCTGTATATTGTCCAAGCGCTTAGTCCAATAGGCTCGTTTCAACAGAAATGAATTATATTTGTTAGAATAGAAAAAGATGTTTGTTACTAGCATACTGCTTAGTATCATATATATGATTTCCAACAATATTATAACTACTTTCTAGAATATATTATAATACAAAATAGGTTCGCTATATCTACAAACACTTTCCCAGCTCACTTATAATAAAACCACTAGTACTAAACTTCTATAAAATCTTCTAACTACATTAAATCACCTATTGTATGATTATTTTCGAAAATTTTGGTTAGAACCAAAACTATTTTTTTACACTTTCATTTTTATTTACTCCTTAAGTTTATCTAATATTTCTATTATACTCTTTGTCCTATAGTATTCGATTATAGATTGACACATATATTCATTCTCTCAAGCCATATAGATAGTATCACTATCGCTATCATTATATGCTACACTTTACAACTAATAACTATTTTACATTACCTACTGAATCTTTTCTATATAATAAGGGCTGATTATATCTTATAGGCTTGCTATTTCAAATCTCTAGTCAGGTAGTTCTTTTATAGTGTTTTTAATCTATTAATCAAAACTCTACTTATAAATCTATTTCCCTAATATATAGTTTATAATTGAAAGTAGAGTGCTAGAAGTGTATTGTATATATATATTATAGGATTAGCCTCTGCCTGAGATTCTTTACTACTATAATACTAATTGAGCATTGTTAAATATAGCTTACTAAAAGTATTCTTTTTATACCAAAGCTTTTTTATTACCATACTATTCCTACATATTCAAAAATAAGATATTAAAAATATTCTTTTTCTATTTTATATATACTTCCGTTAGTCCCAATAAATACTATTCTAATCTTTATATACTTTCTACTATTCCTTTTACTATTTATAAATATCAGAAAGCAGACTAAACGCATTAGGCGTATTACGTAATCATCTTGATTGATATAGTCAACTGGATTGTATATAGCTTTCAATAAAATACGCATTATACTTAATATCAATAAATCTATTTATTCTACACATCTTTTCTAATGACCTACACAGAGATTCAAGATATATTTAATATCTTACCCTCCATTCTCTTTATAATTAAGCCTTTTAATTAAAAAATATTCAGAAACCCTTTTTACCTTTAAGTTTGTTGTACAGTAATACCTATATGACAATCAATACACCGATATCAAAAGAGCTTTCAAAAGAGCTATAGATATTATATAGTCTCGTTGATTTGAAGAATTGTTATATAGTTACGGAAATCCAGCATTTGAATAACTCCTTCTGATTTTTCTTTTACCTCTCAAATACCCCTTTTTTCAGAAATATTCTATATATTCACTTTTATAGCACTTTCTATAAGGATTTAATATTATCTTATTACCAGAATATAAACTTCTTTTGACTTTTAAAATACCTTTTTAATATTACTCTTGATTTCAGAAATCTGTAATACAGGTTTTCAATCTCATTCTAAATAATATCAGCACTATCTTCTTTAAGCAAATCTAAACTATTATTCAATTCTTTCGATATTACCCTTATTTTAGTTCTGAAAAACAAAATCTTTATCTCCCACTTGCTTAGCAATTATTAGAGGATATACAAAACCTCTTTGAAATCCAATTCTATTATTATCAAACTACAACTTCGATTTTCCATCCTTCAAATTCAAGAAATCCTTTTGATATACTATTTGCCAAATCCTTTTATAATATCGAATAACTTTATTACCTCAATAACTTGTATTGAATAGGCTAAAGTCAAGATTAATAATATACTATCTTTCTCAAAAAAAAAGAATACTATTAAGTTATAGGTTTGGAAAACTAAGTAAACTATATATCTTGCTATTAACAACAATATTTATAAGTCATATATCTTCTTCAATCTTGTTCTGTTTAAGTTCGTCAGTAGAGCTAGCGAATGGCTAAATAAAGATAAAGAGTTTTCTGAGGTTATAAATGATATTAATTTAGTAAGTAAGACTTTGTAAAACAAGTTTATTACTATTTTTATTGATCACTTCTCGAATAAGGAAAATGAAGATTCAATATAAATGGTTCTTAATGCTATAAGCTTTTTAGCTCAAGAGAAAGGCAAATCCATTCAAAAATACTATCAATATACTAAAGATTTATAATCGGAAATGGGCTGTAAAGATATATCTTCCTTCAAATATAATATTGATATTCTTCAAGCCAATATTCAAGAAACCTTGGTTAAAGTATTTGTTACTAGTTTTATCAATCCTGATCTTTGCTTAGGATTTATTAAGCTAAATGCTATCTGCAGATTTCTAAATAAAAACTATTCCATAATATACAATATTCAGAAGAATATGGAAGTAGAAAAGATGCTTATCTAAAACGATATTGTTAATTATATCACCAACACTTTAAAGAAACAAAATCTTAAGGATTTATTCAAAGAGAAAATTGAATCTTTTTTAGAACAAATATTTTAATTCTAATCCTCTAATCGACAGAATCGGAATACCCCTAATAACAATTATAATTTTAATAATAGAAAAAACAATAATTCAAGTTCAAGATTATCAAATCCAATATTCCAATCTATTTATATTCAAGCTTTTGTATCGATAGGTATACAAGTAAAAAAGACTGAATTAGATTTAAAGAATTCTTGAAATAATATTATTAATAGAATAGAATAATATAATTACTCAAAAAAGCCTTTATATTTTAAATACAGAATTTATAATCATATCAAGCCGGACTGCATAAATCAACCTCTTTAATACTAGGAACAAGCCATTTTAAAAAATATGGTTTTCCCAAATTATTCTATTATAATTATATTAATGGCTTATATACACCCTTAATTATCTAATATTAATAATCGAGTCGATCTAAATGACTACTAGAAACCTAAGTCTCCCATTAGTCTGGACTCAATCCCTTTTAGATTAGGTTCTATTTTCTCTTTGGTATAAATCAACAATGATTTAGATTATTCAGATAATAAGATACCTATACCTGAAATGTATTTCTTTAATATAGAATTTGATGTAAATGCAAATAACGAGTAAGAAGATCAAATTCAAGCTTTTAATCTATTGTTTTGTAAAAGAGCTAGATCTAATAATATATTTAGTATTATTGGAGATCAATATATTATATCTTATATAAAGAATACTTATATAAAGAATACTCTTTATAATAGATATCCCAATATCTTTATTCTTTATTCTTATAAAAAACCCAAGTCAATTCTTAAAAATTCGTTTCAATTTTTATCTCGTAATTTCACACCTCAACCTTAATCAACTCGAGTTTTTTCCAAGCCCTTCTATAGTATATAAATATAAGGAATACGTTTCAAAACTTATATTCTATTTAGTCCTAATAAAGAGATCCACTAAGCCTTCTAAGCCTTTATCCAATATTGTAGTAAGAATAGGAGAAACCTTTATTGATTATAAGAATTTGTTTTTCACTTTTAAGTCAGAAATCTCTAGAATTGATGTATTAACTTTTTATCAAATCTTATTTAATATATCTAAAAACCTATAATATTTTATAACTCAAGAAAATACTATTAAAAAAAAAAGAAGAATATATAATCTATTATCAAGACTACAAATAAATCTACCTTATATACTATAATATAATTTGAATTCAATAATAATTTAATTAAAGTTCATTATATTTATATTATAAATATTATCTTAAATTAGAATCAAATAAAGCAACATTTTCTATACCTATTAAATAATACAAACTATACACTAGAGTTCCGAATTATACAAATCAATCTTACCAAGTTTATAAATCTATAAACAACTAAAATCCCGATCTCACTTATCATTATTAAGATCTTCAATTAGAATAAAGCTTTTCAAATTCAGGGAATCATTTCAATCCTAGAAAAGGGATATACTACTAAAGTCGTTTTAAGCAGATCTTATTATATTGTTGATCAAGAATCTGATAGTAATATAGTCTCCCCAGCACTTATTGATTATTTAGATCTATCATAATACCAGATTACTTCGAAAAACACCATTTCCATAGGAACAGCCGATAGCAGGAATACTGGACTGAGATAATATATTATTTTTAGCTTTATGGTTGAAGGTATTCAATATATTATATATACTTTTATTCGATCTGATGATGAGAATCACCCCAATAAGGATGAAAAAAACCTACTTTTTGGTTTATTATAGCTTTATATCGTTAAAGGCTATATTGATGTTTTTAATTACACTATTTCCATTAGTAATAAGGATCTTTTGGAATCTTATATTCTTATTCAAATTTTATAACTAATGTAATCACTTTCTTATCAACTAGTTTTTTATCCAGTAGACCCTAAATATCAAACTGCTAAACAAAAAGCTGAGATTTCTATAAAGAGTGAATTATTGAAATCAAGCTATTTCAATATAGATATAATATATTCTAAGGAAAAGGTTTCCTTATCCAATTATAATAATACCAAAACTATTAAAAAGATCTTTAAAACTAAATCCGATTTTATAAAATCCCTAACTTCATTTAATTCTTTAAACTTTTAAATCCCAAATATAACTTTAAATTACAGAAAAAGATTATTTCCCAATCGCCCAAATCCTCTTTATATACAAAAACTAGAATACTATATTCTTTAAAGAATATTATACAAATATACAAATCCGATATTCCTATTGATATACTTGAATCTATGAATTTTTTATATAAATCTTTTACTCCTCGATTCAAAATTAAAGTCTTTTCCTGAAAATCAGTTTTTTATATTTTTCTTTCAAATTGAACCAAAACACTCTATTCTATTCAATTATATATATTCTATTAAGAGATAATCTATTCCTTGACCATTGTTCACGGATTCGATTGAATTGGTATAAGAATAGTTTAATACCAGCAATATGCATATTGGCCCTTTAGCTACAGAAAAACTATGATAATATGTCAAGCGTCTTTTATATACTTACAGGAATTTGAATATAACTAAATTAAGATATATTCCTCTAACTATTTTTTTTATTTATCAAGTATATTTAAAGGAGGATATATTTCTATATAAGTGTAAGTTTTAATCTTAATATAATCTTCAACAGATATATTAATTAAATAAGATCATTCAAAACGACTATAAGTGTTTTATATATAAATATATTATAATAACTAATAGCAAGTTATCCAATTAGTCTATAATACTTTTTATTATCGAAAAGCCTAATGTTGTATATCCTATATTATCTCCTTACAAACCTGATCTAAAATAATAAGTCATTTTCGATTATTCATAAGTGAAAAAAGAGATACCTGACAGTTATTATATACTAGCTCAAGAAGTTCATGAATATTTATTTCATCTCAATTACATAGTTTTTATATAACTTGATCTTAAATATATATATTAAGCAATATCTCTTTATCCTATAAATAAATATATTTTTGCCTTTTCTATAGGAGATTCTATTTAGATACAATCTACCCATATTTCATAAAATACTCAAACTATATGTTTTTCAATATTCAAGCTTTTATATATTATTTATGATTATATTCCTTGTTTTTCAAAGAAATACTACTATTTAAAGAATAGTATTCTTTATATTAATAAATATCCTTTTATTCTTAAATCTAATTTTTTAGATAGTTTAGCTTTAATTAAGTTCTATATAGATAATATATTTTCTGGATATAAGACAATTGAAAATATTTACAATACTCTTGCGAACCACTTTTTTCCAAGATTAGCTTTCACTTAACTATATTTTTCTTTTAAAAAACTATATATATTTATAAATAAAATAAAAGCTTTAGATATATTTCATCAAACAAATAATATAATGATTATCAAGCCAACCCAAGCTATTAAGATTAAAGACTTTCCCACTTCAAGGAATCCTATTGAAGTTCGCAGTTTTCTAACCACTATTCAGATGACCCACTAGGGTATTAAGAATTTTGTCAAGATATCTCATCCTCTCTCCCGTCTTATCAATAATATCGAATGATAATAGGAATTATATGAACAGCTTGCCTTTGAGTTTCTATAAGTTAAGTATTCTGAAGTAATCGAATTATATAGTATTGACTACTCCCTTTTTGTTGAGATATATACGGATTCTAGTACTTTTACATCAGATTGTTATATTATATAAAAACAACACTCTCCAGGAGTTACCTTAGGATCTTTAATTATATATTCTGTTTTATATAACTCCTTTCTTTTTATTAAGACTTAAAGAAACTATAATATTTATAAACATAAGCTTTTAGCAATTGTTAAATTCATATGCAAATATCATTATTATTTTTATTGCCTGAGATCTTATAAGATTTTCATTGATTATATATTATTAACTAGGTTTTTTATCCTCTAAAACCGAAATTTGTGGAATCTATGCCTGTTGGGCTATAAAGCTATCTGCTCTGAATATCACTATTGAATATATTGAGGGATCTCGTAATAAGATTACAGATACTCTTTTCTGTATTATTTTCCCTGATCCGAATTGTAAGTTGAATTTACTTTTAGACTCTCTCGGCTCATTCCAAGAAAACAATAGGAATTCTAAATGAGTTTGAAAAGACAGAATTGATAATTACAAAGAACTCCTTCATCTATATAAAATCAAATAACTTTAAGTTATTGTAGATTACAATACATTACAATCTTTTGGAGATAATCTGGATATTGTAGTATTAGATCAACTTATAGTTATTACTAACAATATCTCTTTTGAACTAATTTCAAGTAAGTATGAGGATAATTTGTGGTATTACAATATATTCAACTACATTTCTATTAATACATTTCCCGATAGGATTTCTATTTTGAAAAGGCATCTTTTCTATATTATACTAAGGATTTTTTCTTATTCAAAAACAAACTTTTTTATATATTCTATAAAGTTAATAAGTGTTGTATATAAAGATACAAGGTATCTGATATCCTATTATATATATATAATTAGGAAGGACATTTCACTACGAAATTGATTATCAAAAAGCTTAGAAACCATTATTAGCCTTATCTAGTTTTAGATGTCAAGCAGTACATTTTAGGTTATTTGAAGTGTACTAAGTATAGTATTCGATAGTGTATCTCTTACTTAATATTTTTTAAGATTAATTATCCATTTACTCTTATCGGATTTGATTTTATAGGACCATTTTTACCTATATCAATCAATAAAGCTCAGATTCTAAATATGACTTGGCCTGTAGTATAGAAACTAATAAACATGGGACTTACCACTGAAAATATGGACTACAACGATAGTATATTCGATAAAGAAGGATACCTCAATTTCACTTATATTTTACTAATCATCAACTACTTCTCTCGTTATATTTGGGCATTCCTAATAGTTGGTGTTACAGGAGCAGAGACTATTAGATATCTAAATTGGCTTTTTAATACAATTAAAGTTCCTATTGGAGGAATATATGATCTCGGTATATATTTTGAAAATAAGACTCTATACAGTTTTTCTAAAAAATCCGGTATGCTCCTCATTTCTACAGCTATCGAAGCGAAAAAGTCGTTTGGAATGGTCGAAAAAGGAAACGATCTATTTCAAAGAATACTTAAAAAGATCGAATCTGGTATTACTGATTAGCCATTTGAGGTTCAAGCTAATATTAACTCTCTCAATATACGAGAAGTATTATATTTAGATCATTCCCCTCACAAAATCATATTCGGTTTTTAATCAATCGGCTCTTTAGAAATCGAATACCCTTTTTACAAATAAAAGGTAGTATAGAATTACCTCCTTATTATTGAGAATGTTAATGAGGAGTTTCTTTTTGAAATATATTATACTAAAGTTTTCGAATTTATGTACAATCGGGAGCTAATCAGATAGAAAGCTCTAGAACGATCCGACTGGAAGAAAGCTGTTAATAAGGAAAAACACGATATGGGTGTACGAGGTAATTTTACGTACTAACCAGGAGATATAGTCATGTTGTATGACGGTGCCTTAGTTAAGAAGAAACTATACCCCTCCTACCGTGATCCCTTTGTCATTGTCGGTTTTACAGGAGATTATCAGAAATCCTATAAATTGCAATAAATCAATAGAAAAGCTATTCACAGATTGTTTTATATTGACTATTTAAAACCTTTCAAGTCTCGAATCGGACACCTATACGTACTATTCGAGGATAATATATCGGAATATTAGAATCTACAAGTTGACACTTATAAATCCACTCTTTCATTTAACCTACAAGAAGGAATTGGTGTATGGCAAGCTGTACTACCTATCTTGTAGAATCGGTCTTTTTTCTTTTTCTCTTTTAGGAAAGGATAAAATCTATATTTTAACTTTGTCCAAAATAAGTAAAGTTATATTAGAATAATAAACTACAAATACTTTAGCTATCAATTTGGCGAATTTTATTATTCATTTAATTTAAATATAATAATAAGCTGACATATGGGTGAATTCCCATGATGATCATTGATTAATCAACAGAATAAGAGGACTAAGTATACTATATGGCCATTATAGTATATATAAAAGGAATACGGAAATAGGATTTATTTTAGCTTAATTAGAATATGTATGCGAGGGTGTATGTCTTGTAGGATCGGTTTAGAAAGCAGGCTAAATGCATTAGGCGTATTACATAATCATCTTGATTGATATAGTCAACTGGATTGTATATAGCTTTTAATAGAATATGCACTACACTTAATACCAATAAATCTACCTATTCTACACGTCTTTTCTATATCCAATCCAGTATACCCGTAGATTATATATATTATTGGATTATGAAAACTCTACACACTAATGCTTTAAAGATATTTTATTGATTTTTATTTATCAAATTAAAAATATCGACTTTACTCCCAACACAGGTTTTAATTAGACTCAGCTATATTATAAAAGCTTTATTATTTACTATTTCAAAGACTAGTTCCATTTTACAAATACTTTACTATGATATATTCTAGCTCTACTCCCCACACAGATTCGTAAAGATATAGTTCTATATTAATTCTACTCTCATTTCTTTTTTACCATCAAATAATTTTCATCTCTATTTTATTAATAATCCTTTATTCTAAATATCTTCACAATTATTCTCTAATAATTAATTGTATATACCTTCACTCCTAGTACAATCTCCAATTAATATACAACCACCATCTAGCTCCAGCTGACTCTACTTAGCTCTCCGATCACACGATCGAAGGTTCGTAGGATATACCACGTATAGGTGAGAGTTATCGTATCTCTATATCAGAACTTAGAAAACTAAAAATACGGATTATTACTATAACGTGGTTTATTATCGAGTGGGTCATCATTTTTACATACAAAATTCGTCTGTGCGTAACCGTGCATTTTCTTTATTTATCGATAGAATTTTCTAAAAATTGAAACTATAAATTTTAATTATATAGATAATATAAAAATCTAGTTATTTATTGAAAATTCAAATTATTATAATAGTTATTATAAAAATATTTCTTTTGTTACGAAAATCGTGACAAATTCCATTTTTTTTTAAATATAAAAGAAATTTTTATATCAAAATTAGATTTATAAAGAGCTAAATTTTTATTATTATTTTATATTAATTTTTTTTTAAAAAATAATGATTAATTATTAAAATAAAAATATTAAAAAAGTATTAATTTTGATGTATTTTGAAGTGGCTGTTATATGGATATATATATTTATTTATTTATTTATTTATAGTGATTAACATCTTGTTAGGGATCTCCCTAGGGGTATGAAAGACGTGGCTAGATCTAGAGTTATAAATACAGAAAGGCGCTGATGTGTACACTAGTAAAACCTTATAGGGTAAACCCAATTCCTTTTATATATCCTAAACAAGCCAGTGTAATGATCGCAAATAGGGCTGTTTGATTGGCCCTATATTCCTAGCGCTTCCTGCTACTCGTGGAGAGGAGCGCTCTGATTGTATGATTACTCCTGCCATAAAACCATATAGGCAGGAGCAGTGTGTACAGGTGTATTGCTTCAAAGAAGCAGGTGTGTGTGTGATGGTGCTCCATGGGAGCGGAGGATTCGGCTATTGGGCCGCTCGAGAGGAGCAGCCGGAACGATGGTTCCGCTGAGTAGCGGAGTGGCGCATAGGCGCAGTATGGATATATATATAGTAGTAAGCTATCAGGAAACAATCCCTGATACTGTGCCTTTTGGACAGATTGCGTGTGTGGCGTAGTAGTAAAGCTTACAACTCCTATTGTGTCCGCTTACGTAACAGTGGCTCACTCGATGATATAGCCCACTCGATGATAAACCACGTTATAAATAATATATATACGAAAATTTCATCCAAAAAAACTTTTATAAATATTAATAATATAATATACAAAACATAGTAAATCGCTATTCTTTGATGTGATTTGAGTGATCGGCTATTATCTATACCCTAGTACTATAATACTAACGTACTACTACTAGCTACTAATTAAAATCACACCTAAAACAGTTATTTCACTGTTTTTATTATTTATAAAATTAATAGTTTTAAATCAATATTTTTATTCAAATATTTAATATATATGATATTTCGATATCGATATTTAATGAAATTAAGTTTTCCAAGCTTTTTAGATTTGTTTAAACTATTAATTATATCATTGAAAACTATTAGAAGATTGGGTGGAAGAGGCCTCTATATTGACTATATTGTTACGCGTATAAGCATATTGATCATCTCATAGTATTATATGAGGTGACTAATATGCCTGTCTATGGTTCGTCTAATCTAGCCCGTTTAAGTAACCGTATTACTAATCACTACACGTGCTTAGCACCGGTAACTTCTATTCCTTTTAACAAAAACTCTATTTATAAAAGTTGTGATTTTCGCTTATTTTACTAGTAAATTTTAGGGGTTTTAAAATATTTCAATTTTTCGAATTTCAATTCGATATTTTTGAATAAATATAATCACTAAAAACAAATTATAAATTTTTTAATATATATTTCGATTGATTCTTAATCTAATTATATCAATTTTCATAACAAAGCCTAGATTTAATAATATTAAAATCATAAATATATTCTGAGAATCTTAATGAATTTTGATGTAATTTGGATAAATGACTAGTAGTAGTATAAGGTGACTTTAGATGCTTGTTTGTATAATATTTCTTATTTAATATTACATGCTATCCAGCGTTTACCTACGCTCGTTCTCAATCTTGTAACGGACCTAAAGCTCTCTTCTTTACCACTAGGCCACACAACCCCAAAAGGGATAATTTAAGATCGAAAGATCTTAAAGAAGAGAGTCTATATACTAGATAATGTGACTCGTCACAAATCTGAGCTCTTGAAATTGCAAAAGTACATTCATTTTACACATCTGTTCGAGAGATCCATCATAGTTCTTAGGGGCTGTCATCTACTCCTTTATGATTTTGAAAATGGTATTTATTAAATTTTTGACCGACTCTATCGCGAAATAATGTATGTAGAGGAGAAGAGCCATCCCAATTCTTGCAAGTGTAAGAGCCCTATAGGAAATATAATTTATCCACCCTAAGATTGATGAGGTGTTAGGAGTGCGTGAAATTAGCTGTTATACCATTGCTTTCATTGCTATCAATCTCTATATTCAACGTAAGGTCATATGCGGCTCAGAGTTCATTATCTATAATTATACCTAAAAAGATTATGAGAGGAGGTTTATGAAGCAGGAAATCTGCAAGGTCTATCAGACTGCTTTATCTATTAGAACTCCCAGAACAAAAAATCAGAACTTCAATGCTTGTTCCATAACACACCTTTTACCCCTCCTATTTTCAAGGCAATAATAACGCGACTCCCAATAATATCCATTGATCACGGTTAGAACCTTCAGCTTACAATCTGCAGCTTCTACCATTTTGACCAACGCATCCAACAACGCTTTTCGATGATTCGGTGGATTCCGTGAACATCGGTCCACCCTATCGATGAAAATGTAAACTATTTCGGAAGGCTCAAAGAAACCTATGATTCGTGCTGCGATCTTCTGCAGGACATCGAGTTTCGCTTCGTCGTTCTCGTTCGAATGTTTGCCATCACTGCCGATAAGACGGTATGTTTCTAGGTCTCCACTCAACTCTGAGTATTGGTTTTCATCATTTAGAGTATCACTCTTCAATCTCAGAAGTTGAAGAAGAATTAAAGAGAGAACTTCATGGGCGCGCTTTCCATCTATCACGATATCGTAAGCCAAGTAGCACCCGTTCTGGCTAAGCTCATGTATTGTAGACGTCGCTATGGGGGAGAGCCAGCATTCGACTTCCTGCAGGATGCTATTGTTATTGTAGCCCCACAAAAGCAGGATCTGGGCTTCTTCGGAAACCTTCCACGCTTGGTATTCGAAACCTGCTTTGAATGATCGGAGTTCTTCGCCCTGCATGTGCTGGAGATAGTGCATATTGAGTTGTCTGTTTGAATTCAGATCTTCGCAGTACTTCTCAAACTTGTCGCGGTGAGATTCTGCGGAGAAGGAACTGAGCTCTAGAGCATTCTGAAAGGTTCGTACTCGACCATCTTGTTTTGCTTTCTGTAGTTCTGTGTTTCATCACGCTTGTTGGGCGATTTTTAACAGATCCTTTGAGGTATTGGCTTGCCTTTGATGCGCTTAGTCATCTCATTCAATTTGATGTTTTGGTCCTCCAACTTTAGAGTCTGGTCTTGTCTGGTCAGTGTATTTCAGTTTGGACAGGGTGATCAAGGATACCTTTATTTTCCAGAAGAATTGTTTCATTGATTCTTTTGATTTCGAAAACCCTGTTGTGCAGAAGTTCCTCGCACGAAAGCCGTATTTCTGTGATAACCTTCTTTACTGAGTCTTCCTGTTTCTGGTAGCTTGGCGATCCAATGGCATTAAGCCACCTTTCTGATGGAATTACTTTTGTGTTTTGACAGAATGCGAGGATACAGCGTTTTACTCACTTATTGGTAACTTTTTATAGTATCTTGTGGCCAAAATGCAATACTCAATAAACTCTTGATAAGCCATGACGATTTGTCCTTGCAGCTTGACATCAAGTTCTTTCTTGTCGGTGTAAATATGCTGATACACTTGCAGACCGGGTAAACGATCTTTGATCGCGGATATGGTCGACCTAACTTGCTGTTCTAATTCATGCTTACTCTGAGCAATCTTTGAATCATTTCAGATTAGCTGAAATACTTCCAGGGCTGGCAAAACTCACAACGAAAAGGATAGAAATAGTGCCAAATGCGACGGTAACATAAGGGCTGGCAAAAGTCTTGATGATTTCCAATATTGGAGAAAACATTTTCATGAAGTCTTGCATAGCAACACCCGTATCCTGACATTTCTTTGAGATTAATCCACAACCCTTCTCGTGATTCTCGTCAAACCTTGTCTTCTCATGGTTGACTTGATTCCAAACACTATCGAATCTATCTTTTGAACTTATATTGACGGCTTCTTTCTCGTTTTTGGAGTATCTCTTGCTTCTCAATACAGAGACTCTCAGTTGGGATTGTTTGTTTTCCAGAGCTTCAATTTTATTTCTGGACTTGTTAATATATCCTTCCCTGGGGAGACGTACGCAATCACTCACAGGTCTTCTTCACGAAATCGTTTCCCAGCTTGAGATGATGTATGAGCCATCGTGCTGCCCACCTGCAATGAAGCTTCGTAATATGAGACTAGATTTTGTATCTTGGAAAGGGTTTTAGAACATGCAAAGCAAAATATTTAGATCAAATGATTTGGTAGACCCTGACTCATTTTGTTCGAAGGATTGTGTTGTTGACCACCGCAGCTATTACTGCATATACAGCCTTATCACACTGCGAGCTATTCTCGTACAACGATCACATAGTTGCATCTGCCTCGTAATTTGGGAAGGGATCATCAGGCTACTTCATCTAGAAGGCATGAGCCATCGTAGTGAATGGTCATCAGATCATCGGAATATTACATAAAAAGAAAGAAAAGGGCGTTCAGATTGAGGCACTGCATTTTTTGAATTGGCATGCTGAAGTCTGATTCTTCTACCACATCAGGTGGTGGCACGAAAAGGATCAATGTCATATTTTGTTGCCCCGTAACTACTGGCCACTTGCCAAGGAAGTGAAACTTTATTCCATTTTACCATAGAGCCTCTACTATTCTATGCGGCCAGACGTACATGCAGATTATTGAATGACAGTGCTGACTGGTGAAAACCTGGCACCATTTCCTAAAATCAAGATGAACCAACCAAAGGAATCATTTCCAAGTATTAAGGTTACATTGACGTCTTTCGAGTCATACCGAGCCTCGTTCGTTGAATCTGAAGCCTATGGTAAGAAGTCATTAATTATTTGGTGAAACCATTGTGCGGCTCAAAGCATTGCAGCAGGCTGTGTAGCCCACAGCCTGTGGGTTCGACCTTGGAAATCGTTGTCTACGACGCCCAGATATTTTTGAGAGAGTAGAATCATATTCTGACAGTGACCCAATATGCTTATATCAAGTGACAAGATCCCGAATCAGGGAGACCCGAAGTCAGGGCTCAGAACACAGGAGCCTTGATCGCCAAAGAACCACGACATATCCCTTTACTTTAAAAAAGATGGCGGGGAAGGAAGATTTGCCTGGCAGTCTAGCCGTAAGCTTTGGCCATTTGGAGATGTTTTAACATTTTAATTCAAGGGGCATAATGCTGACTTCGGACATAACGTAGCCTCTGATGGCGAAGTTCATTGCTCTGGAGGAAAAGTACTCGGGGTTGGAAGAACGTTTCAACAAACTCCAGGAAGAGAGTTCTATTTCCAAATCGCTTGCCTTAGGCACTTTGAAAATAGTAGCGTCCGACGGGGCTGGTCTAGTATGGCTCCTTTGAGTTCCAGTGCGGTTATTTTGGATAAAGCTAATCTGTGAGTTAGATTCCGCCATGTACCATGACTCAAGGTAACAGGATGGAAAAGACTGTGGTAAGGTCAATAAATCCTTTCTTGGACTTGACAGAAAATAACGATTATTTAGCCACCAGTGTTAATTGACCTGAGTCATCCTCCTTCACGTGCAAAGGTCGTAATCAGCAGAATAGACACGGAAACTGGAGAGCGTAAAGACCAACCTGCTTACGAGCCCATTTTATCGGCACCTTCCGATACTGTAGAAAAGTCTCAAGCCTTTATTTTGAGAAAGATTATTGCCGATCCGGATCAGAACGAGGGGAACTACAGCCAAGTTGAAATTACAAGCGATGGTCTATGGAATCTGCTCAAGCAGATTCTTAATCATTGGCTTGACCATGTTTTCGATGGCTCCCCAGTGCTACTTTACTCTCTTTACGAACCTCTTGTCCTGTACTGGGATGACTTGAATAACGCAGCGGAAAAAGAAGTAGAAGATGCGGTCGAGAAACAAGCACGTGCTGATCTCAAACTTCTTCTAGAAACAATAGGTAGTGGCTCAGGGGATGCGAAACTCGATAAGTATCTCAAAAGCCGTAAATCCAACATGGACCAAAGAACAGTGACGTATGAAACACTCTGGACTATTTTCGCTCCCGGGACCCTGGTATATGGTCGCTTTTTCCAAGGTGAAGATCAATTATTTCTTGTCTACGAAAGCGAATGGCTTTGGCCACTAATAAATGCACGTCCTAGATACTGGGAACTCACAGTCTGGTCGTACGACTGGAATGGAAGAATATTCAAGCAATCCCCTGCAATACTTAAAATAGAGGCCTTCGAGGGTCAGAAAGCGATCTCCTCCTTGAGCGTTTTTCCACTTAAGTTTCATGACGATGTTGAGAGTGAAAAGAAGGTTGATTGAGAGAGGCAGAAAATTTCGAGGTTATTGCATGTCCAATAATGCAGACCGTATGTTTGATTATGGGGGACCAGCAATATTTGAACAGAGAGGCTTTTTAAACGCTCAGGATGATGATGACAGGGTTTGCCTCAAGCTTCCATTTTGCTAGCAATTTAGTCACATCTAACTGGCTTCCAGGACGATCCATCTCAATTATCGTCCGAATACAGGAAGAAAATCAACCGATGCTTAGCAGATTTGAGTTCGGCGAATTCAAAGTCGGTTAATGTAGGAACCAATTCACCGATGGAAATATCTGGGGCTGACAACTTTATCAGATTGAAGGCAGAGTCATGATCGATTTTGAATCTTACTTTCGTTATGGGCCGGCCTTTGCTCGGATTGGCGCATTGATACCACAACTCAATTTCGATGAATGTAGATGCCATGCATGCCAAAAAAACCTTCCTCTTCGAGAGAAACTAAGGACTAGATTTGACGAAGAAGCTCATCAGAAAGGCGCATGGCATGATGAGCAGTATATGTTATGTCCGCCTAGGGTTCTGGGTTACATCCTCTACGACAAATAATGGGCTCAATTACAAGTCACATGCCTCAAGAACATTCCTAGGGATGACTATCGTAATTCATGGTCTGAAAGGCTCGTTTTAAAGGATGGAGATTTGACCAAAAATATCATACTGAACTTGGTGACTAGTCATGGAACGAAATCGGAGGAAGGCGAAGAACAGGAGCTGGAGGTAGATGATATTTTTGCCAAAAAAGGGAAAGGATTGGTTATTCTTCTATACGGTGAGTCCAGCACATCTTCAAGTATTGACATGGTGATTCTAAGTTCCTTTAATATTAGGTCCACCGGGTGTAGGTAAAACAACCACCGCAGAGACAGTTGCCATTGCCGCCCGCAAGCCTCTATTCTCTATAAGTGTAGCAGATGTGGGAGATAAAGCAAAGAAGGTAGAAAAGAACCTCGCCAAAATATTCTCGCTGGCTAGTTTCTGGCAAGCTATACTGCTCATGTAAGTTTATCTATCGAACGTGTGACCAAATTTCAAAAATTCTAAGGAATCTAGCGATGAGGCAGACGTGTTCCTTGAGAGCAGAGGACAAGGGGCAGCCAGTAACGTTGAGAGGAATTCGCTCGTCTCCGGTACGTATCTGATTTCAAGGAGAGTCTCAATACACTACCGAGCCTAGCTAAGTGTCTGTGGAATATAGTATTTCTGCGCGTTCTCGAATACTACCAGGGAATTCTCATGCTTACCACCAATCAAATCGCACAATTTGACGTGGCGATAAAGTCTCGTATCCATGTAGCATTTAAATACGAAGAACTCACTCCAGACCAGGCACTGGCTATATTCAACGGATTTCTTCAGCCGCTTGACAAAAAGGGTTGATTGATGACATGAGATTCATCACCGAATGGCTCACAGATGATGTGGTGAAGATGAGATTGGATGGCAGACAAATTCGCAACATTGTCACGAGTGCAGTGGGGATTGCTTGAGCTGAAGCAGGAGGCAAGAGACCTAAACTTACTTATAAACACTTGAAAGCGATGGTTTCAAATGTTAAGGATTTCAAAGATGAATTCATTGCGGCGTGGGAGAGATACAAGACGAGTCAGAGTGGGGGGAGAGCACAGAATTGATGGCTCTATTATTGAATTTTGATCGAGTTATCCTTGATCCTTTGATTTGGGTTTCATTAAAAATCGGCGTAATGGTTTTATCAGAGCTTTCTTGGGGATGCCTGGGAACACAATGTGATTTTGATTACCTGCGTAGGTAGTTATAAATTCACCAATGACATATGCTTTTCATCTGTTCTCTCAAAACACTCGAGCACTTTGAGACGAGAAGACCTTTTGATACTGAATTCCATACACCGGCTGAAATGATCGAAGGCCAGATTATTCCGTAATTAGCAATTCGAGTACTATCACGATTGTCAACCCTGATCCACAATCACAGCAAGCACGCCTCGAGAAACATTATAAGACATAATTTGGCGACACTGCTCAAGGACAATCACTTCAAAAGGCGTAACCAAAAATTATCATTACACGTCTTCAAGCTAGAGATAAAAAGAACCTCCAATTTGAATATACAATTTCAACATATCCTCCATTTCATAGCCTTCATAAATATTACATATGCTAAATCGAGCATCATTCTATGGATTTAGGTCTCGCATGCATCATCATCAGCGCCTTCATCGCTGGTGTTTCCATCAGCCGCTCTCTCTACTGCACTCGATTTTCCAGTCTCAACCGTGATAGCTGATTCAGAAGTAGTGCTCGCAGAAGCAATGCTGTTTGATGCGGAGGTGGCATTGCTCAATGGGTAGCTGGCGGAAATAGTAACTGCTGGTAGAGAATATCCAGAACTGACGCCGGTGGAGATTGCCGCAGTGGATACTGATGTAGCTTGCGTGTAATGTCCAGTACCATTTGTCGCACTCGATGGAGCCCCACTAATGTATGCACTAGCGATCGCAGTGCTCGCTTTACTAACAATTGTTGAGTATGCGCCGGTCAAATTGAAGAAGGCGGATTTGGTAGGTAAAACATAAGTTGCTGTAGCATTAATCGCAACTGTCGCATTCGTGGTAATGTTGCTACTCATAACAGGATCCAAGCAGCCGTTGTACAAACTATCACACATACTCACGAGGGATTCGTCTCCGGAACTGCGGCACGTGTCGAGAATGACTGCGCAGTCATTTTTGCAAGTTGCGTACTCCGAGTTACAGACATTTGGAGCTTCGAGACCAGCGAGCGAACAGGCGTAGTACTTGGAAGAGCAATCTTGACCGGTAGGAGTGGTGTCGTTGGAGGAGAAAGATACGAGGCATGAATCATAGAGTCGAAGCGCTTGGGATGCAGTAATGGTTGAGTTGTCAGCGGAAGTACCGGTGATATCGTAAACGGAGCTGCACTTGTTTTTGCAACTGGCCATCTCCTATGACGATGTTAGTGATATTCCGTAATCAAGATTTCTCACGAGAATTATTCTTACCGAAGAACAAGTATTGTCAGCCCCACCATTATTTCTACATCCAGTGAATGAAGCCACACAATCCTCTCCAATGACAGCAGTAGCAGATGTGAAAGAAACAAGGCAAGACTGATATTGTTTTTGACAACCTGCGGTGAGGGCTGGATCACCAGAACTTTGACAGATATCGAGAGCCACGGAGCACGTGTTTTTGCAACTGGCTGCATCTGCAGCGCAAGAGTTTGAAGCATCGTCGCAAGAAAGGAGACTAGAAGCACAATCCGGGGTGGTAATGGTGGAATTGAAGTTGACCAGGCACGAGTTGTATTGCATAAGACATGGCGCTTCGAGGGATTCGTCACCGGAGCTCAGACAGGTTGAATAACTGGTAGAGCACGCACTAAGAACCAGAGAGTCAGTAACCTGTGGCTTACGATAACATGTCAACTAAAGTTTGAGACTTACGATTTGCATTGAGCTGCCTCAGCATTGCGAGCATTGTCCTCTCCGGTAGATGACATATACTTGGAAACACAGTCCTGGCCAGTAGTGGTAGTGGTGGTTTCCCAGGCGAAAGTTACAAGGCAGAAATTGTACTGTTCCAAGCAAGGAGCATATAGAGCTGAGTCACCCGAACTGAGACAAGTGGAATATGATGTGGAACAATCGGTCTGCATTAACATTTTGGTGTCAGTGATATTCTCGGTGCATATCGAAGAATAGGAGTTTCCAAATAGCAAAGGTTAAGGAACTTTACGAACCTTGCAATCGGCGTTGTTGCTTTGACATAAGCTGTCTTCATTCCCCTCATTTTCACATTCGGTGAATCTGGAAACACAGTCGGTATTATTCAACAAGGTGGTAGTGTTGAATTGGACAAGAGCTGAATCGTATTGTTTCAAGCATGCCGATTCATCAGCTTGACCGCTAGAAAGACATGTGGAATAGTTGATGCTGGCGTCGTTCTTGCAAGTTGCTGATTCAGAAGCACATGTATTGGATTCGCCGCCTTCATTTCGGCATACTGTAAAAGTTTGGAGTTAGTAATTGCCTATTCGGAAGAGTTGCGTTGCTGGTTATAGGTGACTATCATGGAAGCAATGAACAGTTTGACTTACATGTGAAACTGCTGACACAATCTAGGGCAGTTGAAGGCGTGAAGGAGTCTAAGCAGTTGTTATACTGATTCATGCATAACGAATCATCAGCGCTTCCACTACTAAGGCAAATTCCATAAATTCCACTACACTTGTCCTATACAAACGTCAAGTTAGTCACTGGCCATCAAAAACATCGATTCTTAACAAGCAAGAAATCGGCCCGGGTGAATGGAATAGGCCGTAGAAATGCTAAACTCTAATAGGTTCTCGAAACGAGAATGAAAGGGGCTTTGTCTCAAAGGGCAGAAGGGATGAGGGGTGTGAGAAGGACAACTGCCTGTTCCACATGACTTTTCGCGTTGACCGGTACCCTTCAGGTCTGCGCGTGAGGTGAATCTTCGAGTGAACGGACATGAAGGAGATCCATTGAAGATAGGGGAACAATAAGACGTGAATTGAATGAGAGTTTTGAGACGTGCGAGGATACACAAGACTTGGAAAGAGGAAGTTCCCGGTAGACAACGCCCACGTGAAAGAAATAATGGTACTCACTTTACACTGTGCTGTGTAAGAGTTACATGTGTTATCTGCGGTGCCATTGGCTCTGCAGGCCGAAAATTGGGATACACTATAAGATCAATAGATTAGTATGTTTTCAATACAAAGAATCTTCTGAGAAACCAAGAGACATAAGTCGCGCATAAAGATAGCAAAGCGTAATATGCAAGGTACAACATATTTACGAAGTGTGAAAAGGGGGACCGAAGAAGCGAGGAGAACTTCATAATGTCTGATCTGATTTTACTTACCAATCGAGGTTAGATGAAGATTCCCTAGTGGAGAAGACACTGAAAGAATCAAGGCAGTTGTTGTACTGTGTGCTGGCTGCCGAGGAGTCTGAAGATCCACTGGTGAGGGCCGTGGCATAAATTGTGCTGCATTTGTCCTTGCCTGGTACTGTTAGTCGTTTATTCCAACTACAACCTTATCATATGAAGGCACCCTACATTGAGCTGCATAGCTATTGCAAGTATTGTCTGCCTTTCCCGAGTCGTGACAAGCCGAGAAAAGAGATGCACAATCCTTTCCAGCCGAATCCTCTGGTGTGGTGAATATGGTGAAGTCGTTCAAGCAAAGATTATAGGAATTCATGCATGATGATGTATCTGACGACGAAAGACACGATCCATAGCTGTCGGCACATGAATTCTTGCACTTTGCATTGTTGGATTGGCATGTGTTGTCGGCTCCGCCCTCATCCAAACACAGTTGGTAAGAGGAGACACAAGATGTAGCACTGGAACTCGAGCTTTGAGCGGCGACCAGAGTCAAGAAACCCAGGTTGATAATGGAAGAAACAGTAGTCCTCATTTTGGCAAGGAACGCCGGATTATGTTAACGAAAGTAGTTGTTTTGGTTGCAATATTCGACTGGAAACGACAGACTAGATAAGTTGGAAGGAGAAAAAAAAAGATATAGACAGAACGATAAAAATGAACATGGGAATGTCAAATAGAAATAAGAAAGTTGATGGCACTAACCACTTGGACAGGCCATCGTTGACATCGTGTATACTTTGTTTGGTGGATCTAGTGGATATACGATAAATTCTTAAAGTTATGGAGTAACCATGCAAAATGATCATCCATAAATAGATATGTGGTCCACAACAACCCCAACCTTTTTATGTCGCCCTCAATATGGCTATTGAAAACGTTTAAGGCTTAAAGGAAAATTCAATTACGTGATTAGTCACAATTCGAGAATATCTTCAGTGCTTCGTTGCAATTGAAGTTGCGGAGTTGTATAGTCGTGATCGATTAACGATGTGGGTTTGAAGGTTCAACGGTTCATCCGATCTCTCCGCTCGTATCGTTCAATCTCCTTAATTTCCGACAACCGCCAAGATTCGCGTCCTCTTCGGCTTGGATAACCAATCTCGGAAAACTAGGCGGAACAAGGTGTTTCCTAGAGAGAATCTCTAGGGGGGAAGTGGATTCAAAAGATACGAAGCCAACAAAGAAAACATGTGTTGGTGTGTGCATCAGTCCCAGCCTTGTTGTTGCTCCATTGAAACATGCCAAATATAGTTTTTTGGACAGTGTGCCTGTCATGGATTATCAATTACCGAACAGTCGAATGACGATGAGAATTGACTTAACTTCCGAGTTTCCGAGAGGCATGAAAAGCTTATCAGGAATCTTCTGATCGACCTTGGGCACAGAATTTCTTACAACCTCACTGTTGCATTTCCAATATCTAAATTTTAAGGGGTACGCGAGTTGTAAATTTCTCCCCAATACATGGGTACTGAACTTGGGCGCGCCTTGGACCATTTTTGATGGAGCTAAGAAAATCGCTCAAGACTGTGATCAGTTTTTGGTATGCGCTAGCACTATTATCACGTGTATATCACGTGAAACAATGATTCAATCGATCTCAGCACAAGAACTTGCTGGTATCCAGATATCTCTGCAAGGGGTTCTCAATCTGCACTCACGAACCTCAATCATGACTGGCATCCAAGTTGTTCTTAAAAGCTCGCGACTATTCCTGTCACCAAGGTTTTCACCTCTGCACCAGACGTGTAGCAAGTGAGATAAGCTTGACCAAGTTTGATAGCAAGCAAAATTCTCATGAACAGAAGTCCTCAACCCAACACCATTGAAAGGTACAAGACGAGGAATGATATGTGCTCTCTCTTATCATCTCCAGATTGTGAATAAGACGTGTAAGTGCACGGGCCAATTCTCAACTTAATTTCTTAAGCTAAAAGATACGTCTCCCTGTACTCGTTTGAAATTGTACGTGTCGGCGAAAGATATTTAGGTTATATAAGACATACTCACGTTAACTGTCACTCCTTGTTTACTCATTACTGTCGTCGTTATATCCTGAAGCTCCAAACTTCTATTCAAAAAGTTTCTCTATGAATAGCAGACTGGTACATCAATAGCTCACATCAATATCCCCAACAAAATGTCTCTTTCGAAACTCACCGGCTTCACATACTCAAAGTCTCTCATCTACTTTCTTCTTTTTACTGTAACGTTCTCGATTTTCTCTTTTTCGCAACAATCTTTTGTTCTCGGAGGGAGATTACGGCCCAGATTTTCACTCGAGTTCATAGACTTTAGAGATCAATTGATGTGGTTGGGGAAGCAAGTTCATCTGTGGAGTGTTTTACGTATGTCTGATTAGCAATATTTCTTCCTTCCATGATGCAGATTGTATGTGTGAGGCTTGAGGTTTACAATTCATTGTATAATATTGCTACAAACATTGCAGAAGCAACTCGGAGATCAAAGTGATTGCAGCTAACATTGAATCTAGCTGCTGGAACCCTCCTTCCACTTCAGTTTCTTCCGATAGTGAGGAGGAAGTACTTGAACTTGCATAGATATTTGGGAAGAACCTTGTTCTTGATGCTACTGGTTGGCAACACATGTTGATGATACCTCTATCCTCTTTTTCTACTTCTGCTAATCACACAAGAAGGTGCTCTTGGGATTGCTCACAATTCCTTTGGAGGGACTCTCGAAACTAGAATCTGGGTATACACACTTGGTGTCATGGTATTTTTTGCATTACTTAAATCCTGGGTTGCAATTAGACAGAAAAGAAATGAAGAGCATCGAGCTTGGGCTATCAGGACTTGGGGGTGGACAGGTTGTGTAAGTCAAGACCATTATTTCCCCCTTCTCTCCGTTCGTTCTCAGTTATGGCCCAAAATTCGATCGAGTTCATATCTTTTATCACTCTTATCTTATTGTCAGGAACTAAAATTTCATCAGATCTTCACCATGCGCTTGTTCATGTTTTTCCTTGCCCGATTTATTCTCTCGCCACACACCCGCGATTTTTATTCCGTCACCACATGTTCCATTCTCCGTGAATTATACACCACTCATTCGCACCCCCTTGAGCTTATTTCACGAAACTATCCTGCATGTGAGAATACAATGTTGGGGCTATCAACACATGAAGTACACATTCCAGTTCAACTTGGATACTATCCGCCAGAACGTATGACGATGACGATCATTATGGTATTTGGAACGTCAGGATGGCTGGCAATGGTACTGCATATGGTGGCCGTGGAGTGGTGGTTGCACTGGAGTGCTAATGAGAGCAAGAAAGATGTCATGAAGGTGAAGAAATGACGAAAAAGTGTGCAATGGAAGTTTAGTAAATTTGAAGTCTGATGACACATCTATACTTTGAAAATGAACCTTTTCATGATTGACACGAATAGCCGCTTGCTTGTAGCCATCTGCCGATAAGTTCTGCCTTCGAAGGGTTGCTGGGTTAATTTTCACCAATGGTTGAAGCGAAAGGAGGAAGTAACGCTTCACTTGGATGTTCTTTCTTTCCACAGTCAATAGAGTGTAGACATCTTAAATTTTCTGCATGAGAACCTCTCATCATGAAACAAATTTCTTTCTCGATGCCAATCTTGATGATTTTACACTGATAAAAACATTCTTCCGTTGTTTCAAATTCAATTATCAATTACTCCGTCATCGACTAAAGATAGCAGCCATATCAATTTCAAGACTATAGAGTCAGACAAAGTGCTGGAATCAGAATGTAGGCCTTGATTTCTTTCATAGGATAATATTTTCTCCTTAACCCAAGACAGAGTCTGATTTGTGTGTAACGTCTACAGGTCTCATTCTACGACTGGAGATCCAGAGAAAATTAACTCCCAGGATGGATTCTTGGTAACTGTGATGGGGAAAAAAGCACCTATCAAAAAGGTATATAGACTCGCGATACTTCAAGCCAATATGCCGATGCATATTTTTAGAAAAAACCTAGCACAAATCATGTTTCGGAAAATGGGCTGGATAATTCAGTGAAATCCAAAAAATTGGAAATAAAGAAGAAAGCCCAGAGTGTAAGTTGTCATTCATTTGTTTCGAAAAAGAAGATTCAATTGATTACTTTGGTACAGAACGGAAACACATCGATCGACTTCCCTCCACCGAAACATGGACCGGAATCCACTGAATCTAAACGTGAGAATGGGAGTTCTTCGAGCAAAAAGCAGCGAGCCTTACCTACAGTACGTCGTCACTCACCTGCAACACATCCTTGCTTTCAAGATTATGAGGACCATATGGCCTATCAGCCGAAAGTCCCTCGCTTGCAGAAAGCGCAGTTCATCTCTTTTGACTCCATGACGGAGTGGCGTGAGTCAGTGCTCGATGACTACAATACCTTCACAGAGAATAGTTTGAGGTGGGGCGTAAATGAATTGAAGGTTGGACGAATTCCAGATGATCAGTCACAGAGTCTGAATGGTGTTGGATCTGGAAAGTGTCTTGAAACTATCAATCATTACGGTACTGTATTCTATTTAAATATTTACGAAGAGGAAATGATGGCGGCGTGTCTTACATTAGTCGAATTGAGCCAGCCTTACAAAGAGAAATATTTGAATATTTCATCAGAACACGATCAAGATTTGGTCTTATCAACGGAACAAGAATTGGATGCATGTTTTACATTGATTGGATTCAAAAAAGAGCGTTGCTTCTTTGCTTCGGATGAAAGCGTAGACCTGTATGGTAAAGACAGAAAGTTGCGGGGGTTTCAACGCGGATTTTGTGAGTTTATCTCTGGATGGATTCGTGACACAATGACTTATAGTCTTCTAGTCGAACATACATGCGAACAGCACTCTACGAGTAATCCGAAAGCAAAGGAGATCGTCATATTTGACACTTAGTAAATGAATAGTGATCTGGATATCATGAAAGGGGGCGATCAAAGGAAAGGAAATGAGGCTTGGGTGAAATAGTTGATCAATATGATCATGAAGAACTGAGTTGACAAATTGGAGAATGAGGCTAAGGAACTAAACAAAGACAGGATAATTTTACGGATGATTGAGCCTGAGGGAATTGGGCATACGCAGGGCTCGCAGGATACTCATAGTGCAGTAGTTGTAGTCCAGGTGTGAGATGCCTTGATAAACTACATCTTTTAAAGTCTTGACTTCATTGGAAGCGTAGAATTTCTTTTTAGGAAAAGTATGCATAAGAATGATGATATTTATAAACGACTTCTCCAACCTTCCGGTATTTGATAATAATCCAAGCTCTGAAATATTGGTTCGGTTTGAGTTGAGATCTAAATGCGGATGTGGACAAGTCACAAAGTTTCCTTGTTTTGCATAAGGAAGAATGGGCGACTGGAGAGATGAGTCTGTGGTACTTCCCAGAAAGTTTTGATAAGTATCACATTCAAAAAAAAAAAGGGAATTCATGGTGACTTGAGATGGACAGCAATAATATAGTAATGGGTCGTTCATTATATTCCTGAATTGATGTGCCCCGAAGCATCATCATGAAGCATCTTGTCATCATTAACCAAAGCTAATGTAATCCAGAGACCGTATGCGTCGTTATGATAGAGAGATCAAAATGAACCAGTGTACCGTTGTTGTACCCCCATTATACCACGCCATCAAATGGAACCTCGCGGCGAATAGCTGCCAGCGTCGTCTGCATCATATTACTCGATTATCAATGAGTGACTTTTGTGTTCGCGGAGTTTGCGCACTAGTTTGAAAGGTCAGTACAGAGCCTAGATAGTGGACGAATGTGTACAATACCTCGCAGTACGCTTTCATTCACCTGCTAACCCTCACTTGGCCTGGCCATCTAGAGCTCTTTCGTCGTCTTCATCGTCTTCATCATCCTCTTCGTCGGGGAAAACAAACTCTGGATTTTCAGTAACCTCTGCTAAAGCAACGGCCTCATTTTCAGCCTCAATAATTACACACAATCTGTGATAGCTCTCAGATGCGGCGGCAGAAATTACATTTCCTGTCTTGGGGAAGGTTCTGTCGGAGAAATGCTCTGCGTAAATAGCATGAATAGCGTTCCAGGTCATGTTCTTTCCCTTTTTCAACTCTTGAAGTGGTGCATAATCTGCATGGAAAAGAAGAATTGTATTTAGTAAGTTTCTCCCAATCGAGTGTCGCCAAGTAACTTTGACATGAATAGGAAAGAGGATGACATGACAAGAAATCATTTGACACTCACAGTTGTAGTAATGGGTGTAATATTTTACAGTCTCCTCATTTTGATATAGGAGAGCTTCGGGCTTAGGAAGCTCAAGACAAGGAAGCTCGCGACCTTTTTGGGATTTCTTTCCAAGAGATGCGACGGTCGTACCACGGGACTTGGATATCTTGTTGCTGTCTTTCTTTACCTGTGCCTTGACTCTGCTAACAATGGTGTCCTTACTGATAGAGATGATCATTCGAGAAGCAGCGCTCATTTTGAATTTGCGAGGTTTGGCGGTGGGCTTAGAGTTGGGAGATTTGATGGTGGGTTTCTTGGTAGTGGCCATTCTTTGATCGGGTAAGGGAGTGCGCTTCATTGTAGTTTTAGCTTTGACTCTTGTCATTGTGGTATTTTCTTCAGACAATTTGGAATTGTTTGCTTGGTGACCCAGATGGATGGGCTCCTTGTAGGGTGGAGGTGGGGTATAAAGCTTGCTTTGGTATTCAGGGGTCGGGTAGGAACCAATCAAAATTCGATTAGTCCTAAAATTGTGTCTAGCTGGTTGCTAGCGAAATAATTTCAATACTCATTATCTTGCGAAATATAGGAAATTATCCAGTATTTTTTCATCTACAGCGGGAAGCATTCTATCACAGGGAACAATCGTAATTAGACAGGCAAAATCGGGATTCACTCACAGATGCAATCAAGTTGAAGCCTCGGAAGTATTCAATACATCCAGTGGTCATTAAAAAGAGTAGTGTAGAGTCGGAACCATAACTTCATTGATTTGATGATTGTTTGCGGAATAAAACTACTCGTGATACTCTAAACTAAACGCCATGGCAACCCAATTGCAACAAGATTTATATTGCGCATCGAGATAGCTAAGTGGTGTTGAATATCCTCGGCGAGCATTCTAACCCCGCTACCATAAACCATATCAACTTTAGCTTGATATCAAAGATTCCCAGTAGTCCTTTACCATATCTCTATTTATGCTAGAAGATCCGTTGTCGATACCATTGAAATATAGGTTGCAAATCAGGTCAGAGCTACGAAACTTAGACATTTTAAACTTACTTGTCATCTATGTTAACCTCCATGTAGAGACGCGAGAGCACGAAACTCGGCCTCAGCAGCAAGAAGTTCGGCAGCCCTGGTTTTGCATTGAGCAGCGGCGTTATTAAAATGAGCGACAGCAGCTCTTTTTGTGAACTCTTGAACAGTAATACCTTCGGCTGCAGCTGCCGCAGCAGTTTCCTCCATTTCGTTCAACGTGGCAATTATGTGAAAGAATCTTCCATACTTTATTTTAATTCCTGGCAAGTTTTGAGTTGATTCATCTGGAAAGTGAGATCTGTGGTGTTCAAGGATCTCATCCAATTCGAGATTGTCTACGTGACGTAGATTTTGGATTGGCTGGAACCCTATATTTCGGAGAAGTGAAAGATTTGGTTAGCTTTGGTTTTTTTCGATGATGATTTGTAGCTTCTAGATTAAATTTATAAGAACCTGATGCAAGCAATGGCTACTTACAATCGCTGATCAATCTATAGCACTCTTTATGATCCTCATTCAAGTGCTTGATATTCTCGGGGTCGCAATTAACGAACGGAAAATTGGTGTTGGGCTTGTGAAGTTGGGATTTCGGCTCGATGTCTCCGAAAATAATAGTGCAGAGTTCTTTGATACGCTTATTTTTGTTTCTGGTGGCGACTTTCTTAGACTTAGATTTGTTCACTCCAGTCATTGGAGTAGTGTAAGTTAGTATTATGGTGGCTGATATAGATATTACTGATATTATACTAATGCATATAAAAAGTGATATTGCTCACTACCGTGCGTATAATAGGTCGTACATATTAATGGATATATACTGAAATACAACTTAGAAATTAAAACATTTCAATTAACCAAATAGGTAGACAAAATCTAATACTAATTTAGACTAATTAATATTCCAATACGATTTGAAACAAGCAAAAACCAATACAAAGAAAGAACTCGATAAAAGATTTAAAACTATTCAAAATATTACTATCTTTTTATTATTATCAAATTAGAATCTCATTAATATCATCTTCTACAATCCACTATTCTAAATTAAACCAAAACTTCAAATACGCCAACCTTTCAATAGATTCAATTGATAAACATCCTTGTTTATCAATACAAATGATTTTTGTTTTACTAAAAATTCTCTCAACCGCTATCAATAAACTAAGTATTGATAAAATATCAAATACTATTTTGCTAAGATTAGGATATAGATCCCATTGAGTTTTTTCAAACCACCACTTCCTAATATCACCAATTTTATTAAAAGTTAAACTTAATAGATATTTAATATACTCATCAATAGATTATCGATTTATACATTTTGATTCTAAATATACAATTAAAACATTATTACTCTCATCAGAACTCGATATTGATGAAAACAACGATAGAAATATAAAAGCTTCAGTTCGATATTGTATTTGCTAGTAAACTTCTATATAAGTTTTTGTTTGAGTAATTCAATATGAATAATCCTATTGATATTATTAATATAATTCCAATAATAAATTATTAAAAGATTTATATATACTATCCAAGATAATTCAAAATAAAATCACTTTTATAAAGGATCTAAAATAGTTATAGCTACATAAAGAAATGAATTATTTATCAAAATATAATATTTCTCAATTTTTGACTATCCATTATTACAACTCGAACCCATTCATACATCATTTATATACTCTTCCTGAAATTGAACTAATTAACCTCTAATATAAGAAATACTAAATGAATTTAGTAGGAAAAGGAAAATAGAATATAAATATTTAAAACTTACTTTTACTTTTTTAAAGTATTCTAATAAATACTCTAGTATAAGTAAAATACGATTGAAAGTAATATTATTATCTTCAAAGAATTATATTATATTTTTCAATACAACAAGTATCTTTTAAAACTTATCAAAAATGTCAAAATCTTTATCAGATAGTTTAATAGTTCTTGGAGTATTATCAGAATACAACTGTCACCATCGTTTATATACACTCTTAATTTTAGGATCTCTAAAAACACTACACATCTTTTCCCAAAAGTTTTATTGAGTATTGTTATTTACAGGGATTCATTTCTTTATAAGGTAAATAAAGTTTTGTATTTTGTATAAACTCTTTTGAAATAATATTATAAAATAATAATACTTTCTAATTGCATCCTTTTTCCTTTATTTATTTTATTATTCTTTATCTATAATCTCAATTCTAATTGTAAGAGCTTCGATATTAATATTATTTTCAAAAATATCATCAGTTTATTGATCCATAGATTTATCAATAAACATTATAGCTTTTGTGACTAAATTGATGAAATATATAAGATAATATATATGAGATTCGATTGGATATTATTTTATATCAAACTTATCAAATAACATTAAAAATGATTAATAGGAATACTAAAAAGAATGAAATAGCTTATTAGAAGATAATACTTGTATGTAGGTATTGTTATTTGATCCATTATTTATTATTATCACTTTCAATTTAATTACAATTCTATATCTTTCAATCTTTTTGTAAGAACTTTTACAATATTTTCTCTAGTATATTGATCTATAATCTCTTTGAAAGTAAGAATAAGAGTTTTAAATATATCATCTTAATCAATAAACTATATAATTAAATCGAAAATATTATATCCATTAGAGGAAATCTAAAGGTCTTGAATAAAATGAATATTCGATTAGAATGTATACAAAACCTATCTAATACAAAATTGATTCTCTTTATAAGTTTGATTAATCTAAAAAGTTAAGGTTTTTTGAGAATCTGGAATTTATATAGCTATTTGTTTATTGAAATAATGAAGAATAGTTTGAAACTTATTATATTCAATAAGCTTTATTGATAAAGAATAATATACAAATAAATATATAAATAGAAGCTTTAAAATATGGGGATCTAAAATATATTTATTAAGAAGATTTTCAAGAGTTTCTTTATCTTTTATTATTCTGTAATACTTGAATCCAGCGGATTTGCTAGTATTTTGTATAGCTTGTTATATAATAATTTGAATATGTTTTTGATGCTTTTTTCAAGGAATATTTTATTAATTAAATAGTAAATATACAAATATATTGTAATGATATATATATTATTAAATTCGAGATACTTTTGTTTACAATAATAATATTTCTATTGAACTTTATCTTGATTATTAAGATAAATAATATTGAAATCAGTATTAGATATATATTTCCAGATCTAAGAATATCGATATTGTACATTAAGAGTTATAAAATGTATTTCAATTTGAAATCCTTCAATATTGAGTGTTATAGATATAAATATAGGAATAGATATAAGTTTAAGTATTTGAAAATCTTCTTAAAAGTTATATAGAATAGATGTAGGGCTGGATAGAGAGAGGATATCAATATTATTAAAAAGCTAAGGTTGATTAATAAAATGATCAGGATCGATAATATTAAAAGTATTTAAAGGATGAATGGTTAAATTATTGTTTTCGATAATAATAATTGATATGTTAATAATGAAATAATTGAAGTATAATAAAATAAATAGAATTTGATGATTTTTGAATATAAAATAAGGGATTTGATTTCATATTAAATATTCTGAATCTAAGAAAGTGATTATTATCATATAATATCAAAAACCCCCTTTAGGAATTGAAAAATTATATTATAATAACTTTCTTGTTATAAGATATAAGATAAATCGAAAAATTCAATGTATTTTATTAAATTTCGCTTTTATTGTTATAATCAATATAATTGAAAATAATGATATTCTTGAAGAATCAAATATTAGAATCTCAAAAAAGGGATATGCATATACTAGTCATTCGTTTTAGTTAATCAATTATCAATATTTCCATATCCTATCAATAATATATAATATTAAATAACAATCTCAATAATTCTAGTGATATGGTATTCAATAATATATATTGAAATATGTAATAGAAAATATATATACATTACTAGAGTGGGGCATATGGAAAATACATTGTATACTATGTCAATGACTGGTTCACTCTATCTAGTCTGCATAGAAAACCCAGTGGGTGGAACCCCACCCACTGGGTAATAATCCTAATAAGTGGGTAATATACCTTATTGGGTATTCAATGGGTGGGTAGGATTTCTAAAAACCTATTCCATTATCTATGGGTAATCCAAAATACTATGGGTAACCCAAAATACCATGGTAACTCAAAATACTATGGGTAATCCAAAATACTATGGGTAACCTAAAATACTATGGATAACCTAATGGGTAATGGGTAATTTAATGGGTAATAAGTAATTTAGTGGGTAATAAATAATAATTAGGGTTATAAAATATATTGTTTAAAATTAATAGAAAGATTAATAAAATATTCTTCAATTCTCAATTCGGGTAACTATTTATATCTATTAAGTATATTATAAAACCTTCTTTGACTCCTTTTTTATTAGATTTATCAATTATAATTTTATTATCTTCAATTCATTGCCTTTTCGAATTATAGCTTGATAAATCGGATTATATAACTTGATCTTCTATAATAATCTGTAAATCGTTATAAATTATTGGATTTTTGTTTTTTAATCTTTATTTATTTGATTTAATATATTTTACTCGACTTTATAATTATTTTGAAAAAGATATTATAATATTCTAATTAATAGTATATTTCTTTGTAATTGATAATATCTTTGAAACTCTTCTCATACTATACATATAACATTCATATCCGATTCTTTATCACTAATATAATTCTTTTGATTCTAATTATCAAATTGTTTGATTTTAAGATCAATCTCATTTTGTAAATTCGCAATTTCGGTTTTGATTTTCTTTTTAATTAAAGTTATAGATTCTTTAGTAATTTATATAATATTCCGGAATATATAATAGTCTCTATCTCTATTTAAAGTCTTTTTTTGTAATTTCTATTAATAATAAAAAGGAAAATATTATTACAAATAGTTTTTGAAGTAAGTTGTTTATATCGATATAAATATAAATCCCTAGTATAATTAAATATTCATTCTATACTAACTTTTGCTATTGGAATATAGAGGAAATCCCTAGCCATTTTAATTAAATCTGGATAATTATATTTTTTTGCTTTTTAATAAAAAAGAATAGCTATATCAAAAGAGACTAATAGAATATTAAAGATATAATTAATAGAAAGATTAATAAAAAGACTTATAAAAGTATAACCAAGAATCTATTTTATTTACAACAATTTCTTGAGATTTGTATTATCCAGAAACATCCCAATAAAATTATTCCAAAACAATTGCTAGATTATTCTTATTTGAATTTTATAAAGCTTAAAGTTCAGTAATTCTAGATAGTGTATATTATTGATATTCGGTTTCCCAAAATCAACGAAATTGTACTTCGAATTTAGCTTGTCAATCCCGATTTTGATAATTCAATTAATAAGAATTTAAATTGAAAACAGTTGTCTTTAAAGCTGGATATAATAAAGCTTTTATTATATAAATACTATTAAAATTATTATATATATTATTATAATATTTATTTAATTTTCTCTTTGCTTTATTAATAACTTCTATTAGTTTTTTAATCCATAAATATTTCGTCTTTTTTTAGTTAAACAATAACGATTTTTAGTTAAATGCTTATATAAATTATTATAAATATCTAATATATATAGTAAAATAATTCCTTTTATTCTATCTATATATATAATATAGAAATTGAATGAATAAACAAGATCAATAAGATATTCAATTTACTTTTATTCTATTTCTAATAAAGAAAATATTCTTATATTAAATAATCCTAGTAGTATTTATTGATTACGTTTTTGAAGATATGCTATATATATCAATATATAACAAGTCGAATTCTATTGAATTGAAATATTTATCAAAGATTAATTAGTTTTTTCAACTCTATTTGATTATTTCTGATAAGTTTTTGTTGAATATTCAGAAATCTTAATTGTTATTGTATACTAGAATTCGAGAATATAGCTAGTTTTTGAATCTAGATAAAGATTAATAGAAAAATTAATAAAAAAATCGAATTATTTATTTTAATAAG
Organism: Botrytis sinoallii; assembly: GCF_014898435.1. Classification (NCBI taxonomy): domain Eukaryota; kingdom Fungi; phylum Ascomycota; class Leotiomycetes; order Helotiales; family Sclerotiniaceae; genus Botrytis; species Botrytis sinoallii. Next base: position 2,642,385 of record NW_024066034.1, on the reverse strand, counting down.
AATAAAAGGAATAGTATTATTTTCTAATAAATAAATTCTTTCTAGATTGCTTATTTCTATATTATTATTTTAATTTCAAATAAATATTTCGTTAATTGGAGTTAAATAAATTAATTCAAAAAATACTTTTAAAGCAAATTGAATAATATATATTAAACAAGATATATACTGAATGTATTTATTCAGAAATCGATTTTTATTAAATGCCTTCTCAAAGTATTAATTGATTTCTTTCATTATCTTGGAATTATTAGATATATTATTAATAGTAATCAAAATAATCTGATTAGTAATATCGAATTTATTAATAACATCTTTTACAACTTTAGTTAAAGCTTATTCTGAATAAATATCTATTAAGCTTTTGAATCTAATAAGCTTTTCAATTAATTCCTAATCTTTAAAAATATAATAAATCAAAATTCTAAGAAAAAATAATCTATTTATATTAAACCAAATATTTAAGGATAGAGCAATTTTATTTTCTTTTATTATTTTCAAAAACAATATATTCTTTTCAAGATTTTGATTTGGATTATTAATCGTTTTCAAAGTATATACAAAGGGAAAAGGGAATTCAGGATTTTGTATTTGAATAAGCTATTGCTATTCTTTATTTTTAATAGCTCGAAAAAATGCTTATAAAGAAATAATTATTTATAGAAGTTAATTATAAAATACTTTTTCTATAATTATTTTGATAAACCCATTTGAAAAAGAATTAGCTTTCTATTAATATTTCTATTAATTATTTATTATCTATTTTTACAATAGAATATTCATCTAATTCTCTTTAATATTTATTTCGAAAAGCTGCTTTTCGATATATATTACTTTAAAGATGTTTAGATAATATATTAATACTAATATTCTTAATCCCAAAGTAATTCAGTTTTTTATTATATTAATAATATATTAAAAACTAGTTCTCCAGTTTCCTTATTTACAGCCTAATTATATTTAATCTAATATATCGATTTACAAATAGTTGAATTTCAATGAATCTTTTTTATTAAATTAGTTGAATTATTGATCTGGTTATTGAACTATTGAGTAGTTTTCTATTATTCAATAAAATCCTAATGAATTTCTTATATCTATTTAAAAAACCTTCTACCTTTTCCATATAATTCAAAAAACAATTCATAAAAAGGCAAAGAACGAAAAGGATTGAATAGCTTAGAATTAGAAGTATTTAAAAGATAACTAAAAGATATAACAAAATTATTCAAATAGATTTCAATATCTAATAAATTTTGAAAAATAAAATCTATTTTTATAAAAAACAAGAGTATCAAATAGAAAATTAATAGAAAAACTTAGTAAAAAGTATATAATAAAACTTCAATTTTGATTATTTTATATTAAAATATTAGTTTAATTATAGAACTCTCAATAAACTTTAATTGATTTAAATATCAAATAATACTTGTAAATTTGTATTTTGTAAATAAAATCAATTGCTAAAGATCTACAATTCCTAATTAATCTTTTTATTATAAATCAATCTCCTTATATTAATATATTACTTTCAATTATTTTTTAGAATAAAAAATCCTATATTATCGATCTTTTTAATAGACTCTGGTTATCAAAATACAGAATTAGAAAGATTAATCCAATTATCCATTTCAGAATCATTTATGAGATAAACTATATGTATTCTTTAGAATACTTTCTTAGAATTTATAAAGAACAATTGTCGATGATTTCTATATTAAAGTTTTTTTAATAAGGATTCATAGATTAATTGAAAAATTAATCAAAAGATTAATAAACATAATATATTATACTCTATAGCTTTCTTATATTCCTTTCTTAAATCACAAAGTTTATTGGATAAGTTAAATTAATTAGATTTTGAAACAGGATTTAAGATGGGCATATAAATTTATAACTGAAATTTGTGTATATTCTTTACCAACTTGCCTTGTTTCTTTTATAACTAATAATAAAGAGAAAAGTATCTAATCAAATTAATTAATTTATATAAAAATCAATATAAAGAAAAATTCTTACCTTAATCCTTTTTGGATTTCTTGTTAGCTAAAGATAAAAAGGCCTCTACAATATTCTCCGATTTCCTGGATTTTTTGAATAATATTTTTTTAGCATTTCTCCAAGTTTTTTGTTAGTATTTGAATAGTAAATCATGTTGTATTTTTAATAAAGGTTAGTTTTTATTAATCTTTCTATTAATTATATAATATTACTTACCTCTAGCGGATTATAAGCATTATAAATCAAAAGTACTTTTCTTTCTTCAAACTCCTTATCATCCTTTTCTTTCTAATTATATTCTTAATTAAAAGCTTTATGATCTTTCCATAAACTCTTATATACCCCATCATACTCTTTTTTATATTCAATATCCTTTTATACACTATTATTATCATTTATAAACAAAATTGCCCACTATAATCTCCCCAGCCTAAAAATATAGTAATACTTTTCTAATTATTGTTTTTTATTATTTTATTAATCAGATTAATAGAAAATTAATTGAATAAAAATATATATATACTATTTATACCAAATTTCTATATTACAATCAATCAATATCTAACATTGAGTATTATTGAAAATATTAATATATTCTTATATTATCTTCAATTTCTTTTTTGCATAAATGATAGTAACTCTAATCTCTTACTTTAATCTTTTCAATTTTTTTATGAATAGAATCATTTTCTAAAGTTTTATTCTTTTTACACACTTTAATTATATTAGGATTTTGTAATAAATCCTTTAATACTTTCGCTTTTTAGATATTATAAAGATTTCGAATTAATAAAAAGATTAGAAGAATAAAAGATATTGATTACAAAAAGGAATTCTCGTCATAAGAATCCAAGGAATATGTTTATAGAATAATAGAAAAATTAAAGAACGATGAGGAATTGGAACATAGTAGTCTCTAATCGTCCCATTTCGCAGTTTTGTTTTTTTGTGTTCCAAAGTAACAACCTAGTTTTTTAAAGTATCTATACAAAATATTATACAATACACATAATCTCGTTTTCAAGTTCATTCTTTATTACTAAAATAACAATATATTATTCAAAAGATATTATCAATATATAAATTGATTTCATTTATCAAGTTATCTACTAAATTTTTAATAGAATGCTAAGCACTCAGAGTTATTAATCACTTCTAAATAAAACAACAAAAAATATACAAAAGAAATTCTGTTTCTAAGAAAGTTCCTAAGAAAGCATATTGCTTCAAGCCAAATAATAAGTTGATTAATAAAAATATTAATAGAATAATATACTAAGCCCAATTTCTAGCAATTGCATTATGTGAAATCAGAAGATATCAAAAAAGCACCTAGTTATTAATCCAAAAGCTTCCTTTTCAATATTTTGTTTAAGAGATTATTCAGAATTGATTTTAAAGTTACTTATTACAATTAACTACATTATTAGCTTTATAAAAAGCTATTAAAGCATATTTAGTTAAAGAATTTGAATATAAGTTTAATCTAATTTTTTAATATTTATTAAGTTTTATATTAATCATTTAATTTCATAACAAATCTTGTAGCAATTTATATAAAACAAATTACAATTTAATAAAAGAATATATTTCTAGTTCAGGCTATGTGTAGTAGTATTTTAGAATATTTATATACTAATAAATCATTATATATATACAGATTAACTTGATTATCTCAATGCTTTACAAATTCATAAATGTATTTTCTTTTAAAAGAATTACTGAATACTATAAATACAATAAAACACTTTTCCAACTTTATAATAGAAATATAATCGAAATATAATGTGAAGAAGGTAATTAATAGAAATATTAGTAGAATTCTTTATATATATCATATTAATGCTTAATAGATCCTAGGCTTTGAATTACCTATAATATTTTGGGTTATTTATTGGGTCTTGGGTTATTTATAATATTTTGGATTATTTATTGGGTTTTTAGTAATTTATTGGAGTTTTGGCAACCCATTGGGTAATCTATGAATAGGATATCTATTTATACTATTACTCACCCAACCTATAGGGTCCCGATAGATAGGATGTGAGATCGAAAACCCGACCCATGGGGCCCCATTTTACAGCCTAACTCTATCTTTGGGGGCCATCTTCTTTTTAAGTCTAGGAAAGGAGATGCTGCCACTATCTGTGACCTTTGTTTGCCTTTGTCTTTGGCCATGATGTTTGTGCTTTGATGTTGTTGAATGATTGAGCTGTTATTTGTTTTTCTGTTGACTTACTGTGTTATTCAATCATTTTGTGAAGTGAGGTGGAGATGAGCTTAACGAAAAGAGCTAGGTCATTCAGGGGGGCCAAAGGAAAACAACCCAGCCGTATTAATAAGAGAACTGTCTCTTGTTGATTGCTAGGAAGAGAATTGTGTAATTCAATTTATTAACAAAATCAAAATAGCCCAGGAATATCTTTGGAATGCTCACTCCCTCTGAATGATAAAAAGTAAAAAGCAAAAAGCACCATCATCATTGAATAGTTAGGCAGGAATCATTCATCGTATTACTAAAGAGCTTCCTACTATGAGTAACTCTGATTCCTACTCGCAAACTCATCGAAGTCGTAAAAATTAACGATTTAAATTTGACTACAAAAAACGACTACTCTCAATCACGCACCCCGGTCACCTAAGTAAAGAGCGAACTAGATGAATAACCCAGGGTGACATGTAACTATGACCCTTCCTCCAATATACAGCATTTTCCGAAGCTCCTTGCAAGAACGCAGAACACCGTCGCAGTAATTTAGTTGTATCGCACCAATTATGGCTCCTACAAGGTGAGCGCTCAGAGTTGCGGAAGACCTTACTTAACAGAAATGATAGCCACTGAGAGCGGTTATCTCCATATCAATTACTAGACCACCAAAGGTTTTCTTTGAAAATTTTACCCAAAATTTCTTTAAGCATCACCCCATAAGAAATCAATGAAGTTGATTTTCCCTCCGTCAGTAGCGGTAAGCGCTGCGTTGGTCTGCGCAGTCAAACCTGTCTTTTCCTTTCTCGCAGACCTCAGCTTATCCTCTTTACACTTCTCCTCACTTTTGCGCAGTGCTTCCCGAATTCCTTGTTGATACCGTGTATTTGCGTGAGCAAAAAATGCGGCATCTTCTGCGCCCTCGTGTGGATCAAGAATTCCTCTATAACGCCGTGGAGCTGGTACGTATCGTTTTTGTGGGGCTTGAGCTTGAGCGAAGCTTTTCAAAGTGGCTGATACCTGGGGCGCAAGACCAGAAGATGGACGATAGATCGTGGTGTCGCCGGTGTGAGTCCCATCTGTGTAATAGTCATCGTCCATATATGTGTCTTGACTCTCAGTTACATAGCTCCAGTTCTCATCAGACATAATCACATCGTCGTCGGAAGAAGTTGTGTCTTGTTGGCCGGAAACATTTCTAGAGCCTGACCCGCTTTGGTGCACTTTTTCTGAAGGTAAACTTTTTTGATTGGAAAAGCTTCTCGAATCGTGCTTTGGTAGCTCCATTGGAGTGAAATGATGTCCTTTTTTATAGAGTGATGGTTCGTGGAAGCTGATTCGTTGGATTCTGAAAGGGTCAGATCGAAGGGAAACGATGAATCTTTGCGAGATCTTTGTGAGTGGGAAGCTGATTCCTTTCGTATGAAGTCGGAAGAGTGTTCATGTGCTTTCGTAGCTGAAAGAGACAGACATGGTATAAAGAACTTCGATGAAGACCGTATTAATGGCATTATCTACCCTTGTTTTGAGACAACTATTTTTGGAAACATGTATTTGGCCTTTTACGGAAATTTGAGTGAATAGAGTGAAGGAATTTTATGGCGTGAAAGTGATAAATGGCTCTCGATCTGTCGCGTCAAAGCTGCCTACCTCGCCTTATCGTGGGATAGACGCGGATTGTCGCGTATTTCCAATGTCGGTTACTTGGAAAATGCTCTAGATAATCTTTGGATGCACATTCATTTGATACATGCAAATTTTTCAGAAGCAAAATACTTAAAATTAAAGATACTCCAGACACGAGATATTTCTACGCTGCCGATATCACCATTTCTTCAGATAGCTCTAGTCATTGTCATACACATCTTGTGGGTAATTCTCGAACATGAGCTTAGTTCAATGTCACATATTCAGAAGTTCAAATGCATACCTATGATTCACACCCTTGGAGTGAAATGTTTGATTCAATTTTCAGTGTGAAATATCTACCACATATAACTGTAATTTCACAGGGGTAAATTCTATGGAAACATTGAGGAGCGGCTATTGTCCCACCACGTCAGATCAAAACCATTGAGTCTCACTGTACTGTTTCCTTGGAAAAACGCACAAACCAATCTTCATACTGGAATTCTACCAATATCATAGAAGATACCAGCGGATTCTTAGAATCGCCCCCGCCCCTCGCCCTACAGTACAATGCCATAAGATACCTACTCATACAAAAGATACCTAGGCACACCAAATCTTCTATCCACCCTCAACAAGCCCAAAGGAACTCAGTGTCTTTCTGGATACCATATGCACGCATGCGTTAACAGATCAGCGTTCTACTGTTGAAAGCAATGACCAGAATGCTCGAAGAAATTGCTATCTTCTTATTATTCAGGATGGCTGTGGCTCGGATGAAGATATGTCGATTTTCGTTATATCCTTTTCAAGATACTATTTTCCAACTCAAACAGATCCATGATGACAAACCTGCATCGCCCAATTTTCTTATAGTCTTTCGCTATGTTGAAGACTTATTTGACCAGAATCTACGCTTCTCGTCACTAGAATCCTTGGATGACTTTTTGTTGCTACTTGAATCGATATCTTTGGCTTTCGTCTGAGTAGTCTTATTTTCTGGTAGTCCAGACGATTTGTTTCCAGAACCTTGCTCCTTGCGCTCGGCATCTGCTGGGGATATCATATCCTGAAATCCCTCATTCATATTGTATGAGCTGGAAGGTTGTAAATAATTCAAAATGGTGTCTTGTTCAATGGATTCGATCAATAAAGATGACTGTTGAGTCGATCGTCCGCCAAACAGACGGTCGTTTACCCGGGATCGGCTTCGGTATACAGGCGCACGATCTCTTGGAGGTGAACGAGAGCGTGAGTCTCTGTTATTCTGTCCCGGGCGTGGTGTTGGACTATAGACTGTGTCATTCATTCTATCTCTAAAATTGCGCGGAGTTCTAAATGATCCGCTTGATTGCTGAGTTACTCCTGAGCGAAGAAGTCGACGTTGACGTGGAGCTCCTGGTGGAGATAGCATGCGTGCATTTGGAGGGGTTTTCGGTGTGCTATTTTGCGATGGTTTCTTGCTCAGAGCGATTTTTGGAGAGGGAATAGGACTGGGGGTGGAGAAACTATCTGTCTTCATGATCGCTAATTCTTTCTTGATGGGGTTTTAATAAATTATTTGAAATGTGGAGAGGTTGTCAGCCAGGGTTGTAAATGATAGTTAATTTATGAAATTTTATCGGCGAAGAGATTTACAGATGAAATTTTTGTAATTAAAATGGATAGGAGGAGAGGAACTTCTCGTTGTTATATATCTACCTGGTGTCTGCCAATACGGTCACGGTTATGTGCGCGAATTCATGAACGCGATTGATGAAATCCAGAATACCGTAGTGATGGTTCTGTCGTTTTATGTATTCTTAATCTTCTTTGAATTTATATATCCTACGGGTTTTGCTATGTTGAAGTGATATGCGCTAGAAAAATCGGCAGATAGTGTAATCCAATTCATGTTATAGTGCATAGCAGATTTATGATTTCAGGGGTTTCTCACAATCTGTATAGTAACCTCCAATTCAAGTAATCTCAAGTAGGAACTGAGTCGTGGAATTAGATGAATCGAATTGCTACAATAGAATATTGTTAGGAGGATATTGCTTGCCTGGTATTGTATACATAGAGTTCTGCGCCCTCAAAAGATACGAGACATAGCATCTGCGCTTTTGCACAGGAAATCATTTTACCAAATTAATCTAGTTCCACGGGAAAGATCCCTACTACTCGCTATCTTCACATGCATAGTGGTCCATTGATGTGATTCCAATTGTAGTGTATTTCTTTCTCATTACTGCTATCCCCATTAACGTCTAAAAAAACACTCCTGAATTAATCCTCCGCAATCTGAATAGAGCGCCAGGAATTTTGAGAACAATGCCTATTCAAAATATAGTCCGTGCAGTCATGAAAAACTTCATTAATTCATATTTCTCCACGTCTCATCCATTTGCGTTCTCATCCCTCTACTATATGATTGTAGGCGATGCCATCTCTTGAGCACCATCATCTTGACTCTCGGGCATTGTCAAAATTCCTCTAGGACTCTCATGTTGATGACGAGTCTCCTCAAGAAGTCTCAAATATAGACTGTCATGAGCGGGTAGGCTGTGAGCCGCTCGTTGACTGTCGACAAGGTTGTTTCTGGTACGAAACCCTCTCTTTCCAACCGTTGGTGAGGTAGGTAACTCTCTTCGAATGTTGCCGGGCAGCGAAGCTTTCACCTGGCTGGGAGATCCTAGTGGGGATGTCAAGAAGTTAGATGGAGGTGTCTTGAATCTATCGTATGCGGGAGTAATCTTGGTCTTGTCGTCTTTTGTCTTGTGATGTGTCTTTATATCAGTTTTGTTGCTAAATTTGAGACTATTCATTTTGACGTGCTAAAATACCGAAACGTATTAAAGGTTTGAGGTTGGTTCTAATTTGATGTTTTAGATAGATTAGATTAATTATGACTTGTTCTTTGATGGAGAACAATTAAGAAAGATGCTTCTGGAATGAAGGAAGACAACTTTATATCACTATACCCAATGATAAGATCACGCTCAGTGCTATTGGAACTGTAGGTACAATCGCGTGCGCAAGTCTATGAACATGAGAAACCCGGGTTCAACCGTATTGTGGAAAATTACTGAAAGCTCTGAGCAAGATAGCTGTCTTGAAAGAACCTGGAGGTGAGTGACAGTATCATTGTCTAAGAGTTTTTTGGGTTTTGAAGCTGTGGTAAGGTTGAGGCATTTTTAGAGAGAGACAATAATTTGGATGCATGTCTGTCCATAGAAATATATCTACTCAAGCAGGATTCGATCCAGCTTGCCTATATTGTTGGCTTGTATAGGGTACATCACTATCACGATCATATCTGCGATGAAATTCATGTTCAGAAAGATTCTCCAACAATTCTTGGATTAAACTTCCGATTTATTAGAAGCTCCTTGTCATAATTGGGGTTACATTCTGGCTAAAAGTAAATCGTCGACTACCGATCATCTCCTCGACATCCTCGTCACCTGGCGCCCGACTAATTCGCATTTTAGAGTGGTTGAGTTCAGTAATGAAGGAAAGTTACATATTTGACAATCCAAACTTCAGTTCTTGAACCTTATTGTGTTGCTGGCACATCTGATCAGAATTTCTGATTTGAGAATATTCTACCAGAAATCACACTCATCTTCTTGGATTTTCTTGCCGGCTTCGCAGAAATCTTTGTCAATATATGAATGCTCTGTGTCCATTGAATTTAGAGCAGCAATAATGCAATGTAGTGTCTTTCTGATCTTTCAATTAGCGTGCCAATTTATGGATAATATCAAAATAAGCGAGATCGTTACGCGGGGAGGTAGTTTGGCGCCTCCTTCACTATCACCAACCATGTGGCATATAAATTATGTTTTGAGTAAGTTTAAATGTACGATCTTTTAAATGCCCGCCTTAAAACTAGTAATTTGTCACGTCTTTAAATTTCCGACGGAATTAACTATACAACGTATTTCGACTATGTGAAGATTGCCGAATCGACATTGGATAGGTCAGATATCAGATAGCAATGAGAGCAGGCGTTAACTAAAACATTTATTTGACCTAACGACAATTTATATGAACACACATGAGTTCAATATCAAATTGAATTTAAGACTCCTGTCGTCACACGAAAAATGAGTTTCATACAATCAGAGATATCATCACAAGCATCATTACACAGGCTACGAAATATATTCGTGCAGAATTGAATTAAAAAACGCTATAACTTAGATGATCATTTGATCTTACACCCTAAGAACTAAGAAGCAAATGGGGGATAAAAATTTGCCGCATACAGATTTGATGTCTACAGGTCGTTTGGTCCTCCATGCATGCCCATCGTTGAAACATAACTGTAACTATCGCCACCACAAGAAGGCTTTGCTCCATTTCTTGAGACATATATTCAATCAATTTTTAAATTAAATAGTTCTCTCCTTTTTGAGTTTCGCGCGGAATCTTGCAAGAATCTTTGCGCGGCTGGCCAGTAATAGCTCGTACACTTCGACAATTGTGACCGTATTGTGAAGAAAAGGAGTTGGTGTGATGTCAGACTCCGGAGAATGTCGCGGCTCGGCTCTAAAGCTAGCTTCACCAAATTTATCTCGCGAGCTTACATCGCTAAGTCCGTTGTTTTTCTCATTTTGTTGTCTACAAGATATGTCTGATTTAGCCGTTCGATTTCTCTCACGCTCAGATCTTCGAAGTCTTCTGCTTACTCTGTTAAGAGAACGATTGTGACGGGAGGTGGGCAAGTATACCCCAAAATCGTGCATCTGGATCAGTGGGCCCGTAGTGTAGGGCATTCCTGTCTGCATTAATTACTTTAGATCAGACGAGACTAAGTGAATGTCCTATAATTTTGGTGTGGCTTACGGTGCGCGATATCCTCTTTTAGCTGATCTTTCACTGGCTTCTCCTTTTCGACGGGGCCAGACTGAGGGGTCTGTGGTGATTTCTGAGCTGCGTTAGAAACATCTGAGCTGCGGTCTCTGTTATCTTCTATAGCTTGTGATGCCTTCTGTTCCTCTTCTTGATTGAAGATATTGCTGTCTGACATCTCGTTTATTTTTCTGACTTAAAATTTAGGAAGAGAGTATAGCTGCCAAGTGGGTTTTCGATGGATGATAAAGTGAAGAAACTAAGATCCACTTAATGAAGTGTTGGCGCTATAAGGGTTTTGATGTAATATCTTGTGAGCTCAAACTCAAGTTAATTTATAGCATATTTTCTTTTACTACGGCCACAATCAATACGGCAAGATTCCGAGAATCATGAAGAGCCGAATAAGCATTAAAAAATCTCCGAGCTTCCATTTCTTCTTCTATTTTATGATACTATGCCCAAAAAGTAAACGAATGGGAGATTAAAATTTAACTACTTCTAATAACTATACAATGCTTAGCAGTTCCACGTAGCAATGGGTAGGTTATTAAAGCTTCGGGTGCCTCCATGGGAATTACCGTCGGATCCTGGAAATGTCAAATGATCGTATTCTTTTCCTGGCCCCCCCTCTCCTCCCCTTCCCAAATATATTATGGAAATAATTCAGAACATGTCATTTCTGAGTAGCTATCTATCAACCTCGGCCTCTGAATTTTTGTGATACAGCTAACCGGGACTCTGAGCTAACTTTCCTTCCAGTATTTCAGAAAACAACCAACGCAGACTCCCTGGATACCTCATAGAATGGAGGTTGTTAATTTCACAAAATATATTAATGCTTTAGTTTGGACTGTCGGAGAATAGAAATCATGCTATAGAGAACAGTCGGTGAGACGTAAGTTTATCAACAGCTACGTGGCACAGCTAGATAATTCGCGGAGAAATCAATAAAGCTACAATTAGCAGATAAAAAACCACAAATTAGCGAATCAGTCTTATTTAATTTCAAGGATTGAGAGAAATTTATATACTTCGGCTGGTGAAGAGTTGTTTACTTTCTGACACGTCGAAATTGTCACTATTTGTCGCAGACGTTAAAATGAGTGACCATTAGGCATCAATATCACTCCCCCTCGGTGTGTTCGATTGATGATCATATGAGAATCCTCACATCCATGATCAGCTTCACCTTACTCTTTGCATTTATTTTGTTTTTCACATTCGTATTTTCACTACTTATCAAATTTTGTTCTATATATTCTGTTGTTATTTTTTCTTTTCTTCTTTTTAGTATGCGCCAATGAGAATGAGATCCAACTCCAAAGAAGAAAATTATGTCTAATTCTAATTGCTTGATGAGCACCAGTTCTTCCGATCAAGATATCTATCAATTGTCAGAACTCAAGGAAGGTAGCGGGGAGAAATAAAACTGGGGATAACTTAGCGCCTGCGCTTTCTTATCTCGTCTCGTCTCGTCTCGTGAAGTTCAGTTCTCAAACTTCTTCATCAAGCCTTTCACTCTTTCACTGACTTTTCGGCTAACTTTGGTTGTACCTGCTTTGGTAAGAGGTGTGGGTGCCGTGTTGTTTGACTTAGCCAATGCGATGATTCTCTCACGGGCTGTTGGTCTTCTCTGAATTTCGACTGGGGAGTCTTCATTCAGTTCAAACACCAATGTGCCTTCGTTGGTTTCTGTGAAAGGATAGAAGATGTGAATTTTTTCTATTTGTTTCTTGCCCAATGTCTGAGCATGGTCCGCGCATAATCTGCCAAATGGTCTGCCATTAGCAGTGCCCATCAACAGCTTGAGCTCGAGACTCATCGAGTAATCAACCGTGAACCTGGATTTCTGACCTGCTAAGAACTCGGGAACTTCCTGGGATGTAAGAACATCGCGGATTGTCCAAAGAGTTCCAAGATTGACAATGGGACCGCAGATGATATACTTGAGTTTTCGGAGTTGCGATTTATTCATGATACCATTCGTCAACTGCGCAGCGCATGCATCGCGCCATCCTTGATAGAGAAGTTCGCTATTATACAAACGCTGTGTATCGACGCCGGGGATGTCAATATCAGCCTCTGCATTTGAGAAAGTCATGATGGCAGTTCCAGTTTTCGGAGAAACAAACATCTGTGCAACACTATCATAATCTAACAACTTGCTCACATCATCTTCAGCATCGATAGCTGCTCTGGAAAAGAACGTGTAGAAGGACCAATGAGCACCTGCGCTTTCAATCTGCAACTCTGGATCTGAGAAAACTCGGTTGAATCCGTCGAGATCTGGAAGCACTTGATTGTGAACACTGTGGATATTTACATAGCGGGTACTCCAATCTGGATACGAAACGTCTATGACTGGGTTGGCATTGATTGCTGCTTGGATAGCAGTAGTAATTGCAGTGCCGCGCTCAAGAAATCTTTCCGGGGATAGAATTTCAAGCATTCCGGGGAAGCTGTTTGTCGCTTCGAGGCGAGTTGGCCGGTTAATCTTGTCCATTTTGGGAAAGAAACAAAGAACTTACTGGTTAGGATACTTTTACTTAAATTAGATAGGTTAGGATCTAGTTAGAGTGATGAATTTTTTGATGGCTTAATACTACAGATGCAAGAGGATGGGGAATAAAAGAGTTTACAAAGGCTTTGTGGACAGCTTTTTGTAGCCGAATGTCTTCTTTGTTTTACCTTTATTCAGTAACTGTCCTGTGCTTATGAGAAGTTCAATCGCTGTTCTGTTAGTCTTTATTATGACAGAACAAAGGAAATCTCGAATAATGTTGAATTCTCAAGTTCAAGCAGAATGGGGTCTCAACGGAGAGGAGAAGCTTCATCAATAGCGGGGGCATATACAAAAACTTGTCACTTTATGTTAGTGCAATGATTTGGAGATTCTTGAGGCTAGTCAGTATAAACAATTGAGCCCTCATTGACCAGAAGAATCATCGAAGGATTTGTTTACCCCTAAAATATCAACTAATGCAACTTAACGAATCTATCCATGCTGACTTCTTGACTATCATGTGATAAATCAATTTCTTGGTGACCAAGCTTCTTTAAAGTTTGAGCAGACTTCTTGATTTTCGTACCAGCTATGTCATACGGAGGAAGTTATACTGTCCCATCTCATATACACACTCATCCTCACTTTAGTGCCAAGCCTTTTAGTTGCTATGGGATCAACTTTCTCGGACTTCGTCAGCGCTAATACCATTATGAAGTCAAATTAGTTCTTTGAACAATTAGTTCTTGTTCAAAGAACTAATTTATTTATCACTTGGAAAGACAAAATATTTTGATATCTTGTCTTCTAGGAGGCGTGGTCGGCGTGATGTGCTTAATTGTGAAGGCGCAAAAAGGCATTTTATTCTCCCTATAATAATTGTGATAGTTATTTGTTTTAATTTGCGGGGTTCTCCTCAAAATAGCGACAAGCAATTATCGCCGTGTCGTATTGTTTAAGGTTGACATCCGTGTTTTGAGAGAAAGGTCGATGGCATCGCAATAAGATGAATAGTTGGATAGCTGGAGATTCTTTCTTCGCTGCTATCACCAAAAGTGCAATTAAACCTTTGTGATTGACATGATCATTCTTATGGTGTATTTCAATCCGTAGTTTATGAAGTTACCTGCCACTTTCCATCTTCAATGAGGATACTATGGCAAAATGAGGCTGAATGAAACTTTCCTATTAATGCCATGAATACATGAATATTCTGCACTTAGCACATCAGACCTCCAACAGAACTCACATGAGTCATCAAAAGCTAGGATTCCCGTAACTTTGAAGTTAGGGAATCAACACGATAAAAAGGAATGAAATAAAACTGAAAGGAAGATGTGGGCCGCGATTAGCATCTAACCGACTGCAGCTGGCATTGATCAACTCTTATAGACATGCGAAAAATGATTGCACAGGCTTTCTTTATTTCCATCATGCAATGTCATGTCATTAGAATGTGTCTATTTGCTAGTTGCCACAAGCCAATATCATCTCAGATAGTCTAGCTTGCTTCAATTTTTTTCTATGCATAATAAGACCCTCGAAGCCCGGTTTGATGTTAGTAAAACTATAGACCAATAAACACGATAAGTTAAGTGAGAATGTGATTTATATATACTTGATCATATACCACGGATAAATCTATGCTTCGGAGGTTTAAACTAAGAATAAAAGATGCCCATCATACATAATCATATTGCATGAGCTCAGGTCAAATCCTTCACGCATGGATTCATCACATACTGAGCAATATAATTTTTTCTAAATCTAAATTTTATTTTGGAAGAAGAAGAAGTTTGCGGTCACAAGATCATCAAATCAGCAGCTCAAGTTCTCTTGGATTGATCATACTATTATTTCCTTATCAAGACATTTAAAAGAAAGTACAGTGCGGACTCCCATGGCCTGGCAATTCGATTGGTTGACCAAAGCTCAACCACTTCTCCTTGTACAAACTGACATTCGACCACAAGTTGTTGTGCTTCCCTGCGAAATCCGTTGTCCCGTTTTCCGCATACTCGATTTAATAACTCGTTTCTAAAAATAAAAAAAGCAATTTTTTATACCTCATTAGTTTTGAAATTTAATTTCAATTATTTTTGGATTTATTAATACATTTTCAAATTGAATAA
Organism: Botrytis sinoallii; assembly: GCF_014898435.1. Classification (NCBI taxonomy): domain Eukaryota; kingdom Fungi; phylum Ascomycota; class Leotiomycetes; order Helotiales; family Sclerotiniaceae; genus Botrytis; species Botrytis sinoallii. The sequence goes on along the minus strand of NW_024066034.1, from coordinate 2,627,072 downwards.
ATTTTTAGAATAATCAATATTTTAATTAAAGAAATCGATATATAGTTTTATAGATATATTAAAGGAATGGTTGTAGAATTGAAAATGAATAAAATATAAATCCGATTTTGAGATTGAAAATTAATATATTTCCAAACTGTTTTTAAAATTTTGTTTCGAAATTTCCAATTCAATTAAAAAAAAGCTTGAATTATTTAAAACTTATATCAATAATAATCCAGCGGCTAGGCCTTCTCATCCCAGAGACTCAACACTCGAAGCTACTCCGCCTGCACTACTCGATTGGCTACAGAGCGGATCCAACGGAAGAACTAACCAAAAAAGAAGCAGCTCAAGCCTTCAAAGAGTAGTAGCAACAACTCCCATCCAAAAATTATACAATCTTCTCCGATAGATTAGAACAAATTATTGATTGCAAATATTATATTAACTATGGATATACAATATATTGCAATAACACTCAAATAGCCTCTGAATTTAAATAAATCCGAAGCAACTTATATATATTCGATATAGAAGTAATAGGAGTATAATATAAATTAGAGTATTTAATCATTATACTTAAAGATCCCCTGAATAATCGGATTTGGATATATATTGATAGTATATCGATCATCTGGGGTATATATAGAAACATACTGCTTATAATACAATAGACCTTTTACAAGTATTATAAAGCAATAAAACAACTCGATGTTAAGATAAAGTGGTTACTTGGATATATAGAGATTGAAGGTAATAAGAAAGCAGATTGCTTAGCAAATACAAGCGCAACTGGGTTTATGGACCAAGCAATCAATAAGCTATTAATAATCTATCGTAGGTCATGAGCTAGTATATGAGTATATAGTATATAAGAGGGAATAGACTAATATTAGTCTATTATGGGAAGCTGGCTCGTATTAACAACTAAATAGCTATGAAACACGTGATTTTCATGAAACAGTATATTGATATTTTTATTTTCTTTTTCTATATTCGAGGGGAAAAGGCCCTATTTTATGCTTTTTCCTACTAATCTAGCTTTCCACTTTCGTTTATTTCTCGTAGATCTCTTCCTAATCCGGCCATTCCATCAAATAAAGCTTTTCTTTCTTATTCCTTATTCGATTTCGCTAGTACCATGTCGATCTTACTACGAATGGATTGAAAGAACTAATAAAGAGCTAATAAAGAATTGATTTTCAGGCCGTTCTAGGCTAAGAGCTCTCTTAAGCGACGATCATGTGATTTGATCATGTGATCATGTGATTCGCTCTTAGTATACTATATGAATATAGAACTATATATATATATAAAAAGATATATTATTATATTATTTTTTATATAAAAACAATATAATCAATAGGGTTCGAATAATCATTTGTCAAAAATGTCTATATATAAAATCTATCTGATAAAAAGAGATAAACTTTTCTCTTTTTATTAACTATAAGAAATAGTCTTCTAAATATAATATAAAGAAGCTAAAGAAACTAATTTTATTAAAAGTAGTCTTACATTGATTAATAGTTATGAAAACAGACTACAGCAATTACACCACTTATCATTAATGATTTGGTTATCAAAATAACAAGCTGGACTACTTATACGGCAATACTAAAAACTATATCACTTCTTTAAATATATTATAAACAATCTAAAGCGTTCAGACTAGCTTCTTGTTTCTATAGAAATACAATCTAATAAACAGGCAATTATATATATCAAGAAACTCTTATATACATTTAGCAAACTCACTCAGCTAATTATCGATTCAGAATTCTATACTCAGATCTGTTTTAATTATTAAAGGACTTTTAGAAAGCAATAATCTTTTTAACAAAGCTTATTAGTTATTCTTTATAAACTCACTACTCAATTAATATAAAAGAGTAGAAGGTGATAGAGTCGTAAAATAGTCCTTTGCAAATACTACAAATAAGTTACTGAAACGTAGCGCCTCCAGTAAAGAAGAAGAGGAGAAGGCTCTACATAGCATATTACAAAACATACAAGAAGATAGATAAAAACTGATTGCTTTCTTTAAACTATACAAAGAAAACCTATAAATACTAACTACAGAAAGAGATTATATAATTAATACCAAGTTTCGCTTATATTCCTCTCTACATAGAAAAGTTGATTATCCCAATCAAGTCAAAAGGAAAAAAAAGTATATTCTAAAGGAAAAAGAAACAAGAAGAATAAAATGAGGAAAGATACAAACACCAATATTCTCAAGAATAGTGATTTGTTAATCAGCTTTTAATATTAATCGATATAACTTTATTGAATTTTAATAAAGTTATAATGAACTAACAATTCAATAGCTTAAAGTTGTTTCCAAAACCCTTTGTTGAACCCGATTACTCTATCAACTTGGAGTTTTAATATTTTTGTTTTATTTATATTATTAAGGAATTCTCTTTTATATTTTAAATTCCAATTTCTTCTCTATCTTCAAGATCCTGTTATACTTAGGCCTCCTGTATTTTGAAATACTCAAGAATCCAGTTTTGCTTTGATCTGAATCTGAATCTAGATTCTTATTTGGATCTTTATTTGAATCTTAATTTAGATTAAAATCAGAGTTCTTATTATTATTAGATGGAATGGATTCGATTTCTCTTTTATTATCTAGTTTAATATATATATCTTTATGCTTACTCTTTAGAAGATTTTTAATAATTTCAAAATAAAATTTATTCTTATAGCTTTTCTCAATAAGTTTAATATTGTTAAATGCTTGTATAAAAAAAACTTTGATAATTTTTGCATACTTTTTATATTATTAATTGAAATCCTGATTACTCATAATAAAAAGTCTCATCGCTTTATTGAGAATAAACATATCATCTCAAAGAATTTATCAATAAAAGTTTATTTAATAGGGTTTTGTAAAGTTAAGTAATATTCAATTAGGAATCTGGGAATTTCGTATTGCTCATTACTAATAATATATTTGTTAAAAATGGATTTCAAATTGCAATAAACTTCTATAATATCTTTATACTTCATTTTATTTCTAAAAATAGAATTTAAGCCGCTACTAGGAACCAGTTTTATTATGATATATAGAATAATAGATACAATAAGTAATCTATTTCTTTAGCCATTCATACTCCATCTAAAGCTTTACCGGATTACTATCAACAATGAGAGTCCAAAACATATTGCTCATTTTATTGAATTATCCAAACTTGACTAGCTTAATATAATCCGCATACTTCTTTTTTGAGATTATATCTTGAAAATATCCCTTTTCGAAAAACCTATTAACTTCCAAAAGTTTTCTTAACAAGTTTATACCATATTATATCTTACTTGGCTTTCACTTCACCCTATTATAATAAACTCTATATATCAACTCATTAAACATCTTGGTTATCAAATGAATAATGTATATAATAAGATTATTAATATATATTATATTGTTTTTTGCATATAGTTTTCTTGGTATTACTATATATAAAGATATAATCAAAAGCTTTGCCGATTTATATAATAATTATAGAAAAAGGAATAGAGATCAAATAAAACTCTCAATCTATATACTATAACACAATATTTCACCAAATTTTTAAATCTCGTCGGGAGGCTTGCTACCAAAGAAAATAATAATAATAATAAGCAAAGCTGAGGCTTATCTTTTTATAACAGTTATAATAGCAGTACATTTTCACGGATTCTTAAATCAACAATACAAAAGTCTCCCTATAAAGATAAAGATATTATTCTTTTGATATATAAGCACCAATCTTGTAGATATCAATTAATCCAGCCAAAAGAGCTTATACTAATACTAGTACAACGGTATTTCGGTTAATGGATTTGAATTTGAGAACACCAAGAAGTTTATTTCTCCGCTCTTATTGACCACAAAGCTTTCCTTGAATTAGTGGAAGTGCTTTTTGTGAATACGGATATTGTTGATTCGATTCCGATTCTTGTATATATACCGAAGATATTTAAATAATACCTTTCGGTTGATACAGACTGCCTTGAGATCAAAAACACTAGTAAATTAATGGATATAATATCCACAAAGATTAGGAGGCATTTAATCAATTAGCATTATTATTACTTATCACCGATTTGCTTCGTAACATATTTTTCTTTGAATATATAAAATCAGTTCTAGAAGTTTAATACCTTCTAGCTATACTTACAGGCTTTGGGTTAAACAATATCTGCCTCCTCCTTATCCTTTAACACATTACTTTCCTTCTCTGAAAAGATTATCTTATCGAAGTACAATCTTGTTTATTAAGTATTCCTAGAGGGCTTGATATCTTTATCAACTACTAGTATACCAAATCTCTTTTACCTTTCCAGATTAATAACAATATCTTCGAAGAATAAAGGAAATAGAACATCTTGAAAATTCAATAATAGAATTTTCAATAAGCAAAGTATTCTTGGAGTAGTTTATACTAGCCTCTCCTAATATATCAATTATATTATATCAAAGATTGAGTTTATATTATTACTTATTATCCCATTCAAAAGCAATATCAAGAAGATCTTTATCAAGAATCCTGAAAGCATTCTTGAATTCAGAGGGTATTAGATATCTATTGATCCGGATATCTACTTTTGGTTTTGCTGTTAGCCTATGTATAAGTTTCTTTATTAACTAATTCCAATATTGTTTCAGGATCAGCTATTCTAATTAGCTTAAAGAACTCATTCTGAAACTTAGTTCTGTAAGTTATAATAAAGATTGTAACAAACATAATGCCTTTTTGAGAATAACCCCAATACATACTAATCTTGCTAATAGCCTTTTGCCTTAGCTTATAGGATTTTTCTACTCACATAAAAATATCCTTATTATCGATTTTTATCTGCTTTATCGTTATATACGCCTTAATATATAAATTGTCTCATAGGATTAATACCATAGCCATTTCTGTTAAAATATCAGCTTTCGCTTTTTATGTTTCCGTTTAGACATTGAATTCCATGAACTTTGCATACTGAAATTCTTTAGAAAGTCTTCAAATAACCTCAAAAGCATTCAATATATTAGTTAATTGAATGTTATTAATTATTATTACCACATTACATTATATATATTGTAATTAAATATCCGAATATTGAATAATTAGATCCATATCTTCGGGTTGCTTTAAGGCATTGTTATCTTTAGGTTGGTTTACTATTATAAAGGATTTTTGTATAAAAGGTAATTTTACCAAAAGTAATAAAGTTATAGAGGCTTTTGAAATGATTGAAAAAGGGAGTTGCTTTGAAATAAGTAGTAAGCGTTTTCCTTTAAATGAGATAGAGGGTTATAATTAAGAAAAAAAGAAATTGTGAAGAAGAAAGGATTAATATGATATAAGAAGAATAAAGCGAATATAGATAATCGATCTTGAGAAGAAAGGAGAGGTATTTATCTCTTTGTAAAGGGCATCTTTGTTTAGCTTTTCCAATTCTCCTTATTCTTTTATAGGGTGTTGACACGTGACCTAATATAACTTTGCCAGATTTTGGCAAAGTTATGTTTTGATGAGGAACTCATATCCATTCTGATACACTGCCCTCTAAGAGCATTAGATTCTAGTTTTCTGTAAAGCGAAAAAGAACGAAAGTCTTTTACTCAGCATACTATATACTCGCTTGGTTCTCCTTATTGTTATCTACAACCATAATGTATTGACTTCCATTTTTATATACAAAAATAACTTTACTCACAATGATCTATAGCATTTTCAAAAGCAAATCATTACATACATTCTTTATTACGAATAGACTAATAATATTTGATACACCATTGAGAGATACTCGTACATCCTTGTAAAGTTCTCTGATACTTGTTTTTGTAAGATTAATACTAACAACCATAACTTATACTAAGTTTATCGAAAGGTTTAGCTTTATTGCTAGACCAGTATTGATTAAGTTGATTATCGATTCGGAATCTGGGATTGCTTTGATAGATCTATAACTATTAAGAGATACTCTAATATGAGAAAGATTTTCCTTATTGTCCTGAAAAGGTATATTTACTGTATTGTAGATGGCTTCCAGATAAATTGTCTCTAAAGTTCTAACATATTTTATTAGTTTGAAAGGAATGAGAAGTTTATTGATTATCTTTATTATGAAATTATCAAATACTGAAGGTTTTGTTGGATTGTCTACCTTTATAATTCATTTCTTCTATATATTGGGGTATTCCTTGATAATAAAATCTATGATAACTAGAATCTTAATTGAAAGTATTTCTCGATCGATAACTTCTATTGTATTATAATCATTGTTTATTATATAAGAAATCATTTTTCACCTTGATTTCTTGATTTTGTTTAATACCTTTTCAATTACAATCTCTATAATAGAGTCTTCTATATTATAAAATTAAATATCCCTAGGACTTTCTTATACAATATTCTGTGATGATATATCAATAATAGATTGTTGATAATTGAATTTAAGGATTTTATCTATAAGTAAAATAGAAGGTTTTGAAGAGGTATTTGAATATATTTTTATTACTTTATCTAAATTATTATATAATAATCTGCCTTGTTTTCTTTGTACATCTTTTATAGTATTGATATATTCTTGAACTGTATATATCTTATTATTCATTAGGGTATTGATTGGTTTACTCTTTATATTCATAAATTGCATAATCTTCTTATCTTTCTTAGGCTTTATCTAGTTATTCTGAAAAACTTGTATCCTGATTTTCTTGATTAGACTCGGGTTGCTCCTACTATTATGCATAACTGGAATAGGATTATCTGATTTGTCCCTAGATCCCCAGTTCAATTGATTTATTTTATTGTAATATATAAATCCTTTTTCGATATATTCTCAAAAGATTAGATAATCTTTCTTAAGGTTGTATTTCTTATCTCCAGGCTATTCATTATTACAATTATAATATATCTTCTTGTAAACTAAATATGTAGCTTTTAATATTTCGAGATTGATAATGGTATTGTTAGTAATTATATTGATAATAGCAAGAGGAGAAACCTGAATTGACTTATGGATTGCAATCTGAGATATTTTTATAGTACTAGAATCAAAAAGAATCCTTTTTGTTTTAATCTTTTCTCCAATTCTAGATCCTACTATAACTTATTCTTTTAGAAAGAATATGAGATTTTTTAGAATTTCAATCATTTTTTCTATTTCATTTATTCTTTGAATTATTGGAACTTTCTTTCTTTCTTGTATCTTCTTAACTGGAATAACAAATTCCAGTAATTCATTGAAGTCAGAATCCTTGCTATCACTAGCATTAAGAAGGATATATTGAGATTCAGATTCTGTATACTGTACCACCCAGTTATATACTCTATCCCAATCTATTATACTGAATTACTTCATATTATATTTGATTATAGTGATACACTTTCAAGAGACTTTGGACTGTATATTTCTAAAGAAGAGTTTGGTGATTTTGCTTTTTATTAAGGTTTTATTCTTGATAAGCTGTTGTGCAATCTGATTAAATTGTTGAGTATAGCGATCAAAATCCTCAATTTCTGTGTCTTCCTCTTTTTTATACTTTTTGGTAAGCTTTTGTAAATAGTCGTGGGAGTACATTTTCTGAATAAAATTGTTATTGAGATACTCTTTAAGAAAGGCAGGTTTGAAATGCTTCTTCTAATTCTATTCTTCTGCCTGTTATTCTTTTATAGCTTTAATCTTTTCTCGAAATAAGCATTCCATTTAGAAAGGTATATATATTTGGAAGTCTTCGGCTTGCATTCGATAATTCCGAAGAAGGTATTCTATTCTCTCACACCATTCAATAGCATTGGAACCTTTGAACCATAGCATTCCAGTTATCTCAGAAGGAGAAACTGGAGGTGCGAGAGCTTTGGAAAAGTAGTTCAAGCAGGCTATAAGCTATTCAACATTGAGATTCCCTTTTATCTATTTTGAATCGAAACTTTTATTGGATTTCTTATCATCACTTGTCTTTTGATCAACTAAAGCTATATTTGATTCCAAAGAGTTTTTTTTCTTGATTGTCAATACTAATAGTATTGATATCGAGTGATAAGTTTGAGGACTCAAATTCTGTAATAAATGGATTATCATTTCAAAACTTAATTCCAAAATTGGGAATAGATATATTATTAATTGATTATTATTCTGTATAGAACTATATTGATATGATATAAGGAATAATTGAATAATTAAATAAACAGTACTTCTGAGTATAATATAAGTACAGATTCTCTTATCCCCTCTCCTAATAACTTTGCTAAAATTCAATAAAATTATATTCTTTATAACTCCTATTCCCTTAAACCTTATAAAAGGAAAAAAATTAAAAAAATATGGTTTGGTATTTTATTATAAGAAATCTTAACTATAGGTTTCTCTTGGAAATACTTCTGAATATTCTGATCTTGAATCGAATAAGTCTTTCCTATAAGTAGTCTTTTATTTAGATTAAATAACAATTCTCCTCCAACCTCATTATAAACTATTTGAGTTTCTTGGAATAATCAGGTTCTATTTAGATATAAGCGATACCGGAGGGCTAGAAGGTTTTTTAAAAAACTCAAAATTTTTTATATCTAAATACAGGAAATGAATCTTGCTCAACCCTTTTTAGATTCATTTTATGAAAAAGAACTTTCCTTCTCAAATCAGATTGTTTATCCAGATTCCCGTAAATATTATCAAAAAGATTCCTATAAATTGTTCTTGTAACCCTTTCACAATAATAAGGTATAATTTATTCAAGAATAACACTATTCTGTTTCAGGCTTATACAAGACTACAGATTGGTTTTGAGAAGGGGGTTGCTTTTCCCCCTCTCTATCTATCATCGGACTAACATCATCCAACTCTTCTGCAATACTGGGTAACTCCTCGTTCCCTCATTTCCTATCGACTTTTCCAAACTAGTGACTTTCTGTTTTTAAAGCAATTTAAAAGCTTAGGTTTGTATACACTTCCTAATCTTTTAATATTCTTCTCTCTATATAGATCACTAATATAAAAAAGTAAAAGGTAATAGAGTTATAAAGTAGTTCTTCACAAATATTACAGATAAGTTATTGAAATATAATACCTTCAGTGAAGAAAAGAAGGAGAAGGCTCTATATAGCACATTACAAAATGTATAAGAAGATGGGTAGGAATTGATTGCTTTCTCTAAACTACACAAAGAAGATCTATAAATACTAGCTACAGAAAGAGGTCACGTGACCAGTACCAAGTTTCGCTCACATTGATTATTCGAATATATTATACCTCTAAAAACCGTAAACTTGTCATGGGGTGACACTAAGCCCTTTCTGTCCTATCCTGTCCTGCTATATATATGAGAGTAAGGTAGAACTTCTAGTTCTACCTCCTAGTCTTTTGGGTGTTTAGCTCAGCGGTAAAGCTTCTGAATATTCCCAAAAGTGATTTTATAATATTAGGTAGAACTACCCTTAATTATAAGTGGAGCTGTGTGGGGGGCCTATTTATAGTTTATAAGCCTTCATTAATTTGAAAGTTAGTATATATAAATCCTATCTGCCTGTCTGAATGCTTGAGGTATTAGAATCTAGAATTCTGAATCCAGAAACCTCCTAATAGATAATGGTATGGAGACTATACCTTAAGGAGGGGAGTGGTGTCACAGGGTGACACTAAGCCCTTTTTGTCCTGTCCTGTTCTGCTATATATATAAAAATAAAGTAGAACTTCCAGTTCTATCTTCTAGTCTTTTGGGTGTTTAGCTTAGCAGTAAAGCTTCTGAATATTTCTAAAAATGATTCTATGACAAAACTTAATATATAATATAAAAGCTTTATTGCTTAATTAAATAAATAGCAATTTATTTTTACTTTTTTTCCTTTATTATAGAAATCAAAATCTATAATAAGTCTATTTGTTATAAAGTAATATTAAGCCTTTTCTGTTCTATTCTATCCTGTTATATATATAAGAGTAAGGTAGAACTTCTAGTTTTATCTCCTAGTCTTTTGGGTGTTTAGTTTAGTGGTAAAGCTTCTGAATATTCCTAGAGGTGATTTTGTGATATTAGGTAGAACTACTTTTAGTTATAAGTGGAGCTGTGTGGAAGGTCTACTTATAGCTTACAAGTCTTTATTGATTTGAAGACTAGTATATATAAATCCTATTTATCTATCTAAATACCTAAGATATTAGAATCCAGAATCCTGAATCCTGAAACCTTTTAGTAAGTGATGGTATGGAGATTATATCTTAAGAAGGGGGGTGGTGTCACAGAGTAATACTAAGCCCTTTCTATTCTGTCCTATTCTGCTATATATATAAAAGTAAAGTAGAATTTTCAATTCTATTTTCTAGTCTTTTAGATATTTAGCTTAGTGGTAAAGCTTCTGAATACTTCTAGAGGTGATTTCGTAATAAAACTTAATATATAATATAAAAGCTCTATTATTCAATTAAATAAATAATAATTCATTCTTATTTCTTTTCCTTTATTATAAAAATCAAAATCTATAATAAGCCTATCTGTTACAGGATAACACTAAGCCCTTTTTGTCCTGTTCTGTCCTGCTATATATATGAGAGTAAGGTAGAACTTCCAGTTCTACCTCCTAGTCTTTTGGGCGTTTAGCTCAGCGGTAAAGCTTCTGAATACTCCCAGAAGTGATCCCGTGACACTATCCATCCGAAAACCAAGCTCTACCTTAACAACAATCTGGATCAGATATTCCCTTCTGGAAACAGAAGCGGATCGCACCTGTAGAGAAGCGAATAGCCCCTAGCATTGAAGTTAAATTGCTAAATTCGGTTGCAATAATCACACCGCTCAAATAGTTCCTTATCTTAGCATATCTAAATACCCTTAGAGAGGTCCAAAACAGACGTTAATTAATATAAATAAATAAATAAAATATATCAATAATATAATTAATTATTTGTTATTATTTGATCAAACTTTTAATTAAATTAAATTTTATTTGATAGAATTATTATAGATTGAAATCAGAAAATACAATATTTAAATGTTTTTGATAAAATACTGAAATTTAAGGTTTTGGAAATACATTATTAAATTGAGTGCGCAATAGTTTGGTTCATATCAAAAAGAATCTAGTTAGAATTCACCTCAGTACTAGTAGACTATATCGCGTAGATTCCCCAGTCTAGATTTCAGTCTCTCATTTCCGTATTGGAAATGACTGGCTTAAGTGGGAGACATCTCGTCTTTACTCCTATCATCTGCACCGCTCTGCGTATTAAAACCGCCCTCAATCCAGATTTTGGTTTCCAACTTAACCATACGATCGTAGAGTTGATTCTTGGCATTATTCTTGTGAGTGTTGATGCTGTCAGGTGATTTCAAAACGCTGTCTTGGAATTTGACCCGGCGTAGGGCGTCATGGGGGGCTTTCTCTAACATCTCTGCTTCGGCTTGTTTTCCAGAATTTGCCTCTTGCCACATCTTTGATTCAATTGCGACCATGCGATGGTAGTATTCTTCGTTCATGTGATGATGTTGTCGAATACCCTTTTTCTCGGGTTCGAATTGAATTTGGCGTTTTGCTTCACAGCGCTCTTGATCTGAAATCTCTAACTCATCCTGTGGTACCATATTTGATTTGATCAACACCTTCTTCTCGGAAAATACCATTCGAAGGTAGTACTCGTCATTTATAGGATTTCGGGTAACACTTGGTCCAGTGCATGGAGACTTAGCGATACTGGTGTCAAATTGGACTCGACGGGAAAAGCCAGATTGGGAAGAGGCAGGCATTTTGATAGTGATCTCGTATATTCTTAAAATGTGATTGAAATTAGAAATCAGTATCTGCAATGAATGTGAGATCACGTCTCTCACTATTGACTTTCAAACTGATGAACCAAGAATGTGGATTTTGAGTGGCAGACTGAATGGTTTTATCTACAAATAGATACGCTGAATTCGAGTCTGGATCAAAGCAGATACGGCCAGTCCAGTAACTTTTAACACGGCATAGACGTGTTAAGATCATAAGAGCCGTAACATTACATTGTTATTGGGGAAATAAGCCTTGTTGATTCATCCGGATCTTTAGTAAAACAGTATTAAGCTCGTGGCAGCCTGATCCAGTGATTTGCGGCTTAAAATATAGCAACTGTACAAATTGAAAACTGTACTAGAGATCTGAAGATTGTGAATAATCAACAACGCCACCTAGTCATTAGCCGAAACCCACACGCACTCACAAGCACCCAGATATCCGGATATGCGGATTCAGAAAATGCGAAGAAAACAAATACGCATGTCATGAGCACCAAGTCAAAAGTTAATGTACTTTGGGCTAGATTGAAAAGTTCTTTGCGTCTAAAGCTGACTAAGTGATAGAGATTCAATGACTACCAAGAAATATTGCTAGCTGAGACCTGGAATTTTGATTTCCATATGCAACAAAACCGGTAATTTGAAATTGAAGCAAAAATTTACAATGCACGTCAATGATGATAACGAAATTTATATTTCTAGCCTAAAAATTAGATTACTCAGTTATTCCGACCATCATGGAATAAGTAAATAGATATCCCATCAAGTTCTCGAACCATCCCTCCCAGCCCCCTAAAGATCTCGTCATTCGCTAAATCTGCTATACTCAATTTAATAATGTGTTTCCAAAACCTTAAATTTCAGTATTTTATTAAAAACATTTAAACATTAGATTTTCCAATTTCAATTTATAATACCTTTATTAATTATAATCTAATTTAATTAAAAACTTAATCAAATAATAGAGAATAATGAATTGTATTGTTAATATGATTTTTGATTATTTTAATTCATTATTAATCGAATTAGAAATTTTGAGGCGAAATTTCGAAAACAGTTTGGAAATATGTTAATTTTCAATCTCAAAATCGAATTTTATATTCTAATTACTTTCAATTTTATAAATATCCCTTCAATATATCTATAAAACTATATATTAATTCTTTCAATTAAAATATTAATTATTCTAAAGAATTTATTTAATTTGAAGATATATTAATATCACGGAGGTAATAGCTATGTCTAATGGTCACTTTGATCAGGATGTAGGTATGTAGAGTGACAATAAACTAGATTGACTTGAGGTGTGATCATAAGGATCATACCTGCTTTATATACCCTGATCAGGCGATGGAGTCGCCTAATTAGGTATATAGAGTACACAAATGAACTGAGTGAAATAGTTTTAGTAATCATGGGAATGAGTACTCCGGAGGAGTACTAGGATTAATACCGTAGGGTTACACTATACGGTGAATTCCGTGACAATTAATAAATACAGAAATAGTTGAAATTGAATTTTTTCATTTTGATAAAATTAATAAGACACAAAAATTCGCTTCTTTTTTTGGAAACGAGTTATTAAATCGGGTGTAATCAAACGCCCTTCAAAAAATACCCCACACAGATGTGAAGGCGGATCCTTTGCCCAGTATTCTCAACCTGATCCTGATGCCACATGAGTTGGTGCATTAATAGTAATCCCTTCACCTTGCCATTTTACCATTAGCCAGGATGCTTTCTATTTCCAGATAAGTCGCTCCTGAGCATTGGTCTTCCAGTATGACTGGACAGAATTTCACTCCTCAGCAGTGGGCGATCCAAAACACAAAGCCTTCTTTGTAACCGCAATTCCCTTGGTCATCTTGTCTTGGCGAGTTTTCTTGACTGGAGAAATAGGACGTTTAAGACCGTTGCGATTACTCTCCGAGGTTTTTTTGATTGTTCCTTCACTCCATTCAATATGAACTGATTCGGCGTCGTCTTCGGAAGGCTCATCGTATGTCTCATTCTGATCTTTATGGCTCGCCTCCCATCTGAGCTTGTTCCATTGATTGGGATACTTTCTCTTGTATTGTTGGAAAGCATCCTCGACCATTTCGTCCCGTTCCATTCTTTCAATGAAATGGATTCGATCCTCGGCCCTTTGATCCATGTCGTCATCAAGATTTTCGATAAACTTGCTCGGGCGCTGTGCACGAGGAGTCTTCTTAGCGGAAGAAGTACTCTTTGAAGTGCTGAACAAATCCCTGAGTGTAATTTTGGATGCCATTTTAGATAAAGAAGACATCGCGGAGATACAAGTAGGTATGAACGAAAGTTAATTATTAGAGGGATCAGTTCGGAGATTTGTTTGGTTGGGGTTCAAGTATCGAAGTCTTTAATTCTTCAAGTCTCAATATTCGTGTTTAATGTTGATGTTTTTCTAAAACTGGAGTCGAGCAAAAGACTTTCTTTTATCTCTCTTCTATGTCTTGTCTTGAATACAAAACTATGATTTTACCGTACTTCCCGTACTGCCCGTACTGTCTGTGCTATCAAGAATGCAGCCATAGTTTGTTTGTTGTGAAAAGATGTTCCTATCATTAGTGACGACCAGCCGTACGCCGTGATAGTTTCATGAATATAGTGTTCAAGTCTCTAGTCTAGCATTAGCCGTAGCAGATCCATGTGGAGACTGCATACTAAGTTATCAAAACAAGGTGATACTGAGGCGACTATACACAGAAAAGGCATTGTTTTCATTTTCATTCTTCACAGTCTATTACAATCAAAATGTCACAAAGTTCTCTAGCAGTCTTGGTCGAAAGGTTGTGAACATTAATACTACATGCAGGTATAGTAGTTTTTGTAAGTTCTGCAGCTTCTGCGTACGTAACTGACACAGTGTAGGGGCCATTAAGTGTAGTAGATGCCCAGGCTATGATTGACTTAAGTTCTCTGCCAAATCAGCCTACATGAATAATATCTCTAATCAACTGCCATCAAAATTATCGCCGAACTATAAAAAAATGACATGTGAAATGTCCATAATACCATGAAACTATCATAAGTACAAGATAGAAGCCAGATCAAAGCCAATATGTCTGCTCTTGTTTCAGTTGGCAGCTGATCCACCCCCGCAATGCATGATTGAACACATCAATCCGTAGCCCAATAGTGAAGAAAACATCGCAATATCCCGCACATCCTTCTAAGTGATTTACATCCTAAATGTGAACCTGTCATCTTTGAATTAGAAGAAGATCAAATGAGGATTGAATTTTTCTTCGCAATCGAGAATAGCTTTTGACAAACGTACTACTTGACAAGATTTTCGGCTCTCCTGGTTCCTAGTTTCCCGCCATCGATTAAACCAATTCCCCCAGTGAATATTTTCCGAGAAGAGACGCTCAATCATCTACCATCTCTACCTAGCTGTTCTATAATCTTAGACATCGATACTCAAGCTGGCTGCAAAAGACCAGCAGAGTAGTAATAAACATCAGTTAAACAGATCAAGACCAAAACTTCCTCTCCGCTTCCTTCTCAGCCGCACTCATCTCAACAAACCCATCATTCGCCGCATGCCACTCTGCTGATCCGTAGACTACTTGCTGCGTACCTGCAGCAATAGTCTCGCGTCGATTCTTAGGTTCCGCAGTAACTGGAGGGACACTGGCCGATGTCTGGCTATCTGCAGAAACTGCGGTCTTTTGTTTCTGTTTCACGTTCAACTTGTGCCCAGTTTTCTTCTCAAAATCTTGCGCAACGAGGGTAATGATACTACCACGATAACGATTAATAGATCCTCTGATATTCTGTTCCATTTCGACAGAAGGTCGAATCGCATCCCGAAATCTGTTGGGGCGGGGCGCACCTGGTGGTAAGACGGGCGATCGAGGGGGTGAAGAGATTGGAGTCGACGGAGGCGACATTTTTGTGAAGAGTATATTTTTCTTAAAAGTTGCGAAGGTGAAAGATACTCTTAGATGATGACGAAAGATTGTGAAATGAATTCTTGAGATTTACTCAGACTGTTTGATGATTCCGATCGTCTTAATTACTGAAAATTAAAGTATTATGTCGACTGAACTCTTGCGACTTTCGAAGCCAATGACCCATATATATTAATAATCTGAGTCTCTTGATTTTATAAAACTTCACTCTTGCGAATGAAACTAAATGTCCACAATACAGCACCTTCGCCGTAAGCGAATATCTAAAGCACGCGATCGCATACACCACCTCTTTCGAGACGTTCGCGGGCCATGATCCCCTGTGCGACAATCAATCATCAATATGGAACATCGTTGAAAAGAGAACCGTAAGTATGTGGAACGATTGAAATAAGATGATTGATGCTACGGGCTGTACCAATAGACCAAAGACATGGAACAATTGAGCTATACTCCGATGTATCTCGGCAAAGAAGACAGAGATTGGAAGATTAGACCTGCCATGATCTTACATATCGGTCTCAAATGCGCCTTTGCCGGCAGTTTTATCTAAATTGTGGAGTTTCCATCTTGTAAAACTACGATATGCTCATGTTGACCATCTGACAGAGATGCAAGCTTTTTGCATAAGAGCATGTGTTAAGAAAAAAAAAGAAAGAGAGTTGAAATGCAAAACGGGGAAAAGATATTACAATACTACAAGCTGCATGCAACCTATGATCAGAGCTCTTTTCTCAGAGTACCCAGTATACATGTATCAATTGAGTAGAAATAATGTAATACAAAAAGGCCGTCCAAGATCGTCTAAACCAACATTTCCCCTGAGTTTTTCCTGCCCAGTCTATCCCAAAATCCTTCCCTGTCCTTATATAACATCGATTCGCCACAAATGGGTATACTACCAGCATATAATCCAAACACAACTCCTATTATCTCCCAAACCTAGGCGTTATTCCCCGCCAAACACTCACTCGAATTTACTGCCGATGAAGAGGCCTTGGTGCTCCTCGACTCACGCGTTGACGCTGACGCGACGCTCACACATTCCGAATCCAATTCATCGGCTCTTACAAGTCCCCAACCTCTTTCTAGAAAGCTTTGCCTTTCTATAATTGATTCCTCGTCTGCACGATCAAGCTTTCCATCACTAATATGATGCGGTATTTCATTGGGCGATAATAATCCACCGACGTCTCTCGTCTCACCTCTCACCCTATAAAGTTCCTTCTTTCTGCCTTTTGTTCCTTCTACCCACCCCAAAGCATTCTTTAGTACTCTTTCTCTGCAGTATTCTTTGAACTTGTTATCTCCGAAATATACAAGATTCTGAAGGAATGCACTTCTTTGTCGTTCCCGGTGTCGACGTTTGACATTCTCCACTGCAAACGCTCGGAGCGCTGGCCTAAGCTCCATTGTGCTGGCTAGCTTGCGCCTAGGTCTATGAACACTCTCTGAGGTGAGCTGAATATTTTTGTCTTGTGATGTTGACGGTGGAGATACCAGAGGTGAAATTGTTTCTGCGAGAGAGACAGCGTCAAGAAGAGCACAATTAGCGCCCTTCCCTAAGGTCGTCATAATGCTTGAATCCAATTTTAGTCACATGTCACCGATATTCCCAATGCCAGGAGATAAAAGGTACGTACTTAAAGACTGCATCCCCGATTAACGTTACACTAGTTGAGTCCCATGGCTTTACCGAATCACACTTTTTCACCATGTGCAGATATGCCGTGCTTGTCAAGCACATCTCAGCCAATTGTAAAAAGTTGGGGTGTACGTTTCGATCAGTTTTTGAACGAGCAATGATCTCTGTCTTCAGTTCCACGGGAGTAAATTCCTCGGGCGGTTTTGACTGGTTGATGAAGGCACTCGCTGGGCTGCCATAACCATACATGATAAACGATTCAGAAGGCTCGATCTCATCCGCTGTATATTCTGTTGCCCATGGCTTCAATGGGTTCTGCCAAGAATGCACCAATATATTCTGATTTCCAGGACAAAAGGCCTGTGTTCTGGTTAGTACTCTGTAGGAAGGTGCTTTTTAGAGGCTTGGAAAGACTGTACCATGACACCACTATGCGAGCCTGCTAATTTGAATGTTTCCCTTGTCAATGGGATTTTAAAATATATGACTGTGACATCCGTGGGTCGTATTCTAGAGAGCGGAAACATTTGCTTTCTGACTTGAGAATTGATACCATCTGCGCCAACTAATAAATCGCATTCGTCTATCGAACCATCTGTGAAATGTACCCTTACTACTCCATTTGGTAATTTCTCATATCTGTCGAACTTCTTCCCGAAACGCGCAAAAGATTCGCTCCAATGCAATAGTCCTTCCCGAAGGCGCCAGCGCGATACAGAAAACTGATCTTGTATTTCTTCTGGCAGCCACGTGAATATCGGATCGCCATTGCTTTTCACAAAGTTCATCTCCTGGCCCCCACCAGGCTGAATACCAATACTAGGCGCAATCTCCTGCCACACATCATGCTGCAGTTTTCCCTTAAGATTTCGGAGAACAAATGAAGATAACATAACACGATATCCAGAGAGCCTGTCGGTTGGACCTCTGCTACGCTCATAGAGCGTGACTTTGATACTCGGCACATCTGCAAGAAGTTGTCCTAATGTTAAGCCACTTAGTCCACCACCGATGATGATAACTCTAAG
The DNA here is from genome assembly GCF_014898435.1 of Botrytis sinoallii. Taxonomy (NCBI): domain Eukaryota; kingdom Fungi; phylum Ascomycota; class Leotiomycetes; order Helotiales; family Sclerotiniaceae; genus Botrytis; species Botrytis sinoallii. The sequence goes on along the minus strand of NW_024066034.1, from coordinate 2,608,727 downwards.
TGGTGCGCTGTTTTCAATTGTGGTCATTGTTGATAATTGAAGTGTAATTTAATCTTGCAAGAGGATTGAAACCAGAGGAAAACAGAGATTTAGTAAAGAAACTCTGGGGCAAATATGTATGTATTGAGAATAAATATGAAACCATTGTAAATGCATCAATTGTCAAGCTTGAATATGCACAGGCTTCTCTGCCGAATTCCCCTGTCTATCATCATACCATCGCACAGATACTTCAATATTACATCACGGAACGCTCAACAAAAGTAAATCAATGTCAAAATAAAATATGCACAAGAAGGTTTCGATATTTGAAATCGTATGGAATTCGTTCACTGTAAGATTGTCCGAAATAATTATGAGACGATAAATCATGCGATTCTAAAAACAGACAGCCCATTCAGTGGACTGCCAAGATGTAAGCGAATCAGACTAATGAAACGCAAAAAACATGTGTCAGATTTCAAATCCCTGAAAAAAGCTTCCGATAATTAGCGGCAATTTTTTCTTCATGTCGGTAATATAAATGTTGGTGATGTAGAATTTCATTCTGCAATGTTCTTTCAGCGGAGGTAGAATGAAGACCCTATGGGGTGTTGCCGGAGATGCCCGGCGAGTTAAATTAAAAATACAGATAGTATGATAATGACATTATATAGCTGCTTTATGCTGTCGGGTCCGAATACTTTTCATTTATTACGAGTCAGTAATGCTAATTTGCGGGATGTCGGATGGGTTGAGAATGATTCTGCATGATTTCCACATGACTAGTGTAGTGGTACTAGCATTATGAGTCAATCATTCTGGAAGAAATCACGACACCCATGCATACACCTCGGAATTCTTTGACTTTTCTAGGTAAGGCCTGGTGGGTCTCAATGACATCCCCTCCCGAGTTTGCCATGCAGGGACCTACGTCAGACCTGTGTCTATCTTTAATGCTTGAACGGAGCATGTGATAAAGTTATCGACATCATTTTTCATACCACGAAAAACGCTTTGCTGGAAAAAGTATGTTATATCTAATTTCCTTGGGACGTGTGCAACATATTAATCGTATCAAAAGAACGAATTCATCTCAGTCCGCGGACATTTCATAGAAGATTTGATGTGGACTTTCGGAGGGTAATACTGTCTCCGTTGTAGTTTGTTCGGGTGTAAGGTATTGTTGCAATTGCAGTATCTCTGCTTGCCTTTGTGCAATGAGCGCAGCTACATCTTTCGAAACTGTGGGTTGAGGATAAAGCTTTTCTGAGGGAACTTGTGGGATATCAATAGGAGCTTCGAGCTTGGGCGTAGTCGTATTTAAAGATTCGGTCACAAGTGGGGAAACTTGATGTTTGCTTCTTTCAGCGCCTCCATCATCTTGGCGTGGAGAGAGAAGTGGGCCTGGCGAGAACTCTGAGGTATTTTGAAGTCGAACATCAGCTCCACTTAGCTCAATGGGCCTGAGGCCCCTGAACACAGATCCCCCAAGCTCCTGCCGCGGAATCGATAAATCGCTTCTGTACACGGTACCCTTCTGCCCACGGCCGAGCTCCGCTGCAGTACTTGATCTGTATCCATTGTCTTTACTGTCCTCACGCTCATGATAACGTCTCTCCATCTCATCAAGCAGCTTGCGAACGCGGTGTTTACGGTCTTCTGATATATCAGTGGTGTCAGAAAACCCAATTGTTGCAGGCATCAATAAGAATCCCCAGCCGTGCGAGTCTTCGCCTTCGTCATAAAGCTCTGCGCCTGCTTCCATGAGTATTTCTAAAACTTCCGGGTGCCCATAGTAAGCAGCATATCTTAAAGGTATGTAGCCGAACTCGTCACGCTCCTTAACAGATGCGCCCTTCTTCATAAGCAGTTTCACAAGATCGAGATGGCCAGCTTTAGCAGCAATACACAAAGGCGAGTCTTTATTTGGTCGATCTCTGAAACGCATTCTGAGAGGCTCATTGTACGACAATAACTTCTCCACAATTTGGACATGCCCTTGGCGACAAGCAATGCAAAGTGGTCGATCACCACCAGAGTCCCGCTGATCAATCGCAATTCCTTTGCTATGGAGAATCTCTACAATATGCACGGATCCCTTCGCAGCCGCAATATGAATTGGCCGTCGACTCTCGCCCTTGGTCTCTTCCTCGGCATTTGCCCCAGCACTGAGCAGTAGACTTACAATATCGGGGCTGTCGGACCCGCAGGCATAATGAAGCGGCGTTCGACCTTCTCTGCACCAGCGGTCTAAGCTTGCTTTTCTTCGAATTAGCAACTCAACAACGCAAAAATGTTGGCCGATGACAGCAAGATGAAGCGGTGTAAGCCCATCAATATCACTTTCATATATTGACAGTTTCCATTCGAGCAGGTAGTTCACTACTTCAACATGACCGTTGCGAGCAGCATAGTGTAGAGCATTGGCCCTCTTTTCATCGATACTCTTCGGGTTAACCTTTCTCTTCGAGAGAAATTCTATTATCTGTAATTGACCTGTTGCAGATGCGCAAAGAAGTGGGGTTTTGGAATTGTTGCCCGGGACTTCAATGTTCGCGCCTTTCTGGAATAGGTAGTCAACCACATTTTGGTGACCATTCTCACAAGCATAATGTAATGCAGTCATGAATTGATTATCTCTGGCTTCCATGTCAGCGCCGTTACGAAGTAGAATTTCAACCATCTGCTTGTCTCCCTTCTTCGCTGCTGCATGCAGAGCTGTACATTGATCATTGGATCTCGAGTTGATTTTTGCACCTCTCTTTGCCAATAGCTCGACAGATTTGACGTGACCATTGTATGCAGCTGCCCACAAAGGAGACCATCCGTCTTTATTTTTCGATTCTATGTCAATGTCTTCATGAAGTAGTAATTGTAAAGTGGAGTAGTGATCTCGAGATGCTGCTAGATGTAAAGGAGTGTCTAGATTGACATCTCGAGTAGTCAAATCTGCATTGAATTGAAGAAGAAGATCGACTGATTCAGTATTGCCGCAATGGGAAGCGACTGCGAGAGCAGTTCTTTTGGTGCCACCATGATAGGCTTCTATGTTACCTCCATTCGACAACAAAGCCTGGATTTCTACACCAGATCCTGCCTGGGCTGCTCGGACAATAGTAGGCGTTTGGAGTCCATTTGGTGAGCTAAAATCAATGCTTTGTTTGAAGTTTATGTCTTGTCCTCGTTTCAATCGATTAACAGTAGGGAAACTGGGGCTGGCGGACTTCACCCGATCGGGGCTTGATAACAAACTAGCAGCACTAAAAGTGTTAAGCTTTCCAAGTCGACTAGGCCAGAATTTCTTCCTTCGAGAACCATCTGATTTATCTTCTTGTGGTAATGATTCTCCGGAAGAAGAAGATGAGGACAACCATCTCTTGACCATAGGCTCTGACTTGGCAGAATCCGACGCAACGCTGCGACTACGATATATGTTGAAATTATTGAAATCCGGTAAAAGATTTGTTTGACCAAGGTAGGGACGATTGTCCAAACTAGGGCGATGGCTCAACGATACTAGAGATCGTGGCTCAGAAAGCGTGATTCCTGTTTCATAGCCTTCGTCAGTCGTCGCAGTAACGTTTGTTTCTGGAAGCCGATTTTTTGTGTGTGCGAGAGCTCGAGTTCCCCTCAGTGAATCAATATTGTTGTATGGTCGAGAATCTTGTAGTGTGCCATCAAATTCAAAGACCGTTCCACCAATACTACTCCCCAATATAGAATGACGTGCACTTCTCGAAATTTGTGATCCGGCTGAACTTTCACGTAGTGATTTCGTATCGTCGGCAACTTTTTGTATCAATCTTCGGTTCTCTTTGAGTGCCAATAGAGACTTTTGAGTTACTGCATCACGACTATTGGCATGAGCATATTAGCTAGAATATTAAAAGTTTGCCGATCGTGGTCTTACCATTGTCCTGCCATGAGAAGAAGTTGTAATGCCTGCACTTGGCCATGTAATCTATCTTCATGAGCCTTCATGGTATCCTCGCTCCATACTGCTGCCACTTTCCCTCTGACCCCGAGTACAATTGGCATTCCATCATTTGAGTCCCTCGTAGCCACTGTGAGATCCTTGACTTCTTCGGAAAGTACATCAATTGCAGCCTGGCATCCATCGAGTGCGACATGAAGTCCATCCATGAACTGTCTTTCCTTTGGGGAATCTTGCGAGTTGAATTCCGCCCAATCTCTAATTTGGAAAACGGCAGCTTTTATGGTGGAAAGTTTACTGATTATGAGACGAATCGTTATATCTGCATCTTTGAACTTTCCCCGCAGAGTGTGGAGGCCTTGAATCGTCGACCCAATGAATTGAGCAATCTGCAGGGCCGATGCCGCGACACCGAGAACAGTAACAGGATCCATTATGGGAGAACTTATCGCAATGGCGAGCTCCAGCTAGAATAGAGATATTCATTGAATACTGCGACAAACGAAATTGTAGAACATGCAGAATATTAGTATAAAGAGTGGTGGAGGTTGAACTGCATGCTTATTCTCTCGCCATGTTCAGGAACACTGCAAGAAATACAAGCTGAGCCCCAAGACCCATAAGATAGAATGACGACAAGGATGGAACAAGAACATATCCAATAACTTTTCAGATGTGTGCTGAAAGGCCCTGCAGCTTACATATGAAATCAGCCTTAACCTCAAACTGCGCCCACCCTTGTGGAAAATCACGATAACGATGGCAACTATTTCACGAAGACATTGAGATCAACGGGAAGAAAATCCATCGGCATAACTTTCCGAGTGGAATCTTTGTCGATTGATAAATGCTTGGATGAAGGATTCCACCAAGCTGGCCCACTGTGTGACTTTGATATACATTATCCTGGGAAGATGTGTGCCGTTCACGATTGCTGTGCGGGGCCCCTCCAAGCCCCTTGAAGCAATCATGGTAACTACCCGTGTTGCTATACTACTTACCATACGATAGGATTTTGAGGTAAAACATCAAGCAATAGCAAAGAAAAGAAAAAGCTGTCAAATTATGAGCTTTGAAGTATTTCGTATTTCGGTGACTACAAAAGTAAATTTAAACATTGACGGGCTAAGCCAAATTTCCCGGCGCTAAATTTTGATAAGCTCACTGATACACCGCACTTCATCATGTTAGACATAACTCGATATAACGTCAAATATTACCGCAACCCGGTCCACTAGAGCTTTAATGACGACTTTCAAAACACAACCTATAATATCGGATGAATGCCAGTTACATGCATGAATTACCGCTGATCATTGAATGCTTTCCCTGCAAGACAAATCTCAAATGTCTTTCCACCAAGCGGTGGAGGACTAGTTAGATGTTCACCTCGTTATCTATCTGGGTAGCTAAGCAAGTAATCCGATTTGCTATCAAGGTCTCCCTTTTGAATTCTGGACCATGAGCTCGAGTGAAGTGGAGAGCTTTAGTAACTTATCATTCGGTCGAAGAATTCGGTCAAATGAACATCAGATCGTCTCTACATTTCATTAATGAGCAAGATCGTTGTAACTGGAAATTTTTACTACATACTCAAACACAACCGATCTGGTCTTTGTCCACGTGAGGGTACCTCATATGCCAAAACCCGAGTTTATTTACTTCATAACTAGTAGTATCTTTCCAGCTCGATCCTCTATGGCTTTCCTAACAAGACCAGACCAGTGTCTGAAGCCGGAATTGATCGTTGAATTAGATCGCTATTAACATCATCAACCGGACACCTGCTTCTCTAATCTGCTTGTTTTATATCTTTCCTTCTGCAAAGACTTGACAGGTTACTGGAGGGATAAAGTTACAGAATTGAGATGAAACACGCTGACACTTGATTGTCGATGCGTACATTATACATATATCATGGTGATATCTAACCTGTATTTTGAAGAGACTTCAACATTGTTTTACCTGCATCAGTTCAAAGTTCCGTCTTATCTTCCCAATATAGCATCACGAAAATACATTTATATCGAATTCAATGAATATTCGGGTCATGCAAGTAATGTAGACCTTAGCAGTATACTATGAGAATCGGATGATCTAACCCATGTGTTTCAGTGATTTTTCTCCTCATTCCGTTTACCATGATTTTTTGAATACTCCACCACATTGAACACTAATCACATCCAAGCGCAGCCCCATCATCCTCCAAACTGCCTAACAATAGTATTCGTTTTCTTGGCAACTCGACTACCCATTCACTCTCCATCTGCTCCCTTTCCAATATTTCCTCTGCCGGCTTTCTTTGAAGCCATTCAAACCCATGGTTAGAAGTGACTGCAAAATACACAAACTCGCCTAAATGACCTTTCTCTTCAAAGAATTCCTGCATCGCTTTGTTCCAGCAGGCTATCCTTACACCGCCTGGCATCTCAAATCCTCCTATGTAAACGATCTCTTGGCCAGCTGCGTTTTTGAAAGGCAACATTGCCATAATCTGTTCGTAGAGCCTTGCCCAAAAGCCGGCAGTCGCTAAATCATCGTCGTATGTCCAAGCAAATACAAGAGCAGCAAGCACATTGCTCACATCCCCAGTATTTTCGTACATCAAGCGGAGACAGCGTCGAATGTAGGGAATAGCGTTCTTAGTGTGACTATAGTTCGGATTGTAGTAAAAAAACTCGGGCCAAAAAATTGGGTCCTGGGTAAGATCGAAGTATGGGTCGCGATGTGTCCGGGGTATTTGGAAGTCTAGATAGTATGTCTTGCTGAATCTGATGGTACAAAAATTCATGACGTAGTTCTTTGGGGCCATCATACTCTCTATTTCAGCTGGTTCTTCGAACATGCTGACATCGGTAGAGGCAGAGCTGAGTGTCGAAAGTGGAGAGGGGGACCTTGATAGATCGAAAAGGTCGACTAAAGGTGTATCATCGGTATGCATTATTATCGACGAGAAAGCAACGCTTTCGATTTCGATTGGATCAGGGGGCAGTGTTGGGGTTGGGTTAGAGGCTGGCAAGGGAGAATTAGGACTTGAGCCAGCATGTGATTTACATTGTTTGGTTCTTAGTTCCCTGAAATCCGCCCCTAACTCCGACCATACATCATCAGTATCAATGAAAAGCCGTTTAAACCATGGCGATTATATTCTGAAATCTCAAGCTTGTGTGCATGTTTGTTAGAAGAAGTCATGAATAAATCTGTGATGAGAGGAAGAAGTGGACTCTTACAGTAATAATTTAAAGACAGTGCCTGGAACTTACCAGAATTGGGTAAGTTTTGTTCGACAGCCCAAATACTTATGTAAACCAATGATGAGCCAACCGATGGTCGAAAGGTATTTAAAGATCAATGTAAAGTTCAGGCAGCGTGTGTGAAACGTGCTATCAAATTCGAGAAGGAGGCAGAATTCTTCCTGAAACCTTTGTATGATTGTTGTGAAATTTTGTGGAGAGAAAACTTATTATTTCAAGTGCTCGCCTGGTATTGGGCTATGCCATTGTTCTTGAGTTAAGGAATGGTTATCGTTGGTGCTGTCTGATTGTAAGTCCGTTATTTAATTGATGATAAGCGAGTTTCTATAAGCCACTAAGGTGAACTTTATGCTGTACTATATAGAATCTGACCACTCGGGAAGTCCCAAGAACTAGCGATGCTAGATTTTCAGTTCTTCTTAGCCCTGTCTTTCGAGTAAGTGCTGTTGGTTTCTGCAGATCTTGTTACAGCATCCTTTACATGATCTTTTTTCTGTTTATTCACCAGCACTAGCTGTAACAGCTGCTGTAGACATATCATATTGGTATATATCATAGGAAAGTCGATAAAGATGTTTGTTCGTCTTATACTTCATAGATTAGATAGTGAATACCCTGGGGAAGATAAGGGAAAAAGCTCATGCACTGTTACTATTGGCTTTTGCAGTGAATGTCACAAGTCCATGAGCTTTCTCCACTTTCCTTTTTCGGATATTGACACAAGTATTCACTATGCAGACTTTTGACACAACTCATAAAACTTGACTGTATTTAAAAGAACAGAGCTAGAGTTCCTTGTACAACCTCCGATATCCAAAGAACTTCTTCTGGTGCTTTGAAGATCTTTCATCGCACATATTGTTAGTACCAAGGTTCTTAGTTCCTTTGCTATGATCTCATTTAATCCAAACTTCTCACCATCATCATTCTGACTCCTGCAAAGTGATTCAATGACAGCAATAGACTCCATGTGCTTGACTTAAGTCATAATAATAGATCATTTGTACTAATGACAGTAACAATTCCCATGGTTCCCTCAACTTTCCCTTTTTTCTAAAACCTGTCTCCCTGCAAGACCAATCTCAATGTGCTCTCCAACGTGATGAAATTTCCGCAGGGCATCAATTAGTCACCCCCTGATATTTCCATTCAGTTTCTTTCTGTCTCCATAACGCCCATTAAATGCAGTTTATATATACGCTGCTTGTTGATGTTATAGTGGGGCTCGAGAAGAATACACAGAGAGGGTACCTCGGTATGCATGTGGTGGTGAATATAAATATGGGATTCACTGCCTTCAAGCTATGTGTGAGTTATAATTCAACAAGGAATAGTAACCTCATTGGATTGACTGGCCATCTAATTTACTCTTCCTCTTGCTAGCATTATTAATCCCTATGAATGACCATATATCGTTGAATCAATATCAGTCCATAGAGTTCATTCACTATTAAGCTCAGCCTTCAAACTTTTGCACAAGAGAAACAATCAACTCATGAAATAGAGCCAGAATTCGAAAAATTATCACCCTCTGACTCCAATACGGATCTTTACTAAAGAACAAGATGAATCTTTAAGACGGGTTCTATGGAACCACTAGCTCCCAGGTATATTTTCACTGTCTAAACAAATGGTACTGCTATCGCTACAATTTTCACCATCAATAAAAACTTTGGTTATCACCTGATCTGGTGTCCAATCCCATACCGTCATATCCTATGTCTTCCAGACACGACAGCACTTGATGCCCGATCTCGAAGCTCTTCTGGTCGTTGAGGTCGTTGAGGTCATCAAAGTCTAGAATGAACTCCACCTATTCTCTAAGTTACGGTAGTGTACTCAAGTGTACCCTTACAATATACCCTCCAAAATTTACAAACACTTTTACAAGAGAGTTTGTTTCAAGTAAATGAGTCCCTTCAAATCTTAGTTACCAAGCTTTATCGACTGATCAAAACGCAGACAATTCGTTCATTTGACTCGATGAACTGACGTTTATCAACCCAAATTATCTCTCCTTAGCCTTCCCTCCTTGCTTCTTTGCTTCAAGCATAAAACTACGCCATACCAATCCATCCTATTCCTGCGCTCTTCAACCTGAGGGAATTGGCGTCGACACGATCCAAGGAACTTCTCACCTCTGTTCTACCAAGACCTAACCCATGTCGAACGAGGAAATTCTGCAATTCTATCCTTGAGTATTAGGGGGTTCTTAAAATCGTCTTAAAATATGTTTTTTTCTCTAATCCTTACTATGCCCCATCAACAAATCTCAGAATCGACAGTGATAGCATACAAAAACGCCAACACAAGTTCTCTCATGCCCGAGTATTTTGCCGGCTCAACATCGACACACGCCGTGAAGAATCGCCAAAATTCAAAAGAACAAGTGGGAACCTACGACTTACCCATTGACGACAACACTCGTAAAATCCAAGAAACTAAAGATGTGTTCAAAACAAGAAGTTCATAGCGCCGGTCAAGAATCACTTTTCCATTTATCCATACGGTGTAGCCAAGCCTTTCTGGATAGTGGAGAATGAGGGGGTGGAGAAAAACATTTCACTTAATACGAGAAGTGGCTCCTGATCGGAACTCCACTTAGAGGATCAAGGATAATAGACCTGGGACACGAGAATGACGCAAGACAAAATACTGTGAGCCCCTCCGTCTCGCTCACCACATTGTTTTTGGAAAATAAACCATAGTTGTTAAGAAGTGGCTCTTTGTAATTTTCTAATATTCCAATTCTATCCCATCCCATCCGCTTCCAGCTTCTACTACTCACATATATGCAAAAATACCATTGACTCGCCTCTTCGTATCTATATTGACCAATCCCAGTGATCCCACTCATTAAACTCCATATCATTACCTAAACCATCCATAAGTATTCAAAGCTTTCTAAGCATGCGCCTGTTCCGTGTAACCAGGAGTACCTGCCTCTTCCTTCTCGTCTATTTACTCCTCCCTAGCGAGATTCTTTGCCCAAGACCTGTGGTGTTCCATGGCCTGCTGACCCCCAGAAATATGTGATTTCGTTATCGGCCGGCAAGCGAAATGACAATTTTCATTCCCATTTGACCCGAAATCAACGTTCCGGATATATTGCTTGTCTGTCCCCCCATTTCCTCTTATTACAACTCCGATCCTTTATTTGATCACCACTTTTTCGTATCCCGATCTTTCTAGTCCGCCAACAGCCTTCTCAACCCTTGCATAAGCACCACCGAGCTCGGTCACTCTTCCCTCCACAAATCCCACAAATCTCCTTAGACAAAGTCTCTCACTTCTACTCGGCAACCCCATCATTAATCTTTCATCCCCACAACTCCCTACGATTCCCGCTCTGAGAACTTCATCTAATCTCCTTTGCATTCCAATATCATCTCTAAGAATTTGTAAAGCTTCTCTCATTTTAGCCTGGACTTCTAGTTTCGTCTGGGTTCTCGAAGTTCCAATAATTTCAGGGCTGAGTGCTGGCTCGATTGTTTCCGAAGGGCTTTCCAAAGGGGTTTCCGAATGGGTTTCCGAGGGTGTTTCCTCAGTTGGCGTCTCCGTCTCCACACCAGAATCCCGTCTTCGACTTGAGATAATAGCTTCCACAGCCTCTCCCAACACACTTCTGCTTCTCCTCACCAATCCCATCTTATGAACCATGGTTTTCCCAACCAATTCCCTCAACTTTGTCAATGTAATAATTATTAATTCCTTAGTATCATCACTCAACTTTCTTGTCCGCCATATTGCCATCTCTTTTTTACCAAATAAGAAGGCCAAGTTCGTTGAGAAACGTGTAGTCAACAATTCTTGATATTCGAGTAAGAGTATAGCTTTATTGATGCGGCGGATGAGATGTAAAGTTAGTGATGGAAGGGCAGGCGATAGGGATGATGAAGAGGTACAGGCTAGAGAAAAGTAACCGGAATCGGAACAATTGAGCTTTTGGTCGGCATTGAGAGATTTTCGAAGAGGCGATGCAAGTTCGGGAAAAGGAAAAGGAAGGGAGGAGATCTGAATTCTGGTGTAATCTATTGGTTCATGGATGTCGAGAGGTGGGACATCAGTTGTGGTTGTGAGAGCAGGTAAATTCGGTGGGGTTTCCACCATAAAGACATGGTGAACTTGCGATAAGTTACAAGATGCAGGTGTAGAGTCTTTAGGAAGTGACTGAAAAGAGAATCTACGGAAGATTTTTCTTATCGTTTTTCGTCTAGGTCTTTTGGCTGATTGGGGTAACTGCTCAACGGATACATTACTCGACTCCTTGTTGTCCTCGTTTTCCTCAGTAATCGTACTCGTAATAATGACTTCTTCCGATATAGAAGGTGGTGAAGAAATAGGCTTAGAAGAATCGATATCAACAGTATGCATGTCTTTCTCAGGCAGCGGCAACGAAGGTGACGAGGAAAAGAATTGGGAAAGACGGCGTGTGAAAGGCATCTTCGGGAAGGATTCGGCCTTTCTTTTGACTCTTTCAATCAAATGGTGAGTGGGTATCCCTCCACAAACTCTGACAACAGGTTCGTATGAAAAAAAAAATGGGTGCCCAAGGTAACTCGTGATAGACAAACGACGAAAATAGAAGGTACGAAGAAGGTATCAATCAGTATAAATCATAAATATAAAAACACAAAAGAAAACAACGTATAAGAAAACCTTAAAGCGAGAGTATGAAATGTGTCAGTGAGCGAGCGCAGCAAGCAGGTAAAAATAGAGAAACGGTCAACGATTGAGATAAATGATTTTCCAACAGTGAGTGAGCAATAAGAGGAAAAAGCAACGATTAAGATCAACCCTATCCCGAAAGTAATGTGGCCAAGTCAAAGACTCGGTGAAAAAGGGAGTGCGGGTCAAGGAGATAATAAAGCCCCTCTTAAAGTTATGTTTTCTTCAAACAACAACAAAGACAGGACAGCCAAACCGTGGAACACGGCAGGTGGGATTGTGGATCGAGGAATTGCCCTAAAACTGGGGACTTTGAAGGAAGCACGAAAGAAGTGGTGACGTGAGCGATCGTTACAGAGGAAAAGAATGATGGAGAAGACAGGGAATGAATGAATGTTAAGAATAACAACGTCTGCTAACCGCCAGGGTACGTTTTGGCTGAAAGGAAGTAAAGATTGTCGTTGTAAAAGTTTTTATGAGGATTTTCTAAGCAAATAAAAAGTGTTTGGTTGGGTAGTGAAAGCACAGGTACATCAACAGATAGATGGAATTGGTGGATATAGAGTCGTGGGGGGGGCTGTTTCGACTAGGGTTCCTTCTCACTGTCGATCTATATCTTAATCGTAGGGTTATAAATCCCTGTATCGATTGTGATAAACGACCTGATAGGCTTTTTGAATAGCTCAAGAGGAAGTGAAATAAATGATTGGAGATTCGCTGCGGTAATCATATGATTGCGATACGATGTTTTATTACTCGAGCAGGTCGTAAGGAATTATGATCAATAGATGGAGTAGACGGAAGGAAAAAAGATATACAGGCACCGACCCAAGTGAGGGAGGAGCCAAAGCACGGAATGGGAAAAAAAAGAAATGATACCAGATGTATTCGGCCGTCTTGCATAAAAACGACGCCATTAGCATCCAGCAGGGACTTTCTCGATTACTAACATGGGGAAATTTGAAACAGATAGTCATCCATGATAGATTTGGTAGTCTCGGATGAAAATCTGTTCCCTTCGCATGCTCTTCTTAATCCAAGAGTGCAAATTGCGGTAGCTATCAGGTAACGGAGTATCGTGAAGGAGTAATCAAGCTAAGGACTTAAAAAGTTACCTCGTAATATAAATAACATAAAAAAGGCACCAAACCATTTCACGCCGTGTCTTTAAAGTTTAGACACGCTGTGCACACAGGCTACAACCCTATCAAACAGACACAAAACGCGGTAGTAAAGATTAAATTCTTCACTCTAGCGATAGTGGTACAAGTGGTGCAAATTTCCCATGTGCTTGGACGATGGTAGCGATAAATGAAATTGCTGGGTCGGTTCAAGCATGTCCTGGCTGACCAATGGTGGAGTCCACTAATTATGATGAATGACAACAGATCACTGAGGGAAACAAGAATATAATAAGAAAAGCATCATTAATTGAGATGATGAGATGAAATGAGGTGTAGGTTCGGATTTCGGTTAAGATGAAGGGGTCAAACAGGCTTCAGCAGGGCGGAAACCCCGGGTGATCAAATCGCTCAAATAAAATTATATACTGAAAACATAAACATCTTCTTTGGATTGTATGATAATACCAATTCCGGATTTGATATCGAATGTGGAAAATAGCTTGTGTATTTGATCTCACGGTGTTCCATCCTACTCGACATAGATTTCTTTTCTCGGGGCTCAATCATCGCCTGAATAACGAAGAGACATTGTTATTAGGTAGCTTACAGTGGATGTCAACAATTACAATTGCGGTCAAAATTAAAATTGCAAGTAGAATACCGCTATTTCGAGTGGCTAGAAGTGCGACTTGGCTCCAAAACTATCTATTTGTACTATCGGTGCTCTACCTGGTTGCAGCGGTAGGAATACGCCAACGATGCGTGGTGCTCGTACTCATTTGCTCAAATGTCGCCAGTGCATGGACTTGACGTCAATGACAAAAACTCGTGCTTTTGTGGGCTGGGATCACTGTTGGAAGACCAAAATTTCAATGGAGACATTATGACAATTGATGAGATTAAGAAGAGAATATATAGAAGTTTTGAAGAACTAGGTCGACTTAGAACAAGAGAATAAAGAAAACAACTACATCCACACAACAATTTTCGTTCCGCCCCTTTTTTGTTGCCTATTACATCTATCCAAACCAACCAGATTGCCAACTTCCTGTTGTTCATCGGCTGCCCATAAATTACCGTCCAAAACTCCATCACTCATCTCATCCATTCATTTCTTATTTCGCATCCCGCACGGTCTCTAACTTGAGGTGGATACACCGCGCATCGTAAAAATGATACGACGATAAGCAAGCTTATCTACTCATCATCTTCATCATCAGCAACAGCTTCTGGAACTTCATCCAGATTGTCCTCTTCAGGAACAACTTCTCCCTTTATTTCAGCAGCTTTACTGGTAGGTCCAGAACCGCCAACTGAATCCTCGGCAGCGGAATCTTCTTCATCTTCTACTCCATCATCATCGGGCTCCGCTTCCGCTTCGGCTTCGGCTTCGGCTTCGTTGTCATCACCATCTTCGTCGTCGTCGATAGGAACAATCTCATTCTCATCGACAGATACATCGTTGGTGACGACTTTGCGCTTTTTGGATGGTGGTGCCGTTTCTATACAAGTATTCGTTAGCATGTTTGCAAGAGTTAATGGATATGGAAGGATGAATTTTTGCAACTTGTCGCATCGCGCCGCATACCTTGAACCTCCTCCTCTTCTAATCCTTCTTCGTCCACGTCACTATCGTCCTCATCTGACGCAGCAGATACTGCTGCTGCGGCTTCGGCATCGGAGTCTTCATACCTGTTAAAATGCGCCGATTAGTTACGATTTCATTAATGAAAGAGTGGGCAACCAAATATATCCAATCAAGCGATGCAATGATCGGTAAATCGATACCAAAGAAAAATACAATGCCCAAATGTAACTCATTTATAATCCAATCAACTAACACGCAGCTGACAACTAGATATCATGGATAGAGCCCATTGAGAGGTATACGGGAACAATGAATCGAGGAGAGGTGCAACACTTACTCCTCTTCCTCCTCGCTCTCATCCGAGGGAAGAGCGACGAGCTCCTCGTCTTCAGCCTTTCTCTTTCTTGTACTCATATTGAAGTTGATATATTTTGATGCTTTGTGACAAAAATACTTTGATGGATATATGGTTGAGTATACAAATATATGATGATTGTTTGATAGGTATAAAATTGACAGAGATGAGATGGAAAGCGAATTGGAACCTGTAGAACCCGAACTTGGGGGGGCAGCAGGAGCTTCAGCTGGGGAAAGAGGAGGCGCTTACTGGCTAAGACTACATTTACACTCACCCCCAGAATTTCACATCACACTTGTTCTCTTGTTCCTGTAAGCAGGAAAGAAGCTTGGACTTGAGCTTCTCAAGACAAGCTTTTTGAGGAAAGTTAATGATTGGATGTTTACTTGAATAGCATTGAAGCTAGTAGATATAAGGATTAGCTATATGCACGTATCCATAGTCGGACTAAGATGATGCAAGGAATGCATAAATAATTGGAAAGCAGGGGAAGATTAGTGATTGGTGGAAGGGGAAATCCGATAGTACACATTGTATGTAAGGAAAAGAGTACATATCATTATTGGGTTAACTGCGGCTGTTGAGAAATCAAGAAATACTGGAGTGTAGTGTCTGTCGCAAGAGAGTTGCGATATCTTAGGTAAGCATGTGGAGACTAGACCCGAGTTGAGAAGTTTCACTTCATTTTGTTATCAACATAGATGTCGAACTTGGGATTTCACTAGCTGGTGTCAAGAGATAGGAGCTTTGAAAATGTTCGATGATCATTCAAAAGAAATTTTGCGACTATGAACCTACTAACTAGACGTGGAATGACAACGTCCACTATCATAAAACATTTACAAAACAGAACATCAATCGCAATTTCGATCCTTCAATCTTGTTACTGTTAATAGATAAAATGTTCCGGTTCATAGGGGTCTTCTCATTGTTAGTGCTTTTTTCTTGATTCCACAAATTATATCTTGATTGACATCTACGCACACGACATTTTTTAGAACTGACAGATTCACGAAATCTTCCAGAACATGATTACCATGATAGCAAGAGCAAGCGCAGCAGCATAACTCCTTCATTACACGTCAAGGAACTGTTAGCATACGTCCTTGAATTGTTGTACACTCACATTTCTCCTTCTGCATGCATTCTAGAACGTGTCCGATAGTTCGGGCCAAGAGATAAGATATAAACTAGCAGTTTCTAGAAACATTTCACCATTGTCAAAAAGTTGAAGTATTTCATCGTTCTAGTGAGTTTCAAGAATGGAATATCAATTGTTCTCGAACTAGACTATTGGAGACCCTAGTCTGAGACCAATAGCTTTAGATGCATCCTTCCGTGACGGTTCCCGCCTCCTTCATTTCCAGTTCATATACACACATTATATCGAGATAGAACACAATCAACCGTGCAATGAAACTAGCGGTATAGCGATGTTTAAGTTGTAGCGTACATCCATTTCATACTATTTAGACCCTAGATATAATTAATCAATGTTCTGTAATCTACAATGCACTCCGTCGATCATTATTTTCCATCATATTCCTGTATCTTCTCTCTCAATCAATACTCAGATTGATTGCTGAACCGTAACTTGCAAACGAACGGTCAGTGACCTGAAATAAATCATGAAATAATCACTTATGATGGAATCAACAGGCTGAACTCTATGCTTCCGCCATGATGTAATATTTGCAATCATCTATACATACACGGGATCTGCTCAACTACATTATGGAATTATGGGATTCTTTGTAGATAACTTGTTACTAGTAATACAAAGCAGAGCTGGGCCAGTCACGGCGGCAGGTACAAACTTCAACGACTATTATGAGAAATAGTCGACTATTCTACCTCCTCGGCAAACCACAATTTGGAATGGGTATGTGCCCTTCACTCCATTAATGGGGGTTCGTATTCCTACTCATGACGACACAGAGTCAAGATAAACTCGATGTCATGCACACAGCTAGGTACGGATAAATTGGAAGAAGGAGACGGTAGAATCAACATCTTGGCCAGAAATGGAGGGTCGAAGGAATAATATGGGTATCAGCTTTCGCAAAACTTGTGATTTAGAACATCTGTTAGCTCTGTAAGTGTATCTTATACTCTGAACGTCGCTGTACCGCTTCCCTCGAAAATCAAAGCATATTAGTGGAGAGTTTAATGGTATTATTTGATATCTTTACGTTATAACTTCGGAGTTTATCACAACAGAAAGAAACCTTGGGACTAGCAGTATCTAAAACTTGAACAGGCGGTGGCAGAATTTCTAGACGTGCAACATTGGAGTTCCCAAAGCTAGCAGTACAGGGCTAGGAAAGAATTTTCTGAAACATCCAGAAGCACGTAGAAACCCTACAATGATATCCGATAGTAATATTAAACTGATGAAGTGCAGAATGGATATCATTCCTATACTAGTCAACTTGCTAGGTAGCCCAACCTCGAATTCCAAGACTACAACTTTATGTCTATTTAATCACTGAAAATTTTCCAGAGGAACAGCTTTCTGACCTAATTTTTTCTATGAAACTCTCACTCAGGTGGCTACATTGAACCATTATATAACCAATGTGTAGTAACGTAGACAGATGACTGTCGTGGACTGTACGTAACCCGAAAGTAATATGGCGAGTCACGCGTGAACAGAGCTACCTACTAATTTCCAACAGCACATAATTCATCATATGTGTTAGGTCAAGAACTGATTCGCTAGTGATATCACACGTAACTCTAGCACATGCAAATGTACCCAAATTACCCCGGATTTTACCATTCCCGATGGAAAATAGGGGAAAAGATGATGATCAAGTGAAGGCTCACTAAAGACAACTCATATCACAAGAAATACTGTCTGATACCTATTTGATTCCTGAACAAGAATCGAGAGGGCAAGGAAGAGCAATAATCACTTCTTACTCGTTGGCCAATTTATATCTCAATATCTACTCCATGAGTTTTCATTCATAGCCCAAATCAATTATCAAAAGTAGTAGTTCTAGTACAAAGAAGCCAGTTCAAATTCACCTGTCTAGCCCTAAATGCCATTCATAGTACGACTTAAGCGTGAAGGTCCACACTCTTTTTAGGCTAGCGAGTTTCCGAGTTCAGCCAAGCGCCTTTTTTTAAATCCAAGAGACTAGCACATGACGCGATATTGGGAATATAGAAACATTAGATGAAGAAGTGAATTTGCTCAGCCCTAGCAGTAATACATGCCAAGCGTGCAATTTCGTAGCTTTTATACTAATTGTATAGTATATAAAGTCCTTTCTCTTACCAATCCCGCTTTCTCAATTCTAAACCCAACAATCTATTGATCTCCATAGAGCCTCATTACCATCGAATATCATAACTCGAATTTCCGAACTCGAATTTCCGAACCAGAATACATCAGAAACAATATACAAAAAAAAGGTAAGCCACTTTCTAACATTCTTCCCTATTAAATGATGCCGAGATCACTTGAATTATTTGGGTGTTTCAAAGCATTAGAAGTTCAGCATTAGAAGTTTTCAACGTTCAAGGATACTGAGATGTTTTGGACAGTTTCAAGTCTTAGTTTTTACAATTTCTTAAAGTTCTTCCGTATTGGACTGCAAACCAGATAGCGAATAAAAGGGATTTTGCTAAATACCAACACAGACAAGACTATCTTCACCATGGCTCCATCAGCGATCGATACCCGAGAGGAACAAAAGAGATCTGCTACCAGCGCACGAGTTCGTGCCAACGGTATTACAAAGAACGCAACAACCAAGCCAAAGATGAATGAAACTGCAGAAGATTTAGTCAAGCCAATGGAAGGATTGGCAGTAGAGAAGACCGTCGACCCTCCAACAACAGAAACCACGAATACCAAGGTCGAATTAAAGGACACAGACATGAATGAAGTTTACAATGATGTATTCTCCAACCTTCGCGGTCATTTTCAGACACCAGATACCGTCAAGTCTGACGTCACCAAGTCTGATATCACAACAACTGTTGTTGAGAATAAACTCCCCAAAAATAAAATCATTGATGAGGATGAAGAGGAAGCATACAACATGATCAAAGCCCATTTTCGTTCCATGAGCTCGGGAGGAAAGAGGGGGGGCGCCAATAAATGGAGTTTTTTAATCTGATGGTATGCTAACGTTTATTTCTCGCTTTCCAAGCCTTTGTGGAGATTTCTGATAATCACTTTCTGTCAATGATCTATGGCTGGAAAGATCTTTCAAGTATCATGATGGATGCCATATCAGTTGAAGATAAGCATATCTGTAATATCCTACAAAGACATGTGTCTGGAAAACTAGCGACGCGAGGATATTATCATGTATCAGAAAAATATAAACAGCATTTTTCAACACATACACTCTGCCTAATCTGACCAGCTTTTGATGAACTAATAAAACCCTGATAGTTCTTCCAGCGAGCTCATTGATAAATCTAATATATTCATTTGCATTGTTAATGACAAAGTTCTTCACTTTCAGCATAAGCTGTACCTGGACTGTACTTTGCTATGAGACTAGATTCTGTTCCGACTTTGTTCGCCGCTTTGAGGAATCACTTTTGAACAACGGTGAAACTTTTCTGTGAGAACAATGTAGAAACGATATGCATGATAGAAATTTAAATGGCTGGCTAACATGTGTCTCTTGAATATTTCCCCATCCCCAAACAACTTTCAGAAGCAATTACCCACACAGCATTTAGATTTAGCAAGGTAAAAGCTTCAAATACGCACTTCGCAGCCCAATTGATCACCACAAATATGTCAACAGGAGTAGCAGAACCCCCTCTTTGGTGCCATAGCGAGTCGGCTTATCTTAACAGCATCACGATGCATACAGCCGATGGAAAGGAGGTGACTATAAATCCTAGAGCAGCCATGTTTCAAATGACAATTGAGCAGGTAAAGCATCACCTTGGTGGTGTTGCTTTTGCGCAGGACCCATGGCCTATCAGAGAATATACCAGTCAATCCATCGAAGAACAATGGAGACACATCCAAGTAGCTCGTGTAGCAGCTGAAATAGCACGCAAAGAAGCTGAATTAGAACGCGAAGCAGGTATAACAGCACGCAGAGAAGCACGCAAGGCAGCCAAAATAGCACGCGAAGCAGCTAATCGTCTTGCTGCCGAGGAAGCCGCTCAGAAAATCCAAAACGAAAATCCATTTATCCTACCTTTCATGTTGTTCTCACTAGCACCGGACGACACCGACATAGAAATGCCTTTAGAATGGCAACAAGAAGTCGAAGAAATGATGGCTCCATTGAAACAAAAATGGGCTGAAGAAGACCGCGCTAAAGCCGCCCAATACCAATCTGCATTTACAGCTGCAGACCAAGTTCTAGGAGCTGGCTTCTGGTCTCAGTACGAGGAAGATGTTGACATGGAATGAGCGTCCTCGGTTATGGTGGTAGAGGACATGTACACACACATCAGCATGAACCAGTAAGTAAGTGTTGAAGAGAAATATAGCTCGAGACTGGCCCTCACTATTGGACTTGACACATTTCCCAAATCTAATTATATATAAAACCCAACAATATTTTGCCCATCTTTCTTTATGATACAGTTAGTGACTGTGAGTGAACAATGCCTTGTAATAACAAAGGGTTCGTCCGAGATAATTTTTATTCCCTTGAAAGATAAACGAGCAGAGATTACTTTATTAGATGATGTTGTTCTTAACCCTTTCTCATTCTTCATCGCTCTTCTGATAATAACAGAACAAAGAAAAGTATTCTTAGAGCAGGTTAACTTTAACAACATAATCTTACTAAGTTAGCGCCAGGCACAGAACCGATTTGGCTACCGATATTCAACTTTTGAATTAAAAGTCACATCACACATGCCGTCCTGACTACTATCGTTCCAACTACCATCCTAACTACCATCTGCAACTCACTATAACAACAACATACTGATTCAGATAACCACCAAGAAAATACCACGTACTCCCTCCCCCCTTTCCAATCCAACGATCTCCAAACCCAACATCAAAAAGTCTCCACAGACCCACCAAGACTATCTTTTCACGCCACAATTCATCAGGTATATCAGCCTCACAACGGATCTTCAACACATATACAGTCTCTCACTTAAAAACCATAGAAAACATCTACAAGTAAATCATAGACATCACGAACCCGTGTCCACTATCGGGCATGCAAAGCGACAGGACACTGGACACTACAAAAATCGACTTATCGACATCTTTTGAAATACCAGTTCGAATCGTTTAAAAATTGCAATCATGAAGTATCATAGACTTAAAAATAGAATAACAGATTCCGATATCTAACGACCAGAGAATGAATATGCTAAGAAAATTGAAAATTGAGAAGTATCCCGTCAGTTCATGCAACAACCACTGGTAGTTCCACCTCTCGATGGCTGGAAGGGGTAGCTAGAAATCTCTTGTAGGAAATCCATAAAATTCATCATTCAACCTGCCCAGACTCTTCATATGCGCAAGATACCCATCTGCTTTGAAATTCAACCAACATGTCAGCTAAACTCAATACCCCTTTCTCAGATTCCTGAGACTCTATAATAATACACAAATCTACCAAATATCAATATTATACCATCCCACTACTTCTCATTACATCCCATGCTGTACCATACTGTACCATACCACCCTATAATCCCCTCCCAGATCCTATCTAAATCCAAACCCCAATGTAACTATCAACTATATCCACGCCCTCCCTTCATCCCCCGTACTTTCCCAAAACCCAACCTAAACTCAAACCCTAACTCACCACCTCCCCGCGTATCCGTTCTTTCCATCTATCATCAATTCATCAATATCCAGAAATATGAGAAAGAGCCATCCAGCCAGCAACATAGTCACTTGTTCCTATCCCTCACTCCTTCCCCTACACTACCCTCTAAGTACTAAGATAATATTGCAGCAAACATGACAATCTAAATTCATCATTATATAATTCGAAGTGCTGAAATTGGTTGGGAAATACATTTTACTCTCTCCAAGTATTGTTTTTTGCATCAAATTCCAGGTTATTATTAGAGTGGTTCTCCTTATTATAATATTTCCCACAGTTCTCTTCCTCGTTCATGGCAGGCAATCCAACGCCTTTGAAGCATCGCTGGAGCTAATCCCACGGAATCAGATATTCTGCATTCTCAATCATCCATAGATCCATCTATATATTCCCACAAACCCAAAAATGGCGCACATTCTAATCTACCACACCCACGGCTCGACCCGCGTCTTCTCTTCCACTACCTCAAACCCCTCAAACCCCTCTCCCGCTCCCACCCCCTCTACCTCCCCCCAAACACCAGCCCCCAAAACCTACGCCGCCTACGCCGCCCGCTACTCGCACGTCTACCCCTGCCGATGCAAATTGCACGTGGGGACGCTCTCGCCCACCTCCCAGCACCCGTAACCCCCATACGCGCCATACTCTCCTCCATCCTCCTTGCGCAGCGCGCCGCCCTCCAGCGTATCGAAGCCATCAAAGCCACCAACCGCGATCCAGATGCCTGGTATATGCCCGTTCACGAAGACGATGAATTCCGGGCCGAGCTCAACGAGGGAGTAGGTTTTTATCTGGATATCTATTCCTCCTCCGAAGAAGTAATCTCGCTTCTCCACAAATGGCCATTTGATGATGCGACCAAGGGAGTTATTCCTAGCAAGCGCTTGCCGTATGTAGATTTAATATTGGAATTTGATCGGCTGAATGAGAAATTGCATAAATTGGGACAGGCGAGTATGGGTTATCATGTGAAGTATCATTATATTCCGAAGATCGAGAATCGAGCGGTGGAAGTGGTTGTGATAGAGGAGTTGGATAGATATGGTGCTAAGCTGGAGAAAATTCTGAACGGGGTGGTGAATGATGTTGAAAAGGAGAAGGAGAGTGAAAGACAGGAATCCCCAGTATTGAAGACAACGCCGATATTGAAAACAATACCGATATCGAAACCAGGAGGAAAATCAACACGAATTCCGAAATCTGTGAAGACGGGGGCAAATTTGAGAGAGAAAAGGAAAGGGAAAGAGATAGCGAAAGATGATGATGAAATAGAGATAGATGAAGAAATGGAGGAACCCCCAATACCGAAAACAACGCCAATATCGACATCAGGGGTAAAATCAACACCAACCCCAAAATCTACAAAGATGGAGGCAAATTTGAGAGAGAAAAGAAAAAGGAAAGGGAAAGAGATGGCGAGAGAAGATGATGAAACAGAGATGGATGAAGAGATACAGGAACCCCCAATATCGAAAACAATGCCGATATCCAAACCAGGAGGAAAACCCATCCCAGCCCCAAAACCAAAATCAGGTGGAAAATCAACCCCAACCCCCAAAACAACAGCAGGTGGAAAATCCATACCAACCCCCCAATCAACGCCCGTACAAAAGCCCAAACTAAAGCTCAAGCTCATATCTCGGGATCCACGAGTTCGTCAAAACTCCACCCCAAAGGCTCCCGAAGGATGATTTGGAGATGAAAAGCCAGATATATGTTTTAGGCAGACCCTGCATATTTATTCGGAGTTGGGCACGTGGTACACCCGAAAGCCACAGCAGATACCATACCTAGGAAACTCTCAAAAAGAGTTACATCACTCCTTATCAGAAATTTCATATATACCTAGGTACCTAGTAGGTATCCAGAGTTGAGCAAGTATATGCATCCAACTCTCAGCGTATCGTGTACTCATTTCCCCTTTCACTTTCCGATAGTTATAGCTGGAAAGCTATCAGCAATCAAGATAATCAACCACTATATCTCTCCTCTCTAGACTGGCTATTCTGTTCGATTGTGAAGTTGTTCGATATCTTTTCCCGTAAAGTATTCATATAGGTACCTATACCATGCTTTCACACCCCACGACTCATAACCCTATACTCAGCGATGCGAAAACGGATAAAACATAGAAGTGCCAGGCGGAAACTATCCGATTGTTCACCACATCTATTCGGTAACATAGATGAACTATATATTGTATGTGATGCACCATACTTGAAAAACCTATCTCCATTCAGATTCCTACACACATTTCCCCAAGGTTCAAAAAACAAAAACTACATCTCACAAATGATTAGAACCCCATTTATATAAAAAAACTATAATATTATCAAATGAACAAAGGAATGTACCTACCAACACAATCTATGAACGCGACTTACCTATTTTCTGCAGACAAGCAGCTAGAAGAAGAAAGAAATCTACCACTTACCTCTGATTTCTAACCCGACTCCACCTCCGAGAAATCCGCATCATCCCCAGGAAAATCTCTCGCATGCTGCGCTCTCCTCCTCCTCTCTTCCCACTCCTTCCTCTTCAGCACCGCCAAAGCCCGACTAACCTGTTCCATCCTCTCATCCTCTTGAATACGATCTTTGAGACCCTGCTGATCTGCGACTAGGGGCGCACCATAGTAATACGCCTGCGCCGGACAGCCGAGCCACATGAGAAAATCAACGGTGCTACAGTCTTCTCCGGTGGTGCCAATGGGTTTTTCGACATCGCGCCTGAGTAGCTTGTAGAGTTCGTTTTCGTCTTTGATGAGACATGCTTTCTCCGTGACTTTGATGCAGAAGTGGATCCAGTGGAGCATGACCTCTGGATCTAGGGTTCCGGGATGGAGACGGAATTCGATGGTACGTTTTTCAGACTGGTACGGGAGTTTCAAGTTGACCAAGTTGAATGCAAGTCGTGCTCCAACGCCCGCTGTCATATCAGTCCAAAATTGTTTCCAGTCGTCTTGATTTTGGTAGGAAAGAATGTGGTTGAGAAATTCGAGACGTGTGATATCTGGGGCACTCGTGGCGAAAGTGCACCAGGTAAATGATCGGCAAAATGTTTGTGAAGTCTGCGCTCGCTCGGCAGAGACCATCAGCCGAATCTGTCGTTCGTAAGTATACAAAATTGCAACCAGGTTGCGAAATACTGGGAAAGAAAATCCATCATACTCGTTACCAACGTGAACGTGGAAGCCCGCACTGCCATTAACTCGAACTAGATAGTTATTTCTCAATGTCTCTAAAACTACTGGAATAAGTTCTCGTGAAGCCTGATCGTAATAGTAGGGTGGAGATGATATTTCCATACCAAATTCTCTATAATTTGGATGAATTCGCTCTTTTGGGGTGACACTCGAATCAGATTTAAGATGCCATTTAGTTCTTAATTCTGCATCACTCGGTGATGTATCCGTTTCCCACACAGTTGTTGTTACTGGTATACCCTTAGCCTTGAGTCTTTCGCCAATGTTCTCGTTAGCTTTGTCCATGCCATCTAATTTTTTTCCGTCTTTCTCACGTGTATCCTTTGAATGAGGAGCAGGATGAACGGGATGAACAGTAGCTAAGAGATATTCTATCTCGATACCAAATGTGAGCCTAGCCTCAGATTTGACAGCTGTTTTATTAGAGCCTTCTAGTGCCGAGCTCGAAGACATTTTGGTCAAAGGTTAAGGATTGTGATTGTGCTACAATAATCAAAATGTGTTTAGGGTATTATGGGAAGAAGTTGAGTTCTCTAGAAAATGTGTGAGCGATACGAGCCAAATAAATGCCTACATATAAGAGCTACAATGCCATTGTTCCTTGATGATGTTGAAAGTGTATGAGAGAAATCATCTTCTTTTTCAAAAGTTCAAAAGTCCTTTGAGCCCGAATCGTTCTTTGTACTCAAACAACAAGCTGTTGAAGGATTGTTTAAGAACATAGAAGCTCCACAAAAACGATACAACAAGTTGGAGAATCAATGCTAGAAGGTAAGATTTCAAAATCAAATCAAATGCAAATGCTACATTCGTGATGATACTGACGACGCTCACTTGATCCATGTATATAGCATGAATGAAACTTTCATTCCCATTGAAAAAGACGGCTAGAATAAAATGGTGTGTATTCCTATGGTATTTTATGCAACTTCATATGAGATCCAAAATTTCTCCCAATTTCATAAATTTCCCCCAATTAGTGCTGATTCCTTATTTGTTGTCGCGAATGAATGAAACGAACTCCTCATCTAAAAGAACAAAATTCCGTTAGTATTTGAGCAAGTTTGGAGAGGTTTGAAGAGTATTTCAAGAGGAGCTTTCATACAATCTATGCTTCCGTCACCATTCTTATCAACCTCCTTCACCATACTCTTAATCTCGTCCTCTGACAAATTCTCTCCTAGAGATGCCATCAACTTGTAGATTTCTTCTGGGGAAATTGTGCCGCTTCCATCAACATCGAATACTTGGAAAGCGCTGCGCATTTCTTGTTCAAAGTCAACGCCCTTTGTTTCGGCAGTCATCATCTTAAGGAATTCTGTATTTCGAACATTATATGGTTAGAAGAGTTCGAGTGAAAGTATTGACGATGTGAAGATGTGGGGTATTCGTGGTATATCGCGGTGTAACAAACCATCAAAATCGACTGTTCCAGATTGATCAACATCAACCTCATTGATCATATCCTGAATTTCTGCATCTGATGGATTTTGTCCCAAAGACTTCATTGCTTCTGCGAGTTCGGCGGTGGAAATGGTTCCTGGGTAAAGGTAGGATTGTTAGAAAAGGATTGCGAAGAACAAGTGCGGGGTTGAATTGCGCATACCATCACCGTCTTTATCCTGTATTCCAGAGTAAGCATTTGCGCGAACATTCAGAAAAGAAGTTTGACTTACGAAAATGGAGAAAGCATCTCTATATGCTTGAATTTCCTCATTGCTGAGACCCTAGAACAGAGGAGTAGTCAGCACTGGTGAGTACGCGTGAGGTACGAATATCAAAACATCTCTCGTGAAGCTTTCCATCTCTTGAAACTTACTTTGGCATTCTTTAGCTCCGACATTCTGGTGTAGTATGTATGGTGTCAATACTTTGGATACTTGGCAGGTGTGAATAATTTGGCGCAAACAGTAAATATCGAATTCAGATGAACGACTAAAAGGGGTTGAAGGGGTTGAAGGGTTGAAGGGGTTTGACCGTTTAAGAGGGGTGATGATATAAAGTGGCTCGAGATGTTTTTTCTTAGAACCGTTTCGTTTCATAAGGCGAGATCTTTATTTTGGAGCCTCGCAACGAATCGAGCAAATCAAGCAAATCAAGCAACGCAGCCTACTCGTAGAATTCCCAAAATTGAGTGACAGCTCAAGATTCTCCACAAATGATAATCCCTTCCATTGGTAGAAAGAGTCTTTCGGTAAAAAGGGATTGATGATCAATGATAAGAGCTCCAGTTCCGTCCCATTCCCACACTTCACACCCGAAAAGAAGTTTAAAAAATTGACAAATTTGTTGCTTCAATATCTTCACCACAGAGAAAGTTAAAATCAAGGGTCCTGTTTCATGATAATGTAGATCTATTTTTGGAACATGAGAGATTTCTCATCATCCATCCATATCCCAAAAAGCTGGGGAATATCTATCATGCATGGAAGCCATGCCTTTAATTGATGGTATCGTGGCTGTGTTGGATCATTGAGTGGAACCTCAAGAAGCAATCAAGGCAATCCCGCCGCATCCAATGGCAATATAAATAAGTGAGGAAACGATGGATTGGATCACGTTGACGTCTTTTCTCTTTTGGGAATAAGTTGCATCGTAAGGAGTGTGAGATGCCAAGGACAAACACTTCCATTACTCATCATTAGATGAACAGACGAGACAGATTCCATTCCCTCTACGAGACTACCTACCTTAAGGTTAGCTGGAGTAGGTACCTCCCTCTGTACGTACACATAAAAGATTTTGTGGCTGTGCAAAGTCCAAAGCGAGTGTCATCCACCTGGGCATCCATACCTAGGTAAGCAACCAACGACTTCACCTCACTTCACATCTACATTAAGAAATACTACATCGCCTCAAACTCATACGTTTGTCCATCTACTGGAGCGACAATCTCACTGGTGAAATCTCAAAAGTATAACAATATCATCAATCAACGAGATCCGCGGCTCTACATCGGGCACGACGCATCTGCAATATGGGGAAAGAAACGCCACAGCCCTACAAGGCTGATGCTCATAGAGATCTATTAGAAACTAGCAATGCTGCTGCTTCTTCCTCAAGCTTTCTCAATAATATTGATCAAGAATACCCCGAAGAGGATCTTCCAACTTATGAAGAAACATCCTCATCGGCACCTCTTCTTTCGCGTACTGATGGCCCGTCTGCCAGCAATTCCCACTCTACCTCCGGTGCAGGATGGTATATGTAAGTATCTCTTAATAGATGTGCCGTGCAATTTAAACTAACTTACTCTGTTCTAGCCCTCCTCCCGATCTTCCTTTCTCTTCGCACGACTATAGTTCATCCGATTTCTGGACAAGGTTCCCAAATTATTCTACAGATCCCGATGCTCTTCGTCAAATGATCCTCGAACAAGCTCAATATGCTCCGACCTATTATGTGGAAGTATCGGGGACTCACACAGAAACCGAGCGTCGACACAAGAAAGACTCATCGGAAACTATTACGGATTTCCACATACGTCTGAATTTAACACATTTACTCACGACCGGAATAAGAACTGGAGGAAAACTAGAGATCTTGCCAGATAACCAAAAGGGATATCGAGGAGGAATCATCAAGTCACTAGAGCCCTCCCTCTCAAACTGTGATATTGAGTCCGGCTCGACAGGGGATGAATTACAAGCCTGGTGTGGAAAATTCGTTTCCGATCCATCTGGCATGAAATGCTTCATATTTGAACGCAAGATCATAAATCATGACAAAAGTCATCTGGAGTACCTCTTACGACGTGTCGTTACATCTACAAATTACCGTGGTCGAATTCACGTCAATTTTCCAACGTCGCACAAACGAGTAATTGTTTATTCGCCACATATGATCAACGAATGGCGAATGACTACTTGGATTCGTTGGTTCTTTTATCTCACATTCCTATGGGTAGTTTCCTGGCCAATTCTCTTCTTGGTCACTCGTCGCTACGAGGTCGTGAGATGTATATATCAATATGCAGACAGACGTGCGGGAGTCGGTGCTTCCCCTCGAAAACCAACTGTGCAAAGCGAGGATGATTTTGTTAATCATTGGGAAGCTGCTTTGAGATCTGCAATTATGGGACGAATGATCCGAAGAGACTCTTGTCTGGATGAAGATTATAGAGTACAGATATTGCAAGCGGAAGTTGCGAGAGGTCAAGCGGCTGCACGTGCTCTAAACGGTACGGGTAATGCTTTGGCGGATGGCGCGATTGGAGTTATCGCAGCAGCGACGAGCTTCGTAGGCGAATATAATGATGCGAGAGGTTGGGGTTATGATTCTTGAATATCATTTTCATATAGATGCTACGAGTAATACGAGTCAGCGTGGAGTTTGGATTAATTTGTATGCTTAGAATAGCGAGTCAGTATACCAATTTAACAAGTGAGCGTTTATTTGGTAATGATTACACCCATTTGGGACGCAGGCTTTTGTCTCTCTTAACTACCACGAGTAAGGAAAACACATTGATCTGAATCTCGAACACTATAATCTTGTATTCCTTTCTTATTTCTAAGCCATACAACTATTGATTCGGAAAATATGAAAAAGGTTCGAGTTCCTAGTCTCGACATCTACCATCCATTACCATGACACTCTGCGCATCGCATAATGAAAATCTGATCTCGGATTCTCATCCTCCAATCCCCAATCCATACCCAATCCTGAAACCACATCACAGTATTCCGTATCCCTTCCAAGCAAGCTATGCTATCCCACACAAATCCACATTTCACCCCTTCGCAGAAACTTCTCACACGAGAAATTAAACTCTCTCACTGGCGTCAGAGTTTCGTAACAGTATCTGAAGTTGTAGATGAACCCTGAAAATATACATGTCCGCAGCTGAGACATTGGATGGGGCTTTGGTAGTAGATTGTAATGGGTGCATTGCAGAGACTGCATTGGGTCTGGAAACCGCGGGGGGGTGGTGGCATTTTTGAGATGGGGTGGGTTGTATGGAATGGATGGAGTGATGTGATGTGATGTGATTTGTAGGATTGGTGGGAGGTTTGTGGTTTGTGGTTGGTGGTTGGTGGTTGGTGGTTGGGTGGGTTGAGTTGGTGTGTTGTGGGGAGGTAGATGGAGAGAGTTGAATTTGAGCGTTTATATAGAGGGATGTGGGATGTGGATATGGGATGTGGATATGGGATGTGGATATGGGATGTGGATATGGGATGTGGATATGGGATGTGGGAAATGTGAATGTATATCTGGTTTCGATTCTGGATTTTGAGGGAAATGCGATTTGATGAGGAGATTGTGAATGTGTATTGGCATAGGACGAGTGAGATGTTGAAGTATTGAAGTACTGTGAATCGAAGTGGAGTATTCGATTTCCGTGTGGTTAATAGTTATTTTCTGATGGATTGGAATGAGATATGTTTTGGGATTGAAGATAATAGGGAATGATTCAAGTTACTTATTTTCCTTTTTTTGGGGAGAAATTGGTCAGGGTGGATTTGGATATAGTGACTTGGTGTAACAGATGAGAGTATTGGACTGGTCTCAGAAGGATATTTCTAATGTCAAAAGCTCGTTTGAGAGTATTCACTAAAAGAAGAGGAGTTGCTTTGACAAAATGAGAACAATGAATCAGAAGGTTTTTCAATTAGTCAATGTTGACGGCCCCAGTCTACTTGTTGGTTGACCGAGGATTTGATGGATATATCAAAATATTGGCTTGAAAGACTGTAGTTATAACAGCGTATGTGTCAAACCGTTCTTCCCTCAAAGAGTAAAAATAAACTCACGGTACTTGACTCTGTACAAGGAGGGTTTAGGGGACTTGGGCAAGTAGGAAGTAAAAATATACCGAGAGAAGTGTTTGTGATGAAAAAATGCATGGGAAAAGAGATAAAGAATGAAGAAGAGAGGTTGTTGAGCAGATATTCTGAACTAATTACTATTAGGCAGGAAGAATCGAAAGTGGCTATAGTTGCAACCATATCTAAGCAACACTCGTTCTTACAATTCAACAACGTTACCACGAAATGAGATATTATTCCCTGAACTTCAGACAGATCGGAAATAACACAATCCTGAAAATAATTGGTCAAATTCCAGCACCAGTGTTCTTCATTACCTTAACTTTAAGTCATGACACCATCTATACAGGCCCATTATGTCTAGAATGCGGCAGATCTGAGAATTTTGCCCCTCGGGATGCACGCACTCTCATGTGTGACTTTTGCGGGATTTACACACATAATGACAGTAATTCTCAAAAGATTGCTGAAACTCCCCACAACTTTGTGTATTGGAAATGTCTTTATTGTGGTCGACCAGAAAACCCCGTGGCTCAGGCGACACCTTGTGTGTGTCGATATGACTTTTGTAGGCGTCAAGCCAACTACAAAACTACTGAAGAAGCCAATACACTGAATTATACTTCGTGAGAAGAGAAGTTTCGAAATGAGAATTTGTGGGATGGGACACCGCCAGTGGAAAACAGTCGGAGATTGACGTTCTGAGAGATTATTGGAGAAGATACTCTACGAAAAGATACAACTCAAAGTGAACACCAAGGAAATACTTACGAATGTGAAAACCACGCTTTTCCAAAAATGTGTTTCGAGAAAGCTCATGAGAACCTCACTTCAGGGAAAGACACTCCTCAAAAAGATACATTTGCTTTCCAACTATCTATCTGAAATAAGTGTAAGTTTCACCCAGCGCAATATTGTTATAATGAAAGCTAAAAGGGCCAAGAAACTGATGATTGAACCACAAATTTGATACTAAATTCAACATTCGAGTTGGATATACTCACTTGAAGTTCCTATACTCGGTGTCGGCGGAGCAGACCAATGCGTACGTGGATCATAGGGGTAAATATATGGTGCGGCCACTGGTGCTCTGAGTAGATTTTGTGATAGCGCGAGATTGCCTTACGGCAAGTTCTGGTTTATAAGGAAACCATTATCAAAAAAAAAGAACAACAGTCTATTTTACTGAGAATCGCTTGCTGTGGGTACTGAATGTAAGATTCAACTGCCGAGAAGGATTTGTGAGGGAACAAATTGAATATTACTACACCATTTTGTGCCCCGAATTTTTATTTCCTTCCATAGTAGTTCGATTTTGTGACCTCGAGTTCTTCTTTTAAGAACCTTTTCACATCTCTATTCCGATATCATTTTGCAACTTTCTCGTAGTTGGAAAGCTAAAAATAAGTTCACAGATATCTGCCTTATTCTGTGCCGCACAAACGTTGTTAGCGAGTTCTGAGTGGTTTAAAGTGATGATTTGTTCATTCCTAGTCCACCCTCCATCGTATTGAATCTGACTCTGTAACCTTAATTATTTAGATACTTAGCTAGGTTATTTTATACTTTATTCATATCATATAATGCCCTCTTCTTCCCCCGCCTCTTATCTTAATCCTCAACTAACACTCCACAAGTTTTGGATGAAGCTACATATTCTGATATAATCATCCCATCATCTTTTGACAAGAGCCTTGTCATCATTCTGATAGCTTCTATGCTCATAAGAAATAAAAGACTACTACTCGAGTTCAACAGCAGTACTTGTATCATTCATTACTTTACCTATCAAATTTCACGATCGCGATGCAGCCAGGAAAGGAGTTGAACCAACGTTCAAAGCTACATTTCTTCGATCTCGCCATTGAGATCCGACTTAAAATCTACAATGAACTACTCATTGCCTCGGATTCTAAGCCTATTGAAATAAAATCCTCCGAAACAAGTCCATCGCATTTGATACTAAGCAAAGAATATCGTCTCTGTCCCACAATTCTACGAATCAGCAAACAACTCCACTTGGAGGCATCTCCAATTCTCTACTCCAGCAACAAATTTGTGTTATGCCGTCTCCAATCCTTCTATATACCAGGCTATAAGATCATCACTGGGTTTCTAGCACAGATCGGAGAGAGAAATGCTCTTTTTCTTCGGCATCTGGATCTCTATTTTCCACTGTTTCCGAATTCGATTTTTGGACCTGGTCAGCCTTGGCCCGCTGGAAGAGATTCTGAAGTCATCGAATTAGTTATTGATAAATTCAGAAATCTTGTGACATTCAAGGTATCTCCGTGGGACAATTTACGATTTGGTGGTGGCAGTATAAGGCTGGCAGTCAATTCCTCGAGGAACTCCGGAAGCATTGATTCCTTTGAGTCTATTGGTATGGGTTTGAGCGCATTCGATGCGAGATTCAAAGCCATGCCAGCTTTGAAGGAGACCATGGTAGATTTTCATGTGTCGAATACGTGGCCTGATGATTTAGTGGATAGATTTTTGAGGAAAAAGATACACGGTAGTAGATGGGTGTGTCAAGTTACCAGAGAAGAAAGTCTGTCTGAATCGGATACAGTTGGCTGTTACTTTGGATTATTCTCCTAGTCTCCAGTCAAGGTCAGGTCAAAGATGGAAGAGTCAAAATTAATTTCTTGTGAGAAGTTGGCTGAGACATCGGTCACTACGCTCAATTAAGGAGAACCAAAAACTTGCAATATCGAATCCGTTGCAATTCTACCAAGATAATCTGTTTCGCAAGGCATGACCGAAGAATTAAACTCATATGGGTAAAGTCCGAGAACAAGCATACTTCGTAGATCCTGAGAATGCAATGCTTGAATACAAATTTCGGTCCAAGTCAAAATAAGGTTTGCCAAAAACCTTAATTATCCCTATCGACCAGATCGAACTATAATTTAGCCCTATAATCCCAGCTACACGAGAAATAGACTTCTTTAGATAATAAATCGAATTATAAATCGAATGCAGCGCATGGAAATTTGAACCAAAGGACTTTCAATTTTTCTGAATGCAAAGTCTGCATCTTGGCACAACCCAGCAATGGAGAAATTGTAACAGACATTTGTCCGATATAAATATTGGACAATGTAATATGTGGCAATTCTTTTGTAAGTAAAAGCAGTCACTTTCATTGAATCGTCACTCTCTTGGAAACTTCACTCATTTGTTCAAAATGCCTTCCGTTGGCAAGATTCTACTCGCCGCTGTCAACTTGTCAGTCCTTGTTAATGGACTAACGTGGACCTCATGTGGTATCGGCGTAAAATGCGCAACCCTTGAAGTTCCACTCGAATATGGCGATTCGAAGTCAACAGCAAAAGCAAATGTCGCGCTTGCTCGTTATCCTGCCACTGTAGCAGCGAACAAGAAGCTCGGGTCTCTTTTGATCAATCCAGGTGGACCCGGTGCCAGTGGTGTTGGCTTTGTGCAGTCCGGGGCCGGTGCCGCGGTCTCGGCACTGAGCGGTGGATTGTACGATGTCATCGGATGGGATCCACGTGGAACTGGTGCTTCGGCTCCTATCTTGGAATGCTTTCCAAATGCCAGTGCGGAGTATGATTTCAACAACGCATTTCCATCTGCTCCAAATCTTTGGCTCGGACAATTTGCAAATGCTAGCGCCAATGCTGCTGTTAGCTCTGCTATCACATCTTTTGACGCCTCTGTCGCTACTCTTGCAAAAGCCTGTGTAGCTCAGAAATCTCCCGCTCTTTACACCTCAACAGCAGCATATGTTGTCCGAGACATGGCAGCGATAGTTGATGCATTGGATGGAACTTCTGCAAAACTCAACTACTGGGGTTTCTCATATGGAACTATTTTCCTCGCAGAATTTATCCAAACTTTCCCAGGCCGCGTGGGAAGAGTTATTGCCGATGGTGTCTTTGATGCAAAGGCAAACGCCCTTACATATGTCAGCCAATTGCCAAACGATCAAGTCAGTGTTCGTGCTTCGTTGAACGATTTCGCAGCTTTCTGCAACACCGCCGGCAGTAAAGGATGCTCTTTTGCCACCGCTCCTACTGGAGTCACAGGTACTGTGGCCACCAGACTTGACAACATAATGGAGAACATATTCAAAAATCCTATTGTTGCTTCGGGCTTAAGCATTAGCTTGAATATCCTCAGTCCCCTTCTTGCATCTCTTCTGAGAGTTCCAACCACTTGGAAAACACTTGCATCTGTCTTATCCGGTCTCGAAACCCGTGACGCAACTGCTCTTATTTCACTCCTTGGGTCCTTAGCAGCGAGTGCACCAACCGATGGCTCCGCAGCAGGTGTCGGAACTCTTGCTACTTACCCACTTGGTTGCGTTGATAATGCTGCGTCAAATGGAATTACGTTGGACACTGTCATCTCTCTCACAAAAAGCATTTCAATCTCCGAAAATACTCCAATTCTAAATGCTGATCTTATCCCCATCACATTTTGCCGTAACTTCCCCTCCACACGTCCGCTTGTTCCAAACGTAGGAGCGAGTTTAATGGCGAAAACAGATACTCTTCTCGCAACAGCCAAAACACCAATCCTTATCGTCTCAGCCGAGAATGATCCGACAACACCTCTCAAGTCCGCAAAAGCACTCCGCAGTCTACTCCCTAGTTCATCCACCCTCGTATACCGTGGAGGAAGTGGGCATACCACTATCTCACATGCATCTCTCGGAATGGCAAAAACGATCTCCAATTTCTTTGTAAGCGGTAAAATGCCCAAGGATGGAGCTCGCTTTCCGGTGGATCAGAATGTTTTCCCCACCGCTGCAGCGAGTGGTTTAGTTACACCGGCAGCTTTTAACGGAACCTATACTACGCAAGAGCAGAGTTTCTTAACCGCAACATACAACATTGGCCTTGCCTTTTTAGCAATCGCATAAAAGGTCTCCATATAATCATAAACCATTAGATAATAATACATCGCAATCAAAAATTCTCACCATGAGCCCCTATCCCGTGCAATCGGACCGTATGCGTGATAGAAATTTTGGTGATACCCAACGAATCTTCAATGTAAAGCCGAGACCACAACATATCAAATGTCATTCTTGCATGTATGATATTGTTTTCACGGTACTATTACCCCAGAATGTACCCCAGAAACCCTGCACCAGGTCAGCGATCACAGGGCACGCCACAGGAATTTAACCGACTCGTCCCCCCTTTACCCGACAAGCATGTCGGTTCCACAAATTGTGTTTCAAAGTGATTGACGGGCAGAATCTGGGCGTCCTATCAGCACTGTGAAGAAGTTATCCTTAGGTCCATTTCCCTGATTCTGCAGTTTTCGCGGAATGGAGTGTGGGAATGCCAAGATAAATGATATATCATGATAAGCAGGAAGTGGGAAGGGATGAAAGTGTTGATAGATTAACATATAATTGACCCGATAGAACAAAGACGGAATGATATAACAGTAGCGACTTGAGGTCACTAGGACTGAGCTAGAATAATTGAAATAAGAATTCAAAATTTCGTGATATCTGCGTTGACAGGTCTGTCTTGAAAGAGTTCCCACTTCTTAATATACCATATCGGAGCACAAATTTTGCATCTACTAATTGTGAAACTCCCGACAAGTAATAACTCTAACCAAAACTCCAAAACTCCAAAATGTTCAAATATTTTACTATACTCCCTATCTTCCTCGCATCGCTCCTGGCCTCTTCAACTCCACTACCTCTAACAGAAACCACTCTCTCCACTGATTACACATCCCAAGGCTATCTTATAGCCCTCAACGCATCAGCGCCTTATTTTGCAGGAGCTGGTCCTATCGCCGGCTGCATAACCTCGATTTTCACTTGGACACTCGACACTACTGCATGTGGTCTCTTTGATGGCACTCGCGCTGTATATAGCAAAAGTATCGGGATGTGGATGTATGCATTTGGAAGTGAAGCGGGTACGTGCGGTCTTGTTGAAGGTGGCCGAGTAACATGTTCGGTAACTGGGGTTGAAAACCAGGGAAAGTGGAGCGCGGTATGTCTGTTTTTCCGTACGAATTAAATGTAATTCAGGCAAAAAGTCGTTGGAAAAGAGACGGGAAAGAAAGGCTAATCTGAAATGCGAATAGCCCAACTCTACAAAATCGGGTGTGCCATTATACATGATGGGCTGGGCAAATTGGCCAGTTCAAAGGTGGCCGAGCAGTGGAGTAGATGTTGATGTTTGGAATACTTTGGTGGATAATCCTGCGCCTGGAATTTATTTGGATGGGTTTGCCAGATCGTTTAGTGTGAGATGGCGGGCTGCATGATCTTTGCAGAGGTCAATATCTGAATTTGGCGTTGGTGTGGACTGGTTAAGATGGGAGATGGAGCAGTCTGCATGAAAACTCTACTTCAAAAAAGTAAGACTGGTCTCTTGATTGGATTTATGATTTTTTTCTTCTCGGAAATGGGACAGGAAAAAGATGCAATGGACAAAGGTGGAGTAACTGTATTCATCACTTCACCCATCGTAAATTAAATGAAGGAAAATCGCTTCAACATTCGATAAATTATTCATGAGACTTTCGATAACTCGAAAAGAAAAACAATTGGTGACATCAAAAATCCCTCAATTGAAGGGCTTTTGTGTGGAAGAGTAAGGAGAGTTCCTGCGGAAATATGCTGCCACTGCACTGACAGACTCTTTACCGCTTGATCCGAACTCTTAGGGTTCGCGTTGAATATCTGGCTTGGGGCTTATGTTTATTGAAGAGAACACTGCAGATATATCATATCCCAGAATTGAAGTTTTGTGCGTGTTAAGGACTTTGAGATCTTAGTTTTTACCCGCAGATCAACGTCCCATATAACAAGAAAAGCTTTTTAAACTCTAATTTTTTTCAGGTGGCGAAAAATGGGTATAGCCCTTGTGTTAATTCTGGGTATCCTACGGAGCAAAGAGGCCACATTAATTTCCGGAAAGCTTTGCTAGCTTTGCCTCAACAATGCGCTCCACCATTTTTTCCAAGATGGCAATATCTCCACCGGTTCCTTGGGCGAAATATCCCTCCACAGCTCTCTCAATGTATTTGCCAATTTGATCCACCTCGACGTTGATATATTCTCCTTCTTTCTTGAGAGCTGTGACTATTTTCGTTTGGGTATATGCGATCAACATAATCTCAAACCATTCCTCATCAACCTTGGTAATCGTCAAGCTGGCTCCGTCAAGCGTGACATATCCCTTCTCTACAATATATCTCATCACTTGTTTGTCTCTGGGCTTCAATCTCAGGGTTAAAGCCTCTCCATCCTCTTCTCTCTTGATCAGCTCTGCGACAGTATCCACATGTCCTTGTACGAAATGTCCTCCCATACGTGTGTTCGCAGAAACGGCGCGTTCGAGATTGACTTCGGAGTTGACTTGTAGAGAGCCGACGTTTGTACGACGAAGAGTTTCTGGAGCGCAACCAACTGTAAAACTATCCTCCGTGAAGGTTGTGACTGTAAGGCAGATACCGTTTACGGAAATGCTGTCGCCGAGTCCGCAGTCTCCGAGGATTGAGGAGGCATTGCTGATGGTGAGAGTGGCACCATATTGACTGTCGAGTTTGATGTCGGAGACAACTGAAAATGTTAGTGAGTTGACATTGGATATTGAAGAATAACAGCAAACCTCCTTTGATCTCAACAAGACCTGTGAACATTGCGACGGCTTTGAAGAATTGAATGCGATTGAAGGTTGAGCTTGGCTGATGGTATTAAATTACCCCGCCATGACCAATGATATTTGATATTGTATTGCGCTAAACTCCTTTTGATGAGTTACATAATACACATCAACATGGATTTTGGTTTCCTTTTGAACTACATCTCAAAACTTCGTATTCGAATTCGGGAAACAAGAAAATATGTCCTGCTAGTTACTAACCGCTACTATTGCTCTAGGTAAAATTCATATCAACGTTGTTGTCCTATGCTCCAGTATTGGAAGAAAGTATCTCCAAAAAATCAAAAAAATCATTTCTCATGGACTGTCTCATGTTTCTGTTTCTTCTGTGGCATGAGGTACGACATATTTGAGGGAATCTTGTTAGTTTCACAAGTAGTGCAGTACCATCGATTGATCGAAACTACTTTCTAAACTATTAGACACATCTGCTTTTCACGTCGATGAGATCCGATTTCAAAAATTGCATATCCAAATGATGCATCGGGAGACGGGAAGCCACAAACGGGTGAAGGTCCTCGAGAGTCCCTAACGAACTACTAGGTAGCTCATGCTTAGTATTCGAACTAATGCAATGCGTCACATTTCATGGCATGGACTGTGGATGCTCTACGAAGTGTTCTGTTTGATTATCGAATCAGATTTATTGTCACATACCGATTATCCGAGGTCGTTCCAATGATTATATCCTACAGTTCTCTTATCTACACTCCATGAAATCCAGAATATGTATGCAAACCTTTACAATCAGGAAGACCTTTAGAGTGTAAAGCGTAAAACATTATTAACGTCATGACAAGCAAGCGTACCTTGATATGTCAATCTAACGGGAGAGCTACTGCAAGGCGGCCTTAGCAATGCTCAATGCTAACATAGCGTTGTTCCTGGGGAAGTTTATGATGTATTGACGTTTGAAATGATGATTTCATTGCTGATAATTTCATTGCTAATGATTTGCTCAGGATTCTGAAAATGTCTTGGAAAGTCTCAATGATTCAGGATACTTGGGTGATTTATCAGAATATTTATGATATCACCATCTTCTAGCCTTTTTTGTACTTTCCGTCACACAGAGCTCATCTATCTCAAGCTTTAGCTAAGATGAGTACAAGTAGAGCTTTCTTCCGCACATTTTCTTTCAACAACCAAACGAACTCAAGTCTCTGCAAAAAATCCAGTCCAGAAAATCACCAAATCCATCATGTCATCCTCAGAAGTTCCCCAAGGGAATCCCACAGACAACGATTATGTCTCCCGTCCTGGCCACAAGCAGGATCCAATTCCAGTTCTGAGTGACGAAGCTTCTATTGAAGAAGGCAAGTTTTGTCTGTATTCTTGATGATTGACTTGAGCTAATAGCAGTGTGTAGA
Organism: Botrytis sinoallii; assembly: GCF_014898435.1. Classification (NCBI taxonomy): domain Eukaryota; kingdom Fungi; phylum Ascomycota; class Leotiomycetes; order Helotiales; family Sclerotiniaceae; genus Botrytis; species Botrytis sinoallii. Next base: position 2,569,009 of record NW_024066034.1, on the reverse strand, counting down.
AACCGCCGACAACGTCGCTGTCGACAAAAGCAATATCATCAATGATAAAACCAGACATGCCGCTAAGTCTGCTGAGACTTACCGAGAGCCTGGGGACAATGAGGGTTTACCTGAGGATGATGGGAGGAGTGCTGTTGCCCAGTAAATTTTGTTAAATGCCTTATAACGTCTCGTGCGAAGGGGCGAATTAGATGTAATATTGAGGGATCATGGCAATGGACCCGAATTCGATGGCGCCTTTCTCGGACGTGTACATTGTTGATGTTGACTTTACTCGAATATATATACAATAATGATACCGTATTACTTCCTGGAATCTCTGTTCAAGCTCAAGCTGCCACTTTGATCCCATTTTCGAGAGTGTGAGGCTCATAAATTCTCGGTATCAATCCCTCAACCATATCAATGGCTCCTTCCATGCTGTCCTTGTTGAACACAAAAAGCCCCTGTATGGCAGCCATACTGGTATGGAGCTCTGGTTCAACAGTCTTACCTTCTTCATTAGCAACAAGCCCAAGACTTTCTAGCTTTGTCAAAAATCGCAATTTTCCATTTCCATCCTTGTCAATATCGCCATAGAATCTATCCCACATCTCCGCAGCTTGATATCTTGTAGCTTCGCCAATTCTCTCGATCATATCAACTCGTCCAGGCCGTATTAGCGCAGCGTCAAGTCTGTCAATGTGATTGGTAGTGAGGAAAGCTATTCTTTCTTCCCCAGCCGCCACTCCGTCCAGTGCATTCAACAATCCCGAAAATGTTACTGTTGCGCCTGAATATCCTTCGGAATCTACCTGTTTCCGATTTACAAACGCAGCATCTGCATCTTCAAGCAGTACTAGGGTTCTCGGAGGTAACTTCGTTAGGAAATGCGCCAACTTGTCATCTGTCATTCCCCGCTCGCTCAAATTTATCATTGCGACCCCAAAGTTCAATTCCCCAGCCAAGGCCTGTATAAAAGAGGTTTTACCACTCCCAGGCGGACCATATAGAAGATAACCTCTACGATAAGGTATTCCTCGATCCACATACCATTGTTGCCGACCTAGAAAATCTGTCACATCATCGAGGATTCGCTCCTTGACTCCTTCGTCTAGTATTACAGAACTTAATGGCCTTTTTCGTCGCGCATCTCCGAATTGTCTCCATTCCATTCCAGAGCTCTTATAAACAACCGTTTTCCCTTCCCGCTGTGTCGCAGCTAATTCATGCGCTTCTGCAAAGATATCTGCGAATATATGTCGATGAGCGTATAATGTTCGCAGAGTAATTGTCTCGTGCGGTACACCAGTATTCATATTATGACTACTTTGCTTCTCCCGCTGGACTAAAATAAAAGCATTCTTATGCTGAACAACATGCCTACCATATCCCGGCTGCGCAAGAAATGTCGCAGATGATGGACCGCCCTCTAGTTGTTCGCCGGTCGTTCGCATAGAATAATCATGAACACGGGTGATTCTAGATGCGATGAATCCTCCAGGTGGTCGAGGAAGACATAGCCATGCTAAGATCCATTGATATGATGGATCCTCCTTACTGATTTCGAGATTTACCAAAAGACGACGTTTGATAGTTGAAGCTCCCAGTATCATGAAACGTCGACCGATGGCGGCAGAAGCTCCGAGACCTGCAAGACCAATGCCTCCGGCAAATACGGGATTATTGAAGAGCGCATCGAGAGTCGTCAGTGACGTTGTTGATGGATCAGGCATTGTTTGGTGGTGGGAGTAATCTTGGGATTATCGAGTCGCCTGAAAAAAGCTCTGGAATACCCGATAGTAACCGATGTTTGTGGGGGGATAAGCTTATCGAGCTTATATCAAATCGACTCGATAAGAAATCAAAACATCCAATTTATTACAACAAAACACTAGCCATCTTACATTCTCATTCTACATTGTCATCAGCATATGAGATACCCCTGAGACAAAGAAACACAGATCGCAATAACATTGGCTTAATGCAACACAGCAGGTCGTTGATGACTGGGACATCTAGAGTGCCAAAATCTGGATTGCACTGCAGGACCAAATCTCGATCGAGGAAGGCCTGAATTCTCCAATACGGAGTACAAGACGATAACCTCACAAGCAATAGGATTGATCAGGTTCTTTCAACCATGTCCTCCGGGTTATCAGTACTACATCCACGACCCTGATACATGCCAAACGAGCATCCTCTAGTGGGCTAACCTGTGTCGAGGCAGTCGAGTGATTGACCCACTTTCAGTATTTAGGAGAGGGATGATATTTATTCATTTCAGCTACTACATACCCAGGGGGAAAGTTGGCGCAGTTGCCGATGTCGTTTACAATATATTGTCAAATTCCTGCATTGTTACTCAATTTTTACATACGAGCAATTTTATAATCTGCCCATGATGACTATTCGAAAACTCAAAGTTGAGTGTGTTTGATGTGCAGTATTCCTAGAGCAATTGTGACTACAAAGTTTCACGAAGTCTTCTATCTGCTTGTTGGAGTGCTACGATAACCCTGTGGTTTTTTTTTCGCGACATAGGACGAGTAGACGATAGTAACATTCATCGTCTCTAACCAGCAAAGTGGGGTTTGTATGGGTCTTCAAAAAGGAACAAAGTGCACTAGTTAGAAAGCATTCAAGACTGGACAATACAGGTTAGAATCAAATTCGACGAACTACTTGAACCAAAAATATCAATATCCAAAACTACATGGAATCTATAAGGCTGTTCTAAAATCAGATCATCGATTCTGTTGCTTCACTTGATTGGGTCTATCGTACACGAAATCGTAAAACATCGGTGAAACCAGTGAAGCACCATGCGAGTATCTACGTATGGAGGGTGTTCCCAGGTTCACACGTGTTTCAATATTCCATGTACGCATTTTTAGAACATTTGTTACCCCGGACTTGATTACAAGTCCGTATTTCACTTATCCGCTGTAGTCGTTTCTGTACGTGAGGAAGCCTCCTTGAGATGTTGAGGTCGTACCTGTACGATTGAACCACAACAATTGATGAACGGCTGCTGCTGAATTCTTATTCTCATAAGAGTACAGCATTGTATATCCGTTCTCAAAATGACCTTAACTCTACCAAAATGGCACTTTGCAACTTAGTGTGGTTACTCTGTCGATGTATGGGATTTCTCAAATACATCGAATGTCCTGGTCAAAAACTGCCACGCTCAGACTATTGTGACCCTTCCTGAAACTCTGGTACTACTTGGCAAACTTTTTGTTCTATAAGTTTTAAGGCGACCAATCATTTTCATTTTGTGATAGTTTTATTTCCTTACACCTATCTATTCTAGACTCTATTCAAGTTCAGTTGCCTGACCCAGCCACATTCCCCGTCCCGAAAGTCAAAATTTCATCGACATGATAAGATGAGAACAAAACCAGTTGTGGATCTGGCCACACAATGCAAAAAAGTCCGAACCTTGAACGGCTCTAACAAAACCTCATGGACTCCCATCACCATGATGTTATTCATGGTTTTATTGTAAAATTCTGCGAGGCCGGCCCCCTCATGATTTACTTATTCAGTTAAACTAGACTCTTTTTCCGCAGTGACTGCGGGCAGTCTGAACCATGGGAAAGATAGCAACAAAACTACGGGAGATTAAGGAAGGATTCAAAAACGATGAAAACTTAACTCGAGGAAGAAAGGGCTTTGTTCGCGGAATAAAAGCATTACCGTCGTCGACAGGACATTATTTGGTTCGGAAGATTCCTTTCGTACGTTGGTTCCCAAACTATGCTCCAAGATGGCTTGTGGACGATATGATTGCTGGAGTAACAGTCGCATTGGTCTTGATTCCCCAGGCCCTGGCATCTGCAGCGTTAGCTGGCATACCATTGCAGCAAGGACTCTTTGCTAGCTGGTTGCCATCGGTCATTTATTTCTTCATGGGTACATCGAAAGGTATTACTTCTACATGAATTTAAGATTGCTTGATGCTAAGAATTGTAGACATTGCTACAGGCCCTACAACATCCTTGAGTCTACTTACCAACGCCGTTGTGTTATCGATTGCTGCCCAAGATCTTCCGATACCGCCAGCTCTCATTGCCTCCGGTATTTCTTTCTCGATAGGCGCCTTTTCTCTATTATTCGGACTCCTAAACCTTGGATGGATCCTAAATTTCATCACTGTTCCTATGCTAGTTGGGTTCCAAATGTCAGCAGCGTTAATCATTGTTCAAGGCCAGATTCCATTGATACTAGGAGAATCAGGTGTGGGCCAAGACTTTACGCTACAAGGAACGCAAATCCCCAATAACATTGCAACTACTCAGCCGTTATCATTGGCTGTTGGCGTAGCCTCCATAGTGATTATCATTCTACTGAAGCTCATGGGTAAAAGGTGGGGGCACAAGAGTAGTATCATCAGGATCTTGTCAAACTTACGGAACGCTTTCGTGATTGCTATTTCCACTGCGATATCCTTCATCGTCAACAAAGATCTCATCATTCCACAATTTCCCATCGCCGGGAAGGTAGCATTAACCCTACAATCTCCACAACTTCCGACTAAAATTGTTCTGCTTGTCGCCAAGAAATCATTCCCCGTGAGTTAGTCCAAGACCAATGCTCAATAGGCCGGACACTAATCTTCTAATTTTTACCTAGGTTTTTATAGCTGCTATGGCTGAGCATTTGATATTCGCCAAGTCATTTGCTCGTGAACACAACTATGAAATCGATGAATCGCAAGAACTCGTCTTTCTGGGGACCGCAAACATTGTGAATGGCTTTTTTGGTGGGATGCCAGTATCCGGATCTCTTTCTCTATCAGCAGTGAATTCAACAACTGGAGTGAGATCACCACTCAGTGGGCTTTTCTCTGCCGGATTTGTTTTTCTTGCCATCAATGTATTGACGGAAACTTTCCAGTGGATACCAACCGCAGCAACCAGTGCAATTATACTTATCTCTGTAGGAGAAACATTACCTCCAAACAGAATTCCACTCACATACTGGAAAGGTTCATTTGCAGATTTCATAGGCTTTTTTGTCGTCATGAACGTGGCGTTGATTGCAAGTATAGAGTTTACTCTTGGGCTTGGGTAGTCTACATAGCGCTCTACACTCTTTTACGCACACTATTCTCCTCGATTAGTCCGCTAAAGCCCCACGATCTCGAAAACAGATACAGTTTTGAAAGTGTAAACAGAATGAGTATACCTCTTCAGGGAGGGCGCCTAGTACCTCAAGGCACGCAACTCATTACGTTAGAAACTCCTCTCATTTACTTGAACGCGGAGAGGATAAAGAAAGATATTCTAGAAGCTATTTGGACCTATCACGAGCCGACTCTTTACGAGTCAACGGAACGAAATGGATGGAGCGACTATCGAGTTCGAAGGACTGCCGCCCTCCGTCGCAGGAGTAACATTAATACACCAACCAGATTTCTTCCCAGGCTTGAAGTCGTCGTATTCAACTTCACACGAGTCACATTCATTGATACTACCGGTCTCACCTACCTTCAAGATCTCAAAGACGAAATTATGGCCTATAGTGGTGACGCTGTAGAGTTACGTTTCGTAGGTATGATTGACGCTGTACAGAAAGAAATTCAAAAGAGTAGGATGGCCGTTGGGCACTTATCAAGAATCACAAATCGGCCTAGTCGCGGGAATCGACATAATATTTGAAGATCTACATGATGCGGTCGCAGCACCTAGAAGTGTTAGAGCATCTATGAATGGACTAGATTTTGGGTTTGTGAATTCGAGGAATGATATGGAACAATTTACGGATGAGGAGGCTTTTCAAAAGGGCAGGATGAACATCATAGTGACAAATGTTGTGACAAAGGATGGGAGGGCGTATAAGGAGGAAATTTGAATATACCTTTAGGTGCTTTGGAGTATTTTGGGAGCGATCTTTGCTATATTCACGAATAGAATAGGAATTATAGAAAACATGTATATGTGGAGAATCATTGCGGGAGGACGCTTTCCTGAACTACATAGTCAAAACGATGAAAGACGTCAGGAAAATCACCATTATCGACTCATAAATCTCAAGCGAATGATGATCTCCAGTCTGATTTACATGTCCTTTCAATTGGGCAAACTCATTCACTCGTATCATTGCTATTTCGCGAGAAGAGTTGGTTGAGTGGTCTGTGCGTCATCCTAATGTCTCCCAACTGTGGTGAGGACTTTCCCCGCATTTGAAGTTCCCAACAAACACAACGACAACTCCATGTGAAGCAACAAAGTACATCTATCCTTCCCAAGCTGTCGGGTATGACTACCTCGGAAATTCAAACTACTACGACGCTTTATCATTCGATTCAGTTGATTGATCGAAAGTCTTTGTGCCAACTGCCGTACCGATCATGACGAGTTTCTTCGCGACACGATGCATGCTCGAGCAACTGTGCCCAAATACTATGATGATTTAATTATAAATGCATCAAACATGGCATTACATGATATGCAATATCTGCGCAACTATACATGGATCGTTCGATGCACAATGGCGCAGCAATACCTCTCACGCATGTTAATCGTGCGATATCAAGATGTTGGATGAGGACAATTACGTCCGAACAACTTGACTCGGGGGTTTTGGCCTCTAAGCCTTTGGTTGTCATCGGGCCATTGACAAGAGGCGCTAATAGGAAGTTAAACTCCGGCATATTGACACGAGCATTGGATGTAGGTGTAACCTCCCAGAAACCATCCGAAGAATCGAAAGAATCATTTCCAGATTGGGACAATGTTCCTGGTTTGTTTTTGACAGCTTTGCCACTTCGGCACTTTTATTGCCAAAGCAAGGATTCGAACGACCGAATTCTCACTACTGCTATTGTTACACTCGATGGTTATACTGGAAGACTAACCTGGCTTGATTTTAACGTCATGCCTGACATGCCAAATAAATTATTCTTCTGCAGTTGTTGGTGCCTGGAAAGGGGCAGCATCCCAGGTGTGCGCCATGTGAGCAATTGCATGGTCTGAGGAAAGATTCAGGGAATACTGGAAGTGGAAGAAGAGCCGTCACTCCGCCAGTCCATCTTCTCTGGGTCGCGTTAGATAAAAAGTGGCCTTTTCTCTACGCCTAGCTTTCACAACACTCCGTCAATTGGTAACAGAATGACAAGCTGTATGTTAAGCGCTGAACCGAGTTTCATCTCGTCTCGGTCAGTTAGGGTTGAATCAACGGCGCAACGCTACCTCATTGGGTTGTTTTGGGACCAATTCTGACATCCCCGGCTGGGCGATAATTCACTTTGTTCTCACCCGGTCGATTAAGGACGATATAAACCTTTCAATATGCGAAAGGCGCCATCCCCTCGCATCGGGCCGTGTAACCAATTACATCACTTTTTGGATAGAATACAACGCATATTCTGCCGAACTGGCTCGGGAGGCTTAATATGTAAGTAAGAAGCAACAAATGAAGAGATTAATTTATCACTGTGGAAATGAATCTTCGGGTCGTTAGCTCACTTTGCGACATCTTCATTGATTTTACTGGGGACATTTCTCCTGGGCTTGTGGTAATTTCATCCAGCACGGCCTCGGTCTAAATGAAAATATGTCTCAGAGATCCCTTTAACTCTGCATATGCAGATGGTTATTAGCGGAAATTGCAAAGTCCTTCGGCCCTTGAGGCTCCGATATACACACATCAATGGATTTCCAGCTTTTCGTGTAAATTGGAACCGAGGCCGAATCATCAAAGAAAAAAGAGGGAAGGAAAAAAATCTGCGCAGGGTGGAATGTGATCTGGTAGAATTTTCGCGTTCTACAAAACTTACTTGCCTCAAGGGCTAAAACCCAATGATATTCAGATTCGGCAAATCTCATATCCTGGTATACTCATGTTTCTTTGGCTTCTATGGCTTTCAGGGCAGGCTGGAGAAGATTGGCGACATCTCACGAATCTTGTCAAACCTTGTAGCTGCATCTTTAATATTACTTTGGTTGTAACCCAATTACGGCATAGTTGTCATTTTGGGGTGATCACGAGCTTCCCCACAAGCCACCATCCCCAACATCCCCAGATTCTTACCCCGCCATAAAGAGCATGCAGAATATGCAGAACTTGCAGAGAAAATATGCAGAGTCTACAGAATACATGCGAACCACAAGTTTAGCCAGGCCCGTGGTAGTTTGTACGACTATAGGTCGGACCGGAGAACGGCCGTTACCAAATTCAGAAAATCTTGCTATGTAAGAACATCCTTAAATTTATCTTACACGTGGTAAATTTAAAATCTCCTTCCGTCTTTGTATGGGCTCGCTCGTGGCTTTAGTTGTCAGAATTGCCTTAAATTCTCTTGTCATGATGAATCTAGATTTTTGTTGTATGGGATTGATTTTCCGCTTGGTCGAATTCTGCTCACAAGGCCATTTTTCGGCAGTGACTCGGAGCATTTTATCCAGAATGCCACATCATTGGGCCCGCTTGTTGGATTAATCCGAATCCCAGATTTTCCTAATCCGCATTAAGCACAAGCTAATATCAACCACATCTCATGTTAAATGATCATGAGGCTGGAAATCCTCACATGTTACTGATGGGGTCCGAAATTGTACAAGACGCTCCCGTCGTACAGAAAATCTTGTAAGGAAGCTCGTGATAATGTCCTTGAGAAAGGCCGGAAAATATACAGAAGTGTCTCAATAATGCTCTAACTAATACAGATTAAACTAAGCTCTTACTCTTGCAGCGGCTTCGTCTTCTCCTTTTGGACAAACCACAAAAATGGTGCATCTGGGTACATGTAAGCACACTCAATATTTTGTATATAAATGATCGGTAATTTCCAATTGATCAACCTCAAATCTTCTCTCTATCTCAATTTTTCACTACACAATTCAAGCCTTCATCATGGTGAACTTGATCAAAAGCGTAGTCTTGCTTTCCCTGGTGCTTCAGTCATCATGTATGCAGTTCAAGATACCTCAAGTCGAAAAGGTAGTGACGAAGGTCATGAACAAGTTCGCACCATATGTGCACAACAAAGGAAAGCACTCCGACACGGCAGCCATCTCAGCAAAGGAAGACATGTCCCAGATCATTCCTCGTGCGACCCCTTATTGGTACGAACAAATCTCACATCAAGGAAAATCCGCATGGGGTCCTTCAGGATATCAAGTTTATCGCAACGTGAAAGATTATGGAGCAAAAGGCAAGTTTATCCAGTCACCGAGGGTCCTTGCTAACAATATCTAGGTGATGGTGTGACCGATGATACTGCGGCTATCAATGCGGCTATTAGTGCCGGTGGAAGATGTGGTCAAGGATGTTCCTCGACATCAACTACACCCGCAGTTGTCTATTTCCCATCTGGAACCTACTTGATATCATCATCGATAATAGACTACTACTTCACTCAAATCATCGGTAACCCAAACAGCTTGCCGACTCTTAAAGCCACGCCTAATTTTGTTGGTTTCGGTTTGATCGATGCAAATCCATACTACTCCCCCGTCCTTAATTGGGGCTCCACCAATGTATTCTTGAGGCAAATTCGCAACATAATCTTTGATATGACTAGCATTCCAGCTGCAACCACAGCTACAGGTCTGCATTGGCCAACTTCCCAAGCAACAAGTTTACAAAATGTTGTGTTTCAAATGAGCTCTGCTCCAGGAACTCAACATACTGGTCTCTTCTGTGAAAGTGGTAAGTACAAAAGAAAATCTAGGTAGTTCCATGCTAATGATAGAAAAGGTTCTGCTGGACTTTTGGTTGATGTTACCTTCAACGGCGGTCTTGTTGGTGCTGCCATTGGGAACCAGCAATTTACCATGCGAAACTTGGTTTTTAATAACTGTGTTACAGCTATTAGCATGTTTTGGGATTGGGGATGGTTGTTCCACGGCATCAGCATCAACAATTGTCAAAAAGGAATTGACATATCGGCAGGAGGTTCAAGTGCCCAAAATGTGGGATCTGTTATCTTAATTGACAGCTCAATTACCAACACTCCGATCGGAATCATAACTGCTTACACACCCAATGCGACACCGGACACAGCTGGTAGTCTCATACTTGAAAATGTGGCACTCAGTAATGTTCCCACAGCCGTCACTTTGAGTGGTGGATCGACGATATTAGCTGGTACAAGTGGAAGCACGACCATTGCTGGGTGGGGTCAAGGCCGCCAATATGTTCCTAGCGGTCACTCTGATTTCCAAGGCGCCATCACTCCAAACAGTCGACCCGCATCTCTACTCAGTGGAAACAAATATTACACTCAATCGAAACCTCAGTACAATGGCTTGTCAGTCTCATCATTCACGAGCGCAAGGGCAAATGGTGCAGTTGGAGATGGTATGACCGATGATACCGTTGCATTGCAACGCGGAATCAACAATGCAGCAAGCGCTGGGAATGTCTTTTTCATAGATGCAGGTACTTACAAAGTGACAAGCACAATAACAATTCCTCCTGGTTCAAAAATTGTAGGCGAATCATATTCAACCATCTTGTCAAGTGGCAGTTTCTTCAATAATATGAATAGTCCACAACCCGTCGTACGAGTTGGAACAGCTGGTCAAACGGGACATGTCGAATGGAGTGATTGTTTGGTTTCAACACAAGGCCAACAAGCTGGTGCAACGTTGATCGAATGGAACCTCGCGAATTCCGGTTCAACACCATCTGGAATGTGGGACGTACACACACGAATTGGTGGTTTCACAGGATCGAACCTACAAGTTGCTCAATGCGAGAAAAATCCAGCCACTACCACGATCAATTCGAATTGCATTGCTGCTTATATGGGTATGCATATTACAGCAGGTGCCAGTGGCTTGTACATAGAAAATTCATGGATTTGGACTGCTGATCATGATTTTGATGATCAATCTTTGAGACAACTCGACATCTATGCAGGAAGAGGTCTATATATCGAGAGTACTGCTGGACAAATCTGGCTGTAAGTTTATCTTTCTGGAAATGACATGGAGACTTGCTAACAATTGGCAGTTGGGGTACTGGAGTTGAGCATTTCACTTTGTACCAATATCAATTCGCCAACACAAAGAACATATTTGCTGGTTTTCTCCAGACCGAAACACCGTAAGATTCTTAAACCATTGTTTGTATCATCTTGACTAATAACATTTAGATACTATCAACCACAACCACTTGCCCCGGCACCCTTTAGCCTTGTTTCATCCCTCAATGATCCTAACTTTAGTACCTCTTGTGCGGGTTCTTCCGGCAACTGTGCTGCAGCTTGGGGCTTGAGAATCATCAATTCTCATGACATTCTTATATATGGAGCGGGACTTTACTCATTCTTTGATAATTATTCTACCAGTATGTCTTCTACTAAACTTCACCCTTTACTCTCATGAACCATACCATATGTATGCATACTAAAACCTCACAGCTTGCTCCAACGCCGGTGGCCCCGAAAATTGTCAAAGCAATATTTTCAGTCTCGAAGGCACAATCTCAAATGTCAACATCTACACCTTAGCTACTGTTGGCACCACGAATATGATTACGAGAAATGGACAGAGTCAAGCGGTGTATAGTGCGAATATCAATGTTTATCCTACTTTGATTACATTGTATAAGTCTGGTTAAGTATCTGGCGTCTTTGATGGAGATTCCTTGCGAGTAGTCATGCGAAGATGCAGATTGTATGGGTGTAGGTGTAGGTGTAGGTGATTGAAATTGGAATTGGAATTGATAGTTTGGAGTGAGTAGATTGTAGTTGGAGTCTGGCAGTTGGGTGTGGGTTCGGAGGAAGCGATGTTTTGTTCTTCACGGAAATTTATGTCTATCTATCTTTCTTTTCTGGATAGCATGAATATATATATTCCTTCTTTGGTGGAACTTTTATGGCTCATATGTATACAATGGTTAAATTACTGAATGGGTGATTCGAATTCGTGAATAGCTCCATTCATCCATCTCCTCTCGCCTCTTTTCGCCATCCAACTTTATCTTACCCATCCATCTTCTACCCGCGAAGCCATCCATCCGATCAATCCATCTATAGAGAAATAATGTCTTAAAAATTAAAATCTAGCCAACGCTTCCTCTATTCATAGCCTATCATCTTATCTATCTTTCATACGTGGTGGAAATAACCTTAAATTCCATCACATGTAGATCCCTACATTCGATTCAATCCCTGTCTTATGAGCCTCCTCCGTCATTCCTCATGCGAACCTGGTAATCGTGATGCGGGGTTGCGGCATAGCGGGGACTTATAATCGATATGATGATTTTGAGGTCAGCATACGTAGATAACACATACGGGATGCATTGTTGAAGAGTAAGTGTGGAAATCTTTATTTGTGATTATTGAAATAAAACTGTAGGGGGGGATTATGATGAGGGTAATGGATTTTGATTTAGGTAATGCAAGTAGCAAGTCTGGGTGCCTATAATAGATACTAAAGTATGGCTCTTAATATGTCCTTTTCATCATTTATGTCGCTCACTATAATACTGCAAACCAAGGGTTTAGAGTATCTAATAGTGGTCATTTATTCTAACTTATACGTGTCTACTATATACTCAGAGAAGGAAATCCTCAAACTTCATATATCATATTTGTATTTATCACTGTTGTCTTTACAATTCATCACGTCGCGATATTATTTTGATTTATTTTAGTTAATTGTATTTTTTTTTGTTTTTTTGTAAGGGGATTTGAAATTGTAAGGGGATTTGACATGAGGAAGTTTGACATGAGAGAATTTGACAAAAGGAAATAGATTCGAGAGAGATTCGAAAGAGATATAAAGTAAGGAAATTCAAGTACGAGTAAACAAATAGATAGAAATAAGAAATAAAAAAACCTACCTCTTACCCACCTAAATCTAAACCGTTCCGAACCCTCCCTCATCACCTCTCTGCCAACTATTTTCCGGCTCCGGGGCCGCTCTAGTTGTATCTTCCTCTTCTCCCTCCTCTTCTTCTTCCTCTTCTTCTTCCTCCTCCTCCTCTTCTTCCTCCTCTTCCTCCTCCTCCTCTTCATCCTTCCTCTTCTTCTCCGCAGCCTCCTCTCTTGCCTTCAAAATCTTCGCAATAGCAAACTCCATCCTCCTCTTCTTCTCCGCCTCTATCCGCTCCATTTCCTTCTCCATCTCCTCCTCCTCCTCCTCCTCCAACTTTCTCCTCGCTCTCTCATCCGCCTCAAATATATCCCTAAACCTCCTTCTCTCCGCTATCCTCGGATCTCTAGCCGGTACAATCGCATTCGGATCCGTCTCGGGACCGAACACCACCTCCCCGGGACTAACATCCTCCTCGACCTGCACCTGAGTTCTCACAGCCGCCGAAAAAGGATTCTGCACACCCTCCGGCTCATACAGATACTGAGAATCACCTCTCCGCCAGAGCTCCAGCATCTCCAGCGCCGTCAGCGCAACACCCTCATCGGAACTCGCCGCCAATCTTTCCAGTCTCACAATCTCCCCTTCGGCGAGTTGGCCGCGCCACCAGCGATCTTCGGCCGCTTCGAATTCCTCAACGTTGTGCGCGCGCGCGGGAAAAAGTCCTTGGAGTTTCGTCCCGCGGTTGCGATGATCGATGGTGAAATTATATCCCAAGAGACGTTTTTTGATGGTCGGCGACACTTCGTAGAATTGGCGGCCGCGCAGCATGCGTGCGAGGCCTGCGGAGCGAGTGAGTAGCTCGTGGTCCTCGCTCCAGGGTTCGCCGATGGTGCTTTCGAGGGCGTCTGTTAGGGCGGCGGCGTAGTACTCGTTGATGAAGGGGACGGGGCCCGGGTACGGGTTGCGATTAGGATCCATTCCTGCGCCTGAAGGGGCGTATTCGAGGAAGGGGGTAGAGGGCGCGCGGAAGAGGCGGTGGAAGGGACGTCCGAGGAAGTTGGATGTGTTGGGGGCGAGGGCTTCGATTTCTTCAGGGGTGGTTCCTTGAAGGAGATGCGAGTGTTGGTCTTGAGTGCGTTTGGTGAATTTGACAGCGCCGGGGAGAGCGCGGAGAGGAGGATGACGAACCGGTTTTGAGATATCCAATCCCGGGTTTGAGATTACGGATTAATTCTTCCTGGCGTGTTTGCTCTTCCGCACGTTTCCTCTCTTCTTCGAGGACTTTCGTCTCTTCGCTTATCTCTTCTCCATCTACGCCTCTCCATCCCTCTGGCTTCCACAATTCTTCTTCCTGCGGCCCCAAGTCCGTAAACTCGGGTTTGGAGCCCGCGCTTCTATCGCTCGGGTCTCTCTCGCTTCCGATATCCATGCTACTCTTTTTTCTATTTTTTTCCACCTTCTCTTCAAACGCTCGTTTTCTCTCCTCTTCCTTCTTCACCGCCTCTGCTTTCCCTCTCTTATTTTCCTCCTCCCAAAATTTCGCCGTAAACGCGCGAGCCTTGGCGGCTTCGCGTTCATAGTGAGATAAAGTGGGGGAAACCGATTCGGTGCTAGAATTAGTACTTGAAGAGGAAGAAGAAGAAGGGACTCGGAATCCGGTGTGCGGGGTGGGAGTAGGTTTCGGTTTCGAGGTAGTGGTATCTGGTTCCGCGACATCTGGTTTCTCGGGGGAAACATCAGAAATGGGTATCTCGATTGCCACTCCAGGGTTCGGACGCGTAGGAAAAGATTCTGGAGAGTCGGATTTTTTGCTAGATGGTTTTGCTGATGAGGGTTCGGGTGGGGGTTGGGGATGACTTACCTTTGTGGAAGGAGAAAAAGAAGGATCGGAAAATCCGACGTCGATGTCGAGTTGTGATAGATCAATTGGTGTTGCTACCACAGCTTCTGGTTTCTTCTCTTCAGGTTTCTCAACCGGTTTTTCGAGAGTAATAGGATTAGGATTGAAAGGATCGAAACGACTGGATTTCGAACCCGAAGATGATTTTGGTGAAGGTGAAGATTGATCGTCTTCTCCATTATCATTATCATCATTATTATCGTCGTTGTCGTTATCATTATGATCCTCATCAATAGGTATAACATACTCGCTCGGAGCCTGCGTATACCAATGATTATAAGCTCCATTTTCCAACCACCTACCTTTTCTATTCTCATAGTACAGTGCTGGGCCCTCTAGTTTCAAAACTCTCAGTAAATCCACCAAGCCACACCACTCCTCTCCAAAAACAGGTCTATACATAACCCCACCGGGTTCATATCTTCCTCTCCCAGTAATCCTCTGATTCCTCTCCCCTCTCTCCCATTTCTCCCCCTTAACTCTCGAAAGCAACTCCCCAAACCCCCAAGGGTCAGGACTCCTCGAGTACTCAACCAACCCCACCAAAACCCTCACCCAATTCCCCACAACCTCCGCATCCAACGACGCCTCATGTCCGCGAAACTCGATCGTATCCGGTAAAACCCTGTCGCGCGGTCTCGTCTCCGTTCCCATGCGATCAAAATTCCACGCCGTCTTATGTCCCACAAACGAATGCGCACCTGCGGCCCCCTCACTCGCTACACACGTACGAAAAGCATCTCTGCTTTCGCACGCTAGCAGCGTCGCGATGGTTTTGAGCACGCGCGGGGATCGATTTAAAATCCTGCTTGTATTTCCACTGGAAATACGTGTTTCCGCGGAAAGAGACACAATGATCGTTTCGGGAATCGATACGATGTTCCGGATGAATGGAATCGAATTGCGGTTCGAAGGCTTGGATCATAGCGCCCAGACGACGGAGGTGCGGGAGGGTAAATCCCTGCGTTCCGTAGCCGACGTGGACGTGAAGACCGCATGATTTGTTGACGGTGACGAGGGTAGTTTTTGCGCATGATTTTACAGAAATCGGCAATGTCCTCGGAGCGCATCTTCGCAGTAGTAGTATGCGGGAGTGCGGACTTCGATGGGGTAATAGGTGTAAGCTTGCCAATCGGCGTAGGCTTTTTTGTGGCGATGATGAGGGGGTTTGGGAGGCGTGATGGAGCCGTCTCGAGTTATTTCCCACATGGCGAAATTGGAATGGGCTTTTTCGGGCTCGGTGGGGAGACCAATGGAGGTGAGAGTGCGTTTGATGTGGTGCGTAGATGGACCATTCGTTGGCCCAGTTTTCTTTTCCGACGGGGATTTGGAAGTAGGCTGGTGCGTTATCTTGGGGGGTCGAGGGGAAGTAGACGGTCCGTGGATCAGAGGGGTTGGGGTTTTCGATAGAGGGTTTAGCGAGAACGGCGATGAGGAATTCGAATTCGATTCCAAAGGAGGGGGTGTCGGGTGACACCGGGGTCTTCTTGGGGACGTGTACGATATTCATTTTTGCTTTGTTTATATATCTCTATATATGTGTATGTTTTGTAGTGATCAATCTATTGATCGTGTATATCTATACCTAGTGTAATGTGAGTAGATGAACTAGAATGTGAACTTACTAGTACGAATTGTAAAATGTAGAATAGACCAGCTACTGGAAATTTTAGTTATAGTGTTTAGATATCAGTTCGATTGATAGAAAGATATAATAGAATGACTGTTGTGGAGTTTTCCTGAATTCTTGAGTGAAGGAAGGGGGACAGTGAGAGCTTAAGTACTCGAATAAAGATGATGAAGACAATGGTTTGTGAAGAGGGTAAAGAGATGAATGAAGGTTGAAAGAGAGAGAAAACGAGATGAAAGATAGATAAATATTCCTTGTTGATAGACAAAGGTATTAGTAGGAAGAAGATCTATCACTCACTAGAGGAAGATGGATAACTTCTATTGTCAATGGACAAAGACATCAACCAAAGAATTCAATCTTGCTCATCAATCCCTTTTAAAGAGACAATAAATCCGGGAAGAAATCACCCAACTTATCGAAAATGAAACTATTCCAACCAAACCTTCAAATCTCTCTTCATCCCCCACAAACAAATACTCATCCCTCTTTCCCTTCTCGCTTCACTTCCCGCATCCTGATTCATCAAACAACTCAACTCCATCCCACACCAAACAATCTCCCATCTCTTCAGCAACTTCCCCACAAACAACCCCCACATTCAATTCTTCTTCCCCAAGAATTCCTTCCCGAAATCAATTCAGATCCGTTCCCTCCATCTCCATCCAATCTCTCCCATCCCCAATCCAATACCGATCAAAACCTGCATAACAAACTCCCAACATTTAATCCAACTCCTCACAAATAATTCTCATTCCTTTTGAATCCTCTCCTTAACCTATCACAATCATTCAATCATTCAATATTTAAAACCACGAAATATTTCAACCCTACCCCGCAGCTCCTCCCGCCCTCTCCCTCCTCTCCCTCGCCTCCTCCCTCTCTCCCGCTCGCCCGCTCTCCTCTCTCCCTCTCCCTCTCCTCCTCGCGCCCCTCTCTCCCTCTCGCCCTCTCGCCCTCCGCATTCCCCTCCCCCCCCTTCCTTCCTTCCCAATTCCCTCAACCCCTTAAGAATCGCGCAAAACTAATAACCCAATAACCCAATAATCGAACAACCAAGAAACTCACAACAAACCACTCCCATAATCAAACCACACCTTCATCTTCCCTTTCCTTCCCTCATCTCCTTCCCTCATTCCCTACCCCTCATTCCCCATCTCTCCATCTCTCAATCCCTAATACCTCCATCCCTAATAACTCAAAACTCACAAACAATCTCCATCTCTTCAACAACTCCGCACAAACAACCCCTCATATTCGATTCTCCTCCTTTCCTTTCCTTTCCTTTCCTTTTCCTTTCCTTTCCTTTCCTTTCCTTTCCTTTCCTTTCCTTTCCTTTCCTTTTCCTTTCCTTTCCTTTCCTTTCCTTCCTTTCCTTTCCTTTCTTTCCTTCCTCCTTTTCCTTTCCTTTCCTTTCCTTTCCTTTCCTTTCCTTTCCTTTCCTTTCCTTTCCTTTCCCTTCCTTTCCCTTCCTTTCCTTTTCTTCCCGGCTCTAACTTTCGCCCTTTTCTCTTTTATCTTAATCATATCCTTGTCTTCCCTTCCCTTCCCTTCCCAAATCCATCTATCTAGTTCTTAGCCCTAGCTCTCAAAATCCACAACTCAACAACTCAACAACGTCCCGCAGGCCCTCAGTCCCCTCATCCCCTCATCTTCCCTCACTCCCTCATTTCCTCATTCTTTCATTTCCTTATTTCATCTTCCCTCACTCCCTCATTCCCTCACTCCCTATCCCCCAAAATCCAACAACTCACAACTCACAACTCACAACTCACAACTCACAGCTCACAGCTCACAACTCACAGCTCACAGCTCACAGCTCCTCTCCCTCTCCCTCTCCCTTCCAACAACCAAACCAAACCTCAAACCCAAACCCAACCCAAACCCAACCTCAAATCCAACCTCAAACCCACCGCTCTATATATATACACACACATATATATACACATAAATACATAAATACCAAAACATCCACCTCCCCCTCCACCTCCCTCTCCCCCTCCCTCTCCCCTCCCAGCTCCCTCAAGAATCAATCATTTCATGACACCAAACTACAACTCTCCCATTCTCCCATCCTCACCTTCCCACCCCCCATTCTGTCATCCCATTCTCCCATCCTCCCATTCTCCAACCCTCCAATCAAAGAAAATATCAAAACCCATCCATCCATCCATTCATCCATCCATTCATCTATCCATCCATCCATCCATCCATCCATCCATCCATCTATTCATTCATTTATTCAAAACATACCTAGATAGATAGTAAAATCCAATTTGACTCCCTACCTACCCTACCTACCTACGGAATCATACATATCTGTATATATGATATGTATATGGATATACATATAAATCCTTAATGGTAATTGTAATGGTAATTATCAATGGTAATTGAAACAGTATACCCCGTTAACCTAACTCTTCCTCCCCTTCACTCACATAATGTCTGTGAGGATAGCTTGTCTAAGAACAAAGAAACCAATAGAAAGCATATCTCGAGATTTCATTGAGATTTTGCTGAAACACTTGTTTGCCGCCATCATCACAATCCCACATTGATCCCTCGTAGAATAAACAAAATATAATCTCACTCAAAGCAAAAGATAATCAAAAGTTTTCTGACACGCACAATCGCATTATTGTATATACTATGCTATGCTACGCCAGTATATGAATATGGTATGTAGTGAAGTCGAGCTCAATCAGCTACCATTCTCCAATCTCATCTCAATCATTAATCATCCCCCCTTGACCGTTATTAAAATATCTGCTATAATAAAACCAGCAGCTCAGCCACTTCACACATGCCTTCGAAGACATTTAATGGATATACATCGATGTAGAAACGTGAAAACCACGAGCCATAAACACCAATGCTAATCAGAAAAAGAAAAGGGACAACAAAAACACGCGCTAAAAACAAAAACAATGAGGTGGAAGCGTAAAAATTATACACATAATCACCATCGGATGATTCAAAAAAATCTCATGCTCTTTGTAAAGATACAAAGATTATGGTCATTATTCCCAAATCTATCGTCCGAACTTCCTTTTTAAAGCATCAGACCAAAGACAGCAGCAACACCTGCCGCGAAGATACCGGTACCATATTCACTACCAATGTTCAAAGCTGAGGCGGCGGCAGAAGAGGTAGCGGCGGCAGAAGCGCTGGTAGCGGATGCAGCGGAAGTACTAGTGGCGGTTGCAGAGGTGGTCGAACTTGCGGAAGTGGTGGCAGGGGCGGTGTAGTTATCTGGATCCAATTGACCGCAATTCTTTGCTTCGGTCTCCCTGCAAAGCTTTTGAGCGGCGGCATCGTTCTCACCTGCGGCAATGCAGTTGGCGAAAACGGTTTCGCAAATGTAGGTTGGCATGGTTTGTTTGTAGTATTGAAGACCTGGAGTGGATCCGTTGGAAGAACATGTGCAGGTGTAGTTCAAGGAATCCTGAAAAGAATGTCAAGTCAGTATGTGTGAATCATTCAACTGAAGATCGAGCAAGAATTCTAGTAAGAATGAATTTTACTTACAGTGTCACAGGAATTGGCATCGACTGCACCACTACATAAAGTGCCACAAGTGTTGATCTCGGCGGTACACCATTGAGCTGTGGTTTGTTATCAGTATACCTTAATTCTTCATGGCATAGATCACAAGAGAACATACATCTGGTAACGGCGTCAATAGAGCTTGGTGGAATAGTATCGTTGGAAGATTGAGCTGCAACGAGAGCAACGATGCTAAGACCGACGATTGACTTGATAAACATCTTGGTGGAAGGTGGTGGGATTTTGTTGAGAGTGAAGAAAGTTGATTATTAAGTATTCGTGGAAGGGTTGAAGATGGAGAGATTGAAGTTATTCGGAGATCTTTTTATTGGACGATGATGGGGAGAGAATATGGATTGTTGAGATTTGTTAGAAAAAGATGGAGGAGGAGGAAGGGAACAGGAACAGGAAGAGGAATTGGCGATAGAATTTATTATTTATTAATCGATTAATTAGAGAAGGTGGTTGGGGTGCAGTATTTGATTTTAGAATTTATCGTGAAAATGTATTGGCCACTGGCTCGCGTGGTAGGAAATGCAAAGAGGTGAGTGAAAGTGAATAAAAGTATCTAGTACCCTCTACCTAGTCGTAATTTATTAGGCAAGTACTAGGCAAAAGTACTAGGCAAAAGTACTAGGCAAAAGTACCAATGGCAAAATTCAAAAGGCAAAAAGATCCCAAAGAGGTTACCATCGAAGAATACCAGGTGGAAAGCGGGAAAGCCATGATCGCATTGGGTTAGACGGTGGATCCATTGGTGAGGTGAGGACGAATCAATGGACTATATCAGACGACTAACTGAGATAAGGTTAGCTCGTCAATCTATCCGGATTCTCTCCACGTCAATCCTTGCTCATGTATTGCATTAGTTTGAGTGGTTGGAGTGGTTGGACTGTTTTTTGCTGTTGACTTTGATGATTTTGATGACTTGAATGACTTTTGGTACCTGTCTGGCGTACCAGATATGTTGCCAAGCTTATCTCCTACTAGGTACGGTCACACGTTCTTCACCTTTGATCCAATCAGCCAATCAACCAATGAGAGATGAAACTCGTATTGTTGTCATTGTTGTCATTGTTGTCATTGTCGTCGCTGGCTTGAGATTTTTAATATTACTGGTACGACCTGGGTAGGTCGGTACGGGTAGGTCGGTACGGGTACGGAGTACACACTTTCTTGACTTGTGAGTCTCCTTTCTCGTATTTTGTTTGACCTTACTCTCGTCGTCGTCGTCGTCGTCTTCTCTATTACTAATACCTACCTAGTTATATCTTCTTTTTCGGTACCGACTTATTCAATACTACTAGGTAATAGATACTATCAAAGTTACAATTAAGTACACAATAATATATAATACTCCCCCTCATCTCATTCCTTTTTTTTCATCAAGGGGGTTCATTCTTGGTACTAAACTCAATTGAGTATTGCCTTCGGAGCAAAATGGTAAAATGGAGTCTTGAGATCCGTGACCTGGTCAAAAATGAAATTACTTTGCAACTTTTTCTTTCCTTTCTTGAAGTTTCTTCCCTTTCTTCCCTTTCTTCCCTTTCCTCCGTTCACTTCATCCACCCTTCATCCACCCTTCTCTACCCTTCCCTTCCCTTCCCTTCCCTTCCCTTCCTCCCCCTTCCTCCCCCTTCCTCCCTTCTTATCGCATTTTTATCACTTAAAATTCCCATCGCAACCAAATCGTTCCTGATTTGAGACGCTAAAAAGCTTGTTCTTTTCATTCTACAAGGATTCAATTGATTGCCCGTATGAGTTAAAGTGGACTGACTGATTGGAACATGAACAACCCAAGTCCATCTAGTATCTACTTTCCACCTAATAAGTCATTTTTCCTTCCATTCTTATCGGAAATGATTAATCGCCCGCCCTAAAAAGCGTTTGGTCTTACCAGCATTTCTTCCTCTCTCGATTGAAGTCGTTGGTGTTTGATGTTTGATGAATGTGAAATGGTAAGTGAGTGAGTGAGTGAGTGAGTGAGTGAGTGATCAGCTTGATGACGCTCCGCTGGGCCACTGCCGTGGAGGCTTCTTCGCTTCGCTCTGATGATCGGATCTGATAGAATCTGTACTCTGTATTCAGCATCGTCTCAGCATCCATGGTGATTGGTTCAAGAGCAATATGTACCTTGATTGTATTTTCACTGAAGCAACCGGGAAGCTGCTCACGGTAATTGTGGCTACTCGACGCTAATATAGATTGGGTTAGATGGAAATTATCCACTTCTTCGCGACAGTTACACCTTTTTCTCTGTTTACATCCGAGATCTCTTCAAAGGTACAACACAAGACTCTAGTAAGTACAAAGTCAAAGTCAAAGTCACAAAGGGTACAAATCAATGCACAAAGGGATGCAATGTCATCAAATACGACCCTTCCTTATTTTGTTATCAGTGAATGGGAATGGGAATTCTTCAAATATCTTTACAGTATTTACGTTATCAAATACATGATATAATCCCTAGTATAATTCATGGTCCTCTGCTGTCTTCTCTCTATTTTATGCTACCCTAGTACCTATCGAAACATTGTGTACCATCGCTTCTTCAAACTCCTTCCCTTTGAAGCTCCTGCTGCTCCACCCAAGCTTCACTTCTTCACAAACATCATGCTTTCCTTCATTTCTAGCCAATACCCGTTTCTCCTTTTCCTTACACGGTTAACTTAACGCTCGCCAAATCTACACCGATCGTCAAACAATCTGCATAACAATATCATTCATCTCAAACCATCCAAGCTATCCTAAGAAACCTCTTTCAAGTTCACGGACTACTATTTTCTTTTCCTCCGAATCAAGAAGCTCGTCCCAATTGACTAAAAGGCTAGCTCAACGGACCATTTCCGTTTAGCTGGATACCATCTTAGTTTCGTCGGGCTCTTCCTCAAGACTTACAGTCACAGACTCACCACTGACCACTTTACTGTGTCTCTATGACAGAAAAACAATGGTAACGATTGAAAATTAGCGACACTTGGTTTTTTTGTTCGGGACCGGTAGCTCCGGATGTTCGGCGTAATCTTCGTTCATTCGTCAACGGTGAGTCAAAAATGTTGAACTCCTCGATAGAGACGAACGAGTGCCAAGACCCACATGTGATCTACGAACACATGATTAGGAGGTTTTTGAAATTGAAATTGCCTTTTGGCGATGAGCAAAGCTCTTGGGCATCATTTCAATCTTGAAAGTGTTTTGGAATTGGAGACTTTGTTCTTCTCATTCATCTTGACTGTCCTTCAATTATACCTCGGGCTCGTGTGGACCTGAGTACGAGGTATTAATTTGAGTGAACTCAATTTCTAGCGAGGCCTCTTTCTTAGACAAGTTCAAGTATCAAGGGGGAGTCTCCTGAATTCTTACAACTTATCCCATTGACTGACTTAAGGTCACGTATGAATGAGAGCACCAAATTAAGAAGTTTCGCCTGAAATGACTCAAGCACAGGTCAAGGTCTCCTTATCATACGAAGAGTTAATAGCCAAGGGTAATCAATAAAGAAGTCTCCTGAGCAGTTGGTCCAAATAAGTTTTTATACTCAGATCACTTTGCTTCCACTCCTATTCTTCGCTTTCTCCTGGCAAGTCATATTCTCAGTACGCCTCCTGTATTCGCAGTTTTCTTTTCACAAAGTTACCCCCATACCATTCAAATTACAACACCGCACCCTCTTAACTCCTTTCTCAACAATTCCCAGCAAGGTATCATTCAAAGATGTTCATTCGAAAATTCCTAGAACAACTTTGTCTTTGGCTAAATAATCTTATTTGACCTGGTGAATATATTCGGCTTTGTGGTATTGTTCCCAACTTTGTTATTCACTGCTGCACTAATTTTGGTTTCAATATTATTTGCGAGATTTGTCAAATCCCATTCTATCTTGCTGTCTGAAGATGGCGGCTGCATGGGTGGACGGACGTAGGGGTGAACAGCAAAGAAAACCGGAGACGCAGAGGGAAGGGAAAATGTTAGAAGAGGGATTTAGGACTGCAAAATGAGTTGATTGCGGGGAGGGATGCACGATCGTTTGTTTGGTTTTACTCGAACCGAAATCCGAAGATAGCCTGATTGAGACCAATGATGTGTAGTTCATCTCCTTGGTGTGATTGTTGTGAACGAGTGTTTCACTCTGCATCTCAACGTCTATTGCTTTTGTGTTCGAAGTGTCTTGTCTTTTGTTGTCAATCATGGGTCGATCATCCTTGATTTGTCGAGAGTTTTCGAGATGGTCAATTGTGATATTCATTGAGTTTATCATGATTTGATCCTTCAAAGTCGTCATTTCACATCCGGCTCGCAATCCGAACCACATCCCCCTTTGCCCACCGCGATATAATAATCTTCCAATTGCGCGAAACAGTCACTGGATTCAGACATTATATTATCGGTCATATTTTGAACCTCCCTTCCGAAAGACCTTCATTGTAAAGCCATCATGTTCTTCGTTGGCAATGAAGTCTACCATCTCGATGTTAGATGAGGCCGATGTTATGATTGTTTCGTGATCTACGATTTTCCTCAGAGCTGACGAATTGGGATTTTCTCTCAATATGCGACAGAAACCTACCTCTTTCCTTTTCGTCATTATATGACGATGGGAAAACCATCAAATTGATCTTCAGCAGTCCGGCACATCGTTTATCTCTTTTTGTCAATCGCAAATTCTCTGTTTCTTAAGAAAATTATGCGATGCTTTTAGTCAGGGATGAAAATACTGGTCGGATAACAATTGCGACCAATTTAATGAAAAGAAGTCTGCCGCGTGTGCCATTAATCACAAGTTTATGCATCATTAAGCCGCTATCTAGCACTACCTAGGTGAGGTTCCCCACACACTAACATTCTTTCCCCAGATTGGCATAACTGAAACATGTTTATATCAACACATACCTTGTGCGTATTAACCTTTTGTTCTTAATATATGAAAGATCATGTTGTCTAGGCGATTATGGACAAGGGTTGAGGAGGGGATGAAGGAAGGGCGAGGCGAAAGAGAAAGACCAAGAGCAAAGCTCTGATCATAGTTGAACTGCCAAACTTCAAGTAGGTATTGGCACTAACTATTTGCACCTACGAGTTACCCACTTCGAATAAGTTGACATTTTGACAGTTGCCCAATGACGATACTGCGGGGAGAACTTGTCATTGCTTTTATATTGCGGCACATGCTATCTAGAGTATCATGAACAGGAGGTGAAAGAAAGGAGACGAAATAGGAAAGGGAGAGAAAGGCTTTGGTTAAGGAGGATACGATGCTTTTCGTCAACTATCTGGAAGAAAATAATTCCCCCGAGGTTGATAAAATTTCGAAGTATGTACACCCATATATTTCCTGCGCTTTCATCAAATTAACAAATTTGACAACTTTTGATTGTTTGTACGGTTTGACAGTCCTTTTTTCTGGTTAATTGAAGAGAGTCGCTTCTGACAGGGGAGAGGAGGGATTTATAATCCGTGATTTTCAAACGCTCAACCGCAGCTCGGAAGCCGACTTCCGTCTTCAATGTCAATCGCCAATGAAGATGTAAGAATTAAAGCTTAATTCATCAATCCATGTTCATCATAGTTTTGCACCGATAACACACGGACTGACTTTACGATTTCTTTGGTACTCGTATCGAAACTCTACTTCATAACTAGACAACAGTATTTCTTACTCTCATGAGCTTCTTCACACTAGTATTTTGGTGCTAAATATATTAGTCACTAATTCAATTGATAGAATCTTAATATTATTGTCGAGTAGTGCTATGAAGATGATATAAGCATTCTTTCTTCAACTATCTTATCTTCACATCCAAACAGAAAACATGATTCGGACCTCCGATCTCATCATCGAACGGACCCCGCCATTACCGCAAACGAACGATAATGAGACGGTGAAAGATGGGAAAGAAATGGATTATTCTCAAGAATCCACTTCAATTAATTACACCATTGAAGAAGAAAAGAAAAAGAGATTCTCTATGATTAAGGAGAATAGGATCATGAAGTTTTGTTGGAGTGTGGTTACTTATACGCCGAAGAGATGTCGATATGATGTAGATGACCCGCCAAAATTCAGTTTGTGGATGAATTTGCTTTTTGCTTTTGTGAGTTTTTCTTCTTGATTTCTCAATGAGAGCTTATGGTCTTGTAATCTTGCTGATACATTTTTCATAGGCGTGTACTTTCACGGTGGCAAATCTTTATTATAGTCACCCTATCCTCAATATCCTAGCGGCCGAATTCAATGTCACCAATGAACGTGTATCAATTATTCCTACGGTAATGCAAGCAGGCTATGCATCTGGACTGTTGCTTCTATGTCCTCTGGGAGACATCTTCAAGAGACGTGCATTTGTACTATCATTGGTATTTTTTACTGCGACTCTGGTACGTTTACTTGAAAAGACTTTTATAAATAATCTTCATAATGAGGAATGAATTCTCAATGTGCTCTTATGCTGAGGTTAATCATAATAGTGGCTTGGTTTATGCATCACCAACTCGTTTCCCGTGTTTGTTGGAATATCTTTCATCACAGCACTTACTACGGTTACTCCACAACTTATGCTTCCTTTAGTAGGGGATCTAGCACCGCCAAATCGTAGAGCAACTTGTTTGGCTATTGTTTCTTCTGGTCTACTACTTGGTTTGCTGATCGCTCGTTTACTTTCGGGTATTCTGACACAATATACTACTTGGCGAACCATCTATGTAGGATCCCCTCCCACACATCGCTTATCGTATTCACTAACAATCCCTCAGTGGTTTTCCTTCGGCGTCCAATATCTCATCTTCATCCTTCTCTTTCTTTTTATGCCAGATTACCCAAGCACCAACCCCGGATCTTTCAACTATTTCTCCCACCTACTAAGTATCCTCCGCTTACTCTTCAAACACCCCCTCCTAGTCCAAGCATCTCTCATCGGCTTCTGCACCTCTACAATCTTCACCTCTTACTGGACAACCCTCACATTCCTCCTCTCCTCCCCTCCCTACTCCTTCTCCCCCGTTCCCATTGGTCTCTTCGCCCTCATCGGCATCGCCACCTTCATCCTCGGCCCCATCTACTCCCGTCTCATCATCGATAAATTCATCCCCCTCTTCAGCGTCATCCTCGGTCTCCTCTACTGTCTCATCGGCGTCGTCATCGGTACTTATATTGGCGAATTCACCCTCGCGGGTCCGATTCTCCAAGCCATCTTCATGGATCTCGGGATCCAGACAGCGCAGATTGCAAATCGGAGCGCCATTTATGAGATTGATCCAAAGGCGAGGAATAGAGTTAATACGGCGTATATGGTGATGGTTTTTTTGGGGCAGTTTGACTGGGACGGCGGTGGGGAATCGCTTGTATGCGAGAGGAGGCTGGGTGGTGAGTGGGAGTGCGGGGGTGGGGTTTGTGGGGGTGGGACTGGGAGTTTGTTTTTTTGAGGGGGCCGTGGGAGAAGGGGTGGGTGGGGTGGAGAGGGGGGTGGGGGGTTCGGAGGAGGGATTTGGGGATTGAGGGAGAGGAGAAGAGAGGGGAGGAGTGGGGAGGAGTGAAGGGGAATGCTGATGAGGGGGTTTTGGAGATGGGGATTGGTGAATGGAATGGAGAAGTTGGTGTTGTGTCCTCTCGGGTGAGTTCTGTACGGGAATCGAAAGTTGGGAGTTTGAGAGTTTGAGAGGTGAGGGGAATCGGATAGGCAGAAGTCTAGTTAGTGTCTTTATTGCTTGTTTCTTGAATATCAAGATAAGATACTTGATGTCTCGAAGTCCTGAGATTGAGACTGAGACTGAGGCTGAGGCTGATACTGAGACTGGATTATATGTATGGATGGATCTTTAAATTTTATTCGATATAATTCGATATGATATGATATGATACAATATAATATGATAAGATACTCATCAACGAGGCGAAATGAGGGATGTAGAGTAGAGTAGGGTAGAGTAGAATGGAATAATATCTGAGATTTGATGATGATGATGAGGATGAGTATTTAGTATATATCTAGTATTAGACACCTAGGTAGATATATCCGTGATGGTGAAATTAGAGGGGATTGTATGTATGTATGTATGTATGTATGTATGTATGTATGTATGTGTATATATACCTATGAAAAATTGATTTAACATCTTCAAGTGTTTAATTCAACATTTTTGAATTATTTGAAACATATTGGAAAATGTTTTAATTATACTTTATTTGTTAAGTAATTATTTATTTTTTAGTAATCTTATACTTTTATTAAATTTATTTAGTAAATAATTTTAAAAAAATTATTTAAATATATTTTTAGGAGGCTATAATAGTTTTAGTTTTATATTTATTATATATCTGTTTTGATAATTATATTCATTTTAGGTTGGATTATGTATTATAGGAGTATTGTAATTATTATATATGATTGTTATTCTTTATATAAGAGATAGATATTAGGAAATGTAAATATATTATATTACGAGCATCGATGTGAGATCGGCATCGAGCAACCATTATTCCGAAACTGAAAAGTTTTCATATAACGTAGTTTATCAGTGCGTGTACCATATCAGTACGTGCACCACTCATTTTACATACAAAATTCGTCTGTGCATAACCGTGCACTTTCTTTATTTATTAATATAATTTAATTTTTCTTAAAAAACTTTATAGTTATTTATATAAACAATAAGAATTTCTAATCAATTATTAGAAATTTGATTTAATATAATAGTTATTTTAAAAAAAGTTTTTTTGTAACGAAAATCGTGACAATTTCAATCTTTCTTAAAATATAATGAAAATATTTATATAAAAATTATATTTCTGAATATTTGAATTATAATTTTTATCAAATATTTTCTTCTTTTCGAAAATAATGATTAATTATTAAAATACAAATATTAAAAAAACCCTGATTTTAGTATAATTTTGAAGTGGTGCACGTACTGATATGGTGCACGCACTGATAAACTACGTTATGTATAGCTTCGAAAAGAGGTTTTGAAGGAATTAATGAAAAGTCCTATAATTTATCTGCACCTATTATATACTAGTCTTCACCTTACATTGACTCTAACATATTGATGTGAAATACGAGCGGTTTTGCGCACAGACCTCATGTTGACTGATATCTTTCCAAGAATGTTAGAATTGACAACTATCGATACCTAGGTACGGACGACACTTCATTCCATCTTCATCAATCTTCCGCCGGCGATCAGTTTTGACAAACTGCTTATTGCTGGTCAATAGAATGGCCCGATACAAGTCGATGCTTGTGGAAGAGTGCGCCCACTCTTGAGGATAATGGTCGTTATGGAAAGCTTACATAAAACCCACAACTCCACATGTTGGTTCTGACAAGATGGATAAGTCGGGTACCCCACTTTCGGGCCACCCCTCTTTTGGGCCACCTTAAAAATTCATATTATATAGTTTTAAAATATCATTTATTCAACAATTACTCGGCATTATAATAAATACTTAAGACTACACTTTTATTATCATTATTAGTATTTCCTATATCAATTTTACAATCTCCCGCTGCAATTTGTGTTTTTCTAATCTCTTTAATTTTAGAAAACTTTGAATTTGAATTAGTTTTCATTTTGTGTTTTTTTTTAGAAACGATTTACTTTAATTGATGTTTTAATTGCTTTATTCGATATTCAGATTGCAGAATTTCATAATCTTTAATGTCAAATTCCTTAATAATTTTTCTAAAAGTTGGTGGCGAGTATAGAGATCGATCTCTTCGCTTTGAAGGAATATATACGAATATGATTTTAAATCATTAGTTTTTCAAGGTATTTTAAAAGTTGAAATTGTGGATTCCTTATTTTATTGATGTACAGGATTATTATCAGAATATAAATTCTGATTCATAACTTCCTTATTGCTATTCTCAAGCAACAATCTGGATATAATAGGCTTAGTGTGGTTTAGAGGTTATAAATCTAAAGCTTTCTATTTAGATAGTATATTATATTCTGTTAAACTATCCAGTCATGCTTTCTGATAGTATATAAGGAAATTAGTCTTTCCAATTGCTTTAGAATTTGATAAAGAAGTCAATTTATTAAGGTAATGCCTGTATATTCTTTTGAGAGATGAGAATATGAATAAATCAAAAGGCTGTAGGATGTGTGATATATATATGGTGGAAGGAATAAGAGGTGTATATTGTGCTTAAAGCATTTATATATAAATTCAGTAGTTTTATGATTTCTATGCTTATTCAATATAAGGAGTTTTGACTTATCCGGTGAGGGGGGGGCTATCTAAAATATAAAGACCTTTTTAAGTTATTCTAGGGCAATATCATTTGTAGTCCATTTATTATCTATAACAATAAAATGCTATTCTTTATAAAGCTTTAAATCAACCAGAAACCATTATTGTTATACTGATTTTCCCTTCAATATAATAAAAAGATCAAGAGCTCTCCCTATAGCTGAGATGCACTCTATAAGTGATATCCAAGCTCTAAAACTAGGCTCCTTTTTCTGAATAAAACGATATTCTGAGCTTCCTAGAATTAGTCCATTTAGTTCCTGGTCTTTTTGTATATCTGCTTTATCCATATTATATTAGTGCTGAGGTTTAATATAACAAATTGAAGACAAATCCAACTTTAGGAATTATTACTAATAATATTGATAGTATACTTTTGATATATACTGAATCGATTCTAATTTATCTTTTAATTCTAATCTTTAGATTTCTTTTAAAAAAAGTTTGTAATCTATTGTTTTTCAAATATAGAATTACTTTTTCTAATATCAAAAAGATGCTTCCTAATTTCCCGAATTTGCTAATATATAGGATTAGTATCTAAAGACTTTTGGATTAATATTTAATCTGCTAATCATTTTTTTTGTATCAGGATTATCTTTTATATATATTGTATACCTTTTTTATAAAATAAATGATTATTTATATGATTTGAAGAGTAATCCTTGGAATCCTATAATCCAAAGTAGTTTATTGAATTGAATATCTATTCACTATTACATATAAAGCTAAATTAATATCAAGTTCAATATATATCTTAAATATAATGTAAATAATAATATATCAAATTTTAAATCAATTTAATTTAAACATTGTGAAGTTATTAAAGATAAATAAGAGAGATCCCTTCTTGCAATGAGCTTTTTTAAGATAGCCCAAAAGAGGAGTGGCCCGAAAGTGGGTACCGATTTACCTGTTATTCTAGCTCGATTTGATATGCATCCACGAATGATGGTCATCCACAGATATACCGGTTTCCCAAACCGATTTATTTGAACCGATTCCAGTGGTCGGGACCGAATGTCGTTGGTTGACATGTCCACGGGTCGTCAGCATGAATAATAGAATTGCCTCATTAATCCCATGAGCCACTTAAACCAGTGAATGTCTTTGAGATTGAGTGATATTCAAAATGTTAGAGCCTCCCAACAAGTGTTGGTGGTGTCCTTACATATATTGGAAACGCACGTCTGAGGCTGAGTAAAATGTGAGCAGTTTTCCCCGCACCGGAATTAGTGAGATTCTTCTGATGAGATTCCTTATTTCTTCGTCTTGTCTTCTACTTCTTATTTAATTTGTCCTCAGATCCATAAGTAGACTGATGTTCGTTTACACGCAACTATCTATTGTATCTCATTCTTCATTTGAACCAACCATCATGACAAAATCTTTCGAAGGAGCAGAACCTGCTATCTTCAGTACGAAAGAACTTTTGCCGAATCTTGTCGATGCAATTGCTGCAACGGAACCTGAAGCTATCTTTGCAGAATATCCTGTTAATCCCGTCAGTTATGAATCTGGCTATCAAAAGTTTTCATATGGATCTTTAGCAAATGCTGCTGATGGTATAGCATGGTGGCTTCAAGAAAAACTTGGACCTGGAGAAGACTTTCCTACCTTGGCTTACATTGGTCCCAATGATATTGTCGTCAATGCTTTCTTATTGGGAGCTGTCAAGACTGGGTACAGGTGTGTAATCTGATTACTCCAATGCCATATTTGAACAAGCAATTAATATCTGCTACTTATCCAGGCCCTTCTATATCACCAAGAAATAGTATTCGTGCGCAAGAAAACCAACTTACTTTTACCAAATGTAAAACTCTGGTCACAAAAAGTCCCCAATAAGCTCAGTTGCAACCCATGATAGCTGCCCTGTCTTCAATGGGTATTCAAATACTCGAATTACCCAACATTCTGGACCTAATCGAAAACCCCAGGAAAAGTTCCCATTCAAGAAAACCTTCGAAGCTGCTAAAGATGAGCCTTTCGTGGTTCTGCACACCTCTGGAACTACAGAACTACCGAAACCTATCGTGTGGACTCATGATTACATTGCTACGGCCACACAGCGGAATGAAGCTCCTACCGGCTATGTTAACCAAATGGACTTGTATGCTGGGTAAGGAAAGCGTTGATTATTGGATTCTATGTTTTCCAGCTAACTTTGGTGAAGAGTTCGTATCTTTAAACACAATTTCCAAGTTTGCATGTAAGTTATTTCAAAATCAGTGGCAATAGATTGACTCTAATCCGAACAGGCAGCCGGTGTCTTCTTCGGTTTGATCAACGGAATATCAAGACGGAGTATTTCAATATATCCAATAGCTGGTCTTCCTTCAGCGAGTCTTTTGATTGACGGTCTCAAACATAATAATGCTGATATCGCGGTTCTCGTCCCACCCTACGTTGTTGGTCTTGCCCAAAATACGGAGAGTCTAGATTTCGTAGCCACAAATCTAAAACGTATCTTTTATCTTGGAGGTGCTATTCCACCGGCCGCTGGAGATATTATCTCTTCCAAGATTGAACTCATCGGACACGTGGGAGCCACGGAGACAGGATTCTATCCTTCCTTGAAGCCAATCAACGCACGATCAAACTTTTGGGGTCACCATCAATTTGATCCCTCCGCAAATATATCCTTTGAGCATCAGGATGATGACCTTTACGAAGCTGTTTGGAATAGAAACCTTGATCCGATAAAATTACAACCTATCTTCAAAACATTTCCGAAGCTTCAGCAATGGAGATCAAAAGATCTCTACTCGCCACATCCTACGGAACCTGATCTCTGGCTCTACCGTGGTCGAGGAGATGACATCATAGTGTTCCTCACCGGAGAGAAAACAAATCCTATTTCCATGGAACATCGCCTCAATCAACACCCAGAGATTCGTCAAGCTATGGTTATTGGGGCATTGAGATTTCAAGCTGCTCTTTTGATCGAACTTGTCGATCAAAGGGCAATGACTGCGACAGAAAGGGCAGAAGTCATTGAACGTATTTGGCCTGCTACAGAAGATGCTAATTTGACATGTCCGGCACACGCCAGAATTGCAAAATCTCATATCCTTTTCACGGAGCCAGGGCGTCCAATTCTAATCTAAGCAAAAGGAACTATACAGCGAAGTCCCACATTACGAGAATATGCTTCTGAGATAGAGAAGTTATATGTGGATGCTGATAAGATGTCTGCATATAGTGCATATAGTGCAGGTGAGAATGATGAAAATGAGGAGCTTGTCGATATTTGCAATAATGAGGCAGTGCATAAGCTCTTACGTCAAGCTGTTCTCAAGGTCACTAAATGGGATGAGGAAAAAGTACAGGATGAAGATAATTTGTTCGTTCAAGGAATGGATTCTCTGCAAGCGTTGCAACTCATTCGAAATTTGAGAAGAGCTCTGAACAAGCCTGATCTCGCCATCTCTATCTTATACACCAATCCTTCCATTGCCCAATTACTCCAATCGATCATCGCTATGTCTAAGGATGAGTCGAACACAAATACAGTAAATGCATCGAATCGTCGTCATAAGATTGAGGAAACTCTCCAAAAATACGTTCAACTTGTTGACAGGATCTCTAGTAAGCATGCGTTTGGGGAAAAGTCATCCCCAGTCAATGAACACGTAGTTGTCTTGACGGGTTCAACTGGTTCTCTTGGATCATATATCTTAAGGACATTGATGCAAGATAAATCTGTGTCGCATATTTACTGTTTCGATCGAACATCCTCTGCTCATTCCCGTCATCTGGAAAAGAATAAAAAGAACAACGAATCCACAGATTTCCCAGCCTCTAAAGTCACATTTCTCAAGACAGATCTCTCAAAACCCAACTTTGATCTCGATGACGAAATATACAGACGAATTCAAAGTCCTGCAACAGATGTCATTCACAGTGCATGGCCAATAAACTCCAACCTCTCGCTCGATACATTTAAGCCACAACTCGATGGGATAATTCATCTTTTGTCTTTCGTCTCTGCAATTCCACATCATGTCTCTATTCTATTCATATCATCCATCAGTTCAATTCTAGGTCTCGAATCAACACCCATACCTGAGACAATTATCGAAGATGTATCGGCACCTCTTCCAATGGGATATGCAGAGAGCAAATTTATCTCAGAGCGCATTCTTGATTATGCTTCCAAGACAAAGCTCCCGACCGTCGATATAAAGGTTGCTCGTGTGGGCCAGATCGCTGGCCCTGCTTATTCTTCCGGCCTTTGGAACAAATCCGAGTGGATGCCAAGTCTGGTCGTCACTTCTTTTCATATGGGATTTTTACCAGAAAACCTTGGTAGCGACGAGATGAAATTAGATTGGGTACCAATCGATGTCCTCTCATCTTCACTAATTGATCTCTCATTCTACAAAGATCCTGACGTCTCCGAAAACGGTGCTAGGGTATTTCATCCTTTGAATCAGACTCCTACGACATGGAATACTCTACTCCCTATTATCTTGGATACGTTGAACTCTTTGAATCCCAAAGTCGCGATTACAACAATTCCATACACAGTGTGGCTGAAGAAATTGAAAGACACGACGAGAGAAAATGCATCTAGTACTGCGGAGTTGGAAGAGATGTTGGAAAAATACCCAGCGATTAAATTGCTGGAGTTTTTTGAGACGTTGCCGCAGACGAAATGGTCGGATAAGGATGTGGAGATGGCGATGGGAGCTAGTGTGCATTTGAAGGGGTTGAAGGGGATTGAGGGGGCGTGGATGGAAAAATGGGTTGGGGGTGGATTTAGGCTTGGAATTCGGCGATAGGCAATACCTATCTTTGATTGATGAGACTTTCATGAGGGAATGAGATTTAGTGTTTTGATGTGGCAAGCCGGGGAAACGAATATTTTATTTTGTGAATTTGTTATCTTCCAATCCTTCCAGACTAAAACAATCACGGGGTTTCTTTTATTATGTCAGAGTCATGATTAAATTTATAAATCATCAAAACCGTGAATACTTCTAAGTTGTGGTTTCTTAAATTCTATTATTACCCAAGTGAAGCCACTTAATAAACCTCACCACCCATCACCAACAGTCATACCCCTATTATTTAAACAATGCCACCGACTTTCTACTATATCCCACCGTAGTAGGCCACGCGCTATAATCCGGCGCGAACAAAATCGCATCATTACAATCACTTCCCAAACTCGTGTTATTCAACCACGCCGGTTCCCAATAATGCACACCTCTCCCCAGTCCATGCGGGACATTCCTCACCACACTAATAACATCCTCCGTCCACTCCAGCTGACCCGCAACCGTATACGGAATCGCAGGCTCGCTACTCTCAGGAATCGGATTATATTGCCCATCGCAAATCGCCGGATAATCCGTCTCAGCCACGTGAACTGGCTTGCGATAGGTTTCCGCCACCCAATGCAGTGTCGTGCGCAGATTTTCCAACGTGGCGGCGGTCCCGTAGAAAGGATAGAAGGAGAATCCAAATACGTCCCATGCGGAGAGCGCCACGCCATTCGCGGTCAAGGCATCGAACCAGCGTTGTTGGAGCGTCACGTTCCAGCCATCGTCGATGTGGATCATGATTTGGGGTTTGTGCACGCCGGCTGCGAGGGCATCGTCGACGCCTGCGCGTGCGGATTTCCAGAGCGTGGCGAAGGAGGTGAAGTTTTGGTGGAGGGCGCTGGTGGGTTGGATATCTACGTCTACGTAGCCGGTGGGCCAGAGCATGCCGTGACGGATTTCGTTTCCTAGGGCGACGATGTCGAGTTTGATGCCGGCGTTTTGGAAGGATATTAATGTATCTTTTACGTATTTTCTAAGGGTTTTTGAGAGAGGCTTTAGCTCTGTGGGCCATGCGGCTGGAGGAGGTTGTTTACTTGGATCGGCCCAGGAATCCGAAAAGTGGAAATCGAGATAGATCTTGTATCCTTGCTTTTGCATGCGTTTGGCTAGATTGAGGTTGTATGCTAAACCGTAGGTGCCATCGACGGGGTCAACCCATTGACGAAGTCGCACACTGTTCATACCGCCGTCGCCGAGGATGGCTTCGGCGGGACGGGTGGCATTGTGTTTGAGAGTGTCTTTGAAAATGGAACCGCCTTGTTCCAGCATGAGGAGAGAGGATAAATCATGTCCTTTGAAGAAATATGAGGAATCTCTAGAGGGTTTGTGAGTATTTAGTGAGGGAGGAATAAAAATTGATATTCTTACCTTGAATGATTCTCTGGTCTTGCCAATGCGATGGGCAAGACTGTGATTAAAAGACCCCAGAATTTCATGATTTCTCTTAAATGTATTGTATTCCACACGATGAAAAAACCAAGATACTTCTCAAAAAAAGAAATAAAAAAATCGACACCCCCAGCTCCATTTATACAAAACCCCAATCTCCATCCGGGCTAAACCCATCTCCCCAACGCACACAACGTGTGCAAACCATGTATCGCAACCCCACAAACACGGCACGGGGCCGACACGCTACCAGAACCCTCACCCCTGTTCTCCGCGATCCGAAATCTCGGGGACCGGATTTGATTTTCCACCATACAGAGGGATGCTGGGAGAAAAAATACGATGTGCTCATTTATCCCATTCTCCACGTTCTCCGAAATCTAGATGCGGGTGTGGGGTATATTTAATCTGCGTTTAATCTGCGTGGATTCTGCACCCCTCATTTGGGATAAAGCGGACCAATTAGGAGATGGGATGGAATTAGTGGGGATAGATTTCCGGGGAAGCGAGGGGGTCTCCGATGCAGGCGCGGAGGTGAGGGATGCTTGGGGTTTGGATTGGGGGGCGGGGGGTGGTGCCGAGGAGTTAGTATGCTGGTCACGCGGTATGGTGAAGAAATATGTATGATGGTATTATTGTTCGGAGATTTTTGGAAAGGAAGTTGGATGCTGATTTGGTTTGGTGTGGTTTGGTGTGGTGGCGGTCAGAGTAAAGTTGGCGAGGTGAGGACCGAATTTTCAGGATTGTAAATTTACTTCGTGGTGTAGTGGGTAGTAAAATAAGCGTATTCTACCCACTCTTGGTAATCTTCATCATTGATCAGAAAAATTTCTGAACAATTAGCTCAACGGTCGACGCAGGGGATTTTACCCAAGAATTTCGAGCCACTTTTTGTTTTGAATCGTAAAGCGGCGGTAGATATGGTTCTTGGGTGATGCTGGGGCGCTGAATCAGAATATGCGGATTGCGATGGAGGAAAATCCTGGAGGTTCCTACTCAGATTCATGTTAACTTTGAGTTTGGTGCTAATCAGCGTGTCTTTAGGGCAGCAATGGTATCTTGAATTTTGCAGAAGAAGAGTGCTACTACGTAGCCACAAATTCCAACCTATCCTATCCTAGATATTAGGATAGGAAGGCTCGATGGAGAGGAGTAGGGAGGCTCACAAAGTAAAATCTATGTCGGGAGTAGAAAGGAATGCTGACTAACACGTACCACCTCGCGGAAAGCTCCTAAATAAGGCAAATGCGTAATTGTTTAGAATATGGAAGTTTATGACACAGGTTGGAACGAAGTTTTCGACCGATTACTCAAAATATACTACTACTACTCACACACAACAATTTTCGAAGAAAGAAGTTTCCGAGAAATAGGACTATGGTAATATTCCAGTAATGTGAGACACTAACGTACAAACTACAATGAAGTTTAGAATCTTCAACTGTTACAGAAATACTAAATCATCTTTCTTCCTGTTTCCGAAAACACAGGCTTGATCCTGCCCTAGGAATGACAGACGACCGAAAATAAAAACTACGCGTAGTGTTCTTAGGCTGCACGGCTATCTTGGTATCGAAGTTGAGAAGAACGTGTTTTAGGAACAGCTTCAGGATATGGGAAGCATAGTATCTACCCGGGCTGGTGAGATAGTTAGCTGGGTGTCACTGATTCTTCCCATGTTGATATAAATATAGGATTGCTTACCAGGCATGTTTTCCCAAGCCCCAGAGAGGGTACGTCGAGCTTGTATCTACGAAATTCGATAGATTCTTGGTTCTATTCTCGTCAATGAAGCGGAACGCGTTGAATGTTAAGCTATCCGAGTAGTAAGTGGAATCACGCATGATGGCTTGTAATGGTATACAAGCCACGTCTCCCGGAAGCAGACAAGTTCCGTCCGAGAAAGTGAAAGGCTGAAGAACTTTCCTTCGGACTGAAATAGAGTCTGATGGGTGGTGGCGCGAGGATTCTTTCAAAAAGCTGTCGAGTAGAAGTAACGAATCAAGATTTTCTTCATTTGCCGAAAGCATCTCCGCTAGCTCGGCTCTGAGCAGTCCCACATATTCTGGATGTTCACGAAGATCTTCCAATGCATATACTATACTGAGGGCTGGCTGGTGAACGGCCGCGAACCAAATTCCCATAATTACTTGGACTATCTTTTGTGCCGACCACTCGTTCTTGGGTGAATTTGCATCGACGAAAAATTCGATGCAGTCGACTGGCTTGGGCCCTAAGTGTTTCTCATTGCTTCGAGCTTTTCTCAGACGGTGTTCCACCACGACGTTAAATGATCAACCAAAGTTTTTGATGCCTTGTGATTCCTCATCAGGACTGGAGCTACCAGCGGAGCCAAAAAGTCTGGCGTAAAGCGAAGGACCTCTGCAGTGATGATCAGATCTTCTGGATAATCCAGCACAGCACTCAAGAATTCAGAATTATTTGATAACTCTTCTCCGAAGAAGGTCAAACTATTAGCCGCAATTATAACTTTCTTTGCCATTGTGAAGCTGCGGAGTTGTGTCCAGATATTTGCACACATCTTTTCAGCGGAAAGCTCTTTATCAAATGTCTTAGAGATGATTCGCTGCAGTGGGAAGTGTAGTTTTGGGAGATGTGATCGAAGTACCCCTTTCCGTAACCCCCACTACCCGTGGGAGGTGCTTCCACCTTTTGCCCCCAGACACAAGGCTTTCGACAGGATGACGGCTACAGGGATATTTCTGAGTCTCGAGCGCACGGGCTGATATTTGGCATTACGTCACGTAGATCTAGACGTAACAGACAGAGAGCATGCAAAAAAGAAACCTGGCGGATCATTTCAATGAGATGTATTTGTATTACAGAAGTTCCCCTCAGCTGACTTCCTGTCCCCTTCCTTGCAAACCAACCCTCAGTTAGCCTTTTTCCCATCTTCTGCCTGTTTTACCTCTTCCACAAACCACTTCCCACCTCTCTCTATACCCTCAAGAATGCTCACATTTGGAGTATAACCAAGAACTCTCTTTGCTTTATCGCCGTTTAGGGTGCGAATGATCGTTGTCAGACGGACCGATTCCCTAGTAACTCTCGGCTGCCGGTTGCCGAAACTTCGTATCCAAGTAACATACTCCCCAATAACCGCCATGAGCAGTGCAAGCCATTTAGGAATGATCTTAATATCTTCGTCCTTGATGGGAAATCCAATCGCCGCAGAGATACGTCTCTGGAACTCCCAGAACAAGATTCGCTCATTGTTGATAATATTGAATGTTTGACCATCAACACGAGTTTCGAGCGGTGGTACCGGTTTTCCATAGGCGCGCAAAAGAGCTTGAGCTGCTAGAATATGTGCTTCAGCTAGGTTTCCGACATAGATGAAGTCGTATTCATTTTTGCCGGCACCGATCTGAAATTTTCCTTTTCCTTGTCGGCAGACATCGACGATCTTGCCCATACATATCGTATCTCGCTCACCGAAAGCGGTGGCAGGACGTAAAGATACAGTCAGCATTGAGGAGTCGCCATATTTTCGGTTGGCGGCAAGAATCTCGGCTTCAGCGACTGCTTTAGTAAGAGTGTAAACACGCTTTTGTGCTGGATATTGGAGGACTGGAAGATCCTCGTCAGCATCAATCAGATCGCTGATATTGTCGTGGATGACCGATGATGTAGAGGTATTAACGAATGCCTGAACCGTTCCTACTTTGAAAGCTGCGGAGATCAAGTTTTGGGCGCCGTTGACATTGACTTCTTGGAATACGGAAGGCTGAAGCACCATGGAGTCTGGACATGCAACATGAAAGATAGTACGCGGCTGTGCCTGAAGCATCACCGACTCAACACCAGGAAGACTAGTGATATCACAGGTATGATAGGTCACATTGGGGACTCGATTTCTGGTGGTATCGATGTCCAAAACGTGGATCTCGCAAGTCGGTTCGGATTCAAGAATATGATTCACCAGATGAAAGCCGATAAACCCACATCCGCCTGTGATTAGCACAGGGCTCAAAGAAGGAGTGCTGGTGGTTGTCATCGTACATTGAAGTTTCTAACCTTGATGTGGGTGTAAATGGATGGGAACAGCAGGAAGTCGAATCTATGCTTGTTGGCATCTTTCAAGGTTTTAACCTATCTATGTATTGGAAGGAGGTTGGTGTGGTGTTGGAGAGTGTTTGGTGTGGAGGCACAAGTTTTGAATACCTGCTTCACACCAACCAATGGAGGAACAGCACTCTCGTACCTCCGTAGGTAACAAATTGCAGGTTCTGGTAATGGTGGCCTGTGCCACAGACGGGCATGTTTTTTTTTGACCTGAAGAGCCCGCCATATCAGCGCAGCGTGGCGTGCCGCTCTGCTGCGGCGGGGTTGCGTGGTACCAACGATACTGGTCGGCATACGAACATACGATATTTGTCTTCTTGGTGAATCATTATTCGTTATTGCTGTTCTTGCACATGCTACTCGAAACAAGGATTAGATGAACCTAATGGGAAGATGAAACGACATGAAGAAAATTTGCCATTCAATAGGGACTTATACCAATACATGACTTCCATGGGACAAAATGTTTACGAGAAAGAGGAGTACAGCACGTATATCTTAATTAGTGTAATAATTGAATTCCAAGGATCTCTATATTCCTGGTTGGTGTATACCATACACACTTCGGTCGACATATTTGGGACGTTCCTGCATCGTGGATACTCAAGACTCGCAATACACAAGTTTGTTTCTAGTTCCTATAAAGTATAACTGAATGTACTGATCAAGAGTGCAGATGTTCTCTACAAATGGTATCACTTATCCATTCACGCTATTCTTTGCCAAACTGTCAATCTTGCCGCTATATTTGCGTATATTCAACCGTGCCTTTAAAATCATCGCTTACGCCGGAATTTGCTTCAAAGCCCTGTTCTATACAACAATTATCGGTGTTACTATCGAATCCCTCGTCAATTGCAAGCGCAATGGACTTAATGCGAGTAGACTTAGATTCTGCTTCAACTACAGTCACCCTATTGTGATTTTAACCTCAGTCGTAAACTTTTTCATAGACATTTATGTTCTTGTGCTGCCATTCCCTCTCATTTTAAGACTCTAGCTGCGCTTTAAACATTGGTTTGGCTGCCGTTTTTGCAGGTGGCATCGTGTGAGTGCTTCTTTTTACATCGTCTAATTACGCTAGTGCTCAATCTAACCGAACATCAGAGCTTGCGTGGCAAGCTTAGCACGTGTAATTGAATATTCTCTTCAATACAATAATCCGGATAACTATGGAATTAAGCAATCAATGCCGAAGTCACGTAAGCTATATCTCCACAAATACACGCTATATGTTCTTTAATAATGATACTGATTCTTTAAAGAATCGTCGAAATGAATATCGGAATTATTGTTACCCGCGTTTCCTGTTTTTCCACCTTTTTTGTGCACACCAGAAGCAAAGTATTCTCACTTTTCCAGTCGCTCCGGGGCCAGCTACATTCCACAGACTCTCGATCTTTCCCAGATGACCACAGCCGTAAGACGAATGATACAACAGCAAACCAAACCAAAACAGCGATTGAAAGTGGCGTCCACGAACTCGGAATGAAGGGTAGCCATTATATGGAATTTCAAAGCAACATATCAACACGAGACTTGATGAGAAGTAGTAATTGAACTTTGCTACACACCTTCTCTTGGGTGCTGAGCCGAGGTCATTTCTCAACTGGGATGGTTTTCATAGATTTAATGTTTCTGTGATTATACTTACATCATTGAATACCGTCGTCTATTATCTTTGAAAATCTATATCGGTAGTGCGGATACTGCTTGTAAAGTAACGTTTAGGTTAGGTCGCGAGGTCGCGGCTCCGCGTTCATAGCCTGCTCTGGACCTCGTGCAACTGTTGATATACATGTTGATTTACTTGTGGTTGTTTTTTTTGTCGTGTGATAAGAGACATGTTGTTGGACTTTTTATGGCATTATTGAGATCTTCAGGATGATCGATTGTTCTGATACATTGTTGGATATCATCTGATGCTGCTCTGGCAAATTACGCTTTTGCGTTTATGATATGTACTTCGGTTTATGGACGCTAAGCTTCATGTTGAGACGGATTGATTTTTGTCGTGGAATTGATTTGGGTATTTGGCGTTTTTCAAAGCAGATTTCTTGCTTTAGACAATGAGTTCTTTCTGTCTTTAAGAGGCCTTTGAACGATTTAAAAATTGGACATAAGTCGAAGCGAGTACTTCTTTTAGCAGTACAAGTGTGGTAATG
Source organism: Botrytis sinoallii (assembly GCF_014898435.1). NCBI lineage: Eukaryota > Fungi > Ascomycota > Leotiomycetes > Helotiales > Sclerotiniaceae > Botrytis > Botrytis sinoallii. The sequence goes on along the minus strand of NW_024066034.1, from coordinate 2,526,442 downwards.
CTTGAGCCTGTCGTCGAATGGCTCAATGATAAATTCTCGTAGACTCAGAATCAGACTTCATAACGAATTGACGATTCGAATCCTTCAACTATGGAAACAAGGTCAGATTTGATTGCTAGTGGATTGATTGCAAGTGGACGTCTATACCTGTATCAATACAAATTTTGTGACTATTGGTCGAAGCCACGCAGTTTTCAATGAGAATTCCACATGATTATACCTTCGTGTTGATCATCAATCTGGGCGTCTAGTAGTCGATGAAATAGGTCGGCTCACTAGGTCTCGAGATCATTTCGTGTATAAGTAGTGAATCGCTTCCAACTAATTGGCGAATCTCGCAACAACCATTACATCTGAGAACCATAGAAATCACAAGTATACTATCGGATTAAACTGGAGAGAGCGACAACGAGCCAAATTTTCATCTCATAGTAAACAATCTGTTTCACTAAAACACCTCAAAGTTATTACACAATGTCTCAAGATCAAGGAAAATCTGCTTCTAGAAAGAAAAAATCCACAGGGCGAGAATGGTCGGATCGCGACACAGATACCATCAAACGTTTGGTGAATGATTACCCCCATGCAGATTGGGAGACACTCCGAAAAGTATACGCGGAAGGGAAATACGAACTCTCAAGAAGTTATAGTCCATTAGTTATTCATGAAGAAGTGAAGGCTAGATGGAAGAAAATCGCCGAAAGGACGGAATTTGCCCCAGAACAATGGATGATCTTGTGTAAAGAACGAGATTCCAAAGATCAGGCCCGACGTAGCTACACTAAGATTTGGTTGGAGTTTTTTCCAAATTACACGAAGAAAACTCTTGAATTAAAGTATCGAAGTTTAAGTGATGAGGATATAAAAAAGTACCTAAAGGCATCTGCGACTAGTCAGAGGAAGATTGCTCGAACAGAACCTCCAGGGGGATATGCTTTGGATATGATTCCAGAAGATAATGCCAAATACGTCTATGCCACTTGGTTCGAAGGGAAAGAGAGGCGACTGATGAACGATGATCAGTATCTACACACATATTTCCTGAAATATGGCTTCAAGAATCTCACCATAAACGCCATAAGTCAATTCGTCAAGAGAATGAAGAAAACCGACAAATCGGTGCCTAGATCTATGCCTGCTATTCCCATCATAAAAGGTATTTGGTGGAATCACGAGAATCTCAATTATCTCAAAAATATTGTGGAAAATGAACTAAAAAGTGTTTTTCACGGAGACTGGAAGATGGTACTTGAATATCGCTTCGAAGGCTTAGGGCTAAATCATACCATGCTCTCACAGAAGTACAATGCTCTACGCTCTGGTAAAGCTGCGGTAAATATTGACGTGCGGATAAATCCTGCAAATCTGAATCTGGAGAAACAAAATAAAGTTTTTAAACGGGCCCATGGACTGAAGAAAATTGTTTGGGATGGCGCAAATGATGATTTTGCCCTAGCATACTACTCATATTGTGAGGGAAAAAGATCTCACATTGATACAGGGGTAGACGGGGAAGTGTTCCTGAAACGCCATGATTTTACAGATACTTTAATGGAGGTATACGATCGTGGCAGCGAACTTAGAAACGGGGGATCAAAGCCAAGTGGTAAAGAGATAGACCTAAGAGCTGGACCACCGGGAAAATACTTGATGGATTTAAAGGATTGGGAATTCCACGAATGGCTTTGTGACACTTCGGATCATAACCCGGGTGAAATCACTGACCTAATGAAGTATCATATGCCGCGATGTGCGAATGAACCAGCTGAAATATACGATTTACGGCGACATCTTTGGGATACGACGGGACATGAAGATATAGAATGTCCATTGAAATTCACTAGAAACCCTACTACTAAGACAAGCAAAAATACGAATAAGACACCAAGTAGTAGTACAAAGCCATCTAGTAGTCGAGAAGCATCACAACGAACCGATGCCCAAGATAATCGAGACCTATATGAAGTCACTCCACCACCTCCAAAGTCATCCCGCTCAAAGCAACCTGCAGAAGGATATGCATCAGGAGGATGGACAAGCGTAAAAAAACCAGCACCCGAGCAGCGACGTCATTCTCCATCTAGATCCAACGAGCCCGAATCACGAACTGCATCTCTTGCATTTCGACCAAGTCCTTCATCTGGTGGAGAGAGTCACAATGAGGCTTTAAGATCTTCACGTAGCAGAACAGAACCTCATCAGAGTGACCGCCGACAAGATCCCACTTCTAAGTCTCGCACTTCGGATAGCAATACTAGTAGATCAGTGGCGAAACGACCTGCTAGATCGCCTGAAAGGAAAGATGGTAGTAAGCGAACGAAAGATGGAATTGATCCACTAAGAAGGTAAAGAAAGATGGGAATTGATAGAAGCCAAGATACACTCGTCCCGAAACCGTAATACACTGCGTCATTCTCGATTCTAAATTGATGTGCCAAAAATAATATCAAACATTATCATATAAAGCGTATTGAGCTGCACTTTAGACTGTCCTCGCTATACTATTGTACACACTTTCATTGAAATATAGTGATCATACGGTACTGCGTGAAGGTCACATCTTGATTTTAAATGTAGGAAAAGTCTGGACTCCCCGTTCTGTATTTGAGAAATAACAAATTGTATTTGCTGGATGCTAATTTGGTAACTCCTTCCTATCCTACACTGAGTTCGCTCGCGTGATTCAAAACACATTGTACATTGTGTGTTTAAAGGGGTCGAAACAGAATCAAGCCAAATAAAAATCAACAATCAACATCCATCTTCACAACTCCACCATCCAACATGCGATACATGAGAACCAAGGCAAAAACCAATCTTGAGTTCAAGGGTCTTTCTGATCTGTCAAATTCAAAGATCCTCGAACTCCAGATCAAGCGCAAAGAGAGTCTCGCAAATTCTCTATGAACCACTGGGAGAAGTGCAAATAAGAGCTTGTTCCAACTGTTCGAGTAATTAGTATCCGCACCCAGACAGAAGAATAGGACAACTCACGATAGGAAGAATGCAGCACATGTCGATTTTTCCAACATCGGCGCAGACTTTATTGAAAGATACTGCATCGGTGTATGCAGCCGGTGCTGTTTGGTATTGAGTTAGTAACCTACTCCGACTGTGGGAGGGGATGCATACGAGTTTCGCAGTCTAGATCAGCTATATCAAGGACATTAGGGCTAGTTTGGATATACAAATCCGCACTGGATCCACTGAATATTCTGCTCTTTTTGAAAGTGGATTTTAAATTCATATTTGAATATCAAATTGTGGATTCTATTAAATAATCTACATTTTAATAAATTTAATATATTTCGAGATAAAAAGGAGATAGATTACTTTAAAATAATATTAAATAATCCATATTTTTTATTAAATTTATATAAGAAAACAAAAGTACGAATTGAAAACGAGAATTAGAAAAAGTAGTTTTTATTTTCAATCTAACAAATAATCCATATTTTTATAAATTTTTATAAACCTTTTATCTTATATTTATATAATATTATAATAATATTAATACTTCAAATACCTAAATTTATAGGGTATCTTTATTTTTCTTTAAATTATCTTTGATTTTGATTTAGATTACTTTATATTTCTATTCCCTATATACTAGAATATATATAGCTTAGTTTAAAAGTAGATTCTTTAATATTCTTTTTATTATAGTTTTAGATTTTATTAATAATTTAAATTGTAAATTGTTTTTTTCTTATTCACAATAAATAATAATAAGATTAATAATTCTGAACAGTTTATTTCTATCTTGATTTATAATTTAGCTGTTATTATTAGCTCTTTTTATTATACTCCAATTTCGAAAAAAAGAACTAATATTTTTGGTGAATTTAAAATACAATCTCTTCTTGATTCTAAACACCCTCAATATTATTAAAAACAATTGTATATACCTTTATGCACTTTTCGACTTTTAATCGAATTTTATTATAAAAAAACAAAGCTACAACACTTTCAATATACTTTAATTGATCAAAAACTATATGTATTTCTTTATATTATAGGCCAGTATAGAACTATATATAGTATAGCTGAAGCCTTTTCTTATTCTGAAGAAACAATCTATAGGTACAAAAAATACCTTATATAAATCTACTTATTGGTTTATTCTAATATACTTTAAAATGATTTTATCAAGTTTTAGATACTATAATAATATTATATCTATTAGTAATAAAGCTACCGGATCTAACTATACAATTCACTCTTTCTTGAATAATAGAAGATAAAAAATATCATATATATTTTGCAAATTGCCTAGAAGCTCTCGATAACACCTTTATTCCAGCAATAGTACTTTTCGAAGATTGATCTGCTTATTTTAATCAAAAAGGGTATATTGTATAGAATGTTCTTGTAATAGTTACTTTCAATTTACAATTCTGCTATATATTAATTGGTTGGAAAAATTCTGTAAATAATCAAAAGGTACTTTCAAATACTTTGATTTCAAAAGGTTTACGAATTTCAGAAGGTTATTATTATCTAGGTAATACAGGATATATAAATATTGGGCAGGTTCTTATTTTATTCAAAAAGGTAAGATATTATCTATAAGAGCAATTGGAATCCAATAAGATATCCAAAATATTAGAAAAGCTTTTCAACCTTTAATACTTTTCTTTATGAAATAAGATTAAGAGAATTTTTGGAATACTCAAAATGCACTTTTCATTTCTAATACAACAACAAAAATACCTATATATAATTCAAATACATATAGTTTATACTTTATACACTCTACATAACTTTATTTGATAAAATAACTTCGAAGAAGATTTATTCGAAGTTCAATTTGATTGTATTATCGATTATATTCCAAACACTATAGATAATATAATAATGAATTCAAGTAGTAACGAATTAGACTCTATTTCGTTACAATCTATAAACTACTTTTGATAAGGAATTGCAGAGGCTATATAGAGAGATTATTGTAAGGTGAAAAGAGTTTGAAAAGCGTGAGAAAAAGAAAAGCAATATTATATTAAAATAGAATTTGATAAGTATCGTACAGGACAATAGCATATCACGATGGAGGGGAATGATTGGACAATAATGGTATAAGTATAAGAATGTGTATATCTCCTCATCTACAGTTAGAACTGATCTCTTCTCGTAGAGAAGAGATCGGATTATATATTGGGTGATCTTTAGGTATCGATCACAAAAGCGGTGATCGGTCCTGCGGCCGATCCGGTTATCGTTATTCCGCTTTGGAGTATTCTATATAATAAATACCTGACCATCACATGATCTAATCCACATGGTCTACAACACCGTTTCCGTCACACACCCCCCAGATCGCAATGATCTGTATAAACAAACAAAGGAAATTAGTGCAGTTGTGCCTTGTTGGAGCCTCAATATGGTCTAGATCATACAATGAAACCATCTTATCCCTACCATGGCAGGGCTTTGATATCCATTCTCTATATGATTGGTATGAGAGTGTGATACAAAGGAAATTTTGATGCGCCCCTAGCTGTCGGTAAGTTGTTTGATTTAGGTATTATGGGGTGATATCTCTTATTTTCCATTATATTGCCTGAAAATTTTCAAAGGATTGTGGGTAGATGCTTTCTTGAAGCCTCACTTCGTTATGTATGCCTGCTGATCTGCTGTTACAAACAGAGAATACAGGTTCTGATCCTTGTATCCGCGGATGTATGCTGCAATGTCAGCATTGTTATCCGGATAGGGTAATTGAATTGATGATTATAACAATAGTGGCATTAGGTTGCCAGAGACATTCAGGAGGTCCAGGCGATCTCTGATCAAGTGATCTTGCCCACGTGCAGGGCAGATGTGATCTATAATACACACCCTTTCCTTCGAACTCTTCTTTCTCTAGATATCAACACTATTATGTTTTGTTTCCTTTCGAATAGATCACCCGTCTCCTGACAAACATGGTCCTGATCAGCCCAAAAACCCTGAAAAGACAAAACACCATGGTCGGCCAAGAAAGTATCCCTCTACTGTTTCTTCTTCTCCTTTTATTTATAATAAATTCTCTTTTGAATCTGTATTTGAACATGATTCACTTCCACCCCCAAGGTTCCCTACTCCGGTAGCAACTGATCCTCCAGCAACACCATTAACTGCTCGTCCGAGTAGTCTTGCTACCGTTAATCCTGTCCCTGCTCCTGTGAGCCCTACTGCTGATCGACCGTTAACTCAGCAGCCATTTCTTCCCGAAAACCTTCCTGGAAATCCCTTGATTGGTTTTCCTCAACTGCTCCCTTCTGCTCTACCATCGAATGATAGCCTTGCCGATTTCAATTATACTGCCTTCCTTGCTTGGATGTATCAAGCCCATCAATACTCTTCACTAGGAAGTACTATTAACCCCGTATTTCCTTTTGCCCCTATTGTTATTACTCCCCCTATTCCTGTTCCTGTTGCTACACAACAAGGATCTCTACCTGTAGCCCCACTAGAAGTAGATATTGTCATTACCCCTGGGTTGACCACATGCTAATTCGAAACTAGATATGATCCGCTCGAAAGCATGCCTTGTATAATACTACCCCAAGAGTTTGTCGTAACAATCCTGAATTATATTCCTTCTATAACTTGAAAGAAATAATTGTTCCTGATTCTCAAAAGGTTATTGCAATTCCTGTAGGATTAAGGAAAGATTACCAACTGGTTAAGATTAAGTGTGAGGATCCAGATAACTTTGAAATCCCCAATCCTCTCAATAGCCGATCTGGATTGATCACCGCCGCACCTGCTAAACACCGTCCTTCTCACGATCCGGATAGCTACTTTCGCGCTCCCTCTCCCTCACATAACAATCCCGATGAGCATGGGTTCTACAATCTCCGTACTTCCGATAGTAATCCCAATAATAACTTACCTCTTGCAGATCTTCAATACATAAAAACTGAAAGTGATTCGCCAAAAGCGTCTGCCAAAGCTCGGTCCTCACAACCTAACGAGTTCACCAAAAGGCCAGTAAACAATCGTCTGTATCTTGACTACATAAAGTCCTTGGTCTCTAGGCAAACAAAGATCTCAAGTAATTACCATAAGAATCTCGGCTGCACCAAGAGCATTCGTTATTGGAATTGCAAAACACACGTGTATGAGATCGCTTTAGATACTATAATCTCTATAGAAAAACTTTGTGCCAATGCTTACAAGGCATAGGATAAAAAGGTATGTACTTACTTCCACCCCCGATCGATCATAATATTGATAGTTAAGCTAGAGATTGGAAAAGCTTTGTGGAATTCTTCGAAAGCTCCTAGTAGAGTCTGAGACTCGCAAGTCTGCTAATCGTAAAGCCACCACAATCGATCTCACAAGAAAGGACTTTTCCACCAAAAAGTATATTCCTAAGGATTCGGTTTCGAAAACTTCTGTGAACAAAGATAAATCGCTAGCCCTTGTTCGACATTTTGAGAACGAGACTTGTAAAGCGAAGAGGCTTGCTGAGGATAAGCAGTGCGAACTCGATCTACTCTTGAAAAAGGAAAAGGCTAGGAAGCATGCCGGGTCAACTAAAAGAGTTTAATCTTTGGCTAAAGGAAGAAATGAATATATTTTTAGCTGGCCTCTTAATTTAACTCTTTAATCCACACACTGATATCCTGTAGATTGAGCATTGATCGAAAGCACTCGAACTTCTGTCGAGACAGATTCTTGGTTAATCCGTTTGTTATCATATCGGTAATGGGTAAGTAGGTAACATTGAAACTTCTTTTGGCGTATTCTTGATATAATCATATATTCTGTATATCAACATACCTGAGTTTAATAGTGATCCGTTTATTCTCCCCAACTACTAGGCGTATTGATTATACGTTATTACAGAAAATGATTACTGGTTTTTGAACCATAAGATCGATCTTTTTCAAAAGACATAGAGTAGCCATTGTTTCTTTTGCTATTCGTTCCACACCTAACAATTCTGCTTCGGTTGTAAAAGTAATCACAATAAATTAACATAATGCTTTCCAAAAAACTGATCCCCCAAAGAGTGACATAATATACCCTTGAAATGATCTTTTGGTTTCCTTATCATCTACAAACGATACATCTGAGAATACTAGAAGTTGAGGGATTGGCTAGGAACTGTATTCTATGGATAAAAAGCGAGTATTCCATAAATATATAATACAATGATCAACAGCTTTTATATGATCAGGAAATGGATTGATAAGGAAATGACTTAACTGAGAGGCTGCAAATATAATATCAAGGTGGATTGTGATTACTATATACAATACTAATCCTACCTTTTCTTGGTATTCCTTGATTACTGATATAACAACTATTCCATCAAACTTAACAAATTCGATGATTAACAGCGGTATACATGCATTACCTCTATTAAGCTTAAATTTCTTAGCGATCTTCTCAATATAGGTATTGTATGCTAGCCAAAGTTTCTTTGCAGATCTATCTCTCAAAACTCTAATCCCCAGAAACCACTTAGTATCACCTAGATCCTTGAGCTCATAAGCTGATTTGATCTGATCAGTGATCTTCGCAGCACTAGGTTCGTTGTTCTTATGATATATGACCTGGAAGTCATCAACAAAGAAGAGAATTAGTACGGTGTACTCCTTGTTGAAATAAATGCACGGTTCTTCTGTGTATCCGATCATTCCAATTGATCTTAGGGTTGATGTGAAATCCTTAAACCAGATGGATGGTGAATCACGGAGCCTATACAAAGCTCTATCAATGATTACCTTCTTTCCTGGTTTCTTGAATCCATCAGGTAGTAAGCATACTACAGGATTACCAGTTGAATTGCGCCGTGCGTTCACAAAAGCGTTAACTACATTGTATTGCTTAGTCTCAAGATCATACTTCGCAATTAGAGACATTACGATACAAAACGATTGACTCGCAAGTATCGCTGCATATGTACTCTCGATTGTAGTTTTCTCCTGTAGATCTCCCCTTACTACAAGACATGATCGGCATCGAGTAATAAAGCCCTGATCATCACTTTTGTAGTTGAATACCCAAACCAGTGGAATAGGTTTGGTAGACTCTGATCCAGAGTCTATCTCACGCCACGTTTCCCTTGAACACAGGTTATCGATCTCCTTTTGACAATCAGCCTTGAACCACGGTCCTAGGATGTGCTTATCAAGCTGTTGATATCGACTTGGGCATTTGGGCGCTTGAGAGAGGTGAATACGTGGATTATCTTCTGAGTTTGGAATCATTGGATCGGATGGCTGAACGTTCTTCGTTGCAACCGCTGCGGCGATCACATTATGCATTGTTATGAAGAAGTGTTTCTTCTCTTGGTCCTTGATCTCCTCGAGATTAGGCCAAAAGGTAGAATGGAAATCATATAGGGATTTGTACATTCTACTATGATTTCCAGGATTGATCCTTGAGTGGGCGAACTCAGAAATGTTGATATAGATATACTATTCCGCCTGCGTCTCTTCCGAGGAGGACTCAATCGTACTTGGTCTAGCTGATTATCTATAAATAACTGATATTGAAATGGGTTCAGGTTAACTTTAGGAATCTCTATCATCATGTTGCAAGCTCTCTTTCGGAAATGATCGTCCTGAAAGATTGAAACTTCTTTTGACTGCTCGATTGCTTTTTAACTAGATAATCGCTCTGGCAACTCAAGCTCCTCTATAGTATATTCCGGATTTGGATTCCAGTCTACTACCTTTCGAAAAAGCTCTGCACAATATCGGGTATAAGGTGAATAATCAGCCAATAAAAAGCCAGAATCACTTTCATACTCCACTCTAAGTACTACAATCGGAACCCTTGTGTCCTCTACATCCATTGCCTCCAAACTATCATCACCTTCTTCAACGAAACTCCCAGGATCAGGTACCGTTACCTCCTATTCCTGAACAGCTAAATTCACAGGCTCGCTATGTCCTATCCGCACTTGGGCGTTGTAATCCGTAGGAGTAACAAAAGCCGGTCTTCCATCCACATCTCCTGGCATCGGAGCAATATATGGCCATGGGTCCCCACCATCTCCTGACGCCGGAGAGCTGTCTGGTAGTCCGGGGGACAGTCGGATAAACTTCCCTTCGCTCAGTGTCTCGCCCACTCTCTGCTTTCCACCCCCCAGATAATTATCTTCTTTAGAGTTCTCAGAATGTGAAGAAGATGATTGATCATCTGAAGTGCGCGCGGTGAATGAGTCTAGGGACGATAGCTGGCCTGCCAATACGGTAAAGGTGTCTGTATCGTTATCATCGTTTTCGATGAGGGTTCCATCCATATCTACATGATTAGTAATATCCAACAGTCTAGCTGACCGCCTCAGCTGATTCGCAGGCATAGCATTAACCTGTTGACTAAAGTAATCCTGTTTATAGATAAACGTTTCATCAAAAACGACATTCCAAAAAACAATAACCCGATCGAGCATTGATATCCAGATACAGTAGATCCGTGTGCCAGGGATATACCCAACTAAATACCCAACGTGTGCTCGAGGATTCGTCTTATACCATTTTATTAATACTCCAGCCTCACATTCCTTATTCAAAGAGTACACTCAGCATCCATATCTGTAAATTGAACTCCAATCAGACCGAAGATCATCAGTAATCTTGATAATGAGCGACAGATTACCTCTTTCAGATACAATCGGAACCACTCATCTAACACTTGATTCGGTAACTTGAATGATCTCGCCTTCAAGGGACTAATGTTATAGAGATAGGTAGCGGCCATTATAGCCTCTGCCCAGAACTTAATTGGCAACCCTGCGGATAACCGCATTTTGATTTGCTTGGTTACCAACTCTTGCCCGCTCGCTCAGCTCCTCCATTAGTCTCATAAGTATGACTAGGGGAGAGCTCAAGCTCGATTCCCTCAATCTCAATCCATTTTTCAAACGCTGTGTAACCCATGATTCCGATGATAGAGGTGTCGTTGTCCTGCTTGATCACTATAATCGAAAGTCCGTATTTTCTGTGAACCCAGGCAAAGTAACTCTGGATGATCAGGAACACCTCATTATGGGTCCTTCTTACCAAGAAGTAGCTAAACAGCTTTCCGCTATACATTTCTTTAATAACCAACAGCCATGTTGCTCCGTTGAGCCCACGAAGGTGCCATCCTGATCCCAACAGCGTTGAGGAAAGTGCGGGTGGCTAATGGTCCATGAGTGTCTGGAAGTCTGTATACGGATGCCTTTGAGTAGGCAATACCCCAATCCCGAAACCATTTGATCGGATCAGTTCGTCCACTGGATGCCTGAGCAATCAGCGCACGGTATTCGGATTGAACGATTATTTCAATGATTTGATGGGATGGTGCCAGTTTGTTACAAAGCGAGAGGACCACTTTATGAAGTGGCTGAGCCTTTGATCCTTTGTTTGAAAAGAACAATTCCATAAGATAAACTGGATCAATGGTTGATTGGATCCATTTATAGACTTGTTGATAGGATTTGTGCTTATCATCATATATCATTTTCTTATTACGATATAACCTATTAAGAGTAATAAACAAGGGAATTACATCGACAACAAATGTAGGTGCAGGTTCAGATGGTGGTAAAGGAGTAACTGGATGATTAGTTGATTTCTTCATTTCTGTATCCCTATCTTCACTTTTCCGTTCAGGGTACTTAGCATGGTATTCAATGAGCTTTGCCTTATAGGCGTGCCGCTTGGCTCTATCCTATTCCTATCAAGTGTTCTCGAGAATTGGAGGAATAGGTAAAGCTGCAGTCAGCCAATCGATTACTTTAAATAATGATTTAAGAAGAGAGAGGCTAAAGGATTTGTTTTTGATAAAAATTCAGGATCAATCTTATCCCAAATATCTTCTAGCTGACATTTAACCCTAAGAGCATCGTATCAGGCTGGCCAATCCGATTGGGTGGTAAGATATACCGACGGATGTATATGTTGCATTGACATAATTGATCCGGGTATTTGGATAATAAAAATTTGGATTTTCAGATATGGATTGTGATATGCTCACTCTTGATCACAAAAGTGGTCTATAGCAAGATAGCTGTATTTAAACGCGAACCGGGCTTATAACTATCGTACAGGACAATAGCATATCACGATGAAGGGGAATGATTGGACAATAATAGTATAAGTATAAGAATGTGTATATCTCCTCATCTACAGTTAGAACTGATCTCTTCTCGTAGAGAAGAGATCGGATTATATACTGGGTGATCTTCGGGTACCGATCACGGGAGCGGTGATCGGTCCTGCGGCCGATCCGGTTATCGTTGTTCCGCTCCGGAGTATTCTATATAATGAATACCTGACCATCACATGATCTGATCCACGTGGTCTACAACACCGTTTCCGTCACAATAAGTATATATAATTAGAATAGAAAATAATCATCAGGATTTCTCCATTTATTATTATCTTCTGCTATAGCTTCTAGCATTTCTTCAAATTCTTTAAGAAATTGAAAGAGATCTTCTTTCCATTCTATATAATAGAATAGATTTCAAGCTTACTTATATCTCACCCCATCTTTAGGAATCCAAAATCCATATCTTTTTAAATCATAGTTCTTATTAGAGATTCATTATTCTTTAGGTCCAGAAAGCTTGATATCACTCTTTCCCTCTAGCTTCAAAATATCAAAACTCCAAGAAGCAAGATTTCTCTAAATAGTATATTATCGACAACTAAATATTTTATAAGGAAGTTTATTAGAATACAAATATACTCTATTAATATATTAATAATTTGATATAATAATAAATAAGGGATAATAAGTAAGAAATGACTAGAAAGAAATGATTAGTAAGAAAAAATCAAAATAAACCTACCCAAACGAATCTTTTACTTATAAAAAATCTAAAGATTCTTTATCAATTTTTTCATTTAGACTCTTTAAATTAATCATAAACTATTTTACACTAGTTTTTCAAGCTCTAATCCAAATCAAAATCCCAGAAAGTCCAATTATCTAAACTTATATATTAGCATTTATAAAACCAATAAATATTACACCTTTATACTTATTTTAATTCTTGATTAATATTCAAATTTTTCAAGTTAATCTTTTCAAGCTTTCTAACTTTATTATTCTTTTCTTTATTATCAGATTCCTCCTTTTCCTCTTCCTCTTTCTCATCAATATCGATTTCCCAACCCTCAAAATCTATTTCGGAATCATTTGATTCAAACTTTGATACAAGGTTATCGTTATTTTGAATAAGGTTTTTTACCTTCAATACTTTTCTAAATAAAATTAATTAAAATCAGATTTTCATTTGAATCTATATACTAGGATTATTGTATTTCGATATTTAATCGAATTTATATAATTATTTCATCTTATTTATTCTTCAATGCCTTTAAAAAATCAGAAGTTTTGTAAAGCACTTTCAAAGTATAAGAAATTTAATACTTTTTCCTATCTTTTTCTTTTTCAACTTCTAACTCTTTAAATATTATTCTTGCCTTTCGATTACATGCATTTCTAGCTTTTCGCTTTTACAAATATTCTTCTTGTTTTCCCTATAGCTTTTTCTTATTAGATTTAGTTACTACTAGTATCTTTTTGATTCTTTGAAGCTTAGAAGAGATTCAATATTATAAATATAACGCTTATTATTATTATTATTATTGTTGTTCCTAAAAGCACGTTGTGTCACGGGATCACTTCTGGGAGTATTCAGAAGCTTTACCGCTGAGCTAAACGCCCAAAAGACTAGGAGGTAGAACTGGAAGTTCTACCTTACTCTCACATATATAGCAGGACAGGACAGGACAGGACAGGACAGAAAGGGCTTAGTGTCACCCCGTGACACCACCCCCCTCCTTAAGGTATGGTCTCCATACCATCACCTACTAGGAGGTCTCAGGATTCTGGATTCTAATGCCTCAGGCATTCAGACAGGCAGACAGGATCTATATATGCTAGCCCCCAAACCAATGAAGGCTTGTAAGCTATAAGTGGGCCCCCCACACAGCTCCACTTATAACCAAGGGTAGTTCTACCTAATGTCACGGGATCACTTCTGGGAGTATTCAGAAGCTTTACCGCTGAGCTAAACGCCCAAAGACTAGGAGGTAGAACTGGAAGTTCTTACCTTACTCTCACATATATAGCAGGACAGGACAGGACAGGACAGGACAGAAAGGGCTTAGTGTCACCCCGTGACAAGATTAAAAAGTATCAAAAATCAATTGAATTGTTCTTGAAAAAAGCTCCTTTTCAATATTTAATTAAAGAGATTTCGAATCAATTTGCATTTGATGAAAAGTATTGGAGGTGAAATGCTACTACTCTTATAACAATTCAAAAGACAGCTGAATTCTTTATAATTACTTATTTTGAAAATACGTTTTTTATTCTTTCTATTATTAATTAAATAGATTATTGATTTAATTTATAATACTACAATATTATATATTTTATACAAAAAAGCAACTATTAAAAATATAGATAGCATTTTTCTTTAAAGAATAATAGAGCTAACAATTTCTGTTATTAGTGGATATTATACTTTAAAAGGCTAAACTTTACAATTTTTTTCACTAACCATTTCTTACTAGCTGTTTTTATTAGCCATTTCTCACTAGCTATTTTTCATTAGCTATTTTTTACTTATCATTTCTTATTAACCAGTTATTACATATTTATATTCTTTATTTCATATATTTAGAACTAATAAATAAATGTCATTCGTACTCATATATTATTAATATCAAATAAGACAAAGGTATTAAAAGATATAATATTAATATCTAATTGAATAAATACAAAGATTATATTAATAAAAATATACAATAAAAAGAATAGAATAAATAAAACTACCAAATCAAAAGCTATTAGAACTTGGAAGCTACCTTTTATTTAAAGCTTATTATAAAGAAATGAATAATAAAGGTATTTTATTATTTTCCTTTTTGTATTGCTCTTTAAGCTCTTTATAGATCTTATTTACAAACTCTATTTGAAATGAATCTATACATATAAATATCAGCAGCTCATTATAAGATTGACAAATACCAGGTACCGGATATTATAGGAAATCAATAAGCTTGAAAGTAATATCAACTCTTAGGGATTCATATTTACTAGAATAGTTTTATGCGATTATATAGTATACTTGATACCAAAAAAGCAATAGATTGTCAATTTGAATATATAAGCGTTAGAATAGTTTTTTGATTTATTAAAATCTCTTAAAGATTCATTAATATAAAATAAACTATCTGCAACTTCAAAGAGATAATTTTTCAAGATCTTTTTGATAGTGTATAGCTTGCAATAGATTATTTATATCACTTTGTTTCTAATTATAAATCAATTAATAATAAAATATATCTCAAAAATATGAATTCCTTACCTTGTATATTCCAGAGCTATGTTTATTTCACCTTTTAGTGCTTTTATCTGAAAAGGTATAGAGCATATTGAATTAACAAGATTATCCTTCTTATTTAAAGAAATAATTGTTTGTTATATTAAAGCTATAAAGTGATATGCAAATTTACTACTAATTGTATAAGTTTCGAATAGAAATTGAAAAATCCGATCAGCTTTTTATATAGTGACTTCGATGCTAATGATATTTTCGATTATTAGCTTTACTTACTTGTAAAGCGTTTTTTATAAATAATCAGATACATAAGGCTACATAATGTTATTTTTTTTATTGAATCTAATATTCCAATCAGATAGATTAAAAAGATATTGATACTCTATATAATATCCC
Organism: Botrytis sinoallii; assembly: GCF_014898435.1. Lineage (NCBI taxonomy): Eukaryota > Fungi > Ascomycota > Leotiomycetes > Helotiales > Sclerotiniaceae > Botrytis > Botrytis sinoallii. The sequence continues at coordinate 2,510,754 of NW_024066034.1, read as the reverse complement.
TTAATCTAAATCAAATTAATTAGATTAAATAAACAATAAAAAAAGAGGATATTTATATCAAATTGATTTTCTTTTAATTTGATTACCAGTTAGATTCTTATTACTATTAATGTATATCTTATGCTCTAAAGCAATAGCTTATACAAATTGACTATAATGAAATATTTTTTATCCAGTAAATTAATCTAATTATTAACTAATCTTCTATAAATAACTTTACATTAAATTTAAAAAAGCTTTTCATAGAGTTTCCATTTAAACTGATTTATAGATTTCTTTGAAATATCTTCAGTCTCAGTTTCCGGATTTATTAATTTATTCTTCCTTTTAATAATATTGATAAAAAAATTCTTTTCACTTTTGAACTACTATAGATATTATATTTTAAGTCTTGATTAATATTATAGCTATTATCAACATCCCTTTTATTGTCATCGTTCTTATCGCTATTTGTATTGATATTTGTTGAAAGCTTTTTATTGATTTCGGAATTCTACTATATATTATAAATTAATATAATTAAAATAAGCTTTATTTGAATTAAATATCTATATATAGCTTTTCTTTTTGTAGAGAATATTTTCTTTTGATTGAAGGTAATATTGTTATTATAGAAGGAACTGGATAATGAATCTCTAATAAAAAAAGAGGAGAAAGTATTATAATTTCGAAATTGGCTTTAAGATTCGATTACTTTTGCTATAGGTTTGGGCTTTCGTTTGGAATAATGAATTGAGGGAGAGGGACTTCGAATTCGAGATCTTCTACCTCTTTTTTTATATAGATATAAATCTTTGATTGCTATCGTTATTAATAATTTTCGACTTTTTAGATATTTTTGAAGTATTTTGAATAATGATAACATCATTAGCTATTGAAATAATTTTATATATAAGAAAATAGCTTCAAAAATACTTCAAAAAAGGTTTTTTCTTTAAAAAAAAAAAAAAAAAGAAAGATAAAATCAAAATGTATTTCTTTTCCAATTCTAAACACTTTTTCAAGATTATTACTTTATTAAAGCTTTTTATCTAATTCTCAATTTTAAATATAGGGTTTTAATATCGAATTAAAATTTAAATTGAATATTCTAGAAAAACCACGGATTATTTGTGGATTTGATATTCAAACTATAAAACTACAGATTAATAATCCACTCTTTTTGAAGCAGATTGATATTATTATGGAATTCGCGATGGCACAAAGTGTAGATTATTTCAGCGGATTCAGCACGGATTTTATATCCAACTAGCCCTTAGTGTCGCAGTATTGAGGATTGCTGCTACTGCAGATAGCATCTTGTCGAGATACAAGAGTTGCAGGCATTGCAAAGCAGATGCGAATAAGGCAGTCATGCTGACTATGGTGCTAACTCTTGAGAAATACATATTGATGAAGGATTTTGTTTGGTTATTTTGTGAAAGCAAAAGTTATTTTCTTAAAGTTTATTGTGATGATGATGCTGAGAATGAACTGATGATGATTGTGAAGAGGAAACGTCTTGCACTTTATAGGTTTTTCTGAGCCTGTTCTTATTACTCTCTTGGTGGCCAACGTAGCTCAGCCATACCTTAGGTCAGATACATGATGTCAGTTCATGAATCTTCTTGATATTTAGCACAAGGTGACGATAACATAGAGCATGCTCTATCCTATCGCTGGAAGTGATATTGATAAGAATAGAAAAAGCAATATCATCCAGGGAACTAACATGGTGATCATTGGATAATCCGATTATGTGAAGCTGAGTATAAACTTGGATAGTGATTGCCGAAGACCAATCCCATAGACTACCATCGGTTCCTGACATATAATATCACCAAGTATGAGCCACTTTTCGGAATGCCGGATTCAGCTTTCCAAGGATAGGGGGGCAAGCGAGGATCCATGGGGATAGCTTCAGCACCCAAAGATCAGCGACTTGCCCATGATATATTGGTTAATGTGGCTCGGGCTGAATAAAATCATGTGCAGACAAAAATCAAACGCTTTTTAAAAATTCGATTGTTAATCAATCAATCAATCTTTGTATTTCAAATCGGGATAGATTCTTCCAAGGAGTATGATTGATCGGATGGTACAGTTTTACTTCATTTCAAGCATATCTGTAGCTACCTAGGTAACATATCATACATATCGTAGATATGTGTGTTTTCTGATATTCTCTTTTTTGATAATACAATGTGCACCGTGCACATGAGTTCGTTCAGCTCGAAGACGGGACGTAGCCGTTGTGGAGAATTTATGATACTACAGCAGCTAAGCTTCAGGGATCGGCTAGCCCCATATCTCCACGCTTGGCGCGATCATCGTGATATATCGTTGGGATTGAAGTGTCAATCGGCCAATTTTATATTGTTATACGACGTGCATCCGAACGACGCATTTCGAGACAGCTATAGCCTCGTGGGCGATTGATGAATGATGATGCTTCACGACTTGATTTCGATCCATCTTGCAATATAATCGTATGATAATGAGCAAGTTTCCTGTATCGGCATAACATATCATACCACAACAAGTATTAAAGGCCTAGCTAGACGGAGCTTCAATGATGTTATATCAAGGCTATTTTTGATATGCAGATAGACAACCGGTTTTGTCAGAATGGAAACGATGCCTGCTGTCAAGCAAGGAAAGATCCGAATTTAAAACCCAACCATGTGGCAAACATGCAATAGATTGTTGAATTATCGGAAAGGTCCTCAGATTGCATTCTTTGGTCGGCGTGTGGCAAAGGTCTTGGTCCGGTATTTCCAATGCAGGCCAATATATAAGAGCCGTAGCGACACCCCCGATTGGTCAATTGGAGCGAGTTGAGCATTTCAAAACGGTAAACTTTGTCCGAAAGATCGACAATTTCTCCTTTCTTTCGCTTGCTCAGGTACAGAATTCTTGACATTGAATAGGATTTGTTGGTTCCAATTGAATTGGGTTATATCGTCCGCGTTAAAGGTTCGTCATAGATGACAAGGTTGTATGGTCATGCTGGTAAAAAATATCTTGATAAGTCATATCTTCTCATTTGATTCATTGATTTCGTGTGGGAAAGATATTATTTTAGAGCAATTAACGAAGTTAGCTTCAAAGATTGGTCGAGAAGCATTTGACGTCGACGCTAGTCGCACTTTTGCATGCAATGGGTAGCTAACTTGAAAAGGCACGCATATATCACGTGCAAGACCCTTTCTCTACATGCTAGCCACCACATCGGAATTTTTATCTCCCATTATATTCGAAGGAAAATCCAAGATCACCTTAGCAAGCTTTGACAGGATGCATATACAAGAAAGTCTTGATGCTGATTTCTAGATTTACGAACGTTTTTATGAACAACCTTCATCGGTGAAGGCTTAACATCACTTCATCCATTCAATATCATAGATGTCGAATTTGAAAGCAGTATCCAGTTTCTGCCTAACGCTTTCCCAGTCGTTCAATATTGTAAGATCTATCCTATCCCTATCACCTGCAATGAAGTTGATAATGTTCGGCTGGATGAAATATAGGAGCGATGACCTCCAACGTTCGGATAGTCGAATATTGTCCGTCATTCCTTTCGCCTAACCAACAGTCCACTCCAAACATCCAGCCACAGAGGGTCTACTATGGAATTCATATATGTCTTTAGTATTCCTTCGCTTCCTGTCAAAAGATTGATCTTTATTCCCAGCTCTCGCCATCTGTAAAAAGGATATACAGGTTAGTGATGGATTCGGAAAGACATTCCAATGTTTTTGCATGCACGAGAAACAAGGAAATCACAAGAAACTTACCGGTCAATGCCGTACAGCTTATTTCAGAACTCCCCTTTCGTACGAGATTTCGTGTACCAATATCTGTTTCGCCATCATATCCTTTTTCTTTGCTCGACTTCGCGTCGTTCAATTTCCTTATCGACATCACAAAGCTCGCACTGTAATTCTTCAACCTCGAAGAGTGTTTGTTCCTTTAAAAGGGCTTGCTCTTCTTGTCGTAACGCTGCAATTTGTTGTAAATGTTTCTGAATTTTATCTGGAAGCCTTCGATTTGTTTTTGGTGTTCGCGAATGGCATGTTGAGTTTGTGCAATTGTTTCTGTGGATTGTGTGGGCTGTTGAGTGACGGCCTTGAGGACTTGGGAGCCGGACTGCACGGTGGTATGTTAGTCAATTGCGGGTTCTTGTTACAAGTAATGAAGAGGAAGAGTGTAAAGCGCAAAGGGTGGGTTGCATAATTGGGTCGAGCTTGCCATCTGTCCAACATTTTTGCCTGTCACTTCGTTGTTGTTGGGCTCCATGGTTGTAGCTTGGGAGTTAGAGTTTGAACTTGTAGTTTGAGGTGCACTACTTTCGAATTCTTAAAGTATTTGAGATCAGACAAGCTTTTGACGTTGAAGGCGCATGAGACGAAGGCCGAGGAAGAATTTAAGAAGGATAGAAGGTAAGGAAGGAAATATTGAAGTCAGGGTCGGTGAATGTTCCCATGTTGGAGATGTGAGTTGTATATTGGAAGTGATTATTCCTCATTCACAGTTTTTTTTTCTGAATACTTTCTAGGTCTGGGCATCCAAAATGGACAACGCAATGAAAGATTTCCCAATGTTATTTCCAAACATTGACCCACATTTTGTAAAATATCGTCTAAGCGAGGGCAGTGAATGAAGTATGTATGAAGTGAAGATATACTCCTAAACCTATCACAACCAGACTCCACCCGCTCATTCAAAAAAATTACAATCACCACAAAAAGATGAATTAACTTCCCTAGAAAATAAAAACAAAAAATCCCGGGTGGTTGCAACCGCATCATCCCCTGATTAAGAGACTCTTGATGATGGGGTCAGGCGCTCAGACTAAGGGACGCTGGCCGAAGAGTGAGAACCATTGGCAGAACACATCGTTAGAAACGCTTTTGTGAAGACTTTTCGCGTACTTGGAATATATATTAGAGTAACTCCACGCCGCTATACTAATGGATGATGATAGCACGGGAAGGAAGTTGCCGTCACTGCATCAATGTGGGAGGTTAGAGAATATTTCACGCAGATTAATTTCATTTGTGGTTATTATTTGCAAGATAAAATATCATCAAGTTTCGTTCCTGCGACCATTGGTATGTTGAATCTCCTTGTTTATGATCGTTATCAATTTTGTATCCAGCTTGCACGCGCTATCTTCGATTCTGATGTCTGAAGCCTGATGACGCGGGAATATTAGTACTGGCTCGTGAGGGGTGAGTATGAGTGACCAAAAGAATCATAAGCATTAAAGCTTGAGAGCAATTACTTACGCTGCAAAGTAAAACATCTGGTTCAAAACCAAATTGGTTCACAATCATTCTCAGTTTCTCCATCCTCCTCAACCTCCTCAACCTCCTCCAAATCCGAAAGCAATCCCGCCTTCTCCACTTCAGTTCTCAATCTATCGTTCAGCTCCTGCTCAAATTCATCAATTTGCTTTGAATCTTCTCGAGCTTTGCCACCTTTTCTTTACAATCGGTATTGTATTCCTCATAATCTCGAATTTTTTCTTCGTAGTCAACATTTTCTTGTTTTAGCTTTCGGATGCGTTCTTCATAAATTCGAATATCCTCTTTGTTTTCTTGGAGAACCATTGAGAATGAATAAAGTTCTCCCTCGTTGTGGCGGGTTGAGCTTTGATTTTCTTTGATTAATGCTTTGATCTGGATAAAAGGGCTCATCAGTTGGTCTTCGTGTTGGTAAAGAATTTGGCATCGTATCGAGAAAGGGGGTTTGAATCTTGGATAACCTAACTTCTTGGAAGCACCATCTTTCTTCTTTCCAGAGTTTCCACTCATCTCGGAAGCGCTTCTTTTCGGTGGCATATTTGCTAGTTGAAAGATATTGAGTTTTATTTGGAAGTTGAGGGTATTTAAGAAGAAGGAAGATCGCAAGGCTCTGAGGGAGATCAAGGAAGATAGAATGGGGTTTGGGACTCTAGTAAATATCACGAAAGATCAAAGAGGACCTGGACAGTAAAGTTCACTTTTTAAATGTGAAGTGTTGATTTCCGCTGAAGTCAAGTCAAGTCTAGCTGATAGATGTAACATTCTCTCATGTCCCGTACCCCCAGTTCCCACGCATGACTTCTGGCTCTACTACTTGTTGAAAGATCTGTTGAGGAGGGAGTGTTAGCACCAAGTCGTGAAGGAAAGACAAATGATTCATCGGAAAGGGGATCTATGACTTACACCATCAGACATCGCCTTCATTCTCCCTACTTTCCATCTTCATTCTTTCCTTAGATGAAGATTCTGCCTCAGTCAATGCCTCCTTGATTAATTCCTCCAATTCATCCTTTCCAGCCTTCAAAAGCGTTTTCAAAAACTCCTCTCCTCGGTCTTGAGCCACTCTTAGTGATTTCTCCTCCTTCTCGAATCCTTCAAGTTCATCTCTGGATATACGAGCTTTGTGTTCCAACAATCTGAGTTCTCTTCGCTTTCTCTCTATCTCAAATTCGACTCTTTGGATGTTCATTTCGTATAAATGGAGTCCCGCCTCGTCCTCTTCGATTTCATGTTTCTTCCAATCAACGTCTTCTTGCGATGAATATACATCCCAGGATCTTGTGGTGATAGCCTGCTGACATTTTTTGAGCGCTTGTTTGACCTAAGTAAGTAACGTAGAGTTAGTTACCGCGGCATAAGGATGTGACAATGAGGAGATTTGGTTTTACTGACCCCCTGGAAAGGATCATCCAGTTCAGTCTCGCAGACTGCTTGAAGAGCGGTTCGTTTACGAGACATTCTTTAATAGTGCAAGTGCTCAAATTTGTGCTTGGGGTTGGAGATGTCTAAAGCCTTAAACTTTGTAACGTTGAATAAATGATGAGTCTCAAACATAGCGATGTGTAAATTAGACCAGCTAGTAAGTGAATCACCAAAGAAAATTTGATCAAGAAAAGCACGCTAAGAAATGCTACTTGTGAATGTTGAAGTGAATAATAATGAGACCTTGTGTTATCATCGAATAAATTCTGGTGATATGGAAACTTGATTTCCGTAAGTACCTATGTATCGCTCTGATAACCGTAAGCTTTTCCCATATCCCGAATCCCGTTTCCCTACAAACTGTCTTCGCCTCAGATCTGGATAGCTGGAAACAGAATACAATTAGTCCTGCAAACCCGATACTTCATACGACTGGAGGAAATGTAACTTACATTGCATGGTAAAGCCCTAAATCTCATCTTTGACCATCTTCTTGCCTCCATCACCCTCAATCTTCTCAGTCTGATCTCCCTCACTCTCCTTCTCTAGCGACAAACCCGCCTTCTCCAACTCTCCTTCTAGAAATTTCTTCAAGTCCTTTTGTAAAAATCCCTGCAACTTTTCTTCACGAGCCTCTCCTTGCTTTTGAATTGCCAGAATCACTTCCTCTTCCTGCTTCAACTCCTCAATTTCCTGTCGATTCTTCTCGATGTCTTCTTCGTACTCTTTATTTGTTTTCTCAAGTTTTCCTACAGCTTTCTGAGCATCCTTGATGCATTGTTTCCATTTTTTGATATCCTCTTCATGAGATAAAATGTCTATGGTATTATTGATGATGAGGTAAGCAAACTGACTAGTCTCAATATTGCTGAAAGTGACTTTGTGTGCATTTTCTTTGAGCATCTCTTTCATCTAAACAGAGGGTAAGCAGATAGAAGTAAGGATACGTATAAATGATAGAGAACGCGGAATCTAGATTACTCACTCTCTTGAGGGGACTATCCTCGGCCTTTCCCGAGCTCCCCATCATTTCGGAGGCATTTCTTTTAGGGGGCATATTGAAATTCGGAGATGATATCGAGTTAAGACTTTGTAGTACGGTAAATTTCCTTAGAGAGTTTGAATACTTCGGGGGGTGTAGTCTGCTTCGAAGTTGGAGAAGTCCAAAGTTGGGAATTTCCTGAGAAGGAGATGGATACAGTGTGACTTTAAGTGGGTACAACCACATGTGCATGAAGGGAGGGGTTTTATTTCACTTTCAAGGTTGCAGATGAAATTCATGAGAGTATCCGTATGTATTCAAAGAAGTCTGGTCTAGGTTTTGATTTTAGGAAGGCCTTGTGTGCAGTCATTAACGTTGACCTCCCCTCCGCAGTGAATTGACCATGATCTCCACCCGTAAAATGAATCACTAACCCGCACTTGATATCTTTGGATCTATTTGTTCTGTTTTGAATAAATAATAATTAGTATCTGATGCAAGAAATGAAGACAAATAATTTTGTAACCGGAATGAAAATAGTTTCACACAACATACCCTCACGCGTTTTTTTCAGCCGCCTCTTCCTCCAGCAAAATCTTCCAACGCTTTCTGATCATCTCATCAACAGCAATACAATGCATTTCTTCCGCCTTAAGATCCTTTTGACGCTTCCTGAACTTCATCAATACTCGCTCGCCGTTTCTCAGGCCTCTACGGAGACTTGGCTCCAATATCTGCCTTCTTTTGTAAGAAGCTCGTTGATAGTGTTCAATGCAGCTTTGAGTGTGCTCTTCGAGACCGCGAATGCATTCTCTGGCTCTCTGGAGATCTATGGCGACCGCATCGCTTTGTGCTTGGAAAATTGGCATCATGTAAAGTGTTTGGGCCTACAAGCGCATGTTATTACTGTATTATGTAAACAAAGAGGAGACGCGCTCGCTGGAGAGACCAGCGCCTGCATTTACTCACGAGATCATATTTGCTGATGTTTGCAACCAGCTCGGCGGCGCCCATTTCCTCCATGTTTGCGAAATGAAGTTCGAAGATGGGATTTTGGGTGGAGTATTCGAGTTGTGTGGAGATATTAAGATCTTGATGTATAAGTATTTAAAGAAAGGTGCCGAGTAAAATATCATTTAGCGAAGCTAATAAGTCAAAAACTCACTACAGACAATATTCGTTGAAAATTTTCAAGATCATGTTGACTTTTGAAAGTTAATTGGATGCAGAAAATGATGGATATTCACTTCTTTGTGCCCGAGAAGTACTCTCAAATATGCCTTGCAGTCTTTTTCTTCGCCATCAAATCCTCAATGCGCTTCATACACGCCTTCTCCATGTCAATAGACTCCTCTATGAACTTATGCATATCCTTTTGACCCTTCTCCCGACAAGCAATCATTCTATCGAGTAGACTCGCCAAGGAGTCTAAAAGGTGTTTGTGTTGTCTTTGGCGTTCTACAGGGAAGAACTCATACAATGCGATTGTAGAACGAGCATCTTCTTCTTCACGAAGAGCACTTGCTGTAGATTTTGCGAGTGTATCGATGTATTCCTGAGTCTTTCTCTTTGCCACTGGGAGGAACTCAAGTACTTCGTACTAATGAGATCATATAAATTAGAATCCCGGCGATTATACAGGGAAAACAACGGGGAGTGCTTGAATTTACTTACGAGAGTGAGTGATTCAATAATTGAGATCATTGATGCCTCAGATGATGCCATTTTTCGGTTGCGACTGTAAATTGAAATCTGCGTGGTGTCTTTGTGAAGTTGGAGAGGTGTTGAAGGACTGATGCTGAATGACCGGCTCAATCTGGTATGTCGAGGGTGTAAGAACTTGAGTTGTTTGTCGAGTTAGTTGTTGCATGTAACAATTTCTGATTATTAGAGAAATTCAAGCAAATAGAAGGATAGTAGAGCCGTCAGTGCCTCATTAGCTAGTGAATAATCTCTGTCACATGAGTGCACCGATGTACGAGGGACAGTGAATTATCGTGAGAGAGTTAGAGTGAGCTACCAAGCTATACATGCTGGTCCTTCAGAAAATTGGGAATCGATGTCATGCTTTATTGTGGTAGGAGAAAACATGCAAGAAAATATGTTAGAAAAAAGTATATAATGTTTCACTGATGTATATTTTGTGTGAGAACATTTACAAAACTCTTTTTGTTGTGAGCTCCAGAACATATGAAAATCAAGCATTCACTCGAGCAATTGACAACTGTGAGGTCAATACACTTGTATGTGATTCCTCATGAATGCATTACTGTAACCTCTTCATTAATCCTGAAACTCCGTAAGAAGCCCATACAAAATATCTATCAACACCTGGGCACAATGTGATACTTCAAGTCTCCTCGCTACCTATATTCCCACTAGACAGCATTCCTCCCAACAATCAGACCCCCTAGCGCTTCCCACTTCACTACACCCACAACACTACACCCACAACACTACACCCACAACACTACACCCACAACACTACACCCACAACACTACACCCACAACACTACACCCACAACACTACACCCACAACACTACACCCAATTTATCTCACCCTTCGTATCTGATCAAACCTACAAGTTTCTCAAATATCACACCTACTTCGAGGTTGAAGTGCTATTCAAACTAATCTACGCCTACCAACTAGCCTAAAATAAGCGAATTCTTGGCGTTTCGAGCCTAAGAATTGAGGAAGACGATGAGAGTTTCCTGATGTAGATTTTCCTCTAAAGGGACCACGAAGTTCGGTTTAAAAGCTAGGCACTAGTACTAATGAGATTCAATGAAGCGCAGGATCAGCCTTGTTATTCGGCAATGATAGTTTAGATTGAAGTACTACTATTTGATAGAGGTGCATTATATGGCAAGTGAAATAGACAGAAACTACTATCCATGAGCTCAAGCGCGATCTTCTATTTCTTTTCTTATACTTCCATACATCTTCCGCATGGAAAATGAGCGACTCTTCTTCCGCGTTCTCTCGTCCGCCTCTTCTCCATTCATCATTACTTTTTCCTGTACTCAGAATCTACCGAGTGCTTTATGGTTTATAATCAGACAGTGGAATTTTTACGGATTCGAAATCTACCAGAAAATTTAGAACTACTTCCTCAAGATGTCTGACGCCCAGTAGCGTACTCTAAGCGATCTATCCGCGTCTGGAAGTAAAGATCAAGGTTGGTGTTGATCCAACCCAGACCGGCTCTGGTTTTTTCAAAGATCACAACTAACGATCATGCAAACACATTCGATACACAGAATGAAAACCTCTGAGGTATTTGTGAATTCTTGTTACTTTGATAAATAATAAATATTCACCCAAATGAGTTTCTTGAACCAGTCTGTCACGTGCTAGGAAATTTAACAGTTTTTTGTTGCATGTCTGCTCCAGGCTGTTGGAGCCCATAAGCCCCCCCTGTACCTTTTACGAAGTGACAAGAAATATCTTCCTAGGAACTCTTCTTCTTTTTTCCCTCCTATATCGAATCACATCCCGCGATTCCCATCTCCTCTGCCACGTGCCTGCAATCTGCCATCCCATCTACGCACATGTTCATCACAACTGCATTTTCAGAAAAAGAAAAAGAAGGCTTTTCCGCACATAAAATTAGGACATGTCAAAAGCAAACTGTTTCACATGATGAGAACTATCCAGCACCAGTATCTTGATCCTAGCTCATACCCCAAAGCCATATCTTGTTTCGCAGCCTCAGCAGATCTCCAGCCTTCTCTCCAGCACTTCTCTAGATCCCACCATATTGCAAGATTGCTTCCTCAACAACACTTTGCAAATACTCAAGAGCCCTCGCAATTACCCTTCTTTGACGCTAATAACGGACTGTTTCTTCCCTTCATATTCGAAGTTGTTACTCGTCTTGTTCAAATTCCTCGTCCTGTAGAAATCTGTCAATCATTCGTCCTGAATGAGAATTGAAAGAACAGGTATTAAAACTTACTTAGTCGGCTAGCTGAAGTTCTTGCTCATGAAGGTTAGAATCCATTGTCGAAATTTGCTGGAGGTTTGTTGTTTTAAAGTTGCTTATGATTTCTGGCTGTAGAAAAACTCGCATTCGTATTCGGATATGTAGATGCTAAGAAAGAAAGACTGATCTCGTAAGAGAAGCAAATGCTTTTAAAAGTGATTGAGCGGGTAACGATCGACCATGGTGTGGGGACATTCGAGCCAATTCGCATGCTTCCAATCAACAATATCAATATCATTCCCTAGCTTCTCTGACGAGATTGCGCAAGTTCTCCAGAGCTCTGATTGCTGATATCAAAGCCAATTCTCTCTCTATTTCGGCAACTCTTCGAACAATCTCGCGCGCCATTTCTTCAATCTGTCTCATAAGTTCGATTAACGATTCATCGGGCGTTTCACTTGATGAGTCTTGGAGATCTCTAACAGCTTGATTCTGGGAAAGGTGTGTTAGGTTCAGTTGTTATGTGAAGGAAGGGGAGGATAAGGCGGAAGCTTACAAGTCTCGTAACTCGATCATTTAGCCTAGTAGTGCTGAGATCGGCCATGTTGCATGGGAATGAGTTCTATTGAATCGAAGACAGTGTACGTAAACTTTGGATTGTAAAAGGTTTAAGTTACTGTTGAATATGGATAATAAGAGTTTGATGGGATTGTATGGCTTTCGAGAGATTGTGGGGTATAAATATCATCCATGAGTAGGAAGTTTGACGTCACGTTATGTGCTGGAGAAAGCAGACAAGGTCATGTGCGTTCACTTTCCAAAACTGAATTTGTTTTTAGAGAAGATTGTTCACGTATATTATTTATCACTTATCATAAAATCGGAATGCTCGTGAAGTTCTTCGATGATCAAATCCGTCATCCCAGAGCCAGTTAACTGCAAGCTCAACGTATGTTGTATCCCAATTTCCGTATATCCTTTCCCGCGACGAACGCCTCGAATTGGCTATCCTCGTTCTGAGTTTAGATGGGTTCTATCGAAGAACGATGTTAGTGATATTCGCAAATACCCATTCCTCGTAGAATTATGACAGAGCAGTTCAAACAAAATATGAGATGTCTTACCTTCCAAGCAAGCCCAAGCAGCTTGATGAAGCAAGTATGCCTTTCTTCCCGCCTCGATTCTCTCTTCATCACTTATTCCCTCTGCACACAAGCACCATGATAGGTAATACTTGTAACTAGCCAGTTGACCATTCGAAAACTCGATCAATTTTCTGCAATTTCTGATCGTACAGTCTTCTTCTTGAGTGACAACACCAGAGGCCATGATTTGTTCGATTTGCAGTGTATTCTCTTTGATTTGGTCTCCGGCATGGTTGATTCTGATAAGTATCTGGGAAATATAGGGTTAGAATGGCTTGATATCGATCTGGGGGGGGGGGGGGGGGGGTTTCTAGTGTGAGGCAACTTACATCCATGATTTCGTATTTGTTCTCCTCGATTCTGGAAGGCATTTTATGGCTGTAGTGGTGGTTTGCGTTAATGAGAAGCTATATCTTGATCTAAGAGGTTTGGTAAAGACCAAGATAGGATCTTGGACTTGAGCTGAGAAGGTGAAGTATCTGGACAACTTCGAGACTTGGAAGACAATATAGCTCGCTAAATAAAGGATTCACTTGATCAAAGTTACGAGCAAACATGCATGAATCTAGGGACTGATATCAACGAAGGACAGGAAAGTGCTTGGTATTTATTGTCATTCTTCAGAAGGGAAACTGAATGTTATATAAAATGGCAAATCCTTACTCGACACCCTTTAGAACACTTCCCCAAGCTCAATCATCATTGTTGTGGCCCATGACCCTTAAGATCTATGCAAAATGCTCACATCAGATTGATACTGACACACATCTCAGTACAAATCATCAAGGTTCCCCAGTACGCTGTTCCTCAGGACCAAGAGCAGAATATTGCAAAATAATCTTTTCCACTTCCTCCAATAGAGCGACACATTTCAGGTCCAGTTCCTTAAGCAGTTCTACCTGCTCCTCCATCTAGCCGAGAGTCTTCTTCCATGCGTACAAAATGGCGATATATCGAAGTCGTTGCCAGAAGGTTCCCGTCATCTCTGCTTCTATTTTTCCAACTTAAGAGTTTCAATATCCAGTTTGTGCTCTTATACATCTTGTTGATACCGAACGAGAAGTACAGCGAGCTCGTTGTAAATCTTTGCATATTTAGAGCGCTGATTTTCCTATTGACATCTTGTTAGTATAGAGGAAACTAAATGATTCATATTTTTACTTACCGCTTTTGAAGGAATGATGAAGGCATCTTTGATGCTTGGTAAAAAATCAGAGGTTGTTGTGCAGAGGGCCGATGAATTTTTCAATAGCTTCGAGACCGGAGCTTGAGAGGGGTTTATGTGTTTATGGATCTGTGATAAATAATCTCTCCATGGCAGGGAAGCGGATTGAGATACATTTACTGCCAAATATTGGACCCAATCATTATGGCAGTTTTTCTTTCTTAGTGAGATGATTTATTATTCACTATTTGTTATCAGAAAACAGAAACATTTGAGATAGCCCTGAATACCTAGGTACCTACTGGAGCCATGCAACAAAATGCCACTTCACATTCCTGCATCTAAATCATGCCCCATAAAGCTCTATCAGCGCTGCATTCAACCTCCTTGTGATTCTGCTTCTCTCTGGAACTCTAGCATGAGTATGGTCAATGATAACCTTTTCTATGCTTTTCACGGGGGTCTTAAATCCTAAAAATTCTTTCCCCTAGATCTCCCATAAAATCACATCAAAAACGTAGGATTGCTCAATGTATCCTGTCCCAATCCCGTTATCCAGTCCTTGTATTATACCCAATCTATTCTGTGACCCGGCGATACTATACTCCATGACTTGGAGACAGAAGTATCAGTAATTCTCTTTACACCCAGCGTCCAGTAATGAGTGAAAGCAACCAGAAGCTCGCCGGTCGAAAATCAAGGCGTCTACCTAGTACTCACATAGATCAAGACCCTTCCACCTTCCCATCTATGTTCTTATCTGCATCTCCATTTCCATTTCCATTCCCATCTCTATCTTCATCTCCACCACCAAACCCAACCAATCCACAACAATCTTTGTGCTCAGCACCCGTCTCCTGTAACTTCTTTGTAATATTCTTCAGCCTCTCTTGAATCCCCTGCAACTCTGCAATGTGCCCGTCATTCTTTTCCTTATGCTGCTGAAGCTCTTCTTGTGTTGCTCGTATTTGTTTGTTCAATTCAAGAGCGTTCTGATCGAAATCCGCGCAAGATTTTTTCTTTATTGAAATTGTCAGTGAAATTTCAAGCGATCGTGAAAGAGACAAGATTAAAACTTACGAAGCCATCTTCGAGCTCTAGCGATTTGGACATCTTTGCTGATCCGTAGAATCAAGACTGGTTTGGGTCGTGGAATAATCCCTTGGGTGGTTTATGTGTATTTTAAATTCGAAGGATTTCCGAATTAGCTTCAATGTGGTGAGAAAGTGAAGTGAATAGATACTTATTGAGTCAAGAGTATTGTTCATTCATATAAGCGGTAAAAACAAATATCATTTCTTGGAGTATTTAATATAGCAATGTTAATATGACAATGATATTCACAAAGAACATCAAAGCACAAAGCGAACTTTGAGGCCTTTTATACATTCTGAGTCTCCTATTCTTCCATATTTTTGCGAATCTTCTCCCAACATATTATACTGCCTACTACCAAATGCTTCCATCTAGACTCCAAAGCCAAGAGCAAATTAGGATATATAGCTCCATTATAGTCAACTACCTTTCTATAAAGAGACAAGACGTTAGCACAACTAGAATTTGAGAGCACTCAGCACTTTGTACCCTTTTCAGACAGCAAATAGATAGATGTGGCGTACCTGATTTCTGACCCTGGTCCAGTAATGTGATACACGGCATTCGTGTTCTTTGCTGCATCAAAACCAGGACATTCGAATTCAGGCGCTCATTTGTCGTATCTAGTCCATTCGAGGTTTCATTTTCTATCGAGACATCCGAAAATCAGTATGTGATCAGACTAGTGTTGAGTATGAAGTGCGCGACTTGAATTGAGTTTGGGGCATCGAATCCATAGATATTGGGAAGAACATACGGTTCGAGGCTCATTCTTGACGCCAATGTCATCACTAGGTTGAGTTTCTGAGCCGATTAAATTCGCCAGAATACTCTTCTTGACTTTCTGAAGCAATACTGCCTCGTACGACGCAAACTTCTCGCTCAATTCACGCTTCTGATTTTCCATCAAAACGAATTCATAACAAGCTAACTTCTCGTCCAACTTGCGCTCATGATTTTCAATTTTCAATTTTTGAGACTTCAAATCTAACCCGATAGATTGAATACATGTGCTGGTTTTGTTCATGAAGCCATCTTCATGCATCTTGAGCCTGTCTTCTAGTAACTGGATCTTCTCATCTTGTGTGCTTCTTAGGATATGCTGTGTCTTGAATTGCGTATCATAGCAGCTTTCGTACGACTTCAACGTCGCGATTTGCATATCGTACGATTTTCGAGCCATATCATAGCTTTGAATGACCGCATTTTGATTTTGCTGATTGAGCTCTAAAGCATGAACACGCCAAGCTTGTACTTTCAAGTTGTGATCCAAACTTGCAATGGTATTCTCATGGCCTAAAACCCTATTCTTCAGTGCTTTGTTAGATAGTTCGAGATTTTTGATGCGATTGACAAGTGCGGGCTGCAGAAATCCATCAGCTATATTTCCTACCAAGAACGAAGGCAGGTAAGAACTGCAACAGGAAGCATACCGATACATGTTGTTGATGGATCACAGTCACAGGATTTCCGGGTGCTATAGTGGCACCGATAATTCCAGCTGTTTCGAGCTCCTGCTGAGCGTTCATTGCGTCGGTAGCAGATCACAGAAAATTAGATGTTCGAGTTTAAAGTGCTGGATAATTTGAGATATGCTCTCATCTGTGTACTCGAGGATATTGGCAGACAATGAATCGAGTTGATAGATAGAAGACTTCCGTTGTCTGTACAATCAAAGACCTAAGATGTGAGAGTTGAAGCTCAAAGGTCAATGTGAGCGGGAAGGCTTGTTTTTTGTGCGAACAGAGGATGAATGAGACCAGGAGATGAAATTAGGATGATTGTAAGCGCGATAAAAATTTACCTCAGCTTAAATTGGAAGGATCGCATAGATCTCTTGTTTCTGAGTGACAGCTCCTGCCTATGTTGTTATTATCACGTACCAACTGCGATATCAAAAGGGAAGGAACGAGTGTGTCCGCCCTACCACCCAAAATGACTTCCAATTGTCTTTCCCAAGTGCTCGAAAATTCATACTTCACTCCAGCCAAAATGATTAGTAGTAAGGGAAGCATTAGACTCTATCCATATAACCAAAACAAAATCCACTTTTGACTTCCAAAAATAAACGTATTGCCAACTCGTCTTCTTGCTAAACTACCATTCATCACCAATCTCCGCTTAAACCACATCATCTCTCCCCCAGGATATTAAAAGAATAAAATTCCAAGATCACGATGCCCTTTAACTCCAACCCAATGAACCAAAGCATATCTACATGACAAGATGTAGATTGTATGTCACTGTCCGATCGTTGATCCCCCAATTGCAAAATGGTAATGCGGGCAGAAAATCATTCAGGAACGATGAACTCTACCACTGACATGGAAATAGTTGAGGCTTTGTTCGTTTTCAGAAACTATATATCCGAGGCTGGGGCGCAATTAAGGATGAGTGTCTTCCTGATCTATAAAACCCTCTTATATATTATCTGAAAGTTTCCAAACAATATTTTTTTGATTGATTCCTAAAGACCAGGATTGAATTTGACATAGCTATAAGCAAGAACGTCAAACCCAGTCCCATCCCGTAGGGAGTCATATATAGAAAAACCCTCAGATAAAACATGAGGCTCTTCTGACGACTCGAAAGACACCTAGATTGAGGCTGGGGTGATCTTCGCTTGTGAATGCGTTTGTGACAATGCGTTGGTCATTTTTCGGTGGTGTATTGTCTTATTGAAAAATTTACCACGGGTAGAACAGCGATTTGAGCATTTATATCTCGAGACACCACTTGTGCTCCAGATGAAAAAATTTCATAGGACCTTAATAATTTGCATATAAAGAATTTGTACAATCCAAGTTACTTGGTGTTGTAGTCGTTCCCCTTAGAAAAAGATAACCAAAACTTCAAAGCCAAGCATGCTGTCCCCTTTTTCTCCACAGTTATTCTTATGGTATCAGCATACATACAGCTCAGAGAAAGTAACCCCTGGGAATATCCTTTGTTTGCTAGGTTAACAATTGCTTGGCATGATCTTTGTATCACCCCTTCGTCCAAGATACTCGAGCTCTCGTCCCTCTTGTCCATCAAAATAACTTTTAAGTCATCATCGTCCTCACCTCTCAACTCTACTCGAAGAAGTCGTGCATTAACGCCTTTGATCTTCACTCCAAGAATCATTTGACCTCATCCAATTCCGCCAGAATAGTGCTGTCAGTCTCCATACCATGCTTCATCTTTCCTACTTCAATAATCTTAGCCTTCTTTGCCGTCGAGTCTTTTGTAAACGTGAATTTTCGGACTTCACAATTGTTGTAACCAGTACATGTTTATTGTTAGACGACTGATCAAGGAGAGGGTAGGATGTATTTAAGAAAGTACCCTTTTTCGGATCACTGACTGTCCCGTCCTCGGTCAAGTAATGAAGGAAACCTCCAAGTGTCACTAGAACAGTGTGCTGTGCTTCAATCATATAGAGCCATGCTCGAAGAGCAGTAGCCCATGCTGCAACGGCTTCATGATTAAGTACGTAGAGGTCTTTTTGGAAGATAACACATTATAAGTTACAGGAACAATTTTCTGGATGCTCAGAAACTCTTCTGATATCCTCTATGATTTTGGTCTTCAAAAGTAGCAAAAACATTATACAAACCTTCAAATTCGATACATCCTCCCTAAAATCGGAACCTATCTTCTCCGCGCCAAAGACTAATCCCTCATCCTTGAACAGTTTGGGAGTTTCTACATTCCTTAACACGTCTAGTGAAAACCCTGTATCACAAGATTTTGCAATAACTTCCTGAGCATTAGGTACTAGAAATAAGGAACCTCGGTCGAGAAAGTGTATTACTAAACGCTAAGAGACTGGTTTCAATGGCACGGCGATGGGCGATGGGCGATGAGAGAATTAGGTCAATCTTATTATGATATGGGAATATATTACGAAGACTCCGACATTATGTACGACCTCTAGGAGTTAAGATTGGATCTAGAATATAGAACTAGCGCTTTGATGGGGATCAATATAAGAATGAAGTGCGTACAGAGGGGCAAAACGAACCTTGATATTGTGTTCGGCCTCAGCGTATCGAACAATCAAAGATTTGAAAGCATTTTGTGGATAATGAATGGTTCTAGATCTTGTTAAGGTTGAATTTGATGCTGTAAAAACAAAGTAAGAATGACAGTGGGAATAGTATATCATGGACGAAGAAACCTATCCACAGCGCATTTTTCACTTCACACCTGCCTTTGATTGACTGCTATTGACCCCTACCTACCTTATGAACTTGAAGATAAAAGTTATCCGTTACTTTGAGGCTTCATGTAAGTCGGGGTCTGGTGCCAGCTATCAAATATCCTTGTGTACCTTCGTCCATCTGTGGTTGAACCCGAACTTTTAAAAATATCATGCATGATAAAGCTTCGCTTGAAGGCTTACCACAAGCATTCTTCCAGAGATGTCCATCTAAATGTAACCAATCTGGTGATCTATTCGAATACATGGAGTCAAGGGAGTCGGTATGTTCGAGAGAGGCACACGCGACGTGAAGCAAACGATGGTGGAAGATGTATGCACGGACCACTTTAATGATCTCACCACTCTCTTTTTCCTCAGGTTAATGTCTTTGCCCTTGGCGATGAATGACTGTCATTCCATAAATAAGATGGATAATTCGACTGCATGTCTATCCCTAGATATTCCTCTAGATACTAGACGAAAATTCGATCTTACATATACCAAGGCTATCCTAATCGTCTAGTTTTTACACGCGACACGAGATACGAGACGAAATGACTAGTATGTTTGCGAGGTATGCGAGGTACACATCTCCTATTCCAGCAAGCACTCCTGTCAATCCACCAAGATCTGTATCAGAAAGCTTGTTTCCAATTCTTTTCATCAATTGATAAGGACCTGCATAAATTGGAACTTCTCCTTCCCACAAATCTTACCAATTAGTTGGTCGGACGGTTCTTTGTGTCCCCTGTCAATATGACGTTATGCACATTAGACAACATTGGCACCAAGATTTTACAAACGTATAAACCACATCGGTGGGTTTGCAACGCGTATTGAAGCGACAGGTAATATATTGTAGGATAAGTTGAATGTTTCTTACATATTTTAGCAATTCCCTCAATATCTACTTTCTTTCCTGACTTTCTCGCCCAATTCAAAAGCATCAGGAAAACTATGGGAGGTTCGGATTCTGCAACCGAAGGAATTCTTCCTGTCTTTCTAGGAGCCCTTCAAGCCTCCTTGACAGTTCTTTTAACAATAAGTTATGGAGTTATTGCATCGAGATTCAATTTGTTGAAGGAGTCTTCCACAAGAGATATTTCGAAAACGGCTGTTAGGTTGTTTCTACCAGCACTTTTAATCACAAATGTTGGAGAGGAATTGAAATCGGATACTGCGTACAGATATGTACCAGTGTTAGGTTAGTTTTACCCAATTGTCTGTGTATATACAAAGCTAACGATTGTGAAGTATGGGCTCTAATATACACTTTATCATCAATGGCGTTGGGAACGCTCCTTAAAAGAGCTTTTAAATTTCCCGCTTGGTGTGTACCAGCCAGTAAGCTCCCTTCCCTCCCCTTTGCTTTTCTCCATCTTTCATACCACTAACTATCCACCAGTATGTTTCAATAACACTACCGCGCTCCCCCTCCTCTTAATTCAAGCTCTCGACACAGCCGGTATCCTCACCAACCTAACCATGTCCGAATCCGACACCCCCTCCGCAGCCCTCAGCCGCGCAAAATCCTATTTCCTCGTCTCTTCCATGGTAGGAAACAGTCTTACTTTCGCTCTTGGTCCCCGACTTCTAGATGACGAAGAAGCCCCCGACAAACCCGACGAAGACTCAAAACCAAGCGATACACACAGTCCCACTGAGAGCGACGAGGAATATGCGCATCCCACCAACTCCGCCGGACGAACCGCAGAAGAAGAAGAAGAATACTCAAACGAAAGATCCACTCTTCTTCCACGCAGCGTTGCCCGAAGCAGAACTACTGTCGCCAAAAAATCAAAGAAAGAATGGAAGAGAATCCCTCTCAAGATTCGAAATGTAATATCAACTCTCTATAGTTTTATCAACGCCCCCCTCCTCGGCGCTCTCCTCGGTGCTCTCCTGGGCCTCACTCCCCCTCTCCACCGCATCTTTTTCGCCTCCCCATCATCCGGCGGTATCTTCAAAGCCTGGCTCACCACCTCCCTCAAAAACGTCGGCGAGCTCTTCGCCGCCCTCCAACTCGTCGTCGTAGGCGCCAAACTTTCCTCTTCCCTCTTACGCATGAAGAAAGGCGAATCTAGCGGAAAAGTCCCCTCAGTTTTCGTTCTCACCATCTGCTTCATCCGGTTCATCTTATGGCCCATAATCAGCATCGGAGTCATCTATCTCATTGCTTCCCACACAGGATGGTTAGATAACGATCCCATATTATGGTTTGTGTTGATGTTGATGCCGACGGGACCACCGGCTACGAAACTCACAGCGCTGGCGGATGTGAGTGGTGCGGATGAGGAGGAGAAGATGGCGATTGCGAAGTTTATAACGGTGGCTTATGCCGTTAGTCCGTTGATTTGTTTTGCGGTCGTGGGGAGTTTGAAGGCGTCTTTGGCGATTGAGGGGTGAGAAGCGAGGGGGCACAATGGTCGGTGCTTTTCGTGAGGGATAAGATTAGATGAGGAAGTGATATGCAATGCGAGACGGAATTAACTTGGGCACATGGTGGGTATTGCAAGGTATTGGATATACCTTGAGGATTTTTCAATAGACATAGAATTAGATGGAGTAAATCAAAAGTCTGTTTACATACAAACATGATTTTCCCTCCCCCATGCCCCCCAAAAAGCTTAAATTTAAAGTTCTGATCCTTCATTATCCCCTGATATATGAACGATTATTTGAAAACTAAAAGTGCATGTAAGATCCTTGCTATTCTTGTACAAAAACCACGCTTTGAATGCTCTTCCTTTTACATCTCCCATTCAACATCATTTGTACTGGTGCTCAAGAAATCCCCGGACGGAGCTCGAAATTGATATTTATGTTCTATCAACTCTCACCTCACTATTTGACTTAAACTCAACAATCAAAGAGAACGTGTTTTGTTATGCAACATTATATTGAGTACATTGGATACTAAGGTAAAGCATCCAGGTATCTATAGACTATGGATCACTTTTTAACACAACGCCAAGACTCCTACAATGCACTCGTTCTATACAGCGATGCCCCTATCTGTCTTCAAATCTCCATTCCCTTCCCCTATTTAATCCACTTATATCCATGTGACATGCTCAGATCATGCTCAAGATCAAACTCGAGCCCATATTACCCACCATCTTTTCCTTTCCGCCCTTTGCCTTCTTTGCAGCACCCTTTCCACTGGCCTTCTTGTCCTTCTCCTTTGCCTCGATCTCTTCTCTCTTGCTCTTCTGTTCAGCCGTCTCTTCTTTTGCCGCTTTCTCCAACTTCTTCTTGTTCTTAATCAAAACTTTCTTAACTTCATCTTTCTTTCCAAAAGATTCGGATTCTAATAATGCAACTACCACGAAAGAACTAGATCCAGTCGCCCATTCGACAATAAACTCCTTAATATGGGGATACAAGATATCCGCAAAGTTTAATGCTGGTATGATTGGCACAACGGACTTAGTAGCTGGGTCATAACGACCGCCTGCAATAAGAGCTTTAATCATTTTTCCACCGAAAGGTGTGCTTGCAATATGGGAAGGAGGTTCTGTACTCATTGCGCCTTCCTCGACAGGAGGTTGAACATAGGTTGGGTCTCCGGATACAGCTTCGGCGAGTGCTTCAAGAGCTGCTGATTTATCTCCTTCGGCGCCGAAGAGAACCTCAGTTACGAATTGACAACCGAAAGATGTGGCGATGAGTTCTCTAGCTGCAGAGGCGATAGCCTTGAGGAGGTAGGGGGAGAGAGACTTTACTAATTCTTGACGACGTATTTCTGGGTCTTTTTTAGAGGTAGTAGTTTTGATTGTATCAACTTCAGCGAGAATTTCGAGATCGGAGTTATGGCTTGCTGGGAATAGGGATTTTGAGCGACCTTGGAAAAGGTAAAGAAGTGTAGTACGGGCGTTGAGATCGTTGGCGGAGAATGCAATGTTCTCGACTTGCTTCTCTTCATCCTTGCTAAGCAATTCTGGGAAAATAGACTTCGCAGTCAAGACGGTATCATCAATGACTTCATATGCGGTGAGAATAACAATGTGGCCATTTGGATCTCCTGCCATCAGTTGTAACGTATCCTTGTACATCTTGAGGATATGTTTACGGTCCTTGGCACCTCCATATGCCAAAGCAAGACAAACGACTCTTGCTCCAGACTTAGTGAATGCCAAATTCTTCATCAAATCGCCTTCCTCGTCTCCCTTCAATAACTCAATAAAGTCGGTGATTTCCTCAGTACCTGGCTTAGCATTGAGGAAATATTGCAACATAGCATCGTGAAGGAGAGTGAAACCGTTGGTCTTCTTCTGCAAGAGATGGTTGATCATTTCTTGTAGATATCGCATGATGGGTGCTCGCTTTCCAGGCTCAGCAGCCAAAATCTCTGAGAGCTCTCCAGTCAAGAATGTAGAGGTATCTCTCTCCATAACGGCGAACTCAGCGCCATACCATTCTCGAAGAATAATAGCTCTCTGTTGCTTGGTAGCGACTCCACGGTAGATATCATCGAGAATCCATCCAGCTTCAGGGTGCTTGATAAGTCGACGAACGTGTCCGTAAAACTCAGGAACAATAAGGTCTCTAATTTCATCATCTCCCTGGACCAACAGTTTTCCGATCAAGAACTTGGCGTATCTACTCTCGGCCAATTGACGATATGTTCCCGCAAGCTCCTTTGCGATCAATCGTTTTTGCTCTGGGTTTGAATATTTGATTGCGGTTTGGACAACTCTTACACTGTCATGCTTAAGAACAAAGTCCTTGATCCTGCCAGTGATGAGCTCGAAAAGTTCCTCGACTAATTGTTTTCTCTCCTCCTTTGGGACATGCGACTTTCGGCGTAAACGTTCCCAAATCTTCTTCGTGCGTGCCAATTGATCTGCTAATGGTTTTGCGGCCTTTCTCTCATTTGCCAATTGCTTTTGTTTCGCATGTGCTTCTTTCGATGATTGACCTATGATGTGTAAGTATGAAAACCCTTTAACATGATGTTAGGAGGGAGCTCACTGCTTGCGGCAACGGCCTTAACTCTGTCTGGATGTAAGCCTTCAATGTCTTTCATCTCCGTATCTCCATCCTCGCTATCTGCAGAAGCAGAGTCCAAAGCAGCTCCTCCATCGTCAGAGTCCGAATCCTCTTCACTCTCGGATTCGACCTTCTTCACAGGCTTAGGCTTAGATTTTGAGTCCTTTCCCTTTTTCCCCGAATCAATTTTCGCTTTTTTATTTTCCTTTACATGAACATCTTTCGCAGGCGCCGACTTTCTCTTCATACCTGTCACCATTGTCTTCGATGTTGTTACTGGAGCCATTTTGGTACAATTGTTGATTTGATTTCCACGGATGGGCTGCCTCGTGGTTTACTTGGGGAACTTTTTTTTGTCTGATAAAAGATAAACTTTTTCATATCGGCGCTAAGCTAATCTTGGATAGCATAACTTTAACCCACCACCCCACGAAATATCGAAGGCTTTTGTTTAAAGGGAAATAGTAAAGCAATTACACAAGATGGGAAGAGAAGACCAAATTGAGGAGAGGGAGGTTCTCGACAGTATTTTCCCAGAGGAAATTCATGGTATGTTTGTTCTGGCGACAATTTGTAGCGCCGGGTTCTAGATTCTTGTCCTCCCCGCAGCAAACCCTCCTAACACTCTTCACAGATATATCAGAGACAGAATATCGAGTTTCGATTCTACTCGACGTGACAAACCAAGATGGCGACGAATCAGAACCTCCAACGATGCTTCTACAAGTCAAATACCCAGAAGAATATCCCGAAGAACCACCTGTTCTAGATTTACTACCAACTCCTAATGCGCCTATTCATCCTTTTTTCAGTGTCGCAAATGATAAACAAATCCTCCTTGATGGACTGGCCGAGACAATTGAGGAGAACATGGGGATGGCTATGATATTCACATTAGTCTCTACTTTGAAAGAAAACGCAGAGCAACTTATTGCGCAAAGACAGGAAGCAAAGGAAAGAGAACACGAGCAGAAATTGTTGGCGGTAGAGGCCGAGGAAAATAAGAAGTTTCATGGAGAGCCGGTTACGAGAGAGTCATTTATGAAGTGGAGAGAAGGGTTCCAGAAGGAGATGGAAGAAATTAAGGTCAAGGAGGAAGCAGAGGAAGAAGCGGCAGAGAAAAAGAAGAATAAGGGGAAGGATGCTGTCATTGCGCTTACTGGAAGACAACTTTGGGAGAGAGGTATGGCTGGAAAGGTTGAGGAGGATGAGGACTATGATGATGTACCTATTGAGGGTGTGGATAAGCTGAAGGTTGAAACATGATTATATGGTTACATATTATTCCCAGGTATGGAGTTGCATTGCTGGCGTTGGTTTGGGGCAGTCTACAAAGAGATTTTGTCCATAAAAGTAGAAATAACACGGAATGAAGTGAGAGGAGGATTAAAACATGTCCAAACGCGCCGTTCGTATTGGATACGCAATGGTCATTGCCATAAGTCTCTTCATTATCTATCAGTCATCACATAACAGCTCTTTCGTTGCGCTCGCCCTGTACAAACGCCGTGATATACTTCCATATTCCTTTGGAATCAAACACTTTTCAACCCTTGTACCCAGAAAATCTATTTTACGATTCGGCCATTTCTTCGTCATCATCACTATCCTCCTCCCAGCCCTCTCCATCGTCTCCAAGTTCAACCTTAGCGTTCGTGACCTCCTCTCCCAATTCAGCGTTCAAAATCGAGATGAGCTCCTTAGCGTGAGCACCAAGGCGCTCATCTTCATAATCTTGTTGCTCGAAGAGCCGAAGACAATGGTTTAACCACTGTTGACTTGAAATCCAAGAGACCCTCCAACTCTCTCCATCACCGTTACTCTCTTGTTGTTTGTTCTCTTCGTTCTTTTGTTTCTCTCCCATAATGTACAATCCCCAACCACCCAAGTACCAAACTTCGACACTAGTATCATCTTCCCCAACCAAGCGTTCTAGTACTTCAATGGCCTCTGTATCCATGTCCGCCTCCATCAACAATCTCGCTAGACTGACCTTCGTAGGGAAATCCGGGACGACATCGCTCTCGGGAGGTAAATCTTTCCACAAATCTAAGCTTCTCTTCAATGCTGCTTGCGCATCTTCCATTCTCGTTTGTGATATCCTGACGTTTGCCAATGTCTGCCATGGTTCAGGATAATTTGGTGCGACCATAGTAGCTTCTGTGACCAATGCCTCGCATTTCTGTTCCGCATCCTCTTCCCACGATAAATCCGTCATATAAACTTCGACGACACCGCAGAGTGCCACAGCCAACTTCCTCCTCTTCTCCTCCAGAGCAGCGAGCCCCGCCTCGTCCAACTTATTCTTTTCTGCCTTCTCCAATAAAGCTCCAATCTGTGCCTTCAAACTAATGGCTCCCTTTTCATACCATCCAACACTATCCTCTCCACCCTCCTCACTCAGCTGTGCCAACCATAAAAACTTCTCAGCTCCACCTCCAACTTCCTCGCTCACCTCTCCATCCTCATCGATTCCAGCTGCTTGCATAAAATATTGTCTCGCCGAATCGACATCTCCCAATTCTACGTGAATTTCTCCCAACAGATTCAAGACGGGCAGTGCTTCAATTGCTTGAACATCCACCAATTCCAAAGCCTTCTTCGCAAAAGGCACAGCACCTTCAATGTCGCCTTCTTGTAGACGATTCGTTGCTTTTAGTATTAAATCCATTGGCGTCGCGGGCGGTGAAGAAGCTTTTGTAGATTTTGCGGAAGTGCGATTGAGGGCTGCTTTTTCGCTTTTGTTATTTTTCTTGTTTCCTGGCTTAGTCTTCGCCATCTGAAAAGTTTTATGACGGTAGAAAAAGGATCGATGGTTAGAGGGGTGAATGCTCGATGCTGAAAAAAAGTTTCTGGGGAATGGGCAGAAAACAACTTTTTTTCTGACGATAAGCTAGTCGATAACGCTAATCCTCGAATCTGCCCCGCCAAATTCCATCATAGGCACCCGACCCGGTAGGTCTTGCATTTTCGACATTCTAGACAACCTGAAGATTGTAATTCCATACGGTTGGATTTCAAACTTGTGCTTGATCCGTTACCACAATCCAGAATCTCTCTGTTTATAGTTGAGAAAACATGAGACGATATAGGAAGATTGTTTCACATGATTCTGTAAGTACCTAGTGTAGAAACCGATATCTCCTAAGCAGGCTTGCCATACCACACTACTAGTGATGGCCATACCTCTAGCTTCGACTATCACCTATACTCGTTAGACGTCACAGAACAAGCCTTGTGTTATTAAAGTTTTACATTATCATTATACCAGCAGCTTTGTAGCATCTGGAATTGATGTACGGCCCTCGCCGCACTACTTCTAAGACCAGTTCCCAAGCGATTGTAGGTATACTAGTGCAGTGTATACAAAAATTCAGTCCAAACGCCTATTAATTTCTCCTTTCCAGAAGATTCAGACTCATCATTACGCCCTAGCGAACCTCATCTATCTCGACCTTTGGAGTCGTGTTGCTTGGCTTCGGGATATTCCCGAGCTCTTCTCCTGTACCACTTTGGCCACGCTTTCTACCTGGCATATGAAATGATGGGAGTGCTTCATCGCCGAATTTTGAAAAGAATCCCTTCTTTTTGATCTGTTTGGCGGGGTCATTGGCGCCATCATTCAGCCCTACATCTTCGAATCCTTCTTCGGCCGTTGGTGGCTGTCTGTGGAATCGTCTATCACCAATAGCGGACCGCTGCATTCGAGGTAGTCTTGCTGAATCAAGACTTTGTCGTCCACCGTGTCCATCGATGGGGCTTATGGGCGATCTAGCTGAGATATCCTTGCAAAGATCAGAGACCTACTTGCATCACGATTTTGGGAAGTCTAAACTTACAAATGATCTTCTGTATGAATCAAACGACTCTCTTGAAATTGGGAAAGGATCAATCGCATCATTTGAGGTCGTTCGGGTGTTGATTGAGGTTGCAGAAAAATTGCTCTTGCTACGAGGCCAGAAACTTTTCTTTTCCGGCGGGGACGGCTTTGGGACTAGTTAGTTATATTGACATGTCGTGGGTTTGCCCATACTGACAGGTAGATACACGCCACTATCGTTTACAACTATACAATTCTCCCGTTAGCCAAGTTTTCCCATTGCTTCCGAGCGACCCTGGTTGCATCTAAACAAAGGCATCATACCACTCATTTTATACTCCGGAGGTTCTTCGCTCTTCGCCGTTTTGATACTCATCGAAGATGCTCGAGAGGCTTGTGTAGAAACTCGTTCGAAGGAAGGGCGGGGAGATACATTTTGGTCTTGAGATGGCTGCAGCCCAGCATCCTGTTTCCTTGCGAATGGATTTCGAATAATCGGCATTTTTGGGTCTTGTATAATGTACAACAGAATTGAGCAATTACGAGATATAAATCAATTGTCTTTGGAACTCAAACTTGGAAACGAAGTGGGCTGGGAAATTTGAACCATTCGAGGACTGAACTTTAAAGACTCGAGAGTTTAGCATTGACGTCTTCGTTGCAAGAATTGGCTGATTGGTTGTTTATCTAGAAACGATTTTTCCCTAAGCCACTCGGACGCTCAGTGCTCCGTTTTCTGGGCTGATCACGAGAGAGGGTCGGTCTCCATTGTTTGTATTGATCTCTCGTTGGCCGAACCGAGGTCGATCATTCCAAGGCATTATCGATCATTGGAAATAATCCCCTACCGTGTATATCAAAGATTTTGGTGAAGAGAGTTGGGTTCCATTGTAGATGGATGTGGAAAGTTGGAATTATTTAAGGTTTATCACAATACTTACGACGGCATGACATTGACAATAAGGCGAATAAATGTATTTACTCGGGCCCTAACCAATCCTTCGGGATGAGCTCTAGAATTGTATGACGTATCGCTAGCTGCCACCAACGATAATTCCAAAGGGATTTAGAAAAGTCGATGCGAATAGACAATGTATGACATGAGTCGCACTTTTTGCTGCGATTCCCATATCCTCAGCAGCTGAAACGACATCCCAAATTCAGATGAACAGCAGTTATAATCGTGATTCCTACCTTGCTTCTCCTCCCGATCCATGCAGTAGTCGGAACGTTTTTGATAGCTGAGTAGTTGACAGCATATTTTCTCGAGCAACTCTTTCGAACATGTAACACGTATGGCCAAGGAAGCGTAAGAGCTGAACGAATTCATAGACTTCCCTTCCAGCACCAAACCTTGAGTGTTGTAACTCTCCGGATTTTCTTCCATTCTTGATCTTTTATGGTGCCTCGTAGTCTGGAAACATTGATCTGCTGCGGTAGTCAGATCAAGGGTCCATAATTTCGAATACTTCTCGAAGCTCCCACTAACACCAAGGAATCATCCTTCCGATTTTTTCATTTTGTCAAAAATCTTTCCTCTCTCCCGCGATGGCACGAACTCTTATTAATTGATCTCTTAAGAATACTTGGCAAACGTTTGACACGTTCTCAACATGACAAGCAGTAAACGAAATGGAGGTTGAAATACGGGCACGAACATCTAAAGTCGAAAGAGAAAAGCTTGTATTTTAAGCTCATCAGCCTTCCAACTTCTCTCCATTCTGCCCGGCCTCCGAATTGTGTGACAATTACCAACATGGAGATATATTCAATAGATCATGGCACCACTCCTATTGTGTTACCTGTGTCACTTGACTATAGAAGGAAAAGCTGGTCAAAACTTTTATCTAGAATAGCCTAATGGGCAAATTCTTTCATCGGCGACTTCTGATTGATGAACTTCAGGTCTACTCGCATGATATGCATCTAGTAGAAAGAAGCAAACGAATATCTCAGCCAACCCGATCTCGTCGGTCTTATGCGCGTTTTTAATATGCATATCCTCCTAAAAATAAATTTTCTTTTTTGTTAGAGATGCTCCCAGATACTGAGACCTGCAGGCACAGACAAGGTTTCGAGAAACTCAAATGTGATGGTATTCATGTATGCGTTCCATTGAACCTCGTATCTGTATATCAAGTTCCATCCTCCTCCCAATTGTGAGAGACTTGTCTTCAAATGTTAGAAAAAGTCTTCTGACCCATCCCTGAGAACGGAACCAAGGGTTTTCTCTCTTATCATTCGTCTTCGTGGGTATTAGTTGAAAATACATACTTGGGTTGCTTTCCAGTATTTGGAGTTGTACTGCTTTCGAGGATTCTTCGGAATAATTCCTACCATTTCAAAGAGGTGTTAAGGTACGCATGCATGATTGTAGTACCGCAAATTTCCGAATATTTAGATTGGAAATACCACGTTCATTCGAAGTCCAAAAGTGTGGTATAATCTGCAGGTTCCCGAAGAGCCAGCACACAAGGAAATTATATGTCAAAAGCTTTCCTGGTGTTCTTCTCCCAAGTGAAAGAGCAGAGAACATTCACTTTCTCAACCGACCTTCCCAAAGCGATTACCTTTCTTTTTTTTGGAGTAACAACCACAACATCAACCACATGCCAGAATATTTACTTTGATCAACGTTGGACACGCACCTGAATCTGAATAATATATTCACTCCCTTTCACCAAACATTTATCTTATCGGTCGCAAATCTTCCAAGCCTCTTCATTTAGTAACATCGGCCATCCTACGTTCGCTACCATATCAAACATTAGGAACTTGAAGAGACGCTTAGCAGTGAGAACGAAGGTATTGCTTTCAATAATCAGAAGAAGTTTGATGCGACAACCAATTTGAGAGTACCTCTTGTTATTCTTGCTGGAAAATATTATTTCAAAAGGTCAACAACTGAGCACGTTTCTTTTTGGATGGGATTTATTCTTGCCTAAACAGAAAACACTTTATGAGAGAGTGACTTCCAAATCTGGCGACAGCAAATTCACGGACATAAAAAATTTTCTCTGCCGCGTCTTTCATTTCCTTCGACTCATACTGCGATATCTACCTTCCACACAGACTTTTCAGAGTCTGTAGAAGCTTCCTAGTTTTAGGAAGCATTTGCTTTGTATCTAATTGGACAAAACGATTTCAAAACACTCTTTGAGATTACTTTGCAGAATTCGAAAAGACTCAGGAATTCATATTCAATATGGCAATATCATTCTTCGTTTCCTGGCAATTGTGGGAAAAGATGACATTTGTAAGTTTCCTACATCTCCTTCGTCTGCAATTAGTCCACTAATATGTATCAGGTTTTGGGATGTGCTATTGTGGCAGTTTTTTGCGCGGGATATATCAAGTTACTATGGACAAACAGAATAGTGGCTAGACAGGAGATTATTGATGAAGAGAAGCGCATGAAGATTCAAGAGTTACGACAAAGTGGACAATTTGTCGAACCCATGAAAGGCGCCGATATCCCCTTCGGAGTTCGTGCCATTCAAAGTGGCATTCAAGTGGATGGAATATGGATATCTGGAACCAATACTCCTGTGCCTAGCATCAAACTCCAGCGCCATTCATCTTTTGAACTTTCTTCTCCAGATTCAAACTCCAACGCACACGCATCTCCCGATAGTCATAATCATCCAACACCTCCCAAAGCCGGTCAGCCAAATTTCCGATATAGCGAATCTGCACTACTCTCAAGCCACAGAAGTATTAGCGATGATGATACCCTTATCACCGATCCTCGTAGCTCATCTCGTCAACGAGCAACCTACAAGCCAACAAAGTCGTCGCAATTACGTTTTGGAACAGTCGGAGAACATCAATATGATGAAGAGACACTTGGTCATCTAGTAGGAAATTCAGAAACTGGTAGAGTTTATACTCATAAACCTCGTGGAGGTCGGCGATCAGATGCATCGATTTCACTCTCACTCTCCGATGCTGCCGCCGCTGCTGATAACGAACGCTCATCTGGTACTTCTGATGATTCTGATGAGACTTTTTCTCGTGTTAGACATCCACAACCTAACCGACCTTTCAATTATCCTACCCGAACTCCTTCTCCAGAAGTCTTGACTCCCGCATTTCCATCATTCTCTCACCAACCAACAATTAAAGGCAAGGGTCAATATTCTTCAATTCCTCTTTTCCCTGAGGAAGATGAAATGGATCCATTTGCATCGCCTCATCTACGCAGTATGGACAGAGCACATGGATCTAATCTTCAACCGGTTGAAGATCAACGATACACTGATAACACCATCGAGTCTAAGGCTCCACTTCTTAAGAGTCGCTCTCCATATTCGCAATTTATACCTGGAGAACTTCATCAAAATAAGGCAATCAGGAGAGTCAATTCTGGTTTCGAGATTTTACCTGCAGGCACATTCGGTACTCAACCACCTATGGATATCAAAGGAAAAGGCGTCAACCGTCACGAGAGTTGGAATGTCAATAACTCTGATTCATTAGCACCACTACACCCAAACAAGTTACAGAAAAAGACAAGATTTTCAGTGGTTTGAACAGTGACAAAAAAATACGATGGAGTAGTCAAAAAGGGATGCTGACCAGTTTGACGCGAAGATTTTACGAATGAACGACACATAATGGGGTAATGGGCGGGCAGAGCAATTCAAGCATCATTGACGTTACATATTACGGGGGTGGTGTTACATCAAATTTGGCTGGTGGGGATTAAAATCGTTTTCAATATTTCATAGCTGAATATTATTGGTGTCTGAAGGGAATGGGGAACATCGTACATTTGCTCTGTGAGAAGGGAAATTTGGAAAGGAAAATGAATCATATCGCTTAGGTAGTCTAGCTTAATGAGTAACGATGAGATGTATGATGATAGATGATAATTAAATATTCAGATCCTCTTTTCTTCTTTGATGTTGGGTTGCATTTGTCCTCTATCGAACTCGAAATAGGAATTTTGGTGCTTGTGTCTTCTTCAAACCAACCTCCCTTAATCTTATGTTCGATCATGATTAGGCTAGCATGAATACTATTCTATGCAGCATAATCAATAATCTTGTATTAGCACTCTCAACTTAGACAACTTCCTGGCTCGTTAGCACTAGCATCCTCTCCAAATCCCACCCTCTCACCACTCCAGGGACAATAAACCATAAAGATTAGGACAATAACAATGATCTTTTTTCTTTTCCCACTCGGCCTACAGTTGCACCGCCGAAGCTTTCTTGTCTGCATGCTGCTACCACGAGGTTTGGCACAGATGTATTACAAGTAGAGGTCGGACCCTCGAACAATGATTCTTGGGCAAGTCTTCGTTGCTGGAAAGGGGGTAGAGTGTTTCTGTTTAGTGTTTAGAGTATAGATTAGGATTAGAAATTAGGATTCGAGAGGGTGTTCTTCGTTCATGTTTGAAGGGAGCGGAGGACCCGAGAATTTGAGTGGATATAGTGCATTTAGCGGGGATTCTCCAGGGGTTTAATCGCTTAAATCGAGAGCTTGTGTTGAAGGGAGTGAGGATGCTATTTGTAATCAAGAATATATATATTCAAGTTGATTTTCCACGGGAAATTTTCAAAGAGATGAAGAATGCTTGGATATTAGATTATCTACGGCTATTACATCTGTATAAGGACCTCTCAGAAAGTTGATTATATGCTAGTTATCATTATGCAAATGGAGGTTTTAAACGAAGGATGATATCTACTTCATCAGCAACTTGAGAATAATCACAGGGCGGATTAGCCTGGAAATGTACCAGGGTGTGAGGCTAAAGAACAACGAATTTGAAACGTTATCGAAATGGAGTTGAAGAGCTATATTTTTGAGTGATTTGAAAGAAAAAGACAGAAAAGACAATAGAGTATACAACTCATGAAATTACATTTTTGATTTGCCTGAACACCGGCATCGAGGGTTAGCCGATGACTAATACAGCTATTCAAATCATGTGAAATCGTGATTTTGGCTAATCTTCGGGTGCACGTCAGCAACGCGTCCACTCCCTCCTTCCAAGAATTAATCTTCACACTTTCAACAACAACATAAAAACATACTCAATACTTTCATTTCGATCCGTTCATTCTGGGAATTCACCAAACTACTTTCATTACAATTCAAACATCTCGTCCATAAAATGACTTCAGAAGAAATCGAAGCCTCTCAATCTGGGGACGATGGAGGAATGGGAGGTCCTGGTGCACCAACGCCACTCTCTGCCTTAGAGGTAAGCCATTTCTTTTCCTTCACATCGCAAATTTCTAACAGCCATGACAGGGAGTCGCAGGTCTAACTAAGAGAGACATTCAAATGATCGTGGATGGTGGTTACAATACTGTAGAGTCTGTCGCATACACCCCGCGGCGAATTCTAGAACAAATTAAGGGTATCTCTGAACAGAAAGCCACAAAGATCCTTACGGAAGGTCAGTTATATATAATGCCATGAAGTCTCCTGCGGACTTGCTGACATCTCAATAGCATCGAAATTGGTCCCTATGGGTTTCACAACCGCCACCGAAATGCATCAACGAAGAAGCGAATTGATATCTATTACGACCGGTTCTAAGCAATTAGATACACTTCTGGCAGGTGGAGTAGAAACAGGATCTGTGACCGAAATATTTGGAGAGTTCCGTACTGGAAAGAGTCAAATTTGCCACACTCTAGCAGTTACCTGTCAATTGCCATTTGATATGGGTGGCGGAGAAGGCAAATGTTTGTATATCGACACGGAAGGCACATTTCGTCCTGTACGTTTACTTGCGGTAGCCAATCGATACGGCCTATCTGGAGAAGAAGTTTTGGACAATGTTGCATATGCAAGAGCCTACAACTCCGATCATCAATTGCAACTTCTTAATCAAGCAGCACAAATGATGTGCGAAACTAGATTCTCTCTACTTATCGTTGACAGTGCCACCGCACTTTACCGCACAGATTTCACAGGAAGAGGTGAATTGTCTTCTCGACAAATGCATCTAGCAAAATTTATGCGCATGCTTCAACGGCTAGCCGATGAATTTGGTATTGCTGTGGTAATCACAAATCAGGTTGTTGCACAAGTTGATGGAGGACCAAGTGCTATGTTCAATCCAGACCCCAAGAAACCTATCGGAGGTAATATTATTGCACATGCAAGTACCACTAGATTAAGTCTCAAGAAGGGTCGTGGAGAGACTAGAATTTGCAAGATCTACGATAGTCCTTGTTTACCAGAGAGTGATTGTCTTTTCGCTATCAATGAAGACGGTATTGGAGATCCAAGTCCAAAAGATCTAGAGAAGGATTAGAGAGTGTTGATTGGGGTAAATGCATCATGATTTTATGGGGTTCTAATGGTTATTTGTTTTTCTTTGCTCTTTAGCTGGCATGGAGGCATGGTAGCGGTCATGGGTGACAAATGAAGCTTTATGGTGAACTTTGGGAGGAAACGGTTCTATTATTTTCATCAATGCGAAGCCTTTATGAATAGAAATGTTTGTATTTAGTAATTTAGTAGCACATATCAATTTCTATACCATGGGTAACACCTACTTTGATACGAAGTTTGCCTTGAGCGAGAGCTCACAATGAAATATATGGTAGCTGGAAAAGCGCGCTAGCGGCCGCCTACCTAAAAAGTGAAGCTCGCCGCGATCTTTAGAAAGAACCGCGTCAAAACAAAGCATGCGCCAACCTCTTGACACTCACCAAAACTCTTCATGAGACCAGCGATTGATGGGGATAAGATGGCTGATAAGGGACATTTCTATTCCTATAAGGAGATACGACTAAACCTCGATTCATCCATTCAAAATTCTACAATTGGGATTCGTTTACCTGCACATGGCACTCCAGCCTCAAGAATAGTACAAAAGCGACCTCATATTACAGAATCACCTATTGCAGAGGATGAAAAAACTTTCAAACAAAAATACTTAGCTGCTGCTGGATCCATTTACCATCGCACACAAGATGTCTTTCCCCGAAGCTATTTATGGAGAGTGTTGGAGGATGGAAAGGTGCTGTCGGTTCAAGCGGTCGATGTATCGAAACAGCAAAATACGACGGATGCACACCTTACTTTGAGATTACAATTTCCAAGTGCTATTAAACCCGGGTGCATTGCTTTCGCGGATTGCAAGGAACACGACTATGTCAGCGCATTTGTTTTGACGGAAACACACCACCTTTATACTCTGAGACTTTGGCCAGATTTCTTTCGCAATCCTTCGAGCACTGAAAACAATGTTGGAAATTGGTGCAAATCGTATATATCATCGGTATTCAGCTTTAAGAAACCTCATAGGATGGTTGCGCTTAGTGCGAATGAGTTATTAATCTCTAATTTCGATGGGGGGCTTCTAAAGTTAGACAGAAAATCTGGCGGAGATGGTATGTCAGAGCTGCTTTCCGGAAATGATGTGGCTAACTGACAGGTAAAATAGGTTCCGAGTGGAAAGAACTACACTATAATCCAGGTGGGTGGAGAGATGGGTTGAAGGCCTTGATGCCTTTCCAAGGAAGCAACACTATTCGATACGCAAACAGCAACATTGAATTATCCGCAGTTACTTCTATATCTTCACCATCAGCTAGCATCGATGGGCAATCATATGCTTTCACTGTATCTCTGGATCACAATCTCCGAATTTGGAACTTGACTACCGGACGAATCGCATATGTTGGTGATATTCTCGGCCAGGAAATAGATCCCAAGAACCCTAGAAAATCCGTGATCGATCCTTCATATTCACAATTGGTCAAAGTCTATGGCCACAATAACGAAAGCGCTCTATGTGTTACATACTCCCCAATTGGTGAAGGACAATTCAAATTTTGGCATGTTGCTCCCGCCGCTCAAAGTGGAGATCTCGTCGTATCAGATTCTTTCCCTGATAATATCTTGGTCCCTCAAGCGCCTACTTTAGACCTTTGGACTATGGCAGATTTTTTAGTCATTCTGGATAGACCAAGAAACTCGTTGAGTTTGTGGACTTTGTGGAAAAATAATACAACCTATCGAGTTCAAAAGCTTTACTTTGGAAGTGGTGGTGAAGAGGACGTTGCGCAATCGTGGGATGAGGGCTGGGAAGCTATGGTGAGCGAAAGTTTGACTCAAACGCCCATACCTACCGTCTACCCTGGCGATGCTTTAGATTCAACCGACAAATGGTTAGCGTACATACTATATCCTGGGAAATTCACCCATGCAACCATCGAGACTGGATTGGCCATCTACGAAAGAGGTCTAGGAGCATCGAGAGATACATCGCGGAGATCCGCACCTTTACCTGAACGTTTATGTTCAAGCATTGCAACTACTGCTACGTTAGGTAAAGCATCAGACGGAGGTATTGATTTTGAACAATTTCGCCTTGCCACTGATGCACAATGGAGGCGATTCTATCGACTGCTTGTTGAGCTAGACAAACAAAGAGGTGAAGCCTTATCTTTAACTATTGACCCTATGGGAGAGATGCCTTGGGTTGTATCAGCAGATGGAATATCAGCAGTTCGAGGCTGTAGCGAGTTAGAACGGGTATGGCATAACCCTGAACAAACTATTGCTGGGATGGAGTATGTATCCACTCTTCTCACAGCTGGTTCTTTATTCGGCGAAGCAGTTCCAGACGTTCTTTATCATGGCTTCCGCTCCGCCTTGTTGGGTCAACTTTACGAGGAGCCAACGCTTCTACCATCAGCGAGGATGAAGACTTTATATGATAAATGTGATTACTCGAATCAAATTGGTGATGAGGAGTATCATCAACTAGTGACAAATTTGGGAGGTACATTCAGGGATGTCAATTCGCACGTGTACGAAGCTCTTCTCGAATCCATGATCACTTCTATTGGAAAGGACTCGAAGCATCCTTTACCTTTAGCCAACGCCGGTAATCGATTGATTGTTAGAGGAGTTCAAGAGACTATCGAGTTACACAAGAGCATCTGTCTTGATCAACTTCTCTTGTTAGTACTTATTGAGGTTGAAATTAACCATGGAGAAGAAGGTATCCAATTTGAGACCGGTGCGGTCTTCAATCAACTTTTAATTCTGCTCAAAAGGCTCGAACTGGTTTCATGGTTGGCTAAGACCCAGATCGATATACCTCTCCCGACTCGCGAAAGCTCAAAATCATTGGATGATTCGACATCCAGTTTGTCTAGGAATCCAATATCTTATGAGACTGTCACTGTTCTGGAAGGTGTTCATAGACATCTATTCGGATTAGATAAAGCAGTATCGATGCCTACAGCCTTGACAGACTTTATCACTGAACTATGCAAACCTGATAGCAAATACGAATCCTCACCTGCTATCATTCAATGTTTCTTATTGAAGCATAACCAGTCTGATTTAGCAATGGAGTTTTCACGCTTCACTGAGCATGATTCGTTCTCTACATATATTCAAGGAAGAGCATACCTGGCTGCCAATGACCCACGCACAGCAGCATTGCACTTTAAGAAGGCTGCATTTGGGATGGGTAAGCTACAACTCTACTTAATCATTTTTAGACCTGTCATAACTAATGATGATTTCTAGCATTTCCATTGTACGGTAGGCACGCAACACACAGTGCAGGCCTCCTAGACGAAACAGAAAAGAATCTTCTGAATGCAGGTCTTCCAGAATATTATTCCCACATTGTTTCTCTATACGACAACAAAAAAATGTACTCCTTCGTTATCGATTTCTCCCGCCTAGCCCTCCAATTTATCAAACCCAACCAACATGATCCCCAACTCAGTACCGAAATGCACAGTCGTCTCTTCCACGCTGCTCTCCAAACCTCTCGCTACGAACTCGCTTACTCAGCCCTCTCCCTCTTCACCAATACTGCTCTACAAACATCCTCTCTCAGATTACTCATTACCAAAATGTGTGAATCTTCCCACGCTACTCAACTCATTTCCTTCCCTTTCCTTGGTCTTCAAGATCTTGTCGATGAAATCCTTTCCCAAAAATGCGCAAACATCGTCGAAGTTACAAATGGTGTTCCATACCATAAAATACTTTACGCGTGGCGAATTCAAAGATCCGATTTCCGTGGTGCGGCAGCTATCTCGTTGGAGAGACTATATCGTCTTCAAGCTTCGTCAGAAAGTGATAGTAAAATAGGAAGTGGAGAGACAGGAGAGGAAGGAGAGACATTGGTTACGAAACAATATGTCGCGGTTATTAATGCGTTGAGTTGTGTGGATCCAAAACATGCGTGGATTTTGTGTGAAGGCGGGAAAGGAAAAGAAGGGGGGAATGGGGGAAGAGGTACTGGTAGAGGTCTTTTGAAGGGGGGCAAAGAGGATGCGAATGGGGGTGTTAAGAGAAGAGTGGTTACATTAGCCGATGTTAGGAGAGGGTATCAGGAGGAGTTGGATCGTGTGGCTGCGATTGAAAACGGGCGGTTTAGTCTAGGTGGTGGTGGAGGTGATGGAGATATGATGGAGATGTGAGATGGAGTACGAAAATGAGCGATGAGGAATGCGAGCGGGGAGATGAGAAAGGAAAGCCGGAATCGCGTGGATAAAATAAATAAGGAGTAATGTAAGCCTGGTGACAAACGAGATAAGCAGAGCAAAGCAATTGGGGGAGGCGTAAATTATCGGATTGGTTTTGATTTTGGTAGGCATTTCTTTGATGGATCATGAATGAGATTGATCGCTTTCAAAGTATGGTTATTTTTTCTTGGTATCTTTTAGGCAAATGTTGTAAGGATAGAAAATTTACATGAAATGATAGAAATTTACCAAGAAGACGTGAAGATTTTCTTAGCTCCGGCTCTGAAGTTTGATGATGGTGCTGGCGCAGGTGCATTTATCTTTCGTTCAACCTATTCATCCCAGAACCTGAAGGCGAGGAGTCATATTAATGGACACATAATTCCAAAGTAAGAGAGCCTTGATCTTAAATGTCTTTATTCATAATACGCAGACGCAATTCCCAATCTCCGAGCAGTTTTCGTCCTTACTCCTAAAAGGAAAAGTAACTGTATGCATGTGAGTAAAGAAGAACCCCGCCATATCTATCTATCTATCAAAGCCTATCACCTTGAGACTCGTATTGTACATCCACGAAAATGCCCCTCCCATATGAAAATTTTCTTGTCATCAGATAGGTATCTTTTCATGTTTTAATATCTTTACTGGACTGGCTTTTCCCCTCAAATGATCAGATCGATTGATCTATCTGTCTTTGCCCATTATGTAAAACTCATAAAACGCGCACGCAAAAAGGAAAAAAAGGAAATGGAAGAGGAAAGGAAAACGGGCTGTTGGTATCAACGGAATAAGAAAAGAAATTAGTTGAGAATCGACGAGGGATATTTATTGAGCAGAAAGTCGTTTCTGTGCCGCTGGACTGGGAGCAGAATGTGCACCAGCAATCTTAGTCTGTTGACCAAGTGCTAAAGCATCTTCTGGTTGTTGACGGTAAAGAACAATTTCGGATTGCTTGAAATAACGTCGGGCATCTGTTTAATTATTAGCTTAATTGTAAGAAAGAGTTAAAAGGGAGAGGAAACTTGCCCTCATCGATGAGAACCAAACTCAAATAGTAGCGGGTGGAGTATTTCTTGTTGACCTCGCGGAAAGTAGGAGTTAAATCAAAGCCGCCTAAGAAAAGTCTAATGGGAATAGTTTCTCCTCTGGATGGTGAACCGTCCATAATCTCAAATCGTACCAAAGTTTCACTCTCATTGTATTGGTTTGGAGGCGTTCCAGTAGTTTCGCGTCGAATGATAGACAATTCCATATGCTTGATCTTGAGACGAACGAGTAAAAAGTAAATGCGGCCAACGATAACATCTTTGAGGTGGTATTTCGATTTCGAGTATTCAAATTCGATATGCAAGCAATCCTCAATACCAACATCCATTTTGATAGAACTGTTCATCTCCGGAGGAATTCTGTAAGAAAATACCCAAAGGTCTTTTTCGCGGATCACATCTGCCATTCGTCTGGAAACGGTGACCTTGATAAAATAACGTAACTTGACATTGATGCCATTGTAAGATTCGTATTGTTTTTCGACATTTTTAAAGTTGAAGTCGTAAGCTTGCGGGTGTTGTAAATCACCAGGAGCAGCAAGCTCTTGTCCTAATGACAGAAATTCGTAGTGGTTGCCTCGATCGTAAAACATCTCTGTAAGGTTTCGTGTTAGCAAGTTGAAGAGGACATGTGGACTAGATCTGTCCTGAAAGATGGGACTTACCAATCATTCCAATAAATTGCACTTTAATACCCGTGTGCTCTAACCTTTTCCCATCCTTAGGTCTAATGGTGACAGCTCCTCTAACTGATTCGCCATCTTTGTAAAGCGGTACCCTTTCCTTACTACTCTTATTCTTAACCTCTACTGTCTCCCGACTATCTCCATCTTCCAGAACGATATCAATATCGACTGGGGCTGAAAATAGGAACGACATATTAATAGTTGGAAAGAAGCTCGTTGTATTGATCTTCGTCGACCTGGGACTGATGAATATCGCACACCTGTTTGAGCCAATTTTCCTCGAGCTCCCAACGATTTCTGCCTTCTTCTGACAAGTCTAAAACGAACTGGTCGGTAAGTTTGTCAATATTGGCTTTTCGATGGAGACGACCGCTTTCTTGAAAGTCACTATCAAAGCCACGGCAGACCTTAATACCTAGGGAACTGTTTGTCTCTGCAAGACTAGGTTGGAATTGTCCAATTACAACTTGCTTGTCAGAAGCTTCGTAAATATGAGCAGCTTGTAAGGAATCGATATAGGTGAGGTTCTCGTGTTCTACCTGCTCGTCCTCAGAGCTTGTTCTGCTTCCTGCCAATTGATCTCTCTTCAATTTTCGATCAAGCTCATCAACAATCACTCCGTGGAAATTGGATGTGGCTGTTGCGACCGAATTGCCAGATGCGGATTCGGGATGGATGGGTGTGAACGGTGCGATGCGATCTTTTTTAAATCGGAAATTACCAGAGACAGATCGTCCAGAAGTATCTGTTTGCTCTGACAAGTAATACTCGGTGCCGTAAGTTGGAATATCTCTTGTGCGAGGAGTTCTGGTTGATTTGCTAGAATAGCTCTTATGGAGCAACTCTGGGGGGTTCCTGACAGTTGATTGAGGACCGTGCTTCGGATCTTTGTTCTCCCGAACTCCGTCAAGCGGATTTATGTATGCCATCACTTTTTGGTTATTGAGTTGTAAGTGTGGAATTGTGGAAGTTTCCAAAACAATAACAACCTTTACCAGTCCAAATTGCAGACGCAGCAAACCTCAAATTCACCTTATCAAAAGTGAGCTGATTACATAAGCCGTAATCAACCGCACCGTCACATCTCGTGATATCATTTCTCACAGCAGAGTTGCTCCTGCAGCTCCAGCTCAAAATGTCACTCTCTAGCTATGTAAACAGTAAGTTTACCCTTTTTTGACCTTCTTTCTGCCCCTTCCTCTTCGAATTGTTCATTTAATTACTCCTATTATACGCGCAAACTATAAAAACAAGCAAGACTTACAACCGTATCCTAACAGCTCCTTAGAGAAAGTTCTAATCTTAACTGCGGATTCAAGAACATTGGTCGGTACACTTTTGAGTTGTGATCAACAGACTAATCTGGTATTTCTTCCTCTATTATTTCCCCAAATACAGTTCTCTCTCCGTCTCCCTATTCCTCTTCTCTGTTCTCCCCTAACTTACCATTTCTCTCTACCCCTCCAATCACTTACACAAACCACAGGTCCTATCCCAAACTATCGAGCGCATAATCCGACCTCCAGAAGATATCGAAGCTTCCAGTGAAGTGCCACACGGTCTCTATCTAATCCGTGGTGACAATGTGGTTGTAGTTGGATTGGTGGATGAGGAGTTGGATGATAGCATTAATTGGGTGGAGGTTAGGGGAGCTGTCATTGGAGGGACAAAACATTCATAACTGAATGTTCTTAATCGACACTGGTGATTATGGATCAGTGTTTAAGGGCATGGCATTGCTTGGATGGAATAGACGTCTGGAAATGAAGGAAATCAAGGGGTCGAGGAAAGAAGGAGAATGCGCGGGGAGAGATACCAGAATTTGGCATTTACAAAAGTACAGACGAGCGTGGGTGCGTACAAGATGGGTGGAATGTTATTAATGCTGCATTATTTGGCGTTGAATGGAGTGCCATGAGAAGGGTCCTTTTTATATCCAACCTTTTGATTTTGTATTGGCTATGAAGGTGGCTCAAGCGAATTCAGATATCAAGGGAAATCTACCAAAATTCGAGATTATATCATGGGATCAGTGACATGTAACTAAAAAGCATGTCAAGGCAGTTTTCAGATAGCTCAAATTTCCATTTACCAAATTAGGCTTCTTCTAAGTAGAACACATCTTTATCCAACGTGATGGTATGTACTGTAATCCAAAAGTACTAGGTATTCAAACCATAAAGTTTATCCAAAAACTCTTTCCAAAAGGTAAGGTCCAAAAGCTTCCTCTCCAGGAGTACCAACAATTCTGTTGACTCTGTTACCCTTATGAACGCTAAGCCAGCCACCATTGTCTCCAGGCTCCTCGGCTGTGACATCACCAATATCGTTATTAATATGGACGACGGAAGCAATGCTTTCCATTGGATCTCTAATATCAATAGCTCCAGGGCTCTTGACTTGTTCAACTCCTGCCTTCTTTCTCATGCGTCTATCAACGATATGCATACCTCTAGTCCATTGACCAGATGTTTCAACTCGAATATCTTCTGGCCCTCTTGGGAAAGTCATCCAAGTCGGAGATGAACGAGTCAACATATACCAGATACAAAGTGGATCATGTAACTCGAGACCTGGGTTTGATGTTGAATTTCTACCAAGAGAGTTCATTTTCTCATAAGTCTTGTGTACAAATACAGATACCCATTCTGCGAGAGGACTTCCAGCTTTGATGAGGGGTTTCAACTTCGCTTGGAAGTCTGACTTCATTAACTGATGTGGAGTTGTAATATCCAGGGGGAATAATGTTAAGTTAAGTTTCCTGGAAAGGTTCGTAGGATATGGTGGAAGGGTTGACTTATTCAAAGGTACCGGTGGCATGGTGGTAATTGGGTTTGGACCTGTAAGGGCAAATACTCTGGCAGTTGCGACCGCATCTGCATAAGTATTGAATTCAGCGACAGGGGTAATGTTACCCTCTACGTCGATCGCACCACCCATTACTACAACCTCCTTGACTCTTAAAAATGTTTCAGTATCTTCCGCAGCAGCCAAAGCAATATTGGTCAAAGGTCCAACACAAACAATTGTAATTGTATCTTTAGGGTTTTCTCGAAGTAAGCGAAGCATTTCCTTATGAGCAGGAACATGAGACGCTGTGAATGATGGAGATGGAGAAGCAAGTAGGCGAGCCTCAGCGATTTCTTCGGCGGTAGCATTTTCGGGAGGAGGTTGGAAAAGAGTCTTCCAAGTATCGGCGGGAGATAGATGTGGATGCTAAAAAGAAATCTGTCAGGGAGCAGTCCCAAGAAGAGCGAAAAATGAAGGGGCATATTTATCTTACACTAGTATGAACACCACCAAGACCATCAACACCATCTATTGCTAGGATTAGTTGATACTTCATATGGAGTTATTGATAAAGCTCTTACGGAAGTAATCTGCCATAAGCATCTCATCCTCAAGTGGATGATCTGCTCCAACAGCCACGATAGGCTTTGACTTCTTCATTG
Source organism: Botrytis sinoallii (assembly GCF_014898435.1). NCBI lineage: Eukaryota > Fungi > Ascomycota > Leotiomycetes > Helotiales > Sclerotiniaceae > Botrytis > Botrytis sinoallii. The sequence goes on along the minus strand of NW_024066034.1, from coordinate 2,466,075 downwards.
CATCAAAGCCCTCAAGTTGACCACGCTCCTGTCTCCATTTCAATTCCTGTTCAAGGACATGAAACAAAGCTACACAATTCTTCAAACAACTTTTTATCTGATTAGCAAAGTTAATGCTAACAACATTGATGTGATTTTCTGAATATACCTATCAACTTCAACATTTCCATAAGTTATAGAAATCATCATAACATCTAACTCTTCTGGCTTTGCAGCCAAGGCTAAGAGAATGGCGAGAACATCATCGATACCTTTGGGGAAATTCCTAATTAGTTTATGATCTTCCAAATAACAATGAATGAAAGAACTCACCAGGATCAGTATCAATAATGATACGATTAAGAGACATCTTGATTGAGGTTGTAGTTTCTTCTTGTTTTTCCTGATCTCTCTCTGATATTTCCCCTCCTAAGGAACTTGGACGATTGATTGTAGAAGTAGAAAGGAGATGTTAGAATGGAAGTAGAGGAAAGAAAAGAATGATAAAGATAACGAATGATAAGGGAGTGAACTAATAATCTAAACAGTCTCGCTGAGTAATGATTAGCTGGATTGATTGTTAACTAGAAGTGTTGTAGACAGGTAGGTAGTTACTACAAGTTCAAAGATGTGTGTACGAGTATACTCGTATGTGATGTCCAAAAATGTATATGTATCTCTTATCCCCTCGGTTTACTCTAGTAGGTACTGTAGTCTACCTCGTCTACTCTAACAGTCTAGCACAGCAATCAAGCAATCACCTACGAAAGTATGTTTTGTGATTCAAACACCCCACCTTTTGTCATTATGTAATCCACTCAGACAGTTCACTGGTGGTTCACCCATTCAAATTCACCACCTCGAGCACTGGTGCACCAAAAGAAATCATCTAGTCATATCGGTGATTCGGAACTAATTGATCCGATACAGCTCTTACCCAATTAGGTTCCCCTGCATACACTTGAAAAGCAACGCTAGAAAACATGGGGAGCTCCAATAATGATTAGGATTTGATCCGAATACTTTTTTAGGGTCCGACTTGGTCTGTACTTAATCTTAAAGGCCACATCTCGATACTGTTTCTCCTCAAAACTTACACGGCGAAATAGGGTTTATAACCCCCATCTTCTTTTGCTCTCCTACTTACGAGGACATTCTTTTTCTATTTCGAATAGTCATAAATATTCGAATCCTTCTTCAAAGAATTGTCATCTCGACGATTAATTGAATATCACTTTGATTCAATTCCACACAAAACAGAAATCTTCTCCGTCAGAACATCTCCTGATGTCCCAATAAGTCGATCGATCGATCCCCAATTCGAGAGAGCTCTAGAGCTTGATTACGACATCACTTCGACATTTAACTATCTGCGGTTTATTCATCATGAGTAGCACAAGTTTACTCACCACCGTTATCGGCTGGACTGTTGTCCTCGGGGCAGCAGGATACTACTACGTTAACAACAAATCTAAGGTCAAGGCTAAAGCTCAAACTGCCGTCAAGCAAGCCAGCAAGGTTGTTGAAGAGCGCAAGGAACCAAAGTCCAAGAAATCCAAGAAGGATGGCTTGAGCAGTGGTGAACAAGATAAAAAGTCTTCTGCCAAAGCTGAGAAGAAGAAAACTCCCGCTCCTCAAAAACCCGAACCCAAACAAGAAACTGTTAAGCCGGTCGCCAATGATTCCGATGATGATAATAACGATGCGGAGAACAACCGTAAATTCGCTCTTCAATTCGCCAAAACTCAAGCTGGTACTCAATTCTCTGGTAACTCCTCTACATCTACAAATCGTCAAAAGTCTGTCAAACAATCTCGTGCACAAGAAAAGGAGATTAAGGACTCTGGAAACATGACCGCTGGCGATGCTGATGATGATCAATCCTTGACTGATTCTCCTGAAGTTGGCCCAACCAAGGGTACTTCTACTGTCGCAAGTGGTATCGCCGATATGCTTGAACCTGCCGCTCCTGGTCCATCCGTCTTGAAAGTTACTGAACCTACCAACCCTAAGCCAGCCAAGAAAGAGAAGGCCAAGGCCGCTCCTCAACCTGCCGAAACCAAGAAGCAAAGACAAAACCGCGCCAAGATTGAAGCTGCCAAGGTTGCGAGAGAGCAAGAGGAAAAGGAACGCAAGGTCAAGGAAGAGAAGCAACGTCGTACCGCCAGAGAAGCTGAAGGTAGAGCTGCTAAGGATGGTAGTCAATTCATGGCCTCCCAAGCTGCTAACTCTGCTTGGACTGCCTCCTCTTCCAACACATCCAACGCTCCCGTCAACAAATTCGATTTACTCGACACCGCCGAAAACAAGACAGATGAGAAGGTCAAGGTGTTGTTTCCAGCTGAAAACTTCTCTGAGAGCGAGATTACTGGTACTCAATGGCAAGGATATGGTGACGACGATGAGCGTGTCAAGACCATCATTGAAGATTCTCGCGAATGGGAGCAAGTTTCAAGTAAGAAGAAGAAGGCGAAGAAGGATAAGAAGGAGGTTGTTGGTGCAGAGGGAGCTGGAACCACTAGTTCGACTGATGAAAAAGAGTACACCATTCCACCAAAGACTGAAAGAAGTGCTCCAGGACAAAAGTGGACATCAGACCTCACTTATGTCGACAGTGATTATAATGTTCATGACGTTCAAAAAGACCTTCAGGACTCTGAATGGGTTGTTTCATAATCATCATGACTTCTCGACGTCAAGTTTTTATCTCAAGATTAAACTTTTATTCTTGATTTTTATCTGTCATCACCAAATTCGAATTTCCCATTCTTGTATTCTCATGGCGTTTGAGCCTTCCTTCACATGTACATTGTGATATTCGGGGAGGAAAGGTTACTTTTGACTGCATAGGATCTCAAATGACTTTTCTAAGAGTCTTTGTGTTGGTATCATGGATGGTGGGCATATTGCATAGGATGATGCACACGCTTTGATTGACGTTTTCAAATTATCTTAATTTGATTGGCGTCTATGGTCAAACTCTATCTGATTCGTATGACGACTGGGTGTCAAAACAAAATTTCAATTTGTTTACGTTTGCGGTCTTTTACCTTTAATTTATTTTCAAGATCATGATCATGATTATAAACAATGTACTACCAGAGGATATTCATGTATTTGACAGGATGGTTTTATAGATTCAGAATTTCATAGGCAAAAAAAAATTGATCATGATCTCAAATATCATTCTAGTCTCTAAGTGATGGTGATCGTGATGTACGTGCAAATGATATGAACTCATGATGTGTATGAAGCTAGATGTATGTGTGCATTTTTATCTAATTATTGTGCATCTTCTACATCTTCTGCATGTTCATTGTAGACAATGGGAAGGATAAGAAATGGACACACACTCTAGACCACCCTCGCATTTACAAGATTGTTCAGGAAGGAGGTCTGTCTCTCTGATTCTCAAATCGGTTCTAATGAATTCTTGTCAAATATTCAAACATTAGTCCACATCCGTGCTTGCACTCCACACTCAATGAGTTCATCTCATCTCTCAAATCCACCACATACTCATAGTTTTATCAACATCAGATGATATGATACTGAATTGGGTATCAAAACTTACACATTTCCAAAAATGATTTGATTTGCATCTCTTCCTTCAAGCTGACATGCAGCACAGGGTTTATTCGTGGCTCAGTGGCTTGGCAAGCAGCAAAACCATTAAGAACCCATGAATTCTTCAGCCTCACCCATTTCCATGCGTGATAGATACACAAGGTTGGGGGCTGTTGATGATGTTCATGTTGTACAATATTAATAGACATTGTATATATCTCGAGATCGTGCTGTTTTGTTTTTATTCTTTTCTGCATGTCTTTTCGATTTGATTTTGATTTTGAGCGATTTTGAGCGATGTTTTAATTGCATAGGAATTTTGTTTTGTTTTATATACTCACGATCCTGCCTGCAAATCGAAAGGAAATTTGAGAGACAGAGAAGACGAGGCTGAGAGCTAAGAAATATGTCGGCTTTGGATAACCTCAACCAAAATGTTTTTGGGCTCGTGGCATTGATTGTTTCGGTAATAGCACTCTTGACAACTTGTTTGCAGGTGGCACAGCAATATTTCTCGAGTGCCGAGGGGTATAGACGATGTGCCGAGTCAGTGATGGGGCTCTGGTCCGGGGGAACTCATCGACAGTTAAGGATACGGGAGTTTCGAGTCGAGGTTGTTTTTGAAGTTCCAGTTATATTCGTTGCATCGCCCAGCAATACAAGGGGTCCAATTTTGAATAAACCAATTCATTATATCGATGGCACTCCAGAATCATACAAGAATACCAAAGTTCGCCAACCGATTGACCAACTAAAGAAAGATAAGGAAACTACTCAACGGATTCATACGGCAGATGATGAACGGGCATCTTGGGTTACGTTGTTATCGAGTCTACAAACTGAGGAATTAATATCGCGAGAATGGGACAAGAAACCTCGACCGAGTAGACCACCATCTGTTGGACATCAACCGATAAAACCTCCAAAGTACGAATTAGCTGTGGGTTTACAGGTCAAAACTCGGTCTTGGGATTTCGTTCCAGCTAGCATGACTAAACCATATGCTACATCTGCTATATGTCACCTGGTGGAAATGATGGCATTATTGGGAATGTATTGGAAGGTCTTTGATCAAATACAATGGAACCTTAGAGCTGAAGGCAATGGTTTCATTCTTACCTCGACGACGGTTCATGGTTTAGGTGTTATGGTTGTGTTTACTGTTACGGGACAATCCAAATTTGAGCAAGATCGTGTCATTCCATCAAATGATATCAAGGCATTATGCTTTGGGACGGTACCTAATATATTCGAAGAAAAGGGATACTTAAAAGAGGATGATACGGAATCTCAGAGTTTAGAATTGAAGTTTGGAAGTCAAGATGATGTGGACTTGACATTAGAGTCACTTGGCTGTACACCTGAAATACTAGAGCGCTACAGAAAAGATCACAGGCATATCTTCTCTGGTAGGTCCACTTCTACTCTTCTTGCAGATTTATATCTAATTGTTTGCATAGTATCTTTTGAAATCATCGGCATGCTTGGGAAGGTTACTCGAATTCGTGGAAGCAATTTCAGAATGATTCCCAACCCAACTCAAGATCCTTGGTTGAAAAAAGCCGGTTCAAAACCCGCTTGGAAAGTTTCCAAACTCATGGCCATCTTTCAGGAAAAGCTTAGGGACATTTACGCAAAAGAAAGTGATGACGATGAAACTTCCAACCTTCATCCCTTCGCCAAAATCATTCAACAATGGAAAGATATCCAATCTCTTCATCCCGGACAAGAAATCGATGAATATAATCTTAGTATTGAAATGCGCGAAATGATCCACGATGCTATAGACGACCAAACAGATTACCTCCTCCACAAACTCAGACAGAAAGATGTACTTCAAGTTGTCGTTGCTCATTTGAATGAAGTAACGAAAATCCTCGATGGGCGTAGTTCCTCTTTAAATTCCATCGTTTCTGTCCAAAAGGAAGAACCTTTGTTGAAAATATATTTTGATGATATTCGGCCCGCGGTCGCGAAACATGAGATCGATGGGAAGAAACCGAGTTCCTCGGAAATGGAACAGAGGAATATTATCTGGGTTTCGCTAATGTTCAGAATGTTGTGTTGGCTTTTGTTGCATGATTGGAATAAAGATGATAAATGTGGTGTTCCGCCTGATTTGAAGGGGAGCAGAATGCCGGTTTTTATTGGATGATGGTGGAAATTCACATGTGTGAGGTGAAGATTGGTTGTCTTCGGAATACTGATGAGTGGAGATCCAAGGTCGGATCGAACTATATGAAGAGATGGATAATTTGAAGACAGGAGGACTGCAATGATGACATTGAAAGATTGCTTGATATTCTTGCGAGCGTACGGCTTGCTTAGTGGCGCTGGAAACATATCATTATTATGGGGCTTGGATGTTTATGGCGCGATGCAAAATAGAGGATCATAGTACTCTTCTCATATTTTTGTAGATATACCCATGGAGCGTAGTGTAGCGTAGAAAGCATGGTATTTTGGGTTTTTATTTTTTTTCTGAAAAAATTGGAGTTAATCTGCTTTCTACCTTTCTTGCTTTTCATTCCTTCGCTGATACCTTCATTCATTTCACTCTGTTGGATATTCTTTGACTTCTTTACTTCGCGACCCACTTCCCAATGTTCACAGCGCGCAATCATTCCACTCCCTTCATCTCCACTCCTCTCATTCCCCAAAAAGTCCCTCATCAACCACACAATGTCTCGCCATCTCAAACTGTTCATCCGTCTTACAAACCAACATACGATGCTTGGCCCCCTCCTTCCCAATCTCCTGCACCGTTCCCTCCATCTCCTTTGCATTCCTCTCTCCATCAATCTCAAATCCCAAACACCTAATTTCCTCTCCCACCCTCTCTCTCAAAACCTCACTCTTCTCTCCAATCCCCCCTGCAAAAACTAACGCGTCGATATTTCCATGCAGAGATATGTAATAGTGTCCGATGTAGGAGAGGATCCGATCGACAAATATGTCGAATGCGAGTTTCATGGTGGGATCTGAGAAGGAGGAGGATGTAATAGTGCCGAAATCGGTGGTGCCGGTGAGGGATTTCCAACCGGATTCTTTGTTGAGGATTTCTTCGGCGCGGGAAATGTGGAGGGAGGAGGTGGAGTTGGGGGAGAGCTTGCCGACGTTGGTGGCGTAGTGGAAGACGAGACTAGAGGGGGAGGGGTTAGCTAGGGGGTGATGGGTAGGGGAATTTTAGGCAGGGGTAGATGAATAAATAGAGATAGAAGTAGAGAAAGCAAAATACAAACCTCGGATCCAAACTCCCACTCCTCGTCGCCCCCGGTAATCCCGCCAACGGCGTCAACCCCATACTCGTATCCCAACTCTTCCCATTCTTGACCACGCACGCGCTGGCTCCACTGCCCAAATGCAACGCAATAATATTCGTCTCCTCTTCCTTCTTCCCCAAAAACTCCGCCACACTCCGCGTGATAAACGCATAGGAAATGCCGTGGAAACCATATTTTCTCAGACCATTCTTCTTCGCGATTTCCTGATCAATGGGGTAGGTGGAGATGTGATCTGGAATCGAGGCGTGGAATTGCGAGTCGAAGACTGCGATGTTGCGGGTGCAAGGGAGGTGGGTGATGCAGTGTTGGATGATGGAGAGCGCCGAGGCGTTGTGCAGCGGAGCCAGATCGGTCAGGGTTTCGAGGTGGTGGAGGGTTTCCCCGGTGATGAGTTGGCTGGTTTGGTAGGCGCCGCCGTGGACGACGCGGTGGCTGGCGAGGGCGATGTCGGAGAGTTGGGTGATGGCTAGGAAGGAGGGGTCGTTGATTAGCTGGGTGAGGATGTATTGGAATGCGGAGTTTTGGTCGGTGATGTTGGAATCGAGGGTTTGGTTGTGGAGTATGGAGGTCCCGTCGCGGGAGTATTTGAATGTTGGGGGTGGGGAGGTGAGGTTGGAGATTTGGGCTTCGGCGAGGGGTTTGGGGGAGGGGTCGCCTTGCGAGGCGGAGAAGATGGAGATTTTGACGGAGGAGGATCCGGCGTTTATGGAGAGGATGATTTTGGACATGGTGGGGGGTGGTGGTGGTGGTGGATGGGAGGGAGGGAGGGAGGGATTGTGTTTTGCGGTTTGTAGTTTGTTGTGTGTGAAGGTTCGAAGATTCAAAGGTTCAAAGATTCCCAATGGATGGTTGAGATGGTAAATGAGTATCTAGGTAAATATGTGAGTAGGTAGATATCCTAGAAATGTATGCATTAAATCTCCAATTGTCGTCTTTCTTTGAACCTGTCACTGACACTGGCACACAATTTTCGATCTTGATGAACCCGATAGAAAGAAACCATACAAATAGGTATATGAAGTAGAGTAGAGAACCAAGCTTAATATTTGGAAGTACTAGGTATACTTCTAAGTAGGTAGACAAACATATCCCGCCAAAAAAATCATCCCACCATCATCAATCCCCTTTCCATCTCTCGTCCCATAATCGTATCATGCCAAAGCAGCACAGATGACGTTCCAGAAATTCCCCGCCATACGTCGTACGTGAATTTCTTATCGAAAGCCGAGAATTGACACTTATCGATTGGTCTACATTTGGTTGATGCACCAAAGCTACAGGGGATAGAAGAAGAATAGCTCTTGAGAAGCTTTTCCGGATTATCGGGAACGGGCGGGTGTGTACAGGGGGAGTCTGGTTATTTGATTGCAGGGGAAGGGGAAGGGGAATTGAATTAGAATTATTAGATGCGCAAATCTTGGATGGTGGATTCTTTGGATTCTTACTTGCCTCACTCACGCCTTGATATGAAATGGTGATGGTTGGGTTGGGTTGGGGGTATTCGTTTCATCTAGAAAGAGGATATTGATTAGATATATTCTTTCTTTCTATTGAGTGATGTGACTGCGATTGTCATGAGAGGAATTGATTTACTACTACTACCATATACAAAGATGGTCGGATCTCAATCAATCCAGTCCCAAATGTTGTATCAATTTGCCATAACTTACTTAGCGGTATCCCTTCTCCACCCATTAGAGAGGGGTATGACGTTAATCCAAACGTCAAGCTTTCTTCCTACCCAATACCGTAATACGAGACTTTCATGCAAGCTTCTATCACAAACTAATTACATCAAATAGCATCAAATGCCATCAAAACTCATGGAGAGAATTCCAATCTCGGTGTTTCTCTCAAAATCCATACCTTCTAGAACCTTTGAATACTGGAAATCGACATCTAGTTGGGCCTTGGCCTTGGCCGTGGATGGTGAATGGTGGATGCATCTCAGTCTAGGTGTTGGCATCGTGTCGGATTTGTCGGCATCGTTAGTTTGTTGATATGTATATACCCAGTATGTATGATGGATAATGATGATGATGGATGAGTGATGAATGATAGATGTGACGCACTTGTTCCTTTGTTGCGACGGAAGGAGTGGAGAGCTCGAGAGCTTGTTTTGTGTTTGGAGAAATAGTAGGAGGGGGAATGTTATTTTGTTTATCTTTTCAATTGATCTTTACCCTTCTCAAGTATATTCTACCTTCAAAATAATCAATTTGTCTCTCTTCTTCTTCTCAATACTTTGCTCGTCTTTCCTCTATCTCTTGGCTTTGAAGATATTTCCTTTGGTAATTGTCTGCTTGATGTGAAGGTAAACGATATATATTGAGGGCGGAATAACGAAATAAAGATATCACGAGCACGACCACGACCACGACACAACTACAACTACATTTACAACCACAATAACCTCAAACCACCCCTCACAATCAATCTACAATAACCTCGAATATGCCTGGAGAAATCATAGATAGACCAAATCCTCAAGCTTTGAATTCCAATATACCCGGTTCGGCAACGGTCAATGATTTAGCAGTCAAATTGGAAAGTTACAAATCCCCGATGATAATTTAGAGGACTCGAGGGAATTTCGTAGAGCTAGCAATTACATTGCTGCTGGTTAAGCAATGCAAAAAGAAATATCACTATACCCAAGCTAACATCTTCATAGCTATGATTTTCCTTTCTGATAATGCTTATTTGGAAAGAGATCTCACATTTGATGATATAAAACCAAGACTTTTGGGTCATTGGGGAACATGTCCTGGTCTTACTTTGGTGTATGCTCATCTCAACTATCTCACTAAAAAGAATGATCTTGACATGATATATGTTGTTGGACCTGGTCATGGAGCTCCAGCAATTCTTTCTTCCCTTTGGTTAGAAGGCACTTTGGCAAAATTCTATCCCAAATATTCCAACAATAAACAAGGTCTTCATAACCTCATTACTGGTTTCAGTACCCCTTCTGGATTTCCTTCTCACATCAGTGCCGAAGTTCCAGGTTCTATCCATGAAGGTGGAGAACTTGGATATGCTCTTTCGGTAGCTTTTGGTGCGGTGATGGATAATCCAGATTTGGTAGTTGCGTGTGTAGTCGGTGATGGTGAAGCTGAATCGGGCCCAACAGCTACTGCATGGCATGCAGCTAAATATATTGATCCAGCGGAATCTGGTGCGGTTATTCCAATTGTTCATGTGAATGGTTTCAAGATTTCTGAGAGAACTATTTATGGTTGTATGGATGATAAGGAATTGGCATCTTTATTTACTGGTTATGGATATCAATGTCGATTTGTTGAGGATTTAGAAGATATCGTAAGTTAATTGCTTGGAAGTTGGGAGACTTGTGCTGTGGAGTCCTGTTGAGAAATCATACTAATTATACATTAGGATCGTGATATGGCAACAAGTATGCAATGGCTCTGATGAAATTCTTAAATTCAAAAGGCTGCCAGATCTGGAAAGCCAATTATGAAACCAAGAGTAATTCCCCCATTGCTAAATCAAATTGATATACTAACATCAATAGTGGCCAAGTAATCATCATGAGAACACCTAAAGGATGGAGTGGTCCAAAGATTGTTGATGGAGAATATGTTGAAGGGTCATTCCATGCCCATCAAGTTCCTCTCATGGCCGTCAAATCGAATAAAGATCAACTTGCTGACCTCCAAAAATGGCTTTTATCATATGGACCAGCCAAATTATTCACGGAATCTGGTGATGTTGTTGACTCCGTCAAGGCAATCATCCCACCCGAACATAAAAAAACTCGGCCCAGAGACCAGAGACATACAAAAACCATGAAGTATTAAAAGTACCAGATTGGAAAAAGTATGGTGTTGAAAAAGGAACAGAAGTTTTCTTGCATGAAGCCATTGGTGATCTTATTGATCAAACTTTGGTTGATAATCCAAAATCCCTTCGACTTTTCTCTCCAGATGAACTTGTCAGTAATAAACTTGACGCAGTCTTTAAGCATACAGGACGTGATTTTCAATGGGATGAATTTTCACATGCTCAAGGTGGAAGAGTTATTGAAATTCTTAGTGAACATACATGTCAAGGTTTCCTTCAAGGTACGTTATTTTCCTCGTCTTTTCTTTTGCATCATATTCATTATTTCTAGGATATACTCTCACGGGACGTACTGGAATCTTCCCATCTTATGAATCCTTCCTTGGTATAATTCATACCATGATGGTTCAATATAGCAATTCAACAAAAATGGCTCGCGAAACCCGTTTCAGAGCTGATCTCTCATCTCTCAATTACATCGAAACCAGTACATGGACCCGTCAAGAACATAATGGATTCTCGCATCAAAATCCTTCATTCATCGGTGCAGTCCTAAATCTCAAACCAACAGCTGCAAGAGTTTATTTACCACCCGATGCAAATACTTTCCTCTCAACAATCGCCCACTGTCTCAAATCAACCAACTACATAAACCTAATGGTTGGATCCAAACAACCTCAACCCGTCTTCCTCAGTCCCGAAGAAGCAAACAAACATTGTCAAGCCGGTGCTTCGATTTGGAAATTCTGCAGCACAGACGATGGACTTGATCCGGATGTCGTTCTCGTAGGAATCGGTTCCGAACTCATGTTTGAAGTTGTGGTTGCCGCTGCCTTGCTCCGTAAGAAGTGTCCGGAATTGAGAATCCGAGTGGTCAATGTAACGGATTTGATGATTCTGGAAGCGGAAACTTTGCATCCGCATAGTTTGACCCGCGAGGAATTTAATAGTTTGTTTACGGAGGATAAACCCACTCATTTCACTTATCATGGGTATAGTAATGAGATTAAGGGATTGCTTTTTGGAAGACCAAATCTGGAGAGACTGAGTATTGCGTGTTATAAGGAGGAGGGATCGACGACCACGCCGTTTGATATGATGTTGAGGAATGAGGCTAGTAGGTATCATGTTATGGAAGCGGCGATTAAGGGGGAGCGAAGGGGAATAAAAAGGTGGCGTTGGAGATGACGGGGTGGTTGGGGGAGATTAGAGGGAGTAGGAGTAGAGTGGGAGACTACATTTTGAGGGAGGGGAGGGATCCCGAGGGGACTTTTGATGTGCCGAAGTTTGAGGGGACGGTGTTTGGGAAGGAGGATGTTGGGGGGGAGACGAAGGAGGGGGGGAAAGAGGATGGATTTTTTGTTAATTAAGGGGGGAGAAGTTGGTGGATAGAGAGGGGTATTAGGGAACAGGTTTGGATGGAGTGCCACTTGAGTTCCCTGGAAGATTTTTCGGAATTACTGACGAGCATGCATGAGATGAGGATGAGGAATGTTCGCTTAATACTATGTATAATCCTATAATGCGAAGATTGAAAATAAGAATGATAATATCTTTTCCCTTTATACATTACTTCCTCGTTTCAATATTCTATCTCATATATAATCCATTTTAATTTCAAGTTCAATTTAATTCGATTCGATACTATAATCCCATCTGTATACATAGGTACATAGATAGAAAGTGCACAGAAGAACCACCGTCAAAAATCCATAACCACCATCCCTCAAAATCTACAAAAAAAAAGTTCCTCAAAGAACATACGACACATTACTCCAACCTCACTACGGCCATATTCCCCAGCCCAACCAATCTCTCAAAAAGACTCCTCGACAACTGCGCACCAAACTCATTACTCCCCAGCCATTTAACCCCCGGCCATACCCCCTTCTTCTCCACATCTCCATACAAAACAACATGAGCTTGCCCAAACGTAAGCGGGATGATACGATCCGGTTCTCTCGCCAAAGACGCATCATCCATCACCACCACCTGGGGTTGAAACCCCAAATCGCGAAGCGCTGCAGAATTATTGCAAGTGGAGATGATAATTTTGGTATGGGTGTCTCGAACAACTTCTTCCATTTCGGCGATTCCTTCTTTGACGAATCGTTCTGCTGCGACGGATTTTCCTTCTCGAACTCGTTGGAGCGTCGCGAGCCAGTTGCGTGCTTTGGTGCGCATGGTGTTGCTTAATTCCGGATTATTGGCTTTGCGGTGGAAACATTTTATGACGTGGTTTGAGATTCGGTAGGCGTCGAGGGGATTATCTTCTTGGCCATCTTTTCTTTCGTCGTCTCGCTTCATAAAGTCGTTTTCTGTGGATGCGTTAGCTGGGAAGTGGATAATCGCGAAGTTCTCTTTTGATTCCTTGACCTCGGCCTGGAGTTTGGGCGCTGGATTTATTCCAATTGTGCTATTCCAATGCATGTAACAGCGCAGGTCAAGCTTTTACCAGTTCCGGATTGACCTTGAATGATTGTAGCTGGTAAAACATCCTCGATAACCGCGTCGTATGCTTCTCGTTGCATACGGTTAAGGTTGCAACTTTCAAGCCACTGGTCGTATATTTTTTGGTTGAGTAGTGGTAGTTTGTTGTATGTGATTTCTTTTAAAGAAAGGAGGTGATCCTCAATATCATCTTTAACATCAGCCATACCTTCACCGATTATGAATCTCTGGAGGATTCGTCTGTAAGTATCGTCCCTAGCTTTATTTTCGGCAATCATACCAATAGCTTTAAGTTGTCGTGTTGTAGCAAGGTGATTGTTCAAGACCTTCAGTTGAACATCGACTTTGCTTCCTACGTGAAATTTTCTTTTCTTACCTTGAGGCATGATGAAAGAAATGACAAATTGCTTATTTTCCTTGGCCACGAGAACTTGAGCGGTCCATTCTACGTTGTTGATACCGTCAATCACAATATCCTGGACGGCAACCTTATCTTCGCTGGAATTATAAATTGCTTGCTCGCCTTTTTCATTATCTATCAGATTAGTTTCAAAACCTTCTTGGCTATTAGTGATGTTAGCAGCACCTGGAGAGGCTTCAATCTCTTCTTCCTCTGAGATCTCACCATTTTCAATTTCGTCTCCGTCATTCTCTAACTCAGCATTAGAGTCTTCAGCTGTTATGCATCTCCCATATCTAACGAGAAATCGAGTCCCTCCACCAATTGAAGGGAAGGACAACTCCCCACGACTTGGGATATTAAACTCAAGTTGAACATAATCATTCTTTACATACCTTACAATTGCTTCATATGTTCGATCCCAATTGTAGTATTGCTCGTTCAGCTTGACCGAGGCTGCGATGTCATGAATAACAGCCGCGCTGAGTACGATTTCCCACTCTGCCATAGACTCAAAATTGTTTCTGGCTTCATGCGACTCGTATCTTTGAATCTCATTTTCCGCGGGGGTTCCTACTGCCATCCAAGGTTCGTGAGGAAGTGCTTTTGCTGGATTTTTGATCCATGCCTCGAATCTTTGGCCCAATCTGGTTGACAAGATATTGTTGTAGATAGCCCATATTCCTTCCTGTGCACATACTCTGACTCTGTGTGTCCAGTATGCATCTAATTCATCGTGGTAGTTTCCGAATCTGCGAACCAAGGTGAAATTGAATGGACCTTTATTTAACATTCTTTGAAGCTCTAAAGCACGAGTATTGTTCGAATTTCTACTATTTGTAATCATTCTTGGTGGCGAAACGCGGCCCTTCAATGTGAATTTAAGAGCGAGGACACATCCTTTTTGGCTGGCTGGATCTTCACCTTTTGCTTGTAGATCTCCTCCTCCAAATGTGAACAATTCTTCTGCCTGCTTCACAGTGAGTCCGGGGATGTCCAATTCATTGGTGAATGTGAATATAATTCCATTCACACTAAAGATTTCGCCTCCGCTGCTGCCTGCTGATGGGATTAAGCATCTATTGAAGATGCGATCTTGATTAGTAAAAGTAAGTGACCCACCATTCTCTACAAAAAAGTTGTGCACATGAAGTACAACCGCATACCCATCAACTTCCAATCTCAAGGCAGGAACCTGCGATGCCAATTCGAAGGTTGAGTTTAGGTGGCCCAAGACCTTAATTTCATCGTTGCCATCAAAGGAAGCATTGAAAGGTTTTAGTACCACCCATTACGGCCCCTGCTCCTATTTTTTGCCCTAACATCGGGCCCAGAAGTTTGTCTCTCCCATCCTTTGGGCCTGGTTGCATCATTCTTGAAGAGAGAGAGCTCAAGGCTTGTCTTTTGCTTCTTTTTGCAGCGTCATTTGCCGCCAGCGTTCTTTCTCTTCTTGGGATCATGCTTCGGTCCAACACTGGGCCCGGATTGTGCAGAGCCTCCATTGGGTCTGGGAACCCAAGAGTTTCCTGCCTTATTACCCTTCTTAGGGGCCTGATTGTTCTTTGGAGGAACCATCTTTGGAGGAGGTGGGGGGGAGGGGAGGTAAAAATTTCTAATCCGCTGTTCAGCAGAAAGGAGTGAGGAATCTCTGTAAAGAGAATCTCGGAAGAAATAGCTCAATTAAGAGCTCTTTCTTCGACGGGTTGGGGGGTGGGGGGGAGAGTGTGCGCACCAACTTGTACCCCCGAAGAAGCACAAGTGGTGTAGAAGAAGTGTAGAAGGGTGGGAGCCGGCGAACAGCTATTGATAGAATGTATTAGCCAATATTCATCATAATGTTGAAATTTTCCGGTATCTGCAACATCCAGTACACCGATTGAGGTAAGGCGAAAAATGTCGCATTTCTCAAATTTGATCGGTGAGAATGCATTTTGCTCATATAAAAATGCGCGCCCTCTTATTTTTGTGGATAGGTGTATGGCACATGCGCCTTGATGTTGTTCGATGTAAAACTTCGAATCTTGATGACATTTTTGGCGCGTGTATGTATGCTCGTGGTCGATCTGATGCCAAAATCGATCTTGGATGTGCAGACAATCGGCAAATATGTTGAATTATTCGAATTCGATGATGGCAGATTGTAAAAAGAATATAAGGAGATGGATAGGGTACTTACAGTTTTCAATTGGAATGGTAGTGGCCAATCCAAGTAATATCGTGTTGGTTGAAGAAGAAAAGGTCTCTGTCGGGAATTTGGAAAATTATATATTCAATCGAGGCGAGGATTGTGCGTCACGTGCCATCACAGCTTGTTTATTTTTACTCGCGCTAAGAAATTGGCTACTAATTTGAATTACTAGGTATGTTAAGGTGAATGTTTGGTAGACAAGTGAATTATGCTTTAAAAAAAAGTGAGTTGATGAAGAGTTGGTTTGTTGTCATTTTGCATACTATCATCTCCTTTTTCTTGTCGCTTGTTACTGAGTGAAGGCTTCAACGACCCACATTCATTCTATCTAGACTTTACTCCTCAACTCTAGCAAAATTATATATTCTTGTATCTGCCACCTCCAAATTTTGGTAATTATCACCTCCTCGAGGAAACATGTTTTGTTTCTAATTCATTTCATACTTTTATAAAACATCATTCACGAAAATCTATCTTATACAGAAGACGGTCAGAGCAATCCAAATTGATGAGTATTATAGGCACGACAAGGAATGGGATAGGACAGTGGGTTGTTGAATATAGTGCTACTATTCCATATTTTATCGATACGTCTGCGACTAAAGCTCATTCATTTATCCATTTCATAGCACACAAGAACAGTCAGGCTTTTGGTAGAGTTTATCATTCGATCATATATCCATCCTCTTCTTCGTTTGCCATATTAGCAAGTTCTATGAGGGATCTTAAAGGACCCATAGTAGTAAGAAATTCATTCATTACTCGACGCTTCTCTTCTCGTTGCCTTTCGATCCTTTGCAAAATTTCACCCAGTCGATTACCCATGTCTCTCGCACGTGTGCCCATGGAATTGAATCTCTCATCCCAATTGGTAGCTATATCGATAGCTAATTTAGTTCGAGATTCTTTGACCGCCTTTTCAGAATCTTCTCGCTCTTGAATGGCTTGATTACAAGCCCGCGTAGTCTCCCGTAATTGTAATGAGGCTTCTCTCATGTTGTCCCAAAATCCATGCCTTTCATTCAACAAATCTCTTTGAACTCTTCTCCAATATAAATCATCCATTTTGTGAACGGCTCCAAGTGATATGCCGGCAGCGTGATGACAGAACCCACCACCATGTGTTGTGTAAGCTTGAGCCATGCGAGTACATAAAATCTCCCCAAACATGGCGTGTGTGTGATGTGCAATTTTGAACAATACATATTGTTTGATACTCCACTTTTCCCGAAAATAAGCTTTGCAAATGGCTTCTATCAAATTCATGATATAATTGGACCCTGTATGATTTTTGTGTTCATCCAATCTCGAAAGTGCAGTGGCATACCCTACTTCCACAAGTGGTCGACTCAATGGTTCGTCTTTCTCGCTATATCTTAGTCGATCTCTGGTTGTTTCTACCCATTGAAGAATAGTTTTCTTCCATGTAAGACTCCTGGGATTTCTTTCCGAACTAGCATATCTTCGGTATCCAGCTTGTACTGTATTGTACCCATGCTTCGTTGTATGGAAAGCAGTATCGATTTCCAATGCACAATCATTCGAAGCCTGATTTTCCTTGATATTAAATCCTTCAAGATATAGTTCGACATGGTCCAAAATCTCTCCAATATCCTTTGGTGTTGGAGATATTCCTTTTTTATCCACTAGATATTGAATGTATATATATGGACGATGTGTCAATTTCGTTTCTCCAGTCAAAACGGCCCTCATGTTCTTAAGTTTCGATGAAAATTCATAATTATCGGGGTTTCGTTCCACACTGGGTAAGTTTCCTTCCACCAAATGTTTTAGTATTCTCTTATCGATTCCTGCAAGCATGATCATGAGTGCATTAAGAAAATGAATGTAAGCACTCCCGTTAGTATCTGTACGTTTAGAAACCCATCTATCGCATGGTAATCCTTTCAGATTTAGTGTCACCTCTATTAGTTTAGCTAGACCTTCAGAATGTGCATGAATCAACTTATCAGAATACTCATGGAACAATTTACCCGGTGAAGATATTTGTAACTCCAAATCCAATTGTTCACCAATTGCTGGTATTCCTTCATCTTCAAATTCTCCATCTGTGGTATTAGTAAATACACGCATCAAGTCTGTTTGAGAAGTTTGGTAGATAGCCTCTATATGGGCACCCATTCCATCCTGATAGTCATCAACATTTCTGTCCTGTATGATATCATTCAATTCGTCACCCAGGGCCTCAAAGGTCTTTAATGATGGATCATGATCAATATCCATTTCATCTTCCGATCCGCCATGATGAGTTTGATCGATCTCTGTAGGCGGGTTGATATCAATATCCATCTTATCCACTTTGGTGATTGGATCACTATCAATATCCATCTCATCTTCTGATATATTTGGTACAAGAAGACCTGGTTGGGTTTTAGATGGCCTACTTGAATTTAATCTTTGTTCATTTGAATTACGATCTACTTGATTTGAATCTTCAATATCATCGTCCAAAACTTCGGACCTATAAATACTTCGACTAGGAAGCAATTTGTTTGGTCTTGCTCGTTTGGCTCTTGAATTTGGTACAGAATTGACAGACTGAGAAGCTGGATTATACACGGGAAGCTTTGTGTTATTTGACCTGGAAATTAGTACCTCTGGAGGAGGCATAGAACCATTATATTTTGGAATCATGGATTCTTTCGACCGAGCAGATGAAACTTGGGGAGGAGGCAGGATATCAGTACCCCTTCTATCATATTGGGCTTGAGAATCTCTCGATTTGGGTTTACTAAACCCTTCCTTTGTTCGTCCATAAGTGACCAGCGGAATCTTTGATTTGAAAATTGGTACTTGAGGAGGAAGCATTAAATTCGATCGAGAGTTTGGTAAGCTTGACAAAACATTGGAAGTGTAAGGTGTAGAAACTGGCATTGATGATTTGTGTTTGGGGGCATTTGCATGATTTGACTGGAAATCAGGCACCTTTGGAAGAGGCATTTTGGTACGCGACCGAGATGATTGATCTTG
Organism: Botrytis sinoallii; assembly: GCF_014898435.1. NCBI lineage: Eukaryota > Fungi > Ascomycota > Leotiomycetes > Helotiales > Sclerotiniaceae > Botrytis > Botrytis sinoallii. The sequence continues at coordinate 2,447,411 of NW_024066034.1, read as the reverse complement.
AGGTTTTGCCATATCAAAATTCAATTGACCACTAGGAATTGACGTGTCTCTTCTTTTTAAGTTATCTTGAATGATGGATGATGGGTCCACCAAGGGCTGCAAAGTTTTGGTAGCCACCTCACTTTGTTCGTTGACAGCAAAATTACCTTCATTTCGAAATGTTTTCACCCCTTCATTTTGTGGATCTTTCTTCTGCACATTGTTCATAGGTTTCTTGAAGACATTACCACTTGATCCGTATGCAACTGCCCAGTCTTCCTTGTACTTCCTTTCCCATTCCTTGACCTCATTCGAATATCTTGTGCGAACCTCTGATCCAAGGTGCATGCAACGTAAATACATACCATTCTTTTTTTCCCAATACTCAATCTCAAAATGCTCCGGACCATCTTTAGTATCCTGGTTCCATTTATTATATATGGTACTTAATTGGTACACATCCCTTCCCCTCCTGTTCCTTTTAGGTGGTAAATCTCTTGAACCTTCACATTCGAAGGATAGTTCGAAGTTCGGCATGATTATCACAGATTTTGTATAAATATGATGAGAAATTCAAAGGGAAAGTTTACTTTCATTTATCGAAATGTAATTCCAAGAATCCAATGTAGGAGTTGGATCAATTCCTTAAGTTTCGAGAAACTTGACACAAGTTTTCGAGAGTTGTATAATTTTTGGCAGCGCATAGGCCCTCCCAGCGACGAAAATCAATTCGAAGGAGACAAGAAAATAATAAAACTCAACTCAATTCCAGACGAATCTAAAGTTGACGTTTTGAATTATCTAACGTATCTAAAGAGGGAAGGGTTTTCTTTCATTCTCGAAATTCATGAACATGATGCCTGCTCATTCATGTGGGGTAATTATGTAATCATCTATCACCTAAGTTATAAGTCGGGTACCCCACTTTCGGGCCACCCCTCTTTTGGGCCACCTTAAAAAAGCTCACTACAAGAAAGGATCTCTTTTATTTATTCTTTAATAACTTCACAATACTTAAATCAATTAATTTAAAATTTTGATATATTATTATTTACATTATACCTAAGATATATATTGAAGTTAATATTAATTTGATTTTATATATAATAATAAATAAATAACGTGTTTTATCAGTGAGTGGTTCATATCAGTGAATGGGTCATTTCGAAAATCACCTAAATCAAGCTTCTTAAAATATTAATATTTTAATAACCAATCATTATTTTCTTGAATAAAAGATCTTAAAAAATAATTAAAATCTAGATTTTCTATTGATCTAATTTTTATAAAATAGTTTTATCATTTTCTAAAAAAAAAAGGAAATTGTCACGATTTTCGTTACAAAAAAACTATTTTTATAATAACAACTTTATAAATTCGAATTTCCTAAAACTAATTAGATTTTTGAGATTCTTATATATTCAAGTATTTTGTATCAAATTTTCAGAAAATTATATCCATAAATAAAGAAAGTGCACGGTTACGCACAGACGAATTTTGTATGTAAAATAAGTGACCCATTCACTGATATGAACCACTCACTGATAAAACACGTTATTCAATTCAATAAGCCACTTTGGATTATAGAATTCCGAGGATTACTCTTCAAAACCATATAAATAATCACTTATTTTATGAAAAAGGTATGTAATATATATAAAAGATAATTCTAATACAAAAAAAATGATTAATAAATTGGATATTAGTTTAAGAGTCTTTGGATACTAATCCTACACATTAAGTCGGATACCCCACTTTCGGGCCACCCCTCTTTTGGGCCACCTTAAAAATTCATATTATATAGTTTTAAAATATTATTTATTTAACAACTATTTAGTATTATAATAAATACTTGAGGCTACACTTTCATCATTATTATTAGTATTTCCCATATCAATTTCACAATCTCCCATTGCAATTTACATTTCCCTAATCTCTTTAATCTTAGAAAACTTTGAATTTGGATTAGTTTTCACTTTACACTTCTTTTTAAAAACAATTTATTTCAATTGATATTCTAATTGCTTTATTTGATATTCAGACTATAGAATTTCATAGTTCTTAGTATCGAATCCTTTAATAATTTTTCTAAAAAGCTAATGGCGAGTATAAAGATTGATCTCTTCGCTCCAAAGGAATATATATAAATATAATCTTAAATCACTAGCTTTTCGAGGTGTTTTAAAAGTTGAAATTGCAAACTCCTTATTCTATTAATATACAGAATTATTATTAAAATATAAATTCTGATTTGTAACTTTCTTATTGCTATTCTCAAGTAACAATCTGGATATAATAGGCTTAACGCGGTTTAGAGACTATAAATCTGAAGCTTTTTATCCAGATAGTATATTATGCTCTGTTAAATCATTTAGTTATGCTTTCTGATAGCATATAAGGAAATTAGTCTTTTTAACTACTCCAGAATCCGATAAAGAGATTAATTTATTGAGGTAATACCTATATGCTCTTTTGAGAGGTGAGAATATAGATAAATCAAAAGGCTGTAGGATATATGATATATATGATGAAAGGAATAAGAGATATATATTATGCTTAAAGCACTTATATATAAATTCAGTAGTTTCATAACTTCTATACTTATCCAATATAAGAAGTCTTAGCTTATCCAGTAAAAAGGGGGTTATTTAAGATATAAAGATCTTTTTAAGCTATTTTAGAACAATATCATTTATAATCTATCTATTATCTATAGTAATGAAATGCCATTCTTTATAGAGCTTTAAATCAATCAGAAATTATTATTATTATACTGATTTTCCTTTCAATATAATAAGAGAATCAAGAGCTTTTCCTATAGTTAAGATATATTCTATAAATAATATTCAAGCTTTAGAACCAGGCTCCTTTTTCTGAATAAAATGATATTCTGAGCTTTCTAAAACTAGTCCATTTAATCCCTAGCCTTCTTGTATACCTACTTCATCTATATTATATCAATACTGAGGCTTAATATAATGAATTGAGGGTAAATCCAACTTTGGGAACCATTGACTAATAATATCAATAGTTGCATTTTTGACATATACTGAATCAATTCTAACTTGTCTTTTAATCCTAATCTCTGGATTCCTTTGAAGAAAGTTCGTAACCCATCGTTTTCCAAGTGTAAAATCACTTCCTCTAATATCAAGGAGGCGCTCCCCAATTTCCTGAATTTGCTGATGTGTAGAACTAATATCTAAAGACTCTTGGACTAATATTCAATCTGCTAATTGTTTCTTCTATATTAGGGCTATCTTTTGCATATATTACATACCTTTTTTATAAGATAAATAACTATTTATATGGTTTTGAAGAGTAACCCTCGGAATCCTATAATCCAAAGCGGCTTGTTGAATTGAATATCTATTCATTATTGTATATAAAGCCGAATTAATGTCAACTTCAGTATATATCTTAGATATAATATAAATAATGATATATCAAAATTTTAAATCAATTGATTCAAGCATTATGAAATTATTAAAGAATAAATAAAAGAGATCCCTTTTTGTAATAAGCTTTTTTAAGGTGGCTCAAAAGAGGGATGGCCCGAAAGTGGGGTATCCGACTTAGCAAATTCGGGAAATTGAAAAACACCTCCTCGATATTAGAGAAGGTAATTCTACATTTGAAAAATAATAAATTACGAACTTTCTTTAAAGGAATTCAGAAATTAGAATTAAAAAACAAGTTAGAATTGATTTAATATATATTAAAGATATAATTATCGATACTATTAATCAATAATTCCCAAAGTTGGATTTATTCTTAATTTGTTATATTAAGTCTTAGTATTGGTATAATATAAATAAAGCAAGTATATAAAAAGGCTAGAGATTAAATGAACTAGTTCTAGAAAATTCAGAATATTGTTTTATTCAGAAAAAGGAGCCTGGTTCTAAAGTTTGAATATCATTTATAAAGTATATCTTAACCGTGAGAAGAGCTTTTGATTTCTTTATTATATTGAAGAGAAAATCAATATAATAATAATGGTTTCTGATTGATTTAAAGTTCTATAAAGAATAGTATTTTATTGCTATAGATAATAGATGGACTATAAATAATATTGTTTTAGAATAACTTAAAAAGGTTTTTATACCTCAGATAGCCCTCTTCTCATTGGATAAGCTAAGACTTCTTATATTGGACAAGTATAGAAATTATAAAACTATTAAATTTATATATAAATATTTTAAGCACAATATACATCTTTTATTTCTTTTATTATATATATCATATATTCTACAATCTCTTGATTTATTTGTATTCTTATCTTTCAAAAAAGTATATAGGCATTATCTTAATAAATTGGTCTCTTTATTGGATTCTGAAGTAATTAAAAAAACTAATTTTCTTATATATTATTAGAAAGCATGATTGAATAGTTTAATAGAGTATAATATACTATTTAAATAGAAAGCTTTAGGTTTATAGCCTTTAAATCGCGTTAAGTCTATTATATTCAGATTGTTGCTTGAGAATAGTAATAAGGAAGTTATGAATCAGAATTTATATTCTGATAATGATTCTGTGTATTAATAAAATAAGAAGTCCATAATTTCAACTTTTAAAATACTTTGAAAAGCTAGTGATTTAAGATTATATTTGTATATATTCCTTTAAAGTGAAGAGATTGATTTTTATACTCGCTGTTAGCTTTTTAGGAAAATTATTAAGGGATTCGATATTAAGGATTATGAAATTCTATAGTCTAAACATCGAATAAAGCAATTAAAGTATCAATTGAAACAAGTCATTCCTAAAAAAAAATGCAAGATAAAAATTAATTCAAATTCGAAGTTTTCTAAGATTAAAGAGATTAGGGAGGTGCAAATTGTAATGGGAGATTGTGAAATTGATATAGGAGATGCTAATAATGATGATAAAAGTGTAGTCTCAAGTACTGAGTAATTATTAAATAAATAATGTTTTAAAACTATATAATATGAATTTTTAAGGTGGCCCAAAAGAGGGGTGGCCCGAAAGTGGGGTACCCGACTTAACTACGCTAACGTAGTTTAACACCGAGTGGCCCATATCACCGAGTGGCCCACTTTCATCTCAATTTACACCTTTCTCTTTCAACACACGTTTTATCAACAATCTATAATAAATTCGAATAATCAAGAAGCTTATATACTCCTTGCTATTGAATCTATTTATAAAGATAAAAAACTAAACATTCGAAAAGCCGCTATACTCTATAATATCCCTTATACAACTTTTCGATATAAAATAGAAGGTTTATCTTTTTGTATAGAAATTCGAGTTAATAATTATAAGATTATAGAATTAGAAGAAAAAGTAATTATTCAATATATACTCAATATGGATTTAAAAGGATTTTTATCAAAATTAAAGAATACAGAAGATATAACAAATTATATTCTTGAATCGAGGGGTGCGAAATGTATTGAAAAGCTTTGGGTATATTGATTTATAAAATGTCGAATCGAATTAAAAATGCGTTTTAATTATATTTATAACTTTCAAAAAGCTTTCTACAAAAATCCTAAGCTTATTAAAAAGTGATTTCAATTAGTTTCGAATATATAAGCGAAATATAATATTCTTAACTGCATGTCATGGAATGATATTAAACCCTTTCTGTTTTGTTCTGTCCTGCTATATATAAGAATAAGATAAAACTTCTAATTTTATCTTCTAGTCTTTTAAATATTTAATTCAATGATAAAGCTTCTGAATATTCCCAAAAGTGATCCCGTGACACTGCGATTTCTATAACTTCGATGAAACGGGCTTTATAATGAATATAATATACCCCGGAATAATAATAACAAATACTGAACGAAATGGCAGAAGCAAGGCAATATAACCAGGCAATAAGGAATGAGCTATAGCGATTATATATAGTAATGGGGAGAGTGAAACTATATCCCTATTTCTAGTGATTTAAGAATAGGTTTATCTTTCTAATTGGTATATAGAAATCGATTTTCCTATGGATTAGGTTATTAAACCTATATCTAATAAATGAATAAACAATAAGATAGGTTTAGAATAATTGAAACACTTTAATAAGTATATTAAGAATCGAAGAAAGGGCAAATATTGAATGTTGATATTAAATAGGTATAAAAGCTATGAATCAAAAGCTTTTCAAGCATATTATAAAGAGAATAATATTAAATATATATATTTATTACTACATTCAAATCATTTAATTCAATTACTTGATATAAACTGTTTTAGTAATCTAAAATATTTATATAATATTCAGATTAATGGATTTATTAAGGCACATATCAATCATATTTCGAAAATTGAATTCTTTATAGCTTTCAAAGTTGTATATGAAAAATCAATTACTTCTCAGAATATAAAATCAAGATTTCGAAAAACAGATTTAATCCTATTTAATTCTAAAGCTGTACTTTCAAAATTAGATATTCGAATTTGTATATTTATCCCCCCCTTTTTCAATTTAAATTAATAAATTTCTCAAATCTCTTACAATATCACGGGATTACCTCTGGGAGTATTTAGAAGCTTTACTGCTAAACTAAATACTCAAAAGACTAGAAGATAGATGTTACGTAAGCGGACACAATAGGAGTTGTAAGCTTTACCACTACGCCACACACGCAATCTGTCCAAAAGGCACAGTATCAGGGATTGTTTCCTGATAGCTTACTACTATATATATATCCATATAACAATAGAATTGGAAGTTCTACCTTATTCTTATATATATAGCAGGACAGAATAGGATAGAAAGGGCTTAGTGTCACGGGGCAGGCAGGCGGGATCAGGAATCTATATTCGATGGTGCTAAGAACAGTAGGTACAGAGTGTAGACTAAGATGTAGCTCGAAGAGCTATAATACAGGATCTTTCAATATAAAGATATACAGAATTTTCACTTATAAGCTAATCTAATAGGGCCTAGCTTATCGCTTATTAATTATATATATCTATATTATAATATTACCTTTTTTCTTTAGGTCGAGCTTTAATAAGATAATATATCATAATTTATAATCTCATAGATAGGCAATTCAGGTTAGGTAGATTCAGATTTATTAGGATATCTATAATGGAAATTGTAAATCAGTTCCTATATACCTTTTAAGTAGCTGGTTGTCACGGGGCAGGCAGGCGGGATCAGGAATCTATATTCGACGGTGCTAAGAACAGTAGGTATAGGGTGTAGACTAAGACGTAGCTCGAAGAGCTACGATATAGAATCTTTCAATATAAAGATATACAGAATTTTCATTTATAAGTTAGCTTAATAGGGCCTAGCTTATTGTTTATTGGTTATGTGTATTTATATTATGATATTATTTTTTTTCTTTAGGCCAAGCTTTAATGAGACAATATGTTATAGTTTATAATCTCATAGGTGGGCAATTTAGATCAGGTAAATCCAAACTTATTAGGGTATCTACAATTGAAGTTGCAAATCAGTTTCTATGCACTTTTCAAGTAATTGATAGATTCTTTAATTAGTTTATTGTAGCTAATCTAGTGGATAGTATATTTCAGGTAAGGTTTCTTATAATTTCTTTTTTCCTAACGGGAATTCAGGATTTCAGTAATTTCAAAATACTCCAAGTCATTAACTTCTATAAGTAATGACAGTGGGTTACACTGCTTAGGGACAGGATTATTATATACAGAATATAGCAGATTGATATAAAAAACAGAATAAATCCTTATAGAAACAGGGAATTCTAATTTATAGGCATAAGAGTCTATCGGGTTCAGAATCTTAAATAAACCAAGATTCTTCCAATCAAGCTTTTTCTATAAACACAGGGTTTTGATATTTCTAGTATTTAATCAAACCAAATCACCAAGAATATATTAGCAAATAAAGAAATAATAGAAGTTAGCATTCTTCGAGTATCGGGCTTAACTGATGATTAATTCTGTTTTCAGATGTAAAGAGATTATCTCCATCTTGGAAACGAATTCCTTAGTATTTCTTATAGTAGGATAATTGCTTTCGAATAGGGTAGGCTCAAAGCTCAAATAGGGATAAAAACTGTAATTAAAGAAGAACAGGATTATTCAGGTATTCTCAAATCAGGCATTATTAATGAAAAACTTGGCAAATGGAAGCCACTCTATTCAATCATCTTGCAGGTAAGTTATATACAATTTGAGATATTACTCCAGTATTATATTGACTCTTTCAATTTATTTATCAATTTTAGAATGATAAGTAATAAAAAGTCTAATGGATACTTTTAAACGCTTATAAATATACTTCCAGAATTCGAATATGAATTAAGCTTCACAATTAAAAATAATTATCAGAGATAAGTTATAAAGTTTTCAGATATTCTTTCAGAATAGACAGACAATTTCTTTAGAGTTATAGGTACCATAATAGGACAGAAAATACTTTATCTTAATCAGGTAATTGATTACTATTATAATAACATTAAAGTTAGTATTTTCGGATAGATATATAATGAAATCTATAGAGATATCTTACTAGGCTCTTTGCAAAATCGGGAGTAAGCGGAGGACTCCTTCCTAGCCTCTACGATTAGGGGTAGTGCGATAGTAATTATAATAATTGCAAATCTATTACATAATATAATCATAATAGTCAGGCTAATAATAATCTCAAAACAATAATTCGAAAGTTCGGGTACAATACGGGTAACTAGTGGTAGGGGACTTGTAATATAAATAGAATAGGTGAGATTTCAAAGGATTATGATTGGGAATATATAGTTTCCCTTAATAATATAACAAGTTATTGTTTTCGGAATACTTAGCAAAAGTAATTTTTGGGTATTTCAGGAATTCCTCTTATAGGGATTTCAGAATGGATTTGGGAACAGAGTTGGCTTAATAGCCTTCTTGGAATAGGGATAACAGGTTGGTAGACAGATCTAAAGGTATTTCTCGATTCTCTAGAGGTATTACAGAATCGGGTTTTGGTATAGCAAATAGAAGTTTAGATTCGAATATAATAGAATCAGAAGGATTAATAATATCAGAGTTTCTCTGGCTTTATATAATAATAGCGAATTATACTTTCTTGGTGATCTTGGTTTCTTTTAGTATATCGATATTAGAGAATAAATCAGAATCTAAGTTTTCTTTTTTCAGAATAACTTGGCTTTAGTGTAAAAAGCATTTATTCCCCTTTTTAGAAAAATCCTCTAACCTCCTAATTAGGGCATCAGGCTTAGCATCTAGTTTTCCAAAGTGATAGGTGATTCGGAAGTTAAATCAGGATAGAAATTCGAATCAGTAAGCTTAATAGCGATTTAGCAGTTTCATTATTGTAAAGTATTCCAGGTTTTTGTAATCCATAATTATCTAAATTGAAGATAATATGTCTTCAAATTCAGAATACCATTCTTCAAAATAACAAATAATAATCAGAAGTTCTTTATCATAGATCTTATAGTTATATTCAATAATAAAATACTTCTTCAAAAAGAATACAACAGATCTCAGAATTCCCTTTTTGTTATATTGAGAGAGGACTTCCATAAAAATATAATTTGATATATCAATTTCCAGGATCACCTCCTTTTCCTAATTAAAGGAGGCCAGAATAGAAGCTTTAATAAATACTTTCTTTAATCAATTGAAAGCATCTTAACAAATATTATTCTATAAAAACAGAATATTCTTTTTGGTTAGTTTTATTATCAGATTGATTATCTTTGAAAAGTTCTTAATAAATCAATAATAAAAGTTTGCGAATCTGATGAATACTTATATATCAATTATAGTTTCAAGCGGTTTCCAGTTCATAATAATCCATATCTTTTCTAAATCTATTCGAATATCATTCTTCCCCACAATTAGACTAAAAAAAATGATTTCAGATTTCAGGAATTCGTATTTTTCGAATTTTGCAAATAGATCGGCTTCTCTCAATACTTACAGAACTTTTTGAATATAATGAATATGTTTCTCTCGGGTATAACTATATATTAATATATTATTCAGGTATACAGTATAGAATATATCTAAATATTTATATAGAGAATCGTTAATGAATCTCTAGAATATAGCAGATGCCCCTATCAGCTCAAATAATATGATTAGGGATTCGAATAGGCCAAATTAAGTATAAAATACAGTCAGATACTTTTATTCTTTCTTAATTCTAATATTATTGAAGGTGGAAATAATATTAATCTTATTAAAATACTTTATTCCTTTCAAATTGTTTAAAGATTTTTTAATTAGCAATAGTAGATATTGATTCTTTATGGATAGATTATTTAGAACTTTATAATTAATATAGAAACGGAGGTCTCTATCGGCTTTTTTGATAAACAATATGGGGGATGTGATAGGGGAGAAGCTAAAACGAATAAACTCTTTCTTCAGGTTTTCCTTTAGCTATTCTTTTAGAGCTTCGAGTTTGATTTGGGATATAGTATATAAAGCTTTAAAAAGTAATACAAATCCCTTTTGGAATTGGATTTTATAATTATACGATTGGTATGATAATAGTTTGTTAATATTCTATAAAGAAAATATATCTTTTCAATTTCGGAATTCAAATAGAAGATTATTCAGATCGAATTTTTTCTTTTTTTTTAGAATATTATTAATCTGTTTAATAGAGATCTAGAATATTTTATATTTCCAGTAAATATATATAAAATAGACTTTTAAAGAGATTACGATTATATCTTGATCCTTAAAGCCTTCAAAGCGATCGAATAGATATACAAATCGGGCTTTCAGGGGAATATCGGGAAAAGCTTTTATTCGAAATGAATGAAATAGAATATTATAGAATTCATAATAATATAAGCTATCGAATTAAAAGGAGTTTGTTGTAAAGTCGATATGGAGATTATGCTTTTTAAACCAAATTACATTCAATATTATAGAGTAATGGGCTAATTCAATTATATATAGAGTAACTCTCTTCTCAATATAATCATTAATTTTAAATCCAATATAGATATAGAATATAATTCAGTTTCCAAATAGAATTTTGTTATTGAATCTAATGACTTTGAAGGCAACAAATAGTTTGTATTCAGAAATCTTTTGAGATAATACTCAATTTCGATTAGCGAAGGTAGTTTCTTTATAATCATTATTTATTATGATATAGGTTAAAAGAGTCTCTCTCTCCAGGAATAGAGTAATAAATAGAATCATTAGATCTATACAATTATTCAATTCATTTTTTAAAAATAATCCTTAAATAGTAATAATAGATAAATAGAGTTTACGCAAAGAATCGTTCTGATAGTGATTTAAATCAGACAAGTTCCATTTCCTAATCCGGATAAGCTAACCAGAGAGCAGGGCGATAATTATAGCAGAGAGCGAGATAGGGATTAAATGGATATTCTGCCCCTTAATGAGCTTTTTGGAATGGGATTGTATCTAGATAAACTGGAAATCCCAATTCTGAATTAGATAGAGCAAATATCAGAATATGGGCAATCTCGAATCAAGTGATTGGCAAAACTATAGTAATAACATTCTCCTTATTCCTTTTAGAATAAATTATTATTAATAATATGATATTGAGAACTGAGATTCATAGGATCTTTTTTTTAAATAGGCGAAAAAGTAGCCTTGCTTATATAGAAAGATTAGATTATAGGGTTATAGACAGATTTAAATAATAAAATAAAAGTTTTTTTTTAACAAAAATAAAAGTAATAAAACAATTCCAAGAGATTTGTTACTAGTGTTAATAGAATCAATTATCGAGTTGTTATAAATAAACAAAGTATTTCTGGAAATTATAAAATGGGGGTAGATTGTGAAACAGTATATCTTATAATTCTCAAAAGATTTCTTAGAATAATAATGGGGTTAGAATATTATCAGATATCTTATCTTCCAGAATTAGTCTCTGAAACTCAACAAAATAGATACTAAAATCAAAATGTTTTTATTTAAATAAATATAATTAATTCTAGATATTCTGTTTGTAATCAGGATCCCCAAAAGTATTCTCTAAATATTCCAAAAGCAGATTATAATTAGTGAATTGCGAAATGCTGTGAATAATTTTGGGGAGAATTAGTTTATAAACTTTTTTAATAAGTCTTTTAATAATATAAGTTAAGCAAATAAAGGCAATAGGAAAACAATTAGAGTTCAAGCTTATCTTTATATATATCTATTAAACAAATCTTTACAGATCGGATTGAGAACCATCAAATTCTTTGGGGTTGGGAATATATTCACTTAGACGAATAATAGCAAATAGGATAAATATAATAATATCAGACAATTCGAAAGCAAATTCAGCAGATATTGTCTCAAAGGGTGTAACAGAAACAAATATAGATTCAGCAAGATAATTAAATAGGTGGATATTCTGTGTGATAATCTATTTGCATAGAGAGGCCTCAATATGTCTCTCAATAAATACTTCTCGAACCTTGTATTCAAAGAATAGATTAGCTTCTTTTAATCCGATAGTATTTATTTATTTATTTATTTATAGTGATTAACGTCTAATATCTGACCTCCCAGAGGGTATTCTAGATGTACTAAGGAGCGGGCCTACGGGCCGCTAGCGTTCCAGCCGTTTATAGTAGTGTAATGTTAGCTAATTAGGGGCTTGTTGCCTCTGGTATTCCTTTGCTCAGTATCGCTCATGGCGATCCTGCGGTTGTTTTGTCTAAGGGTTTGTGGTTTTGTTTCAGAGGGCCTTGTTTTGTATGCCATCCGGGTGTCGGTGGATGATCAGGTCGATTGTTGTTGATCGGGAGAGTGCTCGGAGTGCTTATAACTATTCGATACAGGTTTTAGATTAATTGGGGTGAAGAACTCATTCTCGGGGTATTAGAGTAGGCTAGAATTCGTATAGTTTTGTGTAGTTTGAGTATATTCTAGTATAGAATCTGGATCTAGCAAGAAGGTTAGTAAAGCTATATTGTGTTTGTAGGATACAATTGATATATGCTATCGCATCCTATTCGGATCGAAATCGATTTGATATAAGTAGCCAGTCACTGCGCATCTGATTATTGATTGAACATTGAAAGAAATGCAGTGGGCATTTCTCAATCCCGCATATACAGATATTCGTGCTATTTTTGTAATTGAATTTGATATGATAGACTGCAAAGTCACCGTGTCCGGTCCGCATCGCTATGAGTCTGTGTAGTACCCCGCAAGGGAGCTTGAGGCTTTCCGGCTCCGAGGTATCATCAATCCGATAGTATATATAACTACTAATTAAAGATACTAATACCAAACTTAAGAATCCTTTATTATAACTATACTAAATTTAGAGATATCCTTTAGATAACTAAATGGATATAGAGTTAATATTACTATTACAATAATATTGATAGGAGCTATATAGTATTATAAGGCAGACAGGCGGAATCAGGAATCTATATTCAACAATGCTAAGAACAATAGATATAGAGTATAGATTAAGATATAGCTTGAAGAGCTATAATACAGGATCTTCCAATATAAAGATATACAGAATTTTCACTTATAAGCTAGCCTAACAGGGCCTAGCTTATCGCTTATCGGTCACGTGTATCCACACCGTGACACTGGTGGGTTTTTCAGTTAGTTTATTGTAGTCAATTCAGTGGATGGTATACTTCAGGCAAGATTCTCCACAACCTCTTCTTTCCCAACGGGAATTCAGAATCTCGATAGTTTCGAAATACTTCAAGCTGTTGATTTCTATAGATAATGGCAGTGGGTTATATTGCTTAGGGATAGGATTATCATATATAGGATATAATAGATTGATATGAAAAACAGAATAAATCCTGATAGAGATAGGGAATTCCAGTTTATAGGTATAAAGGTTTATTAGGTTCAGGATCTTGAATAAACTAAGATTCTTTTAATCAAGCTTTTTTTGTAGATATAGGGTTTTAATATTTCTAGTATTTAACTAAACCAGATTATTAGGAGTATATCAGTAGATAGGGGAATAATAGGAGTTAGTATTCTTTGAGTATCAGGCTTAACTAGTAATTAATTCTGTTTTTAGATATAAGAAGATTGCCTTTATCTTAAAAACAAATTCCTTAGTATTTCTTATAACAGAATGATTGCTTTCGGATAGGGCAGGCTTAAAGCTTAAACAGGGATGAAAACTGTAATTGGAGAAGAACAGGGTTATTCAGGTACTTTCGAATTAGATATTGTTAATAGAAAACTCGGTAAATAGAAGCTACTCTGCTTAGTTATTTTGTAGATAAGTTATATATAATTTAAAATATTATTCTAATATTGTATTAGCTCTTTTAGTTTGTTTATTAGTTTCAGAATAATAAATAATGGAGAATCTAGTGGATACTTTCAAATACTTATAGATGTGTTTTCAGAATTCGAATACAAATTGAGTTTTATAATCGGAAATAATTGTTAAAGATAAATTATAAAGCTTTTAGATATTTTTTCAAAATAGACAGACGATTTCTTTAGAGTTATAGGTATTATAGTAAAGCAGAAAATGCTTTATCTTGGTTAGACAATCAACTATTACTATAATAATATTAAAATTAATACTTTCGGGTAGATATATAATAAAATCTATAGAGATATCTTATTAGACTCTTTGTAAAATTGGAAGCAAAAGCACAACACATCAGCGAGCTTAGATCGTACTAAGCCGCACCTTCCGACTATGTAAGCTCTAGTATCAGACACAGCTATAATCGTTGCCAATAGCGTGAGCGCTATAGCGATTACCCCTACGAGGGTGCCGATTGTGACCAATCCCCGGTTCACTTGCGACCGATTATTACCCTTACCCTTATTATTCAATTATAATAGTATAAGTGCTTATAGTGCAGAAGCTGTAAGAGCCGCTACATCAAATCTGCAGGTAATAAGAGAATCCTCTATTACAGTACAACTTAATGTTCTCAACAAGCAAGCATGATTTAAACACAAGATTTACAAAGCATTCGAAACAATGCTTCATCAATTCGAAGCTGATAGTATATCAGAGAAAGTAGTCTTCAATAAAGAAGTATATAATATAACAATAAACAATATCAAAACTAGATTATCACAAAATACAATACAACCTATAGCTAAAAACAAAACTAATAATAATCCAAACTACATCTATACAGATATTACAAAATCCCTGAAAAACTCGAGTGCATCTATAAACGCGAATATATATATGTAAGAACAGACTAACAAATAAAGATTAATCAAACCCCGGAAAATTAGAGTGGATACCCATCTATTAGTAATAGGAATTACTATATTGACAGTAAGCCGTCCGAGCGTTTATATATTAAGAAAGACAATCAATAAAGCTATCCCTAATCTGAAAATAACCGATATAACAACTATTACCCTCATAGCTATTGGTTGGGCAGTACATGCTGTTAGTGGTGCTATATGCAATAAACTCCTCAAAGCCGAAAATACAGAAAAGATCAAGAAGATCCTGAACTGTAATAGCCTAAAACGATCTATAACCTGGTATCGCTATATACTAAAGGGGATCCCAACTTTCCTTGATAATTTAAATGGAGATAGAATACTTGTTATTAAGGAAATAATAACCGAGGAAGTATTAATACAAATAGGCACTCCCCTGATTGATTATCGAATTATTATTCGAATAGCCGATTCCTATGAGCAGATCTGGATTGTTAGTCTATTGAGAGAAGTCTCTTCCTTCAGGCTTTTTGATAGCTTCAAACGAGCTCGGTATATTAAGCCCAAGCAATACATCACTCATCATAATCCAGGGTGCCAGGGTTTCTGTAACCTAACGATATACAAGAGCGCCCCAAGATGTAACAATTATGATATCCTATAAACGAATCACAACAGCCTGTTTGGGTTTGAGTGTAAGGCTAAGACTGAATACGCAAACTGTGCAGGATTATTTTAGATTGAGTATAATAGCTATCCTGCGATGTTGTGTTAAGTCAATGGGAAAATCGTGTACCTCACAAAATCCGAAGTCTATAAGATTAAGAAATATAGTCGAAAAACTTGTCTGATTGCTGAGGCACTAGCCAACAAAATATTTACCTTAATTGTAATAGTCTCTCGGAATATTGTAGTAGAGATCCCCCTTCTGATCCACGGGGAATATATTATTATATATGAAAATCTGAGCAGCTCCCAATATACCCCTCAGAATACCTCTTTGGCTAGTAGCTTGTCTGAGGACCTCTGTTGTTCTAAAAGAAAGTGTTCAAATAAGAGCAGTCTGAATGAGAAGATACTCTTCAATACTATGCTATCATAGTATATTAGTATAGATATCGATATTGATTTGAATAAGTAGTCACTCCTTTTGGCATTGCGGTACTAGTTGCTAGACAGCTGCAGCCCGATTCATATAGATTGACTGGGTAAATGTATAGAAGAAGACAGGAGTGTATATCGCGATATTACAAATGATATACAAACAAGACTTAGAGATCCTATATGTACAGGAACTCTTCATATACTTTGGAACTCGGATTCAAAACCATTCGGGATATAATCTCTTTGCGCCAACAGATAGTTGGAATAGCTCTGAACAGCCCTGAAAGAAAAAGGGAGAGATCAAAAACAATAATGTACATATACAAAAGTAAGCGATTACACGCTCAACAAAGATATATTCAATTATACCGGAATTTTCTTTAAATAAAAATAAATAATATATAGATTATTAATATATACCAATAGCCAAACACTAGAAAAATAGTGAATCTAGTAGTCTTTATGGTATTCCCTGATTGTATAATAGTAGACAGCGACTTTAATGCCAAGCATGATCTATTCAAACCTAGTATAACTTCGGCCAACTAAGGAGCTCTTTTTGCAAAATGGTCTATTTCGAGTGGGATGGACTTTATTGGGACCCCAGGAGTTCTTATCTATAAAGCAGATCACATAATTGATCTGACCTTCTTTAATATCCTTTTTGCTAATATTATTGTTAATACTAATTTGAAAAGCGGCTCTAACCACAAAATACAAATAACTACAATCCCAAATCTCATCTCATTTATTGCCAAGCCCTTTGGTTGTGTGATTAGTGAGAAAGGTCTTTCAATCTTTCAGAGGATTATAAAGAACGGAGTTCCTTATTTTCTAAGCTCAATGAATATACTTATCGGATAGGTTAATGAATTAATAAAAATACTGGATTCTTTGTTTGAATCGGCGATTCATTTAGTAGAAAAGGAAAAAAGCATTTCCAAACACTCTGCCCCCTAATGAACAAGCGAATACAAAACAATATATCAAAACTATAGAACAGTCAGAGCTAAGGATATCGACCAGGCGGAATAATAGCGATGGGAATTGATGACTACAATTAGAAAAGCAAAATGCCAATATTGGCATAGAATTATTAATAGAATAAACTACAATAGAGATCTATACAAAATAATCAGCTAATACAAGCTCGCTATCAATCTCAAAACACTGCCTCTAGTTATCGATAGCATGACGATCAAAGATATCACAAAAAAAGCCTGGATTCTATAAAAGAAGGTTCTCAAGTATTTCGATAACAGCAATAATCTCATAACGGACCCACTTTAGCCAAACCGCATACCCAACGAACTCTTATGGAGTATAGAAATGTTCTTTAAAGAAATGGAAAACAGTGTCATAAGAGTTTCGAGCACCTTACCGGGGCTCGACCAGATCACTGTTTGCCTTCTAAAGGCTTGCTGGGATTCTATTGAATTGGTAATTACTGGGATCTTCAATAGATACCTGTAACTTAGCTACTTCCCAGACAAATGGAGATGGGCAGAGATAATAATAATTCCTAAGACCGGAAAGAAAGACAAATCGTTAATATAATCCTGGTAACCAATAGTTCTATTTTTATATATCTCAAAGAATCTGGAATACATAATTACTCGATGTATTTCATAAACTGCAATAATAACAGGCATATTCAGCCCCCAATATAATAAAACGCTCCCCAAGCAAATAGTAATAGACCTAGTCACTTTGTTTGCACATAATATCGAAAAGGCCTTTACCCGTAAACAAGAAGTCATAATAGTTATACTAGATATATAAAGCGCATTCGACACACTCCTATCAAATAGGCTATTAGAATACATACACTAGCAAGAATAGCCCCACTCCCTTCTGCAACTAGTCCAAGCCTTTCTGAGCGATTTGCTTAATAAGAGTTCGGCTGGAAAACGCAATTATAAAATACAGCTGTATCAAGTACAATATCCTGCAGGGCTTCCCACTCTCATCTATACTATATGTTCTATACCTTGCTGAGCTTTTGAATCAAGATATTAAGCTGCACTTCGAATATACTGATAATATTTGTATTTATTATATATTCAAGAATATTTATAAAAACATTAATTTTCTTAAATATAATCTCCATTAGATTTTCTAATAGGGTAAACAAAACCATATAATGTTTATATCGGAAAAGCTAGAGATAATATATCTCTCTTAAAGAAAAGAAATATACACCCTATATCTAAAAATGAATAATAAGATAATAATCTATTTAATCAACAAGACAGACAACAAAACTATTCAACCAGCTCTATACTGACTGGAAGTCTGATTTGATTGAAAGCTTTCCTTCAAAAGATATATAGCAGAACAAAAAGCAAAAGCTTATAAAATTATAAAGTATATCAAAAGGTTTGTATAAATACACCATAACCCGCTAGCTGCAGTATTATGCAAGGGGGTAATCATCTGCATCCTCCCCTCTACCCTTTATGGATCCGAGGTATAATATATAGGCCAAACAAAGCCAAATCAAATAGGGGAAGCCATCTATAATATAATAATAAATATAAGACTGGGCAGTTATATTATTAAGATTAATTAAGTAATTGTTTTAATAACAAAAGAAGTTCTATCTGTTTGATATACAATTTCGATTATTATAATTCTAAAAGACTTTAGACTATTATTTAGTAAGCTAATACTCAAACAAATACAAATAAGATTTGTGTTCTGACTTCGCAAGATAAATGAAAATCATTCACTAGCAATTCGTTTAGCACAAACACTTCAATACAAGATAAACAATATTAACCTCTATAGACTAACCGGATTAATCCTGAAAGCACTAAGACCAATACTCTCCCCACTACATTTCTCCGTAGGGAGCTACAACAACCCTATAGAAAACATAAAGAAAGAAGCAATCACACTTGAATTCATATAATAATGAAACTATCTGTCTGATAACTATATTATAGTCTTCTCGGACGGTACTGAACAGTATTATCAAGGGCAAAAGATAGTTAGCTATAGCTATATAATCTACTGGGGACAATTTCCAATAGCATTCGGCCATAGAGCAATCAACCCGCTTTCGTACATTTTCGATATCGAGATAGTAGGCACTCTAAAAGATCTGGAGTACACTATCCGACTGAAGTCAGCTGAATAGATCACTATATGTATTGACAGCACCTCAGTCATCTAATATATCAAAAATAATACTTTCAACTCATTCTAATAAACATTTTTATACTGTCATGAGATTATAAGGAATAGGCAAATAATAATCCAATAATTATCTGGATATACTAGAATTCTTAAAAACGAAAAGGTCAATCGGCTTGCCGATCTAGGTGCTTACAACAGTTATATTGAAAACAACAATTTATTGTTTCCTATTATTAATAGGATAAGCTTAATAGTCAGAACCCTCAGATAAGGGATAAAACAGAGATAGTGAAAGCGAAATGAGATTACCCTCGCTAACCGATATTATCACTAGCACCTTAGCTATCAAATCAAGGAATCTGAGGAACTTACTCTCCCTTACCCTATTCTTCAGTAATTAGTAATACTCAGAACCGGATATAAGAACTTTACATCTTATTATCAATACTTTCAATACAACAATGCCACCTCAGAATGCTCTTGTGGATATAGCAAAGAGTCTGAGCACCTGGTGCTCTGTCAACACTCTCACACCCAATTCAATAACTAATCAAACAAATCTAATTCAATTTTATAAAATATAAAGAGTGTAATTGATTATCTCTCTTTTTTTCTAAAACCCTAATAAACTTTATAATCTTTCTAATAATCATTAATCACTTTGAGCAATTATGCTCAGTCTCTCCGGAGATTCTCTGATCTCCCACTTTTATATTACCAATCGAAGCTGCACCCCCCTCTGAAATCGCTTTTCCCCCTCTATCACTATATACAAACTATACTAAACAAAAACTAATAATATAGAGCCCTCTAGTCAGCTGCAAACCTAAACTACCCAACATAAAGTAGATTAAACAGTATCGATATTATAAGCAGGAGATAAGTAGCAGAAACACATACAACACTTTTGGCCACTTTTCCCCCAACCTGTATTACAGCTATAGAAGAATGGAATGTATGGCTATACCAGCACCCTCACTAGTATAGTCCATCCCTAGTACCCCCCCTGGGAGATCGTGGCGAGCCCCTGCGGCTTGCCCCCTGGATGTAAATTAAAATAAATAAATAAATAAATAAATAAAATTGGAAGTGAGCGGAGGACTTCTTCTTGACTTTTATGATTAGAGGTAGTGTAATAGTAATTATAATAGTTGCGAATTTATTATATAATATAATTATAATAGCCAGGCTAATAGTAATCTCGGAATAACAATTTGAAAATTCGGATATAATACAGGTGACCAATGATAGGGGACTTATAATATAAACGGAGCAGGTGAGATTTCAGAGAATTATGATTGGGAATATATAGTTTTTCTTAGTAGTATAGCAAGCTATTGTTTTCGGAGTACTTAGCAAAAGTGATTCTCGAATATTTCGGGAATCCTTTTTGTAGAGATTTCAGAATGAATTCGGAAATAGGATCGATTTGATAGCCTTCTTGAAATAGGAATAACAGGTTGGCAAACAGATCTAGAAGTGTTTTTCGATTCTTTAGAGGTATTACAGAATTGGGTTTTGATATAGTAAATAGGAGTTTAGATTTAGATATAATAGGATTAGGAGAATTGATAGTATTAGAGTTTCTCTGGCTTTATATAATAATAGCGAATCATACTTTCTTAGCGATTTTAGCTTTTTTCGATATATTAATATTGAGAAACAGATCAGGGTTTAAGTTTTCTTTTTTCAAAATAATTTGGCTTTAATATAGAAAATGTTTATTCTTCTCTTTAAGGAAATCCTCTGATCTTTTGATTAGGGTATTAGGCTTGGTATCTAGCTTTTCGAAATGATAGATAATTTAGAAATTAAATTAGAATAGGAATTCAGATTAGTAGACTTAATAATAGTTTAGCAATTTTGTTATTATAAAGTATTCCAGATTCTTATAATTCGTGATTATCTGGATTGGAGATAATACACTTTCAAATTCAGGATATCATTTTTCAAAATAGTAAATAATAACTAGGAATTCTTTATTATAAATCTTATAATTATATTTAATAATAGAGTGCTTTTTCAAAAAGAATATAATAGATCTTAGAATCCCCTTCTTATTATATTGAAAAAGGACTTCTATAGAAATATAATCCGATATATTGATTTTCAGGATTATCTCCTTTTTTTAATTAAAGAAGGCTAGAATAGAGGTTTTGGTAAATGCTTTTTTTAATTAATCGAAAGCATTTTAATAGGTATTATTCTATAGAAACAGGATATTCTTTTTGGTTAGCTTTATTATCGGATTGATTATTTTCAAAAAGTTCTTAATAAATTAATAATAAAAGTTTGTGAATCTAATGAATACTTATATATCAATTACGATTTCAGGCGGTTTTTAATTTACAATAATCCATATCTTCTCTGGATCTATTCGGATATTATTCTTTTCTATAATTAGATTAAAAAAAATGATTTCAGATTTCAGGAATTCGTATTTTTCGAATTTTGCAAACAGACCGGCTTCTTTTAATACTTACAGGATTTTTTGAATATAATGAATATGTTCCTCTCAGATATAATTATATATCAATATATTGTTCAAATATATAGTACAGAATATATCCAGATATTTATATAGGGAATTATTAATAAATCTCTGAAATATAGCAGGTGCCCTTATCAGCCCAAATAATATAACCAGGGATTTAAACAGGCCAAATCAGATACGGAATGTAATTAGATATTCTTATTCTTTCTTGATTCTAATATTATTGAAGATAGAAATAATATTGATTTTATTAAAGTACTTTATTCCTTTCAAATTATTTAGGGATTCTTTAATCAGTAATAGTGAGTATTAATCCTTCACAAACAGGTTATTCAGAGTTTTGTAATCAATATAGAAACAAAAATCTCCATTAGCTTTTTTAATAAATAGTATAAGGAATACAGTAAGGAAGGAACTAGAACGAATAAATCCTTTCTTTAGGTTTTCCTTTAGCTATTCTTTCAAAGCTTTGAGTTCGATTCGGGATATAGTATATAAAGCTTCAAAGAATAATATAGATCCCTTTTGAAATCGGATTTCATAATTATATAGTTAGTGTAATAACAATTTATTAGTATTTTGTAAGGAAAATATATCTTTCCAATTTCGGAACTCAAATAGGAGATTATTTGGATCGAATTTTTTCTTCTTTTTTAGAATATTGTTAATCTGTTTAATAAAGATCTAGAACATTTTATATTTCCAGTAAATGTATGTAGAATAAGTTTTCAGGGAGATTACAACTATATTTCAATCCTTGAGATCTTTAAAGCAATCGGGTAGGTGTATAGATTGGGTTTTTGAGGGAATATCAGGAAGAGCTTTTATTCGGAACAAATAGGATGGAATATTGTAGAATTCGTAGTAATATAGGCTATCGAATTGAAAGGAGTTTATTGCAAAATCGATATGAGGATTATGCTTCTTAAGCCAGGCTACACCTAATATCATAAGGTAATAGACTAATTCAGTTATATATAGGATAACTCTCTTTTCAATATAATTATTAATTCTAAATCCAATACGAATATAAAATGTAACCCGATTTCCAGGTAGAATTTTGCTATCGAATTCAATAACTTCGAAGGCAATAGATAATTTATATTCAAGGATCTTTTGGAATAATATTCAATTTCGATTAGCAAAAGCAGTTCTTTTATAATCACTATTCATTATAATATAGATTAGAAGAGTCTTTTTCTTTAAAAGCAAAATAACAAATAGAATTATTAGGTCTATACAATTATTCAATTCATCTTTCAAAAATAATCCTTGGGTAGTAATAGTAAACAGATAGAGTTTATATAGAGAGTTATTCTGATGGCAATTTAAATCAAGCGAATCCCGTTTCCCAATCCGGACGAGCTAGTTGGAGAGCAGGGTGATGATTATAGCAAAAAGCAAGGCAAGGATCAAACAGATATTCTATTTTTTGATAGACTTTTCGGAATAGGATTATATTTAGATGAACTGGAAGTCCCAATTCTGAATTAGATAGAGTAGGTATTAGAATACGGGCAATCTTGAATTAAATGATTAATAGAGCCATAATAATAATATTCTCCTCATTCCTTTTAGGACAAATTATTACCAATAATATAATATTGAGAATTGAAATTTATAGAATCTTCTCTTTAAATAAATAGAAGAATGGCCTTGCTTATATAAAAAGATTGAATTATAGAATTATAAATAGATTCAAATAATAAAACAAAAATCTTTCTTCTAACAAAAATAAAAGCAATAGAATAATTCCAAGAGATTTATTGTTAATACTAATAGAATTGATTATTGAGTTATTATAAATAAATAGAGTATTTTTAGAAATTATAGGATAGGAATAAATTATAAAGTAATATATCTTATAGTTCTCGAAAGATTCCTTGAAATAATAATAAGGTGTCACGGTGTGAGCTCACGTGATATGCTGGTCCTATCGGAGAGGACCGAAAGGAGCGCTCGCACCGGAGCGCAAGCGAGCTAGGGCCCGATCGGGCTAGCTCGCTGTAAGAATTCCGTATATCTTCAACTCAGAAGATCCTGTATTGTAGCTCTTTGAGCTACGTCTTAATCCTCAATCTGAACCTATTACCCGAATCAGTATAGCCTTGCCAGATTAGGGCAAAGTTATTAGAACCCTATCCAGCCCGCCTGCCCCGTGATACTACGTAGCTCCTACCCATTAAAATATCGCTTTCGCGATGACTGCTCCGCACCCGCCTGGCCGGCCTGGGGACTCCTCGGAATTTGGCGCTTCTGTATCGGAGGACCCCCAGGTTTGGTACCAATACCTCCAGTCGGCATCTGCGTATTATGCCGAGCTGGAGGAGACCAACAGATCGCTCGAACGCGAAATTTCCGAATCCCTAGTCCGCGAACGTATTCAAGCCGCTCTGCACGAGCAGGTTGCTACTCAAAACGCCCGTCTACTCGATCGCCTTGCCGAATCCACGCCTACTATACCTGCTCGTTTGGAAACCGTATCCCCCGAAACTCCCGCTGACTCTGTCCCCGAACCTACTGTACCTGCTCCGACCACTCGATTGAGTGAGCGCATCCCCGATCCGAAAGAGTTTGATGGCACCCGCTCCGACCTGCGCAGATTCGTTCAACAGATACACGGAAAATTGAATGCGAATAATGATAGATTCCCGACGACTTCTGCCCGCTTGACTTACACTGCTGGAAGACTTACTGGAAAGGCATACGAGCTTATACTACCTAAGATCTCCCGTGGGATTCCTCAGTTCACCGACTATACCGCACTCCTCGAATATCTCGAAAACGCCTTTGGGGATCCTGATCGAACACAAAACGCACAGAATAAACTATATGTACTGAAGCAAAGACACCTCGATTTTAGCACCTTCTTCGCGGAATTCCAGAGACTCGCCCTAGAAGGAG
Organism: Botrytis sinoallii; assembly: GCF_014898435.1. Taxonomy (NCBI): domain Eukaryota; kingdom Fungi; phylum Ascomycota; class Leotiomycetes; order Helotiales; family Sclerotiniaceae; genus Botrytis; species Botrytis sinoallii. Next base: position 2,422,693 of record NW_024066034.1, on the reverse strand, counting down.
AGATGCCTGATGATGCTCTAACCCCGCTCCTATTTCAAGGAATCTCTCGCGAACTACAAGACATGCTGTTGCATAACCCCGCTCCGACCCGTGAATTTCGTCAATACGCTAACCACCTACAACAACTCGATAACCGATTCCGTCAACACCAACAACAAGTCCACCGTATTCGTCCTATCGCTTCCGAAACTTCATCCCGGAGAATAATCGCTGCTCCGCCTCTACGACTCGCTAGCCCGAAGTCTACTCCTGGAGACCCAATGGACCTGAGCTTAGGAAAAAAGGAATACACTGCTAGGAACCTGGGTTCGCGGCGGGAACGCGGCGAATGCTATCGCTGCGGCTCTGCCAGCCACCTGATACGAGACTGCCCGCACCCCGATACCCGTCCTGTTCAACTCCGAGTTACCACTACTACAACCAGCCCTACGAGAACCAGCCCTGTACCGAACAGTCCTCCGAGGGGCCGAGTCCCTATCCGTTCCCCACCTCGCTCTCCTCCCCGCTCGCCGACTAGCTCAATCAATTCGGGAAACGGGATACGCCTGACCTAAACCGCGATCAGGACGATCCTCCGCGTACCCTCCGTTTATCTGCTGCTGCTACTCATGGCCTTCCTTTGGAAGATGAACTAAACAATCGTGCGGATCTGATGATTCTACCCGTCACCCTGCTCTTGGAAAAAGACACCCTCCCGACATACGCTATGGTCGATAGCGGATGCGAAGGAATTGCCTTCGCAGATCGAAGTTGGGTGTCTTCCCAGAAAATACCAGTACACCAACTGTCTACGGCGTTCGAAGTCATAGGATTCGACGGAAACACCCTGCCCGACAATCGAGTTACCTCCTACATCCGAGTAGGACTCAGAATCAACGATCATATCGAGAAGAAGATCGTTTTGTATGTAACCGAGCTAGCCCACTATCCTATTGTGCTGGGGATAGCTTGGCTTAAGAAACACAACCCCCGTGTCGACTTCGCGACAAACTCGTTCCAGTTCGATAGCTCGTTTTGCTACGAATTTTGTAACACTCCGTCCCGCCCGTCCCGCATAAAAGCTCTGCCAGATGTTCCTCCAAAAGCCCGACCTGTACACCTGCCTGCCCGCCCCGAAGGGTTAAAGAATAAGGATATAGCCGCGATCTCCCTGAGAGCCTGTTCGGCTTACGCCCGCCGGAAATATGAAATGTTCCAGATATCGATCGAACAAATCGATGATATTCTAAATAAGAAGAAGAAGGTATTCGACCCCAAAGACCTATTACCCGAGTTCCGAAATTGGAAAGATGTCTTCTCCCCAAAGAACGCAGAGAAGCTACCCCCTCATCGACCGTACGACCATGAGATCCGTCTTAAAGAAGGAGCTGTTCCTCCTTTCGGCGCCTTGTACTCCATGTCCCGCCCCGAATTAGAAGCCCTGAAAGAATGGCTGGAAGAGAATCTTAGAAAAGGGTTCATCCGGCCGAGCTCCTCCCCCGCCGCTTCCCCTGTTTTGTTTGTCAAGAAGGCCGATGGAGGCCTCCGATTTTGTGTAGATTACCGCGCTTTGAACAACTTGTCGGTCAAGGATCGATACCCCTTGCCATTAACGAAAGAATCTCTGAACAATCTGAAAGGAATGAAGTATTTCAGTAAGATCGATATCATCTCTGCCTTCAACAATATAAGAGTGAAAGAAGGGCAGGAATACCTGACTGCGTTCCGTACCCGATTCGGACTGTTCGAATCCTTAGTCATGCCGTTCGGGCTGACAGGGGCCCCCGCAACCTTCCAGAGGTTTATCAATGATTCCCTACGGGGATACCTGGATGTATTTTGCACCGCTTACCTGGACGACATTCTGATATACAGCCGAACTCGAGAGGAACACGTCCGCCATGTCCAGAAGGTCCTGCAAGCACTGAGGGAAGCCGGCTTGTTCGCTAAATTCGAAAAGTGCGAATTCCTGAAATCCGAAACCAAGTTCCTAGGCCTTATTGTAGGAAGCGATGGTATCCGAATGGACCCAGAGAAAATCCGAACAATCGTGGATTGGAAACCGCCTGCTAGCGTAACCGACGTCCAAGCATTCATTGGGTTTTCGAACTTTTACCGACGGTTTATTAGAGATTTTTCGAAGATTATCAACCCGATGGTAGACCTGACCAGAAAGAATGTTCCGTTCCTGTGGAGCCCTGCCTGTCAAGAAGCGTTCGACCGATTGAAGCGAGCGTTTACCGAAGCACCTGTCCTGGCTTCCTTCGATTGGGAAAAGGAAGTGATCGTAGAAACCGATGCCTCCGATTACGTATCCGCCGGAGTACTCTCCCAATACAACGATGATGGAATACTTAGACCTGTTGCATTCTTCTCTAAAAAACACTCGGCAGCTGAATGCAACTACGAGATTTACGACAAAGAACTGCTAGCTATTATCCGTTGCTTCGAAGAATGGCGTCCCGAGTTGGAAGGCGCCGCATCACCAATTCAAGTGATCACCGATCATAGGAATCTGGAATACTTTACCACAACGAAGCTATTGAACCGCCGTCAAGCCCGCTGGTCCGAATTTCTGTCTCGATTTAATTTCCGAATCACCTATCGCCCCGGAAAGCTAGGTGCCAAACCCGACGCGCTGACCAGGAGGTCAGAAGATCTCCCTAAGGAGGGGGATGAACGCCTCCTGCACCAAAGCCGTACTATCCTGAAACGAGAGAACCTGGATCCCGACCTGTTTCCCGCTGCTGTTACCCTAATCGAACCCAAGATTGCCAAGAGAGTACGCTTCGCTGTAACCACCCGTAGCCAGAGAAACCCCGACCCTACCGACACCACCGACCACTTGGATTCCGACGATACCGTAACTTTACCAGAAAATGGCAAAGTTATAGAGCCTGCAATCCCACGTGCCATATCTGTACCCAACCCTGCGATACGACTAGAGGACCCAGAAAACCCTCTAAACCTTCCTGCCGACCTGCTTACCCTGTTCCACGAAGGCTACCAAGCCGACCCTGTACCCGAATCTGTCCTGAAATCCCTACGAGAGGGATCCCCGAAACACCCGAAAATCACTCTTGCCGAGTGTACCGAAAACAACAACCTGCTGTACTACCGAGGGAAACTATACGTTCCCGACCACGACCCCCTGAAAACCTACCTGCTCCGCCTGTACCACGAATCGCCCGCCGCTGGTCACCCGCACCGTACCCGAACCTTCGAATTACTGTCCCGAAACTACTACTGGCCTGGATACTACGATTATGTTACGCAGTGGGTCCGTAACTGCCATAGTTGCCACCGCGCTGCCCCGAATCGCAGAGGCCAGGAGGGAGTTCTCCGCCCGCTCCCGATCCCGCAGAGAGCTTGGCAAGATATCTCAATAGATTTCATTACGCACCTGCCCGAAAGTACCGGTTTCGATGCTATTATGGTAGTAGTCGACCGATTGACGAAAATGAAACATTTCTTGCCCTGCTATGGTACCTGCAACTCCGAAGAGGTCGCCCGCCTGTTCCGGAAGAATATCTGGAAGCTCCACGGCTTACCCCTGACCATTATATCTGATCGTGGAGCTCAATTCGTCTCTGAATTCTGGAAACATATCTGCAAGCGCTTGGGCGTAGCCGCCAAGCTTTCAACCGCTTACCATCCTGAAACTGACGGACAAACCGAGAGGGCTAATGCGATGCTGGAACAATACCTCCGGTCGTATGTAGCCTACCTGCAAGACGACTGGGCAGAGTGGCTCCCACTCGCCGAATTCTCTATCAACAATGCCTGGTCCGAAAGCACCCGAATGACCCCGTTCTTCTCGAACTACGGGTTCCACCCCCGCCTGGGCTTCGAGCCCGCATCGTCCCAGAGTAACCGTCCTGCCGTACGAGATGCCGAAGAATTCGTCGCTAAAATGGAAGCCATCTCCTCACACCTACAGACCGAACTAACTGCCAGTCAAGCCCGATACTCGAAGAATGCCGATGCCCGCCGTTCCCCTGCCCGTAGATACCTGCCCGGTGACCTGGTCTGGCTGAATGCCAGAAACATCAAGACCCTGCGCCCACAGAAGAAGCTCGATTGGAAGAACCTCGGGCCCTTCAAAATCCTGAACCCGATAGGCCCCTATGCCTATAAACTGGAGCTCCCGGCCTCGATGAAGATTCATCCTGTTTTCCACGTCAACCTGCTATATCCTGCACACGATGATCCTGTTCCTGGGCAGCGTAATCCGCCACCACCCCCTGTAGAAGTAGACGGCCTCGAGCGTTTTGAGGTTGCCGAAATCCTGAACTCCCGCTGGGAAAGAAGAGGTCGTGGAGGACCTCGCCTGAAATACACTGTCCGTTGGGTCGGCTACGATACGCCGACCGAAGAACCTGCGAGCTACCTGGAAGACGCACAAGAACTGATCCGCAACTTCCACCGTAGATACCCTGACAAACCCGGTCCCGCTTGACCGGGCCCCGCCTGCCTGTAGATTGTAAACCGTGACGTGCCGCCTCGACGGAGCTCGACTCTTAGGAGGGGGGTAATGTCACGGTGTGAGCTCACGTGATATGCTGGTCCTATCGGAGAGGACCGAAAGGAGCGCTCGCACCGGAGCGCAAGCGAGCTAGGGCCCGATCGGGCTAGCTCGCTGTAAGAATTCCGTATATCTTCAACTCAGAAGATCCTGTATTGTAGCTCTTTGAGCTACGTCTTAATCCTCAATCTGAACCTATTACCCGAATCAGTATAGCCTTGCCAGATTAGGGCAAAGTTATTAGAACCCTATCCAGCCCGCCTGCCCCGTGATATAAGGTTAGAATATTATCAAATATCTCGCTTTTTAGAATTAGTCTCTGGAATTCAACAAAGTAGATATTGAAATCAAAATGTTTTTGTTTAAACAAATATAATTGGTTTTGGGTATTCTATTTGCAATCAGAATCCCCAAAAGCGTTCTCTAAATATTTCAAAAATAGATTATAATTAATGAATTACAGAATACTATAAATAATCTTAAAAAGAATTAATTTATAAATTCTTTTAATAAGTCTTCCAGCAATATAAGTCAAACAAATAGAGATAATAAGGAAACGATTAGAGTTCGAGTTTATCTTTATATATATTTGTTAAACAAATCTTTATAGATCGAATCGGGAATCATCAAATTCTTTGAGATCAGGAATATATTTATTCAGACAAACAATAGCGAATAGGACAAGTATAATAATATTAAATGATTCAAGGGCAGATTTAGCAGATATTATTTTAGAGAGTATAACAGGAATAGATATAAATTCGGCAAAACGATTAAGTAAGCGGATATTCTGTATAGCAATCTGTTTATACAGAAAAGCCTTAATATATCTCTCAATAAATACTTTTCGAATTTTGTATTTGAAAGATAGATTAGCTTCTTCCAATCCAATAGCATATACAGCTGTCAACTGGAAGTACTGGTATCAAGCTTGAGGATCCTTTACTACAGTTATACTGAGCTCAGAGGTATCCTCCAAATGACTAAGCAGATGCAGAGTTAGTATTGCTATTGCAATGATATTGGTAGGAGCTATATAATGTTATAGAACAGGTAGATAAGATCAGGAATCTATATTCGATAATATTAAGAATAGTAGGTACAGGGTATAGACTAAGATATAGCTCGAAGAACTATGATATAGAATCTTCCAACATGAAGATATACAGAATTTTCACTTATAAGCTAGCCTAACAGGGCCTAGCTTATCGCTTATCGGTCACGTGTATCCACACCGTGACACTTAGTATCACCCCATAACATCATCCCCCTCCTTAAGGTATAGTCTCCATACCATCACCTATTAGAAGGTTTCAGGATTCTGGATTCTAATGCCTCAAGCATTCAGACAGACAGATAGGATCTATATATGCTAGTTTCCAAATCAATGAAGACTTGTAAACTATAAGTGAGCCCCTCACACAGCTCTATTTATAATTAAGGGTAGTTCTACCTAATGTCACGGGATTATCTTTGGGAATATTCAGAAACTTTATCGCTAAGCTAAATGCCCAAAAGACTAAGAAATAGAACTGGAAGTTCTACCTTACTCTCACATATATAGCAGAACAGAACAGAACAGAAAGGGCTTAGTGTCACCCCGTGACATACAATCCAACTAAAGCTTTTTCTTAATTAATATTAATTAAATCTCGAATAACTTATTATTAATCAAACTTTTCTATATTTATATTTGAGATTATACTAATTTTAGCTAAAGATATAGAGAGATTAGCTTATGAAAATATACTTTTAAATATAGAGATTTATATACTTTGGATAGTAAATGAGATATTAAATAAATATCGATATACGAAAAAAACTCAATTATATTAAGGAGAAGTGCTTATTGAATAAAAGGCTTTTAATATATTATTTTAGTAAAAGATTGATATTCAGATTTAATATGATGAGTATCAAAAAGAGGGGAATTCTAATGAGGAAGTATTTTCTAATTGATATTGTAGTAAATGTGGAAAGACAGGATATAATACAAGAACCTATCAAAATAATATAATAGATCCTAGATTATTAGATTCTTAATAGTTTTCAATCAATTGATTCAATTGTTATTGAATAATATAAGTTTGAAAGTATAAATTGAGGTGAAAGTGGGCCACTCGGTGATATGGGCCACTCGGTGTTAAACTACGTTATTCAATATTGTAGAGGGCAAAGCTCCAAGGAAGAAAAACCTATCATCTAAATGACAAGCAACATTCAAAAAGTAATTGCGGACTCGTGTATCAATTTCATCAAAATGCTACTTTGAATCACGTATATTTACTAGGTATTTTATACAATTTTTTCATGATCTTTATGAGATACTCGACATATAATGCGGGGTTTCTCTGTTACGTAATACATTACCCCATGAATTAGCGTGATTGACCCTTCATGAAAAAAATGTATGTTCTCCTTCTCTCCTTCTCTTCTTTTCCTCCCCAGATCACTCATACAACTTTAGTCTATGATCAAATGATACATATTTGTATATGTCGATATTGTTTTCTTCGCTTCTGTTGTTCTTCTCACCCGGTGCTTGCACCACATCGTTTTGTGTTTGCGAAACGAAAAATAACTATTCATTTTAAGAGCTCTTTATTGAGTTTCTTAAATCTTAAAGAAACAATGTCTTCGAGAAGGAGTTTCGAGATTTTCAATGCATCTAACATAAATAAGAATGCTGACCAGTTTGAAAGAGATATCGCACCTGTGCTTGCTCATGATGCGATTAGAGCCGAGTCAAGTGTCGATTTACGAAATGCATTAAATGCCACTCTGAAATTGGAGGATATCAATAAAAGATTACCGGATGTTTTAACGGAAGAAGATGCTGAACTTGTACAGGAATTCTAAAAGGAAGAGAAATTGTTGAAAGATTTCGTGGACATTGAAGCTGGATTCGAGAAACAATTCAAGAAGCTGGAGATAACTTTGGACAAGACGGACCCTGATTCATTGAAATTACAAGAAAGCATGAGAAATCTCGTTTCACAAGTAACCCCAAAGTTGGAGATGCAAATGGAATTATTACTCTCTACAAGTCAAGGGAAAATTGTTGATTTGACTAGTAAGAATGAAACCTACAAAGTTGAGCTAGATCAGATGAATGCTCAATTAATTGCACTTCGAACTGGAACAAATTTGACTGATGCTATGAAAGATTTATCGGATAGTCATTATAAAGCCAAAGAAAAGCTCACTGAAGGTAAGGTTGATCTTAAAACTACTTCCGATTTGTACAAAAAAATCGGGGCTTTAGAAAGTCGAAAGGATAATTTAAAAAGGGATTTATCTATCACTAATACAAATCTCCTAAGTATGACCAAGGAAAGGGACAATTTGAGAACTACCAAGGCTAATCATGAACAAATTGAACGAGAATCAAAAAGGTTAGCTGAACAGTGCCAAAAAAATTATCAAAGAGTAAGTGGTGAAAATCAAACTTTACAAAAGAAGTCGACGACAAATCAAAGAGAATTAGGGATTTAGAAGAAGCCATTCAAGCATCTAAATTGAACCTAGAGCGAGAGAAGGCCGTCACATCTGGTCTTGCTGCACGTTTATCAGAAGAAGAGAATAAGTCAAAGGGACTACAAAAGGATATTGATGATTTAAGAAATCGACCAGTTCTAGCCGCTGATATGCATGCAGGAAGGTCTAATTTTCTTGAAAAAATCGAACTTGAGGGAGCAAAGACAACTTTACAGGGTAAGAATGAACTTCTTACTATGAACTTGAACAATTTATCCAAGGAGATGGTTAATGAGAAGGCAAAGTCGGCTCAGATTCCGGGACTGGAAACCAGGATACGAACCCTTCAAGAAGATATGGAGAAATTATCAACATCTCATCGTGAAAGGAGATGAGTTGGAATGCTGATCGAGACGATCTAGATGAAAGATACCAAGAATCCATGAAGTCCGTTGAAGAGGCAAAAGCTAATTTGGTTCAGAAAGAAGAGAAACTCGAGGAAGTCAATAAAATTTTGGACATGCAAAATGTTAGACAAAATGAAGACGCTACTAAACTCGAACAGCAGATTGCATTGATCAAAGAGAAAGATGCTAGAATTGATACACTTCTGATTCGAGTTCAAAATTCAGACTCTTTACAAGGTATATCCGAAGAATATGCTCAGTGTCGCGCGAAATGGGACGAGGAGAAGATTCAAATGAATAAGTCAAAAATTAGGTTGGAAGGAGAACTTCGAGTTACAATGAAACATTTAGGTGACTTTCGAACTGCAGATTACAAAAGTCGAAGAGTATATAGAGCTCTCGAACAAACATTCGAAACTTTCAAAACCAATGCTGAGAATGATAGGAAAGCGGAAAATGTTAAAAGAATGAAAGAATTCGAAACGGAAAGAAGAAAAGGAAATCAAATCCAAATGAAGCTTGATGGCGCAGTTGCGGACCTTGAGAATACTCGCAAGGCTTATCAAATTGCTCAAAAGAGAATTGAGAATTTAGAAGCAACTCAAGACAAAGTTATTGGTGATTGTTTCAACAAATCAGAAGGAGCTGGTTTTCTAAAAGGTCAAGTAGATTTACTCCAAAATCAAGTGAACTCACTTCAAGGGCAAGTCAAAGATATGAACTCACTTCAGGATCGAATCAAGGAATTGGTCGAAGAAAATAGTTACCTCGATATCTTGATTGCTCAAGAGGAAATTTCAAAGAAGACTCGAGAAGCACGAAACAATGAACGTCTTAGTAGATTGGAAGAAACCTTAAGAGCACACCAACGTCAAATAGCATCACTTAGATCAGAAGTGGAAACTAAAACGCAGGAAATCAAGCATCGAGACGAAGAAATTTCCCGGTATTGTGAATCAATCATTGATTACACGAATAAGATTGGAGAATTGCGGAAACGCGTCAATGAAGTTAGTAATGAGAGAAGTGAACTGGCTTGCAAGGAAGTCAGGTTTCATTGTGAAGTGACTGCGGCCACCAAAGCAAAAGATCAATTCGAGTCGAAATACAAATCATCTCAGAAATTGAATGAGGACTTGCAAAACGAGTTGAATAGCCTGAAGACTGCACACAGTTTGTGTAATGATTCCTCATTCCAAAGACAGAATAGTGAACTTCGGAGGAAGAATGAAGAAATGGAGAAGCTCAACTATCATGGTCTGAAGACGGAGATCACTAATTTGAAGTCAAAGTTGACTACAATGGTACCAAGATCCGACTTGGATACATTACAAGCCCAATTTGATACACTTAAAACCGAAGCAAATAAGGATAGAACATCTCTTGCAAGTGTAGTCACACAAGAAGATCATGAAGCAATTTTGCAAAGGGTCAGAACTGTCTATGAGAATGCGTCCAAAGATTTGGTACCTAAAGTCGATCTTGAAAGCACGCAGAAAAGATTCAATGCAGTGTCAGCGGAGTTAGATGCCTTGAAGTTAAAATTTAATTCTTTCAATGACACAACACCATAATCTCGATCTTTTCAATCCCGAGTACCCATGGGGTCTACATCGACAGATAGGACAATCAATAGCGATCGGGCTCAATCCCAACCGCAAGTTAATTCCAAAAACGGTTTTCAGGCTGGTACTTCTATACCTGTTACGCCATCATCCACACGCCACCATACTGGGATGGATTTATCACACTCGAGAGCTAGTTCTACATTCACTGGATTCAATTCTGGTGTCCCTCTCCCTGGTCCAAACTCCACTTCTGAAACTCTTGGTCATGGTGTTAACTTGGGCATAGAAAATGGTCAACAGCTGTCAATTCCACCGCAAAATATGGACATCCCGTTGACAATTATTGAACAATCTCCACAACCGGCGAGACTTGGACAACCCTCGAGAATTCCTAGGTCCCCACAGGATATGAACATGCGATTTGGAACCTCTCAAGGAGTTAACCGTCAACAGTTCCAGAGTCCCATGCCCCCAAATACTGGTCATTCATCTCGGGCTCAGACCCCTTCACATATTCCACTTCCAGCTTTCGGTCGACAATATGTAGATTCTATGCTACCACAACCTGGTTATTCTTCTCGAGCTCAAATGCCTTCTCTTCCTCCTCCAACTTTCAGTCAACAATTTGGAAACCCTATGACACCGGGTATCGGTCATTTATCTAGAGCTCAAACACCTTTGCAAATTCCAGCAGCTCTCGATCAACAGGCTCGTAACTATATGACATCACAACCTGGTAGTTCATCTCGGGCTCAAACTCCTTCACACATTCCCATTTCAGTACAAGCAGGCGGGATGATGACGACTTCAAGACAATCATCAATACAGCCACATAATAGATGCATGTTTTTGATTAGTGGTACAGTCAATCAAGGACCTAGAACGTTACAGGTTCTACCAGAGTTGATAGATAAGATTCAAATGGAAATTCAAGATTGGGATTCACATCCTTCAAACACGAAAAGGAGGTGGGATAGAATTTCCAAAATGAGCGCTGACAGGTGTGTTATTGTCAGGAAAAAAGCAATTGTCTCTTTCTGTTGCTCCATCATCAGCTGAAACACCAGACAGATTCGCTTGTCCATACTGTGTAGAGAATCGAAAACTTTGCGTGTTGGTATCCCTTTCTGGGCCAGTCATTGCACCTCTACCTATTAATTCTAGGTCTGTCGATGCTAACCCTACCACAAGGGGATATTGTATCAAAGAAATATGAGGAAGCATCATTACCCCGCACAACAACTTGGAAATAAATTGAATACATGAACAGCTAGGAGTTTATGAGAATAAAATGAAAGTTTATATTATGTACATAGATCATTTCAAATCTCAATGAATCCTCTAATTATATCAATCATTGCTTTGATAATATGTTTGCCATGTTTGTCTTTTCATCATCAATGTCTAGATTGGAGGGCGCGGTCAATGTTATTGAGACTGTTAACCCTGTAAATATCTAATCCCAAAATTCAAACCACCTAGTTAGGCTTGGGATATAGGCTTTGCTACCTGCTCCGGGTGAAACGGATATCAAATCCGTTGATTAATCGAAGCTCACAAACATATATTCGCCAAAAGGGCTTTTTTCCTCAACAATAATAATTGTGACGACTCAGTACCATCCCACACATACGGTGGTTGTCTCTGGAATAATCTGAATACCATCGAGACCAACTTGGTCATCTTACATCCTCTCGAGTTTACACATTCCCATCCGCGTGTATTTAGCAATTCCGCAACATTGCAACACGGGTAATCACATGGCTAGCAGCACTTCTACCAGAGGAAACTAATGAGGTCTCCTAATTTTAATCTTCCGATTCAATTCATTTTCATATTGAGATATTGAATCGTTTCGTGTATCAACTTAGTTTGCCTACATTACTTAAACTTCCCCGAAACTAGTCCAGACGACGACTTTATCATGAAGACCAAGTTGATGCAATCTTCTCTCCTCATCCGCAATATGGACACTCGTCCAGTAACTGTTATCTTATTTCTCGGTTTCCGCTTTATTAATTGTGCGTGCTAGACACTTTGCTTGTTACCCATAGAGAAATGATCTAGAGTCTGCAATAAATTCATCGTGCCGAGAATTTTTATAGAAAGTCTGGGTACGGTGTAATCGTGGTGTCTTCGATCTCCTCTTTGTATCCCCATTATCACTTCAATACCTGCCAAGTTCATATCATAGCTCTGCATTCTTAAACTCTATCAGATCACACCATGTTAATTCTTTAAACTACTCGGTTATTACCTTCTAACCACTAACATACTATATTACTAGATCTCCCTCCTTTCCAACCCCAAATTCTCGAGATAGCCCCTAAGCCAGCCTTCGTCTTTGAGAGTGACTTTAAAGAATTATTTCCTTGAATATTCATAGTTCCTACAATTAGTACCGGATCTCTTATTGAACTAGACTTGACCTCACTCGACTTGTATGTACCAAAGTGACTATATTTGCGTCAAGTAGTATATTAAATGTGTGGGTTTAGACTTTGATCTATTGTTATTTAAGGTAAAATATTGAAGACAGCCTCGCCGGGTGTATGCTGCTTTTCATTTGGGGGGGGGGAGGGGCGGGGGGTTAAGGATATATTGAGGGCAGGTCTAGAGGTATCTTGGAAGTTGGCTTTTATAATAAGAGATATTATAAAATAGTGTAAGATCTAGTCAATTTAAGCTTAGGGACGAATCGAATATATGATATATGAGTTGAATTGAAGTCAATTTAGAAGAGCTGGGCTGAATTGAAATGAAATTGCTTGCTTTTTCCTAGGTTTTCTTTGAAGAAATCCTAGGTTTATATATTATTTATTTATTTATTTATTTATATTAATTAAACGTCTGTTTTGGACTTCCCTAAGGGTATTTAGATGTGCTAAGATAAGGAACTATTTGAGCGGCGTGATCGTTGCGACCGAATTTAGCAATTTAACTTCAATACCAAGAGCTATTCGCTCCTCTGTGGATGCGATCCGCTTCTGTTTCCAGAAGGGAATATCTGATCCGGGTTGTTGTTGAGGCAGAGCTTGGTTCCCAGGTGGATAGGCTCGTTGTGGGCTTCGATCCTTATGGTAGAGGAGAAGAAGTGAGAGTAGGTTACTATTTGTTTAGCCAAGCAGCAAGGCTTTTGTGTTATATATTGGGTTTGCGATTTTTAGAGGTGTAGTGTATTCGAGTGATCAGTTGAGTGATGAGTTTATAAGGGGTGGGCAGTAAGCTTTGTTGAAAAGATTGTTGCTTTCTAAGGGTCTTTTAGTAGTTAGGACAGATCTGAGTGTAAAACTCTGAGTTGATGATTAGCTAAGTGAGTTTGTTAGATGTGTGTAAGAGTTTCTTGATATATATGATTACCTGCTTGTTAGATTGTATTTCTATAGGGGCAAGGGGCCAGTCTGAACGCTTTAGATTGTTTATAGTGCATTTAAAGAAGTGATATGGTTCCTTAGCGCTGCCGCATGAGCAGTCCAGCTTGTTGTTTTGATGACCAAATCGAAAGATAAATCTAGGTTTATATAGTTTATAATGAAATTCCAGTAGTTTTTATGCTTATAAATAAGATCGATTTAAGACGTATCTTATAGAACCGTATTGTATCATAAAAAGAAAGTATACTAATCAATTTGATCTGTTTTATCAACAGTTTTCCATATACTTCTATACCATTCTATTCCATTGTAAATCAATTTGATAAAAGATATTGTTATATAACTATATGATAATATAATTTCATAATCTAAAATCATATTATACATATATTATTCATCAAAGTATCTCTTAATTGGTAAGATATTAATAAGTGATTTAGTATTATTATAGAGTTTCACAAGATAGATGAAGTAATGATTGTAAAGACGGGAATGAAAGGGGAGGTAGTAACTGTAAAGAGATGTTTAGTAGTAGGTGTAACAAACAACAAACACGAGGGCACTCTTTTGTATTTTTCCCCCTTCTCTGTTCAATTATCTAGATGGACAACAAATTCCACATCTTCCAAACCCGGCAATGGGAATAAGCAATATACCATGTGAAAATCTTATAACCTCCATTTTCTCATCCTCATTCCTGCCATAAATCTTTTCTCTGATCTTTCCTTTTCTATAGTATTCCTATTTTGAAATTATAAATATACCAAATCCTCTTATAAGACTGGGTGTTGGAGAATATCTATGTGGCTCAAGTACTTAAATCCAAGTTTGTGTGAGTATGCGGGTACGAATTTATGTTCTTTATAAGTTTGCTTTTTGATTTCTATTCCACCATTTCTGGAGAATGAATGAGAGGACAACAGTTGGATGCGGGATCGAGGCGAAAGGTAGAAGAACATAGTTAAACTATTAAGTGTATATGATTAGGTGACTAACATCAATTTATGTTTAACTGTAACGTAGTTTATCAGCATGTGGGCCATATCATTATATGGGCCACTGTCACGGTGTGAGCTCACGTGATATGCTAGTCCTATCGGAGAGGACCGAAAGGAGCGCTCACACCGGAGCGCAAGCGAGCTAGGGCCCGATCGGGCTAGCTCGCTGTGAAAATTCCGTATATCTTCAACTCAGAAGATCCTGTATTGTAGCTCTTGAGCTACGTCTTAATCCTCAATCTGAACCTATTACCCGAATCAGTATAACTTTGCCAGATTAGGTAAAGTTACTAGAACCCTATCCCGCCCGCCTGCCCCCGTGATACTACGTAGCTCCTACCCATTAAAATATCGCTTTCGCGATGACTGCTCCGCACCCCGCCTGGCCGGCCTGGGGACTCCTCAGAATTTGGCGCTTCTGTATCGGAGGACCCCCAGGTTTGGTACCAATACCTCCAGTCGGCATCTGCGTATTATGCCGAGCTGGAGGAGACCAACAGATCGCTCGAACGCGAAATTTCCGAATCCCTAGTCCGCGAACGTATTCAAGCCGCTCTGCACGAGCAGGTTGCTACTCAAAACGCCCGTCTACTCGATCGCCTTGCCGAATCCACGCCTACTATACCTGCTCGTTTGGAAACCGTATCTCCCGAAACTCCCGCTGACTCTGTCCCTGAACCCACTGTACCTGCTCCGACCACTCGATTGAGTGAGCGCATCCCCGATCCGAAAGAGTTTGATGGCACCCGCTCCGACCTGCGTAGATTCGTTCAACAGATACATGGAAAATTGAATGCGAATAATGATAGATTCCCGACGACTTCTGCCCGCTTGACTTACACTGCTGGAAGACTTACTGGAAAGGCATACGAGCTTATACTACCTAAGATCTCCCGTGGAATTCCTCAGTTCACCGACTATACCGCACTCCTCGAATATCTCGAAAACGCCTTTGGGGATCCTGATCGAACACAAAACGCACAGAATAAACTATATGTACTGAAGCAAAGACACCTCGATTTTAGCACCTTCTTCGCGGAATTCCAGAGACTCGCCCTAGAAGGAGAGATGCCTGATGATGCTCTAACCCCGCTCCTATTTCAAGGAATCTCTCGCGAACTACAAGACATGCTGTTGCATAACCCCGCTCCGACCCGTGAATTTCGTCAATACGCTAACCACCTACAACAACTCGATAACCGATTCCGTCAACACCAACAACAAGTCCACCGTATTCGTCCTGTCGCTTCCGAAACTTCACCCCGGAGAATAATCGCTGCTCCGCCTCTACGACTCGCTAGCCCGAAGTCTACTCCTGGAGACCCAATGGACCTGAGCTTAGGAAAAAAGGAATACACCGCTAGGAACCTGGGTTCGCGGCGGGAACGCGGCGAATGCTATCGCTGCGGCTCTGCCAGCCACCTGATACGAGACTGCCCGCACCCCGATACCCGTCCTGTTCAACTCCGAGTTACCACTACTACAACCAGCCCTACGAGAACCAGCCCTGTACCGAACAGTCCTCCGAGGGGCCGAGTCCCTATCCGTTCCCCACCTCGCTCTCCTCCCCGCTCGCCGACCAGCTCAGTCAATTCGGGAAACGGGATACGCCTGACCTAAACCGCGATCAGGACGATCCTCCGCGTACCCTCCGCTTATCTACTGCTGCTACTCATGGCCTTCCTTTGGAAGATGAACTAAACAATCGTGCGGATCTGATGATTCTACCCGTCACCCTGCTCTTGGAAAAAGACACCCTCCCGACATACGCTATGGTCGATAGCGGATGCGAAGGAATTGCCTTCGCAGATCGAAGCTGGGTGTCTTCCCAGAAAATACCAGTACACCAACTGTCTACGGCGTTCGAAGTCATAGGATTCGATGGAAACACCCTGCCCGACAATCGAGTTACCTCCTACATCCGAGTAGGACTCAGAATCAACGATCATATCGAGAAGAAGATCGTTTTGTATGTAACCGAGCTAGCCCACTATCCTATTGTGCTGGGGATAGCTTGGCTTAAGAAACACAACCCCCGTGTCGACTTCGCGACAAACTCGTTCCAGTTCGATAGCTCGTTTTGCTACGAATTTTGTAACACTCCGTCCCGCCCGTCCCGCATAAAAGCTCTGCCAGATGTTCCTCCAAAAGCCCGACCTGTACACCTGCCTGCCCGCCCCGAAGGGTTAAAGAATAAGGATATAGCCGCGATCTCCCTGAGAGCCTGTTCGGCTTACGCCCGCCGGAAATATGAAATGTTCCAGATATCGATCGAACAAATCGATGATATTCTAAATAAGAAGAAGAAGGTATTCGACCCCAAAGACCTATTACCCGAGTTCCGAAATTGGAAAGATGTCTTCTCCCCAAAGAACGCAGAGAAGCTACCCCCTCATCGACCGTACGACCATGAGATCCGTCTCAAAGAAGGAGCTGTTCCTCCTTTCGGCGCCTTGTACTCCATGTCCCGCCCCGAATTAGAAGCCCTGAAAGAATGGCTGGAAGAGAATCTTAGAAAAGGGTTCATCCGGCCGAGCTCTTCCCCTGCCGCTTCCCCTGTTCTGTTTGTCAAGAAGGCCGATGGAGGCCTCCGGTTTTGTGTAGATTACCGCGCTCTGAACAACCTTTCGGTCAAGGACCGATACCCTTTGCCGTTAACAAAGGAATCTCTAAACAACCTGAAGGGAATGAAGTATTTCAGTAAGATTGATATCATCTCTGCCTTCAACAATATAAGAGTGAAAGAAGGGCAGGAGTATCTGACCGCGTTCCGTACCCGATTTGGACTGTTTGAATCCCTGGTTATGCCGTTCGGGCTGACAGGAGCACCCGCAACCTTTCAGAGGTTTATCAACGATTCCCTGCGAGGATACTTGGACGTATTTTGCACCGCTTACCTGGATGACATTCTGATATACAGCCGAACCCGAGAGGAACACGTCCGTCATGTCCAGAAGGTCCTGCAAGCACTGCGGGAAGCCGGTTTGTTCGCTAAATTCGAAAAGTGCGAATTCCTGAAATCCGAAACCAAGTTCCTAGGCCTTATTGTAGGAAGGGATGGTATCCGAATGGACCCAGAGAAAATCAGAACCATCATGGATTGGAAACCGCCTGCTACTGTAACTGACGTCCAAGCGTTCATCGGGTTTGCGAACTTCTATCGACGATTTATTAGAGATTTCTCGAAGATTATCAGCCCGATGGTAGACCTGACCAGAAAGAATGTCCCGTTCCTGTGGAGCCCTGCCTGTCAAAAAGCGTTCGACCGATTGAAGCGAGCGTTCATCGAAGCCCCTGTCCTGGCTTCCTTCGATTGGGAAAAGGAAGTCATCTTAGAAACTGATGCCTCCGACTATGTATCTGCTGGAGTACTCTCCCAATACGACGATGAGGGAGTACTGAGACCTGTTGCGTTTTTCTCTAAAAAACATTCGGCAGCTGAATGTAACTACGAGATTTACGACAAAGAACTGTTAGCTATCATTCGCTGTTTCGAAGAGTGGCGCCCGGAGCTGGAAGGCGCCGCCTCCCCAATTCAAGTCATCACCGACCACCGAAATCTGGAGTATTTCACCACTACAAAGCTACTGAACCGTCGTCAAGCCCGCTGGTCCGAATTTCTGTCTCGATTTAATTTCCGAATCACCTATCGCCCCGGGAAGCTAGGTGCCAAACCCGACGCGCTGACCAGGAGGTCAGAAGATCTCCCTAAGGAGGGGGATGAACGCCTCCTGCACCAAAGCCGTACTATCCTGAAACGAGAGAACCTGGATCCCGACCTGTTTCCCGCCGCTGTTACTCTAACCGAACCCAAGATTGCCAAGAAAGTACGCTTCGCTGTAACCACCCGCAGCCAGAGAAACCCCGATCCTACCGACACCACCGACCATTTAGATTCCGACGACACCGTAACTTTGCCAGAAAATGGCAAAGTTATAGAGCCTGCAATTCCACTTGCTATATCTGTACCCGACCCCGCGATACGACTAGAAGACTCAGAAACCCTTCTAAACCTTCCTGCCGACCTGCTTACCCTGTTCCACGAAGGCTACCAAGCCGACCCTGTACCCGAATCTGTCCTGAAATCCCTACGAGAGGGATCCCCGAAACACCCGAAAATCACTCTTGCCGAGTGTACCGAAAACAACAACCTGCTGTATTACCGAGGGAAACTATACGTTCCCGACCACGACCCCTGAAAACCTATCTGCTCCGCCTGTACCACGAATCGCCCCGCCGCCGGTCACCCGCACCGTACCCGAACCTTCGAATTACTGTCCCGAAACTACTACTGGCCTGGATACTACGATTATGTTACGCAGTGGGTCCGTAACTGCCATAGTTGCCACCGCGCTGCCCCGAATCGTAGAGGCCAGGAGGGAGTTCTCCGCCCGCTCCCGATCCCGCAGAGAGCTTGGCAAGATATCTCGATAGATTTCATTACACACCTGCCCGAAAGTACCGGTTTCGATGCTATCATGGTAGTAGTCGACCGATTGACAAAAATGAAACATTTCTTGCCCTGCTATGGTACCTGCAACTCCGAAGAGGTCGCCCGCCTGTTCCGGAAAAATATCTGGAAGCTCCACGGCTTACCCTTGTCCATTATATCTGATCGTGGAGCTCAATTTGTCTCTGAATTCTGGAAACATATCTGCAAGCGCTTGGGCGTAGCCGCCAAGCTCTCGACCGCTTACCACCCCGAAACTGATGGACAAACCGAGAGGGCTAATGCGATGCTAGAGCAGTACCTCCGATCGTACGTAGCATATCTACAGGATGATTGGGCAGAGTGGCTCCCACTTGCCGAATTCTCCATCAACAACGCCTGGTCCGAAAGCACCCGGATGACCCCGTCTTCTCGAACTACGGGTTCCACCCCCCGCCTGGGCTTCGAGCCCGCACCGTCCCAGAGTAACCGTCCTGCCGTGCGAGACGCCGAAGAATTCGTTGCTAAAATGGAAACCATCTCCTCGCACTTACAGACCGAACTGACCGCTAGTCAAGCTCGATATTCGAAGAATGCCGACGCCCACCGTTCCCCTGCCCGTAGATACCTGCCCGGCGACCTGGTCTGGCTGAACGCCAGAAATATCAAGACCCTGCGCCCACAAAAGAAGCTCGATTGGAAGAACCTCGGGCCCTTCAAAATCTTGAATCCGGTAGGCCCCTATGCCTATAAACTGGAGCTCCCGGCCTCGATGAAGATTCATCCTGTTTTCCATGTCAACCTGCTATATCCTGCACACGATGATCCTGTTCCTGGGCAGCGTAATCCGCCACCACCCCCTGTAGAAGTAGACGGCCTCGAGCGTTTTGAGGTTGCCGAAATCCTGAACTCCCGCTGGGAAAGAAGAGGTCGTGGAGGACCTCGCCTGAAATACACTGTCCGTTGGGTCGGCTACGATACGCCGACCGAAGAACCTGCGAGCTACCTGGAAGACGCACAAGAACTGATCCGCAACTTCCACCGTAGATACCCTGACAAACCCGGTCCCGCTTGACCGGGCCCCGCCTGCCTGTAGATTGTAAACCGTGACGTGCCGCCTCGACGGAGCTCGACCCTTAGGAGGGGGGTAATGTCACGGTGTGAGCTCACGTGATATGCTAGTCCTATCGGAGAGGACCGAAAGGAGCGCTCACACCGGAGCGCAAGCGAGCTAGGGCCCGATCGGGCTAGCTCGCTGTGAAAATTCCGTATATCTTCAACTCAGAAGATCCTGTATTGTAGCTCTTTGAGCTACGTCTTAATCCTCAATCTGAACCTATTACCCGAATCAGTATAACTTTGCCAGATTAGGGTAAAGTTACTAGAACCCTATCCCGCCCGCCTGCCCCCGTGATAGCCACCCCTTTTTGCATACAAAATTCGTCTATGCGTAACCGTGCACTTTCTTTATTTAATAATATAATTTATAAAGTTTGAAATTTTGAAAATTTAATTATATAAATATTATAAAATTTGAAACATTTATTGGAAAATGAAATTATTATAATAGTTATTATAGAAATAATATTTTTGTAACGAAAATCGTGACAATTTCTATTTTCTTTATAAAATAATAGGAATTTTTATATAAATATTAGATTCATAAAAAGCTTGTTTTCTGTTATTATCTTTTATTCTTTTTTTTTCTTCAAAATAATGATTAACTATTAAAATAAGAATATTGAAAAAGGGTTGATTTTGGTGTGTTTTCAAGTGGCCCACATGCTGATATGGCCCATATGCTGATAAATTACGTTATTATTTGATTAACGAATTCAAATCGAAGGGGTATTACAAAAACGAAATCATCATTTCTTCTTCTATCTCTTTCTTCTCTCATTTATTGCACCAGATTTATTAATGGCAATACCGAATTTGTATACCTGGAACTTTGTTCACAAAAGAAAAGGGATTTGGGATTTGGTAAGAGAATATACTGGATAAGAGAAGATGGGAAGGGAGAAGTGAGGTGGAAATGGAAGGTGGAACGAGGGAAAGGGAAAGGGAAGAGGGAAAATAAATGAGAAGCGGTGATAGAATGTGTAATAATAGAAAGAGGGATAAGAAGTGAAAGGGGAAACGGGGTGGAAATAGCATTAGTCTTGTTCGTAGCAACCAGCTCTTGGATTATTGCACTAGTCAATCGACCAGTTTATTTCCACAATTACCGCGAGTATTTCCACAGCTATTGTGAATACTTTTAGAGCAATTGTGAGTATTTCCACAACTACCACGAGTACTTCCAAACTTCCAAAGCTATCACAAACACAATCACTACTCCCACCATACCTGTTGGGAAAAGTTCCGAAGTGAGCTCGTATTTCGGAAGATAATGATATCTTAAATGTGATCGGGAAGGCTATTTCGAGATGAGCTTAAATAAGAGATGTTTGTAAGGGAAGAAAGGAAAGGGTAAAGGAGAAGAAGGGTAAAGGAGAAGAAGGGTAAAGGAGAAGAAGGGTAAAGGAGAAGAAGGGTAAAGGAGAAGAAGGGTAAAGGAGAAGAAGGGTAAAGGAGAAGAAGGGTAAAGGAGAAGAAGGGTAAAGGAGAAAAGGGGAAGAGATAATGGTAGGATGAGAGGAAGAGAGTTGGAGTGGGAAATGGGAAAGAAAAAGTGAGATGGAAATGGTGAGTGAAATAGAGGGAAAAGAGGAAAGAGAAAGCGGAAAGGAAAGACAAGGAGTGGAAGAGATAAAAAGAGGAAAAGGAAAAAGATGAAAAGGGGGAGGGAATAATAGGGGATGAGAGGGATAAGTTTGAGATCATATTGAGATTATATCGATTGAGTGAATCCCGTCAATTTTTTATGTTGAGTTGAGTTGGATCATGAAGTTGCCATTATGATTCAAAACGGGTTTGAATAACATAAGAATTGACTCCCTCTCCATGCTTTTACCTTCGCTATTCCTTCATATTAATATAGAGATCTTGGTGGGTTTAGAGAAGAAGAGTTGGAAGATATCAAAAGTGAGAGAGAAGTAGGAATTTATTGTGTGAGTGATTCATACATAATCCTACGCCCATAAACTTCAAACAGATCGAGACAGTCGGAATTGCAATCAACTGTTGTCCTTTTAAATCAATATCACTCGTACCACAACCACAAACACAACAACATTCAAAACTGCGACCATACTTTAATAGATCTGTAATTAATCACACATTACTCTCAAATCATGAAGTTTTGAATGGAAATGAAAAGTGATCAATGTGATTATGACTTGATATACTTCCCCAAACTCTTCTCATTTCTCTTCCACGTTGGAGAATTATTTGATAATCATTCCTCCTCTCATATTTCTGTAATCGGGGATAGATTCCAAGAACCTTTTCTACTTCCTAACCAACCGATGAAATCGATGCACAACAGGTATGGTAGATGATGAGGAACTTTCATTTCATATCCAAATTATCGGAATAACGATGCCACGAAAAAGGAGAAAGAGTTGATACTGCAGGGAAATGATAAACTTGGTCTTGACCGTACATCAAACATAAGCAAATGAGGAGTGACTGACTCATACTCATTTCCAGTCAACGGTAAAAAACATAAGTAAATGATTCATCAATTCTTCTGTGGAGTTATTTTGCTCTTAAAACATCCACCATGAACAAGATATTCGGCCGTATGGAGGATCAATTGAGATTGGATCAATAAATATCCAATTGCTTACTATCGCACATCACCAACGATATTGTTCATTGTGGTTGATGGCCATGTATATTTGTTTTGGTGTTGTCGTAAAGCCAATGAAATCGACGGATCCCAGATATTTGGAACTAAGGGTTGTGGCGGACCAATGTGAGCGACGGATCCAAATATTTGGAACTAAGAAATGTGGAGAGTCAATGTGATCAACGGATCTGAAATATTTCGAACTAATGGCTTTAGCGAGCCAATGCAATCGATGGATCCCAAATATTTGAGACTAAGGAATGTGGGGATCTGAAATATTTGAGACTAAGGAACATAGCTGGCCAATGTGATCAACGGATCTTACATAACATCCTCACCCAAATACTTCATTGACCTGTCTGTACAGTTTCAATCACGTACAGATCTCGTCAAAGATTGGTTGAAACATTGAAAATTAGTGACAAGATAAATCAGATTGAGAGCTTTTCAAAAATATAATTTTCACTGCGTCAAGTCATATCGTTATTGAGCTGTTTGTGGTTGAAGTTTCGTACCACTTTCAAA
The DNA here is from genome assembly GCF_014898435.1 of Botrytis sinoallii. Taxonomy (NCBI): domain Eukaryota; kingdom Fungi; phylum Ascomycota; class Leotiomycetes; order Helotiales; family Sclerotiniaceae; genus Botrytis; species Botrytis sinoallii. The sequence goes on along the minus strand of NW_024066034.1, from coordinate 2,399,675 downwards.
TCCAGCCAAATATTTTTCCATGCTATTTTCGAGACACAGTTCAACTCAATACTCTTAAACTCTGCCACTATGAAATAGTTTATCATCTGGCTCATCTTACAGTCGCATACTTTCCAGTCGTACGAGGTATGCTAAAGACCTTACGTTTTGGAAGATGCATAATTTTAATGGGCGGGAGAGGGGGGAAGGGTTGAAAGACTCTTTGAATTTCTCTGTCTCGAAAATTTGATGTGCTGCCGTACAAAAGCATTGATCATCCTGAAGTATGGCATGGCATAAAGGGTTTTGTTTGAAGGACCTTCTCTGTGAATTTCCTCATGCGATTCTACTCCTTTCGAGAAACTCTCTCCAGAAGTCGCCTGGGAAGTATATTCTCCACGGGAAAGCTTTTCATACGAGAATTTACAATAATTGCGAAACCCTTGGTCTAAAGTACTTCCGCCGAAAATATCAACATCGAATTTCTACATGTGAATGTGTTATGTGATCGATCACTCGAATTGAAAATTCAAGGTCAGATTGAGGAGGAAAGTTTCAACAAGTGTACATGAATGAGGAATAAGAGAAAGACAGAGGTGGCGGAAGATTATCGCCCTCTTGAGGAAAGATGACAGATGTGATGTGATGAAATGCTCTTTGTCTAGCATTGTATATCGTTTGTAAGTACTAGGAAGATATTTAGACCTCCCGTGCTATCATCTCGCTCTTGGAATTATCAGTAAAACTGGACTTAAATATGCCAAAGACTGCTCAACAGATTAAAGCCTTTCACTTCTTCTCTGACTCACTCGTTCGTGGTCAGGTTTCAGTTCTCTTCAACGCGATAAATAAAAACTACTTTCCCGCATCCCGCCCTTATTACTTCCTTTCCTATAAGAAAACTATTGGAGTTATTCCGTACAACGGATGCTGTTCATAGCCGTACAACAAACACTGAGGGTTGCTGAGCCTGAACATAGTCCATTGGGTTCAAAAGTAGTCTTATCGTGTATTGAGGTTACCTTCTTAGCACCTATAGTTTTCTCTTGTGTTGCTCGCCATAACCAAAACTATAGGCCGTATCTTTTTCGTTTAATTCCAGTTTATATACAAATGGTATATACAATTAGCCTCCTTGTATTCTTGCTACTTTCCTCGTCTCCACAACAAGGTTAAGGGGTTTACCTGATAAAGGGTTTCTCACGGAAGGTAATAATTGCTCTTTCTGGTGTCGTCAATGCTAGTTCTTTCATAATTCAGAAATACTCGTCGTGTCTGTCAGGTGTGATGCCCTATTAAAAAGAAGCAACGCGTGTACTCTTTAAAATTCTGGGGGATTTGCACCCTCTAAATTGGCCAGTAAGGCTATTTAAACTAAGATACAATTGCCTGGCTTGAAGTGAAGTAAAGTAAAGTCTGTTTATTAGAACAAATTACCAATAAACAATTACCACTAAACAAGTACCTACTATATTCCATTTTTAACCTCACTAGTCATGTAGCGGGGCACTTTCTAAGTCCTACTAGACATTATGTATATATCCATATCCCAGTTATGTATAGGTAGGTATCCCAGTATCGAGAATGTTTCGCTCGCTGCAGAATTAGGATTCATCAGAAGGCGTGAATGATATGACTTCATATTATAGCAAACTCACCCTTCCTTCTCCCTCTCCCTCTCCCTCTCAGTCAATCTATCTCCCATTTCATTGTTTTCATAGTCTCAAAACTACCACCTCTATTATATACTGCATAGTTCGATCTCTCCAATCTCTCCAATCCCTCACTCTCCGACCTCTTCACCTCCATTCCCCTCCATTCCCCTCCATTCCCCTCCATTCCCCTCCATTCCCCTCCATTCCCCTCCATTCCCCTCCAACCCTCATCCCCTCATCCCCTCACCATCCCTTATCATTCCACCCCCCCTACATTCACAACCACACTTCATACTAACACTCACACTTCATACTTACACTCACATTTACACCCACACCCACTGACCCTCACAATCTGCTCACTTATATCAAAAAGTATCAAAGAGTATGTTCTTTTATATTTATATTTTTATTTTTATATGTATATCTCATAATCGCTGATACCCAACACTGGTACCTACACAACCAACACAACTAGTACTATATATCTAGCTTTCGCTGACTTCCCTTCCCCTCACACACAATACCCAACGCTAATATTTTCAATCCCATTCCTCATCCTATTCATCTGATCTCATCTCATCTCGTCTCATCCAATTTTCCCTCCTCTCCCCTCCCCATCCCAAAAAGACAAGCTCGTGCTCATATACATGCAAGACTTGTTTAACCTGGTATCATTGCCATTGCCATTACCATTGCCACGAGTAAGTGAGGTAGGTACAAAAAAGTACCACTCAAAAAAGACCTCAAAAAAAAAAAACAAATGAAAAATAAAAAACCTCAACTCCTTTATATCATATTTTTCCCTAATCCCCCGGCCAAGCCATCCATTCCATAAAATTTCCCATTCCCATTCCCAATCCAGATCATCCAGCCTTGGTATAAAAATTTCCCTCTTAATTCTCCTTCCCGCCCACATCAAACAAATCACATAATTACTTCCATTCCATCCGTTCCATCAACTGATCATTTACAATGAATAGATCCAAGCCAATCCACCGAATCAGAGAATCGTATTCATCTCTATCCTTCCAAGCCATGCAAAAACAAAAAAAAAACATCGTGAACCCGCATCATCATGGTATATACTGTTAAAAGAAAAAGAACCTTTGTAAAAGAAACCCCTACCACACACACACACACACAGCCTCTAAAAGAAAAATGGTATATACTTGAAGAGAAGTAAAAGTCAAGTAACTTTTTGCATCACCATCTCATCCATCACCCAAGCCGAGTGAGTACCCGATAAGTATCGAAAGAATCGGATAATTATGTAGCCCGAGACCATCCGAAAAAAAAATGGTACCACCACGGCATACAAATTAACCGACGGAAAGAAAACGCCAAAACCAAATGCAGTTTCAAATGCATTCAATATATATTTGCCACTCTCCTTCCTTTTCATCCAATGACAACAGTTTTCAAGTCAAGAACTGCCAAAAGAATCGAGATACGATGAGATGTGGAGAAGCATTTCATGCAGTATTCAAAAAAAAAAAAAAAAAAAAAAAAAAAGTAATATAACCTGCATATGCTGAAAACGTATACTGGTGCGGGGAGAGGAAATCGGTGGTCCAAACGCAAAAGTTATGGTTCTGTACAACTCTGGTTTGTTCTGAATATCTCATAACTGGTAAGATATTAAGAATTACCAATTAAATCATATCTTCCGATGCTGCTTGAGCTAATATATCCAAACGATTGGGACTCTTGGGTCTGGTAGGTAGACTTTGGAAATCTGTTTGGGTAGGCGAAGGACCCGATCCCATTTGAGTGTAATAAGAATCCTGTTGGGGTTGAAATTGTTGTTGATCCCTTAAATCGAATGGAGGGATTTCAGAAGTCAAGATTCGAGATGGCATCCTAGGTCTTGGAGATTGCAAGTTGTGGATTGATGGAGAAGCCTTCTTTTGTACTCTGGCAGGCATGGTAAGTGTCGACTTTCCATTCAATCTACCACTCGATGATGCGCTGCTCGATGCAGATCTAGGCTTGTCCTTGTAATGAGTATCAAGATGTTGCTTCATGTTGTCCGCTCGGGTGAATTTCTTCATACATCCAGTAAATGTGCAGCACACCATCTTTTCGGCAGTGTGAATCTTAGCATGCCGAGATGCATGACCGGAGGTAGTGAAGGTTTTATTGCAGTTGTGAAGCTCCTTGTATCGACATGAGTAACGTTTTCCAGGTCCACGTTCAGTAACTCCCGAATAAGAATCTTCATGATAATATTGTTCTTCGGAATATTGTTGTACGTTTGCTGATTGATAAGGTTTTTGTGTGGAGTAAGGACGATATTCGTCCATGGAACTACGCTCATAAAATGGAGTTTCCTTTCCATATTGCTCGGTGAACGAATGATTTCTTCCATGAGCGTTTGGGGTAAAGGTTGGGGTGAGTGGTGATCGAGCTTCATATGAATCGTAAGAATCCGAGCGTAATAAACTTGGTACCGATGTAAGACTGGTAATTGAAGCATTGGAATTCGTTCGCACCATGTGTGGAGAGCTTGGTGGGTAAGATTTTTGAGAGAATCTTTGCGATCCATATGAATCGTATGAAGGTTGTCTGAATGGTAATTGTGGTAATTGTGATTGGGATTGTGATACAGGAGATGGAGATATCTCCGTCGTGGAGGAATTTAACAAGGAAACTTCGCGGCCCGAGGAATCTCTACCCTTCATACTAGGTCTTCTTGTGGAAGACATTGTGATGGATCCGGTGGAATGCGAATTGAATTGGAATGCGTATTAGTAATTTTGAGAAGAATTGCGGTAATTCGACTATTTATTATTAGAGAAGATTAAAGATTGAAGCTACTTTATTGAACAATGATATTCGAATTTGAAGTAGATAATCTCGAGTACATGTGAAAGTGGGAGGGAAGAGGATATCGATAGTGGGTGTGTTGAGTTGAATTGATGAGTTTTAAATTCTCAATTACAAGCATATAAATATGATTGATTGATGGATGGACGGGTACAGATATAGAATTGAGTCAATATATCTATTTCGAAGTAGGTTGATAGTAAGAAGTCTTCAATAGTCTGAGTAGAATCGAAGTCTGATGAAGGAGGTGGAGAGATAGATAGCGATGTAGCGAGGTCGTGACTATCAGCGATAATGGAATTGTTCCGTTGATAAGTTTGACGGTAGTGAGGTGACGAAAAGTCGAGATAATGTTCTGATGGTAGGTAGGGTGGGTGTTGATAGGAAGGATATCTTTAATATCGTAAGCAAAGAATTCAGAGATCTTGCGTCGACTTTGATTTCTTTTGGATCTGAATTGAATGAATTTAAGAGAAGAGATATATATTTCGGAATATAAAGAGGTGAGGGGATGGTTGGGTCATTGATAAGATGGGATTCTTAAGAAAGATATGGGATTTGGCTTTGGGACGTATTACACATGGGTCCCTTTCCTTAGAGTCAAATGTGCCTGAGCAGTTGATGAATTATTTTTTTTTTTTTGCTTTAGTTTCTTTTTATTTTTTTTCTTTAAATTTTAATGTGGATAAATGGGAGTGGAAACTGGGATTAAGAGATGACTAGGGATGACTAGGGATGAATAATGAAGGGTCAAATCAAAAAGGGTTCAAGGAAGGGGAAGGGTTCAAAATCCAAAAAAAAATGTTGGAAATATTGGTGGGGCACAGAAATGGGAAAGTGGGAATCTGATGAATATCCCTAAAGGATACAAGGGGGGGAAAAAGAAATCCAAAGAAGGGTTTTGTATGATGTTGATGTGGTATTCTGGTGTGGTGGATGTGTGTGGATGTGGTATAGTATGCGATATACGGTCGTATGATTACTCGATACCGAGATAGGTGATAATATAATATAAATAATAAGTGTCCCAAGTTAAGTATCGTCTCTTTCGTATATTCCATCGTCTTTCCTGTGAAGGTTTCGACCGGGATCTTGGGAAACCAGAGTATACGGTACATATATGACAATCTTTACCCAAGCCAGAGGATGAAGAATGCCAACTTGACTGCGTTGGGTTTAATCACAAAATTAAAAGGCATTAGATAGGCAGGCCAGTCGATGAGTAGGATCTAAGCCCGATAGCAACTTCGATGCATCGGAAACCCTATTGTGGATGTAAGATGGAGGTAAATGTAGGTAAGATGTAGATAAATGTAGGTACTTGACTACTGCTCACCTAACAAAATGATAGATTTATATGTTGTCCTTCTTGGTACAATATGTACAGTAGGTACAGTATCGACTTTCAACCTTACCCGTCAAACGAATCCATAAAAACGCGCCTTGATGCATGTCCTTCCTGTACGAGCACTGCGTGAGAAGGAACCTACATGATTTTCATTTTTCCATGCTACACATCACGATCCATCTACCCAGTCACCCAGTCACCCAGTCACCCAGTCACCCAGTCACCCAGTCACCCAGTCACTCAATCTGCCTGAGTACTCGGGCAGGCACAGACAGACTGGCAGACGGAAGAAGTATAACCAACAATCTGCCTGAGTACCCGGGCAGGCACAGACAGACTGGCAGACGGAAGAAGTATAACCAACAAGCCGTCTCAATCCCGACCGATGATTATTTTAATCCGAGCTACTTAGCTACTTAGCTATCTAGCATCTAATATCTAATATCTAATATCTAATATCTAATATCTAATATCTAATATCTAATATCTAATATCTAATATCTAATATCTAATATCTAATATCTAATATCTAATATCTAATATCTAATATCTAATATCTAATATCTAATATCTAATATCTAATATCTAATATCTAATATCTATCATCTATCATCTATCATCTATCATCTATCATCTATCATCTATCATCTAGTCATCGTTGCCAATCGTTATTCACCATCCTCCCTAGCCATCATACTAACTCGTTGCTAATCGGACTAAATCCATTTGACATATCGTAACCATAACAACTTTACCACTTGATCCTCAACCCAACCCAAACCTCTTCCCTTCCCAGTTCCAACTTTCCATCATCCCTCCATCTCTCGATTCTATCCCCAAGCAGCTAACCCAACGACACGCATTTAAATTCCCCAAGCATCCTTTTTAATCTTTCTGCTTCACACACCAACTCACGCCCTAGGGATATCATACTATAACCCATTGGTCTCGTGCTCTCTCATCACCCATTTAAACTCTCATCTAAGATCTCCCAAGGCAATAGTAAGAAAACTTAACTTTTGAACACAGTAATATGATACTGAGAATTACCACAAATATTTTCCTTAATAAGTATCTAGTACCTAATAACATCTAGTATCTCCCATCTAGTAAAATTCTCCCATCTAGTAAAATTCCTCCCCAAACAAAAAACCGGGGTCACATCATACACCATAACAATCCTACCAATTTCCAATGCCGAAATACCCATCACATTATCTTTTCTCCCCGACATACCAGTACTTCGTAGATGGAAGGCAATGTCCACTCCACTTTGTTCCTCAAACATTGCGATGGCGTCTACGCGGTACAAAGCACATGTTGCACAGCATCATCTTTTCTTCTTCCCATCGTAAAGTATAATGCTTAGGTACGGTCGGTACCTAGTATTTAGGTTACACACGATATATATATAGCAAAAGTAAGTATGTGAAGATCTGTCGATATACGTTTTGCGACGTGGATATATTGACGGCGTTTTGATAATACCTTACCTACTTTACTTACAACAACACATACCTACACGTATACTCGTTCTGAATGATACTTTACGAACTTTTCCTTACGAAGCGCATTCAATACTAGATACTCTTCACGAGCGTAACAGAGAAGAGAAGAGAAAGTTAAGCCATGAAGAATGAAGTCATCATGTTTCAGTGGATTGTCCCCGTCATAGATACATATGAGCCAAGGGATAAAAATAAGGTAATTTTGCCTCTAAAAAGCATCCGTCCATCCATCCATCCATCCATTCATCCATCCATCCATCCATTCATCCATCCATCCATCCATTCACATTCATCCATAATAATAAGAATTCTCTAGCACGTACCGGTCTCCTACTAAATCCAAACCATACTATCGGAAAATTTGAAATTCAATCATCATTAACCTAACGTATTCGTATCCCCGTCGAACCATCAAACTAGTCGAACCGCACGAAACTTTCCCATCTTAATCTCTCTCGTCCATCCATAGGTAAGTAAGTAAGGAAGTAAGTAACCAGGTATATAACAGGTATCCAGGTATCCAGGTATCCGGGTATCCAGGTATCTAACTTTCCACTACCACCCCTCCCAGACACAATTCCCAAAGATCTCCCACGCTGACATGGGAGATCTCTGTATGTATCTCAGCCAGACCCCTAGATCTACCTCGCCAACGTACAGGTACACCACACCACACCATACCATACCATCCATCCCATACCTAGGTCCTCCATTTCTTTTCTTCCTTCCTTCTTTCCTCCCTTCCACCCGCTTCGCTATCACTTATCACATGTAGGTATTGTATCACAGGGTTTTCTGTACTACCATACCAAATTCATCTACACACACATTCATACACACATACATACATCCATACATCCATACATACATACATACATAACATATACATAATATATACATAACATATAATCCGTCCCACCCCAGGCTCTCAAGTTCACCATCTCTCCCCCCTATCCAAATTCCTCTGTGCTCAATCATCCTACCACTCCCACCAGCACCAGCACCGGCACTCCCAACCCACGCACCCACGCACCCACGCACCCTTTTCTTTTTCCATTCCACAAGCATGGGAGAAGACGGCCATCCGCATCCGCTTTCCTACATATGCATCGCACCATCTCTTTACCGTGCGAGGCCAGCCAGCCAGCTGCCTGCCAGCGGAGATATCTCCTTCGTCGCATCGTATCGTATTCCGTGTCACCTGTACAGGAAGGACAGGCTGGATGAAACTGTGAGGGTGAACATTTAATATGTCGGTTGGTGTAATGTTTTGGTTACACTGTCTTTTTTTTTGGGTTTGGACTCCTTTGTAGTGTAGGTAGATTCGAGGTTGCATATGCTATGTTATGCTCTCATTGCCTGTTTTTTGGAAAGTGAGATATTTAAATATTAGTTAGATAAGTAGTTGATATCGGGATGGTTTTATCAGGAATCTAATATAAGACCCCTCTTTTGGGGGTTTGATTTGTAGATACATATGTATCATATATATCATATACAGTATCAATCAAATAAATTACTAAAATCGTCTACTTGCATTGCATGCACACGATGAAAAGTCATTTTGGGATCATCTTCAAAATACGATTTTATAAAATACGATTTCACCTCGTCGTCGCAAAAAAAAAACAAAAAAAAACATCGTGACTTTTTCTTCCTACCGACTTATCTATCTATATCTTGCGAATCTTGACGTTGAAGTTGAAGGTTGAAGATTCTCGCTCGCTCGCCTCCAATTCCCCAAAAAACCTCCGATAGGTAACCTAGATAGGAGATAGGAGCAACGGAGTCATCTCCGCCTCTACCCCACGCCAAATGATCGTAAATTTTGATGCTCTCTCGCTTTTTCGCTTTCTCCTCTATCTACACCCACCACGATTGTGTAACTTTGTGCGAACCACCACTTTTGCCAACTTTTCAAACCTTTCTCTTCACATACTATGTATCATACGAAGTATTTGCGTTGCACACTCACCTCTTGTCGTACAAAGTCACAGACAGACAGATCCTACCATCGATGTTTGGATTTTTCTTCTATCCATTCATGCTTTGAGCAATCCATCTTCTAGGATGTGCTCATTTGTGGCGGAGAGATTCCTCCGTTTTGTTTGGTGATGGATGAGATGGATCTCTCTCGATCTCCCAATCTCGAGAAATTTATTTATCGATGTTTGGAGTTTGGTGTTGTGTCTTTGGAAGTATGTATGAAGTAGGCTTTCAAATCACTAATCGATAGCTTATATCATACGCTGCGTACAAACACAAGAGTTTGTACAACATAACATAACATAATATAACATAACATAACATAACATACAACATCTTCTCACCAAAAAAAAAACAGAAACAGAAACAGAAACCGCAATCCCAAATCCCGGTAGAAAACCCCCGAGCGGGTACATACTTACAGAGCCCAGGTGTGACAAGCTACCTACCTAGGTACATAAGAAAAGCCCAAGTAGGAAATACTACTTGAAAAGGGATAGGGACGCAATAATTACGTGCGGATGACTGCCTGTTCCATCATCCGCAGTTTGGGGGACCCGTTGCTCCATCAGCCAGGAACAAGAAGCTTGGACGCGGACATGGTATCAAAGGTAACCTTGGAATGGATCTGTTGCGTCGAGAGATAAACTAAGCCGATGATGCCGAAACGCGCACGCACTCGTGGTCTTTAGCTAGGGATGAGGTTTCTGGGCAGCGGACCCTTTAAAGTTTTATTTTATTTTAATGAAAAGGGTAGAGTGTGGATGGATGGATGTGTGTGTGTGTGTGTGTGTGTATGTGTGATTGATTGTCTGTGTGTATATGTGTGTGTGTGTGTATGTGTGATGGATTGTCTGTGTGTATATGTGTGTGTGTTATGTGTATTATGTGTTGTTGTATTGTTTGTGTGCGTATCTATCTATCTGTATGTTATGATTTTTGTCGAGTAGTCTTGAAATTGTATACTTGGCTAGGTCTTCTCCAGATGCCACCCAACAGTAAATAATTCATCACCAAGTGCCGTAGATCTTGCGAGTTTTGTGATGAGAATGATTTGAATCAAGATGATTCAAGATGAATCCCGATCAAAGTAATTTCCATAGATATTAGGCACGGCGTACGGAGATGAAAGCATCAAAGTTAAAATATTATGTAAGAAATGAAGTTATCCATAAAGTGACTTGATGGGATCTCCCTCTTCCTGCTCCGAGTCCCAGAGTCAAAATCAAAATCACAATCACAATCCAAAAACCTCGTCGAGACAAAAAGAGTCACAATCATGTCTCTCATTATACTCTCCACCCCAAGCCCAAGATGGAGATGCGCTGATACTCCAACATGGGATTCTGCAATTCCCCTGACGTCACACGGGCAAAAGTCGATCGAGAAAACGGGTGTATCATCGTGGATATGGAGAAGCTTAACACACATGCATATGAGGGGTTTCGTTTTGAATCAGGATACCAGGGGGTTATGGATGCTGGGATGTTTTGATCCCTAGTCGGGGTCCCCTGCGACTAGGAAGATTACTTGGGCACCTGCTTACTGATGAGTGATACACGGATACCAGACGAGCACCGAGAACCTCTGAGGAATTAATTCCCTTGGAAGGCGGTTGGAAAGCGGATCCGGAGTGGAGCATTCCTGGGACCATTCATCCATGATTCCCTTCATGATTCCCTGCACCTTTCCTCATCCCCGTCCCTTCTCATCCTCTAAACGTGATCTGGTGGAAATCGGTGGAGCATGCGCCTGGGACTCCTGGATGCCCCTAGTCCAAACCGGGCATGGTCGACATTTAAAGTTCCAGCCCTCGTCAAAGTGCGTTCTAGATGATGTTAAAGCTGACAGGGCAGAGGCAGCGTTAAGCCTAATGCGAACCTCATCGTCGATGCATCTGGAAAATAAGGGTATGATACTCGGACAATGGGCAGAAGGTCATCGAGATTCAGTGGAGTCCACCTCAGTCAATATTGGCTTTACAATAAGATCTACCATTGATTTTCTGATCAAAAGAACATCTTCCCATGGACCCAAGTACCATGTTTCTAACTCTGCTTGATAACGTGGCATAGTTGGAACTCTGAAGGAGATTCGGTGTGGGTTCGCGGCGAAAATGGCGAGGGGAACATTTATTTAATATCGTGCAAAGATTTTTCTAGAAGCTTGTTTGGAGAAATCGAGATCCCCTATGACGATGATCTGAGTCAAATCCGATGGAAGAGGCGGACCCGCTCGAGAAAAAAATATTAAAATGATGTACTGGGCGGAACGGATGTTTCATATGACTTTTTCAATCATCGACGATAAGGGACAGAAGCTCACCTTCATGCCGGCGATGCGCCGATGTGTCGATGCGTCGATGAGATGGGGTCACATGTGTGCTGAATAATATATGACTAATACCGGATGGGATGGCTGATGGAAACCACCTCAGATATCGTATGATGAGTCTGACGAGTCTGACTGATCCCATACTTCCACCTTTGAATTAATGGATTTAACTGATACGAAGTCTCAACATTCATTAACCTCAATCAGTTGGATAGTATCCGTGGCCCAGTTGAACCGAGTACAATACTGCTACCTAGATATCACACAGATACGATATCCAAGGTTAAAGTGATCTTACTTATCAATCAAGCGTATGTATCTATACTTGCTATTAACAACAAGGTATGTTTTACGCAAAACGTGCATTCCATTCCATTCAAGTCATTGCTCAAGCATTTCATACAACATCTAAATCTCACCCTCACACCTTATCCTTTCCAACCAATCTACAAACGCTTCTCAAACTCAGCCGTCAACCATCGCATCCAAAGCCGAGTGGCACAACCTCTAGCGGCTGCGAATTCTTCGCGTGTGTATCCCGCAAGATCGCCAGTCACCAGTGCCTATTCAAAACAGATTTATAAGTATACAACATCTACCACATGCATTTCTGTCACATTTCCATCAATTCTTCCAAAATTTCCCATGTGTGACACTACTCTGCGGAAGTATCTCGGAGGAGATGTGATCAATGTGTGGATATAAAATTTGGAGTCGCGATAAACTTTACAGATGTTGTACGTGAGTGCTAGGTGAACAGACCCTTTATGTATATTGGACCCTTGGAGTTTAAATGGACGAGATGATATGGACGGGTGCTTTAATTTTATCAATAGGTCGCTCATTTATAAGTATGAAGAGATATCTAGGTTTGCAGATCCATCACCAGTCAAGCTTGTAATGTCTTTCTTATCGATATCACATCGCAAAAGTATCATGAAATCTAAACTCTCTCGAGCCTCTATCATTCAATGGTTCAATGTCTCGGAAAAGAAAAGTTTCTTTCGCAATTTCCCAACAGCTATTCCTCTCCCCTTCTGTCAATAGAATTAAAAAGAAACATGTAATTATCAATGAGAATACCAACTAGTGTTGTACAAATAATACTACTCAATCCAACATAATTACCCCTCATTTATCCTATTACAACATCCTCCAGACAATTCGTTACATCGCGCAACACTACAATTTTATTACGAAGCTACCATCTCCCGCCAATCTGAAGGGTCTTTTAGAGTGACTAAACTAAAGTTCCTTTCCGATCCAAATCGGTACCGAATACCAGGGATTGTGGTAGAGTGTTAGGGTGATGCCGTTCAACATGAATTTACGAACGTGATGTCAAGAAGTTGTGTTGCAACGTTGCAACAAGCGGAATGGAGAATGGCTTCCGTCAAGAATTGACATTGAAAGTTATAATTTATGCGCGTCGATAGTAGGTTGTATGTCAAAGTTCTTGGAAAATATACTTTTCGGGTTACAACATGAACAGAGTTTATGTAGTTGGAACAATTTTTTGACTAAATTTTCATGAAATCAATCAACGGCGTGAGCCGTTAAGTGTTAGAACGGTGGCGTACTTCATGATGTACATGAATTCAGATGTTGAATATCCAATCATTCTTTTCTCGTTGTAACGCTTGATATGTACGCGTAAACAACCCGGCGCAATTATTTTGACGCTGTGTATAAACTAATTTATCACCATAAATTTCACCGGTCAACTCCGATTTTCAAGCGACGAACTAAACTCGATAGTTTGAACTGGTGGCCCGACCCGGGTTTAAGGTAGTTCCATTGATCCTGTTGTTCTTGTTAGGTGTACAGTTAGTATTGTGCTAGTTGCTTTCATCTCCAACATTATACTTACTGCATGATATATTTGACTATGAATATCTCTGTGGCTTTCCAATATCGGTAAGAGGGACCATTCAGAGGTATGCCGAAAAATTGTACCGAAGTTGCACTTTCTTGAAATGTTCTTGGCTTGCATTGGTATGTAAATTGAACTTTGAATTCGGAAGAAACTTTAAGAATCACCCATGTTCGTTTCTCTTGTCTCGAGGTATGAATGGATGTATCTTTCCTATTTGCAGGAGGCGAATAATCAATTCATTATTGCCATTTCAGAATAGCTAATAACAAGTGCAAATGCATGTCAATTGCAGGTTTCAACCACCGAGCTTGACTTCTGTTTACTTGGTTGCTTATGGCATCACGTCATATTGCGCCGTGCGAATAGACGATAGCCAAGGCAGAAATTCCACTTTTGAAAGTTTGGAGGCATCTTTGCCCAGTGTTCGTTTCAATAATGTGTATCAAGCACTCGTCAGTACACCCATATTTACCGTAGAGCTTGCTTCGATACTCCCGGCTATGTTCAAAGCTTTGATGTGACTGTCAAGGCCCATTCACAAATTAATCAATGTTACAAAGGTACATCAAGTAAAGTTACAGATGAAAGTAAAATGGATTAATTAATTTGGAGTTCTGGGCCGATTTGTGATCAATGGTCTCCCCCACAGTAATTCGATCTCCAACTCTTGGCTTAAACCCTATTTTGTCCACTTCCCAGCCTCCAATCACCAATCACCATTCGTCAACCCACGATCCACACAATCAAACTTCAATTTAGACTTTGTTGCTCTTTATCGACTTCTTATTCATCTTCACTTTATCTGTTATCGACTTGATGTCGGTACACATCGTAACATAAAGTCCGATCTCACGGTCCATCCGACCGGTACAATACGTTTGTGAAGCTAAAAAAAAATAAAGTTATATCGGCGCATCACTCTCTCTGACCCATTGATGGTGCGTGCGATATGCATGGCATTGCATGCATGTCGCCGAACCAATAGTCTCAAATCGGAGTCGGAGTCGGCGTCGGAGTTGGATTCGGAGGCTAAGAGAAGTCGGGCTTGCAGGAGGGTTTTCTTAGTATCGTCGGCGGAGGAAAGTCTAGATGGCGCAGGGACTATGGATGGAGGGTGTAAGCTTCCGGTGATGCACGGATGAGGGGATGTGCGGATGTGCGGGTGTTTTTTTGAGGTGATGGTGGTGGTGGTGGTGGTGGCGCGGAAGATGTGATGATGGAGGTTGGAGGTTTGAGTTGCTGGTTTGGGGTTGGTGGGATGGGTATGGGTAGGTTGGGGGTCTGAGCGGGTTGGGGGATGGGGATGGGGATTGAGATGGCAATTCGCATGTGGATGGGGATGTGGATCTGGATGATGATAATGATGATGGAGAGGAAGCGGAAGCGGAAGCGGGAGGGATGTAAATGATGAGATAGATACAGAGATTGAGATTGAGATTCAGATTCAGATTCAGAGAGAGAAGAAGAAAAGGAAAGAGAGAGAGAAAGAGAGAGAGATGAAAAACTATGGAAAGCTCCGTAGATGAGAAGAGGGAAGTGTCGCTTGCTCGCATACATACATTTCCATTACATACATTTCCATTTCATTACATACATACATACATACTACGTTACGCTGCTTATTGGAAGATCATTCACTATTCACTATTCACTATCTATCTACCTACCTACCTACCTACCAGTACTTTATTTCTTCCAGACTAACTTATAATAACTACTTTTTTCTTTCTTTGTTTGTTTGTTTGATATTTTGAGTGATGTTTTGGGTGATTAGTGTTTGGGTGTTGGGCGATGACTGGATGGTTAGTACTTTCTTTGGTTTTTTGAGGGGATCTTTTTTTTTAAATCTTTTTTTTTTAATCTTTTTACTTTATTTTTATTTTTTGCTCGGCTTCGCGCGCTTCGGGAATAATGGAAATTTTTATGGGTTTGGTTTGGTTTGGGTTGTGACTGTGACATGGTTTGGATGGATTGGTTTGGTTTGGGTATGTGTTCTGATCTGATCTGATCTGATGTGATGTGATTCGTGTTGTGATTATCACATCGTATTCACAAGTCATTAGTGTGATGAGTTGGAGCTATGGAGAGTTGGTGAGTTAGTGGGTTGGAGCTATAGAGCTAGATGTCATGATTTCTTTCGTAAGTTGGTTGTTTGATATGGTGATGTTTGTTTGGGGATAAGGGGGGGTGTGATGGTGTGTGTGTGTGTGTCTGTCTGGAGTTGGGATGGGGGATGATTGGGGGATGATTGGGGATGGGAGTGGTACGAGAGTGGTGTTGGGATGGTGTTGAGGTGGTGGTAGTGCGGGAAGTTTAAGTCGTTAGGTTCGGGTGGTGAGTTGTGGTGGGGCCGGGGGTTGGGGGGTGGGGAGTTGTGGGTTGGGGAGTTGTAGGTGGTGGATCGTATGTCGTATGTCGTATGTCTTACTTGTTTATGGATGGGGAATGGTGGAGGGGGTTAGGGTTTAGGATGTTATGAGAGAGGTATGAGGTATAGCGTGTGATGAGAGGGGTATGAGGTATAGGGTTTAAGTGTGATGAAGAGGGTATAGGGTATAGGGTATAGAGTGTTATGAGGAGGGTATAGGGTTTAGAGTGTGATGAAAGAGGTATTTGGTATGCGTGTGATGAAAGGGGTATAGGGTTATTAGGGGTTTAGAGTGTGATGAAAGAGGTACAACGAAAGAGGTATTTACTAGAATAGGAAGGTGAGAGATAGATAGATAGATGGAATGGATAGGATAGGATAGGATGGATGTCGTAAGTTAGTTGAGTGTATAGTGAGGTCGTTAGTTGAGGTAGTTAGTTGAGGTACTTAGTTGATGAAGTTAGTTAGTTGAGGGTACTTAGTTGATGAAGTTAGTTGGTTTAGTGAACTAGATAGTTCATAGATCTTCATGGAGATAATGGGGAATAGTGAGGGGAGATGATTGAGGGGCGAAGAGCGGTTAAGGTGGGTAGGTTGGAGTAGGTAGGATAGGGTGGGTAGGATAGAGGGGTTAGATGGGTAGGATCGGTTTTGCGAGCGGGTGAGGTGCCGGATGGAGTGGGTCGAAGTGGGTGATGTGCCGGACGAGGTTAGGGTGTATTTATGATTGAAGTGAGTTAGGTACTGTGAGAGGAGAGTGGGGGTGAGGGAGGAGGGCGACGAGGGAGCAGAAAGGGGAAATAACAAGGAAAGAGATGATTAATTAGAAATAAACGAGATGAGATATACCTCTGTTTTGGACATCGGGATGGAAGAATATACATGGATACCTATGTAGATAGAGAAGATGTCTAATTCTTTGATGTGATGTGATATATGATATAATATAGTATGTTGGAAATCAAGAAGTATGTGGAAGTATGAGATGGGTTTGTCGTGGTCAGTAGCTGTGCGATGGATTTGAAATGAAAATGGGATTGT
Organism: Botrytis sinoallii; assembly: GCF_014898435.1. NCBI lineage: Eukaryota > Fungi > Ascomycota > Leotiomycetes > Helotiales > Sclerotiniaceae > Botrytis > Botrytis sinoallii. Next base: position 2,382,751 of record NW_024066034.1, on the reverse strand, counting down.
GGATGTAAATGGGTTTGTAGATATAGAGGTGGGTGGGAGAGTGGGAGATGAGTGATCTATTTGGGTTTTGGAAGTGCGGATTAGGAGTTATGTGGTTGGGTGTTTTTTTGGGATCTAGGATCTGGAATTGTGAGATGTGAGATTTGTGGATGAGGATGAGGATGAGTGTTGGATCAGTATGGGTGGGGAGTGTATGATGAGTTTGGGAGTATGGGAGATGGATATAACATATAAGATGGGGAAGAAGCTTTGGATAAAATCTTCGACGTTGTTGCTGTTTTTTTTAGGGGGGGGATACGGAATGAAGCTATATATATAGGGGGTGAGACGGCATACTTACTGTATGCGCATCAAGCAACGACGCAACTGCGCGTTTCATCCTTTCATCTTTATCGAAGTCGGCTGGGGGGAGATGGGAGTGAGATGTTGTATCCAGCATACCTACCTACCTACTGAGTCAACTGGAGCCGAGACGTAATGAGATATATGAGTAGCATGATATAATCTTCTTTCCTTCTTTCTTTCTTTCAAAGCATGATGTGATTCTAGCGGACACAATATATCTGATTCCTGCGAAACTTATCTTCTTGATTGATTTGCGTTATTTTTAATATGGAAGTTATTGATGAAATTTTTGGAGCCCGTTGAGTATGACTCCCCATCCCGATTCTCGATTTTTGTATATTCTCTATCTCCTGCGTTGATACTTGATTCTTGGTTTATTGCGTATATGATAATGATATATCCTCTGCTCTTTCATCTAGATATTGTTCTTGCTCTTCGATGTATTGTTAGAATAGTTATAGAGTTTGAGCTTGATGATAATCTTATAGCAGTCAATTTGGATATACATAGAGATGAGGGTATAATATAAATCGTTGGATTACTAGTAATGTGTTTTGTCGGAAAAGAAGACATTGTAATTTCCAGTCAGCACGTTTAGTTTTCTATTCATAAATCTAGATCTAGATGTTAAACTGCTGAAGCAAAATTGTGTTGATGCCTTTGGAAACCTTGGATAGAAGTAGGGATGAGTACCTGGTAATTATTTCATTCTACTGGTATTGTATTTATGTAAGGCTTGGTTCTTGGAGTAATGATTACTGATGTCTTTTTCAGAGTTTGGATGTTTGTTCATTTGTTTTATCTTTACTATTTATTCCCTCGTTCAGATCATAGATAAGTAAGGATATTATATTATTTCGATAATCAGTAAAGAATTTATTTCTATTTCAACAGAAATGCTAATCATAACGCAAACAGGAGATATGAATACCTCTCAACATATTACTATCATCTCGAATATACAAATGAAAGAAATGAACTGTTGTATTCCTAAAGATGTAGAGTCATACCTCTCCAGCTTATCATGCTCCTGGAGAGTATAATCGATTAGTTGCATATTCAAGTCAAATGTTTATAATACATTGTCTGAAAACTCATCGTTAGTTCTTTGATTTAATTCCCGCAGAGGAGAAAGTGAATACATAGCAGGAAAAATGATATGGAAAACTCATCTGCGGGTGTAGGAAAGCGTAAAAATTTGGCGGTAGAAAAGGGTGTAAATTAAATTGCATGAATGACTCGGTTTTATGACTACAGTAAATCTGTCTAATTTGACCATTAGCATTTTCTACAATAGAGATGAATAACAGGACTAATCATATCTCAGCTCTCATTCCCATCCATCTTCACGACACCTTTCGAAGTTCCAAAAGTTCCCCTTGGACCTCTACAAATCTCAAGAGGTTCTTTTTCCCAACTCACTTGCCGATTTCGTTTTGGGATATGAGAAATAAGTGCTCATTTATAGAACAGCAAGACTTGAGAATGATAATATCTTCATCACTCGTTGTGACACTTTGCCTTAGAAGAACTGCAAGAGCAGGGTATAATTTATCCTTAAAATCTACAACTACAGAATCGGGAGCAAAGCGCTTGTAGAGCACTTCTATATATTAGCTATATATATATAATCGTGCACATACACAAGCGTGCATATAAACGATTGCAGTTGTGATTGGGTACGATTTGTGATATTACTCCTCTTTTTGAAAAAGCTTACCCTCAAGCTTTACAATTATTTAATTTGTAGATGCATTGGCGATCCTAATAAGGTATCGTTGTTTATATTATAGTATGGTGTGGTAAATAGGTGTGTACACAAATTTTGCTTTTTTCGTAACGGGAAGGTGTATGGGAAATGGAGGAAACCGTTCTATAGCTTAGTAACAGTACAAAGCCTTCGAAATATATAGATCACCCGAATTTCCCTCTTTTTTTCAAATCTTTTCTGGTTATTTACTTTTTTTGTATTCCTTAATTAATAATTAATATATCTTCTATACTATCAAGAAAACATAGTAGTAAGAGTAAGTTGTTGTTAGTGTAGTTGAAGCAACAAAAGGATGTGTGTGTGATGGTGAGTTGTTTATTTTTCTTTTGTGTTTGCTTTACTGATATGCTTCTTTATAGTTTGTAGCGAAAAGAGTATCTGCTTTTTCTATTATACAAAGCAAGTGTTCTGTTGAGGAAAAGGAGGAGTTGAGCTGTAGCAGGAATAATAGTGATTCTATTGATAAAAAGGAGAATAATAAAAAAGATAGATTGAATAATAAAGATGTATATAAATGAGATTTTCTTTTAATATCTTTGGCTTGTGATTAGCTTATTTAATAAGTACAATTATAAATACTGAAAACAATATACCTAAAGGTGGGATCAATCTTCAATATACTTATTAAATATATCTATTCTATTATTTTCCGAGGCAGAATTCGAAGGAAGAATATGATTCCTTGATTAATTGTATTGATAATTATGAAAAGAAGTTTGCTGATAAGTTGACTATAATAGTATATTATTTTTGTGATCTCAAAAATAATAGCGAGATAGTTGAGGAAGATATTCTAAAGGCCTTATATCAAAATCAATCTGGTTGCAAATTCGATATATCTTGTTGCAGAAGTGTTAACTTTGTTGATATTAACGAGTAGGGATCTCTAAGTAAAAGGTTATTAAAAAAAACGGTATCATAATAGGAATAATGTATTCGAAAGGATAGCTAGGTTTATGCTGACTATGTATATAATTATGTTTCCGGTAAGGGAGATAGTATTTGCTATTGACTTTCTAGATAATTGTTTGATCAATCTCGTTATCTGTTTTGTTTGGCTAACAAATATAAGTATGAATGTTTATTTGATAGGAATATGTACAAAATATTTCTCCAATATTGATTGACTATTACTGAATATAGTAATATAATAGAGATAAATTATAACTTTGCCAGTTTTTAGTAAATTAACTCTTGAGATAGTTTGATATACAGAAGAAGCTAAAGAGTTATATTTTGAAAGAAATACTTCCTTTTATTCTTATTCGAAAAGCCATGAAATATCGTGTAGCAGAGATTGTAATACAAAAAGATGAATTGGAATAATAGTATCAGTTTGTTTTAACTCAAATGGAAATAGAGCTTTCGATAGCTCGCAAGCAGTTAGATGCGATTAAGCACAGACTTGGCCTTGTTATCATATGTACTGTAGTTAATAATCGTTTTGTCTTTTGACTTATAGTTATTCTATATATACTTGTTATTACTATTAACTAGGGACTTGACTGATATTTTGATTTAAATTATTCAGTCTTTACTATTGTGCCTTACCCGACCGTAACTGTTAATACCCATAGGAGCTTTCTTTCTAACTTGGTTTAAGTTTGCTGGGTAGGGGAAAAGACTTTCTTTGTTGATATTTCATCTTTGTTCGGTTACTTTCAGCCTTTTGTGTAATTAGAATTTTCTTTATCATAATAATGAATTAAAGAAGTTCTTTTTATCTTTTTCATTCATATATTGATTGTTATCTGTAAAATCGTAATTATTCTTTTCACTTTTATAAAGACAAATCTATTCCGATAAATACGCAGAGGGTTTTGGTAGAATAGGATTTTGTAGATGAAAGTTACAAAGGTAATACGGAACAGTTTTTAAGTCAAAGGCAGAATATCAGATGAAATTGTTATTAGTGTTCAGTCATGATACTTTATACTTAAGCTGTTGGTGTACTTTTTTTACAGTTAGAATACACTCCACTTCCCATTCGATATTACTAATAATATTTATTGGGGGTGGTGGTTCGAGGATTTATTCGGAAAGTGAATCGTCTATTACTTTACAGAACTTACTAAATAAAAATACAGAATGGACTTTTATAATAAACAATAAATCCAATTGAAAGGAATCTCCAATCCGATTAATAATCTTGAATTTACCTTGAATAAGGTAATCCAGTTTTTTGGATAGTTATTGTATCGAAAAGTCCCTCATACTAAGCTATATATAATCTCCTATATTGAAGTCAATTGAGTGGCAATACGAATTAGCCAATCAAAACATCTTTTTTTGTATACACAAGATATTTTCTTTTGCTCGATCAAATACTAGTTTATTGTATTTGGTATACTCTCTAATATCGATTATATTCAAATCGTCGATAAACACAATGGAATCGAATTTCCAATTCTAGGAATTACGGGATAGATAGCCATACAAGGTCTTATATAGGGTTTGACCACCTAGTGATTTATAGGAAAATATAAATTAAGCATAATCCATCATTAATAGAAATTCAGATTAATTATCTTGATAATAATTTATAAAGAATTACAAGCATTATTAGAAATATTGATTATAAATCTCAATTTGACCATCAGTTTACAAATAGTGAGCAATAAATAACTTGACTTGCATTTTTAAGATATTATTGAATTCTTGCCAGAATTTGAATATAAATTGAGAACCACAATCAGAGATTATAGTTTTCGGGGTATTGTAGTATTTGTATACATGATATAGGTATAAGCGGGCCTGATCTCTTAAATCGATTGATTTATAACAGGGTATCGAAATAGCTTGTTTGATTAATTAGTCGATAATAACGAATACATTATCGTAACCATATTTATCCTTATTGAAACTGCAATAATCCATGATAACATATTACCATACTTGCATAGGGATCGGGAATAGATAAAGGAAACCGGAAATGCAATCTCTTGATATAGAGTTGCACTTATATTTGTAACAATTCCATATATATTAATTGATTATATCATTTATATTCTTCTAATAGTATTAATTAGCCAAAAAAATGTAAGTCTTTTTAACACCAAAATATACAATAAAGACTGAATTGTAAACTTCGCGAATCAAATAGATTCATAGATTTTTGGTATCCGGTATATAAAGTCAATCATCATAAAGCAAAAGTCCTTTCTCGAGTATGAAATGTTTATACGATTTGATAATCTGAATACACAGAGCTTCTAAACTCGAATAGGATTTATTTATTTCAATAATGTGATTTACAATATTGAAAAGTAGTGTGATTACGTATATATCAATATTTACAACTATATCCAGATCTTGTTATAAAGATTCGCGCATAATCTTTATATTTATCTGATTATCTTTTATAAGCTACTAAAGACAATTCTTCTTTTTAGTATTGTTCTGTTGATTCAACTTGTTAATACAGTGTATAAGCATATTTGTAAGTGGATTATTCTTTTCAGTATGGTATATAATAATAAAGTTATAATCGGCAAATAGTTTTGTCTAATATATTTGTTAAGTATTTAGCTATTTAATTGATATAAAGTATTCGAATGCTTTATAATTGGTGTATATTTTAATCTAGTATAGAAATCTAGCAAATTCGGTTTTCTAATAACTTAGGGATTTGATAATCGCAAGTATTTCTTTATTATGAATTTTATAGTTTAGCTTAGCGATAATTATTATTTTTGAAAAATAAATAACTAATAATTATTTATTATTGTGCTTTTAAGATAGTATATTAGCAACTATACTATCAAATATATTGGTTTCCAGTATATAAAATAGTATATAGTTATAATACTATAGAAGAGAAGTGGAGATAAATCTGTCTTTAAGTATATCAAATATAATTTGATAGATTTTATTGAAATAGAATTTGATATTCGCTTTTATAAATTTATAAAAAGGTTTTGTTATTATATTGTAATTCTTAATAAATCAATGATAAAAGTTATAAAAACCTAAAAACGATTGAACACTCTTTATAGTAATAAAGTAAGTCTAAATAGCAATTACTTCAATCTTTTCTGAATAATTTGTATATTATTTATAAAAATAATAAAATCTAAATACTTTATTATCGTACAGGACAATAGCATATCACGATGGAGGGGAATGATGGACAATAATGGTATAAGTATAAGAATATGTATATCTCCTCATCTACAGTTAGAACTGATCTCTTCTCGTAGAGAAGAGATCGGATTATATACTGGGTGATCTTCGGGTACCGATCACGGGAGCGGTAATCGGTCCTACAGCCGATCCGGTTATCGTTGTTCTGCTTTGGAGTATTCTATATAATGAATACCTGATTATCATATAATCTAATCCATGTGGTCTATAATATCGTTTCTGTTATATATCCCCCAGATTGCGATAATCTGCATAAACAAACAAAGGAAATTAGTGCAGTTGCACCTTGTTAAAGCCTCAATGTGATTTAGATCATATAATGAAACCATCTTATCCCTATTATAGCAAAGCTTTGATATCCATTCCCTATATGATTGGTATAAGAGTATGATACAAAGGAAATTTTGATGTGCCCCTAGCCGTCAATAAGTTGTTTGATTCAGGCATTATAGGGTGATATCTCTTATTTTCCATTATATTGCCTGAAAATTTTCAAAAGATTATGGGTAAATACTTTCTTGAAGCCTTACTTCGCTACGTATGTTTGTTGATCTGCTGTTACAAACAGAGAATATAGATTCTGATCCTTGTATCCGCGAATGTATACTGCAATATCAGCATTGTTATCTGGATAGGGTAATTGAATTGATGATTATAATAATGGTGGCGTTAGGTTGCCAGAGACATTCAGGAGGTTCAGGCAATCTCTGATCAAGTGATCTTGCTCACGTGCAGGGCAGATGTGATCTATAATACACACCCTTTCCTTCAAACTTTTCTTTCTCTAGATATTAATACTATCATGTTTTGTTTCCTTTCGAATGGATCACTTGTCTCCTGACAAATATGGTCCTGGTCGGCCCAAAAACCCTGAAAAGACAGGGCGCCGTGGTCGGCCAAGAAAGCATCCCTCTGCTGTTCCTTCTTCTCCTTCTACTCATAATGAGTTCTCTTCTGAACCTGCATTTGAGCATGATTCACTTCCACCCCCAAGGTCCCCTGCTCCGGTAGCGACTGATCCTCCGGCAATACTATTGACTGCTCGTTCGAGTGGTCTTGCTACCGTTGATTCTATCCTGCTCCTGTGAGCCCTGCTGCTGATCGACCGTTGACTCAGTAGCCACTTCTTCCCGAAAACCTTCCTGGAAATCCCTCAATTGGTTTTCCTCAACTGCTCCCTTCTGCTCTACCATCGAATGATGGTCTTGCTAATCCCAACTATACTGTCTTCCTTGCTTGAATGCATCAAGCCTGCCAACACCCTCCACTAGGAAGTGCTATTAACCCCGTATTTCCTTTTGCCCCTGTTATTGTTACTCCCCCTATTCCTGTTTCTGTTGCTATACAATAAGGATCTCTGCCTGTAGCCCCACTAGAAATAAATATTGTTATTGCCCCTGGGTTAACCATGTACTGATTCGAAACTAGACATAGTCCGCTCGAAAGCATACCTTATATAGTATTGCCCCAGAAGTTTGTTGTGATAATCCTGAATTTTATTCTTTCTATAGTTTGAAAGAATGATTATTCCTGATTCTCAAAAGACTATTGCGATTTCTGTAAGATTAAGGGAAGATTGTTAATTAATCAAAATCAAGTATAAGGATCCGGATAACTTCAGAATCCCTAATTCTCTCGATGGCCAATCTGAATTGATCACTGTTGTGCTTGTTAAGTATTATTCTTCTTGCAATTCGGACAGCTACTTTCGCGTTCCTTTTCCCTTGTACAACAGTCCTGATAAGCATGGGTTCTACAATCTTTGTACTTCCGATAGTAATCCCGATGACAACTTGCCTCTTGTAGATCTTTAGTATATAAGGACTGAAAGTGATCCGTCAAGGGCATTTATCAAAGCTCGGTTCTCATAATCTAACAAGTTTATCAAAGGGCTAATAAACGATTGTTTGTGTTTTGGCTGTATAAAGTCTTTGGTCTTTGGGCAAACAAAAATCTCAGGTGATTGTTATAAGGATTTCGATTGTACTAAGAGTACTTGTTGCTGGAGTTGCAAAACACATATGTGTGAGATTACTTCGGATGCTATAGTCTTTGTGGGAAAACTTTGTGCTGATGCTTATAAGGTATAGGATAAAAAGGTATATATTTACTTCCACCCCCAATCGATTATGGTGTTGATAGTCAAGCTAGAGATTGGAAAAACTCCGCGGAATCCTTCGAAAGCTCCTAGCAGAGTCTGAGGCTCGCAAGTCTGCTAATCATAAAGCCACTACAATCGATCTTACGAGAAAGAACTCTTCCATCAAAAAGCATATTCCTAAGGATTCGGTTCCGAAGACTTTTGTGGATAAAGATAAGTCGCTAGTTCTTATTCGACGTTTTGAGAATAAGGCTTATAAAGTAAAGAGACTTGTTGAGGATAAGCAGTACAAACTCGATCTGCTTTTGGAAAAGGAAAAGGCCAGGAAGTGTACCGGGTCAACTGGAAGAGTTCAATCTCTGGCTAAGAGGAAGAAATGAATATATTTTTAGCTGGCCTTTTAATTTAACTCTTTGATTCGTGTACTGATATCCTGTAGATTGAGTATTAATTGAAAGCGCTTGAATTTCTGTTGAGATAGATTCTTGGTTAATCTGTTTGCTATCATATCGGCAATGGGTAAGTAAATGATATTGAAACTTCTTTTAGCGTATTCTTAATATAACTATATATTCTGTATATCAATATACCTGAGTTTAGTAGTAATCTATTCATTTTCCCCGACTACTAGGCATATTGATTGTACATTATCACAGAAAATAATTACTGGTTCTTGAACCATAAGATCGATCTCTTTCAAAAGATATAGAGTGGCTATTGTTTCTTTTACTGTTCGTTCTATATCTAATAATTCTGCTTTGGTTGTAGAAGTGGTTATAGTAGATTAATATAATACTTTTCAAGAAACTGGTCCCCCGAAGAGTGACATAACATACCCTTGAGATGATCTTCTAATTTCCTTGTCGTTTGTAAACGATACGTCTAAAAATACTAAAAGTTAAGGGATTGGCTGGGAATTGTATTTTATAAATAAAAAGCAAGTATTCTATAAATATATAATACAATAATTAATAGCTTTCATATAATTAGAAAATGAATTAATAAGAAAATAATTTAGTTAAGAAACTGCAAATACAATATCAAAGCGGATTATAATTACTGTGTATAGTATTAATCCTACCTTTTCTTGGTATTCCTTGATTACTGATATAATAACTGTTCTATTAAACTTGATAAATTCGATAATTAACAGCGATATATATATACTATTTCTATTGAGCTTAAATTTCTTAACGATCTTTTCAATATAGGTATTGTGTGCTAGCTAAAGTTTCTTTATAGATCTGTCTTTCAGAACTCTGATCCCCAGAAATCATTTAGTATCACCTAGATCCTTGAGCTTGTAAGCTGATTTGATCTGATTAGTGATCTTTACAGTATTAGGTTTGTTATTCTTATGATATATAATCTGGAAGTTATCAACGAAAAAGAGAATTAGCATGGTGTGTTTTTTATTGAAATAAATGCATAGTTCTTCTGTGTATCCAATCATTCCAATTAATTTCAGGGTTGATATAAAATCCTTAAACCAAATAGATGGTAAATCATGGAGTTTATATAAAGTTTTATTAATAATTACCTCCTTTTTTGGTTTCTTAAATCCATTAGGTAGTAAGTATACTACAGGATTGCTAGTTGAATTGCGCTGTATGTTCACAAAAGCGTTAACTATATTGTATTGCTTGGTCTCAAGATTATACTTCATAACTAGAAATATTACAATACAAAACGATTGACTCGCAAGTATTGCTGTATATATGCTTTCGATTATAGTTTTCTTTTGTAGATCTCCCTTTACTATAAGATGTGATCGGTATTGAGTAATAAAGTCCTGATTATTATTTTTATAATTGAATACCTAAACCAGTGGAATAGGTTTAGTAGACTCTGATTCAGAGTCTATCTTACACCACGTTTCCCTTGAACACAGGTTATCGATTTCCTTTTGATAATTAGTCTTGAACCACAGTCCTAGGATGTGCTTGTCAAGCTGTTGATATCGACTTGGGCATTTGGGCGCTTGAGAGAGGTGAATATGTGGATTATCTTCTGAGTTTGGAATCATTGGATCGGATAGCTGAACGTTCTTCATTGTAATCGTTGCAGCAATCACATTATACATTGTTATGAAGAAGTGTTTCTTCTCTTAATCCTTGATTTTCTCGAGATTAGGCCAAAAGGTAGAATAGAAATTATATAGGGATTTGTGTATCCTACTATAATTTCCAGAATTGATTCTTAAACAGGCGAATTCAGAAATGTTGGTATAGAATATACCATTCTGTTTGTATCTCTTCCAAAAAGGATTCAATCATACTTGGTCTAACTGATTATCTGTGAATAACTGATATTGAGATAAATCCAGATTAACTTTAGGAATCTCTATTATCATATTACAAGCTCTCTTTCGGAAATGATCGTCCTAAAAGATTGAAACTTCTTTTGATTGCTTGATTGCTTTTTGACTAGATAATTGCTCTGGCGACTCAAGCTTCTTTATAGTGTATTCTGGATTTGGATTCCAGTCTATTGCCTTTCAAAAAAACCCTGTATGATATCGGGTGTGAAGTGAATGATCAGCCAATAGAAAGCTAGGGTTACTTTCATATTTCACTTTGAATACTACAATCGGAACCCTTGTATCCTCTGTATTCATTGCCTCCAAACTATCATCACCTTTTTCGATGAAATTCTTAGGATCAGGTATTGTTACCTCCTATTCCTAAACAGCTAAATTCATGGGTTCGCTATATCCTATCCACATTTAGGTGTTGTAATCTATAGGAATAATAAAAGCTGGTTTTCTATTCACATCTTCTAGTATCGGAGTAATATATAATTATAAGTCCCTATTATCTCCTGATATCGGAGAGCTGTCTAGTGATCCGGGGGATAATCGGATAAACTTCTCTTTGCTCAGTATTTTATCTACTTTCTGTTTTCTATTCCCTAGATGATTATCTTCTTTAGAGTTCTCAGAGTATGAAAAAGATGATTGATTATTTGAAGTGTATACAATAAATAAATCTAGGAACAATAGCTGGCCTACCAATACAATAAAGATATCTATATTGTTATCATCATTTTCGATAAGGATTCCATCCATATCTATATAATTAGTAATATCCAACAGTCTAGCTGATCACCTCAGCTGATTCGCGGGTATAGCGTTAATCTGTTAGTTAAAGTAATTCTGTTTATAGGTAAACGTTTTATTAAAAACAATATTCCGAGAGACAATAACCCGATTGAGTATTGGTATCCAGATGTGGTAGATCTGTGTACTAGGAATATATCCAATTAAATACTTAATGTATACTCGAGGATTTGTCTTATACCATTTTATTAATACTCCAGTCTTATATTCCTTATTCAAGGGGTACACTCAGCATCTATATCTGTAAATTAAACTTCAATCAGGCCGAAGATTATCAGTAATCTTGATAATAAGTGACGGATTATTTTCTTTTAGATACAATCGGAACCACTCATCTAATACTTGATTTGGTGATTTGAATGATCTTGCCTTTAGGGGATTAATGTTATAGAGATAGGTAACAGCCATTATAGTCTTTACTCAGAGCTTGATTGACAATCCTGTGGATAATTGCATTTTGATTTGCTTAGTTACCAACTCTTGCTCCGCTTGCTCAGCTCCTCCATTAATCTCGTAAGTATGGCTAGGGGAAAGTTCAAGCTCGATTCCCTTAATCTCAATCCATTTTTCAAATACTATATAATCTATAATTCCGATAACAGAGGTGTTGTTGTTTTGTTTGATTACTACAATCGAAAGTTTGTACTTTCTGTAAACTCAAGCAAAGTAACTCTGGATGATTAGGAATATTTTATCATGGGTCCTTCTTACCAAGAAATAGCTAAATAGCTTTCCGCTATACATTTCTTTAATAACCAACAGCCATATTGCTCCGTTAAATACACAAGGAAAGTCAAACAAGTCCCATTGTATCTTATAAAAAGATCTGGGTGGTTGACAATCACTAGATACTTTGGAGATCACCTGTTTTGCATATGTACATACACAATCAGAGCATTCTTGTCTCAGAGAGCCTTTGATCCTTACTCCTCTCACAACAAATATCAGGTATTCAAGCGCTTCCTTTTTAAGATATCCCGCTCTCTCATACCATAATTCTGCTTGATCCTTCCTTGGGATTAGAGTGTCCCTTGATTGTCTAAAGGATTTGTTGATCTTACGAGAAGCAATAGGATACATAAGATTACAATTTGAAATTGGAATAAAAGAATAAGAAAAACAAGGCTTCATTTCTAAGAATACAAAATTGCTGTATTTAATACATTGTGCACATACCTCACTCTCCATCATATCCCCAAAGCGTAAAGTAGCATCGAAACCATTAAACCATAAACCTAGTTTAAATAATCGTGCCTCGAAAACAATATTGACATAGAAACCAGAAATCAGAACAATATCTATAAGGATCAGATCCTTACCATTAAGAATACTTTTCATCGTTTTCTAGCCTCTTCCGACAATTTGGTAGGATACTAATCCTGAGTCCACCTAATCATCCTCGAAGGATTGATAATATAATTGGTTATCCAAAAGAGATATATCATTGACAACATGCAATGCTCTATAGCTATCAAGGAGGATAAAGTCATAGAATTCAAACTCCGGTTTTGAAGTCGAGTTGGTTGCAAATACCTTTAGCATGATAACACCTATAAATTTGTCTGGCATTCTGGTAATAGATAAAGTGGTATTATAAGATGATTCTTTTATCCATCCCTTACTCCTAAAAATGTTATAAAAGTACTTCCACTCGTTTATAATCCTTTACCTAATCTCTTTGATCTGATCTATGGAAAGAGTTGTATTTGAATAATCAACACATTTCCCAATCAAAGCAATTTCCACTTTGCTATAATTCTCAGGATCCCATTTATAAAAGTTACACCTTTATCTATCTTTCTTAGATATACAAGGACATTTTGTTTTCCCAATGTTTTTATCAGAATGGGAACCCTTGGATTAATCTTGTGAAATTCCTTTGAACAGAATAAATGATTTAGGCTGCTCGATAGTATAGATTCCTTTTGCTTTAGGTAATGCAGTATCGCGGCTTACAATACCCCCGAATATTATAACTACCTGTTGAAGCATCTAACATTTTTAATTTAAGTAAATCTTTTTATCGATTTTATCGATTTTGTGTTGAGCTTATGAAGGTGCCATCCTAATCCCAATAGCATTGAGAAAAGTGTAGGTGGCTAATAGTCCATAAGTGTTTGAAAGTCTATATACGGATACCTTTAAATAGGCAATACAGACAAAAAGACCATTGTCCTCCGCAAGGAGCCCGGCTGGTTCAGTGGTAAAGTGATCGGGCCACTCTCCCACTGTTCTACGACCTAAGGCTATAGCGACGAATATGGGCCAATCCCCATCTTTGGGATCCACATGGATCCACTCTATATGCCGCCTCATAGGCCACCTTAGTGTGGACCTCATAACACAGCTCCTCTGAGCTTCGACAATCTACCGCTAACCCTAATAGAGCTTCTCTATTATGGGCCGCAAAAGCGATCGATCGAGTGCTGAGGAGGAACTAGTGATCCCCCCTCCAGCCACCACCACTGCGCCTATGCGCCACTCCGCTATCAAGCAGAACCACCGTTCCGGCCGCTCCTCTTGAGCGGCCTAATAGCCGAACCCTCCGCTCCTCTGGAGCACCATCACACACACACCCGCTTCTTTGAAGCGGCACACCTGTACACACCGCTCCTGTCCATAAAACATGGTTCTATGACAGAAGTAATTGTACAATCAGAGCGCTCCTCTCCATGAGCAGAAGGAAGCGCTAGGAATATGGGGCCAATCAAATAGCCCTATTTGCGAACATTACACTGGCTTGTTTAGGATATATAGAAGGAACTGGGTTTACCCTATGAGGTTTTACTAGCGTGCGCATCAGCGCCTTTCTGTATTTGTAACTCTAGATCTAGTCACGTCTTTCATACCCCTCGGGAGGTCCTCCACAAGACGTTAATCACTATAAATAAATAAAAATAAATAAATAAATAGGCAATACCCCAATTCCGAAACTATTTGATCAAATCAATTCATCCACTGAATATCTGAGCAATCAGTATACAATATTCAAACTGAACAATTATTTCAATGATTTAATAAGATGGTACCAGTTTGTTATAAAGCGAAAAAATTACTTTATAAAATAACTAAGCCTTTAATCCCTTATTTAAAAAGGATAGTTCCATAAAATAAGCTGAATCAATGGTTGATTAGATCTATTTATAAACTTATCAATAGAATTTATACTTATCATTATATATCATTTTCTCATTACAATATAATCTATCAAGAATAATAAACAAGGGAATTATATTGATAATGGATATAGATATAGGCTCAGATAATGATGGAGAAGTAATTAGGTGATTAATTGATTTCTTTATTTCTATATCCCCATCTTTGCTTTTTCATTTAAGATACTTAGTATAGTATTCAACAAGCTCTATTTTATAGATATACTGCTTAACCCTATCCTATTCCTATCGAGTGCTCTCGAAAGTTGAAGAAATAGATAGAGCTGCAGTCAGCTAATCGATCACTTCGAATAATGATTCTAAGAAAAGAAAGGCTAAAGGATTTGTCTTTAATAGAAGTTCAGGATCAATCTTATCCCAAATATCTTCTAACTAATATTTAACCCTAAAAGCATTATACTAGACTGGCCAATCCGATTGGGTAGTAAGATATACTGATAGATATGTATATTGCATTGATATGATTGATCCGGGTATTTGGATAATGAAAATTTGGATTTTCAGATATGAATCGTAATATACCCACTTTTGATTACAAAAGTGGTTTATAACAAGATAACTGTATTTAAACGCGAACCGGGCTTATAACTATTGTACAGGACAATAGTATATCACGATGGAGGGGAATGATTGGACAATAATGGTATAAGTATAAGAATGTGTATATCTCCTCATCTATAATTAGAACTGATCTCTTCTTGTAGAGAAGAGATCGGATTATATACTAAGTAATCTTTGGGTATCGATTATGGGAGCGGTGATTGGTCCTGCGGTCAATCTGGTTATCGTTGTTCCGCTTCGGAGTATTCTATATAATGAATACCTGACCATCACATGATCTGATCCACGTGGTCTACAACACCGTTTCCGTTACATTTATATATTTGATATTAAATTCATACTTCTTGAGATCTGTTTGGAGGCCAGTGGACTCAAGTCATTCGAGGATATGCTTAATGTATTCTTTGTATTCATTTTCGTTTTTAGAATATATAAGAATATCATTGAGGTAAATAGTATAAAAATCATCTAAATAGTCAAATAGGATATTGTTCATATATTGTTAATAAATCACAGGGCTATTTGTTAGTTTAAAAGGTAAAACTTTGCATTTGTAGGAACTATATTGAGTATAGAAAGTAGTGTATTCTTTGAAAACTGGATTTATATAAATACAATGAAATACTTATCGAATATCTAATTTGGTATATATCTTTATACCAACAAGTTGTACAAGTATTTCATCAATAAAAGATAAAGAGTACCTATCTTTATATATTAAAGAATTAAATAGTCAAAAGTCTATACAAAACCTTAAGCTTCCATTCAGCTTTCTTACAAAGAAAATCGGTATTACAAATAATGCTTGACTGAATTTTATAAATCCTTTAATAAAGTTTTTTATAATATATTTTTTAATAATCTTAAGCTATTCAAATAATATTTTATATAGGGAATTGTATTTGAAAGCTTTTTTACCTTTTTCTTCAAATATAATCTTGTAATTGTATAATCAGGAAAGAAATAGAATATTGAACTTATATTTAGAGAATGCTTGGTAATATTGCTAGTAAATTTTAAAGATCAAAGACTCCATCTCGATATTTATAATAACACGATTGAAAGTAGCGATAATTTCTGATTTAGAATTATTTAAGGTAGTAATTGCAATTGAGATTCGATGATTGTTGTTTTGATTAGATTTGTAAATCGAAATAACATTATCAATCTTTGTATATATAACTATAAGATCTCATAATCCTTGTTTCTCTTACAAATAAGTTAAAATTGAATCGGCTTGAATATATAAATATCGAATATATTAAAGATATAAAGCGGGAGGGATTTGTAAATAGATTAAATAAAGATTTAATTGAAAGTAGATTTCTTTTTCAGATTAACTAAAACCTAAGCTTCAATCATATCTGAGATTATTATATTAATCTTTTGGAAGAAATAATAAGTATTTTAGATACAATTAATACTATAATCAATTATCCATTATTAAGTTGGTGGTATATCTCTTTTAATTGGATATTCCGATTGTCAGCATCTTTTTATTTCAAATAATTGATTCTGGATTATTGAAGATTGTTTCTGGTTAAAAATATATTTTTTGATAAGAAAATAATAAAAGAATATTCGAAAAATTATTCAAAGCATCGATTAAAACAATCGACTTTAATTCGAATCTTTATTAACCATTTATAATCTAGGATTATATTATATAAACCTAAATTGATAATAAGAAATAACAAATAAAACTATTATCGAGTATCAATCATGAAATTAAGAAATATGAAATAAGTAATAGCTTCATTTTGTACACCATTATAGCTTTTGACTTTAATTGGTGATTTGAATAATATGAAGTGGAGTTTGAATATAGAGAATAATAATAAAAGAAGTATCTTATCAATAAAAACGAAGCTATTCGCTCTGGAATTTATAAGAAATTGAATATTATATAAATATCCATTTTTCGAAAGTATATATAATAAATTTATAAAATCATTTCCCATTAGTTTTGTTAAATCAAGGAATCTTATATCCCGGATTGTATTTAGAAGGGAACTTCTATCTAAACATATTGATTTAAATATTAATCTTTAGCAATACAAGCAGATTCGACAGCTTCCACTTGTATTTCTTAGTTTATATCCTCCTCGATATTCTCTTTTATATTATAGAACTTTTTGTTTTCTCTAATCTCTTGGATCTCGGCTATAGCATTTATATTACTTATATATAGCATGAAACTATAATTCATTTCTAATATAAAGGCAATAATATTATAATTGAAATTGTTTTCTAAAAATAGAATATTATTTAACTTAAAGGTTTCTATATAGCCAATAAAAATACGAAAAGGATATTGAATATAAAACTGAATAGATAGATTCGAATTATTTGATAAGTGGAAAGTGCTTCTAGGGGTAATCGATGAATCGGTGTTACTAGATAGCTTTCTAAAAGGTATTTCTTTAATTATTCTATAACGATTACATTCTCAAAGCGTAACTTCGAGTTTATCGATTTTAGTAAGCTTAATAGCTAGATTCTCGATAATATAATATTTGTTGATATAAAGGTTAATAGTTTATTAAAGGAAATCGGATATTTTTCTTTCCAGATTGCAAAAGAGAGTTATCGGATTGGTGATTTCCACTTGTATAACTAATAATCTAAACCTGCAATACTATACTAGGAAGTTTTTTTGTTGAATATTATTAAACATAATCCAGTATTCGTATTCAATTCGTATATGATCGGTTTTGGCCGGATTCTTGTAAATAACTACAAGTTGATTAATCAATTACTATCCTATCAAACAAAATACTTGAGTATACAGCGAAAACATATATTTTTATACCTCTCCTTCTATTTAATCTACTATATAAGATTGTTGTTACACTTCCGAGATAAACGAATTTTCATAAAGTTCGAGTTGTTTAATAATTAATAGCTGTTAGAGACTTGCTTTCAACTCCATATTATCTTTAAGTTTGAATAAAAGATTAATGAGCTTCGGAATATACAAACGCTTTATTGTAGTGGTAAATGAACGAGAATAGAGTATTCGATAAATTTGTGGGTTATTTAGCAAAACGATTAGATTTGAAAGGGGTCTGCTATTAATACTCAAAAAGGATCGTCACGAAAACTGACTTTATAAATAAAGATTTTTCTTGTTCTTCCTTTTCCCAATAATAAAAATACTCTTTCAATAAAATCAACTAAAATATTAGGAATCCGGATTTCGCGATTTGCAAGGGAATCTGCGTGATATTGCTATCGGTATCTTGAAGGTTGAGATGGATAAGCGATATTAAAACTATATTATAGCAATTTGTTTTTGAATCTTGCGATTTTGTTTTGTAAGTTCTCAAAATCTTTAAAGATCAGCATTTGTTCTTTTTATAACGGGAAAGTATACATCGACATACTACCCTCGAGAATTAATACCTCAATTGAGGAGTCGTTTTTAGGCTATTTACCCTTTCCACATCTACCAATATTTACATTAGAACTGTAAGAACTATAACCATCGCTCCATTGAGATTAACTATCATCGACTGGAGGTGCTCAGCCAACAAGAAGGGGAGAGCAATAAAGTCCCTTTGAGGTAAATAGATCGAATATAATAACAATACTTATAACTCTATATATTAGAAGTTTATTATCTTCCATCAAATAGATTTATTCGGAATCAGCCCTTTTCCTATAAGTAATATCGAATATCCTCGATATACCCAAAAAGATATTATGGTTATAAAGTATTATTTGATCAGCCACCAAATGACCATACAATTGTATAATGAATTATAAATAATATAACACTTTGCCTTAAAAGAACTACAAGAACAGAATACAATTTATTCTTAGAATTTATAACTACAGAATCAGAAGCAAAGCGCTTATAGAGCGCTCCTATATACTAGCTATATACACGTGATCGTACACATACGCAAGCGCGCACGTGAGCGATCGCAGCTGCGATTGGGTGCGATCCGTGACACTCGTTCGCTTAATAGTAGTCAAATGAGTGTATTCGGCTTCTAAGCTATACTCGCTTAAATTGCGGGGCTTCTCGAAATCTCACTCCTCTTATGTGATACGAAAATGTAAGGCCATTAACTAGAGGGTATTATTGGTGATGCTAGTGCATTATAGTGTGTTTATGGAGGTGCACAAAATATATAACAGGGTTAAAAGATATAAAGAAGGTAATTAATGTGTAGTTGATGCGAAAAAGAAAGAGGAAGATATATATAGTGTATCACGCTAAAAGTGATATCACCGATAGCATTAAGCTAATTGGGTTTATATAGGCATATTCTCTCGTAACACACCCCCGAGATTGCTGACTAGCTGGTTGTAGGCAGTAATCTCTGTACTAGCCTCATTGAGTCATAAATACGCAAATCTCTTCCTATCTCTATATGATGCTAAATCTAGGTTCTCTTTTGATTGGATATAATTAGTATTAGGTTCTCTCTGGATATATCTAATAGGCTAAGCGAAGATAGTGGGGCAACAGAGCAGGGTCCTCACATTAGCTCCAATAGGCCAAGATCAGATGACTAATATGGGTTTGTTGAAATACCCTCTTATAAGTGGGCCTACGAAAAACCATTACAAGAGAGTACAGTAAAGTGAAGAATTATGTCACTGCGCTATAAACACATACCGGGCTTATAACTATCATGCTAAAAGTGATATCACCGATAGCATTAAGCTAATTGGGTTTATATAGGCATATTCTCTCGTGACATAGTGTATATGTGATCTTAGCATGAACGGCTTGTTCTCAAAGTAGATTCATGGAAATCTATCTTCAGTGTAAATCTTTAATCTATTTGATTATGAATGTTCAATCTAACATTGATGTGTTTTTATGATAGGACTTACAATCTATCGATATTCATTAGCGAGTAGTATCTAAAGTATCTGAAGTATCTGTCTGAAAGTTATCTAAGAACAAGTAATCATTGCATAACATAGACAGAACAAATGTATCAAGGAATTTATTTGTGTTTTATTACAAGATAGTATATTTTTATATTAATCATTAATTGTAGATAGGAATTTTGACTATTGTCATCTGAAGTTTAATGTTTGTAGAAGATAGTTATCTCATAACAGCTCTGTAGATATATTAATAATATTGTCTAAAGATACAAAGATGTAAAGTCAAGATCATTCCGTGGATTACAAAACTTCAGATTCAACTTTGGGATCTCACTCGAGAGAAACAATTGCTTTTTAGAACAAGAAAAACACACTCACAAGGTCTCGGCTCATAAGACACAGCTTAAAGATAAAAGAACTTTGTAAAACTTTCGAATTTTGTAATGTTAAAGACCTAAATCTATGGCCGAGTGCCAGTAGAGTAAACTCAACTGTCAACTTGTTACTAAAGTTCTAATAACTATCGCCGAAAGACATGTAGTAATCTTCTAGCTGTTATGAAGACACTTAAGACATTTTAACTGAGTTTGAGGGATATAAGAGAATCTTTATCTAACTGTAAGAATGCCAAAGACACACCAAGTAGTTTCCATAAGGTTAAGAGAGAAATAGATCCATTATTTGACAAATTAAACATATCCATCAAAGCAATTAGATGGATACAATTACCAAGTAACAAGATGACTCAAAGACAACAGATACAATTAGACAACTCTCATCTCAGACTCACAGAACTAGATTATCCATAGGAATAAAAATCCAATTAGTTGTTTCCAAGTCACATGATTGATAAACTTCCCATCAACATAATGTCTCCCCCTCGAGGGGCATTTCTGCTAAGCGACTAAGCAAAACCTCTTATTGGTGCAATAGTTGAATTAATCAAAACACATGCTAATTCACGTTTCTTGTTACCTTACTGCATTTCTTGACCTACTTTGAACTCTTCAGCAACAACAAAGATTAAAAATTCGAGTATTTACTCGAAATTCGACATTACTCCCACGCAATCTTTGATTCTTGCTGTTCTGCTTCCTTTCTCTGTTTTTACCTTGCGCCTCTGCCATCTTCGTGCTTCTCCATCACCGCATTGCCTTCCTGGTTCTTTCGGTGCTTCGTCCTCCTGCTACAATGGCAGATATTCAACCGTAAGAGCAACTGCTTGATTTATTCGATTTATGCAACCTTTTATACTAGATTCAACGTTTGATAATAACCTAGATACTGAGCTAATTATTTTAATTCATCTAGCCAATTGCCTGCTAGTGGTGATGATTCTGGTTCCGATGCAGGGTACGTATTATACCCTACTACTACTTCTTCTTCTTCTTCAATGCGCGCCATCTACTTGTCAATTTCTACAAGCTAGACCTAATCCTTTCATCGATTTCAACCGATTCTACACAATTAAACTAACTAATGTCTCAAATAGCCCCCCGGTACCCCTGGCACCCACCGAACCCACCCCAACTTGTGCGCGCTGCGTGAAGAGAATGGTCCTCGATCCTACTAAGAGCTGTGTGCTCCATCAACAAAGCCGGCGTGCTCGAAAAATGAATGCCGATACGAAGTGCACATACTGCCAGTGCCAACGGGCAAGATGTTACAAGTGCCCTTCAGCACTCAAGCCGGAGATTTTGGAGCTTCAACAACGAGCCCGGGACTACAATACCTGGGTCGATGGACAAAACCTACTTCCGCCTGCTCTTCGTAGCACCTGGGTCTTGCCAAAAGAGAAGATGCCGACTCAGTGCCCCACCAATGCACCAGATGTTTACAAAGAGCTACATAGGGCTCAAAAAGTGGTTATGAATGGGATTCCCAGAGCCCAGAAGGGTATCTCTGGGTGGAAAACCATGAGGAAAGGTATCAAGCATGAAATCATGGGACTGAATCCTGTGGTTAGGAATGGTGACAACCGTGGCTACTGGTGGTAAATGGGGGTAGATAAGGCCTTGGGAACCTATTTGAAAGTTACCTAAGGGGATGGGTAGATAGAGGCTTGGGAACCTGTAAGTTACCAAAGGGGACGGTTGAGTGGAGTGGAGCGGAGATAGAATGGCTTGGGAACCATAAGTACCTGTAGGATAGATAAGGGAGATGGATGGATGGGTGTATATGGGCATCGTATGGATGCGGCGGGGGAGGCCAGCAAAGACGAATCTCTACCTGTACGTGGTGCTGGCTACGAACCTGAGTATGACCTACTTGTACTTACCGACGTTGTCTTCGGATTACTGTTGCTTGTATGTATAATTGGTCATTAGTCAGAGCCAAAGAGATAGCATAAGGTAGTGTATATGAGTAAGATGAGACAAATGGAAGGGAGAATTGATATCGCTCGCTCTTTATCCAATTGATTTGGTAATCAAGAGATTTAAAAATGAAGATGTGGATCCTTCACATCCATTTATCCTTGACAATGAGGGTATGGCTATAAGGGATCCAATTCGAGAGGTTCGGATCGATGCCATTTCGTTGGATTGATCATGGCGGGCAGATAAACCAAATGAGCTTGACTTCATACTAGTGGCTCGTTGATGAAAGGCAAAACATAGACATGGTAGACATGGTCTGTATTTAATGTTCATTCAATCGATATACAACGTTACATACAGGGCCCAGATGGCAACTGAGCCAGTGAAAGATGTCATTTGAGTGAGTTTGGAGATTGATTTGAATTTTTGCTTGAAACGGAAAGAATGTTTATGGTAGAGAAGATTTTTGAAGAGCATGTCAACGCAGTTTTAAAAGGAGTATGAAGCACGCGGGATTGAGTATCGTCGTGGAGTAGACTTGAGATTGGTTGTAAGATGAACATTTGGGCGAAAGAATTATGTAAACTGCTGTCAACATTATCATCAGGTGATGAATACAGGATCAATTTATTGGCAAGCAGTTGGTTATTTGAAACAATCTTACATTCTTCAATTCTCGCCCAGTCATTGGATAAGCAAAAGCTCTGCTTGTTATGGTATTGTAAAACACCTATCCGCCCCCAAAACGCCATAATGATGCTCCTTTCCCGTCAAACTCCCTTTTCCATCTTACAGGATCCGACCCACCTTCTTTACGCTTTCTTTGGCAAAGCAGGTGGACCCATTTTACCAGCACCAGAATCTACTTTCTTGGGAGGAGGTCCCATACTGCTATCACCACCATTGCCAACTTGAGTAAATGTTCCACCTTTGAACCATTTATCTTCTTCTGCTGCCCTCTTTCTCTTCATTTCTGCTACTCTCTTTGGATCTACCAATTCTAATCCTTGAACTGGCGTAAATGCCAAACTACTAGCAGTTCCTGCACTAGCTCCAGTACTAGTACTTAATCCTCCTACACCTGATGCTCTTAAGCCTTTACCCCGTAAATCTATATTACCAGCCGATTGACCAAATCCTCGAAGTGATGATGCAGAACCACTCATAGGAGTTGAAGTACCCCAACCTTTGTTCTTTGCGGAAAGTTTGGCCTTTGTACGTTGATCTATTTGAATATTTCGGATACGACCGTCGTTGCCTTGTCCAATCATACCCATACCCTTAGTTCCATCACCAGTACCATAACCAACTTCTTTCTCTTCCTTTCCAAATGCCATTCTATTTTGTGCTTTTCTCAGATCGGTCATCGCAGTTGCCGCCTTGGCTAATCGAGCACGTCGACCACCACGTTTGCGTGCAGGTTTATCATCTGGAGCTGGCAATGCGCGAGCACCTTTATTTGGAGGGGGCTCAGTGAGCTTTTCGAGTCGAGTGATACATTGTTCTTTCAATTCTTCACCTGTAGAACCATCTGGACTATTATGAACGCGATCAACTCTTGCGGCTAGGACAACTTTAGCGGAGACAATACGCATAGCTTGTTTCTTAAGATCATTGGGAATTCCTTGAATGATAGGAGAATGATAAAGAAATCCTTGTTGGCGAACTCCGACATTAGTAGCAAAACCCGTTCCGGATGATTTATTGGATCCTAGAGGAGGAAGATTGCATGCAGGTGTCTTTGCTAAGCCTGTCAAACCTCCAGCGAAATTGAGTAGTTGTGCCGCTGTAAGAGATCCAATGAGGGCTGTAAGATTTGGAGCGAATAAGTTCATGCGTGATTGAACATAATCAGTTAAAGTCTTTTTCGCTTTGTCCAATGCAAGAGTCATATCACAAGCACGAAGTACTCTTTCAAGTTCATGAGGTGACATTTCTCGACCCTTTGTAGTGGTTGCCTCGACCGTAACAATCATAACAGATGGACCATCCAAAACGGATCTCAGTGTAGCACCAAGTCGATTATCCTTCGATGTTTGAAGCGTCTTGATATTTTCCGAGTCCATAGGTCCATTCCCAATAATAGTGACAACTTTAGCATAGTCCAGTGGATTGGTGACCAATGTTTCCAATTCCGGAAATCGAATCGAATAATGATCTCGTATGAACTTGTGGACTAGGATAATTTCACTATCGATAGATGTCGACAAAGTGTTTGCTTGCGTTAAGAGATGATATTCTGGGTTGTCTTCGACCGAGCCTACGAAGGTTGTTTGTTTATCGGGAGGTAACGATTGAAAATGTGCGATTTTCTGTCAAATCGAGGAAAGAGTCAGGGCTAAGACACGAAAGAGTAGATGTAAACCATAGGTCTCCAAGTTGAGAAAGGGAGAAACATAATTCTACTGACCTCTAAAACTGGTTCCAACGTTTTCATCAAACCTGCTACACTCCGCACATCATCCACTCCACCAAGTTGCATCTTTTCAACTTTCGCTTTGGTCGCCTCCTCATCTTCTGCAGTATCGATAGCACCACTAGTCATTCCTGCCATCTCATCATCCTCGTCGACTGCTTCTTCATCGCCATCGAGCTCCATTTCGCTTGCGCCTGAAAGTCCTGTCGCGTTCCCATTCATGCTCAGGGCGACCTCGTCAGGGTCGGCAAAAAGGTGTGCATTATCCTCCCCTTCACCTTCGGATCCAGAATCCTCAAAATCTTGCAATAATTCATCTGCGAGAGTCGACATCTTAAATGTAATGCTGTTTGCTGTAGTTGGCGTGTGAAGGTATAGAAAATCGATTAGAGAAGAGCTCAAGCCGGAAAGGCGGCCGCTAGCGTAGGTACAGATAATATTACTAATCAATCTTTTTGACTATCGCGACACCTTCAAGTCTTGAACGCGAACCAGAATCATACCAACTGTTTCGTCAAGAGATTAAACTCTATCGCCACCATGGAGTCTGAATATGAGAAAGCTCGAGGACCTCCAAAGGTCAAAAACAAGGCCGCCAGTGCCATCCAAATTTCAGCAGAACAACTTCTACGAGAAGCTGTTGACCGTCAAGAACCAGGACTTCAAGCACCAACTCAGCGGTTTGCTGATCTCGAAGAGCTTCATGAATTCCAAGGGAGGAAAAGAAAAGAGTTCGAGGACTATGTGCGGAGGAATAGGATTAATATGAATAATTGGATGAGGTATGCGCAATGGGAGTTGGAACAGAAAGAATTCAAACGAGCACGATCCGTTTTTGAACGAGCATTAGATGTCGACTCAACATCTGTCACATTATGGATTCGATATATCGAGGCGGAGATGAAATCGCGGAACATAAACCATGCCAGAAATTTGTTGGATCGCGCCGTCACTATTTTGCCTAGAATTGATAAATTGTGGTACAAGTATTGTTACATGGAGGAAATGCTTGGTAATATTCCCGGTACACGACAAGTCTTCGAAAGATGGATGTCTTGGGAACCGGATGAGGCAGCTTGGAGCAGTTACATCAAATTGGAGAAAAGATATGGCGAGTTTCAAAGAGCTAGGGAAATCTTCCAAAGATTTACCATGGTACATCCCGAACCAAGAAATTGGATCAAATGGGCCAGATTCGAAGAAGAGTATGGAACTAGTGATTTGGTTAGAGAGGTATTTGGCACAGCTGTCGAAGCTTTGGGTGAAGACTTTATGGATGAGAGACTCTTTATTGCATATGCGAGATTTGAGGCAAAGTTAAAGGAGTACGAACGCGCAAGAGCCATTTACAAATATGCCCTCGACCGTATGGCACGATCAAAGTCTATTTCCCTCCATAAAGCTTATACGACTTTCGAGAAACAATTCGGTGATCGTGAAGGTGTGGAGGATGTAATTATCTCAAAACGTCGAGTTCAATATGAAGAGCAGGTAAAGGAGAATCCCAAAAATTACGATGCGTGGTTCGACTATGCCAGATTAGAGGAAACTTCAGGGGATGTCGATCGAGTTCGAGATGTTTATGAGAGGGCCATTGCTCAAATTCCACCAACTCAGGAGAAGAGGCATTGGAGGCGTTATATCTATTTGTGGATTTTTTATGCTATTTGGGAGGAAATGCAGTCAAAAGATGTTGAGCGAGCGAGACAGATCTACCAAGAGTGTCTGAAATTGATACCCCACAAGAAATTTACATTTGCCAAGATTTGGCTCATGAAGGCTCAATTCGAGATTCGACAACAGCAATTACAAGCCGCCAGAAAGACTTTAGGTCAAGCCATCGGAATGTGTCCTAAAGATAAGCTTTTCAAAGGTTATGTTGAGCTAGAGATCAAACTTTTTGAGTTCGTGAGATGTCGTACCCTTTACGAGAAACATATCGAATGGAATCCAGCTAATTGCCAAGCCTGGATTAAATTTGCTGAACTGGAACGAGGTTTAGATGATCTGGAACGTACTCGTGCGATATTTGAATTGGCAATCAGTCAACAAGTTCTTGATATGCCGGAATTATTATGGAAAGCCTATATTGACTTTGAGGAGGAAGAAGGCGAGTACGATCGTACTAGACACCTATACGAGCGATTATTGGAGAAGACAGATCATGTGAAGGTCTGGATCAGTTATGCACATTTCGAAATTAACGTTCCAGATGATGATGAGGAAGAGACAGAGGATGAGGAGGAGAAACCAGTTAGTGAAGCTGCAAAAACACGTGCAAGGAAGATCTTCGAACGTGCCCTTAAGAGCATGAAAGATAAGGATCTTAAGGAAGAGGTATGTCACACACTTGATCCACATTTTCTAACACAATATCTAACGAATTCACAGCGTGTTTCTCTCCTCAATGCTCATCTTTCCTTTGAACGTACTCATGGTACAGAGGAAGATATCGAGAAAGTACAGAAACAAATGCCAAGAAAGACGAAGAGAAGAAGAAAGCTTGATGATGATAGTTATGAGGAATATGTCGATTACGTTTTCCCTGCCGATGATGAACAAACGAAGAAATTGTCGAATTTCTTGGCAATGGCTCAAAGTTGGAAACAAGCTGGTGGAACGATTAGCGGTGGCGGAGATTAAAATAAATTTTAATGACGAGGTTGGAAGAGTCGAACAAAATTGTGTATGTATACCTAGGCCGCCATCAAATGAACTGACGATACTTAATGTATGGTACGTTTGAAAATATCACCCAGAACATTTTCTGCATCAGTGTATGTTCCCATGGTTTCTACTTGTTTGGACGCTTTTAGTTTAATTTCATTAAAGTCTTAGCATTATTTGTTTCGGGTTCAAAGCGAATAGACATTCACGTTGGGTGGACTCATTGGCATCAGAAGATTGACAACATCTGGAAGAATCTTCAGAAAGGATTCGGGGTTCTCTCTGAAATTCAGATCGCCAAGACCATTTCGACCCAACAGTAATTTGATCATTCAAGATTGGCATTATTATCAAACGGCTCCCGAGAGATTCTGGCCACCAACAAGTCGGTGTCATTGTGCAGGATAGAGTTGGAGAACGTAGTGGTGATTGTTTAAGGTAGGCGGAGAGAAAGATTGAGTGATATTTGTCCGGATAACTCAAACAATCTTCCAATCTTTGTTGGATTTAAAAGTGTGGTAGGTAATGAAGAAATGGATCTACAACCCGAACGATTCAAAATATATAACTTTTCATGTTCACAATTTGTTCTCGATCTTGTCACATCCCATAGATCCCTGTTTCGATAAAGCGTCCTGATTATTCTTCATTCACCTTTCAATAACTCGACAAAGCTTTCGCCCTTAATCTTGGACCGTACCGCCATATACCCAACGGTGCTGTTATGCCAATGGCAATAGCAACAAACGCCAATGTGCTATTTCCCCACCCATGCCCCAACACTTGATACATCTTCGGCGCAAACAAAGGGAAACCAAAAGCAGTCAAGCTGCGCAGAAATTGTGATGCAGCAGATGCTGAACTCGTATGGTCTGGATATGAATCGATAACGTATGCTTGCAATGCTTGTCCACCAATCTGCATACCAAAACATAATACAAAAGCTCCAAGGTCGACGATTATCCAAGGTGCATGCTTTTGAGCTGCCCACCCATACACTAGAAGCCCAAGTGGTATGAGGACGAATGCTGGTATCATGATCGGAACCCGAAATTCCGGCATCTCGACACCATCTGCGCGTTGTTTCATTCTGCGGAAGACGAGATCTAATAATGGCCCTCCAATTTGTGCTCCCACTATTTCTCCAAGGCACATGGCAAGATAATGAAGGCCACTTTTGGAGATAGACTCGTGGTATTCTCCAGTCCAAATATCGGAATAGGTGGAAAGAGTAATATAGGCGATGCCATAATCGAAAGCCGAAAGACAAGCCTGGACTTGAATAATTGGATGGAATAGAAGTAAACGAATGGGTCTAGAAAAACTTCTCATCAATACCCAGGACACTGATCTTCCTTTCCTAAGTGCCTCATCCTCTGTGTAATAACGCGAATTCCCGGTACTGAGCCTGAGCTCTTTAGCTTTATGCCGAAGAATTGTCGGACCATGAGTTTCTCGAAACAAAGGAATCGATATCACGATCATTATCGCCTGAAAAATTGATGTTGACCAAAACATCCACCTCCAGCTCGTATATTCCGTGATGTAACCTCCAATAATAGGACCAGCAGCTGCACCAAGCAGTGGTAACAAGGAATAAATCCCCAGCGATCTTCCTCTCTCATCAGATCTCCAAACATCTCCTAGAACTCCACTTCCTAAAGCATAAATAGCACTAGCACCAAGACCGGCCATCAATCTTGCAGCAATCAATAACCCCTTCGTGTGCGCAAATCCACAAACAATATTCCATATCAGGAACCATATATTGGTCGTATGTAACACAACGCGTCGTCCATATAATTCAGATAGCGGACCAATAAGTAAGGGACCAAAGGCTGTGGCGAGTAAGTAAACGGACATAGCCATAACAGACTCAAGGGAAGTCATGTGGAGCTCAGATGCGACTATGGGAAGTGCAGGTGCCATAATCGTGGATACAGCAATTCGGTTGAATCCGGTGGATGAAAGAACGAGCGTAGTGAGCCATTTCTGGTAGGTCGGCCAGCATTTTGGGTTGGTAGGATCTTGGGGGACGGTAAATGCTACGAGATATTCAGCGTCAGCGTATGTCGTGGAAGTCTTCTCGGAAGCTTTCTCGGGGTCATTCTCAGGATCCATTTTCGAAAGCCTGCGTTATGAAAATCGGGCTAGCCGTCGTGGTAAGCTTTAGTATGAGGTTGTTCGGAATAAATTAAAAGTTAAGCTGATGATTTTTCATTCATGTTATGGTTCATCTCATAGTATATATGCATCTGACGATACTCTAGGAATAAGCTGCTGGGCCTACCTATTCCGTTATCCTAGATCCGTGAGTCTTACACCGGTCTCTGCAAGGAATTTGACAGTTAACTTAGACGAATGGTTGCATGTTTAATATTCATATCCTAGAGAAACTGTCTACGATGCAGAGAACATCTTATCCATATTGCCATATAATTTTTTATAGAAAATCATTCATTTTCCCGAAGGAGGTTTTCCTGCCGAAAAGCTCTTCTATGAAACTACCATGTAATTCTATATTTGGTCATTCGATTTTAGCCTTTTCAAGACTTTGGCTTTTACTAAGAATCCAAAACTCAAGGGCAAATCGCACACCAAAACTTCCCGAGGAGAATTCGTGCTCATTCATCTCGCTTTTGCTCCCACGGAATAAGCGGAATAGCATATACGGAGTACGGAATAACAGTGAGGCGCTAGGACCCACACATGTATCGCATCACGAGAAGGGTGCTAGATATGGCAAGCAATATATTGATCACCGGTA
Organism: Botrytis sinoallii; assembly: GCF_014898435.1. Lineage (NCBI taxonomy): Eukaryota > Fungi > Ascomycota > Leotiomycetes > Helotiales > Sclerotiniaceae > Botrytis > Botrytis sinoallii. The sequence continues at coordinate 2,352,517 of NW_024066034.1, read as the reverse complement.
TCTAAAGAAAATGATTGGATTGTGATCCTCTGATTGATAAGATATGATTAGATTGTAAAATTATCTGATCTTTTCCTTGCATTAACGCTAGGCAAACATGAAGTAGCCGAGCTCTAGACTCCAATTCGACTACCAGCAGCGAGCGACAGCACCTTGCTTTATTGTGGGACAGTTTCGAAAACAGAAAGATCTTCATTATCAAAATCTCATTATTGAAAGATATGTCAGGTTTCAACGTTTGTAGTTGGGCCGATCTAGAAGCCATTAGCCAATCCTACAGCAACGTACATTAGCTAGTGCTATCATAAGATCTGTCAACTTGAGTGAGCTCACTAGAGATTATTATCAAGCATGCATCATTCCCGGTAAGCTCGGAGTTTTCTGTATCTAATCAATCGCCTTTTCTGGGGCGGCGCATTTGATGGACTTTCTCCTGCTTGGCCCTCCTCTCTTTGTCTTTTCAATTCCTCTTCTCGCTGTCTTCTCGACCCCTCTTCTCGCTGTCTTCTCGACCCCTCTTCTCGCTGTTTTCTCGACTCCTCTTCTCGTTGTTTTCTCAACCGCTCCTTTTGTTGCTCCTCGGTCTGCTGCTTTCTGGCTAATTGCTCTGCGGCTTGCTGCACTCTAGCTAACTGCTCTATCGCTTGCTGTACCTTGGCTTGCTGCTCTGCGGCTTCCTGCTCTCTGGCTTTCTGCTCTCTGACAAACTGATTTTTGCCTATCCGCCCTGTGGCTAAGTGCTTTTTGGCTAATTGTTCTTTGGTTGAGTGCTCTTTGGCTTGCTGCTCTGCGGCTTGCTGCACTCTAGCTAACTGCTCTTTCGCTTGCTGTACCATGGCTTGCTGCTTTCTGGCCTCCTTCTCTCTGGCCTCCTCCTGCTTCTGGCCTCCTGCTTTCTGGCCTCCTTCTCTTTTGCTAATTGCTCTTTGGTTTTCTTTCTCCGGTCTCATCGCCATCATCATCATCATCATTATCATCATCATCATCATCATTATCATTATCATCATCATCATCATCATCATCATCATTATTATCATCATCATTATCATCATCATCATCATCATTATCATCATCATCATCATCATTATCATCATCATCATCATCATCATCATCATCATCATCATCATCATCATCATCATCATCATCATCATCATCATCATCATCATCATCATCATCATCATCATCATCATCATCATCATCATCATCATCATCATCATTATTATCATCATCATTATCATCATCATCATCATCATTATCATCATCATCATCATCATCATCATCATCATCATCATCATCATCATCATCATCATCATCATCATCATCATCATCATCATCATCATCATCATCATCATCATCATCATCATCATCATCTCATCATCATCATCATCATCATCATCATCATCATCATCATCATCATCATCATCATCATCATCATCATCATCATCATCATCATCATCATCATCATCATCATCATCATCATCATCATCATCATCATCATCATCATCATCATCATCATCATCATCACTATCACATCACTATCACCATCACCATCATCACCATCATCGCTTTCTGAAATCTCACTGAGAGCTTCTCCCCCTTCAACCCGTTCAAGAATACCTTCCTCATATGTTACCTGTAACTCCGGTCTTGCCCAATCTTGCAAACGTCTATACGTCAAACGTATCGTATCTTCAGCTATTGGTCTTATATGGTCTAATATTTGAGCTGCAGTCCATCTCTTTTCTACGTCCATTTCTCTTGGCTTTTCAAGCTCGTTAGCCAAAACTTTAGAAAGATGTGGATCGCATAAACCCCAATTCGGCTTCTCCTTTTTATTTTGCTTTCCGTCTACTTCAGTTCTCTTTGGTCGTCTACCTGAGTGCGACAGAATGTAAAATGACATCCCGACACACCAAACGTCATATTTGGCACTTAAATAAGGTTCTTCGGGCGCCCCGCACACCGTGTTTCCCGTGTCATGCCAGCGTTGCTCTCCATATGGCACATAGGTGGCTTCTCCGAAGTCCCCAATTTTTACAGTTGGATATGTGTTTGGTTTCCCAGAGTCCTTCAAAAATATGTTGTCCAACTTGATATCAAGGCAAATAACTTGATTGCGTGAGTGGAACTCTTGTTTCTTATTGAGTTCGTGGTCACCATGAAGGAAACTAAGAGCTTCCATTGTCTGCATATAGACATGCCAAATGAACGCTTCTGGTATTGCTGCATGCTTGTATAATTTTGGCATATTTTCTGGTTTGTGAGTCCATACAGAACCTTCGGGCTCTCCTGAGCCCCAGCGTGGTCTATCATAGTACTGCGTCACAATGTTTTCCAAATTTCCCCAATCACAATACTCAAAGATATGGCAGTGGCCGTTATCTTCTGCTTGTTCTAAGTCGAAAAAAGCTTCTAAGTTGCAGATAGAAGGATGACTAGAACGTATGTACTGCAAATAACATTTGGTTTCATTGAACCGTTTAGTCATTAAATGCCGTTCTTTCATTACTTTCGCGGATATCTTCGAAGCCTCAGAAGAAGGTGTGACAGGAGGGGTCTTGGCTCCCCTCCACGCTGGGGGTGTCATCATTGGCTCATCGTCATTTTCTCTTATAAGCCTGCAGGATTTGGGAGTCAGTATTGCTTGTGAAGACTAGGCTTTGGAGGAAAAATGAGGTGTTCGTGTCGTGCAGGGCATTAGAAGAGGTGTGCAAGATGAAATATAAATGTGCTATTTTGAGCCGAAGAATAAAATGAGATAAAAAACCAAAGGGATTAGTGATTGCGTTAATCTTACTGAGTCTTCATTGCATATTGAACCTTAGTCTCAATATTCTCAATAAGGTATACTGCTCCAAAACCGCCCTCGCCGATCTTGCCTATGATTTTGATATTTTTGTTTGTGAACCCTGCGGTTGGTTTTCGCCATTTGTTATGACGAAGAGGCGCAGCTGTTTGATGTATAGCACGCAGAATGTCCACGGCAGCCTGGGTATCTTCATGAATCAATCTTCTCTCGGCTCTTTCTTCTCGTCTTTCCTTATCTTTAGCCATTTTATGCAATAGTTTTTTCTCTATCACACATATGAGGGTTGAAATGACCAGAGCGAGTCTTTAAGTAGTCTTCGAAATAATTGTAAATCGGGTGCACGAAACGAAATACGCAATATTCGTTTTAAATTCATTCACTATGAAATGCCTAATGTGCAGGCCGAGATTTCGAGGAAACCACGTTCGGATTTCGATTTCTTGTCAGAAATTTTGTTAAATCCAACGAGACGACAGGAAAATCAACCTAGAATGCAGCAGATATTCAAGAAGTGGAACAAAGCCACAAAGGAATATCTACGACCTTCGCCCAAAATCTCTATGGTCAGCTTCATTGTACTTTTGTATGGGCTTTGTTATCCAAAAACAATCGATGCTCATGGCATAGTGTTGTTGTTAAGGATTAATGTCTTTGTCAGTTTTGCAGTTGCACAAAATTATGCAAATGGTAAAGATGTTCAATTCCTAAGCCGGAAAAACCAATGTAGCGCCAGTATCCAGAAATTCATAATTACAATACCAGAGAATAATTTGTGAGTCTAGATGGGAGGTGTTGCCTAACAATTTTCTATGAACTTTGACAATCATAGCCTATAACCTACATGATAGCTCGAATTAAGAGCTATGGAGATTGAAAGGTCTTGTTGTATGAATTTTCCAAACTTGATGTAATTACCTATGTATTATCTTGAACACCTAAAACAACCACTGGGTATCCAAAAGGATCGTTTCATGAAGCACATCCAATATTAAATTTCACATCAAGACATATCATTTCATCATCTCAAAGTAAAACACTCCAACTTCTTCGGCCAATTCACCGTCACAGCCTCTCTGTCCATAATTTCATGTGCATAACACTCTCCTATGAAACTCCATCCCCCCTTGCCTTTCCAGCCATCCTCATGTCTTCTCAAAACAACAGTTACCGCATAACCTAGGAGTATAAAAATCACATCACCTTCGTTTGCCTCATTAGGCATCAATCCAAAAAGTTCATTCCCCCTTTTCCCGCTCGTTAAGAAAAATCTTCTCTTCCACACTACCGCTTGTACTCGATCTAAAAATTGAAGCATGGCTGCCGGTGCCTTTTTTTCTAGTTTCATATCATCAGTATGCCAATCTCCTGACGCATCTCGCAGTAAACATACTTCTAGACAATATGCGCAAGCTCTCCGATACCAATTGGACGCATTGACACCATCGGGTCCACGGTCCCCTACTAGAGTCCTCCATAGTGCATCATGTGGCTCATACTTTCCTGTCAAGGGGTCTTTCTTACATCCCCCCATTTTCAATGCTTCAGCTGTAATTATACCTCCAGTCACGGCATCAGATCTTCTATTTATAACATCCAGCTGAAATCCTTCAACATACATGATACCATCGAATTTGTGTCGGAGTTGTATATCCTCCTGCTTCTTCGCATATATAGGTTCTACACCGGGCTCTCCTGGGATGGTCGGATCAATTTCATCGTCCTTAAGATCATAATTGATTTTCTTGCCGAGACGCACAAGAGGTGCTAGTCGAGAGGATGCATTATATTGTGGACGACCTGACTCATCTACAAAACTATCTCCATTAATCCTCCATTTTTTGCTCCGCTTGGCGAGCCAAAAGCATACCGATCAATACTGGTAATCCAAGATGGCATTTTCTCCTTTTCAAATGTGCTTTTGACCTTTTCCCGAGTGTTTTTGAGCTTAAGTCTGGGGGCCGATGGCGACAAAGAATATCGAGGGAGTTGGACATTTGAATACAGTATTCTATGAAATCCGCATAGACATCCGAGAGACACTTTTGGTAATTAGGCTGTATGCGTGGATCCAAAACTGCCATAGAGGGGCTTGATTGTGTGTAGAACAATGTGGTGAATAAATTAAAGAATGGCCATACCACATATTCTAACAAAACCATCAGAATTTTGATCACACCGCGTCGCCTTTCAAAATCTAGCCACCGCCTTTCTGTATCAAGTTTAGAGCCCAGATTCCCAGTATCTTTAGCAATAGATAAGATTGTGAATATTGTATCCCTTGGATCAGTGGCTTCAAACGCGAGAAGCATAGAGGTAACTAAAATTTCCAAACTCAATAATCGTTGCTCGATCCGCCCATCGTCAGATCTGCGGAATAAGCAAGAGGCGGTAGTGACCAGCGTATTAGCACCAAGCGCACGAGCGTCAAGAGCACCGAGATATTCTGTTGGCTTCCTCAATTTCTCAAAGTCGGTTCTCATAGATTTGTTGAGAATCTGCTTCATTCTGGGAAATTTAATCAGCAAATTCCGCCCATTTCATCTCTTGATTTGCATACCGAATCGATGAATTCTTTGCGAGAGCAAGTTCTTGTATACGTATTACCCATCTCCTTATAAACCAATCATTTTTCATAAGATTGATAATAAGCATCCAGTTTTCCCAGTCTTCTTTCTGTCAACGAAGCGATCCAGTACCTGGAGATCTAGAATACTTCTCAATATATTGAATGTACGCTTCGGACCATCAGTCGCGCCCTGCTCATCATTTGTTCCCAACCAAACACAAATGCTCTTAGAAAATATGTAGACTTCGTGCATTCTCGCAACCTGCGCGGCCTTTTCCTTATTATTTACTTGGTTTATGCATATAGCATCACACCATAGATGCACCTCATCTTTCTCCGATCCGAGTTGCAAGAGAGCTTCTCTAAGATTCTTTTGAATAAACCTCGTGCTGAAAGGCCATAAAGCGTCTCAATCTTCGCTAAATTCCTCATTGCTGTATACATAAATTTTGTGCACGGCATCGTCGTCTCCCCAATGGTAAGATAAAGCCGTGTACTCGAGCTTAATAAACTTCGACTTAGAATTTCCGTCACTGTCTGGTAGGGCGCTGGCCATTAAGACGCAATAAATTGGAGAGTCTCTTCTACCCGGTAGGATTTGTAAAAGTCGATGTCCTCGTTGTAATTGATGCCCTTGTATTTGTGATATCCTACTTTTTGCGGTACCACGGAATGTAACACATTTTGTAGGCGATCTCGAAGATTTTTTGCGCGAATCACTGGCTCCTGAAAAGCATTGCATCGACTTCGATGTTGTACTTGCTCGGGTGTTCCTGCTCTGCTTTTCGGATCGGAGTTCGGCATATTGACTGTTCTCATATTGTGACAAGTCCGTTCGTAGGATCAAGATTTTACACTCAATTCTATGTCTAAAGGTTTTGAGGCAAGTAATCGAATTTTCGAGGCTCTGCATTTGTAACACGAAATCACGGAACGGTGATTGCGGAGCGCGACGCCCTGTAGGATTTAGTGTTATAAAAATATCAGCGATGTAAGCATCATGATTGTCAGCTGAGAAATTGGAGGTTTGATACCCCCTCGTTCAAGCCATTCTCTGATATTTCGTTCAAATCAAGGGATCATTTTCCTAGCTGAAATAGATTTTCAGTCTTTTAACAGGGAGTTTTTACCACTCTCTTCTTTCCAGATTTATTGATAGGGAACAAAATGTTCTATTGTACCACTTGCAATGCTATTTGCAGTGAAATGATTGTGAAATAGCAAGTGACTAGATTTTTGCTGACCATTCTCCGCTTCCATCGGGCTTCGAGAAAAACACTCTTCTTCCTTACAAGGCAGGTATCAGACTTCTATTCCAAATAATGACAAGTCGTTTGTTCCTGATCGCGTATCCACGATAATCAGTCTTGCAAGCTGCAATCGACAAGAGATAATATAGATTATCTTCTCCCCCGCTCTACTTCTCTGTAGCTTCAAAGTATTCTGACCACCCCCTATTTGATTTGTTTTAGTATGACCTAATCTTTTTCGATCGAAGAATGGTATCTGAATGAGAAGAACGAAGGAAGTCGACTTACTTAACATTTGCTTTGCGGGGTAATAATACCCAGTCAGCTAAAGACTGCTCCTCGATATTTATGGGCTCCAATGCCACATATGCACATATTCGCCTATCTGGTAATTGTTGGGATGTATTAATCTTCGTTGCCGCTACTATGAGATGATTTGTGACTTCCTCGTCGTCGCACCCAATACCTTGAATTGTTACCCAAGCTCTAAGGACAAGAAGAACACGATATATTTGACTAAGTAGATATGGCTGCCCTAAAGCAACGACATTTATTCCAAATACTAAACAACCAATATCTCTCATAGCTTTCTAACCCTAACCTTGAGGAGTAGTGGGTCCTCTCGTACAGCCAACAACAACCAGACTCCTGGGAGCAAATGAGGTAATCAGTTTTCCGTTAGCTGAAGTGATCAAGAACTCTACTCTTTGCCTACTCGAAGCGTGATTTATAGCGAAACCAATGCCTTAAAATTCGGCCTGAAGATATTTGCATATTAATTGCCGGCTTGAACTAACAAAAGATACTTAGATAAGTTGGATGTGACTTTTATCATGATGTATCTACATGATGCAGACCGAGTGCTCGAATGGGGAGATTTTTTTTGCAAGAGTATTGATCGCCCAGATCAATGTCGCCCATCGTGTGTAACGTGAACACTCAGCCTCAGCCTCAGCACCAGCCTCATTATTTCGACCCATTATCCTGCTTGAGACTCATTGGTATGATAGCATATCAGGAGCATCACAATAGATACAATTAAAGTTCTTTAACAGTCGTAGCAGGTTTGAGAATTGCAGCTTTCACTATCATTGTGTGGTTTCCGTGCAACTTTGATCAGTATAGCCGCCATGAAAATTGGCCCCGTCCTGACAGTGCTATTCCTCCGGCGTCTTATGCGTGATTTGGCAAAAAGAAATTCCAGTAATGCGGCACAAGCTGAATCAGATCACCTTTGACTTCATCACGTGGCGCTTTTCGCATACTCCAAAGCAACTCGAATTCTGATAATAGGCAACTACAAGGTGAAATTAGGGCAATGCAAGCGACATGTAAACGCCTTTCTCTAGTGCGTGGAACTTCCGGAGCAGATTCTGGATTGTCTGCAATTGTCCAATTAAACACAGAAGCAGGTGCAGACCCAATTCTAGGTGAGCAACTCAAACGCAACTACAACAAAACAGCAAAGAGCAGTTCAGAAAGCCCTATCTAAACTGTTCGATTCGCAACCTAGTGTAAATACTTCTGATATATATCAGACCGAGTGGCGAGAGTGCATGGCATCGTGGCAGAAATGCACAGACGATATACCATGTTCTCCGACGTCGAACGCCACGTGGGTTGTTCGGCCAATTGTTATTTGTACTTAACTTTAGCAAGTTCTCTGTGGCACATCCTATCGTTTGGATATTTTTATGGAATCTATTTGAAGCTCTTCACGAACTTGATAGAGCCTTACGTGAGATTTCGGTGCGATAGTGGAATGGAGAGAGATGACTCCATTCGCATACTTGACCTCACCAAGAGAGAGTTGAGCAGAAGTGTTGAAACACTGTGTTTAAATTTACTTAAAACGCGAATTTGAGAGCAACGAGAGTCTTAATTGTCTTATCGAAATACGTTAATCCGTCGATAAAGTGGAAGAAGTGCTGACAGGATTAAAGAAAACTTTCTGGATAATCTCGAGAAGGAAATTGGACCGTAAAGAAGTTAGAGGAAATTAAAAAGGCGGCTCTCCATCTGCCAGACACCCAGGTGCCCCATTCACCACAGTATATTCATAGTCTGCCTATCACAATTAGTGGAACCAGAGGCAGGGAAATTTTGTCTTAAATTCGAAGCCAACTCGTGAGAGGGATTACAAAAGGCTCTCCGATGTAGTCACCTCAAGTAATGTAGCCCAAGAGGATGTTGTGAATGAGCTGGAGTAAATCTAAAATGTTTTTTACACCCGAAGGCTGTTACCAATCGTGAAAGAGACGAAAGGAAAAAGGAGTGAGGGAAGTTTTGTTGAGCGGAGATGAGATGTCTTGATACAGTAGTCAAGACATGGTTTCAATACGCCAGAGAGTCATTATCCAAGTATGGCACGACATACACTAGAGTGGGATGAATATGAACAAAGAAACCAATTTTGAGGGCGAACCTGTTACATATAAGGGCTTCCTGAACTGCTGGACTCCAACCCCAAGACCTCATGTGCGAGTAATACGCTTGGCAGGTGAGACTAACTTCCTGATCTCATTCATTTTCAGAGATGGAAGAGAGAGATAGTTTCCAGTTTTCATGCTAAATTTAATGATTTATTGAGATCGCAGTACTTACTTGTGATATCCCAAATAGATGCCTGAAAAAAAGATACAATTAACAAAGACCAACACCAATAGAAGTAAAACTCTGTTAACCCGCCCAAAAATACATAAAAACATTGAATGAGACCACAACTAATCCTATTTCAAGTCTGACAACTTTGAAAACATGGAGTGAAGAGGTGGCCATAGGTAGAAACACGCTGTAGGCTGCTCAACTATGTTTAGGTTGACCGAAGATAGGCCGGACTCACAAGATCTATTTCGAATCCCACTTTGGATGATAAAATTGGACAAAGTAATCGTGCAACACTTCTTTACAAACTGCTGCTGCAGAGCTAGATACGGTCGTTGACGCTCCATGCTTCGGTGGTAGACGCCTTGTACTACATCGAAGGCTTTCTCTTCCGTATGAGCATGTATAATGTATCATTTTGCTATAATTAGAACCCAAATACCTACTAGGTATATAATGTAAGAAGGAGAGTGTCCTCCATTCGTGCGTACCGATGCACAGTCAGGCTTGAGGGGTACCAAGGTATCAGCCGCCCGAAGTATTGTGATTCCGAAACGAGTAATGATCAAATTTCAGACATGCAACAAGACAACAAAAAAAACAGCCTCAACATCATTCATCAATCTCGCATACACTCGAATAGGAAATGATTGATTTTCAGAGACGCAACAAGATAACAATGTTACCTCAAATTTCGGGCCTAGACCTCCTCAGATTGGGAACACGGAAGGCCCGTGATCAAAATGGGTAATCTCCACAGCCGATCGATTTCAGAAGATCTGCAACAAACTTCACTCGCAGCCGAGCACAGGCGACCCGTCCCGAAAGCGGATTGAATAGAGAAGATCAAGCGATTAGACGTGCAACAAACTTCAAAGGGTGGAGGTTTAAGCAGCAATGATTTGATGGCTCTAAGCGAGCTGTGCAAAACAGGAAAACAAATGATTAGGTTGGACAGCCAAGGCGTATTTCATGTCAAGAATTTGACGGTTTCGTACTTGTGTAGGCGAGCTGTAGCAGAAAGAGAAAGTTTCCGGAAAAATCAAGCGATGAGATTTGCAACAAAGGAAAGAGTATACAAGCTGAGGTATGCAGTTTGTCTGAATTGGGCGACACGGAGACGATCATGATTTTTTAGATGTGCAACAAAGGACTCGTACTCAATATCGGGAAATCTAGTATTGAAATCGTCGGAATCAAATCCTGGTTGGCTTTGACCAAAAAAAAGGTTGTAAGATTGCAACAAAAATATGCCTCCGTTCCAAACGATGAATCTCCGAGTGTATCTAGATTGGGAGATTGAAAAAGACGATCTTAAGATTTCAGATGTGCAACAAAAGGTTGTGTAGTATATTTCTGCTTCGGAGAAGATCTAAATGAGGAGAAGAATGAGGAACATCAAGCCATCAGGTTGGCAACAAAATGATGTGGTGTGGAAACTCATTTCGGACACTGACCAAATCCGGCCATGTTCGAAGGTGATCAAGATTTTTCAGACTTGCAACAAAAGTCTGGGAGAGATCTTCTTCATACTTCACAGTAGTGATTGGAAAAATTGCAGTGGCGATCAATGTAAGATGTGCAACAAACATTCCAACATTTTAATCTCGGAGTCGGCTGTCGCGAGATTGTAAGAATGTTCTCCTTATAGGGGAATTCACGATAGACGATCGTATATTTCAGATGTGCAACAAAAGAGAACGTATCGCTCTAGATTACTAAAGACCCTTTATACCAAGAAATAATATCAACCGGAAAGAGGAGTGAGTATCGTTGATCTTTCCGTAAGATGTGCAACAATCTCCAATTTGTGTCCCTTTCTTCTCTTTAGACCACAGTTTTTCCACTGCCGATCTCCATCCCAAGCCTATAGATATTGCACCCCAGCATTTTCCAATCCAAATAGGAAATAAATGATAGCTGATCACTTCATAAGATATGCAACAATAGAATTTTCTTGCTCGCCTTGCTTGAAATTTGTCCAAAATGGGAGTTTTCAATTAAAGCGTGGTTCCAATGATCTGCCAATGTGGCCTGATTTCTTGGACGAATGGGGAATACGAATTTCATGATTTAGACGAGTCTAGACCTTTCGCTAGCTCTTGCTTATTTTGTACATGAGGCGTCTGATCCCTTCTTTCGGATTCGTTTAAAAGTGGCTTGGTGCTGCACGTTCCTTTACCGTCGGGTTAACACCAATCAAAAGCTGTCATTTTTGATAGAAAGCTGGTTTTCTAGTTCAAATAGCAATTCTTGTCGATATGCAACAAATGCCATGCCCACCACCAAGAATGTCAAAATTCCATGCTTTAGGTCATTTGGAAGCTTTGATTCTTCTACTACACGTGGTCAGTTGTTTGTTTTAGGCGCCTCTAACGAATGTTCGGGATAGCTCGTGGCCCACGGGCTGTAGCTCGTTTGAAACTAATGTAGTCACATTCAAAATATTTGGAATTTGAAAGTATAAATCTAAGTTCAATCAATTCGAAATTTCGAGTTGTTGATCACAAGTTCCCTTTGTTTCCTCCCCTCCTTCATTGTGCGTTGCGTGTGTTGATCATTTGCCTCTTCATAACGCCCGTGTTTGCCGAAGGATGTGCAGTTTTACAAAAAGAAAATTGATTGATCGGCAGAGACCCCGCCAAAGGATGGACAACTCTCGGATAATCGGATTTGAAGCATAACCCTTTGGACGAGTGTGGCCAATTTGCATAACAACCAATTAGAAATTATATATTAGAGATCAAGCTCTTCAGCAAGGGTGATTTAGATGTAGTATTTATTCAGCCAGTTAGAGTGGATTAGATGTCGAATTAGCATACGATCCTGTTTAGCTACGGTGTCGGAATAGGACAATTAAACGACTAACGATGGGATGAAATCATAATATCCTCGTTCAACGACGAGTTAGTCCCATCATTTAAAAGGTTTGACATTCGTAGAACGGATATAAAAATTTCATTTTCTAGTAATGATATACCTTTCTCAAGTATTTATCAATCTCTGAAGTTGGATGTGACACTTCAGATCAACTTCCTTCATCTTTCGGATAATATCATCGAAAGGTTTCCTTTCTAACCTCGTGAAATAAAAACGTGAAGTATTTGATATTCACGTCGTACCAGAATCATGGGTTCGTAGCCTACGATCAAAAGATGATCAACGAACATATGTATCCTGCTGTCGCGTCGAATGACTTTCATGTCGCATCGGCTAGAATTCTTTGTTGCGACCACAAAAAGGTAATGGGAGTGTGCAAATCCAACATGATCTCTCTTGCGATTCCGCGCGGACGTTCTTGAACCTCCAGTTCATGCTGATAATGATTACAAACCATCAATAGTCATGATCGTGAATAAGGTCAACTCATGACCTGATGTGAATTGTTAGAGATTAGCCTATCCACGATGTTCTTTACAAATCAGCATACCTATAATATGTAACTTCGTATATTCCAGAAATCGAATAAAAGTAACAACATTGCAGATGCATATGTGTACTTTCAACGTGGCTTTGGTTTTCGAATTACAACCTTTGTCCCTTCTAATTGCCATCCCACGCTATACGCCTCAGTCAAAACGCTCCAACTAGAATCGGTGAGTTGCTCCAGGCAATCTAAATCGATACTGAGGTACGTTTTCCCAATCGACTTTAATGCATGCAGCTTCATCTCCTCCCCCGCGAATTCCATGATCTTTGCCTTATAACCATCAACCTCTCTCTTTACCTTCCAGAATAGAAAGTAATTATCGTGAGCAATCGCTTTCAAAACTTCATCGACTTTAGGATCTCGCAACCCGAGTGCAAGTCTGATAGAGTATGCCTTTGCCAGATCAGATTGCCTACAAGCCAAATCTAGCACTTGGTATGCTGCAAATTCCTGAAGTTCGGTGCTTGATAGTGGATGTTTTGGGTGCATTACTTGAAGTAGATGGCGCATTGCTGGATGATACGATTCCCAATGTTTCAGCAATATTGACAAGCGTATGCAAAATATATATGCTTGAATGGAGAAATCATCTATTCTTTTCGATGCCACGATTCCTTCTCGAAGTTTTCTCATTCCCATTGTTATAGCATCGAGTTCGTTTGTATCGGGTTTGCCATTGATAAGGTCTGCGGGGTTTGGCACTGTTTGTGTTGTTGGGGCAGCATCGTGATTCGCATTATCTTGAGCAATATTCAGACGTGCAAGCTTCCGGTTTAGTTCATCTCCTCTGCGAGCATCAGCTGCGAATATCAAGTATCGTTCGACTATCTTGTTGTAGAAACGTTCCTGGGTTTTATAGTCAAGGAGCCTGGCGGGGCAGTAAGTCAACAAAGGCGGAGGATAGGATTGGCTGCAAGGACGTACTGCTTATCTCCCTTGGATCTTAAGCCCATCTCCTCGAAAATATCCTGCTTGACGGGCTTTAGCCGACTCCATGATGAGTTACGTCCACCTTTGGTCGACATCGAGACAGAGAACAAGTATCGACAATGATGCTTGTTTGATGTGATGTCTCTATTTCATATGCATGAGTGAAAATGAACACTCTCGTGCTTAGCTTCAATACCCCTCGTCATCAATTGCTGCTTTAAGAAGGAACTCCCAACATTATTTTTGATGAATCTGATAAGAATTTCAGTACCTGGATAATTATCATCCCAGCTCTATCCGTAAAAATGATGGATTTATTGTGTCAAATCGGTCGTTTACTCCTTCAGTTGTGATTTTACTTGTAGCGACTGACTTCATTTCATTTCAAGTTAATCAATCGTAAGCACAAGCTCACTCACTGGCATTAAGATGTCGACCCGTCAACGAAGACCATCGACGACATCGACCACAGAACTTCTTTTCGAAGCAGCCAAAAATATTGAAAGGAGGGTCGAAAATTCTCTTACAGTACTTTGGGATGATCTTCCCTCGTGGCAACAAGACAATCATTATATTAGATCTGGTTATCGACCTGCAACATCATCTTTTCAGAAGTCCTTTGCATCCCTGGGTTACATTCACAATGAATCAGTCAATATCTACTCGCACTTGATTGGAGCCGTAGTATTCACACTTTCGGGATTTCTCTTATATGCAATCATTAAGCCTAGATATGCGTCCGCTGAAATCGCTGATGTTCTAGCATTTAGTTGCTTTTTTGCAGGAGCTGCATTATGCCTTGGGATGTCGGGGACTTACCATACTATCTCTAATCATTCTCCCACTGTTGCTAAGTTTGGCAATAAGTTGGATTACCTGGGGATCGTTTCTCTCATCACTGGGAGTGTTATACCTGGGATCTATTATGGTTTGTATTGTCATCCACATCTATTCGAATTTTACTCCACAATTGTAAGTCGTTTCTACAAGATGCGTTCAATTTTCACTTGGCTCATGATACATTCAGACGGGTGTCCTTGGAGGTTTTTGTGCAGTTGTAGTCATGCTTGAACGGTTCAGAACCCCTGCTTGGAGACCTTATCGAGCAGGTATCTTTGTGGCTCTGGCGCTTTGCGGAGCTGTTATTCCAATACTGAATGGGATACAACTCTATGGATTCCATGCAATGCGTGAACGGGCGGGCTTGACATGGCTGCTACTCGAAGGATTCTTTTACATTCTTGGTGCTTCATTATACGCGGTAAGTATTCCAATGGTGTTTGAGTGAATGGCTTTCTGATAGCAACTAGGCTCGATGGCCTGAACGGACCTCACCAGGTTCTTACGATATTTGGGGAAGTTCTCATCAAATATTTCATATGCTTGTCCTTGTGGCAGCTGCTTCACATTTGTACGGCTTGACCATAGGTTTCGATTATTATCACAACGGTCTTGGACTGAAATGCTGAATTTCGAAACGTTAGTTGCGAGATCTAATTGCCTGGATGTTTTGGAATGTTGCATCCACCTGTCGATTGAGTCTTGATCTCCGAGTTGAATGCATGGTAGGGATTTAGACGTGACAAAGGATGAGAATAGGGGCTTCGGTATCGACAGAAGATGCTTTAGCGTGGCGCTTTAGATGGTCAAGAAATTAGCCACATTGATAGACGCAAATACTTATGTAGGACCGGATTAGAGAATTATAAAACGCAAGATACTATGCTCAAGTAATTGGAATTGAAGATGGGTAGTTCGAACGGTTGTGAGGGCAAAATAGCTCAACATCCAAAAATAGAAATTTACAGCAAGCCTCGGTCCGGCAATCAAAAATCCGGGGAAGCCGTCGTTCCCCGCCTTTAATTCATATACTAGGAAACCTCACAAATACAAACAAATGCCACCGTTCTTACTACCTATGACTCCAATTCTCTATTAACCAGAGAACTGTACAATGGCGTCTCGTATTGCACAAATTGCTGGTCATCTCAATTATCCCAAGGGATTACTTGCTGGTCAAGTAGCTATAATTACCGGTTCTGGCCAAGGTATTGGTGCGGAAACCGCGAAACTTTTCGCAAATGAAGGAGCCAAAGTAATTATATCTGATATCGATGGCGGTTGGTACCTTTCAATTCACTATTTATCTCAAAGCTACCAATACTAACCCAGTCTCCCTCTCAGCCAAAGCAAAATCCGTCGCCGACGAAATCAATTCCGCCGAAAGCGGCCGCGCAATCGCAGTTCCAGGCGACATGCTTAATGCCGATTATCTCAAAGTACTTGTGAAGAAAGCTGCAGAATTTGGAAACGGAAAAATCCACATCATAGTAAATAATGCGGGATATACATGGGATGGCGTGATCCACAAAATGACCGACAAACAATGGGAAAACATCTTGGCTCTTCACAATACCGCCCCTTTTAAACTCATTCGCGAAGCCGCGCCCTATTTTCGCGTCACAGATGGTGAACCGCGATGTATAGTGAATATATCATCGACATCCGGTGTTCATGGCAATGCCGGACAGGCCAATTATGGAGTTGCAAAATCGGGGATTAATGGACTTACGAAAGTGATTGCGAAGGAATGGGGTCCAAAGTTTGGAGTCAGATGTAATAGCATAGCGTTTGGACATATATTGACGAGATTGACGGCTGCGAAGGAAGAGGGGGCTTTTGTGACGACGCCGGATGGAGAGAAAATTGCACTGGGGATACCGAAGGGTCAGGGGAGTCAAGGAAAAGATGCGAATTTGGATATTCCGTTGAGGAGGGCGGGTACGGCGGGGGAAGCGGCGAGGAGTATTTTGGCGGTCGCGAGTCCGTTGTTTGGGTATGTGACGGGGCAGGTTATTATGGTTACAGGAGGGAGGAATATGTAGGTGTATCTATGTATTGGAGATGATGAATTGTTTTGTTTCAGGGTATGGTTACTTTGCTTATGTTTGGGTGGACATGCCTATCAAAATTCGGTCATCGCTTTTTCGAATGTTCCAAAGACCTTTCCATTAATTCTCATGGGTTTCCGGTTCGATATTTTCTTGAAAGGTATGGAAATTTCAAATGGATTCATGCACACTGGCACCAGCTCATAGATTGAATTACGTACTTTTTCTTGTGATCAGATATATAGTCTATGTGAGAGCTCAACTCAGAGCGGAGGCTATAAACAAAAAAACTTGCACCAGCCCCTAAAAAATTTCTTTGCATATTTGATATCCAACACCAAGCACTACCACGAAATGATATTATCAGTATTACCCTATGACCTCAAGTCACAATTTCGCCAAGACCTTGTCAATAGTAAGTCGGTTCCCTTATCTTTCCTTCCAGGAATTCAACTTCGACTCTACCAATTAAAGTTTGACTATCGACTGGTCCAGCAGTCGTCCCAGGCTATCGCAAACGAGTTTCCCATAATCTGTATATGCGTTAGCTAATCTTGTAGCTCTTGGGTGAAAATCAGACTGCCGGTAGTATACCTCAGACTATTGAGTAAAACCTACCGTCGAGCCAGAGAATAGGCGTACGAAATCATCTCCGAGGATGAAACAGAGAAAGATATCGTCCCTCGAAGTCCCAAAAAAAATCATCGGTCGATGTACATAACCAGTTATAGAGTGGTCCATCGTCTGCATTCCTCAACCTCAGTCCGTTCTCGATGCATCGAAGTACAACAAAAGTTGGGAGAAAGCAAAGCAAAACGCAGAACCTAAGTCTGCTCGATTTGCGAAATACCCATGCGAATGTAAGAATCCCTAAGCCACAAAGTACTGCCGCAGCTATGAAGAACGCTTTCCATGATGCGCCACTCCCGGTCAATTCGTTGATATTCATACCGAAAAACGAAGTTACCAGAGAGATGGGGAGAAAGATGAACGCTAGGACGGACAATTTTCCCAAAGTATTGGATTGCTGGATCGATTTTCTCGATTCAATTAGCGAAAGTCTTCCAACATTCCACTGAAGTGTGTCTCGAACATATTGCTCAAGTTCGCGAGCTCTTTGTAGCTTTTTGCGATGACAATTAATCACATCTTGTATTTTGTTATTTTCACGAATGCCTACAGTGCCTTCTTGATAGTCTTCAAGTTTCTGGGTGATCAGTTCAAAACTTTCAATCACGGCGCGAGACTTTATCCATGCTTTAGTAAGATATGAAAGCGTGAAACTTCGGCTTTCATTCTCTAAAGATCGAGGATCCTCAAGTTCTGAACCAATCCAGCATTGAAGTTTGAATTTCAATTTTCCAAGTCGAGCGAGAAAATACGCTTCCAGGTCACTGATTAGGGGAAGGAAACACTCGATTGGACTTGAGTTGATGAATCCAATGTCTGCGTCCGTAAAATTGTCCCAATTGTTGATGAGGGACTGTACAACAGTATCTACACTCTGCCGACTCCATGTGCGATAAAATACGACCACTAAATATGATAGAACCGTGAAGTAACGAGCTACAGATACACTGACTCGTTTTACAATTCTCACAATCATTCATTGTCCAGCGTAGTAGAGGTCTGAGGCGTAATGCCTCATCGCGACCGAAATCAAAACCAAGCTGTGAAGTCCCCGATGCCGGAGGGCCAAACTTCCAAGAACCCAAGTCTGACCTGATATTCGCATTGTATTTAGCTTCTAGAATTTCGTATGTTGTGCTACAAGCTGAGAAGAGAGTTGGTTCCTCATCAGAGCAACTCCGTGTAAGAGGGCTATTTGTGGGAGGAAGTAAAAGAAAGACGATCATAGTGCTAGTTTCGGATGGAATTATAGCTAGTTGTTCGTTGAACAAAGAGGGCGTTGAAACAAAGTTAACGGAATCGATGGAGTCAACACAGCTTGAGTTAGGGTTTCCAGTCTGCCAATTAACTTTTTGGTAAGAGATAGATTTGGCCTCCGATCCATGTAACAAACTTATATCGGCAATAAGAGTAGCTAAGGGAATACTATCTATCTTCACAGAAGACTCAGATTCGCTGAGACTTCCCATACTGATATAAATGAATAATTTTGAAGCAAACGGTTGTCCTGTTTCGACACGAGATAGTAACGAGGGGGCGATCTTTCAGTGTGAATTCTTGATGCAAGAGGTGACATATAATGATAAGTTTTCAACGAATGTCTGTAGATATTTCAGTAGAGATATGGGATATTTTCGGCGCTTAATATGTATCATTGTTCCGCATAGAAACCCTAACTTGATCTAAATACATGGTCATCAATACGTTAACTATGAAACAATGCTAGCCAACCGTCAATTATATCTTTACACTGTTTCGTACCATTTGGTTGATGAAGACGTGCATCTTTAAACAAGATAAACATGGAAGACCAGGCCATGCCAGTTAAAGCGATGACCGCATGATAATAGCCGCCCCTAGAAGGGGGGGCAAGGGTTGTAGCCCAATAAAGCCGATGCTGTACTCTGGATTTGAATCTACCTTAACCGGGCTGACTGGCCTTTAAATATGCCCTTGGTTGCATTTTAGTTTTCCAATACGCTTTTGACTGCATAATTATTCTTTGGGAATGTCGATCACACAGAGAAGCGCTTAATGTCCATTTCATCGAGACACTTCTACGATTTTGGCTATCATGTATGCTCAATTCTGTTACACGAATCAATAGTAAGCTACCCAGAAGCTACTGCGCCATGCGAATCAAAAGAGCCTCGATACTGCCTGTCCAAAATTATACGTCCAATGAGCTACACTGAAAAGTGAACTACATACAATATTTCGCGGATATAGTGCATAAGTAGAACATCAAGCCCAACGTCAGTATTGTCGCAGTATGAACCATAGTGATAGTCAAGGGTGACGGATCTTATCAAGGATAAATGCACACAACTAAGATGCGATTTTCAAGGCTTTGCTGTGCAACGCGAGAGCAAGTTGTACCCGTGACTTCAACGATTACAATCAGCATGTTGACTTCGTGGCGCTTGCCAAATAACAGCCTGATTTTCGACATTTGAGATCCTATAAACTCCAAAGACTAGAGACATCTAGATCTAGCTAATATGAGTGACTCTCCTGAGATAGTCTTGGGGCAAAGTCGTCGGTTCCGACTTTGCTGAAACGGAACCAGGAAAAGTCACAACCTTTCAAAGTTGGTGCCTTATTCTTGTTGATCTCAATTGGAAAGTAACGTTCAGTTACAGGGTTGCAAGTCGAAGGGGTTGGAAATGCTTGGGATGTATGCAATTGATTGTGTAATTAATTATCCAACTTCCATCCATCGACTTGATGGTGACCGACGCGAGAGCGACGCGGCCGGTGTGCTTACTAAGCAAGCCATTTCGGATTGTCAATTTTGTGGACACGGTGCACCTGAACCCCATCGAGCTCCATGAGAAGTCAATAACCACACTCCTTTAACAACATACAATTTTAATTGAATAGTCCCGACTGATTCTCGACACTTACCTTCCTTTACCTACAATAATAACTATCCAAAATGGCACCAAAAGCTACCAAGGATAAATACTCCGTAATCCTTCCCACCTACAATGAACGTCGCAACCTTCCCATCATTACATGGCTTCTTAATCGCACATTCACCGAGCAGTAAGTCTGCGCCAATGGCTCGCACTTTTATGCGCATTGATTTTTCAGGCGGCAGCTAATTGAATTATAGAGGACTCGATTGGGAGCTCATCATCGTTGACGACGGCTCCCCCGACGGAACTCAAGTCGTTGCCAATCAACTTGCCAAAGCTTACTCCCCTCATGTTCTCCTCAAAGCTCGCGCCGGCAAGCTTGGTCTCGGAACGGCATATGTTCATGGTCTCCAATTCGTGACTGGAAACTATGTTATTATTATGGACGCGGATTTCTCTCACCACCCCAAATTCATCTCCCAAATGATCGCGAAGCAGAAGACGCTTTCTACAAATGGTGGATATGATATTGTTACTGGCACAAGATATGCCGGTGATGGAGGTGTATTTGGATGGGATCTGAAGAGAAAGTTGGTTTCCAGGGGCGCCAATTTATTCGCTGATACCGTTTTGAGACCTGGGGTTAGCGATTTGACGGGAAGTTTCAGACTATACAAAAAAGCGGTTTTACAGAAGGTTATCGAAAGTACGGAAAGTAAGGGATACACTTTCCAGATGGAAATGATGGTTAGAGCTAAGGCTATGGGATGCACGGTGGCCGAAGTACCAATCAGTTTCGTGGATCGTGTTTATGGCGAGAGTAAATTGGGTGGTGATGAGATTGTGGAATATGCAAAAGGTGTCTTGAATTTGTGGATGAAGGTTTAGGTTAAAGGTGTACGTGGATATATTGTATGCATGGTGGGTGGAGTTGGTGGTTTTATTGGGATCTATAATGGTCGGATCTTAGTTCTTGGAATTTGATGATGTACACTATCATATGGTTGGACTGGTGCAATTTTGACAAAGAATCTTCCTTTTCACTAAGCAGTCGAGTGGTTGCATCTCATTTAAGTTGTGGAGTGAAATCTTACTCTTTTTGCCATCATTCATGGGTCTCCACCAACCTCTTTCACTGCTGGCTTAGTATTGAACAACTGAATAGTGGCATATCGCGACAACCGACATAAACTATTCCCCAGTTATTATATCATCTGCAATCTTCTCGGCAATCATATAGACAGAAGCTTGAGGATGTCCAGGAAGCGCAAAAGGAAAGATCGAAGCATCAACGACTCTTAGCCCCTCTACTCCAAATACCCTGCCCCTCGAATCTACAACCGCATTCGTATCTCCAGTTTTGCCCATTGCGCATGTAGCACTAGCATGCCACATTGGAGCCGAGTTCTGTTGAATATACTCCAAAATTTCTTCGTCTGTTTGTACCGTCACTCCTGGAAGAATCTCAGGTCCTATCTTGATAGATTTAGCTGGGTCGCTATCCCATATTTGTCGGATGCGTTTGAATATTGCTACTGCGACTTCAGAATCTGCAGGGTCACTGAACCAACCAAGATCGATTACAGGTGGGTCTAACATGCTAGCGCTTTTGATGGTGATATTGCCTCGGGAAAGAGGAGCTGTAAGTACTCCGCCAAAAACACCAATTGTAGAGAAATTGTCACCTCCAAAACCTGCTCCTACATATTCTGCTTCTGGCCAGTCAGATGGGAAATATCTTAGTGATAATT
The DNA here is from genome assembly GCF_014898435.1 of Botrytis sinoallii. NCBI lineage: Eukaryota > Fungi > Ascomycota > Leotiomycetes > Helotiales > Sclerotiniaceae > Botrytis > Botrytis sinoallii. The sequence goes on along the minus strand of NW_024066034.1, from coordinate 2,330,795 downwards.
TTGTCTGTTGTGAGAAATTTCCTCGCAGTTCTTCTGGGATTCTTTCGAAAGATAGGTAACCGGCCGCCGAGCTGTATGGCCCGCCAGCATCTTCGTAATATTGTTGCAATATCTCGGCAGAGTTGTTCGGATTTGCTACAATACTTCCAGCACTGGGGGTGTTTACTTGGTTGAGTACAGTGAATGAAACTTGATCCCATAGATTTTGTCCCACTCCTGGAAGTTCTGAAATCAATGGGATGTTTTGTTCCTCAAGTGTAGCGCGCGGGCCGATTCCTTCTCCACATTAGCATGTTATTCTAAATGTTGAGAGTAGCTTCTCACCAGATACCATAAGTAATTGTGGTGAGTGAAAAACTCCTGAGGACATGATAACTTCCTTCTTCGCATGAATAGTGTATTGGAATCCTGCTGTCGATACTTGAACCGCATTTGCTCTTTTTGGTGAATCAGAAGCAAAAAGGATCTTTAGGGCTTGAGTATGGGCATGTACCATGATATCCGTATTCTTAATAGCTTCTTCTAAGAAACTTGACTGCGAAGATGATCGTACAGCATTCTTCGGTTCAATGGTAGAAGGGACCCAAGCACCATGACCCGATAAAGAACCACTACTGAATCCAACTGAACTTACTGGAAGACCAATAGACTGTACAGCTTTCGCAAGTGCATTTATCGTGGGATCAACCCAATTGTTCCAGGAAACTTGTAGAGGTCCTCCAAAAGAGTTATCAAAAGCTGTGATATCATACACTACTGTTGCGGATGTCGAGTTTCGTTTTAAATCATCAGGTGGAGTCAAATGACAAGACTTCTTGTAATATGGAAGAATATTCTCAAAAGTGAAGCTCTCATCTCCTACAATTTCAGCCCATTTCTGATACGTACCAGTAGTAGCACGATGATATGATAACGTATTCAGTGCTGAAGATCCTCCTAGCGTTTTTCCTCGAGCATAGTGTATTCGCCGGTTCCCAGCATTTACCTGTGGTGCAGAGAATAAATCCCAATCAATGAGCGGTTGTTTAGGATAATCTTCAGTTGAGTACACCAGAGGCATTTGCAAACTTCCATATGGGACGATGCTATAGTTTCCATTGTCTTGTTCGTAAAAACCACCTGCCTCGATTACGCCAACAGATGCTATTTCTGCGAGCCTTGATGCAATGACCAACCCTGCTGTTCCACCTCCGACCACTGAATCTATTAACTTAAAAATTTTAGGTACTCAACTATCTCACATACCAACATAATCATAAGTAGCGTTTCCAGGAACAGCGAAAGCACTCGAACGAAGTCGATGTTGAGTTTGTGCAGTACCGGCTACAGATTGTATGAGCGCAGGCAATATCGATATCCAAGCACGAATCATTGATGCTATATGTCGTATTGGAAATAGTTTATCGAGTGTCAATCGCGAAGTCAATGAGCTTGTATGTTCATTTTGATGTCTCGGGGGATACTTTGACCCAGGTAAAATCTCCCCACTGCCAAGTGTCAGCAGTACATCCGGATAATATCCTGGAACGAATCACGTCACCGAGGACTGCTTCAACACCGTAATACTAAGATTATTTGAAGTATTAAGAACGGGTCTGCCCCACAGTTTATACTGTATATACGCGGCTTGCAAGCCCCCCGCAATATATCAAGAATACCACAATTTCATCAAGGAGACTTCACAAGATAAAAAACTTCCTGCCACCGAATTCTCCTCTGGCAGCTACCTTAACCTTAATCATTTATCCTTTCATGATACCTGGATATATGCTTCTTCCATGTATGAGTAATGGTTTCCACATGCGCTTGGTTGTAGTACAAGCGGGATGCGAAATCCAAAAGCAACAGCAATGATATCTCCTAATCGAGCATTTTGAAAGCTAAGTTTTTGTACCCTCGCTCTGTGGTCATTGATCTTCGTCCGAAAAATAGTACCATGGCACGTATCGCACTAGCGTCGTTCCATCTCGTACGTGAAAATCCACGTGTCTCGGTGTTTGCAGTCAAAGTAAGAGTGTTTTAGTCGACCTCTTATCATGATGTTTCCATTTGTCGTCTCTATGTCCATCTCTGAAATTATCTTGCATGAAAGGTCCAGGGTGCGCCAAGTTTGGGTCGATCCAGTTTTCATCAGGAAGACCAATAGACACAGCAATATTGTATCTTTCCAAGACATTACTGGGTACTCTATCTATGACTTTTAATGGGTGCTGAACTAAATCCACGGCTATTCGGTATACTAGACTTCAAAATGTTTTATGAAGTCCGAATTCCATAGTTTGTTCTATTCGGTTTAAGCTGTGTGGCCACTACACACTAGTACGAACAATATGGCTATACTTCCGGAGAAGTCATGTTTCTTGTCATGGCACACTTTTTATATGCCAATGCCTGTGCAAAATCAAAGCATCTTATCACTACCACGTGGGATATGTATCAGGAAAAGATGGGATTTAACTATAACTTGCGAACCAGGATACAGCGAAATAGGCATGGAATAAATATGCGCTTACGGCATTCTTTTTCTTGTATCTATATAAATATTGGTATGGGACATATCAAACGGACAGAAAAACTCCCTCGGACGATGGAACGTGGAACATTCGTGAAGCGAAGAACCTTTCCACAACTTCCTTGGCAAGAAGTATACAACTCTAAAACCATTATGGCGGACCATGGTGATACAATTCTTGCAGATGGATGGTATGGACTGGCGCGCAAGATTCACTATAGCCGGATTTGTACTTTACTGTTTCCTGTGGGTCTGATCGCCGATTTGACGGCCCCTTTCCTTGGTTTTATTCGGTTGCTTTTCACTGTCATGATCGCACATCGTGCTATGAGGGATATCACTAAATGTAGACAGAAGTATGGAGATGCTTGTAGGTAGTATGAGAAGCAGGTACCATATCTCTTCATTCCGGTAAGCTCCAAATTATGCCCCTTGTCAGATGACCTCTAGCTGACCAACTATCAGTACGTGATATGACTTTCGCATGCATCATTTGATTATGTGATGATGAGTTCTCTACGGATTCGGACATGATACATAGCATCAATCGTATCTAGATATATTGCCATAGGTCTGAGATCACCAGTAGTTCTTATCTGCGGCTCCACGTATACTTGGCTCGTCAAAGTATTTCATACTAACCCTAATATTTTCCTTTGAAAAAAAAAAAGAAGGCAGGATCCACGGCAATTCTGTAGTATATTCACATAAAGAGGGCCTGGGTGTAAGAACAAACTTCGCTTCAAAGATCAATAAAGGAGGTTTGTAGAAGAAAGCTTCAGGGTGAGAGCAGTTCGTTTGGTTGAGTTGTTTGTCTATTCATTGCATTAAAGAATTAAAAGATAGGAGAATAATAAGATAGTGAATCCAGCTCGTTTGGAGAATTTCAAACAAACAAGCAACTAGGTAGGTAGGTAGGTAGTTGCTTTTTAATTGCCATATAAATATTCACTTTTATTATGACCATCAACCTCAACACTTCAATCTCCACTGACTTACCATCCATACATCACCGTCTCATTTGCCCGTAGTCATCATGGATCGATACTGGGAAGCCAATCTCTGGCAACCAACCATCGTCACGACGGAGGAAGTTTGCAGCAATTCGTCCCCTTGCACCTCAAAGTCAGTACATCCATGTTCCCTCGCCCAACCAAACTATAACCCCCACAATATCTAACACCGATCATAGGAAGTCGAGAGATGTCGCGAGAATCTGAGGGAATGCACTAAAGTCCTAGCTCTTTTTCCCTACACGCCATCTCACTGGAGGAATCGATCTGCAGTTCTTTTGGAATTGGGATATCCGGAACTCGCTGCGGCAGATGCTTATAAGGCGCTTATTTTGACGACATATGTATTTGATGGGAAGTATCTCGGCCTCGAGAGTGTGGCTTGAGATGGGCCATGGCGGTTTGGTATCGAGATGCTGTTCAAGGTAAAGTTGAAGCACGGCGCGCATGTAAACTTTTTTGACCCCGTTAGGGAAATCCGTGGGATGTGAATCTCTCGGCGACGAAATTTGGCATACAGATGCTTGATTTGTTGAAGTATGAGCGGAAGCAAGCGTGCGTTTCTAATGCCTTATTTGCCGATAGTTTCTATTCTTACCTAACCACATGTTTAGCTATACCCAATTGATCTTCTCCCTCTACTATCTCCAAGATTTTCCGGACATCAAAGCCATAACCACGGAAGCACTAAAACATTACCCTGACGATATCACATTTCTCTATTTCCAGCACGCTCTGCAACCTCAGCATATGAAAGAAATCGAACTTTCATATACAACAAACCTTATCCGATGATATCAAATGGATGAATGCAGAGATGGGAACAGTATGGAATAAACCATATCCATGGGCCTCAGGATTCCATACCAGAACCAAAAGATCAATCAAAGTCGCCAATATAGCTCTGAAAAAATGCTCAAAGGTACTTCGAATTCAGTCTTCTAATATGACTATATCAGACTCGAATGGAGTTTTCTTATGGCATGTTCGCAAGTCAAGATATACATAGAGGTGATACCATTATCGAGCGCAGCCTAGTCTTGTCAATCAGTGGCTTACAACTAAAGACACATTTGAATTTGATAGATTCATTATTAGGAGAACCGAAGACTAGATCGAAAACTTCCCAGGAAACTGTTTCAATTGTTACGGACTCTTGAACAAATATGGGCCAAAATATGGATTTGTATGTTGTTCCCATCTCTACTTCTGCAGTAAAGATTGCAAGAATCTCGCCCAGCAGTATTACCACGATGCCCTATGTGGCACCAATATACTCCCCATCTATTCATTCTCGAATAACAAAAAATGTTACGTATGTGGGCCCGAGATCGCGGGAATGATATGGTTACGGCTTTTGGCGACATGCAAACAAGGGGGTGGACATCTGCTTCAACATCCTCTTGTAACCAATCTAAGCATTCATGAAGCAGCGGCTCAAGACCCCTGGTCCTTGGATATCCGTGTCATCTGGCCTCTGAAAACTCTGGAGATACTTGGGATAGATGTCTTCGCAAATCAATGGTATGATACTTGGGTCTTGGAAACTCTATGGTATGTCTATCTTTCCTAGAACAACATTCAGAGCAATAACAATTGATATTACCTCACAGGCAAATATTCAGGGTCAACTCTGCTGGAGCATATAATGCAGAAACGAGTATGGATGCTGGGTCGATAGCTTCTACGCAATGTTCAACCATAGTTGTGAAGATCCGCGAATGTGGGTTACACATATCCAGGACTTTGATCGGGCGGGCTCGAAGTTTCAATACGGGGCTGGGAGAGAAATTAAAAAAGGGGGAAGAGGTATGTGTCAGTTACATTGAGGTGTTGGCGCGATCGAAAATGGAAAGACGCAAAGCCCTTGCGGGATGGCTCTCCGGTGATTGTAAATGCAAGAGATGTTTGGCTGAATAGTATGTAATAGCCCCTGTGACTATCTAGGATTGTCTCCCATAGCATCACAAGACTTGAACAAATCGGAAAGATTGGTCTTGACAATCTTCAAGTGAGTTACGCAATCGAACACTTGCTATAGTAGGTAGCCAGTATCATATTGTTAAGACCATTTTGATAAGACATAGGTAGTTTTTGGACCTTCTAAACCCATCTAAGCCGTCAAGAATTCGAGACGGCGAGGAATAGACTTGATGGGGTATTTCAAGAAGTCACAAAGAAGCAACCATCATACACTTCAAATCACCAGGTATAGATCAAGATATGTCTTATTCGAACGAAGTGATGTCGTTGTATCGATACATACCTATACAAGTTGGCGCTTTGATGTTTACTAAATCTGGTGAAGTCACGTTTGTAGGTGTTCATTCTTAGCTAGGGGAGCAGATGTATATCACTTGCACGGATGGATGTTATATCATAGATGTGGAAATTTATTAAAAAAAATGGGTCTTTGACTTGCAAGAAAATGAGCATCTTCCCTCCCCACCGTTCCCCGAATCCAAAAGCAAAACCCATCCCATCACAAATAAGTACCCAACTCCCTAGGTATCTCCAACTACCTACCTACCACACTCAAACCGCAACCCTATCCAACCCACTCTCCTCAAAAAGCCTCAAAATCCCCCTTACTTCTTTTCCCTCCCCCCCCTCACCAACTCCGCACTCCTCTTATCCTTCGCATCCGCCCTCCTCTCCCTCCTCCTCTTCCACGTCTCCAACTTCCACTTCGTGGCATGCGAGATCCCATTCCGCGCATGTTTCTTAATCTCCAACCACGGATCTCTCGGATCATCCAGCTTGTGGTACTTCCAATACGGGGTATCTGGATTCGGGTCGCGGGGAAGCTGAGTCGGACGATGCATGATGAGGACCGTTGAGTCACGATTGATTTTCTCACTCGCCTCACCATCCTCATTCCAGCGCTGCGCTTTCAGCGCCAAGCCCTCGGCCCTGCTTTCAAAGTCACTGAGTGTGCATTCGTCGGTAGCTACGAGTTTGAATCCTTTGCGGGGTTGTGCGCAGTTCATGAATGAACCATCGCAGGTATTGAAGATTAAGGTGAAATTTTCCGCGGGACAGTAGCGGAGAAAATATGTGATGTGACGGTATGAGAAACTTTGGTGAGAGTTAAAGAGGTTGGAGACATCGAAGATCCATTCATTTATACCATGATATTTTGGTGCAAGAATCTCATCGAGTAAGAAATTTTGTCTCGTGTACAGAACTTGAGGAGAACCTTTGTAGCGGTGGGAATCCGGTGTCTCGTAGAATTGAATATGAACTGATCGAAGGAGGATCTGTCCTGCGCGAGTATATAGAGGGGCGCATTTGAGAAAGGATTCCAGAGTTTGGAAAGTGAAAGTTTGGTTTTGCAAATATTCTTTTGGAAATACTGAGTCGAGATCATTGTAAATTGTGCGACAGGTTAATCGTAGAGATTGAAGTATTGATTTTTTAGATGACTGTATGTATCGAGACTGCTTGATGGATAGAGCCTCGCTCCAGATGATATTTCGGAGTTCGATGGAAAGTTTCATAATTCCCACCTTCTCAGGAGGTAAATTTGTTAGTGACATGGTGGTAACTAGATGACTGAAATTGTGACATTCGGGCTGAGGAAAATCTGAGTGTTTCGAAACAGAGAAACTTGGTCGAGGTAGAAGATGATCTTTGGAGATAGGTATGGAGTAATCTAGTATTGTATGCAGATGACACGTCCAACTATTTTCTTCCACAGTGAAGATTAATAAAAGTTGATGAATGTATTGAATGATTTATCGAATAGGTGGAAAGCAAAGTTGTATTGTTGAGAGGGGAGCTTAATCCTTAAATAGACCATGCCATAGACCGATCAAAAATCAACCCAAGCCGTGAAATTTATTGAATACCCAGGTAGACATGTCATATCTAAAATTATAGTGAATTAAACTCTTTTCATCTCTATTATGTGAATCTCTACGTAGGTAGTTAGCTCACTTATTACTATCGAACTCAAACGAAGATTCATCAGAAGCGTCCATGTTTTCTTCATCTGTTCTACTCACTTTCTCTTTTATAATTCTTTCATTCGAAATATACTTCAAGTGTTCAAATAGCCATACCGGCACTACTAATGCCAATTACCTTGATCTTAATGAACCACCGAGTATCAGCGTCAAACCTATGACGTATCAATCTTCCAACCCCACACAACTCATCGAGAGGTCTTCCATCTGCAGAACACTTTGCGCACTTTGAAAGAAACGATGTAGACGACCTCCACAACCGAGTCATGGGGTTCTAGACCGAAAAAGAACTGAATCAATCATCAAGATACCGACATGAACCTACGGACTCAAAATGTAAAGTGAGTAATCAAGTCCACTTTCCACCAAGGTATGCACTACTATGCGCTACTCATGTCATTCAAATCAAGATCTGCAAATGCCGATACCCGTGGACACCTGCCGAAAGGCATATTTTGAGGCTGGTACCATGTGGCTGAAAATCAGACATGCAACAAATTAGAATATAGAACGCTTCGATTCCGTTCAATTCCATTCTGTGGAAGCAATATTTCTTAGAGAACATTAAACTAGAATTTAGAATGGCATGATATCGTGCTCCTCCATATCATGACTGCCAAGTAAAATTCAAACCATTTAATAGTCGTGAGGTCGGGAATCGAACCATCATCCCAACACATTCACTGATATGTTTTCAATGCTTCGAATGACACGAGGCATTTCCGCGTAAGAAAGGGGGTTGCTGAAGTTCTTCGTGTGGTGATTCTTTGCTGTGGTGTGTTCTCTGTTACTCCTTTGAACAGAAAGAATCAACACTTGCCTTCTTGTGCTCAACGCAAAACGATCTACTTCTTCACACTTGTGAAGAGAAGATGATACTTTCGGAGAAACGAGCGAACACATGAAGTGAAAATATTAAGTGGCTTTGTTTGAGAAAGGTAAAAAAAATATCCAAGGAAATGATGAAAAGGTAACCCCAAAGCTCGTCGACTGGGCAGAATAAAACATACTGAGGATCAAACAGGGTATCAAAGTAAAGAGAAAAGGTTTCTCTCTTGCAAACAAAAAGAGAAGTATGTCCTTAGGCCAGTAGAGGCCAGAATAGTGAGTGTCGCTAGTTTTTATAAATGAAACATCTTGTCGTCTAAACCATTTAACATTACCCTATATCCCAAGTTATCTAAGTTAGATGGCATCTATATCTAATCCGTATTAATGACGTATGCCTCTAGGTCTGAAAATGTTGAATCCTCGAACAATTCGTACCAAGTCGAGTTGTAGCTGGTGACCAGGACACAGAAACTTTCACAGCTTTTCCCTCAGCTTTTTTCTATCCATGGTAATAAATAAAGCTTCCCCAGTGGCCAACACTACTCCCTCGCCATCCTCAATCGTGGCTTTTCCAAATATCTTCCTTCCCTCTTTCCTGTCTACCCAACTTCTCCCCAACACAACCCCTGGTGTCCCGATTGGTTTCTTATACGTAATGTGTAGATACGCCGTCATGGTAGTTTTATCCCTTGGCCTGGCGACGGAAGCTGCACAACCGATCATATCATCCAACATGACTCCAGTGAATCCGCCATGCGCAGTATCAATATGACCATTGACATGCGAACCCAAACTCATCAACGCCAGAACTTCGCCAAATGAACGCGAGGAGTTAGGCGGAGAGTAGAAGAATTGACAATGCGAGATAGTGTCCGGTGTCTGAAGGGTAATGGCCGTAAATGTATCACAGGTATGATGTTCCTTGCGCATTCGCGACCGAGGTGAAAAGGGGTGCATAGAGCTGTCCTCGAGAATTGGTTTACACCATGGTGTTAAGGAGAAATGTTCCGCGGTTTCTTTTGGTATAGTCGCAAATCGAAACAGATCCTGAGGGAAACTCATGGTGGAAAATGACTGAGTGTGTCCATTTTGAGATGTAATTGAAGTTGTTGATAGTAGTACAATGCTGTGTTGCACCTCAGACTAATGTTAGACGTTATGGATCTGATAAGTATTCCACTTTGGATGTGTGGTCAGGTTTGATAAGATAAGTGGATTCGGACCTCGGAACGATGGAACTAAAGCGCCTGAAACATGAAACTAAAAAGGAAGAGCTACTCTCGCGCTATTGGAGCTGTGACCCTTGGAACTTGGAAGCTAGGTAGTTCAAGGGAAAGGGTACAGACAGGTACAGGACTAGTCACTTCGATGTTTGAGGGAGCTTTCAGAATCATTCACGATGTTTGAATATTAAACTTTTGCGAGTGCAATCATTCAGGAGGCTCGTGAAATTAAGGTTCAACACGATATTGAGTTCTAGAGCTAGTACGAGAAAAAGGAGGGAGGGAAAAGCTAAATGAAGGTTGGAAGGATTCTTATTGAATTGATATTGATATTGATTATTGATACCGGAATACTTATTTGTATCTGTCCAAAAGTTATTCATCCTTCTCATCCTTCATATATGAATCATTCTGCATACAGCTACCGACCTAGATGGATACTCGATATATGTATATATATACATATCACACAATACTGTAGAACATACTCGTAACATAAGATAGCCGCAAGATTAATGATGGAATTTTATGGATCCCTAATATAGAATTTCATCACGGTTCTCGGTTCGGTTCACAACACTTGCTTGGGTATAATAAGTTTGGCTAAAAATAAGGCTGGGAAGTTCCATTTACCTTGGCTGAGCTTGCGAGCTTGCTTTTCTACCCTCCCTCGCCTCCTTTCTACGTCGCTCTGATGATTAGATGTCACTCGAACACTTTGGCCCCCCTATCAGAAGAAGAATCTGTCACTTCTGCAATTATGATAGTTACCCAGTAGAACCTGGGTAGTGAGGTAATATAACCCCCATTATACCAGGCTCATTCCACGACCGATGACCCTTTCGAATTAAACGAAAGTTTGCTTATGAATTCGAATGTCCCCCTCCACCCCCCTGAACACTGCAATTTTACCAAGATGACCATTGACCAGTCACGATACAGAATGCGAGAGAGACGTTCCTTTTGTGTACGAGGTAGTATCAAATTGAATGATGTCTTTCATTAACACTGGTCGATATTCAGACGGTTGGTGGGAACGGTTATTGATACACAGACCTGACTCTGGTCAAAACTCACTCGGAACAATTTTTATATAGGTATGCTCTGGACCTCTCGCCCTCGACAATGAACGTACGATCTGAGCTCTGATTTTGGTTCGGTCTCTTCTCGTCCAAGTATTCCATTCCCTCCAGCATCTTCTCACTCTTTTCAAGCTTCACTTCATCTTTGTTATCGGGCTGGTCCTTCATTGGTTGCCACAACCGGCCATTCATGTTGGGCCATCGATAGGTAGCCACTCACTCATCACGCTCACTCCTCCTCACACACTCCTCGCACCTCTTGCCACCAGTACATTCATTCAATTCGTTTTATTCGTTGTCCGTCATTTGAAACTTTATGGTTTTGTTTGCGTCAACCGCGACATTCATTCCTTGAATCACCCATCACTCATCATCTATCATTCGTCATTCAGTTTATTCTATTCCATTTGTACAATTTCCCACAGTCAATCATAACAGTACCTACCAACCATTCAGAGCGCAATTCATTCACAGCACAATTATCTTGATTCGCCGTACCCACCTCCTTATTCACACGACTTGTGTATTTAATTGTCTCGAGCTTGTATAACCGTACACCCTTTCACCTCTTACACTTTATCAATTAAACTCAACGTCAATTAATAGTATCCACCAAGTTTGCACAGCCTTCGGCATCCTGTGACGATCCTTCCAATTATTTACGAGAACACGAGATACATATCAAAAAAAAAATAAAAAAAGTTGTGTGTGTGGAGGGCACCTGAGGTTCTCCAGCTACAAAAGTCTAGAAGCTTTCAAATTTAATGAAAAGTACAATACGTCTGGATCTGTCCATTCAAAGATTTCCCTCCGGATCGTTTTGCGACAAAGATCTTCCGAGAGCACCTTCATACCCCACGATCCCTAGCGAAGATCAAACAGGACTGGTACACAAGAATACATCATGTGGAAACGTCTCAATACCCCGAGGAGTAGTGGTACTACAGCTCGTCAATCATCTATAAGTGAACCTGTACTTGTCGAGACAACCATTTTTGAGAAATCTTACGGAGCGGCTGGCGGAATAAATGTTGATATAAATATGTCGTCTTCGGATAGAAAAGCTCCTCATCCGTCAAGACCGACGAGAGATAATACTCCAAAAGGATTACCACTTCTACCATTGTAGGTCACAAGGTTTATCTATTTACTCTGAGAGTGGGGGCGTTGAAGTTCGAGGGGAATTACTAAGAGGGACAATGGATGTTGGGCTTATGTTTCAGCTTAATGATATCGCTGTCAAATCTACATTCTCACGCAATCACCAAACATTTGCTAATGTTTACATCAGTGAAGCAGCTCCTCCCATGTATTCGCGCCAAAATTCCGATAATTTCAGACCGGTTTCTTCTGTCTATTCACAGCCTTCTCCAGGCCCTATGAATGATCAATTTCCATATAATACATATGCGAAACCCATGACTCCAAATTCGGCAGAGGTATCTCCCCCAAGCTCTCCGGAGTTTGATGGCACGCGACGGTAGGTCAAGTCTTCTATTAGTTTTGAATAGTTCTCTTGGGGTTGGCTCGGTTCGAAAAGCTGGACAACGACCTGTGAATGCTTCATGCTTCATAATTCATCGGCGCAATTATATGGATAGAAACTAATGAAAGTTCAAACAGAAACCCAAATCGATATCAAGATCATGAGGTCTCTCCAATCGATGAAGTACCCGATATTTCGCAACTTGGATTTGGGAAGTCGAAAGAGAGGACGGATTCCAGGTTGAAGCCACCATCGAGCAATATTCCTGTTATGCGAAGAGAAAAGAGGCGAAACCAAGTCGCAGCAGTAGCAGCCAACTTATTGAACCGCAAGGATGTCGATGGACCAAAGGGTAGAAGGACGGCAGATGGAAAATGGGATCCATATTCTAGTGAACAGACTACAAGCGAAAAGGGAAAATCGCAATTCGTCAAGCCAGGAGAATATTCACCACCTTACTTGGGAAATGTTAGACAAATGGGGAATACATCAATCATTAGCGCCGGTCCGCAGAAACCCCAAAACCAACCATCTTTTGGAGAGCGTGTTCGCAAATTGAAGAATAATGCGCCGGTAGAGAAACCAGAATGGAAGGGGGCAACAGGACGTTCAAAGATTGTGCCCACACCTTCAGATGATTACACTATACCTCCACTTAATATTCCAATTCCAATTCCAACGAGGAGCGAAAACCGCATTACATCAGGCACAAGTACCCCTGTATCTTCCATCCGAAGTGCAAATAGTGAAACGGCGGCGGCACCAAGCTTCATGGATCTACCCGACCCAGTATCTATCAATGCAGGATCATTGTTCAGCGGCCAAAACAATCCACAAACCTATAACGAACCCTTAATTCAAAACCTCGAACCCATTCATGCGACTCACCTTACAAATTTCACCAACGATATTACTACAGAATCCCCTACCGCATATTATCCTTCTCATTCTAAGACAGATTCCACAGGAACTATTGAACGAAATTTTCGAGAAGCTCTTAAGAATTCTTTTCCTTCCATCGATCCAAACGAACCTTACGTCCAACCACCTTCTCGCTTTAGTGTCAGTACAAAGGCTACTTCAGAAGCCACCCAATCTACCAGAGCACCCTCACTTGACATACAAAACGAGATGCATCCTCCACTCCCAATTCAATCCTATACCATGACAACTCAAGGACCTACTTCAATACTATCTCGAAAACGTCCCAAGGTCATGGCTGATGATAGCGCATCTATTTATTCTACGAAGAGCATTACTCGCAAAGCTATTAACTCCAATAGTCCAATAACAATCTCTATGACTTCTTCTCTTCCTCGCGAACACAATCACCCACCGCGCTCTTCATCCACTGTCACAAAATCTCTCCCCAGCACCCCTGCCGAAAGCGCATCCTCTGATCCTATATCTACTCTGGAAGCGCGTCTCGAAGCTCTTACACATCGCCGACAGAATATTGAAAAGTCAATTAAACAGATGACGGAACTCATGCCAGCGGATCGCATGATTGTTACGGAAGAAGTGAGGAGGAAGAGGGAGACGGAGAAGAAGCAAATTGAGAGATTGAGAGAGGAGGAAGCGGAGATTAGGAAGGAGGAACATGAGTGTGGATTGAAACTACATAGGGCGTGGAAGAGGAAAGATAAGCAAGCGGGCTATGAGGAAACAGGATTATGGGTTAGGAGAGTTACTGGTTAGGCTGTGGAGTTTGACCTAGCAGAGATGGAAAAGAGAACGATTGGTTTTTATGGCGCAGAAAAGACCAAATGGCAAAGCGAGGCAACTAGGAGTTCGGTAGGCGCATATGTAGGGTATTTTTCGAGAGGATGGATGGATCGGTTTGGAGTTAAGGAAAATTCCACCCATTGCATTGGATTTACATGTCCAAAAGATTACGTGGACTTTTTTTTAATGTCGCATCACATCATGTTTCATTTTATTTCATAAATCGGATTTGGAGATGTAGATCTATTCAGCTTTTCGTTAATCTCTAAATCTTGCTCTTGAGGAGAATTTATCTCGGAATCTCACATTTGTATCATAAAATACCAAGTGATTTATTTGGTTTATTAAACTATCAATGAATTTTAGTCTTTATGAAATCGGAATTGCATATCCATTAATTTCCTATACATTGCAATTGAAGAGGCTGTGTATTCTCGCTGTACATGGATTTGTATCAAGAATATATCATTGCGTTCTTGGCACATATCACTTTACTCACGCAAGTCACAGAGTAGCGATCGCTCACTCGTCATTCAAACTACCGGCCCGGTAAGCTTCCGCGGAGCTGGAGCTTGTACTTGCTCCGGGCATTTTCACGTGATCCACGGACGATCACCTATCGTATTCTCCGCGAATTCCGAGCTAATGTGAGCTCAAAGCTTCGACTTTCCAATTCCTATTTTAAAATTTGAGATCATTATTTAGGTGTTCAACGTTGATGAACATTGTGTTTTGTTGGTTTCAATTTCAATCTTGAGATTTTGTTTGAGATTTTGAGGAATAGCTTGTTGAGTGTGGAATTTACGATTTGCTTTTACGGTTATTTATTGTATTGCGGTGAACGACTTGAGATATACAGCAAGCACGAGAGAATATTACGACTACTGGTTCTTGAAGAGAGAGATTGGATATCAGAAGGGTAATCATGGATTACGTTGAGAAGAGAATGGCTGCTGGTATGTTCTTTATGGATTTTATCTTGTGTGCTGTGTTGTTAGAGAGGAGATGAATTGGAGTCTCTCTCATGTTTGAGATTCGGTTGAATTGATGAAATCGTTTCATTCATGTCAAGGCATATGAGTATGGAATCGAAACGCTAATCATCATATCAATACAGAAGCCCAAAGACCTGCCGGTGCAGAAGTGTATGTTACTCCCCCTCTCAAAATTCCACCCCATCAAATCAGCACACCAAACAATCCCAAACCCTCACTAACACTCCCCAGTGCCAGCCTAGCCACTCCAATCAACCTCCTCCTCCTTAGTCTCCTCGCCCTCCTCACCTACACAACCTTCCGTCCAAAAAAGGCCGAACCCACCCCCAGCGCTCCCTCCCCCATCGTCTTCCGTACCTTCACACCCCCGGAGCTCGTCCCCTTCTCCGGCCTCAACAACACACCCGTGTATCTCTCTGTACGCGGTCGCGTCTTCGATGTTAGCAATGGAAGGAACTTTTATGGACCAGGTGGACCGTATGAGAATTTCGCCGGGAGAGATGCCAGTCGGGGGTTGGCGAAGGGTAGTTTTGATGCGGAGATGTTGACGGAGGATTTGCAGGGGGAGTTGGATACTCTGGAGGATTTGAATGCGGAGGAGTTGGATGCGTTGAGGGGTGTGGGAGAGAGATTTGAGGAGAAGTATTTGGTGGTTGGTCGGTTGGTTAGTTGTAAGGAGAAGGAGAGGAAAGATAGGGAGAAGGCGGAGAAGGCGTAGGGAGGTTTGGGATAGTGAGTGTAGGGTGGGGGGTGGGGGTGGATATATGGAGTTGGGGTTTGCGGTGGAAATGTGAGATGTGGATGTTTCTGCAGAATGGAATCTTGAAGAAAAATATCACAAGTCAACAAGTCAACTGGTCAACTCTGACTGCATGGTGGTTATAAGTATCATTCATTCATACAAACATACGGGTGGTAAATCTACACATCGAAGCGAGAATAACACACAGATTCCTATACTATGATTGCTTCATTCATTGGCTTTTCTCTCTATTCATTAATGATAGTGTAATGTCCCTACCTAGAATGCTTTAATCCATCAACCACATCTATCTATCTATCTATTCATTCATCCCCCCTCCCTATCCTTCAAAATAGTGAATTTTCAAGCGCACAAAGTATCTCTATCCTCCTTCACTCTTGCACAACGCCCAATATTTTGAATACAACTATGCAAGTGAGGAGTTGTGAAGTATTAAGTACTATCTATCTAGGTATCTATCATCTTTATAGTTTTTGGAATTTAGCTTTTTTTTATAAAAAAAATTAAAAAAAAATTCTGCTCTCTTGTGATTTGATTTTTGATTTTTGATATTGGGGTTGGAGATTTGATATTGGGTTTGAAGATTTGGGGTTTGGGAGTTTGGGGGTTGGGATGGGGAGTTTGGGATGGGGAGTTTGGGATGGGAAGAGGAGGAGAAGGCGCGGGGGAGGGTGGTTGAGGGTTGGATTGAGTTGGGTTTGGATGAATATTGAGTAGTGGCATAGACGAATGGATGGGAACTAGTAATAGATTTGAAGATTGGAGAATAGTTTCATGGTCACATTGAGAAGTAAATTGTAGAAAATGGGGGGTTTGAGTACTAGGTTGTGAGGGAGTGAGTATTAGGTAGTGAGAGAGTCAGTGGAGAAAGTGAGGTTGAGGTGAGGTGAGTTGAGAGGAGGGGAAGAAGTGAGGGAGTGAGAGAGTGAGGGAGTAAGGAATAAGGGAATGAGGGAGTAAGTATTAGATAATAAAAGAGTAAATAGAGAAAGTGAGATGAGGTGAATGAGTGAAAAAAGGAGAGGAAGTAAGGGAGTAAGGGAATAAAGAAATAAGGAAGTAAGGGAGTGAGAGAATAAGGGAATAAGTATTAAGTAGTGAGAGAGTAAGTGGAGAAAGTAAATGAAGTAAAGTAAGTTGAAAAGAGAAAAGAGAATAAAGGAGTAAGGAGTAAGGGAGTGAGGGAGTGAGGGGAGTGAGGGAGTGAGGAATGAATGTGTATTGTTATTGTTATTGTTATTGGATTTTGGATTTTGGATGCTACTCATTCATTCGACTGGCGAAGAAGAATTTATGAGGAATGGGAGAGAGGAGAGGAGAGGAGGGGAGATGAAGAGAGGAGAGGTGGAAACAGAGATGAGAAGGGAGGTAAGAGAATAGTGTAGCAGGGGGAAGGTATTTGTGAGTTTAGAGATAGAAGGGGATTAAGAGGAGATTGTGTGATTACTAAAGTCATGAGTGTGAGATTTTAGCTTTTGGAGTTGGACTTGGAATTGAAGTTGGAATTGAAGATGTTGTGGTGTTGTTTTTGAGTTTCGCTTTTGATACTCTAACGGGGTTTCTGGATCGTATAGGGTGATCTGTAAATGGTGTTTTGTATGTGCATGGAATGTTTGATTTCTTACTACGTTTTGAGTGTGATGTAATAGATATGGTTTGGAATTTTAGATGATGTTTTTATTTTCTATTCTTGGGGCAGGGGATTAGGAGGGGAGATGGATATGGATATGGACGAGAAATGTGAAAAGGACAGTATAGCTAGTATGTGATATTATATTTTATATATTAATTAATTTTATTAAATCAATCTGACACCGAGACTCCCCATTTCACGATTCTCCCCCTCGCTTAACAGCCTCAGTTCCCACTCCCGCTCCCACCTCCACCCCCATTCCAAACCAACACACCCTGAACCACCTCCCCCTCCCTAACCATCTCCTCCATCAACGACCGACTCTCCAACATCCACTTGGCCCAGGAACTTTTCACCCCCTCTCTAAACCTCCAACACGTCACTTTCGCACTCCCCAGCCCTTCATGCGCAAGTAATTCCTTCATATACTCCCAATCACGCAACGTCCACATCTCCCTCGATTTCACTGTCGATCTGCATGCTTCCCCCACACCCACCCCATCTATCGACATCGCCTCTCCCATCTCGCCAACTGCAGAACTATCCAGCAATTCTTCCCTCCACGGATTTCCCCAAACCGTCAAATCCACATTCTTCAATCCCAATAATTCACGCGTGATGAATGCACAAAAATTTCCCCATACCACATCAATACTAGCACTAACACTAGCAGCGATCAACAACTCCGGAACCTCCCTCGCAATCTTCAAATTTCGAACCCATCCCCGCGCACCCTGACTTCTATCCGACCAAAAAGGCTTTACCGCTTCGATGTGCATACCGAAATCCCAGATGCTATTTCCATTTCCATAAAGCACTTCTTCGGCTTCTTCTTTGGTTTGTGTGCAGACGCTTAGGATGCGCGTGTGGATGCTGGGATTGGGATGGTCGGTGTGGGAATTAGCCGAGAGGACTTTGTAAGTGGTGAGCTTTTCCGGGGTCTCTGGAGATAGGGGGTAGAACGATTGGGCTGCGCAGAGAGGAAGACATTTGGGTGGGAAGTAGTATCCATTATGTGGAATTTGTGTTGTGATTTTATGATGTCGAGGTGGGAGGAGGAGAAGATAGATTTTCAAACGGATTTCGATAGGTAAAGATAGAAAGGGGAATGATGGATTGGCCATTGAATTGATCTTGTTGATTGGCGAGGAAAAATCATGTGATGAATACTCAGATAGAGCTAGGGTATCCACAGGGCTGAACGAAATGGATTCTCTCAAGTCTGTATCCCTGTTTGATTGTTTCGAAGAATTACAATTGAAAGGATATGAAGTAGGATAAAGAATATCGACATCGATATTCCGACAATTACTTTTACATTGCTTTATATCTTTATTCTTTTGAGCGTAGAAAATATTTATGGATAAGGTGGATAACTCCGGATACCTTGATGGGTTCTCGAGAAGATAGGACTTGGATGTCATTTTCGGGTACCTAATGCAGGGGCGGAATACCGGTGAAGTCAACAAGGGGTATGATGTCCGGACTGGCGAGTTTTGGAATTTTGAGTGTTTTGAGTTGTCGGTGTATCTAAAATGGAATATATTGAAGTGTTGCTTTCGAAGATTTGTGATACGTTCAGTGTTTCACTACTACTGATAACAGTCTCGAGCCTATGTGAATTTCGCATTGATATATTAGGAAACTTTGAACTAACATTGCACAATAATATTGATGAATATGCGCGTAATTATTTGGTGAATAGGGGTGCCGATTTGACGTCCTAAAATGTGATCTCTTATGTGTGTTGAGATAAATAATAAAGATGACATGAATAAGTGAAGAGTAGTAAAGTGAGAAATGTTCTATATTAATGAAAATCTAACTGTTTATATAGAGGCACAGCCGAGCCTGGACACCACGTAAGGAATATACATTTCTCTGATGCATAACACGAAGAAACGAATAAGAAACCAATAACTTGTTTGTACCTCGAGAAACGGAAGTATAACCAGTTCATCCGGAGTGATATCTGACAGCATGCGGCTGAGGATGACACTGCATGACTGTACCAAAATGTCCAGAGATCAACGTCAAAATCCGACCTCTTTCGTACAACAATGCTTACACCGTAAACTAATACCAAGGACATGCATATACTAATTATACACCAATTAGTTCTCGTCGCAAGTACTCGGCAAATCCATTCATGATTGAAGCAGAGAATGCGACAAAAAGAGCCATAGATGAAGAGTGATTTGACGAGGGCATAGATTGCATCTCAGAGGTGATCTCCAATTTCTGGATACCTTTGATTTCCAACAATTGGGAAACCCATACCAAGTGTTCGTTTGAATGAGTTGTCAAAGTCTTAAACTCCGACGATGTGTATTGTCTCGTTTCCCGTTCGCCTCTTGGTTGTCCTCCCTCGACGATTAATTTTAATCCCTTTAATTGCATGTGATCTCTTAAAAATTTACAAAGATTGTTCCAATCGCATCGATTTGATTCGAGAGAAAAGATGAAACCTTGCTTGAAAAGAGATATCTCTTGTACTAAAGGTCGTGTACCAGGATTTAGGTCGGAAAAGAAGGGAACAATGGCCTCAATGTCCTTATGAAAACTGAATGCTCGATTGCAATACAACATTGGTAAGGTTTCCTCATATATCTTGCGATTGACTCTCATTATAGAGGTGTGTATATCGACGGCAGTGCATAGTTCATATGTCGTCTGGAGTCGTTGTCGCAAAGGAGAGAAATCGACACTGTAGGAAGACCGTAGGGAACGACAAGGTCCGTCATGACGTTGGCCATAAGCATATGGTTTTTGGTTGCGGATTTCGAAAATTTTGTTGTTGTAATCGTTGAAAAGGTATTCATATATCATAACCCTGATTTCTGATGGCATACTCATGAGCGCCGAATGGGGTTTGACGTCTGCCATGGCTAATAATTCAATAAGTATCCGTGAAGCTAGAGAGAATGTCGATTTTTTTATTGAAATCGAGGAGTGTTGTGTGCATATCCTGAACCAAAAACTATTTTCCCAATTAAAGATTAGAGTGGTTGCTGGACGAACTAGGAATATCCATCAAGGTTCTTATTCTTTCCGTCCAACGGCAGAACCTGGAAACACTGATTAATGTGATCAATATGGCTGCGTTGAAGGCTAGTAACTTCAAAAGAAAATGTCCTTTGAAACGAAATGCTGAATCGTGTATGCAGTGGTTCTTTATTAGTATAGCAACTCGAAGGTAGACCCGAGTCGACTCAAATCATATCGCCGAAAAAGAAACTAGAATATGGAAGACAAGTCTATCACCTAGCATGATGCCATGATACCATGATGGCGATTCATGCTGCTAACAACTTGGGCAGTTCTTCGGCGAAATCATCAACGGATTGATGAATTGGTTTGGATTGTTATGACTCTGGTGTGGTTTCCTCGAGTCCCCCTTATAGGGACAGCAGTTGCGATAACATACTGCTAACGCTTTGAACACTCCTGCACGATTAATCAGTGTGTATGGAGGTCCTTGTAAAGGGTTTTCGTGCGTTCAAACTTCGGTGCAAAAGTATCAATTACTATCAAAATGCCGAGAAAATTTTGGGATGGAAAAATCGCATGCGTTTATCGGAAAATTGTCGGGTCCTTTTTCATGAGTCGGTGTCGGTTACCGGTACTTGATTGATTAGCCAACCATCATTTCAGGGGATGACCACTCAACAACTCATGCAACTCATGATCGATAGATGATTAAATATCTTTTCAAAGCTATCCTGCATTGCATTTGCGATCAATGGATACTACAAAGCCAAGGTTATCTTCTCACTTTGCTAAAGATATTGCCACTTCTCTTCGACACTAATGATTTATCCAAATTTGATAATATTTCGTTTACTGTTTCGATTACTAATCTACCCCTCCATCAACGGAAAACTCCACTTCGATTTTTAACATCAACCTCGAAGTCCAAGGTCACTGTTCGCAATTGCACGGTATCCATACCTATATATACTAGAATCTCATCTTATCTACCTGACTATCCCCAGAATCTTTCCAACGGCTCTTCTATTAAAAGAAAAAATATGCTCACATGCTTGCTATTTGGTTTTAGCGATGTTACTTCCCAGCCACTTGAATTATCAATTATCACGGGAACAAAGCAGAGAAAAGAAATCCCAGCCCTCTTCACGCGGAATTAAAAAAGATTGCTTCCCAGCCTCCATAAACAAATTGCATGAGGTATGTATAATATGATGCATCTCATTATTCCATGTAAGTCCCTCTAATCTCAGATATCAAACAATTGTTCTCGAGTCCATTCCTATATATTTACAAATTGATGCAACCATGCGTCTAAACACTTCTACTTCCAATCTTTTTGCGCTATCTACACTCTTTTTGCTATCATCAGGGCTACCAGTCGTTCAAAAAGACGTTATTTCGGTGGAACATGTAAAGAGGGCTACGTACTCCGTTGTTAATGTTGAGGGAGGTTCTTCAACTTCCGCAAGTAGTGGAAATGGGAAAGCAACTACTGTCATAGAAACAGTCACCAAAACCGAGGAGCCGGCAACAAAAACAGTAATCGAGACCGATTTAACTACAACTACAAATCACGTTGTCTCAACTCAGACTGTGAAAGGTTCTGGTGCAACTGAGACTACTTCAGTTACGGTTACACCATCTCCGACCACAGTCGTTAGCGTTAGTTATTCAGTTGTGGATATCTCTGCAGTGACTACTTCCAAAACTTCATCAAAAACTTCATCAAAAGAAGTCTCTACCTCTGCAAGTTTCACTGCTTCGGTATCCTCATCGGGTTCATCAAGAACAGCAATTACTAGTTCGGCAACTATCATATCTAGTGCGTCAGAATCATCAAAGTCATCCGAGCCATTGTCACAATCCACATCATCTTCCCAATCTGTATCCTCGATAACGGCCACGGCGTCAACTTCCACCACACAATTGACCGTATCGCCTTTGACATCTAGCGTTTCTGAATCATCCACTGCAGTCGGATCTTCCTCATCGCTGTCCTCAATTGTCCCCAGCGTCCCCAGCTTGATCACGTCCGAAGCATCTAGTCCTATTCCAACTCTCGAATCACAGTCAAGCACATTCACTGACGAAACTTCATTCATATCAATCCCCACAACTACTACGTCTTCCTCGTGGACTCCTTCATATACAGGAATACTATCGAGTTGGTCTGCTATTACAGCTTCCCCTTCAGCTACTACTACTTCCTATGATAGTGGGAACTCATTCACCAGCTATTCTTCTTGGAATTCCACGACTGCAATACCTATAAATTGAGCAAATTTTGACTCGTTACATTGAATGCTCAACCAGTCCTTAGTTTGGGAGGGATGCTGCTACATCGCCGAGGATATTTCTCTCACGAGTAGAATTTCATATTGAAACCACGTTGCCTCCCTGGCATTCAGCGAGTGATGGAATGAGATGAGATCGCTGAGCTGAGAACCAAGTGTATGATTCAAACTATCAGCGCGGAAAATGTGCTTGGTTCTGTATTCATGTATACATCTTGGGTTGATAATATTTATATGGAGTTAAGGAATCATATGGCGCCAAGAGCTGGCAAGCCTTTTATATTATTGATGACACAAGGGACACGAGGAGACATGGTGGTGTTGTATAAGATGTCGAAATTCTTAGATAATTGATAATGAAGATAATTAAGATCACTTATTCACATGTTAAAAGGTACTTTCTATTGCTCTCTGGGTGTAATAGAATTCTTTGAATGGGGACGATAAGTACAATATAGTGGTAAGATCTATATTTGACCAATAATAACGATCCATACTCCTAACCTTTTTATCATAAGCCAGAATTTACTACATTATCTTATCAAATCTGGAATTCCGCACAAGACTGGTGACGCTTTTCGGAAATCGGATAAACTCTTCATCCGTTAAAACATGATTGGACAAAGGCAATCCTTGTCAATCAATTGTACATTGGGAGGCTTATTAGCGTTCCTTCCCCCGGAAACTGGTCGTCACCAGTTAATCTTCGAATCCTATACGAATATCTGATATCTACATTAATCGCCCAACCATTCACGAATTATTATTTGCTTGAGCTACGAATAATCTCTGCTGCGCAAGCAACTGTACTTGAAAGTCTGCCATAATGGCTTCTCCACCTCAAGTCGTGGAGGATCAGGCACGACTCCTTGAAGATGCCTTGAATGTTGTTCGTCAACAAACACAACTTATGCGACGATGTTTAGAAAGTCCAGGGAAGCTTATGGATGCTTTGAAGTGCAGGTACGTCAATGGGTTATTTGAAGCTGATCTATGTGGTTGCAATGATTATAATAAATGCGCCAGATGAAAATGGTCTTGTGCTGATTTGTCCCTTTCAAAACTTGTAGTTCAACACTTGTCTCCGAGCTTCGAACGAGCAGTTTAGGACCGAAGCAGTATTACGAGTTATACATGGCAGTATTTGATGCTTTGCGACACCTATCCTCTCACCTCAAAGATTCGCATCCCACTCATCATCTCGCCGACCTTTACGAGCTTGTTCAATATGCTGGAAACATTGTTCCTCGACTGTACTTGATGGTAACAGTTGGTACGGTCTATATGGGTGTTCCAGAAGCGCCAGTTAAGGAAATCATGAAAGATATGATGGAAATGAGTCGTGGAGTACAACATCCCACTAGAGGGTTATTCCTCAGATATTACCTATCCGGACAAGCTCGCGAACATCTACCCCAAGGGGATGGTGATGGACCAGAAGGAAATCTGACGGATTCGATAAGTTTTGTTCTTACAAACTTTGTGGAAATGAACAAGCTATGGGTACGACTACAACATCAAGGCCATTCCCGAGAAAGAGAGATGAGGACACAAGAGAGGAAAGAACTTCAATTACTGGTCGGAAGCAATCTAGTTCGATTAAGTCAATTGGTGGATCTGGAAGTCTACAAGAATACGATTCTCCAGCCACTGCTTGAACAAGTAGTGCAATGTCGGGATGTTCTAGCCCAAGAATATTTGCTAGAAGTAATCACACAGGTCTTCCCTGATGAATATCACCTTCACACCTTGGATCAATTCTTAGCGGCTGTATCGAGATTGAATCCTCATGTAAATATGAAAGTCATTGTCATAGCTATGATGGATAGACTTTCTGCATATGCTGCACGAGAATCAGAATCAACTTCTGGAGCAGACCGCGAGAAGTTAGAGCAGGAGGCTGTTACTAAGTTGCTCGAAATAACTCGGTTGAATAAGGAGAGTAAGGCTGCTGAGTCGAAGCCAGACTCAACTCTGGCACCGGAGTCCTCAGAGTCAAACGGTGATCGCCCGTCCGCCGAGACAAATGGAGCCGACACAGACTCGAAACCCAATGAACAAACTGATGATAGTCTCAGCTTAGCTCCAACTGAAGTTGATACTCAGTCTGTTGCTGAGACAACTGTTAATGATGGTGCCAATGACAGACCAAATGCCGTTCCTGAAAACATCAAGCTGTATGAGATCTTCTTTGACCAAGTAATGCATCTTGTTGCTTCTCAGCGCTTGTCCGTACAAGATACCTTGGCATTGTTGGTGTCTTTAGTCAATTTAGCACTAAAAGTTCATCCCGATCGTCTAGATTATGTCGACCAAGTCCTGAATTATGCCTCAGAAAGGGTTAAAGCATATGCCAACACTCCTGAGTTACATTCTCCGGAGGCACAGAAAAATATTCTAAACTTGCTTCTAACACCAATCAACTCCTACGCTTCCATTTTTACAGCCTTATCCCTTCCGACTTATATCCCACTACTACAACTCCAAATATATCCAACACGTCGAGCTGTTGCTGGCGAAGTCGCTCGCACCTTACAAGGCAATTCAACCAAGATCTCTACTATAGCCTCGCTAGAGGGAGTTCTCGAAGTTCTTAAGGTTCTAATTAAGGAAGGATCTCAACCCCCAGCCAGTTACGCTGGCGTACAGCGCAAGTCCGTTGAGACTGATGAAACGATAGAAGAGCAGGGATGGTTGGCTAGAATCGTCCATTTAATCCATAGCGATGACAACGATACACAGTTTAAGCTTCTACAAACTACCAAGGCCGCTTATTCAGAAGGAAATGAGCGTGTGAAGTTTACAACTCCAGCTCTCATAACGTCAGCCATGAAGCTTGCAAGACGTTTCAAGGCCAGAGAACACTATGATGATAATTGGGAGTCACAAATATCGGCTCTCTTCAAATTTATGCATTCAGCTCTTTCGACTATGTATACCCGAGTGTCTGGGTCTGCTGAGCTTTGTCTGAGGCTCTTTGTGGCATGTGGACAAATTGCTGATCAGACCAATTTTGAAGAGGTTAGCTACGAGTTCTTTGCTCAAGCATTCACTATCTACGAAGAAAGCATTAGCGACTCTAGGGCTCAATTCCAAGCAGTTTGTGTTATTGCGTCTGCTCTGCATGAAACACGAAATTTTAGCAAGGAGAACTATGACACTCTCATTACCAAATGCGCTCTACATGGCAGTAAGCTATTGAAGAAGCCTGATCAATGTCGTGCTGTATTTTTAGCAAGTCACCTTTGGTGGGCTGTGCCTATCGCAGCAAAGGGGGAGACAGATGAAAAGAATGTAAGTTTCAATTATTACCATCACATTTAGGACAACAGCTAACACACCATAGCTCTATCGAGATGGGAAGCGTGTTCTTGAGTGCCTTCAGCGTGCACTCCGCGTTGCGGATGCATGTATGGATACTGCTGTCTCGGTGGAACTTTTTGTCGAAATTCTCAACCGTTACGTCTACTATTTTGAGCAAGAGAATGAAGCCGTAAGTACTTCGCTCATGCATAGTCACATAACACCAAGTTAACACAGTTGATAGGTTACAACCAAATATTTAAATGGTCTTATTGAATTGATCCATTCAAACCTTCAGGGCAATCAAGATTCTGCCACAATTAACGAACCAAGAAAGCATTTCCAACGTACTTTGGATAATATTACTTCTCGAAACTATGAAGGCGTAGTAACAGTAGCTGCACCTTAAAGCACAAGTAAATA
Source organism: Botrytis sinoallii (assembly GCF_014898435.1). Lineage (NCBI taxonomy): Eukaryota > Fungi > Ascomycota > Leotiomycetes > Helotiales > Sclerotiniaceae > Botrytis > Botrytis sinoallii. The sequence continues at coordinate 2,304,553 of NW_024066034.1, read as the reverse complement.
CCATCTTCTTTCTTTTATTAATATCTTTCTCAGAGCATGTAATCGATCATACTCGATGTAAATTTACGTGAGATGGCTTGGGGTTATTTGCTTTGATGGAGACAAGAGGGAAAGAGAGAGACCCTCGGTATGATTTGTTTTGGAAGCCAGCACTCATGTTTACGAAGACCAAAATAATGCAGCGAATGTACTTAGATTTTACTTGGCTCGTTTTTAAGCAAAAAAGTGATGGGTTTGATTTAATTGGCAAACATCAACATAGCTATAGGCTACGTATGTAAGAAGAGATGATAATCAAAAAACCTCTGAATATGTGCAACATTTATGTTCAAAAGACCATTGAAACTTGATATGGATTCTTATGAGAGATTTGCTTTGAGTTGTGATGTACTTAGTTGGCTGAGCAGAATTTAGTAACAAAATTTGTTCATAATTTAAGGCATAGAGACTGTCTTCCCAACATCTAGATCATGAATCTTGAATTGTGATGCTTCATTAGTCCTTTCACATAGATGTATTGCTAGATCCTATCATAAACCGTTTCATAATCTTACATATTCCTTTCTCCGTATTCGTGCAGATCTAAATCACCGGTGGATTTATCGACAGGGGAAGGTTACCGAAGACGCGAATCCCTTGATAATGAGAGTCCGTGATTGTCTGTGTCGCAGATAACCCATTGACTTTCGAATATGCTTCAACTTTTAAGCCACCAAAGAAATTCACAATACTTTGAAACTTCGACATCGTACAATAAGTATTGAAATAACAGCTGGCCTGAAATTTTAAAGAATCGCTGGAGGGATTTACAATTCTTTGGGAGAATTTTGTGAATCAAGGAGTTCGAAAGGACATTAATATTTAGAGATCCATCAAAACGTCCATTGTCCTTCTTTCCGCCCTTCGTATTCGCAACCTTATCAATTGACAACATTGTCAATCGCTAGCACACAAACTCAACCACCAAGAGAAGTGGTATCTTCCTCTTCCATATCTAACAAATTGGCACAACTTTCACAATGCCGGACGAAAAGCACATCTACGAATCTCTCCCCATACCCACCTACTCCGAAGCCATCGGCGAATCCTCTCAGAGCTCAACACCCATAATCTCCCGTTCCGATTCCTCGAATGAAACTGCATATCCCGCCGAAAGGGAAGGTCTGTTAGGCCCTGATATCGGCGCCAGAATTCCAGTCCCTACTCGCAGAGCTGGTTATCGCCCTCCTCCCACTGAAGATGGCATTTCGAATCGAGGCAGTACGGAGCAAGATACGTTTCTAAATCAACATGGAGAACGCGAAAGTGATGATGATGATGAAGTGCGTAGAGAGATGGAAGAGATGGAAATACAGGATCCGCAAACCGAACAATCGACGTGGGGGAAACGGATGTCGAGTCTTTCTGCATCGTTATCGTCGCGAATACCTTGGATACGGAGGATTGGTTGGCCAAAAATCGATGCGAATTTTTGTATAGTGATTGGGAGAATTTTTGCAATACTACTCGTTATGGCAGTGGTTTATTTGCTGTTTATGAGTGATCTGTTTTCGAATGCGGCGAATAGGATTGGAGGACAAATGTTTCCTGCGGAGAGCGTAAGGATATTTGTGCAGGAAAGTGTTTCGGAAGAGAGAATTGTGAGGTGGATGAATAGAATTACGGAGACAGATCATTTGGCGGGTACGGAGGGAGATTATATTTTGGCAGAGATCGTACAAGAACTTATGGTGAAGAATGGATTGGAGGACGTAAAGATGGATGAATATGGAGTTTATCTGAATTATCCAAAGGAGGGAGGGAGGAAAATCGAATTACTTGGCGAAGATGGGAATCCGATTTGGCAGGCAAAGATCGATGAGCCGCAACTTTATACAAATCCACCGAGACAACAAACACCGGTTTTCCATGGACATTCGAAAGCAGGAGATGTTACAGGTCCATTGATATACTGTAATTATGGTTCACAAGCCGATTACAAAAGCTTTTACGACAGTGGAATTGATACGAGAGGGGCAATTGCTTTGGTCAGATATTATGGTACACAAGGAGACAGAGCTTTGAAGGTCAAGGCTGCGGAACCTTGGGGTTTCAAAGCTGTGATAATGTACAGTGATCCTGCAGATGATGGATTTACTTTAGGTGATACCGCCCCCAATGGTCGATATATGCCCAAAGATGGAGTTCAACGAGGCGCAGTCAGCTTAATGAGCTGGGTAGTTGGAGATGTTCTTACACCAGGATGGGCAAGCGTAAAAGGAGCGAAACGGGTACCGAAAGAGAACAATCCAGGATTGACTAGTATTCCTAGTATTCCAATCTCATGGGGAGATGCGCAAAAGCTTTTGCAATCCATTCAGGGATTTGGAGAAGAATGTCCTCCAGAATGGCAGGGTGCGGTTCCTGATGTCAAATATTGGTCCGGAAATCTCTCAACCCCCAAGGTTCATCTTGTTAATGAACAGGATGAAGTTGAGCAACAGCCGATTTGGAATGTTTTGGGAAAGATTACCGGTGTTGAACAAAAGGAGAAATCCATCATTGTTGGTAATCATCGCGATGCTTGGGTTTTTGGTGCAACAGATCCTGGCTCAGGTACAGCGGTCTTCCTCGAAGTTATGCATATCTTTGGTGATCTTGTTTCACGAGGTTGGCGTCCACAACGTACCATTGAATTTGCATCTTGGGATGGTGAGGAATACAATCTCATCGGATCTACGGAACATGTTGAAAAAAACATGGAGAAATTACGTAAAGATGCATTTGTTTACTTAAACGTTGATGTAGCAGTTGGTGGAGACACATTCCGAGCCGCTGGAAGTCCAATTTTCAAGAAAGCACTTCTTAGAGTTCTAGATCGCACAACTGATCCTGTTAAAAACGCAACACTAAGACAACTTTGGGATGAAAGGAAAGCCCAACTAGATGGTCTAGGTGCCGGAAGCGATTATGTCGCGTTCCAAGACATGGCAGGAACTTCTTCTTTGGATTTTGGATTTGAGGGACCGGTTTATCCTTATCATTCTGCGTATGATAACTTTGAATGGATGGCCAGTCAAGGAGATCCTGGTTTTCAGTACCATAAACTTTTAGCTCAAGTATGGGCCCTTCTTATTCTTGAGTTTTGCGATAGAGCAGTTCTGCCGTTTGATATTAGAGCATATTCTGCGTCGGTCACTAAATGGGTAATGGAATTGGAAAATTGGGCAGAATCAAAAGGACCAAATCAAGCTGGTAACGTACCTTGGTCAACAGAACCATTGAGGGAAGCAGCATTACAATTTGCCCAAGATTCGAGACGGTTTGAAAAGTTTGAATTGGAATGGGATGGATTGGTATTGGGAAGTGGAGGATTTGAAAGCCCAGGATTGGCCAGTCATAGGAAGAGTCATAATACTCGAATGGCGAATTTCGAAACACATCTTTTGGATTTGGAGGAGGGTGGTGGGGTATGTTTTCTTTTTCTTTGCTTCGGTTCCCTGTCTCTTCCCTCACTCACCTCGTGTCCTCAATGATCCTCGTACCTCTTATCTCTCATTGATAACATCTACTAACATCTTAAAACAGATACCCAACAGAACCCAATTTAAACATGTAATCTTTGGCCCACAACTATGGTCTGGATATGATGAGGCATTTTTCCCTGCTATCCGCGATGCAGTCGAAGTGGGAGATTGGGGATTAGCAAAGAAATTGGTGGAGAAGACAGCGAACATTATTAAAAAGGCTAGTAGGAAAATGGCGGATGGAAAATAGGGGCCTGTATAGGCGAAGGAGGAAAGGAGTTGAGTGGGAGATACAAATATTATATCAATTTCTGAATCGAGAATCAGGATAATGATGATTCGAGATTCAGAATTTCAGAATTCGGAATGGAAAACCTTGTGTATGCGTCTGTTTCATACAGCGAGCGTTTGGCGTTATTTTTTTTGTCTTTACTTTTTTTTGAGGGTATCGATTTGTTTGCCATCGTTGGATGGGATGGGATGGGGTTGAATCTGATTGGATTTCCGGGGGCAGAAACGGAACAATAAGCAGAGAAGCAGAGGTGTGAAAGAGAGAGGGTGCGTGTGTGTACATTGTATAAGAAAGACAGGATAGCGTGCGTGATTTGTGTACCTACCCACCTAGCTAGTTATCTTCTGATTGGGCTGGGTTGGGTTGGGTTGGGTTGGGTATTGAATGTTGGGATGTGAACCCGCTTGAGTACAGTTGGAAATGAGAATAGGACTTGGGGGTAGAGAATATCATTGGAGAATAAATATATCAATGGAAAAGATTTGTTAGGAATATCTGTTCAGATTGTTGGATGTTGAAATGAAGTGGAAATGGGAGTGAGAATGAAGTGCAAATGGGAGTGGGAGTGGAAAGTGAATTGTGAATGTGAATGTGAATGAGCGTGTAAATGAGCATGTAAATGGTTCAACTACTCACCATCTACGATATATATATATATCTTATTATATTCTCTCTCCTGTTGTGCGGGTAGTTCAGTGTTCTCAGAAGTATGGATGGCTTTTCTTTTCTTTTCTACTGGTATAGTGGGTGATGGTGATGGTGATTTTGAATTTCATCATATTTCACTACATTTCACTAACTTGAACATCGACTTTACATCAAGAACTGGATTTACACGTGAATGCATAGATGGGATGCGATATGATATAATATGATATGATTTGAATTGTTTTATTTTCGTTTGATGTGATTTTCTGGACTGTTTTCATTTGATGTAATTTGATTTGCTTTGAATTCCTTCGGTTCTCCTATCCTCCTATTCGCCTATTCTGCCTTAATCCTCTCGTATCTTCCCCCCTCCATTTCTTATATTCTTCATTCTTTTCTCTTCCTGCTGATTCTTCAATTCAACTCAACTCAAACAAATTCATCATTCCCCTTTCCTGTCTTTCACCCGCTTCCCCTCCCCCTCCCCTTCCCATCCCAACTTCCAAAGTCTCCTCAAAAGCACTTCTCACAAATCATAACCACATCACAATGCATATACACATCCTTCCCCTCCCCCCACAACCCCTCCAAATCTCATAAAAAAACATCAAAACCATTCACCCATAAACACCCGAACCCCTTTTCAACGCCCATTCCCACTCCAACCCCAAACCAACCAAGTCCGCTTGCCGCCCGCCAGAATGCTAAACGCCATCCTATCTCCAAGAAGAAGAAAAAAGAGAGAAAAATACCCCTTCCCATACACAAACAGAATTTAAACACACAAAGAAGTAAAACAAACAAGTAAACAAATCTTTAATCCCAAACACCTATACACCATTCTTTTCGCTACCAAGCCCAAGACGTATGTATTCCCTGGCCGAAGTTTTATAACGCCTGCTCCATTGTTCACTACCCAAATCAATACCAATCAAGACCAATGATTTCGATATGCTAAACCCAACAGTTTTGAAACCAGACAAAAACGGACAAAAATTGGGTTGGCAAAATGGAACTACCATTCCCCAAGTAGAGAAACAAAAGAAATGAAAACGAGAACATAAGAAATAAACGCTGTGGTCAGGCGAGAATCATAATCATGTATGGGTTTCCCCATCATACCCCCAAGAAAGTGACATTTATGCCTGTAAATCACCATGCTTAGGACATCCCTCCACATGTTCCGGCTTTGACGATTTTCCCTCATTCATTGTCATAGCCACCTCTCTCTTCGTATCCGGAAACGGTTCACTAGCAGCCGCAGCTCTATATTCCCTGGCATTCATCCACGAATTTCCATTTCCATTTCCATTTCCATTGCCATTGCCAGTAGTCGATCCCGGCAATTCTCTCAATGGCAAATCCGTACTTTGACTCTTATGTAACTGTGAAACTACATTTGACGAGCTAACAATGGTCGCTAGAAGAGGCCTCCCATTCACATTCGTTTCCCGCATCTCTGTTGCCACTTCCGAGTCTCGTATAGGAATATGCTCTGCTTTTCCACGGGGTTTACTATTTCCAGCTTTGGGAACCGTGATTGGAGATGGTTTTCTGGATCGTCTCGTTGTGTATCCATCTGAAGAGCTGCAGGAATCTGTCGATGAACTTCTGTTTCGATCATGTTGCTGACCTCTGTTTGTGAAAGAACGGACTTCTAATTTGGAAGGAGTTTCTCCACGTTGAACTTTGGCATCGATGAGTTTTTCCGTGACGATTCGTCCCAATGGTTGACCTTCTGTACCTCTTCGACTACTCCCATGACTGCCTGCTCGATTCCTACTAGTACTGACTACTCTCTCCTTCCCCTCCATTACTTTTGCCGAAGGAGGTGGTTGTATCATCCATCTTGTTTCTTCTCTACTCCTTGGTGCCGTACTAACAATTGGTGGATGTAAATCGTTCACTGGCGGGTTCCTCGCAATATAATACGACTCTGGATTTCCATCCGATCCATGTTTACTACTAGGTCTCCCATCCATATTGAACATTCTCCCCGCGGATTCCGAAGCTCTTGTAATTGCATCCATAATTCTATGACCCGGTCCATAAGTTTCCCTACCCCAAAGTTGCTCATCTTCCCGTTGATATCGTTTCCTATTCCACCCCTCTCCCGAAATTCGAGATCCTTCTTCAACAACCGTAGGACTACTCCCTGTGTCCGTACTCATCCCCGCACTACTCGCATAACTACTCCCTTGTCCTGCTGTATTCAATCCTCTCTGACTTCCATTCTTATCCTTCTTATTCCCTTTTTTATTCGGTGGACCGGGCCCCATCATGATTTCTTCTGTCCAATATGGATTCGTCGAGAATGGGGAAGGATGCCTATACAGGCCCGGTTGTTCGGTTTCCAATGCATGTTTTTCGACTCGTTCTCGTTTGGCTTGTTCTTTGGCTTTCCTTCTATGGCTAATCTTGGCGCACGTAGCGCAGGATAGTATATAGAATGCAACGGATTGTAGAGCAACATCTATAGACATGATTCCTCAATTCTTTGATATGGTGAGAGGAGAAGAAACGTCTATAGGATTATAAAATGAGGAGATGATCGTGGGAAAAGTTTAACGCATGAAGGTGACGTTGCGCAGTTCACTCATTCTGTGGTTGCGGCTTGTTTCGAATGGGAGGATCCTCAACCAGGGAAATGCTGGTTTGAAATATGCGGGATGGGATGGATCCTTTTCGATAATCCCTTGAGAAGTATTGCTTAAGGTGAGTCTTGGGTATTGTATATGCAAGTAAATATTGAGTTTGAGTTAAGATTCCCGAGAAATGGAGTCGTCTCGTGTGAGAGGTATAGAAGTATGAAAGGTAATGGATGATTATGATTGGTGGCTTTCGTGGCTGGTAGGTTGATGAAGTAGCCAATCTTAATCCACAGTCATCAATTGAATTTTCCAGCACCAATTGAATGGAAACCTTTGTAACAAATATAGAATTGTAGGAAGTTATAGTTTGAAGGATCGACAATGACAATGGTGTAACGAGTGATTAGACTGGCTTATGATAAGTCCTTGGGTAGTTTGGATTCGTTTGTTGTACTCTGTAACTTCTATTTTGATATTGCTTCGAGTCCGAGCGGAAGGGATGAGATGGGATGGGATGATGGTGATGGTGATGTTGGTGGTGATGGTCTCTATTCCAGATAGTCTCCACGATTGGGATTGAATGTGACAAGACTTTGGTGGTATGTGTCTTTTCGATCTTGGTTTAATTGATTTGAAGTGAGAACAAGTAAGAAAACAGAAGAAGGAGAATGATGAATGGTATTGGAAGTGATGTCAGAGATGCAATTGACAAGACCAAGTTCGTATTTTGTATGCACTTATTAATAATTGAGGCTTGGATGAAAGGTCGGTATGGTCGGTATGGTCGGTATGGATGGTATGGATGGTATGGATGATATGGATGATATGGATGTATGGTATGCAAAAGGATTCCAATATGTTTTTAGTCACACATACCACCTTGGGTAGATAATACGAAAGAATGAATGAATGATTGAATGATTGAAAACCTACTAGGTAGGTAATTGAATAAATGAATAAATGAATAAATGAATCCCTTTATCGATAACCAGGGGTTGGGTTGCTTAAACGGCCAAGCGATTGCGATCTAGTTTAGTAGGGAGAAACGAGATACAATCTCACAATCTAGTCGATGGTAATGTTTCTCAGCATATTTGATTCCTCTGATGATCAATGGTGAAACCCATGGATGCATTCATTTCAATTGCGATAATCCAATCCATCCAGCCTTTGTGAGAATGAAGGATGGAAACATATACACATAAGAGACGGAAATTGGGTGCTACTGACTGGAGATACATACATACTTGGTACTCCATAGAAAGGAAGTCACTGGGGTATGTTATTGTCCATTCTCAAATTCTCACATTCCCCCTTGCTTATCCCCCTTGTTGCCCCATATAATGTAACCCTCGCCACGAGGGGCAATGCAATGATCTGTTATGTTTGATGAAGGAGAGGTGATATCCGAGGTTAGGTTTGGATGTTGTTGTGTATCGTATTGTTGTCGAGTGAAGAAATGAAATGAGAATTATCTAGTATGATGTTCAACTCTTCTATATCTTCACCGACTCACGCATCTACTACATCTTTCACACCTCCCCCTCCCATCCATCACCATCCTATTCACATAATCGAGAAACCAACCATCAATCCCCAATTCCTCAACCCTCAGATAAGTACCTACCAGGTATCCAAACGCAATCCCCCACCTACCCATCCCCCGATCCATTCATCCCCACAGAATCCCGTCCATCCACCGACCTACCATACTCGGTACAGCCTACCCAGAGACTTGCCTCCGAGCCTCCTTGCTGCGAAAACATGCCGAGTAGCAAGTACCCATCTACTTATCACGTCCCCTCCCCAGCCCGCGCAATGCATACTCCGTAGTCCGTACGTCCACACACCTGCCCTTTTCCTCGATTTCCCACCTCCCACCTCCCACCTCCCAGCTTCAAACTTCCCGCTTCCCGGACCCCTAATCAGTAATCCGTAATCAAGCCATGAAAATATGGAGTGGACCCTGAATAATTTTCTCTCCATATCTATGTATCCGCTTTCGAGATATGAAACTCGAAACTCGAAACTAAACACAGAAGAGTGATGATCTTTTAAGCGTTTGGGTTCATCTTTACTAGGAGGTGTTCTCGAATTGTTTGAGGAGAGATAGATCCCTAGGTAGTAGATACTAGGTAGACAGATGCATTTCTTATTGCGCTTATGATATTATAGATATGGTAGATACCGAGGATATGATAATTACATTACCGCTAACTTAAATATACCTACGATACCATCCAACTTTCCGCCCGCAAGTGCAATTGCAATTTATTATCCACACACATATCATATCATAATTACCTAGAAAAGCGGTGTCGACTAGATAGCTAGGTAGGTATTCCAAATCAGCACTTCCAACACCACCAACCACACCTTCAATTCCAATACACTACACTACATACCTCCCTCTCTACACACCCAGACTCGAGCTGGGGTTTCAAAACACAAGGTATGTTGTGTAACCACACACAAACCGCAGTTCTGGTTTGGAACGTGGGAACCGTTACATTTTGGTCGGCTGACTTGAGTATTAGTACTTAGTAGTATATATATATTCCTAGTATATACTAGATATGTATATACGAGTATATACGAGTAAACTAGTTCTGTTTCATTACTCCGTAGGCTCATTCGATTCATTCATTCGATTTATTAATTTCTTTCCTAAACATCTTTAGTGAGGTAATTGGTCGGATCGTATTATGGTATGTAGGTATAGAGTATGAATGATTGTTAGGATATCCTATCTAGTAACGCTAATAATAAGATATGGGATAGGATACTCAGGTACCTAAAGTTAGTAGTAAATAGAGGTTGAATTTTTCGAGTTATGGATTCAGGATCTTAAACCTAAACATCTAATTAATTTTCATTTTCCTCTACGCAGGTACGAGTACATACGATACTTATCTGGAAATATTGAAATGTAAGATATTTTGATGGGGGTTTTTGGTTATTATTGTAATATGATATACTATATATAGCAGGGGTTAATATAAATATTGAATAAACTACTCGATCGTTTCTGAGATCTGGATTTAATACTATTAGATACTAGATAGATGTTCTTAATTGTAAAGAGGATTGATTGATGAGGTTTGATTGTTTGCAGCTAGTGATGTTGATATCGAGTGATATTGATAATGAATATCTAAGGGTATGAACATTTTCATATGAATATCTACGATAAGTATATATGTATCAGCTAGTTATATATACAAACGTACGTAAATAAATGATTATAATTAGATTCATGAAACCGTCGAATAAAATTATGATAGAGTTGAAATATTAGAGAAATTGTAAGTACGTACTCTTGATAACTATATGGATTTGTATGGAATTTATATGATCAAGATTGTTGCGGTGAAATGAATAACGATGTGCTTTTACTGTGCTAGAAATTGTCTGATTGTCTTTACTATTTGAGAGTCTTATTACCTAGGTAGAGCGTGAAAATATCGCGAATACCTAGTAAGTAATGGGAGTAATCATTTATATGTGGTTGATACTTTGGTGTAAATATTTAGTATGTCCTCCATAAAAGGTATCTTCTTATATTTGGAAATGCGTTTTTATCTCGGAATTCTTTTTGATGGTTGATATGTTATGGAGGGCTCTCTACTCATAGAAGTATCTATCATCACCAAAGTAGTATCACCAAATCAGTAAATTGGTCATCGAGAGAAATAATCATACATATCTATCTATCTATCTACCTACCTACCTACCTACCTACCTACCTACCTACCTACCTACCTACCTACCTACCTACCTACCTACCTACCTATGAAAGAAGCCTACAGTCACTCAAACTCACAACCCCAATTCTAACCACATCAATCCCACCATGTCCCTATCAACTCTCCAGCCCAACGCCCTCTACATCGTCCTCTTCAACCGCGGATATCCCAACCAAGCCGACGACTTCCACTGGGCACTCTACCTGCACCACAGCGCGCAAAGAGGCGGTATCAAATACCACGTCCGAAACCGCGGTGCAGGCTGGACTGTCGATCACGGAAGCACACGAGGGATTTTGAAAGAAGCGCTTCTTGTGTGTCTTGTTCAGATTGCGGTGATTCCGGATGGGGAAGAGGAGTATGTGAATGGGGTTTTTAGAAGTCTGGATGGGACGCTGAATGAGGGGGAAATTACGTGTCGGACGTGGATTTTGAGGGTATTGGAACCCTGGATGAGGGGTGGAAAGGGAGAGGGGGAGGGGGGTAGAGTGAAGATACTGGGATGTGAGAGTATTGAGGGGTTGGAGGGGGAGGTGAAGGATTGGGGGAATAGTTATATGGATGAGGCGAATGAGAATGTGCAACCGAGACCGGTGGACGTTTCGAGAGTTTGTGGTTTGTGAGGATGAGGGTGAGGGTCAGGGTCAGGGTGTGTTAGTTTTGACTCGACTCGACTCGACTCGATTCGTATCGACCGAGGCGCACAGTGTTTACAGTAAGAATGGTGTTTGAGACGTTTCAATGGAATGTTGCTCGACTTCTACTCGAACTACTGCATCGAACAAAGATTTGCGGGTTTGCTAATACATGGGTTGATTTTTGGGATCCATGGTTATGATTGCCGTGTGGTATGTGCGAATATCGAAGAGACGGACGGTGAAGAGGTTTGAACAAGCAATAACAAGCTCACCATGCCCAGAAACGATATCCATAAGCATTAGAATGATAAACTAAATAAACCATCAAGTATCAAACCCATTACGATTTATAATTATTCCTTCCAAACAGTACCGGTACATACATACATACCCACCTACCTATGTATAAATCCGAATACGATATTATGTAGTTCATGTACCTAGCAATTCTCTTCATAAGGCTACTTTCATCCGTGCCAAGGAGACTACCTCATCGACTGCGGTCTGCGTCAGCTAATCGATCGTTGACTCGAAACTAGTGAACTACATGTGAGAATAGCGTATGCGCTATTTTTCGGCTTGTTATTAGGTGGATCTTTGAAGATGGCTGGTGTGGTGGCTGGTGTGAAGATATCAGCTGGTAAGATCGTATGGGTTATGGTTTATCTACAGAGTACGGAGTCTTGATGATGAGGTTGGATCGGACTGCGAAATTGAGAGTTGTGATGAATGAGGTGGCATGGTGGGAGGTGGGTTTATAGGTTTAAGGAAAGTCCTAGTATGGACCTGGGTACGGTGTAGGTATATGATAGTATATGGATATGTAAAGACTCTGGCAGATATATGTAATGAGTATCTAGGTAGGTGACTATATTAGATCCCGAGTGTAGTATAATAGTCCCTCATTCGATTCGACATAGCCGCTGCAAGGGAAAGAAGAGGAGTATATATCGACAAACTCTAAACAATAAACCATCTCCAATTGGTCAAGAGGAAAAATGCATCTCCTCCTACCTTGATCCAATTCGTACTCCGACAAGGATTCTTACACACTCCAAAGTTCACACATTACTTCATACATAAATGATCGCCCTTTCCCTGCTGGTCCGTGATTCTGATGGAGAACTTCAAGCCCCACCAGATGCGATAGGTCTACCATACATATAATTTCTTTGTATTTGATTACATTCTTGGCGTTATATAAGCCAAGAGAAATTGGGGAAAGTGAGAATTTGACTTGTTTTTGATAGAAATGAATGATAATTGTTGTTGTTGTTGTTGTTGTTGTTGGTCTTTTTCGCTTTTGTTGTCATTGCCACGGTGACATTCGCTTTTCAGGAAGCAGAAACTTCTATCTTGTTTTGGATTCTATGTCCTGTGAGGGAGTGAATTGACATTTCTATACCTAGGCACCTGTCTAATTGCGATCAGAGGGAACCTACTCAGCGAGTAATCTCGAGGTTGCACAAAGCATTATATTACGCATTTGGGTCAACTGGTAGAAACGCGGACGGGCCGTATCATTTACTTTAAAAAAGGATCAACAATTTAATCTTCTACTTCTTCCTCGCGCACATCACCGACAAAAAACACGCATAACCATACATACACATAATTCACAGCTTCCGAATTCCCAGCTCCCATAAACAATGGCAGCTCACTATCGGGACGATCTCCTGCACGGAAAAGAGCACATCGACACCCACGCATCCTCGAATCCATGGCGCCACCAAGAATCCACCGCATTTTCCAATCATGCAAACATCGGAGCTCGAGGAGTGGAGGGCAGAAATGAAAAAGAGGATTTGGCTAGTTTTCTTAACAAATCGCGAGTTCAAGGCAAAGGTTCACCCAGTCCGCATCGACCAATTGTACTAGCTGGGAATGCGCAGTCCGAGGAACTTGAAGCTGCGAGGAGGGAACAAGAGGAATTGGAACATAGGGATGCCGCGAATGGAGTGCAGAGGACTGGCGCGGGGGCAACGGTTAAGTGTGGTCCGTTGCTTAATTATAGACGGATGGAAAATGATGTTTGGTTTGGGAGTGTGTTGGTTGTGGTTGATTCGCATACGGTCAGAGAAGATGCAGTACCGGAGTTGAGATTACGAGTTCAAGAGAGGAGACAGGCCACACAAAATGGTAATGGGGCGGGTATTGCCACTGGGAGTGAACAATTGAATGGTCATGATCAAGCGCCGGGGATTATTAACGGGGTAGATTATTCTGAAAACGTACACCCAACACAAGCATCAAATGGCAATATCCCTCAACAAAATGGAGTGTCCAATACTTCTAGCGATTTGGAAGAAATCAAAGTTAGAGGAGTCAAGCTTTATGCAGATGTTGCGAATACTTTTTGGAGATTTCATATCCAAGTTCCAATGCTACAAGAAGAACTTCGATGCGAATACACAATTCCCGGTCTCACATTTGCTGAAGGAGGAAAGACGGATAGACAAGCCTTTTTCGTACCAGCGGTTACCGAGAGTATGAGAATAATGTTTCATTCTTGTAATGGATTTAGCGTGGGAACAGATGAGGAAGCTTATAGTGGTGCTTGTCTTTGGAGAGATGTCGCACGACAACACGAGGAAGCTCCTTTCCATGTGATGTAGGGATATCCTCGATTTTGGGATTGGTACAGACTAACATTCGATAGGCTTGGTGGTGGAGACCAGATTTATAATGATGGAATTAGAGTCAATGGTCCTCTGAGACCTTGGACTGATATTGGTAATCCTATCAAGAGAAGGGAGTATCCTTTTCCCGAACAGTTGAGGAGAGACTGTGATGATTATTATGTCAAGAATTATATTCGCTGGTAAGTCAATGGTTGGAGTGGAAGATTTAGGCTACGAAAATTAACTTTAGGATATAGGTATTCCACAGAACCTTTTGCTGCGATGAATGGAAAGATCCCTCAAGTCAATCTTTGGGATGATCATGACGTGGGTGTCTTTTGTCTCATGATAGGTTTAGCTACTAATCAATTCAATAGATCATTGATGGCTTTGGTTCATACGTTGATGAATTCATGCGTTGTCCCGTTTTCCGCGGTATTGGTGGTGTTGCTCATAAATACTATTTACTCTTTCAGCATCATCTTGCACCTCCGGCATCTACATTCACGACTGGTGCGCTGTTCCTCCGACCATTCTTTTGTCCTATACTAATATTTCTCAGATGCACCTCAGACTATGTCCACAAATGGAGGTGGAATTGATCCACGTCAAATAGAAAATACATATGTATTGGAAAATGACGTTCCTGATCCAAGTTATATTATTGGTGATAGCCCCGGTGTAAGTAATTTCGCGTTGTCTTAAAGATAAAGCTAATAATTTGCAGCCATATGTAGCAGAGCGCTCCCGTAGTATCTATGCAAGATTAGGCGCAAGAGTTGCTTTCTTTGGTATTGATGCTAGAACGGAAGTAAGTAGTCAGAATTATCAACCAGAGTAATATATTGACCTTTAATCTAGCGTACACGTCATCAAGTCAACTATCCAGAAACATACAAGAAAATTTTCGATCGTCTTAGAGAAGAACTTACAGCCGCAAAAGATTCTCCGAACCCTATTCAACATCTTATTATTTTACTCGGAATCCCTATCGCCTACCCAGTAAGTCTGATATTACAATTCAACATGATATGATGCTAATATTTGTAGCGTTTGACATGGCTAGAGAATATTTTTTCGAGCCCCTTAATGGGCCCACTCAAATTTATGAATAAGCGATTTGGATTTGGTTAGCGATATTTTATACATCCATTTATCTATAGTACTTGCTAACCCTCATTGCTAGGTGGAAGTTTCTTCAATCATTTCGATGGCAGTGTAGATCTTCTTGATGATCTCGATGATCATTACACAGCACATACCCACAAAAAAGAACGTCACTACATTATCAAACAACTTCAATCCCTCGCATCCGAATTCTCAGTCCGTATCACCATTCTTGGTGGCGACGTACATCTCGCTGCCGTTGGACGTTTCTACTCAAATCCTCACTTGAACATCCCAGTTTCAACAGATTACAAGTATATGGCGAATATCATTTCTTCAGCCATTGTTAATAAGCCTCCTCCGCAAGCGGTCGCAAATCTTTTAGCGAAGAGAAATAAAATTCATCATTTAGATAAAGAGACTGATGAGACACTGTTGAGTTTCTTTGATAGAGATCCGGGAGATGAGAAGAAGACTAGTAAGAGTAATACTGTCACGATGCCAAGTCGAAATTGGGCAGTTCTTACAGAAAATTCACCTTCCTCGGCATCTTCCATTCCGGCCCAGAATGGAAATGCTGAAACGCCAGTCGATTCATCCTCAGGGCCCTACGATCTCCCCGCCTCGGAAACACCAAAAGATGGACACTCCCCCCTCCACAAGGGAGAACAGGGCGCAGGAAGCGCATACAAAGCAGCGGATCCGCAATACCACGGCAAGAGCGGAGATGGAAGTCTAGACGTGGTGGTCCGAGTCGAGATTGATCAGCATGATGCAGAGGGCAAGACGCGGGCGTATGGCATGAGCGTACCGGTTTTGAGATATACGGGCGTGCCGTTGGTGGTGGACGAGGGAAGGAGGAGTTGGGCGGGGGGAAGGAGAAGTTTGAGGGAGAGGAAGAGTAGGACTTCTGTGGCGGGGAGGGGGGGGAGCGCAGGGAGAGAGGATGTTTAGGGGGTTGGTGTAGGTTGGTTGGTGTGGGTGGGGAGTTGGGGGAGAGGGAGTGGGTGAGTGAGTAGGTGGGGGATTGATTAATAGTGCGGAGACTGGGAAAATGATTGGTTGAGTAGATGAGGGAGGGATATGATATGTTTCAGAAGAACGGATGCGTACGTTGTTAATAGTATATCCATGTCCATGGACTGGATTGGATTGGACGGGTTGGGGATTCTTTGATACCAGGATTGCGATTTTTTCCTCTCTTCTTCCGTCTTGATTGTATTTGTAATTAGGTAATATTGTATTGCTGTCGTTATTTTTATTTTTATTCTTATTGTCCTTATCGTTGTCATTGTCATTGGTATTGGTATTGGCCTTCCCTAATTCGTGATACTTATTATTATCAATCATCTGCTACGAATTACGAATTATTCGTCACGTCACGTCACTTCTTTGTATTTTTGTATTTTTATATCTGCATGTATATCTTCATATCTGTATCTGTATCTGTATATTCCCAAGGCAAAGGAAACTTTTATTGTGGAGATTTATGGTAGGTAGGTAGCTAGCTAGTTAGATAGATGAATGGATGAATGGATGGATGGATGAATCTCTTGAACGACATTTTAATTCTTCTTCTATTTAAAGCCAGTAGACCAGTTATAACAATAAACACGAGAGAGAGAGAAAATGAAAGGAAATGGTATCTACAACGCCGCCGATGCAAATAATTAATAAAAAAAAGAGCAAGAACTTTTGTGAGATGTGAAGATTGAACTTTTTAGAATATGGGCTGGTATCATGATGAGATGCGGTGGAATGAGTTATGACTGAGAGGTATTGTGCGGAAACCCTGGGTATGAAGATCGAGTTTGCTGTTTTGCTCGCGTGGATGGATTCGGAGCAAGTTGAGTTTCTATGGTCGAATCACCTTGTTGCTCGTAGGGTGGGAGTTGAATACCATGGTTGGAGAACCCGCCTTGTTAAATACTACAAGTGACTCCTTTGGACTGCAGTGATTTTATTTCTTTGCTTTGTTATTTTATGGTGGATTTGACTCTTAGTTTGCAAGACATACCCTGTTGAGAAGGTTGATTGGTGAGTATGGGGTTGTTAAGATTGTGTTGGTTTGAATTATAGGTGATTGTTAGACAAATAGATGTTCCGGTCGTTGAGGCTCCTTAATTGATCTTGCGGTGTTGAAAGGTGTGGAAATGTGCCCAGAAAACGAGCCGGAGGTAGTTGGCAGGGTCTCTGAGGATTATTCTTAGAGCATTCCTCATAGCCGGTGGTTTTAAGCCTTTCTCGAATAGATATCTTCCAAGATTACCAACGGGTACTATGTAAGACGAAAAACGAGTTACCATCTCACAAATGCATACCTTCCTCCTCATCTGCACCAGCATCTTCGCGCATCCGTAATTCCATTGCTCGACGTAAAGCTTCATCGTCCAATCTTCCTCCTGTGTTCGTAGTTGCTGTGTTTCCATTTGTTGTAACTCCATTCGCCGTTGGATGTGCTGCTGTAGCTGCAGGTGTTGAATCCAACACAACTTCACCTCCCACAATTCGTCCTGTAGTAAATGTTCCATCGGCCCAAGGGTTACTCCTACTTTCTTCATTCGCAGAGGTTGTGCCGTTTGTCGCAGGAGCGGGAGATGACACATCTTCTTCTGGCTTAGGTTCGGCGCCAGCTTCATATTCGCCCCATACTCCACCTCGAGCTTCGATTTCTGTGCGGAGAAGTGAGATGCGGGTTTCCATGCGGGCTATTACAATTTCGTTTTCGCGAATGGCGTCAATACTATCAGAGCTGATTAGTAGTTATTTCGAAGAGATTCGCGTTCTTCTTTTGTAAAGTAAGGAAAAGAAATCAAAGGAGAACAACATACCAATCTTCATCCGCCTTCCCGTTTACACATTCGGGAGCTCTCCCTTCAGCGAAAGGTTTCAATTCTTCGTTAGAATAATCGAGATGTGCGATGGAATTGCGTAGTTCGGCGGCTTTGAGGTGAAGAGTAGACATGGGGAGATCTTTGAGAGCTTCTGCGAAGGCGGCAGGGGAGATTGGGAGGGCGTCGGCGGACATGTTGATATTTGGGTAGATTTGAGAATTATTTGTCAAGTTCGTGGATGCTGTTGGAGGGGTTGTGTATAGCTCTTGCGGCTATGCCTAAAGTTGGAATTTGTGAAAGCTGATATTCCTTTGTCGGTAAACAAGAGAGGTGTTGGCTCTTCAAATTCTTGAAATTTACAGAGAAAATTTCGAGATGTCGTGGATTGATGATTGTATCTGAGAGATTGTAATAAGTGATAGGAATGGAGGGGTTGAAGTCGAGGCAACAGCTGCCCGCGCGGAATTATCGCATATTGGTCCGTGCGCGTAGATTTTCTATGATCTCCAAATCCAATCTCTAGGAAATTCGATGGCGAATAAGAACACCATAGCGGGGTTCCTTCATCCAATGATTCAAAGCAAGGTATGACATTATAGTAAGAAGTTGAAGATGAATAGTCTTTGGCCTGCAGCACGCAGTTCGTGCTTACAAACTTGGGTCACTCTACAAACATGTAGCAGAATTGATGGTTTAGCCTCGAGGCTTGCTCATGGAGCTATACGACCGTATTCGATATCGTCGGCGCCCTTTCGAAGGAGGGGACTAGGCGCAGGGAAACCAGAGGTTGAAAACTGTTGCTGGTCAGGAGCTCTAGGGTTGCAATGCTCGAAGAGGTTCTATGCCTCGAAACGAAGGGCTTCAAAAATTCCAAAGAAATCGACATTATCCAAGGGATTGCCTCCCAAGAAATTATCTCCAAAGGCTACGCTTGGAAAGACAATATATACAAGATATGACCAACTACCATCAGACTATGAAGATCAAATGGGTCTAGATTATCGAGAGGATCCGATTACAGAGGAGGAAATCCAGGCGATTTTTGGACGTGTAATGGATATAGATTCGGCAGAACGATTTCTGAGAGTTATACATGGACGAAGAGTGGCGGGAACCTTACCAGATCCAGACGAGCCTAGTTCCTTAGCATACTGGGAGGAAGTCGCACAGAAAAACGCATTAGCATGGCTAAGAAAGAATGTTCCAGTTGATGAGGATGAGAACGCAGCCTTACGAGCCGAACAAGAACTAGCCGAGATTGAGGGAGAAATCGTTTCAGACTCCGAAAGAATTGGGATATATGTGCCTAATGTTGGAGGTGGTGTGACGAGAGGGGGAAGAATCAATCTCAATATGTACAAGCCAAATGATTCGAATGCGCCAGCAGAAGAGAAAAAAAGTGTATATGGTGATAGTGGATTAGATGCTATCAGGAAAGCCAATCAAGCAAAAGCTGCCGCTTTAGAAAAGAAGAAGAAGGAAGAAGAGTTGAGCCAAGCAGATGAGATACGATATAACACTGGCACATTAGATCACGTCAAACCAAGATCACGAGTAGAACTTCGTCGAAAAGGTGAACATCCATGGCTCAAACACTTTGAGAAAAAGGCACAAGAAACTGTCCCTGATGTTATTCCCGAATTTTCTGCTTTTACTCGTCTTTGGCCTTCCGCTCTAGTTGTTCTCTTGACAGTGGGTGTCTCGTGTACATTGGCACATTTCTACATACCCCCTCTCCGAGACTCTCGCATGTTTCCAGAAATTCCACCCGCAGTTGCCACAGTCTCTGCACTAATTCTGGCTAACACTATGGTACTTTTCTTCTGGCGT
The DNA here is from genome assembly GCF_014898435.1 of Botrytis sinoallii. Lineage (NCBI taxonomy): Eukaryota > Fungi > Ascomycota > Leotiomycetes > Helotiales > Sclerotiniaceae > Botrytis > Botrytis sinoallii. The sequence goes on along the minus strand of NW_024066034.1, from coordinate 2,284,740 downwards.
GTGCCACCTTGTTGGACAATGCTCAACAAATACTTTATGATCATTCCTGCCTACCCTCGAGCATTATCAATGATTGGAGGTGTCTTTTCCCATCAAGCCTTCACTCATTTTCTCCCGAACATGGTCTTTCTTGCCATCTTTGGAGTTGATCTTCATGATGAAGTTGGTCGCGCAAATTTCCTCGCCCTATATTTCTCGATAGGTGCTGTATGTTCCTTTGCTTCAATGGCAGGATGGGTATGGAAAAGTGCTTTTATTTCATCAGGTCTCGGTGCGTCCGGTGCGGTATGTGGTGTTATGGCGGCAGACTTGTGGTATAAAAGAGATAAGGGTATCAGCTTTTTTGGGCTCACTCCATCGATTCCCTCATGGGTAGCACTAGTAATGCTATTTGGGTCGGAAGTCTTAGCTTGGAGGAGAGCGAGCAGCGCTGCTGGCAAACAAATCTTGGATTATCAATCGCATATCACGGGATATATTGGGGGCATGGCTGGTGCAGAGGTGATTAGATGGAGGGATAGGATTAGGAAGAGACAAGCTGAAGAGAGGAAGATGCAGATCGAGGGGGTGTTGAAGTGATGATTGAGAGGTAGAGAAACAGAGTGTAAGATGTTGAAATGTAATTCTATTTGAAAATTGGCTTGACATGACTCTTCGAATATCCTTGCAGGAGAAGCAAAACTCATGAAATATAGATCGGGTAATGGAACAATGTATATAGAATAAAAAAATGAAACAAAGCAACTCTATCGAAATGCTCGTCGGCCACATCGTCTAGCTTCTTACATTTCCAGCCATACCCCGCTGAAAACTTTATGAATAAACGTCAAGAGTACTATTCAAATTCCTATCCAGCTTGTTTCGACGCAGGATTTGTTTGCATTTGAACTTTGAACTTTGAACTCGAATTCATTGAGAGGGCAAGTTCGCAATATGCCGGACACTGACACCGTACACATGATCAAGTCCTTCTTTAAGAATGCGAACCATAGATGTTATGGTTTGCTCTTGTATAACCTAAGAAATTTTGTTTTTGCAGAAGGAGAGGGTTTCGAATTGCCACATTTGGCAACTCGGCGTTTGGTAAGGCAAAAATTGATCATTAGGCTGAAAGACTACTGGGAGGTGTGTTTTCCTTTAATATAGATAATCAAGGTCTGGAGGAAGCGAAATTCCTGGACTAGCGACCGGCTCACTCTGTCTGCGAATATGAATATACACAAGCAACTCGACTCGTTTGCGAAATTATAGCCTACTCAATACTTTATGTTTCAGTTCCTTTTGGATATTGATAAGGTATGGTCTGAGATACAGGACAATGCTGAGGGTAACGTTGTGATCGTGCTAGGCCTAATAGAGCAGGTGGGCTGGTTTGATGACTAATATTTCTTCGACGTTTGATGTTTGACGTCGAAAAAGAAAGGGCGAGGAAAAGAGAAAGGGAGCAACGGGAATAAGAAAAGAGACAGGAATGTTTGCTGGCAAGTTTCTTAATATGGCAGCTGCGTATTATGATTAGTCGGTCTGAGAAAAGATTCAATCTCAAGATAAAGAGGAAAGAAAGAGGATTCGACTGAGGGCTAGTTTGGATGCACAAATCCGCGCTGGATCCGCTGAATATTCCGCTCTTTTTGAAAGCGGATTTTGAATTCATGTTTGGACGTCAAATCGCGGATTCCGTCAAATAATCTGCATTTCAATAAATTTAGTATATTTCGAAATAGGGAAGAGATGGATTACTCTAAAATGACACTAAATAATCCACGTTTTTCATCAAATTTGTATAGGAAAACAAAAACGCGAATTGAAAACGAGGATTAGAAAAAGCAATCCTCGTTTTCAATCTAACAAATAATCCGCGTTTTTATAGGCTTTTATAGACCTTTCACCCTATATCTATATAATATTATAATAATATTAATACTTCAAATACCTAAATTTATAAGGTATCTTTATTTTTTTTCAAATCGTCTCTGATTTCGATTTAAATTACTTTATATTTCTATTTCCTATATACTAGAATATATATAGCTTAATTTAAAAGTAGAGAGCAGATAATGGAAGGAAAAAAGAGGCCTGATCTCCGAAATGTATAATGCATAGAAACCGGCATATGATATCTTAGAGCCGGAAAGCCTTAAGCTTCTTTGCAGGGTATTATATAGACTTATAGTAATACGAAACGGACATAATGATTTTATAGTCTATTATTGTCATGGTACGGGTAAAGACTTATATTGTACCATAAGGGTAGAAGAGCTATAAAAGAGTGAAGCCCTACTTATAGGAAGTAGGGCGTACTAGTATTCTGTACCTGAGGCACAAAGGCAACTACAGATCATATAGTTGGCACTGTAACAGTACCCCCTGTTCAAGGCGATCGGTCCACAATTGTAATACCAATTAACCTTTTAGAATACAAAATAACACTAAAATACTCTAATTTCTATTATTAGATTAAAATAAACTTTTTTAGAAATAATAATCAATTAATAGAGCTTTTTAGATCTACCTCGACCTTGATTCAGGGATATATTTAATATAAGTATTAGCAGGGGATTAGAAGTAGTAGGTTTTTTGAAACCTATCCAAGCAGACAGTTCTGATTTATTTGGATTTGCTAAATGAAAAGTAATAATTATATCTTTCTAGCCATGAAGGTTTTCGATAGGTTGCTAGGATGCTGAGTAATATTTCTATTTGATTTGATAATGAAATCCATTCTTATTATAATAATCAAATAGTTTATTGAATTCCTATCGCTCGATTTCTTTATTCATTTTGTTATCTTTTTCTAGAATACATCCTTAATTCCGATAGGATTCAGTATTGTTGATCGTTTTTTGATCAGCTAATCCGAATGAACAATAGAATGGTTGGAGTAATGAGTTGTAAAATACTAGAAAGATCTTGAAACTAGTAGGAAGCTAAAGTAAACAGACTTGTTTGTAAACTTTAATAATCTTATAGAAACTGTTCCATTTGTTATTGCCTTTCTTTATTGATCAATTAGTCTTTATATTTTTAGTATTAACCCATACTCTATCACTCTCTTTATATAAAAAAGCATTAATACAAATCTTATTAATATAATCTTCATATTTCTGAATAGATTGAATAGCTAAAGCTTTCAATTTTGTTAGAATAATATCAAATCGATTTGTGATCTCATTGGCCTTTAGGAATTCGCGTTTGCATTAATATAACAAATTCGGGGGAATAGATAAGAAGGGCTTAATACTAAGATGTAAATAAAAACTATAATTAATAAAGAATAGGGATATATCAGTAATCTTTGAGGTTGTATTATTGAATGCAAACTCTGTGAGCAAAAGTTAATCATATTAATTATCTTGATAAAAGTTTATAAAAGCTCGAAGGTATTATTTTATTATAGTATTTATTCTTTCTATTTGTTTATCGAATTTAGGGTGAAACAAGGAGAACTATTTCAAAGTGATTGATAAGTATTTGGATAAGTATTTCCAAAATTCTGATATAAATTGCAAACCTTTATCGGATATAATATTATCAGATAAGCTATATAAATAATAGATTTTCTCAACAAATTAATTAACAAGCTCCTTTATAGAGAGTTCTACAATTGAAATGAAATAATGCATTTTCGTTAGGCAGTAAACAATTGTAACGATATGTTGATATTTTTTATTGTAGTATTCATTGATTGATAGCGGTATAATATAATTAATAAAGATATCAGACTAGAAACAAAATGGTATAGGCAGAGGTTCTAAGAATCTAGATGTGGCAAGACGGGAGGCTTTGGTTTGGAAATAGAGTTGATAGGCTTATACATAAGTTTCGATTTCTCTCGACATATTGAGCTATCAGTATATACAAAAGACAAGGTTAATAGTCTTAATTCAATCAAGATGCCCGACAGGTCCAATAAAGTGTGTTCGATATATGATTTGAGTGTGGAGTTTAGTAGAAGGGGGAATGAAAAGGTAATTGTAATAAAAGATTTTATTATTGATCAATTTATAATCTTGAAAAGCGATTCGAAGGTCTTTTCGGATAGATAATAGCCAATAGTGAGTAGCTGAGTTCCGAAAGGTTTTATATATAATAATAATCAATTCAAATGATTTGTATACTATATTGATAAGATTATCAATCAGCTTCTCAATATCGGAAATGATTATACCCATAGAAACTACAATAAGATCAATATCATTATTAACTTATTGAATAAAGTTTTTGAATATAACATTATCAAATACTTTTTTTAAGAGAATTATCTGTAAGCGATTTTTGATCCGATTATTATTAAAATTAATATAAGCAAGGCGGTCTTCTGTCTTTCGGCTTAATATATCAGGACGAACTATCTTATAGCTAGAACGGTATATGATATAAAAGTTGAAGTCAGATAGGAATTCAGTTTATCTAGTTTATCTTTGATTCAGCATTTTTGTTAATATAAAGTACTTTAGATTCTTATAATCAGTAATGATTTCGAATAACTCCTGGGTTCTATATAGTTCGGGTTTTCATTTTCTAAAGACTTGATAATAGTTAGTAATTCCTTATTATAAATCTTGTAGTTGTATTTGATTATACTATATTTCAAGGAGAAATATATAATTAGATGTAGTTGGCCCTTATTATTATATTGAGAGAGTACTCCGCCTGCAGCCCAGTCTGAAGCATTTATTTCAATAACTATATAGCAGTGGTAATCAAACATTATAAGAACTGGAGTAGAGGTAAAGGTATGCTTTAGGTTTTTAAAGGTATTCTTTTGATTAGTAGTCCAATTTCATATATTCTCTTTTTTCAATAGATGATTAAAGGTTTCGTGATTTTAGAAAAGTTGCAAATGAAATGTCGATAGAAGTTGGTAAACCCTAAAAAGTGTTGGAGATCTTTTAGTTTAGTTAACGATTTCTATTTGAGGATAATCTTAACCTTGTTAGGATCTATTTCGATATTACTAGAAGTAATGATTAGGCCAAATATTTTATTCTCTTTGTTTCGAATTCGTATTTGTTAATATCAATTTGTAATCTAGTATTAATGAATTTCTAAATGACTTCGCAAACTTACTTTCAATAATCTATAACATTCTCAGAGTAAATCAAGATATTGTCTAAATACATTGTACAATTTTTATTCAGGAAATTGTGTGAACAAGGGAATTCACTTCAAAAGAATGACTTCAATACAATGGCTACTGTATCAAAGGTATTTAGGCAAATGCGAAGGAGACTAGCTCTTTCAGTAGTGCCTATATAAGGCCTACTACTTTCCTTCATTAGCTAGTTCTTTAAACAGAATACAATATAGACATTTAGGGGCCTACTAATAATAGTAGGAACTATATTTCCTGTATTCCTGATCTTATTATTGAATCAATACTAATTAGTAATATTACAAATTACTTAATTTACTTATTCGAAATACCTTCTCATTTTTATTTCTTTTATTTCCTATTGTTAGCACTATGATATCCCGGGGAAGTATTAGTATTAGCTTTAAACAAACTGACAAGAAACCCGATGCTGGCAAGAAAACCTGTTCTATTCAATCAATCTACTGATATAGGAGGATTTATTGATATAATAATTGATGATATTAATCTTTTGTAATAGAAGTTCAAGATTTCTTTCTATAAAGATATAATCAGTATTCTTTCTTATCCTTTTACTCTTTTTAATTCTATATTTTTAACAAAGTAGTAGTAACTAAAAAAAAAAAATCAGGAAATTATTAAGGATTTGCAAATTCAAAGGAGAATCTTAAAACTATATTTTTTTTTTTAAAAGATTTCAATAAAGTCAGATAGTTTTATAAAGGATATACATTTAATATAAGAATAGAATATCAGATCAACAAATACTTTCTTTTTCGAATGGCTGTATACTCGAATATAAGGATCACTAATGCATCTCTTCAGAACATAATCATATTCGATTTCGAACTTATTCGATTGAGCTTTACTTAGGAGTATTGATAAGTTGATATTATATAACTTTTGCAAGATCTTGTATGTTATAGAGTTTATGGTTAATATAAATACAAATCTTAATAATACTTTAATAAAAGCATTTCTCTACAAAGAGTATTACGATTAAACTGCGAATTAGCTTTTGGAATATCAGATTAATAAGGTACAATTATTCGTATCTACAAAATGGGCCTATCTTTCTATCGGACTTAATCCGAGATTACAAGCCAAACCTTTTATCGAATTTCAGAATAATGCTTTAGCTATCACCTAACTTTACCAAAACCTAGTAAAGTTATAAGTAGTTCGATTATTCCTCTTGATATATATAAAGGACTAGCTTTATTCTACTCTGGGATATACAAATCCCATGTTATCTTTACTAGCACTAAAATCAAACTCTAGAATTCCATTAGTTGATATTCCTATAGGATTATTAATAAATAATAATAATCCGGATAATAATAATAATTAAACCGGTAATCAGGGTTAGTAATAATGGTAGAGGCGGTGTAATAGCGGTAGAGGTTGTGTGGTAAAGGTGGGTAGGGATAAGGATCATTCTGATTGTTTAAATTATAAGGAAATAATAATTACAATTTAGAGTTATATCTTATTAATCTTTCGAAAATCTATAGAGATAACATAGATATAAGGATATCGATAACTCTTTTGATTTAAGATCTTTATATTCGGGAGTATTTATACAAGTATTTATACCAGTAGCAATGATTATAAATTAGCTTTTTCCGATATACTCGCACAGGAACCAACTAGAAATTATATTAAGTAAATCTTAGTAATTTCCTGATTGTATAAGATTTGTATAATATAATAATCAACAATTTCGAAGGATCTAATATTAACGGGAATATGCTTCTCACAGTGAAATAATACTTATTTCAAGAAATTTACATCGAGAAAAAACTCATCCACAAAGCCTCAGGAAATATTTAATACAATAATTACAGCATTACATTTCTTCCAGTATACTATTCCCAGGATAATATGCGATTCTCAATCATACTACATTAAGATTTTGTCATATATAATGGTATTCCAAAGTGCCACTCTATGATATACAATCCTTATTCAATTATTGTAGAGCTTATTAACTAGATTAAACAGACTATCGACTCTTATCAAAAAAACATTTCCAAAACTATACTCTTCACTAAGATATTCCTTACAAATCGATGTTTTAAATAGTGCATTTTCGGGCTCTTTCTTTCAGAAACCTTATAATAAATATACCGATCAACAATCCTTCTCTGCACCAACTGATAAGAGCAAGAACAATTATTATTTCCCTGGTTACAAGAAGAAGGGCTATAGATACTACAAGTATACACAAGAAGAGAAAAACCGACTTAAGACGAATTACCATATCAATACAGCAATCTCGACAATAAGAGCTTTACAAAATAATATGATCAATTTGTTATTGATATCGAATAAAAAGATGATCGAGATAGTAATAGTAATAATAATAATAATTATCTCATTGATCAGTATCTTATTAATACAAGTAGTTCTAGAGGGGGTTTCTAGAATATTCTTTATCTCAATAAATACTTATAATAGTTCTTCAATAGTAATTAATCTCAATAATACTATAAGCGCTTATAAATTGATAATTGAGGTATTCACTGCAAGCAATAAGCGATATGGTACTGATACGTTCTTCGGCATCATAATCGATACAAATACGGCTAAAAGATATTTATTGGATACAACCAATATGTGATATGGAAGAAGATTGAGGATGTTGAGTACAATAAAGCTACCGCTGAAACAAATAACAATCCAATATAATATTGGAGCGATAACTTCCATTAATTCGTTTTACATCAAGCTTTCATTTGGAGAAGTAGAATGAAACGTGATAAAAGCCGATCTTTCATTTTTGCTTTCTTTAACCAATATAGATAGACTTAGATTCAAGTTATAACAACCTTAATAATATTGCTATTACACCTAAAGGCATTTATCCTGTATATTAATAATTCGGCTATGCATTTTTGCTATAAAATATCATATCAAGGAATTGATTAATTATTCTATTGATAATAATAATTACTATCTTATCAAAATCGAGTTATAACAATTTATTATCAATCGATTATCTATCTACATACAAATTCCATAAAGTACTTAAACGCTCTGAGCACGATAAAGACTTTGAAATAATTAAATAGCTTATTAAGTTTTATCATTATTATCAAATCTATAGCAAATTGCTTGGCAAATTCAAATTCTCTTTACTAATAGGATTTTGAGTTTAATTATATTATACTTATCGACATACTTTATATCAATAATAATCCCGATCCTGTATATTACTCGCTAAAGCCATATGTTTTCAAGCCACTCGATAACTAAGTAATGTATCTGCAAAGGTATATATAGAATAAACTCTGTAAGTACTGGATCAATACATATATTGGTTACCAAAGTATATCACTTATAATACTTGATATCAATTTTGTTGAAAGAGAATTTCAATAATACTACGTCATATTTATTCAGATAAAGACAGTTCCTGTAGAGATATTATCATTCAATCGGGTATTGTTGAGAGATTTTATATACTATTGCAAAGATCTTATGAAATTATTTATAAAGAGGTTTATAAACTCAGTATTCGTAAACAACTATATTCCAGATAATTATAAAGGTAATCAATAATACTGCCGGATCTGATAGTTTTAATTACCTACTTTACTCGTTTTTGGTACTTTTCCTTACATAATCGATACTAGCCCTCCGATACCTACTATTCAACAATGTGCTACTGTGATCTCTAAAGCTATAATAGAGATTTGCAGATTACATAATTCTATACAAATACGAGAGGTCTTGAATATACACAACGGACCCTCTACAACTATACTTCATAACTTACTACCAAACAGCAAGGTTTTGATCTGAAGAGAAAGCAATGGAACAGCTACTAGTAAGTGGAAAGGACCTTTTTCACTTATTAGTATGAAAGGGGAGACATATACTCTTGATCTATCTTATAAATCTACAAGATTTAGATCTATATCAGTAAAGCTGTATTATGAGTGTTTAGAAGCTAAATGTATTGAGGAGGTTGAAGAAATTGATTATAACATTGATCTCGAAGTAACTTTACCAAATTCCGGTAAAGTTATATTGCCTCCTTTAGGAACAGCAATCATGTATACAACGAATCCAGAGGAACCTCTCTTGGATTTATCCAAGAACAACTAAATGTTTACACCAATATCTTTCCTGTAAATAATTATATTTCAGATTCGAGCTTATATATAAAATTAATTATTCCAAATGTTTTATTACTAATCCCAAGGATCCTATTATGTATAAGGAATCCAGAAAGAAAAAGATTAATGGATTGATAACTAAGGGTATATTCGAGATTATATCATTTTCGAATATTCCTTTTAGTATATATATTTTTAATTGCGATTTGTTAATGAAATCAAGAATAAAGGAATGGATACTGAATTTCGTAAGTCGAGGTTAGTTATTTAAGTATATAATAATACTGATAAAATGTTTGTATTGATATAATCCCAATAATTCAATAATCATATTAATATATTTTAGTTTCATTAATTATAAGTACTCAAAAAACAAATACAGAAGTATATATTCGAGATATTATTTAAGTGTATATTTAATCCATTTCAAACTTATATTACACTTTTATACTTATACTTTAAAAAAAATGAATCTATTAATTGATATGATTTTACTTGTTATTAAGCTATTATATAGTATTTCTAAGGCAGAAAACTATTAATTCCGAATATACCATATTCATTACTGCAAGAAGCTTAAGATATAGTAATCCATATATAACCTTTATCTTTTATATATTAATAATAAGAAAACTAGATTCGATATTATAAGGCTTCAGATAGATGATACACTTATTATTAGAAATAATGTATTTATATAAATTAAGGATAAGTAATTTAAGCAAGCTAGCTTTATAGCTAAGGATTATAAGAAACTCATTCACGATCATCCATTAAAATTTAATGATATCATTCTTATACTTAAAAGTAATGATATTCATTTTGATTAGGAGAAGCAATACAGCAATCTACAGCTCATATCTACAGGATCTATAAATATGTATAGTATACGTGGCAAGGTTCGGAAGTATGCTTTTACACGTAAATAGTATGTTGCATAACGAGCCCGCGGAGTATACATTACAACTATATATCAACCCGAGGTATCTTTCGATCTATCCATAGCAGCATAAACGATCCAACCTGGCAAGAATAATATTATAACGTTAAACAAGTATATTAAATAGCAAAAAGAAAACTTTGCTAAAAACTCAAATATGTACTATTTGACTTAAATTCATTTAAGATTGTTGTTTTTGCTGATACCTTTTTTGCGAACAATAAGGATTATTTGTTCCAAATAAGCTATGTAATTGTCATAATAGATAAATACAATAATACTAATATTATTCATTAATCATCTATTAAATACAAAAAAGTCATATGCAATATTTTGGCATCCAAGCTATATAAATTAATTCAGAAATTTGATATCGATACAACAATTATTTTTATAGTTAATATTATTTTCAATAAAAAGATTCTATTAGTTTTATACATTGATTCCAAATTATTATATGATTTACTTATAAAATTAAGAATGATTAGTGAAAAGAGATTAATAATCGATATTATAACACTACATTAATTTTATAAATGGAGGGAGATTGTTGAAGTGATTTGGATTGATAATCCAATTAATCTGGTTGATACGATAACAAAAGAAAAGCTATATCAAGCTTTTGCTGATTTAATCAATATAAATAAGATCGATATCAAAACAATAAATAGATAGAACAGGATTAAAGAAAGGGATTGGTTTTGCTAATAAGAGATTAGGGATTTTAGTTAGTAGATAAAGGATTTTTATAATTTTATAAATTTCTTTTTAGTCATTATATTTGAAGTTATAAAAGAAAATTCCGAATATGTAAACAAGGGAATTCACTTCAAAAGAATAACTTTAATACAATGGCTACTGTATCAAAAGTATTTAGATAAATGTGAAGGAGACTAGCTCTTTTAGTAATATCTATATAAGGTCTACTACTTCCCCTCATTAGCTAGCTCTTTAGACAGAATACAATATAGACATTTAGGGGCCTACTAATGATAGTGGGAACCACGTCTCCCGTATTCCTGATCTCATTATTGAACCAACAGAAATCAAAAAGAATATAATTGATATAATTCTGAAACGAGACAGGAGTATTACAAAAGCTGAAAGGCATTACTAGAAATTCGAATAAGCCGAAACGAATTGTAAAAGCGGTTTTCCATTTATGATCTTTCGCAATTCATAATTTATTGAATATAATAATGATATTCAATTTGGTATAAACTTTAGTATAGTATAAGGTATTGAGGGTTTCTTTGATTAATAACAGCGGATAATAGTTTTTAATAGTAATATTGTTCAGTTCATGGTAGTTCTAGCAAATTCGAATACCCCCTCCGGGCTTTGCAGTTAGGAAGAGTGGGGCAGCTGATTGGGAGCGGGATTTGTGGATAAATTCTTTATTTAGGTTATTATCGAGTTATTTGTGAATAACTTGAAGCTTAGCTGGAGATATTGGGTGATCTTTATTGTATGGAAACTCTTTGCTTAGTATAATCTCGATCTTGTAATCTCAAAAGTGTTATAGCAGGAGCTTATTGGTGAGGAAAGGTAAGAATCCAGTGAATAAATCGCGAAGCCAGAGTGATAGCTTACTTTGAATCTTTATTGTAAATAGTACAGGTTGGTCAGTCCTTTTTTTATAAACTTCTTGATATCGTTTCTATAATACTGCAATGTAGTTGAATAGGATTGTTTGTTATTATACAGTATAACTTACAAGCTTTATCTAATTTATCCCAGATTATTTTTGTAATATAAGCTTCCTAATCTTTATAGAATTGAATAAAGCTATTAACTATAAGGAACTTTATATTGTTTATTTTCTATTGAATATTTCGTAAAGCATCAGTCGATTCTTCAAAGGGTTTCTATAGCGATAAGGGATTCAATAGGGATAAAACATTTTGGTTTCGTAGTAGTCTTTTGTATATCCTAGAGTCTATAATGATTTACGTTAGAGCTGGTTTCAGGATCGACCAGTTTAATATTATTTTGGCACGGATCTCTGTTTTTCTGTTGATTCGGTAAGTATAATAACAGTTTGAGTCGAATGGTATTAGATCAGCAGGATCTATATTATAGAGGTTTCTATTAGTATTTTTCTCTACAATTGAAGTTAAAGGATTGTATTTCAAAAATATTAATTAATCTTGAAATGAGAAGGAGGGAATCTGGAGACTTTTGTCAATGATTTCTTTGGTAAAGACACGATATAGGATTGAGATAGATTTTTTCGAAGTAAATTTCAAAATAGATTTCTTAATAGGTATATATAATATTAGATTAAGCGCTATATCTGCTAGAATCGGTATATTATTATAATCGGGAATGACAGTTGTAATAGAATTGTTGGTTCAATAATGAGATCAGGAATACGGGAGACGTGGTTCCCACTATCATTAGTAGGCCCCTAAATATCTATATTGTATTCTGTCTAAAAAGCTAGTTAATAAGGGGAAGTAATAGGCCTTATATAGACACTACTGAAAGAGCTAGTCTCCTTCGCATTTGCCTAAATACCTTTGATATAGTAGTCATTATATTGAAATCATTCTTTTGAAGTGAATTCCTTTATTCATACATTCGAAACTCTCTTTTATAGCTTCAAATACAATAGCTGAAAAGAAATTCATAAAATCATAAAAATCCTTTATCTGCTAGCTAAAGTCTCTAACCTTTTACTAGCAAAACTAATCCCTTTCTTTAATCTTATTCCATCTACTTTATTACCTTGATATTAATCTTATTCGTATTGATTAGATTAGCAAAAGCTTGATATAGCTTTCCTTTTGTTATCGTATTGGTTGGATTAGTCGGACTATCAATCCAGATCACTTCAATAATCTCTTTCTATTTGTAGGATTGATATAGTGTTATGATATTGATTATTAATCTTTTTTATTAATCGTTTTTAGTTTTATAAATAGATTATATAATAACTTGGAATCAGTATATAAACTAATGAAATCTTTTTACTGAAAATGGTGTTAATTATAAAAGTAATTATTATATTGATATCGAATCCCTAAACTAATTTATATAGCTTGGATGTCAAAATATTGTATATGATTTTTTTATATTTAATAGATGATTAATGAATAATATTAATATTATTGTATTTATTCATTATAATAATCATATAGCCTATTTAGAATAAATAATCCTTATTGTTTGCAAAAAAAGTATTAGTAAAAACAATAATCTTAAATAAATCTAAGTCAAATAACATATATTTGAATTCTTTAGCAGAGTTTTCTTTTTGCTATTTGATATATTTGTTTAACATTACAATATCATTCTTATTAGATTGGGTTGTTTGTGCTACTATGAACAGATCGAAAGATACCTCGGGTTGATATATAGTTGTAATGTATACTTCGCAAACTCGTTTATACAATATATTATTCATATATAGAAGTATACTTTCGAACCTTGCTATATGTACCATGTATATCCATGGATCCTGTAAATATGAACTATAGATTACCACATTACCTTTTTTAATCAAGATGAATATTATTATCCTTAAATATTAAAGTGATATTATTAAACTTTAATGAATAATTATAAATAAGTTTCTTGTAATTTTAGTTATAAAACCAGCTTGCTTGAATTGCTTATTCTCAGTTTTATATAAATATATTATCCCTAATAATAAGTGTATTATTTGTTTGAAGCCCTACAATACCAAATCCAGTTCTCTTATTATTAGTATACAAAAGACAAGAGTTATATATAGATTACTACATCTTAAGCTTTTTACAATAATAAATATAATATATCCGAAACCAATGATTTCCTGCCTCAAAAACACTATATAATAGCTTAATAATAAGTAAAATCATATTGATTAGTAAATTCATTTCTTTTAAATATAAGTATAAAAAGTATAATATCAATTCAAAATAGATTGAGTATATACCTGAATAATATTTCGAATATACACTTCTATACCTGTTTTTCGAGTACTTGTAGTTAATAAGACTAAAATGTATTAATATAATTATTGAATTATCGGGATTATATCAATACAGATATTTTATCAGCATTATTATATATTTGAATAACTAGCCTTGACTTATGAAAATTCAGTATCCATTCTTTTATTTTAATTTCATCAATAAATCGTGATTTAAAAATATATATACTAAAAGGAATATCCAAAGTGATACAATTTTGAATATATTTTTAGTTATTAATCTATTAATCTCTTTTTTCCTGATTTCTTATTACATAATAAAATCCTTGGGATTAGTAATAAATATTTAGGATAATAATCTTATATATAAGCTCGAATCTGAAGTATAACTATTTATAGGAAAATATTGATATAGACATTTGATTATTCTTGAATAAATCCAAAAGAGGTTTTTCTAGATTTGTTATACGCATAATTGCTATTTCTGAAGGAGGCAATATAACTTTACCGGAATTTGACAAAATTACTTTGAGATTAATGTTATAATTAATTTCTTTAATCTTCTTAATACATCTAGTTTCTAAATGTTTATAATACAATTTTATTGATGTAGATCTAAATCTTGTAGATTTATAAAATAGATCAAGAGTATATATCTCCCCTTTTATACTAATAAATGAAAAAGATCCTTTTCACTTACCAATAACTGTTTCATTACTCTTTCTTCAGATCAAAACCTTGCTGTTTGATAATAAATTATAAAATATAATTGTAGAAAGTCTATTGCATATATTTAAGGTTTTTTGTATTTATATAGAATTATATAATCTGCGAACCTTTATTATAGCTTTAGAGATTATAGCAATATATTGTTGAATAATAGGTATCGAAGGGCTAGTATCAACTATATAGGAAAAAGTACTAAAAAACAAATAAAGTAGATATTAAACCATCAGATTCAATAATATTATTGATTATTTTTATAGTTATCTAAAATATAACTATTTTGCGAAATACCAAGTTTATAAATCTCTTTATAAATAATTTTGTAAGATCTTTATAATAGTATATGAAATCTCTCAATAATACCGATTGAATAATTTATTTATTTATTTATTTATTATTTTACATCCGGGGGGCAAGCCACAGGGGCTCGCCACGACCTCCCAGGGGGTACTAGGGATGGACTAAACTAACAATTCTATATACATACAATTGCTGGTATAGCCAAGCATTCCGTTCTTCTACAGCTGTGATGCTAGTAACAAGCAGAGCAGCCACACTACAAACACTCTTGCCGCTCCACTCCAACTTGCAAGTTCAGGCTGTCCAACTCACTTCATACTGAGGAGTCCAGGGGTTGTTCGGGCCTTTGTAAAAAGGCAGGAGATGTCAGCCGGTAAGGGCTGGGGTAATCATAACTGATAAGGCCAAAGTGATCGGACTGTTAAAAGCCAAGGCAATCGTAGGCTGTTGTAAGCAACGATTATTATTGTTGAAAAAAAAAGGTATATTGTGATTGCTCGGGTACAAATAGAACCACTTTTTCTAGTGGGGAAGGTAGAGTAGCAGTAAAGCAAAAACTCCTCCATATCGGGCTAAAAGATTAAAAAGGAAACACAACACCCTTCTTTGATCGTATACAGATAATGAACTATAGATTTATAAATAACTAGACTTCGAAAAGACAAATATCGATCGGGATATAGCTCTGAGCAAAAGTAAGCACCAATCACTTTACCACTAAACCAGCCACTCCTTACAGAGAACAATGGTCTTTTGTTACCGATTGAATAATGTACCTTTACAGGAATTATTTTGTTTAAATAGATATTGATATAGTATATTATTGAAACTCTTTTTTAATAAAATTAGTATTAGCATTATAAATGATATATTCTAGTAAATCAATATATATATCAATCCAGTACTTACAGAATTTATTCCATATATACTTTATAGATATATTGCTTAATTATTGAGTAACTTGAAACATATGACTTCATCAATAATATACAGAATTGGATTATTATTGATATAAAGCATATCAATAAGTATAATATAATTAAATTTAAAATCCTTATTGAATAAAGAGAATTTAAATCTGCTAGGCAATTTGCTATAGACTTGATAATAATAATAAAACTTAATAAGCTATTTAATTACTTCAAAGTCTTTATTATACCCAAAGCGTTTAAGTATTTTATAGAATTTGTATATAAATAAATAATCGAATTAATAATGAATTCGTCATAACTCGATTTCGGTAAGATAGCAATCATTATTATTAATAGAATGATTAATCAGTCCCTCGATATTGATATTCTATAGCAAAATGCATGGCCGAATTATCGATACATAGAATAAACACCTTTAGATATAATAGCAATATTATTAAAATTATCATACTTGAATCTAAGTCTATCTATATCAGCTAAAGAAAGTAAGAATAGAAGATTGGCTTCTATTATATTCCATTTACTTCTTCAAATGGAAGCTTGATGTAAAATGAATTAATAGAAGTTATTGCTCTAATGCTATATTAAACTGTCACTTATCTAATAATAACTTTATTATACTCAACATCCTCGATTTTCTTTTATATTAAATACTAATTGTATCCGACCGATAATCTTTTAGCTATATCTATATCGATTATAATACCAAAAAATATATCAGCACCATATCGCTCACCACTTATAGTAAATATCTTAACTATCAATTTATAAATATTTATAGTATTGTTAAGATTAATTACTATTAAAGAATCATTAGAAGTATTTATTAAAATAAAGAATATCCTAGAGATCTCTCCAGAATCATTTGTATCAATAAGATACTGATTAATAAAATAGTTAGTATTATTATTACTATCACCATCTCGATTATCTTCTTATCCAATATCAATAACAAACTGATTATATTATTTTGTAAAGCTCTTATTATCAAAATTACTATACTTGATACGGTAATTCGTTTTAAGTCGATTTTTCTTTTCTTATATATACTTATAATATCTACAGCCCTTCTTCTTATAATCAGGAAAGTAATAATTATCCTTACTTTTATTAATTGATATAGAGAAGAATTGTTGATCAATATATTTATTATAAAGTTTCTAAAAGGGAAAAGCCTAAAGATATACTATTATAGAAATATTGATTTATAAGGAATATTTCAGGTAAAAAATATGATTTTGAAAATACTTTTCGATAAAAGTCAATAGTCTATTTAATCTGGTTAATAAAGCTTTATAATAATTAGATAAGGGTTTTATATTGCAAAGTAGTATTCCGAAACATTATTATATATAAACAAAATCTTAATATAGTATAATTAAGGATTGCATATTGTCCTAGGAATAGTATACTAAAGGAAAGTGTAAATCTGTAATTATTATATTAAAATACTTCCTAAAACTTTATGAATAGGTTTTCTCAATATAATTCTTGAAAATAATATTATTCTATTTAAGAAATATATTCTATTACTACTTCCAGGTCCTTTGAAATTGTTGATTATTATATATACAAGCCTTGATATGAATTAAAAAGACTGCTAAGATTATTTGATAATAATCTTTAATTATATTTGTGAGTATAATTGAAAAGGCTATTATAATTATCTTTATTAATATAAATACCCTACAATAATACTCCTTGAATATAAAGATCTTCAAATCAAAAGAATTATTGATACCCTTATATCTATTATTATCCTTATAGATTTTCAAAAGATTAATAAAACAATAGCTCTAATTGTATTGATTATTATTTTTGTGATTAAAATAATTAGAATAATCTCTATCCCTATTACCTCTACCATTACCTTTACCACCATTACCGTTACCTTTACTATTATTACCATTTCGATTACTACCCCAATTATTATTATCATCCAGATTATTATTATTATTAGATGATTCTGCAGAAGCATTAACTAATAGAATTAACAAAAAGACCATTGTTCTCTGTAAGGAGTGGCTGGCTCAGTGGTAAAGTGATTGGTGCCTACTTCTACTCAGAGCTATATCCCGATTGATATCTATCTTTTCGAAACCTAATCATTTACAAATCTATAGTTTATTATCTGTATACAATCAAAAAAAGGTATCGTACTCCCTTTCTGATCTTTTAGCTCCGATATAAAGGAGCCTCTGCTCTACCGCTACCTCATCTCCCTATTAGAAAAAGTGATTTTATTTATACCCGAATAATTACAATATATTTTCCTCTTTCGATAATAATGATTATCTGCTTATAACAACCTACAATTATCTTGATTTTTAATAGTTTGATCATTCCAGCCTTTATTAATTTATAATTATTCTAACCCTTATTGACTGACAACCTTTATCTTTTTATAAAAGCCCTGAATAATTCCTGGATTTTTCAATATAAAATGAGTTGGATAACCCAAACTTGCAAATTGAAGTAAAGCGGCAAAAGTGCTTATAGTGCAGTTGCCCTGCTCACTATTAGTATTATAGTTGTAGAAGAATAAAACGCTTAGTTATGCCAGTAATTATATATATATAGAATTGTTAGTTTAGTCCATCCCTAATACCCCCTGGGAGGTCGTGGCGAGCCCCTGTGGCTTGCCCCCCGGATGTAAAATAATAAATAAATAAATAAATAAATAAACTAATAGAATTCTAGAATTTGATTCTGATACTAGTAAAGATGCACGTAGGATTCGTATATTCCCAAATTAGAATAGAGCTAATTCTTTATATATATTAAAAGGAATAATCAAATCATTTATAATTTTGCCAGATTTTAGCAAAATTAAATAACCAGCTAGAATACTATTCTAAGATTTGATAAAAGGTTCAGCTTATAATCTCAAATCGAGTCTGACAGAAAGGTAGGCTTATTTTGTAGATACAAATAGTTATATTTTATTAATCTAATATTCCAAAAGCTAATCCGCAGTTCAATTATAATATTTTTTGTGGAGAAATACTTTTATTAAAGTATTATCGAGATTTGCATTTATATTGATATAAACTCTATAACATCGCAAGACCTTGCAAAAATTATATAATATCAACTTATCAATATTCCTGAATAGAACTTGTCGAATAAATTCAAATCAAATATGATTATATTCTGAAAAGATATATTAGTGATCCTTGTATTTGAATATACAATTATTCGAAAAAGAAAGTATTTGTTGATCTGATATTCTATTCCCATTTTGAATATATATCCTTTATAAAACTGTTTAGCTTTATTAAAATCTTTTGGAAAAAAATAATTCTGAGATTCTCCTTTGAACTTCAAATTTTTAATAGTTTCCTAAGTTTTTTTTTTTTCAATTATTGCTTTATCAAGAATATAGGGATTGAAAGAAATAGGAGGATAAAGAGGAGCACTAATTATATCTTTGTAGAAAAAAGTCTTGAATTCCTATTGCAGAGGATCGATATCATTAGTTGTTATATCGATAAATCCTTCTATGCTAATAGATTGATCGAATAGAACAGGTTTCTTACTAGTATTGGGTTTCTTGTCAGCTTGCTTAGAGCTAATACTAGTGTTTCCCTGAAATATCATAATACTGATAATGGGAAATAAAAAAAGTAAAAGTGACAAGGTATTTCGAATAAATAAGTTAAATAATTTATGATATCACTAATTAGTGTTAATTCAATAATAAGATCAGGAATACGGAAAACGTGATTCCCACTATCATTAGTAGGCCCCTAAATATCTGTATTATATTCTGTTTAAAGAGCTAGCTAATGAGGGGAAGTAGTAGGCCTTATATAGGCATTACTGAAAGAGCTAGTCTCCTTCGTATTCGCCTAAATACCTTTGATACAGTAGCCATTGTATTGAAGTCATTCTTTTGAAGTGAATTCCCTTGTTCACACAAGAATTAATTGGGCAGCAATATCTAGAGCAATATATAAACGTGAACTTAAGAGTTATTATTATCTAATTAATGATAGGGTTATAATATTGAAGCCATAAAAGATCAAGAATCATAGAGTCTGCATCGAAAAGATTGGTAATATAAAATAAACCAATTTCTTTATAATTGTTAATCCGTAGATCTAACAATACATACTAAAATAGAATATCAGAAGTTCTTTTATCTATAAATAATAGATTGTAAATAGTAGAGAGGGGATGTATAAGGATACCAAGCTTGGATATAAGGATTCTATCTATAAACTCATATCCCGCAATTCTATTATCTACTAAACCAATGAATAGGATAATCATATTAGATATAAGGAAAATTTCCGTTGAGATTTTAAAAGATTTGTTATTTATTATTTTAAGATACAAAGGATTCCTAAATATAACTGATCTCTTAATTCATAAAAACAAACTTTCCACAAAGAACCTTGATTCACAATTATAAATCGAGGTTAATCTTTTAATATATTTAGTTAGGGAATTGAATTTCCGCTATCATCCGAATATACGGAGTCTTTAATGAATCCGCTCAGATTTCTGCTACCAATGGGGATTGGAGAGGTATATCGAAATGGTGCCGCAGCAGTCAGAAAACGATTAGTAGACAGAAATGTATTCTAGTAAATAGAGCTATAAGTATTATAATAGAGTCTAGGGTTATAATGATAATCGGTAACAGGAAAATAGTGGATATTCGGAGTGTATTGATTTGTAGTGGGGGGACGATTAGGGTATTGTATGATTTTTGAGTTGATATTATATTTTGCATTGTTATATTGCTTTTCTTTGCAATTGAATTTGATATAATCAGGCTTTTTGTAATAAAGGCAAAGGCTAAGATCTAGATATTATTTTTTATTATAATGTAATAAGGGTTATTAGTCTTAGCAAGTAGTATTCAATTGTATAGAATCTCCAAAGGGATTAGGTGTAAGTATTATAATAATAATAGCAGGCTTTTTTTCATTAGGTTTTTTCTAATTACTAAAGTTAATATCTTAGTTCTTATATTGATTATCAAGATAAATCTTTTTCTTTAAGTTATTATAGATGTCTTATTATCAGACTACCTATATATCAATGTCAGTAGCAAAAGATTTATTGGGGTAGTTAATTAAAATATCAATTAGTTTTTGTAAAACTTTGAGTTTAAAATCAGTGATTTGTTGTTCAATAGTCTTCTTACATTTAATAGCAAACTATTTGAATTTGGTAATAAAGTTATCAAATAGAGTCTTCTTCATTTTACATTTATTATAATCTATAAAAGCTTTATATAAAAGATCTAGAATCTGGTATTACTTGTTTAATTCACACTAGATATTTACTATAATATATTATCCAAAGGGTTAAAGGTCGGAATCATGTATATTATCTGTAATTATATCAAAGTATATCTGATTGTTTATATAAACAGAATTAGAAAGTAGGCTAACAAGAAATGTGATTTTCTGAAACTCTAATTCATTTTCGTAATCCGTAGTCAAATAGTGATTAACTATATTATGAAAAGTCGTATACTGATCTTAATACTTTGCAATATCTTGCTTATTACTACTGAACTTTTCGAAGATAGTGAGATACTTATAACAAGATGAAGCTTGTGAATTATTGTAAATAGCAATCTTTAATATCTCAATTGTATTTTTCAATTCAACAATCTTTGATTGAGCATCAATGACTTAAGCCTAAATAACAACAGTTTGGGCTTATAATAAGCTCGCAATCGATTCGATTGATTTAAATACAGCTTGAGCAGTAGTAAAATGTATAGCATTTAGATTATTGAATAGATCTATAAAGGGAAAGATATCGGTTTCAATAGAGTTGAAAATATGATTCAAGAAAAAAAACTGCAGAGGTAGGCTAGATGCAGGTACTTCTGGTATAGATACTTGTTTACCTATCTTTAGTGCTTTTTGAGGCTTAAAATATTAGTAATAGGGTGTATAATAGATCAATAATAAGTGCGATCAGTGTAATCGGGATAAGGTGTTAATAGAGCTTTAGAAATAAAATAGGAAATAAAGCTGTAATAGTTTATTTAATGATAATACAAATTGTTATGATACAGGTAAAGACTTATATTGTACTATAAGGGTAGAAGAGCTATGGAAGAGTGAAGCCCTATTTATAGGAAGTAGGGCGCGTTAGTATTCTGTGCCTGAGGCACAAAGGCAACTACAGATCATGTAGTTAGCGCCGTGACAATTATATTAGATTCAATTACAAAAATAGTACAAATATTTGTATATATGGGATTGAGAAAAGCTTATTGTATTTCTTTCAATATTTAATCAATAATCAGATATACAGTAATTAATTACTTATATCAAATCGATTTCGATTCAAATAGAATATAATAGTATAACGTGGTTTATCAGTGCGTGGCCCATATCAGTGGATGGCCCACTTTCACCTCAATTTACACTTTCAAATTCATATTTCTTAATAATCTTTGAATCAATTGATTAAAGCTATTATAAATCTAATAATCTAGAATCTATTATATTATTTTTATAGATTCTTATATTATAACCTATCTTTCCATACTTACTACAGTATCGACTAAAGAATACCTCCATATTGGAATTTCCTTTATTTTGATACCTATCACATCGAATTTGGATATCAACCTCTTATTGAAATAATATATCTACAGCTTCCTATCCAATAAATACTTCTTCTTAACATAATTGGGTTTTTTTTTGCACATCGACATTTACTTAATATCTCATTTGCCTTTCGAAATATATGAATCTCTACACTTAAAAGTGTATTCTTATGTGCTAATCTCTCTATACCCTTAGCTAAAGTTAGTACAATCTCAAATAAAAATGTAGGAGAGCTCGATTGATAACAAGTTATTCGAGATTTAACTAGTATTGATTGAAAAAGCGCTTCTATAGGATTGTGAGATATTTGAGAAATCCAAGATTCTGAATTAGAAAAAGAAGGAATAGGTATATAGATTCGAATATCTAACTTAGAAAGTACTACTTTAGGATCGAATAGAATTAATTCTACTCCTCAAAACTCTGATTTCATATTTTGATTTGTAATTGATCATTGATATACAGCTTTAAAAGCTATAAAGAATTTGACCTTTGAGATATAATTGATATGTGTCCTTATAAACCCTTCAATTTGTATACCATACTCTCGTTTTAAGGTACTAAAGCATCCAATATCAAAAGACTAGATTAAATAACTTGAATGCAATGGTAAACATATACATTTAATATTATTCTCCTTACAATAATTCTAGAATGATATTGATTCATAGCTTTCATACCCATCCAGCACTAGCATTCTGTATTTGCTCTTAATTCGATTTCTTGTATATTTATCGAAGTGTTTCAACCATTCTAATTCTATCTCATTATTCGTTCACCCATTACTTATAGGTTTAATAGCCCAATCTGCAGGAAGATCGGTTTCTGTATACCAATTGGAAAGATACACCTGTCCTTGAACTATCAGAAATGGAAGTATAGTATCCCCTTCACTATTATTGTATATAATCGCTGTAGCCCATTCTCGATTATCTGACTGTATAGCTTTACTTTTGCTACATTTCTTAGCATTAGTAATAACTATATCAGTATTTATCATTCCCATCATAAAGTCTATTTCATCAAAGTTTCATAAATCGCAATCAAGAATATCATATTTTGCTTGTATATTTGATATAAATCGGAACCAGTTTTCAATAAGTATAGAATCTTTATAGAAAACTCTTTGAAAGTTATAAACACGTTTAAAACACATTTTTAGTTTTATATAACATTTAATAAATCAATAAGCCCAAAGCTTTCCAACTCTTTTTGCACCTCGAGATTCAAGAATATAATTCGTCATATCTTCCACTCCCTTTTATTTAAATACAAAACCTTTCAAATCCATATCAATTATATACTAAATAATAATTTCCTTTTCTAGTTCCAAGAGATTTTGAGATTTAGGTTGAATTTCTGTATAAGGAGGCATACCGTCAATTCTATATCGTAATATTGATTATGGGATATTGTATAATATTGCAGCCTTTCGAGTACTTAGCTTCTTATTTTTCTGAATAGCTACAATAGCGAGTAATATACAGGCTTCTTTATTATTCGAATCCATCATGAATTGTTGATAAAACGCATATTGAAATGAGGGAGTCGAATTGAGGTGAAAGTGGGCCACCCACTAATATGGGCCACGCACTGATAAACCACGTTATATCAACCGTGTTTTGCAAATACAATATAACTTTATTAATCTTCTTGCTAAATCCAGATTCTATATTAGAATATACTCAAACTATACGAAACTATACGAATTTCAATTTGCTCTAATATCTCGAGAATAAGCTTTTTATTTTAATTAATCTAAGATCTGCATCAACCAGCTATAAGCATTTCGAGCACTCTCCCAATTGACAACAATCGATCTGATCATCTATTAATACTTGGATAGTATATGAAATAAGACTTTCTGAAATAGAATTACAAATTCTTAAATAAAACAATTATAGAATCGCTATGAGCAGTATTGAATAGAGGAATTGTTGGTTCAATAATGAGATCAGGAATATAGAAGACATAGTTCCCACTATCAATAGGCCCCTAAATGTCTGTATTATATTCTGTCTAAAGAGCTAGCTAATAAGGGGAAATAGTAGGCCTTATATAGGCACTACTGAAAGAGCTAGTCTCCTTCGCATTCGCCTAAATACCTTTGATACAGTAGCCATTGAATTGAAGTCATTCGCTTGAAGTGAATTCCCTTGTTTACACACTTAAAGCTAATACTAGTATTTGCCTGGGATATTATAATGTTGATAATAGGAAATAAAAGAAATAAAAGTAAAAAGGTATTTTGAATAAATAAATTAAGTAATTTATAATATTATTAATTAGTATTGGTTTAATAATAAAATTAGACAAAAAGACCATTGTCCTCCGCAAGGAGCCCGGCTGGTTCAGTGGTAAAGTGATCGGGCCACTCTCCCACTGTTCTACGACATAAGGCTATAGCGACGAAATTTTCGTATATATGGGCCAATCCCCATCTTTGGGATCCACATGGATCCACTCTATATGCCGCCTCATAGGCCACCTTAGTGTGGACCTCATAACACAGCTCCTCTGAGCTCCGACAATCTACCGCTAACCCTAATAGAGCTTTTCTATTATGGGCCGCAAAAGCGATCGATCGAATGCTGAGGGGGAACTGATCCCCCCTCCAGCCGCCACCACTGCGCCTATGCGCCATTCCGCTACTCAGCGGAACCATCGTTCCGGCTGCTCCTCTCGAGCGGCCCAATAGCCGAACCCTCCGCTCCTCTGGAGCACCATCACACACACACCCGCTTCTTTGAAGCGGCACACCTGTACACACCACTCCTGTCCATAAAACATGATTCTATGATAGAAGTAATTGTACAATCAGAGCGCTCCTCTCCATGAGCAGAAGGAAGCGCTAGGAATATGGGGCCAATCAAAAACGGCCCTATTTGCGATCATTACACTGGCTTGTTTAGGATATATAGAAGGAACTGGGTTTACCCTATGAGGTTTTACTAGCGTGCGCATCAGCGCCTTTCTGTATTTGTAACTCTAGATCTAGTCACGTCTTTCATACCCCTCGGGAGGTCCTCCACAAGACGTTAATCACTATAAATAAATAAATAAATAAAAATAATAATAAAATTAGGAATACAGAAGATATGGTTTTTATTATTAATAGGCCTCTAAATGTCTATATTGTATTCTATCTAAAGAACTAACTAATAAAGGGAAGTAGTAAACCTTATATAGGCATTACTGAAAGAGCTAGTCTTCTTCGCATTCGCCTAAATACCTTTGATATAGTAGCCATTGTATTGAAGTCATTCTTTGAAGTGAATTCCCTTGTTCACACATATATTTTAACAATAAAATAAAAAAAGAAAAAAGAAAAAGAAACTGTTTAGGCTATGCTATCCCAGTTTTGAATATACTAGTATTTGCAAAGAGAAATTCTCTTTAAAATAGGGTAATTGAAAATAGTGAATTTTGATTTATAAATAATGATTTTTAAAGTGATATTGAATACTATATAATTGGTGAGCTCTTCAATATTAAACTGAAATGAATAATCCTTTGAATAATAACTCATAATTTTTTTGCTTAAAAAAAGAACATAATATAAATAGTTATTTCACTATTGTACTTAAGGGAAAGAACACGATATAAATAGTTACTTTACTATTACTATTCAGTAATCTATTTACTATACATACCTTATATATTGACATTGCATTACATAAAAGCTTCTCATTATCAACCTCTATTTTAACAATATAAACTATTCAAAGAGCTTTTGGCCTTAATCTTACTGTAGAGCTATCAGGCTCATAATCTATTTATAATAAAGGAATAGATTAATGGAATACATATAATATTGATTATATAGATTAATAGTATTAAGGTTATCACGGAGGTAATAGCTATGTCTAATGGTCACTTTGATCAGGAGATAGGTATATAGAGTGATAATAAACTAGATTGATTTGAGGTATGATCATAAGGATTATACTTGCTTTATATACCCTGATCAGGCGATGGAGTCGTTTAATTAGATATATAGGGTATACAAATAAACTAAGTGAAATAGTTTTAGTAATTATGGAAATAAGTATTCTGAAGGAGTATTAGGATTAATACTGTAGGGTTATACTATACGATGAATTTCGTGACAAAGGTAAAATCTAACTATGAAGTGAAAGTGATATATGTATAGTAGCGTAGTGCATGTGCCATAACTTTCAACATAAAGGCTTATTTCTTTAATATCTTGAGTTTATCAAACTGAATCGCTATTTCCCGCTCGAAGTCGATTGTAATATAAAAGCTATCAAGCTTTTTGAGGAACAAATCGGTAATTGTATGGATCAAGTTATTTTATAAAATATTATTAATATCTTTTAATCGTTTTTGGTATATATATTCTCTGATAAGAGAGGCTATATGCAAAAGTTTCTTTTTCTCAATATTAAATATAATAATATTAGATATTCAATAGATTTGTAATCCTTATTTCCAAACTAAATACTCATTTTATTGTACTATTATATTAATCTTCTCTTTTTTAAAGGTTTCCGGGTTTTTGAAGGTTTGTTGTTAAATGCTAATAGATGAATTAAGGGTTTGGGCTGATGTGTTTTGCAGTAATTGGAAAAAACTGGTTTTATAATACTATATTCAATTATATCTGGATTTGTAAGTGAGTTTGTATATCGGCTAGAACTATATATTTATTGCTCAGATCTATATCTATTCTAATCTATATATTATAAAGTGACTCTAATGAATTATTAACAACTGTTGGAAGTTGTGGCACGTGCGCTACACTACTGTGCATATATCACTTTCACTTCATAATTAGATTTTACCTTTGTTATGGAATTCACTATATAATGTAACCCTACAGTATTAATCCTAATACTCCTTCAGAGTATTCATTCCTATGATTACTAAAACTATTTCATTTAGTTCATTTGTATACTCTATATACCTAATTAGACAACTCCATCGCCTAATCAGGATATATAAAACAGGTATAATCTTTATAATCACACCTCAAGTCAATCTAGTTTATTATCACTCTATATACCTATCTCCTGATCAAAGTGACCATTAGACATAGCTATTACCTTCGTGATAGAGAGATTCAAGAATATGCTAGAACTTCAAAACTAATTATAAAAGCTAAGAGAATATACTCTCTAAGAGAGTATTGGAAGTTGTGGCACATGCGCTATGCTATTATACATATATCACTTCCACTTTATAGTTAGATTTTACCTTAGTACTATTAATCTACATAGTCAATATTATATGCATTCCATTGGCCTGCTCCTTCATTGTGAATAGTTATCAATAATTTTCGACTTCCTAAATATTTTCGAAGTGTTTTGAATAATGATTATATTATTGGCTATTGAAATAATTTTATATATAGAAAATAGCTTCAAAAATACTTCAAAAAAGATTCTTTCTTTGAAAAGAAAAGAAAAAAGAAAGATAAAATCAAAATGTATTTCTTTTCCAATTCTAAGCACTTTTTCAAGATCATTATTCTATTAAAGCTTTTTATATAGTTCTCAATTTTAAATATAGGGTTTTAATATCGAATTGAAGTTTAAATTGAATATTCTAAAAAAACCACGAATTATTTGGCGGATTTGATATCCAAACTATAAAACCATAGATTAATAATCCGCTCTTTTTGAAACGAATTGATATTATCGCGAAATCCGCAATGGCACAAAGTGCAGATTATTTCATCGGATTCAGCACGGATTTTACATCCAAACTAGCCCTGACTGACTGGTTTTGTAATATATATTGTGTAGGATGTTAAGACCTTGGTTGGTAAGTCCAATAAACCTTTTCTATGGTGATAATGCACTGGTGTTGATGATGAGGCTTGCGTTTGTAAGGGCGACTGCTATGAGGTCTTCACTGGTAAAGTATGATACCTTTTTCTTCCCATCATAATGTTGGTTTTAGCAAGGAGTGTTTCATTTGTAGGTTGGATGAACGAATGAGAAGATATCTACTTGGTGATGGATAGCTGCAGCAGCCATTAATGCATTCAAGTGGCTCGGTTAAGCTCGATGTCGTATCGCAGGAAGGCCGCATATGTCAAGGTTGTTTGTTTGTTGTTCATTTCGGGTTGGTAGGGAGAGTTCCAGTAAATATATGGATGCATAATGACTGTAGGCTGAGTTTCCTGTGATTTTCCTTTTCTTTGTTGGAAAGAGATGCTGCAAGGTGGTGTCTCAGCCATTACATCTAGTAAGATGCCCACTGGTTCTTCTTGATGTCAGAGTCGAATATCATAGATGATAATCAAGTGGTTTACCATAGAGACGGAATGAAGTTATCTGGATGAGTATCTCTTGAACCTTGATGGTAAAAGCATAGCCTGTCATAATTGCGAGGCTGCCGTTGTGCCCAAGCTTGCGAATAACAACATGACTTCATTTTGCTCAATAATCTCTGCTTCTCTGAGAGATTTTGGTCAATTTCAAACTCGAAGCGGAAGTGGAAGATGGGTATAGGCAGACATCCATCAAATAGAGATAAAAATCGACTCGTATACTCGCATCCAAGTGCGGATGCTATGATTGGCGGGAGGATGCATGAAATGATTCGAATGGTTGAGTATGTGTGATATTGTACTCGAATGGATGCTCAACCAGGAAGCAAACTTATCAGGTGGGTAGTAATCCCTTGAAAGATGAAACGCGTGATGGACGAAATGAAGCAGTAAAGTGCGAACCAAAGTTTCCCAAATAAGCCTCATTTATTGATAGGTATTGGGTACCCAGATACTCAAACGACCATTTGATTATAAAATTCTAATTGGAAGATTGAAAAGTGATATGGGGTGCCTGTTTTTGTTGTTGTCTTGGTTCCGCGCTAGTGGGGCGGGGGTTGTTGAGACTTCACCTCCATCTTGCAAAAACTCTTTTCTCTTCAACTTTCAATTCCTACGAAAATCCATTTCGTCTTTTGATTCTTTTGATTTGATTCTTGTAACAACTTCGTCACACTTCCTTAGACTGTGGGAACAACTACCTCTCTATCTACGTTGTTCCAAAGTCATAACTCAATCAACAACTACACCATATCCTTTCAGTCGCCATGGCGACAGCGAATTCCGTTATGGAATCGTTGGTCAACCACATCGTCCTACCTCCCCGGCTCCCAGGGAGGGACGACAGAAACGAAGGGTTGGAAAGTGCTATTATTGACCATTTCATCACGGCTTCCAGGACGATGAGAAGCATCGCGAGGGACGAGCTGTCTGAGAATTGGGATTGGATCCGTCGGTCATTGGAAACGGCAAAAGTATTGAATACTAGAGGAAGATTATCAAGAGATACGCTCTTGTCTGAGTTTCAATCTCTACAGAAAAATGTCTATTTGATTCTTAACATTACGGAGCAGAACGCAGCTCTACTCATTTATCGGTATGTTCCAAGCTATCACAATCACAATCTTTGTCAGAGCCCTGTTTTCTAACTCGGTCTAAAAGTTCCGAGGATCGCGTAGTCTTTGAGTCTTTCGAGACATCGGCATCCGCACAGAATGTCATGGCTGCTGAGAATGCCTTAGAATGGAGTTTTCCTGGGTATGCCGTCGATCTCCCTTTGTCAACATTCAACGAATCCAGTTTTCTAGAAGAATTGGCCGTTTTCTTAGAGCAATCCAGCACCGAGTCAATCAAACGATTCGCTGCGAGAACATCTAAAGCTGGTTCTCTCGTCATTGAGGAACGCGATACTGCTTCGTGCGCCCTCATATCTCAAATGCTCATGACGTTATTGGAAGGAAATGGCCGTAGGGTATATCCTCCAATTCTGAAGAAGCGCATTCGAGACGATGTACTATGGTTCAATGCTGCAAAGCCATGGAGACGAAATCCCTTTTATCTCGTATTGCGAGTTGCCATACAGAGACAACTATACTCAATGTCAGATTCCGGCCGGACACAGTACAAATTCATGAGATGTCTAGCTATGGCACAACTTCTTGAGCTTCACATGTATGACCTCCGTCTTGAATCATTATCATACTTGAAAACAAAACTTTGCCGACGCCTTGCCAAGCTCGAAAACGATGACGACAAAGTATCAACTTCTTTGGGAGCTGTGTACGAACACACCTTTAAGGCTTTGCGACCAAATTTCCAAAAAGCAATTCAGCGGGCCTCAGAACGAATTGAATCAGAGTGGCTAGCATTCAAGCGATCGAATCAACGACCAGTCATGACACTTCCAAAACGCGCTGCGGATCGTGATTTATACTTACAACTTCCCAACAGCGGCCGTTACCTACATCGCATCATGGATGAAGCTCTTCGTCCGCCTCCACGGTCTTGTAATTCTACAAAGAAAGTTGACGTATCTGCAGCTGCTTCCAGGAAGATTGGGAGTTTCGGAGACCGATATATTGCTCTTTGCGATATGGAGATTGGTATTGAGTCGAGACACCATTCTCCATCTGCCACCAACCTCGAAAATCAATCACGATGCAGGGAGATCTCACGAGAAATATACAGATATATCAAGGAATCCGAAGGCGCTTATTCTGTTAACTCCGAGGAACGTTCCATAATGTTGTTGAGCATCATGGAGCTTTGGATCTCTATGGATAAACATGCATGCTTTCTCTATCCATTACTTAAGAATTTTCAT
Source organism: Botrytis sinoallii (assembly GCF_014898435.1). Classification (NCBI taxonomy): domain Eukaryota; kingdom Fungi; phylum Ascomycota; class Leotiomycetes; order Helotiales; family Sclerotiniaceae; genus Botrytis; species Botrytis sinoallii. The sequence continues at coordinate 2,253,496 of NW_024066034.1, read as the reverse complement.
CCTTTCTTCACACCCGAGATGATGGATGTTTTCCAACTATCTCTGAAAAAAGATATGTCTAGACTACAAAAAGTTCAAAAGTATATACAAGATCGCTGCAGAGCTGCGGTCGGTAATGGAGGACACAGAACCATATTCGAGGATCCAGCACAAGGATGCTTTGCCGACCGCTACTTTATTGAGTCTGATGAAGCTTCAAGGCTGCAAGAGCTTCTTGAAGCTATAGAACTTGACGCTGAGCAATCACGCGAGAGAAAAATAGCAGAGTGGTTAAAGGAGAGTGAAAAGTATGACAATCTTATCAAAATGATCAACGAAAGCACCTGCATAAACACAATCGATGGACACAGCCCAAGTTGCCCAAAGTGCTCGATGGAGAAGCGGGCCAAGTTCTTTAGAATCAAGGTGAGAAAAACCCCACTGCGATATGTTGCCTCTTTGGATTCAGTAATTAATGGGAGATCGATCATTGATAAAACTATAGGTATACGAGCATCCTTTACCTTTAGATCCTATCCAAAAAAGAGCGGTGGTCTTCGAGCTGGCTTGCCCTCCGGCATTTTCGGTTTATCGAGACACAACCTGGAAAGTCCTGATTGCCTTGGCTTTTCCAAAGAACCAAGTTGTTTTCACGGAACCTAGAGTAAGCTCTCTCCACATAGTTTCCGATAAATTGGATCATACCATGAGTGAACAACACTAATTGTACCCCAGGTCCTTTTAAAAGATTATCCGGGACTCTCGGAATATATGAGGAACAAAGAACATGGAATTTCATTAGGATCAACTAGAAAAATATTCCACAATACTCAGTTAGTTGGTTGTTTCATAGCACAAGTCCATGCACAAAGTTGGACAACAATCACTGACTCATATGTCTAGTTATCGCACCGTTTTATTCCCTGTTGGTATCGATGATGTGTGTCCCTCTAATACCCTGAGATTATCCTACTACGATTTTCGTTCTCAACGATGGCTAAGCCGAGACTTTCAAAATCAACGACCATCATTTTCGCATCATTTCAACTTCATGCTCCCTCAAACCTCACCATTCTCGGTGCTTACGCAAGGCCCGTCTGTCAATATGGATGTTATTTCGTCGTACGAAGTCATTGCCAGCCAATCAAAATGTCCCAGAGGTCTCAATGTTCATGAGTTCATGGCCTTTCAAGCACTAATCTCGGGAAAGACGCGCCGTCTTACACAATTGTTGGTAGAGCTTGGTTCTCAGAATTTGAATTTCAGTACCGAATCAATGGCTATCTTAGTTTCGCGTTTAATACTCGAAGCTGGTCCTAATACCGAGAGTGATTATTTACGTGTCATTCATCAATCATTCCGAGATAATAGTTTCTGCTGTAGGATGTTGGAGCAATTGGACCGGAGATTGAAGAATATCAGGACAAACTATCGTGAGAATTATTCCATGCAGACGATATTGACCATACTTTTACGCATCAAGGAGCTGGCGGCACCCAGTATTGTCAAACTAGCCTCCGAGTTACTCGAAACTGCTCGGTCAATCACTTTATCTTGGTTGACGATCCTTAGAGAAGAAATAAGACAAGCAGTTGATTCTGATGCTGCTTCCAGATGCCAAACATACTGCCTATGGGCTGCTCTTCTCTGCCGACGAACACTTTTCAACTATGACAACAAAATATTAGAGCCTACTGCACTTCGTTGCTTTATTGAATGCTCAATTACGCTACAAGACAACCTTTCCAATGACCCTGCGCTGGCCCCTCTTGGGCTCAAGAATGCTATCATTCAAGACTTGAAGGCTATTTATCACATGCGACATGCTTTACGCGAATCTCTAGTTGCTAGCCCTGAATCCTTACTACTAGCAGTGGGTATTGTATGGCCATTACCAGAAGGAAGCCAACCACGTGTATCATCATCGTTGGTCTTTGATTGTCCTGAAAAGTGGTGGGTTTATGCGAAAGTCATTGGCTCGTCTATCATGAAAGAACAGACATTGAGTTTTCATCTGTTCTATGGCTACCTCTTGATAGATGGTCAACCGCTAGGGATGCTCCCTGCCGATTACAGATCATCAGCTGTTCTTCGAGATCTATTTGGTGATGTCAACCTTCTCACCTTTCCTTCTTCTTTGCCTGGCTCTCAGTTCCAGTTGACAAATGATCAATTAGGTCATACCATCCATCTTGGTTCCCGCGACGGAAAAGTCGTCGTACGAGCCTGTTCGGGAAAGACTGTTCTGGAACTCGTACCCAGCAGAGTATTTCACACCGATAACAATTTTGATTTACCGATTCCCCTAGTACTTGATTGCATTCAGTAAGTTACTTGAAGTTCAATGCGTAAATCCACTAAAGCTAACACATATAAGCTGGCTTGACTTAAACACGGGGATTATCGAAATTCGACAGAAACCAAATATTTGGAGGTTCAAAGATGCTAACTGGCGGCTAAATGTACGAACTCGCAAAGCTTGGCGTCGCTCCTCCTGTTTAGTCGATCCATTTAGCCCAACATTTAAACGCGTTCACAGGATTCTTGAACATTTTGAGGATCCAGGTCATTTGACAGTTTATCAACCGCCGAGGAACAATCTCACCGTTGAGCTCAAACGCCTCTCCTTATCCTTCACAGTTAATCACAAAAAGTATCTTGAGTCGTCGCAGCTACATGCAGAAATAGACGCGGATCAGGATTGTGGAACTTGGTATGGACTACGAAGTAAAATTGTACTGCGCGATACTATCAATCCACGAGTGCGTAGTATTCTTGTACCAATGCCTGGTAGTGATCCTAATAGTGTAAAATCTCGATGTCATGGAATACATGTTCAAGTACACATTGAAAACAATGGAGATTATGGTCGCTTCTTTGTCAATGATACCTTGGGGCGTATCGATTGTCCAGCCGAGCCTTGGCAGCTTTACACCAAAGCCTTACTGCATAGCATGACATCTTTTCTCCTGCCAGACATTCTGACCAAGCGTACCGGGACTGAGGAGGCTATTGCGTGTTTAAAGTCCGGTCTTTATCAGCCTTGGGCACCTCTGAAACTGACATCGCGCTTGTGTCTTTTAAAGATTGCGAGGCTCAGCCCAGCTAGGGGGTATTATCCGGAAGACGGGAACTCTATGCAGAAAGTGGAATGGAATGATAAATGGACAACTACTATTCAATACGACGGCTACGACTCGATAGTTCAAGAACTGATTGACAGAAGTGACAACTTAGAAAAGTTTTCTCAAGAAAAAACACAAGGGATTTTGGAGCTGAAGGGAATGCGACATCAACGCCTTGTTAATCGAAGCTACACCCGCTTGAGACTTTTCAAGCGCCACGATGGGTTTCTTGAAAACCAAATCATAGCTACGGATCTTGTGTATGATTCAAGAGACAAGTACTGTGCTAGTCAAAGATGCAAAAATGTCTTAGAATGTGTTGATCATATCATACAATGGCCTCAAAAAACACATGCCTCAACAGATTTGGCCGGAATGCTGCAGAAATACCCCAATTTGAAAGGTTTCAACCCAGAACCCAGGAGAGTTCTCTTGTCGGATCGTTTGGATGTTGATTTTGGTGTGTCATTCGGCCCATTATATCAATTTTGTCGACAAGCTTCCGCCGCCGACAAGTTTCGACTTCAGTTTCAATTTTCTTTGATGTCATTTCGAGACAATATTGATATGGATCTGGTTAGGATATTGCTGGCCTGCTCTGTATTGGAAGACCTGAAGAAATTGAATCCTCCAGCCTATCGGAATTATACCCACTTTCGTCAAAATCAAATTCCACATCTTGCATACATCATACAATTGCTAAAGCCGTGCCGCATACCCTACCCGCAAGAATTCCGTGATACTTTTGGCGGATTCAAGTTACACGCAAAACAGCGCAAGAACCTAGAACGTCAAGAACATCAATACGAAACTCAGACAGATACTGATTGTGAGCTATTTGCAAAGTTTTTACTTGCTCAATGGCCGTGCCCAGAACCTTCCATTGTTGAATTTCGGACTCCTGTAAATGTAGATATTGCCAAAGCTATGAGCATTATCCTCCCAGATTGGGAAAGAATCTTCCAGAATATGGAGCTCTCTAAGTATCTTGAGCAAGTTCAAAAAGTGATTTCTCGAGCTTACAGTGGAAGCAATTTTCAGTTGCCAAATATGGAGGTTCAAAAACAAATAGTATACGCATCAAGAGTTCGAGGCAGTGAGTTTCCTATGCTGTCGAAAGATCTTATGAGAATGCCATGCAAGATGATGATATCATCTACGATAGTAGCTCTGTCTAATATACAAGCCGAGATATCGAGTCACAATGGCCATATAATCTCTCAAGAAGCGTCTCTACTCGAGCGCATTGTTTTAAGTAAGTCAAATTTGAATTTGCATTTCTATTAATCAACACCCATGATATACACATGAACTCTTACTGATGTTAGTTACACTAGATCTCATGGGCAATGAAGCCTCGTTGGTCCGCCAAAAATATGGACAGGAACTGCTGCAGAGCCTGTCTTCATTCAAATCATTTGAGCAGATTCCGAAAAGCGGCAGAAAAAATGTCGACCCTCCAAAGCTTTCCAGTGATATAGACAAGACTAGAAGCGCCATAAGAGAAATTTTCAAGGAAATATGTCGATCATTTGACAGCCCGAGTGCTGCATGGTTACGGCCAGGAGGCTTATATCCATGTATTTCAACCATTACACTACTTGAAAATCTACGTTCCACCTCGAGCACAGAAATCAAATTTGGGAGTGGCACGAGAGAGATTCTGATCAAGTACGCTTTACATATCACAGAACTTCAAAGACTACTTAGGATTGAAGAAGCATTCTCAAAGGGCGACCAACAACGCTTGATTGAAGAGCAAAATAATCCGGGTCATTCAAATTGGCAGCCAATCGAAGAGCCTGATTGGCTTTTGATAGAGGTGGAAGCGAATGTTCTTATTCGGCCTGATCAAGTCGACGTAGCCAGGGCTACAATTTCTCCCAATTCCAAATCAAATTCTGTTTTACAAATGAATATGGGACAAGGAAAGACTTCAATCATCGTACCTATGGTGGCGTGTAAGCTAGCCAATGCCGAGCGCCTTGTGCGAATCATTGTGCCGAAACCATTATTGGTTCCAACTGCGCAGTTGTTACAAGCACGTCTCGGATCTCTCTTGGGTAGAAGCATCCTCCACGTACCATTCTCAAGAAAGACTCCTACAGACACAGTGAAAACTTATTTCAATTTGCACAAGGCAACTCTTCAAAACTCAGGTATAATTATTGCTTTGCCGGAGCATATACTGTCATTCCGATTATCTGGGCTTCAACGTCTTTCGGATGGCCATGTAAATGAGGGAAATTCAATGGTGAAAGTGCAACAATGGCTAAGTAATCGTTGCCGAGATGTGATGGATGAAAGCGATCAGATTCTCTCATTACGCACACAGCTAATATATCCGAGTGGAGCTCAGAACTCGGTTGAAAATTATCCTCATCGTTGGGAGACAGCTCAAGCTTTGTTGGCTCTTGTAGAAGGGCATCTATACAATCTTGAGAAAGCTTATCCTCATAGTATCGAAGTTGTTCGAAGAGATTGTGGGGGCTACCCTATGCCATTTTTCCTCCGGAAAGATGTTGAGGAGGAGCTACTGAATCGACTTGTTGCTGATATATGTACTGGAAGAACTTCAATTCTGGATATGTCCCGTTGCTCCAAACTGGATCGTATAGCCATCAGGGATTTTATAACAAAGCCCAAGGTTACCACAGGTATATCTAAGGTTGTGAAAGGTATATTTTCAGATAACTCCGCAATGAAACGCAATCTCTTAAACGTCCGCGGTCTGTTGGTACACCGAATATTGTTGTTGGCGCTAAAAAAGAGGTGGCACGTACAATATGGTCTTCACCCCGATAGAGATCCTATTGCGGTTCCATTCCATGGCAAAGGTGTACCTTCAGATCAAGCTGAATGGGGCCACCCAGACGTCGCAATACTTCTTACTTGTTTAGCATTTTATTATGATGGACTTAATAACAAGCAATTGCATCAAGCCCTCGAGCATGTTCTCAAATCAGATGATCCGGCTTCGATATATGATCAATGGTCTATGAGCTGTTCTGTATTGCCTGATACGTTGCGGGATTGGAATAGTATTAATCTTGAAGATGAACAACAAATGCTTGAGTTATGGACGCATTTCAATCTATCTCCAGTAATCATCGACTACTACTGTAACAATTTTGTATTTCCGGCACACGCCAAATCCTTCAGCCTCAAACTACAGGCCAGCGGCTGGGAGATACCTTTATCATCAGCGGACAATCCAAATTCCATTACGACAGGCTTCAGCGGCACTAATGATAATAGAAACTTACTGCCCCTCACTCTCAAGCAGCAAGACTTGGAGAGACTTGCCCATACCAACTCTGAGGTTCTTACTTACTTGCTTCAGCGCAGAAACCGGCAATATGTAGTTGCAGCTGACGAACGAGGCCGGCATCTCTCTGAGATTGACTTATTGCGCAAGATCTCGAAATTACGCATCCGAGTGCTCATCGATGCTGGAGCCCAGATTCTCGAGTTGAGCAATGAGTCGCTTGCAAGAACATGGCTTGAGATCGACCCACAAGCACAAGCCGCCGTTTACTTTGATGAAGCAGGAAAGCCGATGGTGGTCCATAAGAAGTACAGACCAGTGCCGTTATCCGCTTCACCATATTCCGATGACTTAAGAAACGTTGTTGTTTATCTTGATGAAGCCCATTGTCGTGGAATTGATCTGAAAATGCCTGCTGATGCCTGTGGAGCGCTAACCTTAAGTGAGTTCATAATTTTCGAAAACAGCGACGCCGGTACTAATTTTGAATAGGTCTTGGACAAAGCAAAGATCATACTGTGCAGGCAGCAATGAGACTGAGGCAACTCGCGACTACTCAATCTGTTATATTCTTCGCACCACCTGAGGTGAATCAGAGCATATTGGACTGTGTTAAAAAGACCCATGGTAATTACCTAGACTCGTACGATGTCATCTGTTGGCTTCTGGAGCAGACGTGTATAGGTATAGAGCTTATGCAGCCACTTTATTATTCTCAAGGCATTGATTATTGCCGTAGAGTTCAGGCTGCTGCTGATAATGTAGATTTCCTCACCAACGCGGACCATCGAAAGCAGTATCTAGATACCCTCAGGCAAAAGGAGCAGCTTTCTTTACATCAACTTTACGGAATTAAAACCAAAAGCAAGACTGTAATTGGCACTGGCGAATCGGCCCCCCAAACAGCCAGTTTTGTCAAAGAGCTCAATGCAATGCGCAAAAGCTTTCGAGATACTGGCGATGCTGTTCATCATACTGCTTTACAAGAAGTTGAACAAGAGAGAGAAGTTGCCTACGAAGTCGAGACTGTGCGTGAGGTTCAAAGACCTATTCATTATACCGCTTGGTCATTCCCTGGGCTGGAAAAGGACATTGTAACCTTTGTCAGAACTGGCCGAATTCCAGCAGGCTCTGCAGTAAGTTCAATCAGCCCGCCGATTACCTTTCCTCTACTATCTACTTCCGTTACCTGATGTCAAATTCCCGCTTTTTCATTCCATTCAATGGACCATTTTGATACGTCACTAATCTATTGCTTTCCCATTATCTCCCTAATAACTTCTTTGATAAGCGATACTGACTAACCGACCCTACAGTGTTGTGAACATGCCTTTGTAGCTTTGAGAAAAACCGACATTGGTAGGAAGTTTGGAATCAACGCTGAAGCTCTCAATTCTCGACTATTCGTGTCTAGAGAATTCATGCGTTCTGTTAAAGTGATTCAACCACATGATAACTTTCTGGTAAGTTGGCTCTATGCCTTAACAGTCTCCTTGGAGAATATTTCCTTCCACATAATTCGTTTTGGACCTTGGATGACTTTGAGGGTTTCAACGGACATGAGAGACTATTACACTTCCAAGATTCATTTGGGTTCAAATGATGTTTTGTATGTACACTTTTGTTAACATTTATTGTTTAGCGTCAAGTGAGTTGGGTTCTGTGGAGTCCTATTACCGAAACCGCGTTAGTCGTGATACCCGAAGAAACGGAGCTCCTCATTCCAATTCTTCGTGACTGTTTAGCTCCTGCATGTTTTCTCTTGACATATGCAGCTCCTACGACCCGCAAGATGCTTATTAACTTCAATGATCTCCGATATTATGCTATACCCACACTTTCAAAAGACTGGATTGCGCCGTCGTGGTTATCAGTACAGTTAGGTATCTTCTCGGGAGCTCTTTACTTTGAGTACTCTCAATATGAGTATCTTCGTGGATTCTTGGGATTTGGAATAGAGAAGACTATGGAAGAGTTACAAGAAGACTGCTTGGAAGAAGATTGCCATGTTATCGATGGGAAAGCCACGGAAAACGGCAATGGAAAAGATCAGACCTCCGTCGGTTTTACGTCCAGACCTCTAACATTCCTGCAAGAATGGTTGAGTGTTAGACGCAAAGGCCAGGATTTCTCTCATACACCCATGGGATATGTTTGTCAAGGCAAGGTCCTTACCGAAACTCATCCATTTTTCAGCAAAAACGAACTGAACGCCACCGCAAAGCTCACCCAGCCCAATCGTAGAGGGATGTCCAGTTCAAAGGGGGCAGTAGCGAGCACTGCTTATGACGATGACCTTAACGATGACTGGGCAGACATGAATGCCGATGAGAATGGAGTAGCAGTGGGCGATGACAGTGATTCTGAGGACGACGATCAGTATGAGGATGAGGAGATTAGTAGTGGAAGTGTGTTTACCGATTCGGAGGATGAATTTTAAAATGTCGCGTGCTTCAAGGGTTATTTTTCATCGGAATGGTGAGTGAGTCTAGAATTTTGTATGTATTAGTATTACACACCATTGCTTTTGTATCTTGAAAATAGAAATAGTGCTTAATGCTGTGGTTAAGAGTAATTTAAATGGACTTGACGTGTGCCAAATATTGCAAAGCTTCTTCACAATGTTGCTCACTCTATTTAAAACTTGCGTGAAATTGTGGAATGATTTTGCATTGGAAAACGAAAACCACAACTAATAGTAGATTCTTTTTCCCGCTCCATGCCTTCCTCATTTATTACAAATATCTCACCTCCTCACATGACAACACAACTACCCCGATCTTTGGCCAGAAACTCCCCCAAACTGCTAAACATCCAATTTCTTTCCTCCCATCCAAGCACCCCCATCTTTTTCCAATCGATCTGCCCCGCAAGACTTTCTTTCTCCTGCCCAACCTTCCCCTCTTTTCCATCATCACGACCTTCATGATACCTTTCCTTCGCCGACACCCACGTAAGCCAAACACTCCAGACCCTAGATTTTCGACCCTCATACTGCATTTCTGAAGAGATTACTGGAGATGAAGAAGGCATAATAATTTCACCCTGTCGCATCCCACTTACTTTCCCTTCCCGCTCAAGTTGAATTGATCTTACATCAAATAATGTCTTCAATTTCTGGATTTTTGTTTCCCCACCATCTTCATTCCCATCGATATTAGCACTAGCATCATCATCGGACCCAGAAACCAACGGTACATAAATCAAAAGTTGCTGTACAGGATACCCAGCAGGATCGTAGACTCCCTTCTCTGACGTCTGAGTAATTGTGGGCGCGATGGGAAAGTAAGGAAGATGGGGTTCTAGGATCTTGGTGAGGGTTGCTAGGGTATGGGAATCTGGGGTTGTTAATATCATTACATTATCATTTGAGTATTTTATTCTTTCATCACGAAACTCTTTTCTCTTGGATTGGCGAAGAAAATGATGTAGAGTTGAAAATCAGTGGAAAATGTAAGAAGAGGATTACTCACGAATGACGAGAATTCCGCTGTCTACGGGATCATGCGTAAGGCCTACGGAATCAGCTTCTGATAATTCGGAATGGGCGTCGGAATCAGGTGGAGTGTTGGAAAGGGTTTTGATAAGTTGGGTAAAGTGTTCGAAGGTGTCTTTGGTGGAAAGATCTATCTCGAGAAGGTAGGTTGGCATGCTGGGTGGTGGATGGCGCAGCTGTGGGGAGTGGTGAGAACTGGATAAATTGCAGAAGGAGAAGTTTATCGCTCTTTTGCCTGCGTTTTAAGATCAATAATTTGTTTGCGGAAATGGTATTATGGAGTTTTGGTTCAGAGAAAGATTCTTTTATATTGATACCGTGGTGAGTTCTGGGTGTTGTAGGCAGGCGAGTGAAATGAGGCTGGTGCTTATAGAGTGGGGGATTGGGATGAAGGATTATGTACAGTCAGCAGAGACGCAATTGTTAGGATTTTATGAAGGGACAGATGTATTATTGTCATTTGATAAATAAGGTTTTGAATGCAAAACTTCAGTGAATTAAGATCTTGAAGGAAGTGCGTTTGTTTCTTGGTGGGGCATGGTGTTTGTAGGTGCAGTATCGCCAATCAAACGCCAAAATTTCGAAAGGGGTACGGTTTCTACCGTGAAGAAATTTTGTCTAATGAATGATTGATTATGCTATTATTTTTGACACAAAACAAATGAAACTGTGCAAGTAGACAGTGAGTTATATCCCATCCAGTAGGCCCAATTAATCCTTTCACCCGATATCCATGAACACCAACCGTTAATTCGCCTTCCCTGACCTTGTGGTATATCCTGTGTTTAGCCTTTGCAAACCGTCGTCCCTGTTCCATCAAGTATGAATTTTCATCTCCGTTTCAGATTTTTAACGCCACCATCTACCCAGCATAATGTGTACCTCTCTCACCCCAATTTTTATCATCTCCCCTCTCCATACTAGCCTTGTGTATCTCATAGTCCTCCTCATCAACGCCTCTATCTCCAGAATGAGTCCTTCTTCCCCTAATGCTCTCGAAGTCTTCTCGCACGTCCCATTCAGTGGTACGTCTAATAATCATCTTATCACTACCAACCGTACTCCTTTCCGCGGCATCATCTGGTGTCGAGCGTCTAATATGCGCAAAGGACATCGCTCCGTCAGGTCTCAACGTGCCAAGTTCCTCGCCTTCGTAACTCAGCTTCCCATTCGTATCTGTATTATTAAATCGAATATTAAACATAGGTGACGATCTCTTGAGATTAGAATTTGGAGATGTGGTAGTAGGAGTCAAGATTTCGTCATCTTCATCGTAGTCTTGAAACGTTGATATAGTGCGAAGCTCTTGTGGTGGTCTGGAAGAATTCTTCTTGGAGGCTCTCCAACCAGATTGAGCAGAGATGAAGTTGCTTAACTTTGAATTGGAGGGGGATTGCTTGTTGCTGTAGGATGAATCCATTGGATTGACGGATGCGGCAAGACCACCGGATGACATTGATTCCATAAATGGTTTGAGGAATGACAAGCATGCGAAGAAAATTGCAGAGTTTAGTTGGACAGAGGTCCAGAGGTAATTGTGATACGAAATTAGTGTTTGATTTGGAAGCGTGGGAGATCCCGAAGAAGAAATCACGACGAGTCGCACTATTGATAAGGGTAAAATGCTGCCAGATCATTAGATTATCTACCTCTAATGAGGATACCAAATTTCCACTTACAATATTCTAGTCCCAAATGCTATGAAAACAAGGGCTTTGCGCCTCAACGGCATCTGGAGCCCCCAAACGAGAAATATCGGCAACAATATGATGTCACAATCAGTTGCTATGTCAAAGGCCCCAATAGCTTTCCAGAATGCGCCCTTTTGATGTTAGCTATTTGTGCCAAGATAGACACAGCGACTCAGCTTACGATATTGAAACATTTGCCTGTAGAAAGAATGGCCCAAGGGTTCGACATGTCGCACTGGAACACGATAGAAATCTCGGCGCTTAAAGCCCATAATATCACACATATCTCGGTAATTCGATTGAATATTGCGTAATTGGAGTCCGGCGTTAAGGCTCGTAAATAGAACAATGTACTTAATTTCGCAAAGCAGAGAGTCGGAATATAAACCAATTGGGATGCGTAAGCATACTGTCTCGAAGTCAGAAAAGATTCAGAAATCTTTGAGTAAAGAACAAAATTTCCAACGAACATCCTAAAGGGGACGAACTTTTGGTAGTTTTCCAGCTCCTTCCTGTTGAGAGTATCTTGATCCCGACCAAGTCCATTATTAACCATCATTGAAAGAAGAATACTATGACATATCCCAAAGAACTAGACTATTAGTGTCGCTCTCAGGATTTGACGTGCTATAATATACTAACCATCGCAACTATGATCAAACTATCGTCTGTACTCCATCGCCTCACAACCATAAATTTACTCCCAAGCCTCGCTCCAACACTCAGTATCATTGTACTCAACCCTATCCATGATACAAGATTAACCGCAGGGCCTTCATTATGGCTCGATATGATGATTTGTCGTGAGAATATGGGTATCGATGTCATTGTAAGAACAATACAGAGATGGTAAAGAATGTGGATGAATGGCGATGAAATGAGATATACATCCCTCCAATGTCAACACTTGCATATATTTGTCGATCGCAAAAGAACTTGTAACTTTCTGAGTCACGGAGTTGAAAAAAGAACTCTGCTGGAACAATGCAAGGGAGCACAGCTTCGTGGTACATGTGGTTGGCATTTAGAAAAAGAAATTCTGTGGTTCCGAGTTTTTAGTACTTACTCCTGGTCACTTCCAACTGTTGAAGGTAGAATTATGCCCATAGCAGTGACATATCTGATGAATATGTGATGAATATGTTGATAGAAACGATAATAAACAAGACTCCAATCACTGGATCAAATCTTTCACTTCAATTCAATTCGGAAATATGGCAATAGCTATTCGGAGCTCCGTAGAGTCCGAGTTTTGAGAGATTCTGAGGCGTCGCAACTGCAATAAGATCCCCATGAACGCTTGCTCGCTCCTTGATCCCAGACATCAACACCACAATTTATTCAAGCTGTGCCACGGTATGGCGATCATGCACAACAGAGTTGGGATCCAAACAAACTTTTCTTTCGTGTTAATCATTAGCTTGGATGAAACGAGTCAGGGTCCTCAGCAGCGCCATACGCGCTGACAAGGTTACACAAGATTGTCACCTGATATTAATGAGATATGAATCACAATATCGGGTAATAGCAAGTCTAGATGCTGGACCTAATTTGTCGTAAGACTCTGCTACACAGGATCTGTCATGTGATAATCAATTAAAGATACGAGCATGGTCCTGTACCTAGAATATTGAATACTGACAAATGCTTGCCCAGTTTACGATCGGACAAGCCCATAAGGAGACAAGATGATTTCCAGACAGCCGGGAGTTTTGTACTGAGATTTGAGAGATACTTCACCAGCTTGTTAATTCGAGTGACAATGGTGGATGTAAATATTTAGCTTTGTGCCAAGTTCAAGAACATTCCGGTACCACATTTAAAAGGTCGGCTGAATGGTTTTTATGCCCGTCGTTACAATAAGGTGAATAGTAATAAATGTTGGACGGTTGAATGTGTGTATTACGGCGGCGATGAGGCGTCTATCAAATTAACCCTCCGCACGAACTAGCATTTACCGAACCCACGTGAAACGCTAGCTTTAATAGGAAAGGCTTCCCCGCTCAGCCCGTTACTGTCATAACTACCTAGTAGAAAACCGAGAAAGCTGACATTGCTCAGAGTCTACAATTTGTTTCCTTCCAAGCTGGAGCGGAGTATGATCAAAATGCATATTCGTATATCCCTTGCACCTTTGAACGTATCATAATATACAGACCACCTCGCTACCATTTGATGCATCGGGTATTTACCAAAATGGTTGCAATGAGACAGTTTTTCCTCTGGGTGGTGTCAAGGATTTCTTTTCTCCAATCTTCCACTCGGTGATGCATGCAAGGGTTCTATTATGCAGACTGCAGTGTATCTTGAAGAAGGGCAGATAAATCTCAATCCCCGTCATAATTTTCTTTTGCTTTATTTCTCTTCATTTCCATTACTATTGTTTGTCGTTCACGAGCGAGCTCGGCGATTGGGTATTCTCCTGATAAAACTAGTCGATCTTAACCATGGAGACAACATGTGGAATTGGGTGTGATGGCTAGGGTCAACATCTTCTGATGAAATACCTCATGCACGGTCGAAAGGCAACGCCAGCAGAGATGATCAAGAAATGGCGTATTTTGGAAAACGTCAAGAGTTGAAGGTAAGTGCTAAAGAAAAATACCATCATCAAAAGCTGAAATATTGTAGCGCAACTTTGGCTTTTTGTCGATCGCGGGGTTTGTCTGTAGTCTGCTTTCAACATGGGAAGGAATGTTTGCCGTCTTCCTGTACGGGTTTCAAAATGGAGGACCGGCAGGCTTAGTTGTAAGTTTTCTATCTGAGTCTCGCCTCGACTCAAATTCTGGTAGCACATACTAACGTTACATATCCAGTACGGTTATATCTTTTGCTTCTTTGGTACATTATGTACCGTCGCAAGTTTGGCAGAGATGTCCTCGATGTGCGTATAGCCTTCCATCGCGAGTTTCTAAATCTGACGAGCGGACTCAGGATGCCATTGAGTGGCGGCCAATATCACTGGGTTTCGATTCTTGCACCTAAATCCCACGCGAAATTCCTATCATACATGACAGGCTGGCTTACAGTTATTGGCTGGCAAGCAGGTCAAGCAAGTATGGCTTTCCTCTGCGCAACATTGATCCAGGCTTTAGTGATATTGAATCATCCAACTTACGTTCCTGAAAGATGGCAAGCGACTCTGATATTCTATGCTGTTCTAGCTTTGGTTCTGTTCGTCAATACGTGTTTGGCTCGTTGGTTGCCAAAGATTGAAGGATTTGTTCTTTGCATCCATATTCTTGGATTTTTCGGTATCCTTATTCCTCTAGTCTACCTTGCACCCCATGGAAAACCAAGCGACGTTTTTGCTACATTTATCAATGGTGGGGGGTGGTCGTCAAATGGAACTTCTTTCTTCATTGGTTTGATTACTTCCGTTTTCTCGTTCCTCGGTAAGATCAACTTCGTTTATCTCCCCCACATTCGCTGTTAAGACAGATCTAATATTGTCTCAGGAGGCGATTCTGCTTGCCATATGAGTGAGGAAGTCCACAATGCCTCTACAATTATACCCTGGGCGATGATCAGTAGCATTGTCTTGAATGGCGTTCTGGGTTTCGCACTGCTTATAGCTCTTCTCTTCTGTCTAGGAGATATCGATGTTGCTCTGACCTCCGCTACTGGCTTTCCATTCATCGAAATATTCAGGGGAGCTACTAATAGTAACGCCGCTGCCACTGGTATGACATTGATCATCTTATTCATCCTTCTCGCCGCGGCAATTGGTATCATGGCGACTGCTTCCCGTTTATTATGGTCTTTCGCAAGAGACAATGGAGTGCCAGGTAGCGCGTATATATCTCGTGTAAGCACAAGTATTCAAATAATCTTATCACTTTTACCTAACTTTCTGACTACAGGTTCATGAACCAACAGCATTACCTATATATTCTATTCTTGTCAGTGCAGTGATTTCACTCCTGTTGGCACTTATCAATATTGGCAGTACTGCAGCATTCAACTCAATTGTCTCTGTTAACGTGGCGGCATTTTTTACCAGCTATATGATCCCAAGTGAGTGAATCGTCCACTAATTCTTTTGCTTCGACTACATTTACTTCTATCTCCAATTGATCCTCCACTATTTCGTTTTATCCCATATATTATTTCGGCTTCGATGCTTTATTGGCTCAGACTTACAGGCTGGATGGAATATGTCAAAAGTTCAAAAGTAGTTCCGTTCAATATTTGAAATGATATCACTGATTCAGACTATTTGGAAATTCTAATTGAATTCAACGTTTCAAAGCATCTGAATGCTCTGATCAGGTGCATGGATTCGGAGCTTGCCATTGTGGACCTGTAGTCCAGGCTATTGGAAACCCTGTTTTGTTTCTTAATACAACATCAGCTCCTCATTTTCCTCACATTGCTCCAAAATCTACTCTTGATAGGCAATGTTAACAATCTGATTTTACAGTCATCTTGATTCTCAAGAAACGCCTTCGAAAAGACCCAATCAAAGACAAGATACATTGGGGACCATGGAAATTGGGTCCAATTCTTGGTCCAGTTGCCAACATCGCTGGGCTGATTTATTCGATTATCACCATGTTTTTCAGCTTCTGGCCTAATACCCAAGTCGTTACTCCGGTTACCATGAATTGGTCTTGCGTTATTTTTGTTGCTGCTATCCTTTATAGCTTGGTTTTTTACATGATTTGGGGTAAGCATGCTTACAAGTGGCCAATTGTTGGTCCTATCAGAAGAAGGCAGTGATCTCTTTATGGCGGATGTCAGTATATAGTACATCACATTGTTTTCATTTGACAGAATCATCTATCATTTCTTGGCTACTTGCATTAGATTATAGATCTTGTAATTCTCATTAGACAATGGAAGAGTTCGGCGAACTCGCAAAATACCATTTTTTATCAATCATAATTCACATTTTTCGTCGTTTGTGCAATTTTCATGCAAGCCAGCTCTCACAGCACGCCACATCATTC
Source organism: Botrytis sinoallii (assembly GCF_014898435.1). Classification (NCBI taxonomy): domain Eukaryota; kingdom Fungi; phylum Ascomycota; class Leotiomycetes; order Helotiales; family Sclerotiniaceae; genus Botrytis; species Botrytis sinoallii. The sequence continues at coordinate 2,236,985 of NW_024066034.1, read as the reverse complement.
GAATCCTCGAAAGAATTCCATATATCCATCGCAGAACATCGGACCAAGAACGCAAAAAGGGTCTACCATTACCGTTTATGGAATTAAAGCCCCATTTGACCCAATGTTTGTATTATCGCGATCTGCCGATTGGGTTCCAAACTGTCGGGACCAATCTAATTATCTCTTCTAAAGCCGGCAAATCTGATGAAAGAGAATCCTTCGTATGATCATAGCTTTCTGGGGCCTGGATAAAACTGTTGTGCTGGGAAGTTCAGATAATCCAATCAGCAAATATCACATCGTATTTGCAGCCACGCGCTTTATAGATAGTCGTCCTGTAACTATTGTATGTCCGTACATGACCCACATTAATTTACTTCCCCCTCTTTCATAAGCAAATTCACAGGGGTCACGAACTCCTTGGCCTGGTCCTAGTTCAACGGCTTATCCGTACCAACAGGCTTGTTGATCCTTACGCTTAGAATTATGCTTGTTCAATTTTTGCCTGCTTCTTTTCTGTCTTGGTGTCCTCGCTGCTTTGTCGCTCCGTGTGCATCAACGGATTTAAGCATATCTTCCAACAATTTGTCAAACTCGCACAGGGGTTCAGGACTTTCAGATTCTTTCCCCGGTGTGAAAGCTAAACCTCACCTGTAAGAGCCACGGAATCAATCACAGTGGTATTCCATAAGCCGATTTGCGGACTACGAACGGGTGGCGTCTGAGTCTGTGTGTATGCATATTTCGAAATTGTACTCTGACATGCCTTTATTGGCAGTTCATTTCACGCCTAACTGCAATTGCCGGATCTGCAGTTCGTTCCGTAAGATTAATGTTGCAAATTAATCGATCTGCTGGAAGGGTGATCGTACACTTCCTTTACTGCATCATCGCTATCAGCATACACTGTTCATTTTCGGTTCATACTCACCCCCAACATCCCCGCCATAACCACCCAGATGGCATCCCACTCAGCCTTCCACCCCTCCACCAGCATCCCTCATCCTATTCCTATTACCGCCTCTAAATCCAATCTTCGCCTTCTTCCCTGTGATCCACTGACGGATGGTTCAGCTATCCTCGCTCAACAAATTGCCGCTTTCAGTAATCCTCATGAACCATTCTTTTTTGTCCTATTTCCTGAAACGGAAGAACGGGAAAAGGCAGTCAAAAGATTAGTTGATAATTGGGTCGGAGATGAGAGAGCGAAGTATGTGAAGGTTGTCGATGGGGATGGTATGTTTTGCTTTCACTTCACTTCTCTGCTGTGCTTTTAAGTTGGGGTGTAGTTCAGGAGGTCAAGGACAGAAATTGAAAGAAGGATATTAATAGTTAATCAAGGGACCCTCATAAGTGCAGCCAAATGGCTCATAAATACAGAACCATTGAGCGAGGAGCAGAAGAAAGAACGGATTCCTGTCGACTGGCACGCTGATCAAGACTCAAACGAATGGGCTGAGTATCTAATAAATTGGATTCATCAACATCAAATTAGTCGAACGAAAGGCGAACCTTGCGTCAGTAAGTTCTGTCTTCTCTTTCTCCTCCTGTCTTCATCTCAATTTCCGATCATCCCCATAATCCATAATGCGCAATCCTAATATCTCACAGTCCTCGACATCTTAACCACGCACCCCTCTTATCAGCGTCTCGGCGCCGGTACGCTTCTAATGCAATATGGTACCACCATAGCCGATTCCCTCGGTCTACCAGCGTATATCGAGGGGACGGTCATTGCAAAACATCTATATGAAAGTCATGGGTTTAAAGCGGTGCCAGATAGGTATATTGAGGTTGATGTGCCGGAGAAGTGGAAGGAGAGGCAGGAAAGGCCTAAGATTGAGTTTTACTTTTATGAGAGACCGAGGAATGGGGGGAAGTCGTGATCAGGATATTTGTGGGTGAGGGCCAATAAGCAGCGGTTAATAAAATGTGAATCTAAGAAGTGAGTCTACATTAGCATACGGATGATATGTGAATGGGCGAATCACGGGTTTGATGATTCTTGAAAAATTTCATCAATATTCATTGGATTTCAATCATTTTGCTCAACGTCTGAATAGTGGGACCTTTCAGCTGCAAATATGATATTGCTAGTTATCCACTGTACTCACATATACCTCAAATAACAGATGTTATTCACATATCTTTAAGGAACATCATTCACCCATCTCCTAATATCCCTTTCAAGAACAGCTTTTGCTGTGCACGAACCTGTGCGAGCTAGAGATTTAATAGAAGTAATCTGGCGATGCCTAGCACTCTAAACCACGCGAGTCTGATAGGATCAACCGGCAAATCACAGGATTCCCACTTATTTTCTTATACGGTATCATTCCCTGTCAAGTGTTTTTTTTTTTTTCCTTCTCAAGCTTAAAGCTAGACCGTGCTTCAATCAGGTCCAGTAGTCTTGTACTAGACAGGACGTTGAGAAATATAAGATATCTGCACTGCAGTATTCCAGCACTCTATGCACTTTTTTATCCGGCGTTTCTCGTGAGTGAAAGTGCTATAGTCTGATCTTTTTGTAAGAATGATAACAGCAAGAATTAGATAAAGACAACAATAAAGAGTATTATATCTGTGAATCTAGGATCGGAATGCTTGTGCAAGGATTTTCCAGGAAATTTAAGGCCAGGGAATAGATAGTGAATATGGTGCTGGCTGGAGGCAGCAAGAGAACCATGTGTTGGCTGTTTTGTTGAATATTTCTTGGATATAGATTGTGTAAGAAGCTTTACAACCAAGGTATAGATATCCTTCCGGATTTAGATAATCATTGTTAGTGGAATTATATGTTACCATAGGCGCAATCACCTACCTAGGTATCTACCTAGGTAGGTACCCAGCTAAAGCAGATATGAGCCAGCCCCGCATCTACGAAGTATACACGTATGATCTATTATTCACTCAAATTGAACACCCCAGCTACCTTACCAAAGGATTTCGAAAATGTCTGGCTTAAATAGGATTGAACAGATAAAACTTTCTTAGATATACCATAAGGTGATGGCGGATACCAATATTCAAAGGGTGCGTCTGCATGTCTGACTGGTTTTCTTTGTGATGGGAAAGGAAACTTGCTACAAGTTCTGCTGTTCCGAGCGGGTATTCTCAGGGGGGGAAGCTTCTTAGAAGGACTACCGTCTCATGATCGACTAATTTCTTAGTGAAATAGACAGCGAAAAGTACGAATTTTACGACAACAAGAAACTGTATCCTGAATTTACAATTGTATATCTTTCTAACATCGTCAATGATATGAATATCTCTAAAGCTATAAAATTATCAGCCAAATATAGCGCTTCTACTGTCTTTGGCACGTAATTCTGAAAACCCCAGCTTGAGATTAAGATGAGTTTAAAATCCATAGCATGACTTACCGCAGTATTTGTGATATTTTTCTCCCACCGAGACACGAATACCTGTAAGGACTTGGATTGCAATTTGTTAAAAGCCATAGTTTCAAGCTGTAGCAATTGCATATACATATACATATATGAATGGAGTGGAATATTGAGGAGAAAAGCGGGGCATTTCTCTGATAGAAAATTCCGAAAGAGGAAAACAAGAAACTTATTGAAGTGAATAACCCCTCTTCAATAACACACTTACACATGCCCCCAACTACCCCTTTCAGCCTCTAAGATACCCCTCCTTGGTATTCATCGTTCTACTTACGACAACCTTGGAAGTCCACATATTCAACTCTTCAAACCTCTATCTCCATCAACATCTATAAATATTACTACTCCCTTCAACGTACAAAGGGGCAATATTGCAAAAAGCGTCCAAAAATCTCCCAAATTGGTACTGCTGCTACTTAGATGCCTTCATGATCCTGGTCTTGTGCTCGAATCGATCAATGGAGGATTAAGAGAGCTTATGTCTTTGTATTTTTTCTACAGCGATTATCTAGACATGTCCAACATGTCTTTTTACAGTTTTCGAGATGATCTCATCTCATGATTCTCATTTCTTAAGGATTTTATAAGAAAGATGAAAATGGTTGTAGAAATGATAATAAGATTAAGAGATTGGATCATATATCACAATATCTGGATGTCAGCCATTATGTGTTCATCCGTTGTTGCAATTATACAAAATGCAATCGATCTGTAAATGAAACGCCATGAACTGGACTTCTGGGAAGGTGCGGAAGGGTACCTAGGCATTACACATGGCACGTAGGTATCTCTTCTGCTTTGATGGTTGAAAATATTATGTCTGGTGGTTCATATGTATATATATACGTACCGTAAGTAATACTAATTACTCCATCTGAAAAGAAATAGAATATATAGTATTCACTATCATTCTCATCAGCTTTATTTCTTCCCACATGCACAATCTATTCACATTCACCCAACTATAAAAGGTACTTAAAAACGCACAACCGCTCGACCATGAGCGGTAGGTACCTAGTCAAGGACTCCTGAAGAGAGAGAACGATGGTCGAAGCGGAAGTGGCGCCTCTTTATTCAGTAAAAAAAACAGAAGGCTCGGAGTCGGTGGAATCGCAATCGCAAGAACTGACATACATCACTCACCGTCTTGAAGGTGAGAGATATAAAACAAGAAACCATCCGATGATAGTCATCTCAATGGGTTAAAAGTGTATGAAAATAACAGCAAGTTCTGAATTGACAACGGAGAAAATGCAGACATCAGATCTAGCATTAGCTCCGCGAACGTGGACTTATATGTATTTATTCCTCTGCTTGGTGCGTCATTGTGATCTTCACCCGAAACCACTACAGCTGTCGATGCCACAAGTGCCTTTGCAGCATGCTTATTAGATATGCAACTTCGTGCTGAGGTATTTATATTTGATGTTTCGTATTTCAGCGGGGTCTGTTGGAAAATTAGACAATATTGTGAATCATCCACTTGGGCGCTACTGTATTCACCATGTTTCCTCCGCTTATGTCTTCAAAGGAAGAGAAGATACTATCATGTCGAGATCAGCTCATTCTCCACAGCTTACTGTACGGTTTCCAGCTTTGCATCCTCGAGCAAATGATATGAGAAATCATAAGCTCGGTGTCATTGCTACATTATCTCATAGGAGACCTTAATAATCTGTAGCCTGTTCAGTATCTCCCTAATATGTATGACATACAAGTCGCTTTGACAGTAAGACATATCTCTCCAGAAAAACTAGAGTAGGAGATCATCTGATCGTTTCCGATTTTTTGCGAGGAGGAACAGCACGCATGAGAACAAATGACATAACGTCAGTCTTACGATAGACACGGACTTGACAATAAAATTTAGACAGCAAAAGCAAACACGATGAAGTGATCGCAAGGATTTATAGATAGATAGCACCTCTCAGTCACATCAAGTCTTCCAAAAACGAGAAGATGGACTCCAAAATCGAGTATATTCAAATTCACAACTCATCTGACACTCATCCAAGATCACACCACCTCCCCCTTCATACCCAAGAATGAAGGGGAGTACGATCGATTCCATAGGCAAATTGTGAATCTGAATGCGAAATGAGAATCATAAAATGCTAACCACATTCTCAAAAAACATAGTTGGTACGAATTTCGAACAGTTTTTCTTCCAAATCAATGGAACATATCAACCTTCCAAATCTTTATGTGATATCCAAAAACATCCCGCAAACTCGAGAGGTACCCAGATGTATAACACAATGATTTGTGACCAAATAAAACTCTCCAAGACGCACAGTGAATCTCCATGAAGTAGAAAAACCCAACCACAAACAAAAACCAAATAAGATAACATCAGATGAGATAAACAACAGCACCAACACAACCAACATTTCCAAACACCGACCCGGAAATAACTTTTTAAAGCCCTCTTATTCCCAGTCGATGGGAAATGTCAAAATTTTAAGGTAATTAATTAATTGACCACCGGGTGTCAGTTGGAAAACTTTACCAAAATTTGAGATGTGCAACAAAACTTTTTGGTATTTGAAAGAAGTGATTCTATTGGTTGATGGGTGAGTAGTGAATCTGGGGAAGGCGGTGAGGATCTGGGGCATGGAGTATTTGCCGTTGGTGTGATTTGGCGGGAAGGAGGGAGTGGTGTTGTGAGTGGGTGATGAGGATGAGGATGTACTGTTAACATTAACAGCTATTAGAGTGTTCACACTGCGTGGTTTTAGTAATGCGAGTTCTTTCTGAACTATAGCTTTTATATCGGTTGTTTCTTCAATGTCATTAAGATGAAGAGACGTTATATCAGAGTATAGCAAAGGGTGGGGCAACGTGCTTGTCGCCCCATGATTATATTCCTTTCCCACCAACTAAACAGAGGATGAAGGAAGAATGACAGCGTCTGAGTTGCGAATATGTGAGTTCGTGTTGCCATTGGAGGGTTTCATTGCCGAATAACAAATACAGTCGATGAATACAAATGATGAGAAGTCTCATTTATATTGACGGCTCCCTGTCTCATCTCAATATTTTCATTACTCAAGGTATATCTGTCGGCATATAGAGAAATAACTTTCAGGAGAGATACTTCACCTAGCCCTTGGAACTGTATTCATCTGGGATCATTAGCCACTGCACTTTTAATTGATCGAGGTGTTTTTATAGTTCACACCTGAAAATCAAGAGAGGAGGATATGAAAAAGAGCATGTAAGACCAGGGTACATTCTATTTTTATTCATTGATTCTTTTGCTTTACATACCTAGCATGCAACGGATCCGTAGCACAGACCATTCACGGTCCGGCCCTGGACCCCCGATAGAAAAGCTCGCAGTTGATGGAGATGAAGGGGGTGCACTTGCCGTATATAGATTATAAGTGGGTATAAAAGGGATCATCCCCCCATTACCTCTTTTAGACCAATACACAACATTACCCACTACTTAGTAGCATTGTCTTCTAATATCGAATTCCAGTATGGATAATTGAAGACTACATTGCTGATGCAAGGCTTGTGGAACTGGAAGTGCCATAGTTCAGTCTTTTGTTTTTTGTATTCCTTTACCACCGAGTTTGGAAAATAAGAGAGAGCGCATTGTTTTTGGTTGGGATAGATGACAAGGAAGATATATTCAACAACTAGACATGTCTTGTGACAGTAACGACTTCATTCTGATGGTTGACAATGACCTATCAATAAATTGAAATCTCAAATTTCAAATATGCATCCATTCTCAACATGTGAAGTGTATCTCGAAGGAAAGATATAACACAAGACCTTTGGAGGATTGTAAGAGTTTCAAGATTGTAGTAAGAAGTCAAGCCTAGAAGACTCATATATATTCTCCGATCCCGAGATTCTGGAGCTTAGTTTGACAAAATGTGGGCACTCTTGTTTTCATCATTCTTGGGAAATCTCACATTTCTTTTTACATATAAATGCATGCTGGCAATCGTCCTTTCAACATTACTTTGAGACTTCGAGGTTAAGTCTTCAATCGTAGGGAGTCCGAGAGTAGGCACTTTCGCTACTCGTGTCTTCCGGGCCTAGCACGATAAATCCATGTCAGGCGAGCAAGAATCTCAGCACTAGGGCTGAGGTTACTAGCATTTAGAGGTTAGAGGATCTGCAATTCTCGGCAAGAACTATCGATGCTAAGCGCAATTGAAATCAATGTGAAGATTCAGAGACAGCAACAAGTCGAAATGACGGCGAATGCAATAAGGGCTTCGCTGGGAAAAACTTCACATTCCCAAGGTCTCAAGTTCGTATTGTTGGATGAGCGTAACTTCAGCAGGACGCGGAAAGGTCTTGGACGAGCCTAAAACCAATATGCACAATGATCGCCTGTGTTGCTAGCTTATTGAAAAGAAGCAATTGTATGTCTTTAAATAGGCATCCAATGATTGGACAATTGCAATAACACAGCCGTGACAGCCTACGGTCAAACTGATGTGTTTCGCATTAACGATTCACGACGTACTTTATTTGGTAAGCAATCCATACGACGATTTAATTGGATATACGCGCGTCCCACCTAAGAGATCTCACCAATAAAATCCTTCATCAGCTGACACTCCCCCGCATAAGCAGATTTCCTTGGTTGTTAACGAATTGAAAGTCAAGTATGACGTCAACAAATGGCGCTATTGTCGAACCATTACCTCCGTGCGATCCTTCTTACAAACAAACCGGTCAACAACTTATATTCTCACCGCAGCCACATTCTCCCTACTTTCATCAACTTTGAAAGACATTTTGAAGAATACAGAGCACACGACAAAGTACCATACATCAAATCAGTAATCATGTTCCAGAATACACTCGCCCTTCTCCTTCAATTCTTCTTCTTCGCTTTGACATTTGCTCAACCTATTGAGACTGCTGGACATGGCAATGCATGGAAGTACGGTTCCGGTGGTGGAGTTATTGGATTTATCGTCTTGATTCTCGATATCATCGTCTTCAGTATGTCTCCCCTTTTCTTTCAATCTCATCCCTGCCATTGAATAAATCTAACCATGAATCTACAGTCGAGGTCCTCAAATCCAACCGTCCTCCTTCCCACAAACTCCTCTGGTGCTTGGTCGTCTTCCTCTTCCCTATTCTCGGTTTGGTCATCTACTGGTTGTTCTCGAACAGACAAGCACACAACTCTGGCAGTGGTTCGTACGAAGCCATTCCATAAGTAGATGATGCTGTGCAACTCGTGGTGATACTATCGGGTGATGGTACGACAATCACAGATAAGACGAGAATGATAAAGGAGTTATGGTGATGATGATCATAGCATGGCATGGCAAGGATGGATTTCGTTAAGGGATTTTTTCTGCGACATATACGACTAAGCGGATTTGGGTTTTAGGGATTGAGATATGAGGAAATTGTGAAAGGAGTATAGGACTTTGCTAGCATACTATAACGAATGAACTTCAGAACAATCGCAATTCTGGTTTGGATTACTCAGAACGGGCTCTTTTGTGACTTTTCATCACTGGTCCCCAGGCCATTGAATTCCCATGGAATTTTGGCAGATCGGATACTCATGACATATGGATATGTCAAGGCGTCTTCAAGTGAAGTGTAAAGCTTTATTTAAGATCATTCATACTGATAGATATTCTAGAGGAGGTTTGCGCCTGAAATTACCACTAACACAATACGCTGTTGCCTTGCTTCACGGTAACCCTCCAGCCTTGAAAGTACCAACTAACTAGTGCCGCTCTAGCCACTAGATTCAGTCCTGTTAAAACGGCGCTCTGTTTCTCACACGATCACAATTCTAGCTAACTCAGCATTACCGTTAAATATAGCGTGACACTCGCGCCCTTAATTTTCCGGGGAAATGGTTATTAGGTACCTAACGAGTCGTCGGTTTTCTCTTCAAGTGTCGATTTGTTGGATTTCTTTTGAAATCGCTTTACGGGACGTGGGATTGCTTTCTAAATACTTAACTCCGCTGACGTGATGGTTTTGAATACTGATATCGGAGGATTCGGGATCTTCAATCAACTGGCGGACGATGTGATGACCGAGACAGCCACAGCCATCGGTTACAAGCACGGATTGATGAGAAGTTGAAGGCATGATATTGGGTTTGGAAGCTATTAAGTGATGCTGCAGACCGTTGGATAGAAATGATGAAGAGTCTAAATGGGGAGAAGTGTTCTGTTTTATGATATTGAAGTAATAATGAAAGGAACAAAGCTTTTTGGGCATCAAGATGAATTGCTCGGCGGATGAGGTGTCTGATTACCGAGATGGGATGGCTTTCGGATAACTGCGATGATTTGATTCGCTAAAGGGCAGATTTATCAACTGTTAGTTACGCCTTCTTCAAGTGAAAAACAGGGTCGCGATTAGATTCCATTTTTGAAGCCGTGGCGTTTTCATGTGCCATATTAGAGCGTCTTGCGACTGAGTTTGGACCACCTATCATTAAAGGAGAAAAACAAAAAAAGAGGGTAGGGCGGGCAGGGGGTAGAGAGTAGCGTATATGCCGCGTTTCAATACTCTTCTCTTTCGACAAACATTGCTCGGCTCTTCATCAGCCGACTTCGTGGGATTGGTTATTTTATATAGCCCTCTACTAGATCCTTGCTTGACACCAAAGAATCTCAAAGCTCCAACAACTCTTTTACTTCATTTTGGGATTGTGTGCAGCAAGCGAAGAACAAGTCAATTATAAAGAGATAAAACAAGCAAAATTATCAAAAGTGTTCACAACTTGTACACAAGAAGTATCCTATATCTGTGCTAGTAAATGAGCCGAGGGCGTGTTTTCTAAAAGCCTGGCAAGAGGTGTAGCTCAGTCGATGGGGACACATGATTCATCTGGCTGCTTACATAAATATGAGTTTCTAGGACATTCAATTTAAGTTCAATGAACTTCAGGAGTGTCGATTATTCTGGGAGTTCGGAACAGCACATCTTCTCTTATTCTTTTCTGGGGCAGTGGAATATTCATGCAGTGTCTCAGAAGAAACGACTCTCACCAAGGAGAGATACAATGTAGATAAACAACCAAGCTATGCTTATACCCATGCTATGCTCAATCATAAATGCTCAGCAGAATTTGATAGATTTACATCATTCAACATCGGCACCTTTCACCGAATATTTAAACCATGCAAAAAACAGATACAAATGATTCATTGAAGAACAAACACACTAATCAAATGCCGTCACCAAGAATCCCCAAAGCCATATTGCAAAAATGCAAAATAGAGCACTTTCTTCACAAGATGAATATGTTTGTGTATTCCTGGGAAGATTTAAACTGAATATGATTCACTGTAATCTTCATCATTTATCAAAACGCTCTTTCCATAAGTAGATAATCCGTTATCGGGCTCAAATTATTACCCCCTATCCAGGTTTCTTGATCCTAGTATTTTCTTTTAGATTGATTTAGTTTCTCTTCTATAAATAAACTTCTAAGCAACAAACCCTTCCTCCTTATACAACAAAACAATAGCCGTTTCGGGTATTGCTCTATTCCATCTCACAACCTTTTGTTGTTATTTTTCCAGCAGACAATCCAGGTTTCTTGATCCTAGCATCTTCTCTCAGACCGATTCAGTTTCTCTTTGAGAAATCTCAAGGTTATCAGATTGAGAATTGGAATTGCTGTTGTGGTTTCTGTGTCTTTTCCGCCAATGTACAGCGGGATGAAGTGGTGTCAGATGAGTACTTCGAACGAGTACTGCGGAAAAACTAATCCGTGTTTGTTCTAATGAATGCTTTTCCGAGAATACGGCCAATTCTAGTCAAACTATTCATGAAAATGTGTACGAATAACTTGATCGAATTTGGAGATTGATGGATATGACGACTGCTTGAAGTAACCAATTGTTTTGAATCGGTGGTCAAATGTGCGTGAGTTTATGTAGCCATCGAGTCCTTATTTTCCACTTGGGATTCGATGATCGTTGAATACATTCACCGTCCCATTTTTGCAAACAAAGATGACCTCTTGTTAAGCCATTTGCGTAGACGAAACTCTTGATTCACCAGCCAAGATCATTCTTCGAGTATCACCAATACTCCATTACTATATAAAGAATCCGAGAACTGCACCACCAGGCTCTTTGCTAACTTGTCAAGAAAGAAAATCTTAACACAACTAACGATGTAATGATGAACAATCCATCTCATCTCAACTGAGACTCTTAGCTGAAATACCCGTCTCCCGATCTCGATATTGCCGATTAATCAAATGAAAAGACGCGAGACCATTATTTCCTCACTGATAGAGATGATTATTCGAGAAGCAGCGCTCATTTTGAATTTGCGAGGTTTGGCGGTGGGCTTATAGTTGGGAGATTTGATGGTGGGTTTCTTGGTAGTGGCCATTCTTTGATCGGGTAGTTACTTGAGTTTGCATTAGACAAGGAGGAGCTTTAAATACCCCTCCCTGATATTCTGCTTGAATAGCCCAGCGGTACTTCTTCTGTCACCCCGCTTCGTCCATTCTATTCAATCTATTCACACCACCTTGGATTTCTTCACTCATATTGATTCACTACCATCGTATATCAACCAACCTATCACCTTTCCATCTTGGAATCAGTACAAATATACCTCCATATCTCCATTGCTATGAGAGCACGCAAACCACGTAAACATCGATCGAACTGCCGAATTAGGGGAAGGCATGGTGAGAACTGTGATGCGGTATACTACAATATGTGTTTACGCGAAGAGATGGATAAGCGGAAAATTCAAAATTATCATCTGCATGTAGGGATTCATCACTGTCATTTTATATCTACTCGCTGTCCATTTCCAAATACAGCAAAAAAGCTGATAAGTTGGGAGAACTACCCCGTCTTCAGTAGTAGAATCCTCCCTGAAAGACTAACAATTATCCACTTCCAAAACTTGAAAGGAGATATGTACAAATGACCGTAAGAAATAAACACACGCAATCATATAGAGTAATGATGGGGGAAGGTGTTTTCCGTGTTGCAAATCTACTCAGATAGAAAGACGAAATCAATCTGAGTCTTAAATAACCACTGCATTTTTTCCCAACAACAGATAATTCAATTCTAAACAGCTGATACGATTCACTTAAAACGTTCTTAGGAACTGAGATCCCACGCTCTGCGCTATTCTCATTCTCATTCCTCCATTCTCCAACCTCCTATAATCCCCAAATATCCATTATAAAAGCCCCTCCTCCGTCACACACTCTGGATCTTTAAACATCATTCCAGATATCTCAAAGTGTTCAAGCTCGTCTATCAGAGAATACAAACCGAGCTCAAACGATACGACATATTTCAAAAACGCAAGAGTTGATCTACCCACCACCACAAAAGAAGAAGAAAGAAAGAAAGATGAGAAGATATCAACAAATTTGTTGTCATTTTCCACCCACTTCCTCACTGTCCATCTATCTCCCACCAATATCCGACCATCCAAAACAACATCTCAAAAATCTTCGTACTAACTCACAAATCGAGTTTTCACAATCCCCCTCCTCCGGTTCCGTAGCTTGCTCAGATAACAAGCGCGTAACTGCCACGCAAACCTTGTATGATGATATGATAAATTTCTTCCCGTCGCTACAAAACCAAAACAAATACAGATAGATAGACATATATATCTAGATTGCACGCAACAACTAGAAGAAACCCAAAAACAAATCCCCTCATCATTCTCTCAAACTATCCAAGTGAAGACTATCCGGATAGTTTCTCTATACCCCGCTTTCTCTAATTCTCTCACCAGCTCAAAGGGTCTAGTTTAATTTCATTTCTATCTTTAATTCATTAAAAAAAAACCACCACATCTTTTCTATTTTTAATCCCCCTATTTTCCCACTCTCATAACCCGCTTACTAGGCAGATAAAACTAGCATAAATAAGGGTAACCCCGCCATCTCCTCTTGAAAACTCAATAACTTATCGTCCATGACAAAAGAAGAATATGTGTTGGTATTCTTGTCGCGGCTGCAATAATGAATGTAAATCCAGCACGAGGAATGGATAGAAATTATGTAACAAACCTTGTGAATTTTTTTCCGGGATGATTGGTGGAGTGGATGAGATGTGATGGGGTGGGATGGATCGGATTGGGTTGGACTTGAATTCACTACTGTTTCTTTGTATTTATTATCGTTTCATAATGAGGAAAATGATGAGATGGTGTGGGAGTACTGCTCCCTGACTGTTATCCAGATAACAACTCAGAATACATAGGCTGGACTGGAGACTATACAGACATACAGAAATACATACATGATTCATCGAGAGCCTTTCAAATCATTCCTCGGAAAGATGCAATATAACATTCATTCGTGTCAGCGCTATCATCAACATGTTCTCGTAAATACATAATTCCATCCGTCATAATCCTAAATGTTCATCACCGATATTTGACCACTGAGAACTAATAATGTCCATCAATAGTCATCGTACCTGTTTTCGTAATAAGGTACTCATTGACTGCGACGTCTTTCCCAGATTCCTTTCCATACCCTGATTCTTTGATTCCTCCAAATGGTGATTCGGCTGCTGATGCATTACCTATATTTAGATATTTAGCACAAAGTTTCTGATTAGAGAAATGAAGAATTGGAGAACCGAGACTACATACCAGTATTCATACCAATCATACCGGCCTCTAGATTTTCGAGAAGTCGCCATGTACGATCGATATTCTTGGTGAAGAAGTAGGATGCTAGTCCCATCTATATCATTCTTGTCAGTGCGCCATCTCACATACAATTTACCGGAAACTTGTAGACAAAACTTACACTAGTGTTGTTTGCCGCGTCCACAGCCTCATCCTCCGTATCGAAAGAATATAATGCTAACACTGGCGCGAAAGTTTCCTCCTCGGTGATCAACATTTCCTTCTTTGCGCCCAAGATAATAGTCGGCTCAAAGAAATACCCGGTAGTGTCCTTTACTTTACTCCCCCCGAGCACAACTTTTCCACCATGCTTCTTGGCATCTTCGACTTGGTTTTCTGCTTTATCGATACTTCGAGGAGTGGTAAGAGGACCAATTGTGGTCCCTTCTTTGGCTCCGTGGCCAATCTTGAGTTTGGAAGTTTTCTCTTTGATGAGAGAAGCGAAGGAATCGTAAACACCAGATTGCACATAAACGCGGTTGGCGGTTATACAAGCTTGACCGGCATGTCGCCATTTGAGAGCCATGAGAGCTGAGTGTGTTAATAAGCTTTTCGAAAAGACGTTCAAAAGTATAATCAGTCGTCATAGACACAGGTTAAAGCTCCCTCTGATATAGAATGGATCACGTACCATCAGCAGCCTGGTTCAAATCTGCATCATCGAATATCAAGAAAGGACAATTGCCTCCTAGTTCCAAAGTAACTTTCTTTAATCCGTCGGAGCACAGCTTTGCAACGAGTTTACCAACTCTCGTCTTGAATTCATCAGTATCAGACTAAATCTGGAATATAGCAAGGAAGGCTTACAGAACCAGTGAACGTAACCTTCTTGATCAGTGGATGACGACACAGTGCCTCACTTAATGGAGGTGTGTTATCCAAACTCGTGGTCAAAACACTAAATACACCTTTTGGGAATCCTGCTTGCTCGGCAAGGAAAGCCAAGGACAGCACTGAAAGCGGTGTTTCTGGTGATGGTTTTGCTACCATACAGCAACCTGCCGCAAATGCTGCTCCAGCCTTTCGCAGGATCATTCTATAGATCGTTAGTCAGTGCCTTACTCTAGATGGAATGACTTACGCAATTGGAAAATTCCATGGGACAAGTGCGGCAGCTACACCGACTGGTTGCTTCACGGTGAAGACTCTCCTACCTGGTGCTGAGGGTGTCTAATCAGAAGGATAAATTAGTGGTTTGCAAACACGAGAGCAGACGCTGTGCAATATCAAAGAACATCTGAGAAGACGCTTGAAGTACCATCCGCCTAAAAGAGCATTCCGTAGCGCCATCAAAAGACACGAAAAAGGCACGCACCTGAATAGTCCCCGAGATTCTCTCCGCCTCCCCAGCAAACCACCACGTAAAGCCCAACGCATAATCAATCTCCCCCAAACTCTCCGCAATTGGTTTCCCCGTCTCATAAGTAACAATCTTCGCCAAATCCTCTTTATTCTCTCTAATCAAAGAATCCCACTTCAAAAGCCACTGAGCACGTGTCCTGGGATTGACTTTTTTGAAAGATTGAAAGGCTGTGTGAGCAGCTTGAACGGCTGCATCTACGTCGGACGCATCGTTATCGGGTGCTGTGGCCCATGCTTGACCGGTTCCGGGATCTGATGAAGATTCAGGAGTTAGATATGAAGAGATGGATGAGAAACTGTGATTTGAGAAGGGAATAAGAACCTAAGACATCGAAGCGTTTTCCAGATTTAGCTTCTACCCATTCTCCATTGACATAAGATTTGTCATGGAAAAGCGATGTATTTTGAGCTAGAATGAGAGAAGTTAGTGTTGCGAGCTAGAAGTCTGTTAACTGTCCCTGAAACTTTAAAACTTACATCGAATGGAAGTTTGTTTGAACTCATATTGAAACTCTTTGGGCTGATTTTTGGTCGATACTGGAAGTGAAGAAGGAATAACTGTCTGGATATCAAAAGACAATTTATTACTTCGTGGTCTGAGTAATGTCTCTCTTCGGATATAATAAAGTAATATGGTTAAAGCCTAAGATGGGTAGCACAAGGCGGGGTTATATCCCGTGGAGGGCGGGGTAGCTGGAAAAGAGGAAGAATCCATCGGCAATTATTCACGTGACTAATATAAGTCCTGTGATCTTTGTGCTTGTAGATAGGTAGGTATACACACCTCACTCAACTTCGCGATTCCATGTGTGGTGAGATGAAATGGTGCTTGTCATGTCAAATTTGCGTCACCAAGAGTTTTTCCCCATACTTATGAGTTCACCGAGTTATATTTGGTATATGATCTACTGTAAGTTCCCAGGAAGGCAATTTTAGGTATATCTACCGGAGATTGACGCGCTGAACACTTTTATCCGCACGCTCCACATTCCTAAACACATGTAACCTATGTGTCTCGTCCACCGCCAATTTAATAAACCTCGGCATCTCTATGAAGTCGTCGACATCGAATTCGACTACTCTCAAGATACTTTAGTGGAGACTTGGAGCCACTGTATTTGGTATTTGTATTAAGTTTATATTGGAACTCTCAACCCGTCATACCTACTGATTCATCTGCTCCTTCATCACTACTGTTTATATTGAAAATCGCAGGGAAAGCCAAAATGTCAGCAATTTTAGGTGCCCCTTTTGACCCTAAACTCACAGGTCTTTTGCTTGTAGCACTTCGGTACTACCCAGATAAATTGCGATCTATTATACCGAACAAGATCCAGCCATATATTTATTCTCCCGCCTTCATTCGAGCATTGAAGGCCCTGGTCGTTTTGGGTGTTGTACGCGGTGTCAATAAGAAGTTATCTCAGCTTGTGTTGAATAATTGGAAAAGCAATGCGAAATTCATTAAGAGTCAAGAGGTTGTCTTGATCACGGGTGGTTCCAGTGGGATAGGAGAATCAATGGCAAGAGAGTTCTCATCTAAAGGGGTTAAGGTTGTGGTAATGGATGTGAACCCTCCAAAGATGCCATTTCGTGAGCTTTTCTACCTTCGGGAACACATGATATACAATGGTGACTAACAATATTAAAGCATCAAATGTCTTCTACTATCGAGTTGATATAACATCACCATCCCAAATTGCCTCTGCGGCTTCCGAAATAAGGAAAAGTCATGGAGATCCTACCGTGCTCATTAATAATGCCGGAGTTGGTACTCTCATGCCCATTCTAGAAGGCAGCGAAGCACAAACCCGAAAGACTTTTGAGGTTAATACGATATCTCATTTCTTTCTGGCTAGAGAATTCGTCCCGGCGATGGTCAAGAAGAACCATGGTCACGTAGTGACAATTGCCTCTTTAGCAAGCTACTTGGTGCACGCTGCCAATGTAGATTATTCCTGTTCGAAAGCCAGTGCTCTCGCGTTTCATGAAGGACTTGCATCAGAATTGAAAGCTCTATACAACGCACCTAATATCCGAACCACGTAAGTCCTCAACTTTCCATCCGCCCGAAATTACCACCAGTATTTCATACTCACAAAGGAAATAGTGTTGTCAATCCAGGATGGGTTCGGACGCCATTAGCCGAGGATATAATCTCGCAAGCCAGCTTCAAAGATCCATATCTCCAACCTGAAACCATTTCTAATGCTGTTGTCGATCAAGTGTTGGCGGGAAGAAGTGGCCAAATCATCTTACCTAAGGATATGAGCATACTAGGCACAATTCGAGGATGGCCATGGTGGCTTCAAACCACGGCGCGAAATATGATAGCTCTAGATTTGAACTTTGGTCAAACGCAGCCTGGGCCAGCAGTACAAATTGAAAATGTGGCTCCGGCGGCATCCACGTAAATATTCGCCTTGTTATGTATTTTCCGGAGTATTTTGTTTGTGTAAGGAAAGATTGACTTGTCGGGATTTTTTTTGATGTTGTTCTAGGTTACTCAGCGTCATCATCGTGGTTATCGTGGCGATGTTGACCATGTTCGGGATTTTGTAAGCCTTGTTCATTGGTAGAGGAGGTTGGCGACGAGTTCCGCAGACCGTAGATTGTAAACACATATATTATACTCCACTCCACCTTGTTGTTATGTGTGGTAAGTCAATATGCATATTATGCTCAGAAGAGCACGAGGAGCCAATACCGGCTTAAATCGTTAAATGACATATGCAACTGTCCACAAACGTACACCAAACGTTACAAACGCGAATTTCCATTCTAAAACAGGAGTATGAAGTAACAATCCTCATCTTTCAACATCACACCCACCACCAGAGCACACCCAAAACCTCACCCCCCCATTTCTCCTCCCAAATTCAACACCACAACCAAGATCTAGATTCCGTCGCATCCTCCCCTTGATATCAAACGTCACTATTCCTTATTCCCCCAAAGCCACATGCTAGGATATCCATCTAGAACCTGTGCAACTATCGAACCATATATCCACCCGTTTGCATTCCATTGCAAGCATTTACGCATCACAGCACAATATACGTGATTCGCACCAGCATCATGACAGGACCCAGCCAACCGGCATTTCCTCCCTCGCTCACTCACCCACCAACCATGAAATTTCTTGCATGAAACCGCATTGACTTTTATGCACCTCTGTCTGCCGGGGCTGTCTGCCAGGTATCCCAGACGTCTCCATTTGGCTGATGGTGGAGAATCGAGGTGTGTACACGATAAACAGAGTACCGTATCCAGTATCTCCAGGTATCTGCGAAAGAAGCATGCTTACCGGATTATGTGATGTGCAGGCTAGAGGTAGGAATTGCCGTAGCTGCAATTGGCGATGTGTACGACCATGACATGATCCCAATCCTAAATAGGTCCCTGCGGACAAGGAGTTCCCCTCCCCCCAATTCCCCACCCTTGGAAAACGAAACGATTTCCTGGGCCCGGATCAGCGTACCGTGGATACTGTCATGCAGATATATATTTATTGTCAGTGTAGTGCAGTGAGCAGCAGGTGTGTAGGTGGTATTTCACACAGCTGTGGTGCAACGATGCAGTTGATGAAAACGTCTGGAGAGCACACCTCCACCAAAATTGCCAATAAAGCCAGCATCGCCAAGATCATTCGGTATGGAAAGTTGTACCTCACGCCAAATGCGCCATGGCCTCTGTGTGGAATTTGAGGAAATCCGCGCGATATCCGTTCACAGATTAGAGTTGAGAGGTGGACGGGTTAAGTTCGAAGTGATGACTTTTTTTAGAATGAAAAGAAGATTGGAAGTGTTCAGCCGCAGAAATGGCCCAAGTTTCATGATTTTCCGCTGTTGCCGCGAGGAATAATTCGAGGGAACCATATTTTTGAAGTTAAGTTGAGGTTGAGAGACATTTTGTTTTTCTTGCTATGTGTACAACGTGAATGTGATACGATACGAGTGATGCAAAGGCTTTGAAAAACGTTTTGGGATTTTGTTTTGATTTTGGTTTCACTACATGTAGACGTTGTAGACTTGTTATGGCTTTGAGTCAAACGGGACTTCTTTACTCGATTCATGGAGGATTTTCAGATGGGAGGTAAGCTGTCGGTGGCTGCATATTGTGGATTGATAGATAGAGATAACCTTTTTGGAATCTAGATACGTGAATGCATCTCCGTCCGCTATGCCATCTAGATTCCATCATCTCACCAATACCAATACCAATTCAGTACCAAATACTTTAGATACTTGGAATAAGCAATGAAGTCTCTCGTACATTCAATTTATATCACATCGTTCCTAGTACTTACATTAACGTTATGTATATGAATGGGGTCGTCGTTGCGAGATCAGAACCTTATCGTATCAGATTGCGAATATGCCATCTCATACATGATAGATATGATAGACATCTCACAGGTTCACCGCGCAGAGTCATGAATTCCATGAATTCAACAAATCCAATGGATCCAATGAAACCACCTCCCACCACACAAACGAACTTTGGCCTCAAGCTCACTCATGCTTGGTGTTGGGTGACTTTGGTCGTTCTCTTTGACGCAAGTTCAATTTATCCATCACCTACCAGGGAGATGTCGATCCATGATTCATCATCCATCACGATAGAATCCAATTGGTTCTTCACCATAATTATTCCCCCGCGGTCTTCGCGGTCAACTTCAAAAAATAGATCCTGGTATGGCTTGGGAGGAAAACTCAGCCCCAACTTCCAATAGTTTCCCAACATCCAAGAAAGATTCACAAGATCTCTCCGATTTCCGATGTCATGTGAGCCAATCATGATACGAGTTGTCCTTGAATATATTAAATTTCATCACGTACCTTACCTTACTTTCTGTACGAAATACTCACTAATGAGCTCATGGGTTAGTCGACCATATCAACATGGAAAATGTTGTGATGATACGTGATACGTGATACGTGATACCCATATCATATCGTACACAAAACCAAACGCACACGACACCAGACATTCTCATTCGTATGATTTGTGTGGTTCGTATTTCCATCTTCAAACTTTCCCACTCCACTGCTAGGTATTACGACTCTCTCTCTCTCGTAGTACCAAGTAGGTAGAATCGACTTCTAAGAATAACTCCCCAGGTATGGGTAAGCTCAACACCAAATTTCCCCATATTTTTCATTACCTGCGAGTCTGCCACGGTCCTGGTCCTGTTGTGAATGAAAGTATCCACTCGGAAAGCAAAAGCTACATATTCCGATACAAAATCATCGAGTCCACCACAGTGACCACACATCACACACCATCCACCGTCCACCATCCACACTTCCCACACCTCCCTCCCACCTTACCGGCTTTCATTCCATGATCCATGACCATCTGAATCACCACCAAGATCACAAACCAAATTCAATCGACTGGATGTTGGGAATCCAGCCGTCTTATCTTGCTTGTCTCGACATTTCTCTCTCCCACGCCACACCACGCCGTACATACGAGCGATCTGTCGCACTTACCTAACTCTAGCTATTCTATCCGTCCGACTCCGATAAACTTTCCACCCATTACCCATTTCGGCCCAGGTGTTAGTTCTCGGATGACCTTCCCCCCCTTTCCACTTACGTTACACGGCTACCGCGTGTCGTAGTATAAGCCGAGTAGTTGCCACAATATCCAAATATGTGTCAAGGTCATACCTGTCTTGAATAAATAAAGATCTACTTGGATCATTTTCATGTCAAACTTTCTGCTCATCATTCCTAGCCTTTCCCACACTTCTAATCAAGGGATTCCGGTTTGATGATTCCCCATGTTCACCCTCGTAATTTCTAATACCTACTCGTACTATACACGCAATAGCTATGACCCGGACCGAGTGGACCATGAACAAAGCGATCTTTCAAGAATCAAGAATCAAGATGCAATTAATCACAGCCATGGCCATGCATCTAGGTTGTAGCTTCTTACTCTCATTACCTTACCCAAGAAGATGGGTTGATGAACAACAATCATGGCTGAGCGTGAACGCTTGAGCCCAGGCAAATTCTAACTCTCTGTTTCTCCAAGTGAATACAATACTCCATAATGGCATAATTGATATGACATGACCGGACTGGTTCTGTCATATTAAAGAACCTTCCCAACCCCGTGTAGCTGGGACTGATTTCTACCACTTATCACATTTGTACTTGTATTTTTTTATATTTCTTTTCAACATTCCATCCATCTCTCCTATCTTTTTCCTTGAATCTACCTGTCGTCCTACTTTTGTTGCAGATTTTGCAGCCTGAAGTCACACCAGTCCATACAAACATTTACACGACTTTCACAACATCTTTCTCTCAATATTATTCATCACTCACTCACCTTCCCATTCTCTCACTTACACACGTTCACATATACGTAGCAATACGACCTACGTTTTATCATACAAACCAATCCCTCCCTCAGGTAGCAAGGAAGAGATTTTATTCATCTTTTAATCTATTCGACCAAGTTTCTTGATATATTTCTGCCTGTCCTCCTTCCCTGCTATATATTTACTTTTCCCCATTCCAAAAAAATAAAAGTCTTTTGCTTTTTAAGTGCCTACAGTACATACATATGCAACGGCTCGGAATCGGCATCTTGTCAAATCTATCAATCAAATATTGTTCGGATATGCAGGTGCAAACGCCACTTGCGCATGGATTATCGGGAATGCCTGCCCGGACTTCGATGAGTCGGTCTGGACCATCGTTGGGACTTTCTGGAATCTCTTTGGTGCATGCAAAGAAGGAAGAGGACGTTGTGGGGAATATAAATAAAGGCTTTCCAATGGTTTCAGAGGGAACACAGTCTCATCCCTCCTCTTTCAATTCATCTTCGGCTTCATCTTCAAGAGATAGTATACCATACCGGGACCTCAAATCTTTATCATCGTCATTAGCCTTCGGAACACAGAACGGAAGCAATATGTTGCTTGTGGAGTCTCTCGTCTTCTTTGCTACGGCATGCATTTTATATATCCTCAGCTCTCAACGAAAAACTCATACACGACGTCCTCAGAATGGAAGTCATAAGAGAACTTCTCCTTCTACAAACTCACCATCAAACATTACAAAGTTCCTCCATAACCCTCTCACCCAAATTTCCCACCTACTATCATGTAGCTCATCCACATCATCTACCTCTCTCCCCAGTCCACCCCATCAACCACCCAAAACCCAACCCGGTCCTCAGAAACCAGCCTATGCTCTCCCACCACTCAAACCCACCTCTCCCCATCCAACCTCAATGGGTCTCAAACGTCTCGACAAATCCAATTGGCTCACCATCGACTCCACCTATCTCGCCGAGCATGAACTCCGCGCTTCACTCCTCGAAACACATGGGCCATGCGTCTTACAAGTCTTACCCCCAGCCATCCCAGCCACATACGAACTCCTCGAAATGGTCATTGAGTTTCTCCTAGATCGATATCCAAATGATTTCTCCCTCGTGGACGAAAACACAATCCTCAATAAGTTAACAGGAGAGCGATCTATCATTGGTTCGAAATGTAAAAACCCACTCGAGACAGCAGCTCGTCTCTGCATGGAAGATTTCAATCTCTTGTTACAAAATCCATCCGAAGAAGATGGAGAATGGAATTTAATGGCTTCCGCTACGCTCTTTCCCGCAGGCTGGAAATTGCAAGAGAGAATCGGGAGTAACATGGCTGTACTACATAAACCCGTACCAGGATGGAAAGAAAAGTTAGGAAAGAGTGTCAATCGGTAAGCCTTCCACTTCCCTCCCGCATTTCCCATCTTTCCCACTCCCAGAATATAGTATATATAAAATATCAACATACTAACCACCCCCAGCTACTTCACCCACCTCACCCCGCGCAGCTGCATGGAACGCTCCAACCTCTTCATCCAAACCACCCCCATCCTCTTCCAAGACATTCCCGAAGCCCCTCCCTCCCCCTCTTCCCCACTCACTCCTTCAGACATCTACATCCGTCGCGAACGGCAAACCTTTACTCGTCTCCCGAAATCCAACGCGGTACTATTTACCGTACGCACGTACATGGAAAAATTAGTCGACGTGAATAGTGCGGATGCGGAAGCGATGGCAAAACAGATTCGCGGGTGGGACGGGGAGTTGGCGCGATACAAGGGCGTGGGTATTTGGGGTGATGTAACGTTGGGGTATTGTGATGGGAGGGTGGAGGAGATGGAGAAGGAAGAGGAGAGGTTGAGAAGCTTGAGGAGAGATTCGGGGATTAGTATGGGGTGTGAGGATGCTGGGGAGGAGTTGTAATGTGCATGGATGGATGCGTGGATGGATATACGTTTGGAGTTTTCACATTCGGGTTTCACTTTGACTTTTCAGTCTGGACGAACGGATGCGTGTGGGGGGTCTTCTTTTCTCGAGGTCAAAAAAGCATTCGCAATCACAATGGAAGGAAGAAAGAAAGAAAGAACAAAAGAACGAAGCAAGGAACTAATGAATGAATAAAAACGAACGAACGCACGGGAACCTTGCAACGGGAGGAAAATCTGCTTTTCAAAAATTTTACAAAAATTTCCGCGACATGGGGATGGGATGGGATTAATTTAACAGGAAAAGAACAGAACTGTTTTATTTAGGGGCATGGTTTTCATGGTTTTCATGCGTGGATTTTAATATATGGGGTAGTGGGGAGGAGAGAGAGAGTAGATAGAGATGAGGAATGAGATGATGGAGATGGAGATGGAGATGAAATAATATCTGATGTGTACAATGAGATGAGATGGCTATTTACCTACATGGTACTTAGAAAATTGATAGAGAGTTTAAGACATGGGAGAAATGTGATGTGATCAGCATGATACAATGCTATGTTGGTTTGACAAGTGAACTTATGACTTTAATTATTTCTTGATTCCATTGGGATTTCCATTTCCATTTCCATTTCATGCATCCTAAACGCTTATGCAATAACGATAATTACACCCAAATGCTACTTATACAAATCTTCAATCCCTCACCATCTCTTTTGATCTCCGCCACTGCTGAAATCCCCGCCTCTCCTTTCCTTTTCAACCCTAGCGTCGAATTCTTTCTGTGCTTCTACTTGAGCCAGATTTCTCTCCTCTTCTGTCTTAGAAAATGCAAAGCTATCTGCACTCGATGTGCCGTCACTCGATGCTTTAGGTTTATTGTTTTGTACTGTTGCCCACCCGGATTTTGGCGGTTGTGACGATGTGGTAGTAGAATTGGAAGCTGGTTTTTCGCCACGACGGATTCGATCCCATGCCGAACCTGTCTGTCTAGAAGATTGGGATGTTGTTGGTTCGGTATCCATTCCTTGGCTATTTGTAGGTGAAGCATCATCGAACAAATCAAACGGTTTCTCCTCTTCTTGTGCTGGGGCTTGTGCAGGAACCGGTTTTCTCTCTGGCCAGCCTCTCGTCTGTGGGAATGTCTGAGGAGTTGGCTGTACAGATCCAGGTGCATTATCTTCTCCAGACCAGTCCGCGTCCCCCGTCGGACTAGCATCGTCATATCCTTGCGTACTTCGAGTCTGGGGTTGCGGTTGTCCTTGCCCTGGCTTCATGGGAGGTCTGGGAATCCCTGCAGGACTAGGTAGATTCTTCTGATGTCTGGCAACTTCTTCTGATGTAGCTTTTACAATATCCTTCAATCGCGGATCGCGCATCTGTCCTACGGCCCCAACACTAGCTGCATACCCCCCAAAAAGTAACTTTGATACAGTGGTTCCAATGTAAGCATAACATAAACCTCTGAATGCATGCCAAGCAATTAGTGCCGGAATTCCTTTGATATACGGCATTTTCGGATGGGGAAAGACGCTTGAATTGAAAGCCTCGAGGTTTGGTTGGTAGAATGGGAAACGAAAGCTAGGAGCCGTTTGGACTGCTCTGTAGATGCCCCCGGATAAACCGGCAACAGGTGCAAATGAATTGATCCTAATTATCCTCGCAGTATGCAATGCAAGGGCATCGATTTCTTCTTGTCTGAGTGGGCGATTGGTGATTTTGCTGGAATTCTGGATGCGGGCATTGATGATGTTGGTTAAGAGAGCATCATTGAACCCGAACAGAGGGCCGAATATTGGTAGCGGTCGAGGTATCGTACTGCCATCGATTTTGTATGTTTGAATACCGGCAGCTTGGCCTTTGCCTTGTTCCGAAGACGCATAAGGATCGCTGTCGGAGGTAGGAACGGAGTCGAACGATCCGTTTGCCTCTTTGGATGAGGAGTTTTCAAGAACCATGATAGCGAGTAAATCAACACGTTGAGGTAGATGAAGAATTTAAGAAGTCGGTGAGGGTAACTGCAGATGTGTTGCCTTGTTGGTTGTGGCACAATTCACTAAAGGTGTT
The DNA here is from genome assembly GCF_014898435.1 of Botrytis sinoallii. Classification (NCBI taxonomy): domain Eukaryota; kingdom Fungi; phylum Ascomycota; class Leotiomycetes; order Helotiales; family Sclerotiniaceae; genus Botrytis; species Botrytis sinoallii. The sequence continues at coordinate 2,211,241 of NW_024066034.1, read as the reverse complement.
ACCACGAATAATCGCACAGCAGCTCTTGGAAGCTCAAAATGAAGCTTGGATGTTGTGACGTCTTCCACTTTGCGGGCAACCTTAGACTTCAGTGGGAGTTGCTTTATCAATTTGTGGCGGGGTTGAGTGTAGCGAAGTTTAGCCGTAGGTTCCTCCTGACTTCTCGTGCATTTCCAAGGTTCTCCAATATTATTCCAAATACTTTGATATCGTTGATACCTTCCCTATTATCTTCAGATAATCTTGTTATTGCATGAATACTTTACTTGTACTCGTATGCTCTCCAGTGAAAAGTCTTCCTTGAACTTCCTTGAAGTATTCTTCAACAGCTTTGATGTATCGTATCTATCATATTGTCAAACAATCAGCCAAAAGTGTGGTTCAACCTTTCGTTCCGGATACCCAGGATGAAGCAAGCACATGAATTCTCAAGTGTGGCTCGCACCGCAGGATAAGTATCCTTCAAGCTCACATGGAACCCGTTCTTGTGAGTTTTAATCTCGATCTTGCAGCAGTGGGAATTTCCTGCTATCTTGATTCGTAGCCTTTGACAGCTTCTCGCAGCTTAAGCTGGCAGCTATCCATCCAACTGCAGTAGTATCATCTGGCAAGATTCTGAGTGGACCACATATCACCACAATGTCGAGTTATCTCATGTTCGGACCTTGATTGCATGAATGCAGAACTAGTCTTCATTGGGGCTCGCTCAGAATGGGTTCATAGGTCCTCGAACAAGCCACCATCCACACATCATCGTGTATTCGTCGAATTTTATGCCTCGTGCCGTGAAACGTGAGCGGGTAGTTAATATATCGCTAACCAATCTTTGGCCTTCGATATCATACAAACAAGCCTCGAGAATGCAATGCTCGATTGATTGCATGACTTTTGATGAGAAAAATCTCTACAAGTATCTGATACTTTCAAAGTTGAGAGGCGTGATGATTGATAAATGATTGGTCAATCGGTGCCATATTGACTATCCTCTGGTTGATTAACAAGAACTTTGATCATTCTTGTCTTTCACACGTCTTGATATACCCCCAATATGTATACATGATATCAAGACACTTAATGTAGTTGAAGAAGGCCAATAACTTCCCTCACAAATTACTCCTGTGTGACCAATAATTCCCCGCATAAAATATACTTAAGTGGAATGTGTCAACGTGCTTTCCTGTTCAAGACCTGAAATTTGACGTAGAGTTGTATTCTTGCCATGCATTCGGCCCCAAAGAGAGAAAGGCACCATGCGAATATTCGCATCCGTCGCCGCTCGGATGTCGAAAAGAAAATCAGGAAAGAAAAAGGCGACAAGGAAAAATGCAAGGATATAGATTGCGAATCCATCGTTTCAGCATCTTCTTCAACCCCTCCGGCCACACAATCAGCATCTGCTGGCGGAAAATGCCCTTTCCGGTTTCTCTTATCCAACATGATTGATGCCGAAGATGGAAGCCAAAACGGCTGTCCTTTACGCAGAGTACAATTGTGGCATACAGTACCATTTTGCTTATTGGCTATCATCAACTTGTTACTTATCATTATTGCGTTGTTGGGATTGGCCGGATATAAGATTACAATGGGGGTTCAGAGAGTCGTCGTTGATGTGATGAGATCAGATTTGGAAGTGGAGCCTTACGTTGAAAGGGAAAGTGAAGTGGACACCAATGGTGGAACTTTGCTTGAATATTAGGAGGAGATGGACTCTGAGAAAGAGTAGCGGGACTTTCCTCCGCTGCAAAACGGACGATCCTTTCGATTTCGAATACGTTAGTGATTTCCTTCGCGTATAGCGGCTATAGTGTGCAAGCGGCGATATTCCACCCCCCCCCTTCGAACAAAATTCGGCTTTCAAGTCGGGTTCTGTGAGCGATGATCTGCGAAATTGGCTTTACACGACTTTCCTTTATAACAAGGAACGGAGCGAGACATAAACCCAATTAACACATGTCGATCTAAATCTACCTTTCTCGACTTTTTGACATTAAGTGGCGAAATTGTGTACGGACTGAGAGAATGAGTGGCCATTTCGTAGGGATAGTGTTTTACGGCTGAACATAGGCAGAATAGGATATGATATAGGGGATCTAAAGAAGACCGGTTGTCTTCGATACCCGATTTGCATATAATGCTTATTCTCTTTTTCAGTAGGCGAAATACTGGGTAATGCTGCCGTTGATAAGTATATTATTTGTTGGAATATCGGCGAACTTGGTACTCTCATTCCTTATGAGTATACAAGAATCAATATGATGTATGTTAGTGTGTGATAAGATTATGACAGGAGTGTCCTGACATTGGGCTCTTACCTCCTCTTCTGAAAACTATATACTTTCATAATATGAATATTTCCATGGAACCTTATTGACCCGTGTGAGACCAACAAAATACTACATCTCTCTATCTCTTAGAAATCTCAGGTAAAAAACAGTACCATCGTGAGCTCCGAAATAGATTTTGCCCAAGGTATTCAGGAAGATGCGGTTATACAACAGTAAGAATTCCTAAGAAAACTTAACACGAAGTTTGCGTATAAGAGCGCGAGATGAGGTTGGAAGGGTATATGTAATCTTAAAAGGACAAATATGATCTGAGGATCCAGAGTCAGCCACCACGATGATGGGTCGCTACATCTTCCGAAATCTATGACGGATGCATCATCCACACGGGTTTCTTAAATTCACATTTAAATACTTGCCAAGGAAGTCGGATACAGATTGCGATTTCCTCGAAGCTTAAGATGTGAATGCCACGTCCATATACTTATTACTCTCAGATCCGAGAACCATTTCGCTTTATGTTTGTTCCAAGTGAAAGTTTCTGCAGTGGTTCATAGGCTACGAAGTACTGTCTGCGCGCTTGTTGATTGGGATTATCCTTGTATTGTTCAGATCCAGATGTGCAACAAAATTTCTCCGAGAAGTGTAGTTGGAGGAATTATATTATTGAGTTTGAGTTGAGTAGAGGTTGTTTGTTGTTTGAGATAAAGCGCGAAGTAGTGTACTTTTGTCATTAGTAGGATCCTTTAGTTTACACTATAAAAGTAGTAGTACCCCATTACTATTGGAGTTCATAGGATGATGTGATTTGCAGGATGAAAATCAGAAGGTTGTTATAATTCCTTTAGTTACTATGCCAGGGCTTCGCGTGGTAGATCTTTCTGATTATCGAGCGTGACATAAAGCTAAAAGCCGCGATCTTTCGCCAAGACTTATAGCTTAGAAGTGAATGATTGTATGGTGTTTATGCTTGCTGGGATAACCCTCGTGGAAATAGTTTATAGACATGCAACCGAAACATTCTAGAAAAGCTGATTGGAGCATCTGAAAGTTGTGATCGACTGACTAGAGTTATAGTCTGGTCGTGAAGTTATGTATTAGTTGTGTACTTGCTGGGATAAGGCCTGTGCGCGGAGTTTATAGATGTGCAACAGGAAAGTTCTTGAAGATTGTAATGGGTAGATGTGAAAAGTCGGGGGGTGTAGTGGATCTGTAGTTTGAGTTTAAGGTATTGTGATATCTTATCATGATGCACTGGTGGGGACGATGCTTGTTTATTGGAGCTTGTGAATCTGCAACGGAAGTGAAATGAGAGATTTGGATGAGTGAGTTGTGAGGGATTGAGAGAGGGCAAATTGTGTAGTTATTTGACCTGTTCAAGATGACTTGATGAATCTGAATCAAGTTCCCAGGGATTACTGATCGATACTGCGTACAGAATTACTCTCCCGGAAACATGAAGAAGGGGAGTCCTTCGAACGGTAATCATATAACATGGGATCTACCAATCATCACATACATCTCCGCCATTAAACGAATTACTGAGAATTAGACTTTCTGTTAGGGCATTGACTTAAGACACACTGTCAGGATGCTAAGCGAACTTTCAGAAATTAGATTTTACACCAGCTAGTCAGCATTCACGGTCTAGAATTTCCGGGTCGAAAAAGTGATTGATGATATATCATGACTTTACGAAGAAGGTTCCAAAATTCAACAGTCACGAAGCACTTTCGGTTCTTCTAGGTGTACGAGTTTAGTGCTGTGGAACTACGAACAATATCACTTCCAGTCACCCCAGTTAAAGAGATAAACATTGTTTCTGTAATTGCGAGCATATCAGTTGATGGCTTTAACAAAGTTATCTGTGGGTGTTATTACCAGAAGTAACGGATTAGAATTGCTACCGGTAAGGGTATAGGAAGTGAGTATTCAAACAATATGACACCACTAATTTTCTTGTGAGGATATCCCCTGTAAATTGGAGTTGTAGATATGCAACAGAATTCATTTCGATGGATTGAACTGGATGAAATCGAAAGTATGTGTTCTTGACTTGATGCTAAATAAACGCACTGATCATTTTGTGATACCAGAATTCATAAGCTAGATTCCAGTCTGCTTTACAAACTGGGCACTATTTATAACGCTAGTCAGGATGAGACCTTGAGTTTTTGTCTTTAGATGTGCAACAAATCGTTCTTAAAAACTCAAAATGGAGAGTGTTTCTAAAATAGTTCCGATTATTAGGGTTAGTAAAGGTTTTAGTCTCACGCCTAAAGAATGACTTCTGAACTCTAGAATGGTACTTACAGACTTGTCAGGATGAGTTCCATAATTCAAAGTGTCAAAGTGTGCAAATCATGCATATTAGAAGAGACTAGTGACTGTAGTTTGAAAGTGATCAGAGCCAGCTCCAACCATCGGAGCCAAGAACGAACAATTCTTGGAACAGACTTTTCGCTAGTCAATTTCTGGAAACTAGGTGATCATGATATACCACTGAGATTAATCGGCGTGGAACTTATTAGGGTTAATCCTGTTGAAGACAAGCAAAATGTCATTTCTATGAGAATGACTGATGGATAATGTGAGAGTAGTTCAAAGTGCAAGAGCTGTCCTAGAATGACCTGAGACTAGAGATGTTACCAACCTGTTCCAAGGCAACGATTGCTGCGCACCCATTAATGTAGCTGTAAGAACCAGAGTTCTGAGAGATAGATAGATATGAAGCTTTTAGGGAGAAGGGGGGAAGGGAGGCGTGAATCGAAAGATGGGAAACTTCTCAGATGAGAAATTCTGGAACCAAGGAAATGAGTGGGAATGCACGCAAAAAGTTCAGCACGCATAACCAGTCTATCGTCATGATTAATGCCCCAAATTGCATTTCCAAGAATTCAAGTGTGATATACATCGGGCCACTACTGGCGTCCAGAGCAAAAGAAACAACTTATCTAGACACCTCCCACTAGGAGACCTAAAAAGATAGCTTGCCAGGATAAGGCCTGTGCATTAAATTCCAGATGTGCAACAAATATTTGACATTTCTCCTCCTTGGCACTGATTTGAAGAGATTGGAAGGAGCTAAATATAGCTTCGAAACTATGAATTCTCGTTCTTTCCCTAGTGAGTAGTGTCCGGGGCAGTAAAGTACTTGTAGGGGTGAGGCCTGCGTTTCAGGTCTGACAGGACTTCCAGATACGTACAACGGCATTAAATATCTCTTCCAAGACTTGTCAGTGGATGTCAATCAACATGTGGGAATTGTGATCAGTACTTCCAATAGTCCAAGAAATATAGTCTGTCACAAAAATTCCGAAAACTAAACAGTCTACGTTTTTTTTGGACTGGATGCTCAAAACGTCACGTTTTTTTTCTCTCCAAAATCTTTTTTTGCCTGTAAAAAAAAGTAGTATTCTGAGCTTTCCTAGTGAGATCCAAGCGAACCTAGTTCAAAATCCTTGAAAATTCAGACCATACACCCAAATTTTTTAAACGAGTTGAACCATCGAACATACTGATCACGATTTTTTCCAAATGTTTTTCAGGTCATCCCAACCATTCTCTCTGAGGACTATTAGATTTCTTTGCAATCTGTTGTCCGTGACTTCGCACTGGGTTTCGGGCGTATTATTTTTGGCCGAAGATCACAGTCTCAAATCTAAATTCTTGAAATTGGATCCTCCAATTGCGTAGAAAAAAATTGAGGATTGTCCTTCTGAATAAAATGGCCACAACCAGGAGCAACAAGGACTTTATTTGTTGAACGATCAGCATCATTAAGATTAAACAATGCTTCATTGCATTGTTGCCATGCACTGCGAATCTATTAAAACATCGCATCATCCCTACCGGAATGAAAAACTCACAATTGGGTATACTTCCTGTCAATACTCTTGGTAATCTTTAGAATCCTCCACATCTCTTCTGCGAAAGGTTCAGGGTCATGCCCAATAACCATAACCATGGCCCTTTGCCAGTCCATCATTGGAGTCTGGGAGAGGAAGGGTTGGGTAGAAGTTGCAAGACATTTCTTCTATCTAGACCTTCAGAGCTCTTAACATCAGTGTTGAAATGTTCGTGCTAATGTAGCGTACGCTTCGATGTGTTGCTCCAGCACAAAATCATCTCCTAACACATCGCTTTCTTTAAAGTCAGGAGTATGAGTATTTGGCCGGAGATCCGTAGCTTCGGCATTGCCGATGTTTGGATCCAAGAATAAGAGACCTTCCACAGTAGCTGGGTGTTTTTGAGCGTAGAGTCGAGCGATATGAACACCAATACTAGCTGCAACTAGGAAGAGCTTGGAGTTCGTCGGGACAGTGACCAGGATTAGCTCGTGAAGATCGCTGACTGCATGGTCCAAATCGTGACCATATCTATGGCCTTTTCCTGGTATGTTATCGGCTGAATCTTGAGAGGTCGTGGCAGCCTGACCGTAGCGATCGTATTTCAAAATGCTTGGCTTTACAGAACTAGTGGACTGTTGAAGAAGAGCAATTGTGGGAGTCCATAATACAGATGGTAAACCAAGACTGTTAATGAATACCATGAGTGAAGAATCCGGATTGATATTTTGGCTCTCGATGAGCTTGTAAGCAACTGGAGCCTGCGGTTTGGCTGGGAAAATTGCGAAGGATATTGTAAGTTATTTGCGTCTTTCAAGAAGACGACCAGGTGATCTTTGTGTTATCTTATACATTTAGGTCACCGCCGCTCCGCATGTTCAGTTCCAAGAAAATAAAACGTAGGAATTGGGGTTGTTCAAGACCTGAGCATGTCAGAACAGGTGATTGTGTGAGATGCCCATAGTATCACTAGTGGGATGTAAGACTTGATGTATTTACATACACGACAGGGTTTTCTGATATCCAACAGTTAAATTAACAGGTACCAGTGCTTGAAGATACATTTTCTCTGCAACATACCAAGTACGTGATGTTCTTGGATAAGGGAATTCTGGCTTCAAAAAAGGCATTAAAAATACTAGCCGCCATCTCAGTAGTAGGATTTTGCGAGAAATTCGCAAGTAGCCCTCGAGAGCTGATATCTCTAAACACTGATGCTTATTTGAAAGTTAGACGCTGGTCGGGCCAGTCTCACTTTCATTGTTTGGCAAGGTAAGGCATATTTGGTCCACGTTGCGTTTTAAGCTTGTCAAATTCCGCCATCTTAGAGAAGCAGTGAAGAAGTTCAGACTTGAAAAAGGACGGTAGAACTGTCCGCGACGATGACCACAAGCAGACCTCTTAGCCTGAAGGAAATGCAATGGTGAAATCTTCGAATGTCAACCCAGTAATACTTGATCATGTCTTTGACGAGGGTTCAGAAATAATATACACGAAGTCAACAAGCGTGGTGCACTTCCGATTACTTAGTAATCACACAGCGACAAGGTTGCACTCCTCAGTTACTTTCATAACACTCTGCACAAACCTATGCATAAGGTAGCACAAAGAGCAGAGCAACTGTCATGTGACCGCGCGCAATCGGCCGTGATTGTTTCCGTTGTCGCGTCGACTGAGTATCTTTGATTTTGTCCAGAACTCTTTCTTTCATTCAATACTAGCTGTCGCTATTCAACCATCTATTCAATGCAATAACAATAAATTCACAGGCTGCTATCGCAATCTCTATCTCTTGAATGGGAATTGCAATTTTTCTTATTAAGCAATTGCCACAGAATTGTCCCTCTTGCTTGTTTTTCGCCTTCACATTCTCCAGTTTTGCCTTGTCCTTCCACTTGCAGTCATTAATCAGACATACATAATGCCTCCTGCAATTGAATGTGGGAATCCGCTACTGCTCAAATGGCTTGAGGAATGGGTTGTCGAAGCACAAGAACGGGGATACAAATCTCTTCCGACCGTCAAAAAAGCTCGCGATTCAATGAGAGCATGTCCAATGCGGTTTGATCATCCTAGTGAAGCAGTATGCTTGAATGGACTTGGAGAGGGCCTTGCGAAGAGATTGACTGATAGTCTTGAAAAGTATTGCGATGAGATGGGTATTGCTATGCCTGAGAAGCCGAGGGGCAAAAAAAGAAAATCCGTAGCTGTTGGTGATGGGGGAGAATCTGTGACGCCTTCGCCTTCACCAAAGAAAGCGAGGAAGCCTAAACCCTATGTTCCGAAATTGAGATCGGGTGCTTATGCTATTATGCTGGCTTTAGGAACCCAACCACGAAATAGCAGAATAGGAATCACTAAGGAGGAGATCATTGCTTTAGCAGAACCTTTTTGTGATACTTCTTTCACACAGACAAGACCTAGTGAATTTTTTACGGCATGGAATTCTATGAAGACATTGATCAACAAAGATTTTGTGTACACGAAAAAGAATCCAGCAAGCAGATATTATCTTACGGATGAGGGATGGGATCTAGCCGATACAATCAAAGCTAGCGGTGACCCTACATTGGGAAGAGCACATGACTTTCAACCTGTTGTAGTAGGTCCATCCAAAACAGCTTCAAGAAACCAAGATAACGACTCCGATTCCGAACTCGAAGAAATCAATTCTCCATCCCGTCGATCATCCCAATCAAACCCCAGTATTCCTGACATACCCAATGGAGAAACCACGAGCATCCCAACCTTCGAACCCATCATCTTGCGTCCCGGCACCTTCACCGTCGAACTCATCCTTGACAATCGCGAAGTCGCCAGCAAAAAAGATCGTGATGGAATTCCCAACCAGCTAGCCAGCATGGGCGTTCCCCATTCCGTTCGTGCTCTCCCTCTCGGCGATTTCCTCTGGGTAGCACGCGTTCGCGAAGACAAAGCCAAATGGCTCAATCTTGGAGCATCTAACCTCATCATGCTAGACTACATTATGGAGCGCAAACGACTCGATGATCTCATCGGATCTATAAAAGATGGTCGATACGAGGAGCAGAAATTCCGTCTCAAACGATCTAGTATCACAAACGTCAAATACCTCGTCGAACACAAGAAAATCGACGCAGATATCTTGGATAAGTGGGGCGATGGAATCACAACCTCCATTGCCAAAATGATGGTTCAAGATGGTATACACGTGAGGCAAACACTCGATCTGAATGAAAGTCTCAACTACATCGAGCGCATGACCAAACTTCTCAAGAAACAATATGAGGAAAATCCTCTCTATATCATTCCCACGGAAGTACTATCCGTCAAAAACTACACTCCCTTGATGCAACATCTCCGGAAAATAGAACCGAATCGAGAATACAACATCACATTCGACGCCTTCGAAGCTCTATCCAGCAAATCTCAAAACCTAACTCTCAAAGACATTTTTCTCAAAATGCTCATGCGAACCAGAGGTATCACAGCCAGCAAGGCAATTGAGATACAAAAGCGATGGGCCACCCCCCGAGCATTCCTAGAAGCTTTTGAAAGTCTCGACAGCGACGAAGGAGTCGGAGCCCAAGTCAGCGATACCTCAAAAGCCAAATCTAAAGGAAAAGGAAAAGGCCCTGCGCTCCTCCTCGATCCCGAAGAAGCGAGTAAGAAACGAAAGAGAGAAATGGTGTCAAATGAGATCGGTGCGCTAGTAGGCAATAAGAAGGTCCAGGGTGCGTTGAGCGCGCGGATTGCGGAGGTTTGGGGGGGTGTTATTTGAGTTGGGGTGGGGGAGGATATCTCGGGCATATTATCCGAATCTATGATGGATAGGAAATAGTGGTAGAGAACAGAGACATAGGACTAAAGGAAAATTCGGGAAAGAAAAAGAGTGCAGAGGTCCAGGCTCGGTTTTGGAGTTCATGTCTTGTGTTGCAGTGCGTTAGGAATAATTGGAATCGGGGAAGAGAGACATGATTGGATGAATTGGAGGAGGGGTGGTTGAAGAAAAGAATCTTTGGTCACCTGTCCATTAATCTCATACTTTTTGGGGGGGGTGACTTGAGTGTCTTGGTTTTTGTTGTTGCTTTGGTTTTTGCTTCTTCGAATTCTCTACCGGGACTAGTGGCGTAAAAAGGCAGAAGTAGATCGCTGATAGATATCCTTTATTTGAATAGAACATTCTAAGTCTCAGGACAGGAGTAGAACAAAGTCTCTTCACTACACCTCTGGATAAAGTCACTTGCACACTGCTATCACTACACTCATATCACATACGTTGAGAAAAAGGGTTGTCTTTCATGGCTTTTATTTGCATTTAGATATTATCAACTGCGTAGCTCGCTTCCTATTTTGCGCTACAATGCAATGCTATGCTTCTCAAGATCTTGAGCCCATAACTTAGATCTTGTTATTCCCATCCAACCAACCATTTATTCATCTTGAATGGGTCCATCTTTGACGCCAAAGGAAATACCCAGTTCAGTTCATTCATAGAAATGTCAAATCATCTCATGATTGACAAATGAGAGAACTAAATTCCCTCAAAGAGACTGCGCTCTCAGCCGCGAAAGTCTCTTCCCTCTTTCATCACTCAGGATTTTTGGAGAGCTCTCTAGCACATCTTATATTCAGCACCTCCTTCAGCTTGTCTCAATGGATCTGTAGTCTCCAACTTATATTGAATCTTAACATCCAAATCTCTTGGGTTCTTCTCATTTGGCTTGTTGTCCAATCGTCCAACAATTTGCTCTCCTTGCTCAACAGTTAAGACTTCTCTCAAATAGAAAACAGTTTGTTTCCAGTGAGTGTATTTAGTGTGAGGTCCAGTGCTGAATCTAATAGGTTTGTGGCAGGCGGTGAAATCGATATCGAACCATGCAATAAGAGCGTGGACGAAATCATTGCGACGCACGTCAAGCTTGAAAGGAGAGGAGAAAGCGAGATCTTCCTTGGTGCATGTGTAGAGATCGAGGGTAAGGACTGCGGTTGGGTCGGTAACGACAGCCTTGATCTCGACAGTATCGACGAGAGGTTCGGTGAGAGCGGTAGCCTTGAGAGGAGAATAATCGAAACCATAAACGTTGTCCCAGACTTTTATACGTTAGTATGCGAACATTGAAGATATTGGCCATGTGAAAATCTCAGGAAAACTTACATCCAATCTTCTCATCTTTATATTCTCCATCCTCAATACCAGCCATGAAAATGGTAGCCTTGTCTGGGAAGATCAAACCATTTGGCGCAAGGTACTTGTCTCTAGCGTATAGAACGGTATCCAACATGGATTCATAGAGCAAGAAGTAGCCCATCCATTCAGAGATAATGATATCAACTTTTGGGTATGGAAGTACAACCTCCTCCATCTTTCCTTGAAGTAATGTAATCTTGTCGGACATGCCGTTGACTTCGACAATCTCACGGGCCTTCTCGATGATGGTGGACATATCGACACCGATAACGTGTTTAGCGCCGGCCTTGACAGCGAACCTTTTATCCATCAGTTCCTGAAATTTTGAGATGCCGGAAAAGAAAAATACATACATGCTGAGAATGGAGGTACCACATCCTACATCAAGAACGATCTTGTCCTTGAAAAGATGCTTGTTTTGCACAATAGCATTCATATATGATCGAGTGCGGACTTCATCTTTCTATTAATTTAGTTAGCAAGCGGGGTAAAGTTTGAGAGAAGCAGTTTTTCCAGCTTGTCAATTACATACCAACATCTCTTCATGGATACCTTCATGTACTGGTTAGCATCTTCCTTTGGTATCTTATTGAATGTTTTGCATACCATGATGGTTGTAACTATTTTGAAGATTAGCATAAACCGTCCTTATCGGCAAAGATTGGATTGAAGAGTATATATTCACCTATTGAAGTAATGAGCCTCGGAATGCTCCAATCCCTTCATTGGATCGTCAGCCATGATTATGTATGTATTGTGCTTGGGAGAGGCACAAAAGATAGTAAAAGGGAGAGGAAGAAAAAAGTGTCAAGGTGATGGGAGGGTGGTAGAGAAAGAGAAAAAGGATAAAAGGTTTGTATTTATTCAAGAGATTTCAAGGTTGATAAAACAACCAAAATGTCTCAATATGCAGGGATTTTTTTCTCACCAAGCGGCCGAAATTCTACCACCGCCTTCCACTTTGGGGTTCGGAGATTATTTATCGGTAGGACAACATTTTGGTAGAAAGTTATTGGGGATTGAAGGAATCCAGAATTCTACCTGTCATATACCGCATCTTCTATGGCACGAATTCGCAGGTCAATTTCGTGATAGTGAAATTTCTCAGCTACCCAGTGGGTATCTAGTATGTATAGATGATGGTAGAGATGATAACAGAGACGACTTGATCATCGTTACTTTGGACGAATTCAACATTCTGATATCGTTCGTAGCTACTTGTTACACTTCATCTCACATGTCTAGTAGAGTAGCTATATGCTAGGTAGTTCACCTGTACACCTATGAAGTGATAGCTTGAAGACCACCTACGAGCATCTGGGCAATCCTCGCTCGGGTTACACTAACTGAGAGGAGGGGGGAACGGAATGTCGGAGCTTGATCTTATTCTCAATGCTATCTTCTCTTTCTTTACTTCCTTCCTTCACTCCAAGCCGCCCTATGAAGTAGATAGTTGGGTATGAAAGATGTCATAATTCACCAAGACTTCTTGTCATGTCAAATCTTAATTAACAGATTACTCAGGAAGTGAATTCTTAATCCTTCAGAATTTTCTATATATTTTTATATCTAATACTTCAATAGTTATGAATGAAGTCTGCCATTGATGAGTGAATTGAGTGAACCTTCAAAGAAAAGGTTCCAAAATAACAATTTTTCTGTTCGCTAAATCAATGAAAGCGGCTTAGCTTGTTCCGTACCCCACCGACGAACAGTGAAAAAAAGGGCGAGTTCATTTAGCAAACCACTACGCCAAAACAACACAAATCCATTCTCGCTTTTTGGAAAACCTTCGCAACCTTCCACACAGCAACACCCAACTCAACTCTTCCTTTCCACGTCGCCATCGAAACAAATATTTCAACCAATCCTTTTCATCAAGCACATACTACTATCACGTGTAGTGATTGATGCTTTGCCAGTTGCTTTGCGACGACGAGAATTAATCCAATTTTATTAGGGGGCAAGAGAGGAATATCGCGGGGTAGAGGGGTAAATTATACTTGGCTGCCTGTATCAATTTTTAATTCATCAATCCATCAGAATTCATCATCAAAATGCCTCCACGACCAAAAGTACCGCTGGCGCGGCCCAATCCGTTGAGGAATATGAAACCTATCAAAGCACCTACTGCACTTTCTCGAAAAGCTGCCATGAGTGCTGCAAGAGGCAAAGCAAGACCAGCTTGTCCAAATCCACAATGTACTAAACCTCAGATCGAAGATGGTGTATGTCATAACTGTGGTACTGTGGTTGATGACTCAAATATTGTTTCAGAAATCCAATTCGGAGAAAGTAGCAGTGGTGCTGCAATCGTTCAAGGAAGTCATGTTGGTGCGGATCAAGGTGGTGCTCAAACCATGGGACCTGCCTTTAGAAGAGCTGGTGGAGGGGAAAGTAATAAGGAGAATACTCTTCGCGAAGGTCAGTGCTGACGAGACCCCTATTTCCTTTGCTTGAAGCTGATACCATGTAGGGAAGCGTGTCATGCAAGCTTTAGCAAACCAGCTTGGGATCTCAGATCAAGTCGTCGGTGTTGGCCATCAAATCTTCAAACTTGCATCGATGAACAATTTTATTCAAGGTCGTAGAACTGATCTTGTGGCAGCTGTTTGCTTGTATAGTGCCTGTAGAAAGGAACAGCCATGCAGAGTTATGCTTATTGATTTTGCCGACAAGTCCCAGGTATCTTCGCATTCTTGGCAAATCATCTGAAATTTTATTGACAATCATAGGTTAATGTATTTACACTCGGAAAATATTTCAAAGCTCTTCATAAACAAATTTCATTGGCTACGGATGGCATTTTACCAGTTCTTCCCGAAGATTTAATCTGGAAATTCGCTTCCAAACTTGAGTTCTACGAACAAACCGAAAAGGTCGCCGATGATGCAATTCGTATGGTTCGAAGAATGAGTCTAGATTGGATGGTTATGGGAAGAAGACCCTCCGGTGTCTGTGGTGCTTGTTTAATCCTAGCGGCACGAATGAACAACTTTCGTCGAACAGTCACCGAAGTAGTGTATGTTGTCAAAGTCACAACAGCCACTATTCAAAAGCGTTTGGAGGAATTTAAGAGAACACCAAGTAGTGCTCTTACAGTTGAAGAGTTTCTCAACAACGAGTTCTTGGAATCTGCACACGACCCTCCTTCCTTCTACCAAAAGTCCGAAGCCTACCTCAAAGAAATGGAAGAGAAAAAGAAGAAGCGCAAGCGTAAGGGCAAAGGTAAAGCAACGGATGCCGAGGAAGACAATGCGGAGGATACTGAAGAGGAAAATGATGAAAGTAACAAGAGACAAAAGTCTACATCTGGAGCTCCAGTACCATCAGGAGAAGTACGACGCGATGCCGATGGCTTTGCTATTCCTGCAATTCCTACCTCCCGAGAGGAAAATATCGATCCACGACTTTTGGACGACGCCATTGAAGATGAATCCGGCACATCTTTCAACAAACTTGTTGCTGAGTTTGGTGACGTTGACCCTGCCGATGCAGAAGCTGCCAAAGAACTCGAAGAATACGCCGGTGCACCCACTAGAGGCCCCGGTCGTCCACGGAATGATGAACCTCCTATCCAAATGCCAGAGGAATGGCTCGCTGTAGAAGACGAACTCGAGCAACAAATCACAGAAATGGTTTCCGATCCTCATACTCAGGAGCATGCAATCAGTTTTGCTATAGCCCAAAAGAAAGCGCATATTCATCTTCTCTACGCGGAAGCAAACCACCCTCAAAAATATGTTAGCATGGATACTCACATCGGAGAGGATGAATTTGCTGATGACGAAGAAGTCATGAATTGCGTATTACCTGATGCTGAAGTTGCCAAGAAAGAACAAATTTGGCTCAATGCAAATAAAGATTGGCTCCGCAAACAACAACAAAAGGATTTCGAAGAAAGAAAGGCTGCTATGGGTCCACCAAAGGTTACTAGAGCGAGAAAGAAGAAGCCAAGAATTGGAGAAGGACAAACTAGTGTAGCTAGTACACCAGCAGAAGCAGCTGTCAACGCAATGAAGGAAAGAAGTTGGAGTAAGAAGATCAACTATGAAGCTATCAGAGATATTTTCAAGACTGTTGGCACTAGGTCTGGACCTGGTAGTGTCGCTACGGGAAGTAAAGTCACCAGTAGAGATGCATCCACGGCTCCTGGCTCAGTTGCAGGTAGTATAGTTGATGGTGAGGAGGAAATCGTCGAAGAGGTTGATGATGAGACAAATGAGCCGGCTGGTGACGATTGGAGAGGTGAAGTGAATGGTAATGGTAATGGTAATGGTTATGATGAAGATGACTACGACGAAGACGACGCAGTGGGTATGGGCGATATTGATGAGGATGAGTTGTATGGTTAAGTGTTCACTGTAACACAGGCTTTCAACCTCGTTCGGGGAAGTGGGGTGGAGGCGATAATTCTTGTGAGATGGGCAATCATAAAGGGGGTATTTTTTGCACATATTCATGCATGGATGGAGTATCTGGGAGGTCACTGCATACAGTACAGGAGTTTCACAGGACATTTCGCAACTGAGCGATGGTGCATAATCTGGAATAGCGAGACAGATGTTTTCCGGACATTTTACATGTGGAATTGAAATAGCTTCAAGAAAAACAAAAGAAATAATCACAACAGATCAAATAAATTCAACTCTGATACTAATAACAATGAGTGAGGTTTCAAATAGCAAAATACATACATTACCTGCTAGATATTCAGTCAAGTCCTCTTGTGAGGTTTATCAGAGTTGGAACAGTCGCTCAAATAATCTGGGAACTTGCTTATTAATACGCACCGCAGCATAATCTTCATAGTAGCTGAAGGTCACCACCACCTGGCCCTTTGCGCCATTTATGCGCAAATTATGCAGCTCCTAACAAAATCGGTGAATCTTTAAATAGAACATAAATCAAATACCTACCACCACTACCCTGCCTACCTAATAATATCAGCCCCTCAAATTTTATGTCCAACGCATAGAAAACGCATAGACAAATCTCAACAAAGGTACGTTGAATACTTATAAGGTAACAAGAAAAGAAGATCAGGAATAAAAACACGCATTCTGGAGCACCTTAAACTGGATAATTATATTGGGGTCTTACAATCCTCTTATAATCTTCCTCTCTCCCCCAGTCTTTCTCTCTATTACAGGTCTTTATTTTCGCTCATCAAGTCAGACAATATGGATTCCAAAATTCTCGAAGCTTCAAACAAGCACCCCAAACCTGCCGATCGGGTTTTCCAATATGGAACCGCGGGCTTCCGTATGAAGGCTAATCTTCTCGATTCCGTCGTCTTTCGCGTTGGTCTCGTCGCTGCTCTTCGATCGCGCAAATTGGGTGGTCAAACCATCGGAGTTATGATTACGGCGTCGCACAACCCACCTGAGGATAACGGTGTAAAGCTAGTCGATCCGATGGGAGAAATGTTGGAGAATAGTTGGGAGGCATACAGTACACAGTTGGCCAATGCGAAGAATGAGGATGTGGTGAACGTCTATCGCAAGTTGGAGAAGGATTTGAAAATCAACCCAGAAACTCCTGCGAGAGTCATTTATGCCAGAGATACTAGACCTTCGGGACCAAAATTGGTGGCGGCTCTTATCGCTGCTCTCGAGGCGACGGGAACGGATTATACGGATTACAAGTTGCTTACCACACCGCAATTGCATTATTTGACTAGATGCACAAACACTGAGGGTACACCACAAGCTTATGGAGATGTCAGTGAGGTTGGATACTATGAGAAGTTGGCAAAGGCTTTCGAGAGAGCTATGAAGGGAAAGAAGGCTACTGGTTCAGTCACCGTCGATTGTGCCAACGGTGTTGGAGGTCCTAAATTGGCAGAGTTGATCAAGTATCTACCAAAGGGAATTCTCGACATCAAAGTACTCAACGATGACGTTTTGAAAGCAGAGAGCTTAAACCACGAGGTTAGTATTTTTGAATTGTTGATTTCAATGACTAATGTTTATATTTGATAGTGCGGTGCCGATTATGTCAAGACCAAACAACGAGCTCCCCCTTCATCGAAAGCTGGAAACAATGATCGATGCTGCTCATTAGATGGAGATGCTGACAGAATCATTTACTATTTCAATGATTCTGACCATGGTTTCCGTCTATTGGATGGTGATAGAATTGCTACGCTCGCAGCTTCATTCATTGGTGATCTTGCTAGAGAAGCTGGATTGGCGGATGAATTGAGAATCGGTGTTGTACAAACTGCTTACGCCAATGGTGCTAGTACAAAGTATGTTGAGAAGACCTTGAAGCTTCCTGTCGTTTGTACTCCTACTGGTGTCAAATGGTTACATCATGCTGCTACAAAATTCGATGTTGGGGTTTACTTTGAAGCAAATGGCCACGGCACAGTAGTCTTCTCCCAACAAGCTTTGAAAGTATTTGCTAGCACAACCCCAGAATCTCCTGCTCAGGCCAACGCCTTGGAGACTCTCCGTGCTCTCACCGATTTGATCAATCAGACGGTTGGAGATGCGCTCTCTGATATGTTACTGGTTGAGACAATCCTGGCCCACAAGTCTTGGACACCAAAGGAATGGGACTCTACCTATATTGACCTACCCAATCGTCTTGTCCGAGTTGAAGTTGCCGATAGAAACGTGTTCAAGACAACCGACGCTGAGAGAAAACTCGTGGAGCCACAAGGCACACAACAACAAATCGATGCACTTGTCGCTAAATTCAAGGATGGTAGGAGTTTCGCAAGAGCAAGTGGCACGGAAGATGCTTTGAGAGTATATGCCGAAGCTGCCACAAGAAGTGAAGCTGATGATCTTGCAAGTAAGGTAGCTTCTTTGTGCAAGCTTGAGGGAAGCATTAAAGGATAGGTCTTTAAGGTGGCCAAGGGAGGACAATTGCGAGTGGAAGGATATTTATGAATCACGAATATGCAAAGCATACGAATACCAAAAATGGAGTTGAGACGTTATTGATGATACATGGGGAAAATACCCATGATTGATAGAGATGATAGCAAGCATAGCATTATCACAATTGATTTTACAAAGTAGAAAGTTGTTTGTTTTGTTATCTTTTATACATTTCAATTTTCACGTTCTATCTTCGATCTTCCATTTTTCTTTCTGCTGTGTAGACATTATGATACCCAAGTACTTATTACTAGGTAATATCTGGAAAAGCTCCGTAATCTGATATCGGAGGTTGATGTCTAATCAGACACCAATAATAATGATTGATGATGGGAGCTTTGGGAAGATCATGTGGGGTAAAACATTCACCATACCCCTTCCGGATTTAAACATCAATGATGTCAAGACTCGTATGGATTTACGAGCATCTAGATAGGTAGATAGGCAATTGCCCCTCAGAATACGTTCTTTGCCTTACATCATAATTTGGAGCTGTAAATACCAGGTAGGTACTGAGTAGTACGTGATATATAAAATAGAAAAGGCAGGTATAAACATTCCACATTTCTTTCTCAATCTCATAGTTTCTCTCCATCCCTTCATCAGCGTCTCTACTCAACTCACCATCACGCTCAAGTACTTCATGCGTTCCTCACTCGCCAGATCTCTACAAAAGATACCATCTACATCTACTTCTGCGAGAAAGATCACTCTTGGAAGTAAATTTACTACACCCGTTTCGTACTTTGCTACATCTTCTTTCACTACATCGACAGCAGGAGCAACAGCAAGAGTAATCTCTCATACTACACATACAAACTCCAATATGTCATCAGGAATTCCCGGTGCCGATGATGCCCGTAGAGGCTCAAACGAGTTGGGAAAGGGAAGTAGATTGTATAGCACGACTTCGGGCTCTGCACATGCGAGTTCTGGAAGTGTTGGCACAGAGGGATTCAGTGAGTTGGGAATTGAAAATACGAATGTTCATACGGCTCCCGGGGTGGAATTGAATCAGAAACAGAAGGTGGTTGTGGGAAGTGTTTTGGATGTATGAGTTTCCTTTTTCTCTCCCTGTTTTACTGCTTTTGGACTTTGGACTTGGCTTCTCACTTCCCTCCTTTCCCTTCCTTTACTTCCCGTTATTTTACGCAAAACCAAGAAACTGACATCCCTCAAGCTCTTCGCAGGTCTTCCCTCCCTCGAAAAACTATCTCTCTGGTCTGACAACGCCGTCTTCGCCGATCAAATCACCAATGCCGAAGGACGCAAACAATATTCTGCTCAATGGTTTGGATTAAAAACTATTTGTAACAAAATAGAACGTCTCGGACATGAGGTCACGAGTGCTGGAAATCCAATCGAGATGGATTTGAAGACAAAATATGTCTTGAAAGGGGGTATGGAACAGACTGTTGAGAGTAAGGTGAGTATCTGGACAGAGCAACAGGGTGGAGAGGGAAAGATTACAAAGGTTCAGGATGCGTGGAATGGGAATGTGCCTAGTGAGGGCTTTTTCGTCAAGGTGAGCTTATCTTTTTCTTGTGGTCAATGGTCGGGTTGGTGTAAAGTGTATGTTGCTAATGGTGATGATTTGTAGGCACTTCGAAACCTTAATAGTGTGGTTGTACCCGTTGTTGTCAGCGTGCCAAAAAATAACGCAGAGGATAAGAAGGGCAATCAATGAATGAAGAGAAGTGTGTGCGATTGAAAAAAATCGGGAAAGGACAGTACGCACGAACGAGGGTATTAGTTTATTGGTGTATGAGTGTATTATTACCTAGTTTCTTATTGCGTTATGGGATTTTGGGCTTACGAAATTACGAAATTGATGGGCAACACTAAAGTTATCTGAGTTTAAATCATAATAGGATTTTTGGTACAAACATCTCTCTTTAAACAGTGAAAAACCTAGAGGCTAAGCAGTGTTCAGAGAGCTCGCTCTCCGTGATCGAGAGAGAAGCTGGCTCGTGTCGAAATGTCATAGCAAGTAAGTATCTTCAAAGATAATTTTCACCCATCTCGTCTTTATCTACAACAGAAGCTGTGCATTAAATAGAAAATTGCAATCGTGGAATCAAATACTTTCACCTAGGTAGACATCGTTTCCCCCACACCCCACACCCCGCTCCCCGCTCCCCCATCACCACCCTCACGCACTACTCACAAACCAATTCGCCGCCACCGGCTCCCCCACCTTCTCCACCACCCCCTTTAGCGAAAAATTAAACCTCGCCTCCGTCGTCTCCTCATAATACGTCACATTCGCCGCTTCCTCGTCTGGAAAATTATTCTCCGGCTGTGGGAATAGATAGATTGCGTAGGTATGGTTTGTGGCGGCGCCGTATAGGCGGCGATGCTGTCGGGGGT
Organism: Botrytis sinoallii; assembly: GCF_014898435.1. Classification (NCBI taxonomy): domain Eukaryota; kingdom Fungi; phylum Ascomycota; class Leotiomycetes; order Helotiales; family Sclerotiniaceae; genus Botrytis; species Botrytis sinoallii. The sequence goes on along the minus strand of NW_024066034.1, from coordinate 2,190,678 downwards.
GTTGAGGAAAAGGGGGGGTTGGGAAGATGGGGAGGGAGATGGAGAGGGAGATCGAGGGGGGGTGCAATGGTGTAGTGGTGTAGTTTCCTTGCCGCCAGTGTAGGCGTGTGGTGGTGTTGGGGGCGAGACCGGGGGGAGGGTGGAGTAGTGTGAGGGGGTGGTTACGGAGGAGCATGTAGGTTTTTTTGGTGTGGGTGTGGGTGTTGGGGTTGGGGTTGGGGAGGGGAGTGGTGTGGTAGATGGAGGGTTGGGTGGTTATGTCTGGGGGGTTTGTGAGAGGGGGGTGGAAGGTGGAGGGTGGTTGTTTTGTTTTGTTTTGTTTTATTTGAGAAGGGATGGGATGGGATGAAATGAGTTAATAAGGAATCAAGAGAGCATACCAGAAAGACCTATCCATTTTCCAGGCGTAACCGATATATTTCCGAAAGCGCACCCAATATTCCGAGATATGATAGGCCAGCTCTCAGCTGGTGTTTGAGCGCTTGTGAGAGCTACACTGATTGTCGCTATACTCAGAGTTGAGAAACGCATTTTGTTTTCCTGTTTAGTTTTCCTGGCCAAAATGTTTCACGGTGCTAATTTGGGACTCGAAACAATGGACTTTGAAGGACATATTCTACCTAGGTGTGCGAGGAGGGAAATTTATATTTATATATTGATGTTTGTATGTATGTATGTATGTATGTATGTATGTATGTATGTATGTATGTATGTATGTATGTATGTATGTATGAGTGCCGAATCCCCCTTTCTGCGCTAAAATTCATGTACCGAGAATGCTGACGCAAGTTCAGCGACAAACGTGATCCACTGCATCTCTCACAAGGTCTGGATCTTCGTACCTCCCCAAACTTGTGCGCAAGCAAATGTTAAAACTTATCCTTCTATTTTATTTTTCTTGCGTGTAGCAAATTTCAGTCGGTTTCGATGTTAATGGTAAGTTGATATTGTAAATTAGACGCTGACGCGGCCCATTTGTCCACTCGGACTTTGAGATATTGTCCGATGTGATTGGAAGTCGAGAAATTTGAGAGAGATTTCGTTTGGGATTTGGGTTTGTGGTGGTAGCTTGGATTCGTGGGGTAGTAAGTATCGTTACAGATGGGAATTAGATTGAGATTGAGATGGAATGATTGCCATATGGAATCATGCTGGAAATATGACTGTATGAGTGGGTGGATGATGAGTACAATCGGTACTGGGGATCTAGCGGCTACTTACGATAGGTTACGTTATGCTGTGATTACCTACCAGATTGCCTTCTAAATGCATTTACTGATTGTTACTTATCAGCAGGTAGAGAAGTCTTAATTACATACCGGTAACTATGAATATTCGCCAGTTCTATCGGATGAAAGGGGTGGTGTGGCTATGGGAGAAGTTCGATGGGATGAGTGGGTACGTGTAGATGGGAATTCGATTCATTTGAAAGCTTCTTCATTGTAAGATGAGAATAACAAATTTCCAGCTATAAAGTTTTTAATCATGGGGAGAGAAATGTCTTTGTAAACTTCGTCAACGATAACACTGTCGGAGCGCCAGAAAATGGATTTCTTGTTGTCGTTTGCTGCACTTTGAGATGCGTCCTATTTGCATTACTTATATCTCTTTTCTCTGTATATCATTGACATTATATCACTACAAACGAATCTCGACAGCAGTAATATTTCACCATCAAAACAGATACACCACCAATTTCGCACTATATACATATCTCTATCTACAACAAACTTCACAACACCATGAAAGTATTCCTCGACTGGTATCCTCTATTCTAAAACGAATATGGAAATTCTCTATCTCGCACCTACCACTGAGATACCTATATACCTCCTTGTTCTGGAAAAATTGTTTCATTTCGTTGTACTTTTGCATATTCCTCTTAAAAATAAAATCTCTTTTATAGTTAGAGTAAGAAAGTCTAGAAAGGTAAGGAGGAATTTTTCGCTATAGAATCATACAAGGAGTTGATGGACGTGTTAGCGAGAGGACTAATTGATAGTATGACAAGCTATATTTCTTTGTTATGCGGTGAGCTTAGTGTGGTGTATTTTTTGGACTGTGTAGATGGTCACGGGAAGAGGGAATGTACGCTGGAGAACTGTAAGGGGTATGTAGGTACAATTTTGTATGCTAGATTGATGGGTAGAGATTTCTTGTTGTGGTGATGGAGTCTCTGTTTTTTGTTACTGATGTTGGAATACGATATCGTGTTGTCGATTTAGAACTTTCGTTGGTGTTGAGATTCTTATTTTGCTTTAATATATCTCGGGTTTTCGCATTGGATGTTTGAGTGATCATTATCTAGGAGTGTTTTCGATAGAAGACACTTCTGCCTCTGAGCGTTTTGATAGAAAGGGGAGCACAAAGTGCGACATATCTTGCAAAAATCATAACTGATTGGTGAACACAATTACTTGTAGGTGAAGAATTGTCTCAAAACGAGTATTGGGGAAGTGTACCTGGGGTAAATATTACGAATGATATTTGCAAATTGGCACTTTTCTATGCCATTAAGTCTAGAAATGCATCCTTCAAGCCATCAATTGACTCCCAGTATACTAGCAGACGCAGCTTTTTCTTGGCATATGAAAAGAGACACTCGATATTTTCTTTCGTGTCAATTGCTTGTCTACTCAGACAAAGAACATAGCAACCATCTCATCCCAATCCATCATAATTCTTTCGAATTACATTCAACAAAGAACACCTATACCTGTTCCGGCAACACTCGTCAAAATCAACAAGAAAATATTTCATAAAGAGCTCCAGATAATAAAATGTTATCCCTTGTCTGAAATCCATCACCAAAGTATGTCGACTCAACCCATCAATATCATATAAATGCCAATTGAACTCGACATTTTACGAGGAATCCGAAATCTCGCCGCTGCCATCGGAACTAGTGCAATACTACTTTTCATCTCCACCGTCATCATCAATATCATCACCATGTTTCCCAAAAGAGTCAATCCTGACAAGCGCAAAACGCGACCTTGGGAACCCACTCCCGCTGTTAGGATAGATGAATTGCCAGAAGCAGGACAAGAGATGATCAATCAAAGTAGACCCAAAAGAGTTAAAAGACATGAAACCAATGAGGGATTCGTGCTAGATTACAATCGTGATCGTCAAACTGCACAAAGATATAGGGGAAAGGGAAAAGCTTTTACTGGTGACGGAGAGATTGGGAGGAGGCAATTGGAGCCTCTTTCGAGATTGAGACCGACACCTCTTTCGTTATGGTCAGATAAAAGTAAGCCGCCTCAGCACCCGCCACCAGGAGGTCCATCTGGAGGTCCGTCGGGTCCTCCAGATCCTCCAGGCCCAGGTGCTGGAGGAGGAGGAGGGATAACACCCGCACCACCCGCACCACCTGCACCACCTGCACCACCTGCACCACCCGCACCACCTCCACAATCTGCACCGCCTGTAACTTCAGGCGTAACTTCCTCGGGGTCGACGAAACCAGACTCCGGTGGATTATCTCAGCCCTGGATATCGCCCAGTATAGACTTCTGGATACCATGGAAGAAGGGGAATATTGAATGGGCAAAGGCACTTGCCCGTGAAAGGCAACGCGATGTCGGTATCAGTGCTGATGAGCTTCTGAACTCATTGGAAGTATTGAGTCTGCCTATATTCTTTGATACTTTCCACAGAAAATTCATGACGCATCCAGGTTATAAAGACTGTCTATCCGGAGCTACTGGTCATCCTTACTGGATTTTCCAAAACATGAGGAGGGAATATTATGGCGAAAAATCTCTACCTTATCAAAAACCCTCTGAAGAAGAATTTTCTAGAGCCAGAATGGAAAGGACTACCAGGGAAGGACGAAAGGCTATAATTCAAAGGGCCCTCGTATCAATGAAACGCGCCCAGCAGCACGGCCAAGGAGTAAACCCGTCTACATCTAATACAAGCTCGCCTGCTCCGCCCAAAACTACAACATCGACTTCGGGCATAGGAGTCACAGCCACTGGGACTACGAATTTCGAAACTTGGTTTGCGGCGCTCAAAGCCAAACCCCCACCAGTCGGGCCCACACCTGGGATTACTACGACATCCAAACCAGGATCGAAACCCCCACCAGTCGGGCCCACATCTGGGAGTACTACGACAGGATTTCCAGTTCAGGATGAGCAAGAAGTTGCAGATTATATCAAAAATATGACAACTGGGCTGATCACGGGTGTATCGAGTCAAGCAGATCCCAAAACTACAACTGCACCGGTCGCCATTAATCCGCTCGCAACCGCCCCTAGGCCTCCTCAAACATCCAAGCCAGCGGTATCTGCCCCAGCGACCCCGGCTACAACTGCACCGGTCGTCATTAATCCGTTCACAACCGCCCCTAGGCCTCCTCAAACATCTAAGCCAGCGGTACCTGCTCCAGGTACCCCGGCTACATCGGGTGGAGGGCTTTCCGGAAGAATGCAAGATAAAATAGGAGGTTTAATACGTCGTCGTATCGATCCGTTCACTGATGCTACTACTATTGCTGAAGTACGGATGGTTTTCGGTCCGCCAAATGATCTCGTCGTTCTTCCTCCCACAATCAAGCAAAATATTCCATTTCACTACGTTTCAGATTTACATCTTGAACAGACGAGCTATGAAAATTTTGACTTTAAACCTCGTGCTCCATATTTGATCCTCGCCGGCGACATAGGGAATACTGGTGCACGAAGTGAGACTGATTATCGGAAATTTTTAGCTAGAATGTGCGCCAAACCAGAACTCCAACGAGTTTTTCTCGTAGCTGGAAACAGAGACTTCTGGCCAGCGAATAGTTGTACAGTGGAAGGGACAATAAAGATGCTTAGAGGCTTTGCAAGGCATCCAGATACATTAGGAAAACTGGTGTTCTTGGAGAACGACCGCTATGTCATTCACGGGAAGGAAGGCAAGGTTGTGATACTAGGCTGTACGTTGTGGACTGAAAGACTGAGAGGCGGAGGTCGTGAGCCTAGTGATCAAACTAACAAGCAAAGAACTGAGAGGCATTTCGCATCTTGCGAATGGATTAGGCAGGAAACAAAGAAAATTAGAGACGATCCCAAGGAAGTTGAAACGCGCATACTTATCATAACGCACATGCCACCTTCTAAGAGCGGAACTTCGCCTCCTGAACAGACAGCAAAGAAGCTTCGTGACTTCAATAGTGGAGCCAGCCATGGTAGTGATGTTATTGATGGCTGTAAGGGACATGGCTATGATCATAGTTCGATTAGAACTACAATGCCTCTCTTGGACTGGAGAGACGTTTGGATTTGGGGCCATACACATTGGAATGAGCCGCATCACGGGAAAAGAAGGCATGGTGGAATGAGGTTCGAATCTAACCAAAGGGGAAATGCTAAAGGGAACCCCGTTAGCTATCACCCAAAACCACCAGGTGCTTTTAGACCAGAAAAAATCATTCTGGTTTGATTATGGCAAGGATTTTTCTTTCTAGATACTGTATTTTTTGAAGAGTTTTAGGCAGTACTTTGTACATAACGTTTGACAAATGTATCCATTATTTTTCAGATTGTTCAAGCGTATCATTTAACCATCATGGAGATGTACTTATCATCTTGTTCTCTGAGCGTAGACCACCGAGAAGATCATAATCACTGGCATTATGAATTATCGCATTGTTCGTTTTCAAAGATCAACAAACTCAACAAACTCAACTAAAGATTGTGGTATCCCATGCTTGACCTTTTGAGTGTTGTAACAACAAATTCTTTGGAAGTGTAGATTTCGCTGCTGACTTGCAATCGCTCTTTCCTTAGTAAATGAAGACCTGTTGCAAGCTTGGCACTTGGTATTTTGTTACCTGAAAATGGTGTTTGATAAAACGAGAACAAAAAAACAGCATCTTGTTCAAGACAGTCAACATGGCCATGATTACAACAGCCCCCAATCCAATACCCATAACTTAGCATGATTGCTTTGCATATACTGCGAACGAGGTCATTATGCATAGGTGGTGTGTTGTGTCGTTGGTGGTGGTGCACAACATTGAGACATGCTTGTTTGCTGCTTCATGCATACCTGAATCCTAGATAGGTACACGACAGGATGCTTCTATGATCTATTGTTTAGATGCGTATCGTATCCGTAAGGTGTGGCACATAGAGGAAGAAATAGACGATTAGTTTGATAGATATTCTTCAATCAAGTCCCAAAACATCTTTCCTGGATGTTTCTCTCTCTTTTTCTGGATATCACATACTGTTCCTTAATCCGTCACTCAGTGCCAACCGATTTTAGATTTCTTCACCAAGGCTACTAATTCAAGCTCAAGATTTCAGGTGCCATGAAGCATTTCAAGATCCATACGTTGACACCGATTAATCAATGTCAAATACGGTCCTGATTCGATCTGGATATGTCAAATGCCACAAAACCCCTTGTCCTCAACCATAAGAAACAAGCCAGGATACTCCATAAGTTTTGATTTGATCGACGAACTGTATGTAAATCAAACCTTGTGCCAGGGGTATTTGAGGAAAAGAAAGAGGAAATCTAGACATGTGGAAGTCCAGATAATTGATCGTTCATTCGAGGTGTCAATATTGGATAAAGGAAGAAGAGGTTGGTGGTTCAACAACATCGGATTAATATTTCAAAATTTCTCCGACCAACGCCAAGGAACTGGTTTCGGGTGTGACATTTGACTACCTAGTTAGTCTCACAACATCCGAGAATGAGCATAGGAAAGATCTTTCATGACAACTATTTCATGCTTTTCGTTGCATCATGATGGTATGCCTCAACATATCGGGGCGGTATGACATGAGAAATGGTCATCTGGAGAAGAGAAAAGTCGTATTCGATTCAAACGAAAGGTTTAATGTAGGATTCACATACTTGATGCCCAGACTTCTCGGCCTGTGTTCCGGTAATATATGGGCGTAGTCTTACCCGATTGAATTTCTTTTTCTACAGAAACCAAGAGATGGGAAGCATGCATGACATCCGATTTGTCAAAAAACCGTTTATACAGGTGGTTTTGTTTTCCCTAAACCTCGGCACTCTTACTCAATGGGCATTTCTATTACATTGAGAAACGTTCCATTTCGGATATGTTCCAGAATTCCTTGTTCTTGATCATGGAGAATCCTTCAAATTGCAGCTCGGGTATGCACAAGTTCGAATGCCTATAACCTACATATTCAGCTCAAAAGATGCTAGAAATGGGATGAAATTGCGAAGATACCAATGAGGAGACGGCTCGTCTACCACATTTTGACAGCGTTCCTGACATCAGCTGTGCCAAGATTATGCTAATTACTCCACTGATGTATACCATGCGCCAATCAATATATTTGAACGTTTAGTGCAACCTCGGTGTCGTGATCGTATAAGCTACGGCGTTGAAGCCACACGGTTGCCAGGATTTTGAATGGCAATCATTGCAAGAATAGTTTCTCGAGTGCTGTAAAGCTGCACGTTGAAAATGTCATTCACATATGGCTTGCTCAAAAATACCGCAAATTCCAAAATCAGCGCATGGAAGTGATTCTAGGCCAAGGAGCCGCTATTCCATGCGTTCATTGCCTTGATGTTACGTTCAAGCCTGCTCTCCTCGATGGCATTAGTTGATCCTCGTCTTTTGTCGAGGCTATTACACATAGGTCTTACCTCTATACGAGGCTGAGTTTACAGCGAAATGTGTTTATTGAGGTACAGTAAAATCGTTGCGAGGATCTTCTGTATACAACAGGAGATGATTGGCGATTCACTCGTGTTTTTGCTTCAACAATAATTCGCTTATTGATTCGTACTTCCATAATATATAAGAGTATCTTGAGCTCATGATAATCTTCCCACTCTACTCTTCTTTGCATTCACCTTCATTATCAGGCCACTTCTTAGACTCTAGCATATTGTTGGAGACTACAATTTCTATCAACACAATATACAGATTCTTTGAAGCTCAACATGGTACCAAGTCTCATCAGAAGGCTCGGGGCCTTATCATTACTACTCAGCTCTATCATAGCTTCCCCGCTATCTAAGCCCGAGTATTTGAAATCTCGAGCAGGTACACTTGCTATCACAGGTGTTCAAGATGGTGGTTTACAGCCCCGTCTTGAGATTCGATCACTTGCCGCTGACTCTACTCAATGGAACTTATTTTTGTTAGCTATGATAGCATATCAAGGTACCGATCAGAGTGAATTGTCGTCTTTCTACCAAATTGCAGGTACGCTACGATAAAACTACTCTAGTGATGAATGACCTTCAGACTAATGATTTTCAGGTATTCACGGTTACCCCTTGAAGCCCTGGGACGGAGTTCAAGCTGTAGGAGCTGGAACCAGTGGGTATTGTACTCATGGATCCAATCTTTTTGGTCCTTGGCATAGACCCTACCTTGCATTACACGAGCAACAAGTACATGCCTGGGGTGTCAAAATTGCGCAAGAATTCACCGGTAGCAACTCAGAAGCATATCATCAGGCATCTCTGGCTCTCAGAATGCCATATTGGGACTGGGCTGCCAACCCTGCAAATAATGGACCCATCCTCCCTAATGTCTTAAGTAACCCAACCGCTTTTGTTACGTATCCCAATGGTAGTACTGCAACAGTGCCCAATCCATTGTTCTCTTACAGCTTTCATCCCTTGATACCAAGCGATCTTCGAGTAAGTAAAAAGTCGCTGATATAATGGTACTTTATTGATTCAAATAGAATTCTGCTCCATTCAACACGTGGAAAAACACACTTCGGTGGCCAACATCAAACAATGCCGACGCCACAAGTCAAAATAACCTCGCGGAAGAGCAATTTGAGGCCAACTTACCAAATTTCAGAACACAAATCATGACTCTCTTTGCAAATTGGCAAGTAAGTTCGCTCAAAAATCTACTTTTTGAGGCCATGAGGCCATTCAACTCTAGTTGATCAACGCTGATAATTCACTGCAGCCATATAACCGATTCAGCAACAAGGGATCCGGTAGCTCTGGCTTCGGCAACATTGGTAAGTTCGGTTTATGGCGGAATTCCGTTTGGCATTGGTTACTAATTAGTCGATAGAATCGATTCATGATACTGTTCATACGTTGACCGGAGGCTTTATCTTTTCTGGTCACATGTTAGTTTGTTCCTCAGAACACCTCATTCTCTTAGCCATTTTACGATCTTTCTTCTCTATATAGAACCCCTTGGGGGCAACGATATTCAGTGGTAATACTGACTGAAATAAACCACACAGGTCCATTGTTCCAGTCGCTGCATTCGATCCAATCTTCTGGTTTCACCATGCAAATATCGACAGATTAATTGCCCTTTGGCAAGCTGTATATCCCAATACATATGTCGAACCAACACAGCAGAGAGCAGGCACATTCACCATTCAAATGGGCTCTACTCAAGATCAAAACTCTCGTAAGTCCCTGTATAATTCCATCACAGTATTCACATACTAATACAGCGAAGCTTTGACTCCATTCCATCGAGATACGAGTGGCAACTTCTTCTCCTCCGCCGATGTGCGCAACGTCGAAAGGCTTGGCTATTCCTACCCTGAGATCATCAATCATCCCGACAACACTACTCTCCAACGAAACATTGCTGCACTTTATACCAGTCCCCCAGCCAGCTTCAAGAAACGACAAGTAGCCACCACAACCTCACTTCTACGCGACTACCTAGTGAAGATTGATTTACCGTGGACAGCTCTCAACGGTACTTACAGTGTCGGAGTGTTTCTCGGCAAGAGCTCTGCCAAACCTGATGAGTGGGCGAAAGATCCCGCATACGTTGGTATGCACGCTACACTTGGGACACAGAGCATGACACCCAATGATGTTATCGCCTCAAGCAATGTGCATCTCACCGATGCTCTCATCAAAAAGCATGATGAAGGTGTTCTGCCAGATCTCAATGAAGATACTATTATTAATTATTTGACTGCTAATCTAGAGTGGAAGGCTCAACAAGACGGCATTGAGATTGATATTAGTACCCTGGCTGGTGCGGTGGTGACAACAGAGTCAATCGAGGTTGCTGCCCCTGATGCTTTGGGTACTTTTTCGAATTATAAGTGGGTAGGAGATTTCAAGAGCTACCCGGGTGTGTTTGATGCCCTTGGGATTTAATGAGTCAATTCAGGGAATGATGGCGGGTTATTTTGCTTTTGTCAAAAAGTTTTAGGGGTCTATGGGGGTTCATATCACTTAACGGGAGGTCTGTCTTGCTTTTAAAATTACTATTGCTATATGAAAAAGCAAAAAAAAAAATCTTGACATGTGTCAAAACTGAGTAAAAACAGATAGTTGCGACTTCTTGAGTAAATTTGGTCAAGTTCTGGAATATATCTATTTAAAACATGACTATTGGTCTTGTGTTAGTAGTAGTCAGTTGTTGAACGTCTCTTCTTCCTGTATCCACTGCCTATCTGCGTACGAACGTCTGTCTCTCTCCCTCCCCTTTTATAAAAGGGGAAGAACAAAAATGACAAATGACAAAAGAAAAAAGGCCAAAAAGCAAGATCAATGGGCGTTGCCCGGGATTGAACCGGGGACCTCTTACATGGAGAATCAATCGGTGAAGACTGATATATCCCTAAGCAAGAATTATACCACTAAACCACAACACCAAACCATTCGTTCTTGTTGAGTCTGCAGCTGACAAGATAAATTATATTACTATTGCTATTAGTGCTCCGCCGACTCAATTTTCTGTGTCAATGTTTCCTTTGTAGTGGAGCAGAGTTCTAGTGGAACTAGGTAACTAGGCACGTGTGGTAGGCTAAGCCTCACAAGAAATCAGTTCATTGGTGCATATAAATTATGCCTGTTTCTTCCGGCATATATTCGGGTAAATACTGGATGGTTGTACTCCCTCATTCGCAACTTCATGATTGGGGCCATTTTGCAACACCACATTTCGAAAATAACTACAGTACAACTGTCACCACATCCGAACCACTTATATTCATTGAAGATATCCCTGTCTTTATTATTGGAGCGCAAGGATATTTCCATCGTTGTACTTCATAAAGTCTGCAAATCATACGTGAATGCCATTGCCGGTGCGGAGTATGCATTCAGGCTATATATCCGTCCCACTCTACACTCTGCCTCCAAAGTTGGGAGAATTCACCCATTATGTATTGGGAAATTTTGCGGAATTACGTCTTCAATGAACAGGTAATGTGAACTCAAAAAGATAAGTATAAGGATACAATGGTGCTACTTTGTGGGAACGTTTCATTGCTTGTATATTGCTTGTATATTTGTTTCGTGGTTATTTGAAGTACACACCACCAATATTTCATTATGTTGATATACTTCAATTTATTTCTTATTGCTGTGTGGTGGATACAAGGTATATCTGCTTTAAAAATCGGAAGCATCCAGAATGCCCGTATCAAGGTGCACAAAAGAGAAGTTCTACAAGATTTGGTCAGTAGTTTGCACTGCAAATTCCAAAGTAAGAATTTTAATCCGTAATATGCGTACAGGTGTCTTGGGATGAACACTCGATTCTCGTTCGTGGTGAACGTATTATGATATATTCCGGTGAAGTCCATCCATTCCGTATTCCATCTCCAGGATTATGGCTCGATGTTTTTCAAAAAATCAAAGCCATGGGCTTCACTGGTGTATCGTTCTATACATATTGGGGATTACTTGAAGGCAACCCTGGGCAAGTAATAACAGATGGAGTATTCAGCCTTGATGAGTTTTTCGATGCTGCTACGCAAGCCGGAATTTACTTGATTGCTCGTCCTGGTCCATACATCAATGCAGAAACAGCAGCTGGGGGAATACCAGGCTGGGTACTGAGAATCAAAGGAGTCATAAGATCCACTGATCAGGATTATCTTGATTCCACTCAAAACTATGCTTCTACGATTGGCAAAATTCTAGCTAAAGCACAAATCACAAATGGCGGCCCGGTTATCATGGTCCAACCTGAGAATGAATTCGCGTCATGGCCTGGTGTTACTAACTTTCCGAGTCAAATGAATAAAGATTATATGGCATTTGTGGAACAACAGCTCTTGGATGCAGGTGTTGTAGTTCCTTTTGTTGTGAATGACAATTTGAATATTGGGAATTTTGCACCAGGAAGTGGGCTCGGAGAGGTAGATCTTTATGGAATTGATGCTTATCCTATGCGTTATGATTGTGGCGATCCATATATTTGGCCAACTTACAGATTCCCGAAGACTTGGGAGATCAGCCATGCGAATTACAGTCCATCGACACCCTTTACAATCGGTGAATTCCAGGGTGGAGGTGGAGATGGATGGTAGGCTCTGCAAAATAATTCAACGTACTGACCGCTAATATATAATTCAGGGGTGGCGTTGGAGAAGATCGATGCGCGATTCTCACCAACAATGATGCGATCAAAGTGCAATTCAAGAATACTTACAGCTTTAGAGTTGCAATATTCAATGTCTACATGGTAAGATCCATAGCGTCTTATTGAGTTCTCCGCTTTGATTAACCAAGCTTTGAAAGATATACGTGGTACCAACTGGGGAAATCTTGGGTACCATGGAGGATACACCTCCTATGATTACGGAGCATCAATTACCGAAGATCGTCAGGTCTGGCGCGAAAAGTACAGTGAAATGAAATTGGAAGCAAACTTCTTGAAAGCATCCGCTGCTTACTTGACAGCTACGGCTGGACATGGTGAAAATGGTACTTTTGGAGTTCCGGCTGAAATTGCTGTAACCCCATTGTTTGGCGCTATCAAAAATGGCACTAGAACCAATTTTTACGTGGTCCGGCATGCAGATTTCACGTCCCTCACAAGGACATTGTATAAGTTTACAGTTACTACATCTCATGGCAACATTACAATACCTCAGCTTGGTGGATCGTTGGTCATGAATGGTCGAGACTCCAAGATACACGTCACAGATTATGATATAGGAGGAATAAACATGATCTATTCGTCAGCCGAGGTTTTCTCATGGGCCAAGGATCACAATAATGGAAGAGCCTTGATTCTCTATGGTGGAGATAAAGATAATAGCGAAGCTGCTTTTCCAGTCTCTCTTGGTGTGCCTGACGTTGTAGAAGGCCACGGGGTTGATATTCGAAAACTTGGTGGAGCTTGGGTACTTCAATGGACTGTAAATCAAGAGAGACGAGTTGTCCAAATCGGAAAGTTAAAGATTTATTTATTGTGGCGAAATGAAGCATACAATTATTGGTCTCTGGAGCTGGAAGCACCGGCACCAATCGGCAACCATACATCTCCATCGAAATCATCGATTATCGTCAATGGTGGCTACCTCTTACGAACAGCTAGTATTGAAGGAAAACAACTTAAACTTACGGGGGACATCAATGCGACGACTAACTTTGAAGTTATCTCCACACCTACTGAAGTGACTTCACTTCTTCTCAATGGCAAACTACTCCAAAGCGGAAAGGCAAAGAACGGAAATCTCCAAGCTCACATATCATATTCCCCTCCATCCATTAGTCTTCCCAATTTCTCAACTCAACAATGGCACTACATCGATTCCCTCCCCGAACTTCAACCTCACTACGATGATTCTCTCTGGACACCATTAGACCACACAACCACAAACAACACCTTGAATCTCACAACTCCCACGTCAATGTACGCCAGCGATTATGGTTATCACACCGGTTCCCTCATTTATCGCGGTCATTTTCTCTCCACCGGCAATGAAACCACATTTTTTATCAACACAACGGGTGGCGCCGGGTTTGCTCATTCCGCCTGGCTCAATTCTACTTTTCTAGGCTCCTGGGTCGGCAGTGGTGGGAATCAAACATATGCTCAAACATTCCCACTTCCTTCCCTGAAGTCTGGAAATCCTTACGTCTTCACAGTATTAATAGATCACATGGGTCAAGATGAGGAAGCCCCGGGAACTGACGCTATTAAATTTCCTCGTGGATTCCTCGATTACTCTCTCTCTTCACATCCTCAAACCGACATTACCTGGAAATTGACTGGAAACCTAGGTGGAGAACAGTTCATCGATAAAACACGAGGGCCTCGAAACGAAGGAGCGATGTTCGCAGAGAGACAAGGATACCATCTACCAAATCCGCCAAGTGATGCGTTGGAAGTAAGAAATCCAGTCAGCGACGGAATAGACAGCGCTGGAGTGGGATTTTTTACTACGAGGTTTGAATTAAATATTCCAGAAGGGTGGGATGTGCCGCTTGGATTCGTTTTTAATGGGACGGGGACGGGGACGGCTGGCAATTATAGAGCTCAGCTTTTTGTTAATGGGTGGCAATTTGGAAAATATGGTATGCATCTTCCTTATTTTCTCCTGTTTCCTTTCATATTTATCTTCTCCTCCCACTTTTCGCTTCCGCATCTTTTCCCCCGCCTTTCATGTCATCATCCTAACCCCCACCTATAGTAAATAACCTAGGCCCGCAAACACGCTTCCCGGTTCCTGAAGGAATCCTTAATCACCAGGGAAAAAACACGGTAGCATTGACTCTCTGGTCTTTGGATAGTGAAGGAGCGAGTATTGGTAGATTTGAATTGGTTTCTAATGCAACTATTTGGAGTGGATATCGAAAGCCGAATTTAGTCGAGGGGAGTGGTTGGAGTAGGAGAGAGGGGTATTAGAGAGGAAGGGGAGAGGACTGAGTGGAGTAGGCTGTGTCTAGAACATTACTCTAGGTAAATAGAGGACTTTTGGTTCTGATATCGAGCTCTCGTGTACTGGGTCAATTGCGAACAATGGAAGTTCATTGCATATATAAACTGCACGACATTGAGCAATCCTTATCTCATATCACTTTCTAGCATCACAAGTGTTTGTCCCATGTATTAGTCACTCCTATTCAATACAAGCTATATAGTTAAACTCACACAAGACTCAACAATAACTAAACTAATCCGATTCATGCACGTCCATGTTAAAACGAGAAAGGAAAATAGGGGACATAAATCAACGGTTTTGAAATCAATCACCTAAATAGCATTCACACCGTTTCTTCTTGCTCCAAACTCACACATACTTTCTCTGTCTATCGTGACTGGAGTTGAGATTTGTTCCGGAGAGAATGCTGGAATATTAGTAGCTATCGAATTTGATATTTACAGATCTCGTCCCGCGATCTTCCGGGAAGATTTGCTCGAATGTAAGTAGCAACGAGGGAAAATGATATATTATTTCAGCGAAGAAGAAATTTGTTAGGAAAAAGATCTATCGTCATGCAGGATACTTCACTCGTCATTTCTATGTATATTTCAGTGCGGGATTTGGAGTGTTTCTATCACTGTGATGTTGAGACTGAGCATCATCACATAAATCCCTATCCTGACTTTAAAATTCCAGTACTGATATAGCTCGTGTGTACGTTACGTCTAACAGCGAGTATTTCAATAATTACGAATCCATAGAGAGGTATATGAGGAGGTATAATTCCATCGATGAGAGCTTGAGTATAATAAATCAAGAAATAATGTTAGGTTACTGTTCAGTGCTTCGGTGGATTACGATATTGATGCTCATGGAATAGTGGGAAAGAGTATAATGATTGCCCGCAACATAATTTAAGCATTGATACAATTATTCGTTGACAAAATACAGACAATGACAAGACAGCTCAATAACAGCCACTATCTTTTCCTGAGTCCGACTTCTGAATTATCTCCAAATTTTTCATTCTTCCGACTGATCCTGATAAATCAATTCTCCCTTGCCCTCCAAACGTAAGGTGTGTGTCCATCCCTACACTCGCAACTCGCGCGTACGCGAATGATCCAGGGGCTCACAACTTGGCATTTCAATGAAACGCATGGGATATTGAATCAGTGCCTACGAGGAGAATTCAATAGTAAGGAAATATACCTCTCCTAAGGTGCCCTTGAGATTTCATCTCCGACAAAATATGTGCTGCTGACCGAACATTATATCCATGACCTGGAAAATAGATGGGATGATAGGCTTTTATGAATTCCAGGCAAGCCACGGTAAGCTCCGCATATAATGATACACCGTTCGTTATATTTCGACAACATGCGACACGGAAACAATAATGAGACACCGGTACCCACCCACGGTAAGAGGAAAATTACGACCGGATGTCCATAGAGAAGATCCCTCAACACCAAAATAATGGTCATTGGAAAACGCCTCATGTATCCATTTACCATTCCATCGGCATCCATTTATACGTGTGTACCACTTGGACTCGTATCGCCATGCAAAGAAGGGAAAGTTTTTGAGGAATTATCAAGGGCGAACGGGTAGCGTGGTTCCACAACACTTTTCCGTCCAACATACACTTATGCCAAAAGGAAATGAAGTTGCGAATAAAAGTGGGAAAATGGAATGGAAAGGGTAGGCCGTTATGCAACAATAACATCGAAGCAGGTGCGAAGATTTCCAGGGCTACGGAACTGGGTCGCGGGTTTGTACTGCTGTATTACTGAATTGGAGAAGGTATCTGGTGCACAGAATATGCAGGTTACCGGATCCATTTGTTCAGTCGGAAGAGGGGTCAAAATGGTAACGGAAGTGCCTCCGTGTTTTCTAGCCAAGATCGATGGCCTCTAACAATTATGAAATTCAGAATCAGAATCCAACTTGAATCCCGACAGTGAGAAAACTTCTCCAGACGGGGAGCATGAATATGAATACCGCTTCGTGTTTTTGATATTGGGCGCGCAGATGACAATCATTTGAAGATCTCACTTTATTGTGATAGGGATCATCCATCACAACTATCGGTAAGTGCTGAAGAATTATAATTTGTCTGGGGAAGGAACAAACAAGGTGTGACTGATTGGAATATGTATCAGCCCGAAGGATTTTCACAGCGTTCAAGCAATGGGCTCGTCATGTGAGACTATTTTCATCTCCATTATTCGGGATAACAAGGATAGTAAGCAATCTTCAAGCCTCAAATGCATTCTTGTTTAATTTCGAAATATGGTCTGAATCATGATCATCGGTCAAGAAGGCCGCCTTAAGCAATCCCTAGATGTGAATCATTAACTGCCTGTGGCTTGTGGACTAAGCGTGTACCTGGAAGTTTCTGAGGCTCTATCCACCTGGATCTAATGGGATTTCTGACCTGTCATTTTTTGAATCTAGTATACCTTGCTTGCATCAACTTTATGCAGAAAGGAATGAATCGTTTATTCACCCAGCGAAGTGATAATGTATATTTGGAAACACAACCTTGGAAAGTATGAATTATATCGTAGGCAGCAGAATAGAAAGAGGATGATATCAGAATGAGAACGATGAGAAGGAAGCAGAACATGCATAGGATACGGACCGCTCTTTGGAAGGCAGAAGGAAAGCTAGGGTGTCTGGATTTCTTGGACTTTGTGCGACGTCGCTAATGTAGGTCAGAGTTGCCGGCAGGATGAAGATTGCTGGTTCCATGACTTGGCTGTGGCTCTTCTTCTTCCTTTCGCTGGTATCTTCAGCATACCATGAAAGTATCGTAACAGTAAATAATACAGTGATATCATGCAGGTGAGCAGTTCGAGGCAAAGATCAACATGAATAGCTTCATCCCTCGAGCATGCCCATCAAAACCTAGAAGGTAAATCCCAATCCCGGGCGCTCACCGTAGTGGCCCTGTTGATCTTGTGCTAATCATGATCTTCCAGATCGTGCTCTATTAATCATCATAATTCATCGCGAAAATTGATTGATGTGCATGAAAGACCCATGGAGACTTCATGGGTCTGTATGTCCGGTATTTTCGGTAGATGTTATTCCATTTTCCTTTCTCAGAATTTGGGAATGGAGATCAAAATCTTGTGAACACAACATAATGCAGGTACGAACATAATGAGCGACCTGCAGATACTGAAGGTAAAATAATGAGGCCGACCGACCGTATCAGTCAACATTAAACAAATCAAAACATTTTGATGACAGCCATGAACGAAGCATGTTTGAATACAGTAATCAATCTCACAACAACTCACCTAGAAACCAAGGACAAACTTGGTATAGCCGTGCCGCTCGTGTTGATATTCACGACTCGGCCTCCAATCAGCTCTAGCCATAATTTTTCCATCCATCGGATCCTACCCATTTCCTTCGACTAATACCAACTCCCGAAATTTCGGTGATAAACAAAAGTTACGCGCGATGATAGTCATCAAGATCTTCTGATAGGTTGTATACCACCATACCTTTGCAGATACATAGGTACAGATGATATGTTCGCATATACTTACAATGGCGATATGGAAAGGCGCAGGTAGCATTACCGTATGATAACCTACCTACCTGTTACTTTGGTACGAACGACTCTTGTACCTGCATGTCCCCCAACAGAAAGTCCCCCAACTCCTCCCCCCTTTCTCCCTGCATTTTCCACTGCCAATAATGGCCCCCGACCTTCCACGTGGCCGCTCAGACTCCTTTGTGTGAAGGCTTTCTCGGCTTTCTCTGTGTCCTTTCCCAGCTTCATAATTTATATGACTTCCTCGGCTTGTGTTTTGCATCTCGTACAATTTATGGAGAAGGAGGGAAGTACATGGGATTAATCATTGAATGGACCCCACCCACCATTCTTATTACATCGCTTTGGCCTCCACGCTTAACTTTGGGGAGATTACAGATGATCAGACGCGCAACAGGATAATGATGAAATTTTCTGAATACTTTAATCTCATTAGAGACCATGAGAGAGATATATTGCGTTGCCATCGCCGTCGCCATCGGTGTTAACGGTATTGCAAAAAGATTGTTGTACCCTAGGTCTAGAGCCTACGACAGACACTTGAGGGTTAAAGCGTTTAGCATAATTTTGAAACCAGTTATGCTCGTCTGCGTTGGTCGTTTTTGGTCCCTTGGTCCCTTGGATTAAAATATGTCTTAAAAGGCTACGGAAGAACGGAATTATCCTTTCTTCCTTTCCCCAGTTCAACAAACCCCTGAACCACGAGGTTTGGTCGGCGAACATGCTGTTGATTCATTCCTGGGTTTGCATTTCTTTTTGCCCAATCAGGCACCCTAAAAACATATCCTCCCATATTCGAATCATAGAATGAACCTGTGAACCCATAGAGAGCTGGGGGATATCTTCATCGCCCCATTATGAGCCGTGTTCAAGAGGCCGCTCATATAAAAATCTACAGCAATATCAAAAAGTTCCTTTTGTTTTCGCAATCCATAATCCCCGTTGCCACGATGGTTCTCCATTGCAATCTGCGTCTTGCAGGGTTGACTGATAAATCGAATACATCAAGATTCAAGATTGATTTTCGACGAGGGATATGCGGGAATCAAGGATCAAGCATCATTAGAGACATTTAAGAACATGACCCTCGAAAAGGAACCTTTCAAAGTATTCTTGCCCAGCGGCAATACTCAACTCCAGATAAAACAAATGAAATCTTTTTGCTAAGTAGTACATACGGAATACCAAACATAGAGATCACGGCAACTACGGATCAGACAGCGGACCGAAGTTCTACTTCTATACACCCCAGTCGTACATACACCAATTAAACTCATCAGAGCAACGGATGTCACAAGTTACAACTCCTCGCAAACTCGCTTCCCCCTCTTGGGGACTTCACTATTCCTTATTCAGGGACACGACCGTATGAATCCCCCTTGTACATTATTTTCCTCTTCGCACCTACTTGCATAAAAATTCCATCGCGCGCGCCAGCACGAGGCCAACTCCGAACCAGTCCGACAGTCGAAAAAAATGATTGTGTGTGAACCGTGATGAAAAGAGCCAGCGAGTAATGAGCAAGAAAGGAGATTAAAGAACAAGCCTACGTGCGGCAGCAACGTTGATATCCCAAGTCAGACTCAGACACCAACCAACTGTTATTTTGAAAGACAAGTACTGTTCCGTACCCGCCTCTGCACTGCAATGCGAAGGGAAAGCGTTATGCTTACTTGAAATTGTCCGAAGGTTGATGGCATACTAATACGCCGATTCTATCGTCTAAATGTCGGTCGCAACGTAGAAAAAGCAAAGCGAAAGCGATACTAAGAAAGAAAGACTAGAAGCGCCCATCACAGAAAGACAGCGTACAGTATTAACGCTAAGGAATTCAGTGTGGTAACAAAGGTCAAAGGTATATCTCCTCCACGTTACGATCATGATAATGAACTTTTGCTACCCCATTTCCCAATCCGGCTTTTCTACGCGACTTTTGGGGTCCAGCTGAATTGCAAATTCCTGGGAAAAGTGCGATACCTCCAATCGAATTTTCAAAGACGCATGTATTGTTCTGACGTATTATGTTATTTATACTATAGTTTGTTTTAATTCTTTTGTATATCTTGCATTCTTTTTTTTTATCATGAAAACGATGAAGTAAGTGCAGACGTATATCCTAATTTCGGCTTCTCCCACATAGAAAGCCACATGACGATCACCTGGAAATCAAAGAGGCTGGAATACTGTAGTCTGTAGCCCCCTTAAAGGAAGAGGTACAGGACCTTTCTAGAGCTCCTGTGGGCACCCTACCACCCTGACTCTGGTGCTGGCGCTGGACTCTCGTGGCATTCGAGGATGTTCAGAATAGTTCCCGTTGAAAATGCGGCGAAGCGAAAGCGTAAGATTCTTAATTGCACATCTTATTAAGGGTAGAATTATCCAAGTTAAGTTCGTGATTTGCGTGATTAGGGAGAGTTTTCTGGGAATACGTCCCATTGGTCGTGTCTTATCAGGGAGATGCAAAGGAAAATATCTTCGTGTTTTTTGTCATCTTCTCCGGGCTCGGGTTATAGAAAAATGTTTTGATTGTTCGTGCTTCTGTCCCGCGAAGGAGGGGGTTGGGTTGAATGTGGTGGTTCGCTGAGTATCGCTCTTCCCCGTACGAATTGGAATTGATAAAACGGCTTTCATGTTCAGTTGTTAAAAGCTTACAGGTAGACTACTGCACATACTAGTTGTCCTGACAAATCGCCTTTCAACAACATATTTCAGCCAGGATTTGAACTATGATACGTTAACAAACCTTTTTTTCTCTCAGGTGAAAATAACATTCTCAGAATGCTACGCTCAGACAGCACAAATTCTCCAAGTTATCCTGTGAGCCTGCACATTTCAGCAGTGTGGTAGACCTTTTTGTCTGTTGGCTTGCATATGCATAGTGGGGACCGAAAATAGCTCTCGCTGTACAACCTTGTAACTTTTTATGCTATCTTCAAGGGTAGTTATGACTGCTCCGTGATGGCAGTGCAAAACAGCAAGTTTCATGCTGCTTTTATTTTTCATGTGTTAGGCTCAGGAACCGTCTATTAGCTACGGAAGCACCTTTGGCAGTGGTAAGCTGGCACCAATTTCTGGGGATCTTGGATAGGAAGATTGGATGAACGAATACGATAGCTGACGGGTGATCAGCACAATACTTGACGGCATGATATCATATTCGCCAATTTATCACGATCAGATTTCCATCCCATCTCATCTCTTTACCAGAGAAAAGGATTGATCTTCTGGTCATTATCGTAACTGTACGTGGGGAAGAAATGGGGAAATAAAATTGAGTTGGACTTTTAGTACTTCTAGGAAACCCTCATCTGATAATGACCACCAATCATCAAGGGTACCTCTCTTCTCAAGGCTTCACACATCCTTATTCTCCTAAGCACTTGAATTCGGCTCTAGGAACTCGGCCTACTCTCCGAGATGCTGGGTCAAGCTATTTCGAGCCTGTTGGTCCAGGTTAAAAGCTCGAGTAGGAAATTGACTGACAACTTTGAAAGTGGCGAAAGGTATGATCTGTTTCTTTAAACCCCCATTTGGTCGAGATTGGGCGAAAAAGGTCATCTGAATTGCTTCTTCTAGGTGCGAAAAGCTGTATCCTGAGAAATTAGAACGTATCTCGATTGCGTCGCACTGTTACCCAGAACATGGATACTAAAAGAGGGTGGGTAAGCTTTGCTTGCTGTGCGAATGATTACTTACGATGGCCTAGTTGAGGATCATGAAGGACTAGTAAGGTAGGTGCTTAAGTGCTTCTAGAGCTAGGAACCTTGCTCGTACCTGAGTTGGTGTGATCCGCCCGGCTTTCTGCAGGTGCGAAGTAAAAGAAGCGAGTGGACTTAGCCACTAAGGAAGAGATCGCAGAACAAAAGGAACAACAATTCTGGTCAAAAATCAAAATAATAATATCCAAGTAATAAATGCTTACGACGATATCTCACAAAGTTGAGAATGGTACGGAGACCCTCATAAATGGATAGTAGGGTAGGGTTAATTCTATGACTGATAAACTCAACCACTTCCGAGTTGGAAATCGACGTTACTTGTAAAAGTCCACTGCCGAAGCCTAAATTCTGAATCTCTCCGGAATACAGTACACTCGTTTACTTAGGAATCAACCCACTTTGTATCAGGGCGCAGTTGATATCATTAAAGGTGTTTGTTTCGCCTCGAATACAGTGCTCTCTTTCGCTCTCGGTCTCTCTATGGATCATATCAGATGTTGTTTTCCACGCACGGTGCAGTTGAGGGTATCCGAATGACATGGATAAGCTATGGAAACTTTGGAAAGGGACAAAACTACTGTGGATAAGTATGGAATAGATTTGTTTTTGCAGTCAAACAATCAATCTCATACCTATAGAAATGGCGGAGGTAGGAGGTTTGATATGTGAAGTAAATACGAAACTTCAAAGTGAGCCCACCATCATCGCAATGATCATTTATTCGGAATCATTCTCATGATCCAAGGAATGAATCAATATGAATGAGGTTGATTCAGGGTAAAGTGAGGGTCAAATAGTAGAATTAGCAAGGAAGTCAAGATGCAAAGTAAAGTAGAGTAAAGTAAAATAGAAACCAAATATATTCCGTATGGAGATTGCCCTTATCCTACATAGGCAAATCATTAACCGAGGCGATGAAGGGGTCAATCCCACGCGCTGAATCTCAGGCCCCCAAGGAATTCCAAGTAGATATCGCAAGAGATAAAAAAGAAGGTAGGAGAGAATGTCCCGGGGAGTAAACCCTTGCCAAGCCACACCAGTGATTGTGGTCATGTAGGTCAAGTCAAGGAGTTCCGGGTCAAGGTTAACAAAGTGTTGCAAAAACAGCGAGGGATTACAATTGTGCCCCTGTTGTTTTTCTTAGGAAAAAAGCACAGGCTTTTTGTAGGCTTGTAGGCTTGTAAGCTTCCTGTACCAACAAGATTATAGATCGCTCATCAAGACAAACCCCCCCGTATGTACATACAGATACACCACCGAACAACCACCAAAAAGACGAGCAGTACCCAGTGAGCTCGAAGTGGTGAGCAACACATCCTATACCCACTCACACCACACCAGGAAATCCACAATTTATTTACAATCCATACATCTGAGCTATAGTAGTAGTACACTAGCAACCTAAAGCACCTACCTACCTACACATCCATATCCATACCCACCCTTCAATCCATATCTTACTTTTACTACCACCTACTTCAGATCAACGACTACCACACCTCTCTTTCCTTCCTTGAATTGCGCGAGCTGCTCCTTCTTCCACCCTTCCCGCCCCTCACTCTGACACTTACAATCACTCGTCCATTAAACTCCACTTGCGTGTCTGCATTGTGATATATATATATATATATATATATATTCATTGTCTTTTCCGCAATTGTATAATATCATCTTATCCGCTGCGTTAGAGGATAAAAGAGAAAGAGGTTCGATTAATTTTTGGCATGAACGCTCAGGTACCAGTCAAATACAGCCACAGATCCGATCTGCAGCCAACCTACTGCTAAAGTCGCCTTAGTCACAATTAACCACCCCGTTAGTTCTTCCCCCTTCCCTTCACACACCAACTTCTCCAATCTTTTTTCATTTCGAACAACATTTTTCCTTCTCCTTCGTTCCGGTTGACTGACCTTACCATAATTACAGACGACTGACCACTTTCGTTCCTTGCATCAACTTTCTTGATTCACGATATCGAAATTCCGGATTCCTCGCCTGCCCGCAAGTAGTAAACTTACGATCCATTCTACCACACACCTATAATATATACGCGCCCTCATCATTCAATCACTGAAACCGATATCGAAACGAGCGGTTGCGATACTCCTTCAATTATTTTCGACAATTTCCATCTTCCAACATATACTAATTTTATCGCCGTTTGAATCACTTCGTATTCAGATTCCATTCATTTGTCTGTAGAAGTGGCTTACAGTCGTTTCTTATCTATCCCACCGCATCATACATATACAACATATATACTTACTCAAGAGATCGTTGAACGACATATCCAAATCGTACGGGTAATATATACATGAGTTTCGGCCTATCGTCAACATTATTTGATTCCGATATCATTTTCGCATTTGCCTTTCGATTCAACTTGTGATTCCTGTTCTATTTTCCACAAAACTACGCTGTGGGGGTTTAGCTTTTGAACCAACACCCAACTTAAAAATGGACTACGTTCAACCCACCTTCCAGCACTTTTCGCATCACCCTAATAATCATGACCAATTAATTTCTCAAATGACATCAGGCGGGGTCTATAACGACCATCAATACCAATATTCTTTACCGCAACATCAGCCCAACATGATGAATATGGCTACTGGACAGAAAACCAACGAGACAAAGCCTCGTCTAGGAAAGGATGAAGTTGACATCTTGGAGTTTGAATTCAACAAGAACCCAAAGCCAACCACTCAAACTAAGCGTGGTTATGCTGATACTATGGGTGTGGAGTTGTCAAGAATTAATGTAAGGACAGGAACTCAAATCAGCTTTTAGGTCTTGGTACTGATATGTAGTAGAACTGGTTCCAGAATCGTCGAGCCAAACGCAAGCAAGAGAAGAAAACGGAAGCATATGAGGCTGGTCAAGCGCGGGAAGCATTGGGATACTCAGTCTCCGCGCCTTCATCTCCGGACTTTCCTCAAAGCAATTACAATATCGATTATCCAATGGTGCCACAACAATCTTCTTCGATGTCATTTCCTACATCCGGCCCTCCACCAGCCACGGCACCTTATAATCCCCAATATCAAAATCCCACCACCGCGAGTCTCGAGTCTCTCCATCGTGCCATGGCTTCTGCTCAAGCCGGCAATCAAAATGGCGAGTTCTCAGGCAACTTCAATGTACATAACAACGATACTCTTCAGCTCGCAAATATGCTTGGTATGGGAGAGACTTCTGATCTTGATCGTGCTCAGTTCCCAACTGCCAATGCCTTTAATTATGACGATTCCTTCAGTTTCCAGCCTACATTCAACCAAAATATCTTCGATGAACCAGAGCAATTAGAGCCATTCGGTACTGGCGAATCTGGTCACACGCCAACAGCATTTAATACATTCTCTGATGAAAGCACTACAAGGTCGCTCTCTACAGCTTCCGCTTCATCTCAACCTTTCACGGGTGTTGTTACATACAGACCAGCAAAACTTCCATCTGTAGACGACACCAGCGACGAAACAACACTTCAATTTTCATCTCCCCCACCCTCCTCGCGGTCATTCAAGTCTCCACGTCCTCCAACAGATATAGTCGCCAGGCGGAAGAAGGTCCAGGTCAAACCAGCCGCCTTGGGAACCGATACAGTGAGAAGTAGGCCACCAATGGGACCACGGACTGTATCAAATGTAGATGGGTTCCGTCGCCAAGTTGCCAGCCCTCTACCTTCACCTATGCGCAGGATTGTCTCAGCGGGGGGAAATGTTCTTACTGGTCGTATTCAAAAGCCTGGAATAGAGTCTGCGCAGAGGTCGCCTATTAACATACACGGATTCGAAAATGCTGGTTCCTTCATGGAGCAAAATTACCACACTGATCAAACCAACCTAGCTTAAACAGCCGGTTCATCTCTCACGAGTAGCTTGGCACCACCTACTCCAATGTCGCCTAGAGAGAGACAGATGACACTGAAAAGGGAGAATTCATCATCTCACGAAGATGATTTGAATTTCATGTTCGATTTGTCTAGCAGCCATGATGGTCTTCCCACTTTGATAGACCCTAATCAGGCCACTGACCAAACGCCTCCAGAGACACCACAAGCCTCATTAGGACTCCAACAAACAAACACATCCGGATGGCCAAATAATATTGAGCACAACAATACTGAGCAGCATTGGAATTACGACATTCCGGATGACCCTCTCTACACACCCAGCCACGATCATTTCGCTGCAGAATTATCAATTCCTCAACCTTCGTATGCCAGCCAACCAGTAACACCTGCTTTCGGTAGTTTTAACAACCAAGGAGGTCTCCTCCTAGGCAACGGTCATGATTCTCCACAGTTCAACAATAACGCCAGTCCTTTATACACATTGTCGAATGGCGGATCTGCTGAGTACTCCTTTCCACATGATGCACTCACACAATTTTCGAACATTGGCTTGGTGGGCAGCTCTCCAACAATGACGACGAAGCAGAAACAATATCAATTTTCCAATGTCACTCCCGCTGACTATTCGGAGAAATAAAGAGTCGAGAAAAATCCATCTTTTCAGTGGGGCCCTCAGGTTTGACGGATGAGAACCGCGCTCCCAGAATATTCCGCAGTGTAATTGTTTCGGCGTTTTGATTTATTTCACATTTGGCACCTGTCTTCCATCGACGAAGCATTGATATCCCATTAATCGTAGACCGGTTCGATTTAAAATAATTGGCATTGTATATTAGCAACAATCACCCACGGGTGTTGGCATCCCAGCGTTTCATTTTGTACCTTCGCGTTTTTTGTCTTTTTGAATTTTCTATTTGCAATCGTTCTCACCTGGTCGGTGACACGATCCCACTCACTTAATTAATAATTTCTGGAGGACATGGGTATCGTGTCGTTTTTGTTAATGTTCATGATATATAGGGGAGAGGCAGGAGAAGGAATGTGGATTTGAAGAGGCGGGGACAAATGGAATGGAATGGGGGAAGGAGGAAAGGGTTAGGGAAGGAAGATATACCCCCAAAAGCAGGATACATTTTGGCAAAGTCTTTTCTTTGAGTCTCAGCAGAGGTATTTTCTTCTCAAAGAAAAATCATTGTTTTCTCCTTTAATTTGGTGTTGGGGATGTGATGGCGTTTCTTGGAAGGCAGGAAACGGCGTGGACTTCTTGGGAAGAGAGGATTGGATATGGATGGATGGATGGATAGGCATGGATGGATGGATTGATGGGGAGAAAGGGTTCTTACTTTCTGTCTGTCTGTCTGTTTGTCCTTGTCTGCTCGTCTATGTGATGTTTGTATAGTGCTTCGCTGAAATAGAAGACCCATTTACAACATACTCTTTACTATATGAATACATGCGTGAACTTGAAGTATTATTGAAATTGTGATTATTTGTTATCTTGATACTTTGCTTGCATAACCAAGGACGGAAAGGTATCGATTACATTATCCTTCCTACTGTATTGAAGGAAGCTGGCTTGACCTCTTCACATGAAGCTTTCTACTTGTTAGCCCCGCCGCTTTCTGTCAGGCTCACACTGGAAAGTTGAATTCCGTATCCCGTCTGAACTCTACTCGATGCCACTGACGAAAGAAGACCTTCTAGACATCTCTGTTGTGTATTTGAAGTCACAAATTCGATATGGATATTGAGGATGTATTTAGTTTTTGGATGCGCGACGGAAAGTTGGGGACCAGATCTCAAGGGATCAAGGCTCTAACTGCCCATTGCATTTTGATTATTCACCTTTCATTGTTCCATCCAGTCTTGAACGTTAAGATTCCGTTTTGCCGTTCAGCCTGAGACATCGAGTTTCGATCTTCAACTCAATCTTCAACGTTGAACCCCTATTGTTCCACCTAACTTCAGGCGATCATTTTTGAAATACCGCTCTGAACATTCACATTTTGGCATCCGAATGAACCCAAGTCTATGCTACCCTTTGCGAACAAGCTAGCATGATTCAGGATGTCTTTCATGCAGAACAGCACGGAGATTTGAAGATTCGCGATGTTACTACCATAAACTCACCGCCACACGGGTGACGACTCACCGACGCCTATTCCTCTGCTTCTAGCGCCATCTTAGCTCCCGCGTCTGTAGGGAAAAGATCTCAGATATGTTCCAGTATTGTTATTTTGACATTAATCATCTTTCTCAAACCCCTCCCAGCCATTTCATGATTACCCACCTCACTTCATGTATAGTCTAAGCCTTTAATCTTTGTCCAGCTATATCGTCTTGAGCATCCTTGATCAAGAAACTATTCCTAAATTAGCATTTCTCACTGACCGCACCAAGTCACAACCAAGAAACCATGGGAAACATACCTATAGAAAATCATAGTTGGAGCCACCGTCCCCAAATGCCACAAACTATGTGCATCCAAACATCCCAACCAAGGTGGGAAATCCACCAACTCCAAACTCATTGCCATAAAAATCCACGCAACTACTAACCCTGGCCATGTCGCCCATGCCCTCTTACTCTTTCTGTATTTTTCGAACGAAAACCAACTCCATAGAGAATTTTGTATTACTCCGACCACAACATTTGCGGCCATGTTATATGTATAATCCCAATCCCACCACTTCAGGTAAACAACATGTGCGATATAGCAGAGTATGCATAGAAGAGTCCAGGCACGTAATATAGACTTTGTGCGTTTTCCACCACGATCCATACGGAAGATTCGAATTGGAGTATAGTACATGCCGTACAAAACACTTCCTCCTGCCGCGAAATAATCCATTTGTTCCGTGAAAGCAAAGTCTCTTGTATGAAACACCATACTGGCCACCCAACTCATCATTCCCGCATATGATAGCATGACATAGTACTTCCGCATACTATAATCCTCGGGAATCTGAGTCGTTACTCTTGCAAGTCCGTTGTGATGCGCCATGAAGTTGAAGAGTGAAAAGAGAACGGAGAAAGGCTCTTGCATGCCGAGGAAACGATAGAAGGGCCATTTCCCATGGAATTGAACAATAGGTTGTGAGGATTTAACGCGCGAGTCGGTAATTATATGTTGACAGGTATAATCACATTCGGCTGGGCAAGTCCAGAGGAGAAGTCGATGGTGGAGTGCTGTGTCGTTTGGTTAATTTTAATGTACAAAAAAAGAGTAGGAATTGTAGGGAGGATATTTGACATACGAATTTCGTACCGCCTCCAACTTCATTGTCGCAATTCTCTCGTTGACAGACCTAAATGTTATTAGTATTAATAAAAGGTAAAACAAACCCAATGCAAGCTCCAAGGACATTCATACCTCAACACATTGTTTAAATTCAGGCAATCGATCACCAGTACTCGCATTCGTAACACTCAAAAGTCCAAGTACTGCGATGGCAGAGTAAATGGGCAATCTATGCCTGATTATCATTATGATATCGTCAATGTGGTTATTGTTGAGATGAGATTGGAATCTGACATATCGATATAATATTGAATGATGCCAGTTCCGGTTAATTTTCGGTACGGAATGTGCGGAATCTGGCTCCACTGGAGGTCTGTGCTTCGCTTATCTTCACGTGCGATTATATACCTAGAAAAATTTGACTCGTCATCAATCAGAGTAGGGGCCGTAACTCAGTGGTAGAGTGCCTCGTTTGCATTACCTGTCCCCTGTGAGGGACTATACATCGATGAAGTCCAGAGTTCGATTCCTCTGCCGCTCCAGAAACATTGTAGATTGATTTTTTGCAATTAATTTTAGATATTTACAAGTATTCGAAGTGTCGTAACTATTTTTGGTAGCGAGTAATTGAGTTTTGCGGGGTAAAGCGAGAGAGGTTCTTACTGTATTAGTACATTTGACTTGATCTTAGATATATAATTCCTTGCGGTTCAATATATATTGAACGCATATTGTCTTCCAACAGGGTTATGTTTGATCAAATGCTCAGTGAGGTTACATGACATCTCCTTGCTTGACAAAACAATGGCCAGCAATGCATACCCAATCAAACTTGTATCTCTAGACTTCCAGTTTTTGCCACTCTTTTCTAACGTTAGGGTCCACGCAGTCTACTGAGAATCGACCGTACAACCACAATCTTTGGCTCTTACTTACTCTTATTTTACATTCCAAACCAAAGAATTGTTTGATCACTTGGGTATCGCTCTTTAATAACGTTATTGATCCTACCTAGCACTTCGTACGCGATGACAGCGCGTGTAGCCAATCTCAAATAACACCTTGTATTTTCATCGTGATCTCTTCAAGACAAAGGCGAGACTTCGTGGTAGTCCTCGAGGTTTGCAGATACCCACCTAGGATAGAAGATCTTCAGCTTCACTGTTTTCCAACTCTTTACTGATTCGAAAGAAAGTTGAGAAGCTGTCATAGGAAAATTTCGCTGGTAGCTTTCCTAAAACTATGAGATTAGATCTTCAGTGACGTGGATGCTCGCATAGCATTACAATCATGTTGTAGTATGGTCGTACTATTTTGGATAACCAATTATATACTATGACTACAAGAACGCTGTCAATAGCACTTAAGTCATTAGATCTCGAGTCTCCATGCAAAATTTTGTTTAATTTGAAGAGAAACCAATTTTTCATATATGAAAATCTCCCATGGTTGAATTTCCTCTATCAAACTCGTAGGTAGTAGGAGAGCTCACAATTGTTTCGCATAGCATAAGTTCAATCCAGAAAGAAGTCGATTCACAAGTTGATGTCCTGACTGTATTTCACAAGTTTCTATCACGGTGCAAGGGATGGGTACTAGGTAAGATGTATGATATCTACAAGGAGTGAAGAAGGAGGCGGAGAGGCGCGACTATATGGAGGGCGGATGCCTAAGGCATCTACATAGCTTACGTATTGAACCCGTGACAAGTTCTATCAAGTTGGCTTTCTAGTTTTGGTGTTAACGTCACTCATACTTGAGGTTCGCTATCTGGGGGTGATAAATTTCCTTAAAAGTTAGCTTCAGACCAGTCAAATCAAAATGAATAGCTCTAATGAGTCCCCAGTATTTTATGAAAAAATTAGTGTTTTCAATACAAACACAAAAAGAGAAGTTTCTACTGCGTATGAATAAGATGAATGGAAGATCAATCGAAGACGCCTCTTTTAGCTGAACTGGAAAGATCAGACCATCGTAGTTTGATAAGCGAACTACGATGTTTTAGTACAGAATCAGATGAGAATGAAACAACTTTGGATTTAAAGATAACTACCTAGGTATGCAAAGATAAATTTATTAGGTGAGATAGTTTTATTGTTTAGAATAGTTCTGTCATTTAAGAATTTCTATTCTTCAAAATGGTTTCATTGTTCAAAAGAGTCCTAACCCTAGTTCCATTATTTAGAAAATCTTATTATTCAAATAACTTTATTGTCTAAGATAACATCGTTGTTCAAGCTAGTTCGTTGTTTAGAATAGCTTCATTACTCAGATGTTGTTAGTATTGAAGATAGTTTCAATGTTTAAAATAGTTTCATTATTCAAGATATCTCATTGTTCAAGATGGATGGGAGAGTGAATGTAAAAATTATGTTGACCTAATAGTTTGCAGACTGCCGATGATACTTATTAATAAATACCTCTAGACTCCGAAATGAGATGAGAGATCCATCTTCCAACGATAAATCCGTCAAGATCGTAAAGATATCAAAATTCAGACACATAGTATGAACATTCAAAAAGTTAAGATGAGACAAAACGAGGTGCTGAATTCTCAAGCTCATTAGTCGATTCATTTCAACTGTAAATCTAATTCACCTATCCTAAACCAACTCTTCTGGCCTTCGAGCAGATTCAACATTCAGATCTCATCATCCAGCGATCCAGTTCAGTAAACAAATGTCTCCCCCACAAGCTTCTCACTGAGCTTCCATAAGCCCTCGGCTGTCTCCTTATTGAGAGCATAATCCTTCGTCTCTGTGTAAATTTCATTTTCAACGATGAATGCTGGTGCAGCCTCTGTGAAATTCAAGGTCTGTAGATGTACACTTTCAGAATAGGGAACCTGGATCTACATACCTGGCAGAGATGGGTTCAAAGCCGTGAAAAGAACCACTCCCGCTGCTTGTTTCAAAGTCACCATGTTTTGCGGGGGAAGAGGGTTTCCTGATATACATTTAGCGATGCCAACGTATGCGTGAATTGACAAGTGCGAAAACCCTTACCATCATTTGCGTTTAATCGCCAAAACATATGCATCTGCAAACGAGTCATTGTCTACACTTGAATTAACCAATAACTTGCTCTCCAGTGTTACTTAGACAACTTGTTAGTAAGGCACAAACACAGCGTAGTGATTGACGTACCACCAGGATGGCATATCAATGCCGTAACTCCTTTCTGCTTCAATCGTTTGTCAAGAGCGAGATTGAACAGTACCATAGCAGTTTTCGCTTGTCCGTAAGCAACCCAGGGATTGTATGTTTCTCCATCCTAGCAAAATAAAGTCAGTTTACACATTAAGCACAAGTATCTGCAAACACGAAGTTGCAGTGGTTAACGAACCTTAAAATTCATGTCCTCAATATTAGTTTCTCCAAGCTGATATCCCAAACTACCAACCTGCACTATCCTTGCCCCCCCCCCCCCCCCCCATATTAGCCGCAGCGACTATTTCCTTAACCAGCAGATTGGTAAGAAGAAAATGACCAAGATAATTAGCCGCAAATTGGCTTTCAACTCCATCGACAGATGTAGCATAATATTTTACAGCCATCACACCAGCATTGTTAATAAGAACATCAATCTTATCTGTCAAGGTCTTTATCTTCTCTGCTGCTTGTCGAACGCTCTTGTTGTTGAGAAGATCGATTTCAACAAAGAAGACTTCAATGTCTGGGTTGATCTTTCTGATAGCTTCAATCACTGAAATGACTTTACTTTCAGTTCGACCGACAAGAATGATTTTCTGGGGCTTTGCAGATGCGAGAGTGATTGCAGACTCGGCGCCAATGCCATTTTCACTGGGACCGGTTATGACAACTAGTTATGTTCGTTAGATGATTTTGTAAGAGAGTAAAACGATCGTAGGAGCATAACAAACATGTTTTGCCCTTGGCGTACTTGGAGAAGTGCTTGAGCACATCATCGCCGGTCGTATTGATATCAAAGGATGTCATTTTTGTACCGGAAATGAGATGTAAGAATGGAATAAAGAAGCAGTAAAGTTTGAGTGACTCTTGTTCTTGATAAACTCGGGGAGAGAAAAGAATGGTTCTGCCAATTTAACTATGGGAAAGATACAACTGTTGTTGTTGTATATGTTGGCATTTCATGCCGCTTTGCGGCGCAAGCAATGCCAATACACCTACTTAGCCCGCTCTGTCCCCCTATTGACAGCCCCTACAATGAGCGAATAAAGCGGGGCATGTAAGATGCCACAAACGAGATTGAACTACAAAAAGAGTGAACAACGGGAGTAATAGCATATAGCCGGTCGTTGAGATAAAAACTGACCCAGGTGGTTGATTCGCTGCCGAGGTCACGCAGCTTACACTGATAGCAGCGTAGCCACGAGTTCTAAAAAAATTGGTCAAAGTTTCTTAGTAGATTGCAGACTTCAACGACCTGGAACTCCCCCAATAGCTTGCTCACGTCTCACCCAGTTTCGCAAAACTACTGCACTACCCAGCACTAATGCTATACCCAAAAACAACTCAAACTATAACTCACTCACCAACTTCCCATAAACACAAAGCCCACAGCCTCCTATCCCTCAAGATCCGCCCCATCTACCCCATCTACCCCATTTACCCCTATCAAACCCATTTTACTCACATCCACACCCCCACACCCCCACAACCAGAAACCCACCACCCCAACTCCCTCCCAACTCCCTCCCAACTCCCTCCAAAGTCACAAAAAATACTCAACTATCACACATATACACACAAGCCCCCTCACATCCCCCTCACAAACCCCCTACCACCCACTCCAAATCCACACCCCCAAACTTCACCCCCTCCCTACCCGTCATCCAATCTCCAATCTCCAAACACCTTATCCACCTATCCACCTATCCACCTACCTATCCATACAAAAATTCCACATCCACCATCCACACAGATATAATCTTCCAATAACACTTTCCCCGAAGTGACTCCACCATAAATCCATCCAATCGATTCGAATTTCGCGCACTCGTGAGTGGGCATACGAACTAACAGGACAGGACACTGCCAAAACTCGACTTGGGAATCTATTGGTGCAATCCCGATCTACCACCTAGTAGATATCGCAACCCGAATCAAATTTTGATGTATGAGAATAGTGATTATATGAGAACAGTGATAATGAGGATGAATTATACAAGTTCAATGAAAGACATGTTGAGTATCGGTTGAATCCTGATAGTTCGATACCTAGCAACAGAGAACATGACACAGCTACCATGATTCCATTCCCATCATCAACAACACACAGTTCTCCAAATCCTCAGCGTAAAAAATTTCTTCAAATTGATATCTCTACTCAATCATACACGTATCTAACCCTAGTATACCAGTCCTCTCAATTCATTTCCATACCCCCCTTCATCCAATGACCCCCCAAATCTCTCCATCTATTCAGATTTATTTCTTCCCCTCAATCACCTCCACCAACTCCGCCTTAATCTTTCTCTTCCCCGTACTCTCCTCCTTAACATCACTAATCCTCACCGTCACCTTCCCAAACAATTCTATTCTAACCTCTCTACTTCCCTTCGTTTGCAAAACGTAATTCTCCGCATCAAAATCACCCTCTGGTTCTGGTTCCGCCAAATCTCTCAGACGAATAAGTGACTCGATACCAAATCTCGGTACGAAGACCACAAATCCATTACTGAAAACCTTCATAATGAAACCTTCTTCCTCGACGATACGACCCTTGAGTGCTTGTCCAACATAGTATTCGATGGAAGCACGACCAGCTTGTTGAGCATTACGATGACGAACGTTGATGTTCTTGCAAACACCTTCGAGTTTTCCCTTGCTGCGGACACTAGCAGCAAGAGGCTCATAATCGATTGCCGCAGCCAGTTGACGATGAGCGACAAGATCTGCATAACGACGAATGGGAGATGTAAAATGAGTATAGATCTCAGATGCAAGACCATAATGGCGGAACTCAGGGTATGCTTGTGTGCCTGAACAGAAATATTCTGCAGACATCATGCAACGAGTTGCCATAATACGGACGAGGGTATTGAAGAAAGGTTCGACGGGGTCAACGCATCCATCGAGGGTATCGGCAAGTTCTCTTGACGAGCCGACCTTAAGTTCAAGGCCACGCTTGACCTTGAGTTGATTGGCAAGTTCTTCAAAGTTTGTCTTTGGAGGAGCGGCGTGACGACGAAGCATAGCTGTTTGAGGGAAGGCAGAATAAATTTTCGCAGCTACACTAGTGTTGGCGAGAAGCATGAATTCCTCTACCAATGACATAGTGTCAAGATGCTTTTTCTGTTTGATATCTATTGGATCCGAAGTCTCAGATTCCATCTCCACTTTAACTTCTGGTGACGAGAGACTCAAAGCTCCAGCATCCATACGCTTTTGCTTGAATTTCTTAGACAACATAAGAAGAGTACGAATGTTGGTAGTAAGTTCATCTTGAGCCGACGCATCATCAACACGCTTTTGAGCATCTTCGTAACTGAATGCTTCTCGCGATTTAATGACAGATTTTGTGTACTCTGAATTAACAATCTCGGCATCCGGTGTAATTTCCCACAAACAAGAGAATGCATATCTCTCGACATATGGCTTAAGGGAACACAAATCCGTCCCAAGTAACATCGGTAACATGTCAATTCGCTTATCCACTAAATAAACGGTGGTCCCTCGTATACTCGCTTCTGCATCCATTGCATTGTTTGGCTTGACGAAATGTGAGACATCTGCAATATGCACACCCACTTCGTAATTGCCATTGGGCAAAGGTCTCGCATGCAATGCGTCATCAATATCCTGACAACCTATTGGATCAATACTGCAAATGTTAAGACCTCGAAGGTCGCGTCTGTTTTTCCATCCAGGATCATCCATACTTGGAGGTACAATCCAATCATGACCCTCAGCAGGTAAACAGTCTAAGACTGTTTTCGGGAATGGTCTATATTGTACGTCGTATTCTAAAAGTAAAGCCTCTGTCTCGGCACCTTTTGTTTCCAGTTCGCCGAGAGAACGAACAAAATGACCAACCGGATATCTCGAATCTCTATCCCACGAGTCGATGGTGACTAAAACCCGCTTTCCTAATATCTCACCCGCTTGTCGCGTTCTAACACGAATTTTCGGTATCCTCTTGTCCATGGGGATGAGGAAAACAGTTTGTTGCTTGCGACCTTGTTTTACCGACTGACTAACAGATGATTCGTCCACATGACCGACATATTGTCTCCAATTACGCTTTACGACACCAACTACTCTAGCAGTTGGCTGAGGACGATTCTCAGTACCCTTGCTATGGGTCTTCTTTACTTCTTCCTGCAGCGCACGTCTCTCCTTCTCGGTGACAACAGCTTCTCCCTCATCAGCATCGGCGTTTTCATCCTTGTTTAAGGTTTCTTCCTCGATAATTTTTGTAGAAGGCTCTTTCCATTGGTCTTTTGGTAATACTTCGATAACAACAACATCACCCTGAACAGATCTATTTATATTCTCTCTGCCAAGAACAAGTAATGATTTGTCGAAAGCGGGGACATTCACAGACCCCTCCAAATAGTTGTATGGCGAAACATTAAAAATACCCTGATGTAACGTGCCGTTCTTAACACCAGTCATCATTTTCGATACTGAATAATATTCCTGGTATAGGTTTCCAGAAGTTCTAGCATCTCGGGCTTCTTTGTCTTCTTGTGCTGCACTGATCATATCCAGTAATCGATCTGCATCCTCCAATCCACTAACATATTCCCGAAGGGAGCATGCTTGAATACCATCACGCTTTGCTTTTCTGAGATTCTCCTTATCATCACTGAGCATTACAACAGCAGGTATCTTTTTCGAACGTCCTCCCGAAGCTTTTACTGCTTGTGTAATATGTTCATCGTACCATTTGACCGCGCGTCGAACCGCTCTATCATTTCTATCATTTATACTTTCTCCAGTCTCCCGAACCACATAAGTCTCCAGACGAAAATCATTAAAGAAAACGTGAAATCGTTTATCCTCGCTCTTTGTAAGCCCAATCAACCGATTGTAAAGCGGCAGTGATCTATTTCGTAATTCTTCAAGGACAGTCTGTAAGATGATGACATCGTAGAAGGCCGATGCCTGTTCAAAAAGATCGAGGGCGTTCAGTAACGCATTGGTATCGGGTACCAGGTAATGTCCCTGAGGGTATGCTGCTGTTCCCGCAGGGGTTTCCGATAGAACGAATGGTGGTACTGCATCAAAGTAAGTCTTCTATCATGCGAATGTATCATATACATTATCGAGATCAAACTTACCAACACCACTCGCATCTGGTGGCGCAGTCTTGAGGCAGCTGTCGCAAAGTTTGGATGAGCAGGGAATGTCTTGTCGAAGATATAATTCACGAACAATCTTCTGAACTTTGCCACTTTTGGTAGATCGTACATAGACTTTACTCGATATATTGGAGGAGTAGGGATCCGATCCCATAGATCGTTTGAGACTCGTCATAATGGCTGAATGATAGGATTGTTTTGGAATGGTTGTCCAACAGCTTGCGACAGCTTGTGTGCAAATTGAGGAAATTTAGACGCGATATGCGCTTGTGTGCGGCTACGATAGTTCTTATCGGACACTAGGTATGAGTGATAAGAGCTTATCGTCCATCTAGTGCAGCTTCTTTACACAAAAACAATGTCATATTGTATTCAACGGGTTTCTTTCTTGATCTTCAGAGCACATCCAGTGCAATAGACATAACCACAACGAATTTCGCGAGATCATAACCTCAAAATATAACATCACCGGTACATTCACATCCAAGCAAATCCTTTTGAGGGTTCAAGTGATCTAAATCCAATGCTCATACCCCTCCCTTCCAAATGTCGTGCACACATTCCATTTTCGAAGTTTGAGCTACACCCCTCGAAAGATACACAACAAGAAACACAGAGAAATCGCTCCCGATAATGCACAATGACCGTTTCATCTGCAATCTCGTACACGTGATGTTCACCTGTAGAGGATACCTCCCCACCTAGGAATGTACGAATTGCCGGGCAAGCGAGCAGCCAGACTATATGTGTCACTTGACTTCCGATATCCTGGAAGCAGGTATCTCGTGGCAAAAGAACGTTCCGATTTGTAATGAGTCACTTTGATGAACTGGAATTTGAGACTTTGTCTTACTTTTAAGCTTGTCTGCTGTTTAGAGTTTCTTCCAGCCCATCTTCATGCGAAATAGATCCGAAGTGGGCAAGAAACCAGTTTGGAAAGCTCTAGAGATTGGCGAAGGAATGCAGCAAATATGCATCATGATAAGGATATGTCTCAAAAGTTTTAAGCTTCCGCCGAAGCATGAAATGGAAGGTTTGAATTAATATATTTCATGGGGCCTTGGGCTTAAAAAACTAAGAAATTTAAAAAGGGTCCATCCAAACTCAATATCGCAAATACAATCCTAGCGAACTGACATCATGAAGGTGGTTGGCTGCAGAAATCTTGTGCAGGTGCTCTTCCACACCCACCACTATAAACTCCGTAGAAACTTAAACCACCAAAGTCACCCACAGTCGAATCGAATTGCGGGAGAAGCTCAGACACATCTCTTTGCTTACAGTAGTGGGCTCGACGGGTAATCCAGGATGAAAAATCGGGAGGGATGCGCCCGTAAGCCTCCACGCACAGCCTGATGTTGTGCATGCTAAGTCCAACCAAAGAAATCATTCTCATGGCACTTAGCATACACTGACTGTTTAATTCTTGACATCTCATTGCCCCCCGAAGAATCAGATGTCGACCGGGGAAGAAGACTTGCTAGTGGCTTAGAATTAGGGCGAGGAGCACAGAAAGGTCCGCTAAAAAAATGTCTTAGCTTGAGTGGACCAGGTTAAAATGATCCTATGACCATTCCTCGTACACATTCAGAATATAGAGAATATGCAAGCGCGGCTCTGCCCGTGTTAATCATGAATCGTAAATATATCATTGGCAAAGGATACAAAAGAGGGAAACTGGGTAGATCTGCCGCGTTCTAGGTAAAAGTGGATCCATCACTACTCGAGTCATCTGTAACCGCAATTTTTGGCTATACACTTGCATTTTGACCAATCGTATCTCTCAGAAATATGTTTGTGTAATGTGCCTCGTAGAGTGCGAAGCGATGCTACAATTTTGACAGTGTCTAGCGCGGTAGATGTAGCAAAGAGTCATTTCTACTACCGATTTAATATCGATGATATCGATACAGAAACAAGGTCAGGCTTGGAGGATATTCTTCGAGAGATGATAGGCGCTGTCCACACAAAGGCAGTAATACTTTTCAGCCACGATGGGATACGGAAGGTCGTAGTCTCTCGTAGACCTTGCTCACATACTAATCACGCCCTGAACATCCAGTTAGTCATATCTTCTGGTGATCTCCACGGCGTAGTACGAGAAGCATGTAAATTGATTATTGAAGGCCAGGCAGTGATAAGGATAGAACAAGGATGAAAACAACTTGGACCTGAGCCGGTCTCAATAGGGCAGACACGGCCCCGAGATCTCCCCTTGTAGAAAGGTGCCGAAACCTCCCCTGACCAAAATATATGGAGAATTTAGTTTCCGAAGACGCCGCGCCGTAACGTATCTTGTATGTCTTGAGAAGAACAGGGGTTCCACACTGCCTTTCGCGATTGTGATTCAACAGAATTACGAATTCATCAATATTAGCCCACATTCAGACCTTGGCCAATTGGGGGCTTTGGAAATATTGTCGACATCATGTCTGCAAATCCTGCTGACCAATGCGGTGTGAATCTCATCAATATTCTCGAGCTAGAATCCATCTGAAGTTTTGACATTAAAACATTCTAATTCTTTGGACGAATATCAAGTATCCCAATTAAATTCAACTATGGTTCTTCAACATCTGTTGTTAAGGTCTCTCAAAATGTATTACATATCTGTCAATACCTCAGTAGCTGAGCAGCCCAGCAACCTTGTTGTAATGATATGAGTTTGTTCGGTACATTGATACTTGGTACGAAACTGCATTCTAATGGTTGTAGAGACATTTTAGGAATCTTGTTTCGATTCCTCTGCACTGTCAAGGGGCCCCTCATATGTACCTCCGTACACTCTGCGTCGGACATGAATCTGCTACATGCTTGCTTCAAAGTTGTGATATTCAAGCCCGGATACATCGTGATAACGTGTCAAATCAGCCGGAAAGCATGCAAAGAGATTGCTTGACACTTGCTAGAGTTCTCCATCCTTGAAAGAATAGAAAGTTTGGGCTAACTCGTTGACACGACGGTCGTTTCCTCCAAATTGGGCGAGAGGCACGTTCAAAGGTTTGGAGCTGCAGATAGTACCCCATTAGGCAATTACCAACATTTGGAGATCCACTAACATCGTGATAATTGTACCGGGGTACTGCAGGCTGATCTCATTCATGTGCAATCACAATCCTTGAAGAAAAAGCGGGAATCCTTGACATCTTTGGGTTTGTAAGCCTGGCTACTGCAATTCTTTGCAAAAATGGTCGTAGATATCAAGAAAATAGAATCTGGACAGTAATAATATAACATCGTCATTGATTGTACAATTTGAGGACATCTTATCGCTTCTTCCATAAAACATATGTGCCAGTGAACCAAAACTTTTCAAGCCCAGCGGCCGAAATACGATTGGTAGCCGTCGAGACGCGGCATAATCTAGAACTTTGGAGGTTGAGGTTGTATCCGAAGATCAAAGGAAAATTCCTACACTGCATGTACTGTATGGTACTGGGTGTACTGTGTGTATGTACTTAGGCTCCCACGCGTGTTTACAAGGTGAACGACTATCAAACGATGTCTAAGCCACACAAAGCATTGATGTTCCAATTTGGGATATCGAAGAGAATGTAATGTTCAGATCATTTATCAACATAGAATGTAGAGTTTTATACGCGATTCTTTTTAATGTATCGCGTGACAAAAAAATCGAGCACATACTAAAAATCATTTCTATTCTTTTAGCAAGATAGAGATAAAGAGCTTCCAGGTTATTCATCTCCGATACTCATCTGCAGATACAACCGAGAAGGTGTTAACGGCTGACCTACCTTTCCGAAGAAACAGTTGGTGAATGAGATGAGTAGGAAACCTTCCAAGGTTGACCCGATCAAAAAGTGGCATAGAAACTAAGGCAAAGCGGCGCTTATTACTTTCAATACTACATAACTACTTGGATCTCTGACCTCTACAGTTCTCATAATTTTATGATCTCTCTTAATCCTTCCAAAAGCCCTTTAGTCCTTAATATCCCGTAACGTGGGTCGGCCGTCAGCTTGCTTTCAAAAAAGTCTTGCTTCAAGTACTTCCATTCCACAAACTTCACAAGCGATCTTTTCCATTCCTCATTCCTCAAAGCATATCACTTGCATATTCTTCAACAATCCATATGCAAGCAATCAAGCTCGTGGGGAGCTGTCCGTCATACCCGTTCGCTTGAAGGGAGGATCCTATCAACTTGCATCCTCTCAATACCCTGGTTGATCACAATCAAGCGAACAGATCCTACGTAATTTATGCCAGAAGATAGATACATAAAAGTACAAATAGACACAGTGCAGTACCGTACAGTATCTTTGTGAAGATCGGATACTTTGGTAATAGATTAGCTCATGTCCAATGAAATAGCAAAAAAGACAGTCAAACTGTCAAGTACCAATCGATAAAAAGTCCACTTAGATCTTCAGTATCTGTCTTTCAGAGGTTTGTCACGAGAAGCACGAGAAGAAGTACCAAAAGTTACCAAAGACGCAGATGAAATCGTGCAAAGCAACATTACATGACCAGGATCAAGATACAGTACATGAAAAATACGACCTTGGGACCCCTTCAACCTCGAAGCTTTCTTATTAAGATCCATTGGGCTTTTGCCTTGTCAATCGCGAATACCTACCAATATCAATCAAAACAAGGACACTTAGGAAAGCAACAAACTATTCACCTGTAAGAGGATGACTTGAACCACAAAACAGAATAAAAAACGGATATCTCAAGCTTCAGAATCAAGCACTTTCGAATCAGATAGAATCCTCTCCTCCGTTTACCTAGGGTTTTCTAGTAATCCTGTAATGTAAATTATTTACTTCTCATTTCGGACAATTGAAAGGAAGTTAACTCTTCGATTTAATTGGCGGTCCCGAAATCAACTTGTCCCTCGTCAGCTGGATCTTCCAATCACAACGTCAGGGCGGAAAAATACCTTGGAACGCCCAGCTTCAAAAGATACATTTTACCCGTACCGTACCTCGTCCTTGCGTCTGGCGCAGCAAGTCCTTGAGTGGTATTTGTCGCAATAGTTACCAGGGTTATCGTTTCCGCAGTCAGGCCCATGTTTGATAACGACATAGCGGAAAGAGAAAAGAGAAGCCTTCTTGTCTAGCTTTCTGGATTTCTGGTTGAGTTCTTTCCCTCTAGAGTGTCTGTCTAGATACTTGTGCGGGACTAACTCGGCTTTGATTCTTAGTGTTAACTCCTCTTCCACCTATCATTTCGAGTATTTGCTAACTCCGAATTTTTACCTACTGGTGGGTATCCTCTCTTCATTATTGTCATTCCCATGCCTTATTATTGTATTGGAAAAGAAGAGAGAGACTACGACGGGACCTAGTAAAGCAAAGGCGAACAGGAAGACGGACTCGCTTCGAAATCTATTGAACCCCTTCATCTATACCTGTCTAGGTAAATAGTGAGTTGAATTAATCAATCTTTATTCGGCTTCGGCCATTCTATCATCATTAGTTTCATTACCTACCTAGGTAGTAGTTGACTAATTAGCTCTTCTTCACTATTGTATTCGAGGGGAGGATTTCTGTCTCTTTTTACTCTTTTTACCCTCTTTACCCATGTTATTATTGTTATTATTATTATTATTATTATTGTTATGTTAGTATAGCAAATATTCAAGCTTCGACTTCCCTCTCATAATTCCCCCCAATGGACATTACCTTACTTTACCTTACCTAGCTTTGGAGGACATACCATAGTGCATACTACTCTGTACATACCTACCTACACATTGACCATAATTTTTTTCTATCTCCCACCCACCACTACTCCATACACGGCATCTTTCCCACGAGTTCGTTGCGAATAAAAGACCATCTGTTGATCCATGACATGCTTACCTGATCTCATTTCTCATCGACAAGACCCCAAGAAAAATCCCCAAGACCCTCGTACGAACAGCGACAAAGGCCCACGAATACCATATAACTACCGAGACCGAGTCGACTAAGAAAAGCCATAGGGACATAAATATAAGACTGTACCTGAAAAAGTGTAAAGTAGCCGTCGCGCCATTGATCTTATATCCTATTCGGTTGTATCGGAAAATCATTTCGATCTAATCATCTATATTCTAGTACCCATTCCGGTCTATGATACTAATCTACTTTGACAAGAAGTATCAAGGAAGACTACTGGATTTTTGCCCCAAGGACATGGCTAGATATATGCATACCTAAGACTGTTCTTTATTCTGTTCCTCTCCCTCTTCCTCTTCCTCTTCCACTTCCACTTCCTCTTTACGAACCACCAACCACCAACCACCAATCACCAATCACCAATCACCAGTCACCAGTCACCAGCCACCACTCAACAAAGGAAATATCGAAATTTCATATACAACTAGTACCTTCAGACCAAATACTCTTCAATAATTACTCGCAAGCACAAAAGAGAGGAAAGACCCCAAATTATACATTTATATTTATATGAACTGGGAATTGTTTTCATTGTGACCTTGATCCTTCACATACATACACATACATACACACACATACCCACATACCCACATATACATCGTTCATTTTCCGGGGATCCAGTTAATCGACATCTGTATTTTGGCCCTTCGTTCAAGGGTCCTTTTCCCTTATCCGCTCGGCCTGGTATCAGCAACCCTTCACCCTACATA
Source organism: Botrytis sinoallii (assembly GCF_014898435.1). NCBI lineage: Eukaryota > Fungi > Ascomycota > Leotiomycetes > Helotiales > Sclerotiniaceae > Botrytis > Botrytis sinoallii. The sequence goes on along the minus strand of NW_024066034.1, from coordinate 2,146,770 downwards.
TATCTATCCACATTATCCACTACTATACCACTATTCACACCACCTTCCGCTGCACTACCATTACGACACTGCGACTTAATTAAAATCCCTTAAACAACCAAAAACTCCAGCTACAGGATTCTTCAGTCGCCCGCATGCATGGTGCAGAACAAATCGCTTCGTTAATGCAGCTGAACGGCTTCTACGCCGCAGTCATCAATCTTGGAGCGTGCATTCAAACCTCCTCCTACATCTTTTTTTTTTTTTTTTTTTTTTTTGCGACGATAGCGCAAACGCGCGCCGAACGTGAACAGTGTTAGGAGTTGGGGTCAGGTTGAATATCATATATCTCATCGCCCAATACTGACCTTAAAAAGTATTTTGGAATTTTTTATTCCTTGGTACTTTTCTTTTGATCGACCCGTTCGTTGCGTTGCGTTGCGTTCCGTTCCGTTGCGCATTTCGTCATGTACTCGGCCGTGACAAATGGACTTGGAGGGGGTGGTATTGAAGCTCCATTCCATCCCACAACTATTAATCCTCAAGCTCTGAATCAAGGTAACTATCATCTCTATTAGAAAATGCTGATGGGACTGGAAACATCTTTTGAAGCTTCAGTTCCCTTTCCTTTCCTATATGAATATATCTACCTAGTATACTTATATGTTCTTATCTTGAGAAGCTACGAACGTTTGACTGACTGAATCTTGCCATGCGATAGGAGCTCTCAACCCCGTCCAAGCAATTTCACCAAATGAAATTCCTCGAGGAGTTAAAAGAAGTCGCTCTCCGGATACATATAATGAAATACCACAGGTGGATAATCACATAGATGACGGTATGTATCACTCCTCAATATTCGGGTTTCGCTTTATCGCACTTGCCCTCACATATGTTACATGCGCACTTACTTTACCCTTTCAAGAAATATTGCTGACACTCGTATCTTGTTCTAGGTGACTCAAAGCCCGAAAGAGAGGAAGACCGATGAAGTTGAAGTCGGCCGTCAATACCTCAGAAAATTCCAAACAAAGCCAAATGCCACATTCAACTTCAACCTCAAGCCAAAGTGGCCAGCCGCAGACTCCTCAGTCGCAGCATGCGGTCTTACCTCATAACCGTACACCGGGCTCAAACTTGGCTCAAACGCCCGTTCCTAAACAAACTCCCAAGCCAGTTATCAAAGCTTTACCAACTGTGAGGGATCATACCACCGACCAGTTGGGTGCAGAGGGAGATGAGTATATTCCACGAGAATATGATGAGCAGGGTGAGAAGAAGGTCTCAGCTATGGGCCATTTGACAGATGGACGCGAATACAGGTGTCGAACATTCTATGTACCAAATCGAGGAGATAAACTATTCATGTTGGCAACAGAGTGTGCCAGAGTACTAGGATAACCGGACTCATATCTACTGTTTAACAAGAATAGATCTCTCTACAAGATCATCGCCACCCAAGCAGAGAAGGAAGATTTAATCCATCAAGAAATCTTACCTTTCTCTTACCGCTCTCGCCAAATAGCGATCGTTACTGCAAAATCCATGTTCCGGCAATTTGGTAGCAGGGTTATCGTTAATGGGCGTCGGGTTAGAGATGATTATTGGGAAACGAAAGCACGTAAGCAAGGGTTCACTGAAGATGATCTTGCTGGGGAAAAAAGACCGGGTGCAGCAAAAGCCCGAGATGCCGCCGCTGCTGCCGAAGCCTCCGCTGCTCTTGCTGCAAGTCACCACCATGGCGATATTTATAGCAATGGCCCGGGACATTATGGGTACCCGCAAGCAGCGGTTCCATCTGCTATGATGGGTATTCCTAGTGCCACTAACCCACTCCCCATGATAACCACTCTTGCGCCAGAACAAACTGATATGCGTTTGAGAGACTACAGCAGCATTCAACGTCCAAGACAAGAACTAGCCGGGACCGCGTACCAAGACAGGACTCAACCTAGTTCACATGCCGATCTATCAAATCATGTAAATCAAGCAGCTGAATATAGTAAGCAGATCAATCAGCAACGAAGTCGTAGTCACGACTATCTGGAACGAAGATGGAGACAACCTCATGAGGTCTCTGGAGGTAACATTGTGCAAGCTACGGGTAATCATGACGGTCTTCCATCTGCACAAACTTTGCGCTCGCCACGAGCATCACAAAGTATTGCGCAGCAACCAATCTTGGCACATCAGAACCCACAGAATCTTTCTTACTCGCAAGCTTCTCATCAACCTGGTATTGTTTCACAGCCTCCGATCAGAAGTGCACCATCAAGACAGGAGCAAGCAGCAGGACGATCTCCCAGCATACCAATTGCGTCTGCGAGCAATATGAATCAAGGGACGAATTCTTATCAATTCACGTCTCAGAATCAGATGTGGCCATCAAGTCAACCACAGCAGCAGTCCCCACAGCAACATGCGTTCAACCCAAGCTACCCATCCCATCCTAGTCAGCAATCGCCACATATACAACAATCTCCTCATCAACCTCCCCCTCCACCACTTCGACAATCAGGAAGCAATCCTCAAATGCAACCCGCATTACAATATTCTGGTATGCAAGGGATGGGGCAAAATTATGCAGCGCCAAATCGAAATATTTATCAACCTGAGTCAAGCAATCATCAATTTATGCAACCTACAACCTCCGGCCCCCAGCCTAGCTCTCAAGGCTGGGCTCCACAACAACCTACTGGAACTAGTGCTGGCTGGGTTTGGACAGGTCAACGCAATAGATGGAGATACAAGACGATATTGCATAGTCAACGTTAGATGATGGCATCACATTGCAAGATGTAGCCCAGAAAACGGGAATGAAACGAAGGAAGATATGATACACATCTCGAGATCAGTATGACCGCGTATGCTACTTCTCGATTTCGATCTGTCCATCCTCCAACATATCTTACATCGAATATTCTTCAGCGACGGTGGAAAGGGGTTACATAACAACACAGCAATGTTCTGTTCCGGTTCTCCCATGCTAAAGCATTATAAAATGTCAAGCATCCAAATGGGCTGTCTTTCTGCATGGCTATGGCATGTTTCATCTTTTAAGGCTCTTACTTTTTATTGCTTGTTCATTCAATAACTTTTACAATTTTATACCTGATCTTTTCTTTTCCTTTTGCTTCTCTTTCTCGATGTATTTTTCCTCATCTGTTTTTAACATCACAGCACTTAATTTCTTCCCGGGTGCCTTTTCTTTGAAGATGAAAGGTACCTTGGCAACTTCGTTCTCATTGTTGCGTTAACTACCCTTGTCTGTTCCTTGTTCTCTTTTACCTCACAACTTTCAATGTGTGAGGATTCTTTGGTGGCAACGAAATGCATATGAGCTAAGGGTTAGCTTCGTTGATTTTTTTTTTCCAAGCAAGGGCAAGCATCGATGGATTTGTTTGTTTACTTCTTGCCGATTTCAAGAGCATGGGGTATTATGGCTGGTTAGGATATACACTTTTGCATTGCGTGCAAGGCTTTGGCATATGATGGATAGGGATTGATTTAACTGTGCTATACCCGTTATGGAAGCACATATTGGACGTAAGGGTCGAATGGATGATTGTGTGGGTGGGATTGGGGGATGGAGTTGGAAGGGAATACCTCTGTCTGTTTGGCTTTTTGAGATTTGTAAACATTTCATTTTTTAATCAAGGACATATTTATTGAGTCCTGACTATTTGTCATCTGTTCTGTGTTGTGTTCTTTATCTTCAGTTGAGGATTCCAATTGCTTGTGTGGTGCGTGTCGTTGCATTATGGATGGGTGGATGGATGGATGGATGGTGGTGGTGTGGTTTTTGTGTGTTGCGTGATGACGATTGATGTTGATGATGATCGAAGGGGATACTGAGTTGAATGTGAATGTTCATTCGTGGGGTGAGGTGATATAATGCATGAGGAATGGTATCTGAGAGGTGTAAATCAGGAAGTGGTACACGGGGGAATGAAATGTAATGGGCTGAAATGGGATATGGGAATATATATGCATGGATACGGATGGAAAGGGAAATAGAGATGTGGAATGGCCTTACATACTCTGGGAAAGTGGAATATGGAAATATTAGTAATAATTCTGTTGATGTTTGGATGTGTTTTGTGTGTGGTTTTTGTGTATTTGTGATTTGTATTTTTGGTGTATGTGATGTTGTGATGCTGTGAGTGAGGAGATTCTGTATTTGGTGCTGGCTGGTACGGGGAGGGGAGGGGAGGGGTGAGGTGATGGTATTGGTGTTTGGTATTGACCATAATCATAATCATAATCATACGATCGAGATTAATTAATTTGATTCATAAATGTATATTGATCGCTTGGAATTTTGAACAATTTTTTTTTGGCGATTCGGGAGGGATGGTTGAGAGTTGGTAGATTTTTGGGGAGTGGGATGGGATGGGATGAGAGGGGATGGAGAGGTATTGAGAGGAGATGGGTATTGAGAGGGGATATTGAGAGGGATTGAAACAAAGAGATTCTTGAATGATGATGATGATGATGATGATGATGATGGTAGTATTGATGTTAAATAGATAGGTGATCGGTAAGAGGATACGAGAGTTGAAACTTCCGGTGTCTTTGTACTTATTTCTTTTTGCTTGGAATTGGGAAGAGAGAGAAAGGGAGGATGATGGTGAGGAGTTGTTGGAGGTTATGGGTTATGGGTGAGGTTGGGGGGGTGGGAGATGGATGATGGAATGATGGAGATGGAATGAGGATGAAATTTTGAGGTGATAGGGCATGGGGTGGGATGAGATTGTGAATTGTGATTGATGAGATGCAGTGATGAGGATGAGGGGATGGGGTGAGACTATGAGGTTGTGATAAGGGGATGGGATGGGATGGGTGAATGGATGGATGAGATGGATGAGATGAATGAGATAATGTGTATAGTATATTATATTATGATAAGAGATTCTCAGATAACATGAAATTGTGGGATTATATGAGGTAGGATAGGATAGAGTAGGATTGAAGCTGGATCTGAAATGTGATTTTGGGATATGGGAGATATAATTTGGAGATATAATTTGGAGATAGAAGAGAAACTAGATTAGAAATGTAAATATCAATATTTTATTGATTTGCATAGAGAAGGGAAAAGGTGGTATGAAAGAGTTATTGAGAAATTGTGAAGTAGAAGGGAGAGTGGAATAAGAAAATCGGGTGTAATGAGGAAGGGGATTTGTAGTATGCTTTATGATATTTTAGGTTTCGGATTCTGTAGAAGATTTTAGGGTGGAGCGGGATAAGATAAGATAAGATGGGATAGGATAGGGGGATTGGATGTGAGAAATTGTTCGAGAGGTGATTAGGGTTGTTAGCTGGAGGTTGAGGATCTGAATATCTGGATTGTTTATTGAGTTTGATGGTGTATAGGAAGGGAGATGGGTGGTATGGAAGGGATATTTAGGGGTCGTGAGTGGCAGGTTGGGGGAGTGAGGATTGTTCAAATGGAAGCAGGAGAGATTCATGGACTTGAATTAAAAAGCGCTGATGAAGTGTTTTATTCGAGTCTCCCAAATTTATCTTTGTAGTCTATATATTCTTGCGACTGACTCTCGAACGATTGAGTGTCTATCTATCTATCTATTTATATGCACGCTTAATATTCATTCTCTTCCTATCCTCACAAATCTAAACCAAAGCATTCGAAATCTCCAACTCAACACCCTCGTCTGTTTTTCCTACAACTTTCAAACTTTCCAAATCTTTGACAACCCAGTCGGCGCCGGCTTCGACAACTTGTTCAATGGTGTGTGTGGTTACTACGGCTAGTACTTTGCATCCGGCTGCTTTGCCGGCGCGGATACCAGCGGGACTGTCTTCAAGGACAAGGAGGGAGCCGTCGGGGGCGGAGGAGAGGTTGAGTTTGGCTTTGCCCATGTTGTAGCAGGCTGGGTGGGGGGTGTTAGTGTGTTCTTGGGGGATGGGGTTCGAAGAGAGGATTGGGGAGGGATACAAACCTGGATCAGGCTTTCCATTTGGAACATCTTCAGCGACGACGAGATGCTCTGGGATGGGAAGTTTGAGGACGTTGAGCCAGCCGGTTACGAGGGGGGAAGTGCCGGATGTTACGATGGCCCAGGGGTGGGAAGCGCTGGTTAGAGAGGAGAGGAGGGAGCGGGCGCCGGGGATTTCGACGGCGTCGTCACCGTAGTTTTTTGGGAGGAGTCCTTCCATGTGTTTTATGTCTGAGTGGAGTGTTAGGTCGTGGGGGTTTGGAAATTGGGGAATGGGTGGTGGAATAGATTAATGGATTAGGTGGTACATGAGGTTGAAGAAGTAGGACTATAGCGAGATGCCGCCGTGGGATTGAATAGATATGTTCTGCATGGGAAGAGTCGCATAACGGTTGACCGCCCAATATATATAAACACGATTTGTGATCTAGCTGGAATACGAATTCCATTCGGGTTGAGAATCGATTATTCCTTTCTAACCCTGTCATGCCTTCGGATAGAATAAGACTCAAGAACCAACTTGGTTTTTGAAGCATTCCCTCGAGGCCTCGCTAGTAGGTAGTATGAGAATAAACCAAGCAAAAGACTTCTTGCCGATTTAAGGGTAGATAAAAATGGTGAGAGCAATAGATATATAATTGAAAGGAGAAGACTAGCAGATGGTAATAAACAGAGCTTACAATCCCAATTTGCTTTCTCTGGAGCAATAATCTTCAAGACATCAATACTTCTCCTTCCATGACTTGTCTGTAAAATCACATTAGGATCTACTCCTATTTCGTTACCTAACCTGGCAATTTTGTTATTCAAAATCTCTCATTATCATTATTGGAAAGGAGAATCTTACTGATGCCAATGTTTAACGATAGCATCGGTACTATCAATAATAGTACCATCCATATCAAAAAGTAGCCCCTTAAAGACCACTTTTTGAGGAGGAGCAGAAAACTCTCTCGGAATAGAACCCATGATTTCTCCTTTTACAAAAATAATTGAATCGAATATAAAGAGAAGATCGCAAGGATCAAAACACAAGTAACCGTAAGTAAATTGGTGGGGTGGATGTTGAGATATGTGAAATTGGCGAGAGAGACCCTTTGACCCGTCTAAATCCGACTAAAACTTTGCAATTCTCCTCCTCAAATGAGATATGCAACAAAACTTTTTTTGTTGATAGATTCAGACCTCGTGATTGTTAAATCGTTGAGTGAATTTTTTGGAAAGTTTCTTGGGGAGTGGCAAGATTAAATAGAGAATAAGGAATGAAGGAAAGTAATGATGTTTGATTCTGACTCAATATGAAGGAAGTTGACGTGGGCGGGGAGCACAAGCAATAAGTAGAAGCGTCTAATAAGGGAGTGTGCTCATCTCCATTGAAGCGGGCGGAATCATGTGACGATGTTGTCGGAGCTGCGTGATTGGGATTAGTGAGATGAAACTAGAGAGAAAATGGCTTAGCGTTGATGGATTAGAAAATAATTTTAGTGCGATAAGGATTTGGAAAATCGAAAAATTCCATTATCGAAAATACTACAGTTGAGATCAACAACAGCATCTTTTTGAGAATTGCACAACAGTACTCAAGATGCCTAAAGTCGGAAGTAAGTGAATGATACCTGTTATCATTTTTCAAAGGATTTAATAACTAATTGATTTACAATTCAGAGCCAAAGAGTAAACGTGTTCCAGTGCGTCTTCGTCACAAGATCGAGAAAGCATCAGTCGCAAAACAAAAGAAGGCTCGTAAAGAGGGAAAGAAAAATCCAGAATGGCGATCGCGATTAAAGAAGGATCCTGGAATTCCAAACTTATTCCCATATAAAGATAAGATCTTGCAAGAGATTGAGGAAGGAAGAAGGAGGAAGACTGAAGAGGCTGCGAAACGAAGAGCTGATGCGAAGGCTACCAAGACTGGAGAGCAAGTCGAGAGAGAGGTAGAGGCTAGAATGGAAGGTATTGATGAGGAGGATATTGAGCTTATGGATGAGGACGAGGATATGGACGATGATGATGACGATTCTAATCCTATGGCAGCTTTACTTGCTAGTGCCAAAGCTGCTGCGGCGCAATACGAAGATGACCTTGTTAGTGGTGATGAGATGGACGAGGATGATGATTCCGAATCAGAAGAAGATGATGCATTCGATGGTGTTAAGCTCTCCGGATTACCTACACGAAAAGATGGATCAAGAAAAGCTTTCGACAAAGTTTTCAAGCAAGTTGTTGATCAGGCAGATGTTGTTCTATATGTCCTCGATGCTCGCGATCCCGAAGGTACCCGATCGAAGGAAGTCGAACGTATGGTTATGGCTGCTGCAAGTGGCGGAAAGAGATTGATTCTCATTCTCAACAAAATCGATCTTATTCCTCCTCCAGTGCTCAAAGCATGGCTCATTCACCTCCGAAGATATTTCCCAACGTTACCATTACGAGCTTCTGGACCAGCAGCAAACGCACATACTTTCAATCACAGTCAATTAACCGTTAAGAGTACTTCGCAAACACTTTTCAAGGCTTTGAAATCATTTGCCGCAGCAAAACAACTCAAGCGTTCGGTTTCTGTTGGTGTTATTGGATATCCTAACGTTGGAAAATCTTCGGTCATCAATGCTCTTACATCACGTCTTGGTGGTGCTGGTGCAGCATGCCCAGTTGGTGCTGAAGCCGGTGTCACTACATCTCTCCGATCAGTCAAGATCGATAGCAAATTGACCTTACTCGATTCTCCTGGTATTGTTTTCCCAACCGCCGGTGATAACTCCAAGGCATCGAAAATTGAAGAGCAAGCTAGACTTGTTCTCCTTAACGCTATTCCCCCCAAGCAAATTGAGGACCCAGTGCCCGCTGTAACATTGTTATTGAAGAGATTGAGCGCCTCCCAAGATATGCTCAACAAACTGATGGATGTCTATGGGTTACCACCATTGGTTTCGGTGAATGGTGACTCGACCTCGGACTTCCTGATTCAAGTTGCGAGAAAGAGAGGAAGACTTGGAAAGGGTGGTGTGCCAAATATCAGCAGTGCTGCTACAACAGTCATCACAGATTGGAGAGATGGTAGAATTCAAGGATGGATGGATGCGCCTGTCTTGGCCATCGCACCAGAGAAGATTGCTGGCGCCACCGTTGGCGAGGATGTCAAGGGTGACCAAAAGGAGATTGTTAAGGAGTGGGCTGAAGAATTCAAGTTGGAGGGATTATGGGGAGATAGCTCTTCAAAGGATGAGGCTATGGAAGAATAGATTTTGCTGGATGGAAACAGTGAGGAATATCTTGTGCATGATCATCAGTATGTGATTATCAGTATGGTGTTTGGCGTAATGGCTGGGTTCAAAAGTTGGCCAGGTCAGTCGGTTGTAGATATAAATTACAACAAAATAATCAACCATATGATGAACTATTTTGATTGAGCAACTTGTTGTGTTTTGTTTAGCGATACCTAAATTTTCAAACTTTCAAGTGAAGTGGGCATCTTTTGAACCTATCGATCGAGATGCATAAACTGGATTGAAATTCGATATACACAACAAGGCCCGGCCCGTTGCTTGAAGTCTTGGAGTTGACAGAATATAATTTTTGAAAGCAATTCATACTATTGGTTTCATTGTGCATGGGTATTTGATGCCATAGAGCTCAAATGTTTAAGGGATCTTGACACCGTAGAAAGGAAAAATTGTACGAGAAATTCTGGTCGAAATAGTTTGCACGCGCTTCTGAGCTCATTACTTAAGTAAGAAAGAGATCATTTACAATAGATATGCCATCCTAAATAAATGTATTCTTATACCTAGTACATGGACAATTTCTCGGGAAGAGGCTTTGTTCAGCGCGGATCTTGATGATTTCGTACCACGATGATTTCGTACCAGATCACTGATTCAAGGAGGATGGCAAGATGATAAAAGACATTCCCTCTGCTGCTTTTGATCATGGAATTGCCGGATCGTCGTTGCAGCTACTATGATCATTCGATATCAACTCTGGCTCTTCTGATGAGACAGGCGAACTTATCCCAATTGATCTCCTTGCAAATATATTTACAGCTTAGTCAAGCGGGCTCTTCGTTTCAAGGGTTCATTTCACCCATGTGATTCTTGGGTATGCAAAGTCATTGGAAAAGATAATGATACTTATAGTAGAGATTATATATTTCTACTAAAATTTACATTGCTGGCGGGAAAGTCATATGAGGGACATGTTTGATACGGGAGTGGGTGATCTTGACGATAAAGGTTCTACTATTTGCTGCTGGCTCATTTGGTGGGTGGAGTTACGAATGATTAACGTTAAGCTCAAAAATTCAAGACAGAATTGGAAAACCAATTTCCCCTCCATGGATATCGCCCACATAAAAGAGATACCAATATCCTACAAATAGTGCCTTTTCGCTCTAAACCGAAGGGTTGCCAACGGAAGATCTCCTCGAAAACTGCAATGAGGTACGACACGCTGGCCTTTCATTTGGTACTGGGAGTCAGTCATATCCCACAACGGCATCCAGCTCTCGCGTCTCGGCTAGAACGGCGGTCTTGCGTGATACCATCATAAACCAGACTTTATTCAGCTCCATTCAGTGCAGTGTCGATCAGAGCATCAAGTCCAAATGCTAGCTCGTTCAAAAGTGTGGTAAGACCATCTTTTTCGAAAGTCTTCTTTACGGCTAGCGTCGGGAGTGTTTGAAGTTGGTTAATGGAGTGGTATTAAAGAAATAGAAGCGTGGCAGGCAGGCTAGTTTTTGATGATCATTGGGATGGTACTCATGTCAGCTGAAAGAACTAAGTCATTGATACACAAAAATCTGTGAAAAGAGCTTCCAGTAGTCCGGAGGGTAGTTCAATCTAAGAGCACCAGTGGGTGCACGGACTCACGGGACACTGAAGAGGGAAAGCACAATTTCACACCAAATAGAGCTGTTTTGATAATTCAATTAAAATTCAAAATCTCAATGAATTTAGTTGAAAATCAGAAATATAAATCTAAAGTATAAATGTTTCATATTTTCTCAAAATTGTATTGAAAAACTCAACATTGATATTTATTTATTTATTTATTTATATTAATTAACATTTGTTTTGGATTTCTCTAAGGGTATTTAAACATACTAAGATAAGAAACTATTTGAGCGACATAATCGTCGCGACCGAATTTAGCAATTTAACTTCAATACCAAGGGCTATTCGCTCCTCTACGGATACAATCCGCTTCTATTTCCAGAAAGAAACATCTGATCCGAATTATTGTTAAAACAGAGCTTGATTCCCAAGTGGATAAGCTCATTGTAGGCTTCGATCCCTATAATAAAGGAGAAGAAGTGAGAGTGGGTTGCTATTTGTTTAGCCGAGCAGTAGGGCTCTTGTATTGTATATTGGATTTGTGGTTTTTAGAGGTGTAGTGTATTCGAGAACTCAATATTGATATATTTATAAAAGAATATATAATCCCCTACCAAAAAATTTGGTGAGAAAACGCACTATTCGTTTTTTGAGCTCAAATCTCAATTTATTTGGATCTTTTTGAATTCAATCATTCTTTCATACTTTAAAAACTATAACGTGATTTATCATCGAGTGGACCATATCATCAAATGGATGTTACGGGAGCTGCCTCTAGGGTCACATGGAAGTGGCTAGAGATCTCTCGAGGTGGTTTAGACTAAACTTCAAGTAGGAATTCAATAAGATTGTAATTGATTGTAATTCTTATAATTATAGTAATGAAACTAATAATTGTTCTTGAGCACGAAGCTTTATATTATAATAAAACCTATTCTCTATATAAACCTTTATTCTGAAGTCAACCAACAAGTCGACCGGCAAGTTGATCGATAAGTCGATTGGCTTTTGATTACATAATACTTGTTTTATGATTCCTATTATTCTAGCTTATCCTTTTATCCTAAGATTTTAATCCCTTGGGATATTATTAATCCTAGTAAAGCCTTCTTGCTTACTGTGTTCTATCTTTTCTAGAACTTACTATTCTGGAAACTATGTTCTAGATTTCTAGGGTATTCTATGACTAATACTATATACATGCCTGAGGCTTTCCTTGGGTGCCTAGTGTCCCTCGGTATACTGCAGCTGAATCACTGAGGCCTATAATACCATTATAGCCTATAAGTCAGTGATTCTACAGCCTGTTACTAATCCGTTGTAACAGTGGACCACTTTCACCTCAATTCATACTTTCAAACTCATATTATTCAACAATAATTAAATCAATTGATTGAAACTATAAAGATTCTAATAATTTAGGATCTATTAAATCGTTTTGATAAGTTCTTGTATTATGTCTAGTCTTTTTATACTTATTATAGTATCGATTAGAAAATACTTCCTTATTAGAATTCCTTTCTTTTTGATGTTCATTGTATTGAATCTGAATATCAATCTTTTGTTGAGATAATATATCAAGAGTCTTTTGTTTAATAAATATTCCTTTTTAATATAATTGAGTTTTTTTCGTATATTGATATTTACTTAATATTTTATTCGCTATCCAAAATATACGAATCTTTATATTTAAAAGTATATTTTTATAAATTAATCTTTCTATACTTTTAGCTAAAGCTAATATAATTTCGAATATAGATATAAAGAAGCTTGATTGATAATGAATTATTCGAGATTTTATTAAAATTGATTGTAAAAAGCTTTAGATAAATTATAAGGAATTTGAGAGATTTATAAATCTTAATTGAAAAAGGGGGGAGTAGGTGTACGAATTCGAATATTCAGTTTCGAAAGTATAGCTTTAGAATCGAAAAGTATTAAACTTGTTTCTCAAAACCTTGATTTCATATTCTGAAAGGTAATTGATTCTTTGTATATAGTTTTAAAAGCTATAAAGAATTCAACCTTCAAAATATAATTGATATATATCTTGATAAATCCATCAATTTGTGTCACGGCGCCAACTACATGATCTGTAGTTGCCTTTGTGCCTCAGGCATAGCATATTAGTGCGCCCTACTTCCTATAAATAGAGCTTCACTCTTCCATAGCTCTTCTACCCTTATGGTATAATATAAGTCTTTACCTGTATCTTGATAGTTTGTATTATTTTCAAATAAGCTATTACAGCTTTATTTCTTATTTTATTTCCAAAGCTCTATCAACACTTTATTTCGATCATATTAATCGCATTCACCGTTGATCTATTATACACCTTATCGTTAATATTTTGAGCCTCAAAAAGTACTGAAGATAAATGAACAAGTATTTGTATTAAAAGTGTTTGTATCTGGCTTATCTTCACAATTCCTTTTCTTGAATTATGTTCTCAATTCTGCCAAAGCCGATATCTTTTCCTTTATAGATTTATTCAATAATCCAAATGCTACACACTTCGCTATTGCTCAAGCTGTATTTGAATTGATCGAATCGATCACAGGTTTATTATAAGTCCAAGCTGCTGCTACTCAAATCCAAATCATTAATACTCAATTAAAGATTATCGAATTGAAAGATATAATTGAGATATTGAAGATTACTGTTCACAATAATTTACAAGCTTTACCTTATTACAAATATCTCACCACCCCTGAAAAGTTCAATAGTAATAAGCAAGATATCGCAAAGTATCAAGATCAGTACACGACTTTTCGTAATATAGTTAATTGTTGTTTAACTGTGGATTACAAAAATGAATCAGAGTTTCAGAAAATCATATTTCTTGCTAGTCTATTTTTTGACTCTGTTTATATAAACAATCAGATACACTTTGATATAATTATAAATAACACATATGATTCCAACCTTTAGCCCTCTGAATAGCATATTGTAACAAACATCTGATATAAATTAAACAAGCAATATCAGACTCTAGACCTCTTATACAAAGCTTCCATAGATTACAATAAATATAAAATAAAGAAGATCCCATTTAATAACTTTATTACTGAATTTAAGTAGTTCGCTATCAAATACAAAAAGACTATTAAACAATAAATTGTTAATCTTAAATTCAAAGTCTTATAAAAACTAATCGATACTTTAGTTAATCACTTTAATAAACCTTTTATTATTAATATTGATATATAAATAGTCTAATGGCAAGGCATTTATAATAACTTAGAGAAGAAGATTCATCTTAACAATCAATACAAAAATCAAGATATTAATTTCAGTGATCAGAAAAAACCTAATAAAAAGAAGCTTGCTATCATTGCTGTAATACCTATATCTAATCCCTCTAGAGATTCTATACAACTGGATACTACTCGTTAAGGCTAGTAATCCTTATTATATTATAATAAAGAATAATATCTAGATCTTGGTCTTTATCTTTATTACAAAAAGCTTGGTTATATCAAATTTAATTATAAAGAAAAGTAATATAATGATATAAAATATAATATTAATTCAGAAACCATATAATACCCCGATTGTCTCTCTGCTATAAACCAACACACTCCGAATGTCCATTGTTTTCCTGTTATTGATCACTATTATAATCCTGAATTCTATTATAATGCTTATAGTCCTATTTATCAGAATACATTCCTGTCTACTAATTGTTTCCCGATTGTTGCAGTATTATTTCGATATACCTTTCCAATCCCTATTGGTAGTAGAGATTTGGGCGGATTTGTTGAAGGCTTTATATATTCAGATGATAATGGAAATTCAATTTCTCAACCAAGTATATTAAAAGACTAATCTCAATTCATAGTTGCGAATCAAGGTTCTTTGTGGAAAGTTTGCCTTTGTAAATTAAGAGATTGATTATGTCTAGGGATTCTTTGTATTTTAGAACAATGAATAGCAAATCTCTTAAAATCTCAACAGAAATTTTCCTTGTGTTTAATGTAATCATTTTACTTATTAGCTTAATAGATAGTGGAGCCACAGGATATGAGTTTATAAATAGAATCCTTATATCCAAGCTTGGTATTCTTATATATCCCTTTCCTACTACCCACAACCTATTACTTACAAATAGAAGGACTTCTGATATTCTATTTCAGTATATATTGTTAGATCTATGGATTAATAATTATAAAGAAATTGGCTTATTCTATATTATCAATCTTTCCGATATGGACCTTATGATTCTCGGTTTTTTATGGCTTCAGTGCCATAACCCTACCATTAATTAGATAACAATGACTCTTAAATTCATATCCACATATTACTCCAGATATTATTGCCCAGTTAACTCTACTGCAACTATCGTCTCTAATCATAATGATATATCGATCCCAACAGATACAGCACTCAATCCAATACTATATATACCTGTTAGGAAATCTATTTTGAAATTTACTTTGAAGAAATCTATCTCAACTCTATATCATACTTTTACCGAAGAAATTATTGACAAAAATCTCCAAACTTCCTTTTTCTTATTTTAAGATTAATTGATATTTTTGGAATATAATTCTTTGACTCTAGCTATAGAAAAGAATATTAATAGAAATCTCTATAATATAGATTCTACTGATCTAATGTCACCCGATTCAAATTGTTATTATACTTATCGAATTAATGGAAAAATAGAGACCTGTATTAAGATGATATCAAACCAATCAATCCTAAAACTGGCTTTAGTGCGAATTATTACAGGCTTTAGGATATATAAAAGACTACCACGAAACCAAAATGTTTTATTTTTATTAAACCCCCTATTACTACAAAAGCCCTCTAAAGAACTGACTAACGCCTTACGAAATATTCGATAAAAAATGAACGATATAAAGTTTCTTATAGTTAATAGTTTTATTCAATTCTGTAAAGATTAGGAAGCTTATATTACAAAAGTAACCTGGGATGAATTAGATAGAGCTTGCGAATTACACTGTATAGTAATAAACAATCCTATTCAACTATATCGCAGTATTATGGAAAGCGATATCAAAAAATTCATGGAAAAGACCGACCAACTCATACCATCTACAATAGAGATTCAAAATAAGTTATTACCCTGGCTTTACAATCTGTTCACTAGATTCTTATCCTCCCTCACTAACAAACTCCCGCTATAACACTTTTGGGATTACAAGATCAAGATCATGCTAAGCAAAAAGCCTTTGTACAATAAAGGTTATCCAATATCCCCAGTCAAGCTCTAAGTTATTCGCAAATGGCTTGATAATAACCTAAATAAAGAATTCATTCGCAAATCCCGCTTTTGATCGGCCACCCCATTCCTCCTAGTTGTAAAGCCTGGGGGGGGTATTCGAATTTGTTAAAACTATTGTAAACTGAACAATGTTATTATTAAGAACCGTTATTTGCTGCTATTAATTAAAGAAATCCTTGATATTTTATATTATACTAAAGTTTATATTAAATTGAATATTATCGCTGTGTTCAATAAATTATGGATTACAGAAGGTCATAAATAGAAAATTGTTTTTATAACTCGTTTCGGCTTATTCGAATCTCTGGTAATACCTTTCAGCCTTTGCAATACTCCTGCCTTGTTTCAGAACTATATCAATTATATTCTTTTTGATCTCCTGGATAAGAATTGTACAACGTACCTAGACGATATCTTGATCTATTCTGAGAATGTTATAGATTATCAAAAATAAGTTCACGAAATTGTTTAAAGATTTATTGATACTAGATTACAAATTGATATTAACAAATACAAATTCGAAATAAGAAAAACGAAATATCTCAATCTGATTATTACTTCTAATAGTATCGAGATGGACTTTAACAAGATTAAGACTATCCTCAAATGGAAATCGTTAATTAAGTTAAAAGATCTTTAATGTTTTTTAGGGTTTGTCAACTTTTACTGATACTTTATTTACAACTTTTTTAAAATTATAGAATCTTTAAACTGTTTGTTGAAAAAAGAGAATATATAGAATTGGATTGTTAATCAAGAGAATGCCTTTGAAAACCTAAAGTATATTTTTGCTTCCGTTCTAGTTTTTGTAATATTTGATTATCATTGCTGTACAATTATCGAGATAGATACTTTCAACTGGGCTGCGGGCAGAGTATTCTCTCAATATAACGATGAGGGCCGACTACGCCTGGTTGCATACTTCTCCTCAAAACACAGCGCTACCGAATGTAACTATGAGATTTATAATAAGGAACTACTAGTTATCATCAAGTTCTTAAAAGAATGGAGACCTGAACTATATGGAATTCAAAAACCGTTCAAGATTATTACTGATTATAAAAATCTAAAATACTTTATATTAATAAAAATATTGAATCAAAGATAAGCTAGATAAGCTGAATTCCTGGCTGGTTTCAATTTTTGTATCATATACAAACTGGGTCTTAAAGCAATTCGCTCTGATATATTGAGTAAGAAAACAAAAGATTGCTTTGTACATACCAACCCTAATAATGATCGAATCAAGAATCGCTTACAAACAATCCTTTCAAAAAGAGTATTTGATATTACTATATTTAAGGATCTTATTTGACAAACAAATAACGATATCGATCTTATTGCAATATCTATAAATATAATTATCCCTGATATTAAAAAGCTAATCGATAATCTTATTAATAAAGCATATAAATCATCCGAATTGGTTACTACTATATATAAAACACTTCAAAACCCAATTGCTTGTCATTAATCATTATCAATCCGAAAAAACCTTTGAATTGCTTTTCAAAATTGTAGATTAATTAATAATAAAATTTTCTATTGTGATTATCTCTTTGTTCCCCTTTTCGCTAAACTTCATATCCAGATTATATATTGAACGCACTCCATTAATCCAGCAGGACATCCTAATCGAATTAAAATTATTGATCTCGTCTCCCGTATATACTAATAGCTTAATATGTTGAGGGAAATCGAAACTTATATACAAACCTATCAACTCTACTTCCGAACCAAAGCCTCTCATCTTGCTGTACCCGGATTCCTAAAACCCTTGTTAATACTATTCCGCTTCTGGTCCGATATTTTTATTGATTACATTATACTATTATCAATCAGTGAATGCTATAGCAAAAAGCATCAATATATTGTTACAGTTATTTATTATCTAACAAAAATACATTATTTCATCCCGGTTATAGGATTATCCGCAAAGGAGCTTGCCAATCGATTTATCGAAAAAGTCTACTGTCTACACAGTGCATTTGACAATATAATATCCGATAGAGATTTACAATTTATATTAGAATTCTGGAAGTACTTATCTGAGTGTCTATTGATCATTTTGAAACGATTCTTTTTGTTCCATTTCGAATCTGATGGATAAATAAAGAGGATTAATGTTATGGTAGAACAATATCTTCAGGCTTTTATGAATTTCTATTAAGATGATTAGTATGATTAGCTTCTATTCGCAGAGTTTGTATTTAATAATATTATCTTAGAGATTATCGGTGTATCCTTATTCTTCATTAACTATGATTTTTATTCATGTTTTGGTATTGAGTTCTCTTTATCTGTTCCCCCAAATCTATTATATCAATGTAAATACGAGTTTCTAAAGGCTAACGAGATTGTAGACTGATTTGATATCATCCTAATAAAATTGAAAGTCCTAGTTACTCAATCTATTCAGAGATATAAAAATTATACTAATAAGACTTATACTGATACTCCTTTATATAAAGAAGATAACAAAATATAGATTAATATTAAGAATATGAAAACCAATTACTTAATGAAAAAAGGTAATAATAAATGGGATAGTTTCTATAAGATTCTAAAAGTTTATAAACAAGTCTGTCTATTCCAGCTCCTTATTAGTTTTAAGATCTTTCTAGTATTCCATAATTCATTATTCCAATCACTCCATTGCTCACCTGAATTAGCCAATCAAGAAGTGATTAATAAAACCGAATTTTATTGAAACTAAGGCTGTATCCTAGAAAGAGATAATGAAATGAATAAGGAAACCGAGTGATAGAAATTCGATAAATTATTTGATTATTATAACGAGAACGGATTTCATTATTAAATCAAATGGAAATATTACTCAATATCTTAATAATCTATTAAGATCTTCGCGGCTAGAAAGATACAATTATCGCTTTCCATTTAGTAAATCCAGATAAGCCAGAACCGCCTGCTTGGGGTAGGCTTCAAAAGATCTACTATTTCTAATCCCCTGTTAATACTTACACCAAGCATACCCCCAAATCGAGGCCGAGGCAGATCTAAAAAGCTCCGGTAATTGATTACTATTTTCAAGAAAGTTTATTTTAATCTAATAGTAGAAATTAGAGTATTTTAGTATTATTTTGTTTTCTAAAAGGTCAATTGGTATTGCGATTGTAGATTGATTGCCTTGAGCGGGGGTACTGTCACGGCGTCAATTATATGATCTGTAATTGCCTTCGTACCTCAGGCACAGTATACTATACGCTCTACTTCCTATAAATAGGGCTTCACTCTTCATAACTCTTCTACCCTTATAATATAATATAAGTCTTTACCCATACCTTGACAATTTGATTATTATATAAATATTTCAAATTATTAAACAGCTAATATCAAGTAACTGAATTAAATAACTTAAATACAATAGTAAACTTAAATATATAATGTTATTCTCTTTGCAGTATACTTGAAAAGCTATTAATTCATAGCTTTTATACCTATCTAATACCAATATTCGATATTTGTCCTTTCTTTGATTCTTAATATACTTATCAAAGTATTTCAACTATTTTAAATCTGTTTTATTGTTTATTCATCCATTAGATATAAATTTAATAGCCCATTTTACAGAAAGATTGGTTCGATATACTAATTGAAAAGGTAAATCTATTTCTGAATCACTAGAATAGGGGGAATAGTTTTTTACTCTCCCCATTTCCGCATATTATTACTATAATCTATTCTTGATTGCCTGATTGTATTGATTTACTTCTGCTGTGGTCCTTTTAGTACTAAATTATAATTATTTCAGAATATATTATACTTATCATAAAGTCTATTTTATTGAAATTATAGAAATCACTATTCAAAATGCCGAATTTCGCTTACATATTCACAACCAATTAAAACCAGTCTTCAATAAGCTTAGAATCTTTATAAAGAACTCTTTGAAAATTATAAACAGAACTAAAACACATCTTTAATTCGATTCAATACTTTACAAATCAATATGCTTAAAGCTTTTTAATACATTTGGTACTTTTCGATTCAAGAATATAATTCGCTATATCTTCTACTTCCTTAAATTTAAATGAAAAATCTTTTAAATCTATATCAAGAATATATTGAATATAATCTTTTCTTCTAATTCTATAAGTTTATATTGATTCGCTTGAATTTCGAAATATGGAGTTAAATTATCCATTTTATGGATAAGGGTTGTATAAGAGATATTATATAATTGGAAGGGCCTTTCAAGATTCAGTTTTTTGTCGTTTTTTGATAATTTGATAATTAAAAACAAGTGTACTTTTTTATTATTAAATTATATAATAAATGATTAATAATTGTGTGTTGAAATTAATTATATTTATTGAAATGAAAATGGTTCACTCGATAATATAATCCACTCGATGATAAATCACGTTATATCTCAGTTTCAAAAGAATTTGATAATAAACTGAAGTTTAATCAAATTATTATAATAAATTATTTTGGTATGAAATTGTGCTTTCCTGTCACGTTGTCCCGTGAGTCCGTGCACCCACTGGTGGAGGTTAACTTTAAGATTTTAAGAATATCATTGTCAATCCTGTAATTCATTGTTTCAAAAGAATTCAACAACCAAAACTAACTTAATGTCTAGACTAATTTCAGCATTTCAGAGAGTTTCAAGTTTCCAAAGATCTGAACTGTTGGACTATAGTCTAGACTCTTTGGACCTCTTGCTTGAGGGCCAAAATATCGGCTGTTGTCGCGTGAAACTTGAATTCACCTAAAACCCTTCCATAAATAAACTTCCCAACAAAGTAGTCCGTCTTATTTCTCTGCACAGCTTCAAATTGTACAATTTGCAAAACTTCCAGCCAGAATCATCAATCACGAGTGTTGTTGACAAATTTTTCAAGAACCAGCATCCCAGCATCTCCACCTTGCTTAGCAACTTCTTTGACTTGCTTGGTCAACAATGATGGAAGGTCCTCTGCATTCTCTAGCAAAACTGCTGCCATGTCGAAACTTTCCTGTCGAAAAGCTTTAAAAACCGCTTCCTCTGTGATCAAACCATCCAAAGATCCTCTTATGCGAAGAATAGCATTCAAAGCCTCAAGAGCATAAAATGATGAACCGGCTATAGTTTCAATATGGGAACTTCCGACCATATCAATGCCACAAGAATCCAAAACAAGGGTGACAGATTCGGGGCCTTCCCCCCAATTGTCGAACAGCGAGCCAAGAACCTCCTGGTTGATGAACTGAATCCCCTTAACATCAAGTATTACTTTCCAAACCTCATGAGATCGAAGCTTTGTATTAATCACTATCTCTCGTGTTAGGGCATCATGACCGAATTGCTTCATAAGATATGCGAGGGTCTTAGAGTCAAAACTTTCAAGGGCATTCCTAACAATTTTCTCGGTGATCGAGCTGACCTCTTTAAATCCAAACACATTCTTGACGGTTTCACAAGAATCACGACGAACAACTTCCGCTACCATTTCTTCATCAAAAGTCTCATCGTCTATAAGGTCAAGAACTTCACCCAGCTCACCCAGACCTCTGGTTTCGATTCTGTACTCAAAAATCTTTGCGGATATTGGTACCTCGTTGGAAGCTCTATAAAGAATCTTCAAAGCTCGCGATGGATCAGGATGGGTGTCGATTCTCAAATGCCTTTCAAGTTGATTGAGAAAATGTCTTCGACTCTTCTCGTGATTTAGAAGGACATTTTCTACCTGCAAATGACCTTCAAGCTGTTCTTGGTTGTTGCCACCTTCACGTGTCACCCAGTACACCATATCTCTAACAGGCCTGACCATAATGTCATACTTTGTCCATTGTCTATGTGCGACGGATATTCGAGTAGGATTAGCTCCGTGGTCTAGGAGATACTTCACTGAATCAGGGCTGCCGTGTCTGATTGCTACCAGTACGCAATGGCATATCGACTTCTTCCTTATGATTGTTGATCCCGTTCTCCAAAATCTCAGGAAGATTGAACGCTGCTCCCAGCATTCTAACACGACTCTTGGACGGATATTGATCTGATCGTGGAAGACCCAATAACACGTCTGCAGTCTCCTTGATCCGGCTCAAAATGCTTTCTGAGGAGTAGTAATTGCGGGCGTCAATCTGAGCAAACCACCACTTTAATGAAGCGCTCAGCCTGTCACCAAGAGCAAAACGTTTATAGAGAGATTCTCTGCATCTTTTTTCCGGTGTGGATTTTTTGGCGTGATACGCCCAATAAGAGATGGAATATGTCTGGAAAGTGAAAATCTCCCCAAAGCTCTCTACAGAGTCGGACATGACAGCACCTAAATAATATTGTTTGCGCCCTAGCTTTGCAACTGAATCAGTTCTTTCTTGCGCCATGAAATCTAGGCAGATCTTCATCACGAAAAGATGACATTCTTCATATTGAAACTCGAATTTCACAGCGCAATGATTGATAAGATACTCCTCGACCGATAAGTGAGCGAAACGAAAATTTCCATCCGAATTTTGAATAACAAAGTTGCTACAGCACTAGTTGAAACCAGGTTAGTATTTATTATAATGCTGCGCCATCATCCAAGATTTGTCTTACATGCAAGACAACTTTTGTGCTCAAAGGACTTCGCGTTATTCCCTTGAGTTTAGAATCATGATCAAGCGACAGTTCAATAACTTTGAGAACTTCTTCTGCGGGCAGTGCAGTTTTGCAGCACAATAGCCATTTGCAAACTGACTTGAAGACGCTAGTATTGTAAGCTCCTGGCTTGGCGTTCATCAAATACACCATTTCATATGCACTATTCAAGGATTGCTCCAAGGAACTGTTCCGATTTTCGATATCCAACAGCCGGATCTCAATATTTTCGGGCAAAAATGTTTGAGTTTCGATCGGAAACATTATTGCAAGTTGCAAGGTGACCCATTTAAACCTAAGATTACGTCAGTCACTCTGCATACGTCGGATAGGCATACAACCCACATTCCACCTGCAAAATCTGATAGAACTCGCACTATCCGATCCATGAGTCGTCGCTTGGTTTCCTCGTCATTAGAATCAATGTCTTCCTCCTTAGATTTCACTTCGTTCTCGATGTACTGAGACATATCCTTCAATGTATCTTCGGTGGTCAAAATAACACCCTCTGATGCAGTGAAAACCTTGTCCACATCCACGTTCAATCGACTTGAAAAAACAAACTTGATATCATCAAGCTGCTTGACTTGAAGCTTCTTCAGTACTGTTAGAAGCTTGCTGAAATCAACGCACTCGTCAAGGGCATCTATGACGATAATGACTTTACTGACTCGTTGACACAATTTTAGAAGCGCGGCCGACCATTCGTCGGTTGTCGGTATAGTATGGTTAGGTGGTTTTGTATCATCAAACATGGCAACGATTCTAGCTTCTATTGCGTTGCCATCTAAAGTCCACGCCAGCTGGGACACCAGACTTCGAATAACATCATCTGATGTTGTTGGTGAGATGCAATAGAAATAATCATGCGCTGATCATCTTGCCTGGCTACATCAGAATAGAACGATTCAATGATGGTAGACATGATTGACGTCTTTCCAGTTCCAATAGTCCCTCGTAGCCAAAAAGCAGGCGCTTTCATTTTGATGCAGCCATTTGGTATATTTCTCGATAATCCATTCTCCAGCATGTGGGTACTGCGAAAGTAATTGTCGAGCAGTGTAATGCTGTGAGATGTATGATTTATCGGATACCCATTGGATGACTTCAAGATTTTTTTCATCGGTTCTGTCTAGCTGCAAAATCAGATCTCTCAGTTCGTGTTCGAATTGCTTTTCTAGCTGCAAAATCAGTTCTCTCACTTCGTTTTCGAATTGCTTTTCATTTGTGAGTCATTTAGTTGTAAATTGCTCATAAAACTGTTCCTGTAATCTTCGACCTCGCTGAGCAAACTTTTTCCACTCATCTTTCCTGAAAATCGATGCAGCGTATCTTGGAATTGTGTGTCTGTTGAAATTACAGATTGCGGTCGCCTCATACCAAAGTATCTTCCAGTACAGAGTCAAGATTGATTCCTTCAATTGCTTCTCCGATTTGTCTTGTGAGAGATTGAGATAGTCCCAGTTGAAGGACGTAAATTGTGTGGACGATCTCTACAACTTTTTGTAGCCCATTTATGCCGCCTCCTGTTCCTCAGAATGGTTCAAAATGAGCTATGAAAATCAGCTTCCGGTCAAGAGAGAGTAATATCACACACCCACCGGCAATAAAAACCGCATATAGGCCCATGGAATTCCCGCATGAACGGGGTCAAGTCCAGCGGCTTTGTCTCCAATTGGCTTGATCAATTTGAAGATTTTGACAATCTTATCAAACTGTGGTCCAATTTTAATTGTTTTCTTTCGCCAATGAAATATCCATTGCTTCTCCTCCATTAAATGATGCTTTCCTAAAGAGTAAGTCGCCAAGCTCTTGTTCTTGTCCCACATTGTTTTTTGACATTGGAATCCTTTTTGTGATCGACTGCAATCTTTCGTATAGATCTGAATCTTCGTGCTTAAATTTTTCATATGCTTCTTTCCATAAAATGTCATTCTGATTTGTCAAAGCTATTGAGGTTGCTGATGCTTCTTGCACGGACGCCATTATCGCGGCTCTATTTGTTAAAGTTCTCAAACAATACGTGAGATTTCCAGAACTTACAGACTATTCTTGAGTTGGACAATCAAAAATACTTGCCGCTGTTTGTCATCATGTTGCGATGCTCGAAATGTTTCGTGCGTGACACCTTGTCAGCATCACGTGTGTGTCAGCCTCAATGCAACAATCGTTCGCCAATTTACTGCTGAGACGAATGAAAAGACACGAACTCCATATTTCTACCTACCTATCGCACTGCGTAATTCCCTTATCGTTATCGATAAAAATGCTGTGGACGTGCGAAGGGAATTGGAAGTAAAATGTCTGCAAAACAAATGCTGCTCTGGGAAGGTAGCATTGATCCGCATCTGCCAAGCTTGAACACGTGATACATTGTCTTATTGCGCCTACTATGCGCTGTCTCCCGGGGACTCATTGAATGAAATTCGTAATTAACTAACATCTAATTATTCTTACGTCAACTTTACCGCATCCAACCCTTAAGTTCACGATTATTAAGACAAATTCTGTGCATTATTCTTCGAACCGCTGTTGGCCAACATCCTTCTTGTTCAAGTCCAGGTCTTCAGTAAGAAGAGAAGTAATAAGACCCAGACCTCCAAACCCTGCCATCGTATAGAAAATAGTCTTAAAGCACCCAAGATAAACTCGCAAAACGGCATCCAGGACCTTTGGGGATATTTCCAGAGATCTCAGCTCTGGAATGAAGGAAACAGCTTTACTTGGGTTGTGGAGCCGAGAAAGAGTTCCTGTCAATTCAATAGAAGCAATGGAAGCAGAAAAGACAGAGTTGAATATCGTTGACGCAACTGTAAGCCCGATGAGACCTCCGAACATTCGAATTGTCAGCGAAATTCCGATTGCCAAGCCGGTATCATCGACATTTTTCACGCTTGCCTGAATAGGGAGCAGAAGAAGACGCAGTAAGGACACGCCCATTCCCCAAAGAATTGGAAGGCCAAAAAGTAGCGATGACGAAGATCCAACGTCAAAAAGTGCTAGCAATCCAGTTCCCAGGATTGTGATAATCCAGCCAAATCGTATGATCCATACATATCCACCAACGACCGAGACCATCATCATCGAGATAGCTGCGAATACTACACTAATGATGACGGTGGGAAGTAAGGAGACCGCAGATCGGATCGCTGTCTCGAGCTCTACGGCCTGATAAAACAAAGGCAGATACTGTAACAGCGAGATCAGGATCATGCCATGTACGAAGGCCGCCGCCAAGGTCATGTTTGCAGTTCTCGAGTGGAAAAGACGATGAGGCAGGATAGGAACTTTGGGCTTAGCTTCATATACTACAAATATAACAAGCAAAGCGGCCCCTAGAAGTATTGGGAGGAGGGTTTGCCACGACTTCCATGGGAAAAGTGAGCCGGCCCAACTGAGTGGTAGGACAAAAATGGTGATACCAGTTACAACCAGCATCATACCAATCCAATCGAGTTTCTTTAGGTTGGCAGATAATTTTTCATCGAGCTCAACTGGTCTTAAACGGAGAAAGAAAACAATAAGAGGCGCGCTGATTCCTAATATTGGCAAATTCACCCATCCAATCCATCTCCAGCTTGCATAATTGCTCAAAATGGCTCCAATTGACGGTCCGAGAATATTCCCTACGGCATTGGGGATTGCCATTAATCCAAGATAGAATGAACGTTCCTTTCAAGTTTGTAATATCCGAAAGTATAATTTCCACAAGCACGTCGATACCTCCTCCGCCAAATCCTTGAAGCACTCGACCGACGATAATGGTATTCATGTCCTTTGCAAGCGCAAAAACGATTGAGCCGATGAAAAAGAATGCCATGCATATATAGAAAGATGGCTTTCGGCCGAAGATATCTGATATACTGGCCCAAAGTGGTTGCATGACGAGACCGCACAGAGTATAGGACATGTTAGCCCAGAAGCTCTGCAAACTTTCGCCATGTAATTCTTCCGCTACAGTCTAAATGAAGAATGAGCATCAGTATAGTCTTATAATCTTTTTCAGGAAGATAGAAGCTTGAGATAGTTGCAATATAAGGAGGTGAGGGATCTAGAGGGGCTCACTGGGAGGGCAATTCCAAGAGACGTTGCATCCATTTGGAAAACAAACATACTGGCAGCAAGACCTATAAAAGCAAGCTTAAAAGAAAGTGACTTTTTGGGTCTTCCTTCGATTATAACTTCGTCGATATTTTCAAGATTCGTTTCTTGCAATGCACCATCAACATGATTGGTTGTGACTTCCGTCACTTCTGCCACTGTTTTTGGATCCTGATTTGATTTTTCTTCAAGAGATGTAGCCATCACGACAGTGGTATTGGTGTCAATTCGATTCATACTTTATGGTACAAAGTTTGGAAAGGTTTTGGCAATTCTATAAGTGTTGAAATCGCTAAATATAAGGAGCCAGGAAGTCGTGTGTACCTTGCATTCTAACCCATGTACCCCTGAGTTAATCTTCGTGGTTTTCGGTACCTCACACGTGATGTAGGTGCTAAGCAAGCACTAGCTTTCGAAAACCTGGCTTCAGGCATTACCATTAATTTTAGAGACGACAGCATCCTTGATGCTGGAGATCTTGTCAATAACATCACTCAAATTGGTATTTGTGCATTGGGGTATCCAGAGGTTTGAGAAGGGAGAACTTTGTGCGACCTCATGAGACTACGAGACTACATAGGACAAACGAGACAGAGACTAATGTTACATAAGCGATGCTGTGCTCGGACCTCCACTTCCGACTACTTCACATAACGTGGTTTATCACTGAGTGGGCCATATCACCGAGTGGGCCACTTTCACCTCAATTCGCATTCTTCATATTCAATACGCGTTTTATCAACCATTTATTATGGAATCTACAAATAAAAAAGCACATTTACTTTAGCCATCGAAACTCTTCAAAAAAATAAAAAATTAAGTATTCGAAAGATTACTAAACTATATAATATATCTTGCATAATAATCAGTCATAGAATAAACAATTTAACTCCACATACTATCACGGGCAGGCGGGCTGGATAGGGTTCTAATAACTTTGCTCTAATCTGGCAAGGCTATACTGATTCGGGTAATAGGTTCAGATTGAGGATTAAGATGTAGCTCAAAGAGCTACAATATAGGATCTTCTGAATTGAAGATATACGGAATTCTCACAGCGAGCTAGCCCGATCGGGCTTTAGCTTGCTTGTGTTCCGGTGCGAGCGTTCTTTTCGATTCTTTTTGATAAAATCAGTATATTATGTAAGCTTATATTGTGATATTACTCTTCTCCTAAGGATCGAGCTCTGTTAAGGTAGTATATTATAGTTTACAATCTATAGGCAGACGGGCTCGGTCAAGCGGGATTGGGTTTGTTAGGGTATTTATGGTGGAAGTTGCGGATCAGTTTTTGTGTGTCTTTCAGATAGCTTGCAGGTTTTTTGGTTAGTGTATTGTAATCGATTTAATAAATAATATATTTCAAACGAGATTCTTTATAATCTTTTCTTTTTAACAAAAGTTTAGGATTTCGGTAATCTCAAAATGCTTGAGGCTGTTTATTTTTATAAGAGATGGTGGCGGATTACACTATTCAGGAATAGGATTATCGTATATAGGATATAGTAGGTTGATATAGAAAACAGGATGAATCTTTATCGAGGCTGGGAGCTTCAGTTTATAGGCATAGGGGTCTATCGGGTTTAGGATTTTGAAGAACCTGAGGTTTTTTCCAATCGAGCTTTTTCTATAGGTGTAGAGTCTTGATGTTTTTAATATTCAGCTAAACCAGGTTACCAGGCAGGTATTTATAGGCAGGGGAATAGCAGATATTGGTATTCTTCGAATATCAGGTTTGATTAGTAATTAGTTTGGTTTATAAATATAAAAAAGATAGCTTTTATTTTAATAACGAATTCTTTGATATTTTATACAATAGAATGGTTACTCTGGAATAGTGTGGGCTCGAAGTTTAGATGAGGATGGAACCCGTAGTTCGAGAAGAATGGGGTTATTTGGATACTTTTGGACTAAACATTATTAATAAAGAATTCAGTAAATAAAAGCCACTTTATCCAATCGTCTTACAAATAGGCTACATACAACCAAAGGTATTGTTCTAATATCACATTAGCCCTCTCGATTTGTTCATCAGTTTCAGAATAATAAGCAATTAAAAACTTAGCAACTATATCCAAGCACTTACAGATATATTTCCAGAATTCAGAGACGAATTGAGCTCTACAATTAGATATAATAATTAGAGGTAAGCCATGGAGCTTCCAGATATTCTTTCAGAATAGGCAAGCAACCTCTTCGGAATTGCAGGTACCATAACAGAGCAAGAAATATTTCATTTTCGTTAATCGATCGATTATTACTATAATAGTATCGAAATCGGTACTTCAGACAGGTACATAATAAAATCTATTGAGATATCTTGCTAAGCTCTTTGCAGAATCGGGAGCGAGTGGAGAACTCCCTTTTAGCCTTTGCGATTCGGGATAGTGTAATGGCAATTATGGTAGTTACGGATCTATTGTGTAATATAATTGTAGTATCCAGGCCAATAGTAATTTTGGAATAATAATTCGAAGGTTCGGGTACAGTACGGGTAACCAGCAGCAAGCGATTCGTAGTATAGGCAGAGCAGGTAGGTTTTCAGGGGGTTGTAGTCGGGAATATATAGTTTCCTTTGATAATACAGCAAATTGTTGTTTTCGGTATACTCGACAAGAGTGATTTTCGAATATTTCGGGAATCCCTTTTGTAGGGATTTCAGAATAGATTTGGGTACAAAATCGATTTGATAGCCTTTATAGAATAGGGTAAACAGATCGACAGAAAGGTTTAAAGGGTTTTCTGGGTTCTCTAATCGTATCGCAAGGTTAGGTATAGATATGACATATAGGATTACAGGCTCTATAACTTTGCTATTTTCTGGCAAAGTTATAGTATTATTGGAATCCAAGTAGTCAATGGTATTAGTAGGGTTGGGGTTTCTTTGGCTATAAATGATTATAATGAAATATATTCTTTTGGCAATTTTGGGTTCGATTAGAATAATAATAATAGAAAACAGATCGGGATCTAGATTCTCTTGTTTCAGGATAGTATAACTTTAATATAGGAGACATTTATCCCCTTCCTTAGAAAGATCTTCTAACCTTCTAATCAGTGTATCGGGTTTGGCATTTAGCTTTTTGAAGCGATAGGTAATTCGGAAATTAAATCGAAACAGAAATTCGGATTAGTAGGCTTAACAACAGTTCAATAGTTTTGTTGTAATAAAGTATTCCAGATTTCTATAATCAGTAATCACTTGAATTAATAATGTAGCACCTTTCAACTTGGGACACCATTCTTCGAAGTAATGGATAATAGCTAACAGTTCTTTGTTGTAAATCTTGTAGTTGTATTTAGCTACTGAGTATTTTTTAAAGAAGAATATAACAAATCTAAGTATTCCATTATCATTATATTAGAAAAGTATTCTGGTGAATATATAATCGGAGGTATCGATTTCTATAATCACTTCCTTTTCCTAATCAAAGAAAACCAGAATAGGTGCTTCGATAAATGTTCGCTTTAATCAGTTGAACGCTTCTTAACAGGTAGGGCTCTATAGAAACAGAATATTCTTTTTGATCAGATCTATCATTGGGTTGATGATTTTCAAAAAATCTCTAATAAACTGTTAATAAAAGTTCGAAAACCTAATAAATACTTAAATGTCGATTACACTAATAAGCAGTTTCCAATCCACAATTGTTCGGATTTTCTCTGGATCCATTCGGATACCATCGCTTTCTATAATAAGGTCTAGAAACTTGATTTCGGATTTCAGGAATTTGCACTTTTCAAATTTAACAAACAAGCCGACTTCCCTCAATACTTACAGAATCTTCTGGACATAACGGATATGTTCCTTTCGAGTTCAACTATATATCAGAATGTCGTTCAGATAAGCGATACAAAATACATCCAGATATCCCTATAGGAAATCATTAATAAATCTCTGGAAGGTTACAAAAACCTCTATCAACCCGAACGGCATAACTAAGGATTCGAATAGTCCGAATCGGGTATGGAATGTAATTAGGTATTCCTGTTCTTTTTTCACTTTTATATTATTAAAGACAGAAATGATATCGATCTTACTGAAATACTTTATTCTTTTCAGATTATTCAGAAATTCTTTTATTAATAGTAAGAGGTATCGATTTTTAACCAATAAATTATTCAAAGTATAATAATCTATACAAAATCGAAGACTTTTATCAGCTTTTTTAACAAACAAAACAGGGGAAGCGATGGGGGAGGAGTTTGGTTGAATAAATTCTTTTTTAAGATTCTCTTTTAGCTATTCTTTTAGGGCTTTTAATTCGAAATAGGATATAGAGTATAAAGTGTTGAAAGGAGGAATAGCTTTTCTTTAAAACGGATTTCATAGTTGTATAATTGATGAGAGGATAGCTTTTCTGCATTCTTTAGAGAGAAGATATCTTTTCAATTTCGGAACTCGAATAATAGGTCTTTAGGGTTGAATATCTTCTTTTTCTTATTTAGAATATTATCGATTTGTTTGATCGATATCTGGAATATTTCATATTTCCAGCGGGTGTAAGCCGAACAGGCTTTCAAGGAGATCACAGCTATATCCTTATTCTTTAACCCTTCGAGATAAACAGGCAAATGTACAGATCAGACTTTTGAAGGAATATCTGGCAGAGTTTTTATATAGGACGGGTAGAACAAAGTATTACAAAATTCGTAGCAAAACAAGCTATCGAATTGGAATGAGTTTGTTACGAAGTCGACACAGGGATTGTGTTTCTTAAGTCAAGCTATCCCTAGTATAATAGGATAATAGACTAGTTTGGTTATATACAAAACGATTTTCTTCTTAATATAATCATTAATTCTAAGTTCTACTTAAATATAGAAAGTAACTCGATTATCAGGCAGAATATTTCCATCAAATCCTATAACTTCGAATACTATAGATAATTAATATATTAATATTTTCTGGGAAAATACTTAACTTCGATCTACAAAAACAATTCCTTTGTATCCACTATCAACCATAGCATATATCGGGAGGGTATCTTTTTCCAAAAGCAGAATGATAAGTAGAATCATCAGATTCGTATAATTGTTTAATTCATTTTCTAAAGAAAGGCTATGAATAATAATAGTAAATAAACGAAGGGTACACAAAAAATCATCCTGATTGTAGTTTAAGTTAGATATATCCCGTTTTCCGAATTAATTGAGCTAGTCGATAAACAGAAAGGAGAGCAAAATGGGGAATAGATAGAAACTTGGTTTTTTGAAGGATTGTTTGGTATAAGGCTGGTTTTTATAAGGCTAATTGTAGTAATAGTAACTTGGAGTTGAATAGAATGAATATCGGAGTACAAGCAATCTTATATTAGATAGCTAGTAGAATTACAGCGATAATATTTACTACATTCCTATTGTAAACCCAGATTTCTAATAATGTATTTCTTTTTTTCTAAACTCAGATCTATTAGGTCTTCAGGAGTAGATTTTGGACTAATAAGTTATAAAAATAAAGTAGCGATTATTCTCCGAAATAAAGTTTTGAAAGTAATAGAACAAATACAATAAACTTGTTATTGATATTAATAGAATTGGTTATTGAATTATTATAGATGGTTAGTGTATTAACGAAATTCACGGATCGAAGCAGGATTATACAACAGTATGTCTTGTAGTTTACAAGAGATTCCTTGAAATAGAAGCGGGGTTAGAGTATTATCAGGCATTTCTTCTTTTAGAATAAGTCTCTGGAATTCCGTGAAGAAGGTGCTAAAATCAAGGTGTCTTTGCTTCAGTATATATAGTTTATTCTATATATTTAGTAGGCATGGATTTGGCAAAGCGATCGAGTAGATGGGCATTTTGAATAACAACCTGCTTGTACAGAGCAGCTTAAATACATTCACAAACTAAAGATTCGGAAATTTCGTATTCAAGCGATCTATTAGTTTCTTCCAGCTTAATATAATATACAGATGCCAACTAAAAATATTGATATCAAACCTAGGGGTCCTCCGATACAAAAGCGCCAAATTCCGAGGAGTCTCCAGACCGGCCAGGCAGGTACAAAGCAGTTATTGCAAAAGCGATATTTTAATGGGTAGGAGCTATGTAGTATTACAGGGCAAACGGCTAGATAGGGTTCTAATAACTTTGCCTTAATCTGGTAAGGCTATATTGATTCGGGTAATAGATTCAGATTGAGGATTAAGATGTAGCTCAAAGAGTTACAATATAGGATCTTCTGAGTTGAAGATATACGGAATTCTCACAGCGAGCTAGCCCGATCAGGCCCTAGCTCGCTTACGCTCCAATGCGAGCACTCCTTTCGGTCCTCTCCGATAAGATCAGCATATCACGTGAGCTCCCACCGTGACACATACAGAGATTCGAGCAAATTGCCATAAGATTACAGAATTGGAAGAGGATATGATTATTGAATATATACTTGATATAAATTCAAGAGGATTTCTATTCAATATCAAGAATATAGAAGATATAGCGAATTATATTTTTGAATCGAGGGATTCGAAACGTATTGAAAAATTCTAAGCATATCGATTTGTATAATATTAAATCGAATTAAAGATGTGTTTAGTTGTATTTATGATTTCCAAAAAGCTTTCTATGAAGATCCTAAGCTTATAAAGATTGGTTTCGAGTGATTTGCGAATATAAAAGCAAAATACAGTATTTTGGATAACGATTTCTATAATTTTGATGAAATAGGCTTTATGATAGGGATATATCTGTAGCAATAGTTATTATTAGTATTAAAAGATACAGTAGAAGTAAATCAATACAGTTAGGCAATCGAGAATGAGTTATAGCAATAATATATAGAAATGAAGAGAATAAAATTATTCCCTTATTTCTAGTAGTTCAGGAACAAGTTCTCTTTCTAATTGATATACCAAACCGATCTTCCTGTGGATTAGACTATTAAACCTATATCTAATGAATAACAAACAATGAAATAGATTTAGAATGATTGAAATACTTGATACGTATATTAAGAATCGAAGAAAGGGCAGATATCGAATGTTGATATTAGATAGGCATGAAAGCTATAGAGCAAGAGCTTTTCAGATATATTGCAAAGAGCATAATATTATATACTTGAATCTATTTACTGTATTCAAGTCATTTAACTCATTACTTGATATAAACTGTTTTAGGAATCTGAAAACATTTATATAATGGTGCAAATTGATAAGTTTATTAAGATATATATCAATTATATTTCGAAGGTTGAATTCTTTATAGCTTTTAAAGTTATATATAAATAATCAATTATTTTTAAAATATAAAATCAGAATTCAGAAAAGTAGTTTAATACTCTTTGATTCTAATATTGTGCTTTCGAAATTGGATATCGAATTCATATACCTACCCCCCCCCTCTTTCAATCTAGATTAATAAATCTCTCAAATTCTTTATAATCCAACTAAAACTCTTTCTCAATCAACTTTAATAAAATCTTGAATAACTCGATATCAATCAAGCTTTTCTATATCTATATTCGAAATTGTATTAAACTTTAGTTAAAGGTATAAAGAGATTAGCTTATAAGAATATACTTTTGAGTATAAAGATTCATATATTTTGAAAGGCAAATTGTGACACTTTGCCTTAGAAGAAACTGCGAGAGCAGGGTACAATTTATCCTTAGAATCTACAACTACAGAATCGGGAGCAAAGCACTCATAGAGCACTCCTATATACTAGCTATATATATATGATCGTGCATGTGCACAAGTGTGTACATGAGCGATCGCAGTTGCGATTGGATGCGATTTGTAACATTACCCCCCTTTTCGAAAAAGCTTGTCCTTAAGCTTTATAATTATCTAATCCGTAGATGCATTGGCAATCTCAATAAAGCATTGTTGTTTATATTATAGTATAGTGTGGTAAACGGGTATATACGCAAATTTTGCTTTTTTCGCAACGGAAAGGTG
The DNA here is from genome assembly GCF_014898435.1 of Botrytis sinoallii. Classification (NCBI taxonomy): domain Eukaryota; kingdom Fungi; phylum Ascomycota; class Leotiomycetes; order Helotiales; family Sclerotiniaceae; genus Botrytis; species Botrytis sinoallii. The sequence continues at coordinate 2,112,151 of NW_024066034.1, read as the reverse complement.
TATGGGAAATGGAGAAAACTATTCTATAGCCTAACAATAGCACAAAGCCTTCGAAGCATATAAATCGCCCAAATTTCCTTTTCTCTTTCAAATCTTTTTTAGTTATTTATTTTCTTTATATCTTTTAATCAATAATCAATATACCTTTTATACTATTAAGAAAACGTAGCAGTAAAAGCAAGTTATTGTCAATACAGCTAAAACAATAAGAGGATACGCATGCGGTGGTGAGTTGTTTATTTTTCTTTTGTATTTGTTTTGCTAATATATTTCTTTATAGTTTATGGCGAAGAGAGTGTTTGCCTCTTCTATTGTGCAAGGCAAGCGTCCTGTTGAGAAAGAGGAGGAGTCGAGCTGTAGCGGGAGTGGTAGTGATCTTGTTGGTGAGAAGGAGGATGATGAGGAAGATAGATTGGATAATAAGATATATATAAATGAGGCTTTCTTTTGATATTTCCGGCTTGTGGTTGGCTTATCTAATAAGTATGATTATAGATATTGAAAGCAATGTATTTGAAGGTGGGATCAATCTTCGATATACTTATTGGATGTATTCGTTCTATTATCTTTCAAGACAGAATTTGGAGGAAAAAATATAATTCCTTGATCAATTATGTTGACAATTATGAAAAGAAATTTGCTAATAAATTGATTACAGTGGTATATTATTTTTGTGATTTCGAAAATGATGGTAAGATAGTTGAAAAAGATATTCTAAAGGTTTTATATCAAAATCAATTTGATCGTAAATTCGATATACCCCGTCACAGAAGTGTTGACTTTGTTGATATTGATGAATAGGGATTTCCAAGTAAGAGGTTATCAAAAAGATAGTATTATAATAGGAACAATATATTCAGGAAAATAATTAGATTTGTATTGACTATGTATATAGTTGTGTTTTCGGTAAGGGAAATAATATCTGCTATCGACTTTCTGGATAATCGTCTAGTTAATCTCACTATCTGTTTTATCTGGCTGGTAAACATAAGTATAAGCGTTTATCTAATGGGGATATATATAAGATGTTTCTCTAATATCAATCAGTTGTTATTGAATACAGTAATATGATAGAGGTAAGTTACAACTTTGCTAGTTTTTAATAAAATTAATTTTTGAAATAACTTGATATACAAAAGGAGCTAAAGAGTTGTGTTTCGAAAGAAATACTTCCTTTTATTCTTATTCGAGAAACTATGGAGTGTTATATAACGGAGATTGCAGTGCGGGGAGACGAATTGGAATCGCAGTACTAGTTCGTTGTAATTCAGATAGAAGCAGAGCTTTCGGTAGCTTGTAAGCAATTGGATACGATTAAGTATCAGCTCAATCTTGTTATTGTGCATATTGTGACTAAGGGTTGTTTTGTCTTTCAGTTTGTAATTGTCCTGTATGTACTTGTTGTTATTATTAACTAAAAACTCGGCTAGTATTTCAGTTTAAATCATTTAGTTTTTGTTATTATACCTTGCCTAATTGTAATCATTAATGATTGTAGGGACTTTTTTTCTAATTTAGTTTAAATTTGCTAAATAGAGGAAAAGACTTTCTTTATTGATATTTCATCTTTGTTCAATTGCTTTTAGCCTTTTGTGTAATTAGAATTTTCTTTATTATAATAATAAATTAAAGAAGTTCTTTTTATTTTTTTCATTTATATATTAATTGTTATCTATAAAATCATAATTATTCTTTTCATTCTTGTAAAGACAAATCCACTCCGATAAATATATAGAGAGTTCTAGCAGAATAGGATTTTGTAAATAAAAGTTATAGAAATAGTACAGAGCAGTTTTTAAGTTAAAGGCAGGGTATTAGATAAGATCGTTATTAGCGTTCAGTTATAATACTTTGTACTTAAGCTGTTGGCGTACTTTTTTTATAGCTAAAATACGCTTTACTTTTCATTCAATATTACCAGTAATATTTATTAAAGGCGGTAGTTTGAGGATTTGTCCGGGAAGTGGATCATCTGCTGTTTTGTAAAGCTTGTTAGATGGAAATACGGGATAGATTTTTATAATAAACGATAAGTCCAATCAAAAGGAATCTCCAGCCCGACTAATAATCTTGAATTTCCCTTAAATAGGGTAATTCAATTTTTTGAATAATTGTTGTATTGGAAAGTCCCTTATATTAAACTATATATAATCTCCCATATCAAAGTCAATTGAACAGTAATACAAGTTAGCCAATCGAAATATCTTTTCTTGCATATACAAGATATTTTCTTTTATTTGATCGAATGCTAATTTATTATATTTAATATACTCTTTAGTATCGATTATATTCAAATCGTTGATAAACATAATGGAATCGGATTTCCAATTCCAAAGATTGTAGAGTAAGTAGCTATATAAGATCTCGTATAAAGTTTAATCATTTAGTGATTTATAAAAAAGTGTAAATTGAGTGTAGTTTATTATTAATAAGAATTCAGATTAATCATTTTGATAATAGTTTATAAAGGGTTACAAGCATTATTAGAGATATTGATTATAAATCTCAATTTAACCATTAATTTACAGATAATAAACGGTAAATAACTTAACTTATATTTTTAAGATATTATTAAATTCTTACTAGAATTTGGATATGAATTGAGAACTACGATTAGAGATTATAGTCTTTGGGGTACTATAATATCTGTATATATGGTATAGGTACAAGCAGGCCTGATCTCTTGAATCGATTGATTTATAACAGGATATCGAAATAGCTTATTTGGTCAATTGGTCGATAATAACGAATACATTATTGTAACCATATTTATTCTTATTAAAACTGTAATAGTCCATAGTGATATATTGCTATGCTTATATAGAGATCAGGAATGGATGGAGGAGACTGGGAGTGTAATCTCTTGATACAAAGCTGTGCTTGTATTTGTAGCAATTCCATATATATTGGTTGATTATATTGTTTATGTTCTTTTAATAATATTGATTAGTCAAAAAAATATAGATCTTTTTAATATTAGGGTGTACAATGAAGACTGAATTATAAACTTCGCGAATCAAATAGGTTCGCAGATTTTCAATATCTGGTATATAAAATCGATTGTTATAAAGCAAGAGTCTTTTCTCAAATGTGAAATGCTTGTGTGATTTGGTAGTTTGAATACACAGAGCTTTTAAACTCGAATGGGATCTATTTGCTTTAATGATGTGATTTATGATATCAAAAAGCGGTGTGATTGTATATATATCGATATTTGCAATTATATCCAGATCTTGCTATAAAGATTCATATATAATCTTTATATTCACCTGATTATCTTTTATAAACTGTTGAAGACGATTCTTTTTTTAGTATTATTCTATTAATCTAACTTGTTAATATAATGTATAAGCACATCTACAAATGGATTATTCTTTTTAGTATGGTATATGATAATGAAGTTATAATCAATGAGTAATTTTGCTTAACATATTTATTAAGTATTCAGCTATTTAGTTAATATAAAGTACTCAAGTGCTTTATAATTGATATACACTTTGATTTGATATAGGAATCTAGCAAGTTCGGCTTTCCAATAGCCTAGGGATTTGATGATCGCAAGCATTTCTTTATTATAAACTTTATAATTCAGTTTGATAACGATTATCGTTTTTGAAAAGTAGATAATTGATAATCATTTATTACTATACTTCTGAGATAATACACTAATAACTATATTATTAGATGTATTGATTTTCAATATACAGAATAGTGTATAATTGTAATACTATAGGAAAGAAGCAAAGATAAGTCTATCTTTGAATATATTAAATACAATTTGATAGATTTTGTTGAAATGGAATTTGATATTTGCTTTTGTAAATTCATAAAGAGATTTTGCTATTATATTATAATCCTTAATGAATCAGCAATAAAAGTTATAAAAACCTAAGAACAATTGGATATCCTTTATAGTAATAGAATAAGTCCAAATAATAATTACTTTAATCTTTTTTGGATTAACTTGTACACTGTTTATAGAGATAATAAAATCTAAATACTTTGTACATTTAATATTGAATTTGTATTTCTTGAGGTTTGCCTGAAGACTAGCAGATTCAAGTTGTTCGAGGATACACTTAACATATTCTTTATATTCATCTTCATTTTCAGAATATATAAGAATATTATTGAGGTAAATAATATAGAAGTTATTTAAATAGTCAAATAGAATATTATTTATATATTATTAGTAAATCGCAGGGCCATTTATCAATTCAAAAGGTAAAACTTTACATTTATAGGAACTATATCAAATACAAAAAGTAATATATTCTTTGGAAGCTGGATTCATATGGATACAATGAAATGCTTATCGAATATCTAATTTGATATATATCTTTACACCAATGAGTCATGCGAGTATCTCATCAATAAGAGATAGAGGGTACCTGTCTTTGTATATTAAAGAATTGAGTAATCGGAAGTCTATATAGAATCTTAAGCTTTTATTCAGCTTTTTTACAAAAAGAATTAGTATTATAAACAATGCTTGATTGGATTTTATAAATCCTTTAATAAGGTTTTCTATAATATATTCTTTAATAACCTTAAACTATTCGAGTAATATTTTATACAGGAAATTATATTTGAGAACTTTTTCACTTTCTCCTTTAAATATAATCTTGTAATTGTATGATCGGAAAAAAGATAGGATATCGGATTTGCACTTGAAGAATGCTCAATGATATTATTGGTAAGCTTTGGGGATTGGAGGCTTTATTTCGATATCTGTAATAATACAATTGAGAATAGTGATAGTTTCTAGTTTAAAATTGTTTAAGGCAGTAATTGCAGTTGAGATTCAATAATTATTGTTTTAACTAGATTTGTAAATCGAAATGATATTGTCAATCTCTGTATATATAACTATAAAGATCTCATAATCCTTATTTCTCTTATAAATAAGTTGAAATTGAATCGACTTGAATATATAAATGTTAAACATGTTGGAGATATAAAGCGGGAGGGATTTGTAAATAGACTGAATAGAGATTTGACCGAGAATAGGTTTCTTTTTTAGATTGATTAGAATCTGAGCTTCGATTGTATTTAAGATTACTATATTAATCTCTTAGGGAAGGGTAATAAGTATTTCAGATACAATCAGTACTATAATCGATTATTTATTGTCAAGTCGGTGGTACATCTCTTCCAATCGGGCATTCCGATTATCAGTATCTTTTTATCTCAAGTGACTGATTCTGGGTTATTGAAGATTGTTTTTGATTAAAAATATATTTTTTGATAAGGAAACAGTAGGAGAATACTTGGAAGGCTATTCAAGACATCGGTTAAAACAATCGACTTTAACTCGGATCTCTGTCAACCATTTACAATCTAGGATTACATTATATAAACCCAAATCGGTAATAAGAAATAGCAAATAAGATTGTTATTGAGTATTAATTGTGAAATTAAAAAAATGTGAAATAAATAATAGCTTTACTTTATATACTATTGTAGCTTTTGATTTTAATCAATAGTTTGAGTAGTATAAAACAGGGTTTGAATATAAGGAATAATAATAAAAAGAATATCTTGTTGATAAAAGTAAAGCTATTCGCTCCGGAATCTATAAGAGATTAAGTATTGTATAAATATCCATTTTTCAAAAGTATATATAATAGATTTATGGAATCACCTCCCATTAGTTTTATCAAATCAAGGAATCTTATATCCCAAATCACGTTTAGAAGGGAACTTCTATCTAAACATATTAATTTAAACATTGATTTTCGGTAATATAAGCAGACTCAACAGTTTCTGTTTGCACTTTTTGATTTACATTCTTTTTAATATTTTCTTTTATATTATAAAACTTTTCATCTTCTCTAATCTCTTAAATCTTAACTATAATATTTACATTACCTATATATAATATAAAACTACAATTCACTTCTAATATAGAAATAATAATACTATAATTGAAATTGTTTTCTGAAAATGGAATATTATTTGGCTTGAAGGTTTTTATATAGCTAGTAGAAATGTAAGGAGGATATTGGGTATGAAATTGAATAAATAGGTTCGAATTATCCAATAAGTAGAGAGTGCTTTTAGGGATAGTCAATAAACTAGTATTACTAAACAGCTTTCTAAGAGGTATCTCTTTAATCATTTTGTAATAATTGTATTCTCAAAGCATAACTTCGAGTTTATTGATCTTAATAAGTTTAATAGCTAGATCCTTAACAGTATAGTATTCATTAATATAAAGACCAATAGCTCATTAAAGGAAATCAGATATTTTTCTTTTCAGATTACAAAGAAGAGTTATCGAATTGATGATTTCTGTCTATATAATTAATAATCTAAATCTGCAATATTATATTAAAAAGTTTCCTTGTTGGGTATTATTAAGCATAACCCAGTGTTTATACTCAGTTTATATATAATCGGCTTCAGCCAGGTTCTTGTAAATAACTACAAGCTGATCAATCAATTGCTATCCTGTTAAGTAAGGTACTTGAGTATACAACAAGAACATGTATTCTTGTACCTCTCCTTCTATCTAATTTATTATATAAGATCGCCATTGCACTTTCGAGATAAACGAATTTTCATAAAGTTCGAGTTGCTTGGTGATCAATAACTATCAAAAGCTTGCTTTCAGCTCTATACTATCTTTGAGTTTAAATAAAAGATTGATAGGCTTCAAAATATACAAATACTCTATTGTAATAGTAAATAAATGAGAATAGAGTATTCAGTAAATTTGTAGATTACTTGATAAGGCAATCGGATTTGAGAGAGGTCTGCTATCGATATTCAAAAGGGATTGTCACAAAAACTGACTTCGCAAGTAGAGGTTTTTCTTGTTTTTCCTTTTCCCGATAATAGAAGATGCTCTTTTAATAAAATCAATTAAAATATTAGAAATCCGAACTTTGCGATTTATAAAGGAATCTATATAATATTACTATTGGTATCTTGGAGATTGAGATAGGTAAGTAATATTAAGACTATACTATAGCAATTCGTTTTTGAGTTTTACAATTTTGTTTTACAAATTCTCAAAATCTCTAAAGATTGGTACTTATTCTTTTTATGATAAAAGAATATATATCAATATATTATTCTTGAAAGTTAATACCTCAATCGAAAAGTCGTTTTCAGACTATTTACTCTTTCCATGTTTATTAGTATTTATATTAGAATTGTAAGAATTATAACTATCACTTCGTTGAGATTGACTATTGTCGACTGGGGATGCTTAGCTGGTAAGAAGGAGAGAGTAATGGAGTTTCTTTGAGGTAAATGGGTTGGATATAATAGCGATACTTGTAACTCTATATATTAGGGGTTTATTATCTTCTATCAAATAGATTTACTTGGAATCAGTCCTCTTCCTATAAATAATATCGAATATCCTCGATATACCTAAAAAGATATTATAGTTATAAGATATTATTTGATTGGTCATCAGATAGCCATACGATTATATAGTGAGTTATAAATAATATAACACTTTGCTTTAAAAGAATTGCGAGAGTAGGGTACAATTTATCCTTAGAATCTATAACTACAGAATCAAGAGCAAAGCGCTCGTAGAGCGCTCCTATATACTAGCTATATACACATGATTGTGCACATGTGTAAGCGCGCACGTGAGCGATTGCAGCTGTGATTGGGTGCGATCCGTGACACAAATAAGATATTAAGTAAATGTCGATATATAAAAAAAATCCAATTGTGTTAAGGAGGAGTATTTATTAAATAAAAGGCTTTTGATATATTATTTTAGTAAAAGGTTGATATTCAGATTTAATATAATGAGTGTTAAAAAAAGAGAAATTCTAATAGGGAAGTACTTTTTATTTGGTATTGTAATAAATACAGAAAGATAGATTATAATATAAGAATCTATCAAAATAATATAATAAATTCTAGATTATTAGATTCTTAATAGTTTTAATCAATTGATTTAATTATTGTTGAATAATATAGGTTTGAAGGTGTAAATTGAGGTGAAAGTGGTCCACTCGGTGATATGGCCCACTCGGTGATAAACCACGTTAGCCGAAATGATAGGCCGGGATTGACCAGCCTCTGGAAGGAATTTTTATTTATATTTTGTGTTTTCGAAATAGAGAATGTCTGAATCTTTGTTTGGTTGTTTCAGGCCTTGACACCTTATCTGAAATGGATTTATGATTCAGGGACATTGAGAGCCGTCAAATGCCGCCAGTTTTTTTCGGCCACGTAGAGCCTCCCTGTCTCAGATCATGGAAATGATTGGCTTCCATTTTACCAACAGACACAACTGCCGCAAAAGGCTCAAATTTGCATACCTAATGAAAGCAATGTCGATCGTCTCGTAGATCCCAACAAAACTTGCTTTTTCGATGATGTAGGTATATATGCTCTTGACGATAAAAGATGATGGTCTCTTCAGCTTGCGAAGATGACCGAACTTAGCAGTCGTGCCAAAAAAATTCGATTGAAGATGAAGAAACTCGTTCAAAGAGCCAAGGATCATATACGCTCTGGTTCATCCTCTTCTCAGACTTCTCCTTCGGATTCTACACGCCCCGTTAATAATATTCATCAATCTCGCCCCTCGACTATCCCTCAGCCCACTGTCCGTGATATTCTCCGTTATCGTTATCACTTTGGTGTCAATCTTGGTTCAATTTTTGTTCTCGAACCATGGCTCTTCCCTAAATTTGTGGGAGGTGCATCTTCGGAGCTCGATGCTGTAACTTCTTCTGTTAAGAGTAATGGTGTGGAAGCTACCCGGCAAAAATGGGAGGGACATTGGAAAAACGCAGTTACCGATCAGGCTTTCGGATGGTTGGCCAAATCGGCAAAAGGAACCAGTATCCGATTACCAGTCGGGTATTTTACACTCGGACCAGAATTCTGTGTCGGGACACCCTTTGAGAGTGCCAAAGACGTCTATCAAAATTCCTGGACGATAGTCAAAGAATTCATCACTCGGGCTCGTGCTCTTGGAGTGGGGGTCCTCGTAGATCTCCACGCTCTGCCTGGAGGTGCAAATACAGATATGCATTCGGGATCTAGTACAGGAAAAGCAGAACTTTGGAGTTCTAAGAAGAATCTTGAGCTTGCGAAAAGGGCGCTTTTGTTCATCGCAAAAGAATGTAAGGAGTTGGATGGGGTAATCGGTATTCAGCTCTGTAACGAAGCATGCTGGGATGCCGGAAAGAAAGGAATGTATGATTTCTACACCTCCGTCATTCAATCTATTTCCGAGATCGACTCCGAAGTGCCCATCTACATAAGCGATGCATGGGATCTTTCTTCTGCATTGAAATGGACCAAAGAACGAGACTGGAAATCTGGAAAGGTTCCCAGCAATCCCGTCGTCATTGACACACACAAATACTACACATTTGCAGAGAAGCATCGCTCACAAAGCGCCCAAGAGCTAATCCATCGAATCCCTACCGAACTAGGCGAACTGCCTAATTGTAGCCCAAGCGCCACACATCTCTCATCTGGCGGAGAAACACAAATTGTGATTGGCGAATACAGTTGCGTTCTTGACGAGAAAAGCTGGGCAAAATCTCCACCTGCTATGAAGGAAGAATTAACTCGGGAATTCGGACGGCATCAATGCAACAAATGGACGGAGGGGTGTAGTGCGGGAAGTTATTTCTGGACATGGAAAATGGAGTGGATGGATGGAGGTGGTTGGGGGTTTGTGGAACAGGTTAAGAAGGGGAATATAATTGCTCCGGCTTATATGAGCTGGTCTGTGGAAGAAGCCAAAGAGAAATTGACGAAGGCAGAAATGCAGAAGGATGAGATTATGCAGAAGATGGTGAAGGACCATATAGATTATTGGACGCATGAAGATCCTGGAAAGGAGTTTCGGCATGACTTGTATGAAAAGGGGTGGAGGGTCGGGTGGGAGGACGCAGCGACATTTTTTGAATGGAGGGGAGAAAAGGGCGGAGCAGATAGACTTGGATCTTTGGAAATTTGGATCAAAAAGCGGCTGATAGAGTCTGGAGAGCGAGGAGAGTTCTTGTGGGAGTTGGAACAAGGGCTTAGATGGGGTGTCAGAGAGTTCGAGAATTGTGTTGAGATGGCTTGAGCTTCAAGTGGGAAGCAGAAAGATTGCTAAGCTGAAGCTTATAGGGAATTGGGACTTAGGTATGCTGCGTGTCTTCACAAAAAAAACTTTTAGACCACCGGTATAATATTTCCTTTAGAATTCCATTTTGCTTGATCTCGCCAATCGCCAACTTATGTTCCCAATTTTCTTGGGGGGCGCCCCAAATTAGCCATGGTATCTTAGACAACGATTTGAACCTTCTATTGATCGCAGTATTAATTCTCAGCTCTTACGGTCACAATGACTTTGCGCGACGACTTCGCACTTTGATGTTTGCATCCATGTTTGCCAAAAATGTACCTTCAATTGCCACCCCTTTGGGCGACTGTCTAATTTCCGATGCCCATTCAATATCATACTCGTAGATCAGCCGACCAAAAACGAGCTTCACAAGACGAACTGCGAAGAACCTTCCTGGACATGATTGTTTTCCATATCCCCACCTAGAAACCGAGAGTGAGATGTTAATCCATACATGGTATCGGATTTCGAAGGAAGTTACAAACTTACGAAAGAAACTTTTCGTCTACTGCAGAAGCATGAATCCTTCCTTTGCTCCGTGACGAGAACTCCGGCCCAGCAAATCTGAAGCCGTCGAAAGTAGATGCATCTTTATAATTATCGGGATCCATGTTAGTGGAGAGGGTCGGGAATGTTATCCGACTAAACGGCTTTAAGGTAAAGCCATCCGGAAACGTAAGTGTTTCCATTGCCGTGCGTTGTCCTGAGAAACAGGCTGCAGGGTTGTGTCTGAGTGTCTCCCTAATGAAACTATCCAAAAGTCTCAGGGAACTCAGCATCTTCTTGTCATTCCATCCTTCGTGTTGCTGAAGAGACAGGTCAATCTCGTTCCGCAGAGGTTCTAGATGTTCAGGATACATTAAAATCTTCCAGATAAGATTATAAACCAGACTTATAGATGTCCCTGTACCAGCGAAACTCAAATGAATAATACACTTTGCGTGTTGTCTGGCGTCATTTTCTCGGTGTGATGTTATCGTTTGATCCACTGCAAATTGTATGACATCTATGGGTTTATCCATCACTTGTGCTGTACGCTGTTCCATTCTTTTCTGGATAGCAGGAACGATATACTCTGTGACTCTCCGAAGATCCCAGCGGAACTTCACAGAGGCTAGCCAGTAAAAGGGCTTTCGGAACGGACCAAGTGGTAGAAAGTTCCACAGCACACCGCTAATAAATACAGTCATGGTATATTTCTGGCACACCTTATTATATTCTGTATCTCTGCAGAATTCCTTTCCTACAAGTACCCTGCTAGAGATGTGGTGCACTAGATTTGTACAGAGACTATAAGTATTAAAAGTTTGGTAATCTCTTGAGAAGTTAGCAAGAAGTCGACGTTCTTGAACACATTCAACAAGGTCAACACGAACCATGCAATTCCCCTAGCTGATCCTTAAACTTATATTCTGCTTCGTCTGCCAGAAGCGCAATTATGGGGCCTGAGAAGTCAACGATTGACCAAACATGGAGTCTCATCCAAGATACTTACCACTTTTAAGATTCATATATCTTGCGACTAAATCGATTTCCATATCATTGGCAATTGCAGTATCGCCCACAGTAGCCTCCATCTGCATATTCTAAGTTTCAAAAATTAGCTTCTCGTATGTTTCGTTCCGAGAGCATAGAAAGCACTTACGTCATTGAGATGCTGAGCGAAATTTAAAGCATGACGATCGAATTTCTTCAGTGAAGGTAAATATTTCGGGGGCATAATCATAGCATTAACTCCAAACAGTTTTACAACAAATGGAAGCCCATGTTTATTGAACTTTAGCAAGGGTCAGCTTCCAGCTCGCCTGGCATTTTCCCATACGGAAACTTTACCTTCTTGTATCCCTCAGCTTCATAATCCTGAAGTCGCAAAAAAGCAGTCGGTTCCCAGTCAATCAAAGATTTCAGAAATCCCCTTGTAATTTTTGGAACATTGGGGTATGTGGGGTGACCATTTCCTACCCGGACCGCAATAAAGGCGACGATGGCAACACAGATGACAAAAGAGAGCCATGGATTAATTTGCATCATGGCCGACAGAGACTGAGTAGTTTGAAAGATTGCTATGAATTACTGAAGATAAAATGAGCCACATTCAAAATTCCTGTCAGACAGTCAATTAGTTTAGTACCCCTCGGCGTTTAATTCGAATTGAAACTCCGAAACATCTACGAACGCCGGAAACGATTTGGGTGGTGGGATTCCATTTGCCATGGAGAAATCATTATCGGATGATGGAACTCAAATTCATTGTGCCCATCTATTACAAATCATCCATGTAAGACTGAAAGTGATCCTTCTCGTGGAGTTGCAATTCAGTACATCCAGAGACGAAGCTCGCCTCATATATTTCTCGTTCAACTTCCCGTACCCTATCGTCGAACATTGTTCGAAAAATGTACCAAATGATCATGCAAGTAGATCCCGGATGTTATGGAGACCGCAAGTCCTTCTGCAACCTGGTCTCTCAACATGCCAATCTTCATCCTGACAGTATTGCCATATCTTATAACGGCGACACTTTATCATATGATGAACTGGAGACGCAATCTACACGAGTTGCGACCCTTCTCTACGACAGAGGCGTTCGACCCAGAGACAAGGTGCCAATTCTTACATCGAGGTGCTCACTAATGGTGGTGTGTCTTTTAGCGATCTCCAAAATCGGCGCTTGCTACATTCCTATGGACATCACCTGGAGCTCTGAGAGGATTCGTATAGTTCTTAGTACTATCAACGCGGATATAATGATAAGCACAGAGTCTGAGACGGGGACAATACTGAATGATAATATGGTTCTGAAGAGTGAGATTGAAGCAGTCCTAGGCCAAAGGAATGGAGAAAGTCAATTGTTTCACCACGTGGGTTATGAGAATCTCGAGGACCCCGCGTACATCATTTTTACCTCTGGGACGACAGGAGCGCCAAAAGGGGTAGTGATCTCTAACGCAAGCCTCTTGAACTATGTGCAGCAAGGTGGTGTGTCCAAGCCTTTCAATATGAACGTAAAGTCAGGGGATAAGGTGGTGTCATTATTTTCAATTGGATTTGACGGTATGTTGTGCCACCAATCAATTGAGTCTATACATGCAGCGCTAACATGTTGGAGCATGCACTGGAGTTCTTTTTAGCACTCTATGCAATGGTGGTCAGCTGGTACTTTCTAGTCAAACTCGATTTATAGACGACCTGAAGACATGTGATATACTGCCCATTACACCATCAGTCTTAGCGACAATCCAGTATCCAGAAAGTTTCACCAACATCAAGTCTATCTTTCTAGGAGGAGAATCACCTAATCATACTCTAATAAAGAAATGGTGGAGACCAGATCGGAAGATCTTTAATGCCTATGGCCCAACCGAGACAACAATCTCATCTAGCATCTTTGAGGTCTTACAGGATCAGCCAATACTATTGGGAAGCCCCATGGAAGAAAGCATGATTCTGCTTCTCGATAAGAATCTCGATGAAAGCGCTGAGGGTGAAATCTGCATCAGCGGCCCAGGACTCGCGATTGGCTACTTCAAGGACGAGGACATGACAGAACAAAAATTCATCAATTGGAAAGGAACAAGAATATACCGTACCGGCGACTTTGGCCGTCGAAATGCTGGAGATGGAATTGTTTTTCTAGGACGACAAGATAGCCTGGTCAAGAATCGAGGATTTCTGATAAATCTGGAGACTGAAGTGGTACCTGCACTGCGGGCATTTGAAGGTGTTACCGCAGCTATTGCCTTATTACATGAAGGGCGATTGGTGGCTTTTATTGCGCCTAAAATTGAGCCATTCCTGGTGCGCAATTGGTTAGCACGACATTACGATACGTTCCTTGTCCCTGACATCCTTCACTCCTTATATTCTCTTCCTCTATCACACAATGGAAAAGTAGATATACCATACCTAAGAAGCCAGTTGCAACATGTCCCAGAACCCCAAAAGATAGATAACAAAAGAGGAACAACAACGCAAATATTGATATCAGGAGTCGCGCTGGCCCTTGGTATTCCTGAGAGTAAAATATGTCCTAAAAGTTCTTTCTGGGACCTGGGAGGCAATTCTCTGTCTGCAATGAAGCTTTTATCATACTTACACAAACACAACTTGACTCTATCTGTTGTGGATTTATTCTCCTCACAAAGCCTCCGCCTCACGGCCTCGTTGGCCCAAGCTATTGACACTGATACCAGTCAAATCATTACACGGCAAGATGAAAGCAAAATTGGCAGTTCTTCACATCAATTAGTTGAATTTCCAATGACGGTAGTTCAATCAAGCATGATCAAAGCATGTCTTCGTGAGCCACTTGCTAATTATCTTCTTATTTCTATATCATGCGATGACTGCGAAATCTTAGAAGCTGGTCGCTTGAAGAGAGCATGGGACATAATAATGAAGCGGCACCTTATATTTTCAGCTACCTTCAATCTTCTCAAAGGCACACAAGCGACCTCTGAAGTAAGCGAGATTGACTGGAGCGAGATTTCGAGCCATAGCAAAGATATTGAATCTACTGTCCGTAACGTAATGGATGAGCTGTTGTCTCTACCTAAGACTCCGTGCACCGGGCAGACCTTTAGACCTGTCGATGCATTTCGAGTTATTCGAGATCACAAACAAAGTTTCAATTTGTTGTGGCTTGTACATCATAGCCAGATAGATGGCTGGTATATGAGTATATTGATGGAAGATCTGAAAGCAATACTCGATGGAAAGGCACTCTCCTGCCCAGGAAAATTCTCCGAGTTCGTTCATGAGCGAAGTCAATACGTTGAGAAAATGCGTCAAGGATCAGCGGACTTTTGGAAAACCATTTTCCATGGTCACTCCCCTTCCTGCCGTCTAAAACGGCCAAATCCTGATATGACTAGACCGGAAGATAAAATGATTTCGTTTCCCGATAAGGTCCTGAAACTCAGGCTCTCTTTTGTAAACCTCGAAGCAAGTTCTCGAAGACTGAAAGTGCCAGTTCCTGTTATCATTTATGCGTGTTTATCGTTACTTCTTCGAAATTATTTGGCTGATGACAAGGTGAATTTTGGAGTCGTTATATCAGGACGCAGCTTAGCCGTGCCTCTTATTCACAAAACAATCGGTCCACTCATCAATACATGCCCCTTTCCCGTGGATTTAGGTGGTTCAATGAACAAGATGGATTTGCTTAATCATGTGCAGGAAAGATTGCTGAAAATCATAGACCAACAATGGTCTGCGGCAGATTATCTTGAATCCATTCCAGGTGATAACTCCTGGCTGTTGAATCCGATTGTAGCCATAGAATACGATTTACCCGAGATCCCCTGTCCGATCAATTCTGGAACATGGAAGTTCCAGTATAAATCCTTTATGGAATCTGGGTTGACCATCTCGATTGGAAAAGATCAAGGTGAAATGTTCACACGATTTCAGTATAGCACCAAAGAATACGAACCGGCAATGATAGAACGGTTGCAACGGCATTTTCATAATATAATCCATGGCATTATCGACCAGTCGACAGATACTTTATTGCAAGTCCGCGACAAAATGATGAATCAAGCAGAAGTTGATAGCTTGGTGTATCCACCACAGATCGGACCTCATTTGGATGATACGAAAACCCTAAAAGACACATTCGAGCAGGCAGCAGATCAGTGGCTAGAATTCTCCGCACTTGAGTCGCATGATGGGTCACTCACCTATTTGGAATTGGAAAACAGGGCTAATCATGTTGCAGCATATCTTGCTAAATTCGTCAGACCGAATGATGTTGTGGCAACTTTGAGTGATGGGTCTTTGTCATGGATTGTAACTGTCTTATCTATCATGAAAGCCGGCGGTATTTACGCACCTGTTGACTCCAAGCTTCCGGCAAAGCGAAGAGAAAAAATTATTCGACAGGCAAAGGCAATGATATATATAATCCCTTACGAAGACTAGGGCGAAAGCCTGCGAATCGCTGGAACCCGCACATTGTTTTTGAGAAGTGTTATCAAAGAGCCACTTCTTGATACTACAAGATTGAAAACAAAAAACAAGCCTAGTGATGCTGCTTATTTGATCTTCACCTCCGGTTCGACTGGCCATCCTAAGGGAGTCAAAGCAAGCCATGGACCGATCTTATCTTATCTTGCATCCCCGGAGTCGAGGCTGCATTCTAAACCTGGGAGAAGAAATGCTCAAATGCTATCGGTTGGATTCGATATCAGCATCGCTGAGATATTCGGCACACTCTGCTATGGCGCCACCCTAGTTTTGAAAAATCCGGCCCATCCATTCTCACATCTCACCACAGTTGATGCTGCTATGGCAACACCATCATTGCTTTCCAGCCTTGTAAGTGAGGAACTCAATAATCTTGATACTATATTTCTTGCCGGAGAGGCAGTTACCCAAAGGCTTGTAGATCGGTGGGCTGTAAATGGCCGTAAATTGTACAATGGTTATGGGCCTTGTGAGTGCACGATCGTCGTTCTCATTGCTACTCTTCGAAGAAATCAAGAGCCAACAGTCGGCAAACCTGTTCCAGGAACTGCTTGCTATATACTGGATGCTCAGAGACGACTAGTACCGATAGGGCTACCAGGAGAGATTTGTATCAGCGGACTGTCGGTTTCGCAGGGATACCTTGACAATGAGGAGGAAACCCGACTTCGGTTTGTTCGCGATCCATTCTGTCCTGAACAGATGATGTACTGTACCGGAGACATTGGGGTATGAACAGAATCAGAAGAGGTACGGTATTTGGGCAGAGAAGACAATCAAGTCAAAGTTCGGGGATTCCGTATCGAGCTTGAAGAGGTTGAGCAAGCAATTATGTCAGTTTCCGGATTGGTAACAAATGCAGCAGCAGTAGTCCAGAATGATAGCATTTATGCATTTGCTACTCCTGCGACTGTGGATGTTGGTTCCATACAACGTGAGCTGCAAAACATTCTACCGTATTACTCTCTACCTACTAGAATATTTGCGATGGACCGCTTACCACTTAGTCCGAATCTAAAAATCAACAGAAAAGTTCTCCGGGACCTGATTGTATCGAATGGACACCAATTAAGTGGAGAAAGGGCTAGCACTATAATGGAAAAGTTGATCGAGAGGATTTGGAAAGAAATTCTCAATCTGAGCGATTTCGTTGAGATTGGGGCAGATGACGATTTTTCAATGCTTGGCGGCAATTCTTTAATGCAAATCAAAGCATTACAGAAGCTGTCAGATATATTGGCCTGCAATATACCATTACAGCTTCTGATCTGTAACACGACACTCTCAAGTCTGGCTGCGACGCTTGAGCAGTATTGCACACATGATCGGAGGCGCGCATTTCGTGCCTTTGATGGGAAGCTTTTAGCTCCACATAGAGCTGTCTCTTATTTGGAACAGGAGATACACAGCCTCCAGGCCAATTTACCATCTTCTTCGAGCTTCAATATAGTGTGCAAACTTGCGCTGCGGGGAATCTGGACCTCACGCTTCTCGCTAAAGCTGTAAATACTCTCATCTCCACTAATTACATGTTGAGAACTCGATATCAAACTATCAATGGCAATTTACAACAATTTGTTTCCGAGGATATACTCCCAACCAAGATTTTGAAGTCGGCCAATGAATTGTCCATTGAAAACTTAATCAATGCGCCTTTCGGCTTGTCTAACGATCAACTCATTCGATCAGTCGTAGCGGAGGAATGCGATCAGACCATTCTGATAATCGTATCACATCATATTATCGCAGACAAAAGATCTATAAATATCATGTTGACCCAGATATCTCGGGATTACATCGATATGAAATACCGACAGCCTCGATCAGATCTGGGCAAGTCAGATCCATCGTATAACTCTTGGATCAGCTGGTTCTCCCAAAGCCCTCCGATGCTGTCAAATAGCCAAACGAAACAATTCTGGGAGGAATTTCTACAACCACTCCCGCAGCTATTTCCACGTTGGCAATTTTCATCTGGTATCGCCACTGGGGCGTCGCAGTATCTGGACATGAGTGAGAGGCATTCGCCGCATAACGTATCCGGCAATTATCTCGCCGCATGTGCAGTTGCCATTCCAAAGCTGTTTTGTGTAGATAACGTCGTTCTCGGTATCCCATACAGCAATCGAATGGAAGCAGAGACGCATAATATCTTGGGGACCTTCCTAGATCGCGTTCCAATTAAGATCGATTGCAGCAGCACAAACATTCATAATATTAGGAGCTTCGTTGACTCTGTCCATACTAGTTATAAATCTGCGTTAGCTCATGTTGTGCCTTACTGCGAACTTGTCTCTCTAATGGATGCAGAGAACTTATTCGATGTCATGGTCATATTTCACAAGAAGGAAGATTCGCATGAAAGCAATCTTGTCATACCTGAGATCGAAGCTTCCAATGTGATTAAAAAGTCAGATGGAGTACAGTTTCCTTTGATGATAGAGTTCTTCGAAGAGAGTATGAGAATGGTGTGTTTGATAAGTTATGCCATAGATATGGTCACTTCCGCAGAGATCACTGCTCTTTCTGGTATTTTGCTAGAGACGTTGGAATCTTTGGTTGGAAGGGAAATTTCCTGAATCATAGTTGATACACACATATTGTATAACGTATATGGAATGAATGGCTATTGAGTATCTTTATGGATTCTCATACGTTCGAGGGAGAATAAGCCGATGGTGAAGGATGTCTGTAGACTCGGGAGTTGCAAAGACCGGCTATCGCTCTACAGAAAAACTTGGCTATATCGGACTGGGATATACCAGAATCTTGGATATTCTGGAATAATTTTTTGATTTGATTACTTTTTATATAGGAATATCGGATTTTTAAATATTTGAGATAGGTGACTGTGAGGAACTTCGGAAGTCCCGATTTCCCAAGGCTTGGACTCCTGTCCCAAATACAAGAAGAGTTTTGCTGAAATGACGATGCCAATCAAGCGATAGATTTGAGCTGCACTTCTCTAACTCGGCGATGAGGTCAACACTTGCTTGATTGTTCAAAGGATCGCGGGTTGACCCAGCACATAAACCAATAGGCTCTATTGAATAACGAACAGAAGGTAAGTCTGAAGAGGGCGACCAACGCCAGCTCAACTCGACCGAAGTGAAGTCATCTTTCATGAAGCTCCTCCAGCCTTCGCTTCAGCCTAGTAACTTGGGGTGCATTCCGAGCGATGGCGCTATATAACTTGCAAAAACTTCACGATGGCAGGTATTCATACGGGGGGTGTACCCTGCCATTTGTAGCATTGAGGAAAGCATAGCGCCGATGTCTTCATCCCAAAGTGAAGAGCTCGTATCCTCATATCCAATAGACGAGCTCTCTTTGCTTGAGTCGACGAGGTTCTTTGCTTTAGCCTGGTAGGCTTGCTGATCCTGCAATGCAATCAATAATCTATTCAATCATATTGTACTTCAAGATCTACTTACTAGTAATCTTGCAACATATTTCGAAAGTAGCCTGCGAACAGACTTGTATAACGGGAGTGCCATCGACAATGAACAAATGTAAAGTAAACGCAGTTCATACAGCTTCCTCGATGTTTGCAAAGGCTGGTACTGCAAATTGCGGGTGATTGTCAATGCGAGAGATGGTCGAGGTCGGAAGACGCTTATCTTGACTCAGCGAAGTAGATACCGGAAATAGTACTTTGGATTGTGTTAGCTAGCCTGGCACTGATTTTTCTGGCTATTTCCTCATCGGCGACTGAATGCCATATATTAGCCGAAACAAACACGCTTACTCGTCCGAATTAGAACTTTCATCGATGGATTCACCCCCCCCCCCCCCCCCCCCCCCAAAAAAAAAATTCAACGCTTGAATCTGTCATTTTGCACACCATTATGTTACCATCTCAAAGGTGTCAGACAAGAAACCAAACCCTGATTCCGCATTTATTAGATCGGCATATGAGAAATGATCCTTTTTTGATCGATCTTGGGACTACAGGAAATTATCTGATCAGAGATCGTATTTTGAATTGCGAGAAATCAGAACAGGGATCAGAGAATGTGTAAGTGCCATTCATATAACCACTTCGAATTGAGTTGTACATGCTATGATGCTGAATAGATAGGACCTTTCATACGATCAAGGTATAGGAGGCAATTTAGAAGCTCGAAAAGCTATTGCTGGGCTTATCAACACAACTGAGGTATTTAACCCTAGGAGCTCAGTACAAGATTCCCAAATTGTACTTGCCCCAGGAGCCAGCGGCGCACTGAGTGCCCTGATAGAACAATTATGCAATCCGGGGGATGCAGTAATGATTTCCACACCATACTGGTCCGGGCTTGATCTTGCTATATCTGTACACAAAGATGCTGTTGCCCTACCTGTGCATATTCCTCTGGAGAAATTGTTCACAGTCGAGAGTATTGCATTCTATGAGCAAGCCATGGATGAAAGTTTAGTTCCCGTCAAAGCCATGCTTATCTGTAACCCGCATAATCCATTGGGATGTTGTTATCCCAAGGAAGTATTGCAAGCATTGCTAGCCATGTGTGATCGCCGTGGCTTGCATTACATCTCCGATGAAGTGTATGGGCTATCAGTCCATAATAATCATGCATTACTCCAGAAGAAAAAGGACTTTATCTCGGCTTTGTCAATAGACTACAATGAAAGTTCTGTCCACGTTCTCTATAGTCTTAGCAAGGACTTTGGCTGCAGTGGAATACGTCTCGTGAGTTTATTATCCCCTTGTTAATTCCCCAAAGCATACCACGAATCCCAAATATGGAGACATAGGGTGCAATTATTAGTCAAAACAATGTGGCTGTTCGTCTTGGTGCTGCTCTCACAGTTCACGGCCAGGTTTCTTCTGCCGCTAGTCTCTTCGCAACTAGAAGCATTCTGCGACCGGACAACGTAGACTTTGTGGTGGTTCATAACGGTGCAATCTTGCAAAAAGCATATTTGAGGGTGAAGAACTTTCTTTTGGCTAATGGGATCGCATTCATTCCTGCCACAGCAGGCATGTTTGTATTCGCGCAGCTTTGTCCAAATGCCGATGCTCAAACAGAGAACGAATTCCAAAAAAGATTAAAAGTAGTTGGTCTCTCGCTCAGTGCAGGGACAAGCTACCACTATACAGAGCCAGGCTGGTTTTGGGAATCGCAGAGATTGTGGTTTCTGTCAATATGTGTGTGGTCTCTATGGCATTAAAACCAGTATTGCATGCATGATCTTGCGTAATCTCATATTTTAAGGTTTCTTCACTCCCGGTGAGCTTAGATTACTCTACTCTAGTTTTACGCACAAACCAGCAATCGTTATCAAGCACGTGCCAATTTACCTAAATCTTAACCTTGAGTCTTATTACTCATCTCACCAAACCCACCACGTTTTGTCAACTCGCAATTTCAGTGGTCAGCATAATCCGAGCAACATCAATAAAAGCCTCATAACCAATCGAATGAAGCACGCGACATTTATATCGTCCTTGAGGGGCGTGAAATTCGCAATTGATCTTCGATAAAGTTGCGCAAAGATATGAGATTGTTTCCGATATCATTTCTAGCTGCCGGAAGTGCTAGTCTTTGAAATCATTCGAAGATATAATGTAGGTCGTGTTACAGCAAGATCAAATCCCTTTGGTTCTTCTCTCCTTCGTTCATTATTCTCCAATTCTCTTGATTTCTCCAAAGTTGAGTGAGATTATCTTATGTTTCCTAACATTTGACCACCCTCAAGCTCTTTACATAGCGCCTCTTTCTCAAGAGTTCACATTTTGCCATATTTCAGTCATTTCTTATCCATATCTTGAAATTATTTACCTCAATTTGAGTCAAAAGGGTCAATTTTATCATAGTACGCGGTAGGACCTTCTATATTGAGCACAAGACCAAGTCAAGTTACCTAAATACCTCATTTTATAATGTCTCGCCCAACTCATCCTCCAACCCCGGCTTCATCAACAGAAATTAAGGGAAAAGATGGTTCGAATTATTCTTCGCTACAGATGTCATTTGAACTTCCTCCTCCTGCTGTAGCAGGAGTGGAATCTCGACCAACCAGTCCCTCTACCCAAGCATCATCTGCCTCCTCATATCAACCTGCTTCCCCAATCTCTCCAGCCATTCCCGCAAGTGAAGCTGTCAAGCTTCGTCGAAGAACGGTTGCACAAACCACTGCGAAAGATTCCTTCGCACTACCGCCTCCGCCTACACGATCCCGAAAGATTATACAAATGAAACCTCGAGGGCAAAGTGATGAGATAATGAATACATCCGCAGAGAATACGAAGTCCGGTGGGAAACCTACCTCAAATACGCCCAAGAAGAAGCAACCCTCCTCAACGAGTGTGGCTGGACGAAAGATTGCAAGGAAAACTGCACATAGCTTGATTGAGCGGAGGAGGAGGTCTAAAATGAATGAGGAATTTGGTGTATTGAAAGACATGATACCAGCTTGCACAGGAGAAATGCACAAGTTAGCAATTCTACAAGTGAGTCATAAAATACATATCCTATCAATTTTCACATGCTAATATCTGAAAGGCATCTATCGATTATGTGAGATATCTCGAAGATTGTGTTTCCAAGCTGAAGGCCGAGAATGCTCGGGGCAACTTCTCTGCAAGCACTGGAGAATTTACGTTACCGCCATCAGCACATCGTGGGAGCTATGATCCATCGCGACATGAATATTCCACACGTGAATCAGAAGAAGATATTGAAATGGCTGGTTCCGAAAATCCATCTACCAATTACACCACACCTACACCCCCATCCCAACAAACATCGCCCGCCATGCTCCCACAAGATTCTCGTCAAAGACAGGATTCATATTCCTCGTACTCAACAGACTCTCGTCATTATAGCATCAGTACCTCATCAACCACATCTCCCGCTTTAGGCGCTTCAGTCTATGATTATGCTCGAAGCATTGCGTCGGTAGGATCGGCACTCACGAGTCCTGCTCTCATACCGCAAAGAGATCAAAGAGATATAGATGAGGAAGCAAGTGCGGCGTTATTGATGCTGAATTCAGATCGTAGAGGTACGAGCTTTAGTGGGGTTCGAGGAATGAGTGTTAAGGATCTACTGAGCTCTTGAGCAACACGGGATGGGGTCGAAAAATCATATCCAGCGTTTCTTTATCACAGGGGAGTTTTGGAAATGGAAGACATTAGGTTAATTTTCTTCAAGACGATTGGTTGGCTGTTTGAAATTTATATTTTTGGTTGGAGCTTCTTTTGAAAAAGAATTAGGAATCATTAGCATGTTTGCAGATTGCTATGGAATTGAGATTCCTGTCAACTTTGGATATAGTCAACGAAGGGATGACACAGTAATAAAGCTTTGAAGCTGATCGGCTATGAATTGCAAACGATGTGATCGCAAGATACCTTTGAAAAGACATGGTTTGTTTACCCAGTGGCTTTTCACTTGAGGATGAGAGGTTGATCAGGAGAATGCAAGTGTTGAATCTCTGATCACAATGTGGATGGATACTCAACCATGCTTATCTGAACTGTATGGAATAATAAAATGAGAAGCTTGTCCCAAAAGTTTTCGTCTGAAGTCCTAAGGTTACACAGTTTAAGCATCCGTCTTTAACTCAAGTGTTAAATTTAAATTTAAGACTGGCTACTCATCTCAGATCGAAATTGAGACCGAAAGAGGTTCAGCTTCAACTTCGGCATTTGAATACATCCATTCAGCTGGAGGTTTGACTGGAGATTCATGTAATATGATATATATACAGTGAAAGAAATGAAAAGTGTTAATCTAGCAGTGGGTGAGTGAGTTATGATGAAGGAGGGAGCGAAAAATAGAATTCTGAATGGGTGGGACTTATTGTGATGGGGTGGGTGGGGTAGGATGAGAATATGAATAGAGAATACGAGCAATTTGGTTTAGAGTTTTGAAAGGGTGTTGTATCTGGAAAGTTGAGAGGGTGGAGGGCACAGGGGAGGGGGAATGGGGGATGGAGGGATCGAGAAGAGATGGATGTGGGAATGGGAATGGGGATGAAGATGATTGTGAATTGAATGGTGATATATATAGGTATGGATATGGATGGGTATATCTACTTTGTACGATATTTCATAGTAGTCTCTTTGTATTCGGAAATGCATTCTCGGAATAGATGATCAATTAGCAGGATGAGATAGATATAGAGATGTATATCCAAAGGGTGTTTGGATTCGGATATTTCTTTTATGCTTCGTTGTTAAAATTGTGCTTTGTGTTAAGGAAGTTTGTACACATGAAAGTCATCACACCTAGGTAGTTTTATCAGATCCCCAGTCACCGATTTACTATTTGATGATTAACTAACTTATAAGTTGTATCATACACTAATACTATAATATCTGACTTATCTGAGAGGGTATTTAATTGTCAAGTTTCAATTGAGATATTGAAATGTATTCTCAGAAGATTCCACTTTAAATGTTCTATTCCATTGGAACAATGGAAAGCTTCTGAGGTGAAATTGGTTTACAATGTCCTATTCAATTAGAAATAATGAGAACAGGTTGATATTTGATTTGGATTCAGACAATCGTGAAAAGGTATGATATATATTTAGGGAAATAAAGAGGAAAATGTATTTCACAGTATATGCAAAGGCTTACTTAGCCTATGATCCTATCACTTTCCACTCTTTCACGGTATGTATATAATTGGAATGGTTTATTCTACTTACTTCTGGAGGAGGTTTGGTGATTGACGGGGTGAAGAAGATGTTGGTGGTCGAGTGTCTTGAAACCTCCGCCTGGGGGAGCGAGAGGAAGATCATTGGAAGGTTCAGGTTCAACAACGAAGTGTGAATTGGGAGCAACTACAGTCTTCGGTCTTGGAGGTAAATTGAGCCTGGGTTTGAGTAACATACCAACGGCGGGGAGAACACGATCAACATTGATAATACTGTCGGGTTCTCCGCACGGGGGAGCGAGAGGAATTTGAGTCATCCTTGATACGAGAGAGGTTCTGAGGCATTGAACGTTTTATGATGATGGTAGGATGATAAGGTATGGCCAATAATAAAGATAGAATGGAGTATACATTGAAAGAGAAACAAAGAATATGCTGGAGGGGGAAAGGAGAATGTATTGGAAGAGGAGTATGTGCTGGAGGGAGAAAGGAGTATGTGTTAGAGGTAGAATGAAGAATATGCTTGAAGGATAAAGGAGTATGTGCTAGATGTAGAATGAAGAATATGCTAGAATAAGGGAGAAAGGAGTATATTCTGGAAGAGGAATAGATAATATGCTGTAGTGGGAATGGTATATGGATTGGAGTGAGAGAGAATGGAGAATATACTAGGGTGGGAAAGTTGTATGTAGCAGAGTCGAAAATATATACAAGAGACAAATCAATACACTAATCTAATATCTTAACAAGAAATGAAAGGTCTATAAGCCAGTATGTGTATTAAACTATAAGGCAAGAACTATCTTAGAGGGAATAATAGATTCGTAAAAGCAAATCAAGTTTTTATATACTCCATGTATTATATAATCGTATACCGGTATGTCTACACCACTTCCTTAATATTAATCTTCTCAAGTAAATAACATGTATGATAAATCCATATTGGTATTCTTTTATTGCACATCTATATTGACAAAATTAACAGCAACCAAAACGCTTGTTACATATCGCATATCTCATTTTCGTAATTACAAAACACGCCAGACATCAAGTAGGACGGTGGAAGATCTTGATCAACCTCCCCAACATTCGAAGTGTGGAATAATCTATGAAGATGCTAGTCTCAACTCAAGACTGTTTGTGTTCAAAATTTCCTATGTTTTGTATGGTGAATTGAACAAGATCTATCTCCAGAAGAGAATTTTAGCTAATGTTAAGGAGTACCCCTTAGTTTTTCGATTTCTTTACTAAAACTACATCAACGATATGTTCCACCTTGTGATATATTCTACCTCATAGTAAGATATACCTTTGAGTCTCGAGTGGACTTCCAAGGTCATTAATACAAGCACTCCTTTGTATTCAAATTCTGTCATCATTCAACTCCCTTCTTATACTATACTCAACAGTATTGTCTACCTCAATATCCTCATCTCCCTCTTTTATATCCCTCCTCCTCTCTTCACTCCCTACCTCTTTTCCTCTTTCCTTCTCATTCAGATTATTACAATCATATCCAATCCTGTCCAAACCACCCCATATAGTTATGAAATACCTACTAAAACCTACATAAGCATTCACATCTATTCTACAAATTCTACATCATGTTTCTGTATTCCTCCATATCCTTATCCGTTTATTAAACTATTATCACTACATGATATATATATATATATATATAATTGCAGGAGTATCCTGCTCATCAACCATACAGTTCACATTCTCCAACCCTCGCTCTCGTTACAGAAAGTATTTGCATACATTACATCCTCTTCATTATGAAATTCGACACCTATTCACCATATTCCATCATGTAGCTCAAAGACATGAATGGAGATCTTATTGCAATATTACAATTACTATCATTTATGCACTCTTCACCTTATCCTTCTCCCCATTCCCCGGTAGACGCGCATCCCTGGTACCTCTTTGATTTCTGCAGAATCTTCTAGGTGCTTGAGGCGCACAATCAATATCTACCTAGGTAGGTAATGTTGTGATGAGATGAAAGATCATACGTTAGATTATTGATCACTTATCTCCCTTGGACATACCGTATCACAGCATATACCTAGTATCCTGCTCTTGCACATCATCCTCTTTGACACATCCTTTACTCTGGCATATCTCCTACTCTGAAATGATATCCTCTGTGACTCTAGCACATCCCCCATCTTACACACGTTCTCCTCCAACACACACTTCCTGAAATCATTTCCATCATTCTATTCCATAGCTTAACTTCACTTGTAGCCTGGTAACACACATTCGAACTCACCAGAAAGAATCCAAATCAGATCATCAAGCTTGTGAATTAGATATTAAGTAAGGATGTACATAAATATCCTTAAGTATTACCATCTCGTATGCGCTCCAAAGATGACATAAAAATAGAGTTGTACAACAAGGGCAAAGGGTATCTCGTGCTAACTATGGAATATGAAGCAAAAATGGCCCCCAGAGAAAAATGGTATCGTAACCTCGCGCATAAATTCGTCGTCCTCGATTATCGTCTTCACTCATCGTTCTTACTCGTCGTCTAGTATACTACTAGCTAGTCTTCCAAAGACTGGGACTTCGCATCGGTCTAGAGTGTCCGCTGTTTTGGGGGATTAGATGTGTTAAGTTGGAATTGGAGTATGTTTACCAATGTGAATAAAACAAATATAGAGTTAGGGAGTGAGAGAGGAAGATAGAAGACTTACCATCTAGATATGCTCTCCTAGTTAGCCACACTATCAAACTGATGTCTCCGAGGAGCAATAACCATGACATGGATGGGCCTAAGTCTAACATCAATACCAATGCTCAAACCATAGGAGTTTTGTTCTTCTCTCGAGAAATTTCTGCATGTCTGAGGACGGGTAAGGAAGAACTTACTCCAGGAAAACATCAAATGTACGACAAACATGGCCGTAAACAGCAACGCGGACTGCCAAGCGTGAAATCTATCACCATTGTTCAGCACTGTCTCATACCATCATCACACTGCCTCTCGACATAGAGACCTTCCCTTCCTATTGAAAAGCCATTTCCCATAACTAACCTCACGTAATCACTCTTCCTCTCCAGAACCAAGAGCAATACACCCCCAGCAGGCGGCAAAAGTAAATAAGCCAAACAAGCCTCATAATCCAACCGCAACGGGAGACTCGTTTCAAACTCATGTAAACCGTCTCTACTTCCCCCACCATACCCCGCACCTCCACTTACACTCCCCCCAACATTATAACCCCCTCCAACCCTCCCGCTCTCCACATCCTGATACCCATCTCCAGTATTCACCGTCGGAAAATATCCATCTCTCTCTCGTTCTCTCTGCGCCCAAGGATTTGGAGTAGTGCTTGGAGCGAAATTTCCATTTTTCGCCGCAGCATTACTAGTACTTTGCAGAAATGCTGGACTGCGAACTCCGGGACTGAAGGATCTACGAATGGGCGAAATACTTTGACGAGGAGAAGAGGTAGAATTCCGTGGTGGTGGAGAGAGAGCGCGAGTTTCTTCTGGGGAAGCTTGATAGGGTGCAAAATCCATCTTAAAGTCTTCTTTTATTGCTGGAATGCGACGAGTTGATGTGAGAATATTATTAGTAGGTGATAGGTAAGTTTTGAATATCAGATATGCGAAAGAAGATGTTATAATAGCAGAAATCTTTTCGAAGGGACTTATTGTTAACAGGTCAGGTCATAAAATAAAGAGGAATTCGTTTGTTGAAACGAAAAACTCTCCGTTTTCTTTTTCATAAGGGTTTGTTGAAGAATCCCAATGAGATGTTTGTTTTATCGCGATAAACGCTTTACGATATTATTATTATTCGATAGTGGATCATCAACTGTTATCAGTTCTGAGCCTGAGGCATCTATGCATATCTCTCGCGGTGACTTTCAATGGCGGAGTCAAAGTATCACGCCAGCCCGGCGGGTCCAGTAATTCAGTAATAAGAGCGGAGAATTTACGAGCCCCGCCCGGGATTATTATTGGAAATCGGAATGGTACAATTGAGCATCATCGTCTATTACTCTGTTAAGTGTTTCAAAAGTCACATCACACGATAAACAAAGAGCCTAATCTATATACTAAAACAGAAGCTCGAGAGACTATTTGATCATGTATCCATCTTGGACTAGGCGACTGAAATTCATCATGATAAGTTTCCGGGTTAGAAGGTTAATACCAAGGATCAATGTACACGTTTAGTCCAACAATTGGCTTGACAGATCATATGATGGGTAATTTTCAAATGTTCAAGACTACCATGCCCAACAGTTGGCCCCGACTCATCATCATCATTTTGATAGTCAGTCGAGTCCGACTTTTCGCGTTGGTACTGCAGAATAACTTCTTCAAATTATCATGCGAGTATGCGATCCATTTCATATATCGCTTATGACATCGGTAATTATCATAATCCAATGCTGCCCGTGACAATCGTAAATCGAGCCTTCAAAATATCCTTCCACTTGTATGGACGCACCCTTGTATCCCAAATCATATCCTCAATCCTTAACACCGTGCTCCGTATACCTGCTCTCTTTCCGTCGTAGGAAAGTAGATCTTCCTGATATATTCAAATGCGCTGGAAGATTCATGAAATGCTAGCTAAATAGTCGGGGTTTCGTGATTCATCTAAACTCCACTGCCTGGAAACACCCCCTATCCTCAACATGTTTCAAATCTAGTTGTTGAAATCTAAAAATCGTATTAGCATCAATGTCCCGATTTAAAGTTGATAATTTACAATGGCCTTCCAGGACTTACTTCTCGCTCTTCGCGTGAAAATATATTCCAGTAACTTTCCCCTCAACCTGATTAAAGCAAATGTAATAGAACCCTTCGAAGCTTGCACCGCTAATTGTTCTGACACGATGATCAGGAACGAGGAAGTGTTCCTTCCATCTCATAAAAATATTATCTCGTTGTGCTAGATTTGGTATTTGGCAGTTTCCTTTCTTCGCAGATTTTTGAAAAGGACGGAAGGCTTGAAACTTTGCCCAGTGTGTTAAGTCGACTTTATCTGTAGACCCCCAATCTTCGTGTTGTGTGAAGAATGAATATTTTGATCCAATTATCTCCCCTTCGAAATAGGTCGTAAGGGTAGGGTGGTCTTCGGTCAGGCTGTTGACAAAATATTCGATTAGTACGAAGATTTTAGTGCCCATATTGAACACTCGCATACCTTGAATGCAGTAAATATCCACATAAAAATGATTCTCTCATGTCGACATGTTGATTTCGACCTGTACGTCATAGGTCTGCCGCTCTGATGTTTGTTGGGCCATGGAATTTGCTACCAGGTCGTAATTTGGAGATGGTGACGATGGGTAACAACTGTATTTTGTCAGTATGTTTAAAGGAGCCAGCAGGAAGTCAATTGTACTAACTCTAACATTCGAGAAATCGTAACCTAAGGATGGCGAAGGATTTCGTGGATTAGTGGCGGTATGCATCTCAGCTTCATCCTGCTTATCTCCATCCGCACTGACAGGAGATAACATATCGGGTTCCATTTACTTCTTTCATCGATATCCATGCTTTTGGTGTTTCGCAGATGAGTTTGAGAAGTCGGTGTCATATCAACTCTTCGTAAATCATGAGGTGGAGGTGTAGGTTGTTGTGCAGCTCTTGAATCTAGAATCGGGGCATAGAGTGTACCTTCTTCCATCTCTGGTATGCTCCAAGTAGACCTGTCATCTTCAGGGGGGCACGATGTGTGCGATATCGTAGCTCCAACTCTGGACTCGTTATTTGAAGAAGGGGTGGGCATTGAATCGCGCCGGCACCAGCCAAGCTTGTCAAAGAGAAATTAACAATACAGCTGAAATATGAAAACAATAATGTGGTGATGATAAGATTAGATGAATAGAACCGATAAGATTAAATGGAAGTAATGTCTTGAAATTGTCGAGAAGATGAGATGATGAAAGGATGAGAAGACGAAAAGATGTTCAGATATCATAAAGGCAGTACAACTCTAGCATGGTCATTGGCGCACAACGCTAAAATGTGACTTGAGTGTTCTAAGCTATTTCCAATGAGGCTTAGCTCCAGATTTCCGCTTTTCCCCGCAGGTGCATCCAAAAAAAGAACAAAATTGATTAATTGATGGATGGTGATGAAGAACTCCATCTCTATACTCGTACATACTACCTAGGTAGGTAGTATTTCTTCCATCACATCTTCATCGATACCTTCTATTTATACTTCAAAACGCATGTATTGGTGATACTCTACTTGAACTTCTGAAGTAACTGGAGCAATCCCATTGATCATTTTGTGATTCAATTTGGTGCTCGTTACCTGAAGACTTCTTCTATACTGCTGTCACTGTAGACCTTTGGTGTCACTCCGGAAAGAAGGAATTTATCTGATTGAACTGTTGAAAAGGTCCACATACCATTATTATTAGTATGTATCATTGCCGAAGTGGTCTCTCATGAATCGGCAATCTTTTGGTACCTTCCAATAAAGATGCAATTCACATGTATTTGCAAGCATGAACAACCAAAGGGGCGAAAAGGAGTCAACGGTATCATTAGTGATTCGACAGCACATCTGAAGATCCTAGTCTGGATGAATCCCGGAAATACTTGTTCAGTTATTAGATTCAATCCTCAATTTACCCTCTAATACAGAGTTCGGGTGCGTGTTGGTTTGCTGGCACATACATCTGATGGGAGTAGGTTTATCTTGCGGGCTTGCTTCCTTGGTTGCAAGAGAAGTGGTGCTTTGGAATCGAATGAAGTTGTTCGTCAGGTAAGGAATTCGGCAAAGATTTTCATGCATGCAGTGATGCCAGGCATAGTCATAACATAATGTAGAGTAATGATAATTCTTTTGATAACTCCGACGCAAGTCAACTTGGCAAATCTGATAAACATTATGCAATGTGCAGGATGAACGGCATACAAAACGATGTAAGGTTGAAGATTGTGTTATAATCAATGTCAAAGACGCAAACCGAGCTTCAAGAGTTTGATCATTTCTCTGATTTATACTACTCTTCGATTTCTCGTCCCGGTCCCGATGGATGAACAGTTTCCTTGATCTGGAAATAAAAAATGGTGTTTTGGTATGTGATTTATCCCTGAAGTCGTACATGAAGTGGCTACCTCATCCAACTCGACGAAGCAGAAGGAATTGTGTGTCGACATCCAGCTTGGTCAGTTTTGACTGATCAGGCACAACAGCACTATCATATCATATATTTGAAATTTTGACAAAAACTGAGTAGATTTTTGTGTCATTAACATTGAAGACAAATAAGTGGCTTTTCCTCTATTGGTATCCATTTGTCTTGCAAATAAATCAACGCCTAACTCCTTCTTCCCCTGGACTTTTCTTGAAATCAAAAGTTTAAATGGGCTTGATCTTGAAGTGCAATGCTATCAATGAAAATACCAATGCTTTGAGATCCTGTACAAGATAGTAGAATACCCGTAGGCCTTCTGGGTCTTGAGATTCTGTGACATCAACGAGAGATCCGATTTTGGCAGTCTAGTTTTTGATCAGTGACACAATCTCGCACTCGAGAAAACTATGCATACCTCGAAGGAGATAACCTCGCTGCCTATTTTGATTTCCAATTCTTGACGTCCATCTTTGTTCTTCTGAGGCCATTTGCTATCGTCTTCCCTATTTTGATATAAGCTTCGCGTGCCACGATATCTGGATTTGAGAAGCCTACTTCATAATCTCACTTGTTTTGATGATCCTCTTGATTTCTTCCACCAGCAAAGAGCTAATGTTCACTATGAACCGTAAAGTCAGAGTGAGATCCATATAGCATCATATACCACATACTTTCTTTGCGGATCAATGAATCGTTTCGATAGTTGGAATTGTTGGCATAACGTGCGGATGCGCTTCTTCCATCACCTAAGACTCGAAAGTCGAATTCTAGATCCATTGTTAATATCCGCGCAAATTGTAAACAACTTCTCAATCCTCACCAAGAAATTCGTGTCCATGTCGACCTTGGTGACCAGAACTATTGAGATAAATTAGTAAATTCAGACTCAAGAATTGATATCAACTCACTAGTAGCGAATATAAAAGGGTTCGTTGAGAGTAGACATAATGGCGGAAACCTTTAGTTTTGTCTGCTGTCTATTTGATAAAGAAGGCTGAAGCTTTTGATAGCTTCCTGAGACTCGGTCATGAATTTAGCTTAAGGCTAGAATCTGGCGGGGATGCAATTTTGTGCCTGACAATCTAAGGCTGAAACAGGCCACGCTAAGTCTTTCGAACACAGCACCCAGAAAGCTGGACACAGTCGTGATAATATTCCCAAGAACACGCATGTTCGATGCGTAACTCCCAACGCATTATCTTAAATTACTATTAATTCTACTAACAATTCCTACTTCTTGAGATTCTTCCAATTCTCAATCTGCCACAAGTCCAAAATATCAAACAACCTCGAATTCAGAAATCCACCCTTAATACATAGTCAAGAACGAAATAAACACCTTCCAGCTCTGCAGCTACAAATATAGCCAATATGGCGACCTTCTTAGAACAGTCGTACAGCTTGGTACATCAGGACAACGCAGCAGATGTACCTTCAATGTCAGATTTGAGGACGCAGTTGGAGAAAGGGACAGATGAGAGTAAAGTCGAAACTATGAAGCGCATTCTCACAGTTATGCTGAATGGAGATCCAATGCCTCAATTACTTATGCATATCATTCGATTTGTTATGCCTTCGAAGTACAAACCATTGAAGAAGCTTCTCTACTTTTACTACGAAATATGCCCAAAGTTAGATGCCAGTGGGAAACTCAAGCAGGAAATGATCTTGGTTTGGTAAGACCACTCTGAGCTGCGAAACTCGTTATACTCGTATTGACATGTGCCACAGCAATGGTATAAGAAATGATCTTCAACATCCCAACGAATACATCAGAGGAAACACATTGCGATTTCTGTGCAAGCTCCGCGAATCAGAACTGATCGAACCTTGTCTCGCCCCAACCAAAGCATGCCTTGAGCATCGTCATGCATATGTCCGAAAGAACGCAGTTTTTGCAGTGGCTTCTATCTTCCAACACTCCGAGAGTTTGATCCCAGATGCCCCTGAATTGATAGCCGCATTCTTGGAGACAGAGAGTGATCATACCTGCAAGCGCAATGCATTTGCTGCATTAGTTAGCATCAGCCATGACAAGGCTTTGGCATATCTCAGTAGTGTCTTTGATGGCATTCCAAATGCAGACGAGCTGCTACAACTTGTGGAACTGGAGTTCATTAGAAAGGATGCGGTTCAGAACTCACAGAATAAGGTAATTTCCACGATCATGGAACCAAACATTGCTAACATCTGTAGGCACGATACTTGCGACTCATTTTCGACCTTTTGGAAGCCGGCGCTTCTACCGTCGTTTACGAAGCTGCTTCGTCTCTCACAGCATTGACCAATAACCCGGTAGCGGTGAAGGCGGCAGCCTCGAAGTTTATTGAACTTAGTATCAAGGAGGCCGACAACAATGTTAAGTTGATTGTGCTCGATAAGGTGGACTTGTTAAGACAGAAGAATGAGGGAGTTCTAGACGATTTGACCATGGAGATTTTGCGCGTTTTATCAAGCACCGACATCGATGTACGAAAGAAGGCTTTGGATCTAGCTTTGGAGATGGTTTCTAGCAAGAACGTCGAGGATGTTGTCCTACTTTTGAAGAAAGAGTTATCGAAGACTGTCGATCAGGAATACGAGAAGAACGCTGAGTATCGACAACTTCTGATTCACTCTATACATCAATGCGCAATTAAATTCTCAGAAGTCGCTGAAAGCGTTGTTGATCTCCTCATGGACTTCATCGCCGATTTCAATAACACATCAGCCGTTGATGTTATCTCCTTTGTTAAGGAGGTAGTCGAGAAATTCCCCAAACTCCGACCATCCATAGTTGAGCGTTTAGTGTCAACCCTAAGCGAAGTTCGGGCCGGAAAAGTGTACAGGGGGGCTCTCTGGATAGTTGGAGAATATTCTCTAGAGGCCAATGATATCAGAGATGCTTGGAGGCGTATAAGAGCTAGCTTGGGCGAAATCCCTATCCTGGCTTCTGAACAACGTCTCCTCGATGAAGCAACGGATGGTCAAGAGCCAAAGGAGCTAGAACAGACCAATGGACATTCCAAAGCAGCCCCAACAGGTTCAAGGAGAGTCCTTGCAGACGGTACCTATGCCACTGAAAGTGCCCTTACAAGTCAATCTGCTGTCACAGCCAAATTGGAGGCTGTCAAGGCCGCTCAAAAACCACCTCTTCGTCAACTTATCCTCGATGGCGACTATTATTTAGCTTCTGTTCTTTCTTCTACCCTTACAAAACTTGTCATGCGTCACTCTGAAATCTCATCAGATACTGCCAGAACTAATGCCTTGCGCGCCGAGGCCATGTTGATCATGATTTCAATCATTCGTGTAGGACAATCGCAATTTGTGAAAGCGCCAATTGACGAAGATTCAGTGGACAGAATTATGTCTTGTGTCAGATCACTTGCTGAGGTGGCTCAAAATAAGCAACTCGAAAGCGTGTTCTTACAGGACACCAGAAAAGCATTCCGAGACATGGTTCAAGTAGAGGAGAAGAAGCGAGCAGCCAAGGAAGCAGTGGAGAAAGCTAAATCGGCTGTTCAAGTCGATGACGTTGTCTCCATTAGACAGCTTGCAAAGAAGAACACGATTGATGGTGCTGATGAGATCGAACTAGACCTTGAAAAGGCGACTGGAGGAGATTCTTCAGTGGAGGATCTTTCATCAAAACTTAGCCGAGTTGTGCAACTTACTGGTTTCTCTGATCCGGTCTATGCTGAAGCATATGTTACAGTACATCAATTTGACATCGTTCTAGATGTCCTTTTGGTAAATCAAACAACAGAGACTCTTCAGAATTTGTCTGTCGAATTTGCAACACTTGGAGATCTCAAGGTTGTGGAGAAGCCAACTACTCAAAATCTTGGCCCACACGATTTCCAAAATGTACAAGCTACCATCAAGGTTTCCTCAACAGACACTGGAGTCATATTTGGAAATGTCATTTATGATGGCGCAAGCTCAACCGAGAATAACGTGGTCATCTTGAATGATGTGCATGTCGATATTATGGATTACATCCAACCTGCTGTATGCACCGAAACTCAATTCCGTACAATGTGGACAGAATTTGAGTGGGAGAACAAGGTCAACATCAATTCAAAGGCCAAGACATTACGAGATTTCTTAGATCAACTCATGGCTTGCACAAATATGAATTGCTTGACTCCTGAGGCTTCATTAAAGGGCGATTGTCAATTCTTGAGTGCTAATCTCTATGCTCGAAGTGTTTTCGGTAAGTTAAATCCTTCCTACTACTACGAAATGTGATCATCTACTAACAACATTCTAGGGGAGGACGCTCTTGCTAATCTCAGCATCGAGAAAGAAGGTGAGGATGGACCAGTGACCGGATTCGTTCGTATCAGAAGCAGGTCTCAAGGTTTAGCGCTCAGCTTGGGGTCATTAAAGGGATTAAATAAGGTTGTAGAGGTTGCATAAGGAAGTGAAAAACGATGACAAAATCTGTATCATCAGTTTATTGCGTCTGGATTAATGGACATTGGGGAACAGTTACAACTGCTAATAAGATGAAGATAAAGAGGAAAATAGGAAGCCACTGGAAGGCTGAAGCAGGCTCAACTAAAGGCGTCAATCTAGTTCAAGTCGTGTTGTGTTACATGTAAGCCTGGCTTTTATTTTGGTCGTTGAAATGATGATGATTGGGGATTTTGCGCAAAAAAGAGGCACAAAAAGGAGTTTTATCTAGAACCAGAGAGGCAGTACTCGAGCACCATGAAATATTTTGAATTCTCCCAATATTGAAGTTCCATTGCTCGCTTGTACATACTACCTAGTCCACCTACCGAGCCTACCTAGTAGCTGCTGTCCAACTACTAACATGTGAGATTTGCCTCCATACCAAATATCCTCGACTGCTGTTGGTACACGAAACGAGAGGCAAAATCAAGACTTTCGGGTTCTGCACCTTGTCAGAACTCAATTTCAGTTTTCAAGGAAGCTTTGTACCAATCGAATGAATATCCACATAATCATGCAATTATAAGAGTTGTCATTCACGCAGCAGGTAGTACCCACGTACCTTGGCCAGGTAGGTCGTAGCAGCGATAAATAAAACGACCTCATCACGTGTCGCCCCTCATCTTATTGAATGACAGAAATTCGATTACTCCGTTCAATCAATCATGTCTACAAGTATCGAGAAAGGGAACCCATGACTGGGTTGAATGATCGGAAATTTTGAGGTTTGTGTTCCGTGCATCTGTCTTGTTTTGAAGCTCGGCATCTTTGGAACTGTGACGGGCCCCTTGCATTTGCAAGTACTATGAGAGAGTACTAACGATAACCCTAATAAATCTTGGAAACCACCCTTCATTGAACAAAGGAAAAAAAGTCTCGAGAAACTTCAAAATTTGTCTTATTTTCGCTACATGACACATTTTGATAGTCACCATCTTTAGTCACTCGTTACAATAACCACCATACTATGATTGGATAGACAGAGGCGAGAGGTATCATACTGAGAGAGAGAGAAAGTGAGAGAATGCTTGGGATATCGACACAGTTTAGGTGACCATGGCTTCTTCTATGGATTCGAATCATCCGTTTATCGATGCGATGGGAATTACTAGCGACGAGTATGTGCGGGAGCAAGCGTTTGTGACTGATGGAACGTTGACGGTAGGAAGAAATGCTTCCTTGACCTTGGGAACGGACTCTCTGATTGTGCTTGGTGAGTTTCGAGGGTCGGAGTTTGAGGATATAGAAGTAGTTGTACTGATATGATGGAACGAAGATGAGGCTTTTGAAAAGGAAAGCGCAGCTTGTTGTGGATTTTGGACTTTTGCTTCGAGTGAGTCCGGCTAAGTACCTCCGGTATATCTACGTCATACTGATATCTTGCACAGGTTCTGCGAATACTAGACCAATTCCTTTCTACAACGTCCTCTGGGCTGAGATATTAGACACGAAAGAGCTTGCGATTCGATATGCTGCGCCGACATCGAAATCGAGAGTACAAGCCACAGAACTGAAATATGCGATTGAATCGCATTCTACGGAAGAAGTCGAGAAATGGATTGGAAAATTATTAGATCGATCGTACGGCGAATCACAACAAACAAAACGAGCAAAGGTTCTGGTGAATCCTCATAGTGGGAAGGGAAATGCGCAGAAATACTATAATCGGGATGTGGAACCACTTTTGAAGGCAGCGAACTGTAGTATTGACATGGTAAAGACGCAATTTCAGGGGAATGCGGTTACGATTGTCGAGGATATGGATGTTGAAGCTTACGACATGGTGGTTTGTTGTTCCGGAGATGGATTGGCGCATGAAGTATTTAACGGCCTGGGGAAGAGACACGATGCGAAAAGAGCCCTATCGAAGATTGCAGTGACGCATGTACCATGCGGGAGTGGAAATGCTATGAGTAT
The DNA here is from genome assembly GCF_014898435.1 of Botrytis sinoallii. Taxonomy (NCBI): domain Eukaryota; kingdom Fungi; phylum Ascomycota; class Leotiomycetes; order Helotiales; family Sclerotiniaceae; genus Botrytis; species Botrytis sinoallii. The sequence continues at coordinate 2,073,978 of NW_024066034.1, read as the reverse complement.
GAATTTGAACGGAACGGCCAGTGCAAGTTTGGCTACCTTGGCTATTATCAAGGGGATTCCTACGCCGTTAGATCTCATGTCGGTCACACAAGGAGAAACACGAACAATTAGTTTCCTATCTCAATCAGTGGGGATTGTGGCCGAGGCTGATTTAGCTACCGAACATTTGAGATGGATGGGAAGTGCACGATTCACATATGGATTTCTAGAGAGACTTATTGGACAAGCAATTTATCCTTGTGATATTGCTATTAAGGTTGCGATAGAAGATAAACCGAGCATAAAAGATTATTATAGAAAGGAGATGAGCAATCACGAACCGGCAAGCGAGAGGAGAGGATACAAATACCTTTTGGATGACGATGCTTCGGCTAGTAGTGGGACGGAAGATGGGTTGCCTCCGCTGAGATATGGTACTGTGAACGACAAATTGCCGGAGGGCTGGGAAATGGTTCCATATGATAAGTTGGGCAACTTTTACTGTGGAAACGTGAGTTCCTCCCCCTGGCTTGAGTGATTCTCGGATATCTTACAATTTGTTTGATCATTGAAAATTTTGAATATCCTAAGGATTTCTCAACCTTTCAATACTTCGATCTGCATGTCAGAATCATAAAAATGCTAACACAGGAATCCAGATGGCATATATGGCCTCAGATGCCACTTTCTTTTCCGCCGCTCTTCCAAGTGACGGTTATATGGACCTCGTTTGCATCAACGGCGATATAAGTCGTCTTTCGGCTATTAAGATGATGTTGTCAGTGGAAAACGGAAAATTGTTCGACATTCCTGACGTATGGTATCGTAAAATACTCGGATATAGAATCATTCCGAAACAGAAAGGCGATGGGTATATAAGTATTGATGGGGAGAGGGTTCCTTTCCAACCATTCCAGGTCGAGGTACATAAGGGATTGGGTACGGTACTCTCGAAAACGGGACATATGTATGAGTCTCATGATTTTGTTTGAGTCTTTCTTAGCTCGGGGGTGAACTTCTTTTTCATATTTTCATGAGGTTTTATGTGTGCATTGGAAGGGAAAGGGGCTCTCGGTAAGATAAGTTCTGGGCAAGGCGTTTAAATTTTCTTTCAGACATTGTGGCACTTATAGTCGACCTCAAATGATACCCAAAGATGGTTTGATTCGCATCAGCGACTTGATATATACATATATATATATATATTGTCAAAATTAGAGATCTTTCTATTCTACTATGAGAAAATCTGAATGTGAAGTGACTTTTTATATTGGATATTGAATATCTATTAACAAGTATATAAACTAATGAGATATTATGGGAATGAACTCAGAAATATCTTTTGATGTATCAATATATCTTAGGAATTATAATAATGTTTCATTAGAGGTTGAACAATCAAAAGATGAATTCTGAATATAAAATGACTTTTTATATTGGATATTGAATGTCTTCAAAATAACACCAAGACGCCGTGGAATTTATTCCATAGATCCTCTTTTAACACCGAAAGAAATGTTTTTCCACTATTTTAGCTCTTCCCTTAATCCTCAATCCCACCCCATCCATCCTCCTCCCCCTCGCTCGCATCACTCATTTCCACATCATCTTCCTCCGTACCCTCCTTCTTCTCATTCCCCGGTAGGCGCTCATCTCCTAGTGCCTCCTTGCACTTATTCCTAACCGTCTTATTAATACTCTCCTTTCCCAATTTCCTCAATGGCTCCAACAATTTCTCTAATCTCTCCGCGCCCTCTTCACTCTCCTTCGCTGCGTCGATCACACCCAATTTCTCAATCTCATCAATCCAGATATCGATTACATGGAAGCGCATTCCATTCGGTGTGCGTTGCGCATCGGGACCCGAACCACATGGAATAGAAGATAAGACTTCCAGTATCTGTTCTCCAGAATCCGAGACAACTTTCTTCGACGCTTTCTTATTTTTCTTTCCCGCAGAAGCAGAAGATGAAGAGCCGGAAACCACGACCTCAAAGCCAGCCGCCAAATAGCGTCTCACGAGCAGTAGAAATTTCTCCATGCGCAATACATCAATGCGTTCCCATTCTTTGGACATGATTTCCCAAAAACCAGTGTAGAAGGGTGCTTGGGTGGAGGGAGAGAGGGAGGACAGGAGAGAGGCGAGAGAGTTGGCGAGGGATTGTTGCGGGAGGGGTCGGTCGCACATCCACATGCTGTAGAAGAGACCGGAGTGGATTTTGAGATAGTCGAGGGGGGTAAGGGTGCGCGAGGCGGAGAGATAGGTGCGTAGGGAGAGGAGGGCAGCGTCGCGGGTTTTTTTGTCTGGGAGGGGGGGTTAGGATGGGTTTGGGAATGGGGAGGGAGGGAGATATATCATACCATTTGCAGCTAATTCCTTAATTAACTTCGTATCCCTGATATCTGTCGACATTTTGGCGTTACAATTGAATTTGAAGTTGGAGTTGTTGAATTGGGAATGAAGAAAAATAGATGTATTGGAAATTCCCCGCGCAAAGATATCTCGAGATGGTTTGATAGCAGAGTCGAAAATAAAAATATATTCTGCCGTGAGTAAACATGTTGACCGCTTTTTGTGGGGATGATTGATTGGATAAGTAATTGATGTGGTGTGTTTTTAGGAAAGGAGCTATCCGCACCCCTCGTCGGAGAGCAAACGGCAATGAGTGAATTACTAGATTGGACTAGCAAACAATAATGATTTTGTGATTTGGAAAGATTTTGAGAGATGATTTTCATCTTTGTAGATATCTGAATTCTTTTCTTATATATACCTACTTTATTTTTCGTCTCCAAAACTCTAGATGAATACACCTCCAAATACATCATCAAAGGTGTGTTCCTATTAAACAGCCTGAACAATGTCTATTCTCCGCCAAACAGACAAACGAAGCGAACCAGTCACAATGAAGAAATGGAACAAGTCGAATAAATCGAGTTTCCATAGTGATTTGAAGAAGGTGAAAGAGGGGAAGAAGTTAGAAGAGGCAGCGCGTATGTTGAAAACTTATTCGACGAAGATTATGGCGCCGACGTATAGAGATCATTATTCTGGTCATGAAGTTGTGAGTTGTTGTTCTTTTGCTTTGTGTTCATTTGTTCTGTGATTTGGTTTCGTTTGGTTTACTTGGGTGAGCTGGTGATTGGGGTTAAGGGGTGGTGTGATCTGGCTTACAGAAGTCTGAGTGGGCTTTGATTGGTGAGTAGAGAGGCCATCTTTTTGATTAATAGTAGGTGTTTGAAGAGAATGAGAAATGGAGCTCTGAAATTATAGTAACGAGGGGGTTGAAAAGGGGTTGTTATTGTACTTGTACTTGTTTCTTTTTGTGGGCATACGTTCGGCAGATACGAGTAGATGATATTGTATTGTTGGAGATCAAAAATGCCTAAGTAGGATATTCGACTTCCACTGCTCAAAGTGGGGTGTGGAGCAAGAAGATAGATTAACAACAACTCTTGGGATTGCTCTGAGGCTCAGAGGATACCCCAATATTTTTCGAGAATTTTGGAGTTTTACTGGAACATTCAATAGAATTAAGGGGGTTCTATTGTCTGGAATTATTATTTTGGAACTCTATAATGTTATTTATTGTTTGAATACTTCATTTGTTGTTGGTTCCTAAGTTCATCCGATCAAACAACAGCTAACCTTATCTCTCAGCCATCCCTCAAAGATTGTCATTGGTGTCAAATTCGCAGCTTCTCCAATGCAAAAGAATACCCAATCTCCATTGTCTGCAAAGACGAAAGCTTAACTCTTCCTGACGATTTCACTTTTATCGAAAAATCTATTCTCAGAGAAGGAGTTTCCCGAGCCGACCCTGAGTTTCGAGTTGGGTGCGAATGCAGTCACAATTGCCATGGAATGACTTGCCACTGTCTCCAAGATTCTGAGGTTGATCTACCAGACCACAATGTATATGCATATCAAGCAGGGGGCAATAGCGAAGGATGTTTGAAAGAGCAGCTTTTGGATAGCAAAGCACCTATCTACGAGTGTCATGAGGCCTGTGCTTGTGATGAAACATGTGACAATCGAATTGTTGCAAGAGGACGACGCGTGCCACTACAAGTTTTCCGCACTGAAAATCGTGGTTGGGGCATGTAATCTCTTTTATTCTTCAACGTTAGAATCAACAATCTAACGAATCATAGGTGTCCGAAGCAAAGTTCCCATCAAAGCCGGTGCATTTATCGACTGCTATATTGGCGAGATAATCACCGCTCAGGAGGCCGACAGACGTCGCGACAATGCAATTATCAGTAGAAGAAAAGATCTCTACCTCTTCAACATCGATAAGTTTACCGATCCAGATAGTCTCGATGAGACTTTACGTGGTGATCCATATGTTATCGACGGAGAATTTTACGCAGGGCCTAGTCGTTTCTTCAATCATTCCTGTGAAGCTAATATGAGGATCTTTGCGCGGGTTGGAGATTATTCTGAGAAGAATCTTCATGATTTAGCTTTCTTTGCGACTGAGGATATTCGACCAATGACGGAGCTGACTTTCGATTATGTGGATGGGAAAGATGATGGAGAGCAAGGAAGTGAGAAGTGCTTGTGTGGAGCTAAATCGTGCAGAGGATGGCTTTGGTGATCATGGGAAGAAGGGATTGATGAATATGAACGGTAGCAGCCGCACGAAAAGACAATCTGCAAAAAGTAATGATACCCCCAGATTTGATCAAGCATAGATGGATGGAATTTGATTGACATTATTGGAAGTACCTCAGATTATTGATGCGTTGGAAATTCTAAAGCGAATTGAGTTTCTTACTCTTCTAAAATCTTGGTGACTTGATCATCATAGTACCTTGACGATTTAAATGAATTCTACGTTACTTGTGAAGGCAACTGAGGGAAAGTCGCCCATCACTTCTCCTAAAACAAACCCCTATACGCATCAAAGCATCTCCTGAATTCGGCTATTCATCATCCATCTACCACTTGAACCAACACCATATTTACAGTACGACGACCAGTAACGAGTTGCTTTAAATTTCCTCCTCTTTCAACGGACTCAATGATAGATTCACAAAGCTTTAATCTAGTCAATCATCAGATGTCGAGGACTCTGTTTCTCCAGCACGTGATAGTAAATGGCTGAGATTGATTTGGTTTAGCGCAATTGATTAACGCGATTCTACACCTACCCACTCCACTTCCAAGGCAGCATAGTAGATCAAGAATGTCAAGAACATTTCCAGTCAACGATGTATACATTGGCTTTTACTATCTGAAAGATTCAGGTTCGATATTCGGTCAAACAAACATAATCTTTACAGTTCAAACCTAAGAGATACAACAAAACGCGTGTTCAATTAACTCCTCCGGCTTTTAAGTAAGCTTACTTTATCTTCTGGATCACGTTTTGCTTTCCTTTACCAACGTATTGTATTCCATGCCATAAGACCGTTCGCTCATTAATATTGATATAACTAATAACATCCGTTTGATTAACTCAGATTTTGTCAATAGAATCATCTAACAAGACTTGGGAATTACTTGAAGTACGAAATATATTCAATCTTTCTGAGCAGAGAATTCGTCAAGGATACTTCAGCTGGTCGGGGCTGATCTGGGCTGACCTACAACCACTTTTGGGAACGCCATATTATTCGTGATATTATCATCGTCAGAATTTGTATCAAGCCATCAATAACAACAATATGGATGCTGTGATTAAACGAGGCAATGTAATGGCTAGTTTCACTGGTATGTAAAATTCTACTTCGCTTTCAGAGGCTGAAAACCTCTGAATGTCTAATATACCCACAGAGTTTGGTAATATTTGGATGTGATATTCAACATTCCGAGAATACCAGATACTCAGAGTGTCTGGCAGCTTCTGAATAACCATCGCAATTTGAAGCTTTCGGGTAATCTGAATGTCTCTAATTTTTTGATGACATTAGGTACCAATATTACACTTCATGAGAAAGTTTCATTTCCGTTGTTTTCGACATTTCCATTGGAGATTCGACGTCAAATCTGGAAACATGCTTTGATAGGTCCTCATATTCATATTGTATCTAGCCACGTGGCAACTCGTAGCAGAATTACGGAAATCATGCAAACATGCAAGGAGGCATATGATGAGGGCATTCAGCTACAATTTTCTCATTTCACATTTTGCAATTATGGTTCGTGGGGGGGCGAAAATTGCCATGCACAACTTCCAAAGCATTACATGAACCCAGACGCCGATATCATGTGGCTTGTTGACAATTCTGAGTGTAAACTTCCTACCTCTTTAGCATTGTATGAAGGACGTCCTACATATCGTATGGTAAAGATCTTTGCCATAAATCATCAGCTATGGCACGATCCACGCCCACAATGGGACAGCAACGTAATGAGCTGGACATTGGGAACAATAGCTTTTCTACCATACCAGATGTGTGAGGAGATATATGTCGTTCTAAATGATGTAGCCTTTACCCTGGACCATGGCGTCACTTTTTTCGAGCCAGTAGATGGTCATGATGAGCTTCTCTCCTCTCGAATGTTTACTTCTCAGGGCTATGAGAAGCCTAACTCCGTTTTATTCAAAGAAGCAGAACGAAGGAAGAAAAATTTAGAAGATTTTAGAAAACAACTCTCAAAGTTCGAAGAGGGTAATTGGGTCCTTCCGCTACAAAGATTTTCCAAAACATACAGGACTAATCAAATTGTGTTAGACTATCAAGAAGGTATCAATGCACACACCTGGTTCAAGTATCCACCTATCATACGCTATGTTATAGCAAAGCCAGGCGGGACTCATTCTTTATTCACGTGTATCAAGAATCAAAAGCCGACAGTTGTTGGTCACAAATCTCTCACTCCACTCAACACAGTTTCCTTACCCGACCATCTAAAAGTTTTGGTCTCTAATAATGATGATGACAGCTGGTTTCCGGTGGAAAATGGTGCGGACGATTATACTAGCGATAACGCGGAGGAAGACGTGTATAAAGATGATTTAGAGTACGATAGTCATGCTGGTGACGAGGATGTAGAAGATGACGAGGAAGACGAATGGGACAATAAGGAAGAGGCTGAAGCGGAGAGCGAAAATATGGGTACTAGCACGAGTTCGAATACGGATTCTGACGATAGGATTTCTCGAACTTTACCTTTTAACTCGGTTGTTGAGGTTATAGGCTTTCAAGATTACGCCGCATTTACAAACAATGGAGATGGAACGGAACATGATCAAATGCCACCCCCAGATGAAGATGATGCAGATTTATGAAGGACCTCAATTTTTCCATTTCCACCTAATCCTTGGAGAGGTTCGGACATCAACAGGCTTGTGCATATCTAGGACTTGGAAGTTGATCATTCTTGTACAATTAAATACTACAGATAGTGCTCACACATTGATGAAACTTTTAACATCGACAGGATTTTAGGCACTGGAGATATTTCAAATCTTAAAATACGTCGAAATATTGAATCTGCATTCCATACCTAGGTACTGATTGATTGATTGATTTCATTTACGTCCACGTTCAGTCTAAGACTATATAGGACGGCTAGGCCTCTAGAGGCTCTAGCAGGTAACTTTTTATTCTACAAAGATGGATATATTCGATTTAGGGAAGTGAAAACAAATGTTGGGGACCAGTGCCCGCTTATTATACGCATTGCACATAATAAGATACCTAGGTACTCAAAGTCCTTGAATTCAAAATTTTGCATTTCAGATCCCAAGTAGCGAAGGGCGTATCTTGGAATTGTTCTTTTGCCTCGTTTTTCTAAGTATTTTTCATTTATCATCCCACAATCACTATTGTCTCCTGCGTTTATTCACTATTTTCCAACTAGATTTACGATCTCTGTGAAGAATATTGGCTTATCTCCACCTATACCGCGAAACTGTATCGAATTTCTCACGTAAATTCACTCTCAAGTCAACATCGCAAATGCCGCAATCTAGCCGTCAGTATATAAACGTAATCAGAATCCTAGAGTGAAGAATTATCACCCTCACTACCATACACTACGTGATCGCAAAGAAATTCTACCTGTTTTCATCTCGACTCTTCTCAAATTCTCACAATGTTCAAGTTTGGTTCACAGAACACTCCAGTTTATGACAGCGAGAAAATCAAAAATTTCCGCAAACTGGGTAATAAGTCAGTATAGCCACTTGTTGATATCGAGAAACACATACTGAGAATCTCAGAGAAGCTTACCAACTAGCTCTTCATACACTAGATCGCCATCGCAACAAATCTATCACCTGTCGCTACACACCATCTCCGAACCATCCATCCAATCCCAACCGTCTCATACGTATAGCCGAAACCGCTATCATCGAAGTACTTCTCCTGCATCCAATTCTACAAGCTGGAATACTTGATGCAGACTCTAAAAATCCAGCGTGGAAACAACTACAACACATTAATCTGGATGAACATTTCACATGGCGCTTTTTACAAACACCCGAGGATTTCGATGATGTTTCGAGAGAACTCACTCTTGCCGAAATCGATAGCAAGTTTCATGAAATCGAAGAAAAGCCGGGATGGAGGATCGTTGTTTTATATCAAGAAAGAGCCAATTTACTCGAAGTACATTTTACGTGGAATCAAGTGTATGGCGATGGAATAAGCGGGAGAATCTTCCAGGAAGATTTATTTCGACGTCTGAATACGGCGACTCAATATGAGGGCATTGAAGACAACACCACAACATCTCCCCTCATTCCACTTCCTCCAACTCCAATCCTCCCGCCACCAATCGAAGAACTCTATAAATTTCCTCTTAGTATATCTTTCCTCGCCAAAAGTCTCTGGGAATTATTTACCCCCGCAGCTACATCACGGGACAAAATTAACTTTAGCTAATTGGGCACCCATCTATCTCATCCCATACTCTACCCAAAATCGCTCATTCTCCATCTCTAAAACCACACTCCACGATATCCACCTCGCATGTCGCAAGAAGAAAGGTACACTTATCAGTCTTCTGCACGCACTTATGGCCGTCTCACTAGCGTCACAATTAGACGAGAACATAGCATCTGCATTTCAAAGTTGTACGACGTTGGATATGCGACGATTGATAACGTCAATTTCCTCAAAATCCAAATATTCAGGATTTAATGTAGAGAGAATAATGGAGAATTACGAAACGTCAGTTTCTCATGAATTCGATAAGAGGCTTGTAGCTCAGCTACGCGATAAACTCTCAGGAGATGGCAATCAGGATTTACTTCTACCACCGGGACAGCTGAGACAGATTTGGATGATTGGTGCAGGTATTTGTGGAGAAACTGAAAGAAAAATAACGAGGGGTTTGAAAGATGATTCTGCAGAAGCAATGAAGTTTTTAGGAAACTGGCGCCAAAGACTAAAAAACGCTTCTAAGAGACCCAGAAAGTTCTCATGGTCAATCACAGATGCTGGAACCTTCGAGCGGAATTCGAAAATCGATAATGAGATACCGTCTGCAGAATCTGAGCTGGGAGGAAGAGATGCGTGGATACTTCATTGGACGGGGTTTGCATCGAGTGCGGATACCACGGGTGCGGCTTTTGCAATCTCGCTTATGAGTTTTAAGGCAGCGGGACTATCTGTGGATGTTAGTTGGCAGGATTCTGTCTGTGATGTTGGAATGGGAGAGCGTGTTGCGGTTGATTTGAAGAAGTGGCTTGAGCAGATTGCGGAAGAAGCGTATCCATGATTGTTATTTCTTGGTGATTATATATGCAGGAATAGTCACTGATTAATATTATTCAATACAGCGGTATTTCTTTTCATCACTCATCGACATGTCTAGTTTCAAGATTGGGATCTGTGTGTATTGTCACTGATGATATTGTCACATACATTGTCTGATAATTTTGGTAATAATTAGCTCTATTTACTCCCCATTCACTCCCTAACCTCGCTGCTACTATTGTGTGAATATTGTTGTAGTCCGAATGATGACAACTCTCCTCAATTCTACCACTTCCACTGAGAGTCAGAGAAGGTAAATGTCCAATCCAACTATAGATTTTTTCCCAGAATCTCATGAGATTGGGTGGTTGTGTGTTGAAAATAGACGTTATCATATACTAAAATAATTCATCATTTTGGTTCTGGTTCGTACGTTTCCAAGCAACAATACTGGCAGGGATGCGTGCTTTCTCGAATCTCGACTAAGGTCTAGTCGGCCGCCTGAAACATCTACTAATCCGTGTGCAGACGATGATTAGAAGATCATGTGATAGTTTAATCTATATCCAGTATTGGCGGCCAGTGCGCAATCTGGTGAACCTCCGTTGAAGGATCATATGGCAGTCGATCGTAGCACTTGGCTTCACAGAATCTGAACATTATGACAGGATGAAAACGAGGCATCTCGTCGAGTATAGATCGAACCCACGGGTGCGCCCTGTTGAAGTCTTGGTCTGGCATCGATATAGCATACGGATCAAGGCCCGTATTTAGTCGTCCTATAGGGTTGAAGTCTGGCCCAGTCCAGACATCTCGAGGTGAATCAATACTATTCAAAGTCCCATGGCGATATTTTTCGGTCCATTTGTACCAGAGCCAATTACATTCATACTCCTCATGCCATTTGCAGACACGAGCCTCGAAGTCATCGGGGGTGAGAATCATTTCTTCAAATATTTTCTCAGGCTCAGGGTCCTTTAATTTAGTATCGTCAAGAAAAGTAGTAAGCCACAGTTTGTACATACGACGAATGGTCTCTCGGTCCGAGGTTTCGACAAGTTGGACCGGTGCCGCCGAGCTCCCAAACAGCTGAGCGTCAACAACCTGTTTGGCGGTGGCATGAATGGTAATGACCGTGAGACAGACTTTGAAGCCGTTCATTTGCTCGATGAGTGGAAAGTTGCGCTTGATTTCATCTATCATAGGTTGAGAACAAATCCGTAAGCCCTCCATGCCCATCGCTGGCTTCCTGAAATCTGCCACAAGATTTGCCATGAACGAGCCTCCCCGAGCGGTTTTGGCATACGCAATGAGAGTTCGATGAGGACTATCATCACTGTCTATATCGCAGCCGTCTGCGTGAGCCGGATCCCAATTGAGATGCAGGATATCTTTTCCGGGATTAAACCACGGATTCTGGAGCAGGCATGGGTCCTCCCAATCTGGTTTCTGATCGAATCCTTTTGCTTTCCACAACTTGTATAGGTTCCATAAGTGTCCACCATCTTGAAATGCGGCATCTCGCGCCTCGTGACATACTAGACTGTATGCTGGCTGTTGTGCGTTTGCATGGGATGTCGATTTCATGATACATTTTGTACTCAAGTTATCCGTATCTGGGCAGTCCAGCTCCATTACACGATCTTCCATGACACAAAACCTCCAGATCTTGCGTTGTAGCTCTAATGGCAATTCTGGAAATTTAGTAAATTCGGTCGCCATTTTGATGTAGTCTTAAAAGTATAATAGAATGATATAGTGAGTGTGTATCGATTTCGACAGAGGATTTGGAAACCGGGCTTGCGGTTAAGAGAATGGGATTCTTAGACAGGTGGAATGCAGAACTTTTAGCATCAGTGGGTAGCCTCTCTTATATAGTAAAATACTTCAGTTGGATAGAATCATGCTGGCACTTTGTACGGCGAACTTTGTATTTGAATTATTAATGGTTTACGGTGGATTCGTAGGTACTACCTAAAGCCGTCTGTTATGGAATGGCTAATAGGTATGTATCTAGTGGTTCGTGCATGACCAAGCAAAGTTTACATCTAAGTACAGCAGATTTTGATGAGTGAAAAAACCATACAGCTTTCTGATTTTGAAATAAGTATTGAATACAAATGCATCTACCATGGTACTTGTACTCCGAGGCATAAAATCAACAAGGAGCGTTGAGATCGCCCATCCATTCGTCCAGCTTGCTGATGATAGCTGCATGTCTTCTGATTTCCCCGTCTTCAGACAGGGGTCCCATCCTAGCTACAACTTTATTCACAACTGTATCTGCATCCATTGCAGGGCTAGTTGAGCCGTTTATTGTCAAGGCTGTGTCAAGTTCAAAATGATATGTAGAGTCCATACTGATTACTGTCCTTATAACTGGGGCAATTCCATGAACTCGCAGGTTCTCAATCAATGGATTGAGGCAGTTCTTGTTGAAGTCTGACCGACGTGCATCTAAAATTCCACGAATGGCAACTTTTAGGTTTACAAAGCTGGGCTCAGTATCGAAGAAATCTTGGCCGAGGCCCATCTTTTCGACCATAGAGATACGAGCCCTAGCAACCTGGTCTCTGAGTGCTTGTATTTGATCTGCAAAAGCTGGAGGATAGCCAAGTCTTATTTCGAAAGATCCCGAAAGCAATTTGCTAGCGTCGAATTTCTGTCCTGCGTCATACGCTGAGTTTTTAATCATATTGACGGTTATTAGAGGGTCTGGTGTAAGGTCATCGCCTATTAGTCCCTTCGGAAACGGAATGCTATCTTTCTTGGACTTCCGCGTGAATTCTACAAACTCTCCAAGAGTGCAGCTCCCATCTGCGATGCTTCCCCGACTCTTTGAAGCGATTATGTTATTCTCAACGCCAAACGCATTGATGCTTATTCAGTAAGCGTAGAAAAAGGCGACAATCTGCCATGGGCCAGCGGCTGCTAATGCCGAGACTTGTGCGATAACGCTCAGCGCAAGAAGAATTATCCAGTGAGACCTCATTATTTCGACGGAGTTTCCTAGGAAGAATAACGATTTCAAGTAGCGCCTAGAAAAGACACAAAGTTTTAAAAGATGAAGTTCCACAGTGAATTTTCTAATGTCAATGACAGAATAGTAAGGAACACGGAGCCACTTTAAGTACCTCAGACTTATACTAGTTGTTTGTACCATCATTCCCAAGGTATATTATGTCTGACTGCTCTTCTTTCCCCTCTGATTCAATGACCTGCGTTTGAGTCTAGATTCAATTGTCACATACCAGGGCACATGCAAATTTGGTCACCTGGGAGCTCCAAATGACCGTTATATTGAGTTTAACCATCACATCACTTCACATCAAATCTACGTAGATTGTTTGAACTAAGGTATATTGTGATTTGATAATATCTCAATATGTACAAAATTAGATTTTATATTGTTTGAGAGTATCCTATGGTCGACATGAGGGCAAGGTGTTTCATGTTTTTACGTCATATGATGTCACCTAGTGAGACTTAGAATTACCGAAATATCAAGTTTGGAGCCTTCGGTTAGATGTATCAAACAAAAAATTTAAGAAGTGACTTATGCAGTTGACCTTTGGATATACCATTGGACCATCTGCAACAAATATTCACGCCTCTACCTTCACATTTCACAATGCAGTCGACGACAAGTAGATGGTGCAATTTATAGAATATCATAATTCAGAAGAGCTAAGTAATTCTAATGAGTGAAGCTGAATGATATTAATATTCCTCTGTTTGAAGCCTATGACACTGGGATATTTTACCACTCGATTGATCTGCGATTTTCATGTCTATACCAAGTTCACAATAAGATGAACTTGATCGTTCACTCAACTCAGTCCGAAGCAAATTATATCTGATATAGGGATAAACTTCATTGAATCCCTGATCTGGACCTTTTGGCATTGTCCAGAGTTGGGAGGCTAGTTCTCCAGAACACATGAATGTTGTACTCGGCGTAGAGCTAGTCTAGAATTGAGCCCAGAATAAAAATCCCTCCGTGTTCCATCATCCCCATTTCTCTTCGACAGAAATTTCTTTCCTCGGCTCCGGACTGTAGATTAAACTGCGACAACCGTCTTGAGAGCCAGGATAATTTTTTCATCTTTCGGATTTGTAAATAGTCGAGAGACGTTCTGGATGCTACGGTTGGAGATCAAGCGGTTGTTGCTAGCCCCGCGGAACCAGAAAAACCGTTTACTACGGTTTCGGTAAGGAAAACTTTGCCTAGATGTCCCTTGAGATTGATGCTTTGAGATCCCAAGCAAGTTCTAAGAGACTAGACATAATATCAGCTCCTTTTTTCAGCCATTTCAGCTTTTTCACTTTCTATTTTTCTTTTCTTTTTCCACTCTTCAACTCTTCACTTCGAAGTCTTTAAGGGGTGAGTTACATGTGATTTTAATTAAAACTAATTTCAATCTCATCAATTTTAGCATGTTATTGATTTAATGTAAACTTTCTGAGTTCTTTTCTTTTTCTATTCGCTTAGCCCCCCCTCCCCCTAACATTAAAATCTGATAGTTAACATATAATATATCTTCATTTTCTAGTAATATAACTTGATCGGAAAGATCTAAAGTGTTCACAGTAAAGAAAGTAGGCTAGTGAAATGTATACATTATAAATGATATAAATTGAATTGTTCTAGACTAAAGTCTAACTACGAAGTGAAAGTGATATATATCTATATAGCGCGTACGGCCGCACTATATCTTTCCAACATAAAGAACTATTAATAGATTTACAATACACACAGAAACAGATTCAAATCTCAAGGCAGTTCTGCTTAGTTATTCAGTTATGAAAAGATATTGAAAATCTCAAGTATCGGTTTACGGGATGACCGTAAACACGCTTATTAGATACTTAAATTCTACAGTCATACTAACCGTATGATACGGCTGTACGGTTATTAGCGAATGGTCGTGAAAGCCGTATGATACTGTCTTCATGATTCTCCAGAGTAGAAATTCATTACGAATTATTACACTTTTAGAGTTGAAGAGAAAGACTAATTATATAATAAGTCTTTTATTTATATGCCTAAGTACTTATATACGATAAACCATCCTTACATTTCTTAGATTATACGATGCAATCTATAATAGAAAACATAATGGGAATTACTCTAAACTAATATACTCTAGCTATTGAAGGTTAGATTCTATAGTAGGAGGGAGGGGCAATTTCTCGTCATTTTAGACCAGATTCTATAGGTATATTACTACTTTCCTTTGATCTTTCTGACTCCTGCTTCTCCATTCCAGCTATCATAGTTCAGATACTGTGATTTGAGATATTTTCTATAATATAGAATTTAAGGAGCATGAGAGTGAAATAAGTTTGATTTTTACGGTAGAAGAGTAACTAAATAGCGTTTAGAGAACATGAGAGTAATTTGTCGTTTTATGTATAGTTTTTTGAAAAGAATTACTCTATATTCATAGTCTGAAAAGCATACTCGATTACTAAATCTATTATAATATACACTAATGAAATTCTTCTCGATTTGTCTTACTCTTTAGCATAATATTACAGTACTAGTCAACTGCTATTAGTCAAAAATCCATTTTTCACCAAAAATAGATATCTTGCTACATCTTCAAATACAAAAAATATTTATAATTAATAGCTTAAATTTATGAAAACAACGAGCCTATCCACCCGGGAACCAAGCTCTACCTCAACAACAACCCGGATCAGACGTTCCCTTCTGGAAACAGAAGCGGATCGCACCCGCAGAGGAGCGAATAGCCCCTGGCATTGAAGTTAAATTGCTAAATTCGGTCGCGACGATCACGCTGCTCAAATAGTTCCTTATCTTAGCACGTCTAAATACCCTCAGGGAGGTTCAAAACAGACGTTAATTAATATAAATAAATAAATAAAAAATAATAAATTTATGAAAATTTTGTTTTTATAAAGTTTATATAACGTGGTTTATCATCATGTAGGCCATATCATCATGTGGGCCACTTTCACCTCAATTATCGTATTCAAATCCATATTATTTCACAACCATTAAATCAATTGATTGAAAACTATTAAGAATCTAATAATCTAGGATCTATTACATTGTTTTGATAAGTTCTTGAATTGTAACCTGGTTTTCTACACTTACTATAATATTTATTAGAAAATACTTTTCCATTAGGATTTCCCTTATTTTGACACTCATTACATTGAATCTAAATATCAACCTTTTACTGAGATAATATATCAAAAGCCTTTTATTTAGTAAATATTCCTTCTTAGCGTAATTAGGTTTTTTTCGTACATCAACATTTGCTTAATATCTTATTTGTTTTTCGAAATATACGAATCTCTATATTCAAAAGTGTATTCTTATAAACTAATCTCTTTATACCTTTAGCTAGAGTTAATATAGTTTCGAATATAGGTATAGAAAAACTTGATTGATAATGAGTTATTCGAGATTTAATTAGTATTGATTGAGAAAAAGCTTTAATTGGATTATAAAGAGTTTGAGAGATCCATTGATCTATATCGAAAAAGGGAGGAGGGGGAATAGGTGTATGAATTCGAATATCTAATTTCGAAAGTACAGCTTCAGTGTCACGGGATCACCTCTAGGAGTATTCAGAAGCTTTACCGCTGAGCTAAACACTCAAAAGACTAAAAGGTAGAACTAGAAGTTCTACCTTACTCTCATATATATAACAGGATAGAATAGGATAGAAAGGGCTTAGTATCACCCTATAATACCACCCCCCTCCTTAAGGTATAGTCTCTATATCATCATTTACTAGGAGGTTTCAGGATTCAGGATTCTGGATTCTAATACCTCAGGCATTTAGATAGGCAGATAGGATCTATATATACTAATCCCCAAACCAATAAAGACTTGTAAGCACACAACAAATTTCGAAGGAAACTTTTTCTTCGAAATACAACCCTTTCGCGATCGATTTAGATCATAGTTATTAAATCAAATTGATTGCAATTGCCCCCAAGTGATTCTGACTAGTAGTTGTTATGATACTATTGTCGGTATTCCAAATACGAAATGTATACGAAAATTCGTATAAAATTTTTACCTCAAATTATCAAAATAAGAATAAAATCCTTAATATGAATTGTCTCGATAATTTATCAACATTTAGGGATACAATTATAATAAAGATTTCTTTTAAAGTTTTTATTATACCAAATACTTATCCTACTATTATCCTAAATACCTCAATACCTTCAAGTCCTCCCCTGCCTTCTGAAAACCCTCAATTCGAAATCTCTAGCCCTATTCTACTAACCAATCAGTCAATCAGTTTTGGAAGAAGAGTTGAAGAGTTCAATCTACTTAGTAATCCCTTTATTATTCAAGATACAATCAATACTATTTATATATTCAATCAGAATAAGAAACGGTATTTTATAATACCCTTTAGCAATTAGAACAAACAATCTAGAATACAAAACAAGGCAACTATATCAAAGGAAACGATCCTAAAAGCAAGAGATCTTATAGTATTAGCCTCAATTCTTTCTCAATTATATAATGAGTAATCGAAGCTATTAGATCTTTTAGAGATTTTTAGAGAATATATCGAAAAAGGAAAGCTCACTATAATCTCCAATATTATTATATTCCAAATCACTTATCTCGAATTAGTTATACGGAAAATCGAATCTCAAGCTAAAATATTAGCCAAAAACCCAATCCCAATTACTACAATACCAACTAAATCAACTTTTGCAATTATAGCAAAAGAAGGAGAATGGAATCTAGTCAGTAAAGGAAAAGCTATTAAGCCTATTCTAATAGACAAAAAGATTGAAATCACTTAAAGATGTCTAATCCTGATCAAACTAGAGATTACGAATACTATCTCTTTCTTACCTATATCAATACGAGACCAAATGAACAAAGCATTTCAGAAAACTGGAATTAAAGGCTTAGTTGTAATAGCAGTAATCCTATCTCTGAATAATAATATAATAATTACTACAAATACTCCTTTTACATTACAATTTCTAATAGAAAAGAAGGCAATCTGGAACAATCTCATCAAATTCGAAAGAATTCAAAAGGATTAAGAATGATATAAAGTTATTATTCACAAAATCCTAATAAGAGAATTCTCAGGATCGAAAGGAATGGATTTTATTTTAGAGGAAATCAAAATCTTCAACCCAGATTTCAAGCCTATAGGAATCCCTTTTTGGCTTATACTATTATCAAAAAGAGCTTATCAACGGGAAGGAGCTATAGTGATTGCTTTTGCAATAAAATCAGAAGCAGAGCTAGCTATTCGGAAACGACTATATATTGCTGACATTAGTACAAGAGTAGAAAGTTCTACGAATCCAAACCAACTATATAATGCCTAAAATGTCAAGAATTTGGATATCAGGATACACATTGTAGAAGGGACCCCTCCTATGGACTCTGTGGGGGCAAATATATAACATCAATACACTTATATATAGTATATAATATCAAAGAAAAATTCTATCAATATCTCACTGTTTAATACTCGAACTGTTAAGGAAATCATACAGCAAATTCAAAAACCTATAAAATCTATTAAGCAATTTAACAAAAGGCAAATAACACTAATATATAAGCTATACCAATATTCGAATCCTTCAAATAAATCTTAATAGAAGCTTACAAACTATAGAGAATATTCTATAGCTTATAATAAAGCTTAATATCGATCTTATTATGATTTAAAAACCATAGATTATCAAATATAAAATCGATTACTCAAACTCGAAATCAATTATACACTCCAATTTCACACAAATACTTCCAAAATTTAATCCCAATCTCCAGCCATATACTCTACTATACACTTCAAAAACTCTTTAGGCTACAATTCATCTAGCTCCCGATTCTCCAATAAATCTCGACATACAGATCTTCAGATATCAAAATAGAAATAAAACCTTTTAAATTATTAATATATATAACAAAGCCGATTAAGCTAAAAAGAAAGGTTTTATAATTAAAAGATATCTATATAATATATCTATCTTACAAGAAATTATTTTATTAAGCGACTTCAATACTCATTACCTTTGATAGAATTCTTTTTCGAAGAAAAACGGAAATATTGATTAATTAGTTGAATGGTTTGAAGATTAGAATTTTATTCTTTTTAATAAGCCTGGAATTAATACCTTTTATTAAACTAATCTCTTCAATCCAAATATCCTTAATCTTATATTAGTATCAAAAGGAATCTCTTTTTAAATTCAAAACTGATAAATACTCCTAAATATAGAATTTGATTATTCAGGAATACTATTCAAATTAAAAGGAAAAGAAGCCCTAAATACTTTTAATATAAGAGATGAACTCCTCTCTCTCCGCTGGCTACAAGGAATGGTCTCCTAGATACAGTACAAAGGAGCCAAAGGAACTAACTCTACCAAGAGCAGTCTTACATCGATTGATAGCTATGAAAACAGGCCACAGCGACTACGCCGCTTACCATCAGCGATTTGGTCATCAAAACAACAAGCTGGACTGCTCATGCGGCAGCGCTAAGGAACCATATCACTTCTTTAAATGCACTATAAACAACCTAAAGCGTTCAGACTGACCCCTTGCCCCTATAGAAATGCAATCTAACAAGCAAGCGATCACATATATCAAGAAACTCTTACACACACCTAGCAAGTTTACTCAGTTGATTATTGACTCAGAGTTCTACACTCAGATCTGTCCTAACTACTAAAGGACCCTTAGAAAGCAACAATCTTTTCAACAAAGCTTACTGCCTATCCCTTATAAACTCATCACTCAACTGATCACTCGAATACACTACACCCTAAAAACCGCAAACCCAATATATAATACAAGAGCCCTGCTGCTCGGCTAAACAAATAGCAATCTACTCTTGCTTCTTCTCCTTTACTATAGAAATCAAAGCTTACAATAAGCCTATCTACCCGGGAATCAAGCTCTGCCTTAATAACAATCTGGATCAGACATTCCCTTCTAGAAATAGAAGCGGATCGCATCTGCAGAGGAGCGAATAACTCTTAGCATTGAAGTTAAATTGCTAAATTCGGTTGCGACGATCACGCTGCTCAAATAGTTCCTTATCTTAGCATGTCTAAATACCCTTAGGGAGGTCCAAAACAGACGTTAATTAATATAAATAAATAAAAAAATAAAATAAAAATACTTTAATATAGAATCGATAACTAAATATAATACCAAGCTAACGAATTGGGAAAAATTCGAATTAATATTCAAATCAGAATCCTCACATTCCCCTATTCTTTCTACTTTAGACTCAATCACTTCAATTGAAGAGGATTCATTAAACCTCTTGAAAGATAAAGATAATTACTATTTAATTCTAGATCAAATAGCAAGCGAACTTACTAGGATCATTCAAAAGTAATAGAAAGGTGTATACCCAAAGTTGTTTTAATCAAAAGAACTAAATCATGGTGGTCACCCGAGTTGAAAGATTTTCGAAAAAAGTTAGGAAAAGCAAAGCAATTAATTGAATCAAAT
Source organism: Botrytis sinoallii (assembly GCF_014898435.1). Classification (NCBI taxonomy): domain Eukaryota; kingdom Fungi; phylum Ascomycota; class Leotiomycetes; order Helotiales; family Sclerotiniaceae; genus Botrytis; species Botrytis sinoallii. The sequence continues at coordinate 2,053,844 of NW_024066034.1, read as the reverse complement.
CTAGAGGACTCTAACTTCAAGGAAGAATATCGAATTGTTAGAAACAAGTACTTCCAAGCGATTAAAATAGCAAAGAAGAATTATTGGAACGAATTTCTAGAAAAGAAGGATACATAAACTATATTCAAAGTAATAACCTATACCAAAGATTACCAAGATCAAAGGATATCGGATATTTCAATAGAAAGCTTGTTTGAAGGAAAGTGCTTTGCTTTTAAATCGATTCTATTCCCATCTTCTTTTATTACTACAAAACCATAATGGGAAGAATACAAACAATTCAAAAAATAGAAATAGCTCAATCTCTTTCAAATCGAATTAAGTAATGCCTGCTCAGCCAAGATACAAGGAAAAACTCCTGGTCTAGATGGAATCATTCAAGAGATTATTATAAAAGCTTATAAAGCTATTTCACAAACCTTCTTTATTCTCTTCAGCAAACTCATTAACCTAGAATATTATCCTCAATACTGGAAACAAGCTACTAGGGCCATTTTAAAGAAGCTTCAAAACCGGATTATTCAGTTCCGAAAGCATACAGAGTTATTGTATTATTAAATTGTTTTGGAAAAATAAGCAAAAGGATTCTAGCCCAGCGATTGGGATATTTAGTGGAAACTACTCACCTTCTATATAAAAATCAAATAGGAAATCGGCAAAAAAAATCAGTAATTGATACTGTATTTCTATTAACTATAGAAATCAAAAGAAACAAGTAAGCTAATAAGAAAACCTCAATATTATTTATAAATATAAAGGGAGTTTTCGATTATATCTCGAAAAATCGATTATTAGATATTTATAAGAAACTAAAACTACCTATAAATCTTATAGCCTGGATAACCTCATTTCTTTAACAAAAATAATTAAAACTATCTTTTAATAATCAAATCAAATCTTTTAAACCAATTTCGATTGGAATATCACAAGGCAATTTAATCTCTCCAATCCTTTTCCTTATATACATTAAAAACCTTTTTTTATTCAATTCGATAAAATTCCTTTCTTATATTGATGATATCGCTTTAATTGCTAATTCTTTATATGGAAAAAGAATATCAAATCTTTAGAAAGAGTTATAAGATAAATCTATGAATTCAGTTTAAAAAATACTATTCAATTCGATCTAGCAAAAACTAAGTTAATGCACTTCTTATTATCCAATTTAATAAAAGACTACCCAATTACACTACCCAATTCGAAAACAATTATACCCCAATCTCTAATCAGATGGTTGGGAATATAATTCGATCCAAATCTCAAATTCGATCAATATATTAATATTCGAATTACACAAGCCAAAGGAGCATTCCATCGAATGACCCGATTAGCTAATATCGAAAAAGGCCTTAGTCCTAAAGCCCTTAGATAGCTATATATAGCATGTATGACTAATATAGCCGATTACGGATCAGTGATTTGGTGGAGAGGTCAATACAATTCAAGAATATAATGTAATCACTTCAAAACCTAGTTTTTCGAAAGATATTAGGAGTTTTCAAAATTGTTTCAATTCTTTTAATAAAAGTAGAAGCAAGCCTAAAACCTTCAAAAATTCAATTAGATTCGAATATTAAACAATACGCATTCCGTTTAGCTAAACTTGTAATAAACTATTTAATCAATATCGAAAAAGCATTACTAATTCAATATCAAGCCAATTTAAATGCGATTTCTATTTCTCAAAAAAAACGATATAAATCTATTCAATTGGATAGAATAAGGGAATCAACAAATCAGAACTTTAATCCTTCCTTATTTGAAAAGATCATTTATTTTAACTTTCCCTTATGGAAAAGAGAAACCCTTTTCCAAGTTAATATTAGTAATTTATCAAAAGAAAACGCTGCTATTCTTTACAATATTGTTTTCAAATATAAAGATAAGAATACTATTTATATTTACACTAATACCTCCTTCATTGAGAAGGGAATTGGTATTGGGGTAGGCATAGTGGCTATATAGTCAAATAATCGAATTCTATATCAAGAGCGAAGCAATATTGGTATTAATCAATTGGTATATAATGGAGAGCTTTTTGGAGTTATAAGAGCTATTGAATATGCTAGCTCAATTACTTATACTGATCAAAAGTTCAAAATCTATTTGGATAATTAAGTTAGTTTATACTATTTAAAAACTCCTTTAGATTATTTAGAATAAGTTAATTAAATAAGAATAATCAAGGCAATAGAAATCATTAGAGTAAAAGGAACTGAAATCTCGTTAAATTGGGTTTCTGGATATACCTTAGTTGAAGAAAATGAGTTAGCAGATAAGTTAGCTAAGGAAGCAATTACAATACAACCTATCTCGAACAAAACAAGCTTTAAACTATTAGATATGATTATCAAAAAATATATCTCAAATCAATAGCTTGATATTTTCAATTAATATGAATTTAAATCAAATCAATCCCTATTAATTTATTTGAACATATGATCTAATACATATACAAAACGAGCTCATAACAACCATATCTACGGATATCCCGAAATCATATTATACAATACATACCAGCGCGATCGCTATAGTGCTCCGAGCTGCTTGGCTCGAGAATACTGTCACAGCAGAATCAGAGAGGGCCGGCGAGCCAGCCGTTATCTACAGGGACAGCAGGCTCCCCGATCGATCTCGATGACCGCTCCTCAACCACTGCTTCAAAGAGAGTGCGGATTAGCAATAAAAGCGCTGGTTCCCTCTCAAGCTCGCTCGAGAGCGGTCAGAATATTATTGAAACAGCTGTGAAGACAGCTATTCAGAAGAAGATTGATACATAACGGAAGCGCATTGCAGATAAAGCTCTAGTACTCATCAGCTTTGAGACGATCCTTGTATAATTCGTAGTGCAATTTGCAGAACAGGATCTGAGCTGACTGGCAGGAGAATTGGTATGCAGAGCATTAACAGTTATCATAGATAGTATAAAAAGGACCTTCAACTCGAAGCTAGCAACAGAAAGCGTGAAGCCAACTATGTAAACGTATGCGGGGATACTTCAAACCCCCAAAACCACAATTGCTACTCCCTTCGGCTTAACAGTGAAAGCAGAGGCTGCAAACGGGCCCAAGCGGGTGATCAGTGGAGCACCGAGATTAGAACGCATAAATGAAAGACTTTTCCTCCGATTCGACAAACGAACCAAGATGGAGTCATCCTTATGGGGGATCAGACAGGTGTTAGTAAAGGCGGTTCCAGAGATTGCTACTCTAGGGGCTAGAGCTATTGCAATAGTAACATCCACCCGAACTAGGTGGGCAGTCACAGCTTCCCCAGAAGCCCGTATAGTCCTTCTTGCGAATAAGCAATAGGCTATAGTAGCTATTAAAGCTATAGATCTCGTGATCAGTAAGCTATAGTATATATATATAGCATTAGGAGTCCCGATGATCATTACCGATCTCCTGAAAATGCTCATAGAGATTGGGGAAAAACAAATGAGGGAAGAAATCTGGTATCAAATGGAACTATGTTTAGTATGGGTAGCGAAATCCAAGCTTGAAGCAGATAAGCAGAATCGGATCACCTGGATACTATCCTTCCAGAAGCAGCCACCTTATTGTAACCTATTTAACGAGATCCGAATGTTTCCAGCAAGTAGAAGACGAGCCTTGGGAAGACACGACCTAGGGTGTCAGCAATATTGTGAAAGCTGGAAATGCAAAAGAGAAGCGGTATGCAGAAAGTACGCACACCCGCTATTTACTCATGAGCCAACCGGGGATTGTAATCACCCAACACAATGCGCAGGATGCCGCGGGCCCTTCCCAACGGATTATAACAACTGCCCCACCAAGCCTCAGTGGGTGAACGGCAAGATAGTATACCCGGATCGAAAGCAAATCCAGATTATCCGACGAGCAGGGGAGATTAAACACTATTATCGCCTCAGCACTAGCAGTAACAGTTCAAATACCGATAATAATACAAGGAAGGAAAAGGAAATCTAGGATGGATGCAGTCTCCTGACACGAAGATGACAGCAACTCGGAAAGCGATACTAGAAGAGAGTAAGCGAACGATATCTCAAGGAGCTCAATGGATAAAGAGCGGGATGCGCAAGGCCAATGTATCACCCGTAATAGGACAGCAAAGATCAATAAGAATCTCAACCTTGAAGCTCTAAATAATCAGGCTATGACTGAGGGACATGATACAACAATAAAAGATCTATATGAATAGATCGAAACCGCTATCTATTGCCTGGATAAACACACGAAAAAGCCTCGCACCGCATACAGCAGCATTGCAGCGAGCGTTTGAGGAAAAGATCAATATAATATGTATACAAAAGCCCTGGGTATCCAATACACACACTCAAACACATAACGAATACCAATGCCTATCCCCAGTAACCTCCTGAAGGGGGAGCGGGATATGCGAGGAAGGGCAGGGATGTCTACAAGTAATGACATATATCAGAACTGAGACTAAATTACAAGTGCTATAATTAGTAGGAAAGGAGTATAGAGATTATATATAGCTTTCTATAAACGGAATTAAACTACTAAACCTATATAGAAAACCGAATACCTCAGGAGTCCTGGAGATGATCCTTGATCTAATACCAACTAGGGACATGATTATTGGGGGAGACTTCAATGCTTACTACACACTATTCGAGCCAGGTGTGAATACAGCGCATGATGACAATCGGCTCGCGGAATGGTCTAGTGACAGAAGCCTCAAGTTCACAAACATCCCGGGGCAAGCGACACACAGAGCAGGACACATGATCGATCTAGTCTTTTCCAATATCCCAGGAACATATACAGAAGTCAGGGCTGATATGCATTGCGGATCCGATCACAATACCCTCCTCACTATTATACAAAGAGCGAGTTCAGCACCGAGATCCCAATACGCGTATCGCATCAGGGAGGAAGACCTACCTCTGTTTCAAAGAATGGTATCAGCTAATATAGCGGGAATCAAACGGGAGGCACAGACAGCAATTACAAGTATAGCTCTGGATCGAGCTGTTGAAAACATGCAGAAGGTACTATAACAGGCAATCAGAACAACAGGAAGACCGGATCGGAAGACAGGAAAATCGGCCCCCTGGTGGACACCCGACTGTACAATCGCTCGAGATGTATACCTCCGGAGCCGCACAACCAATAGCGATTACTCTACAAAATGCAGAGCATTCCTATTATACATACAATAAACCAAAAGAGAGTACTGGAGGAAATTCCTTAATAAAATGAAATCAGATCGAAATCTGTATAGAGTGATCGGATAGCACAATCTGAGCTCTATATACCGCTTTCCACCAATCATAGTAGACAAACGCACCACTATATTGGATAAAGAAAAAGCCGAGCTGCTATGCTCAAAGATTTTATAGTACTTCAAAGCTACCGACGATCTCTCAAACTCCGGACATAATCAAAGTAGGGAAAAACTACCCTGGAGGGAGCCCATCTCTATAGAGGAAGTGGAACGTAACACTATAGGGATCTCGAATACATCCCCAGGGACAGACCGGATCACAGTGAGACTACTGAAGGCTATCTGAATAGAAATAGGCCTAGTTCTATATACTATTTTCAATAAGTATCTACAGCTCAATCACTTTCCTATAGTATAGAAGCAAGCAGAGATAGTTATACTATCAAAAGTGAGGAAGACAGACCGAACATCCCTATGATTATAACGGCCTATCGCCCTCCTCTCCTATATTGGGAAGGGCCTTGAAAGGATCATAGCAAAACGTCTAGTGTGGATAGCCCTAACACAAGAAATACTCAGTTCATAACACTGCGATGCCCTTCCGAAACGATCGGCTATGGACTTAATAGCGTTGTTCGTTCACAATACAGAAGTAGCGCTCAACAAAGGCCACGAGATCACAATGGTTACGCTGGATGTACAAGGAGTATTCAATACTCTACTTAAAAACAGACTCCTGAAACAAATGAGGGGATAGGGATTCCCACAAAACCTGATTGCTCTAATCGACTCCTTCTTAACTCAAAGGTAACTCAGGATTAGACTTAACAAAGCAATAACTAGCTACAGCACAATGAAATGCGGTACCTCACAAGGCTCACCCCTCTTGCCAATCCTGTATATACTTTATCTTACAGAGCTACTCCAGTAAGACCCTAAACTCCGATTTGGATATGCAAACGACATCTATCTATACCGATTATCAGCAAGTATTTAATAAAACATTGCAATACTAACAAAAAATATGAAAAGCATATTCCACTGGGAAGCTAGAAACAAAATAATCTTCACACCCGAAAAGATAAAGATAATCCATATAACACGGCATAAGTATTTCATTAACCCGGTATACAAAATAAACTACAATTACATTATTTTTCCAATCACACCAGGATTGGCTTTATAATGGCTAGGCATATAATTTGATTGCAAGCTCATATTCAAACAACATATCGAAACGCGAGCAGCCAAAAGCCGGAAATTGACTCATCACATTTAAGGGCTAGCCCGGATTACAAACGAACCCCCAGCAGTATTCTTATGAAAAGCAGTGATCATTTGCTTATACCCAGCTCTATTCTATGGGGTAAAAGTATAGTACACAGGACAAACAAAAACCACTGAACAGCACCGAGACGGGACACTAGTAGTAATAAGCGCCCGATTAGGAGAAGCGATTTTAGCTATCAATAAGGTCCTACGAATAGTAATCAAAGGAGTCCTTTTAGTCTAGCAAACAACCCTGAATACAATAATAATGAGAGATAGTGCTCTCCCACCAGCAGAAGTAGCACTAGAACAAATAAAATGGAGAACAGCCTTCCGTGTCTAAACTATTGATCCAAAACACTCACTTTATTATCAAGGGATAAAAGCCACCTACTCCTCCGGCAGCAGGGAAGGCCAATTGCAGCCAGCCAGAACAAAGGTCCAGATGATCAGCCAGTGCCTTCCCTGAATCAAGGAGACAACTTTAGCAGGGCCCCACTATATATCAGGGTGTCGAATGGATCCCATTAGAGGCCTTACGAAAGAGATAGCGGCAGAGCAGTTTCAGGAATGGTGGAACAAGCGTACACACGATCAAATCACTATATTCTCTGATGGATCGGAACAGACCGATAAGGATAGTAGGCGAGTAGGATATGGATATGTTGTATATAGAGGACAGACAATAGTATACAAAGGAAACGATGGATTGCATTACAACTCTCATGTATTCGACACGAAAACGATCGGGGCATACCGAGGCCTCCAAGTAGCGATCAGAAATATCACCGGCATAAAACAAATGGAAATCTGTATGTATATCGATAGCACATCGGTGATATAGAGAATGAGAGGCACAGCCTCTATCACATCGCAGTGGGCTTTCCTCAAATGCCACAAACTGATGCAAACGCACTCGATCCAGATCAAATGGTCGCCAGGCCATACAGGAATCAAAGGGAATGAGCGTGCGGATGTATTCGCTGATAAAGGGACAAGAAAATCAGCCTCAGGGTATACGAATCGACCTACAGCAAGCGGTATCCGCTCTATAGCAAAAACTGCTATGGAATCGGCAGCACAGGCGTGGTGAATCAAACAGATACCAACGCTCTCCAAACAGTACTAGAAATGGGACCCAAAGAGCACAAACAAATGCCCTAAGGAACTAGAACTCTCACAAGCAACTCTTCACCGCATGCTAGCGATCCGCTCAGCACATGGCGACTTCGAAAGCTACCACCGACGATTTAAACACGAAGAAGCAACAATCCACTGCTCATACGGAGCATTCAAATCCCCCGAGCATATTGTGCATTGCCACAAAGTCCTCGCAACCTATGAAACCTGGCCCCCAGATATCAAGCCCAAATACCCACCCTGCAATCAAGCAGCTCAAGAACGACTACTGAAACAGCTAATGTATACACCAGCCAAATTCGCTAAATTCATTACTATAACAAATTTCTATAAAAGCATATGCCCTAAAACACTATCAGAAGAATAGAAAGAGAGAAGGAAAGGGATCGATTGATCCAGGCGAACATAAGCAGGAAGTAAAAGGGGATAGATCTAGAAAAGCTATGTGGAAGAAAATTGAAGCACACAGCATACCATATTGCAATAGAATGTATACAAAAGCTACCCTTACAGGATAAAGCAGCTTTCAAACAAATACTATATAGGAGATCGGAAAGCGCGCACGGAGGCGCTCAGAGGATCGGAGACAAAGGCGCAAGTGCGCTAGCCATCGCTTGGGAGGCTACTGAGGGTATTGAGACCCCATCCCTAGGAAAGGGGGATCATGTAAACTAGAAGATCATCCCGCAGTTAGCCCAACCGCAATGCCCCCTGGGAGGCTCGCCTATACGGCCCGGTTGAAAATTACTAATAATAATAATAATAATAATAATAATAATTTATTTGAAGTTATTTCTATGGAAAATAGATTCCAAAATCAAGCTATCAAGTAGAATTATTCGAAATACTGTTAACGCATTCTTTTAATTCAAATTAGATTACGGATATATCAAATTCTATTTATATTATTTCAAACTTATTAATAACAAATGTATATACGGCAATATTGAAGTACCACAATACCTTTTTATTAGCTATTCTATATATAAAACAAAAAGAAAAGAAATCTTTAAGAAAATCCTATTATCCAAAATCACTATACAATTTCTATTGTATACAAAAATAGATATCGAATTAGCTATCAAATTTATCAATATTATCAAAATCGCTATAAGGGTATAGCATTTAGTAAGGACTCTTGAACAAAAAGTAATAGAGGAAGGAGTAGTAATGAAAGAGGAGAGAAAAGAAAAGAATGAAAAAAAAGTAGTTGAGAAAATAAAAGGGGGATTTGATCTTCTCACAATTTTTTGAATTTCAAAATTTTCTTATTATATGCAATGTATATAATGAGCGGGCATTGTTCCCCAGCATTTATTTTCATTTCCCCAATTAGATCATATCCAATATTGTAAATTAAAAAGTTACCCGTTAGGCCCTTAGGGCCTAGCTGTCCTATATAGTCTTGGACTGAAGATGGATGTTAATAAAATCAAATCAAAATCAAAAAAGACTTGTAAGCTATAAGTGGGCCCCCCACACAGCTCCACTTATAACCAAGGGTAGTTCTACCTAATATCATGGGATCACCTCTGGGAGTATTCAGAAGCTTTACCGCTGAGCTAAACGCCCAAAAGACTAGGAGGTAGAACTGGAAGTTCTACCTTACTCTCACATATATAGCAGGACAGGACAGGACAGAAAGGGCTTAGTGTCACCCCGTGACATTCAGGATCAAAGAGTATTAAACCTATTCCTCGAAATCTTAATTTCATATTCTGAATTGTGATTGATTCTTTGTATATAGTTTTAAAAGCTATAAAGAATTCAACCTTCGAAATATGATTGATATGTATTTTGATAAATTTATCAATTTGATTATCATATGAATGTTTCAGATTATCAAAACAATCTATATCAAGTGATTGAGTTAAATGATTTGAATGTAATAGTAAACCTAAATATATAATATCGTTTTTTTTTGCAATATTCCTGAAAACTATTTGATTCATAGTTTTCATACCTATTTAGTACCAATATTCGATATTTGCCTTTTCTTTGATTCTTAGTATATTTATTAAAGTGTTTCAATTATTCTAAATCTATTTTATTATTTATCTATCTATTAGATATAGGTTTAATAGCCTAATCCATAGGAAAACCGATTTCGGTATATCAATTAGAAAGATGAACCTATTCCTAAACCACTAAAAATGGGAGTATAATTTCACCTTCCCCATTACCACATATAATCGCTATAGCCCATTCTCTATTGTCTGGTTGTATTGCCTTGCTTCTGCTCTTTTGTTCAACACTAGTTACTATCATTCCAAAGCATATTATACCCATTATAAAGCCCGTTTCATCGAAGTTGTAGAAATCATAATCGAGAATACCATATTTCGCTCGCATATTCGAAACTAATCGAAATCATTTTTTAATAAACTTAGGATCTTCGCAAAAAGCTTTTTGAAATTTATAAACATAACTAAAACGCATTTTTAATTCGATTCAATACTTTATAAATCGATACACCCAGAGTTTTCCAATAGGTTTTGTATCTCTCGATTCAAGAATATGATTCGCTATATCTTTTATACTTTTGAATTTAAATAGAAATCCTCTATCATTCATATCAATTATATATTGAATAATCACTTTCTTTTCCAATTCTATAATCTTATAGATTTTGTATCGATATTCTATACAAAGAGTTAAACCGTCCATTCTGTGCTGAATCGTTATACACGGGACATTATACAGCTTAGCAGCTTTTCGAATGCTTAATTTTTGTCTTTTTGAATAGCTTGAATAGCCAGAATGATTCGTACTTCTTTATTAATCGTTTCCATAATGGATTGTTGATAAATCGCGTGTTAAAGTGAAGAGATAATAATTGAGGTGAAAGTGGCCCACATGATGATATGGCCCACATGATGATAAACCACGTTATTAATAATTGATATTTTCAATACTCCAAAAATCTAATAAATTTTAATATTAAAAAATTATATAATTGAATTAGAATATTAAAAAAGTTACTTGATTTTTGCTCATTTTACTAATAAATTTAATTGTTCTGAAAATACTCTTATATTTTTATCAATATAATATAATCAATAAAAATCTAAAAAATAATCAATATTATTTTTATTGAATTTTTATTAAAAACAAATCAATAAAAAAATAATCAATATTATTTTTATTAAATTTTTATTAAAAACAATCAATAAAAAATAACAAAGATAATATTATATCAATAATAATAATAATATTTACAGTTAGAAATAATGAGTTTTGGTGTGAAAACACGTTTCGGCTGATAGCAGTTGGCACTTGTTGTATAACAAGATCTTTTACCTCTTCTCTCATTCCCTCTCCAGATCGAAATTCAATTCTTTATATCTTTCCATCAACTTTCCATCCTTCAATCCCCTTTTATAACTCTCAACTTCTCACGCGATCTTTATTCAAACATCCATAATTCATCTTCTACATTACAATTTCAACTCATGGAAACTATCAATTAAACCATCCTTAAATCATATCTTCCACTCGCCTCCCCCTCCTCAATCTAACTATAGAAATCCCTTAACATTTTTCTTCCCTCACTAAGAACACTCATTACAACATCCAAGATAAAATCTAATCGATCCGATTCTTTCTTCAACTCCGTCTCATCGCATTCATCTCACACAGTAAGACACACATCTCTACTTCGACTTTATAATCGTTCCTTGAATCTAAAGCTAAATACATTTCACAAATACTAATTCCATCTTCACGCTAACTAATGACATTTTCCATTTATATTAATATCTTACATGCACTAACTAATCCATCCAAATCCCAACTCCACATCCTCAACTCTCCAATTCTCTCTCATATATAAGTGATATAATAATCAATTCATTCATCCAACACAATACCCAAACCCTCTACGAATCAATCCAAATCCATTCTATAACCTCCACATTCCAATCATCTCCACCCCACATACCGACTATCCACTATTTTCCCATCCTCTACTTTCTTTCCTCAAATACCAAATAACAAATACCTCAAATCCCGCTTCTCTCCTATCCTACCCACCACCTAGAAAATCTCAGAGTGGAATTATACAACCTGCAACCTGCAACCTGCAACCTGTCATCGTCCATTAAAATCAACAGACAAACAAAAAAAACCTCCTAAAAAATATTCCCCCCCCCCTCTCCGCTCTCTCGCTTAGCACAACCGCCCCCCTTTAATTCCTTCCTCTTCCCCATTTCATCCAAAACAAAACCGAAATCAAAATCAAAAATCAAAATCAAAACCAAAGCCCCAATATCAAACAATCAATCAAAAAAATCAATCAAAAAATCAAAAATCAATCAAAATCAATTAAGTGAATAAACAAACAAACAAACAAACATCTACTCAAGCGAGCTCGTTAATTACTCAAGCGAGAATAGAAAATGAATTACTTTTCAATTCGAATCAAACCTCTAAAGTTTAAGATATTATAAGCAAACTTAATACTAGTCATATAATCCTCCCTATAGCTTATATTTATAATTCTCCTTTACATATTTTAGGAAGGATAGTTAGTTCTCATCTAACTTCTTATACATCTTACAAAGTACTATAAAGAGCCTTTCTCTTCTTCTCTCTATCAGAGACGCTACGTTACAGTGATTTCTCTATAGTATATACAAAGGATTACTCTATGACCCTATTACCTTTAACTCTTTTATAATATTAATCTTTAAAATCTTCAATCTAATAGTCAGTACTTAATCTTTTCGAAATCAAAAATCTTAATTCTTTTTCAAGAATTACTTTCAATAGATATATAATAAAAATAATATCAAATCGGAGATCTTTAATATAATAGTATATATATATATATATAATAATTAAAAATTTCAAAGAGAGTAAATACTTACTCATCTAGATATTCTATTTTATTAAAATATTACTATTATTGTTTAAAAATACTATTTTTTATTTACAATCTTCAAAATAGTTGTCAAGGTACGGGTAAAGACTTATATTGTACCATAAGGGTAGAAGAGCTATGGAAGAGTGAAGCCCTACTTATAGGAAATAGGGCGCACTAGTATACTGTATTTGAGGTATGAAGGCAACTACAGATCATATAATTGACGCTATAACAGTACCCCCCGCTCAAGGCGATCGGTCCATGATCACAATATCAATTAATCTTTTAGAAAACAAAATAATATTAAAATACTTTAATTTCTATTATTGAATTAAAATGAACTTTCTTGGGAGTAGTAATCAATTACCAGAGCTTTTTAGGTCTGCCTCGGCCTCGATTCGGGGGTGTGCTTGGTGTAAGTACTAGTGGGGGATCAGGAGTAATAGATCTTTTGAAGCCTATTTAAGCGGGTGGTTCTAGCTTATCTGAATTTGCTAAATGGAAAGCAATAATTGTATCTTCCTGGCCGCAAAGATTTTTGGTGGGTTGCTAAGATACTGGATAATGTTTCCATTTAACTTAATAATGAAATCTGTTCTCGTTATAATAATCAAGTAGTTTATCGAATTCCTACTGTTCGATTTCCTCATTTGTTTTGTTATCTCTTTTTAGAATACAGCCTTGGTTTCGGCGAGATTCAGCTTTGTTGATCGCTTCTTGACCAGCTAGTCTAAGTGAGCAATAAAGTGATTGGAGTAATAAGTTATGGAATACTAGAAAGATCTTAAAACTAATGGGGAGCTGAAGTAGACAGACTTGTTTATAAACTTTTAGAATCTTATAGAGACCATCTCATTTGTTATCATTTTTTTTTATCAGATAATTGATTTTCATATTCTTAGTATTAATCCATACTTTATTACTTTCTTTATATAGAAGAGTATCAATACGAGTCTTGTTAGTGTAATCTTCATATCTCTAAATAGATTGAGCAACTAGGGCTTTTAATTTTGTTAGAATGATATTAAATCGATTTATAATCTCATTGGCCTTTAGAAACTTATATTTGTATTGATATGATAGATTTGAGGGAATAGGTAAAGAGAACTCAATGTTGAGGTGTAAGTGAAAACCATAGTTAATAAAGAATAGGGATACGCTGGTAATCTCTGAAATAATATTATTAAGTGCAAACTTTGTGAGTGGGAGCCAATTATATCAATCATCTTGGTAGAAGTTTATAAAAGCCTGAAGATATTATTCTATTATGATATTAATCCTTTCTATTTATTTATTAAACTTAGGGTGGAATGAGGAGGATTGTTTTAAAGTAATCAATAGATGCTTGGATAAGTATTTTTAGAATTCTGATATAAATTGTAAATCTCTATTGGATATTATATTATCAGATGCATTATATAGGTAATAGACTTTTTCGATAAACCGATTAGCAAGCTTCTCTGTGGATAGTTCTATAACCAAAATAAAATAATGTATTTTTGTTAGGCAACAGATAATTGTAATAATATATTAATGCTTTTTGTTATAGTATTTACTAATTGATAATAATATAATATAATCAATAGAGATATCGAATTAGGGGCAGAATAGTATTGATAGGGGTTTTAGGAATCTGAGTGTAGTAAGATAGGAAGCTTTGATTTGAAAGTAGAGTTGATAGTGTCACGGGATCACTTCTGGGAGTATTCAGAAGCTTTACCGCTGAGCTAAACGCCCAAAAGACTAGGAGGTAGAACTGGAAGTTCTACCTTACTCTCACATATATAGCAGGACAGGACAGGACAGAAAGGGCTTAGTGTCACCCCGTGACACCACCCCCCTCCTTAAGGTATGGTCTCCATACCATCACCTACTAGGAGGTTTCAGGATTCAGGATTCTGGATTCTAATGCCTCAGGCATTCAGACAGGCAGACAGGATCTATATATGCTAGCCCCCAAACCAATGAAGGCTTGTAAGCTATAAGTGGGCCCCCCACACAGCTCCACTTATAACCAAGGGTAGTTCTACCTAATGTCACGGGATCACTTCTGGGAGTATTCAGAAGCTTTACCGCTGAGCTAAACGCCCAAAAGACTAGGAGGTAGAACTGGAAGTTCTACCTTACTCTCACATATATAGCAGGACAGGACAGGACAGAAAGGGCTTAGTGTCACCCCGTGACAGATAGGCTTGTATATAAATTTCAATTTCCCTCAATATATTGAGCCATCAGTATATATGGGAGACAAGATCAATAGTTTTAATTCGATCGGGATATCCTGCCGGACCAGTGGAGTGTGTTCGATATATGATCTGGATGCGAAATTTAGCGGAAAGGGGAATAAAGAGGTGGTTGTGATAGAAAATTTTATTATTAATTAATCTACAGTCTTGAAGAGCGATTTGGAGATCTTTTCGGATCAATAGCGGCTAATGGCGAGCAATTGGGTTCTAAAGTGTTTTACACATAGTAGTAACCAATTCGGATGATTCGTATACTTTATCGATAAGATTGTCGATCGGCTTCTCAGTATCAGGAATGATCATATTTATAGGCGCTGCGGTAAGGTCGATGTTGTTATTTGTTTATCGAATAAGATCCTTGAATACAGCAGTGTCGAATACTCTTTTCGAGAGGACTATTTGTAAACAATTCTTGATTCGGTTGTTATTAGGGTTGATATATACAGAGCAATCTTCTGCTTTCCTACTTAATGCATCGGGACGAACTGCTTTAAAATCCGGTTTATATATAATACAAAAATTAAAACCAATCAGGAATTCAGTCTATTTAGTTTATCTTTAATTCAATATTTTTATTGATATGAAGTACTCTAGATTCTTATGATTAGTAATAATCTCGAACAGCTTTTAAGTTTTATATAATTCGGGTTTCTATTCTTCTAAAAACTTAATAATAGCTAATAATTCCTTATTATAAATCTTGTAATTACATTTGATAACATTATATTTTGAGGAAAAGTATATAATCGGGTATAGTCAGCCCTTATCATTATATTGAAAGAGTACTCCACCCGCAGTCTAATCGGAAGTATCTGTTTTAATAACTATACAGTGGTAGTAATCAAATATTGTAAGAACTAAAGCGGAGGCAAAGGCATACTTCAGGTTTTTAAAGGTATTCTCTTGATTAGTAGTCTAATTCTATATATTCTCTTTTTTCAGTAAACGGTTTAAAGGTTTTGTGATTTTAGAAAAGTTGCAAATAAAGTGTTAATAGAAGTTAGTGAACCCTAGAAAGTATTGAAGATCTTTTAGCTTAGTTAATAATTTCTATTCAAGAATAGTCTTAATCTTATCAAAATCTATCTCGATATTACTAGAAGTAATAATTAGGTTGAGATACTTTGTTCTTTTTGTTTCGAATTTGCATTTATTAATATCAATTTGTAATCCAATATTAATGAATCTTTACACGACTTTGCAAACTTATTTTTGATAATCTATAATATTCTCAGAATAGATTAAGATATCGTTTAGATATACTATACAATTCTTATCCAAAAAATCAAAAAGAATATAATTGATATAGTTCTGAAATAAGGCAGAAGTATTACAAAGATCAAAAAGCATCACCAGAGATTCAAATAAGCCAAAACGAATTGTAAAAGCAGTCTTCCATTCATAACCTTCCGCGATTCGTAGTTTATTGAATGCAGTGATGATATTCAATTTGGTATAAACTTTAGTATAGCATAAGGTATCGAGAGTTTCTTTAATCAGTAGCAGTGGATAACAATTCTTAATAGTAATATTGTTCAGTCCACAATAGTCCTGGCAAATTCGAATACTCCCTTTAAGCTTTGTAGTTAGAAGGAGTGGGGTAGCCGATTGAGAGCGGGATTTGCGAATGAATCCTTTATTTAGATTATTATTGAGCTATTTATAAACGATTTAAAGCTCGACTAGGAATATTAAGCGATCTTTATTATACAAAAACTTTTTGCCTAATATAATCTCGATTTTGTAATTCCAAGAATATTATAGTAGGAGCTTGTTAATGAGAAAGGATAAGAATTTAGCAAATAGATTGTGAAGTCAGAATAATAGCTTGTTTTGAATTTCTATTATAGATGGTATAGATCGGTTGATCTTTTTCATAAACTTTTTGATATTGCTTTTTATGATATTGTAACATAGTTGAATAGAATTGTTTGTTATTATACAGTATAATTCGCAAGTTCTATCTAATTCATCCTAGATTACTTTTATGATATAAGCTTTTTGATCTTTATAGAATTGAATAAAGCTATTAGCTATAAGGAACTTTATATTGTTCATTTTCTGTTAAATATTTTATAAGGTATCAATCGGTTCCTCAAAAGGCTTCTATAGCGATAGAGGGTTTAATGGGAATAAAACGTTTTGGTTTTGTAGTAGTCTTTTGTATATCCTAAAGTCTATAATGATTTGTGTTAAAACTGGTTTCAGAATCGGCCGGTTTGGTATTATCTTGGCGCGGGTTTCTGTTTTTCTGTTGATTTGGTGAGTATAGCAACGATTTGAATCGAATAACATTGGATCAATAGGATCTATATTATAGAGATTTCTATTAGTATTTTTCTTCACAACTGGAATCGGAGGATCGTATTCCAAAAGTATCGACTAGTCTTGAAGTGAGAAGGAGGGAGTCTGGAGATTTTTGTTGATGACTTCTTCAACAAAAACATAATATAAGGTTAAAATAGATTTCTTCAAAGTAGACTTCAAAATAGACTTCCTAATAGATATATATAGTATTGGATTGAGTACTATGTCTGCTGGGGTTAGCACATCGTTACGATTAGGGACAACAATTACAGCAGAGTTAACTAGGCAGTAATATCTGGAATAGTATGTGAATATGAACTTAAGAGTCATTGTTGCCCAATTAATAGTAAGGTTATGGCACTGAAGTTATAGAAAACCGAGAATCATAGAATCCACATCGGAAAGATTGGTAATATAGAATAAGCCAATTTCTTTATGATTATTAATCCGTAAATCTAACAGTATATACTAAAATAGGATATCAGAAGTCCTTCCATCTGCAAATAACAGATTGCGGGTAGTAAAGAAGGGATGTGTAGGGATATTAAGCTTGGATATGAAGATTCTATTTATAAACCTATATCCTGTGGCTCCACTATCTATTAAGCTAATGAGTAGAATGATTATATTAGGTGTAAGGAAAATTTCCGTTGAGATTTTAAGAGATTTGCTATTTATTATTCTAAGATACAAAGAATCCCTAGATATAATCGATCTCTTAATCCATAAAGGCAAACTTTCCATAACGAATCTCGATTTGCAACTATAAATCGAAATTAGTCTTTTAATATACTTGACTAGGGAATTGAATTTCCGCTATCATCCGAATGTACAGAGCCTTTAACAAATCCGCTCAAATCTTTGCTACCAATAGGGATTGGGGAGATATATCGAAATAGTACTGTGGTAGTTAGAAAACAATTAGTAGGCGGAAATGTATTCTAATAAATAGGGTTATAAGTATTGTAATAAGATCCGGAGTTATAATAATAATCGATAACAGGAAAACGGTGGACATTCGAAACGTATTGGTTTATAATAGGGGGACAATCAGGGTATTGTATAATTCCTGAGTTAATATTATATTTTACATTATTATATTGCTTTTCTTTACAATTGAATTTGATATAATCAGGCTTTTTGTAATAAAGACAAAGGCTAAGATCTAGATATTATTCTTTATTGTAATATAATAAGAATCACTAGCCTTAGTAAACAGTATCCAATTACATAGGATTTCTAAAGGGATTAGGTATAGATATTACAATAGCAATAGCAGGCTTCTTTTTATTAGGTTTTTTCTGATTGCTAAAGTTGATACCTTGATTCTTACATTGATTATCAAAATAAATCTTCTCCTCTAAGTTATTGTAAATACCTTGTTATTAGATTACCCATACGTTGATATTGGCAGTAGAAAATTTATTAAAACAGTTAACTAAAATATCAATTAATTCTTATAAAACTTTAAGTTTAAGATTAATGACTTATTGTTTAATAGTCTTCTTGCATTTGATAACAAGCTGCTTGAATTCGATAATAAAGTTATCAAATAAGATCTTCTTCATTTTACATTTATCATAATCCATAAAAACTTTACGTGAAAGATCTAGAATCTGATATTGCTTGTTTAATTCACACCAAATACCTACTACAGTATACCATCCAGAAAGCTAAAGATCGGAATTATACGCGTTATCTGTAATTATATTAAAGTATATCTAATTATTTATATAAACAAAACCAAAAAGTAAACTAACAAAAAATATAATTTTCTGAAACTCTAATTCATTTTTATAATTTGCGGTCAAATAGCGATTAACTGTACTATGAAAAGTTGTATACTGATCTTGGCGCTTTGCGATATCTTGCTTATTATTACTGAACTTTTCGGGGGTGGCGAGATACTTGCGATGAGGTAAAGCTTACGAATTATTATAAACAGTAATCTTCAATATTTCAATTGTATTTTTCAATTCGATAATCTTTAATTAAACATTAATGACTTGAATCTAAACAACAATAGCTTGGGCTTATAATAAACCTACAATCAATTTAATCGATTCAAATACAACTTAAACAATAACGAAATATACAGTATTTGAATCATTAAATAGATTTATAAAAAGAAAAATATCAGCTTCAGCAAAGTTGAAAACATAATTCAAGAAAAAGAACTATAAAGATAAGCCAGATATAAGCACTTCTAATACAAATACTTATTTATCCATCTTCAGCACTTTTTGAAACTCAAAACATTAATAGCAGAATATACAATGAATCAACAATAGATACAATCAACACAATCGGAACAAAACATCAATAAGGCTTTGGAAATAAAATAAAAAATAAAGCTATAATAGCTTATTTGAAGATAATACAAACTGTCAAGGTACAGATAAAGACTTATATTATACCATAAAGATAAAAGAGTTATGGAAAAGTGAAGCCCTACTTATAGGAAGTAGGGCGCACTAGTATGCTGTGCCTGAGGCACGAAGGCAACTATAGATTATATAGTTGGCGCTGTGACAATAGTATTTGTATATATTCAAATCAAATCAAATCAAATCCCTCCCCTAAAAAAATAATTAAAAAAAAATTCTATACACTAAAATCTACAAGAGAATTACTTTCAAAACAATTCCAATTCTAATTCTAATTCTAATTCTAATTCTACGCTTTAATAACATCAATCAAAAAATCCAAAATAGCTAAATCGTTATTCTTTATACCTACAATAGGCCGGAACTAAATAGTTTCAGATCCTATCTACCCTATGATAAACCGTCGGTCGGGAGATTCCTGCTTCAGAATTAAGATTGAAGTTATATAATTACTGTGGATCTGAGGATGAGATTACCAGATGAACAAGTAATCTCTAATATTACTTATATTTATATTCAAATTTCCATTCCCATTCTTGTTATATTCATATTCTCATTCTCATTCTTATCCCTATTCCCCTTCTTATTTAATTATCTAATTTCAAAATTCCCTCCTATCTCATTCCTTATACCTCATCCCATCCCATCCCATCCCATCCCATCCTATTCTACACATATACACACAAAAACAAACTACAATCAACTATACTCAATAACATCACTTAATCTTTCCTCTATTTTCTCTATCTCATCTATCTCATCTACCTCTTCCCTTTCTCTCTCTCCCATCTACAATCCCCCAAATCTTCACCCACTCCACCCACTCCTCAAATTTCCCAATCAATGAGATTGACCCAAAAAACGCCATTAGCTAACCAACCATCCCATCCCATTCCATTCATGCATACACGCATACCAATTCCAACCTCGAATCATTCGAGACTTATGTTCCGATCGCTAATCTCCATATAAAGCCGAGAGAGAAAAAAAAAAATACACCTCCCAATATCTACCATTTCATTTCACTTGCATATCCTGTTATACAACCTTCTCATCTTCTCATCATCTCATCTCCTTGCCCTTAATTCTCCACACCCCTATTCCCTACATCCCTACATCTAATTCCTCGTCCTCCGGGAACGGAAATAATCATAATTCATCGGATCCTGATCCACACTCCCCCTCCCATCCAAATCCTCCTGCGGTAAATTACCATATCCTCCTGGTCCACCACCCAAGAAACCCGGTGCTCGTTCCTGCACACCCGGTACGGAACTCGCAGGCATATCCTGTGCACCTTGAACTAATCCAATCGTCTCTCCCGAACTGTCCTTCCTCTCTCCATAATACCTCATCGCCATCCCAGATCCCCCACTCAAACCAATATCCCCTTTGACACTATCTGGTGTCCCGGGCCTGAAAGTTGGCAATGTTGGTGTACCCAAACCATTAACAGGTGTCCCTGGTCTTGAATCTGGTCCTCCCCAGCGTGAACTGCCTGGTGTATCCGACCTAATGATGTCTTCCGCTTTTCCATAAATTCCACCCGAACCACCATGTTCCTCCGCGAATTCTGCTCTTCCCTTGTAGTACGAGAAATCCAGACGATTCTCCGGTACCATTTCAAACCCAGGCATGCCTCCCTTCGCAGAACGACCTGGTTGTCCAGCTCGCATAGGATCCATGGCAAACGTATCGGAATATCCCGAAACTGACATATTATCTCCCGAGCCTTGGTTATTAGAATCTGTAAGACGACCACCATAAATAGAAGCTAGAATATTTTGAGCTCGGGCATGAACCATAGGGGTAATGAGTGGCTTGTATAATGCTGGATGACCGAAGCGAGAAGCGAGACGATCGCCTTTACTACCAAAGAGCTTGGAACGAGAAGCTTCTGGATCTTTGAGCATATTGCGGACGCTATAGTAGTGAATCTTATCGTCAAAGGTACGTGTGCAATACCATTTGAAACCAAGCACCAGGAATGGAAGAGGAATTACAGCATAAGCTTCCATGTGTGACCCATCTCCATGAACCCAAGTGGCGAGAAAAACGACAAGGTTGGCGAGAATTGCGGCGAAAAGGATTCGGTTAAATAGCATACGCCAGAACATACCACCAGATTCTGTCTTGGTAATGAAAATATAAAGCAAAAGGTATTTCTTCAAGAAAACATCTAGAGAGAAATACATGGCTGCTGCGGGGATAACTAGAGGTTGAATGCAACCAAAGCACAGAGTGATAGTGGTGTAGAACAAGAAATAATTATAATAACTTGCATAGTCGAACGCAGGTGGTGCAGTCAGTTCAATCATCTCACGAGGCGTAGGACTCGAGAAATTCCGGGCGCAAAAACTCCAAACCAAAGTCCACAATTGAGCCAAATCGACAGCTGCCCCCAAATTTCGTTGAAGTAACGAAGTAACCCAGAAAGGTGAGATATTACAAAGTGAAATAAAGACCAACAATCCCAAATCTGCTTCGTAGATAGCTTCCCAAGTTGTAGTTCCATCATTGGTTTTGTTGATGACGGTAGAGACAAAGGTCCAGACAGTACTGAAAATCGAGAACACAAGTAAATAGTTAAAGACGAAGAAAGTATACAACTTTCCAGTAACATGTCGTTCTCTGGCAGTTTTTGTACGATCTCCAGCTTTGACCAACATTCGACGGAACATGATTGGAAGTACGAGATAGACCAAGGATGTAACAGCGGGAGAAGCAACACCTTGAACAATCGACCACCAAACAGTGTGCTGGGCCAACGAAGTTTGAAATGCAGGCCAAACACTACCCAAATTGGTTAAACTGACCAAGAAGATTGAAATCAGAGCGTTCGGTGCCATCCATACAATTGTAAGTAAAGTAACCCAAATATTGTTCATGATTCTCTTCCGTTTTCTGGTCTGCCTACTCAAAGGCATATTTTTCCAAATGATATCATTCGGTCGAGGAGCCAGTACAATCGTAGTCCCCTTGGGATGCTTTTTCCGTGCTGCGAATGCAATACTGTGTGCTTCATCAATAGCTTCATAACTAGCAAATCCATACGGCAAAGGATTTCGGTTATCCACAGACAAACGAACTTCCTTGATCTCCAACTCCAATTCCTTTATACGCGCAGTAAGATATTCGATAGCATCGAGTTTCTGACCTCGGACATATGATCCAAAGTTAGGATCATCTTTCGAAGGGGTACACTCTGGTCTCTTGGGAGGCAGATTCGCAGGGTCCTTGAGGTATCTGGCCAAATAACCCTCCAAATCACGAACTGTCTGATTATGCTGTTCAATCAATTCCGGAAGTTCCTTCACATTTCTCGCCACGACCGTTCTCGAGAATGAAGATTGAGGCGCCACAACATCAATCACTCTACCGATTCCCTCGTCCGTGCGTAGCGTCTTCGGAATATCGTTAATCATCAACGTCCGCGCATGTAAACTGGCCTGGTAATCCGCACTTTCAAAGTACGTTCTCCTCAAATTGAGGACCGCCCTGTAATTCCACCATAAGAAGAAAATAACAATGAGATCGAATAACCAGGCGCAGATGGTCATGCCCCAATTACTCGAACCCCAAACATTGACCGGCGTCACTCGAGATACGAAATCCGTTTCCTTCGCCCACAGTCCCTTGGACATATTAATCGGGATCAATATTCCGCAGCCCACCACCGTTATGCATAAAAATATGTTCCGACACATCCTCAGCACTCTCAAAAATATGGTCGCATCCAAACCTATGAGATTAACCAAATCAGATTCCTTGGTCTTGAGCACCGGTCCCAACCAAGCCAAAGGACCCTTTCCAATAGGCGGCGGTGCATGTTTGTCATCTGCAACCTTGAGTTTCGGTGCATACACGACGGAATTGTACGGACGAAGAAGAGAGAAACCGATGGCGAGTAACAAGGTAAAACCTATCGATGTGCCTAAACTTGCATAGATGGAATTTTGCGACAACTGACCCGACAATCAACCATTAGATATGAATGTTCGGAAAAGAAAGAGAAAACAAAAATATCATTAGGAATTAAACAAACCTGGGATCGAAAAGGATCTGCTAACAAATCCAACAACTTCTGTGCATCCGACGCTCTCTTGGTAAGGACTCCCGTCGTACTTCCTACCTCCATCTTGAGTATCTCTATGTAACTTTTTGTATAAAGCGAGTGGCAGTGACAGGCCCAAGGCCAAACGAAGAAGAGTTGGTAATCGTATGCGCGAAGAGCGTATGATACTCTGCAGATAAAGTAATGGAATGGTAACGAGACGTTTGAAGATTCTCTCCTCTTCGAAAAGAGTCGTTGTGTATGATCCTCCGTATGAGCGAGCGAGTGAGGATTGAACAGATGAAGATCGAGGGGTGTAGAATGGATGTCTGAAAGTAAGTGTGTGTGTATTTCAGTATTGGTATGTCGTTCCTTGAATAACCCTTGATAGCGATACGGGGTCTGGTTCAACCCCTACAGATTCTTTTTCACCCAAACTGACCCCTGTTGACCCAGTCTATACTGAATGTAATGTTGTAATATGAACGACTGGGATATTTATGAAAATGACGCTCTTTCAAGGGTTTTTCTTCTCGACGTTCCCTTGTGGTGTTTTGGGGAGTAAATGAATAAATCAAAGTATTTTCGGGAAATTGTTAAAAAAGCAAGCCACGATTAGAAGTACCGACGGATAGGAAATCCTATTTGATTGAAGTGTACGAGGAGGAGAGTAGGAGAGTAATAGAATATAATTCTCTGCTGCAAAAGACGGAATGAATTCAATAATTGGAGTTTGAAACAGAATGAAGACGCATATCAACCAATGTACTCCATCTCGATATAATAAATCTCGAGAATGACCTCAGGAAGAGAAAAAAGAGCAAAGACTAAAATAGAACGAATCTACTCGTAGAATGAATCTAGAATGAATCACGAACGAACAATTGAATTCAGATCGAATCAAAGTAAAGCCATTTATTCATTCTTTCATTCATTCATTCACTTACTTGTGTTTACGAAATACCAACAATAAACAAATACTCACCTATCTCGTCTCCTTAGTTCTTATTTCTAAAGATATCATCAACCAAGCCATACCAAGCCATAGGTACCAACAAAGAAACTCAGTCTTCAGTCTTCCGTTCTCTTACACTACCGGTATCCATCCAGTCCATTCAATCCATCGTCTCTACGCTCCAATCTAGATTCCCGCAGCCGCAAGTAACTCTTCTCCTTCTCCCTTCTTCAATTCCCAACAACACTACCGGTACATCCATCCATCCATATCCATACATCCATATCCATCCACAATCCACCACAATCCACCACCAAATCCCTAACTAGTAACCCATCCTAACCACCCTAACCAAACCCATCGTCATCACCCCAACCCCATCTGTCCAAGATCTACCAAATCCAAGTCTCTATCTTCCTCTCTTCCCTACCTATCCATCTTCCTTACCAAAACCACCTATCATACCTCCCCTCACTCCCTCACCCATAACCTCACCCACAACCTCTCCCTCACACCCACCCACAAAACCAACCAAAAAACTCATTAAACCCAAAATCAGTAACCTTTCCCTCCCTCTCATTGGCTCGCAAAAATGGTATTCCGAGATTTACAAAGTATACCGGAGTTATTCTTGGCGTTTGCGTGGTGTTTTTGTAGTATGGTAATTATGGGTTATTTATAGATGGTTTTGTGAGTGGATGTGAAGCGATTGGTGAATAGATGGAGAGTGAGAGAGAAAGGTTTGAATACAAGTAAATAGGTATCTAAAGGTGTATCTGAGAAATACATCGATGATTTAATATTGATATAAATGACGCTTCGCTGACCCTCCGGGGGCCACTGCCGTGGAGGCAGACTGTGTAGAGAATGAAGATATAGATTTGGCTATCTATACCTATACTAATTATCTAATTTATATAGTATATTTCACTCCGAGAATTATATTAAGATACTACCCACCTAGTATCTATTCAAACATCACACAACTACATAAAAAATGGTTTTGGCATGGGTTCCAACATATCTATCACATACCCCATCCAATCCATACATTCCCATCATACCCTCCAAACAATGCAATGCAATGCGCTCCAGTCGAGACAGTCAGTCCAGTCCAGAGTCCGACCCTTCTGTGCTCGCTGATCGCTTCTCTACTTCGCTAGGCTCTCGTCTCTCTTCTTGATGCTAGCGCTGAGCTTTGCTACGATGCGACTCTGCGCTCTTCTCTCTTCCTAGTCCCTCTTCCCTTTCCCTTTCTTCTCTCCCGCTCCCTCTCCTACCTATTGCACTACCATCCTATAATCTATAATCTATTCCATCACCCATTCCATCAACCCTCACCTCAATCCCTCACCCCCAAACTCTAAATTTCCCACCC
The DNA here is from genome assembly GCF_014898435.1 of Botrytis sinoallii. Taxonomy (NCBI): domain Eukaryota; kingdom Fungi; phylum Ascomycota; class Leotiomycetes; order Helotiales; family Sclerotiniaceae; genus Botrytis; species Botrytis sinoallii. The sequence goes on along the minus strand of NW_024066034.1, from coordinate 2,028,069 downwards.
CCTTCCTTTATCCATCCACACCTACTCCAGATCCATCCATTATCCATTATCCATTATCCATTATCCATTATCCATTATCCATTATCCATACATCGGGGAATATCCATGCGATGATGCTGAGCCTGTGTTGTTGTTGTACTCCATATATTTATTCAATGCAAACTTTGTCTTATGATCACCTATTAGCATTACTCAGCAATTCTATTATTTCTTCTCTACGATATCGTCATTATCATTATCATTATCACCATCACCATCACCATCATCATTCCCTCCCGTCTCTCCCCTAATATACTCAAATCTACTCTATACAATCCAATACATACATACATACATACATACCTACCCAGACAATAAATATCATCTCCAAAACACAGAATATGATCCAACCTTCAACTCCCCCATATCCTTCCCAACCTCTCCTTCATTCAAAACCTTCACTCTCCCAACAACCCAATTAAATTTCCCAATCCATCCATCTACTTCATCAACCCACAACCATCCATACTCAAGTAATTACTACCCACTCACTCCATCACATAACATATAACATCGATTCCCTACCTACCAATTCATAAACCCTCATCCAATCCATCTCCAATCCATCTCCAATCCATCTCCAATCCATCTCCAATCCATCTCCAATCCATCTCCAATCCATCCATCTCCAATCCATCCATCTCCAATCCATCCATCTCAATCCATCCATCAACAATCTCTCAAACAACACTACCTAGATACCCATACTTTATTACTCCCCAAACTCTACGATTACCCAAAGATTCTTCATTTCCTTTCCATCCAAATCCTTTCCATGCAAATCTTTTCCATCCAAATCCTATACTTCGCCCTTTGCACCATATAAACTACACAAATCCAATATAATATCTTACAATAATATCTTACAAATACAATCTATAAGATAACCCATCCATCCACATCCCATCCATCTATCCGAACCCCCCTACTTCCCATCCTTTAAGAAATATTCTCAAACGACTAGATACGCATAGTCTATCTGGGTATCTAGGTATACGATATCTAGGTATACGATATCTAGGTACCTATATAAATAAAGTTATATCAAATTCTTACATCTACTTCTCTACCTACCTACCTACCTACCTATCTACTATCTATCTACATACTAGGCACATACATCCATCCATACACACATCCATACTTCCAGCCCAGCCCAGTAAATACCTACCTACCTAGATATATATAAATCTCATGTCTCAAACCCTATCAACGTGATTCGATCCATATATATACTACCTAGGTAGATAGAAAGACTGTGATATAATCATTACCCCCATTCATTATTACATGCAACATTTAACATTTAACATTCATATCTCACCAAACCATGTCATAAATCCCAACCCAATCCCAAACCACAACCCAAAAATTCCACCACTCACTCAATTCAACAATCCACAACAAAAGATAGAATAAAGATATATAAAAAAACCTCGCAGCTCAACTCGCAACTCACAACTCAAATCTGATAAATAATAATTTCATTCTGCATATTCATTTTGGTTTCCTATAGACAACTCGCTCCACTTTTCTTTAATTGCATTGCATTGCATCACATCTTCATCCCATAATTCGTCATTTCCCGTCTCGCATCTCCCATCTCCATCTCCATCTCCATCTTCCAATCCCCTCTCTCAATTCATATCAAATAATTTCAGTCCAGAGAATCTTTGAATCTCTGTACCTAAGTAGCTTTCCTTTCCCGCAATAATATACAAAGCATAAAAATGCAAAAATGCAAAAAATGGCAAAATAATAACCACCAAGACCCATCACCATATTTCCCCATATAGCCCAAATGATTCGATTCGATTGATTTTCTGATTATCCGAAAACGCATCAAAATGTTATATCGTAGATTTTTCCAATTGAAAGAAATCATATTCGCTGCAAATAAGGGTTTCATTGTCTGAAATGTGTTCAACAATTGAAAAGTTCATCAACCCTGTGAATGGAGAAGGTGTAATCTCTTGACCGACTAAACAGATTCCTTGCGTGCTTGACTTCTTGTCTTTCGTTGAGCTTGACCAACAGCAGGAAGTTTCTTTTCCCTCTTAGCAGGTGTACCATTGGATGCACCCTTTGGTCTACCAGGCTTCTTCTTTGAGTCAGCACCATTGGCAGTGCCATTAGAAGTAGCGTTGGTCTTTTGTTTTTTGGTACCGTTCTCTTCTGGGCTCTCTGCTTCATCGTCCAATTCATCTGCCTTGCGCTTGTTGCCAGCCTTGGCTTTGGTCTCGGATTTCTCTCCTTTGCCGTTCGAATCTTTCTTCTCGTCCCCCTTGACATTCTTTTCCTCAGTCTTTTCTTCGGTCTTTTCCTCGGGCTTTTCTTCGGCGGGCTTTTCTTCAGTGGTCTTGCCTTCAACCTTATCCTCACCATCCTTCATCTCAACATCCTCTTCCTTCTTATTTCCCCCCTCGGATTCAACCTTTTCGTCTGGAACATTGGTTTCATCTTTCATTTCCTCATCCTTGGATTCACCATTGGTCTCGGCCTTCTCCTCTTCGACCTTTGTTTCGCCATTGGTCTCATCCTTTGAATTACCATTGGCCTGGACCTTTTCCTCCTCATCCTTGGCTTCACCATTGGTTTCATCCTTCATTTCTTCATCTTTGGATTCGCCATTGGTCTTCTCCTCGGCCTCCTTCTTGTTCTCCTTTGATTCACTGGAGTTCTCTTCCTCTTTCTTTTCCTCTCCCTCCTTACTCTCTCCACCCTTCTCCTCCACCTTCAACTCACTAGCCAACTTCACAACATCATTACCACTTCTCTCAATGTGTACTGCTGGATTCTCCTCATCCCCCGTCTTCTTAATTTCATTTCCGCGATGACTAGTAACCGAGACTTCACCAGCCTTTACTTCCGCAGCGGTTCCATCTGGATTCGCGCCGCCCCAGCTCCAGGAAACTGTACGAAGATTTGTCAGTCGTGTGAAATTGAGTCGAGGTAAATTGAAGATCGCCATGGTATTATGTGAATGGGTAATGAGCGCAAGTTAAGTAATGGGGGAGGAGTGAAGTGAAATGGAGTGGAGTTGGGGAAGTTGCAGAAGTTGAAGAAATCTCGGAGCGCAAAGCTTGCGAGAATGGAAATGGCATTTGTGAGGGAAAGGTGGTACAAATCAAGAAGTTTTCAGATAGTGACATCCAAAATTCTCCTCTCTAGTAGATAGAAAACAAGTAATAGATCTCACATACCTTTGTCGCCTTCTTCGATCTTATTATCAGCCATCTTTTCCAATCTTCTCGTCTTCCGGGTCTTTTTCAGAATCTTCGAATTTTTAATGTAACTTAGTGACTCAAGATAAAAATATCAATCCAAATTCCACGATCTTTTCAATTGTCTCTCGCGATTCAATTGAAGTAATCAAATAGAAAATTTCGTGTCAATTGAAGTGTTGCGACAAAATAAACAGAAGAATAATCAAAGAGTTGACGTTGAAAAGCAAAGCAAAGTAAATATGTGCAATATGACGCTCCAAGCTTGCAAGCTCTCTCGGGTACTACAAGCTTTTGCAATGACTTTCAAGGTTAGTTCCGGGTTACCGTAGAGAGGGGATACCGGAAATGGATTAGATCTTCTAGTAACCTGTAGATATTGCCTCTATTAGTACTTGGGAGAAAAGAGATCAAAATTAAACGCTAATAAATTCTATAGAAAAATTATCTAATAATAAAATTACTATATTTAATAAGATTGAATAAGTCATTGAACAATTCTCAGTTATTATAATTATTTGAATATTTAATTCTTTAAATCGAAATAGAATAACTAAATTATTAAAGAGCTTTATTAGTAATCAATTTCGATCTATTTTATCTCCTATAAAGAGATTATACTTAATACGTTAAAAGATCAACGAATCAGATATTCAAGAAAATAATTACGACATCGAAAAATCTTAACAAAAAGAAAAATATCATACCTCATTAAGCTATAAACAATTTCATCTTTTTCCTCTTCTTTATTTTTTTCTTTCCTCTATACGAAATATTTTAATTTAATCGGACATGCTCGGCTATAGCTTTTCTTATAAAGATTTTCTACAGAATCTTCTAGGTGCTGGAGGCGCAATCCACGCACTCAACCCGATCTGAATTGCGGGGAAATGGCAGGGTTGGGATGCATCATTCCCACATATTTACTCCGTGTATGACTGCAGAAATGATTGAAGAAGAGATAACTCGTAATATCTACCTAGGTATTGTTGTGTAATGTTGTGATGAAATGAGATGAAAGATATACTCGTAGAGAAATAGAAATGTTGGATGATTTGAGTTGTATTCACCTCAATTACCCGATCCCGAAACTCAATTCAATCAATCCATGAGAGTCGGGTAATTCAAATATTGATGATGAATGAAGAGATTTATCCTGTTCTGTTCCTGATCCCGAGGCCTGTCTGCAAGGGGAGGGAGAGCAGCAAGCTAATGCATGGGTAGATCCGCTTATTCACGTGATTTTAACCAGAATGAAGAGGATTATAACGTCATTACTTGTTCTTACAATTCTACGCACTGCTATGGAGAATAGAGAATAGAGAACATGGAGCTTTGTATATCAAATTGGAATGTACTACTACTAGTAAGGTATGTACTACCGGTAGCAGTATGGAGATATAATAAAGATACATACTAGGTATTCTATGAACTTCTTAAGACATCAATACGGTAAGGCTTGCTAATGATATTCTATCAATTATACTCTACTAAGCTTCAGCTCAACAGGTGACTTGTATTGATTGTAATTGAGAGCTGTATGAGATTAAATTTATATGGATTTATCAACTCGAAATAATTTTTGAATTTTATATTTACAATTTAATCTTCCCAATGTTTCAAAGAGCTATATGAGATTGAAGAATCTAATACTAACCAGAATATTCAGCAATAAGTCACCAAAGAGAAGTATTTGTTTACAGGCTTTCATTTTAGTCTCATGTTATATTTCGATATCGCAATACATTTCCTATCCCAACCATCCATTGATTAATGGTTAACCAGCCATTAACGCCAATCACATATAAATACATCAAAATACTCATCAGCTTAACTACAAATCAAGCTACCGCTCAAGCTATACTAAAGGATTCTAGTATTTGAATACTTGATGCCTCATCAACTTCTCCTTTCCGTTCCTGGTTATCTGCTTCAATTCCTAATAGTTTAGGATAATTTGTGCGCAAGTGTTCCATTACCCAAGTTGCATCATTGACCCGATTCTGCTCGAGTAGAATCCTGGCTGCCATCAGAGATATCGAAACCATCTTCTTCGCCTCATTTCTTTCAAATGGTTGTACAAGATCCTCGCTTTCTGACCCTCTTGAAGAATGTTGTTGTCGAAGGAATTCTAAGAAATGATCTGCGGATCGATGGTATGGGGAATATAAATCTAAGGTGTGCAGGTCAACATCATGGATGCTAAACTCTGGCAGAATTTGTTGGAATGTTTTGAAAGCTTCTGTTGAAGTGGCTTCTCGCACTTGTCGAGAGGACTCGACAATTAAGTGAAATACATGCTGTCCGGGTTCTGTTAGAAGACTGTGAACCTTTTCAAATCGCAAGTCTTTCGCCATATTTGTTATTCGAAGTAAAATAGAGATTGAATCATTAAACGATGCCTCGAGTCTGGCTGTAAGGGTAACGATTTTAGAAAGGAGTTGAGCTACACCACGGAATTCAAATTCTGTAGCGTTGTTGTTGTGAATGGCTTTGCTTATCCACTCCCAAAATACTTCTTCGTAACCTTCTGCACGCATGAACTCAAAGAGTAAAATTGCAAATCTTTGATCTTGCAATAAGAACTCAATATTCTGGTTTATACCACTTGACGTCAACCACTTCAAGATCTTGAGTCCGGCGCCTGATTTCTTCATACTTTCTTCCAACGTTTCGTGCGATGACTGAAGTTGTTTCTTTTTGGCCATCAAAATTGCTCTTGCATAGTTCAGAGTCATCATTCCTCGCCCAACAGCCCTATCAAATGTATCCATTGGATCCTGCGGGGAACCAGGCTCACCCCTTTGTTGCGTTCGTTGGTTGAAAAGAGGATTTGTGAGAATGGATTTGATGTGTCGATCGGTGTGCTTATGACCGGAATCTGAGAGACGCCTGGACCTGCCATTTGGATACTGTTTATTGGATTGAGTTGATTCGACATTGCTACTCGTGTGCGAAGGGCCATGCTCCGAGTCGAGTTGTTGTCGGAATGATGTTGTGAGAAGTTCAAGTAATTGTGTAGATTCACGTTGAGTCAAGGGTAGGGGTTGATGAAGCTTAAATTTGAGAAGGGCGGGCAGTTGGCGAAAGAGACTTGGTGGAGTAGTTCGAAACATTGTGCAGAGGTTCGGTCTGCGAGCAATAAATTGTAAAAATGTAGTCCTCGAAAGCAGTATGATTTATGATAATTCGTATTGAAGGTATGATGATCGACGTAATGCTGCAGGCCCTCTTCTGATTACTTAATTCGGAGTACGACAATCAAACTATGGATAGTTTGAAAGTGGGTGGAGTGGTCAAGGGGAGTGAGTGAACTCCAACTTCCTCGGTTTCTGCAGAGGAACCTTTGCACGGTCAGTATGTATGTACACCTCATCTACCACATCTGTAACAGGTGGGGAAGGGTAAGATTGGTAGTGTGATTAGAGGATATACCTAAGTCAAATGATAGGATTTGAGGTATGCCAGCAGCAGTGACTAGGTATCTTTTGCGATAATGATAATCCGCGGATTTCAAGACGTTCCAATTGTACCAGCAATCAGCGCATGTTCATAATCGTCGTATCCACCCCACCTGTGCCACCACCCACCGCCTGGTCCTCAGCCTCAGCCACATTCTGGACTGGATGCAACCAACCTGGAATAAATCACTGCTTTTTTGGAATTATTCTATCAATTCAATGAATTGTTATTTTGATTCATAATCTGGATAGACAAGATTAACGGGTGTGATTCTGTCAGATAGAATCTAATCAATTAAGTAAATTCAGTAACAATTGTTATAAGATATCAATCAATACCTACCTACGTACCATTCGAATGTGCAATGCTTGAGCCACTCTCCACTTCCACTCATCTCCACCTGGGCAGCCCTGGAGGTCACCGTTTTTATTTCATACTAAGCACTTTTCGTCTGCCGTGATCTTGTGGTCTTTTGTGGTTTGCTCTTTTTGCCGCCGCCTAACGCCCTTGTTGATAAATCCAGCCAATCATACGAGTTTGATCCATGAAAATGATTGCATAGAGCCAAGGTATTATCTAATTACACGTGACTATTGCGCTAAAACTTAGAGCCAAGGAAACTTTTGAACATTCAATTGTAGTAAAGGAATCAGAATTTCTCAAAATTGAAGAGGAAGAAATCAACCATGTCTTGCTATGTGGTGCTCATTTGAATAACTTCAAATCATTGTCTATTCTTTCTATTGCAATCTTTTTAATTGTGTAACAATCCCATTTGTTTTCGCATATTAATCAATTTTGTTACTCTAAAAGTAAACATCGTGGAGAATCCTACATAACTGACGCGACAAGCCGATTTTATTAAAAGGAGAGCTTAAATCTGTGCCCTGTGCCTTTTTTAACCTACCTCACCTAAAATCCCAAACCAAAAGCGTCATTCCTCCTCTCTCACAATACAACGAAAACCCTCCACAATCCAACAATCTTCTACATTTCCCTCAACTCTTTTTCTCCTGTTACTTTTTCTCTTGCTTACACAAATACACATAACCTCATAAAATGTCAGAGGTACAACCTAGACCAACGCCTCGTGGCAGAGGTTCAGCTCGTGGTGGTCGTGGAGGTTTTGCATCAAGAGCTGGTGGTCGCGGCGGAGCAAGAAGTCATGCAACCAACGAGAACACATCTACTACTGCATCAATTGAGCAAAATAATAGTGAGGTTGTTCAATTAAAGAAGAAGCATGGTAGTAAAGTGAGCACCATCCAAGAATTGTTTCCCGGCTGGACAGACGAGGATGTCGTTATGGCCCTCGAGGAAACCGATGGAGATTTAGAAAGTACTGTTGAGCGCATTTCAGAAGGTAAGAATTTCATTCAACTTTCAACAATCTTTATCAAGCCTATTTTCTTCAAGTATGTTTGCTAACCTCTCACCATCAAAGGTACCATTTCACAATGGGGAGAAGTTTCAAATAAGAAAGATCGATCTAAGTCCAAAGTTCACGATTCAACTTCATCTGCCCCTCTTAATGAGTCAACCAACACTGGAAGAGTTTCCCGAGGTGGTCGAGGTGGATTCGACGGTACTAGAGGACGTGGTCGCGGTAACGAAAGAGGCAGAGGTGGCAGAACTCGTGGGGCTCCAGTTGCGCATACAAATGGTACACGTAACGAAACCGCCGAAGTCTCTGTTCCTACAACTGAATCCAACGCTTGGGATACTGCTGCCACTACTGAAAACACCACTAAAGATACCCCTGCCGATGCGGAATCTTCCAAACCTGCTGAGGCTGATAACACTTGGGGTGCTACAGCAACCAACGCTGCTGCTACAACTGCGGCCGCTGCTACAAGTGCCGCTTCAACTATTATTCCTGATGGTGTCAAGAAGAGTTGGGCAAGTATGTTTGCACCAGCACCTAAGCCAAAGAAGGCCCCAGAACCCGTGGAAAAGCCTGCAGAGCTCCCCAAGCCAGAGGAACCTGTTGAAGCCCCAGTCGTTTCGGAGCCAGAGCCTTCTGTTCCCGAACCAGAAACCGTCGAAATCCCAGAACCTATTGCACCTGTCGAGCCACCTGTCGAGCCCGAAGCTAATATTAATCTCACCCCATCGAAGGACGAATTGACGGAAACGAATCTCGAACAAGTTCCAGATGAATCGGTTCCACCCCCAAGTGCGACAGCCGCAAGCACTGCTGCAAGCTCCTGGGACCCAAGAAATGCTGCTGGAAATGCTACTGGAAATTCTACACCCTACTCAGCATTGCCAACTCAAACTTCAGCTTCTTCCCGTGCTCCAACCAGTGGTTTCCAAGCTTCTGCATTAAAGGCTACCGGATCATCAGGTCGTACACCAAGCTTTCAACGCCGCGTCCTCGACCAGGAAGAAGCTGTTCGCATGCCAGGAAATCGTGAAGTGGATAGAGCTGCTGTACAATTCGGCGCATTCAACCTTACAGGCGAAGATGATGTTGATGGTGATCGTGAAGAGCCAGAGACTAGAGCCCAGCCACCTCAGCATTCCCCAGTAGCACCAAGAGCTACTTTGCCTCCCGCCCCTCAACAAGCTGCCCCAGTTTCTGAAACCTTGCCAACCCCAAAGCAAGCTCCAGGATTGCCTGCTGCTACTCACCCAACAGCTGCCCCTGGCCTCCCTTCCCCACAAACTCATCCTTCTTCTCAAAGTAAGTTTCGCGCTCAACATATTCCCTTAGCAGCTATTAATTTTTCTACTTCACAGGTGCACCTCAACAGGGATCCCAAGCTGGCTCTCAATTGGGTCAATATGGCCGATATGGACAACCAGGATCTCAAGAGCAGTCTTCATTGCCACAGAAGCCATACGATGCATTCAGTCAACAAGCACCAAGCTCGCAAAGCCCATTTGAAGGTTACCCAAGCCAATCTCAATCCCAGGCACAGCAACAATCTGGTGCATTCTCTTCTGCACCCAACGATTACTCTTCTTACTACACCTCTGATCCACAAAGACATAACTACAACAGTTACTATCAGCAACAATATAACTTGCAACAAGGTGGCCAAGGTCAAGATGCTTCATCATCTCAAAGATCTTATGGTGGATATAATGGACCCCAAACTGAAACTTCTGGTCAACAATCCCAATCTCGCTATGCAACTGCAGGAGCAGGAGAAGGACAGAACAGTGGACACACTACTCCTAACCCAGTAGCTCAAAGCCAACAACAAACTGGTGCTGCTGCTCAAACAACTCAACCTCAACCTAGCCATTCACAACAACCCCAGGGAGCCTATCCATATGGTCATCCTTACTATCAAACCCCATACTACAATGCTTACATGAGTCAATTCCAACAAGCCGGCGGATACGGTGGCTACGGTGGTTCTCCATATGGTGGTGGAAAAGGTGGCATTCACGGCCAACCATACCAAGGTTACATGTCCCCTGGTGCACCATATGACCACACTTCTACCCCTGCTGCTGGAGGATTCGCTGGATCTTCTCTTCATGGTCGCGATTCCGCAGTCGGAGGAGGATTGGGCGAGTATGGCCGAGCTGGATCATCCCAATCGTCTCAGACTCCTCAAGCACTAGGTGGAAGCGGCGGATTCGGTGCTGGTTCTCATGATGCATTTAGCCGTGGTGCTTATCCTTCAGGTCAGCACTACAATGCAACTCAAGGTAGCCAACCAGGAGCTAGTGATGACTTGAAACCATTCGGAGAATCAAAGACAACCAATGGACCAAGCCCATCTTTGTCCCAAGCTGGACGTCCTGGTTCTGCCACTAATGCCACCCCTGGATCAGTCTTGCCACCACCCCAATCCCAACAAGGTGGATATGGTGGATACCCAAGTCATCTTCAAGGACATGGACTCCATGGTAGCCAAGCTGGTAGCCAATATGGTGGTCTTGGAGGTGTTGGAAGTCACCAGGCTGCTGGCCAAGGTCACCAGAGTAGTGGATATGGAGGCTACCAAGGTTATGGGGGTTACCAGGGTTTTGGTAACAACCAACAACGTGGTGGATGGGGTGGCAACTATGGACATTAATTTATTTGGCCAAAATTAGCTTGCACAACCTTTGGTAGCTGTTGTTGATCTTTCTTGAGGGAAGAATTCGATCTTCATACTAAAAATTAACTGTGTTACTACGACCAAAAATTCATTTTCCTGCTTTTACTATTTTCTTTATTTTCGTTGTCTAACGACTTGATGCACAAGCAAAAGATCTGGATTGCACATTCAACAAATCTGGATTTATATCAACATTATGGCTGGCTGGATTTGTTTTCACTCTTCTAAAAGGCATACAAATTCATTGTTTTCAAATAGTTATCTTCACGACTCAAATGATGGTTGGGGGTGGGATGGAATGGAATGGGTTCATAAGGATGCATTGCATGATTGTATGAGACTGGAGGGATGCATGAATTGATTTTGAGAGATATGAGGGTGGATAATGAATCCATTGGAGAGAGTAGTCAGATAACTAGATGATGGATAGTCATGAACATATCAATTCGATGGTTATTTTGACTACTGCATAGTTTTCTGCTTCATTTGTGGCAATGTGCTTGTTTGCTATTGTCTTTTGTGTTTGTGAAATTTGAGTGTGATTTTATTTCGTATGGGTAATTGTGTGATGTGATGGTACCCAGGTATGTATTTTGATGCAGGAGGGTTTTCTGATCTCCGTTCATATCTTTGTGATTTCAATTCTTGAATGTATCTTTCTCTGCATCGGTTTTTGATGTCAGAAATACTTGTTGATGATGTATACTCAGTTCTGTATACACTTTGCCAGTAGCAAAATTGATAGTGGAATAATTTCAATTTTTGGGGGGCAAGGAATTCTTTGAAAAGAAGGAGGAGAAGGGAGTGGGAGAAGGGAGTGGGAATTTGCTCTTGCACTTGCTGATTTTTTATTTTTTATTTTTTATTTTTTATTTTTTATTTTTTATTTTTTATTTTTTATTTTTTATTTTTTATTTTTTATTTTTATTTTTTATTTTTTATTTTTTATTTTTTATTTTTTATTTTTTATTTTTTATTTTTTATTTTTTATTTTTTATTTTTTATTTTTTATTTTTATTTTTTATTTTTTATTTTTTATTTTTTATTTATTTTTTTCATTCGTTGGATTTGTTGTATTTCTCTTCCTGGTTCTGGCTTCTTGTTTCTGTCTTCTTTTTCGCTTCTTTTTTATCTCTTATATATTCTATCTTCTGACTCCAGAGGCTCCCTGTCAGTGGCTTATATTACTTGATTTACTTGCTCATCTAACCACCTATCTATATGTCATCGATTAGTCAATCAATTATGGACAGACTTTCTGTTCTGCTCTCGTTACTTTATCCTGTTCTTAGATTGTGAGGGTGTTCTTATTCGTAGGTAGATTTTGAGGGCAGTGGGGGGGGGATTATTTCTGTTTGTGTTGATTTTAAGTTTGATCTCTCAACTGCTGGGGATATGTGCAGTTGAGATGGAGGTTGGGGTTTGTATGAAGCTGGCATCAGTTGAGTCGAGTTCTAGTGTGTGGTTTTGTCTTGGTGGGAGATTGTTTGGGGAAGGCGAGAGGAGACGAAAACAAAGGGGGATTGATTGGTGTGCTTGGTATAGAATTGTAAAACCTGTAGCTTAGACTGTGGAGGGATTGGTATCTCGAGGTACTATAATTCTTCCCATACTTTAACAAGAGGGTTTGAAGACTCAACACCTGTGAACAGCGCATCCTGCAAACATCAATCTCTCTTTTGAGTGTCTAAGAGCTGAGTTCGAGACAATACTGCATAGAATCAGCCCAAGAGCTGGCTCAAGCATCGGGCGCGAATTATTAAATTCGGGTTTAATGCTTAGGTCCCACTTCTTTTTATTGGAATTAAAACAATCACAATTTATATACCTAGAGAAGGTGTGTGAAACAACCTGATCTAACGATATATATTCTTTATAGTCTTGAACTGAGAAAGAATCAACAACTCAAATACAAGGTTAGATTGGTAGAGCTTATTGCCAAGCTGCGGTAACTGGGTTAACAATCAGCAAATCATATGTGACTTCTACCCCTGTGGTTTTGATAATTAAAGGCCACTTGAATTATGGTATTCGAAATGGGCAAGGTTGTTAATTGGCCAGTAAGTTCGTCAGCTCCCTCTGAATAATTACACAATTGTGGTGACAACCAAGGCCAGCCTCGCAGAAATGGCAACACCCCAAAAATGAAGAAGAAATCCATTCCTCCTAAATATTTTACACACATTTACAAATCGTGTTGTTTTCAAAATGGCTAGCTCATGTTCAACTCCCACGATACCGCAGCGCACAGTGGCCGAGAAACGATGGCACCAAGCCTGGGAATCATTGAAGAAGGAAGATAAAGACGAAATCAAACTAGACCCCACTCGAACGGGTTATTTGGACATTCTTCAAGACATTCACAATCTTGCTACCGAGAAAAAAGAATTATGCATACAGAAAGCATGGAAATACAAAAAGAAGAATGGCACAACGATAATTGTCCGAGATCTCTTCGAAAAAATACTTGTTTGGGTGGACAAAGTAAAGGATATCGGAGATGTAATCGTCAGTTACGATCCTGGACATGCAGCTCTCCCTTGGGCAGCGGTGCGATTGCTTCTTACGATTGCAGTTGAAGATAGTCAGTCGCTTGGGATTTTGATCGAGGGGTTGGAACAAATCTCAAAGTTGATCGCTCAGTGCAAGGTGCTCGAAGATCTGTACTCACAATCTGCTGGTGATGACACGGGCTTTAATGGAGCCTTGCTGGAACTTTATGTCGCGATTTTGACATTTGAGTCACATGCGATTCAAATATATCGAAAAAGCACGGCAAACCGTCTAATTTCGGCAATCAAATTACCCTCGAATAAATTACAAGATGGCCTTAACATGGTATGGGTCAAACATCAACGAGTTACAGATTGTACCAGGTTGATTGACGCTCAAAACATTCGTCAATTCGAAGATATTCTTCGACAATTTAAACAACCAATCATAAGAAGCGCAACAATTTTACAGGACTACCAAGATTCTTTAGAACTCCAAGAGCGCGAGACCTTACTGAGATGGCTCTCAACGATACCATACCGAAAGCATCACAAATTAAAGCGTAGCGAGCATCTTAAAGGCTCTTGCGAATGGCTTCTAAATTCGATAGACTACAATCAGTGGAAAGATTCCAGTGCATCGTCCATACTATGGCTCAATGGGATAGCCGGTTGTGGGAAAAGCGTTTTGACGTAAGTAAACCGAGCTGAGATTCCAATACAATCAAAGTTTTGACATTGTTTTCAGGTCCTCGGTTATCGATAGTCTGTGCCAGGAAGCTTCTAGTATAAGGACTGCGGCTCCGGTTGCATATTTCTATTGTTCCCGTAATACTGCAGAACCTGAGAGAGCCAACCCCGAAGAAGTTCTACGTAGTATCTTGGAGCAAGTATCATCAAACACCGCTAACCTTCCAATCCGAAAGCCTGTTGTCGAGGTCTACACGAAGCTGAAAGAAGATAACCGAGGACTCTCTCCTCAGGAGCGTTTGAATTTGAATGAGACTACTGAAGTTCTTCTCAAAATACTTCAAGTAGATCCTTTCTATGTGGTGATTGACGCACTGGATGAGTGTGACCCCAGTGAAAGATACAGCCTTATTGAATCTTTGAAAACTATCATTGATGAATCTGCCAGCGTTGTCAAGGTTTTCATTTCGAGCAGGAGAGACTATGACATAGTCAGTCAACTTGAAGAGTCGCCATGCATCTCAATTCAACCTGGCCACATTTCTAACGACATTGAGAATTATGTCAAGAAGGAAGTTTCCGAGGCAATTGAAAAGAAAAGGATAGTCAAAGGAAAACTTATACCCGAAGAAAAGAAGAAAATAGAGCAGCAAATAAGTCAAGCTCTTATTGATGGATCTCAGGGAATGTATGTTCATCCGCTTCTATTCTGGAAATTGGAATTACTGACAAAATGAACCATTAAACAGGTTTCGATGGGTGACTTTGCAGATACAGCAACTTTGTAAGCAGGTTAGAGTCAAAGGAGACATTGATAGTGTTCTCAGAAAGCTCCCAAAATCACTTGAGGACTCTTATCATCTTGTTTATCAAGACATTATGAGCATGGAAGAGCCAAGTCAGAAAGTTGCCATCAGGACATTACAGGTGTTATTAAGCACGAGACGAAAACTCGATCTGGATGAGATGCTCGCCGCAGTCACTGTTGAAATTGACACAGACGAAGTCATGGTCTCTACGGTTGATGAGTTGCTATATGTTTGCTGCAATCTGATAATATTTGATAAAGGAGAACGAATTCTACGCTTTGCACACCTTTCGGTTCGAGAATTTCTGGAGAATTGCGCCCCAAGAGATTGTTTCAGCATCCAATTCAGAGAATTATTCTTGATGAATCGATGCCTTTACGTTTTCTTATATGAATCTTGCCATGTAATCATTTTCAAAGAGCAAGCAGATGAAGTTATTCGAAAAAACAAAGATTTCACATATTATGCAGCAGAATATTGGTCTGAGCATTGCAAATTGGCGCAGCCCGATGTGGTGACCAGCGAATTTTTGAAACAGTTTATCGGCAAGGATCTGGATATGGGCTATAGTGCATCACATAAACGGTGGCTCAAAGCCGCTAGTTATTACAAACGCAAATTCGACGACGCTTTCACCGAACACTACCATGTTGGGGTAACTAATGCATCTATCTTGACCACTTCCTGTATATACGGATTGATGGCAATTGTCATGACTTTGTTGGCATACAACAATATTGATGGGAATGCGCCTGTGGCAAATTATATTGGGCATATATATTATCCATTGGCGTATGCAGCTCAGGGGGGACATGTCATGATTGTCAGACAATTTCTTAGCAGATACAGTGACTACTATGCAAAAGGCAGTCCCGGGCACGAGATTATCTACATGAGTCTTTGTGAAGCTATCCAGGCCTCGCATATTGAAGTTGCAAAGACTCTACTTGACTATTTCATGATAGATGTCAACGATCCGCTCACGAAAAAACTGATAAGTAGATACGATAGTCACAGTCTTCTTGGAATAGCTGTTTTGAAAGAACGCGAAGAAATGGTCAAGTTTCTACTTCATTGCGGAGCTGACGCGAATGGTGAGACTAGGAGCGTTATCCCTTCTGTCGAGAGTGTCAATATACTTGAAACCTTGGCAATCTATTACGGCGCACACAAACCAGATGATCAATACCCTTCACCTTTAAAATTTGCTGTAATACGATGCAACACCGCCATCGTAGACACTCTCTGTTCTTTTGGGGCAGATATTATGGCCAAAGATTCTTCGGGGGCTACACTCATACATTTTCTAGCTAAGAGAAATTATCGGTATGGGGGACACTACAATTTTGGACAATGCGCAAGAATTGTTGACCACTTAACACGGAAGGGTGTAGATGTAGCGGCGACTGATAATTTTCAACGTACAGCCCTGCATTTTGCTGTACAAAATGACGAAGGTTTGAATGATCTGGTGCCAGTACTTGTCAATGCCGGTACGCCTATTAATGCACAGAATAGTGAAGGGGATACTGCGTTAAATATTTTCCTTAATGATCTGCAATTAGAGAGTGATAAGCGTGTGTTGCTTCTTCTATCACTAGGTGCAGATTATTCCATTCCGAATAATAATGGGCTTACCGCATTAGATAAGGTTAGGAAAACGTTCAAGAAATTGCTCCCAAAAACTTTCCGACCACGTATTTGCAGATCCATCATCGAACTTTTGACTATAGCATCACAAGACAAAATTGTGGAAGATATATGGAGATTATTTGTCGATGATTCTTAGGTACCCATTAGGTGGTGGGTTATTCACCAAAGGTGTCGAATCAAAATGGCACGAGCGAGGATTGAAATCGTGTAAGGTGGTTTTGAATATTGAGGGGAGTCGGTTTTCATTCAAAATATGTTCGCATGTTTGATTTGATCTAAGTGTTGAAAGGAGATCATATTTCGAGATTTTCACACTACTGTTCTATGTGAAAGATGGTCAAAACTTCACTTGGAGGTTGTGTGCATTCAATCTTTACGGAAACATTGTTCATGCCAAGACCATGATGAGAGTAGTGCGTTGAACTACATAAAGCAGCTGTGGTATAAATAATTGAATCTTTTCATGTCAAGTAATTTCGGCATTATTACATAAATTTGAGAGAATTTAGGGTATAGGAGGAATTATCTGGTGTTTATTCTTGAATTAATACATTGAATGAAAGATGAGATTAAATGAGTGTATGTCGATGTCTAGATTACTTGGAGCATCGACTTTTCGTGGCACTAATGGCCGAATCTCCCTTAAGATACGCTTTCATACTCACCTGATCGACTTGCGTGCAAAGCCACAAGTACCCATACCCAGGTGATTTGTTGTAGAAAACCCGCTAAAGGCCTTAGGCAACCGGAGTCATAGTCATCCATAACTTATATATCTCTCAAGATTCCCCAACTCTATGAACCAGCTTCTCTCCGCTTACCTTTCCCTCTTGCATCTCTCTCATTCCTTCTAATATTCCCTTCAAGCCACCATTCATTATCTTCACCGGATGATTCTTAATCAGCCCATTCTCTAACAGTCTTTCCAATAGGACAAAAGCTCTTTTTCCGAGTTCGAAATCTTCAGGTGCAGCTGGCCATACTTCTCCTTCACTTTAGTACTCTTCGCCAGTGACCGAGTATCCGAGAAAGAAAACATTCTTGACGTCATCTCTGGGCATTTCAATACCCATGAGATTCACATAGATATTTTCGCCGGAAGTTGACAGTGCATTGGCACAAATTTGAGCGCTGGACTAGGTGGCTATTGTGTCGAAGACGTGGTGAAGTTTGTTTTTAGTAAATGAGCGGATTTTGGCTCCGCAGTTGGGATCATGCTGGATGATATTAGCATGATACCTTGGGGGTTGGAAAATTTCAGATGTAGATCCAATCTTCAGACAGAGCTACGACTTAGTCGAGAAAGTTCACAAGCCAAAAGCTATCTTCTCTTACATAATCTAAAACATGATCCGCACCTAAGCTTTCCAAAAGCTCAAAGTTTTTCGGTGACGATGTAGTGATTACTTGCAACCCGGATCTTTAATGGTGTCCGTTAGTGATAATTCATAGCGGGTAGGGATATAGAACTCACAACTTCGCAAATTGAATAGCTAATGTTCCAGTTGCCGAACTTCCTCCATAGATTAGAAGAGGGAGTTTGCTCTCGGAATTTGGCATGGAAAGGGGAAATGTCAAGAGAGGTAAAGACAAATACTTGTAAAATCCCAATGCAATAGTAGTAACTCCAACGCCAAGCGATGCAGCTTCCTCGAAATTGATAGTATCCGGAATGCGGAATGCAACATCGCCTTTGACTACAATGTATGTGGCAAATTTTCCATCTTCAGGCTCAATGTCATTACCTGTGTTGATGTCAGTACTTTGTATCATTATACCAAGAGCAAACCTCCATGTGCCATCCCCGCAACTCTGTCTCCCTTCTTCCATTCTTTCTTGACACCCTTCCCAATCTCAACCACGATCCCCGCAAAATCACATCCTAAAAGCGTGGGACCCTTTGTCCTTGGACTGGACTTTTCGTCTACGGTTTGCCAATCTGTGGGATTTCTTGCGACGGCAATTGTCTTGACGAGAATGTAATCATCCCGAAGTCGTGGGATGGGAATTGGCTGCAATCTTGCTTCTCCAACAGCTGTTTTGACAATTCCGTAGTTCTCTGCAGTGGAATTCATATTGGGGTAAGATAACAAACCTGAGAATGAAAATTAACAACTCTAAAGATGAATTGTGGCAATTGTGATAGCCTGATCACTTCTTATAAGCTACGAATTCATGATTAAGACGTTCTTTGCTGACAATTGTGTTTCTTAACATCTGGGCGGTCATTATGAACGAACCGGAGTTCGGATGAGGAGTTATTCATCCTTTCAGTTAAGAATAAGGGATGACTGCATGATCGGTGTTCAGAAACAAAATGGTTTATAAGCGTAAACTGTCAGCATTTGGAATTTCTGTTCAGGTGATCGAGGACGATATGTCGATGGTGGTCTGTGCTCGGATGAACTCTGAGAGGTTTTAGTTGGTGACCTCGATGTGCTGTGTTACGAGGAGGCAGACCGATGATAACTGAACCATACCCTTGTACAAAAGTTTCTTTTATGTACATTAATAATGGTCGGAAGAGTTCAGCTGTATTGTTATCACGATATCCGACTCACATTTAGTCGTGCTATTATCATTTAATTCCCTAGAACATCATATACTAGTCGCAAATGGAATGTACTAGATAAAACTTCTTTTACTTTAACTCGTAGTTTCACATAAGCTTACAATGATGTGTCATTTATTTGAAAGGCTAGACCCAGTTGATGTGACCTGCACCTACCCCATCGCTAAAAGTGCCCCACGTTCCCCCTTAAACCTTAAAATAAAGTTTAGCGAGAATTTCATTTTTGAAGCAAATTCATTGACTCGCAACTTCGTATTATCATCGCCGAACTATTTAGATAGTCAAGAATCTAAGTACTGGCAGATTTCAACAGACTTGAGTATTTACAATTTACTGTATCGATAAGGTCTTCCGTTAGCGTTACAGGGAGCATTCCTTCGCTTGAGAAATGTCTAATCTATTGACTAATGTACATCATTCGCGAAAATGATAAGTGCGTGGCTAGTACATGCATCTGTAGTCGAAGCTTTCGCAAAAGAGTAATTTGGCTTGATAACTATGTTCCGCGACTGCTTCAATCAAGCGTAGCCAACGCTGACGTGCTCATCAGAGTTGAATGACATTTATTGGGCTACAGCATATGAAATACAGTGATCTCGGAGCTTCCTTAAGTATCGAATTTTCGATTCTTATCTCCGGCTCGTCTCGAGTATAATGCCACTTTTAATTAGACTTCCGAACTCCCGAAGTGTCCGTGAAGCAAGTGACATATATTCAGTAAAAATTCACTCGAAACATGTTAGTTCAGTTGCATAAAGGTCGCAGCAAGAATTTGAACATATCAATTATGCGTACTATACAAGAATGATCTACACTTGAACCCAAATTTCCTCAAATTTTTCTACTAGAGCTTACACAATAGCACAAGGCCAAATGTGTAGTTCATCTGAATTGGATTGTAGGCTTCGAATGCCAGCTAAAAAGCCAGAGAAACAATGCCTCCCACCCATACCGTATTTGACCTGCAGAGATGAGCCTATCTCCTGCCTGTACGATATGGGGCCGTGTTCACCCGCCCAACCTTTATCCTCCCTTCCATATCATCGCGGTCGTCCTCGATCGGGATCGAAATTCTAAAGAATAAATTAACTCGTTGGTGTGGGAGCGAACACTTACGTTGGGCATGCTGAAGTGTACCTGGGCCACCACCTCCTATCAGACAAAGCTGACCCCAAGTAAACTTGCATATTGAAGAAGAAGAAGAAGAAGGTCTGAGAAAGGGGGAAAGGATGATATTTATAGGCAAAATAATTCTCTTAAACCTTTAGTGCGATTTCTGGATTTTGAGCAAACAGGACATACATGGCTAAACTTGGTTAAAGTGAACTGCATGAGGGGGATTTCGTAATTTCTCGGCTTCAAAATTCAGCTAATGGCTGTTTAAAAATGTTAAAGTGTACTAAAATCGATAGTATTGTCCAAAGTACCCCCTAGAAAATCTATTGATATATTGCAAGGGATAGGATTGGTTAATGAGAATATCCGTAGGGCTGAATCACGTAGATCCTCTTGAAAAGATACTTCAAGTGAAAGGATTGGTTACTGGAGGTAGTATCGATGTCTTCACGGCAACGCTACTCAATCTATTGCAGTCTGGATCGATCGTGAGGATTCAATAGGTGTTCGGTATGATTCGAATATATTTCTAGACATGCAGTAAAAATTGAAAATGGGATATCTAATCACACTTCAACCTACTACCATGAGAATGTATGGGATGAACAGGTCACTTTGCGTGCGTCTTAAATGTGTTTTCCATTGAGGGGCAGCATTTCATTGTGAGAAGTTACGGAAATGGGGCACGAAGCTCATACTATTGGCAGGTACGCAGGGGCGACGAGACATGTCATGATTGCACTTTCCTTATTTACGAGGTAACAATAATTCACGGTCCTTCAGATTTTGGAGAGACCACACATACAAAAACGATCGTCTTGTAATATTTTTCACTAGATTCTACTTGTCAAATACGAAATGCACTTCCAAAATTTCAGCGCTGATTGGCAGATACTTTAAGTTGCGAGGTTGACTCGTGTCCTTGAGCAATTGACAAGCTCAAGATTGAGATATCGAATAAAACAAATCATTCATCTTCGACATACCACATGCCTTTGAACCTTTCCATGGTTTGATTCCGCTCTATAGACGGCACGATTGATAATATAGCTGGTATTGGCGCATGACTCGAACAAAGTCTCTAAAGTCTGAACCATGAATATTGAAGTTAATGTTATGCAATGCAGTGATCAAAGAACCAAGAGAAACTGACTGAATTCCGTAGCGACGTTAATCCACGATCAATACCGATATTTAGAGCCTTATTCCCGAGTCTCAGGACGTCGCGAATCGAGAACGAACGTCTCCTGCCTCTATCGCACAACACGAGACTAGCCCTAGACTCGATATTACGAGACAAAATTGAGAGTCTTCATGGAATGGAGAGATGGTAACGCGATGCAAAAGCGAACACAGAGAAATCAGCAATGACACACATATCAATTCATTATCTCGGTTGAGGGTTCGCCAAATATATCCAGAAGTTGAGAAGATAATTCAAAGTTTTACGACAATCTATCACTCATTGCATGCTATTGGTGGAGGGTAAAAAGCCTTGTAAGATGAAGCTATCATAATACCATTATGTCTCAAATCTACCAGGCAAGAAAAAAAGTGATTCCGTCATAATTGTACGAGAAACTTAAATCATAACCTCACTGAAGATATGACTGATTCCCATATGCCAGATGACAAGAAAGTTTTCGATACGCACTTGGTAGAACCTCGAGAGATTTGGAACGAAAAGCGATTGAGAATTTGTAGGATATGGTGTCCGAAGAATCGAGACACACAGCAATACTCAAAAAAAAACTTCATTCAACCACGATGTCAAATTCAATGCCAAACGAGCACAAAGGAATAACTGAGAAAGATGACACGAGACGAGCGATACCATGGAATTTCCTAGCAATACAAACTCTATAACCAAATGATACTATCACTCTATCCAACTCGAAAATTCTGCCAGAGAGAGAAATGATCTCTTCTGAGTGATGCACATATCCATCCTTTCCTTCGATTCGTGAGTTTCGCATACTCGATTCAGCCTCGAACTCGGTTGCTTCTATCTAGATTGAATTGAGTAAATGAATGATACAAATTATTGAGTTGTTTCTACCGATGTATATCGTGAAGCAATTGTAGAAGCGAAACATTTGTGGGATTTCGATGCGAACTAATTAGCGACCCGGGCCTAACCTAGACGGACTAATTGGGAAGACATCCCGAGAATTCATTCCGAGAATACATTATCCACCATGAGAAAGCTAAGACGATCAAAAGTTTTTGTCTACGGCACGTCAGAGAAACTATGTTGTCACAATTGTTGCCATGTCGGTAGATGCTAACTAATGAGGTATGGGTGTTGTCGAAGAAAAAATATCTTTTCTCCTAGAAAGTCATAGTGAAAAAGCTTGCCCTCCGTTACCTGCTCGCAATTGCTTGCCTGCTTACCTTTGAAAGGAAAAGACCATTAGTGGGAGAAGGGTTGGGTGGAAAGTATATTCATTTTTTCGAAATACCAGATGATCGAAATTCGGACTTCATGGCAGAATACCTCGGGGATCTTGAGGAGTGAGCAAGCATACGTACTTGTTAAACAGGGAAAACCGATAAAATGATACATAGATGCAAATTGAGTGTTACTTCAAAAATCACCGGAATAGATTGGGGGACGGCCAATTTTTTGGCTTGGGATTGTGATATCGTGAGTGTCAAGCCTTTACACGGCAAATTTTTAGTGTTCGAGGTGAAGTCGAAAGACATGGTCGTTCTAATCCGATCCACCCCTGCCGATCTGCCCCCTGTAAATTTGATAAGATTTCCGGAAACAATTGATTGGCTGCTACCAAAAAAATATACGCGCGTTAGTGTATCCTGATTTGGCGATAAGAACCGACACACGTGAACTTCGAGTTGCTTGGCTCATCGACTATTGTCTCACATACAATGTGAATTCTCTGAGCCTGATAGACGTTTCATTATGACCGAAGAACAGCCCGTTTCCACATTTGAATATGAGCCTCTAGATCTCGACAAACCAACAGCAATCCGAATTTTCATTCTAAGTGGGGGTACCGGCGACTCTCTCATTCAAAGTTCAATCCTCCACATAGACCTGAAAGATCCCTCGGGTACGATAAAATATGAAGCGTTGTCATATGAGTGGAAAGTAGCCAGTAGCGACGACCCAATCATTCTTGTGGATGATTGCAAATTTCGGATTCGAAAGAACCTATACGATGCCCTCATACAATTAAGGTTTGTTGATAAAGATCGGTATATTTGGATTGATGCTCTATGTATCAATCAATCCGATCATCTGGAAAGAAATCGCCAGGTACACATCATGCAAACAATTTACAAGAGAGCACAAAGAGTCATTCTCTGGCTAGGTCCTGCGAAAGATGATAGTGATCTTGCAATTGAGATCCTGAAAATATTGGAAAGTACCCGTGTGGGGGAGAGACAAATTGCTGAATCACAAGACCGAAATCGTAAGGATTGGCGCGCAGCACTCCTGGCCTTGTGTCAGAGATCTTACTGGCACCGAATCTGGATGATGCAAGAAATATGCCTCGGTCGAGAATATTTAGTATGCTGTGGTAGTAGGAATATCCCTGGTGATATATTTGACGAAGGTTTAAAGAATTTGGCGAGATCTAGAGACCATGGAGATGCTTGGAACGATACGGTGAAAGAAACTTTGGCGGTCCGACATATCACTTTGTTTAGATACTGGGCACAAAGAGGACAACTCTTCCGGCTGGGCCAGTGTATGGACATATGTTTGGATAGTTTCATTGCCACAGAGCCTCGAGATTTCGTATATGGAATACGTGGTCTTGTTAGTGACTGTGGGAATGATGAGCTGGTTCCTGACTATCAAAAGTCCTTGAAACAAGTATTCTTCGATGCAGTTCCGATCTTGAAGCGATCCTCGAATTCATCGGCGCAAGTCATCAGCAAGCTAGCGAAGAAGCTCGGCTTGACTGAGGATGAAGATGTGCAACTTTGCTTGTTAAACATTAAGGATCGCAATAATGAATTCGACAAAGTTGAAAGAACGACCCAAAATGAGTATCCTGGAGGGATGAGGAAAAGGCTGCAAAGGAGGAATCGAAGAAGTACGGGAAATTGGAAGGGTGGCAAGGGAGACGACGATTGGAAGCTTGACATAGATGAACCTGAATTCCCAGATTTATGACACTACAAATGGATTTAAATACTTTCGCAAGTAAAGATCATAACATTGGAGGTGTGAAAGTAGTTCATCCTGACATGGTGGCGCTTCTGCTTTTACCTCTAGGCATTTGTGTTTAGTCGTGCCGAAGGACATGTTACAAGGGTTTCTTCGAAATGGACTGTCAGCACACTTCGAATATTCTTGCTGCCTTGTATCATTCTGTCGTGATTGTTCAAGTGAATCTAATATCAAATTCACCTCGAACAAAGTCCTTAAAGCGTCAACACATTATCGTTAAAGCGGCAATTTGATCAGCCTATCGTGCTCACTCACTGCCTCCTTAATTCCTTTATTTATGACGGACCGTCTATTGAAACTGGAAACAAACTTTTGTTTCTTCAATTGCTACAAATATTCGCAACAGATATTTCGAAATAACCACACTTGACGAGTCAATTATCATTGTCCGAGATGGACAAAGACATAGAGTGAGTCATTACGGCGCGAGAAATATTTTTACTAGCTAACAAACATCGAGGCGCATCTATATTGAGGGAACAATCTTGGAGCTGCGACCAGAAAACGGGTCAGATGCAAAACCCGATGGAGATACTATTTCTTGCAAGATAATCAGATTCTTCGAGCCACCAACACTCTCCTGTGTCATGGAAGTGGAGTTACTGAATCAGCCTGACAACAAACGGGCCGTGCTCAAAGTTTTTGACCGACAATTTGCGTCTCAACTCCGATCTGATTACAAGGTCGGCCCGTCAACTGTTGCTAAAGAGACGGCGTTTTTTGAATGTATTAATAAGAGTGGTGATGCTTCAAAGTTCGTAGATCGACTGAGAAACGATGAGGACTTTGAGGAACCCGAGGAAGGCTGGGACATGGGGCAAAATGAAGCTTATCTTTACGATCTGTGTCTTGATATGTATGAGGCTGAATCGACTGTGTATCAAAGGCTAGAACACTTGCAGGGCAAGGAGATCCCGCAACTGTTGGCACGAGTCACATTGCAAGCAACCGCGGCACTGGACACAGTTCTAGACGATGCTACTAAATTCTTCGAGGTAAAAGGTGTTCTGATAGAGCTCATCGATGGGTATACACTATCAAATCTGCCAACCAAAGCACCAAAGGAGTCCTGGGGAGATATTTGTAACGAGGCAGTGCGAGTTATACGACTTCTTGACGACTACTCAATTCTGAACGAGGACGTGAGGCCTTCAAACATCATGATCACGAGGCAACCTGCGCAGGATAATTATCGTGTTGTCATGCTGGACTTCGCTCATTGCACTTTCCGAGAACCTGAGGAGACTGACAAATGGGGCAGGAAAAATCGGAACCAGGATGAAGAGGGTGCGATTGGACTGGTGATGAGACATAGATTGAAGAAGCTTGACTATGATTTTCCGTTCGAGCATTCCAATCATTTTTTTGGGGTGGGCAGAGACAGAGTTTCCATCAAAGAATGAGGACGAGGCTCATTCAACTCCAAAGTAGCTGTTGGTACCCCTACCAGAATATCATTGATGATGTGAATTCTGCGTAGGACGAGAATGAGCTTGGATTGGTCAATCAGGGTTTAATGTTCAGAATAGAGTGGGAATTTTTGGCTTAGTTGCTCAACTTCAAAATGGGCAAGTAGGGCTCAATGTTCAAGCGTAGATGGAACAAATCAACGTGAGTTTTCAAGATTTATCAAAATACAAAATATTGAAAAAAAAAACATATATATAATATAGGTGTGTTTGAAAGCCTGGTAGAAAATCAATGTTTCAAGGGGTTTTCGGCAGTTTTTGTATGCTTAGATGAGTTATATCTTTGTTCTCCTCGATGGTAAGCCATATATTCTGGGGTGCACTGGACAAGTTTTGTCTTATCAGAATCCCTTCCCCTTCTCTCTCTTTCTATCACCCACTTTAATCATCTTATGTTTTTGACTGGTGGTAAGGGACTGGGACCATAAACCTACTTTCCCAGCACCGAAGGATCCCAACAACAAGTGATTTTACATCATTATATGAAACAATGGGACTGTGTGTTGCTATACCTTCAATATGATAAAATGGCCTAATCGCAAACATATAGCTTCTCATGGCACACAAATGCAAGTACCTCGGCAATATAAGTCTCCCACAGGCTCTGCGACACACACCAAGTGACTTTTTCAGTTATACACAGAGGACTTTTGAGTTCAAGTCACACCTATCTCATATGCCATTTCGTCATAGTCACATCTGGTACTAATGTCTTTGGTGCTAAAAGGATACATATATTCTAGTGTCTATCATACACGTTGCTTTAGAGCTCACTTTCCCCCTGTCGTAATGACAGCGCCCAAGGGTGTAGATCATATCATCATGTGACACAATTAAACTATATGGTTCAACATTTGGGGCGTCCACGGGTACGCATGATATTATCCGGAATGCCAAGAACTCCTCTGAGAATCTTGGCATAATGTTGTTTTTCCTCAAGCTTCAAATACTAAGAACTCTGCATACGTAACCAGTTCCATAAATTCAAGAGCCCAACTGTATGAATCTTCCAGAGGAGGGGTTAGTACTTCAGTCGCAAAGTACACAGAGCTGAATTTGCCATTTGAGCGTATAAAAGTTACCGTTAGGCATTTAGATAATCCAGTGAGAGAAAGATACTTAATGATAAGTTTAACTTGATTTGATCAATCAAATCGAATAAACTGGACTTGTTGTGACAAGATTGATGTCACTAGGATATCACGTGTTTGAGAGCTACGTCGCACTAAGTGGCGTGATCTTCACTCCTGAGCAACTTGCTATCTTCCACTTCACACAATTCTGTCCAAAGGAGGCTCAGTGGAGATTCTGACCCGGAACGTCCTGCCGAGACTTCTGCCAATCGTGGCTGGCACCTTCTCTCAGAACCACATCAATTCCTCCTAGTTGGAGCACTGGACTATGCCTTTATTTTGTCGTTCTAGAAGATATTTCCAGATTGATTCAAAATCATCACCACGCTTCAGGCTACCGTTAGTTGGAGCTCGATCTAGAGATATCGCAATGTCGAGCACGGTTTTCATCGTCTTGAAAGACTGGCAGTAGTTTCTTCCGGGGCTACGACGCTCGATAAGTTGTACTCCGGGTTAACATCGTGGAGCTTCAGCCTCATTGTGGTAGGTCTATTGTGACGATAGACCATTTGGAAGTAAGTGTTATTTTTATTCCTTCTTCTTCAATGATGACCAATTCTCAAGCCCGTATACTAACTAATTAATAGTCATCTACCAACTGGATTCCTTAGCCACCAATTCTCCTCATGGAAATTTCTGGTGACTATGTCCACTATGATCCGAAAGTCTCATGGAGAGTCACGTCTTGCAAAACTCGGCCAAGGTGGAGATGTTTAGACCAGTGGTCTATGACACCCCTATAGTTGTTTCAATAGACACTATTCCTCCAAATCTTACAATCGATCTAAGTTACGCCCTGTTGTTACGAGGTACTCCTGCCCGAATGGAACCACACATCACAAATCGACCATTTCTTGGGTACTTCTCACGACATCTACTGTTGTGGTGTGGCATAGCCATCATATAGAATGGAGCATACGTCATTCATCTACCAGCCCATATATCCTGCAACAACTTTCCTCGCCGAACAAGGAACTCTTCGCAAATAGATTCCATCGCAAATTATATTCTTCAATCAAAGACCACAGCTACATCTCTGGATATACCCTCTATTTAACCTCCGCATTGGACTTGAGAGCAATTCAGCGAGGAACGTCAATCATATACAGACATCATCACTTGGGACACTTTATGTTCCTCGGCATTAGCCTGCTATAATATCGGCGGGATTCTATCAGAATGACTGACGATATGTCTATTGAAGGTGCCCGAAAGGATACTGGACGAGCCGAAAAGGCTTTCGTTTGGGTCAAGGAGGCACTGAAGATGATTATCCTGGTGAAGAATGTGATACAGATCATATACAGACGTCATCACTTAGGACACATTATGTCCATCGGTATTAACCTGCTATATTATCGGCGGGATTATATCAAAAGCATTCAGAAAGCTTGTCGCCAAAACGTGCTTCGGGGCCGAAGATATATAATGAGCATCTTGAAGGCGACCAACATGCCGACGGCCTACTTTTTTAACTGAACCTGCAAGGCAACTATGGTCGAGCCAGATGTACAATTCGTCTATCTAAACCGATAACTTCTATAGAGCTGGCCAACTACACCATTTAGCGTGGCTTGGCCAATGTTCTCGCGCTCCAATTCGTCGAGCAAGATGGACTTGCTGCTATTCCCACCGCCGAGATTGAGGTTGATCACACAACAAATTTCGAAGGAAACTTTTTCTTCGAAATACAACCCTTTCGCGATCGATTTAGATTATAGTTATTAAACCAAATTGATTACAATTGTTTTTAAGTAACTCTGATTAATAGTTATTATGATATTATTATTGGCATTCCATATACAAAACGTATACGAAAATTCATATAAAATTTTTACCTCAAATTATCAAAATAAGAATAAAACCCTTAATATGAATTGTTTCAATAATCTATCAATATTTGAGGATATAGTTATAATGGAGGCTTTTTCTGAAATCTCTATTATATTAAATACTTATCCTACTGTTGTTTTAGATACTCCAATATCTTCAAACTCTTTCTCGCCTTTTGAAAACTCTCAATTCGAAATCTCTAGCTTTATTCTATCAATCAATCAGTTAATCAATTCTGAAAAAAGAGCTGAAGAGTTTAATCTATTTAGTAACTCCTTTATTACTCAAGATACAATCAATACTATCTATATATTCAATCAGAATAAGAAATAGTACTCTATAATACTTTTTAGTAATCAGAACAAATAATCTAGAATACAAAACAAAACAACTACACCAAAGAAAGCGATTCTAAAAGCAAGAGATCTTATAATACTAGCCTCAACTCTTTCTCAATCACGTGATGAGCAATAGAAGCTATTAGATCTCCTAGAGATCTTTAGATTGATTGATTGATTAATTAATTGAATTTACATCCACCTTTAGTTTAAAACTATATAGAATAGCTAGATTCAATAGGCTTAATAAATAACTTTTTGATTTATAATATTGATTATAATCTTATTAAAAAAGTAAAAACAAATGTTGGGGAATAGTATTTGCTTATTATATATATTATATATAATAAGAAAATTTTGAAAATCAAGAAATTATAAAAGATCAAATCCTTTTCTTATTTCCTCAACTATTTTTTCTTTATTCTTTTCTTCTTTTTCTTCTTCTATTACTACTCCTTTCTTTATTATTTCTTATTCAAAAATCCTTACTAAATATTATACTCTTATAACGATTTTAATAATATTAATAAATTTGATAGCTAATTTAATATCTATTTTTGTATATAATAAGAATTGTATAATGTTTTTAAATAATAATATTTTCTTAAAAATCTCTTTTCTTTTTATTTTATATATCGAATAGTTAATAAGAAAATATTGAGATATCTTGATATTATTATATCTATATTTGTTATTAATAAGTTTGAAGTGATGTAAGTAGGATTTGATATATTTATAATCTAATTTGAATTAAAAGAATGTATTAGTAGTATTTCGAATAGTTTTGCTTGATAGCTTAATTTTCAAATCAATTTTCCATAAAAATAGCTTTGAGTAAATTAATAAGAATTGATTTAATTTGAGTTTATATTGATTAAAAATATTAAGTTATTAATCTGAAATATATTCTTTAATAATTATATTTAATAATTCAAAGTTTGTTTTATTCAAGATAGATTATATTGTAATTGTTTTTTTTACTAGTTTATTACTAATTTATTTCCTTTAATTAAAATATATTCTAAAATCCAGTTTAAAGATATTTTAGTTTTTTTAGTTTTAATAATTTCTACTATTTTGATTGTTTTTATTTGATATACTTATTCTGGGTAATCTAAAGATATCTTTAAACAATATAAATCTATTTGATTATTTGAGTAGATTTTGAATTTTTGATTAGTATAAGTAATTGAATTAGTATATTCGATAGTTCTTGTAATTTTATAAAGCTTTTCATTATATATTAATTGATTAATATCAATATTACTTTACTCTTAATATAAAATTCGATTATTTAATTATATAATTATTATATTTACTCTAATACCTACTTTCTTTCAATGGAGGAGGTATTAATATAAATATAAGTAATATTCTTATTTCTATAATTGAAAACAATATTATAAAGAGTAGCAACATTTTCTTTTAACAAATTACTAATATTAACTCTAAAAGGAATTTCTCTTTTTTTATAAAGAGAAATTAAAATGAATGATCTTTTCGAATAAAAAAGGATTGAAATCCTTATTTATTGATTCTCTAATTCTATCCAATTGAATAGGCTTATATTATTTTCTTAGAGGAGTAGAGATCGCTTTCAATTTATTTTTTATTTATTTATTTATATTAATTAACATCTGTTTTGGACCTCCCTAAGGGTATTTAGATATGCTAAGATAAGGAACTATTTGAACGGCGTAATCGTCGCGATCGAATTTAGCAATTTAACTTCAATACCAGGGGCTATTCGCTCCTTTACAAGTACAATCCGTTTCTGTTTCCAGAAGGGAATATCTGATCCGGGTTGTTGTTGAGGCAGAGCTTGGTTTTTGGATGGATAGGCTTATTATAGATTTCGATCTTTATAATAAAGGAAAAGAAGTGAGAATGGATTACTATTTATTTAGTTGAACAATAGAGCTCTTGTATTATATATTGAATTTGCGATTTTTAGAGGTATAATGTATTCGAATGATTAGTTGAATAATGAGTTTATAAGGAATAAGCAGTAAGCTTTATTGAAAAGATTATTACTTTCTAAGAATCCTTTAATAATTAAAACAGATCTGAATATAGAACTCTGAATCGGTGATTAGCTGAATAAGCTTGTTAGGTATATATAAGAGTTTCTTGATATATATGATTGCCTACTTGTTAGATTGTATTTCTATAGGGGCAAAGAGCTAATCTGAATATTTTAGATTGTTTATAATATATTTAAAGAAATGATATGGTTTCTTAGCATTACTGTATAAGTAATCCAGCTTATTATTTTGATAATCAAATCGCTAATAGTAAACAGTATAATCGCTATAGCCTGTTTTTATAGCTATTAGTTGATATAAGATTGCTTTTGATAAAATTAGTTTTTTTAGCTCCTTTATATTGTATCTAGAAGACCACTTCTTGTAATTAATAAAGAGAAAGGAGTTCATCTTTTCCCATCAAATAGATTCTGTATGTAGATGTTTTTGACAAATAATCATTCGGACTCTATTGATTATTGATAGCTTATCGATTGCTTAGTCCATAGGCCCAATTGCGTTTGCGTTTGTTAAGTGATCTGCTTCCTCATTGTTTTCGATCTTTATATATTTAGATAACCACTTTATTCTGATATCGAATTGTTTTATTGCTTTGTGATACTTGTGGAAGGCCTATTGTATTGTAGGCAGTGCATTTCTGTATATATTTTAGATAATCGATGTACTATTAATATATATCCAGATTCAGCTGTTTAAGGGATCTTCAAGCATAATAATTAGATACTCCAATCCATGCTATACTCCTATCGCTTCTATATCGAATATATATGAATCGCTTTGGATCTATTTAAATCCGGAGGCTATTTGAGTACTATTATAATATATTGTATATCTATAGTTAATATAATGTTTACAATCAATGGTTTGTTTTGATCTATTAGAAAAAATTATATAATCTTCGGATAAAAATTATCGCCATTACTTTTTAAAGGTTTGAGCTGTTTCTTCTTTGATTAATTCTTTTATTGAATTTATTCTATAACCAATCGAGAAATGCAAGCAGAATAGCTTCAAGCATTACATTTCTGGAATAAAACAGCTAAGCCACTGGATTCTTGTAAAAAGTCTTTTTGCTGTATCTACTCCTCATCCGCATTTTCGTATTACTAACTTTAAACGATTTACTAGTAAGTATTAATTATTGATTATTTTTAACCGAAATATAAATCGCAGCTTAACATATTCTAATACAATTATCTCTAATAACAAATCTACTTCTTTGATAAAAGCTGTAATCGATATAATCTTATATATTAGGATTGTTTCTTTTATAATAATATTAATTACTTTATTAATACAATAGAAATAATCTTTATATCTATACTTATATTTAAATTGCTTTGGTCTAAACCAAGCTTATATTTACTAGTATATCATATTTCCATACCGAATAGTATTATTAGGAGAATACAGGTGATCACTACTTTTCTTAAAAAGAAAACTGGTAGCCTATATATAGTGTAGGTAATCGATCTAATATACAAGGCTACTTTTATAGCTTTCGCTATATGTGTTTTGATATATTATAAGAACAAAAGTTAGCGATTAAAAAAGACACCCAATCACTTCAAAGTAAATTAAGTATTTCCACTTGTTGTAATCGATATTGAAATGATTATCAGATCTGGATTTATTATTAATAATGGATTAATGATATTATATTATCTAATAATATAAAATAGCTTGAACTTCTCAGGAGTGAATAGGATTCTATTCTCCTTACTCTATTATTATTATTATTATTATTATTATTAGTAATTTTCAACCGGGCCGTATAGGCGAGCCTCCCAGGGGGCATTACAATTGGGCTAACTGTGGGATAATCTCTAATTTACATGATCCCCCTCTTCTAAAAATGAGGTCTCAATACCCTCAATAGCCTCCCAAGCGATAGCTAGCGTGCTTGCGCTTTTGTCTCCGATCCTCTGAGCGCCTTTGTGTGTGTTTTCCGATCTTTTATATAATGTTTTGATTGAGAGCTGCTTTATCCTGTAAGGGTAGCTTTTGTATGTATTCTAGTGCAGTGCAGAGTATTGCATATATCGATTTTGTTCTTTATAGCCTTGCTATATCGATCGCCTCCTATTCTGTATTTGTATTCACCTAAATCGATCAATCCATTTCCATTTCCTCTTTCTATTCTTCTGATAGTATTCTAGGGTATATACTTCTGTAGAAATTTGTTATAATAATAAATTTAGTGAATTTGGTTGGTGTGTGTATTAGCTGTTTCAATAGTCGTTTTTGAGCCGTCCGGTTGCGGGGTGGGTATTTGGGCCTGATATCTGGGGGCCAGGTTTTGTAGGTTGCAAGGACTTTGTGATAGTGTATAATGTGCTCGGGGGATTTGTATATATTATATGAGTAATGGATTGTTATTTCCTTGTATTTAAATTATTGATAATAATTTTCGAAATCGCTATATACTGAATGGATTGTTAATATACGGTAAAGAGTAGCTTATAAGAGTTCTAGTTTATTAGAGCATTTGTTTATGCTCCTTGGATTCCATTTCTAGTACTATTTGGAAAGCATTGGTTTCTGTTTGATCCACTACACCTGTGTTGCTGATTCTATAGCAGTTTTTGCTATAGAGCGGATACCACTTGTTGTAGGTCGATTTACATATCCTGAGGCTGATTTTCTTATCCCTTTATCAGCAAATACATCCGCATGCTCATTCCCTTTGATCCCTGTGTGGCCTAGCGACCATTTGATCTGGATCGAGTGTGTTTGTATCAGTTTGTGATATTTGAGGAAAGCTCATTGTAATATAATAGAGGCTGTGCCTCTTATTCCCTATATCACCAATGTGCTATTGATACATATATAGATTTCCATTTGTTTTATACTAGTGATATTTCTGATCACTGTTTGGAGACCTCGGTATACCCCAATCGCTTTTGTGTCGAATATATGAGAGTTGTGATGTAATTCACTATTTCCTTCACATACTACCATCTGTTCTTTATATACAATATATCCATATCCTACTTGCCTACTATCCTTATCGGTTTGTTCCGATTCATTAAAGAATATGGTGATCTGATCGTGTGTGCGCTTGTTCTACTATTCCTGAAACTGCTTTGCCGCTACCTCTTTCGTAAAGCCTCTAGTGGGATCCGTTCAACACCCTGGTGTGTAGTAGAGCCCTACTAAAGTTGTCTCCTTGATTTGGGGAAGGCACTGGCTGATCACCTGGACCTTTGTTCTGGCTGGCTGCAATTGGCCTTCCCTGCTGCCGGAGGAGTAGGTGGCTCTTATCCCTCGGCAGAAATGAATTATATTATAACTACTTTCTAGAATATATTATAATACAAAGTAGGTTCGCTACACCTACAGACGCTTTCCCGGCTCACTTGTGATAAAGCCACTAGTATTAGGCTTCTGTAGAATCTTCTGATTACGTTAAACCACCTATTGCATGATTACCTTCGGAAGTTCCGGCCAGGACCAAAACCATTCCTTTACGTCTCCATTTCTGTTTACTTCTTAAGCCTATCTGATACCTTTATCATACCCTCTGCCCTATAGTATCCGATTATAGATCGATACATGTATCCATCCTCTCGAGCTATATAAACAATATCGCTATCACTATTATTATATACTATGCCTCGCGGCTAATAATCGTTTCGCATTACCTTGCTAGATCTCTTCTACACAACAAGGCCGACTATATCTTGCAGGCTTGTTATTTCAGACCCCTAGCCAGGCAGCCCTTCTATAGTGTTTCTAATCTACTAATCAAAGCTCTGCTTGTAAAATCCATTCCCCTAATGTATAGTTTGTAGTCGAAAATAAAGCGCTAGGAGTGTGTTGTACATATATATTGTAGAATTGGCCTCTGCCTGAGATCCTCCGTTGTTGTAATACCGATCGAGTATTATCGAGTGTAGTTTGCTAAAAGCGTCCTTCCTATACCGGAGCTTCTCCGTTACCATACCACTCCTGTGTACTCGGAGATAAGGTACTAAAAACATCCCTCCTCCTACTCTATATATACTCCCGTCGGCCCCAGTAGACACTATCCTAGCCTTTGTATACTTCCTACTACTCCCCTTACCATTTATAAATATCCGATCCAGTATACCCACAGATCGTACATATTATTGAATTGTGAAAACTCTGTACACTAACACCCTAAAGATGTTCTATCGATTTTTGTTCATCAAGTTAAGGATATCGGCCCTGCTCCCAATATAGGCTTCAATCAGATTCAGCTATATTATAGAAGTTTCATTATCCGCTGTTTTAAGGGCTAGTTTTGCTTTGCAAACGCTTTGTTGTGATATACTCTAGTTCTACTTTCCACACAGATTCGTAAAGGTATGATTCCGTATCAATCCCGCTCTCATCTCCCTTTCACCGTCAAATGGTTTTTATCTCCGTTTTACTGGTAGTCCTCTATTCCGAGCATCTTCGCAATCACCCTCTGGTGATCAGCTGCGTATACCTTCGCTCCCAGTACGGCCTCCGATTAGTATACAACCACCACCCAGTTCCAGCTGACTCTACTTAGCTCTCCGATCGCACAATCGAAGGTTCGTAGGATACACCACGTACAGGTGAGAGTCATCGTATCCCCTCCTTACCCTATCTAATGATTTGCTATACTCGTTATTACAGGATTCTAATATTTATAAAAAAAATACTTAGAAAAATGATAAATCGCAATATTATCTATATAGCC
The DNA here is from genome assembly GCF_014898435.1 of Botrytis sinoallii. Lineage (NCBI taxonomy): Eukaryota > Fungi > Ascomycota > Leotiomycetes > Helotiales > Sclerotiniaceae > Botrytis > Botrytis sinoallii. The sequence continues at coordinate 1,992,236 of NW_024066034.1, read as the reverse complement.
AAAATAGAATTTTGTATTTCAATTAAGAAGCTTAGTAAGATAAAGCATATAGAATATAGATAGTAATAAGGATCCCTAAGGGATATTATATATTATTAAATACTCCTCAATTGTAATATCTTCAAATCTCATTCTGACTTTTCTATTTATAAGAAATGAATCTATTAGCTTAAATAGCAAAATTGACCACCCTTATTTAATTATTTGGCTTAAAAGTCGATATTTCAAAAGAATATTAAAAGCTTTCTATATATCTATAATAATAATTGAAACTATATTGCCAATTACTAATACAAGCTTTACATTATAAATAAAGGCAGTTATTAGATCTATTCCTAATCTTTTAAAGAATGTTCTATAGTATTGTAGGCTAATTACTTTATATCTCAAAACTATTCAAGATATTTGGCTAGCTATATATTATTCGAAATCCTTTTTAATACAGAAAATTAGGGTTATTAATTGCTACAACTATAATAACATTTTATCTTTCTTATTTACTTTAAGAATCATTATTACTTCTATTAGTTTCTATTCTTTTGAATAATAATTTAGAATTAAATATAATACAAATATCTTTCGGATCAATAACTTAATATTCAATCAATATACCTTAAGAAGACGTATAGTAACTCGATTTATTCTTGGTGTAATATATAAAGCTCCTATAATATACTTTTCTATTTCTTCAACCAAGATTATTCTTTTTTAGGGGAGAATCCCCTTATATATTTGATTGTATAATAAATCATTTAGAAAATCATTATTCGCCTTGAATCAATCTAGAATTGTTGTAAATAGAGCATCCGCTTTCTCTCTTATATCGCAAATCTCTCACTTATCAATTATTAGGGAAAAGGATTTTGTATTACTTTTAGGGATCAATTTATACTATTCTATAATTCGATAAAATTCTTTATCATTCTTAACCCCATTTAAACACATAGCCCAATAAAATCTCTTAACTTATTGCACTACTTTTTATAAAAAGTGTGTAGTATAAGTCTTCCTTTTTAAGTCTGTTCCCCTCTGTATTTCTATATATATTTGATAAGTTTCTTTATACTTATCCATCTACTATGGTAAGGCTTTCCTTACCTTTCGATTGATTTTACTAACTACTCGGATCAATTTGTTTAGTATTTTCGTAAGCTTACTAATATAAATCTCGATCTCGGTTATAATTTGGATATCTATATTACTGAGATAGGCTAACTGATTGGCTATCAGTTTATTTAATCTTAATAGATCCGCCTTTTTTATTTAGTAGTGGTACTGATCCTATTTTATTATTCTGCAATTTACTAGGTTGGTAATCTATGTAATATAATTAGATTCATAATGAAATTCTTCCAGTATCTTTATATAAGCAAATAATACATTGAAGAAGGTTAGATCTAGTATATGCTCTTTTGTGTGGATGGGTATGCTTGGGGTATCTATAAACTCTATACTCTGCTTGTTTGCCTATATTACAAGTTGCATTTCTTGATTGACTGCGATTACCCCTGATTCCTATAGTTCGTGCTTTATATTAAAGTTTCCTTCTATAATTGTATATTTATTTGAAATCAAATATATGATATAATTAATAATATCCAAAGTATACAGAGTTCTGTAAACATTTAGGATCAAATATCCATTGACTCGTATTCAAAGTAGATCTCTATTTTCGAATCGATCTATTTACTCTACTTTCAAGTACGCACCTTTTTGTATATATATCATAATCTGAGGGCCTTATTCGTTTTTCTTCAAATCTCCCTGAAGGTTTCAGTTATCGATCAATTGATATCAATCGTATACATTGTGATTTTGTATAGTTGAATTCCAGTATAGTCTTGGCTTCTATAAACAAATTACATCCAGCTAAACTTCAGCTGCTAGCTGTAATAATATAATATGATTCACATATCCCCAGCCTATATTCGCCTAAGCGATAATGAAACCTTTGTTTCTCTAAATATACTTGTTGATTGTATTACTCATAAAAAGGATTTAAATACAATATCTACCGTTATAGAGGTCTCTATATCGTTCATCTCCAGATCTATTAGAGTGAAGACTTTTTCTGCTAAGACTTCTATATTGAGATTCCGCTGGCTTTGGCTACGAGCTGGGTGTGTGCGTAGCACGGTTGGTGCGATCGGCAGACTTGTACTGAGCCTGCGCGGGCGTTTGCTGAGGTGTTCATTCTCATATGCTATGATCCTCGCCCCCGGAGATCGCTTTCAAATTAGTTTAATATTAAGCTAATATACCTTTTTCAATATTAATTAGATAATTTAGTATTAATTTGACTAAATGGAATGCATATTGTTTAATATTTAAATCTAATTGGATTCTTGAAGGCTTTAGACCTGTTTTTACTTCTATTAAGAGAATTAAAGTAGTTTTGAATATTCCTAATATCTTTCAAAAAGCTAGATTTTGAAGTAATTATATTTTATTCTTGAAATAAGCTTGACTTTTCCACTAAATCACTAATCCGTAATTGGCTATACTAATCACGCATGCTATATATAGCTACCTGAGGGCTTTAGAGCTAAGGCCTTTTTCAATATTAGCTAATCGAGCTATTCGATGGAAGGCTTCTTTAGTCTGTACGATTCGAATATTAATATATTTGTTGGAAATCATATGTATAGCATGTGTGTGGCACGTGCATACTACTATAAAACTCCTTTTTCGGACTTCCCGGATATATAAATCTGATATATATATTTCAATATATTATTCCTTATATGTAACTTGCTGTTTATTTTTGATAGATTATAAGCATTGCGTTATTATAAGCTTCATTTTATATCTTTGTATTTTCTAAATCTCGAGTTCTTATTTCCTTACAGCTACCCCTATTCTTGATATTATGGTAAGCAAGATTATTGTTGATATAGTCCAAATAAAATGGGGAATATTAGTTACTTTTAATAATCATAATTGGATAGATTTTTATAAAGCTATTCAAACTATTATGATAGCAGTATCTGTACTATCCCTATATACGAAAAAAAGTATAAGACTAGTGAGCGGTTGAGCTGATATTGCTAAATAGAATAGAAAAGTAGGAATTGTATTCTCTATCATCAATTCCTATATTATTTCTATATACCATTTTTAATTTATACATACAATCGATATAGAAGATATTATAAGAACCTAAACGAAACTTTTAATATTCAATAATAATACAAATCTTCAATATGCTTAGAATCTCTAACAACAATTTATTCGCAAACAATTCGATTCTAAAATAGAAATGATTCAATTCTTCTTTAATTGACTTCTTAATTATTAACATAAATTATCTACAATAATATAATCTTTATCCGAAATAGAAATCTACTCTTATCTTTTAAGTACACTATTAGATACAAAAATCTGATAGATATAATGAAACTTTATTATATCATCAAATATGAATATACAAAACACATTATATACCCTATAATAAACTAAGAAAATTTCTCAAAATATAATAAGTTATTTAGTAATAGCTAATATTATATAAGGAAATATAAAAGGAAGAAATAATAAGAAAGCTCGAGAAAGGGGCGGAAAAGGATATAGAGAATATTATAGGAATAAAAGAAAATATACATTTAAAAAAGGCAATAATATTTCGCCAAGTTTTGGCAAAACTACTAAAGCTGGATCTTATACTTACAAATTCTATAAGAAAAAAGGATATTAGTAAAATACTTATTAGAAGTATAATAAAATCAGAGAAGCCTGATATTCAAATAAAAATATTGAGAATAATGATTTTGCATAAATAATTATAGTAAACAAATATATTGGTTCTTTATATTCTAATATTGCAATATATATCAAAGTCCAAAATAATATATGGATTCTTGATTCGGGAGCCTTTTATCACTTTATTGGTTTTATTGAAAATCTCTTTAATATTATATAATGGGATACTTTACAAAGAGTTAAAATTACAAATAATGTATATTCTATGAGTACTGTATATGGAATAGCTATTATTGGAAACTTTATATTGAGAGATATTTGGTATATTAAGGACTTTCGGAATAATCAATTTATTTCAATTAAAATACTTGCTGAAATAGATCGAAAAGTCATTTTCGAAGGGGGTTCAGTATTATACTGAAAAAATAATTAGTTAGAAATGGCTGTAAAATGTATCAATGATAATTATATTGTTCAATAACTATTTATTTAATAAATATATATAATGGATATAGATTTAGAAATAGAAAAGATTGATATAAATAATAATAAAGCTGAGATTATATATCGATACTTAGATTATCTCAATTATAATTAGATGGACAAATTAAAGAAAGCTTTAAATGAATTGTATTATATTAAAAGAAAGAAAAGTACTGGTTGAAAAGCTTGTGAGTTTTGTTTTGCAGGGAGGATGAATAAGTATTTCAATAAATATATAGTTATCTGTATATCTATAAAATTATGATGCTTATATATAGATTTATCAGGAATTCAAGAATCTTTTGAAAATAGAAATAAATATTTTATTGTAGTTGTTAATAATACAACAAAAGGAATTTGGTTTAGATTTATAAAAGATAAATTTGTAGAGATTGTTGTATCTATATTGATAAATCTTATTAATCAGATTGAGAAAAAGTTTAATTGTAAGGTTGTTATTATTAAAGCAAACAATGGGAAAGGTGAATTTGGGATATCCTTTTAAATAGAGATTGGAAAGAGAGAACTGATATTCGAATCCTTATCCCCTGAAAAGCATTTTATAAATGGAGTAGTTAAAAAGAAGATTCAAGATATTAGTGCTATAGCGAGATTACTGTTGAGCGAATCAAGTATTAAGCTTAATATGTAGAAACTCACTATCAAATATACTATATCTAAAGAACAGATTATTTACTAAAGCATTACCTTTTGGAGAGATAGGAATGCTTTTTATATTGATAATGCTATATAAAGCTATATATAATAAATAGTTTGACTTTAAAAAACTCAGAATATTCAATTATAAAGTGTAGGCTAGGAACCCCTAGCAATCAAATCTGATGACTAAGAAATTCAAATCTAGAGTATTCAAAGAAGAGTATATTATAATTGGAATGGATAAAAATAATATCTATTATCTCTTCAATCTTTGTACCAAAACTATCATTAGAATAACAGATGCTGACTTCAATGAATATAGATATTTATTTAAAAAACTCAAAGAAAAGAGTATTCCAGAATTGCTTGGAATAAAAAGGAAAAGGAAACTTTATTTATATAATAAGCAAAAAGCTACAAAAAGAAGAGTGTAATTGGTAGTATAAAAAGATATATAAGAAAATGTATATATCAATAAACAAAAGGAAATTTAGATTCAAAATGAGTAAGAAAAAACTCGGATTTATTCTTTACAAATACTTGTTACGGGAGCTGCCTCTAGAGTCATGTGGAAGTGGCTAGAGATCTCTCGAGGTGGTTTAGACTAAATTTCAAATAGGAATTCAATAAGATTGTATCTGATTACAATTCTTGTAATTATAGTGATAAAACTAATGATTGTTCTTGAGCATAAAGCTCTACATTGTAATGAAATCTATTCTTTATATAAATCTTTATTCTAAAGTCGACTAATAAGTCAATCGGCAAATCAATTGATAAATTGATCGATAAGTCGATTGGCTTTTGATTATATAACACTTATCCCGTGATTCCTATTATCCTAACTTGTCCTTTTATTTTGGGGTTTAATCCTTTGGGATATTATTAATCCTAGTAAAGCCTTCTTGTTTATTGTATTCTGTCTTTCCTAGGATCTACTGTCCTAGGAATTATATTCTAGATTTCTAGGGTATCCTATAACTAATATTATATACATACTTAAGGCTTTTCTTGGGTGTCTAGTATCCCCTGGTATATTGTAGCTGAATCATTGAAACCTATAATATTATTATAGCCTATAAGTTAGTGATTCTACAGTCTATTATTAATCCGTTATAATACTATTCCCTTTTTAGTCTAGCACTTATTCTAAATATTTATATTAGTATGTCTTCCCTTTCGTTTACTTAAATAATTGTGGTATTTTTTTTTTCAATATATTTCCTATACGAATAGTTTCTGTTTACGATATTCTTAACTTGGTTTACTACATTGAGCATTCTGGTATTAAAAGAGATTCTTGCAATTTGTATATCAAATCCAATTGTTGTTGTATTGTTGATAATAATTTATTACAGTGTTATGCTGAATGTATTTGTTATAAAAAAGGTTATTGCTGTTTTGAATTAAAGATGTTTATAAACTATGAATCTTTGAAGTGATAGTAGGAATTGCTGTGTTTAGAGAAAAAGAAAGTCTTTACTTAGTCACAGGAGATTAATACCCGGATTTTTCGATTGTATAAGCAATAAGAATTTCTTTGTAAATGTAAAAAGGAGATGATTTATTAGAATCTTTGTATACTAGAAGAGCTTGATTTAGCTGAGGAGAATAAAAGATTAGAAAAAGAAAAATTGGAAAAGAAATGTGTGGAAAAAGAAACAGTAATTGCTATTATTATATCTATTCCTAGTAATTCTTTTTTTGGTTTTTTCAATCCCTTGTTGTTTTTGTTATCTGATGCGGAGCTTAAGGCTTTATTAACAAATATAAGTATTTTAAATGGAATGCCTGTAGTTTTTCAGGGCAGCTGAGATCTTCTTTGAGTTTCTATATATTTTCTGAATGTGGATAGTTTAGTTATTTGATTAAATACTTGATTTTGTTTTTAATATATTTGTAGTCTAGTATTGTTTCGATATTATATATAGCATTTGGGTTGATTAGTTCAATTTCTATAAATAGTGTATTTGGTACTTCTGGTGGTGCTGGTTCAAGCAAGGATATGTGGAATATTGGGTGGATATTTATTATATCTAGTAATTTCAATCGATAATTAACCATTCCTATTACCTTATCAATCTTGAATAATCCTAGTTTCCTGTAGTCGAGTTTATTGCTTGGTCTTTTGGTTTCGATGTTTTGTTATAGCAAATAAATTTTATTCTCCTTTTTAAATATAGATTCTATATTACATTTCGTATTATAGTATATTGTTGTTTTGGAAGATATAAATCTTAGATCAAGAGTTAGTTGCTTTTGGAAATCTTTCAGCTATTCGATTTATACTATCGCTAATTCGGTATTAACTTCTTATAATATCGGGATTTTATATATTTATAGATTAAATCTACATATCAAATATACTTTTTTATTTTATTTATTTAAATCAATACAATACTAGAAGGCACCAGACTTCGATACATTATAACAAATCATATTAAAGAAATCTTACAATATCATGATATTGTTAATGTGTGGTTGTGAGCGATCTGTCGCGTTGCCGAGCGTGTCGAATCGCGATCTAATCGCTCCAACGATAATGACGATGATCATATCGATAATTGAAGTGAGTGGAGATGACGATATACGGTCTATTTATAAAGCAATAACCGATTAATTTTATAAGGAGAATAAAAAGCGACAAATAACCTTAAAGATTGCGAGTGCGATCGATATATACATTAAAACTCTGAGCAAGACGGAACTGAGCTATACTGATGTATTGAGGTCTGTGTGTATTGATGATATGATTAAGACTATAAAACAAGCCAGATCTATATAGAGAATCTCTATATTAATTCTTGGAGGTTAGCTTTTATAATAATAAGGAATAGTATTATTATAATGATAGTGGAAGATCTAGTCAGTTTAAGCTTGAGGGATAAATCGAATATATAGAATAAGAGTTGAATTGAAGTCAATTTAGAAGAGCTAGGCTGAGTTGAGATGAATTGCTTGCTTTTTCCTAGATTTTCTTTAAAGAATATTCTAGGTTTATATAGTTTATAATGAAATTCTAGTATATTCTATGCTTATAAATAAGATCGATTTAAATCGTATCTTATAGAATCATTTTAGATAATAAAAAGAAAGTACAACCAATCAATTTAGCGATATTTCCTGTATACTTCCATCTAGTTCCATTTCATTCTATTCCATTATAAATCAATTTGATAAGAGATACTATTATACAACTATATGATAATATGATTTTATAATATAAGATCATATTATATGTGTATTAGTCATCAAGATATCTCTTATTTAGTAAGATATTAATAAGTGATTTAGTGGACTTATTATGAATCCTCACATTAATTGCAAAAGCAACTCTAAAGGGAATTGCTAAATCCTATATTGATGCACTTAAGATTGGGGGGGTGTTTTAGATATCGAAGGGTGTTAATACAAGTATACCCAAAACAATAAAGACAATATAGAAATACGAACAACAAGAGTGAAATAATTGTTTGATTTTAATAAAGATGGGAAATAGGTAATAGATGATTGTTAATAATCTTTTCGAATTGCAACTAAAGATTATAGAAGCAGTTTCTGGATTAAGGCTTGATTTGATCCCTTTGCTTTATTGTAATAGGATAGGGTGGACTCTGGGATACAAGATATTAAAGGAATACAAAAATCTTCTGCAAAACGAAAATCGTATATAGCTGATTACTATACTTGGTACGGATAATACTTAAACTGTGGAAACCTGATACAACTATATTGTGCTTTAGGTCCCTTACAATATACTAGGCGTATTTACAACACTCCCAGATATAATTATCTGAAAAAAGATTAAGGTATAAGTAGAAAAGGAATCAATATAATACAGAATCTCTAAGTATAGAGTGAACCCTTTTATAAAAAGGGCTAATTGGATTATTAGCTTTAAGAAGATAGTAAAACTATTCCGGTTATTTAATATTAATGAATACTCGAAGCTTTTTGATAGGTTACAATACTCTTAACTATAATAGTACTTCAATGGGTACTAGCTATACTGTAACCCGTATATGTATTATTGCCCAATTTGCTGCTCTAGGTGTAGTGAATTGATTACTAAATATATCGACGGAAAGATTTATGAGTAATACCAAAACGATGCTCAATGTGTAGGATGTTTAGGACCTTTTCGATCTGCACACAGTAATTGTTCAGCGGCATTATGATTAGTTAATAGAAAACTGATTAGACTTATCTACTGACAAATGAGAGAAATCAGGATTACTAGCTAAAGGGAGATTCAGGAAGTATATAAGGGAAAGGTACCTACTCCAATATTAGCCAAATAGTTTTAAATGATTATCCCCAGATTTCTTATACTAGAGGCTTATATTACTATTTACAAGAACAAATGGCAACTAATAAATCAATTATTCAAATAGATTTAATCAAAGAAGGGCTTTTCCAATAATCCGATTTATATTCCGAATTATAACCTTTTGCATTATGCTAACAAAGAGATAAACTATAATGTAATAGTTATAGCTGAAAAAGCCTTTTTACCTTCCGATTCTGAAATAAGTAAGGGAAATGAGTCAAATGCTAATAAAGTTACTATTATCTCTATATAAGTCGTACAATCAGTATAAATTCAACAGAGGGAAGGGGGCTTATAATTGTGTGGGTGAATATAGGGTGTGGATACTTTAATTATATTATTCTTTTATAAATTGCTGAAGAGATTGATATAGATATCATTTATATTCAAGAATTCCGATTATATAATAATTCGATAATTCAAAATCATATTGTATATAACCGATATCAGTCGATCGATATTTAAAAGATAGCTGATAGCTTTGAGTATAAACCTCGAGTAATCATTTATATACAAAAAAAAAAAAACTTGAAAATCAGATAAATAAAGCAGACCAAAAGCAGGAATCTATTTTGGATTAATATTAACAAATACTCGATCCTCAATACCTACTGTGTTCTGTTTAATTCACTGACAATAGAATACATATTCGGACTAGAGATTGCTTTAGGGATTAGTACGGTTATTGGAGGTAACTTCAATACTAAGTATGATCTGTGGGAACCCAGAGTAGTAATTGCTAATCAAAGTGATATATTTGTATAATAAGCTATTGAATAAGGAATAAAGTATATCGGGACTCCTGGTACCCCTATATATACAAGGGGATATATTTTGGACCTAACCTTTTCCAACCTGACTACTATCACAATAGTGATTAATGACAACCTGCACAGCAGCTTCAATCACACCATTCAAGTCACTATCATCTCGGATAGAGGATTCTCTGAATACGAGTAAGTGTATATCCGAATACACGATTCAGATTTACTTTGTTTAGTAAATATAATAATCAATTATTTAGCGAATCTTCAGAACCCGAATCTCTAGTCTATTTATAATATCGACAAACTAATCGCCAGACTTACAAGTACACTGAACATCTCTGTAATAGCTGTAAGGCAGAAAGGCCGCAAACCCTACCGATTATCCCTGTAATGGATTAATAAGTGTAAGGAGGCATATCAAATATATATACAAGCCAGGAGAACTGGAACTGCTAATGGAATAACAATTGTTTAGTAAAACCTACAAAAGATCATACAAGTATCGAAACAAGTCTATTAGATTAAACGCTTAAACAATATATAGAATAATCAGGAACTATACAAAGTCATAAACTGGTACAAGCTGACCCTAGAAACAAACCTCAAGACCCCTCTTTTGATAATCGAAAGCCAGGAGATTATTGATACCAGAAAAAAAGCTGAAGTACTCTTTGCAACAATACTCGATCACTTTAAAGCATCGAATGATTTACAGTATGATTCTTTACAAAAACAAAACTATCAAATGATTTTACTATAGAAAAAAACGATTATTATAGAGAAAGTAGAAAAATATATAATAGAAGTCAAAAGCACATCATCCGAAATCGATCGGGTAATCGTTCACCTTCTTAAAGTGTACTAGCCTAGTATGAAAAATATAATATATGAGATTTTCGTGATCTACCTTAGATTTAGTTATTACTCTAACAAATAAAAACTTGCTAAAATAGTTATACTACCCAAGGTTGGTAAAAAGGATAGAACATTCCCAAGATCATAAAGATTGATTACATTGATATTATATATTGGAAAAGGATTAAAAAGGTATATCGCCAGTTAAATTGTATAGATAGCTATAAGATACAATATTATCAGCTTTCAATATTACAAAGTACTACTGAAAAAAGCTGGTATTGATCTCACAACTACCTTCACCTATGATACCGAGCTTGTTTTAATAGTTGGTAAAGTGGTTATATTAGTAATAATAAATGTATAAGATATTTATAATACATTCCTTAAAAAACGATTTCTACAATGTATAAAGAAGCAGAGTTAGCTTATAGCGTTTTTGTAACTCATTGATTTATTCCTGATTGGAAAATGTATATATGTAAGGCTTGAAAGGATTACAATACAGGATTTCCTGGTTGTATACAATACTCCCTAGGGATTACTATTTTCCTTTATCCTGTATATCCTTTATTTTGCTAAGCTTCTCAATCAAGATAGAGTACAGCACTTTGGATATATTAACGATATAGCTATATATTATATATCTAAAAACCTATTCACGAATACATGTATACTTCATTAAACTGTTTGATATATTCTATGATAGGGAGATCAGAATAAGGTCTTTTTCATTCCGGAAAAGTTTGAGCTACTTTATATATCGAGAAAATATAAAATTGTAAATCCGGTTATGAGAATAAATCGGGACCTAGTTATCACACCAACCCCTTTAGGGCTTACCAACAAAGCATAACCGACCTTACACTAACTTAGTATCTTTTTTGATTAGCGTCTAATATTTTTATAGTATATCAAAATGCATATTGCGAAAACTATATATGTTATGTCCTATATTCGATTAATAGTTTATATAGCTTACAGACTATTTACAATCTGCTTGCGAAAAGTGATTATTATTTGTATATTCCCTATTACCCTCTTCAACTCCAAAGTATAATTCGATGGGCTATACAAACAATACCTAAATGCAGACTATATTCCAATTGGTATTGGGATTAAGAAATATATCGACCTAATCAGCAAGACGATTCACAATACAGCACGGAGAGCTTTATCCGTCTATAAGATGATCCCGATGATTGCATTCTTTGTAGAAACTAATCTCTCAATTGAAATTGTTATACTAAAGCAAGCCAAACTGAGATTTGTATTTCGACTTCAAACAATGGATATACAATATTTATTTGTAAACCGATTGAAGCTATATATTAGAAAGAGAGGATAAGATATAGATACTCTAAAAGGTTTCAATACAAAACTGTAAAGAATAGAATAGACAATCCTTGCCACCAAGCACCCCAGACTCTTACAACCTCACTTCTCTCCCGAATGTTGCACCGATCCAACAAATGGTATGGATAAAGAGGATATCGCGAAAGTATTCAAGAAATAATGGGATTTAATCCTTTAAAAAGATTATTCTATATTTTCAGATAGATTTGAACAATACAACGAATACAGTTATTGTGTGGGATATAGTTTTGCAATCTATTGTGGCAAGTAATAGATCGATAGTGGTTATGGCTGTATATACGAACAGTTATATATTTTTGATACTAAAGCAATTGGTATGTAGCAGGGACTAGAATGCTTTCTGAGTATTATTGATTGTTTTTATCAGGGACAAATATGGTTATATATTGATAGTACCTTAATAATCTAGAAAATGCAAGAAAACGCTATTGCCTCCTTTCAATGGATATATTACAAGTACCATTAAGCGATATAATATTATAATATTGTAATCAAGTAGTTCTCTGGGTATATTGAGATTGAGGACAACGAGGCAGCCGATCGCTTTGCTGATTAGGATATAATTGGACTACTTGACTCTGGTTTATCCTGCTTCCTTATAATCAGCAGCTCTTGTTTTGTTCTATATATCAAATGTCGGTGCTCTGAAAACAGATAGATTGATTGATTGATTGATTGATTGAATTTACGTCCACCTTCAGTCTAAGACTATATAGGACGACTAGGCCTTAAGGGCCTAGTAGATAACTTTTTATTTTATAATAATAGGAATAAACAATTTGGGGAAGTGCAAACGAACATTGGGGATCTAAGCCTACTTACTATATATATAATATATAGTAAAACAATAAGGAAATCTACTTTGTAGAGTATTCTTTTTCTCTTTCTTTTTCTTTAATTTCTCTCTCTTTTTCTCTTTCTTTTTTCATTTGAACCCTTATAAATACTAGGCTTTTGTAGTAATTTTAATTGTATTAATAAATTTGATAATTAATTCGATTCCTATTTTCATATGAAGTAGAAATTATAGAATGATTTTAGAAAGTAGTATATTTTGGAATATCTCTTTTCTTTCTGTTTTGTATATTGGGTAATTGATTAAAAGGTGTTGAGGTACCTCAATATTACTATATATATATTTATTATTAAAATGATTAAAACAATATAAATATAATTTAATATAACCATAATCTAGTTTTAATTAAAAGAAAACGCTAGTTGTATTTTGTTTTGTTTCAATTGGTAATTTGATTTTCGATTCAATTTTTTATGGAAATAGTTTTGAATAGATTAATACTATTTGATTTGATTTGAGTTTATATTAATTGAAAATTAAGCTCTATTGATTAAAGGAGGATTTTTTGATTATTATTTCTAATAATTTAAAACTAATTTTATTTAAAATAGATTATATTGTAGTTGCTTTTTTTACTAATTTATTTACTAGCTTGTTTCCCTTTATTGAAATATATTCTAATATTCAATTCAAGAATATTTCCGCTCCTTTAGTTATAATAACTTTGGTTGTTTTGATTACTCGAATTTGATAAGTTTGATTAGAATGATCTGAGGGTGTTTTTAGTTGTAGTAGGCTTATTTGATTGTCTGAATAAATCTTGAATTTCTTTCTATTATTAGCAATTAAACTAGTATATTCAATAGTTCAAGTAATTCTATATAGCTTTTCATTATAAACCAATTGATTATTTCTAATATTCACTTATTCTTGATATAAAACTTAATCATTTGATTGTATTATTACTATCTCTATATTAATGCCTATTTCTTTTTTTGTAGAAGAGGTATCTGTATAGATATAGATAGTATTTTGATCTCTATGTTTGAAAATAATATTATGAAGTATTGCTACATTTTCTTTTGAAGTCTTATTAATATTGATTTTGAAAGGGATTTCCTTTTTCTATGGTGGAAAGTAGAAATGAGTAATCTTTTCGAGAGAGAATGAATCGAATTTTTTATTAATTGATTCTCTTATTCTATCAAGTTGGATTAGTTTATATAGCTTTCTTTAAAGAGTATTGATTGGTTCTCGATTGGTATATTGGTTTGCTAAAATAGCTTTTTCGATATTAATTGAATGATCAAATGAAAGTTTTGTTAATCGAAAAGTATATTACTTGATATTTGAATCTAATCGAATATTTGCTGGTTTTAATCCCATTTCAATTTCCATTGGGAGAATTGGAATGGTTTTGAAGACTCCTAGTATCTTTCAAAAAACTAGGTTTTGAAGAGCTTGTATTTTATCCCTAAAATAAACTTATCCTCTCCATCAAATTACTGATCCGTAATCTGCTATACTAGTTATATAGGCTATATATAATTATCAAAAAGCTTTCAGGCTTAAACCTTTTTTTATATTGGCTAATCGAATTATTCGATAAAAGACTTCTTTTGTTTGTATGATTTGAATATTAATATATTAATTGAATTTGAGATTTGGATTAAACTATATATCTAGTTATTTGATTAGGGATTGGGGTATAATGATATTGGAATTAGGTAATTTGATTAAATGATTTTTAGTTAGCTTGGAAGCTAAAAAGTATATTAACTTTGTTTTTGCTAAATCGAATTGAATAGCGTTTTTTGAGCTAAGTTTGTAAATTTGCTTTATAGTTTTCTCAAAAGATATAATATTCTTTTTCTAAAAAAATAAGTTTGTAATCAAAGTAATATTGTTAATATAGGAAAGGAATTTGATTGATTTTGAAAGGAATAAATCTCTAATGTATATTAAAAATAGGATTAGAGAAATAGGATTGTCTTATAGTATTCTAATCGAAATAGGCTTGAAAGATTCGATTTGATTGTTGAAGGATAATTTGAGTTGTTTTTATTGAAGGAATAAAGCTATCCAAACAATCAGGTTTATTAATAGTTTTAGCTTCTTACAAATTTCTAATAATCGATTTCTTGAGATGTGATTGAAGGTTCCCTTTATATCCATAAATAGAATTGAAGTCTTTTTATAAATTTACTTATTTCTTTCCATTTCCGTAATTAGAAGAAAAGCTGTATTAATTGCTGATTTCTTTTGTCAGCCTCCAATTTGATTCTTGTATAATAGACTAGTAATTTCTGCTAAATAATCTAATCTTTAAGCTAATATCCTTTTGTTAATTTTTCCAAAGTAATTTAGAAGTGTAATAACTCTATATGCTTTTAGAACGGAATAATCAGGTTTTGAGGCTTTCTTCAAAATCGCTCCAATAGCTTGTTTCTAGTATTGTGGGTAATATTCAAGGTTAATTAGATTGCTGAATAAATTGAAAAAGATTTGTGGAATTGCTTTATATACTTTCATAATAATCTTCTAAATAATGTGACGATCTGGCCTCAGGCCTAGATTAGTCATCCATTTGCCCCACCTGGCAGGTCAAATCTCGCTTCGCTTTTGGTCCCCTCTTGGTCCCCTCCTGGTCCCCTCCGGACCTATAAAAGCCTCTTACAGGTTCACCCTTTGTACAGTAGTTTGTTATTCTCTAGTATCGATAATTGATTCATTTACTATCATGTCGTGAACCTGTTGTCGTCACAAATAATTCCATTTGGGCTAGAGATCTTTCCTTAGATTTTGACTAAACAGGCATTACTTAATTCGATTTATAAAAGGTTAGGCTATTCCCATTTCTTAGATTACTTGTATCCTTTCTATTATAATTTTAAAATGATTAGAGAGGGTGGGAATAGAGTCGATTTGAAAGCAAAGCATTTTCCTTTAAAAGAACTTTTAATTGAAATATCCAATATCCTTTAATCTTGATAGTCTTTTATATAAACTATTACTTTAAATATTATCTGTGTATCCTCCTTTTCTAGGAATTCATTTCAATAATTCTTTTTTATTATTTTAATAACCTGAAAGTATTTGTTTCTAGCAATTCGATATTCCTCTTTGAAATTTAAGTTCTTCAAATCAGATTCGATTAATTGTTTTGTTTTTCCTAATACTTTTTGAAGCTCTTTCAGTTTGAATATCCACCATAATTTTCCCCTTTTTTCCGAACTGATTTTAGATATAGATTTTTCAGTAGCTTTCTAAATAATTCTTATAAGTTCGCTTGTTGTTTGATTTAGATTAGAATAATTATTTCTTTTTTTCAGATTATTAAGCAAATCCTTTTTAAATGAAATTGTTAATATCAAAGTAAAAAGAGTAGGAGAGAATAAGGTTTCTGATTTCAGTATCGATTCAAATTTATTTCAATTGGCTAGCTTAGTATTATATCTAGTTAATGATATTGTATTATAGAGACTTGATTTTTCTTTTCCTTTAAGTTCAAATAATATTCCTATATAATCAAATCCTGTATTTGATAGTGTTTGTTAGTTTTGGATTTGAAAAAAAATTCCTTCTGAAGTTAATGTGAAATCGATAACACTTGGATTGAGGAGATTATTGTGATAGAAGGTATTAAGATCAGGTTCGTTTAGAAGAGTAAGATTCTGATCTTCCAGTCATTCAGCTAATTGATTAGTGTTTTCGCTTTTCTTTGAAAAAGGATTCTATTATAAGTAATGGGAATTGAAGTTGTTTATAAGAATAGTTTTTTGTGTGATTGATAAATTGTATAGATATCTTTCAAATGTAAAGCCCTTTTTTTTAGCTTGATTAGTTTCATTATAGATGTTAATGATTTGAAAGGCTTTATTTCTATTTTGATAATCGAAGATTTGAATATTAGGATCTCTTAGAGAATCAGGAGAAAGGTTGATTGTAAATTGAAGGGTTTTTGAGGTGTATAATAATGTTCGTAATCGATATTTGAAATCGAATCTCGAAAATGTTTATATAAAATTAGAGTGTATAATCGATCTAGTATTTGAATAATCATTTCCATTTTTGATAATCCAAGGCTCTTAAATAGTAATAAAATCGATATTAAATTCTATTACAATTTGTAGAATGTTTTCTGTAGCTTGTAAATTCCGATTGAGATTTATTTGAAGAATTCGAATATTGGTATGATTTATTAAAAAGTATTATTCGATTTTTGTTAAATAGTCTAATAGGTTTCATATATTTTCGAATTTGCTATATGATTCCCTTGATAATTCGAGCATTTCGCTACTAAATGTTAATAGAATTTTCCTCTAATATTATATACCATATACAAATGTACTGATGTAATATACTTATCTCTATATAAACCATAAAAAGGGTTTCTTCTATAGTAAGCATCCTGATATCCAAACCCTTAACACTTCTAGCACTATATAATTGGTTTTGATTCGTAGAACTTTTCTATTCTCATACTACTTTCAATAATATATAATCATTTTCGAATAGCTAATTCCACTTCTAATTTGATAGCAAAAGCAATAACTACAGCTCCCTCTTGTTAATGAGCTTTTTTCGAAGTAGGAATAAGCTAAAAAGAGATTCCTATAGGCTTGAAGTCAGAATTGAAGGTTTGATTTCGTTTAAGATAAGATTCATTCCCTTTGCTTCTGAAAATTCTTTAATAGAGACTCTGTAAATAATGACTTTATACTATTCTTGATCTTTTTGAATCCTTTCGAATTTGATAATGTTACTCCAAATAGCTTTCTTTTCTATTAAGAATTGTAATATAAAAGGATTGTTTGTTGTAATAATGATATTGTTATTGAAGGATAAAGTAGCTACTGTAATAACTGGTTCTTTAATTCTAGTCTTTTGAAAAGCTTTATTTATTTTGTTTCGAATAGTTAAAAAGGAGAAGGAAGTAGGGTTTGAGATTTCTGATTTGATTAGAATAAGTCGTTTTTAAATTGAATCTATCTTTTCCTTTATAGGGATTGATTTAATGCTTTTTTTGGAGACTAAGTTCTATTCTCCTTCTGAAACTTTTGTATATGTTGATTTTGATATTGGGATAATAGTGAATATAGGAGTTGTATTTAGGGCTTTAGCTTGGGATTCGATTTTTCGAGTAGCTGATTCGAGATAGGTGATTTGAGAGGTAATGATTTTGGAGGCTGTAGTAAGGTTTCCCTTTTCAATATACTCTCTAAAGATTTCTAGAAGATCTAAAAGCTTGGATTATTCGTTGTGTGATTGAGTAAGTGTTGAAGCTAGTATTATGAGATCTCTTGCTTTCAGGATAGCTTCTTTTGAAGAAGAGGGGTTGTCTTGGACTCTGGGTTGTTTGTTTTGATTGCCGAGAGATATTGTGGGGCCGCGTTTCTTGTTTTGATTGAAGATATAGGTAGTATTATTTGTATTTTGAGTGAGAAAGGGATCACTAAGTAGGTTGATTTCTTATTTCTTCTTTCGAAGTTGATTGATAGAATTGGACTAGAGATTTCGAATATAAAGGTTTCAGAAGGTAGATGGGGACTTGATATAGGAGTACCTAATATGATTGTAGAATAGGTATTAGGTATAATAGAAACTTCGGGAGAAGCTTCTATCATATTAATATCCTTCAATATATTTGAGGAACTCATTTTGGGGATTGTGTTTCTGTTCTGGAAATCAGAATGAAGAGTTTTCTACGCGAATTTTCATATGTATTTCGCGTTTTGGGATATCGATAACAGTATCACAACAACTACTGATTCGAATCAATTGGGAGGAATTGCAATGGATTTGGTTTAGTAACTATAATCTATAGCGATTGCGAAACGGTTGTATTTCAAAGAAAAAGTTTCCTTCGAAATTGTTATATGTCTGAAAACAGATAGTAGAAGGAAAAAAGAAGCCTAATCTTCGAAATATATGATATATAAAAACCGGTATATAATACCTCGAAGTTGGAAAGCCTCAAGCTCTTTTGTAAAGTACTATACAGATTTATAGCGATATGGATTGAATATAATGATTTTGTAGCCTATTATATCAGATTCAATTACGAAAATAGTATGAACGCTTATATATATGGAATTGAGAAAAGCCTATTATATTTCTTTTAATATTCAATCAATAATTAAATACACAGCGACTGGTTGCTTACACCAAATCGACTTCGATCTGAATAGGATATGATAGTATATATCAACCGCATCCTGCGAATACAATATAGTTTTACTGACCTTTTCGCTAGATCCAGATTCTATACTAGAATATGCTCAAACTACACAAAACTATACGAATTCCAACCTGCTCCAATACCCCGAGAATAAGCTCTTCACCCTAATCAACCTAAGATCCACATCGAATAGCTATAAACGCTCCGAGTGCTTTCCCGATCGACAGCAATCGATCTAATTATTCATTAACATCTGGATGACATATAAAACAAGGCCTTCTGAAACAGGACCACAAATCCTTAGACAGAACAGCCACAGGATCGCCATGAGCAGTATTGAGCGGGGGAATATTAGAGGCAACAAATCTCTGATTAGCTAACATTACACTACTATAAGCGGCTGGAACACTAGCGGCCCGTAGGCCCGCTCCTTAGTACATCTAGAATACCCCTTGGGAGGTCAGATATTAGACGTAATCAATATAAATAAATAAATAAATAAATAGATTAAATCTAAAATTAGCTTATACTGAAGTGATTTTCGTAATTTCCGTTTCCAATATATTATATGCGAATTGTGCTATAGATAATAGTTCTATTCAATTGTTTTATCAATAATTTATAACGTGGTTTATCACCGAGTGGGCCATATCACCGAGTGGGCCACTTTCACCTCAATTCACACCTTCAAACCTATATTATTCAACAACGGATTGAATCAATTGATTAAAACTATTAAGAATCTAATAATCTAGGATCTATTATATTATTTTGACAGGTTCTTGTATTATGACCTGTCTTTCCGTATTTACTACAATACCGAATAGAAAGTGCTTCCTTATTAGAATTCCTCTCTTTTTGACGCTCGTCGCATTGAATCTGAATATCAACCTTTTGCTGAGATAATATATCAAGAGCCTCTTGTCCAGTAAGTACTCCTCCTTAATGCAATTGGTTTTTTTTCGCGTGTCGATGCTTGCTTAATGCCTTATTTGCCTTTCGAAGTATACGAATCTCTGTACTCAAAAGTATATTCTCATAAGCTAATCTCTCTATACCTTTAGCTAAAGCTAATACAATCTCGAATATAGATATAGGAGAGCTTGATTGATATCAAGTTATTCGAGATTTCATTAAAGTTGATTGAGAAAGAGCTTCAATTGGATTATAAAGGGTTTGAGAAATCCATTGATCTAGATCGAAAAAGGGGGGGGTAGGTATACAAATTCGAATATCCAATTTCAAAGCACAGCATCAGGATCAAAGGGTATTAACCTGCTCCTCTGAACCCTGATTTCATATTCTGAGAGGTGATTGATTCTTCGTATACAGCTTTAAAAGCTATAAAGAATTCAACCTTCGAAATATAATTGATATATGCCTTGATAAACTTATCAATTTGACCACCATATGAACGTTTCAGATTCCTAATTTACTTCTGCCGCGTCTTTCGGCACTAGTAACAACCATTGCTGCAGATATAATCCCCATCATAAAGCCTGTTTTCGTCGAAATTGTAGAAATCGCCATCCAAAATGCCGTATTTCGCTCTCATATTCGCAACCACTCGAAACCAATCTTCAATAAGCTTAGGATCTTCGCAGAGAGCTCTTTGGAAATCATAAACACAACTAAAACGCGTCTTTAATTCGATTCGACATTGTACGAATCGATATGCCCAAAGCTTTCCAATACATTTCGAACCCCTCGATTCAAGAATATAATTCGCCATATCTTCTATATTCTTGATATTGGGTGGAAATCCTCTTGAATCCATATCAAGTATATATTCAATAATCACATCCTCTTCCAATTCTGTAATCTTATAGCAATTCGCTCGAATCTCTGTATGTGGAGTTAAACCGTTTATTCTATGACTGATCGTTGTGCGAGGTATATTATATAGCTTAGCAACCTTTCGAATGCTTAATTTTTATCTTTTTGAAGAGCTTCGATGGCTAAAAGTAAACGTGCTTCTTTATTTGTAGATTCCATAATAAATGGTTGATAAAACGCGTGTTGAATATGAAGAGTGCGAATTGAGGTGAAAGTGGCCCACTCGGTGATATGGCCCACTCGGTGATAAACCACGTTATAGCATTTAAGATATACTTTTATTATCTGATTGATCCTTTCTGATTGATTATTTGTTTATGGATAAAAAGATATCAATAGCTTTTTCTTGATATCTATAAGTGTTAATAAGGTAGTCCAGAATTTCGAGGTAAAGAGCTTGTTTCGATCCAAGAGTATTTCATTTGATATTCTGTATATATTTATTATATTCTTTAGGAATATATATATTAGTTGTTCAGTATTCTATATTTTTTTGAATGGTATTATATAAGCGAATTTCATTAGTCTATTTATTACATTGAGTATTATATTATATTCAATTCCTATAGTAGGATTCTTTGAAGGTGGTAGTTTGATTATAAAGTTCTATATAATAAACTTCTATAATTGAGAAGGTATATTTGGAATCTGGAGCTAGCTATATGGAGTATATTGTAATGATTTGTTTTGTATGCAGGTGTTATAATTTCTAACAATTTTTTCAATTATTGTTTTTATTTGTGGAAAGTAACTAATTTCCCATATTCTTGTAAATATTCTTGTAATTCCTTGATGTTTGTGTGTTGGTAACCTATGTTGTTTTGTTACGAATTCCTTGGTTATTTGATTCGGAATGTATACTTTTCTATGAAAGTATATGGTTTTGTTTTCTATTGTAAATCCTGATTTTATTGTTTTGTGTATGTGTATAGTTATAGCATTCTTATTGTAATGTGATTGGATCTTGATTTTGAGATGGTTGTTTTTTAATATATGTGTAGCTGCAAGTTGTAGTGTATTATAAATCAATAATTTGCCTTCTTTTTTGAATATAGTGTATGATTTGTACAATTTATTCTCTTGATATTCTGGTTTTCGGCTGAGAGTGTTGGCCCTAGTGTTTTCTGATCCTTTGATATATGAAATTTTAAAATTGTAGTTGGCTATAGTCTCCAATCATCTGATTTATTATCTGTTTAATTGCTTTGTTGTGATGAAGTAAACCAAGTTTTTGTAATCTATATATATCTGTACTGTGTATTTCGATTTTTTTAAGTATATTTGCTATTTTCTAAATATATTTATTATTACTAGTAATTCTTTATTGTATATCTTGTAATTTAATTTAGCTAATGATAGTTTTCGAGAATAGAATGCGATTGATTATTATTTCTCATTCTAATCCAGCTGACTCAGAATTGCTTCTATAACGAAATCAGAGGAGTTGGTTTCTATTATAATTGGTTTCTCCAGATCGAATATTAATAGTATTGGCTCTTTTGCCACTACTTGTTTAAGTGTATTGAATACTCCTTATACTTCGACAATCTACTCAAAACTTCCTTGATTTTTCTTGGTTAAATTAGTTAAGGATATTGCAATCCCTGAATAATCTTTAATAAACCTTTAATAAAAGTTGACAAATTCTAAAAAGAACTATAACTCCTTAATTATATTTGGCTGTTTTTATTTGAATACTACCTTGATTTTATCTTTATTCATTTTAAACCCTTAACTTAATATAATGAACCCTAAGAATTCTGTTTCCTTGATGTAGAATTTGTATTTGCTTGGTTTGCATAACAAATCTGTTTTGACTAAGCTTTCGAGGATACTGCTAACATCCTTAATGTGTTAGCTTTTGTTGTTTAAATATACTAAGATATTATTCAAGTAGTATATACAATAAATATCTAAATATAATAATAATACATTGTTCATAAATCTCATAAAAATAGCTGGTACATTAGTTAGCCCGAACAACATAAGTTGATACTTGTATAGCCCGTATCTTATTTTAAAAGCAATTTTCTATTCCTCGCCTTCCTTTATTTTGATCAAATAATACCCGTTACGTAGATCCATCTTGGTGAATATGGTAGCTCCGCCTAATCGATTTCTTAATTCTATAACTAATAGAAATGGATATCGATTCTTCTTGATAAATGTATTGAGCTTTCTGTAATCCACAATTAATCTCTTAATACTATTCTTTTTGAATATCTATATAATTGGACTTACTACTTGGGATATGAATTCCCTAATCTATTCCTTGGTCAAATTGTCATCGATATATTCCTTGAATATCTTTAGCTTATTGATTGATATTGAATAAATTGAAATATATACAAACATCTTATCTTCCTCTAATATTATCTCATAATCCTACAGCTTATATTCTGGTAAAGCCTTATGGATCCCTGGTTCTTTAAACACATATTCATATTTCTTATACTGTTTTGGTATTATAAGCTCTTCTGCCTTGATTGCGATTTCCTGCCGTATCGTTGGCTTTTGCATTTGTAAAAGAAATGTATTGACCTTCGTTTTTAATAAAGGACCCTGGACTGGATATTCTATGTCACCGGGATTGTTTACATTCAATTCTCCTTAACATGTATTCCATCTTGCAGATGCCTTGAATGTATTCTTGTGACCATTTTTGTACTAATCGAATGTTATTATCTTCTGTAACCAGTCTATTCTAGAATTGTATATCTTCAATTATGGTATTTCTAAAATAATCTATTATTAGTCTAATAGTACAATATCAAGTTGTATAACCTTTGAGTATTAGATTATATTTATTTATACTAGTTGTATTTTCTATAAAATGTTTCTATCAAATCCTATTAATTATCTATTAACTAACTGCAATTGATAGGGTTGTTGTTTCTTTTAAAATGGAATTCCCAAGTATTTTGCAGCTTTTAATATAATAAAGTTCCTATAGCTCTTGAATTTATTATGGCTTATTATATTTATCCATTTATTTTGACCTTATAATATATCTATCCTGTTTATCCTGTAACATTCAGTTACTGGGTAACTTGTTTTTGTCTGTTTTATTGGATTGTTGATTCCTTATCTTTCTTTTTTAGGGAACCATTTGGTTGCTTTTTTATCTGAATCATTATTCCCTTCTTATAATACATGGCATCTAATTCCATAGGGTTCCTATAACTCTGTGTACTATAACGTGATCTGCCCTCATTCTTGTGGTAACGCTTTTGCCTATAATTTGTCTGAGGCTTGTATGATCATTGGGTTTGTTTATACCTGTATAGACAGTCATCGGCATTAATGGAGCTTTTGATTAATCTGTTCAAATCATTGTCCTCCCCTTTCCTATCAAGTTCCAAACATACTTCTGATTTGAGTCCTTTACAATAATAGCTTATAATGGCAATCTCATTCTATTTAATTGTCCCTGTATATCTTTGGAATTCTGTAGCATACTTCAATACTAATTCTATCTGTTTGAGATTAAAGATCTTATCTTTTGTTACCTTTAGTTCATTGGAATTTCTAAAGATCCTACAAATCTCTATCTTAAAACCTTCAAAACTATTGAAGATTGTTCGAGTGGGTTGCATACAATCCGTATCGTCATATTCGAAATAGTCGCGCAAATATGATTGTATTCATTTGATTGTTTTTCCTCGAAGATATAATACAGTTTATACATTCTTGGCTTCCTTAATAATAAACTTATCCTTATTGAATTTGAAATAGATTTCAAATTGCAAAAGGAAGATGTCGAGTTCCTATCGACTACCTTGATATTTATCTGATAAGACTATTTTGAGAGTTTCGCTGATAATGATTTCTTTTGGAGCGTCGGTCATTTCGATATCATTGGTATTCCTGGTAGACTATCCGGTGATGGGATTTCTGGATGCTATATTTAGTAGTTGATTTATTAAATCAATACTTGAAGCAGAAAAGATGCTCAAAGTGTTACGGGAGCTGCCTTTAGGGTTATGTGGAAATTGTTAGAGATTTTTTGAGATAGTTTAGATTAAATTTCAAATAGGAATTCAATAAAATTGTATTTGATTGTAATTCTTGTAATTATAGTGATGAAACTAATAATTGTTTTTAAGCACAAAGCTTTACATTATAATGAAACCTATTTCCTATATAGACCTTTATTCTGAAATCAATTAACAAGTTGACCAGCAAGTTGATCGATAAGTCGATCGATAAGTCGATCGGCTTTTGATCATATAACATTTGTCCCATAATTCCTATTATCCTAACTTGTCCTTTTGTTCTAAAGTTTAATTCCCTAGGATATTACTAATCCTAATAAAGCCTTCTTACTTACTGTATTCTGTCTTTCCTAAAACCTACTATCCTGAGAACTATATTCTAGGTTTCTAGGATATCCTATAACTAATACTATATACATGCCTGAAGCTTTCCTTGGATGCCTAGTGTCCCCCAGTATACTGTAGCTGAATCACTAAGGCCTATAATACCATTATAGCCTATAAGTCAGTGATTCTACAGCCTGTTACTAATCCGTTGTAACAATACTACAATAACAATAACTATAGGGAATTGAATATTCAATATAAAATATACAAGTATCTCTATCTTCAAAATAAAGAGTATAAATAGTTATAAGATTCTAAAAGCTAGGCCTATTCTGATAACTGCTTTAATCCAAAATATTCTAAATAAAAGTTATAAGAAACAATTAAAAAAGATCTTTAATGATCAGATTGTTTAGTATATAGTTGTACTATATATTGTTTCCATATACTCTGAAGATTTTCTAATTGATAATTATAATTCAATACTTGAGGAATCAATAAAGCTTGAAGATGTTATATTTTTTTATTTATTTATTTATATTAATTAACGTCTGTTTTGGACCTCCCTAAGGGTATTTAGACGTGCTAAGATAAGGAACTATTTGAGCGGTATGATCGTCACAACCGAATTTAGCAATTTAACTTCAATGCCAGGGGCTATTCGCTCCTCTGCGGGTACGATCCGCTTCTGTTTCCAGAAGGGAACGTTTGATCCAGGTTGTTGTTGAGACAGAACTTGGTTCCCGGATGGATAGGCTCATTATGGGCTTCGATCCTTATAGTAAAGGAGAAGAAGCGAGAGTAGATTGCTATTTGTTTAGCCGAGTAGTAGGGCTTTTGTATTATATATTGGGTTTGCAGTTTTTAGAAATATAATATATTCGAATGATCAGTTGAATAATGAGTTTATAAGGAATAAACAACAAGCTTTATTAAAAAGATTGTTGTTTTTTAAGGGTTCTTTAATAGTTAGAATAGATTTGAATGTAGAATTTTGAGTTAGTGATTAGCTGAATAAGTTTGTTAGATATATATAAAAGTTTCTTGATATATGTGATCGTTTGCTTATTAGATTGTATTTCTATAAGAACAAAGAGCTAATCTGAATACTTTAGATTGTTTATAATGTATTTAAAGAAGTGATATAGTTCCTTAGCACTACCACATAAACAATCCAGTTGTTGTTTTGATAACCAAATCGCTGATAATAAACAGTGTAGTTACTATAGCCTGTTTTTCATAACTATCAATCGATATAAGACTACTCTTGATAAAATTAATTCCTTGGCTTCTTTATACTGTATCTAGAAGACCATTTCTTGTAGCCAGTAGAGAGAGAGAAGTTTATCTCTTCCTACCAGATAGATTCTGCGTATAAACACTTCTAATAAACGATTATTCGGATCCTACTAATTATTGATAACTTATCGATTATCTGATTTATAGATTCAATTGCGTCTATATTTGCTAAGCAATCTGCTTTCTTATTATCTTTAATCTTTATATATTTAAATAACTATTTTATTCTGATATCAAATTGTTTTATTACTTTGTAATACTTATGGAAAACCTATTGTATTATAAGCAATGTATTTCCGTATATACTCTAAATAATCGATATATTATCAATATATATCCAGATCCAGTTATTCAAAGGATTTTCAAGTATAATAATTAGATATTCCAATCTATACTATACTTTTATTATTTCTATATTAAATATATATAAATTGCTTTGAATCTACTTAAATCTAAAGACTATTTAAATACTATTGCAATATATTATATATCCGTAGTTAATATAATATTTGCAATTAATGGTTTATTCTAATCTATTAGAAAAGATTATATAATTTTTAAATAGGAATTGTTACTATTACTCTTTGAAGGCTTAAGCTGCTTTTTTTTTGATTAATCCTTTTGTTGAATCTATTCTATAATTACTTAAGAAGTATAGGCAGAGTAGCTTCAAGCGTTGTATCTTTGGGATAAGATAATTAAACTGCTGGATTCTTGTAAGAGGCCCTCTTGCTGTACCTGCTTCTTATCCGCATTTTCGTATTACTAGCTTCAAACGATTTACTAATAAGTATTGATTGTCGATTATTTTTAATCGGAGTGCGAATTGCAGTTTAGTATATTCTAATGCGATTATCCCTAATAGCAGGCCTGCTTTTTTGATAAGAGCTGTGATTGATGTAGTTTTTATATATTGGGATTGCTTTTCTTATAATAATATTGATTATTTTATTAATACAATAAAGATAACCTTTTATGCCTGCACTTATACTTGAATTACTTTAGCCTAGGCTAGACTTATGTTTATCAGTATATCATATTTTCGTATCGAATAGTGCTATTAGGAGAATGTAGATGATTATTGTTTTTTCTTAGAAAGGAAGCTAGCAGTCCATATATAGTGCGGGTAATCGATCTGATATGCAAGGCTACTTTCATAGTTTTTGCTGTATGTGTTTTGATATATTGTAAGAACAAGAGTTAGCAATCGAAAAAGATATTCAATTATCTTAGAATAGACTGAATGCTTCCACTTATTGCAATTGGTATTAGAGTGATTATCAAATCTGGATTTATTATCAATAATGAATTAGTGATATTATATTATCTGATAATATAAAGTAATTCAAACTTTTTAGGGGCAAATAGGATTCTGTTTTCCTTATCTTATTTGATGATTTGTTGTATTTGTTATTGTAGAATCCTAGTATTTATAGAGAAATGCTTGGAAGAGTGATAAATCGCAATATCATCTGTATAGTCGAAACGGAATTTCGTATTTCGATTGAGGAGCTTAGTAAGATAGAGTATATAGAATATAGATGATAATAGGAATCCCTAAGGGGTATTGTATACTATTAGATACTTCTTAGTTATAATACCTTTAAGTTTCATTCTGACTTTTCTATTTGTAAGGAATAAATCTATTAGCTTGAGCAGCAAAGTTAGCTACTCTTGTTTAATTATTTGGCTTAAGAGTCGATGCTTCAAGAGAGTATCAAAAGCTCTTTATATATTTATAATAATAATCAAAACTATATTGCTAATTACTAATGTGAGCTTTGTATTGTAAATAAAGGCAGCTGTTAGATCTATCCTTAATTTTCTGAGAAGTACTCCACAATGTTGTAGACTGATTACTTTATATCTTAAAGCTATCCAAGATATTTGGCTAGCTATATACCATTCGAGACTCTTTTCGATATAGGAAATCAGAGTTATTGATCGTTACAACCGTAATGACATTTTGTCTTTCTTACCTACCTTGAGAATCATTATTATCTTCACTAGCTTCCATTCTTCTGGATAGTAGTTTAGAGTTAGACATAATGCAAATATCTCCTGGATCAGTAACTTGACACTCAGCCAGCATGCCTTAAGGAGGTGCATAATAACTCGATCCATTTCTAATACAGTATACAAGGCTTTTATAACGTGCTTTTCTATCTTTTCAGCTAAGATCGTTTTTTTCTAGGGAAGGATCCCTTTATGTATTTGATTGCATAATGGATCGTTTAGAAGATTATCGTCCGCCTTAAATCAATCCAGAACCACTGTAAATAGAGCGTCCGCTTTCTCTCTTATATCACAGATCTCCCACTCACCGATTATTAGGAAAGAGGATTTCGCATTACTTTTAAGGATCAACTTATACCATCCCATAATTCAATAGAGTTCTTTATTATCCTTAACCCCATCTAGACATATAGCTTAATAGAATCTCTTAGCTTATTACACTACTTTTTGTAAAAAGTGTATAGTATAAGTCTTCCTTTCCAAGTCTATTCCCCTCCATATTTCTATATATACTCAATAAGCTTCTCTATACTCATCCATCTACTATAATAAAGCTTTCCCTACCTTTTAATCAATCTTGCCAACTACTCGGATCGACTTGTCTAGTGCTTTCGCAAGCTTATTAATGTAGATCTCGATTTCGATTATGATCTGGATATCTACATTATTGAGATAGGCTAGCTGATTGGCCATTAGTTTATTTAATCTTGGCAGATCCGCCTCCTTTATCCGGTAGTGATACTGATTCCATTCTGTTATTCCGCGATTCGCTAGATTGATAATCTAAGTAGTATGATCAGATCTATAGTGGAGTTCTTCCAGCATCTTTGTATAAGCAAATGGTACATTAAAGAAGATTAGGTCTAGTATATGCCCTTTTGTATGGATGGGTATGCCTAGAGTACCTATAAACTCTATACCCTGCTTATTTACCCATATTGCAAGCTGCGCCCTTTGATTAACTGCGATTACCCCTAGTTCCCATAGCTTATACTTTACATTAAAGTCCTTTTTTATAATCGTACACTTATTTGGGATCAAATATATAATATAATTAATAATATTCAAAATATACAGAGCTCTGTAAATATTCAGAATCAAATATCCATTAACTCATATCCAAAGTAGATCTCTATTTTCGAATCAACCCATTTACTCTACTTTCAAGTGCACACCTTTTTATATATATATTATAATCCAAGAGCCTTATTTATTCTCCTCCAAGTCTCCCTGAAGATTCCAGTTATCAATTGGCTGATATCGATTATATACATTGTGATTTTGTATAATTAAATTCCAATATAGTCTTAGCTTCTATAAACAGATCATATCCAGCTGAGCTTCAGTTGCTAGCTATAATAATATAATATAATTCGTGTATCCCCAGCCTATATTCGCCCAAGCGATAGTGAGACCTTTATTCCTCTGAGTGTGCTTGTCGATTGTATTATTTATAAAAAGGATTTAGATATAGTATCTATTGTTATAGAGGTCTCTGTATTGTTTATCTCCAGATCTATTAAAATGAAGCCTTTTTTTACTAAGGCTTTTATATTGAGATTCCACTAGCTTTAACTACAAGCTGGGTATATGTGTAATATAATTAATACAATCAGCAGACTTGTATTAAGTCTATACAAGCATTTACTAAAACATTCATTTTTATATACTATAATCCTCACCCCCAAAGTGACCAGGGTTTCTGCGATTGTTATTCTAGGAGGTAGAAGTGGTTTAGGGGTATGATCTGCTTTGTCTGTATTTACTCTATACAGCGTTTTATAATCTTTTCTATCAACAACTCTAACTATAACCAATTCCTTTACAATCAGAACGATTTGTCATTTAGCATAAACTCTAGGAGCAGCTAGACAATTGAAATAACCAGCGCAAAAAAACCCATAACAATTAGCGTATTAAGCTACTCTAATACATTACTAATATACAAGTATGCCTTTATACTCAATATTTAGTTTACCACATATCGAATATCTTAGAACTCTATTGCAAGTAAAAGAATTACAATACCCTAAACAACTAATACTGTAAAATTGAATTTCCTAAGGTTTATCTAAAAGAACTGAATAGAAGCTATTATTGAATAATCGAAATCGCGGTATTGCAATATTAAAGCCAATAATCCAAATAGCTCTTTTAATAATCGAGTTGACCCTGCTATATGCCAATCTATAATTAATTAGCTATTTGCCGGTTTGAACTATAATCTCCTTCTTGATAAGCTTAGTAGATATAGAAATAGAAGTATCTTCAATATAATAAAAATCGTATAATACTTATAAGACTACATATATAAACCATTTTTTTAATTTATATATATTTATTGTATAAAAGGTTTTAAGTATCCGCTCAACATTTTCTGTTTTCATAATCTCCTCCCGACTAGCATTAGAATTACACTTTAATATCCAGCCTATATTGTTTTTTTAAAAAAAAGGGATCTCTATTAATATAATCCCAGCAACTATCTCTTTTATTCTAAATCTTAGTAAGAATAGACTAGTCTCTAAAAGCAAAGCTTTCTCGCTAGCTATTATAAAAATCGTTTTCTCGATCTAATCATTCTCCCTTTTGAATCTACATACTCCCAAACATTCAGTATTCGTACTTCCATTAAAAACAAAGTGCATTGTATTAATAAAGCCTGTAATAGGGCTTACTGCCTCAGGCCTCATCTGAGTTTTCAATATATCAGTGTAGATTTTCTATATATTGCTTTTTAACTATAATTGCTTTGTTATAGGCTTTCTCCCTTGATTAAAAATAATCTTTGTTACTTCTAGCAAAACAGAAATAATTGTATTCTTAAACTTCGCGACGAGTTTGTGTTATTGGCCTTAGAACCCTTATACAAACTTATTTACTAGCACCACGAATGTCTTGATTACCTCCCATCTCTCCCCCTTTATTTTATCAATCCTTTTGAATCATTTCTTGATTGCATTAAGAATAGAACCTATAAGCGATTTTATAATTAGTAGGGGCTATATACTAGCCCCTGAAATATTAATAACTATTTAGAAGAGAAGCGCCCCCTGAGTTGAGGAATCGCTCGGCACACCAGGGGCGTGCATTGCCATCAGTATGATAGAAGCCTCCTGTGGTTACAAGGTTTGATAGAATTAAGCCTACCGGGGCAGGGGAAATAAATAAGGAGTATATGTGAATCGTCCCTTTTGTTGTGTTGTATCTTATTGGAATGTGAAGATGTTATATAAGGGAATGTTTAAGTATAAATAAAAGCGATTAAAAATGAATTACAAAGTCTTAAGAATAATAATACCTTTGAAATTATAAATAGAATTATATCTACAAACTGAAAGCTATTAAGTAATAAATACGTTTTAAGAAATAAACTAGATTGTTTTAATAAATTGATTAAAAGAAAAGTAAAACTAGTAATTAAAAGGTATCTTCAAGAATATAGAATAGATTATCAAGAGACTTTTGTTAATATAGTAAGATACTCAACATTACACATTTTATTAGTAAAAGTTATAATGGAAGATTTAGAGATTAATAATATAAATATTAATATTGCTTTTTTAAATAATGAACTAACGGATACAGAAATCCTTATAAAAATACTAGAATTTTTTGAAAAAATCTTTTCTGAGATCAAACTCAAAAGCAAACTATATTTCAAACTGAAACAGATTATTCCTTTTCAAAAGTATATAGAGTAATTACATTCTTAAATTGTTTAGGTAAAATAAGCAAACTAACATTCACACACGAGCTTATAACAACCATATCTACGGATATCCCGAAATCATATTATACAATATATACCAGCGCGATCGCTGTAGCGCTCCGAGCTGCTTGGCTCGAGAATGCTGTCGCAGCAGAATCAGAGAGGGCCGGCGAGCCAGCTGTCACCTACAGGGACAGCGGGCTTCCCGATCGATCTTGATGATTGCTCCTCAACCATTGTTTCGAAGAGAGCGCGGATTAGCAATAAAAGTGCTGGTCCCCTCTCAAGCTCGTTCGAGAACAGCCAGAATATCATTAAAACAGTTGTGAAGATAGCTATTCAGAAAAAGATCGATACACAATGGAAGCGTATTGTAGACGAGGCTCTAGTACTCACCAGCTTCGAGACGATCCTTGTACAGTTCGCAGTGCAATTTGCGGAACAGGATCTGAGCCGACTAACAGGAGAATTGGTATGTAGAGCACTAACAGTCATTACAGATGATACAAAAGGAACCTTCAACTCGAAGCTAGCAATAGAAAGCGTGAAGCCAACTATGCAAACGTATGCGGGGATACTTCGAACCCCCAAAACCGCAACCGCTACTCCCTTCGGTTCAATTGTAGAAGCAGAAACTGCAAACAGGCCCAAATGGGTGATCAATGGAGTATCGAGATTAGAATGCACAGACGAAAGATTTTTCCTTTGATTCAACAAACAAATCAAGATGGAGTTGTCCTCATAGGGGATCAGACAGGCATTAGTAAAGGCAGTCCCAGAGATTGCTACTTTAGGGGCTAGAGTTATTACAACAGTAACATCTACCCGAACTGGGTGGGCAGTCACAGCTTCCCTAAAAGCCTATATAATTCTTCTTGCAAACAAGCAACAGGCTATAGCAGCTACTAAAGCTACAGATCTTATAATCAGTAAGCCATAATATACATATATAGCACTAGGGGTCCCGATGATCATTACCGATTTCCTGGGAATACTCATAGAGATTGGGGAAAAACAAATGAGGAAAGAAATCTGGTATCAGACAGAACTATATCCAGTACGGGTAGCGAAATCCAAGCTTGGAGTAGATAAGTAGAATTGGATTACCTGGATATTATCCTTCCAGGAGTAGCTACCTTGTTGTAATCTATTCAACAAAATCCGAATGTTCTCAGCAAGTAAAAGACAAGCCTTGGGAAAACACGACCCAGAGTGTCAGCAATACTGTAAAAGCTGGAAATATAAAAGAAAAGCGGTATACAGAAAGTATATATACCCACTATCTATTCATAAACCAACTGGGGATTGTAATCACCCAATACAATATGCAGAATGCTGTAGGCCCTTTCCAGCAGACTATGACAACTACCCCACCAAGCCCTAGCAGATGAACAGCAAGACAATACATCCGAATCAAAAGCAAATCCAGATTATCCAATGAGCAGGGAGATCAGTACTACTATCGTTTTAGCACCAGTAATAACAGTTCAAATACTGGTGATAATACAAGGAAGGAAAAGGAAATCTAGAATGGATGCAGTCTCTTGATATGAAGATGGCAGCAACTCGGAAAGCGATATTGGAAAAAAGCAAGCGAACGATATCTCGGGGAGCTCAACGGATGAAGAGTGGGATGCATAAGGTCAATGTATTACCTGTAGTAGGATAGCAAAGATCAATAAGAATCTCAACCTTGAAGTTCTGAATAATCAGACTATAACTAGGGGATATAATATAATAATAAAAGATCTATATGAATAGATCAAATCCGCTATCTATTGTCTGAATAAATATACGGAAAAGTCTTGTATTGTATGTAGTAGTATTGCAGCGAATGTTTAAGGAAAAGATCGATATAATATGTATACAAGAGCTCTGGGTATTCAATATATATACTCAAATATATAACGGATATCAATGCCTGTCCCCAGTGATCTTCTGGAGAGGGAGCGGGATGTGTGAGGAAGGGTAGGGACGCCCACAAATAATGATATATATCAAAACTGAGATTAGACTATAAATACTACAATTAGTAGGAAAGAAGCATAGAGATTATATATAGCTTTCTATAAATGGAATTAAACTATTAAACCTATATAGGGAATCGAATACCTCAGAAGTCCTGAAGATGATCCTTAATCTAATACCAATTGGGGATACAATTATTAAGGGAAACTTCAATACTTATTATATACTATTCAAGCCAGATGTAAATATAGTATATGGTAGCAATTGGCTTACGGAATGGTTTAGCAACAAAGGCTTTAAGTTTATAAATATTCCGGGTCAAGTGATATACAGAATAGGATATATAATTGATTTAGTCTTTTTTAATATTTCAGGAATATATATAGAAGTAAGGGCTGATATGTATTACGAATCCAATCATAATACCCTTCTTATTATTATATAAAGAGTGAGCTTAGCACCGAGATCCCAATATATATATTATATCAGGAAGAAAGACCTATCTCTATTTCAAAGAATGGTATCAGCTAATATAATGGGAATCAAATAGGAGGCATAGATAATAGTTACAAGTATAGCTCTGGATCGAGCTGTTGAAAACATATAGAAGGTATTACAACAAACAATCAAAACAATAGGAAAACCGGATTAGAAGATAGGAAAATCGGCCCTCTGATAAATACCCGATTATATGATTGCTCGAAATATATACCTCCGGAGCTGTATAACCAATAGCGATTACTTTATAAAATATAAAGCATTTTTATTATATATACAATAGGCCAAAAGAAGATATTGAAGGAAATTCCTTAATAAGATGAAATCAGATCGAAACCTATATAAAATAATTGGATAACACAATCTGAGCCCTACATATCGCTCTCCACTGATTATAATAGGCAAACATATCACTACATCAGATAAAGAAAAGGCCAAGCTGCTATACTTGGAGATTCTGCAGTATTTTAAAGCTATTGACAATCTTCTAAACTCTGGATATAATCAAAGTGGGAAAAAACTATCCTAGGGGGAGTCTATCTCTATAGAGGAAGTGAAATATAACACTATAGAGGTCTCGAGTATATCCCCGGGGATAGACCGGATCACAGTGAGACTACTGAAGGCTATCTGAATGGAAATAGGCTTAGTTCTATATACCATTTTCAATAAGTATTTACAGCTTAATCACTTCCCTACAGTATAGAAGCAAGCAGAGGTAGTTATACTATCAAAAGTAGGGAAGACAAACTGAACATCCCCACGATCATGGTGGTCTATCACCCTCCTTTTCTGTATTAAGAAGAGCCTGGAAAGGATTATAACAAGATATCTAGTATGGATAGCTTTAACACAAGAAATATTCAGCTTACAACACTACAATGTCCTTTCGAAATAATTGGCTATAGACTTAATAGTATTATTCGTTTACAATGTAAAAATAGTACTTAACAAAGGCCATAAGATTATAATAGTTACACTAAATGTACAAGAAGTGTTCGATGCTTTATTTAAAAATAGATTTCTGAAACAAATAAGGGAATAGAGGTTTCTACAAAACCTGATCATTCTGATCAACTCCTTTTTAATCTAAAGATAATTCAGGGTTAGACTTAACAAAGCAATAACTGGCTATAGCATAATGAAATGCAGTACCCCACAAGGCTTACCCTTCTCGCTAATCCTATACATACTTTATCTTGCAGAACTACTCTAACAAGACCCTAAACTTCAATTCGGATATACAAACGATATCTGTCTATACTGATCATCAACAAGCATTCAACAAAACGTTGTAATGCTAGCAAGAGATATAAAAAGCATATTCCACTAAGAAACTAGAAATAAAATAATCTTCATATTCAAAAAGATAAAGATAATCTATATAACACAGCACAAGCATTCCATCAATTCGATATACAAAATAAACCGCAATTATATTATCTCTCCGATTACATTAGAATCAGCTCTACAATAGCTAAACATATAGTTTGATCGCAAGCTCACATTCAAACAGTATATCGAAACGCGAGCAGTCAAAGGCTGGAAATTAGCTTATCACATCCAAGGGCTAGCTCGGATTACAAATGGACTCCCAGCAGCATCCTTATAAAAAGCAGTAATCACTTGCTTATACCCAGCCCTATTCTATAGAGTAAAGGTATAATATACAGAACAAACAAAAACCACTAGACAGCATCGAAACGGGACACCAGTAGTAGTGAGTGC
Source organism: Botrytis sinoallii (assembly GCF_014898435.1). Lineage (NCBI taxonomy): Eukaryota > Fungi > Ascomycota > Leotiomycetes > Helotiales > Sclerotiniaceae > Botrytis > Botrytis sinoallii. Next base: position 1,955,709 of record NW_024066034.1, on the reverse strand, counting down.
CCGATTAGGAGGAGCGATTCTAACTATCAATAAGATTCTACGAATAGTGATTAGAGGAGTCCTTTCAGTCTGGCAAACAACCCCGAATACAGTGATAATAAGGGATAGCGCTCTCCCACTAGCAGAAATAGTATTAAAACAAATAAAATGGAGAGCAGTCCTCCGTGCCCAAACTATTGATCCAAAATACCCTCTTTATCACTAAGGGATAAGAGCCACCTACTCCTTTAATAACAAGGAAGGCCAATTGTAGCCAGCCAGAATAAAGATCCAGGTAATCAGTTAGTACCTTTTTCGAATTAAGGAGACGACTTTAGTAAGACCTTACTATATACCAGAATATCAAACAGATCCCACTAGAAGCCTTACGAAAGAGGTAGTGGTAAAGCAGTTTTAGGAATAATAGAACAAACGCATACACAATCAGATTACTATATTCTCTGATAAATCGGAACAAACCGATAAGGATAATAGGCGAGTAGGATATGGATATGTTGTATATAGAGAACAGATAGTAGTATATAAAGGAAACGGTGGATTGCATTACAACTCTCATGTATTCGATACAAAAGCAATCGGGGCATACCAAGGCCTTTAAGCAGTGATCAGAAATATCATCAGTATAAAATAAATAGAAATCTGTATATATATCGATAGCATATTGGTAATATAGGGAATAAGAGGTATAGCCTTTATCACATCACAATAGGCTTTCCTCAAATATCACAAACTGATATAAACATACTCGATCCAGATCAAATGATTGCTAGACTATATAGGGATCGAAAAAAATGAGTATGCGGATATACTTGTTAATAAAGGGATAAGAAAATCAGTTTTAGAGTATGTGAATTGATCTACCAACAAGCGATATCCGCTTTATAACAAAAATTGCTATAGAATCGACAGCACAGGTGTAATAGATCAAACAGAAACCAATACTTTCCAATAGTACCAGAAATGGAATCTAAGGAGTATAAATAATATTTTAATAAACTAGAACTTTTACAAACTATTCTTTATTGTATACTAACAATCCACTCAGTATATAGCGATTTCGAAAATATCACCAATAATTTAAATACAAGAAAGCAACAATCTATTGCTTATATAATATATACAAATCCCTTAAGCATATCATACACTACCGTAAAGTCCTTGCGATCTATAAAACCTGGCCTCTAGATATCAGGCCCAAATACCTACCCTGCAATTGGGCGGCTTAAGAACGACTACTGAAATAGCTAATACATACACCAACCAAGTTCGCTGAATTTATTACTATAACAGACTTCTACAAGAGCATATGCCCTAGAATACTACCAGAAAAAATAGGAAGAGGAAATGGAAATGGATTGACCGATTCCGGGTGAACACAAATATAGAATAGAAGGCGATCGATATAGCAAGACTATAAAGAACAAAATTGATATATACAATACTCTGTGCTATACTAGAATACATACAAAAACTACCTTTACAGAATAAAGCAGCTCTCAATTAAAACATTATATAAAAGATCGGAAAGCACACACGGAGACGTTCAGAGGATCGGAGACAAAAGCGCAAGCGCGCTAGCTATCGCTTGGAAGGCTACTGAGAGTATTGAGACCTCATTTTTAGAAGAGGGGGATCATGTAAATTAGAGATTATCCCGCAGTTAGCCCAACCGTAATGCCCCCTGGGAGGCTCGCCTATACGGCCCGGTTTGAAAATTACTAATAATAATAATAATAATAATAATAATTTCAAACTGAAAAAGTTACTTTATAGCTTAAAACAAGTGCTAAGAGTTTGATGGATTATAGTTCGAAAATTCTTTAAAGAAATTAGATTTGAAGAATCAATAGTGGATTCGAATTTCTTTATAAAAAAAAAAGTATATATTCTATTATATATAGATGATCTGTTGATAATAGGAAATTGTATTAATATAAATTCAATAAAAAAGATAATCGGAAGTCGATGGATGTTACGTAAGCGGACACAATAGGAGTTGTAAGCTTTACCACTACGCCACACACGCAATCTGTCCAAAAGGCACAGTATCAGGGATTGTTTCCTGATAGCTTACTACTATATATATATCCATATAACAATGGAAATGTAAAGACTTAGATAAAATCAATATATTCCTAGATATTCAAATAGAATGATATTGATGAGATCGATTATTTAAAATATATTAATTGAATTATATGAAAAAGATTTTGTAAAGATTTGGAATCAATTTTATCGATATAAAAGATTTACTTTTACCTTCTGATACAGTTATATAAGATGCAAATAAAATGAACTTCTTTGTTAAGATGATATAATATTATATCTTTAGATTGTTAGTAGCACTATCTATTTTTCGAATTATATTGATTTGATATAGTATATACTATTGGCTAGCTTGCTTGTGTTTATATATATATCAGAGGAAAATTATCTAATACTTACAAAATACTTATTTTAATATCTTATTATGTCACGAGAGGAATTAGCCTATATAAACCCAATTAGCTTAATGCTATCGGTGATATCACTTTTAGCGTGATATATTAATATATATTAATGGGTATAATCTATTCAAATCGATTAAATATATTTATATACAAATATCGAGCTTATACAGATTCGATTTGGGAATTTGCAATTAATAGAAAATCTATTTAAGGAGTAGTTTTTATTAGATATGGAGGAGCTTATAGTATAATCTTTAATAAAACAGAAATCGATATCTCTCTGTATAATGGAAGCTGAGATTATAGCAGTAAACGAGAATACAAAAGAATTAGTTTAATAGAAAAGCTAATAAAAGACTTAGGAAAAATGCTTTGAGGAAAAGCCCCTTATTCTACTTTTACTATTGGTGACTACATAATGGAGTGATTAAATGTAAGAGAATAAGGTTTTATAGTAAGGTAAAGCATATTAATATTCAATAATATTATATTCAAAAGATATGGTTGATATTAAAAGACTATATGTTGTAGGATTTCAGGAACTGAATAGATAGCCCATATCCGCACAAAACAGTTTCATATACCCTGGCTTTATAATTTATGGAAAAGGTTTAGAATTGGATTTAGAATATGATATGAATGTATTAAAGAGAGTTAATAGTTGTATCTAATCAAATCAATCATCTTAATTGATTTGATTGATTTAATTTAAATTGATTAAATTGATCAAATTGATCAAATTGACTAAATTTGTTGGAAATCACATGTGTAGCATGTGTGTGGTACGTGCATATTACTATAAAACTCCTTCTTTGGACTTTCCGGATATATAGATTTGATATATATATTTCAATATATCACTTCTTATATATAACTTGCTATCTATTTCTGATAGGTTATGAGTGCTGTGTTATTATAAGCTTTATTTTATATTTCTATATTCCTTAAGTTTTGAGTTTTCATTTTCCTATAGCTACCCCTACTCTTGATATTATGGTAAGCAAGACCATTATCGATACAGTTCAAACAAAATGGGGAATACTAGTTACTTTTAATGGTTATAATTGGATAGACTTTTATGAAGCTATTCGAATTGTTATGATAGCAGTATCTATATTGTCCTTATGTATAGGAAGAAGTATAAGACTAGCAAGCGGTCGAACCGATATCGCTAAATGGGATAGAAAAACAGAAATTACATTTTTTATTATCAATTCCTGTATTATTTCTATGTACTGTTTTCAATTTATGTATATAATCGATACAAAAGATATTATAGAAACCTGGATGAAATTTTTAATATTCAATAATAATATAAATCTTTAATACACTTAGAATTTCTGGTAATAGTTTATTTACAAGCAATTTGATCCTAAAACAAAGACGATTCAATTTTTTTTTAATCGATTCCTTGATTATTAATATAAATTATCTATAATAATATAAACCTCTATTCGAAATAAAAATCTACTCTTATCTTTTAAATATATTGCTAGATACAGAAATCTGGTAGACATAATGAAACTTTATTATATTATCAATATGAATATACAAAATGCATTATATACCCTATAATAAATTGAAAGAATTCCTTGAGGTATAATAAGTCATTCAATAACAACTAATACTGTGCAAGGAAATATAAGAGGAAGAGGTAATAATTTATTTATTTATTTATTTATTTTAATTTACATCCAGGGGGCAAGCCGCAGGGGCTCGCCACGATCTCCCAGGGGGGTTACTAGGGATAGACTATGCTAACAGGGGTGCCAGTATAGCTATACATTCCGTTTTTTCTATGGCTATGATATAGGTCGGGGGAGAAGCGGCTAGGGGTACTGTATACACTCCTACTGCTTGTCTCCTGCTTGTAATATCGGTATTATTCAATCCACTTTATACTGAATAGTTCAGATTTACAACTGGCTAGAGAGCCCTATATTGTCAGTTTTTGTTTGATACAGTTTATATACAATAATGGAGAGGAAGGAAAGTGGCTCCAAAAGGGGATGCAGCCCCAATTGGCAATATGAAAGTAGGAAATCAGAGGATCTCTGAAGAGATTGAGTATAATGTTCGAGTAGTAATTGATAATTATTAGAAAGATTGTAAAATTTATTGGGATTTTTTAGGAAAAGAGAGAAATAGTCAATTATACTCTTTGTGTCTTGCAGAATTGAGCCGGGTTTGTTCAGCCAATTATCGAATTGGATACAAGAATATCAACAAAAACACCAGGTACTCAGGCTCTTTGCTGTATCCACAAGAGCATTCTGAGATAGCATTATCGTGCTAAAAGCATTGGTAATAGAACACAAAATCCCTATATCCGGTTCTGAACACCACCAGTCGCTGAAGAATAGAACAAGGGAGAGCAAATTCCTCAGATTCCTTGATTTAATAGTTAAGATGTCAGTAACAATATCGGCTAGCAAAAATAATCTCATTTTACTTCTACTATTTCTATTTAGTTTTTGTTTGAGGGTTCTAGTTATTAAGCTTATCCCACTAATAATGAGGAGTGATGAGTTATCGTTTTCGATATAACCGTTACAAGTACTCAAATCGACAAATTAATCGGCCTTTTCGTTTCTAAGGATTCCAGTATATCCAGACAATTATCGGATTGCTATTTGTCTATTTCTCATAATCTTATGATAGTATAGAAACACTTATTAGGATAAGTCGGAAGTATTGCCCCTGATACATTAGATGATTGAGGTATTATCGATACATATAGTAATCTGCTTAGGCCGGCTCCAGTCAGACAGTACACTCCAAATCTTTTAAAGCATTTACTACCTCAGTATCAAAAATATATAAAAAGCAAGTTGATCGCCTTATAACCAAATGCTATTAAAAATTGTTCCTAATAGATCGCATTAGTCATAACCGATTATCTTTTGCCCTCAATAATACTATTCAATACTATCCGAGAAGATTGTGATATAGCTGTCAGGTAGATAGTTCTATTATTATATAAATTCAAATACAGCTGTTCTTTCTTCATATCTCCTATAAAATCGTTACAGCTCTTTATGAAAAGTATGATAAAGAGAGTATTGGTTTTGATACTTTTGAGATTAATCCGATTAGTCTACAGAGATTGGTATTATTCATTTTGTATTAAAATACTTATACTAAACAAATCATTAATAAATAATTTTCGTTCACCTTGCGGAATTGGAGCGTAAATCTTATTCGTATCTGTTCGAATATTAGCTTGCCGGATGGTAGTTCAGAGTCTTTTAGGATTGTAATAGTAGAGTTGTATACTAAGTGAATAAAACTTTTTTTACTATTAGAATAATTGCTCGATTGATTTTGATAATATAATCGCTCAGTCTTGTACTTATCATTATATCATAGACAATTCCCCCCACTTGATTTAGCTTTATTTGACCTATATACTATATCTTGAATCCATAAAAAACAAAGGGGAGGATATAGATAATTACCCCCTTACACAACACCGCAGCTGGTGGGTTGTGATGTATTTGTGCAAGCCCTTTGATATACCTTGTAACCTTATAAGTTTTTGCTTCTCGTTCTTGCTATATATCTTTTGAAGAAAAGCTTCCAATCAAATCAGATTTCTAATTAGCATAGAGCTAATTAAATAATTTTCGTTGCCTATCTATTAATTGGGTAGATTGTTATCTCATCGTTCACCTTCAGATACAGGGTATACACCTTTCTCTTTTAGAAGAAATATATTATCTCTAACTTTTCTGGTACAAACACTATACAGTTTTATTTATCCTATTGAAAAATCTAATAGAGATTATATTTAAGGAGATCAATATTCTTATAAACATTCTTGAATATATAGTAGATATAAATATTATTAGTATATCCAAAGCGCAGCTTAATATCTTGATTTAAAAGCTTAGTAAGGTATAAAAACGTATAGTATAGGTGAAAGTGAGGAGTTTTGTGGGGTATTGCATTTGATGCGGTTGTATTCTGTAATTGTGTTTTCCAGCCGAACTCTTACTAAGCGATCGCTTAGAAAGGCTTTAAACTAGTTATAGGAGGGAGTGGAGCTATTCTTGCTGGTGTATGCATTCCAGTAGTCTGTTCGGCAGGAGTATGTCGAATGCGCTTTGTATATCCAGTATAACCATTGTGACTTCTTGTTTGCGGTAAAGGCCTCTTCGATATTATATACAAACAAAGTAATTAAATCCATTGCTGCTTGCTTGGGGAGCGCTTTATTATATTGAGGGTTGAGTATGTTTGCTATTATTGTAGTCTATGAGATATATCAAGCGATTATGTATTCCAGATCTTTCGAGATACATAAAAATAAAGCTATCGATCGCCAGGATTGTAATTAATGATTTGTCTTTCTTTCCAATCTTAGGGATTATTATTACCTTTTACCCATCTCCATCTATCTAGGAATAGCATAGTATAGTTATAGGTATCTATTGAAAATTCCAGTAATTATCAATCCAATAAAGTTCCAGTAAGCCTTCAGAAGGCAAATAGTGACCTGATCAAGCCCCAATGAGGTGCTTGAAACTACTATAACACTTTTTTTCTATTCTTCGAGAAACATTTCTATGCTCCATAAGAGTTTATTGGATATACAGCCTGACCAGAATAGATTTGTTGTGAGATTGTCATTGTTATCGAAGCACTCAAGAATCTCCTTTATAAAACCCAAGCTTTTTTCCGTGGTGTTTTCAATTACTACGCCATTAATAATTAGAGACGATACTCTGAGATTGACAGCAAGCTTATACCAGCCAATTACTTTATATAGATCTCTATCACAGCTTACCCCCATCAATAATCCCATACCAGTATTAGCATTTCGCTTTTCTAATCGTAATCATCAATCCCCGTCACTATTATTCCACCTGATCAATACCCTTAGCTCTGGCTATTCTATAGTTTTGATATGCCGTTCTATATTCGCTCGTCCACCAAGGAGCAGAGTGTCCAGAAGCACCTTTCTCCTTTCCTATTAAGCGAATCGCCAATTCAAACAAAGAATCCAGCATTCCTACTAATTCATTGACCTGCCCGGCAGGTATATTCACTAAACTTGGAAAGTAAGGAACTCCGTTTTTTATAATCCTCTGAAAAACTAAAAAGCCTTTTCGCTAATCACACAACCAAAGGGCTTAATAATAGATGAAATAAGATTTGGAATCGTAATTACCTATATTTCGTGGTTGGAGCTGCTTTTCAGATTAATATCAATAATAGTGTTAGCGAAAGAATATTAGAAAAGATCAAATCAATTATATGACCTGCTTTATGGATAGGGACTCCTAGGGTTCCAATAAAGTTTATCCCATTCGAAATGGATTATTCTATAAGGAGAGCTTCTTAATCGGTTTTAAAGCTATATTAAGCTTAAATAGATTATACTTAGTATTGAAGTCGCTATCTATTATTATGCGATCAGGGAATATTATAGAGACTATTAGATCCATTATCTCTTTAATATCTAGCTGTCAGTATATATTAATAATCTGCATACTGTTTATTTTATTTAGAGAAGATCCTGGTATAATTGAATATGTCTTTGTTAAATATATAGTCGCTTGCTTTTGCGTATATATATCATTGTTCTTAATCTTTCTCTTTTTCTTTCAGGGCTATCCAGACTGTCCCAGCTATCCGTCGGCACAAAGAGGTTGTACCCCGGATGGTTCTGAGTCCGAGTTCTAGGGTATATAAAGAATTCCTGTACATATAGAACCTCCAAGCCTTGTTCGTATACTATTTGTAGTATTGCAATATGCACTCCTATCTTCTTCTGCACATTTGCCCAATCGATCTATATAGATCGGGCTACAGCTATCTGGCAGCTGGTGCCGCAATGCCAAGAGGAATAACTACTCATTCAGATCGATATCGATATTCATGCCAATATACTATGATAACATAGTATTGAAGAGTATCTTCTCATTCAGACTGCTTTTATTTGGGCGTTTCCTTTAGGGCAATAGAGATCCTCAGGCGAGCTACTAGCTGGGAAGATGTTCTGAGGGGTATATTAAGAGCTGCTCAGATTTTCATACACAATAATACATGTCCTCATAGATCAAGAAAGGGATCTCTACTGCAATACTCCAAAAGGCTGTTATAATCGAAGCAGATGTTTTATTAACTAATACTTTAGTGATCAAATGAGTTTTTTGGCTATATTTTTTATCTTATGGATTTTGGATTTCGTGAGATACATAACTTTTTTATTGATTTAGTACAGTATTATGGAATAATTGTTATACCCCAGCCTAAACGATTCTATATAGTTTGCATATTTAGTTTTAGCCTTATATTCAGACTCAAATAGGCTATTATAATTTGTTTGTAGGATGCTGTAATTATTGTATTTTGGGGTGCTCTTGCATATCATTGGGTTACAGAAACCCTGGCATTCTGGATTATAATAAATAATACACTGCTTTGGTTTAATATACCAAGCTCGTTTAAAACTATCAAAAGCTAAAGGAAGAGATTTCTCTCAATAGACTAACGATCCAGGTCTGCTCATAGGAAATTGGCTATTCGAATGGTAGTTTGATAATCGATTGGGGGAGTACCTATTTGTATTAATACTTCCTCAACTATTATTTCCTTAGTAATAAATATTCTATTTTCATTTAAACTATCAAAAAAAGTTGGAACCCCCTCTAGTATGTAGCGATATCAGGTTATAGATTGTTCTAGATTATTATAGTTCAGGATCTTCTTGATCTTTTCTATATTCTCGGCTTTGAGGAGTTTTATTGTATATAACACCGCTAGCAGCAACATACTACCCAATCAGTAGCTATGGGAGTAATAGCCACTATATCGATTACTTTTAGATTAGGGATAGCTTTATCGATCGCCTTTCTTAATATGTAAAACGCTCGGATGGCTTACTGGTGGTACAGCAATTCCTGTACTAATAGATGGTATCCACTCTGGTTTTTTGAGATTTGACCGATCTTCACTTGTTAGTCTGCCCTTATATATACGCATTCGCATTCATAATGCACTCGAGTTTTTCGGGTTTTTGTGATGTTCGCATAAATGCAGTTTGGATTGTTGTTGTTTCTGTTTTCCAGCTATAGATTGTATCATACTTTATGATAATCTAGCTTTGATATTGTTTATTATTATATTGATATTTCTTTGCTGAAGACTGCTTTCTCTGGTGTACTATTAGCTTTGAATTGATAAAGCATTGTTTCGAACGCTTTATAGACCTACATTTGAATTGCGTTTGCTTGTTGAAAGCATTAAGTTGTACTGCAATAAAGAATCCTTTCATTGCCTGCAGACTTGATACAACAGCTCTTGCAGCTTCTATACTATAAGCGCTTGTACTGCTATAGTTGAATAGTAAGGGTAAGAATAATGATCGGTCGCAAGTAAACCAGGGATCGATCGCGATCGGCGCTCTTGTAGGGGTAGTCGCTATGGCGCTCACGCCGTTGGCGATGACTATAGCTGTATTCTAATACTAAGCTTTTTAGTCGGAAGGTGGCGGCTTAGTACGATCTAAGTTCGCTAATGTGTTGTTTTGAAATATGAATGATCTAAAGGTTTAAAAGAGACTCTAAAAGCTTGAAGAGGTAATAAGAGAGCTTGAGAAAGGAACAAAAAAGAATATGAAGAATATTATAAGAATTAAAGAAATGTTGAAAAGGTGTGGTTCACGTGATCATGGAGCAGGGGGAGCTAGCCCCAATTAGTACTAGTAAGAGCTCTGTTCTATACAGAGCTCTTCCTCTTGGAAGTGGAAGAATATATTTAGTATACTAGTTCTTCTAATGCTATCACTTTCTACTCTATACTTCCCATCTTATTTTTTGTAGAGAGTTATACTTAAAATAGGTTATAAGTTCAGATTCATATCTGGGTTAAAAATTATTAGTAAAAAGGAATGCACAAAAGTATAAGAGAAAAGATAAAAGCTTATATAATCAAGAGAAAGACAAAAGCCCATATAACAAAAAGAATAAATCGTAGAGGTGTAAGAAAAAGGCAGAGGCCTAAATTAAATCGAAAGAGTTATAATAAAGGCTTCTTACTAATATGAAATCAAAATCCCTGGAAAAGATATATTCACTTTATGTGAAAACTCAAATTATATTAAGGAAGAAAGCAAATAAATATTCCTATATTGTAATACACCAAAACCAAGACTGATAACAATACTTACAATCATGGGAAACGATTTTAATAATAGATAGTTAAAGATTTCAATATTGAATAAAAAGAACTAGTACTATTGGTTTAAGATAACAAAGCTATATTTCGTAAAGAAAAAATAGGGTTACACTATTACAAATAATATGGCTACATGCAGAATATTCTATATAGATTCTATCGAATTGATAAATGCAGTATACAAAATGGAGAAGGCCTAAGCTAATATAAAGCTTTTTGTTATTCAGCATATCAATAATATAGATAATAAATTTATTGAAGATATTAACGAGTTTAGTAACAAGTAGGCTAAATTGGAATAAAGTACAAACACATTACCCCTTAAGAATTGTGAAACAAGTTTATACAATTGATAATATAGAAGCTAAAGGAGAGTACTACAATCGAAAAGGCTGGAACGAGATATACTCTATTCAAAAGGAAATAGTTGAAGTAGAGATAGCACAAAAGGATTTATTGACTAAGAATGTTGTTCTAGGATTCTTTATTCAAGAATTGCTAAAGCGTTTCAATATCACTATCGAAGCAATTGATACTCAAAACCTTGACTTCACAACCAAGTTTGAAAAGATTCGAGTTGTAAACAAAACAATCACTCTCAGAAATGCTATCTCAACAAATAAGGACAGAAATATAAGCATAGCAATAATCGCATAAAACCATCAAGATCGTGAACAATACGATAAAGGCCGTCGCCGAAGTTTTGAGAGAAAACCCCACAGTTCAAGCAAAAGAAAAGAATATTTCTATTACAACAAACCAAATCACATTATACGAAACTATACATATAAAAAAGATATTCAAGCCTATATCAAAAAACAATCCAATCAAAAGTTATCATCCCCACCAAGACATCAAGCAAACTCAAATTGGAGAATTACAAATCTTCCCCCAATAATTTAACTTTCCGCTCTACAACGCGATTGCAATTACATTGTAGTTGAAACCTCGAACAAAGAAAAGCCTTACCATCATTCAAGTGAATCCATACATATATCCTTCCACAGCAATACCAGAAAATGGATTGCAAATATCAACTGTTTGTTGTACATGACTGACCAATCCCACCTTCTATTTAGTTTAAAGTTATTTTCTAGGTTAAGATAGATAAAGGTTGGAAGGGGAGAATTGGTTGTAAGAAAGTTATGGAATGGTAAAAATAAAGTGGAATAGAAAGGTATATAAGTTGAAGGTGTTATATATTCCAGGACTAGGAGCAAGCTTATTATCTACAAAATCGTTTTGCAGGGAATTTAGTATTAAAGGAGCCTTCAATAACAAAAAGATATACTTTCATAAAAACAGAAAAGTCCTACTATCTGTAAATAATTTTCATGGAATTTATATAATTGCTAACACCATTATTAATAACTTTGATACTACACTTCCAGCTATAAAAAAGAATAAAAAAGTTCCATCAGAAGTTAAGGATATTGTTTATAATAAAAATAAGACAAATAAAGCAGATACCCAACAACAAAACCACCTAAACCGGTACTGACTATAACATCATCGCTTCAGACATATAGGATATAGAATCTTAAATAAACTACATCTCGTTATAACCCTGGAAAAGGATATCAAGTTACCTACAGACCTAAAGCCTTATAAAATATATACAACAACAAAGATAAAGAAGCATTACAGCACAATTCTCTCAGAACACAAAAAGCAACCATTAACTCTCATATCACTGAATATATCGAAACCATTTCCAGCATCATTCCGAAAAAAGCAATACTTTACAAAGATAATCTGTAGCTGAACAAAAAAGGTTTGGATAATATATCTAAAAAAGAAAAATAATATTATTAAAGAACTCAAAAAATGAAGAATTGATATAAAACGAAAAAGTGAATTCCTAATTGAAGTAACACATACCAACAATACTTTAGAAATCAAAAAGGTATTACAAAAATGGTAAGATAAGCTGGGCACACAACAATAATCAATATACATATATACCTCAAATCAAAATGGTACAGTTGAACAAACAATTCAAACTACCCAATCAAATATTTATACAATACTTAAAGATTTAGAAATGCCAATTGAATTTTGGGATTATACAATGGAGGTAGATATATATACTAGAAATAGGATGTATATAGGATTATGGGTAAATAAATTCGAAATTAGATAAAGATATGGAGAGATATCTACCAGCCAATAGTGGAATATGATTATATAAGTAAAGAAAAAGCAAGTGTTGCTATATAAGGTATAGACCGAAATAATACCATTGATAGCATATATCAAGATGTAGGGATCGAAGTGCTATTCTTATGTTGATCCAGTATCTCACCCCAATAGTGCTCGTTGAGACAAGTTAGTGGATAGGGCAAGAATAGGTATATTTATTGGATATAATGATTATATAACAAAATAATTATAAATATATACCTCAATAAACATATAATGATAAAAACAAGCAATTGTATATTCTTTAAAGGATTACCAGAAAATAAAATAATCTGAAATTACGCTTTGTTATTTTAGGGGAAGAATTCATAAAAGGATAGGGAATACAAAACATCTTATTGGAATAATAATTAATAGAAAGACCTTACAAAACCACAATTGAAACTACAGGTATAGTATTTATAAAACCTACATTTACCAAACCAGTTGAATACAATTTAGAGGATAAAGTCCCAAATCTTGTTAAGATATTTATACCAAGATCAGGAACTATTCTATAAGTTGTTATTCCATGTATAATATAATTATTGAATGCTGACCTAATAAATATAACCATAGAAATCGAAAAGGATATTGGATCAATAATAAAAAAGAAATCAAGAGAATAAAATAATAAAACTGATTTTTAAAATATTAAGTATTTATATATATTCTTTATTATTATTATAAATTTGAAATTAGATTAAGAGTTCTTTATAAAACAACAAAACAAAGATTACACATTTATTTTAGAGATAATTATTATAAATATAATAGTAAGGAATATATCAATTTCGAAAATATATAAAAAGGTAATAAACAATTCAATCTATAGTGAATAGTAACAAGTAGTTATCGATTAGAGATTAAGGAATTGGAAAAGAATAAGATATGGCAACAAATCTATAATGATAAAATGAATAATTTAATCAATACAAAATGGATATTTATAACAAAACTGAATGTGGATAAATCATTGGAATAATTTAAGGCTAGATTAATAACAAAAGGCTTTATATAAAAGTACAAAGTGAACTTCTTTGATATATTTGTACTTATAGTATAATCAGTAATAGTTTGTTCATTCTATCTATTATAATATTATAGAACCTTGAGACATATTATTTCGATATAAAGAATACATTTACTAAAGCAAAACTAAAAAAAAAGATTTTTCTTATTTATACCATAAAAAGTTAATATCAAATAAGGATATATTCTTGAAGTCTTTTGTAGTTTATACAAATTAAAGCAAGCAGTTTGTAATTAGAATAATCTTATAAAAAAACAATTTATTGAATAGAATTTTATATAAAGCCTAGCTAATTTGTATTTGTTTATTTATTTTAACAAAAAGATTATGGTGTTATTGTATATCAATAATCTTCCTATTACAATATAGAATTTAAATAATATACTGTAATTCAGTAAACAACTTATTTCTATTTTTAATACTAAGAATCTGGGGGAAATCGAAAACTTAAAGTTTTTAGGTATGAGAATTATTAGAGATAAAAAGAATAGAACTCTGTATATCAATTAAGAATAATATTTCAAAAAAATATTAAATAGATATAGATTCACAAAGAGAATATCTAGACCTATTTTAATACCAATAAACAATTACGAAATATTTCAATTGATTCGAAAAATTAATAAACAAATAGATCCTATTAAATATAATTGTATAATTGGGGAGTTGATGTATATGATGGTATATTCAAGATTTGATATAACTTTTGGTCTAGGAAAGCTTAGTCAATATATAAAAGATTTAGTAGAGTTTTATATAAATCAATTATAAAAAATAATACATTATTTATGAATAACAATCAATTATAAACTGCATTTCGGATTAAGGAAAATTTAAAATCTAATGATTTATTCCGATGTAGATTATACTAGCAATATAATTGATAGAAAAAGCATATCGGGAATAGTTATATTTTTGGGAGGAGGATTAGTATTCTAGATGAGTCGAAAGTAGAACTCTATATTAATATTAACAATTGAATTAGAGTATATAGCTCAATCAATTGTAATAAAATAAGGCTAGTAATTAGTTTAAATACTTTGAGATATAGGATACAGGAAGTTTGTTGTAGAGAATGGATCCACTATTGATATGAAGAGAAACAATTAAGGGGCTATAGCCCTAATCAAGAATATACAATTAACTGATAGATCAAAATATATTAATATTGTATATTACTATATACAGAATCTCAAGTAGAAAGGAAAGGTCGATATTAATTATATTCCTATAAACAAAATAGTAGCAAATAGATTAATGAAATCATTAACCAAGAATATATTCAAGAAGTTTATAGAAATACTGGGAATAACAAATCACTATGATTGATCCAAGGGGGAGTGTTGAAAGGTGTGGTTTATATGATTATGGAGTAGGGGGAGCTAGCCCCAATTAGTACTAGTAAGAGCTCTGTTCTATACAGAGCTCTTCCTCTCGGAAATGGAAGAATATACTTAGTATATTAGTCCTTTTAATACCATCACTTTCTACCCTATGCTTCCCATCTTATTCCCTGTAGAGAGTCATACTTAAAACAAACTTTTCAATTATATTACTCAATTTGGATATTATTAAACCTCAATCTTTAATTAGATAGTTAGGTATATAATTTAATTCAAATCTCAAATTCAATTAATATATCAATATTCGAATCATATAAGCAAAAGGAGTCTTTTATTAAATAACTCAACTAATAAATATTGAAAAAGACCTGAGTCCTAAAGTTTTTTCGATAATTATATATAATTTGTGTAATTAATATAGCTAATTACAAATCAATGATTTAATAAAAAGAACAAGTCTACTTCAAGAATAAAATACAAGCTCTTCAAAACCTAGCTCTCCAAAAGATACTAGGAGTTTTCAAAACCGCTCCAATTCTTTTAATAGAAATCGAATCGGAATTAAAACCAGCAAATATTCAATTAGATTTAAACATCAAGCAATACGCTTTTCGATTAACAAAACTTTTATTTAAATATTTAATCAATATCGAAAAAGCTATTCTAGTATACCAATATACTAATCGGAAAGCGATTAATATTTCTCAAAGAAAGTTATATAAACTAATTCAACTCGATAGAATTAGGGAATCAATTGATAAAGAATTTGATTTATTCTTTTTCGAAAAGATTATTCATTTTTACTTTTCTTTATGGAAAAAGGAAATCCCTTTTAAAGTTAATATTAATCAGGTTTTAAAAGAAAATATAGCAATACTTTACAATATTATTCTTAAATATAAAGATCAAAATATTATTTCTATTTATATAAATACCTTTTCTATTAAAAAGGGAATAGATATTAATATAAGATAGTATTAATATAATCGAATAATTAGATTTCATATCAAGAATAAATCAATATTGGAAATAATCAATTAGTCTATAATAGAAAGCTATATGAAGTTATCCGAGCTATCGAATATGCTAGTTCAATTGCTAGTAGTGAAAAGAAGTTTAAGATTTATTTAGATAATCAAGTAGATCTTTTTCGATTGAAAATATCTGTCACGGTGTGAGCTCACGTGATATGCTGGTCCTATTGGAGAGGACCGAAAGGAGCGCTCGCACTGGAGCGCAAGCGAGCTAGGACCTGATCGGGCTAGCTCGCTGTGAAAATTCTGTATATCTTTAACTCAGAAGATCCTGTATTGTAGTTCTTTGAGCTACGTCTTAATTCTTAATCTAAACCTATTATCCGAATCAGTATAACCTTGCCAGATTAGGGTAAAGTTATTAAAACCCTATCCCGCTCGCCTGCCCCGTGATACTATATAGCTCCTATCCATTAAAATATCGCTTTTGCGATGACTGCTCTGTATTTGTCTGGCCGGTTTGGGGACTCCTCGGAATTTGGTGCTTCTGTATTGGAGGACCCTCAGGTTTGGTATTAATACCTTTAGTCGGCATCTGTGTATTATACCGAGCTGGAGGAGATCAATAGATTGCTCAAACACGAAATTTCCGAATCCCTAGTTTGCGAATGTATTCAAGTCGCTCTGCACAAGCAGATTGCTATTCAAAACGCCTGTCTACTTGATCGCCTTGTCGAATCTATGTCTACTATATCTGCTTGTTTAGAAACTGTATCCCCCGAAACTCCTGCTGACTTTGTCCTCGAACTTACTGTACCTGCTCCAACCACTCGATTGAGTAAGTGTATCCCCGATCTGAAAGAGTTTAATGGCACCCGTTTCGATCTGTGCAGATTTGTTTAATAGATATATGGAAAATTGAATGCGAATAATGATAGATTCCTAACAACTTCTATCCGCTTGACTTATACTATTGGAAGACTTATTGGAAAGGCATACGAGCTTATACTATTTAAGATCTCCCATGGGATTCTTTAGTTCATTGATTATACTATATTTCTCAAATATCTCGAAAACGCCTTTGGGGATTCTGATCGAATATAAAACATATAGAATAAATTATATGTATTGAAGTAAAGACATCTCGATTTTAGTATCTTCTTCACAGAATTCCAGAGATTTGCTCTAGAAGGAAAGATACCTAATAATACTCTAACCCCACTTTTATTTCAAGGAATCTCTTGCGAATTACAAGATATACTATTGTATAACCTTACTCCAACCCATGAATTTCGTTAATACACTAATTATCTATAACAACTCGATAACCGATTTCGTTAATACCAATAATAAGTCCATTATATTCGTCCTATTGCTTTCGAAACTTCACCCCGGAGAATAATCGCTGCTCTGCCTCTACGACTCGCTGGCCCGAAGTCTACTCCTGAAGACCCAATGGATCTGAGCTTAGGAAAAAAGGAATATACTGCTAGGAATCTGGGCTTGCGGCGGGAATACGGCGAATGCTATCACTATGGCTTTGCTAGTCACCTGATATGAAACTGCTTGCATCCCGATATTTGTTCTGTTCAATTTCAAGTTATTATTACTATAACTAGTCCTATGAGAACCAGCCCTGTATCGAACAGTCCTCCGAGGGGCCGAATCCCTATCCATTCTCTATCTCACTCTCCTCCCCGCTTGCCGATCAGTTCAATTAGTTCGGGAAACGGGATATGCCTGATCTAAACTGCAATTAGGATAATCCTCTGTGTACCCTCTGCTTATTTGCTGCTGTTACTTATGGTTTTCCTTTAGAAAATAAACTAAATAATCATGCGGATCTGATAATTCTACCTATCATTCTGCTTTTGGAAAAAGACATCCTTTTGATATACACTATAGTCAATAGCGAATGCAAAGGAATTGCCTTTACAAATCAAAGTTGGATATCTTCCCAGAAAATACCAGTACACCAATTGTCTACAACATTCGAAGTTATAGGATTCGATGGAAACACTCTATCCAACAATCGAGTTACCTCTTATATCCGAGTAGGATTCAGAATCAACAATTATATCAAGAAGAAGATCGTTTTATTTGTAATCGAGCTAGCTTACTATCCTATTGTGCTAGGAATAGCTTGGCTTAAGAAACATAATCCCCATGTCGACTTCGCGATAAACTCGTTTCAGTTCGATAACTCGTTTTATTATGAATTTGTAACACTCCGTCCCACCCATCCCACATAAAAGCTCTGTTAGATATTTCTTTAAAAGCCCGATTTGTACACCTACCTGCTTGTCTTGAAGGGTTAAAGAATAAGGATATAGCCGCAATCTCCCTAAAAGCCTATTCGATTTATACCCACCGGAAATACGAAATATTCTAGATATCAATCAAACAAATCAATAATATTCTAAATAAGAAAAAAAAGATATTTAATCTTAAAGATCTATTACCTACCTACCCGAATTCCGAAATTGGAAAGATATCTTTTCCCCAAAGAATACAAAGAAGCTACCCCCTCATTAACTATATAACCATGAGATTCATCTCAAAGAAAGAGCTATTCCTTCTTTCAATACCTTATACTCCATATCCCATCCCGAATTAGAAGCTTTGAAAGAATAATTGGAAGAGAATCTTAGAAAAGAGTTTATCTAGCCAAACTCTTCCTCATTATTTCCCCTATCTTATTTGTCAAGAAGACTGATGGAGGCCTCCAGTTTTGTATAGATTACCACGCTTTGAATAACTTATTGATCAAGAATCGATACCCTCTTGCCATTAACAAAAGAATTTCTAAATAATCTAAAAGAAATGAAGTATTTCAATAAGATCGATATTATCTCTACTTTCAACAATATAAGAATAAAAAAAGAATAAGAATATCTGACTGCGTTTTGTACCCGATTCGAACTATTCGAATCCTTAGTCATACTGTTAGACTGACAAAGGCTCCCACAACCTTCTAGAGGTTTATTAATGATTCCCTATAGGAATACCTAGATATATTTTGCACTGCTTATCTAGACGATATTCTGATATACAGTCGAACTCGAGAGGAATATGTCCGCTATATCCAGAAGGTTCTACAAGCATTAAGGGAAACCGGCTTGTTCACTAAATTCAAAAAGTGCGAATTCCTGAAATTCGAAACCAAGTTTCTAGGCCTTATTGTAGGAAGCGATGGTATCCGAATGGACTCAGAGAAAATCCGAACAATCGTGGATTGGAAACCGCCTGCTAGTGTAACCGATATCCAAGCATTTATTGGGTTTTCAAACTTTTATCGATAGTTTATTAGAGATTTTTCGAAGATTATTAACCCGATGGTAGATCTAACCAGAAAGAATATTCCGTTTCTATAAAGCCCTGCCTATCAAGAAGCGTTCGATCAATTGAAGCAAGCATTTACCGAAGCACCTATCCTAGCTTCCTTCAATTGGGAAAGGAAATGATTATAAAAACCAATGCCTCCAATTACATATCTACCGGAGTACTCTCCCAATACGACAATAATGGAGTACTTAGATCTATTGCATTCTTCTCTAAAAAACACTCGGTAACTGAATGTAACTATAAGATTTATAACAAAGAACTACTAGCTATTATTCATTACTTCAAAGAATAGCATCCCAAATTGAAAGGCGTTGCATTACCAATTCAAGTAATCACCGATTATAGGAATCTGGAATACTTCACTACAACAAAGCTATTGAACCACTGTCAAGCCCGCTAATCCGAATTTCTATCTCGATTTAATTTCCGAATCACCTATCACCCCGGAAAGCTAAATGCCAAACCCGATGTGTTAACTAGGAGGTCAGAAGATTTTCCTAAGGAGGGAGATGAACATCTTCTACATCAAAGCTATATTATTCTGAAACGAGAGAATCTGGATCCCGATTTGTTTTCTGTTATTATTACCCTAATTGAATCTAAGATTACTAAAAAAGTATACTTCACTATAACCACCCATAGCTAGAGAAACCCTGATTCTACCGACACCACCAACCATTTGGATTCTGACGATACTGTAACTTTGCCAGAAAATAGTAAAGTTATAAAGCCTGCAATCCCACATGCATATCTGTACCCAACCCTGCAATACAACTAGAGGACCCAGAAAACCCTTTAAACCTTCCTGCCAACCTGCTTACCCTATTCCACAAAGATTACCAAGCCGATTCTATACCCGAATCTGTTCTGAAATCCCTACGAAAAGGATTTCCGAAACACCCGAAAATCATTCTTGCTGAGTATACCGAAAACAATAATCTATTGTACTATTGAGGGAAACTATACATTCCCGACTACAACCCTCTGAAAACCTACCTGCTCTGTCTATACCACAAATCGCCCGCTGCTGATCACTTGCATCATACTCGAACCTTCAAATTACTGTCCCGAAACTACTACTGGTCTGGATACTACGATTATATTACGCAGTGGGTCCGTAACTGCTATAGTTACCACCGCGCTGCCCCGAATCGCAGAGGCCAGGAGGGAGTTCTCCGCCCACTCCCGATTTCGTAAAGAGTTTGGCAAGATATTTCAATAGATTTCATTACGCACCTGCCCGAAAATACTGGTTTCAATACTATTATGGTAGTAGTCGATCGATTGACGAAAATGAAACATTTCTTGCCCTGCTATAGTACCTGCAACTCCGAAGAGATCGCCTGTCTGTTCCAGAAGAATATCTGGAAGCTCCACGGCTTATCCCTGACCATTATATCTAATCGTGAAGCTTAATTCATCTCTGAATTCTGGAAACATATCTGCAAGCGCTTGGGTGTAGCCGCTAAGCTTTTAATTGCTTATTATCCTGAAACTGATGAACAAACCAAAAGGGCTAATGCGATACTAGAACAATACCTCCGGTCATATATAGCCTACCTACAAAACGACTGGGCAAAATGGCTCCCACTCACCGAATTCTCTATCAACAATGCCTAGTCCGAAAGTATCCAAATAACCCCGTTCTTCTCGAACTACGAGTTTCACCCCCGCCTGAGCTTCAAGCCCGTATTGTCCCAGAATAACCATCCTATCATACAAGATGCTGAAGAATTCATTGCTAAAATGGAAGCCATCTCCTTACACCTATAGATCGAACTAACTACCAATCAAGCCTGATACTCGAAGAATACTGATACCCGTTATTCCCCTGCCTATAGATATCTGCCCGATGATTTGGTCTGACTGAATACCAGAAATATCAAGACCCTGCGTTTACAGAAGAAGCTCGATTGAAAGAACCTCGAGCCCTTCAAAATCCTGAATCCGATAGACCCCTATACCTATAAACTAGAGCTCCCAGCCTCAATAAAGATTCACCCTGTTTTCCATATTAATCTGCTATATCCTGCATACAATAATCCTATTCCTAAACAGCATAATCCGTTACCACCCCTTGTAGAAATAAACAGCCTCAAGCGTTTTGAGATTACCAAAATCCTGAACTCCCGCTGAAAAAGAAGAGATTGTAAAGAACCTTGCCTGAAATACACTGTCCGATAGATCAGTTACAATACGCCAACCAAAGAATCTACAAGCTATCTGAAAAACACACAAAAACTGATCCGTAACTTCCATTATAGATACCCTAACAAACCCGGTCCTGTTTGACCAGGCCCCGCCTGCTTGTAGATTATAAACCGTAATATATTATCTCGATGAAGCTTAACCCTTAGGAGAAAGGTAATGTTACAGTATAAGCTCACATAATATACTGATTTTATTGGAAAGAACCGAAAGAAGTGCTCACACTAAAGCGCAAGTGAGCTAGGATCTGATCGGGCTAGCTCGCTGTGAAAATTCCATATATCTTCAACTCAGAAGATCCTGTATTGTAGCTCTTTGAGCTACGTCTTAATCCTCAATCTGAACCTATTATCCGAATCAGTATAACCTTGCCAGATTAGGGCAAAGTTATTAGAACCCTATCCCGCCCGCCTGCCCGTGATAATATCTTTAGATTATTCAGGGCAAGTATATCAAATTCGAGTAATTAAGGTAGCCGAAGCTATTATAGTTAAAGGATCTGAAATATTCTTGAATTGAATATCAGGGTATATATCAATTAAAAGAAATAAACTAATAAATAAATTAGCAAAAAAGGCTATTATAATACAATCTATTTCGAATAAAACTAATTTTGAATTGTTAAGAATAATAATCAAAGAATCCTCTTTCAATTAATAAAATTCAACTCTCAATCAATATAAACTTAGATCCAATCAATTAGTATTAACTTATTCTGTGAGGATTCATAATAAGTCCACTAAATCACTTATTAATATCTTACTAAATAAGGGATATCTTGATGACTAATACACATATAATATGATCTTATATTATAAAATCATATTATCATATAGTTGTATAATAGTATCTCTTATCAAATTGATTTATAATGGAATAGAATGAAATGGAACTAGATGGAAGTATACAGGAAATATCGCTAAATTGATTGGTTGTACTTTCTTTTTATTATCTAAAATGATTCTATAAGATACGATTTAAATCGATCTTATTTATAAGCATAGAATATACTGGAATTTCATTATAAACTATATAAACCTAGAATATTCTTTAAAGAAAATCTAGAAAAAAAAAAAAGCAATTCATCTCAACTCAGTCTAGCTCTTCTAAATTGACTTCAATTCAATTCTTATATATATTCGATTTATCCCTTAAGCTTAAATTGACTAGATCTTCCACTATCATTATAATAATACTATTCCTTATTATTATAAAAGCTAACCTCCAAGATATTCAAAACTATTTCGATGGAAAATCGGATCGAAAATTAAGCTACTAATTGGAATTAGTTGAAATACTACTAGTATATTTTTTTAATTGAAATTAGGTTACGGATATATCAAATCATATCTATATCGATTTAATCACTTCAATAATAGATGTATATGCGGTAATATTGAGATACCGTAATACCTTCTGATTAGTTATTCTATATATAAAATAGAAAGAAAATGTGACGACCTGGCCTCAGGCCTAGATTAGTCATCCATTTGCCCCACCTGGCAGGTCAAATCTCGCTTCGCTTTTGGTCCCCTCTTGGTCCCCTCCTGGTCCCCTCCGGACCTATAAAAGCCTCTTACAGGTTCACCCTTTGTATAATAGTTTGTTATTCTTTAGTATCAATAATTGATTCATTTATTATCATATCGTAAACCTGTTATTATTATATTATAACAAACTTTTAGTATCCTTATAAAGAATAGAATATCTCCCTAAGAAGATCAAAATATTTATTTATAGTTATACTCTTTAAGTTACTGAACTATCTGTAAAAAATAGAATATTTGTTTACATTATATTTTTCTAAATCCCTAAATGAAAATAGATATTATGCTTAAATTATACTTTTGAAGTCATTGAATGAAAAAGCAAAAGATCCCATTATCCTATTATTACTAAATTCACAATGCCTTCTTGCTATATATCAATATGTCAATAACTTAAGGAAAACTAAGATCCAAATCAGTAGCTCCATTAAGAACAAAAGATTGATACAGGAAATATATTATATGAGGATAACAAAGGAATGGAATCCAATCACCCCGACTCTTCTCCTTCAGACCTGTCAAGACAGGATTTCTTGAATCTCTTTAGCGCCAATATGATAATAATGGCTAGGCTTCAAGAGCTACTTTCGAAATAGTTATTAGAATAAGGAATGTGTAGCAGAAGCTGTTATCGCTTAAGAGTAGTTGGACGGGCTACGGTGTCGAACTCATTGGATTTCTATCTATAGTATAGGAATGTTTTTGAAAATCCTATAGGAATTTTTCTTTTAGTTGAAATATGTAATGGCTTTATAGCCTTTTTTACTTCTAAAACAAGGTTAAATACTAGGGTAAAAGATCTGAAACCTTTGAATAACGAGATTAACCCTATATTCGAAATATAGAGATTATTTGTTGAAAGTAAACTCTTGAATAATATCGATTATTATCCGAATAAAGATTTACAAGTAAAAGCAATCTTTAAATAGATTATTGATAAAACATAAAGATATCTAAAACCCAAAATGTTATATAAAGATTTCCGAACCTTTGAAGATGCTCTAAACTATCTTGAAGATATATATCTAATATCCAACCACTTGGAATTAGCAATTGAGGAATTAAGAAACTTGAGAATAAGATCCTTTACATTCCATCAATTCTATACTTAGTTCCTAGAACTAACTGCAGAATCAGATCAGCCTAAAGAAAACCTTTATAGAGAACTAGCTATGAAGATATCCCTACCATTAAAAAATGCAATTATTGCTACTATAAATAGTTATCCTGAATTTCAAAGATACGTTTCTTATTTAATCAATATAGATATAAGGATGCAAGCTAGTTACCTAAGGAGCTCGATAATATCAAAACAGATATCCTGATACTTAAAGAAATTACTTTCAAATTCTTTATAATCTGGTAAGGCATTAAGCCAAGAGAAAACTGCTTTTATTAGACCTACTAGGAAGAGTTCTACAATTCCCGGAGTTTTATCCAATCGGAAATCTCATTCCTCTGAAGCCCCAGGAAAATACTTTATGTATAATACTTCTAATTGAAGTAAAGATTATAAATACCTAATAAAGATTAATAAAGTTAATAAAATAAAAGAAAGCCTTCCCACCCAAAACAACCAATCAGATTCGAAACAAATCTTTGATTCTGACTTATGCAAATCAGGAAAAGATTAGTCCTTGAAAAAGTCTCCACCCAAGGATTTCAATATATAAAGAATATTGATTTTAAAAGCCTTATAGAAAATGACAGCTTTATTATCACCTATTATCTACAAACTTATGGCTTCCAAATCCGCTACTACATTCTGATAGATATTAATACTAATATTTACCTTTTTATTAACACTCGATTTGTATAATAAATTTCTAAACATACGAGCACCCCCATACTTACCTTGAACCGCTATATTGATATTCAAGATTACGATGGATAGCCAGGGGCCTCTGTCATTCAAGCTATATATCTAACTTTACAATTAAATAATAAAATCTTTTTTCAAGCATTATTCTTATTGATTAATATAAAAAAAGATATAATCTTAGGCAATAGATAGCTTCAATCTCACAATATTACCTCTCGATCCTATAACCATACTCTTATATAGTCTACTAACCTGTCAGCTATATTCAGTTTTTCCGATAGAATCAATATCCCTTGCAATTCTCTGGAAACCCTTGAAACCTACAGTCATAAAGAGTATCAAGTGAATACCAATCGAAGAGATCAATTCTTCGATATCAATTCTATTAACCTTTCTTTCATACTTCAAGTCAAATTTATTAATCGGCATAATTGGGATATTAAAAACAATCTTAGAAAGATAAAAAGATTGATTGAATAATATAAGAATGAAGAAATTTCGATTCCTCCGAAGATACCAAAACTAATACTTTAATCCCCTTCACAAACATCAAGATTGCTATTCTCAACTATATTCTTATCAATTCCAATCCTTTTAAATCTTCTTTATATAACTCAATAAACATTACTACTATCACTACCAAAGCCTAACAAGCAGGCGATCACATATATCAAGAAACTCTTACACACACCTAGCAAGCTCACTCAGCTGATCACCGACTCAGAGTTCTACACTTAGATCTATCCTAACTACTAAAAGACTTTTAGAAAGCAACAATCTTTTCAACAAAGCTTGCTGTTTATCCCTTATAAACTCATTACTCAACTAATCATTCGAATATATTATACCTTAAAAACCGCAAACCCAATATATAATACAAGAGCCCTGCTGTTTGACTAAACAAATAGCAACTTATTTTTGTTTCTTCTCCTCTATTATAGAAATCGAAGCCTATAATGAGCCTATCCACCCAAGAACCAAGCTCTGCCTCAACAACAACCCGGATTAAACATTCCCTTCTAAAAACAAAAGCGGATTACACCTGCAGAAAAACGAATAGCCCTTGGTATTGAAGTTAAATTGCTAAATTCGGTTGCAACGATTATGCCACTCAAATAGTTCCTTATCTTAGCACATCTAAATACCCTTAGGGAGGTCCAAAACAGATGTTAATTAATATAAATAAATAAATAAATAAAAAATCACTACCAAAGCCTTTAAGATATATACTCGTTGCCGCAACAATACAGTTTTGGGACCAGTATATATAAAATCGATAGTATTCTTAAAGATCACATAGAAAATATAGAATCTGCTGAAATCAAAGAACTCCGTTCTCGGATTCCCGCTATCTACCATAACTGAATTGATATCTTCTCCAAAACTATATCTAATAAGCTGCCTAAACATACTTTTTATGATTATTGTATTGAAATACCAAAAGATACAACCTTAAAAACAAGCCCAATCTATAATATATCAATTAAAAAACTCTTAGTTATTAAGGAATATATTATGAATAACTTAAAAAAAGGTTTCATAGAAGTCAATTCCTTTCTATTCATAGCATCAGTCCTATTCATGGCTAAGCCTAATAGAGAATTACGATTCTGTATAGATTATCAACATCTCAATATTATTATCAAAAAAAACGAATATCTTTTACTACTTATTAACAAGATATTAGTTTATATCTTTAAGCTAAGATCTTCACCAAATTCGATATCCATCAAGCTTTTTATCGAATTCGAATGTATCCTGATTCAGAAGATCTTATTATATTTCGTATACGGTATGGCATATACAAATATAAGGTCTTATCTTTCGGTTTAACCAATAATCCGGTCATTTATCAAAGATATATAAATAATATCTTGTTCAATCTTCTCGATATTATTTGTATCGCCTATTTAAATAATATCTTTATTTATTTAAAGAATAAAAAGAAGTATAAGTAACATATTATTCAAGTTCTAAATTACTTATAGAAAGTTGGTCTTCAAACTGATATATTTTATTTATTTATTTATTTATATTAATTAACATCTGTTTTGGATCTCCCTAAGAGTATTTAGACGTGCTAAGATAAGGAACTATTTGAACGGTATGATCGTCACAACCGAATTTAGCAATTTAATTTCAATGCCAGAGGCTATTCGCTCCTCTGTAAGTGCGATTTGCTTCTGTTTCCAGAAGGAAACGTCTGATCCGGGTTGTTGTTAAAGCAGAGCTTGGTTCCCGAATAGATAAACTCGTTATAGGCTTCGGTCCCTATAGTAGAAGAAAAAAAGCAAGAGTGGATTGCTATTTGTTTAATCGAGTAATAGGGCTCTTGTATTATATATTGGATTTACAATTTTTAGGATATAGTGTATTCAAGTGATCAGTTGAATGATGAGTTTATAAGGGATAGGCAGTAAGCTTTGTTGAAAAGATTATTGCTTTCTAAAAATCCTTTAGTAGTTAGAACAGATCTGAGTGTAGAATTCTGAGTCGATAATCAGCTGAGTGAGCTTGCTAGGTGTGTATAAGAGTTTCTTGATATATGTGATCGCCTGCTTGTTAAATTGCATTTCTACAGGGGCAAGGGGCCAGTCTGAACGCTTTAGGTTGTTTATAGTGCATTTAAAGAAATGATATGGTTCCTTAGCGCTGCCGCATGAGCAGTCCAGCTTGTTGTTTTGATGACCAAATCGCTGATGGTAAGCGGCGTAGTCGCTGTGGCCTGTTTTCATAGCTATCAATCGATGTAAGACTGCTCTTGGTAGAGTTAGTTCCTTTGACTCCTTTGTACTGTATCTAGGAGACCACTCCTTGTAGCCAGCGGAGAGAAAGGAGTTTCAAACTGATATAAATAAATATGAATTTGGAATTATTAGAATCAAATATCTAGATTTCATTATCAGTATTAATAGTGTAAAAGTCGATTCTGAAAAGGTTAAGATTATTAAGGAATGGAAGTTATTAATTAATATTCGAGAAGTATAGTTCTTTTTCGGATTCTGTAATTTCTATTATCAGTTTATTCAAAACTTTAATAGGATTGCCAAACCTCTCATCCAATTAACTAAAAAAAACATTAAGTTTTTATAAAATATTAGCTGCAATATTAACTTCAAGGAATTGAAAAGACACCTAATGAATACCCCTATTCTGAGACACTATTGTGCGGAAAAGCAAACTATAATCGAAACTAATGCTTTTAATGGAGTGGTTGATAAAGTTCTCTCCCAATTCTAAGAAGATAACTAATGGTACTTAATAGCCTTCTTCATTAAGACTATACTTTTAGCAAAAATGAATTATATTATTTTTGACAAAAAGATATTTATCATTATAAAAGTATTCAAGATATAATATACTAAATATATCACTTCACCTTATTATATCAAAGTCTACATCAATTATAAGATACTAGAATACTTTATAATAAAAAGAATCTTAAATCAGAGACAAACTGAATAAACTAAAACCCTATCGAATTTCTGATTTGAAATTGTATATCAATCAGGAGTTAGTAATGCTATTGTGGATACCTTAAATCGTAGAAAACAAAATACTGTAAATCAAAAATTTAAACATTCGGAATAACGTACTCAAACTCTCCTACCAGATATAATTCTCGATAAAAGGATTATCGACGAATTCAGTATAGAGGAAAAGGAGATAACAAAATTATTAGCTCTCAATACCAAGAACATGGATTTGATAAACAGAATTCTGATAGTCAACCAAAACCATTCTTCTCTATAGACAAAATGTAATTTAATAATACACTTGAAAAAAGAATACTCTATAAAAAACGGTCTCGTTTTATACAAAGACCGTTTTGTTGTTCCTGATGTAGACCATCTATATACCAGCCTTATAGAAAAAGCCTACACTCAAATCTCTTCAGCATACCCTAAAAAAACTAAGATCAAACTAATCTTACAGAAAAGATATTTCTGGAAAGGTATATCGAAATTCATTGACCAGTATATCGACAACTGCACTATTTGTTATAACTTCTATATTCTTAGAGATAAAATATCAGGATTCCTATAGCTATTGCCTATACCCTCAAGACTCTGAGCAAATGTATCTATGGATTTCAAAACATTTCCTGTTAATAATTTAATTATAACAATATCTTTATAATAGTAGATAGACTATCGAAACAATCCATTTCTATATTATACTATAAGATTATTAATGCTAGAGATATAGCAATAATATATCTAAACAATATCTATCGATAAAAGAGTATTCCAAAAACTATAATCTCTAATAAAGACCCTCAATTCATATCTCTCTTTTAAAAAGAATTCACCCAAATCTTAAATGTCAAGTTGAAACTTTCTACAATATACTATCCTCAAACGAATAACCAAATAAAGATTATAAACTAATATTTAAATCAATACTTATATCCTTATATCAATTACTATCAGGACAATTGGTCTAAGCTTTTATATATTATAGATTATACATAACTCATTTTTTTATACGAAAGCCTGGGAATATCCCCATTTAAGCTTCAAAACGGGTATAGATCTATCACCTTTTTTGATTGGGATAGGTCCCCTACTGCTTCTATTATTTAAAAGAAACTTTTTTAAGAGGAAGTACAGAACTTTGTTTTCAGGATATACAAAGTCTGGGAAATCGCTAAAGAAATTATTCTCAAATTTCAGAACAAGAAAAGAAGAGATACCGATAAGTACAGATAAGCTATCATTTCAAGATTAGTAATAAAGTTTTCATTATTATAAAAAACTTTGTTATTAAAAAACCTAACCGAAAGCTTGACTTGTAGATAGCTAATCCTTATACCATTTTTCCAAGAAGAATCATTCTTATCGTTTGACCTGTTAAATAGTATGAAAGTATATAAAGTCTTCTCTTCAAATAAACTTTGAAAAAACATCAGATAATCTTATATCTAATCAAAAAGTCAACCCGCCACCCCCAATCGTAATTACCACAGATACCAAATTCGAGATCCAAGATATATTAGCCTCAAAGATTATTTGAAAAAAGGTTTGTTATAAGGTAAGATAAATAAACTATAACAACAATCCCGTATAATACTACTATAGAAATATAATATATACACCCTACAAAATTAAAAGATTCTATATACAATACCCACATACCACAAATCCTCCTGAAAACTTACCAAAGTGGATAAAGAATTAGGAAAATGTATCGATGATTACAATAATCTATCAAATGGAAACCCTATGAATATAAATAAGAAACAATCTTACTTAACCAGTTTATCTCGAAAAGAGTAATTTGATGCATAGGCCTTTTTCCATCATTACGAGAATTTGTTTACTTTATATTTACTTTTTGTTGAATTTTCTATACTTTTATCTTGTTTTCCACTTTACTTTTGTAAATCAACTTCATCTAAATCAAATCAACTCTTCGATTCAACTCAAAAATAAAAATATTAGTAATGTTTTAAGCTTTGCAAAACGTTTTTAGCTCCTTAATACGCTTCCCAAACAACAAGCTCAAATAATATTATTACAATCCCCCTCACCCTTTAACTTATACCTAACATTAGATCACAAAAAGCAAAATCTACTAAACCAACAATTACAAACTGCAATACCTACTCTGCTGTTTACAGACTCATTTGTCTTCACTTTCGCCTCCGGCAACTCCATTTATTTTACTAACATTCTTATGTATATCGACTTACATTCAAACCTCCCAAAGCTTCAGCAAACCGAAATAATCGAATTCGGTAAAACACAAGCCGCAAAGCTTGATATCAATTTAAACAGCTTTATTACTAAACTATAGGCCTACAAATTGAAAAAGAAACTTTACAAATATCTGAATATAACAAAGAAAACTCACAAACCAAGCATACAGTTTTCACAATTATAATTATCCGTAGTAAGCATTTATAGAAAGATATTGAGCTCGTTACCAAACAACTAAATAATCTTATAAATGAGAAAAGCAAATGCTTAGGTCAGCTTATTTAAAGTAGTACTAAATAGAAGGACAATATAACCGAAACTATAATCTTCGCCCGATTTCTGAAAACCGCCCCAAACAATCTTATTGTTTATTGTATATTAAATACAGTAATCATCAAACGATTTAAAAAAATCGAAAATCACCAGCAAGGTAGCATTCGCTTCCCAGAACCCACCACTACCGATATCAAAAAAGCACAAGCCCTCTTGAAAAAAGTTTCTTATCATATCTCTCTTCGCCTCTCTTGTAAACTCTCCTTGCTACAAAAGTATGATATATATATGCTGTTTGAAGGTATTTGCGATGAATAGCAAGACGACGAACCATATCGAATAACCAATTCCTGGTTCGATAAAGAAGAAGAAAGGGAAGATAAGCAATACACCTTAAAAGTGATAAACAACATTCCGCACTACAATCAAACGACTTATGCAACTACAATAAACCCCCTGCGACAAGTGTATAACGCCCCAATCAATATCTCTAATGACGAGGAGAACAACAACAACAAGGAAAAGGAGAATAAACCGCTGACTACATCTTTAAAAAAGTGAAAGGCAATAAGAAAAATAAAGAAAATAATGATAATGAAAAAGGAGCCTAAATCTCCAGAAATAAAGAAGCAAAAGAAAGGATAAGAATAGATTTGAAGGCAAACCGTTTTTCAAAGGGGGGGTGATGTGACGATCTGGCTTCAGACCTAGATTAGTTATTCATTTGCTCTATCTGGTAGGTCAAATCTCGCTTCGCTTTTGGTCCCCTCTTGGTCCCCTCCTGGTCCCCTCCGAACCTATAAAAGCCTCTTACAGGTTCACTCTTTGTACAATAGTTTGTTATTCTCTAGTATCAATAATTGATTCATTTACTATCATGTCGTGAACCTGTTGTCGTCACAGAAAAGAGATATTCTAGAATATATTATTATTGAAAATCACTATACAATTCTTATTGTAGATCAAAATAGATATCGAATTAGCTATCAAATTTATCAATATTATCAAAATCGCTATAAGGGTATAGTATCTAGTAAGGACTTTTGAATAAGAAGTAATAAAGAAAGGAGTAATAATGAAAAAGGAGAAAGAAGAAGATAATAAAGAAAAAATAGTTAAGGAAATAAGAGAGAGGCTTAACCTTTTTATAATTTCTTGATTGTCAGAATTTTCTTATTATATATAATACATATAATAAGCGGGTACTGTTCTTTAGTATTTGTTTTTATTTTTTTAATAAAATCATAACCAATATTGTAAATCAAAAAGTTACCTGTTGGGCCTATCGGGCCTAGCTGTCCTATATAGTCTTAGACTGAAGGTTAACGTAAATTCAATCAATCAATCAATCAATCAATCAACAAGTCCAAGCTCATTTTCGATAACGCATGCTGCAATATGTCCGACTTTGTCATAGACATACATAGCAAAATGAATTCATATCGAAGCATTGTTGGAAAGGTACAGAACGGGGAAGGAGTGGTGGCGACATGTATATCGAGAATCGGGAATAAATACGGGGGGAGACGAACAAGTTTTATCGACTTCATCCTTTACCAGCTCATTTGGGTGGGACTTCAAGAGATAGATAACTATATAGGCACAGGTGCATCTGTTGCTTTTGGTTTCTTATTTGTCATATGTATAGTTTGGTGGGAAAAAAGGGGGAGAGATCTAGGA
This sequence comes from Botrytis sinoallii, assembly GCF_014898435.1. Classification (NCBI taxonomy): domain Eukaryota; kingdom Fungi; phylum Ascomycota; class Leotiomycetes; order Helotiales; family Sclerotiniaceae; genus Botrytis; species Botrytis sinoallii. The sequence goes on along the minus strand of NW_024066034.1, from coordinate 1,922,967 downwards.
GTGGCGAGGGGTTCAGCCGGTATTTCACCAGATGGAGCTAGCTTTATACGGAAAAATGCTATCTGCAAATAAAAGAGGAGAACAGTTTAACAGAGATTGGTTTGAGGCTATGGAAGATAATTGCTTCTGTCAAGTCATCGGTTCAATTTGAACCATCGACAGCTCATTGGATGAAGGGAAATAATGGAGAGAAACCAACTCGCCAAAGGGAGGTTGAGTCTGCTCATGGTTTCCTCGTTCTGGAGTATAGCCATTACTGACAGCATAATATGTTGGCTAATGCGTTGTATTGTGGGTGATTGTGTCAAAACAGCACTCTTTCCTTGATCTTTCCATGCTTGTATCACAAGTCGAGATTTTGGGGCCACCTGGCAAACTGAGGAAGATTGTAATTGGCTCACGCGAGCAATCGAAATTGTCATTGACGCTCAACCAAATCACGCTCCAAGAGCTCTGTCTTTACTTGCTCAGCTACTACAGAATGTACAAGACCATGGGAAATTGCAACAGCGAGAATGGAAGAACTTCACTAAACTCATAAAACAGAAGCATTGTCTCAGGATGATGGTGGCAAATGGGTCCTTCAAAGACGTGGACATGAAACGATGAAGATCTTCTTCTTCGAGGACATCGTCGAATTTGCTGTTGATTGGCGCCTTAGAACCGACTGTCCGCAGAAATGGAGCAAAAGACGATAAAAGATACTGGGCCAATAGGGTTAAGGAGACCTATCATGGAGTCCTTCAAGCTGATCTGGTGGCTTGTTGGAAAGCTATGGACGAATACATACAGGAGACAAAGGAGATCAAAGAATACTTTGAAACATTAAGGACTGCGAAACTACAAGAAGCTTGGAAGATGTTTTTGTTACCGGCGGCGTGCGTTCTCTGTGGCTTCTTCCGAGCTTCTTGTAGTAGTTTCGCAGTCCTTAATGTTTCAAAGTATTCTTTGATCTCCTTTGTCTCCTGTATACGTCATCCCCTCCTGTCTACTCCTTCAACCTCCCGAGAATTCAAGAAGTTGTCTCCTCACTGGCATAATAACTCTATAGCCAATCGAACAAGATCTCTCGAGTCAGGTAGTTCATGGAGTATACACAAAATCGAAACATGTCACATCTTACGGAAGAAACCTCAATTAAGATTTCCAACTCCAAAAGTACTTTGAAACAGCCAATACATGGATCACTACATGGATAAATGAATCCAAAGAAATAAAACTTGCCCTCAAACTTTTGCAAGAGAAAAAATGGACTGCTTTTTACGAGCAAATTTGCACATTCGGAACCCGATCCAACACCCTATCGACTCTTCCTTCCTCATACTCTCAATGATGTTCGTACTATTTGGCGTGAGTACACTGCCAATGGCATCAATCTACAGGTTGGCAGACCAATATTGGTCAGTGAACATTTTGAGGGTTTGTTTCTGTGCTTTACAAGTATGTGGATCTCGGATTGGATATGGTTGGGTTGCATTGCAAAATGAAATCTGGGGGGAAAGATCATTATGAAGAGCAAGGCGATTGCCCGGAAGGGTCAAGAAAGGCTCGGATTGGTAATGAGGGGAACGATGGGGAAATCATATCGGAGTGACGTTGAAGGGATATAAAGAGAGTCCAATACTCTATCAAATCAAAAAAACAAGAAAATTTAAAACCTATTTGCGTCTTCTGTGATTCCGTGAAACTTCGTTATGATGTAGTTTTCAAACCACTTGTAAGAATCAACTCAATTTGCTTGGGAATATATTTGTAATACTACACGTTAGCTAGATTATTTCCTTCTTTCGTATTTCCTTTCTTCTTCAGAGCTCTTTCCTTTTACCTTATTATCTTCATCATTCCATCTCATCTCTCATCCCTATCTTTATCATCTCCACCATTTTACTCTATTTATATCTCTCCGAGCTAGAAAATATACAAACTTCTCAATCCACACCCAACTTCAATTTATTTCATTACATCTCACACCCATAAGATATTCCTCCTTTCCCTTTTCAAACAATGACAACCATAATCATCATTACAATTATCACCACTATTCGAACCAGCCATACTTATCTAATCTTAATAAACCCTTTCACTACACCCATCTCACCATTCCGAAATATATCATCTGATCTCCATCTCCATCTCCATCTTTATCCTCTCCTTTCCCTCTCTCCCTTCTTCACCCCAACATCCAACATCCATCATTATCTTAACCCCCTCATCCCCTCATCCTCCATCCTCCATCCTCCAACTTCCAACTCCAAACATCCCATTCACTACCACCTTCCCTTCCCCCCCTTTCCTCTTCTCCCTCCCCCCTTCCTATCCCAAAACCATCCCCTCCAAGAAAAATCAAATACCCCTTTCAAAAACACACTCCCTCCAACCTTCCAACCATTCAAATCACACTCCCCACTCTCCTCCACCCCTTCCTTTTCCCCATCCATCATCATCATCATCACCCCCAGTCTACCCAATCTACCCACCCACCTACCCCTCCCTCCACCTCACCACCCCCTCTCTCCACCTCACCACCCCCTCTCAAAACCCAACATCCAACATCTTCCCAAACACATAATCTACCAACCCTTCTTTCATATTCCATATTCCACCCAATCTAAAAGTTTCCAGACAATACCTATCAATCAATCTATTCATCCATCCATCCATCATAAATCTTCCATTCTAATCAATTCCTCAGACCTCAGACCTCAGAACCAGAACCAGAACCAGAATTAGACTTCACATACCTACCTACCTACCTACCTACCCACCTAAACCAATCCCCAACCTTAATACCCAACCTCAATACCCCCCACAGAAACAACAAAACCAACATAGCACCCACCTCCTCCTATTCCTATCCACCCTATCATAATCCATATACATCGCTTACGGAGTAAAGTTCCAAAAGCTCGGACTACAAAACATATCCACTACATTACCGAGACACTAGCGCAAGCACCAATACAAGCGCAAGCGCGCTCACACAATCCCTGTCCCAACTCCAATCACAGCCCGGTACTTGGGCCGGGTATCGTATCACGTGCCGGAAATCCTCGGATAGAATATGAGATGAGAGGGGGTTTGTTAGAGATTCTAGGTATATACTAGGTACCTAGGTATAGGTACCTATAGAGTGTATTCTACCGAGCTATTTATCTATCTACCTACCTATCTATCTATCTACCTACCTTCTACCTTCCACCCTCTTTATCTCCTTTCTCCTTCCTTCTTTCCTTTTCTTCCTTCTTCCCTCTTATTCTATCAACATACCCTCTTCAAAATTACTCTTTTTTATTATCTTTATACTATCCATCTTTCCATCTCCCCCATCTCTACCCGCCACATCTCTACCCTCCCCATCTCCCCATCTCTGCCCTCTATCCTTCTTTTATTTCATCCCTCCCCCATCTTCTCCCTCTCCCTCTCCCTCCCTCCCTTATCTCTCATTCCCACCCCTTTCAACACTATATACCCTATCTTCATCAATCCCTCATCCCAATCCCTCACTCCCAACCCCCCATTCCAGAATAATTCAATCTTCAATCTTCATACTTCTCCAATTTTACATCCTCACATCATTTTACCTCATAACACCTTCTCTACCCGCTTTTTTCCTATCCTTTCCAAATATCATTCCAATTGTTCATCTATATCATCCTATTATATGTTCTCAAAACGACCAAACGTCACCTATTTTACCTAGGTACTCATACCCAAACATTACCCCATTTAAACTCACCCACTCAACTATCATCCCAAATCTCAAATTCCCAGACTCCCAATACCAACCAATCAAACAATTAAACTCCCCTTACCTTACACATTCATTCTCAAACGACAAAACAATAAAATCTTCATAATCTTCATAATGAACAACATTGTATTGATATCGTATTTGCATGCTTGCAACGCTAAAACTACTTTTCACAACTATTTCTTCTATTTTCAACCCCACATGTCCTTCAGACAAATTTAAGTCTTAACATCTGGCTCGGTTCTACCGATATACTCCTTAAACTTCAACAACTCCACAGCGAAGTCTACATTATCCTTCAAGAATACTTGAGCATCTTGACCATAGGTACTCTTATCATCTGTATGTTTCTCAATGTACAATCTGATAGTAGCACCCGAAGAACCGGTACCACTGAGACGAACAACGATTCGGGATCCATCAGAGAATTTAACGTAAAGACCTTGGTTGGGAGAAACGCTGCCATCGAGATCAGTGTAGGAGAAGTCACCAGCGTCAGAAACTGTACGGTCTGTGAGGTAATATGTGAGCTACTTTGTCATGACATCAAAAAACTGACAGAAAAAACTTACCACCAATCTTACTACCAATGAATGAAGAATCCTCAATCTTGGCATTCAAATCCTTAACAACCTTTGCAGCACCCTCACTGCTAACATCCTCATAATCGTATCTAGTGAAGAAGGTACGTCCATAGATAGTCCAGAAATCATGTTGAATCTTGGCAATACTTGGAGTAACGCTTGGATCCTTCTCACCAATAGCGGCGATAATGTTCAACCAAGCAACGACAGCCCAAAGACCATCCTTCTCACGGATATGGTTTGATCCAGTACCGAAAGATTCCTCACCACAGATGGAAAGTTTATCGGCATCGAACAAAGCACAGAAAAATTTCCATCCGGTAGGAACCTCATAGCAGTTAAGACCTTGTGCTTTAGCAACAAGATCAACAGCTCCAGATGTTGGCATACTGCGGGCAAGACCATAGACACCTTGTTTCTTGAAGTATGGGATAGATTGTGCATAGTGAGCAATGATTGCAAGACTGTCACCAGGGGAGACGAATGCATTAGCACCGTAAATCATGTTACGATCTCCATCTCCATCACTTGCAGCACCAAAGTGGATCTTTCCCTTGTCAACAGCCTCAACAAGTGAGTGAGCGTAGGTCAAGTTAGGATCTGGGTGGCCTCCATTGAAATCTGGTGAAGGAATACAGTTTTGTGTGCTGGAGCTTGGAAGACCTAATTCAGTCTCAAAGATAGCCTTTCCATAAGGACCAGTGACACCAGAGAGGGCATCGAAGAGAACCTTGAAATCGGTGTGCGTTTCGAAGAATTTCTTAATGAGAGGGAAATCAAAGATGTCCTTCAACATCTCAACATAATCGGCACACGAATCGATAATCTCAACCTCCAATGAACCATATGTTTTTGTACCAATTGTAGCAATGTCGACCTCTGGGATATCGGCAATCTTGTATTCGGTAAGAGTTTTCGAAGCTTCAAAGATCTTGTTTGTAACTGATTCTGGAGCCGGTCCACCATTTGCGAGGTTGTATTTGATACCGAAATCATTCTTTGGACCTAATCACCAATCAAAATATTAGCCATGATCTCTCTTTTCACTTTACATCATCACTCGGATCCATTCGACCTCACGATCCCAACCCCCAAAATGAAGAAAAAGACTAAAACATACCTCCAGCATTGTGACTAGCAGTCAACAAGATACCACCAGTCGCCTTTCGCTTTCTGATAACATGCGATGCAGCGGGGGTACTCAAGATACCATTTTGACCAATCAACAACTTCTTCACACCGTATGCGGCACCGATCTTTGCAATCAATTGCACAACCTCCGGGTTCCAGTATCGTCCATCACCACCAATCACGAGGAAACTGTCCTTGACACCTTCGGGGATGGAGAGGAGGATAGAGGTAACGAAGGACTCGCTGTAGTGTTCTTGTTGAAAAACAACGACCTTTTTACGGAGACCAGAACTGTGTAATCGAGATATTAGCAAACTGGACTGGATTGAAATCAAGTAAAATGAACTTTGATATTCGGTTTTTGTATAATCTTCAGTGGTAACCAATATTCCCGTCCATCTCGACCAAGTGGAACATTCAATCCGACAGAAGAGAGAAGAGGAGAGGTGGGGTGGGGTTCAAGCTCCCCCAAACAAGTAACTTACGTTCCTGGCTTCTGATCGGTAAAAGGTTTCAAAGAAACAGTCTTGACACTCATGATTTCTGATGCGATGTAATTCGACGTAAAGGATGAGGTTGAGAAAGAAGAGTACAGGTATGTTATGAGAATTAAAAAGGGGGCAAGGAGTTTTTGATGCCAACAAGACAAGCTCAACCAGCGGTGTTGATATTAGCTCCTGGGTGGAGAAGTTCGTTTGGTGGGGCATTCGTTGAGAGGAACTTGCCTTGCACAATGTGTACGATACTGGGTATGGATGTCCTGGGTAGGGATGCATACCTGGTATGAATGGATTTGATGACTCCACTCTTCGTGATGGGATGAGGGGTGAAGATCTCAGATGATGGATGGATGGATTACCTCATCCATACTCTTAATAGCTGGCTATAGGAACTACGTATTTTTTGATATTGCCATATATACATATTTGATATTAGGCTATTCTATCTAATTCCTGACGTCGTCAAAATCCGGATTTATCATGATTTTATAATTCTTTAATACGAGAAGCTACGATAGAAAGGTGAGGGAATGATTTATCAGATATTATGTAACCTTAATTACTAATAAATATATTTTGGTGCACCTAGTAGTTATAAATCCCATCCAGTGTCCACCATAAATATCAAAAGGGTCGTAGCAAGTATCTAATATGCTTATCCAGATTTGAAATAGCTTTCAGCCTCATCTCATAAACTATCAGACGGCCCTTTAAGCTTAGGTAGTCGAACTTAATCTCCTTCCGGTTTAGATTATATAAGATTGAAAATGTACTATTACACCATACAGATTCGAATATTCTCATCCAAATCCAACAACCATATAATCTCGACGTCTCTCAAGCGTCCATGACAAATCCATATATGTATGCCACTGTCCCCATCGAAGATTATCGGGTGGTTTTCTACATAAGGTTGCCGTTGCAGGTGGTATGTAACCAGTTCCTTTCAATGCGCATGGATAATTCCTAGCGTGACGCCATCATGCGATAAGACGGGAGCACCATGAAGAAAAATTTGGTAGTATTGTCTGTCTACTTAAGTACACTCGTATTATTGATGTTGGCGATCAATTAACCAGCTTCAACAATTTTCCTGCCATCCTCATAACGTAGCAATGCAGCCCTCCATTCTCTTCATTGGAAGTATCAATCTGCACAAACATACTCACAACAAAGTATCAACATGATCATCCCACTCATCAATGCCACGAAAGCATCTGTTCATGTTCATGCCTAACGAAATCAGAAATTCCGCATATGAAAACTAATTCTACCAAGCCCTCACTTCGAAACCGGTACTTGTTGAAAAACTCTCTCCTTCCAATATCTTGCCTCCTCAATACTCTCCAGAATATCTTCTCTCCCTCGATGTTTTCCCTGTTTCTTTGGTTGATCCACCAAGACTCTTAAATCGCACCAACGCTTGGCAGCTTCTTTGATACTACTCACGTCCAAGATTCGATAATGTAGATGCTTGATGATTTGTTTGTAAGGTCCTTTGCTCAAGAATGCTTTATCGGCATGAACACTATTTCCAGCGAGTAATGCGCGACGGGGTTCGGGAACCCATGATTTGATGTATTTGAGGAGAGACTCGGCAGCTTCGGTGGGAGTGGTGGTGGAGGAGAGAACTTCAGAGGTCAAGCCAGTGGAGGCGTGGGTTGTGGTACACCATTCATCCTATAGGTTTAGAGATTGTAAGTATGGATTTGAGACCTTTGATGAATGAATATGAAAATATTTAGAAAGGAGAAGAGAGGTACAAACCATTTTATCCATCGTCTCTTGCTCCTGATGAATCACAGCATTCCACCCCTTCTCGTCCATCACCTCCAAATTTCCATTCGTAATTACACACGAGATTTCAATAATGACATCGTTTTCAACATCCAGTCCTGTCATCTATAATATGTCATTGTTAGCTTGCAAGCCTGTGGATATTATATCCCTCAAATTCTAATCCAACGCGTACATTGGAGTCGATATCTAATCTGATAAACAGATAAACAATAGAGGGGTAATAGTAAAGAAATAACATACCTCACAATCAATCCAAACCAATGGATGACTGGTGCTTACTTCCTCCATCTTATGAATAGGTACTCACTTGTATTCCTTATCAGAATCCGAATCCGAATCCAAACTCAATGATCAAGAATCACAAAGATACAGAGTACTCGAAGTGAATGTAGACAATGATATCAATCCAATCGTATAAAAATCAAAAGATAGGTATAACCTATTAATCACCTCACAAAATAAATCCAAAATTCTCACATCGTACCTGCTCTAATCTCATCCCATGGTGAAAATCCTTATAGGTAACCCCGCTATAAACCGCCTAATTGTATTGATAGGACGAATAAATATATTATTGATTGTTTAAGTATTACATACAGCAGTAGCACATCCATACCCTCCAGGTCCTCAATTCTAGATGTGCAACACAATTTTTCGAGGTCATGTGAGCTTACTCATCTAAGCGTGTCGGAGTGTTAGAGTTTGAGCCGAAGTCTATCCGAGATTTCACAATATTTCTGATGTGATATTTTGCTCAATTCGATTTGCTAGGTGGGAGATTCATCACTTTGTGTTTAAAAGTTCAACCCGGCTGGCGAGTGATACGCAGATGTGTTTTTTGGTATCAAATACTAGGTAGATAAGTTGACACTAACTAGGTACCTAGGTAATCAGATACTCGACATTCGAATAAGCTCATGTAAATCACACGAGAAACCTCATCTACCTAGGTACTCAATCTAATTCGCTTGAAGCACCTTTGAACTAGATAGATATCTGATATCACCCCGAGTTGATCTGGAACGAGAAGCTTAGGCATACCTAGAGACAATGAGTCCCGTGAATCATGATCCAAACCAATGCTGCTAGCTCCTACAATTCAATATCACATCTCAAAGCTCTTCATCTCATCTCTTGTTTCCTGTTTCTCAACTCTCCTTGCAAAATAGAATAATATCACTCCCTCTTATAGTCTTATCAGGTGTATGCGAATCACCATACAGTATTGACAGTATTCTTCGAGCGAGAATATTACGACGGTTGAGGACGTTACCCTACGCTATGGATAAAGTGTCGAATCACATGTCTTCGGAGCACGGACCATTAAGGGGAGTACATATCGCCGTCTTCTCTACGCATTCAGCTAGATTTACCTTTATCAATGCATTTACCTTTATCAATGCATTTACCACCGATCACAGTCATCTACATATCGTGCATCTATCTTATTTCGAGCATTCAAGATGTCAACCGACTCGGGATCATCTAACGCACCCCAGTTCCCGACGTTCTCCATCACCAAAAATCTTCGAATGCCACCCGAGGACAAAGCACTGTATGAGCGTGTTGCCTTGTTGACAGACCCCACATCAATCACTCGCGCAGAGAAGAATCAGTTAGATGGGCTTCCACCGCCAGATGAAGAAGACAGACTTTGTGTGGAAAAGGTTGGCTTAACTATGGCGGAGTTGAAGGATAAAGTGGCAGTCAGCCACGTTACCCTTACTCAGGAAGAGGCCGATATCATCTTATTTGGCGTTACGTTGGAGCCAGGTAATCTAGCCAGTGGGAAAAGATATCTCTTGTCGTCTATGGACCTTATGGATGAAGAACGTCAGCTTGTCGAAAAAGTACAAATCTCCTTGGGTAATCCTTATGACAATGCGATTAACCGCCTTGCCAGCAAACGATGGGATGAACTAAGACAGCTCAATCAGCCAGTTAGGGAACGAAGGCGTGAGCAGAAAGCACAGGAAATGCGTGCCGCCTTCGCCGCGCAAAGAGAAGCTGGTCGGCCGAAATGGGTACAGGAAATGCTTGCCGCAAAGCTAGCTCATTGGGGGTTTGTTATATTTCGGACAGATTATCATGAAGGGATAGATAAAAAATGGCATGTCTTCAAAGGCATTTATAGAATGACCGCAGCTACTGTCCTACGTGACTGTTGGAGTAAAGCAAACACCCTAGTCACGACACAGAAATCTCTTCTTGTTTCTGATTCAGAACTAGATGGCGCGAGCCTAGATACCCTACGACAACGATTCAAGAGAATGAGGGTAAATGGAAAAATACCTAGCGGGAGAGCAACGGATTGCTTTTTAGTGGTAGATGAAGCGGCTCTTGACCACGATGTGATATCCACGAAGACTCTTTACAAACCTAAAAGTCCTGGGGAAGCGGATCCCTGGGATACTACACTGTCTTTACGAGCTGTTGATCCAGATTACAAAGACACAGATGCACTCGATTTCGAAGGCTATATCAGGATTCCTCTTCCTAAGGTCTTCGACTGGTTGTACTACTGCTTCATGTCCAAAAGCGAGGATTGGAAATTGCGATATGTGAACACCAAGGGAGGTCCCGCAGAGGTGATGGTTTGTACTCCTTCCACATCTCACACTTTTTACATTTTTAGAAAGCATTCTACTGTTGTGGTATGAAATGTGCTAATAGCGATATCTAGGACCCTGACGCGCCATATCCAGCCTATCGCTCAGGTATGAAATCGCCTTTACCATGAATGATTGTTTTAATCGAATGATATATTTCCATATTTGCAGTCTAAAACTGTGAAGACACAATATAAGAAATGAGTTTCTGCTCATGTTTTTCTTATTTGTCATCATGCAAGATTATTCGAGTCCCCGTAACGACTTGGCCATGAAGGTCTGCGTGGCCGCGAGTCATTCTTGAGATTACATCAGAAGATAACCAAGTTATAATTCTAGTAAAAATTTGGATTTATTTCGATTAAATGACCATTGCAAAGTGTAAAGAGCCGTTGTTGGTATGATGTACGAGCTGGTGCAATGTTCAACATATTAGGGCAAAGATTTTTTTTTATCTCGGCGGATATAACCGCATGAATTATTTTCGGAAAGATGGCCATTACAACTCCCTTCACCACAATCTATACTCATCGCGAGGTGATATTCCAATACACCCGGCTCAAAGGTCACGTACAAGTTTTCAAGAACCACACTCACCGAAGGCCGTTTGGCAACCCGATCCAACGTCGCAATATGTATTACTGCTACCGCAGAATCCATATTGACTACAGCAATTTCCAAAGGTCGACCCAGCACATGTCCAATTATTATAATCGCTACCACATCCGCCATTAGAAGATACAATTTGGGTTGGTGCAGCGGCTGCTGTAGTAGTAGTAATCGTAGAACTGGTGGAGCAAATACCAAACGCTGGCTGGCATCCTACACCGCAAAAGTCGGAAGTGTTACCGCAATATCCACTTTCACTGCAGCAGTTTGGAGACTCGCAGGTATATCCTATAATGGCAGAGATTAGCAACAGCTTCCAGTAACGATCATGGGTGTGTGAAGCATCTCCTAGAATATTCTAGAGAAGGAAAAAACTTTTACGTAGTTCACTTACCACTATCACCACCGCATGAGCCGTCAGGTGAGAGAGTGACGGTTGGCAATGCAGTAGTAGTCGTAGCCGTATCGGTCACAGATGAAAATGTCGCAGACGCTACTGTGCAACTACCAAATCGCGACTGATACCCCACGCCACAGAAGTCGCTCGTCGAACCACAGTTTCCATATTCCGAGCAGCAATCTCCAAATGCACTACCTTCACATGTATAGTTTGTATTATCGGCACCGCACAGACCATTGGGTGAGATGCTGGAGGTACCATCTGACCCTGTAGTGGTTCCTGCGACGCAGTAACGATAGCCGGGAAGAAATACGCATGAAGTTATGTTGCTTGCATCATACGTGAGGGACGGATTCCATGCGACGACATCTGATATTGTAACTAGCCACAGAATGAAGAATTGTCAGTAAAATGGACTTTTCTATCCAGCGAGAAGAATCAATAATATGGAGAAATGTGTTAGAGAATTCTACAGAAAAAGGATAAAAAACTCACTATCATAAAAATGGGCAATGGCCCCACATGAGTTGATATTGGACTTGCTCTGATAGTACTCTGCGTATTGCGAACAGGATCCTGAAGTGCCGGGGGCAAGTGGAAGGTCGGCAAGGGATGTATGATTAGTCAACAAAGCAGTCGTAGTCACCGTGCCCACTGCTGGCCAAGTAAATGGCGTAGTGGTAGGGTATGTGGTGACGAAGCAGCTGGCGGGGGCATCGAGTTGTGAACATGGATTCTTCGTTGTTGATGTACCCCTGTGATTAGAGTATGTGATCAGCGAATAGAAAGCAGAATAATTCGCTTCCAAAGCAAGCAGCTGGAAGAATTCAACAGAGCCTGGACATTTGACTGGTAGAGTGCTTACCCGTATTCAAGATACGTCGCGATATTTCCTACTGCCTCGACACAGTAGTAGGTGTCAGTCCAGAGATTTCCACATGTACTATTTACCATGGGATTCAGGAAGTAGAAGTCGGTCAGGGAAATGCCCTTGGCAATGGATATACTCGCGCAGTCGTCTCCATCTAGCACTAGATAATATTCTCCGCCTAAAAAAGAATGATTGTCAGTCGCTTTACTCGAATCTTTCACAAGGCGGAATATGAAGCTTACATTCTGTCGTTGTGTTTGGTGCTAGGTTTGTCGGAACCGATCTATACATTTTCAAGAAAGTCAGTGGTAGTTATACTCATAGTCAGAATACTTTTGGGGGTAGCTAGGCTTACGCTATGGGCGTTGTGACGCTTGCACTTCCTGTCGAAGCAGCAGTTGATACTCCAGGGTAACTATGCACGGATGAAAGTCATTATATTAAAACATGACATCAAGCGAAACTGCACTGAATAGGAAATCATTCTCTTGCCTGACGCAAATATGGTAGCCTTCTAATTGATTCAGATTTGAACATCCTTTGTTGATGTTGGGATTCCAAGAAATTAGCTGTGTGCTGGAGAACGTCACATTGTGGTTTTGGACAATTTCGTAGCAAGTGTCGTTTGCTGCCACTGTGTAAAGCTCGCAGCTTTGTGGGATGCATAAACTTGTCCCTGGATCTGGAATCTCTGAGCAGTATCCTGGAAGATTGTTCGCTTGCATCAGATAGAATGTCGCCACCTGCTGGGACTCGCTGATGGAACTACAAGTGTCATCTTCTTGAATCGTGTACATTGATACACATGCATATGCGGCTGTAGTGGTCGAAGGATTTGCAGTCGATGAGACAGTAGCTGTGACATCTAGAGAATATGGACTTGGGGATGCGACTGGATATTTCGTCACTCCGCAGCTGTCGAGTGGTTAGTGAGTGAGACTTTTTTTTTTTGTGTGTATTCGTGATTGCATATCTGAACTAACTTACGAAGACGTTAGTGATGAATACATGCGAGCGGAGTCATCATCCCATCCAAGTGGTGAATCTAGCTGGCTCTGCTGAATAAGAAAATTGCAATCGGAGCAGACCTCAGTGGAGGTCGTGCTTTCAGTATCATTATTCCATGCAAAAAAGTCCGGATAGCAGTATCCATTTGTGGTTCTATGGGCAAGGAGATCAGTCAAAAACTAACAGAAACACGGGCATACCCACGGATCCTGTATACATGTGTAATTGTATGTGAATAAGAGAATATCAGTAGTGAGAGTTGGAGGATATGTCTCTCCTGCGGTGACCACTAAATCGGAACTGCTGCATTCCAACAGTTGCTGAGCTCGCAAAGTTTCAAGAGCTCCCAGACAGGCGTCAGTGCAAATGCTAGAAAGGTCGTCCACTGTGGGAAATAGCTTTCCCAGTGCGACTTCATACAGCGTTATGTTACATGCGATGTCCTCACTAAAAGTAGCACTATGTTGTGAAAATTATTTAGCATTGTCTTCCACAAGTTTTCGATATGAGCAACGTACTTGCAAGCTGTAGAGAAATTTCCCGGAGCCTCAATCTGAGGGGCCCCAAGAAGAATTTGAGATTCAACCAATGGTTGCAACAGCAAACCGAAGATCTAGTTTGAACGTCAGATACAGGATTTCAGTGGCGACAGAGGTGCGTGATCATGGGAATATTGAATACACTGACCAAAGAACATTGAAGGCGAGACATGTCGAAAAATTATCTTAACATGCAATGGCCAAAAGATGTGCATCTGTCGATGACTTAGACTTTTAAGACCCCTAGGAAAGTGGATCCCACACTTGAAACCTGGACGCTTCGGGTTGTCGGGAAAAAATGAGATCCGGAGAACACGATCACAATTGGCTTAGTGCTCGCTTATAGTAGTCTGTGCCGCATCTGGACATCAGGGGTTGTGGCAATCACCAACTGCAACATCAAAATAAATTGGGTACAGTAAGTGCCAACTGCTATCAGCCGAAACGTATTTTCACACCAAAACTCACTATTTATAATCCTAGATCTTCTTCTTATTATGAATATAATATAACTTTTTTTTGTATTTATTGATTTATTTTTAATTAAAATTTAATAAAAATAAGATTAATTATTTTTTTGATTTTTTTTGATTATGTTATATGGATTGAAAGTTGGTATATTTTCAAAATGATTAGATTTACTAGTAAAATAAGCGAAAATCAAGCAACTTTTTTAATAATTTAATTCAATACTATAAATTTCCATAATATAAATTTCTGAAAATATTAAAATATCAAAAATATTAATCATTACTATAAAAAACTCTATAGAAATAAATTTTGAAATAATTCGATTTATAATTCATAAAGATTTTTGATTTTAAAAATATAGCAAAATGTCGATTTTTGGTGTGAAAATGAATTTCGGCTGATAGCAGTTGACTAGTACTGTAAGTTAGCCGCCGATTTTCCGACAAATGAGATAGTTATACCTCTCGGGAAAATATATATGCTCCACAATTCCACCTTGTTGATAATTTTACTGTGAAGGAACCTGCATTTGGGATTTTCCTCTTTCAACTTAAAAACATCAATCTATCTGGGGTACCTGTAATCTCGGCCGATAACATCTACATCACATGTATGTAGCAATTTAAGAGCAAATTTCTCTTCGCAAAATGATACGATTGTAGGACAGCACGATAGGTGACTTTACTGGTAATGTAGTAACTCATCTCCGAGTCTCACAGTATACATGGGGCTCTTTCCACTTCCGAGGGCTAGATCCATATATTGCATCGGATCGGCAGTTGAATCTCAATATCTTGACTATGGGAGATTGCAGCCAGAAGATAAATTGAGTTTGAAGTCCATGTACCAAGTGATCAACATGCTGCTTTTCTATATCTATTCCATTTTGGTGTGACATTCGGAAGGCTCCTCTCTTACTTCATCAGTGGTTTTCATTCATTACTCTACCTTCTTTCTCACTATGGCAGAGCAGTTGCGGCTGCTACGCTCAAAAAAACGCTCTTTTAGCTCTTTTCTTTTTAGTTATCACCATCACTCTTTCCGGGCCGTACATAGGACATGGTTTTCAGGTTTTAAGGACCAAGGAGTCATTACCCACGCAAGCCGAATTGTCTTCAACATTTCGTAACACGGGATTCAAGCGTGACGATGATGAATACGTTTGTTCTGCAGTAAGTTTTGACAAGCTACGATGGTTGGCAATTGTCCGCTAACTCATGTGATAGGACAAGCCATGTGCAAATGGTGCATGCTGGTGATTTCCCCCATTTTCTCCCAATAGATTACATTGTGAGAAGTGTATTAATTTCTCTTAGTGGTTCCTACGAGGGAACAACAGTAGGAGTATGCGGATATGGTATTGATTCAGTCTCCCATTATAAGCTATTACTAAATTGATGCAGGCTCTACCTATTGCGGAGATGATTGTACATCTAATTGCAATGCCACAGCACCATGTGAGAAATGTCACTGATGCTACCTTGATCAATCTAACATCTTGCAGGCGGAAAAGATGCACTTTTTGGAAACACTCTTTGTCCTTTTGAATGTTTGTTGTTCGCAATATGGCTTTTGCGGCACTGGAGAGCTCTTTTGTTCCGACGGTTGCCAAACAATTGCGTGTTAGATCCTGTTCCTCCTTCTAGTGGAAACAAGAAGGGGGTTCTAAACAGAGTGATTGGATACTATGAAGGATGGTAAGACAATCTTTTCGGACGAGGCACTTCTCGTTTTTAACGAGATGATAGGTCAAACTCACGCAGTTGCTATGCCTTCCCTCCTAGTGCTATTCCGACTTCGGGTCTCACGCATGTGAACTTTACCTTCGCCTACATTGATCCCGACACATTTCAAATTACTACCATGGAGTCTGATATGCCAACTTCTCTGTTCGTTGGAACTGCAGATATCAAGTCACTCACTTCTGGCCTGCCAGATGTTGAAATCTTCATCTCCATTGGTGGCTGGTCATTCTCAGACGACTTAACTACGACACAGCCCATTATTTTCCAATATTGCATCGAGCGCACCGAACCGAAAGAAG
The DNA here is from genome assembly GCF_014898435.1 of Botrytis sinoallii. Lineage (NCBI taxonomy): Eukaryota > Fungi > Ascomycota > Leotiomycetes > Helotiales > Sclerotiniaceae > Botrytis > Botrytis sinoallii. The sequence continues at coordinate 1,906,650 of NW_024066034.1, read as the reverse complement.
TTTGCCAGTAATCTTGTTAACTTTTTGAAAGAATATGGCTTGACGGAGGTAAGTGATTCATTTCGGCTTGAATTTTACACCCTGAAAAATCACGCTCATTATGAAACGGCGCTTCCATGGTGATGATCTCGGCATTATCAAAAGCTTTTTGGAAATTTGTCAGATTTTGAAATACCAGGACTGACTCACATTACTCCAGTCGACTTCGATTGGGAATACCCCGGTGCTCCCGACAGAGGCGGCAAAAGTAGAGGATACGGAAAATTATGTTCTTCTATTGGAAGCTGTGCGTGAAGCTTTTGATAATTCTGATGGCTCATACGGAATCAGCTTCACGGCACAAGCTCATACTGGTATCTACAATGGTTTGATCTACCAGGAATGATATTATATGCCGATTGGATCAACTTAATGAGTAAGACTTTCTTTCGATGGTATCTTAAAATCTTACAGATTATGACTGACGCAGAATCAGCATATGACTTGCATGGAACTTGGGATTCGACCGATCCTATCGGAAGTATAGTACAAGCCCACACAAACCTCACCGAAATCAAAGAATCAGTCGAGCTTCTTTGGCGAGTTAGTATTCCTCCAGAGAAGGTTGTCCTAGGTCTCGGTTTCTATGGACGTTCATTCCAACTGTCGGACACGTCTTGTGGATCTCCAGGATGTGCATTCTCCGGTGCTGCTGAAGCAGGAACATGCACTAAGAGTGCAGGAACGCTTGCATACTTTGAGATCATGGATATTATAGATAAACAGACCCCCGAGGTTACTTGGGATAAGACCGATGCTGTAAAGTATTTCCAGTATGGTGCCACAAAGAACCAGTGGGTCAGCTATGATGACAGCGATACATTTGCGCAGAAGGTAGAATGGGCCAATAGCGTTGGGTAAGTTTATCTGTTGCCCATCAATCCTTCGCTTGATTGGTATCTAACATTATAATAGACTGGGTGGAGTGATGATCTGGTCTGTTGATCAAGATGATGCTGATTTTGATGCCCTTAAAGGTCTAATCGGCGAAGATATCCTTAAATTATCTAAGCTCGAGACTGCATCTACTTCGGTTGCCGGCAGTTGGGCCAGCCAGAATGGCCAAGATTGTCAGAAAACTGACTGCCCTCAGTGACTCTGAAGTGGGATCCTGGGGAAGTGACTTCGCAATTGCACCCAATGGTGGTGCTTTTACTGATACTTGTGGGAAAAATAAGAAGAAATACATCATCTGCCCTATTGATGCTATGCCTAGTACTTGTCAATGGAGGGGTGGTGAGACAGGTCGTGCATGTCATGGTCAATGCCACACAAACGAAGTCACCCTCTTTCACTCCAAACATGCTACTGTTAATTGTTTATCACCTGGTCAGCAATCTTTCTGTTGCAAATCCAACACTTGGAGCGAGTTGGTTGGCTCTTGTGACTGGGTCTGCGGACGACACCTGTGCTGAGGGAAAAAACATGGGTCGCATGAGAAACACATATGATTATGGGCACGATATTGATTACAGTGGATATCGCACTATCCAACAAGCTTATTGCTGTGATTCTGGCTTTGACGATTGCCATTGGATTGGCAAAGGGAATTGCGATGACAACGAATGTGCCGAGTAAGTTATTTCCAAGTCTAGCCTTCCACGAATGATCCCACTCTGACAAAAAAAGCTATGAGATAGAACTATGCACTGATGATTATGGAAACTCGACGTCGTTATGTGCCAGTGGCTGGAATGGTCGAAGCAAAGTTCTGTGCTGTACACCGCCGAATAGTCTCAACCCGTTCCTACCGGTTCCACTCGCAAATATTGTAAGAGTCTTTGTTTTTCCCCCTTGCCTTTTACGAGACATTGAAAGAAATTTACTCACAGAAACTAACGCAATTCAAGTTTCCCACTTTACCACCCACTACAGATATTCCGGACTTTGAAATCAAGCCCATTCAAAATTCCCCTACATCCTCGGGTTCGGATACAGTCTCCGGGGCATTTGGAAGTAAGCAAATTTCATGTCCACTAATTATCGCTCTAAAAAGACCACTTCCAAGAGCGGTACCAGACTGAGAGCAAAAGAATCGCCGAGAAGTTTTGGTGTTCTATGTCAGACTTAATTTTGAAGAATGGTTCACTAACATCTGACTTTGTAGTGGTTGTGATTGATGGGCCCGCTGATGTAGTAACCAGTCTCTCTAAGAGAGACGATTCGCATATCGAGTTTCTAGATTGTGAGCCCACCGAGAAACGAGATCCCAAGTCAATTTATACAGTACGTTATGTTTGTATGAATGATTCTACCGAATCTAATTCCGACGCGGTCCATCAAGGCGGGGCAGAGGGTACCATTGTCAAGCTTCCTGAGGGTTGTGGTTTTGGAACATATGGTGTCGTTAGAGCTATCAGATTATCGAATAACCTGACAGTTGAGCACGAACTTCGCCAGAGAACTCCGTCGCCCAATCCTCCCGTGTACGAAATGGATATTACCTATGATTACACACTTGTCAAACGGGATTCCGGAACAGTTTATGTTCGAATCGACTATGGTGATACCGTAGGATATTGGAATGATATTGTTTTGGCAGATGCAATCACAAAGAGAGGTATGAACGAATCCGTAAACAAGCGATTCTGGAGTGCCGACGCGGCAGATTGGAAGACTGAGTTCGATGCGATTCGTAATCTCGGTCTGCCCAATGCGTATACGCTGAATCTGGAAGAAGACGATATTTATCAGCTGTTATACTCTGGAGATGTGACGGGTAGCTGTGGTGAGGACGACGGATGGCTTAATATCGAACTAGAGGGCTCCGGCTAGTCATTTTATTTTTCATAGGGGTTTATGATTCCCTAGTGCGACTAAATGCAGAACATGGATATAAAAGTTGTCTCTGCTATTCAGACTACTTGATTAACCCTTCGCATGGTCCAATGTGATCCCCTTCGTTCACTGACACCTTCATAGTTGCGAGTAAACTCAGATGGGGAGTGACCATGGTAGGGACAATTTCCCCTGAGATCAGCTTCGAAGAAACTTATGGATTTTTCGACGTTGACATGGATATGGCAGGCACCATCATACTTGATGGAAAGGCATCAATCAACGTTGGCGGTAGCACAAAGCCAGCATCAGTTTTCGATACTGATATCTCCAATTTCGCATTCAGTGAACCAGGAATTGTTTCCTTTACTCCTAAAATGAACATTTTAGCAAGTATGACAGGGCAGGGAACCATTAATTCGGATTTTAGACTCAGTTTCAGGGCTGGGACCGATGGATATGCTCGAACAAATGCACCTTTATCCTTGGGCGACCTTTCTGGTGATATTGAGAATGTTGTGGGGCCCGAATGTTGGACCGAATTTGCCGGTGGCTCGCCAGTATTCGCAGGCCAGACATTGAACGAGAGAGACTCTAGCTCCAGCGTTACGCTTCTCGGACTGCTCCTCGCAATGCGGACATGGCTAGAAATAGATGTGTACAATATGGGCACTAGTGCCAAAGGGGCTACTGCGGAATTTTTAGTAGATGTGCCACACTATGTCCGCATTGTCAGTGACAGCGATAATACTATCAGTGTTATTGGTGGTGATCAACAGGTTGGAGTTGAGGTTTACTCATCTGGGATCTCGTCAAAGTGGGAGCAAGATGATACCAGTCACCTAGTGGGATCCGTTGGTTCGCCATACGTTTTCACCAATGGTACTTCGAACGATGCACCGTTACGTACTGCCCCTAATTGGGGATCGGGTGCTGTGATTACTGGCGATTTTGTCGGATGTTCTGGTAACAGTTCAACTAAAATAGTCTGTTATCAAACCAGTAACATGTCCGATTTTGACCCGGACTGGCTCATCGACCCAGAAACAGGAGATGTTATTGCAGACGAGAAAAGACGGAGGGGATATACCAATGATTCACTCGTACCAGCTCAGGAAGAACATTTTCTTCTGCCCCGGCCTTATGGGGCTCCAAGGAAATTTACTGTTAAAACACCCACTTCTACCTTTGTAATTGAGTCTCACAGATATCCCAACCAGCGAGGAGGAGCATTTCTTCTGAGTGTCAATCCAGAGGCAGGTTACTATTGGTTGGAAAATCCTGAAGACTGCGAAGACCCATCATTCACCAATGCCGGTGATCCGAACGGAGCCAAGTGGGTGACTGAGCATGTTGTGGAGTTAAGTACGTTCAAAATGCTACTGGAATGGATGATGGGTGGTGAATTCAAAGTTTTTGATGAAAATCCTATGACAACTGATTTTCCACCCGTTGAAGAAGCATTGCTCGGTCCTGAAGGGCCATTTCAACAAGCCTGGGACTCATGGTCATCTACGATTTCCGAAACCACGCCTATGGACGATATTTGGAGGGCTTTTGGCGATGACACTAACCCCAGTGTACTTGTCAATGCCGAAAGTGTCTTTAATGGTATCAAGCTACAGGTCTGGCAGGGGAATAATCCTATGTCGGACAGCACATGGATAACGAGGAATTTTGATGACACAAGTGAAGGTACTGGCTCTCTTGCGGTGCAAAGAGGTATGTCAACTGTTCGAGCTGCTACGGCCATCTTCAACTATCTCAACAGTCAAGTTGTGAATGAAAATATGGCCACCGTGTTAAACAACATTCACGAGATATTCTCTAATTTTGACGACGCCATTAACGAAGATCGCGCCGACGACGACGAGATAAATACCGCTAGACTGTTTAGGGAATTCATTTTCTATGCTCTTTTCAAAAGACTAGAAGGAGTACAACAATGGGCTGAAAGACGCCTACGAGCAATGATCGCAGAGTGGGAGACGGAACTATCTCGACCTACCTCTTCGGCCCGAGCCATAGAAATCAGTAACATCCTCGTACAACTAAGGAGATTATTGAGTACTGTGGAAGATGTTATTCTAATCGACACTTCACGCTTCAACTTTGAAATACCAGATCTCCCGTCTAAGTAATAATTCATTTTGGTTTGATGTTACAACGGCTGGATGTTTGACTTGTGATTTTATGTGGGGTTTTTTCAAAATGTATAATCGAACGCCAAAGCCGGCAAATCATTTTTGACAACCTTGAGTTTACAAAATCAATCACTACTAGGGACAGATGATTCGGGAGTTTGCACTTGATATTATGATTTGTGAGTAATATTGTATGACATAATGTTCGTATAGTATACAAACGCAAAGGGTTCTATCGTCACATCAGTGATACTATACCCACAGCTTAATGTTCATTACTTCTGAACTTTTGACATCTCGAAATCATACAATGAATATTATTTAATGCCAATTTGAAACGCTCTCAGAATATACCGATATGATATTTTTATGTCAAGTTCCTTCCCTTTACCACCTGGATCTATGCGGAACCCAGAGACATATCTATTAGTTATAGTAGGTAGCCATCACTTGCATCATTGAATTCAAAAAAATTAAGCGGCTACAGTAAACACTTTATTGATACTTGCGACAGAATTGAGTGAATAAATTTCAAAAGACTGACTAGCATCCTTATACTAAAGTGCTGTCATAATGTCTACTTTTCATTGCAGCTCGAAGCCTCGAAGATGTATGGTGAATAAGGGGAGATCACGTGCCATAATCCCCATCACACGAATTATTTAGTGAGTATGTCAGGATTGACCGGCTGCAGTGACAAGCCTCATAGATCCTCCAACATAAGTATCTAAGAAGCACCAGCAGTGACATTCATTTCGGCTGTGTCTTTTCTAACGCAATAGCGATATCCCGGGGCAAGCACACACGAACTAGTATTTTTGGCATCCAATGTAAGTGATGGATTCCACGCGATGAAATCATGCACATTGCCTATTCATTCCCCAAACAATTCGTCAGTAGATTAAACATAGACATACAATCTCAACGGGGTGGGATATCAGGAACGAAGTGGAGAAATCCATAAACTCACCATCATAAAAACGCGCAACAAATCCACATATGTTGATCCTATCCGACTTACCCAAACGCTTGTCGTACTTCTCACAAGATCCAGAAGTACCAGGGGCAAGTGGAAGATCCTTCATTGGTGTAAATCCGGGCTTGTAAGCACGAGTTTTCGTGGGTGTACCGACGGCTGGCCATGTGAATGGCGTGGTGGTTGAGTACGTGGTGACGAAACAGCTAGCGGGTGCTTCGTGTTGGAAACAGGGATGCTTGGTTCTGCTTCTTGTTGTGGTGGATGTCGTGATGGAGAGGTATGTGGTTGTGGTTGTGGTTGTGACGGTGATGGTAGAATGTAAAAGAGGACATTGAGGTGAAGATGCCAGGATGGAGTAGAGGTCTGGGAGGAGTATGTAAAACTATGAGAAGTTTTAGTTGCATCTACTGGATTTTTCAATGTATAGTATAACGATTCGTATGGAATTGTATGAAAAAGACACTAGAAATTTAGACTCACCAATATATATAGAAAGCTAATCATGCTGAACAATTTTCTATTTTTTTTGAGGATGTGTTGGATGGACTGGAAATCAAAGGATGTCCATTCCTTAATAAACAAATTACAAAATCCCAGGAATCTGGATAGACCCATCGCACCGGGAAACTTATCCGTAAACAACACGCTGTAGCCTTCGGGGGACATCTCAAATCATGCTTAGACTCGGAGCGAGCAGTTGTAATGGGGCCAGTGCCCGCTTAGAGTTGTCTGTGCCGCATCTTTAATTCAAAGTCCAGGGGTTGAATACCTAGGTAGTTGCCAACTTTTGCTACAAAACCTCAAAAGCGGTATATTATTCTCGAATTGTAAGACGACTACTCACATGGGAACACCTATGAACTGAAATGCAGTAACAAGTTACAGTTATTAGAAGTGTAAAATACTATTCGCTAACAATACTCCTGGTTATTCACTATGCCACCCAAATACCCATCCATTAGACTACTCCAAGCTGCATCCTTTACCAATTGCAGTTCCAATACAGTCCGGTTCCCAACTCCTCAATGCATTCGTAAACCGGCCTGCGGTTTTCTATTTTATTTTCTTCCCTTTACTTTCCCCTCATCTCCATATCCCTCTCATTTCCTTCCTTCTATTCCACCACCACCATCACCAACCTAATACCTCACACCCCTCTTCCCCAACTCCTTCCTCCCCACACCTTCCTCCGGCCAAACCCACCCACGACCCCTCTTCGCCTCTCTCTTCTCCGCCAACTGCGGTTCCGGAATCCAATCATCCTTTGGCAAAATCTTCCTCCTCGTCCCCTCAGCCGGCGCCCCAATCTCCGTCTTCCATGTCATCTGACCAGGCAAAATCTCATCTCTCGCAAGCATATGCAAATACCAAAGCGCCATCAACGCCGTCATATTCTCCAACTTCTCCTCCTCGAAAGAATTCTCCATCTCGGAAAATGCAGAAGTAGAACTGGCATGCGCAGCAAGCTGAATCGTCTGAACCTCCAGATATCCAAAATGCGGCACGGACTCGGATCCGTTGCGTACGACGACAAGTTCGATTTCTGTCATGATAAATCCATAGCGACATCCGTGTTCGCGCATGCATTTGTGTAGATGCGCGAGGCCCCGGAGATATTCCACTTTGCGATGGTTGCCCTCGACGCGCATACCGGTATTCCAGCGATCAAAGGATTTGACTAATCCGACGACGCGACCGAGGCCTCGTCCGTAGATTAGTTGGGAGTTGTCGTCGGTGTAGTTGGAGATAAAAGATGGATCGCCGGATTTTTGTCCCATGACTGTTGATGCACGCATCATGAGATGACGGGTTCCTTGGGAGATGGAAAGTGCGTGGTTGAGTTTTGTAGCGTAGAATTGGGTGTAGATGTTTTGCAATTCGTGTTCATTCTCGGGATTGTTGCAAGCGCGCGATGGTTGTTGGAAAATGCTGGATGGGAGACCGAGGTTCAGTAGATCGCGAAAACCGGGGATGGAGGAAATAGTGGTAGTGTTGAAGGAGGTCCAGGGTCGGATTTGTCGGATATCCCACCAGAAATGCTTAGCGTTTGTGTCTCGGACATGGATGTTGAGTTGACGGACTAGAGCTGGAGCGGGGTTGGGAGAGGTGAGGTAGGTGGCGAGGTTGGATGTTGAATTGTCGGAGATGTGGATGGGGTGAATGTCGTCTATGCTGCTCATTTGAGCAAGGGGAGATGGCTCACGTGCAGGAGTTGGGTATCGTTCATGTGGTTGTGGTGAGTATGATTCCATGACTGACATATTTGGAGATTGTTGGATATAGTTTGGCATTTGACGATAAGTTGGGAATCCATATTTGCCGAGTGTTTGACCATCAAGACTGGAGCTTGAGGAACGTCTGTGTTGCTGACTTTCAACTGATTGAACAGCGTGCATTGGTGAGCAAAGAGTGGACATTGGACGGGTATTCGAGGGGAATATATCAGAGTTAAACACGATTGTCTCGGGATTCGTGTAACTCCTATTATGAGTAGGTTTGAATGCACGGCTAGCAGCATTCTTTTTTGATGTTTTGGTTACTCTCAATCCAGTTGAGGGCGAAGCATTGATTTCCTGATCTTGTGGACGAATCTTAGGTAGGAGAAGTGGGCCATGTTGTCTGATTGGTGATCTAGCCGGAGTAGTCATCTGGGTACTTGAGATGCTGATAGAATCGGATGGAGATGAATCTCGAGAATACATTGACACTTGCGAACCTGATCGAGAGTGGCCAAGTCTGAAAGGAGCACTGATTAAAGGCTCCTCAAATGTGAATTGTGGTGGAGTAGTTGGCTCAAATGAGAACGAAGAATAATCAAATGACATGTCTGCTACCGGACTGCATACATAAAAATGTTAATCAATGTCATTGAGGTATAAATTTATTAGCAATTTCAGGTGCTTGACTTACGCAAAAATATGAGTAGAGTGGTGGTGAGCGGTAGGTGGTCTGTGTCTATGAAGAAAACACTATATTAAAGTTCTGATGAAGGAGCCGGCTCCAGATATTTCGATTGCTTCAAGATCAACTGAAGAATATTAAAAGGTATGGTATGATGATATGACGATGAGCACAGCTCTTCTAAAAAGATTGATGACAGAAGAGATGTCTAATGCGAATGAATGAAGAACGAAAGAAAGAGTATGAGATGAGACTGAATAATTAAAAAAAAAGATGTGAGGTGATAACCACCAGTACTTATCCTCGTTGAAATTGAGTAGAAGGGTAGTATCCAATACCTAGATCACTTCATGGATCGACTTGACGTCCGGACAGGGGTATCAAGAACGAGACCTAAATAATCCGAAACGCGGAGAAATGTAGTTAGACGAGACTGAAAATACACAAAGTGGATATGGTACTGTTTCTTGGTCAAGAAGATGAGGCCATATGGTTCGTTCTTCAGCAGCCGCCGGATAAAATATAGTCTCAATTAGGTTAAGTATGAAGCACTAATGCAATGTAATGCAATGTAAAAATGACTCATTTTTAGACTATTTAACCTGACCCATGAACGCCAAGTTTTTGGACAGTGGATCCGGGGAGATGGTATTTTACATGGGAATTTGATAGTTCTTACTGAGAAATCAAGAAAGAATCCAATCAAAATCGATTATCACAAATCGAATCAGAATGGAGGCGCTGATTGTGAAGTAAGCAAAAAGACGCGTTCGGGTAATTACATTTTAGGATACTATGTACCTGGGTACGTACCATGAACACCAAAACCCGCGATATCGCGTGCAACATCGCGAAATTTCTCCAAGCGCTCGCGTTACCAAAATCAACAAGTCAATATTGCACAACATCAAGTATAGGTAGGGTATAGGTAGTCGTACAAAACCACGGCAAAGGCATTGAACAATAATTTCATTAGGTACCACTACTTGAAGACGTACCTAAGAATAATTTGTCGCCTTATTGGTTGACCAGCGCTTGCTTAATGAAACTTTTTTTAGCTTTTGCGACATACGACTGGCCAAATTGTCGACCCATCAAACTTCGGTGAATCGGAATAGATTTTTTCAATAAGCAATAGTTCAACTCAGTTGTGGAGTACAAATTGAAACTATTCCCAATTTCGATCACACCATTCAAGTACCGCGACCGGCAGACGCTTTTGCTAACAAATTTACACAGCCGACCACCAAGCGCCCGAGTAACATTATGCTTTATTCAAATGAGACTGCTCAAAGTAAAGAAATGTCACGTTAATCCAAAATCGAGTTTGAAGAAATGGAGACTGGCGGTTACGTGTCAGGGTCGTGTTGACGACGTAACCTCTTCTTGAAGATCATTGGTAAAGGAGCACACGCCAATAAGCGAATGATCTCCGAATTATCCCTGCCTTTTCTCTCGACGCGCCGCATACCTGCCTAGGTATGCAGGGTATGGCTGTACATGGGTTGTAGACGAATCAATTGGATCTTGATAGATTGGGTTGAGTTATTGGATGTCGTTCGATTTTTATATCTTGGAATTTTGATGGGAGTGATGCGATGTATCATTCCGAGAATTAGTCAAGATGTTCATCTTGTTTCATGATCTACGTTTCACAGTTTCAGGAAGGAAAACTCTGACTCATTATTGACTGTACAATTCAGAGAAGCAGGATCCATGGAACAGAGATCGGATGGAGAAATCCATTATCCGTATCTGATAAGCACTGGTATCCATGGATGATATCGTCATATCTTTTATCAGACGAAAGATACCCCAAGTCCAGAGGAAGGTAGGAGCTCACTAGAATCCGATGATGACAACCCATAAAACGTAAACGGTATTTGTCAGATTGAAATTCATGCCTTTAAGCTTCGGCCTCAAGAACAGGTCTACCTAAGATTAGCTTTCTTCATACTTCAAATTGAGACGTCTCGTAATTTTCAAGACCAGAGGTTGAGACAGTACGTACTATTCGAAATGCCGTTGTGGGATTTGATATTTCCCATAACTTAATTTGTACGATCAGGTAGTATTTTCTTCTCGGATAGCTCGCCTGAACTATCTAAAAATGGAATTCTGGAGTTCGGAAAGACCTAAAGCGCTTAGACTGCACTAAGGTCCAAGATAGATAGAGCGGGTTCACGATAACGGTCGTAGGATTGATTATCGTTCATTCTCGTACCCTTGAAGGGCTGAACGAGGGAACGAGAACGACAGGTGTCTCGTGGGGTTTTCGTTTGCTTGATTAGGAATGATTGATTGGTTGGCTGTTTCGTTTGACTTCGGGACTTTTATCCGATGATTCAAATTTCAATGGAGAGAGTGGATCACGTGCGTAATCTACAATCGCTTGTATCTTTTCTCCGCTCGGCAACTTTAATTTGTGAGAGAGTCCACTTCATTTTCCTCCGGGCGGCTACGAAATTAAAAATACACTGGGAAACTTATGGGCGGAGACTAATGTGGACACTGTTTATGCGGATCGTTGAAGAACTTTAGTTTAAGTTTTCTATCTTGGGAATATTGATCAAGGATCAAATATTGAACTATCTTTAACTTTTGAGCCCCAAGGTTACATTTTGTAAGCGTGTCTTCCACGTGATCGAATGATTGCGACACAAGTCCGTTTTGTTTTGCGGGTACATGTATCGTCTTCGTTCCTTCCTTCTCTGTATCTCAATCCACAATTTGCCCGTGTCTTTAAATCCTTCCGATTTCTTATCCCGATCATCACTCTTACGTTCCTGGCAGATTGATTGCGAATCTCAGCTGCTCGACGATCACTGCGGATTCGAAAGGCCTCAAACTGGCTGATGCGTTCGGGTGATATGTCTTGAAATGTCCACGAAATTGAGCAGTGTTCGAAACTTGGTCCCTACCGCCGTCCAGAGTTGCAGCGGTTATGTCTATTGCGCTCAGACTTTCGTGTGGTCCGGTAGATGAGGAGGGGAAGACATCGAAGGATTTGATTAGGACTTTTATCCTTATTCTATGCTTTCACTTGTTTATCTATCGATTTCTTGATGTTTAGTACTGAGATTGATCCTTTTACTCTCGTACGACTTTCAGCTGAAATCATGATTGATTAGAACCCGCCATTTTATATTGCTTCAGCCGCAATTCACTAATTTCTCGAAGAGAAAAATATCTTTTTGTTGCATATCTTCGCTATTTATTTCTCCTTTCACTTTTGAATGCAGCTTTGTTGCACATCTCCGCCATTTTTACTCTTTTCAATGTTGGATGCAGTTTCGTTTTATAAATTCGCTTCTTACTTCCATGTGATAAATAGTATTGTTAGCCATGCTGGAGCTTCGCTATTTGTTTCCGATGTCGAGAACACTCCCCAATCTTCCCTTTTGATAATACCCCTCATGTTTTCTCTCCAAAGATTAATTTTGCATACGGGTCCTCTCAGCGAGTGTGTGTTCTGACTCTCGTCGAAATCATATTTGCAACATCGCAGACTTGAGATCAAATCATCCACAATTCTCCAATCACTCGAGCGTGGAATCGACAAATAACGTTACATTAGTCCAAGACTATATGGTACAGTAAGAGTTTTTGTCCTCACCAAGTCGATTTTTACAAAACTCGCATTGTAGTATGCATTGAGTATCTGCTTGATTGAAATATAGCCACTGATTCCTAGGAAATAATAATCTTTCAGTCGTCTCCGTATCCTAACCTCAATGGTATGATCAGTCGATATGCAAGTTGAAACTGGTAGGTGAAGCTATTCTCCAGAACAATCTGCAAATGCTAATTGCACCAGGGCATCTCGAGTTTTCATCATTTTTTATATGGCGACAATATCCGCTTTTGCTCTCTTTTGTCGAGAGAGGTCCTCAAATTGTCGGTGCTTGCTTCAACGCATCACAAGTGACCATTCCTCGACCAGTGTAGGCAATAGTATTCCCCGTATTTCGTATACGGGTTAGTTTAGTGGTACGTATCGAATTTTTTCGAAATATGTACGTATGTGGTATAGAATTCAATACCACTGAAAGTATTCAATATCATTTAGTTATTCAATATTATTAGCAATATACTGAAATACTGGAATCCAATATAAAACATACATTCCTATCCAAATTAGGCTAGAAATAAGGGATTCCTATTCAATTTGAAATAAGGAATGTAGTCTGCGTAGAAAACCCAGTGGGTGGGACCCCACCCACTGGGTAATGGTCCCAATGGGTGGGTAATACACCTCATTGGGTACCCAATGGGTGGGTAGGATTTCTAAAAACCCATCCCATTACCCATGGGTAACCCAAAATACCATGGGTAACCCAAAATACCATGGGTAACCCAAAATACCATGGGTAACCCAAAATACCATGGGTAACCCAATGGGTAATGGGTAATTTAATGGGTAATGAGTAATTTAGTGGGTAATAGATAGTAATTAGGGTTATAAAGTGTATTGTTCAAGATTAATAGAAAGATTAATAGAACATTCTTCAATTCTCAATTCGGGTAACTATCTATGTCTATTAAGTATATTATGAAACCTTCTTTGACTCCTTTCTCTATTGGATCTATCAATTATAATCTCATTATCTTCAATTCGTTGCCTTTTCGAATTATAGCTTGGTAAATCGGGTTGTGTAGCTTGATCTTCTGCAGTAATCTGTAAATCGTTATAAATTGCTGGGTCTTCGTTTTCCAATCTTTCATTTATTTGATTTGATATATCTTGCTCGACTTCGTAATCATTTTGAGAAAGATGTTGTGATGTCCTGGTTAATAGTATATTTCTTCGTAGTTGACGACGTCTTCGAAACTCCTCTCGTGCTGTACGTATAGCATTCATATCCGATTCTTCGTCGCTAATATAATTCTTTTGGTCCCAATCATCAAGTTGTTTGATCTTAAGATCAATCTCATCTTGTAAATTCGCAATTTCGGCTTCGATTTCCTCTTCAGTTAAAGCTATAGATTCTTCAGCAATTTGTACAATATCCGGGATGTATAATAGCCTCTATCTCTATTTGGAGTCTCCTTTTGTGATTTCTGTTGGTGATGAAAAAGGAAAATACTATTACGAATAGTTTCTGAAGTAAGTTGTCCACGTCGATATGAACATAAATCCCTAGCATAACTGAATATTCGTTCTACACCAACTCCTGCTATTGGAATACAGAGGAAATCCCTAGCCATTCTAGCTAAACCTGGATAATTATGTTCTTTTGCTTTCCAATGAGAGAGAATAGCTATATCAGAAGAGGCTAATAGAATATTAGAGATATGATTAATAGAAAGATTAATAGAAAGACTTACGAGAGTGTAACCAAGAATCTACTTCATCTACAGCAATTTCTTGAGATCTGTATTGTCCAGAAGCATCCCGACGAGATTGTTCCAAAACAATTGCTAGATCATCCTTATTTGAATCTTGCAAAGCTTGAAGTTCAGTAATTCTAGATGGTGTATATTGTTGATATTCGGTTTCCCAAAGTCGACGAAATTGTGCTTCGAATTCAGCTTGCCAATCCCGATTTTGATAATTCAACCAACAAGAATTTGAATTGAAAGCAGTTGCCTTCGAAGCTGGACATAGCAAAGCTCCCATTGCGTAAATACTACCAAGATCATTATACATATTATTGTAATATTTATCCAATTTTCTCTCTGCTTCATCAATAGCTTCTATTAGTTTTTTCAACCCATAGATATTTCGTCTTTTTTTTAGTCAAACGACAACGACTTTCAGCCAGATGCTCATATAAATTATCGTAAATACCTAATGCATATGGCAAAGTAGTTCCTTTTGTCCTGCCTACATGTATAGTATAGAAATTGAATGGACGAACAAGATCAATAAGATATCCAATTTGCTTCCATTCTGCTTCTGATAAAGAAAATATTCTCGCATCAGAATAATCCTGGCAGTATTTATCGATTGCGTTTCGAAGACGTGCTGCACGTATCAACATATGACAAGTCGAATCCCATCGAGTTGAAACATCCATCAAAAGATTAATTGGCCTTCTCAACTCCGTCTGATTATTCCTGATAAGTTCTTGTTGAATATTCAGAAACCTCAATCGTCGTTGTGTACTAGAATTCGAGAGTATAGCTAGTTTTCGAATCTAGATAAGGATTAATAGAAAGATTAATAGAGAAATCGAATCACTTACCTTAGCGAGAATAAAAGGAGTAGTATTATTTTCCAGTAGACGAATTCTTTCTAGATCGCTTGTTTCTGCATCATTATTCCAATCTCGAATAAACGTTTCGTTAGTTGGAGTCAAACGAATTGATCCAAGAAGTGCTTTTAAAGCAAGTTGAATAATATGTGCTAAACAAGGTATATGCTGAATGCGTTTATCCAGAAATCGATCTCTATTAAATGCCTCCTCGAAGTGTTGATTGATTTCTTCCATCATCTTGGAATTATTAGATGCATTATCAGTAGTAATCGAAATAATCTGATCAGTAATATCGAATTTATCGGTAACATCTTTCACAACTTTAGCTAAAGCTTGTCCTGAATGAATATCTATTAAGCTTTCGAATCCAATGAGCTCTTCAATTAATTCCCAATCTTTGGAGATATAATGAACCAAAATTCCAAGAAAAGATAATCTGTTTGTACTAGACCAAGCATCTAAGGATAGAGCAACCTTACTTCCTTTCACCATTCTCGAAAGCAATATATTCTTTTCAAGATTTTCGACTTGGGTTGTCAATCGTTTTCGAAGTATATATGCAGAGGGAAGAGGGAATCCAGGATTTTGCATTTGAGCAAGCTGTTGCCATTCTTTATCCTCAATAGCTCGAAAAGGTGCTCGTAAAGAAATAATTGTTCGTAGAAGTTGATCATGAAATGCTTCTTCTGTAAGTTGTTTTGGTAAACCCATCTGAAAAAGAATTAGCTTTCTATTAATATTTCTATTAATCGTTTACTACCTACTCTTACAACAGGATATTCATCTAATCCTCTTTGACGTCCATTTCGAAGAGCTGCTTTTCGACATGCATCACTTTGAAGATGTTTAGATAATGCATTGGTACCAGTATTCTTAATCCCAGGGTGATTCAGTTCTCCATTACATTGACGACATATTAAAACTGGCTCTCCGGTTCCCTTATTCGCAGCCTGATTGTATTTAGTCCAATATGTCGATTTACGAGTAGTTGAATCCCAATGAATCTTCTTTATTAAATTAGTTGAGTCATTGGTCTGGTCATTGAACCATTGAGTAGTTTTCCACCATTCAATAAAATCCTGATGAACTTCTTGTGTCCATTTAAAAAACCTTCCACCTTTTCCACATAATTCAAAAAACAATTCATGAGGAGGCGAAGAACGAAAAGGATCGAATAGCTCAGAATTAGGAGCACTTGAAAGATAACTGGAAGACATAACGAAGTTATCCAAATAGATTTCAATATCTAATAGATTTTGAAAGATAAAATCTATTCTCACAAAGAACAAGAGTGTCAAGTAGAAAATTAGTAGAAAACTTAGTAGAAAGCATATAATAGAACTTCAATTTGATTATTCTATACTAAAATACCAGTTTTAATCATAGAAACTCTCAATAAGCTTTTGATTGGCTTGAGTATCAGATAACACTTGCAAATTTGCATTCGCAGGTAGAACCAATTGCCAAAGATCCCACAATTCCTGGTCGATCTTCTTACCATAAACCAATCTCCTTGCATCAATATATTGCTTTCGATCATCCTCTGGAATGAAAAATCCCATATCATCGATCTCTTTAATAGACTCTGGCCACCAAAATGCAGGACCAGGAAGATCAATCCAATCATCCATTTCAGAATCATTCATGAGATAAGCTATACGTGTTCTCCAGAATGCTTTCTCGGGACTTGTAAAGAAAGTTGCAGGTGATTTCCATATTAAAGTTTTTCTAGTAAGGATTAGTGGATTAATCGAAAGATTAGTGGAAAGATTAGTAGAAATAGTATATCATACTCTACAGCTTTCTTGTGTTCCTTTCTCAAATCACGAAGTTTATTGGATAAGCTAAACTAATTAGATTTTGAAACAGGGTTCAAGAGTGGGAATGTAAACTTACAACTGAAATTTGTGTGTATTCTTTGCCAACTTGCCTCGTTTCTTCTGCAACTGATGATAAAGAGAAGAGCGTCTAACCAAATTAATCAATTTATATGAAGATCAATACAGGGAAAAATTCTTACCTTAATCCTTTTTGGATTTCTCGTCGGCTAAAGGTAGAAAAGGCCTCTACAATATCCTCCGATTTCCTGGATTTTTTGAACAACATCTTTCCAGCACTTCTCCAAGTTTTTTGCCAGCGTCGAAGTAGCAAATACTTGTATCTCTAATAAAGGTCAGTTTCTATTAATCTTTCCATTAATCATATAATATTACTTACCTCTGGAGGATTGTGGGCATTGTAAGTCAAAAGTGCTTCTCTTTCTTCAAACTCCTTATCATCCTTTCCTTTCCGACCATATTCTTGATTGAAAGCTTCATTATCTTTCCATAAACTCTCATATACCCCATCATACTCTTTCTCATATTCAATATCCTCCCATACGCTATTGTTGTCATCTACAACAGCAAATTGCCCACCATAATCTCCCCAGCCTAGAGATGTAGCAACACTTTTCCAATCGTTGCCTTTCATTGCTCTATTAATCGGATTAGTAGAAAAATTAGTTGAATAAAGATATATACATACCGTTTGTGCCGAGTTTCTGTATCGCAATCAATCAACATCTGGCGCTGAGTATCATCGGAAGCGTTGATATATTCTTGTGTTGTCTTCAATTTCTTTTTTGCATAGGTGACAGCACTCTGATCTCTTGCTTTGGCCTTTTCAATTTTTCCACGAATAGGGTCATTTTCTAAAGTTTCATTCCTCTTACGCACTTTGATTGTATTAGGATTTTGCGATAAGTCCTCTGATGCTTTTCGCTTTCCAGACATTATAAAGATTTCGGATTAATAGAAAGATTAGAAGAATGAAAGGTATTTGATTGCAAAAAAGGATTCTGTAATAAGAAATCGAAGAATGTTGTTTATTAGAATAGTAGAAAAATTAAAGAAAGATGAGAATTGGAAAATAGTAGTATAGTAGTGAATTTCGAAGTTTTTGTTTTTTTTGTTTCCAAAGCAACAACCTAAGTTCTAAGGCATCCACACGAAATATCATACAATACAAACGACCTCTTTTTCAACTTCATTTCTTTACTACTACAACAACAATACACTATTCAGAAGATGTTATCAAGTATGTTAATTGATTTCATTCTATTAATTTATCTACTAATTTCAATAGGATGCCAAGCACTCAGAGTCGTCGATCGCTTCCAAATAAAGCAACAAAAAATACACGAAAGAAACCTGTTTCTAAGAAAGTTCCTAAGAAAGCATATCGCTTCAAGCCAGGCAGTAAGTTGATTAATAGAAATATTAGTAGAATGGTATACTAAGCCCAATTTCTAGCGGTTGCATTACGTGAAATCAGAAGATATCAAAAAGGCACCGAGTTATTGATCCGAAAGCTTCCTTTTCAACGTCTTGTTCGAGAGATCACTCAGGATTTGACTCTAAGAGTTACTCGCTGGCAATCAACTGCATTATTGGCTCTACAAGAAGCTGCTGAAGCATGTTTAGTTAGAGAGTTTGAATGTAAGTTTAATCTAATCTCTTAATGTCTATTAAGTTTTGTACTAATCATTTAATTTCAGTAACAAATCTTGCAGCAATTCATGCAAAACGAATTACAATTCAACAAAAGGATATGCTTCTGGTTCGGGCTATGCGTAGTGGTATTTTAGGATATTCATATGCTGGTAATCATCATGCACATACAGATTAACTTGATTATCTCGGTGCTTCTACAAATTCATAAATGTATTTTCTTTTAGAAGAATTACTGAATACTATGAATACAATAAAACACTTTTCCAACTCTATAATAGAAATATAATCGAAATATAATGTGAAGAAGGTAATTAGTAGAAATATTAGTAGAATTCTTTATATATATCATATTGATGCTTAATAGATCCTGGGCTTTGGGTTACCCATAGTATTTTGGGTTACCCATTGGGTCTTGGGTTACCCATAGTATTTTGGGTTACCCATTGGGTTCTTGGCAACCCATTGGAGTCTTGGCAACCCATTGGGTAACCCATGGGTGGGACGTCTATTTATACTATTACCCACCCAACCCATGGGGTCCCGATGGGTGGGACGTGAGATCGAAAACCCGACCCATGGGGCCCCATTTTACAGCCTAAAGGAATGGAATTTTATTACCTAATATGAATAGGAATCCTTTTTTTCTAGCCTAATTAGGATAGGAATGTATATTTTATATTGGATCCAGTATTTCAGTATATTGCTAGTATTCTTTAGGCATATGAATATGTACGAGAGTGGTATAACCTCCTTTCTATACTGTGAGGATTCATAATAAGTCCACTAAATCAATTATTAATATCTTACTAAATAAGGGATATCTTGATGACTAATACACATATAATATGATCTTATATTATAAAATCATATTATCATATAGTTGTATAATAGTATCTCTTATCAAATTGATTTATAATGGAATAGAATGAAATGGAACTAGATGGAAGTATACAGGAAATATCGCTAAATTGATTGGTTGTACTTTCTTTTTATTATCTAAAATGATTCTATAAGATACGATTTAAATCGATCTTATTTATAAGCATAGAATATACTGGAATTTCATTATAAACTATATAAACCTAGAATATTCTTTAAAGAAAATCTAGGAAAAAGCAAGCAATTCATCTCAACTCAACCTAGCTCTTCTAAATTGACTTCAATTCAACTCTTATTCTATATATTCGATTTATCCCTCAAGCTTAAACTGACTAGATCTTCCACTATCATTATAATAATACTATTCCTTATTATTATAAAAGCTAACCTCCAAGACAACTCTTATCCAAAAGACTTACAAGAAATGGTTTTAGTAAATGAAAATACAATTGAGAGGAAAGGATTGATTTTATATAATTAAATTCACACTTCAGAATTATACAAGAATCAGAGAATTTAGAATGGAAATCGATAGCATTGAGATCTTCTTGATTATTGAAGGTACTATGATAATATATATTAAACTCAATATTGAGAAGAAAATTGTATATTTAAAGAATAAAGCTAATACACTTTTATATATATATAGATTGCTTAGTAATAATAATAAAGTGTTAGCCAACGAATATAATACAGTATATATATTATGAAATTATTTGAAATCCAAATACTCAAGAATAAGTAATATCACAGTAAACTCATATCTAATAATAATCCAAACATTTACCTTCAAACCTTCAAATCAATTAGAAATAACTATTATTGAAGTTTAAAATAAGTTTAAGGAATATCAATATAAGCTCAGCATAACCAATCCTATATTCAAAGATTTATATAAAGATTAAGCTCTCTTTTTAATTCTTATAAAAGTTTATCAATTGATTACTAAACAACAATCGATATTATAAGTATTCAAAGTATACTAATAATTAAAAACAAGATTAAGTATCTTATAGCTAAAAAACTCAATATTAAAGAAATAGAATAAGCTTACATTATTAATGGAAAATATATAATCCCGGATCGATAAAGAGAATAAAAAGGATCAAGTTTATTTGGAAAGCAAGAATAAAATGATAATATAAAATCCTCTATTTATTATTTATATAAGCAAAAAGAACACTTTTTATACAATTACAAAGATCTCTCATTCATACAAGCTCTGATTCACAAACACTACAAAGCCTAGCAATAAAAAGTAATACTTAAAAAGACAATCAAAATATTATTCTCTAAAAAGAGCAACTAAGTTTACTTTATAAATAGTAAGAGTCTTTTAGTTAATCTCGATTTATTAGAAAGCGAAGAAGAATCTGATAATAAAGAGTACTGTATATTTAAAGAGTTTGTTTGTAATTATTATTATTATTATTATTAGTAATTTTCAACCGGGCCGTATAGGTGAGCCTCCCAGGGGGCATTATGGTTGGGCTAACTGCGGGATGATCTTCTAGTTTACATGATCCCCCTTTCCTAGGAATAGGGTCTCAATACCCTCAATAACCTCCCAAGCGATAGCTAGCGTACTTGTACCTTTGTTTCCAATTCTCTGAACACCTCCGTACACACTTTCCGATCTTCTATATAATATTTATTTAAAAGCTACTTTATCCTGTAAGAATAGCTTTTGTATACATTCTATTGCAATATAATATACTATATGCTTCAATTTTCTTCCACATAGCTTTTCTAGATCTATCCCCTTCTACTCCCTGTTTATGTTTGCCTAGATCAATCGATCCCTTTCCTTTTCTTTTTTTATTCTTCTAATAGTATTTTAGGGCATATACTTTTATAGAAATTTATTATAACAATAAATTTAGTGAATTTGACTGATATATATATTAATTGTTTCAATAATCGTTCTTAAGCTGCTTGATTGTAGGATAGATATTTGGACTTGATATCTGGAGGTCAGGTTTTATAAATCACAAGGACTTTATGGCAATACATAATATACTTAGGGAATTTGAATATTCTATATAAATAATGGATTATTACTTTCTTATATTTAAATTATCAATAATAGTTTTCAAAGTCACTATATACTAAGCAGATTATTAGTATATAGTAAAAAGTTGCTTATAAGAATTTTAATTTCTTAAAATATTTATTTGTATTCTTTGGATTTCATTTCTGATACTATTTGGAAAATATTAGTATTTATTTGATTCATTATATTTGTACTACCAATTTCATAGTAGTTTTTGCTATAGAATGGATATTACTTGCTATAGATCGATTTGTATACTCTAAAGCTGATTTTTTTATTCTTTTATTAATAAGTATATTTATATACTTATTTTCTTTGATTTCAAAGTATTTGTTTACACTGAAAACACAACGAACAATTATTCAACAACGGATACTAGCTATATTATAATAAATCATATTGAAGGAATCTTATAATACCATAATATCGTCAATATGCGGTTGTAAGCGATCTATCGTACCACCAAATACATCGAATCACAACCCAATCACTCCAACAACAATAATAATAATTATATTAACAACTGAAGTGAATAAAGATAACAATATATAGTTTATCTACAAAACAATAACCAATCAATTCTATAAGGAAAATGAAAAGCGATAAATAACCCTAAAAATCACAAATACAATCAACACATACATTAAAACCCTAAACAAAATAAAACTAAACTATACCAATACACTAAGGTCTGTATACATCGATGGTATAATCAAGATTATAAAACAAGCTAGGTTTATATAGAAAACCTTTATATTAATTATAAAAGCAACCCCAAAAGGAATTACTAAATTCTATATTAATATGCTTAAGACTAAGGGGGTGCTTCAGGTATTGAAGGGCGTTAAGGCGAGTATGTTCAAAACAATGAAAACAATATAAAAACACAAACAACAAGAGCGAAATAGCTGTACGATTTTTATAAAAATAGGAAATAGACAATAAATAATCGCCAATAACCCCTTTAAACTATAACTGAAGATTATAGAAGTAGTTCCTGAATTAAGGCTTGAATTAATCTTTTTGCTCCATTACAATAAAACAGAATAAACTCTGGGATACAAGATATCAAAAGAATATAAAAATCTTTTACAAAACGAAAATCATATATGGATAATTACTATACTTGATATAAATAATATTCAAACCGCAGAAACCTAATACAATTATATTGTACTTTAGATTTCTTATAATATATTAAGTATACTCACAATACTTCCAGATACAATTATCCGAAAAGAAATCAAAGCATAGGTAGAAGAGAAACTAATATAATACAGAATCTCTAAATATAGGGTAAACCTTTTTATAGAAAGAACTAATTGAATTGTTAATTTCAAAAAAACAATAAAATTATTCCAATTATTTAATATCAGTAAATACTCAAAGCTTTTTGATAAATCATAATACCCTCAATCATAATAGTATTTTAATAGATGCTAGTTATATTGTAATCTATATATGTGTTATTATCTGATTTATTATTCTAGATATAATGAATTGACTATTAAATATATTGATGGAAAGATTTATAAATAATATCAAAATAATGCTTAATATACAGAATACCTAGAACCCTTTCGATCCATATATAACAATTGCTCTACAGCATTATGATCAGTTAATAGAAAACTGATCAGATTTACCCACCGATAAATAAAAGAAGTTAGAATTATTAGTCAAAAGGAGATTTAGGAAATACATAAGGGAAAGACATCTACTTCAATATTAGTTAAATAATCTTAAGTAATTATCCCCAGACCCCCTATACTAAAGACTCGTATTACTGCCTATAAGAATAAATAATAATTAATGGACCAATTATCCAAACAAATCTGATTAGGGGAGGGCCCCTTCAACAGTTCGATTCACACCTTGGATCATAATTCTCCACGCCATGCTAATAAAGGGATAAATTATAATATAACAATTATAGCTGAAAAAGCCTTCTTATCTCCCGACTCTGAAATAAGTGAGGGGAGTGAGTCAAATGCTAACAAAGTTACTATCACTCCTATATAAATTGTATAATTAGTGTGAATTCAATAAGGGAAAGGGGGTTTATAATCATATAAGTGAATATAAATACAGACACTTCAATTATATTATTTTTCTATAGATTACTAGAAAGACTGATATAGATATTATTTGTATCCAAGAACCCCAATTATATAATAACTCGGCAACCCAAAATCATACTGTATATAACTGATATCAGCCAATCGATATCTGAAGAGTAACTAATAGCTTTGAGTATAGGCCATAAGTGATTATTTATATATGAAAAGAAGACAACTTGAAGGTTAGATAAATAAGATAGACCAAAAGCAGAGATTTATTTTGGATTAATATTAATAGATACTCGATTCTTAATACTTATTATACCCCACTTGATCTATTAATAATAGAATATATACTCGAACTAGAGATTGCCCCAAGGATTGATATAGTTATTAAAAATAACTTTAATACTAAATATAATCTATAGAAACCTAGAATAACAATTACCAACCAAGATAATATATTTATATAATAAGCTGTCGAATAGGGAATAAAGTATATTGAGACTTCTAATGCCCTTATATATACAAGGGGATATATTCTGGATCTAACCTTTTCCAACCTGATTATCATTATAATGATAATCGATAACAATCTGCACAACAGCTTCGATTATGTCATTCAAGTTATTACCATCTCGAATAGAGGAATCTCTGAATATAAGCAAATATATATCTGGATACACAATTCAGATTTACTCTATCTAACAGATATAATAACCAACCACTTAGCGAATCTCCAGAATCCAGACCTTCAATCTATCTACAATATCGATAGACTAATCATCAAACTCATAAGTACATTGAGTGCTTTTATAATAGCTGTGGGGCAGAAAAACCGCAAACCCTATTAATCATTCCTATAGTGGATTGACAAATGTAAGGAGATATATTGAATATATATATAAACCAGAAGAACTAGAATTGCTAACAGAATAGCAACTGCCTAGTAGAACCTACAAAGGATTATACAAGCATCAAAACGAGCCTATTGAATTAAGCACTTAAATAATATACAGGATGATCAGAAACTATACAAAGTTATAAACTGATATAAGCTAATTCTAGAAACAGATCTCAAGGCCCCCTCTCTAGTGATCGAAGGCCAAAAGATCACTAATACCAGGGAAAAAGCCGAAGTACTTTTTATAACAATACTCGATCACTTCAAAGCATCGAATAATCTATAATACGATTCTTTACAGGAATAGAGCTACTAGATGACCTTATTATAAAAAAGAATGATTATCACAAAGGAAATGGAAAAATATATAATAGGAGTTAGAAGCATATTACTTAGAATCGATCGGGCAATTATTCACCTCTTCAAAACGTGCTAGTCTAGTATGAAGAATATAATACATAAGATTTTCATAACCTACCTTAAACTTAGCTATTACCCTAATAAGTGAAAACTTACTGAAATAGTTATATTACCTAAGATTAGTAAGAAGGATAGAATATCCCCAAGATTGTGAAAACCGATTATATTAATATTGTGTATTGAAAAAGGACTAAAAAGATATATTACTAATCAAATTATATGAACAGCTATAAGATATAATATTATTAGCTCTCAGTATTATGAAGCACTATTGAAAAGAGCCGGTATTAATCTTACAGCTACCTTTATTCATAATACTGAGCTTACTTTAACAACTAGTAAAATGATTATACTAATAATAATAAATATACAAAACATCTATAATATATTCCTTAAAAAATGACTTCTATAATATATAAAAAGCAGAATTGGCCTATAGCGTTCTTATAATTTATTGATTCATTTCTAACTAAGAAATATATGCATGTAAGACTTGAGGGGATCACAATACAGGATTTCCCGGTTGTATATGGTACCCCTCAGGGATCACTATTTTTCTTTATTCTATATACCCTTTATCTTACTAAGCTTTTTAATTAAGATAGAGCATAGTACTTCGGATATACTAATAATATAGCTATATATTATATATCTAAGAATCTATTTATAAATATATATATATTTCACTAAATTATTCAATATATTTTATAATAAAAAAATCAGAATAAGATCTTTTTCGCTTTGGAAAAGTTTGAGCTACTTCATATATTAAGGAAATATAAAATTGCAAATCTGGTTATAAGGATAAGTTGGGATCTAATTATTATGCCAATCCCTTTAAGGCTTATCAACAAAGTATAACCGACCTTATACTAGCTTGATGTCTTTTTTGATTGACATCTAATATTCCTATAGCATATCAAAACATACACTGCGAAAGTTATGCATATTGTATCCCACATCCAATCAATAGCTCATATAGCCCACGGACCATTTACAGTCTGCTTGTGAAAAGCGATTATTACCTGTATACTCCCTATTGCCCTTTTTGGTTTCGAAGTATAATTCGATGAGCTATACAAACAATACCTAAATGTAGGTTATATTCCGATTGGTATTGGGATTAAAAAATATATCAACCTAGTTAGTAAGACAATTCATAATACAATACAGGAAGCTTTACCTGTTTACAAAACGATCTTAATAACTGTACTTTTTGTAGAAGCTGGTTTCCCAACTGAAATTGTTATATTAGAACAAGCCAAATTGAGGTTTGTATTTCGGCTTTAGATAGTAAATACACAATATCTATTTGTAAATCGATTGAAACTGTGTATTAAAAAGAAAGAACGAGATATAGATATTCTGAAAGATTCTAATATAAAACTATAAAGAATGGAATAGGCAATCTTTGTTATCGAGTGCCCCAGATTCTTATAGTCTTATTTCTCTTCTAAATATTGTATTAATCTAATAAATGATATAGATAAAGAGAATATTGTAAAAGTATTCAAGAAATAATGAGACTTAATCCCTTAAGAAAACTACTTTGTATTTTCAAACAGATTTGAATAATACAATGAACATAATCATTACATAGGATACAGCTTTACAATCTATTGTGGTAAGTAATAAATCGATAGCGGCTACAACTGTATATACAAATAGTCGCATATTTTTGATACTAAGGTAATTGGTGTATGGTAAAGATTAGAATATCTTTTGAGTATTATTGATTACTTTTATTAGAGATAAATATGGTTATATATTAATAGTATCTTAATAATCTAAGAAATATAAAAAAACGCTACTACTTTCTTTTAATGGGTATACCATAAGTATTATCAAGCGATGTAACATTATAATATTATAATCAAATGGTCCTCTGGGCATATTGAAATTGAAGGTAATAAGGTAGCCGATCGTTTTACTAATCAGAGTATAACTGGGCCGCTTGATCCTAATCTATCCTGCCTCCCTATAGTCAGTAATTCCCACTCTATTCTATATATCAAATATTAATACTCTAAAAATAAATAATAGAAAGAAAAAAGGGGTCTAATCTTCAAAATATATAATACATAGAAATCGGTATATAATATTTTGAAACCAAAAAGTCTTAAACTCTTTTGTAAGGTATTATATAGACTTATAATAATACAAACTGAATATAATAACTTTGCAGTTTATTATATTAAATTCAATTACAAAAATAGCACAAATATCTATATATATAGAATTGAAAAAAGCTTATTATATTTCTTTTAATATTTAATCAATAATTAAACATACAACGACTAGCTGCTTATACCAAATTGACTTCAATCTGAATGGAACACGATAGTATATATTAATTACATCCTACAAACACAATATAGTTTTATTAACCTTCTCGCTAAATCCAGATTCTATACTAGAATATACTCAAACTATACGAAACTATACAAATTCCAATTTATTTCAATATTTTAAGGATAAGCTTTCTATTCTAATTAATCTAAAACCTGTATTGAATAGTTATAAGCACTCTAAGCGCTCTTCCAATCGATAGCAATCAACCTAATTATCCGCTGATATCTGGATAATATATAAAACAAGGCTTTCTGAAATAGGATCACAAATCCTTAGATAGAATAGTTGCAGGATTGCTATGAACAATATTGAGTGGGAGAATATTAAAGGCAATAAGCCTCTGATTAGCTAACATTATATTATTATAAGCGGCTGGAATGCTAGTGGCCTGTAGGCCCGCTCCTTAGTATATCTAGAATACCCCTTGGGAGGTCAGATATTAGACGTTAATCACTATAAATAAATAAATAAAATAAAATTTTCTTTGATTTCTATATAGTCTAGTGATTATTTAATCTGGATCGAATGTGTTTATATTAGTTTATAATATTTGAGAAAAGCTTATTACAATATAATAAAGACTGTGCTTTTTATTCCTTATATCATTGATATATTATTAATATATATACAGATTTCTATTTGTTTTATACTAATAATATTTCTAATCACTACTTGAAGGCCTTAATATGCCCCAATCACTTCCACATCGAATATATAAGAATTATAATATAATCCATTGTTTTTTTTGTATATTATTGTCTATCCTCTATATATAATATACCCATATCCTACTTACCTACCATCCTTATCGATCTATTCCGATTTATTAAAGAATATAATAATCTGATTGTATATATGCTTGTTTCACCATTCCTGAAACTACTTTGTTGCTATTTCTTTTGTAAAGCCTCTAATAGGATTCATTCGATACTCTAATATGTAATAAAGTTTTGTTAAAGTTATTTCCTTAATTTGGAAAAGGTACTAGCTGATCACCTAAATCTTTATTCTGATTGGCTGCAATTGGCCTTTCTTGTTACCGAAAAAGTAGATGACTTTTATCCCTCAATAATAAAGTAAATATTTTGGATTAATAGTTTGAACACAAAAAACTACTTTCCATTTTATTTATTCTAATGTTATTTTTGCTAATAAAAGAATGCTGTTCTTCATTATTACTATATTCAAGATTGTTCGCTAGATTGGAAAGATTCCTCTAATTACTATTCATAGGATTTTATTGATAGCTAGAATTGCTTCTCCTAATCAGGCACTCATTATTATTGATATCCTATCTCGATACTATCCAGTGATTTTTGTTTATCCTACATACCATACCTCTACCCCATAAAATAGGGCTAGGTATAAGTAAATGATTATTACTTTCCATAAGGATATTACTGGAAATCTATTTGTAATTCAAGTTAGCCCTTAAATGTAATAAACTAATTTCCGGTTTTTGGCTGCTCATGTTTTGATATACTATTTGAATATAAGCTTACAATCAAACTACACACCTAGCCATCATAAAGCTAATTCTAATGTAATCAAAAAGATAATATAATCGTGGTTTATTTCGTATACCAAATTGATGGAATACTTGTATTATGTTATATGAATCATCTCCATCTTTTCAAATACAAAGATTATTTTATTTCTAGCTTCCTAATAAAATATGCTTTTCACATCTCTTATTAGTATTATAATATTTTATTGAATACTTGCTAATAATTGATATAAACAAATATTGTTTGTATACCCGAATTGGAATTTAGAATTTTATTAAAATAACTCTACAAGATAAAGTACATATAGAACTAATAAGAAAAATAAGTTTTATAAAATATTATATTCTATTATACTATAACCAATTATTATTTTATTAAGTTTAACCCTAAATTGTCTTTGAATTAAAAAGGAGTTGATTAGAGTAATTAGGTTTTGTGGGAACCCTTATCCTCTCATTCGTTTTAGAAATCTGTTTTTAAGTAGAATATTGAATACTTCTTATATATCCAATATAATTATTATAATCTTATAGCCTTTATTAAACACTACTTCTACATTATAAACAAATAATACTATTAAGTTTATAGCTAATCGTTTCGGAAAGGCACCACAGTATTATAAACTGAGTATTTCTTGTATTAGGGCTATCCATACTAAACATCTTACTATAATCCTTTCAAAACCCTTCCCAATACAAAAGAAAAGAATAATAGGCCACCATGATCATAAGGATGTTCAATCTGTCTTCCCCATTTTTGATAATATAACTATCTCTACTTGTTTTTATACTATAGGAAAGTGATTAAACTATAAATACTTATTGAAAATGGTATATAGAACTGAGCCTATTTCCATCCAGATAGTCTTTAATAATCTTATTGTAATCCGATCTATCCCCAAGAATATATTTGAGATTCCTATAGTATTACATTCCATTTCCTTTATAGAAATAGGCTTCCCCTAGAGTAGTTTTTCCCCACTTTAATTATATCCGGAATCCGGGAGATCATCGATAGCTTTGAAGCGCTACAGAATCTCTGAGTATAATAGCTTGGCCTTTTCTTTATTCGATATAATAGTATATTTGCCTATTATAATCAATAAAGAGTGATATATAAGGTTTAGATTATGTCATCCGATTATTCTATATAGATTTCGATCTGATTTCATCTCATTAAGGAATTTCCTCCAATACCCTTTTTTAGTCTGTCGTATACACAATAGGAATACTCTGCATTCTGTAGAGTAATCGCTATTGGTTATACAGTTCCAGAGGTATATATCTCAAGCAATCGTATAGTCGGGTGTCCACTAAAGGGCTGATTTTCCTATCTTCCAATCCAATCTTCCTATCGTTCTGATTGCCTGTTATAATACCTTCTATATATTTTCGACAGCTTAATTCAGGGTTATACTTGTGATTATTATCTATACCTCTCATTTGATTCCTGCTATATTAGTTAATATCATTTTTTGAAATAAAGATAGATCTTCCTCCCTGATATGATATGCGTATTGGAATCTTGATACTAAGCTTACTCTTTGTATAATAATAAGGAGGGTATTATGATCGGATTTGCAATATATATCAGTCCTGACTTCTGTATATATTTTTAGGATATTGAAAAAGACTAGATCGATTATATATTCTGCTCTGTATATTACTTACCCCAGGATATTTGTAAACTTAAGGCCTTTGTTACTGAACTATTCTACAAGCCAATTATTATTATGTACTGTATTCACATTTGGCTCGAATAGTGTGTAGTAAGTATTGAAGTCTTTTTTAATAATTGTATCCCCAATTGATATTAGATTAAGGATTATCTCCAGGATTTTTGAGATATTTGGTTTCCTGTATAGGTTTAATAATTTAATTCCATTTATAAAAAGCTATATATAGTTTCTATATTCCTTTTTTACTAATTATAATATTTGTAATCTAATCTTAGTTCTGATATATATCATTACTTATAAATATCCTTGTTCTTTTTTACATATCCCATTCCCCCTCCAGGAAATTACTAGGGATAGGTATTGGTATTTATTATATATTTGAATATATATATTAAATACCCAGAGCTTTTATATATATATTACATTAATCTTTTCCTCAAACATTTATTGTAATGTTGTTATATATTTTTTTTATTTTTTTTATTTATATTAATTAACGTCTGTTTTGGACCTCCCTAAGGGTATTTAGACGTGCTAAGATAAGGAACTATTTGAGCGGCGTGATCGTCGCGACCGAATTTAGCAATTTAACTTCAATGCCAGGGGCTATTCGCTCCTCTGCGGGTGCGATCCGCTTCTGTTTCCAGAAGGGAACGTCTGATCCGGGTTGTTGTTGAGGCAGAGCTTGGTTCCCGGGATGTTGTTATATATAGTGTAAAGCTTTTTTATATATTTATTTAGGCAATAAATAATAGCTTTGATTTATTTATATAAATCTTTTATTATTATATTATATTCCTCAATTATAGTCTGATTATTTAAAGCTTTAAGGTTGAGATTCTTATTAATCTTTACTACTTTATTATAAGTGATACATTAGTCTTGTACATTTTGCTTTTTATTTATTAAGCTCTTTGAAATATTATTTGCTTACTCTTTTCCAATATTATTTTCCGAATTACTACCATCTTTATATCAGAAAACTATATCTATTCTAAATTTCCTTTTCCTTTTTTACACTATTACCAATATTTGAATTGTTATTACTAGTGTTAAGACGATAATAGTGCTGATTTTCTCTGTTTATTGAATAATCTGAATCTGTTTTTGATCTGGATACATTGTCTTGCCGTTCACTTGCTAAAACTTGATAGAGTAATTGTTATAATCCATTGGGAAGAGCCCGCGGTATTCTGTATATTGTATTAGATAATTATAATTCTTAGTTGGCTTATAAATAAATAATAGATATATATACTTTTTATATACCATTTCTCTTTTATATTTCCAGTTTTTATAATATTACTGATATTCTGGGTTATATCTTTCTAAGACTTGTCTTCTACTTACTAAAAACATTTGGATCTTGTTGAATAGATTATAATAAGGTAATTACTTTTGAAAGGATAATATTTAGATAATCCGATTTTGCTTATTTGCTTTAAACTTGGATTTTGTTATTTGTATTAGATATAGTTCTATCTAATACCAGATTTCTTTTCTTATTTGTTTTTCCCTAATTTTTATGGATATTCTTAAAAGGTTGGTAATGATTATTAAAACCCCTAGTATTATATATATATATTATAGTTTATTAATTATAAGATCTATAATTTTAATAATTACTATAATCTATTATTTATTTGCAAAAAGGATTATATAGGCTTTTAGGAAAGCTATAACTACCCATCCAATTCGGGTGGATGTTATTACTATAATAGCTCTAGCCCTTAGAGTAATAATCTTTGGAATTGCTTTTACTAGTGTCTATCTAATTCCCTATAAGGACAACTCTATTTTGATTTATTTATTGAATCGGAGAAAAAGTCTTTCATTTATACATTCTAATCTCAATACTTTACTAATCACCTACTTAAACCTATTTACAGCTCTTATTTTTCATAATTGAGCTGAAGAGAGTAATGGTTGTGGTTTTGGGGGTTTGAAGTATTCCCGTATATATTTGCGTAGTTGGCTTTACGCTTTCTATTACTAACTTCGAGTTGAAGGTTCTTTTTATATTATTTGTAATAGCTATTAATGCTCTACATATTAGTTTTTCTATTAATCGGTTCAGATCTTATTCCACAAATTGCACTACAAACTATACAAAGATTATCTTGAAGCTAGTGAGTACTAGAACCTTATCTGCAATATACTTCCATTGTATATCAATCTTCTTCTGAATAACTATTTTCATAATTATTTCAATAGTGTTTTAGCTGTTCTTAAACAAGTTTGAAAAAGGATTAGTACTTTTGTTACTAATTCATATTCTTTTTAAAGTAATAGTTGAAAAGTGATTATTGAGATCGATCGAGGAGCTCACTATCCCTATAGATAATGACTAGCTCGCCGGCTCTCTCTAATTCTACTACAACAGCATTCTCGAGCCAAGCAGCTCGGAGCACTACAGCGATTGCGCTGGTATATATTGTATAATATGATTTCGGGATATCCGTAGATATGGTTATTATGAGCTCGTTTTGTTTTTGTATATCAATCAGTTTGTTTGTAAGATTATCTTTTTTTATTGGTATATAGATATTGATACAGATACAAAGTTTTCAATAATATTAATTGAATCCTAAGTATATCAAAAAGAACAATCTATTATTCATATTTTCATTATATATATAATAAAGAAAGAGCAGTCTCAAGGGCTTACTATGATATTGTTAATATGTAGTCATGAGCGACTTGTTATACTACTAAGTATATCGAATCGCAATCTAATTGTTTTAATAATAATGATAACGATTATATTATTATTATTATTATTATTATTATTATTAGTAATTTTCAACCGGGCCGTATAGACAAGCCTCCCAGGGGGCATTACGGTTAGGCTAACTGCGGGATGATCTTCTAGTTTATATGATCCCCCTTTCCTAAGGATAGGGTCTCAATATCCTCAATAGCCTTCCAAGCAATGACTAGTACACTTATATTTTGTCTCCAATCCTCTAAACACCTCTATATACACTTTCCAATTTCCTATATAGTATTTGTTTAAAAGCTACTTTATCCTATAAGAATAGCTTTTGTATATATTCTATTACAATATAATATACTGTATACTTCAATTTTCTTCTATATAGCTTTTTTAGATCTATCCCCTTCTACTCCCTACTTATATTCACCTAAATCAATCGATCCCTTTCCTTCTCTCTTTTTATTCTTCTAATAATATTTTAAAGCATATACTTTTATAGAAATCTATTATAATAATAAATTTAGCGAATTTGATTAATATATATATTAATTATTTCAATAATCATTCTTAAACTATTTGATTATAGGATTAGTATTTGAGCTTGATATTTGGGGGTCAGGTTTTATAGATCGCAAGGATTTTGTAGCAATATATAATATGCTCAGGGGATTTGAATATTTCATATATATAATGGATTATTGCTTTCTTATATTTAAATCATCAATAATAGCTTTCGAAATCGCTATATACTAAGTGGATCATTAGTATATAATAAAGAATTACTTATAAGAATTCTAGTTCCTTAGAGTATTTGTTTGTATTTTTTGGATTTTATTTCTGGTATTATTTAGAGAGTATTGATATCTATTTGATCCACTATATTTATACTGCCAATTCCATAATAGTTTTTATTATAAAACAGATATCACTTATTATAAATCGATTTGTATACCTTGAGACTGATTTTTTTATTCCTTTATTAGTAAATACATCTACACGCTTATTCCCTTCAATCCTTATATAGTATCACGGTGCAAGGGATAGGTACTAGATTGGATATATGATATTCTACAAAGAGGTTGAAAGTGGTACGATGTAACTTTGCCATATAATGGCAAAGATGATTAAGTATTCATTACGCTAATATACTATGCTAGTGAACCCATAACAGTACTCCCCTCTTTAAGATTTGCTTATTTTAAATAAGCTGAAAGAAAGTATACTATACAAATCACATTTTCTTTTATTATAATGAATACCTTCACTCCCCAAATTCTTTTATAGCTTTTTGTTTAAGAATCAAAATTGCTTTAGCCTCTGGATTTTCCAATACCCATTTCAGTAAATCTGGTTTCTTTGGGTGTAAGCGATAATAGTAAGCTATGATCTTTTTATTATTCTTAAGATTTGAGGCTGATTATCAAGTTGGGGTGTAATGTCTTTATTTAACTAAATAGTAATATCCATTCTTATTATGATTATTTAAAATATCTTCGAATATCTATTTCTGAATTGACTCCTTTTTACTGTTTTCCTTTTTAAGGACTCTATCCTGTATAGTAACAGTTTCTACTTTGTTGATTTGGAATTGTATTGGGAATTGTTTGTTGTTATATACTAGTAGAAGTAAAAAGTGATGAAAGATAGGAAAGATTTGTATATTTTTTAGTAATTGAATAAAACAAGATTGTAAGTAAACTTTAATGATTTTGTAAGGTCCAATCCATTTATTATCTAGTTTCTTTGCTTTTTGAGAGATCTTTATATTCTTTACATTAACAAATACCTTTTATTCTATACAATATCGGGCGAATCGGTTCAGTATCGATTTGCATGTTCCTTGTATATATCTATGGCTTGCCTAGTGATTACTTGAAGTTGATTCAGAATCCTCTTTATTCTATCCGCCGTTTTATTACCCTTAAAGAATTCACGTTTTTAAACTAATATTATTTCTGGTGGGTAGGATTTGCTTGGCTTTATATCAATATTTAGATTAAAATTATAATTAATAAAGAATAAAGAATATTCTATAATTTCCGAAATTATATTATTAAAAGCAAACTTTGCTAATAATAACCATTCCATTCAATTATTTTAATGGAAGTTGATAAAAGCATGTAGATATTGCTTAAAAACTAAATTGATATATTCTATCTGTTTATTTGTTTATAGATGGAAGGCTGAAAAGTGTTTTAAAGTCATTACTAGTTTTTTCAATAATTATACTCAGAATTCTGATATAAACTGTATATCTCGATTCGAGATAATATTATTTGATATGCTATATAGAATATATATCCGATTAATAAATATATTAATTAATTCTTCTGTAATTAAGATTCTTATATCAATAAAATAATGTATCTTTATCAATCTATATACCACTATCAGGATGTGCTTATATATCGAATTGTAATGTTTATTCTCTGGAAAAAGTATAATATAGTTGATTGATATATTAGACCATACTCGAAATGGGATTGGGAGAGATTTTAAGAATCCCAGTGAAACTGATTTTGATAATTTAGTACAAGTATACAATATATATACTTGTATATATGCATCAATCTCCTAATGTATATTTAGCTATTAATAGATTTAGAAGATAATATTGATAATCTTGGTATATCCAGAATAACCAACCAGACTAGAAAAATGCATCCTATAGATAATTTATACTTTCAGCTTATTATTAGGTGGTATCCAAAGCTTATTACAATAATATATCCTATTATTGGATACTCCACAATCCTGTATAGCGATTTTTATAGTCTTTCGGAATTCTGCTGGCCATTTTCATATATACAAATCTCTAATTGCTGCTAACAATTGTTATGCCATATCGAATTTCGTGTAGATATTGTTAATCAATTTATTGATAGGCTTATTTTCTATAGGTATTGTTAAATCTATAGGTGCCAGTATTACTTCCCCTATCAATTCTTTGTATAGATCAATATCGAACCTTTATACTGATAAAACTATTCTTTCTTTATTCTTCAGCCGCTTGTTATCAGAATTCGAAAGATCTGATCTGTCTTCCCGCTTGCGGCTCAAGGTATTCGGACGAATAGCTTTAGTACCTAATCTGTATACAATACAAAAGTTATATTGAAATAAAAACTCAAACCATCTAACTTGTCATTAATTTTTTTTATTTTTTTATTTATTTATTTATATTAATTAACGTCTATTTTGAACCTCCCTAAGGGTATTTAGACGTGCTAAGATAAGAAACTATTTGAGCAGTGTGATTGTCGTGACCGAATTTAGTAATTTAATTTCAATACCAAAAGCTATTCGCTTTTCTGCAGATGTGATTCGCTTCTATTTCTAGAAGGGAATGTTTGATCCGGGTTGTTATTGAGATAAAACTTGGTTTCTGAGTAGATAGGCTTGTTATAGGCTTCGATTCTTATAATAAAGGAGAAAAAGCAAGAGTAAATTATTATTTGTTTAGCTGAGCAGTAGGGCTTTTGTATTATATATTAGATTTGTGGTTTTTAGGGTGTAATATATTCGAATAATCAGTTGAGTAATGAATTTATAAGGGATGAGCAGCAAGCTTTATTGAAAAGATTATTACTTTCTAAAGATTCTTTAATAATTAGAACAAATCTGAGTGTAGAATTCTGAGTCGATAATCAGCTAAATAAGCTTGCTAAATGTGTATAAGAGTTTCTTGATATATATAATCGCCTACTTGTTAGATTGCATTTCTATAGGGGCAAAGGGCCAGTCTAAATGCTTTAGATTGTTTATAATGCATTTAAAAAAGTGATATAATTTCTTAGTATTATTATATGAGTAGTTCAGCTTATTGTTTTAATAACTAAATCACTAATGGTAAGTGGTGTAGTCGCTGTGATTTATTTTATAGCTATTAATCGATATAAGACTACTTTTGGTAAAATTAGTTCCTTTAGCTTCTTTGTATTATATCTAAAAGATTATTCCTTATAGTTAACAAAAAGAGAGGAGTTTATCTCTTTTCATCAGGTAGATTCTGTGTATAGACATTTTTGACAAACGATTGTTCGGATCCCACTAATTGTTGATAACTTATCGATTACCTAGTCTATAGGTTCAATTGTGCCTGTATTTATTAAGCAATCTGCTTTCTCATTATTTTCAATCTCTATATATCCAGATAATCACTTTATCCTGATATCGAATTGTTTTATTATTTTATGATACTTATAGAAGATTTATTATATTGTAAGTAATATGTTTTTGTGTATATCTCAGATAACCGATGTACTATCAATATATATTTAGATCTGGCTGTTTAAAGGATCTTCAAGTATAGTGATTAAATACTCCAATCCGTATTATACTTTTATCACTTTTATATCGAATATATATAAATCACTTTGAATCTATTTAAATCCAGAGACTATTTGAATGTTATTATAATATATTATATATCTATAGCTAATATAATATTTGCAATTAATAATTTGTTCTAATCTATCAGAGAAAATCGTATAGTCTTTGGGTAGGAGTTATTGTTATTATTCTTTAAAGATTTGAACTGCTTTTTCTTTGATTAATCCTTTTGTTAAATCTGTTTTGTAGTTATTCGAAAAGTATAAGCGGAGTAGTTTTGAGTATTGTATTTTTGGGATAAAATGGCTGAACTATTAGATTCTTGTAAGAAGCCTTTTTATTGTATTTACTTTTTGTTTGTATTTTCATATTACTAACTTCAAACAATTTACTAGCAAGTATTGATTATCGATTGTTTTTAACCAGAATGCAAATCGCAACTTGGTATATTCTAGTACGATTATTCCCGATGGCAGGTCTACTTCTTTAATAAAAGCTGTAATCGGTGTAGTCTTGTATACTAAGATCGTTCCTCTTGTAGCAATATTGATTACTTTATTGATGCAATAGAGATAACCTTTTATACCTATACTTATACTTAAATCGCTTTGATCTAGGCTAGGCTTATATTTACCAGCGTACCATACTTCCGTGCCGAATAGTGCTATTGGGAGAATGCAGGTAATCACTGCTTTTCTTAGAGAGAAAGCTAGCAGCCTATATATAATACAAGTGATCGATTTGATATACAAGGCTACTTTTATAGCTTTCACTGTACATATTTTGATATATTGTAAGAACGAGAGTTGGTAATCGAAAAAAATGCCTAGCTATCTTAGAATAGACTGAACGCTTCCACTTGTTGCAATCGATATTAAAATAATTATCAGATCTGGATTTATTATTAATAATAAATTAATAATATCATATTATCTAGTAATATAAAGTAATTCGAATTTCTCAGAGGCGAATAGGATTTTGTTCTCCTTATCTCATCTAATGATCTGTTATACTTATCATTACAGGATTCTAGTATTTGTAAAGAGATACTTGAAAGAATGGTAGATCGTAATATCATTTGTATAGCCAAAACAGAATTTCGTATCTCGATTGAGAAGCTTAGCAAGATAGAGTATATAGAGTATAGGTGATAATAAGGATTCCTAAGGGGTATTGTATATTATTAAATACTCCTCAATTATAATATCTTTAAATCTCACTCTGACTTTTCTATTTGTAAAGAATAAATCTATCAACTTGAACAGCGAAATTGGTTATTCTTATTTAATTATTCGGCTTAAGAATTGATATTTCAAGAGAGTATCAAAAGCTTTCTATATATTTATAATAATAATCAAAATTATATTGCTAGTTGCTAATACAAGCTCTGTATTGTAAGTAAAGACAATTGCTAGATTTATCCTTAATCTTCTAGGGAGTGCTTTACAGTATTATAAATTAATTATTTTATATCTCAAAGCTATTCAAGATATTTGACTGGCTATATATTATTCGAAACTCTTTTTGATATAGGAAATTAGGGTTATTAATCGTTATAACTATAGTGATATTTTATTTTTCTTGTTTATCTTAGGAATTATTATTATCTCCACTAATTTCTATCCTTCTGAATAATAATTTAGAATTAGGTATGATACAAATATCTCCCGGATTAGTAACTTGACACTTAGCCAGCATGCCTTAAGGAGACGTACAGTAACTCAATCCACTCCTGGTGCAATACACAAGGCTCCTATAATATGCTTTTCTATCTCTTCAGCCAAAATTATTCTTTTTCAGAGGAGGATTCTCTTATATATTTGATTATATAATAAATCATTTGGAAAATCATTGTTTATCTTAAATCAATTTAGAATCACTATAAATAGAGCGTTTGCTTTCTTTTTTGTATTACAGATCTCCTACTCATCGATTATTAGAAAAAAGGATTTCGTATTACTTTCGGGGGTTAACTTATATCATCCTATAATTCGATAAAGTTCTTTATTGTTCTTAACCCCATCTAAACACATAGCCTAATAGAATCTCTTAGCTTGTCACATTACTTTTTATAAAAAGTATATAGTATAAGTCTTTCTTTTCAAATCTATTTTTCTTTATATTTCTATATATACTCGATAAGCTTTTCTACATTCATTTATCTATTATAGTAAGGCTTTTTCTGTCTTTTGATCGATCTTATTAATTATTTGAATTGATTTATTTAATACTTTTATAAGTTTATTAATATAGATCTCAATCTTGATTATAGTCTGAATATCTATATTATTAAGGTGAACTAATTAATTAACCATTAATCCATCCAATCTTAGCAGATCCGCCTCCTTTATTCAATAGTAGTATTAATCCTATTCTATTATTTTGCGATTTGCTAGATTAATAATCTGAGTAGTATAATCAAATCCATAATGGAGTTCTTTTAGTACCTCTATATAAATGAATAATATATTAGAAAAGGTTAGGTTTAGTATATACCTTTTTGTATAAATGGGTATGTCTGAAATATCTATAAACTTCATGTTCTATTTGTTTGCTTATATTATAAGCTATGCTCTTTAATTGATTATAATCACCCCCGGTTTCTACAATTTGTACTTTATATTAAAATCCTTTTCTATAATTATATACTTATTTGAAATTAAGTATATAATATAATTAATAATATTTAAAATATATAGAGCTCTATAGACATTCAAGATCGAGTATTTATTAACTCATATCCAAAATAGATCTCTATTTTCAAATTGATCTATTTACTCTATTTTCAAGTGTATATCTTTTTATATATATATTATAACCCAAAAACCTTATTTGTTCTTCTCTAAATCTCTCTAAAGATTTCAGTTATCAATTAGTTGATATCGATTATATATATTATAATTTTGCATAATTGAATTCCAGTATAGTCTTGGTTTTTGTAAATAGATTATATTTAGCTAAGCTTTAGCTGCTAATTGTAATAATATAATATAATTTGTATATCCCTAGCCTATATTTGCCTAAACGATAATGAAATCTTTGTTTCTCTAAATATATTTATTAATTATACTATTTATAAAGAGAATCTAGATATAATATCTATTATTATAAAGATTTCTATATTATTTATCTCCAGATCTATTAAAATGAAGACTTTTTTTATTAAGACTTTTATATTGAGATTTCGCTAGTTTTGACTATAAGCTGAATATGTGTATAGCATAATTAATATAATCAGTAGACTTATACTAAACCTGCATAAATATTTGCTGAAACATTCATTCTTATATATTATAATCCTTACTCCCAGAGTGATCAGGGTTTCTGTAATTGTTACTCTAGAAGGTAAAGGTGATTCAAAAGTATAATTCACTTTATCTGTATTTACTCTATATAACATCTCATAATCTTTTTTGCTAACAGCTCTAATTATAGCCAATTCCTTTGTGATTAGAGCGATTTGTTGTTTAATATAGACCCTAGAAGCAATTGGGTAATTGGAATAGTTAGTATAGAAGGGCTTATAACAATTAGCACATTAAATTACTCTAGTATATTACTGATATACAAGTATGCCCTTATGCTTAATATTTAGTTTACTATATATCAAGTATCTTGAGGCTTTATTATAGATAAAGAGGTTACAGTACCCTAAGCAGCCAATACTGTAAAATTGAATTTCCCAGGGTTTATCTAGAAGAACCGAGTAGGAGCTATTATTGAATAGTCGAAACCGCGATACTGCAATATTAAAGCCAATGATCCAAATGGCTCTTTTAGTAATCGGGTTAACCCTGCTATATACCAATCTGTAATTGATTAGCTACTTGCTGGTTTAAACTATAATCTCCTTTTTAATAAACTTAATGAATATAGAAGCAGAAGCACCTTTAATATGATAGAAATTATATGATACTTATAGAACTATATATATAAACCATTTTTCTAATCTATATATACTTATTATATAAAGGGTTTTAAATACCCACTTAATATTTTCTGTTTTTATAATC
Source organism: Botrytis sinoallii (assembly GCF_014898435.1). Taxonomy (NCBI): domain Eukaryota; kingdom Fungi; phylum Ascomycota; class Leotiomycetes; order Helotiales; family Sclerotiniaceae; genus Botrytis; species Botrytis sinoallii. The sequence continues at coordinate 1,865,200 of NW_024066034.1, read as the reverse complement.
TCTTTTTGATTAGTATCAAAGCTATATCTTAATATCCAATCTATATTATTTCTTTAAAAAAAGGGGATCTCTATTAATGTGATTTCAGTAACTGTCTCTTTTATTCTGAGTTTTAATAGAAATAAACTAGTTTCTAAAAGTAGAGCTTCCCTGTTAACTATTATAAGAATCGTTTTCTTGATCCGATTATTTTTCCTTTTGAGTCTACATACTCCCAAACAATTAATGTTTATGCTTTCATTAAAAGCAAAGCATATTGTATTAATAGAATCTATAATAAGGCTTACTACCTCAGGCCTTATCTAAATTTTCAATACATTAGTATAGATTTTCTATATATTGCTTTTTGGCTATAATTGCTCCATTATGGGTTTTTTCCTTTAATCAAGGGTAATCTCTATTATTTCTAATAGAGCAAAAATAATTATACTTTTAAATTTCGTAACGAGTTTGCATTATTGATTTTGGAACCCTTATACAAGCTTATCTACTAGTACTATGAATACCTCAATCACTTTTCATTTCTCCCCTTTTATCTTATCAATCCTTTCAAATCATTTCTTAATTATACTAAGAGCAAAGCCTGTAGACAATCTTATAATTGATAGGAACTGTATGCCAACCCTTGAGATATTAATAACTACTTGAGGGGGAAGCGCCCTCTGGGTTAAAGAACCGCTTGGCACACTAGAAGCGCGTATTATCATCGGCGTGATGGGAGCCTCCTGTGGTTACAAGGTTTGATAGGATTAAGCCTGCCGGGGCAGGGGAAATAAATAAGGAGTATATATTACAAAGTGCTAAGATTGATATAGTACTTGTAACTTGTCATTAATTGAGGGCCTTTGTTATAGTAAAATATTTTAAGTTCTTGTGATCTATAAAAACCTCGAATTCCTATTACGAGCCCTGAAATTCAGATCACCATTTTTCTATTGATTTGATTATTACTAGAAGCTCTTTATCATAGATTTCGTAATTATACTTTGCTGCTAAGTGCTTCAATGAGAAGTAGACTATTAATTGCAAAACATTCTCATTGTCATATTAAGAAAGCACTCCCTCAGAAGCCCAATCCGAAGTATCAGTCTCTAAAACCATACATTTATTATAATCAAAATACACAAAAACAAATACAATTATAAAAACTTGTTTTAATATTTCGAAAGTATCCTTATATATTTAATCCCATACCTAGAAGATATCCTTATATAACAAGTTATTCAAAGAATAACAAATCTTCGAGAAGTCTTTTATAAATCGTTAATAGAAATTAGCAAATCCTAGAAAACACTATAGATCCTTCACCAAAAGAAATTACTCCCAAGATATAATCGCTTTGACTTTATCGGTATCCATTTTGATACCGTTTGTAATAATAATCAAACCTAGATACCATATAGATATTATCTCGACAAAAAGACCATTGTCCTCCGCAAGGAGCCCGGCTGGTTCAGTGGTAAAGTGATCGGGCCACTCTCCCACTGTTCTACGACATAAGGCTATAGCGACGAAATTTTCGTATACATGGGCCAATCCCCATCTTTGGGATCCACATGGATCCACTCTATATGCCGCCTCATAGGCCACCTTAGTGTGGACCTCATAACACAGCTCCTTTGAGCTTCGACAATCTACCGCTAACTCTAATAGAGCTTCTCTATTATGGGCTGCAAAAGCGATCGATCAAGTGCTGAGGAGGAACTAGTGATCCCCCCTTCAGCCACCACCACTGCGCCTATGCACCACTCCGCTATCAAGCAGAACCATCGTTCCGGCCGCTTCTCTTGAGCGGTCTAATAGCCGAACCCTCCGCTCCTCTAGAGCATTATCATATATACACCCGCTTCTTTGAAGCGGCACACCTATATATATTGCTTCTGTTTATAAAACATAGTTTTATAACAGAAGTAATTATACAATCAAAGCGCTCCTCTTTATAAACAGAAGGAAGTGCTAGGAATATGGGGCTAATCAAATGGCTCTATTTGCGATTATTACACTGGCTTGTTTAGGATATATAGAAGGAACTGGGTTTACCCTATAAGGTTTTATTAGTGTGCGTATCAGTACCTTTCTGTATTTGTAACTCTAGATCTAGTTATGTCTTTCATACTCCTCGGGAGGTCCTTTACAAGATGTTAATCACTATAAATAAATAAATAAATATAGATATTATCTCGAATTTGTATTTATTAATATCAATCTATAAACCTACATCAGCGAGTTTTTGAATAATTATTCATATATACTCCCTATATTCCATCTTATTACTAAAATAAATAAAAATATCATCAAGATATACTATACAGTATTTATCGAATTCATTGAAAAGCATATGATTAATATAATACTAAAAAGATACTAGCGCATTACATAACCCAAAGGGTATAACAAAAAATTCAAATAATCTAAAATATATAATGAAAACTGTTTTCCATTTATTTCCTTCTGCAATACATAGTTTATTAAAGATAATGATAATATCCAGTTTGGAGTAAACCTTAACATTACACAATATATTAAAAGTTTTTTGTATAATAGATAAAGAATAGCGATTCTTTATTATAATATTATTTAATCCTCAATAATCTTGATAAATACAAACTCCGCCTTCTAGCTTTATTATCAAAAGAAATAATACTACATTACAAGATCTTGATTTTCAAATAAATCCTTTAAAAAGGTTATTATCAATCCATTTCCGAACTATCTCGAGTTTTAATAATAATAGTAGCCGGTTTTTGAAATAAGATAATTCTTTACCTAGTATTAATTCGATTCTATAGTCTCAAGCTCATTATAATAATAGTATCTGATAAAAAGACCATTGTCCTCCGCAAGGAGCCCGGCTGGTTCAGTGGTAGAGTGATCGGGTCACTCTCCTATTGTTCTATAACTTAAGGCTATAGCGATCTGATTCATATGGATCCATTCTATATGTTGTCTTATAGGTCACCTTAATGTGAACCTCTTGATACAGTTCTACTGAGCTCCGACAATCTACTGTTAACTCTAATAGAGCTTTTCTATTATAGACTGCAAAAGTGATCGATCGAATGCTGAGGGGGAACTGATTCTCCTTCCAGCTGTTACCACTACGTTTATACACCACTTCGCTACTCAACGGAACCATCGTTCCGGCTACTCCTCTCGAGCGGCCCAATAGCCGAATCCTTTGTTTCTATGGAATACTATCACACACACACCTGCTTTTTTAAAGCAATATATCTATACATATTGCTTCTACCTATATATGGTTTTATAGCAGGAGTAATTGTACAATCAGAGTGCTCCTCTCTACGAGTAGCAGGAAGCGTTAGGAATATAGGGCTAATCAAACGGCCCTATTTGCAAACATTACACTGGCTTATTTAGGATATATAGAAGGAACTGGGTTTACCCTATGAGGTTTTACTAGCGTGCGTATCAGCGCCTTTCTGTATTTGTAACTCTAGATCTAGCCACGTCTTTCATACCCCTAGGGAGGTCCTCTACAAGACATTAATCACTATAAATAAATAAAATAAATAAATAATAATAGTACCTCAACATTTCAAGAAAGGAAAGCTAATAATTTGTCTCGAAGCCAACTAGGGAGTATATTTCGTATCTCTTTATTATTGAGATCTGGTTTTTCTACTAAGAACTTTGATATATCAGCCTCAGAGATTCTTTGTAGGTAAGCCGGTTTATAGCAATCTCGAATAAAGTCATATAAATGTAGTGGTATTGTAGAAAGTACTTTCATCAGGTTATTATATTTTTGAAATATGTCTTTATAACTTTACTCATTTTTAGCAAAGTTGTTTATAGAGATATAATCAAGCTTATATTTGGGTACTATAACCTAATCTAACTTGTTTCAAGTGACTTATACTGTATGAATGTTGTCTTATTGATAAAAAGAAACAAAACTCGAGATATATAATCATCGAATATCCTTTATGTTTGGATTTATTTTGTATTCTCGAATTATTAATAATAATACCAAAAAGGATAACAATAATTCCCTCACTAGATTTGATTTTCTTTATCTTTATCCTACGATCTTGTTTATTACTACTAAGTATATCTTCAGCTGGTTTTGTATCATCTATGCTTATATATCTGTATTCTCATTATAAGCCCTTATACAATAATAGTTTGCATCAGAAATGAGTGTTGCTTCAATAAGTATATCTTATTCTATATCAACATCTTCAGATTCATAATTATTATCAAGTTTGTCATTATTCTTTATATATAGTAATCGATAATCTTTCATCTTATATACTTTTTGGGAAACAACCTTTAATAACAATAATATATCCAAAACCCTTTTGGTTTTTGAATTAATACTTTAAAGAGTTAAAATATTATTAGATTGTTACTGGATCGATTTGATTATAGATATTTGAGGGCACAAGCTCCCCTTGTAACAATACTGTATTATACAATATCGAAAAGTAAAAGAAAGTATTATATTCACCCAATCTATATACAGATTATAGTATTATAACCATAACAAGCCAAAAATGATTAATATATCAAAAGAGAGTTTTATAATAAAGAATATCCAGATTTCTAAATATAATCCTATTGCTATAAATATAATAAAATATTCCATAATGATATTTGCTACATTGCCATTGGCTAAGCAAAGCTATCAGCAATAAAATAAGAGTTGAATATAAATTTTATATTAATTAACAAATAATCGATCAGTGAATACTTTACTGGAGTATTTGCTATCAATCAGACTAATCATATTAAAAGGGAAAGTGTACATTGAAAACATAATAGTTTGGATAAGTAGAGATTTGCTATTTATAGAGCTGAATTGTAATAGCTCAATACTATCTACAGTGTATCTTATCCATTTCTTGTTTTTTTGATAACCTTTACAACCGACTTATTGTGGAGATAATACATTTCCCGGGGACTTATATATACTGTTGAATAGTAATAATAATGTTATATTATTATATGGAAAGATATTAAAGACACTTTCCAAAAATACTAAAAAATCATTCTCGATATAGCCATGGATTGTATTAACACACGAGCTTATAACAACCATATCTACGGATATCCCGAAATCATATTATATAATACATACCAGCACGATCGCTATAGTGCTCCGAGCTGCTTAGCTTGAAAATGCTGTTGCAGTAAAATCAGAGAGGGCCGGCGAGCCAATTATTATCTATAGGAACAGTGGGCTTTCCAATCAATTTTGATAATCGCTCCTCAACTATTACTTTGAAGAGAACACAGATTAATAACAAAAGTACTGGTCCTCTTTCAAACTTATTCAAAAACAGCTAGAATACTATTGAAATAGTTATGAAGATAGCTATTCAGAAGAAGATTGATATACAACGGAAGTGTATTGTAGATGAGGCTTTAGTACTCACCAGCTTCGAGATGATCCTTATATAGTTCACAATGCAATTTGTGAAACAGGATCTAAGCCGATTGACAAAAGAATTAATATACAGAGTATTAATAGTTATTATTGTTGGAAATCATATATATGATACTAAGCAGTATGCTAGTAACAAACATCTTTTTCTATTCTAACAATTATAAATAATTTAAAAGGAATCTTCAACTTAAAGCTAGTAATAGAAAGTATAAAGCTAACTATACAAACATATATGGGGATACTTCGAACCCTCAAAACCATGATTGCTATTTCCTTTGGCTCAATTATAAAAACAGGGGCTATAAATAGGCCTAAGCGGGTGATTAATAGAATATCGAGATTAGAATATATAAATAAAAGATTCTTTCTCTGATTTGATAAATGAATCAAGATGGAATTATTCTTATAAAGGATCAGATAGGTGCTAGTAAAGGTGATTCTAGAGATTGCTATTTTAAGGACTAGAGTTATTGTGATAATAACATTTATTCGAACTGGGTGGGCAGTTACAGCTTCCCCAGAAGCCTGTATAGTTCTTTTTACGAATAAACAACAGGCTATAGCAGTTATTAAAGCTATAGATCTTGTGATCAATAAGCTATAGTATACATATATAGCATTAGGGGTTCCGATAATTATTACCAATCTCCTAGGAATACTTATAGAGATTAGGGAAAAACAAATAAGGGAAGAAATCTGGTATTAGATGGGACTATGTCTAGTATGAATAGTGAGATTCAAGCTTGGAATAAATAAGCAGAATCGGATTATTTGAATATTATTCTTTCAGAAATAGCCACCTTGTTATAATCTATTTAATAAGATCCAAATGTTTTTAGTAAATAAAAGACAAGCTTTAGAAAAATATAATCCAGAATATCAATAATATTATAAAAACTGGAAATACAAAAGAGAAGTGATATATAGAAAGTATATATACCCGCTATCTATTTATAAGTCAATTGGGAATTGTAATTATTCAACACAATATACAAAATACTATAGGCTCTTTTCAACAAACTATAACAATTACCCTATCAAGCCTTAACAAGTAAACAGCAAGACAGTACATTCAGATCGAAAACAGATCCAGATTATCCAATGAGTAGAGAAAATCAGTATTATTATTGTTTTAGTATTAATAATAATAATTCAAATATTAATAATAGTATAAGAAAGAAAAAGGAAATTTAGAATAAATATAGTTTTTTGATATGAAGATGATAGTAATTTGGAAAGCAATATTGGAAAAGAGCAAGCAAACAATATCTCGGGGAGCTTAATAGATGAAGAGTGGGATGTATAAGGTTAATATATTATTTGTAATAGGGCAGCAAAAATCAATAAGAATTTCAATCTTAAAGTTTTGAGTAATTAGACTATAACTGGGGAATATAATATAATAATAAAAGATTTATATTTATTTATTTATTTATTTATAGTGATTAACGTTTAATATCTGACCTCTCAAGGGGTATTCTAGACGTACTAAGGAGTGGGCCTACGGGTCGCTAGTGTTCCAGCCGCTTATAGTAGTGTAATGTTAGTTAATTAGAGACTTATTGCCTCTGGTATTCCCCCGCTCAGTACCACTCATGACAATCCTGCGGCTGTTCTGTTTAAGGGTTTGTAGTCCTGTTTCAGAGAGCCTTGTTTCGTATGCTATCCAGGTGTCAGCGGATAATCAGATCGATCGCTATCGATCGGGAAAGCGCTCGAAGTGTTTATAGCTATTCGATACGGGTCTTAGATTGATTGAGATAAAAAATTCATTCTTAGGGTATTAGAGCAAATTAAAATTCATATAATTTCGTATAGTTTGAGTATATCCTAATATAAAATCTGGATCTAACGAAAAGGTTAATAAAGCTATATTATATTCGCAGAACGTGATTAATATATATTATTATATTCTATTCAAATCAAAATCGATTTAGTATAAACAGTTAGTCGTTGTATATTTGATTATTAATTGAATATTGAAAAAAATACAATAAGCTTTTCTTAATCCTATTGTAAAAGAGTAGAAGGTGGTAGGGTCGTAAAGTAGTCCTTCGCAAATACCACAGATAAGTCACTGAGACATAGCACCTCCAGTGGAGGAGAGAAGGAGAAGGCTCTATATAGCGTATTACAAAATATACAAGAAGATGGGTGGAAACTAACTGCTTTCTTTAAACTATATAAAGAAGACCTATAAATACTAGTTACAGAAAGAGGTCACGTGACCAGTACCAAGTTTCGCTCATATTCCTCTCCATATAGAAAGGTTGATCGTTTTGATCAAGTCAAAAGGAAAAAAAAAGTATATCCTGAAAGGAAGAGAAATAAGAAAAACAAGATGAGGAAAGATACAGGCACCGATATTCCCAGGAGTAGCGACTTGTTAATTAGCTTTTGATGTTAATCGATATAACTTTACCGAATTTTGGTAAAGTTATAATGAACTAGTAGTTCAATAACTTAAAGTCATTTCCGGGGCCTTTTGTTGAACCTGATTACTCTGTCGACTTGGAGTTTCAATGTTCTTGTTCTATTTGTATTGTTGGGAAGTTCTCTTTTGTATTTTAAACTCCAGTCCTTTCTTTATCTCCAAGGTTCTATTATGCTTAGGCTTTTTGTGTTTTGGAGTGCTCGAGGGTTCAGCTTTGTCTTGGCTTGAGCTTGGATCTGGGTTTTCATCCGGATCTTCATCTGAATCTTGGCTTGGATCAGGATTAGAGTCCTTGTCATCACTAAATGGAATAGGTTCGATTTCTTTTTCACTATTCGGTTCAATGTATATATCTTCATGCTTATTCTCCGGGAGATTCTTAACGATTTCAAAGTAAGACTTGTCCTTATAGCTTCTCTTAATAAGCTTAGCATCGTCAAATGTCTGTATAAGAGAAACTTTGGTAACTCTCACATACTTTTTGTATCATTAGTCGAAATCCTGATTACTCATAGTAAGAAGTCTCGTTGCCTCGTTGAGAACAGATATATCATCCCAAGAGAGTTCACCAATAAAAGCTTGCTCAACAGAGTTTTATAAAGTTAAATAACATTCAACCGGAAATCCGGGAATTTCGTATTGCCTATTACCGGTAATGTGTTTGTTGAAGATAGGTTTCAAGTTGCAATAAGCTTTTATAATGTCTTTGTACTTCATTCCATTTCTGAGAATAGGATTTAAGCCGCTACCAGGAGCCAGTTTTACTGTGGTATATGGAATGATGGATACAGCAAGCAATTTGTTTCCTTAGCCATTTGTGTTCCGCCTGAAGCTCACCGGGTTACCACCAATAATGAGAGCCCAAGACACATTGCTTATTTCATCGAATTGTTCAGACTTGATTAGCTTAATATAGTCTGTGTACTTCTTTTTCGAAATTATATCTTAAAAGTATCCCTTTTCGAAGAGCCCATTAAACTTCCCAAAAGTTTTTTTAGCAAATTCACGCCATATTATATTTTGCTTGACTTTTGTTTTTACCCTGTTATAACGAACTTTGTATATTGATTTATTGATACTTTTGTTTATCAAATGGATAATGTATGCGGTGAGATTATCAGTATATATTGTATTATCTTTTATATACAATTCTCTTACATTGCCATATATAAAGGTGTAATCAAAAGCTTTACTGGTTTATATAATAACTGTAGGAAAAGGAATAGAGATCAAATGGAACTCTCGATTCATACATTGTAGTGCAATATTTCGCCAAATTTTTAAATCTCATTAAAAGGCTTACTACTAGAGGGAATAGTAATAATGATGGGTAAAGCTGAGGCTTATCTTTTTGTAGTAATTATGGTAATAATATATTTTCATGGATTCTTGAATCAATAGTATAAAAGTCTCCCTGTGGAGATAGAAATATTATTCTTTTGATATGTAAACGCCGATCTTGTGAACATCGGTCAACCCAGCCGGAGGAGTTTGTACCAATACTGGTACAATGACATTTCGGTTAACAGATTTGAATTTGAGGATACCAAGAAATTTATTTCTCCGCTTTTTGCTAGCTACAAGACTTTTTTTGAATCAATAGAAATGCTTTTCGTAAATACGGATATCGTTGATTCGATCCCGATTCTTGTATACATACCGAAAGCGTTTGAGCAATACCTTTTGGTTAACACAAGCCACCTTGAGACCAAGAACACCAGCGAGTTGGTGGATATAATACCCATAAAGATTAGAAGGTATTTGACCAACTAGTATTACCATTACTTGTTAATCGATTTGCTTTACGACATACTTCTCTTTGAGTATGTAAAACCAATCCTGGGAGTTTAATATCTTTTGGTTACATTTATAGACTTTGGATTGGGTGATATCTGCCTTCTCTTTATTCTTTGATGCATTACTTTCCTTTTCTAAAAGATTATCTTATCGAGGTATAATCTTGTCTATTAGATATTCCTGGAGGGGCTCGGTGTCTTTATCAATTATTAATACACTGAGTCTCTTTTACCTTTCCAGGTTGGTGATAATGTTTTCGAAGGATGGAGGAGATAGAATATCTTGAAATTCAATAACAGAATTTCCAACAGGCGGGGTATCCTCGGAGTAATCTATACTAGCCTCTCCCAATATATCAACTATGTTGTATTGGAGGTTGAGTTTATATTATTGCTCATCATTTCATTCAAAAGTAATATTGGGAAGATCTTTATTAAGAATTCTAAAGGCACTTTTGAATTCAGAGGATATCAGATATCTATTAACCCGGATATCTGCTTTTGGTTTTGCCGTCAGCCTACATATAGTTCTCTATTGACTAATTCCAATACTGTCTCAGGATCGACTATTCTGACCAGCTTGGAAAGCTTATTCTGAAACTTAGTTTCATAAGTTATAATAAGGATCATAGTAAACGTAATACTTTTTTGAGAGCAACCCCAATACACGCTAATCTTGCTAATAGCCTTTTGTCTCAGCTCACAGGATTTTTCTACTTGTATAAGGATATTCTCATTATCAATCTTCATTTGCTTTGTTATTATATACATCTTGATATATAGATTATCTTGTAGGATTAGCATTATAGCCATTTCCGTTAGGGTATCAGCTTTCGCCTTTTGTATTTCTATTCAGGCATTGAATTCTGTGAACTTTGCATATTGAAGTTTTTCGGGAAGTCTTCGGATAGCCTTAAAAGCATTCAATATATTAATCAGTTGGGTATCACCGACCATTATCACCACATTGCATCGCATATATTATAATTGGATATCCGAATATTGAATGACTAGATCCATATCTTCAGGCTGCTTTAAAACATTATTGTCTTTGGGTTGGTTCGCTATTATAAAGGATTTTCATATAAAAAGTAACTTTGCTAAAAAGTAGTAAAGTTATAAAGGCTCTTGAAATAATTGAAAAAGGGAATTGCTTTGAAATAAATAGCAAGCGTCTTTCTTTAGATGAAATAAAGGGTTATAATTGAGGAGAGAAGAAATTGTGAAAAAGAAAGAACTAATATAATATAAGAAGAATAAAGCGAATATAAATAATCGATTTTAAAGAGAAAAGAAAGGTATTTATTTTTTTATAAAGAGTATTTTTATTTAGCTTTTCCAATTCTTTTTATTCTTTTATAGAATAAAAGAAAAGGTATATTCAAAGGTGAGTTTTGGAAGAAAAAAAAGATTTTGAAATTTTCAAACAAGAACAAGAACAAATACCCTTCCCCACCTAAATTTTTGATAAGCACCTACCCTTCCCATTGTACAGAGAAAAACACTGCTTTTGTTGATAGACTGATAACCAGAATTTCCATAAATATGCGATTAAAACCTTTTGAGGTAATTATCAAGACTTTAGGAGTTTTGTTTGTTTGTATATGATCTATTATTATTTCTGTGTTGTCAAAACATTAATCTATTCAATCCGATCGACATGGTTTCAACAAGGCTTCCAATAGGTCCTCGTATTCCGATTAATCGTTCTCCTCCTCATTTCTTTCTTCAAAAACAAGCAGATATTCCCCTTCTCTTTTGATAAATTTCTTAAGACGGGAATCTACATAGATTCTGTTAATTGGGATGCCATTCATTTCTTCCAGGGTATAAACACTTTTGTCCGGATTGGCAGTCACTACTCGATATAGCCTAAGCCATTGGTATGCAAGTTTCCTTTCTTGTAATATATCAATTTTTGACTATGAATCGTATTGGAGTACAATATCCCCTGCCATGATATTTTTGTTTATCACATTATTGTCTTTATCAAAGTGCACTTTCCTATCCAAACGATAATGCTTTTTCCGGAATGCAGCTTCTTCTATATCAATATCTTGTATTTCCAGTTGTCGAAGGTGTAATACTAATAGTTCTATTCGGATTGTTACAGATTCCCAATCAAGGATTTTCCAAATACAGAACCTTATTTCGATAAGTAGTATTGGGTAGTGGCTATAGATCATATAGAATAAGATAAGATTAGTTGGTTGATGTATTGTAACCCTATTGGCAAACAATATTGTATTGAGATATCTAAGCCAACCTCCCTTCCCATTTATCACTTTGAATAATCCATCAGTAATAGGTCAGTGCTCTTTTTCAATTTGGCTATTTGCTTTAGAGTTGTATACAGAAATTTGCACTCGCTATATGCTATATTTTTTCAGGAAATATACTATATACACTTTGTTCTCCGGTCCTCCATTAACCGAAATCTTATCAAAAACGGAATGTTAATAAACAACACTCCAAATGAAAACAGCTACAACTTGTAAGATCATATTCCGAAATGCCTTTCCTTCCATTCATCCTGATAAATCATCTCTCAGAAACACAAGATATTTGTAATCATTATCAGGAGGCATATATATAATATCTAAATCACATTTTTGCTAATATGTACTTACCCATATAGAATGTAAAGGCTCTTCTTAAAGGTTCGATTATCGAAATTGACAGTTTGGATAGGAATTGACAAATTTCTTGATAGTTTCATATATCCCTGTCCAGTAATACAAACGGGATACCTTATCAAAAGTGCTTTCTACACCTTTGTGCCCATACACCTTATATAGGTTTCCAATAAGCTTATTTTATTCTTTCTGATTATCGATCATTTTTCTTGGAGGTAATTGTTTTATGCTGATCTTGAAAAGGCAATTGTTGTAGATGTAGAAATCGAGAACTCTCTTCTTGAAATTTTTGAAGATCTCTTTTATCATACCTTCAGGCTTTTGCAGTATTGTTAAATATTTGGCTATTTCTTGATTGTTCTCATTGTAAATCAACTCCAATATATAACTTTGCTGGTTTTTAGTAAAGTTATAAGGAACAAGGATATCTTGAATATTGTTTAGCTTATTGACAATCTATTTATTAATGTCATTATCTTGAGCTTTTTCTTGTTGAAATTCGAATAGAGTACTCGGTCTATAGGAAAGTCTATTCGCTATAGTATAGATTATTCCTTTTATATATCGAATTTCAAAGTCAAAGAGCCTAATTCATACAATCCATTTTGTTACTAGCGTTTCTGGGAGGTTTGTTGCAGTTCTATTTAATTGAATAATAAGGATTTTAGTATTGATTTCAAGAATAAAATAAACTCTGTACAAATCGTATTTACACTTTCGAAGGGCTTTGAATATTCTTCTATACTCTTTTTTTGTAGTATTATAGTTCTTTTCTGTATCATTCCACAAACCACTTTCAAACCTAATTATTGTATACTTACCATTAAATTCTTAATCTAAAATTGCACCCCAACCGTCGAGGCTAGTATCTACACCTAAGATAATCATCTTGATAATCAAGGCATCTCTATAGTTTAATAATATTAGAGTGAAGGGTTTGGTCAACTCAGCTTTCAGCAACTCTATAGCTCTTGCTTGTTCTCTTGTCCAGACAAACTCCTAATCTTTTTTCAATAAGCGATACAACAATTCGGCTTTCTAAGCGAATTTCTCGATCTATATACGGTAGTACATACATACTCCTAGAAACATTTGTACTTCGGTAGTATCTTTGGGTTCAGGCCAATCTATAATCCGAGCGATCTTCGATTGTTGTAAAGTTCGCCCTTCAGAATCAACTACATATCCAACGATTTCCATACTGTTATAATACCATTTTGATTTTGCACCAATCGAATATCCTGCCCTTTTATACACTCTAGAGTTTTGTTGATCCCTTAAATATATTCGAGAATAAATTTTTGTACTCCAAGAACTACTTCCTCATTATCGAAATTAGTCTTAGGTCCCTTTATCCCTATATCGTCCAGAAACGGTATCGCTGTTTCGGATACTAGATCGCCCAAAATTTTCATAATGATTTTATAGAATTGAATAACGGAGTTTGTAGCACCTTAAGGTAGCGTAGTATAGCACAGCAATCCGAGAAGTATTTGAAACACAGTCATATCGCGACTTTCCATAACCAGTAGAATCTGGTCGTAACCTAAAAAGAAATCGATTAAAGACACAACTCGATATCCTACGAAATTTTCCGTGAAGGTATCGGCGTCCGGAGGTAAGTTAGTATCTTTGATTGAATATTTATTGAATTCTATCATTACATTTATCAGTCAATAAGCACCAGGAGTCTTTTTCTTAACCAAAAACCACGAATTTCTGTAAAGGCCATCCGTATACTCGAGAACTCCTTAGTTCATTTTCTTACAAAGCATTTCGAAACAGTTCAATCAAAGCTTTTGAAACTGGAAAACCAGGCATCTGCCATACTTTATAAGGGATAGTCCGGATTTTCTGTAGAGAAGTTACTTCTTCCTATACACATCCTACATAAATCTAATTAAAAGCGAGAGCTTCTTCTCGATTTAGCAAACATACGAATAGTAGTTTTTATTCCTAAACAGAAAGTATTTTCTCAAAGTTGATTTTTTTTTGTTTTTCTGAAGTTAATTGATAACCTTCCGGTTCTTTGTTGAATCAAGGGATAAGATAATTTTTCTATTTCTTTAACAAATACAAGTAAGGATTCCGTTCCCTATACCTTTCTAACCAATCACTTCTTCCTTCCGGTCCTTCACCTGTCAGGTTCCCAGATTGACTTGAAGGAAGCACTTTAATCATCTTATTCTTGTACAGGATGTTGACACATAACCTAATATAATTTTGCTAGATTTTGGCAAAGTTATATTTTGATAAGGAACTCATATCCATTCTGATATACTACCCTCTGAAAGCATCAGATTCTAATTTCCCGTAGAGCGAAAAGGAACGGAAATCTTTTGCTCAGTATACTATACACTCGCTTGGTTCTCCTTATCGTCGTCTACAACCGTAATGTATTAGCTTCCATTTTTATATACAAAGATAACTTCACCCACAATAATCCATAGCATTCCCAAAAGCAAATCATTACATACATTCTCCATTACGAATAGACTAACAATATTTGATACACTATTGAGAGATACTCGTATAATCCTTGTAAAGTCCTTTGATACTTGTTTCTGTAGGATTAATATCAATAACTATAATTTGTACTAAACTTATCAAAAGATTCAGCTTTATTGCTAGACCAACATCGATTAAGTTAATTGTCGATCCGGAATCTGGGATTGCTTTGATAGATCTATAACCATTAAGAAATATTCTAATATAAAAAAGGTTTTCCCTATTGTTCTGAAAAGGTATATTTACTGTATTGTAGATAGCTTCCAAATGAATTATCTCTAGAACTCCAATATATTCTACCAATTTGAAAGGAGTGGGAAGTTTATTGATCATCTTTATCGTGAAACTATCAAATACTGAAAATCTTATTAGATCGTCTACCTTCATAATCCACCTCTTCTATATATTAAGGCATTCCTTAATAATAAAACCTATGATAATTGGGATCTCAATTGAAAGTATCTTTCGATCAACAGCTTCCATCATATCATAATCATTGTTCATTATATAGGAGATTATTCTCCACCTTGGTTTTTTGATTTATCTAACACCTTTTCAATCACAACCTCTATAATAAAGTCTTCTGTATTATAAGGTTGAGTATCCCTAGGACTTTCTTATACAGTACCCTGTGACGATATATCAATAATAGGTTGTTGACGACTGAACTTAAGGATTTTATTTATAAGTGAAATAGAAGGTTTTGAAGAGATATTTGGGTATACTTTCGTTACCCTATTTGAATTGTTATGTAATGGTCTACCTCGCTTTCTTTGTATATCTTCTGTAGTATTGATATACTCTTGGATTGTAATATGTCTTATCATCCATTAGGGTATTGATTGGTTTACCCTTTATATCCACAAATTGCGTAATCTCCTTGTCTTCCTCAGGCTTTATTTAGTTATTCTGAAAACTCGCATTCTGATTTTCTTGATTAGACTCGGGCCACTCCTACTGTTATGTATAACTGGAATAGGATTATCTGATTTGTTTCTAGATCCTCAGTTCAATTAACTTATCTTGTTGTAATGCACAAATCCTCTTTCAATGTATTCTCGGAAGATTGGATAATCTTTCTTAAGATTGTATTCCTTATCTTTAGACCATTTATTATTGTAACTATAGTATATCTTCTTATAGACTGAGTATGCAGCTTCCAATATTTCAAGATTAATAATGGTATTGTCAGTAATTGTATTGATAATAGTAGGGAGGAAAACCTGAATTGACTCACGGATTGCAATCTGAGGTACTTCTATAGTATTAGGATCAAAAAGAATCCTTCTTGTCTCAATCTTTTCTCTAACTTTAGATTCTGCTATAGCTTGTTCTTTTAGGAAAAATATAAGATCTTTCAGAACCTCAATTATTTTCTCTATCTCATCCACTCTTTGAACCACTAGAACTTTCTTTCTTTCTCACATCTTCTTAACTGGAATAGTAGATTCCAGTAATTTATTGAAGTCAGAATCCTCGCTATCGCTGATATTGAGGAGAATATATTGAAACTCAGATTCTGTATACTATACCACCCAATTATACACTTTATCCCAATCCATTATACTGAGTCACTTCATATCACATTTGATTATAGTAATATATCTTCGAGAGACTTTGAGCTGTATACTCCTGAGAAAAAGTTCGGTGACTTCACTCTTTGTTAAGGCTTTGTCCTTGATAAGTCATTATACAATCTGATTAATTTATCAAGTATAGTGATTGAGGTCCTTAATTTTTGTGTCTTCTTTTTTTTGTACTTTTTAGTAAGCTTTCGCAAATAGTTGCAGAAATATATCTTCTGAATAAAATCATTATTGAGATATTCTTTAAGAAAGATAGATTTGAAATACTTCTCCCAATTTTATTCTTCTGTTTGTCATTCCTTTATAGCTTTAACCTCCTCTCGAAGTAAGCGTTCTATTTGGAGAGGTATGTGCATTCAGAAGTCTTCGACTTGCATTCGATAATTTCGAAGAAAGTGTTTCATCCCCTTGTACTATTCAGTAGTATTGGAATCTTTAAACCATAACATTCTAGTTGTTTCAGGAAAAGAAACTAGAGGTACAAAAGTTTTAGAGAAATAATTCAAGCAGGCCACAAGTTGTTCGGTATTGAGGTTCCCTTCCATCTGTTTTGGATTAAAACTTTTGTTGGATTTCTTGCTATCACTTATCTTTCGATCAGTTGGAGCTGTATTTGGTTCTGGAAAGTCCTTTTCTTGATTATCAATACTAATAATGTTAATATCAAGTAATGAGTTTGAGAACTCAGATTCTGCAATAAATAGATTATCATCCCGAAACTTAATTCTAAAATCAGGAGTAGATATGTTATTGATTGATTGTTATTCTATACAGGACTATGTTGATATAATATGAGGAGTAATTGAATAGTTAAATAAACAGCACTTCTGAGTATGATATAAGTACAGATTCTCTCATCCCCTCTCCTAATAACTTTGCCAAAATTCGGCAAAGTTACATTTTTTGTAACTTCTATTCCCTCAAACCTTATAAGAGAAAAAAAATTAAAAAAATATAATTTAACATTTTATTATAAAAAACCTCAACCACAGATTTCTCTCAAAAATACTTCTGGATATTCTAATCTTGAACTGAATAGGTCTTTTCTATGAGTAATCTTTTATTTAGGTTAAATAACAATTCTCCTTCAATCTTACTATGAACTATTTTGAGTTTCTTGGAACAATCAGATCCCATTTAGGTATAAATGATATTGGAGGGCTAGAAGGTTTCTCAGAGAACTCAAAATTTTCCATATTTAAATACAAGGAGTGAATCTTGTCTAACCCTTTTTAGATTTACTTTATAAAAAAAAACTTTCCTTTTCAAATCAGATTGTTTATTCAGATTCCTACAAGTACCGTTGAAAAGATTCCCACGAATTGTTTTTGTAGCCCTTCTGCAATGATAAGGTATAATCCATTCAAGGATAACACTATCCTGTTTCAGGCTCGTACAAGGCTACAGATCGGTTTTGAGGAGGGGGATTGCTTTTTCCCCTCTCCATTTGTTATCGGACTAATATCGTCCAACTCTTCCACAATACTAAATAACTCCTTGTTTCCCCATTTCCTATCGACTTTTCTAAATCAGTGACTTTCTGCTTTTTGAAGCAATTCAAGAGTTCAGGTTTGTATACACTTCCTGACCTTTTAACATTCTTCTCCCTATGTAAGTCACCAATATAAAAGAGTAAAAGGTAATAGGGTTATAAAATAGTCCTTTGCAAATACTACAGATAAGTCACTGAGACGTAGCGCCTCCAGCGGAGGAGAGGAGGAGAAGACTTTATATAGTGCATTACAAAACGTACAAGAAGATAAGTGAGAACTAACTGCTTTCTCTAAACTACACAAAGAAGACCTATAAATACTAGCTACAGAAAGAGGTCACGTGACCAGTACCAAGTTTCGCTCACACTATATATACAGATATTTATACTATTTTTGTAATTAAATCTAATATAATAGACTACAAAATCACTATATCCGGTCTGTATTGCTATAAATCTGTATAGTACCCTGCAAAAGAGCTTAAGGCTTTTTGATTCCGAGATATTATATATTGATTTCTATATATTATACATTTTAGAGATCAGGCCCCTTTTTTCTTTTCATTATTTATTTTCGAAATACCAATATTTGGTATATAGAATAAAGCAAGAGCTACTAACTATAGGGAGGCAGAATAGACCAAAGTCAAGTAGCCCAACCGTACCCTAATTAGCAAGGCAATCAACTGCCTTGTTACCTTCAATCTCAATATATCTAAAGAATCATTTGATTGCAATATTATAGTATTACATTGCTTAATAACATTTATAATATACCTATTAAAAGAAGACAGCAGTACTTTCTCGCATTCCCTAGATTACTAAGGTGCTATCAATATATAACTATATTCGTTCCTAATAGGGACAATCAATAATACTTAGAAGACATTCTAGTTCTTGTTATGCGCTAATTGCCTCAATATCAAAAATATATAACTATTCGCATATACAACTATAACCACTATCGATTTATTGCTTACCGCGGTAGATTACAAAGCCATACCCCACGTGGTGATTGTATTTGTTGTATTATTCAGATCTATCTGAAAATACAGAATAATCTTCTTGAAGGATTAAGTTCTATTATTCCTTAAATGCTTTTACAGCATTCTCTTTATCCATACTATTTATTGAATTGGTATAGCATTTGGGAGAGAAGTGAGATTATAAGAATTTGGGGTATTTGGTAATAGGGATTGCCTATCCTATTCTTTATAGTTTTGTATTGGGATCTTTTAGAATATCTATATCTTATTCTCTCTTTCTAATATATAGTTTTAATTGGTTTACAAATAAATATTGTATATCTATTATCTGAAGTTGAAATATAAATCTTAGTTTGGCTTGCTTTAGTGTAACAATTTCAACTGGGAGACTAGCTTTTACAAGGAGTATGATCATTAGGGTTATCTTATAGATGGATAAAGTTCCCTATATTGCATTATGAATTATCTTGTTGACTAGATCAATGTATTTCTTGATCCTAATACTAATCGGAATATAACCTACATTTGGATATTGTTTGTATAGCCTATCGAATCATATTTCAGAGCCGAAAAGGGCAATAGGGAGTATACAGGTAATAATTACTTTTTGTAAGTAAACTGTAAATAATCTGTAAGCTATATAAACTATTGATTGGATGTGGAATGCAATACACATAGTTTTTGTAATATATATTTTGATATACTATAGAAATATTAGATGTTGATCAAAAAAGATGCTAAGTTAGTATAAGGTTGATTATACTTTATTGATGAGCTTTAAAGGGGTTAGTATAATGATTAGATCCCGACTTATTCTTATAGCCGGGTTTGCAATTTTATATTTCCTTAATATATAAAGTAACTCAAACTTTTTCAAAATAAAAAAGATCTTATTCTGATCTCCCTATTGTAGAATGCATTGAATGATTTGATGGAGTATATATGTATTTGTGAATAGATCCTTAAATATATGATATATAGCTATATTATCAATATATCCGAAGCACTGTGTTCTATTTTGATTAAGAAGCTTAGCAAGGTAGAGGGTATACAGGATAGAGAAGAATAGCGATCCCTGGGGGATACCGTATGCGATTGGGAAATTCTGTATTATGATCCCCTCAAGTCTTATACATATATATCTCCTAATCAGAAATGAATTAACGAATTGCAAGAATGCTATAGACTAACCCTGTTTATTTATATATTGTAAAAGCTGTTTTTTAAGGAGTATATTATAAGCGCCTTATATATTCATTATTATTAATATGATCACTTTGCTAGTTATTAAAGTAAGCTTAGTATTATAAGTAAAGGCAGCTGTAAGATTAATACTAATTCTTTTTAATAATATTCTGTAATGCTAAGGGCTAATAACATTGTATCTTATAACTATTCATATAATTTGACTGGCGATATATTTTTTTAGTTCTTTTTTAATATATAATATCAATATAATCGGCCTTTATAATCTCGGGAATATTCTGTTCTTTTTATCAACCTTGGATAGTATAATTATTTCAGCGAGTTTCTATTTGTTAGAGTAATAGTTGAGCTTAAGGTAGATTACGAAAATCTCATATATTATATTCTTTATATTAAGCTAGTATACCTTGAGAAAACGAATGATTACTCGATCGACTCTGGGTAATATGCTTCTGACTTCTATTATATGTTTTTCCATTTCCTTTATGATAATTGTTTTTTTCTATAATAAGGTTGTCTGACAGTTCTGTTTCTATAAAGGGTTGTACTATAGATCATTTAATACTTTAAAGCAATCAAGTATTGTTGTAAAGAGTACTTCGGCTTTTTCCCTAATATTAGTAATCTCCTTATTTTCGATTACCAAAAAAGAGGCCTTAAGACCTGCTTCTGAGATTAGCTTGTGCTAGTTTATGACTTTATATAGTTTCTGATTATTTTATATATTGTTCAAACACTTAGTTTAATAGACTCGTTTCGATATTCACACAACCCTCTATAGATCCTATTAGACAGTTACCATTTTGTTAATAGTTTCAGTTCTTCTGGCTTATATATATATTCAGTGTACCTCCTTATACTCGTCAATTTACTATAAGAATAATCGATAGGGTTTATAGCCTTTTTGCCCTATAGCTACTATAGAGACATTCAGTACACTTATGAGTTTAGCGATTAGTTTGTCGATATTATAGGTAGATCGGAGATCCGGGTTTTAGAGGTTTATTAAATGATTAGCTATTATACCTATTAAACAAAATAAATCTGAATTATATATCCAGATATATGCTTACTCGTATTCAGAGATTCCTCTATTCAAGATGATAATGATTTGAGTGATGTGATTAGAGCTATTGTACAGGTTGTTATCAATCATTATTATAACAATAATCAGATTGGAAAAGGTCAGGTCCAGAATGTATTCTCTTATATATATAAGGACATTAGGAGTCCCAATATACTTTATTCCTTGTTTGATAGTTTATTATACAAGTGTATCATCTTGATTGACAATTGCTATTCCGGATTCCCATAGATTATACTTAGTATTGAAATCACTTTTAATGATTATATTAGTTTCTAAAATAATCTCTAGTCCGAATATATATTCTATTATTAGTAAATCAAGTAGGATATAATAGATATTAAAAATCGAATACCCGTTAATATTGATTCAAAGTAGATCCCTGCTTCCAATCTATCTCATTTATCTGATTTTCAAGTTGCCTTCTTTTTGTATATAGATAATTACTTGTAGCCTATACTTAAAGCCATCAGCCGCTCCCTAGATGTTGATTGGCTGGTATTGGTTATATACAATATGATTTTGGATTGCTGAGTTATTATATAGTTGAAGTTCTTGGATATAGATAATATTTATATTAGCCTTTTCAGCAATCTATAAAAGAATAATATAATTGGAGTGTCCACACTCTATATTTGCTTACACAATCATAAGCCCCCTTCCCCCTATTGAGTTCATATTAGTTATACAATTTATATAAGAATAATAGCAGCTTCATTGATATTTGACTCACTCCCCTCGCTCATTTCAGAATCAGAAGATGAGAAGGCTTTTTCAGCTATAATTATTATATTATAGTTTATCCCTTTATTAATATAATACGGAGAATTACAGCCCAGAGTATAAATCGAACTATTAAAGAGGCCCTCCCCTGATTAAGCCTGTTTAGGTAATCAGTCCACCAATTGCTATTCATTCTTGTAAACAGTAATACAGGCCCCTGGTACAGGGGTCTGGGGATAACCATTTGAGGCTATTTGACTAGTGTTGAAGCAGGTGCCTTTTTTTTGTATATTTTCTAAATCTTTCTTCAGCTAGTGATTCTAACTTCTCTTATTTATCGGTGGATAAGTCTGATCAGTTTTTCATTGACTGATTGTAGTGTTGTAGGGCAGTTGCTGTGTACGGATTGGAAGGGTTCTAGGCATCCTGTATATTGAGTATCGTTTTGACATTGCTTATGGATCTTTTCGTTGGTATATTTAGTAGTCAGTTCGCTGTATCTAAAGCAATGAACCAGGCGATAATATATATACAGGTTATAGTATAATTAGCATCTGTTGGAGTGCTATTGTGGTTAAGAGTGTTGCGATCTATCAAGGGGCTTTGAGTATTCACTAATATTAAATAGCCAGAATGATTTTACTGTCTTTTTGAAACTAACAATTCAGTTAGCCCTCCCTATAAAAGGGTTCACCCTGTACTTAGAGACTTTATATTGCATTGATTCCTTTTTTGCTTATATCTTAATCTCTTTTCGAATAATTGTGTCTGGGAGTGTTGTGAGTATACCTAATATATTGTAAGAAATCTGAGGCACAATATAATTATACTAAATCTCCACGGCTTGAGCATTATCTATACCAAGCATAGTGATCAGTTATATACGATTTTCATTTTGTAAGAGGTTCTTATATTTCTTTAGTATCTTGCATCTCAGAGTTTACTCCATTCTGTTACAATAAAGTAAGGAGATTAGTTTGAATCTTAATCCAGAAACTGTTTCTATAATCTTCAGTCGCAATTCGAAAGGGTTATTGACAATCATCTATTACTCATTTCCCATCTTTATAAAAATCGTATAGCTATTTCGCTTCCATTATTTGTACTTCTGTATCGTCTCCATCGTTTTGGGCATACTCGCCTTGATGCTTTTCGATATCTGAGACGCTCCTCTAGTCTTGAGCATATCAATATAGGATTTAGCAGTTCCCTCTAGGGTTACTCTTGTAATTAGTATAGGGGTTTTCTGTATAGACCCAGCTTGTCTTATAGTCTTGATCATGCTATTGATATATGCAGACCTCAGTGTATCGATATGGCTTAATTCCATCTTGCTTAGGGTTTTAATATATATATCGATCATACTTGCGATCTTTAGGGTTACTTATCGCTTTTTATTCTCCTTATAAAATTGATTGGTTATTACTTTATAGATAAACCATATATCGTTATCTCCACTTGCTTCAGTTGTTGATATGATCGTCATCATCATCATTATTGAAGCGATTGGATCGCGACCCGACACACTCGGCAGTGCAACAGATCGCTTACAACCGCATATTGACAGTATCATAGTATTGTAAGATTCCTTCAATATGATTTGTTGGGTTGGCTTAATAGTTTTCTTGAAATAGGAATAATAGATCGGCAGGCAGGTTTGCTATAACTATTGTAAAAGATTTATATAAATAGATTAAATCTGCTATTTATTGTCTGGATAAATATATAAAAAAGCCTTATACTGCATATAATAATATTGTAGTGAGTATTTAAGGAAAAGATTAATATAATATATATATAAGAGCTTTGAATATCCAATATATATACTCAAATATATAACGGATACTAATGCCTATCCCTAATAACCTCCTGGAGGGGAGTGGGATATGCGAGGAAGGGTAGGGATATCTACAAGTAATGATATATATCAGAATTAAGATTAGATTACAAATACTATAATTAGTAGGAGAGGAGTATAGAGACTATATATAGCTTTCTATAAACAAAATTAAACTATTAAATCTATATAGAAAACCAAATATCTCAGGAGTTCTGGAGATAATCCTTAACCTAATATTAATTAGGGATATAATCATTGGGGGAGACTTTAATGCTTATTATATATTATTCGAGTTAGGTATGAATATAGTGTATAATAGTAATTGGTTTGTGGAATGGTTTAGTAATAAAGGCCTCAAGTTTACAAATATTCTGGATCAAGCGATATATAAAACAAAATATATGATTGATTTAGTCTTTTCTAATATCTCAGAAATATATATAGAAGTAAGGGCTAATATATAATACAGATTTGATTATAATATTCTTTTTATTATTATATAAAGAGCAAGCTTAACATCGAGATCCCAATATATATATTACATTAGGAAGAAAGATTTACCTCTATTTCAAAGAATAGTATTAGTTAATATAATAAGAATCAAACAGGAGGTACAAACAGTAATCACAAGCATAGCCCTAAATCGAACCATCGAAAATATATAGAAGATATTACAATAAATAATCAGAATAATAAAAAGATCAAATCAGAAAATAGGAAAATCAGCCTCTTGATAGACACCCGACTGCATAATTACTCAAGATATATATCTTTAGAACTACACAACCAATAGCGATTACTCTACAAAATACAGAGTATTCTTATTATATATATAATAAATCAAAAGAGGGTATTAAAGGAAATTCCTTAATAAGATGAAATCAGATCGAAATCTATATAGAGTAATTGGATGATATAACCTAAGCCTTATATACTGTTTTCTATTGATTATAGTAGGCGAATGCATTACTATATCAAATAAAGAAAAGGCTGAGTTATTATACTCAGAGATTCTGTAGCGTTTTAAAGTCACTAACAATCTCCTGGACTCCGGATATAATCAAAATAGGAAAAAACTACTCTGAAAGAAGCCTATTTCTATAAAGGAAATGGAATATAATATTATAGAAATCTCGAATACATCCCTAGGGATAAACTGAATTATAATGAGATTATTAAAGACTATCTGAATAGAAATAGGCCTAATTCTACATACCATTTTCAATAAATATCTATAGTTCAATTACTTTCCTATAGCATAAAAGCAAGCAAAGATAATTATACTATTAAAAGTAGAGAAGATAAATTAAACATCCCCATGATCATAGCGGTCTATTACCCTCCTTTTCTATATTAAAAAGGGTTTTAAAAGAATTATAACAAAACATCTAGTATGAATAACCCTAACATAAGAAATACTCAGCCCATAATATTATGGTGCCCTTCCGAAATGATCGGCTATGGATTTAGTAGTATTATTCGTTCATAATACAGAAATAGCACTCAACAAAAACTACAAAATCACAATGATTATACTAAATGTATAAAAAGCATTCAATACTCTACTTAAAAACAGATTTCTAAAACGAATAAGGGGATAAAGGTTTTTATAAAATCTGATTGCTCTAATCGATTCCTTTTTAATCTAAAAGCAACTCAGGGTTAGATTTAATAAAGTAATAATTAACTATAGTATAATAAAATACAGTACCCCACAAGACTTATCTTTTTTGCCAATCCTATACATACTTTATTTTGTAAAGCTATTTTAGCAAAACCCTAAATTCCGATTCGGGTATACAGATAATATCTATGTATATTGATTATTAGTAAATGTTTAATAAAACATTATAATACTAATAAGAAATATAAAAAGCATATTTTATTAAAAAGCTAGAAACAAAATAATCTTTGTATTTAAAAAGATAGAGATAATCCATATAATATAGTATAAGTATTTTATTAACCCAACATATAAAATAAACTATAATTACATTATTTTTCTAATTACATTAGGATTGACTCTATAATAGCTAGATATATAATTTGATTATAAGTTTATATTCAAATAATATATTGAAATGCAAATAGTTAAAACCAGAAATTGGTTTATTATATTCAAAGATTAATTTAGATTACAAACAAATCTTTAATAACATCTTTATAAAAAGCAATGATTACTTACTTATACCCAATCCTATTTTATAGGATAAAAGTATAATATACAGGACAAACAAAAACCACTAGATAGCACTGAAATAGGACACTAATAGTAATGAGTATCTGATTAGAAGAAGCGATTTTAGCTATCAATAAAATCCTATGAATAGTAATCAGAGAAATCCTTTCAGTCTAACGAATAATCCTGAATATAATAATAATAAAGGATAGTATTCTTCTATTAGTAAAAATAGCATTAAAATAAATAAAATGGAAAGCAACCCTCTATACCCAAACTATTGATTCAAAACATCCTCTTTATCACTGAGGAATAAAAGCCACCTACTCTTTCGGCAGCAGGGAAGATCAATTATAGTCAACTAGAATAAAGGTTCAGGTGATTAGCTAATGCCTTTCCCAAATCAAGGAGACAACTTTAGTAGGGTCTCACTATATACTAGAGTATCAAATAGATTTTATTAGAAATCTTACGAAAAAGATAGTGGCAGAATAGTTTCAGGAATAATGGAATAAGTATACATACAATCAGATTACTATATTCTCTAATGAATCAGAACAGATCAATAAGAATAGTAGGCGAATAGGATATAGATATATTATATATAAAGGATAGATAGTAGTATGCAAAGGAAACAATAGATTGCATTACAACTCTTATATATTCAATACAAAAGCAATCAGGGTATACCGAGGTCTTCAAGCAGTGATCAGAAATATCACCAACATAAAACAAATGGAAATCTGTATATACATCGATAGCATATTAGTGATATAGGAAATGAAAGATATAGCCTCTATCATATTGTAATAGGCTTTTCTCAAATATCACAAACTAATATAAATACACTCAATCCAAATCAAATAATCGTTAGGTTATATAGAGATCAAAGAGAATAAGTATGTAAATACACTTACTAATAAAAAAATAAAAAAATCAATCTTAAAGTATACAAATCGATCTACAATAAGCAATATCCGCTTTATAGCAAAAACTACTATGAAATCGGTAATACAAATATAATGAATCAAATAGAAATCAATGCTCTCCAAATAATACCAAAAATGAAATTCAAGAAATACAAACAAATACTTTAATGAACTAAAACTCTTACAAGCTACTCTTCACTACATACTAGCAATCTACTCAGCATACAACAATTTCGAAAACTATCATCAACAATTTAAATACAAGAAAGCAACAATTTATTACTCATATAATATATATAAATCTCTTGAGTATATTATACACTACCACAAAATCCTTACGACCTATAAAACCTAGCCCCCAAATATCAGGCCCAAATATTCACCCCATAACCGAACAGTTTAAGAATGATTATTGAAACAACTAATACACATACCAGCCAAGTTCACTGAATTTATTGCTATAACAAACTTTTACAGAAATATATGCCCTAAAACATTATTAAAAGAATAGGAAGAGGAAATAGAAATAGATTGATCAATTCGGATAAATACAAATACAAAATAGAAGGCGATTGATATAGTAAGGTTATAAAAAACAAAATCGATATATGTAATACTCTACGCTACACTAGAATATATATAAAAGCTATTCTTATAGAATAAAGCAGCTTTCAATCAAAATATTATATAAAAGATCGGAAAGTGTGTATGGAGGTGCTTAGAGGATTGAAGATAAAAGCACAAGCGCGCTAGCTATCGCTTGGAAGGCTATTGAAGATATTGAGACCTTATTTTTAGGAGAGAGGGATCATATAAATCAGAGATTATCCCGCAGTTAGCCCAACCGTAATGCCCCCTGGGAGGCTCGCCTATACGGCCCGGTTGAAAATTACTAATAATAATAATAATAATAATGGATTGTATTAAGCTGTTATCGCGTGTAGGGCTGTTATTGATGGTTATGTTCCCGAAAGTCATTCTGATTGTGATTGCTATTGCTTTGATATTATTTGCCTCAACCGAATTATTGGTTTCCTTTTCCGGCATTACTACAATTATATTCTGATATCTCTTTTAGGGGTCCTATATTATATCCTCTAATTATTTGTTATATATCGGCTTGTTTTTTCGCATCACAATCCCAAATAGAGTGATCTGGTTTCTTACAATAATAACAAAGACTGAAACAGCACTCCTCCTCACATTATTATACCTTATTTTGGAATTTGATTATATCAAGCTCCATAAAATCATTATATAAAATAGTAACAAGTATAGGGAGGGTTGTATTGAATCAAGATTGATTGTAATTGTTTTTTGATGGACCTATATTATAATAATCATTTTCCCGGCAATTCTGGCTTCAAATTATGAATTTCTTTCTCCATTCTTCAATATCATCTAATACACAAAGGCTTGAGTTTATACAAACCATAAGTTTTAATTCTTTAAAGACTTTTTGCTTTAAAACAAAAACTATCTCTCGATTAGATTTATAACATTGATTACCTAAGTATTCCAATTGTATATAGAATATTGTAAAGGCCTATTTTTTTGGTATTTTGAATTTATTGAATTGAATTGCTGTTTTCTGTTTGGAATCGATTGTAATATAAAGGCTATCAAGCTTTTTGAGAAACGAATTGGTGATTGTATAAACCAAATTATTTTGTAAAATATCATTAATATCTTTTAATCATTCTTGGTATACATATCCTCCAATAAGAAAGGTTATATGCAAAAGTTTCTTTTTCTCAATATCAAATATAATAACATCAAATATCCAGCAGATTTATAATCCTTGTTTCTAAGTTAGATACTCGTTCTGTTATATTATTGTATCAGTTTTTTTTTTTTTAAAGGTTTCTGGGTTTTTGAAGGTTTGTTGCCGAGTGCTAGTAGATGAGTTGAGGGTTTGGGCTGATGTGTTTTGTAGTAATTAAGAAAGCTGATTTTGTAATACTACATTCAATTATATCTGGATTTATAAATAGATTTGTATATCGATCAGGGTTATATATTTGTTTTTTAGATCTGTATTTATTCTAATCTATATATTATAAAGTAACTCTAATAAATTATTAACAATACTACATAAATAATATAAATATAATTATTTATCCTCAAAAAGGCTAAGCACTGGGTTTTGAAGATCGGGGTCGGAGACGCTTGAAAGTTCATTTGCAAGCTATTGCTATTCAGTAAAGACAGTTCGAATACTTGTTTTAAGATTGTCAGGTGTTTGAATTCTGTTTTCTGCAGACGACGAATTAGGTGTATCTGTTATTTTAAAGGCAAAGATGAAGATAAAAATGAAAACGAAGATGAAGATGAAACAAAGACGAGAACGAAAAACAAAGACGAAGACGAAGTCTCTATTAGAGTATTGTTGTTAAGGTCGGATTGCTATTGATGTATAGCAACAGGACCTTTAAGAAGGTAGAATATATTATCACGATGTAAGGGATAGGTACTAGATTGGATATATGATATTCTATAAAGAGGTTGAAAGTGGTACGATGTAACTTTGCCATATAATGGCAAAGATGACTAAGCATCCACTACGCTAATATACTACGCTAGTGAACCCGTGACATATAGCTTAGCAATCATTTAATCTGGATTAAGTATATTTGCATTAGTTTGTAATATTTAAGGAAAACCTATTACAATATAATAAAGGCTATGTCTCTCATTTCTTATATTACCGATATACTATCAATACACATACAGATTTCCATTTGTTTTATACCAGTGATATTTCTGATCACTGTTTGGAGGTCTCGGTATACCCCGATCGCTTCCGCATCGAATACATGAGAGTTGTAATGTAATCCATTGTTTTCTTTGTATATTACCGTCTGTCCTCTATATACAACATATCTGTATCCTACTTGCCTACCATCCTTATTGGTTTATTCCGATTTATCAGAGAATATAACAGAAATGAATTATATTATAACTACTTTCTAGAATATATTATAATACAAAGTAGATTCGCTACACCTACAAATGCTTTCCCAGCTTACTTATAATAAAGCTATTAGTACTAGACTTCTGTAAAATCTTTTGACTATATTAAACTACCTATTATATGATTATCTTTGGAAGTTCTAATTAGAACCAAAACCATTCCTTTACACCTTTATTCCTGTTTACTCTTTAAATCTATCTGATATCTTTATCATACTTTCTGCTCTATAATATCCAATTATAGATTGATATACACATCTGTTCTCTCGAGCTATATAGATAATATCGCTATCGCTATTATTATATGCTACACCTCACAGCTAATAACCGTTTCGTATTACCTTGCCGGATCTCTTCTATACAACAAGACCAATTATATCTCATAGACTTACTATTTCAAACCCCTAGCCAAACAGCTCTTCTATAATATTTCCAATCCACTAACCAAAGCTCTATTTGTAAAATCCACTCCCCCAATATATAATTTGTAGTCGAAAATAAAGCGCTAAAAGTACATTACACATATATATTATAGGATTAGCCTTTGCCTGAGATCCTCCGCTATTGTAATACTGATCAAGCATTATCGAGTATAGTTTACTAAAAGCATTCTTCCTATATCGAAGCTCCTTTGCCGTTATATTGCTTCTACACACTTGGAGATAAAATACTAAAAACATCCCTCCTCCTATTTCATATATACTCTTATTGATTTCAATAGATATTGTTCTAGTCTTTATATACTTCTTACTATTTCCTTTACTATTTGTAAATATCTGATTCAATATATTTACAGATTATATATATTATTGGGTTATGAAAACTCTATATACTAATATCCTAAAGGTATTCTATTGATTTTTATTTATCAAGTTAAGGATATCAGTTCTACTCTTAATACAAGCTTCAATTAAATTTAGCTATATTATAAAAGCTTTATTATCTATTATTTCAAAAACTAATTCCATTTCATAAATACTCTATCACAATATACTTTGGCTCTACTCTCTATACAAATTCGTAAAGGCATAGTTCTATATCAATCCCGCTTTTATTTCCCTTCTACTATTGAATAATTTTTATCTCTGTTTTACTAATAATCCTTTATTCCAAGTATCTTCATAATTACCCTTTAATAATCAGCTATATATACCTTCACTCCCAATACAGCCTCCGATTAATATACAACCACCACCCAGCTCCAACTGATTCTACTTAGCTTTCCGATCGCACGATCGAAGATTTGTAGGATATACCACGTACAGATGAGAGTCATTGTATCCCATAACGATTATATTGATAATTAAAATAAATGGAAATAATGATATATAGTTTATTTATAAAATAATAATCAATCAATTTTATAAGGAGAACGAAAAGCGATGAGTAATCTTAAAGATTGTGAATACGATTAATATGTGTATTAAAATTTTGAGTAAGACGGAATTAAGCTATACTGATATATTAAGGTTTGTGTATATTGATAGTATAATTAAGATTATAGAATAAGCCGGGTTTATATAGAGAATCTCTATATCAATTATAAAAGTAATCCCAAAGGGAATTGCTAAATCCTATACTAATATGTTCAAGACTGGGGAAGCATCTCAGGCATCAAAGAGTGCTAAGGCAAGTATACCTAAGATGATGGAGATAATATAGGAGTATAAACAATAAAAGCGAAACAGTTATACAATCTTTATAAAAATAGAAAATGGGCAATAGATAATTACTAATAATCTTTTCGAATTGTGATTAAAATTATAAAAACAATTCCTGGATTAAGGCTTGAACTGATTCCTTTATTTTATTATAATAGAATAGAGTAAACTCTGGGATATAAAATGTTAGAGGAATATAAGAATCTTTTATAAAACAAAAATCGTATACAACTAATTACTATGCTTGATATAAATAATACTCAAACTGTAAAAACTTGGTATAACTATATTGTATCTCAGGTTTCTCATAATATATTGAATATATTTATAATATTTTTAAATACAATTATTCGAAAAGAAATCAAAATATAGATAGAAGAGAAATCGGTATAATACAAAATCTCTAAGTACAGGGTGAACCCTTTTATAGGAAAAGCTAATTAGATTATTAGTTTTAAAAAGATAATAAAATTATTTAGGTTATTTAATATTAGTAAATATTCGAAGCTTTTTGATAGATTACAATACTCTTAATTACAACAATACTTTAATGGGTACCAGTTATATTGTAATCCGTATATATATTATTACCCGGCTTATTACTCTAAGTATAGCAAACTAATTATTAAATATATTAACGAAAAGATTTATAAGTAATATCAAAATAATGCTCAATATATAGAATATTTATTTATTTATTTATTTATAGTGATTAACGTCTAATATCTGACCTCCCAAGGGGTATTCTAGATGTACTAAGAAGCGGGCCTATAGGCCGCTAGCGTTCCAGCCGCTCATAGTAGTATAATGTTAGCTAAACAGGGGCTTATTGCCTCTAATATTCCTCTGTTTAATATTGCTTATAGCAATCCTGCGGCTATTCTGTCTAAAGGTTTATAGTTTTATTTCAAAAGGTCTTATTTCATATATCATTTGGGTATCAATGGATAATCAAATCGATTGCTGTTGATTAGGAGAGCGTTCGGAGTGCTTATAATTGTTTAATGTGGGTTTTAGGTTGATCAGAGTAAAGAGCTTATTCTTGGGATATTAAAGCAGATTGGAATTTGTGTAGTTCCGTATAGTTTAAATATATTCTAGTATAGAATCTGAATCTAGCGAGAAGGTTAGTAAAGCTATATTGTATTTGTAGAATACGATTAATATATATTATCGCGTTCTATTCGGATCAAAATCGATTTGATGTAAGTGGCCAGTCGCCGCATATCTGATTATTAATTGAATATTGAAAGAAATGCAGTAGACTTTTCTCAATCCTGTATATACAGATATTCATACTATTTTTATGATTGAATTTAATATAATAAAATTATAAAGTTATTATATTTAGTCCGTATTGCTATAAGTCTATATAGTATTCTATAAGGGAGCTTGAGGTTTTTCGATTTCGAGGTATTATATATCGGTTTCTATATATTGTATATTTCGAAGATCAGGCTTCTTTTTTCCTTTACTATCTGCTCTTGGAGCATTGACATTTGGTATATAGGATAGAGTAGGAGCTGCTAATTATAGGGAGGCAGGATGGGCTAAGATCAAGTGGTCCAGCCGTACTCTAATTAGTGAGGCGATTGGCTATCTTGTTGTCCTCAATCTCAATATACTTAGGGGATTATTTGATTACAATATTATAGTATTGCATCGCTTGATGATATTTGTGATATACTTATTGAAAGGAGGTAGCGGTGCTTTTTCGTATTTTTTAGATTACTGAGATATTATTAATATATAATTATATTCGTTCTTAATAAAGGCAATTAATAATGCTTAGAAGGCGTTTTAGTCTTTGTTATGTGCTGATCGCTTTAATATCAAAAATATATGATTATTTGTATATATAGCTATAGTTATTATCGATCTATTACTTGTTATAATAGATTGTAAAGCTATATTTTATACAATAATTGTATTTGTTATATTGTTTAGATCTATTTGAAAATATAGAATAATTTTCTTAAGAAATTAAATCCTATTATTTCTTAAATGCTTTTGCAATATCCTTTTTGTTTATATTATTTATTGGATCAATATGATATTTAGGAGAGAAATAAGGCTGTAAGAGTTTGGGGTGCTTGGTGGCAGGGATTGCTTATTCTATTCTTTGTAGTTTTGTATTGGGACCTTTTAGAATATCTGTGCCTTGTTTTTTTTTTTCTAATGTATAGTTTTAATTGATTTATAAATAGATGTTGTGTATTTATTATTTAAAGCTGAAATACGAATCTCAGTTTGGCTTGCTTTAGTATAACAATTTCAGTTGGGAGACTAACTTCTATAAGGAATGTAGTTATCGGGGTTGTCTTGTAAACAGATAAAGCTCCTCGTGCTATACTGTAAATCGTTTGCTGACTAGATCGATATATTTCTTGATTCTGGTGTTAATCGGAATATAGCCTGTATTTAGGTATTGTTTATATAGTCCATCAAATCATACTTCAGAATCGAAGAGGGTAATAGGGAGTATACAGATAATAATCGCTTTTCGCAAGCAGGCTGTAAATAGTCCATGAGCTGTATAAGCTATTGATCGGATATGGGATGCAATACATATAGCTTTCGCAATATACATTTTGATATACTATAGGAATATTAGATATCAATCAAAAAAGACGCCAAGCTAGTGTAAGATTGGTTATATTTTGTTGATAAGCTCTAAAGGGATTAATATAATAATTAGATTCTGATTTATTCTTATAGCTGGATTTGCAATTTCATATTTTTTTGATATATAAAATAGCTCAAACTTTTTTGAAGTGAAAAAGATTTTATTCTAATCTTTTATTATAAAATATATCAAATAGTTTAGTGGAGTATATATATATTTGTGAATAGATCCTTAAATATATAATATATAGTTATATCATTAGTATATTCAAAGCGCTATGCTTTATTTTGATTAAGAAGCTTAGTAAGATAGAGGGTATATAAAATAAGGGAGAATAACAATCTCTGGGGGGTACTGCATACGATCGGGAAATCCTATATTATAATCCCCTCAAGTCTTATACATATATATCTTTTAGTTAGAAATGAATCAACAAATTGTAAAAGTACTATAGGCCAATCCTATTTCTTTATATATTATAAAAGCCATCTTTTAAGGAGTATATTATAAATACCTTATATATCCATTATTACTAATATAATCACTTTGCCAGCTGCTAAAGCAAGCTTAGCATTATAAGTGAAGGCAACTGTAAGATCAATACCGGCTCTTTTCGGCAACGCTTTGTAATACTGAGGGCTGATAATATTATATCTCATAGCTGTTTATATAATTTGACTGGCAATATATCTTTCTAGTTCTTTTTCAATATACAATATCAATATAATCAGCCTCCACGATCTCGGGAATGTTCTATCCTTTTTACTAATCTTAAGCAACATAACTATTTCAGCGAGTTTCTATTTGTTAGGGTAATAGCTGAGCCTGAGGCAGGCCGCGAAAATCTCATGTATTATACTCTTTGTGTTAGGTTAGTATGCTTTGAGGAAGCGAATAGTTATCTGATCGATTCCGAGTGATATACTTCTGACTTCTATTACATATTTTTCCATTTCCTTTGCAATAATTATTCTTTTCCATAATAAGGTTATCTGACAGCCCTATTCCTATAGAGGGTTATATTATAGATTGTTTGATACTTTGAAGTGATCGAATATTATTGTAAAGAATGCTTTAGCTTTTTTCCTAGTATTAGTGATCTCCTGGCCTTCGATTATTAGAGGAGAGGCCTTAAGGCTTGCTTTTAGGATTAGCTTATACTAATTTATGATTTTATATAGTTCCTAATTATCCTATATATCATTTAAGTACTTAATCTAATAAACTCGTTTCGATACTCGCATAATTCTTTGTAGATTCTGTTGGGCTGTTGTTATTCCATTAGCAGTTCTAGTTCTCCTAGCTTATATATATATTCGATATGCCTTTTTACACTTATCAATCCATTATAAGAATAATCAATAGGGTTTGTGATCTTTCTGCCCTATAGCTATTATAGAGACACTCAATACGCTTGTAAGTCTGGTGATCAGTCTGTTGATATTGTAAGTAGATCGGAGGTCCGGGTTCTGAAGATTCGCTAAACGGTTGGTTATTATATCTATTAAGCAGGGTAGATCTGAATCGTGTATCCGGATGTATGCTTACTTGTATTCAGAGGTTCCTCTATCCGAAATAATAGTGACTTGAATGATATAATCAAAACTATTGTATAGGTTGTTATTGATTATTATTGTAACAATAATTAGGTTGGAAAAGGTTAGATCCAGAATATGTCCCCTTGTATATATAGGGACACCAGGAGTCCCGATATACTTTATTCCCTATTCGGCAGTCTATTATACAAGTGTATCACCTTGATTGACAGTTGCTACTCCGGGTTTCCATAGATTATACTTAGTATTGAAATCATCTTCAATAATTATATCAATCCCTAGAGCAATCTCTAATCCAAGTATATATTCTATTATCAATAGATTAAGCAGGGTATGGTAGATATTGAGAATTGAGTATTTATTAATATTAATTTAAAGTAAATCCCTACTTTCAGTCTGCCTTATTTATTTGACCTTCAAGTTGCCTCCTTTTCGTATATAGATAATCACTTGTAGCCTATATTCAGAACTATTAGCTACTCTCTAAATATCGATTGGCTGGTATTGGTTATATACAGTATGATTTTGGGTTATCGAGTTATTATACAATCGGGATTCTTGGACACAGATAATATCCATATCAACCTCTCCAGCAATCTATAGAAAGATAATATGATTGAAATATCTACATTCTACATTTGCTCATACAATCGTGAACCCCCTTCCCCCTATTGAATTCGCATTAGTTATATAATTCATACAAAAGTAATAACAGCTTTGTTAACATTTGACTCACTCCCCTCGCTTATTTCAGAGTTGAAAGATGAGAAGGCTTTTTCAACTATAACTATTACATTATAGTTTACCCCTTTATTAACATAGTACAAAGGGTTACAGCCCAGATATGAATCGAACTGTTGGAAAAGCCCTCCCCTAATCGGGCCCATTTGGGTGATCAGTCCACCAGTTGCCATTCGTTCTCGTAGACAGTGATGCGGGCCCCCGGTACAGGGGGTCTGGGGATGACCACTTGAGGCTGTTTGGCTGGCGTTGGCAGAAATGAATTATATTATAACTACTTTCTAGAATATATTATAACACAAAGTAGGTTCGCTATATCTATAGACGCTTTCCCGGCTTACTTGTGATAAAGCCATTAGTACTAGACTTCTGTAGAATCTTCTGATTATGTTAAACTATCTATTATATGATTACCTTTGGAAGTTTTGGTTAGGATTAAAATCATTCCTTTACATCTCTATTCCTGTTTACTCCTTAAGTTTATCTGATATCTTCATTATGCCCTTTGCCCTATAGTATCTGATTATAGACTGATACACGTATTCGTTCTCTCGAGCTATATAGACAGTATCGCTATCGCTATTATTATATACTATACCTCACAGCTAATAACTGTTTTATATTATCTTACCGGATTTCTTTTACACAACAAGACCAACTATATCTCGCAGGCTTGCTATTTTAAACCCCTAGCCAGGCAGTTTTTCTATAGTGTTTCTAACTTACTAATTAAAGCTCTACTTATAAAATCCACTTCCCTAATGTATAATTTGTAGTCGAAAGTAGAGTGCTAGGAGTGTATTGTATATGTATATTGTAGGATTAGCCTTTGTCTAAGATTCTCTACCGCTATAATATCGATCGAGTGTTATCGAATATGGTTTACTAAAAGCATTCTTCCTATACCGGAGCTTCTTCACCGTTATATCGCTCTTGTATATTCGAAGGTAAGGTGCTAAAAACGTTTCTCCTTCTACTCCATATATACTCCTGCCGGCCCTAGTAGACACTATCCTAGCCTTTGTATATTTTCTATTATTTCTCTTACCATTTGTAAATATTCGGTTCGGTATATTTGCGGATCGTATGTATTATTGGGTTATGAAAACTCTGTATACTAGCACCCCAGAGATATTCTATCGATTTTCATTTGTTAAATTAAGAATATCGGCCCTGCTTCTAACATAGGCTTCAGTTAGATTCAGCTATATTATAGAAGCTTTATTATCCGCTATTTCAAGGGCTAGTTTCGCTTTGCAAATGCTTTACTGTGATATACTCTAGCTTTATTCCCTATACAGATTTGTAAAGGTATGGTTTTATATCAATTCCACTCTTATCTTCTTTTATTGTCAAATAATTTTTATTTCTATTTTGCTGGTAGTCCTCTGTTCCAAGTATCTTTACAATCACCCTCTGGTGATCAGCTATGTGTACCTTTGTTTCTAGTATAGTCTCCAATTAGTATACAACCACCATCCGGCTCCAGCTAACTCTACTTAGCTCTCCGATCGCATGATCGAAGGTTCGTAGGATACACCATGTACAGGTGAGAGTCATCGTATCCCTATAGAATATTTAGAATTCTTTTAATCTGTATATAGCAATTATTCAATAGTATTATAATCAGTTAATAGAAAACTGATTAGGCTTATTTATTGATAAGTAAAAGAAATCAGGATCGCTAGCTAAAGGGAAACTCAGGAAGTATATAAGGAAAAGGCACCTGCTTTAATACCAGCTTGTCACGGGTTCAATACGTAGCTATGTGGATGCCTTAGGCATCCGCCCTCTATATAGTCGGCGCCTCTCCGCCTCCTTCTTCATTCCTTGTAGAATATTATACATCTTACCTAGTACTTATCTCCTGCATTGTGATAGTATATTCTATTTTACAAAAGAGTCTTGTTACAGCAAGAGCAATCCGATTCTGAAAAGAAATTCTTTGTTTCTGTTTTCATTTGCTCAAGGCAAGTCTTTCTACAGTTTTCATAATCTTTTGTATCTTTTGTGTTTTTTGTATCTCTTTGTTTTTGTTTTCATTTTCGTTTTTGTTTTTATTTTTGTTTTGTTCTCTTTTTCTATTATAACTAATATACCAAGTACTTCGAGCATTAGTTCATTATTACTTGTTTTGTTTAAGATATTTAGAGCTAAAATCAATAATGCTTTTAATTAATAGCAGTGGATTGTAGGAGAGCTATTTAGCCTTTAGAATCATGAACTTTATAGTCTTCTTTTTTTATTAATATTAATATAAGATTAATAGGATTATTTTAATTATCTATATAATATTATTAATCGCATATTCGATTCACTCTTTACTATTCAATAAGCATTCAAACGAGATTTGACTATAAAGCATCTCCTCAAGATTACTATAGAAAATCAATTAAGTATTCAATTTCAATTAATTCAATTATTGTAATCTCAATTTGCATAAAATCCATCAGGCGCTTCTGCTCAAGATAGAGCCAGCCAACAATAAATTTCGAAAAACCCTAAGCTTTTTTGAGGGAAAAAGATAGAATTGATATCTTGATAAAAGAAATATACTACCTAAAAGTAAGGCTTACAAATCTGCTGAATAATCAATTTGATTATTTTCAATATAGAAAGAAAGAAGCTTTTATATTTAGCCTTTTTTATTAATGGCTGTGTATATTAAGAGAGATTAATTAATATAAATAATATTATTAATGAAATCTCAATCTATATTATTAGCAACTCCTTTTTTAATAAGCTCGATGGGCTTTATATCTCAATCGATATGGCACACAAAGCCTCGATTCAATTTAATAAATTCAAGATAACCAACAAGATATCTTTTTCAGCCTTTTATATTCAATTAGAA
This sequence comes from Botrytis sinoallii, assembly GCF_014898435.1. NCBI lineage: Eukaryota > Fungi > Ascomycota > Leotiomycetes > Helotiales > Sclerotiniaceae > Botrytis > Botrytis sinoallii. Next base: position 1,825,980 of record NW_024066034.1, on the reverse strand, counting down.
TATCTTAGTATAATATATTATAAGCAATTATACAAAATAATTATAATAATAAAAACAAAGATTTCCTACAATCTTCAATAATTATTTATATAAAATTCCAATCCTTATTCTCTTATCAACATCAAAAATTGGAAACAGAAATTTAAAGTTTAAAGCCAAAATCTATAGGAGAATAAATACCTTTTGGAATCAAAAATAAACTCAAGCTTTATATATTTCTATATATTTCTAATTAATATATTATTCGCTATATTAGTATTATCTGAATTTATGAATTTCAATATTTTCAAAATACAAAATCAATAATAAAATAAGGAATATCAACTTGATTTCTATTATTATTATAAGAAACCTAATCACTCAATATAGAATTGTAATATCAAAAAACAAATGGATATACAATAAATAGCTAGAGAAAGCTCCGGATTTGTAGATTCCTGTAAAGGTTTCGGCGGTTGTGGTTTGTATCGAGGTGTTTTTATTGGTTGAGGCAATTAATATTCTAATTAATATTCTAATAATCGAAAAGGATCTTATAATCAAAACGATTTTCAGAAATATGGTTCTCGGGGTAATTATAATAATAACAACAATAACTGAAATAACCCCAGATCTTATTAGTAATTTAATACATTTTATAACTATATCGAAAGTGATTCTTTATTACTTTTTGAGAGTACCTTTAATATATCTGTGTAGAACACGGCTCTGCTATTTGTTCAACCCGGTTTATATAATTTCTCGGGAAATATATTACTTTTACAATAAATTGCTTGCAGAGGTTATTTGGGAATAAGGAGTAAATAAAATGTATTATAATTAGTATAAAGCTCTTATAGCTTAGTTTTATAGATAGTAAATCTTTACTTATTCAAATCACTATATTCCTAGTACATAGCTCTACTTTTAATATAACCAGTTTTATTGATAGCAAATATTCCGGAAAAGTCTTTATTAATTGTATCTTTATCGAAAATTATAAAATACAAATCTAAACCCTATTACATTAACGAGAACTCTATCTAGCAGATAGTAAAATAATAGATATTATCTCTGATTATTTCATTATGGAGATAGCTATAAGTCTGTATCGTGAGATTTGGCTATTTTTTGTTACTACTTTTTCCCTAGAAATATTAGTTATTTTCGGATTGTCTTGGCTCCGATATTATAATCCCCTTATAGATTGATCCAAAATAACCCTTTTCTTTATATTAATCTATTATACTACAAGATACTGCTCTTAGAACTTCCTAAATACAATATAAGCTCTGATAGTAAACTCATTCCGATTAGTATCAAGCCTTGCTGGAATTTTAAAAAAGCCTTCAACTAAGGTTGGTTTTATCGAAATTCGGAGAGGATCAAACAAGAGCTAAAAGATTACTTATCAATATCTATATATAGAGGATGATATTGAGAATAAAGGCTATATTTTATTATCTTTTTTAGAGTATTTAAATAAAGATTATAATATTACTATAAACAAAATATTTATAAAAAAAGTAAATCATTATTGTATTAGAATTTGTAAAGGAGGAGTGTATATACAAGCTCAAATGATTGGTAATCGCCCCAGCACTTATTCAGTTCTAATCAAAAAGATTGCTGAATCATATTATTGCAATCCCAACCTATAACGAGATCTATTACTATTACTCTCCATTTTAATATCAAATATATAATTATTTAGAGAGAGCTTTAATATGGAGAATATTCGTTAGCTTTAAGCCACAAATTTCGTTTTCTTTTATCAATAAAATGATATCCGGGTAATCCGATTTATTTGGGATGAATTGGATCGAGCTATATTTACAAAACCAATAGCTTTAAGAATAATCTTTTTCCCAAACTCTATTAATCTTAAAGATTAGGAATACAAGAATATTCTACAAGATAATAAAGATTTTTACAAAATTCTTATGCAATTATTCTTATATCTATATAATTTTGTTTTTGATTATTATAAACCAATTTATTTATAACGAATCTCGAAGATAAATATTTCTAAATTCCTTATTGGAAAACTTGAGCTCAATAATATTGATATACAAGAAAAGCTTCTTTATTGATTACAGAACAAACTATTTATATTCCTTTTCTGAAACATTGATATTCTTTTACTACACCGAGCCTGAAATTACAAGATTAAATTAATATCTGGGAAAGAATCCCTTTACTTTAAGAACCAATCATTTTTGCTATTTGAATTATAGATGATTTGTAAATGGATTAATAATAATCTTAATAAAAGCTTTATTTATAAGTTTAGGTTTTATAATACTGTATCTTTATTTTTAGCTATAAAGCCTGATGGCAATATATATATTTGCTACTGACAAAAAGACCATTGTCCTCCGCAAGGAGCCCGGCTGGTTCAGTGGTAGAGTGATCGGGCCACTCTCCCACTGTTCTACGACTTAAGGCTATAGCGATCTAATCCACATGGATCCACCCTATATGCCGCCTTATAGATCACCTTAGTGTGAACCTCTTGACACAGCTCCATTGAGCTCCGACAATCTATCGCTAACCCTAATAGAGCTTTTCTATTATGGGCCGCAAAAGCGATCGATCGAATGCTGAGGGGGAACTGATCCCCCCTCCAGCTACTACTATTGTGTCTATGCGCCATTCCGCTACTCAGCGGAACCATCGTTCCGGCTGCTCCTCTCGAGCAGCCCAATAGCCGAATCCTCCGCTCCTCTGGAGCACTATCACACACACACCCGCTTCTTTGAAGCAGCACACCTGTACACACCACTCCTGTCCATAAAACATGGTTCTATAACAGAAGTAATTATACAATCAGAGTGCTCCTCTTTATAAGCAGAAGGAAGTATTAGGAATATAGGGCTAATCAAATGGCTCTATTTGCAATTATTACACTAGCTTGTTTAGGATATATAGAAGGAACTGGGTTTACCCTGTGAGGTTTTACTAGTGTATACATCAACGCCTTTCTGTATTTGTAACTCTAGATCTAGCTACATCTTTCATACTCCTCGAGAGGTCCTTTATAAGATGTTAATCATTATAAATAAATAAATAAATAAATATATATTTGCTAGGACTATTGTGGATTGAATAATATTACAATAAAGAATCGATACCCCCTCCCAATCGTTTACAAAATCTTAAATACACTTTATAATATTAAAATATATATTAAATTAAATATCATTATTACTTTTAACAAAATACGAATTACAAAGAGTAATAAATAGAAAACAGTATTTATTATTTGCTTTAGACTCTTTGAATCTCTAGTTATATTGTTCGGCCTTTATAATACCCTAGCCTTTTTTCAATATTCTATTAATTATACTTTATTTGATGAACTTGATAAATATTATACCATTTATCTCAATAACATTCTTACATATTCAGCAAACATATTTGAATATAAAGATTATATTCAAAACATAATATAGAAACTAACTGATGCTGATTTCCAAATTGATATTAATAAATACGAATTCGAAATCATCTTGATATAATATTTAGGATTGATTATTATAATTAAAGATATATAAATAAATTCAGATAAGGTTATTACTATTACCTTCTAGGAGCAATCTTTTTTTATAAAAAACCTATAATAATTTCTAAGATTTGCTAATTTTTATTAGCAATTCATATAAGACTTCTCAAAAATCTATTGACTATTCAATAATTTAATACAAAAGGACTCAATATGAACCTAGAGGATTAATTAGAAAAACACTTTTCTTATATTTAAAAACTCTTTTATTATAATATTAATCCTTACCTACTTCAATTACAATAAAAAGACAATCTTGAAAACAAATGTATCAGATTGAATATTTAATAGTATCCTTTTATAATACAATTCAGATAATATACTTTGATTTATAATCTACTTTTCCTTAAAACATTCAGTAATTGAATATAACTATGAGATCTACAATAAGGAACTTCTTGTAATTATTAAGTTTATAAAGAAATAACATTTGGAGCTTCAAGGTTTTCAATACGAATTCGAAATCCTTATTAATTATAAGAACCTCGAATATTTTATAATTATAAAGATATTCAATTAATAATAGATCCACTAATCTGAATTTCTTTTTTAATATAATTTCTATATTATTTACTAACTGGGATTTAAGACTATCCAATTGGATACTCTAAGCTATAAACAGAAGGACCGATCCGATTTTGCAATAAGAGATAATAAGCATCTCAAGAATAAAGAGTATACAATTCTATTAGCAAATAGATTCAATATCGATCTCTATAACGAACTGACGGAAGGAGTCCATTTTGCTCTAGTGGATCTTATTATACTATCCGATAGATCAATCGATGAACTAATTGATATTATATATAAGAGATCAGATATGGCCTAGTAGTTAATTGCTGTAATTGAAGATTCCTTTATTCGAAAGTGGTCTATAGCTTTCAAAAAGATACTATATATTTCTATACAAGATTGTACCCTAGTTGATCACAAGATTTATTATTGTAGAAGGCTATGGATTCTATTAGACAATGAATTGAAAGTTTAAATAATTCATAGAATGCATTCTTCCGGTTTTGTAGGATATTCTGAAAGAACTAAAATGATCGATCTCATTTCTTGAATCTATTGATGGTCCTAAATGTATTAGGAAATTGTTGTATATATTTAAGCATACTAACTTTGTGTATACATCAAGTCTTCTAAATCAGCTCTATCTGGTTTTCTATACTCTCTATTAGTTCTATTCAGGGCCTAATCAGATATCTCAATAAACTATATCACTCTGCTTCCTACTTGTATATACTATAACTCCAATTATAAGTATATCTTGATTATTATATGTTGTTTAACTAAGATACAATACTTTATTAGCATATGTATATTGACTATAAATGAACTTATTAATGCTTTTATTAGTTGTATCTATATATTATATAGCCTGCTAGATAATATAATCTTCGATCAAGGAATACAATTCATTTTTGGATTTTGATTCTAATTATCAGAGTGCTTAGTAGTTACACTTAAATACTCCTTGGTTTTCCATTTGTAAATAGATAGCCAAATGAAGAGAGTAAACTTATCTCTGGAATAATACCTCCACATCTTTGTAAACTTCCATCAAGATAACTGGATACAGTAACTATTATTAACTGAATTCGCTTCAAATAATATGATATCTGAAATTACGGAATGCTTTCTATTTTTTGCTAACTACAGATTCAATTTATATCTCGGAGTTGAGCTTAGTAAACTATATCTATCAGAAATGATATTAATATAAAAACGCGAATTTTTTAAGGGCAACAAGATTGCTAAAAGAATGAAACAGATTCTATCTCAATTACAGACCCTGGCTCGACAAGTAGTTGCGATTTATAAAGAGAATGCAAATCGGCATCAAACTGATTCACCTTATTATAGTATTGGACAGAGAGTCTTCGTTAATACTAAAAATATAAAAACCTTTTGAAAAGCAAAGAAGCTAGATGACTATTGGGTTGGATTATATGAGATCTTAAAAATCTATCTGCACTCTTGTCTCATCTAACTATCGGAAAACATTTGCATCTTTCTAATCTTTTATCACTCCCTTTTTCTCCCAGCTAACAATAAAAAGTGATTCTCTATACAAACAGTAATCAACAAATCAAAGTTAGCTATAACCAGGGATAGAGTTCTTGAGACTTTAAGCCCACCCTATTCAAAAACAATTGTTCTATTATAAAAAATACTAAGGAATTCGTTTTCAAAATAAAGATAATCTCCTTATACCTAAAGATAAAATTAATCATCAATTAAGTCCGATATTCGAAAAATGCTGACTTCTACCGTTCCCCTGCCTGCTGATATGTTCTTGGTGATCTAGTTTAGCTAAATATCAGAAATATCAAAATCCTATATTTATAAAAAAAGTTTGATTAAAAGAACCTTAGCCTATTCAAGATTCTGAGTCTGATAAACCCCTATACCTATAAACTGGAACTCCCTATCTCTATAAGGATTTATTCTGTTTTTCATATTAATCTACTATACCCTATATATAATAATCCCGTTTCTGGATAATGTAACCTATTGCCACTACCTATAGAAATCGACAGCTTGAAGTATTTCGAAGCTGCCAAGATCCTGAATTCCTGTTAGAAAAAAAGAGATCATAAAAAACCCTGCCTAAAATATACTGTCCATTAGATTGACTATAATAAGCCAATCAAAAAACCCGCCAGCTACTTAAAAGATATATAGAAACTGATTTGTAATTTTTATTGTAAATATTCTGATAAACCTGAATCTACCTAACCTGAATTGCCCGCCTATAAGATTGTGAACCATGATTTGCCACCTCATCGGAGCTCGGCCTGAAAAAGAGGGGTAATATTATGATATGGATATATATAACCGATAAGTAATAAGCTAAACCCTATTAGACTAGCTTATAAATGAAAATTCTGTATATCTTCATATTGGAAAATCCTGTATTATAGTTCTTCGAGCTATGTTTTAGTTTACACCCTATACCTATTATTCTTAGCACCATCGAATATAGATTCCTGATTTCGCCTGCCTGCCCCGTGACAGGAGGTCAGATATTAGACGTTAATCACTATAAATAAATAAATAAATATAATATAAAAGAGAAAGCAGATGCTCTATTTATAGCGATTCTAAATCGATTCAAGATGGATAATGATTTTCTAAACAATCCACTATATAATCAAATATACAAGGGAACCCTTCCCTGAAAAAAAACAATCTCGACTAAAGAAATAGAAAAGTATATTATAAAAGCTTTATATATTACACTAGGAGTGAATCAAGCTATTATATATTTCCTTAAGATATGCTGATTAAGTATTAAATCATTGATCCAGGAGATATTTGTATTATACCTAGCTCTAAACTATTACTCAAAAGAATAGAAGCTAATAGAAATAATAATAATTCTTAAGATAAACAAGAAAGATAAAATGTTACCACAATTATAACAACTAATAACCCTGATTTCCTATATTGGAAAAGGTTTCGAATAATATATAACTAGCCAAATATCTTGAATAACTTTAAGATATAAAGTAATCAGTTCACAATACTATAGAGTGCTCCCTAAAAGATTAGAGATAGATCTAGTAGCTGCCTTTATTTATAATATAGAGCTTGTATTAGTAATTAGCAATATAGTTTCGATTATTATTATGAATATATAGGGAGCTTTTGATACTCTCTTGAAATATCAACTCTTAAGCTAAATAATCAAACAAGAATAATCAACTTTGCTATTCAAGCTAATAGACTTATTCCTTACAAATAGAAAAGTCAGAATGAGACTTAAAGATATTATAATTAAGGAATATCTAATAACATATAATATCCCTCAGAAATCCCCATTATTATTTATACTCTATATACTCTATCTTACTAAGCTCCTTAATCGAAATACAAAATTCCGTTTCGGTTATATAAATGATATTGCAATCTACCATTCTTCCAAGTATTTCTTTACAAATACTAGAATCCTATAATAACAAATACAGCAGATCATTAAATAGAATAAAGAGAATAGAATCCTATTCGTTTTTGAGAAGTTTGAATTACTTTATATTACTAGATAACATAATATTATTAATTCACTATTAATAATAAATCCAGATCTGATAATCATTCTAATATTGATTATAATAAGTAGAAGTGCTCAGTTTATTTTGAAATGGCTAGGTGTCTTCTTTGATCGCCGGTTCTTGTTCTTATAATATATTAAAATATATATAGCGAAAACTATAAAAGTAGTTTTGTATATTAGATCAATCATCTGTACTATATATAGACCACTAGCTTCCTCTCTAAAAAAAGTAATGATTATCTATATTCTTCTAATAGTATTATTTGGCATGAAAGTATAGTATATTGATAAACATAAGCCTGACCTAGACTAAAGCAATCTAAGTATAAATATAAGTATAAAAGATCATTTTTGTTGTATTAATAGAATAATCAATATTATTATAAGAAAAGCGATCCCAATATATAAGACTACATTGATTACAGTTCTTATCAAAAAAGCAGGCCTACTATTAGGGATAATTGTATTAGAATATACTAAGCTGTGATTTGTATTCTAATTAAAAATAATCAACAATCAACACTTACTAGTAAATCATTTGAAACTAATAATACAAAAACGCAAACGAGGAGTAGGTATAGCAAAAGGGTTTCTTATAAGAATCTAGTAACTTAATCGTTTCATTCCAGAAACGCAATACTCAAAGCTATTCCGTCTGCATTTCTTGAGTAATTGCAAAATAAATCTAATAAAAGAATTAATCAAAGAAGAAGCAGTTCAAGTCTTCAAAGAATAATAATAACAACTCTTATCTGAAGACTATACGATCTTCTTTAATAGATTAAAACAAATCATTAATTGTAAATATTGTATTAACTATAGATATATAATATATTGTAATAGTATTCAAATAGCCTTCGGATTTAAGCAGATTCAAAGCGACTCATATATATTTGATATAGAAGTGATAAAAGTATAGTATGGATTAAAGTATCTAATTATTATACTTGAAGATCCCTTGAACAGCCAGATTTGGATATATATTAATAATATATCAGTTATTTAGAGTATATATGAAAACGCATTATCTACAATACAATAAGTCTTCTATAAGTATTACAAAGTAATAAAATAACTCGATATTAGAATAAAATAGTTATTTGGATATATAGAGATTGAAGATAATAAGGAAACAAATCGCTTAGCAAATATAAATACAATTGAGCCTATAGACTAGATAATTGATAAGCTATCAATAATCAGTGAGATCCGAATAATTATTCGTTAAAAGTGTTTATATACAAAATCTACTTAATGGGAAGAGATGAACTCCTTTTCTCTATTAGCTATAAGGAGTAGTCTTTTAAATACAATACAAAAAAGCCAAAAGAACTAATTCTACCAAGAATAATCTTATATCAACTGATAGCTATGAAAACAGGCTATAGTGATTACACTACTTACCATTAGCGATTTGGTTATCAAAACAATAAGCTGGATTACTTATATAATAATATTAAGAAACCATATCACTTCTTTAAATATATTATAAACAATCTAAAGTGTTCAGACTGACCTTTTGCCCTTATAGAAATGTAATCTAATAAATAGGCGATTATATATATCAAGAAACTCTTATATATATTTAACAAGCTTATTTAATTAATTATCGACTTAGAATTCTATACTTAGATTTGCTTTAACTATTAAAGAATTTTTAGAAAGCAATAATCTTTTTAATAAAGCTTATTGTCTATCTCTTATAAACTTATTATTCAATTAATTACTCGAATATATTATATCTTTAAAAATCGTAAACCCAATATATAATATAAAAGCCCTACTATTCAGCTAAACAAATAATAATCTATTCTTACTTCTTTTTTTTTATCATAAGAATCAAAGTTTATAATAAGCTTATTTATTTAAAAACCAAGCTTTACCTTAATAACAATTTGAATCAGATATTTTCTTTTAGAAATAAAAATGGATTGTACCCGTAAAGAAGTAAATAGCCCCTAGTATTGAAGTTAAATTACTAAATTCGATTATGACAATTATGCTGTTCAAATAGTTTCTTATCTTAGTACATCTAAATACCCTTAGAGAGGTTTAAAACAGACGTTAATTAATATAAATAAATAAATAAATAAAAATACAGAGATACTGTTTAATTGTTAGGCAATAATCAAGAAATAATTGCTTTAATCAAGAACCTGTATTTATATAAACAATTAAAGTATATCGATATATACTATTATTTTATCAGGAATCTTATTGAAAAAGAAAAGGTGGTAATTAGTTATATCAATATATCGGATATGGTAGTAGATGGGATGACTAAACCCTTAGCGAGAGTAGTATTCGAAAGGTTCAAAAACATGCTGGAATTGAGACAGTAGAGGTGCGGAAGATCAGGGAGATCAAAGGTGGTAACTTCTATGAGGGAGTGTTAAAAGGAATAGAAGTTACTAGTGCTAAGCACGTATAATGATTAGTAATACGGCTATCTAAACGGGCTAGATTAGACGAACCATAGACAGGCATATTGATCCCCTCATATAATACTATGGGGAGATCAATATGCTTACACGCGTAACTATATAGTCAATATAGAGGCCTCTTCCACTCAATCTTCTAATAAAAATCATTAAAATAAATTTCTAGAAAAAGAGGATACAAAGACAATATTCAAAGCAATAGCTTATACAAAGAATTTGTCACGGCGCCAAGTACTCTACCACTAAGCCACGTAACCCCAAAAGGGTATAAGTAGTTTGATCAACATCAAACCTACTAAGTAGAGTTATAATCAATCCGTGACACTACTTCCTCCTTCAACCCCGAAATGGGCATAGCGGGATCTCGTCCCCTATCCCGGAATAGGATTGCCAAGGATTCTAGTAGTAGAAATTGATTATATACCTAAAAGTAGACAGAACCGCTTTTCCCTAACTAATCAGATTCCATCACGAAAAGCCTTTGGGTAGGATCAAACTAACTGTCACGGCGCCAAGTACTCTACCACTAAGCCATATAACCCCAAAAGAGTATAAGTAGTTTGATCAACATCAAACCTACTAAGTAGAGTTATAACCAATCCGTGACAGAATTATTAAGATTAAAGGATATCGGATATTTCAATAGAAAGCTTTTTTAAAGGAAAATACTCTGCTTTTAAATCAACTCTATTCCCACCTCCTCCTATCACTTCAAAACCATAATGAAAAGAATATAAGTAATCTAAGAAATGGGAATGATCTAATCTTTCACAATCGAATTAAATAATGCTTGTTTAACCAAAATTCAAGGAAAAATCCCTAGCCCAAATAAAATCATTTAAAAGATTATTATAAAAGTATATAAAACAATTCCATAAATCTTTTTCAATCTATTTAGTAATCTAATCAATTTAGGATATTATTTACAATACTGAAAACAAGTTATTAAAGCGATTCTAAAAAAAACCTTCAAAATCTAATTATTTAGTTCTAAAAGTATATAGAGTTATTGTATTTTTAAATTGTTTTGAAAAGATTAGGTTATTTAACAGAAATTATTAATTTTATTGGAAATCACATGTGTAGTACGTGTGTGACACGTGTGACGATTGCATCATTTAGAATACTAAGGTGAAGAGCTAGAAGAGCTCTTCGGAAGGAAGTGGTAATATACAGGATTGTGGATCACGTGAGGACCTAGCCGATCCACTAATATGACAGGATCGTCACAATACGTACACATCACTATAAAACTCCTTCTTCAGACTTCCCGGATATATAGATCTGATATACATATTTCAATATATTATTCCTTATATATAACTTGCTATCTATTTCTAATAGGTTATAAGTGCCGCATTATTATAAGTTTCATTTTATATTTCTGTATCTCTTGAATCTCGAATTCTTATTTCCCTATAGTTATCCCTACTTTTGATATTATGGTAAGCAAACTATTATTGATACAATTCAAACAAAATAGAGAATATTAATTACTTTTAACAATTATAATTGAATAGATTTCTATAAAGCTATTCGAATTGCTTATAATAGCAGTATCTGTGTTGTTCTTGTATATGTGTTACGGGAGCTGCCTCTAGGGTCACGTGGAAGTGGCTAGAGATCTCTCGAGGTGATTTAGACTAAACTTCAAATAGGAATTCAATAAGATTGTAACTGATTGCAATTCTCGTAATTATAATAATAAAACTAATAATTGTTCTTGAGCATAAAGCTCTATATTGTAATAAAACCCATTCCTTATATAGATCTTTGTTCTGAAATCGACTACAAGTCGACCGGCAAGTCGATCGATAAGTTGATCGGCTTTTGATTATATAATACTTGTCCTGTGATTTCTATTATCCTATAACTAATACTATATACATGCCTAAGACTTTCCTTGAATGCCTAGTGTTCCCTGGTATACTATAACTGAATTATTAAGGCCTATAATATCATTATAGTCTATAAGTCAGTGTTTCTACAGCCTATTATTAATTCGTTGTAATACTATTCCTTTCTTAACCTAGTACTTATTCTAAGTGTTTATATTAATATATTTTCCTTTTGTTTATTTAAATAATTATAATACTTTCTTCTTCAATATATCTTTTATACAAATAGTTTTTATTTATAATATTCTTAACTTGGTTTTGTTGTGTTAAGCGTTTTGGTATTAAAAGAGATTCTTATGATTTATATATCAAATTCAATTATTATTATATTATTAACAATAATTTATTATAATATTATACTAAATGTATTTGTTATAAAAAGATTATTATTATTCTAAATCAAAGATATCTATAAACTATAAATTTTTGAAATAATAATAGAAGTTGCTGTGTTTAGAGAAAGAAAAGATCTTTGCTTAATTATAAGAGATTAATATTCAAATTCTTTGATTACACAAATAATAAGAATTTCTTTGTAAATATAAAAAAAAGATGATTTATTGGAATCTTTATATATTAAAAAAGCTTAATTTAATTAAAAAGAATAAAAGATTAAAAAAGGAAAAATTGAAAAAGGAGTATGTAAAAAAAGAAATAGTAATTATTGTTATTATATCTATTCCTTATAATTTTTCTTTTGGTTTCTTTGACCCCTCATTGTCTTTATTATTTAATATAAAACTTGAGGTTTTATTAACAGATATAAGTATTTCAAATGAAATGCCCATAGTTTCTTAGGATAACTAAGATTTTCTTTAAGTTTCCATATATTTTCTGAATATAAATAATTTATTATTTAATTAAATACTTAATCTTATTTCTAATATATTTACAGTCTAATATTATTTCAATATTGTATATAATATTTGAATTAATTAGTTCAATTTCTATAAATAATACATTTGATATTCCTGGTGGTATTGATTCAAGTAAGGATATATAAAATACTAAGTGAATATTTATTATATTTAATAATTTCAATCAATAATTAATTATTCCTATTACCTTATCAATCTTGAATGATCCTAGTTTCCTATAATCGAGTTTATTGCTTGGTCTCTTGATTTTGATATTTCATTATAATAAATAAACTTTATCCCCCTTTTTAAGTATAGATTCTATATTACATTTTATATTATAATATACTATTGTTCTGGAAGATATAAATCTTAGATTAAAAACTAATTGTTTTTAGAAATCTTTTAGCTATTCAATTTATACTATTGTTGATTCGGCATTAATTTTTTATAATATCAGGATTTTATATACTTATAAATTAAACTCAAAATTAGCTTATACTAAAGTGATTTTTGTGATTTCCGTTTCTGATATATTATATACAAATTATGCTATAGATAATAATTCTATTTAATTATCTTATCAATAATTTATATAGTATTTAAGATATACTTTTATTATCTAATTGGTCCTCTTTATTTGATTATCTATTTGTGGGTAAAAAGATATCGATAGCTTTTTTTTGATACCCATAAATGCTAATAAGGTAGTCTAGAATTTCGAGGTAAAAAACTTATCTCAATCCAAGAATATTTTATTTAATACTTCGTGTACATTTATTATACTCCTTAGAAATATATATACTTATTTATTTATTTATTTATTTATATTAATTAACATCTGTTTTGGACCTCCCTAAGGATATTTAGATGTGCTAAGATAAGGAACTATTTGAGCGGCATGATCGTTGCAACCGAATTTAGCAATTTAATTTCAATACTAGAGGCTATTGCTTTTTGTGGGTGTGATTTGTTTCTATTTCCAGAAGAGAACATCTGATCCGGATTGTTGTTGAGGTAAAGCTTGGTTCCCAAATGAATAGGCTTATTGTAGGCTTCGATTCTTATGGTAGAAGAGAAGAAACAAGAATGGGTTGTTATTTATTTAGTTGAGCAATAGGGCTTTTGTGTTATATATTGGGTTTACGATTTTTAGAGGTGTAATATATTCGAGTGATTAATTGAGTAATAAGTTTATAAAAGGTAGGCAATAAGCTTTATTGAAAAGATTGTTGTTTTTTAAGAGTCTTTTAATAATTAAAATAGATCTGAATATAGAACTCTAAGTCAATAATCAGCTGAATAAGTTTGCTAGATGTGTGTAAGAGTTTCTTAATATATGTAATTATCTGTTTGTTAGATTGCATTTCTATAGAGATAAAGGGTTAGTCTGAATACTTTAGATTGTTTATAATATATTTAAAGAAGTGATATAATTCCTTAATGCTATTGTATAAGCAATCCAGTTTATTGTTTTGATGATCAAATCGCTGATGATAAGTGGTATAATCATTGTAGCCTGTTTTTATAGCTATCAGTTGATATAAGACTGCTTTTGGTAAAATTAGTTTCTTTAACTCTGTCACGGTGTGAGCTCACATGATATGCTGGTCCTATCGGAGAGGACCGAAAGGAGCGCTCGTACTGGAGCGCAAGCGAGCTAGGGCCTGATCGGACTAATTTGCTGTAAGAATTCTGTATATCTTTAATTCAAAAGATTTTGTATTGTAGTTTTTTGAGTTATATCTTAATCCTCAATCTGAATCTATTACCCGAATCAGTATAGTCTTGTTAGATTAGAGCAAAGTTATTAGAACCCTATCCAGTCTGCTTGCCTTGTAATATTATATAGCTTCTATTTATTAAAATATCACTTTCGCAATAACTGCTTTGCACCTATCTAGCTAATCTAGGGACTCCTCGAAATTTGATGCTTCTATAATCGAAGGACCCTTAGGTTTGGTATCAATACCTTTAATCGGCATCTGCATATTATACCGAACTGGAGGAAATCAATAAATTACTCAAATACGAAATTTCCGAATCTCTAATTTGTAAATGTATTTAAGTTGCTTTATATAAATAGATTGTTATTCAAAATGTTTGTTTATTTGATTATCTTGCCAAATCTATATCTATTATATCTACTTGTTTGGAAACTGTATCCCCCGAAACTCCTACTGACTCTATCTCCGAACTCATTGTACCTGCTCCGACCATTCGATTGAGTGAATATATTCTCGATCCGAAAGAATTGATAACACTCACTCCAATCTGTACAAATTTGTTTAATAGATATACAGAAAATTGAATACAAATAATAATAGATTCCCAATAATTTCTGTTTGCTTAACTTATACTATTAGAAGACTTACTGGAAAAGCATACAAGCTTATACTACCTAAGATCTCCTATGGGATTTCTCAGTTCATTGATTATACCACATTCCTCGAATATCTTGAAAACGCCTTTGGGGATCCTGATCGAATACAAAATGTATAGAATAAATTATATATATTAAAGCAAAGATATCTCGATTTTAGTATTTTCTTTATGGAATTTTAGAGATTTGCCTTAGAAAGAGAGATGTTTGATAATGCTTTAACCTTACTTTTATTTCAAGGAATCTCTTACGAACTACAAGATATGCTGTTGTATAACCCTGCTTTGATCTGTGAATTTTGTTAATATGCTAACCATTTATAACAACTCAATAACCAATTCCGTCAATACCAATAACAAGTTTACTGTATTCGTTTTATTGTTTCCGAAACTTCATTTCGGAGAATAATCGCTGTTCTGCTTTTACAACTCGTTAGTTCGAAGTCTACTCCTGGAGACCCAATGAATCTGAGCTTAGGAAAAAAGGAATATACTGTTAGGAATCTGGATTTATAGTAGGAATACAGCGAATATTATTGCTGCAGCTCTGCCAGCTACCTAATATGAGACTGCCTGTACCCTGATATCCATCCTATTCAATTCCGAGTTATTATTATTACAATCAGTCCTACGAGAACCAGCTCTGTACCGAACAGTTTTCCAAGGAATCAAGTCCCTATCCGTTTCTCACCTTGCTCTCCTTTCTGTTTATCGATTAGTTCAATCAATTCGGAAAACGGGATATGCCTGACCTAAACTGCAATCAAGATAATCCTTCACATACTCTCCGTTTATTTACTGTTATTATTTATAGCCTTTCTTTAAAAAATAAACTAAACAATCATACGGATCTAATAATTTTATTTGTTATTCTACTTTTGGAAAAAGATACCCTTTTGATATATACTATAGTCGATAGTGGATATAAAGGAATTGCCTTTGTAGATTGAAGTTGGATGTCTTCTCAGAAAATACTAGTATATCAACTATTTACAGTATTCAAAGTTATAAAATTCAATGGAAATACTTTGCCCGATAATCGAGTTATTTTCTATATCTAAATAGAACTCAGAATCAACAATTATATCGAGAAGAAGATTGTTTTGTATATAACCAAGCTAGTCCATTATCCTATTATACTGGGAATAGTTTAGCTTAAGAAACACAACCCCCATATCGACTTCACAACAAACTCATTCCAATTCGATAGCTTGTTTTGCTACGAATTTTGTAATACTCTATCCCGCCCATCCCGTATAAAAGCTCTACTAGATGTTTCTTCAAAAGCTTGATCTGTATATCTATCTGCCCACCCCGAAGGGTTAAAGAATAAGGATATAGCCGCAATCTCCCTGAAAGTCTGTTTGGCTTATATTTATTAGAAATATGAAATGTTTCAGATATCGATCAAACAAATCAATAATATTCTAAATAAAAAAAAGAAGATATTCAATCCCAAAGATTTATTATCCGAATTCCAAAATTGAAAAGATATCTTCTTCCTAAAGAATGTAGAAAAACTACCCCCTTATTGATTATATAATTATAAGATTTGTTTTAAAAAAGAAACTATTTCTTTTTTCAATATCTTATACTCCATATCCCATTTCGAATTAGAAGTCCTAAAAAAATAACTGGAAAAGAATTTTAGAAAAGAGTTTATCTAGTCAAGTTTTTTTTCCCATTGTTTTCCCTGTTTTGTTTATCAAGAAGGCCGATGAAGGCCTCCGATTTTGTATAGATTATTACATTTTGAATAACTTGTTGGTCAAGGATCGATACCCCTTGTTATTAATAAAAGAATCTCTGAATAATTTGAAAGGAATAAAGTATTTCAATAAAATCGATATCATCTTTGCTTTCAACAATATAAGAGTAAAAGAAGGATAGGAATACCTGACTGCATTCCATATCCGATTCAAACTGTTCAAATCCTTAATTATACCATTCAGGCTGACAAGAGCTCCCACAACCTTCCAGAGGTTTATCAATGATTCCCTACAGGGATATCTGGATATATTTTGTACTGCTTACCTAAATAACATTCTGATATACAATCGAATTTGAAAGGAATACGTCCGCTATATCCAAAAGGTCCTACAAGCACTAAGGGAAGCCGACTTATTCGCTAAATTCGAAAAGTACGAATTCCTGAAATCCGAAATCAAGTTTCTAGGCCTTATTGTAGGAAGCGATAATATTCGAATGAATCTAAAGAAAATCCGAACAATTGTGAATTAGAAACCGCCTATTAGCATAACTGATGTTTAAGCATTTATTGGGTTTCGAACTTTTACTAATAATTTATTAGAGATTTTTCGAAGATTATCAACCCGATGGTAGATCTAACCAAAAAGAATGTTTCGTTTTTGTAAAGCTTTGCCTATCAAGAAGCATTTGATCGATTGAAGTGAGCATTTATTGAAGTATTTATCCTGGCTTCCTTTGATTGGGAAAAGGAAGTGATTGTAGAAATCGATACCTTCGATTATATATCCGCCGGAGTACTCTCCCAATACAACAATAATGGAATACTTAGATCTATTACATTCTTCTTTAAAAAACACTTGGCAGCTAAATGCAACTACGAGATTTACGACAAAGAACTACTAGCTATTATCCGTTGTTTCGAAGAATAGCATTTCGAGTTGGAAGGTGCCACATTACTAATTCAAGTGATCACTGATTATAGGAATCTGGAATACTTTACCACAATGAAGCTATTGAACCATTATCAAACTTGCTAATCCGAATTTCTATTTTGATTTAATTTCCGAATCACTTATCACTTTGGAAAGCTAGATACCAAATCCGATGTGCTAACTAGAAGATCAAAAGATCTCTCTAAGAAGGGGGATAAACGCTTCCTACATTAAAGCTATACTATTCTGAAATAAGAAAACCTAGATCTTAATCTGCTTCCTACTGTTATTACCCTAATCAAACCCAAGATTACCAAAAAAGTACACTTTGCTATAACCACCTATAGCCAAAAAAACCCCAATCCTACCAACATCATTAATCACTTGGATTTTAATGATACCATAACTTTACTAGAAAATGACAAAGTTATAAAACCTGCAATCCCATATGCTATATCTGTACCTAACCCTGCAATACAACTAGAGAACCCAGAAAACTCTTTAAACCTTTCTGCCAACCTGCTTATCTTATTCTATAAAGACTATCAAGCTGATTCTATATTCGAATCTATCCTGAAATCCCTATAAAAGGGATTCTCGAAACATTCGAAAATCACTCTTACTGAGTATACCGAAAACAACAATCTACTATATTATCAAGGGAAACTATATGTTTTCAATCACAACCCTCTGAAAACCTACCTGCTCTATTTATATCACGAATCACTCATTGCTGGTTACTTACATTGTATCCGAACCTTTGAATTATTGTTCCAAAACTATTATTGGTCTGAATACTATAATTATATTATACAATAAGTTTGTAACTATTATAGTTGTTATTATGCTATCTCGAATCGCAAAGGCCAGAAGGGAATTCTCCGCTTGTTCCTGATTCCGTAGAAAGCTTGACAAGATATCTCAATAGATTTCATTATATACTTGTCCGAAAGTACTGGTTTCGATATTATTATAATAGTAATTAATCGATTAATGAAAATAAAACATTTCTTGCCCTATTATAATACCTATAACTTTAAAAAGATCGCCTATCTGTTCCGGAAAAATATCTGGAAGCTCTATAGTTTACCCCTGATCATTATATCTGATTGTAGAGCTTAATTCGTTTCTGAATTCTGGAAACATATCTATAAGCGTTTGGGTATAGCCGCCAAGCTTTCAACTGCTTACCATCCTGAAACTGATGGACAAACCGAGAGGGCTAATATAATGCTGGAACAATACCTCTGGTTGTATATAGCTTACCTACAAGACGATTAAGCAGAATGACTCCCACTCACCGAATTCTTTATCAACAATATCTAATTCGAAAGTATTCGAATGATCTCGTTCTTTTCAAATTACAGGTTCCACCCTTGCCTAAGCTTCGAGCTTGCACTATCCCAAAGTAATTGTTTTGTTGTACAAGATACCGAAGAATTCGTTGCTAAAATGGAAGCCATCTTTTTATACCTACAGATCGAATTAACTGCCAGTCAAGCCCAATACTTGAAAAATGCTGATGCCCACCGTTCCCCTGCCCGTAGATACCTGCCCGGTGACCTGATCTGGCTGAATACCAGAAACATCAAGATTTTGCACCTATAGAAAAAGCTCGATTGGAAGAACCTTGGGCCCTTCAAAATCCTAAACCCAATAGACCCTTATACCTATAAACTGGAGCTTTTAGCCTCAATAAAAATTCATTCTGTTTTCTATATCAATCTACTATATCCTATATATAATGATCCTATTCCTGAATAGCATAATCCACTACTATCTTCTATAGAAATAGACAGCCTCGAGCGTTTTGAGATTACCGAAATCCTGAATTCTCGCTGAGAAAGAAAAGGTTGTAAAGAACCTTGCCTGAAATATACTATCCATTGAGTTGGTTACGATATGCCAATTGAAGAACCTACAAACTACCTAAAAGATATATAAGAACTGATCTGCAACTTTTATTATAGATACCCTGACAAACCCGATTCTGTTTGACCAGGCCCCGTTTGCCTGTAGATTGTAAACCATAACGTACCGCCTCAATGAAGTTCGATCCTTAGGAGGGGGGTAATATTACAATGTAAGCTCACATAATATGCTGGTTCTATTGGAGAGAATCGAAAGGAGTGTTTATATCGAAGTGCAAGCGAGCTAGGGCCTGATCGGGCTAGCTCGCTATAAGAATTCCGTATATTTTTAATTTAGAAGATCCTATATTATAGCTCTTTGAGTTATGTTTTAATCCTCAATCTGAACCTATTACTCGAATCAGTATAGCCTTGTCAGATTAGGGCAAAGTTATTAGAACCCTATCCAGCCCGCCTGCCCTGTGATAAACTCCTTTATATTATATCTAGAAAACCATTCCTTATAGCTAATGGAGAGAAAAGAGTTTATCTCTTTTTATCAAATAGATTCTATATATAGACACTTCTAACAAACAATTGTTCAGACCCTACTGATTATTGGTAGCTTGTTGATTATCTAATCCATGGGTCTAATTGTATCTGCGTTTATTAAGTGATCTATTTTCTTATTGCCTTTAATCTTTATATATCCAAATGATTATTTTATTCTGATATTGAGTTATTTTATTGCTTTATAATATTTGTAGAAGGCCTATTACATTATAAACAGTATGTTTCCGTATATACCTCAGATGATCGATATATTATCAATATACATCTAGATTCAGCTATTCAAGGGATCTTCAAGCATAGTGATTAGATACTCCAATCCGCGCTATATTCTTATTGTTTCTATATTGAATATATATAAATCGCTTTGGATCTGCTTAAATCCGAAGGCTATTTGAATGTTATTACAATATATTGTATATCTATAGTCAATATAATATTTGTAATCAATAATTTATTCTGATCTATTAAAGAAAATCGTATAGTCTTCGGATAGGAGTTGTTGTTATTATTCTTTAAAGACTTAAACTGCTTCTTCTTTAGTTAATCCTTCTGTTAAATCCATTCTACAGCTAATCGAAAAGTGCAGGCGGAGTAGCTTTGAGCATTGCGTCTCTGGGATGAGATGGCTGAGCCGCTGGATTCTTGTAAGAGGCCCTCTTGCTGTGCCTGCTCCTCGTCCGGAAATATATATACTAATTGCTTAATATTTCATATTTCCTTAAATAATATTATATAAGCGAATTTCATTAGTTTATCTATTACATTGAATATTATATTATATTCAATTTCTATAGTAAGATCTTTTGAGAATAATAATTTGACTACAAAATCCCATATGATAGATTTTTATAATTGAAAAGGTATATCTAGGGTCTGGAGCTGGCCATATAGAGTATATTATGATGATTTGTTTTATATATAAATATTATAATTTCTAATAATTTCTTTAATTATTATTCTTATTTGTAGAAAGTAATTGATTTTCTATATTCTTACAAATATTCTTGTAATTCCTTGATATTTATATATCAACAACTCATATTGTTTTGTTATGAATTTTTTAATTATTTGATTCGGAATATATACTTTTTCATAAAAGTATATAATCTTGTTTTCTATTATGAATCCTGATTTTATTGTTTTGTATATACATATAGCTATAGCATCCTTATTATAATATGATTGGATTTTGATTTTAAAATAGTTGTCTTCCAATATATACATAGCTGTAAGCTATGATATATTGTAAACCAGCGATTCGCCTTTTCTCTTGAATATAGTATATAATTTGTATAACTTATTCTCTTGATATTCTGATTTTCGATTAATTATTATTATTATTATTATTATTATTAGTAATTTTCAACCGGGCCGTATAGACAAGCCTCCCAGAGGGTATTACGGTTGGGCTAACTGTGGGATAATCTCTAATTTATATGATCCCCTTCTTTTAAAAATGAGGTCTCAATATTTTCAGTAGTCTTTCAAGCGATAGCTAGTGTGTTTGTACTTTTATCTTCAATCCTCTAAACGCCTTTGTGTGTGTTTTCCGATTTTTTATATAATGTTTTGATTGAAAGTTACTTTATCCTATAAGGGTAGTTTTTGTATATATTCTAATATAACGCAGAGTATTGTATATATCGATTTTGTTTTTTATAGTCTTGCTATATCGATTGCCTCCTATTTTGTATTTGTGTTTACTCGGATTGGTCAATCCATTTCCATTTCCTTTTCCTATTCTTCTGGTAGCGTTTTAGGGTATATGTTTTTGTAGAAATCTGTTATAACAATAAATTTAGCGAATTTGGTTGGTGTGTGTATTAGCTGTTTCAGTAATCGTTCTTGAGCCGTTTGGTTGTGGGATAAGTATTTAGGCTTGATATCTGGGGGTTAGGTTTTGTAGGTTGTAAAAACTTTGCGGCAGTGTACAATATGCTCAAGGGATTTGTATACACCATATAAGCAATGAATCGTTGTTTCCTCATATTTAAATCGTCAGTGATAACTTTCGAAATCGCTATATACTGAGCAGATTGCTAGCATATAATGGAAAGTAGCTTGTGAGAGTTTTAGTTTATTAAAATATTTGTTTATACTCCTTGGATTCCATTTCTGATACAATTTGGAAAGTATTGGTTTCTGTTTGATCCACCATGCCTGTACTGCCGATTCCATAACAGTTTTTGCTGTAAAACAAATACCGCTTGCTGTAAATCGATTCACATACCCTAAAGCTGATTTTCTTATCCCTTTATCAGCAAATACATCCGCACACTCATTCCCTTCGATCCCTGTATAGCCTAACAACCATTTAATCTGGATCGAGTGCGTTTGCATCAGTTTGTAACATTTGAGAAAAGCCCACTGCGATGTAATAGGATTTTCGATTAAGAGCGTTAGCCCTAGTATTTTCTGATCCTTTGATATATGAAATTTTAAAATTGTAGTTGGTCATGGTCTCCAACCATCTGACCTATTATCTGTTTAATTGCTTTATTATAGTGAAGTAAATTAAGTTCTTATGATTTGTATACACCTATATTATATACTTCAATCCTTTTAAGTATATTCGCCATTTTCTAAATACATCTACTATTGCTAGTAATTCTTTATCGTATATCTCATAATTTAATTCGACTAATGATAGTTTTTGAGAATAGAATATGATTGATTATTATTTCTTATTCTAACCCAATTAACTTAGAACTGTTCCTATAGCGAAATCAGAGAAGTTGGTTTCTATTATAATTAGTTTCTCCGGGTTGAATATCAATAGTATTGGCTTTTTTGTTATTACTTATTTGAATATATCAAATGCTCTTTGCACTTCAACAATCCGTTTAAAACTTCCTTGATTTTTCTTGATTAAATTAATTAAGGATATTGTAATCCCTGAATAATCTTTAATAAATCTTTAATAAAAATTAATAAATCCTAAAAAAGACTATAACTCCTTAATTATATTTGACTGCTTCTATTCGAGTATTGCCTTGATTTTATTTTTTGCTTATTTTGAGCCCTTAGCTTAATACAATGAATTTTAAGAATTCTATTTCCTTAATATGAAATTCATATTTGCTTGGTTTACATAGCAAATCTGTCTTGACTAAACTTTTAAGGATGCTATTGATATTCTTGATATGTTGGTTTTCATTATTTGAATATATTAGGATGTTGTTCAAGTAGTATATATAATAAGTGTCTAAGTATGGTGATAATATATTGTTTATAAGTCTTATGAAAGTAGCTGGTGCATTAGTTAGTCCGAATGATATAACTTGATACTCGTATAGCCCGTATCTTGTTTTGAAAGCGGTTTTCCATTTTTTGCTTTTCTTTATTCTGATCAAATAGTATCCGTTATATAGATCCATCTTAGTGAATATAGTAGCTTTACCTAATCGATCTTTTAATTCTGTAATTAATAGAAATGGATATTGATTCTTTTTGGTAAGTATATTAAGCTTTTTGTAATTCATAACTAATCTTTTAATATCATCCTTTTTGAATACTTATATAATTAGACTTACTATTTGGGATATAGATTCCTTGATCTATTCTTTAGCTAAATTGTTATCAATATATTCTTTAAGCGTTTTCAGTTTATCAGCTGACATTAAATAAATTGGGGTGTACATAGGTATCTTGCCTTCCTTCAATATTATCTTATGATCCCACAGCTTGTATTCTGGTAAAGCCTTATGGATTCCTAATTCTTTGAATACATATTTGTATTTCTTATACTGTTCTGATATTATAGGCTTTTCTGCCTTGATTACGATTTCCTGCCATATCGTTGGCTTCTGCATTTGTAAAGGAGGTGTATTGGCCTTCGCTCTTAATAGAAAACCCTGGACTAAATGTTCTACATCGCTGGGATTGTTTGCATTCAATTTCTCTTGATATATATTCCATCTCGCGAATACCTTGAATGTATCCTTGTAATCGTTCTTGTATTAATCGAATATCACTGTCTTTTATAACCAATCTATTTTAAAATTATATGCCTTCAATTATAGTATTCCTAAGATGATCTGTTGTTGGTTTAATGATATAACATTAAACTACATAACCTCTAAATATTAAGTTATATTCATTTATACTAATTATGTCTCCTATAAAACGTTTTTGTCAGATCTTGTTAATTGTTTATTAACTAGCTACAATTGATAGGGTTATTGTTTCTTTTGAAATAAGACTCCCAAGTATTTTGTAGCTTTTAATATAATAAAGTTTCTTGTAACCCCTGAATCTATCATGGCTTGTTATATTTGTCCGTTTATTTTGATTTTACAATATATCTGTCCTGCTTGTCCTATAGTATTAGTTGCTGAATAACTTGTTTTTTGTTTATTTTATTGAATTATTGGTTTCTTGTTTTTCTTTTCTTGGGGAACCATCTAATTACTTCTTTATCTAATCGATAGATTCCGTAGAATTCATTATAGCATGCAGTCTAATATAGTATAACATAATAGGTTTCTGTTTCTTTCTAAAAGTTCTTATTTGTTTTCTTTTAATGGATTCCTTTAGTTATAAAGAGTATTGGGGTTTATAAATATTCTTATTCCTATAGATTTACTACATTTTCTCCCTCTTCATTTTGTAATAACTTTTGATACAATTACTGAAACTCTTTAAAGATAAAGATATTAGGGTTATCAGGTATAATAACATCTTTTTGGATTATAAAGGTAGTATTGAGTTGGCCTTTGCTAAACTTAGATTTGAAACTTCTCTGTTTACTTCCTATCTTTTTGCTTTAATAATCTATTATTCGATATCCTGCTTTTTCATATTCAAAGTATAAGTTATTCTTTTGTTTTCATTTCTTTTCTGGATTATTATTCCCTTTTTTGTAATATATAGCATCTAATTTTATAGGGTTTCCGTAACTCTGTGTACTGTAATGTAGTCTACCCTTATTCTTGTAATAACGCCTTTGCTTATGATTTGTTTAAGGCTTATATAATCATTAGATTTGTTTATACCTGTATAGGCGGTTATTGGTATCAATAGAGTTTTTGATCAGTCTGTTTAAGTTATTGTCCTCTTTTTCCCTATTAAGTTCCAAATGTACTTCTAGTTTGAGTTTTTTACAATAATAGCTCATAATAGCGATCTCGTCCCATTTAGTTGTTCTTGTATATCTTTGGAATTCTGTAGTATACTTCAATACTGATCTTGTCTATTTAAAATTAAAGATCTTATCTTCCACTATTTCTAGCTTGTTGGAATTTCCAAAGATCCTACAAATCTTTATCTTAAAACCTTCAAAACTATTGAAGATTATTTGAATAGATTGCATACAATCCATATCATCATACTCGAAATAGTTGTATAAATATAGTTGTATTTATTTGGTTACTTCTTCTCGGAGATATGATGTAGTCCATACACTCTTAACTTCCTTAATAATGAATTTATTCTTATTAAATCTGAAATAGATTTCAAATTACAAAAAGAAGGTGTCGAATTCCTGTTGACTATCTTGATATTTGTCTAATAAGGCTATTTTGAGAGTTTTACTGATAGTAATTTCTTTTAGAGCGTTAATCATCTCGATATCGTTAGTATCTCTGGTAGACTATCCGGTGATAAGATTTCTGGATATCATATTTAATGGTTGGTTTTATTGAATTGATATTTGAAGTAAAAAAGGTACTCAAAGTATTACAGAAACTGTCTCTAGAATTATATGAAAATGGCTAGAAATCTTTTAAAATAATTTAAACTAAACTTCAAATAGAAATTTAATAAGATTATAACTGATTGTAATTCTTATAACTATAATAATAAAACTAATGATTATTCTTGAACACAAAGCTCTATATTATAATGAAACCTATTCCTTATATAGATCTTCGTTTTGAAGTCGATTGACAAGTCAACCAGCAAGTTGATCGATAAATCGATTGGCTTTTGATTATATAACACTTGTCCTATGATTCCTATTATCCTATAACTAATACTATATACATGCCTGAGGCTTTTCTTGGGTGCCTAGTATCCCCCGGTATACTGTAGCTGAATCACTGAGGCCTATAATACTATTATAGCCTATAAGTCAGTGTTTCTACAGCCTGTTACTAATCCGTTGTAACAGTATGGGAGAAGTGTAAGATTAGTGAACGGTCAAGCCAATATTATTAAATAAAATAGAAAAACAGAAATTGTATTCTCTATCATTAATTCCTGTATTATTTCTATGTACTGTTCTCAATTTATGTATATAATCGATGTAGAAGATATTATAGGAATCTAAACGAAACTCTTAATGTTCAATAATAATGCGAATCTTCAATACACTCAGAATCTTTAATAACAATTTATTCGCAAGTAATTCGATTTTAAAACAGAAACGATTCAATTCTTTTTCGATCAACTTTTCGATTATCAATATAAATTATCTGTAACAATATAACCTTTATCCGAAATAGAAATCTACTTTTATCTTTTAAGTATACTACTAAATATAGAAATCTAGCAGATATAGCGAAACTTTATTATATTATCAAATATGAATACACAAGATACACTATATATTCTATAACAAGCTAAAAGAATTCCTCAAGGTATAATAAGTTATTCAGTAATAGCTAATGCTATATAAGGAAATATAAAAGAAAAGGCAATAAGAGAGCTTGAGGAAGGGGTGGAAAAGGATATGGAGAATATTATAAGAATAAAAGAAAATATATGCCTAAAAAGATAACAATATTTTATTAAGTTTTAGTAAAACTATTAAGACTAAATCTTATACTTGCAAATTCTATAAGAAAAAAGGATATTAACAAAATGCTTATTGGAAATATAATAAAGTTAGAGAAGCCTGGTATTTAAATAAAAATACTGAGAATAATGGTTTTGTATAAATAGCTATAGCAAACGAATATACTGGTTTCCTATATCCTAATATTATAATGCATATTAAAGTCCAAAATAATATATGAATTCTTGATTCGAAAGCCTCTCATTACTTTACTAATTCTATTGAAAATCTCTTTAATGTTGTATAATAGAATACTCCACGAAAAATCAAAACTGCGAATAATATATATTCTATAAGTACTATATATAGAACAGTCATTATTGGAAACTTTATATTATGTCACGGAATTCACTGTATAATGTAACCCTACAGTGTTAATCCTAGTACTCCTTCGGAGTACTCATTCCCATGATTACTAAAACTATTTCACTCAGTTCATTTGTGTACTCTATATATCTAATTAGGCGACTCTATCGCCTGATCAGGGTATATAAAGTAGGTATGATTCTTATAATTACATCTCAAGTCAATCTAGTTTATTATTATTCTATATATCTATCTTCTGATTAAAGTGACCATTAGATATAGCTATTACCTTTATAATAGTTATAAGCCTGGTTGGTATTTATATTGTATCCTTATTATTTATATATATCTTTTGATTACTCTGATTTATATATACTTTTTTCTATTCATTTTTACAAACTTGTTATGTTTAAATTCAATTTCTCAGAAGTTACTAGACTCGTTACTCGTGGATACTAGTTAAGATGGTTCCTGAATCTATAATACCTTTATATATCGAAAGATATCTGGAAGGATATCAAACTATCTAATTCCAAGATTATTTTGATTATTCTGATTAGTTTCGGAGAATCCTTGAAAAATGGAAAAACTTTTTATTAATTGATTCTTACCAATAAAGAAGATTGATTTATCAAGGATCTATCTAAGCTTATTATAATCGTTGATCTTATAAGAAAATATGATTTGAATAATAATATAAAGTACTTTGTTAATCTCGATATTTATGAATAATCTTAATAGAAGAATTTAGAAGGAGATATTAAGATAATTCTATTATAATCCTCTAAAAAGCTAATGTTTAAATCTGTAAGGCCTAAAGCAAGTACCTTTCAAGATATCTTAGCAGAATACTCTGTATTTCAAGGAGAGTATTGCTATTAAAGAGATAAATACAATATTATATATAAATTGTATCAGGATGTCTACAAATAGATTATGGAAATAGTAAACTTATCCCACCTTATAAAACTTACTCTTAATAATAATAATGGAAAAGCTTTATCATTCAAAACGATTATTCAGAAGCTACAGGATAAGCTTGTATCTACTATCACAATAGCAAAATCTGCTATTGCTTAAGAATATCGAAATATTCTTTAACAAGTAATTATAAATTAAACTGATTTGATTAAATGGTATAATGAATAAACTAAAGCTTATACTATTACAAAATCATATTATATTGAAGTAGAGGATGACTTAGCAATCATCAACTTTCTATAGACTATAAGAATATATATACTTTCTATTTGAATAAGCACTATGTTTATTTAGATTGAGATTAACAATCAATTTGAAATTCCCAATTACTCTTTAAAGCAATTCGGAGATATCTTTAATAGCTTAGTTTATCAGAATTCTCTAGTATCTAAGAGTAAAGATATATTCTCGATAATCAATTTTGAATCTAAACATAATCCTGATAATCCATAAGAAAAACAAGGCAATGCTTGGAGAGGAGGCCTCAAAAAGGCAACTGATCGATATGAATGTTTTTGTAAGTCGGAATCTGATTGAAAAAATGGAAAGACGAGTGGTAATCATTATCCCAAGATATGCTGGTTAGTTGAATTTGCATTTACTGGAAAATGCGATTCCTGGAATTCAATCTTATTGATAGAGAAGGAATACAATGATATATAAGGAAGGATTAAGGAAGATCGATAATCGAATATACACAAAGTCTAGAAGTAAAAGGAATAAATCAATTCAAAAGATAATACCTTTTAATTATATGATTTAAGAAACCCTGAATCAAGAATAATTGCCTGTCTTATTCAAGGCTCTATAAGTCATGAGATTTATACTATTATTTCTAATCTACTCTATCAACTTTCTAACAGTATTATATTTGATAGTAATAACGCTATATATCTTATTAACAATATCGATTTTCTTAATAAATATAAATATATACCTTTATCAGTATCAGATTATGTTAAGACAGAAATAACAAAAATTCAGATTATTAAATGAGGCACTTACACAATCAAGAATATCCTTCAAAGATCTTAAGGTTTAAAAGATAATTTGGTTCTCTCAAATATTATATATATTCCTGAATTTTATATTAATATTATTTTGGAAATAAAGCTTTTAAATATAGGAATATAGTTTTTAGAGATAGACTTTATATTACAAAAAAGCAATCTTGAAAACAATTATATTATTATTTATTGTATTTGTAAAGATAACCTTTTGTTTTTAGAATATAAATCATTTTTCTTTTGTTTGATTAATTTAAGCACAATACCTATAAATCCAAATCTTTTGATATATTCTATAATCAAGATTAACATCAAACAACTATTTTACTAATCAAGGAATCCATTTAAACTTTGAAAGGATTCTATAGAACTTTAATATAAATAATCAGAATATTTGGGTAAAAAAGTACTCGAATACTTTGTTTTCTTAACAAGAAATATAAAGATAAAAGGATTCTTTAGGATTGAATATATTAATTGCTTATATATATATATGGGATACGATGACTCTCACCTGTACGTGGTGTATCCTACGAACCTTCGATCGTGCGATCGGAGAGCTAAGTAGAGTCAGCTGGAGCCGGGTGGTGGTTGTACACTAATCGGAGGCCGTACTGGGAGCGAAGGTACGCGCAGCTGATCACCAGAGGGTGATCGCGAAGATGCTCGGAACAGAGGACTACCAGCAAAACGGAGATGAAAACCATTCGACGGTGGAAGGGAGATGAGAGCGGGATTGATGCGGAACCATGCCTTTACGAATCTGTGTGGGGAGCAGAGCCAGAGCATATCGCGGCAGAGCGTCTGCGAAGCGGAACTAGCCCTTGAAACAGCGGATAATGAAGCTTCTATAATATAGCTGAGTTTGACTGAAGCCTGTGTTGGGAGCAGGGCCGATATCCTTAACTTGACGAACGAAAATCGACAGAACACCTCTGGGGCGCTAGCGTGCAGAGTTTTCACAACCCAACAATACGTACGATCTGCGGGTATACCGGATCGGATATTTACAAATGGTGAGGGGAGTAGTAGGAAGTATACAAAGGCTAGGACAGTGTCTACTGGGGCCGGCGGGAGCATATATGGAGTAGGAGGAGGGACGTTTTTAGCACCTTACCTCCGAGTGCGCGGGAGCGGCATGGCGGCGAAGGAGCTCCGGTATAGGAAGGACGCTTTTAGCAAGCCACACTCGACAACGCTCGATCGGTATTACGGCGGCGGAGGATCTCAGGCAGAGGCCAATCCTACGATATACATGTGCAACGCGCTCCTAGCGCTCTACTTTCGACTACAAACTATACATTGGGGGAGTGGGATTTTACAAGCAGAGCTTTGGTTAGTGGGTTGGAAATACTATAGAAGGGCTGCCTGGCTAGGGGTCTGAAATAGCAAGCCTGCGAGACATAGTCGGCCTTGTTGTGCAGGAGAGATCCGGCAAGGTAACGCGAAACGGTTATTAGCCGCGAGGCGTAGCATATAATGACAGCGACAGCGACACTGTCTATATGGCTCGAGAGGACGGATGCGTGTGTCGGTCTATAATCGGATACTATAGGGCAGAGGGCATGATGGAGGTATCAGATAGGCTTAAGGAGCAAACAGGAATGGAGGCGTGAAGGAATGGTTTTGGTCCTGGCCGGAACTTCCGAAGGTAATCATACAATAGGTGGTTTAACGTAGTTAGAAGATTCTACAGAAGCCTAGTACTAGTGGCTTTATCACAAGTGAGCCGGGAAAGCGTCCTGTAGGTGTAGCGAACCTACTTTGTGTTATAATATATTCTAGAAAGTAGTTATAATATAATTCATTTCTGAATGGTCGCCAGGCCACACAGGGATCGAAGGGAATGAGCGTGCGGATGCACTCGCTGATAAAGGGACAAGAAAATCAGCCTCAGGGCATGCGAATCGACCTACAGCAAGCGGTATCCGCTCTATAGCAAAAACTGCTATGGAATCGGCAGCACAGGCGTGGTGGATCAAACAGAAACCAATGCTCTCCAAACAGTACCAGAAATGGAATCCAAGGAGCACAAACAAATGCCCTAATGAACTAGAACTCTCACGAGCTACTCTCCACCGCATGCTAGCGATCCGCTCAGCACACGGCGATTTCGAAAGCTATCACCGACGATTTAAACACGAGGAAGCAACGATCCATTGCTCATGTGGCGCATACAAATCCCCCGAGCACATCGTGCACTGCCGCAAAGTCCTTGCGACCTACGAAACCTGGCCCCCAGATATCAGGCCCAAATACCCACCCCGCAACCGGGCGGCTCAAGAACGACTACTGAACAGCTAATGCACACACCAGCCAAGTTCGCTGAATTTATTGCTATAACAGACTTCTACAGGAGCATATGCCCTAGAACGCTACCAGAAGAATAGGAAGAGGAAATGGAAATGGATTGACGATCCAGGTAAACACAAATACAGAATAGGAGGCGATCGATATAGCAAGGCTATAAAGAACAAAATCGATATATGCAATACTCTGCGCTGCACTAGAATACATACAAAAGCTACCCTTACAGGATAAAGCAGCTCTCAATCAAAACATTATATAAAAGATCGGAAAGCGCGCACGGAGGCGCTCAGAGGATCGGAGACAAAAGCGCAAGCGCGCTAGCTATCGCTTGGGAGGCTACTGAGGGTATTGAGACCTCATTTTTAGGAGAGGGGGATCATGTAAATTAGAGATTATCCAGCAGTGTAGCCCAACCGTAATGCCCCCTGGGAGGCTCGCCTATACGGCCCGGTTGAAAATTACTAATAATAATAAGAATAATAATTATATATATATATTAAGCAAATAATATTATAAGTTTCTAGTAAATCCCAATTACTTACTACCATCCTTTTTACAAAATTCAATAGGATTTATTTGACTTTCTATATATATATACCAGAGTATCCTGGCTTTTGATAATCAAGGATATATTTAGTAAAAAGATCTTTAGCTTTCCATTATATTAAAAGATTCATTTTGAAGTATTCAATATAATCCAGAACTTCTTTACTTGAGTATTCAGAAAGTATAGTCTTTTAATAATTTGTATCAAGTAGGATAACGATATTTCAGTTATTAGTATTATGGGAAATACCGTATTCGAAAATTGGATTAAAACTGAAGGTATTGAATTTGAGTTATTTTTATCAAATATATATAAATCAAATAGAGAATCGGAACGAGTAGGACAAAAGATAATCACTAAATAGATTAAGATATAGATTTCTGTAGGTATATTTAATCTTTTATAGGTTGAAGTAGTGTAAGCTGCTATTTATCTATATAATATTAGTTCTTTTAAAGCTTAATTGTTTAAATCCCCAAATAAAGTACTGGATATTTGGTTTTATAAATATCTATAATTATCTGCCCTAACGGTTGTAAATCACTTAACTATTGATCTTCGTTCAAACTGGAATAGAATATATCGATATAGATATAGAATATATCCTTTGAATAAAAAAGAGAATTAGGTATAAATAAAAGAATTTATAAAACTAATTCTAGAGTAAATATTAAATATCTTGTCGGATACATACCAGATTTTCCAATTTATTGTATTTGGATATTCAAGTTTAAGCAGATTATCATTACTCGAAATATTATTTTCTTTAAGGAAAGAATATATAAAATGAATTAAACAAATAAAACCATTAATATATATACGAATTAAAAGCTATAGCAATTTGTATTAGCTCTTGATATTCAGTAAATAATCAATATCAATAGTACTATTATTGATTAAAATAACAATATGATAACTTCGATATATACTATTACTAATTCTATTGATATTATTATATATACTTCAGATATACCTTAAGACGAATAGGACTCGGAGATATTTCTAGGGGGTGGGAGCTTATATATAAATACTGAAAATAGTAGTATATACAAGATTCTGCATTCTGAAAAGGCTCTAAAGGCAGAAAACCGAATTCAAGAATAAACTATCACTAATCAGGTATAGGAGTCTATAAGTTCTATTCCGATATTATCAAGCAATTATAATAATCAATCAGAAGTATAAATTATAAGCACACTAATAATGCTACCCAAATCATATATAGGGAGTACAAGAGCAATCCAGACATTCATTCTATTAATACTATAAATGTCTACATTATAAAGGAAGTAATATTATCAAAAAGATTACCTTTTCCGATATGCACAATTGATCAATTCAAAAAAGATCAACTTTCATTTCTTTTTGATCGAGAATTCAAAAGATAAAGGATTATAAGGATCGAAATTCCTTGCCCAACTCTCAATTCATCTGAATATCAATTCTTTGATTTTGATAATACAATTCCTAATATCAATATATCTATAAATCATTATTATTAAACTCAATAATAAAAGAAATTGTAAAACAATCCGTTAATAAGCAATCACACGCTTATAGACACTCTTATTACAAACTTGTCATTTGAAGGTAATTCCTATATTAAAGATTTCTATTTAACATTTTAGCCTAGCCACCCAAATATGAATATATAGGGGGAAGAACACTTATTTGTTACTATATATAGTATAATTGTCTTCGCTGTATAAATAAAATCTAGCTCTTCTAAAGCATCTGAAAATAAAGTTTTAGAGAAGCTATTCAATTTGTATCTATCAGAATTGCCTAAACTACCTTAGCGTTACTATCAACTCAAGAATCATTTCTTAGGAAAATAGTTTAAACACAAGTGTGAGATTGAGATCAACAATTTGAAGGATCGCAAAATATAATATGAAATCAATATATAAGACACACTAATTGCCTCTATATCATTGTAATAGGTATTTATATATAAATACAATGAATAGGGATTCTTAATACAATATTGAGCTAGGCTGGTTATTCATAGTGATTTTCAAACTAAAGATACAATCGAATTAATCTATATTGCAATACTCGCCAGAAGATTATTTAGGATTATAATAATGCTAATAGCAAAATATAATTTGGAAATAAAGCAATTTGATATTATCAATATATTTGTTAATACTTATAGGGATTCATTAGGTATATCTATAATTTACTATTTACTGGATAGATTTAAGGAATCAAATAAGTGTATAATTCTTAATCGCGCACTATATAGTCTTCGAGATTCCTCTACATTATAATTCAAGGACTTTAGCAAGATATTAAAGAATTTAGGTTTAATCAATATAAGGAGGAATCCTATCTTTTCACAAATCCAAATTAAACTGTTTTGGTATTATTCTTTATGGACAATATACAGATCGTGTATCATTACAAGCATATATCAACAGCTAATAGTATCATCTCTGATATTAAGATAGTCTATGAATTGAGAGATCTAGACATATAGAATGGTTTTTAAGTATCCAGATCATTCGCGATCGGAAAATAAGAAACTTTAATTAGCATATAATACCTATATTGAGAAGATTATAAAGAAGTTTAATCTCAATAATAGCAATACATATATATCATTAGTAATTATGGAATTTGTGAAATATAATGAAACTGCTATTATTATATTTATATAAATTTATCAAGAACAGATAGGATTAGTATTATATACTGTAATTATAGTTAGAGTAGATATTGTATTTGTAATATTGTAATTTAATCACTTTTTAATTAATTCATTTCCGGATCACATAAAAGCAGTTGATTATTATATTCAATATCTCTGGAATATGAGATATTATTCAATTGAATACTGTTGAGAACAGATCCTATAGTTTTTTGTTATTTTCAGATATCTTATTTACTAACAACAAGGAATTATAAAGATTATCTCAAGGTTTTATAATCTTATTATTTGATAAACTAATAGTATAAAAAGCTTCAAGATAAGATATTATTACTATTTCCATTACCAAAGCCAAATTACTTAATATCGAGCGTATATCAAAAGAGATATTAGCTACCCTTCGATTTCTCAAAAAGAATTAATCTTATAATTAAGTAATTAGTTATAATCTTTTGTAATAATTAGTAAATAATCAGATTAATAGTAGGTAAGAACAAAAGGATTACTATTAAGCTGAGACACTCGATATACAGAATATATGACTATATCAGGAATATTCAAAAGGGAGTTTCCATTTTATATATTTATCTACAGCAGAGATAATAGTAAATAGCTTAATAAGAACTTATACAACAAAAGTTCAATCACTTTATATCCCTTCTAAACCTATAAGATATCAAATCCCAGCATCACTAGACTCAACTAATATATTTTCCTTCAAGAGCACGCTTCTTTATAGCGAAATTCAATTTCGAGCTATATTAATTCAAGTTTCCGTTTCTTCTCAGCAAACTCGTTATTAGAATTAATTTACATCCCCTTTACTAACAGTATTATACTCGTTATCAAGATTACTATTATTATATATATTAAACTTAACCTTTTTCTTTTTATTCTTCAAAGTAATACGAGTCAGGTTGTAATTGCGTTTTCGGACTTTGCTATAGGAGTTCTTCTATTAACCTTTGAATATTTTATTATAGGAAAATGAGGATAGGAGAAAATCTCTACTTTTCTAGTTGACAAGGGAGGTCATGATTTGTGGCAGGAAAAGGACAAATAAATGATTACAATAATCGAATAGGGGGAGGAGATATAATTTGTATTAATAATAAAAGAAAGTCAAGATCAATAAATTCGCTATTCTTTTTAGTTATTACTAATATAACTATTATTATAATACGGGCCGATTTCTGATTTGGAATAGTTCTTTAAAGAGTATATCAGTAAATTATAATAAGATAAAAAGATCAGAATATACCTTTTCAGGAAGTATTACAAACTCAGAATTACAAAGCTCTAATAATCGAATATCTAAAGGTCTTAAATATATTAGAAGAGATATATAAGTATACATAGTATACTTTCAGCATTAAAAAGAAGACATATTTCTCCACTTAAAATACTATTATATTCCTCATAATAATTAGAGAGAAGAGAATGAATATATTCTGTACAGGGAATAGCATTTTGTATACTCTTATTCCTAAAATTATGCTTTGGGCCCTTCTGCTTGCACTCATTATAAGCTTTGCGAATAGATATTCGGCTTTTATTGATCTAGGAATAGAAATAGGATTAATAGAAAAAGAGAAAGGTAACTCCAATAAAGAACTCTTATTATTAGAAAAAAGATTAGAAAGATAATATTCTTCCTTACTATCAACAAAAGGATTATTACAATCCACAGGAGTTATTACTATACGACCTTGTTTATATCAACCCAGCAATCTCGAATAGCTTCAACCTTCTTCAAAAAGCTATTATCGAGATTTTAATGATATTCATTAAAGAATAATCTTATCCATGAAAACTATTTATTAAAAGGTAATCGAATCTCAGCTATAAATAATAACTGATCAGGAGAATACTAAGTATTAAATCCACCAGATTGAATATCACCCTTCGGTAAGATATACGGGAAGGTAATTATATATCGATCAACAAAATTAATAGAGACCGGGAACTCTCTAATAGAAGAAAGCATAATAAAAGAATATATTGGAATTATTGAATATGAATCTAAGAAAAGGGAATTATCTCTCTTTTATAATTATATCGATCTACTAAATTCTCTCAAAATTTATTGAATTCTACTCAATTCCATTTTGTTACAAAATGTTGTATACACAGATCGATTGAATTAATTGATACAAACACTTAACCATATAACAATCAAAATAACTCAAGCCTTCTGATATACAACAATCCGAGGATTAATTCCCTTATTCGAATATTATTACTTTCTTATAGGCTTTCCTGATTAACGATATAATTCATTCTTTTCTTTTCTTAAAAAATCATATGCTTTATATGCTTCATGCTTCTTTATCTAATAAATAAATCTGTTTGACAGGTAAAATTACAGTAACTACCCGAACAAGATGCTTACCAATACTTACATTATTTATAGCCAAAAAAAATTTTCCTTTATTTGCTATATAGATCCCTTAGTATAATCATTAAAACACCAAGCGATCTAGGGATGTGTCACGGAATTCACTGTATAATATAACCCTACAGTGTTAATTCTAGTACTCCTCTGGAGTACTCATTCTCATGATTACTAAAACTATTTCACTCAGTTCATTTGTGTATTCTATATATCTAATTAGGCGACTCTATCGTCTGATCAGGGTATATAAAGTAGGTATGATTCTTATGATTACACCTCAAGTCAATCTAGTTTATTATCACTCTATATACCTATCTCCTGATCAAAGTGACCATTAGACATAGCTATTACCTCCGTGATATATTAAGAAATATCTAATATATTAAGGACTTTCGAAATAATTAATTTATTTTAATTAGAATACTTATCGAAACAAATCGAAAAGTTATCTTTGAAGGGGGTTCAGCATTATACTGAAAAATGGTTAGCTAGAAATGACTGTAAAATATATCAATAGTAATTATATTATCCAACAATCATTTATTCAATAAGTATATATAATAAATATAGATTCAGAAACAAAAAAGATTAATACGAATAACGATAAAGCTAAAATTATATATTAACGCTTAGGTTATTTCAATTATAATTAGATGGATAAGCTAAAGAAAGCTTCAATAGGTTGTATTATACTAAAAGAAAGAAAAGTGCTGATCGAAAAGCTTGCGAACCTTGTCTCGCAGGAAGGATAAACAAGCATTTCAACAAACATATAGCTATTCGTACACCTACAAAACTACAACACTTGTATATAAATCTATCAAAAATTCAAGAATCTTTTGAAAATGGAAACAAATACTTTATTGCAATTGTTGATAATACAACAAAAAGAACTTGACTTAGATTCATAAAAGATAAATCTGTAGAGACTATTATACCTATACTAATGGATCTCATTAATCAAATTAAGAAAAAGTTCAATTGCAAGGTTGCTATTATTAGAATAGATAATAAAAAAGGTGAATTTAGAACATCCTTTCAAACAGAAATTGGAAAGAGAGGATTGATATTCGAACCCTCACCCTCTGGAAAGCACTCTATGAATAAAGTAGTCGAAAAGAAGATTCAAGATATTAATACTACAGTGAGATTACTATTGAGCGAATCAGATATTAAGTTTAGTATATAGGAATTTATTATTAAATATACTGTATATCTGAAGAACAGATTATTTATCAAAACATTATCTTTTGAAGAGATAGGAATGCTCTTTATATTGATAATACTATATAAGGCTATATATAGTAGATAGTTTGATTTTAAAAAGCTTAGGATATTCGATTATAAAGTGTGGACTAGGAACCCCTAGCAATCAGGCTTGATAACTAAGAAATTCGAGTCTAGAATATTCAAAGAAGAGTATATTATAATTAGAATAAATAGAAATAAAATCTATCGCCTCCTCAATCTTTATACCAAAACTATTACTAGAATAGCAGATACTGACTTCAATGAATACAGATACCTATTTAAAAAACTCAAAAAAGAGAGTATTCCAGAATTACTCGAAACAAAGAGGAAAAGGAAACCTTATTTATATAATAAGCAAAAGGCTATAAAAAGAAGAGTATAATTGGTAGTATAAGAAAATGTATAAGAAAATGTATATATCAATAAGTAAGAGAAAGTTTAAATCCAAAATAAGCAAAAGGAAGCTTGAATCTATTCTTCGCGAATATTACGGTAATAATAATTATAAGGAATTAGATATTCAGTACAAATATATAAATATCTTTATCTTCAAGACAAAGAGTATAAATAGTTGTAAAGATTCTAAGAGCTAGATCTATTCCAATAGTTGCTCTAGTTTGAAATACTCTAAATAAAATTATAAAAAATGGTTGAAAAAGATCTTTAGTAATTAGATTGTTTAATATATAATTGTATTATATACTGCCTCTATATACTCTAAAGATTTTCTAGTTAATGATTATAATTCAATATTTAAGGAATCAATAAAGCTTGAAAACACTATACAAAAGAATACTTAAATATAGATAGAAGCAATCAGAAATGAATTACAAAGTTTTAAAAATAATAATACCTTTGAAATTATAAATAGAGCTATATCTGTAGGCCGAAAGCTATTAAATAATAGATATGTTTTGAGAAATAAACTAGATTGCTTTAACAAATTGATTAAAAGAAAAAGTAAAACTAATAATTAAAGAATATCTTTAAGAATATAGAATAGATTATTAAAAGATTTTCACTAGTATAGCAAAATATTCGATATTATATACTTTATTAATAAAAGCTGTAGTAGAAGATCTAGAGATCGATAATATAGATATTAATATTGCTTTCTTGAATAGTAAGCTAATGGATATAGAAATCCTTATAAAAGTATTAGAATTTTTCAAAGAAATCTTTTCTAAATCAAATTTAAAAGCAAACTATATCTCAAATTGAAAAAGTTATTTTATAGTCCTAAAACAGTATCAAGAGTTTAGTAAATTATAATTCAAAAATTCTTTAAAGAAATTAGATTTGAAGAATCAATAATAAATCCGAATCTTTTTATAGGAAAGGGAGTGTATATCCTATTATATATAAATAATCTACTAATAATAGGAAATTGTATTAATATAAATTCAATAAAAAAAGACAATCAGAAATTGATAAAAATATAAAGACTTAGGCAAAATTAATATATTCCTAGGTATTCAAATAGAACAATATTGATAAGATCAATTATTTAAAATATATTAATCGAATTATATAAAAAGATTTTTATAAAGATTTAGAATTGATCTTACCGATATGAAAAATTTGCTTTATCTTTTGATATAACTATACAAGATACAAACAAAAATAAACTCCTTTATCAAAATAATATAATATTATATTTTTAGATTATTAATAATACTATCTATTCTCGAACTATACTCGATCTGATATAATATATACTATTAGTTAGCTTGCTTATATATATATATACCAGGGGAAAATCATCTAGTATTTGTAAAACACTTGTTTTAATATCTTGCTGGTATATACTTAATGGGCATAGTTTTATTCAAATCAACTAAATATACTTGCATACGAATATTGAGCTTATACAGATTCGACTTAGGGATCTACAGTCAATAGGAAATCTGTTTAAGGAATAGCTTTTATTAGATATAAAGGAGCTATAGTATAATCTTTAATAAACAGAAATCGATATCTCTTTATACAATGAAAGCTGAGATTATAGTAGCAAACAAAAATACAAAAGAATTAGCTTAAATAGAAAAGCTAATAAAAAACTTAGGAGAATGCTTTAAGGAAAAGCCCTTTATCCCAACTTTATATTGTAATAATGCTAATGAAATTGATTGAATGCAAAAGAATAAGTTCTATAATAAGATAAAGCATATCGATATTCGATAGTATTATATTCGAAAAAATATAGTTGATACTAAAAAACTATATATCGTATAGATTCCAGAAACTGAACAGATAGCCGATATTCTTATAAAACAGCTCATATACCCTGGCTTTATAACTTATAAAAAAGGTCTAGGATTGGATCTGGAATACTAAATACGAATGTGTTAAAGAGAATTAATAATTATATTTGATCAAATCAATCATCTTAATCGATTTGATTGATTTAAATCAAATTGACCAAATTGATTAAATTAACTAAATTAATTAAATTGACCAAATTGACCAAATTAACCAAATTAATCAAATTAATAAAAATCACCAAATACACCTATTTCATAATTTTATTAGATTCATTAAATTTACTATATTCACCAGATCTGTTGAATTTATTAAAAATTGTTCAAATTAATCGAATTAGTCAATTTATTATGAATTGACTAAATTGACCAAATTAACCATTTTAAGAAAACTATATAGGATAATAGATAAACTGGAGGTCTGTTTATATAAAATTGGATTTGGATTGTTTACCATACTAAAAAAGTGACCCTATAATCCGAAAATAACGAATTCAAAGCAATTCGTTAATATATATACGAAGAGGATTTTACAAAAACAGATTAATATTCGAATTGTTAAATGGATTGGATCCGATCTGACATGGGTAGAGAAAACAGGATTCAGATAAAGAGTATTTTTTGTACTGTGATACAATATTAAATCATAAAGCTATCGAATTCTACTGGAAATGTAGACATTACAGGCAACTCTGGAATGTTGGTATTATCGTAGGAGTTAATGAGGCTCTTCACAAATATATATATATAGAGAGTTTTATATAATTTAGATAGTAGATTCCTATTATAAAGGAAATATTGGAAATCATATGTGTAGTATATATGACACGTGCATATTACTATAAAACTCCTTTTTTGAACTTTTTGGATATATAGATCTGATATATATACTTCAAGATATCACTCCTTATGCATAACTTGCTGTTTATTTCTGACAAAATTAATCAAATTGATTAAATTGATCAAATTGATTAAATTAATCAAATTGATCAAATTGATCAAATTAATAAAAATCACCAAATTAATAAAAATCACCAAATATATTTATTTCAACAATTTCATCAGGTTCATCAGATTCACTATATTCACCAGATCTGTTGAATTTATCAAAAATTATCCAAATTGATCGAATTGATCAATTTATTATAAATTGATCAAATTGACCAAATTGACTATTTTAAGAAAATCATATAGGATAATAGATAAGCTGGAGGTCTGTTTATTTATTTATTTATTTATTTATAGTGATTAACGTCTTGTAGAGGACCTCCCGAGGGGTATGAAAGACGTGGCTAGATCTAGAGTTACAAATACAGAAAGGCGCTGATGCGCACGCTAGTAAAACCTCACAGGGTAAACCCAGTTCCTTCTATATATCCTAAACAAGCCAGTGTAATGATCGCAAATAGGGCCGTTTTTGATTGGCCCCATATTCCTAGCGCTTCCTTCTGCTCATGGAGAGGAGCGCTCTGATTGTACAATTACTTCTGTCATAGAACCATGTTTTATAGACAGGAGCGGTGTGTACAGGTGTGCCGCTTCAAAGAAGCGGGTGTGTGTGTGATGGTGCTCCAGAGGAGCGGAGGATTCGGCTATTGGGCCGCTCGAGAGGAGCAGCCGGAACGATGGTTCCGCTGAGTAGCGGAATGGCGCATAGGCGCAGTGGTGGCAGCTGGAGGGGGGATCAGTTCCCCCTCAGCATTCGATCGATCGCTTTTGCGGCCCATAATAGAAAAGCTCTATTAGGGTTAGCGGTAGATGTCGGAGCTCAGTGGAGCTGTGTCAGGAGGTCCACACTAAGGTGGCCTATGAGGCGGCATATAGGGTGGATCCATGTGGATCAGATCGCTATAGCCATAAGTCGTAGAACAGTAGGAGAGTGACCCGATCACTCTACCACTGAACCAGCCAGGCTCCTTGCGGAGGACAATGGTCTTTTTGTCGGAGGTCTGTTTATATGAGATTGGATTTGGGTCATTTATTATACTAAAAAGGTAACCCTACAATCCGAAGATAACAAATCCGAAATAATTTGTTGATATATATATAAAAAGGATTTTACAAAAGTAAATTGATATTCGAACTACTAGATAGATTGGATTCGATCTGATATAAATAGGGAAAACAGGATTCAGATAAAGAGTACTCTTATACTATAATACAATATTAAATCGTAAAGCTATCAAACTCCATTAGAGATATAGATATTATAGACAATTCTGAAATATTGACACTGTTACAAAAGTTAATGAGGCTTTTCACAAATATATATATATAGAGAGTTTATATGA
The DNA here is from genome assembly GCF_014898435.1 of Botrytis sinoallii. Lineage (NCBI taxonomy): Eukaryota > Fungi > Ascomycota > Leotiomycetes > Helotiales > Sclerotiniaceae > Botrytis > Botrytis sinoallii. The sequence goes on along the minus strand of NW_024066034.1, from coordinate 1,782,956 downwards.
TTTAGATAGTAGATTCCTATTATAAAGGGGATATTGGAAATTATATGTATAGTATATGTATAGCATATGTATACTACTATAAAACTCCTTCTTCGGACTTCCCGGATATATAGATCTGATATATATATTTCAATATATTACTCCTTATACATAACTTGCTGTCTATTTCTGACAAATTTATTATATAAAAATCAAATTAGAGATTGATAAAAGAAATTAGTAATTAATATAGCTTTTTTTCTAATTATTGAAATCGAAAGAAATAAACAAATCTATAAAAGATCTTAGTTTTATTTATAAATATAAAGAAAGTCTTTGATTATATTTCAAGAAATCGATTACTAGATATTTATAAGAAATTGAAATTGCCAACAAATCTCATCTTCTAAATAGTTTCTTTTTTATAATAAAGATAGCTAAAACTTTCTTTTAATAATCAAATCGAATCCTTCAAATCTATTTCGATTGAAATACCATAAGGCAATCCAATTTCTCCAATCCTTTTTTTAATATATATTAGAGAATTATTTCTTTCAAAATCAATTAAATTTCTTTTCTATATTGATGATATTACTTTAATCACAAATTCATTCTTATGGAAAAAGAATATTAGACTTCTTGAAAAAGCTATAAAGCAAATTTATAAATTTAGCTTGAAAAATGTGATTCAATTTGATTTAGCAAAAACAGAATTAATATACTTCTCAATATTCAAGTTAATCAAAAACTTTCCAATTATATTATTCAATTTGGATATGATTAAATCTCAATCTTTAATTAGATGGTTAGGTATATGATTCGATTCAAATCTCAAATTCAATCAATATATCAATATCTGAATTATACAAGCAAAAGAAGCCTTTTATTGAATAACTCGGCTAGCAAATATTGAAAAAGATTTGAATTCTAAAGTTTTTCGATAGTTATATATAGCTTATGTGATTAGTATAGTTGATTACAAATCAATGATTTAATAAAAAGGATAAGTCTATTTTAAGGATAAAATGTAAGCTTTTTAAAATCTAGCTTTCTAAAAGATATTAGAAGTTTTCAAAATTGTTTTAATTCTTTCAATGGAAATCGAATCGGAATTAAAACTAGCAAATATTTGATTAGATTTAAATATCAAGCAATATAGTTTTCGATTAATAAAACTTTATTCAAATATCTAATTAATATCGAAAAAGCTATTCTAGTATATTAATATACTGATCGGGAAGTAATTAATACTTTTCAAAAAAAGCTATATAAGCCAATTCAATTTGATAGAATTAGGGAATCAATTGATAAAGAATTTGATTTATTCTTTTTTAAAAAGATTATCTATTTTTATTTTTTTATTAAAAAAAGGAAATCTTTTTCAAAATTAATATTAGTTAAACTTCAAAAGAAAATATAGTAATACTCCATAATATTATTTTTAAATATAAAGATCAAAATATGTATTTATATTTATATAAATACCTTTTTTATAAAAAGGAAATAAATATTAGTATAGGGATAATATTAATATAATTAAATAATCAGATTTTATATCAAAAACAAATCAATATTAAAAGTAATCAATTAATTTATATTTATTTATTTATTTATTTATTTATTTATTTTAATTTACATCCAGAGGGCAAGCTGCAGGGGCTTTGCCACAACCTCCCAGGGGGTATTAGGGATGGATTATGTTAGTGGGGGTGCTGGTATAGCTATGTGTTTTGTTTTTCTATGGCTGTAATGTAGACTAGAGGAAAAGCGGTTAGGAGTGTTGTGTATACTTTTGTCGTTTATTTTCTATTTGTAATATTGGTGCTGTTTAATTCATTTTATACTAGATAGTTTAGGTTTGCGGTTGGCTAAAGGGCTTTATATTGTTAGTTTTTTGTTTGGTGTAGTTTGTATATAGCGGTAAAAAAGGAAAAGCGGCTTTAGAGGGAATACAGCCCTGATTGGCAATATGAAAGTAGAAGATTAGAGGATTTCCGGAAAGATTGAGTATAGTTATTCGAAGTAATTAATGATTACTAAAAAGATTATAAAGTTTATTGGGGTTTTCAAAAGAAAAGAGAGATAGTCAATTGCATTTTTATATTTTATAGGTGTCACGAGAGAATTAGCCTATATAAACCCAATTAGCTTAATGCTATCGGTGATATCACTTTTAGCGTGATAGTTATGAGCCCGGTATGCGTTTATAGCGCAGTGGCACAATTCTTCACTTTACCGTACTCTCTTGTAGTGGTTTTCTGTGGGCCCACTTATAAGAGGGTATTTCAACAGAACCACATTAGTCATCTGATCTTGGCCTATTAGAGCTAATGTGAGGACTCTGCTCTGTTGCCCCACTATTTTCCGCTCAGCCTATTAGATGTATCCAGGGAGAACCTAATACTAGTTGTATCCAATCAGAAGAGAACCTAGATTTGGCATCATATGGAAATAGAAGGAGATCTGCGTATGACTCAATGAGGCTAGTACAGAGATTACTGCCTATACCCAGCTAGTCAGCAATCTCGGGGGTGTGTCACGAGAGAATTAGCCTATATAAACCCAATTAGCTTAATGCTATCGGTGATATCACTTTTAGCGCGATAATAGGATTAAGTCGGGTTTATTCAATCAATTGTCAAATTGGGTATAAGAGTATCGGCAGAGTATTAGGTACTCAGACTCTTTGTTGTATCCGTAAGAGCATTTTGAAATGGTATTGTTGTATTGAAAGCGTTGGTGGTAGAACGCGAAGTCCCTGTGTTTGGTTCTGAACGCCATTAGTTGCTGAAGAATAGGGTGGGGGAGGGCAAGTTTTTTAGGTTCCTTGATTTGATAACTGAAATGCCAGCAACAATATCAGCCGGTAAGGATAATCTCATTTTACTTCCACTATCTCTATTCTACCTCTTATCTGAGGGTTCTGACTATTGAGCTTATTCTATTGATAATAAGGAATAATGAATTATTATTCTTGATACAATTATTATGAATATCTAGATCGGTAAGCTAATCGGCCTTCTTGTTTCCAAGGATTCTAGTATATCCAGGCAATTATCGAATCGCTATTTGTTTGTTTTTTATAATCTTATAATAATATAGAAATGCTTATTAAAATAAATTGGAGATATTGTTCTTAATATATCAGATGACTGAGGTGCTATTGATGCATATAGTGATCTATTTAGCTGGCTTCAATCGAATAGTGCATTCCAAACCTTTTAGAGTGTTTACTATCTTGGTATTAAAGATGTACGAGAGTAGGTTGATTGTTTTATAGCTGGATACTATTAGAAATTGTTCCTGGTAGATCGTGTAGTTATAACCGATTATCTTTTACTCTTAGTAATACTATTCAATACCATCCAAGAAGACTATAATATGGCTGTCAGACAGATGGTTCCATTATTATATAAATTCAAATATGATTGCTTCTTTCTTTATACTTCCTATAGGGTTTTTGTAGCTTCTTATAGAAAAGTATAATAGAAAGAGTATTAATCTTAATACTTTCGGAATTAATCCAGCTAGTCTATAGAGATTAATATTATTCATTTTGTGTTGAGATGCTTATACTAGATAAATCGCTAGTGAATGGTTTTCGTTCATTTTGCAGAATCAAAACGCAAATCTTATTTGTATTTATTCGAATATTAATTTGCTAGGTGGTAGTCCAGAGTCTCTCAGGATCATAATAATCGGAGTTGTGCATTAAATAGATAGAATTCCTTTTGCTATTAGAACAATCGTTTAATCGATCTTAGTGATATAACTACCCAGCCTTATACTTATCATTATACTACAAGCAGCTCCCTCTGTTTGGTTTGGCTTTGTTTGGTTTATATACTATATCTTGGATTTATAAAGAATAGTGGGAAGGATACAAATGATTATTGCTTTGTATAGTATTACAGCTAGCGGGCTGTGTTGTATTTGTATAAGCCTTTTGATATATTTTACAATCTTATAGGCTTTTGCTTCTTGTTTTATTATATATCTTTTAAAGAAAAGCTTTTAATTAAATCAGATTTCTAGTTAGTATAGAATTAATTAAATAGTTTTATTATTCGTTTCGCTAATTAAACAGATTATTATTTTATTATTTATTTTTAGGTATAGAGTGTATATCTTTCTTTTTTGGGAGAGATGTATTATCTCTAGTTTTTCTGGTGCAAATATTATACGGTTTCGTTTATCTTATTGGAAAATCTAGTGGAGATTGTGTTTGAGGAGATTAATGTTCTTGTAAATGTTCTTGGATGTATAATAGATATAGATATTATCAGTATACTCGAAGTGCAGCTTGATGTTTTGATTCAAAAGCTCAGCAAGGTATAGAATGTATAGTATAAGTGAGAGTGGGGAGCCCTACAGAGTATTATACTTGATGCAGCTGTATTCTGTAATTGTATTTTCCAGTCGAACTTTTATTAAGTAATTATTTAGAAAGACTTGGACTAGTTATAGAAGGGAGCGGGGCTATTTTTACTGATATATATATTCCAGTAGCTTGTTTGATAGGAGTATATCGAATGCGCTTTGTATATTTAGTATAATCATTATAACTTCTTGTTTACAGATAAAGGTCTTTTCGATATTGTATGTAAATAAAGTAACTAGGTTCATTACTACTTGCTTAAGGAGTGCTCTACTATATTGGGAACTGAGTATATCTGCTATTATTATGGTTTATAAGATATATCGAGCAATTATACATTCCAAACCCTTCGAAATATATGAGAGTAGGGTTATTGGTTGTTAGGATTGTATTAATGATTTATCTTTCTTTTTAATCTTAGGGATTATTATTATCTTTATTCATCTTTATTTGTCTGGAAAGTAGCTAAGTTACAAATATTTATTGAAAATCTTAGTAATTATTAGTTCAATAGAATCCTAGTAAGTCTTCAGAAGGCAAATAGTAATCTGGTTAGGCCTTAATAAAGTATTCGAAATTCCTATGATATTCTTTTCTATTTCTTCGAGAAACATTTCTATGCTTTATAGGAGTTTGTTAGATATATGATCTGATTGGAGTGGGTTTGTTGTAAGATCGTTATTATTATCGAAGTGCTTGAGGATCTCCTTTTATAGAATCTGGGCTTTTTCTGTGGTATCTTTGATTGTCATGTTATCAATAATCAGGGGCAGTGCTTTGAGATTGATAATGAGTTTGTATTAATCTATCACTTTGTATAGATCTTTATTGCAGCTAACCCTATCAATAATCCTATATTAATATTAGCGTTTTGCTTTTCTGATTATAGTTATCAATCCCCACCATTATTGTTCCGCTTGGTCAGTGCTTTTAGCTTTAGCTGTTTTATAGTTTTAATGTGCTGTTCTGCATTTGCTTGTTTATTAAAGGGCAGAATGTCCAAAAGCGCTTTTCTCCTTTTCTGTTAAGCGAATTGCTGATTCAAACAAAGAATCCAGTATTTCTATTAATTCATTGATCTATCTAGTAGATATATTTGCTGAACTTGAAAAATAAGGAACTCTATTCTTTATAATTCTCTAAAAGATTAAAAGGCCTCTTTCATTGATTATATAATCAAAGGGCTTGATAATAGGTGAGATGAGGTTTGGGATTGTAATTATCTATATTTCGTGATCGAAATTGCTTTTCAGATTAATATCAATAATAATATTAATAAACGGAATATTAGAGAAGGTTAGATCAATTGTATGATCTATTTCGTGGGTAGGAACTTCTGGGGTTCTGATAAAGTCTATCCTATTTGAAATAGATTATTCTGTAAGAAAAGCTCCTTAATCAGTCAAGGCTATACCAGGCTTGAATAGATTATACTTGATATTAAAATCGCCACCTACTATTATACGATTGGGGAATACTATAGAGATTATTAGATCCATTATCTCCCTGATACCTAGTTATCAATATATATTAATAATCTGTATATCGTTTACTTTTATTTAAAAAAGATTTTAGTATAATTAAATATATTTTTATTAAATATATAATTATTTGCTTTTATATATATATATTATTATTCTTAATCTCTCCCTTTCTCTTTTGGAGTTATCCAGATTATCCTAGTTATTCATTAATGCAAAGAGATTATATCCTAGATAGTTCTGAATCCGAGTTTCAGAGTATATAAAGGGTTTCTGTATATATAGAATCTCCAAATCTTGTTTATATACTATTTGCAGTATCGCGATATACACTTTTGTCTTTTTCTGTACATTTGCCTAGCCGATCCGTAAGGATTGGGCTACAGCTGTCTGGCAGTTGGTACCACAGTACTGAGAGGAGTGGCTACTCATTCAGGTCGATATCGATATCCATGCCGGTATGCTGCGATAGTGCAGCGTTGAAGAGCGTTTTCTTATTCAGGCTGCCCTCATTTGGGCGCTTCCTTTTAGGGCGGCAGAGGTCCTCGAGCAAAGTACTAACCAGAAAGGTATTCTGAGGGGTATGTTGGAAGCTGCTTAGATTTTTATACATAGTGATATATTTCCCACAGATCGGGGAGGGGATCTCTACTGCGATACTCCGAGGAGTTGTTGCAATCGAGGTAGATATTTTGTTGGCTAATGCTTCAACAATTAGACAAGTTTTTTGGTTGTATTTCTTAATCTCGTGAACTTCGGATTTCGTAAGGTACACAACTTTCCCATTGATTTGACGCAGCATCGCGAGACAACCGTTATGCCCGGCCTGAAACGGTTCTACACAGTTTACGTATTCAGTCTTGACTTTATATTTAGATCCAAACAGGTTGTTGTAATTCGTTCATAGAACACTGCAGTTATTGTATCTCAGGGTGCTCTTGCATATCATTGGGTTACAGAAACCCTGGCACCCTGGATTATAGTGAGTGATACATTGCTTTAGCTTAATGTACCAAGCTTGTTTAAAGTTATCAAAAAGCCTAAAGGAAGAGATTTCTTTTGATAGGCTGATGATCCAGATCTGCTTATAGGAGTCGGCTGTTCGGATAATAGTTCGATAATCAATCAGGAGAATGCCTGTTTGTATTGATATTTCCTCGACTACTATTTCCTTAATGATAAGTATTCTATCTCTATTTAGATTATAAAGAGAAGTTGGGACCCCCTCTAATATATAGCAATACTAGGTTATAGATCGTTCTAAACTATTACAATTCAGGATCTTCTTAATCTTTTCCGTATTCTCAACTTCAAGGAGTTTGTTACATATAACACTACTGGCAGTATATACTGCCCAACTAATAGCTGTAAGGATAATAGCCGTTATATCAATATCTTTTAGACTAGGAATAACTTTATCGATTGCCTTTTTTAATATATAAATATTCAAGCAGCTTATTATTAATATAGCAATTCCTGCTGCTAGTAGATGGATATTCATTCTGGTTTTCTAGGGTTTGACCAATCTCCATTTGTTAGCCTGCTCTTGTATGTATGTGTTTGCGTTCGTAAATACACTCAAGTTTTTCAGGGTCTTTGTAATATCCACATAAATACAATTTGGATTGTTACTATTCCTGTTTCTAGTTATAAATTATATTGTACTTTGTAATAATCTAGTTTTAATATTATTTATTATTATATTACATACTTCTTTATTAAAGATTGCTTTCTCTAATATATTATTAACTTCGAATTAGTGAAATATTGTTTTGAACATTTTGTAAACCTTACATTTGAGTTACGCTTACTTATCGAGAGTATTAAATTATACTGTAATAGAGAATCTTCTTGTTGCTCACAGACTTAATGCAGCAACTCTCATAGCTTCTGCACTATAAACACTTGTACTGTTATAGTTGAATAATAAGGGTGAAAATAGTAATCGATTGCGAGTAAACTGGGGATCGGTTGCGATCAGCGTTCTCATAGGGATAGTTGTTATAGTGCTCACACTGTTTATAACGATTGTAACTATATCTGATACTAAAGCTTACGTAGTCGGAAGGTACGGCTTAGTACAATCTAAGCTTGCTGATGTGTTGAATTCTTTTATATATTTTCGTTTAGATAAATTAATTTATAATGGAGAGCTATATAAAATTATTCGAACTATTGAATATACTAGTTTAATTATTAGTAGTAAAAAGAAATTCAAGGTTTATTTAAATAATCAAACAGATCTTTTTTGATTAAAAACACTCTTAGACTATTCAGGGCAAGTATATCAAATTCGAGTAATTAAGGCAGCTAAAATTATTATAACTAAAGAATCTAAAATATCCTTAAATTAAATACCAGGGTATATATCAATTAAAAAAATAAATTAGCAGATAAGCTAGTAAAAGAGGCTATTATTTATTTATTTATTTATAGTGATTAACATCTAATATCTGATCTCTCAAGGGGTATTCTAGACGTACTAAGAAGCGGGCCTACAGGCCGCTAGCGTTCCAGCTGCTCATAATAGTGTAATGTTAGCTAATCAGGGGCTTGTTGCCTTTAATATTCCCCCGCTCAATATTGCTTATGGCGATCCTGCGGCTGTTTTGTCTAAGGGTTTGTGGTTCTGTTTCAGAGGGCCTTGTTTTGTATACTATTCGGGTGTTGGTGGATAATTAGGTCGATCACTGTTGATCAGAAGAGTGCTTGGAGTGTTTATAACTATTCAATACAGGTTTTAGATTGATTAGAGTGGAAAGCTTATCCTTAGGGTATTAGAGTAGATTGGAATTTGTATAGTTTCGTGTAGTTTGAGTATATCCTAATATAAAATCTGGATCTAGCAAGAAGATCAGTAAAGCTATATTATATTCACAGGATACAGTTGATATATACTATCATATTCTATTCAGATTGAAGTTGATTTGGTATAAGTAGTTAGTTGTTGTGTATCTGATTATTGATTGAATATTGAAAGAAATATAATGGGCTTTTCTCAATCCTGTATATATAGATATTCATACTATTTTCGTAATTGAATTTAATATAATAAGCTGCAAAGTTACTATATTCGATCCATATCACTATAAGTCTGTATAGTATTCTGCAAAAAAGCTTGAAGCTTTTCGGCTTTGAGATATTATATACCGATTTCTATATATTATACATTTCGGAGATTAGGCCCCTTTTTTCTTTTTATTATCTGCTCTCGGAACACCAATATTTGGTATATAGAATAAAACGAGAGCTGCTGACTGTAGGGAGGCAGGATAGGTTAGAGTCAAGTAGCCCAGTTATACCCTAATTAGTAAGGTAATCGACTACCTTGTTACCCTCAATCTCAGTATATCCAGGGAATCATTTAATTACAATATCATAATATTGTATTACTTGATAACACTTATAATATACCCATTGAGAGGAGACAGTAGCACTTTCTTGTATTCCCCAGATTACTAAGGTACTATCAATATATAACCATATTCATCCCTGATAGAAACAATCAATAATACTTAGAAGACATTCTAATCCCTGTCACATACCAATTGTCTCAGTATCAAAAACATACAATTATTTGTGTATATGGCTGTAGTCGCTATTGATCTATTACTTGCTGCAATAGATTGTAAAGCCATACCTTATGCAATAATTATATTCATTGTATTATTCAGATCTGTCTGAAAATATAAAATAGTTTTCTTAGGGGATTAAGTTTTATTATTCTTTGAATACTTTTGTAGTATTCTCTTTATTTATATCATTTATTAGATTAATACAGTATTTAAAAAGAAATAAGGCTATAAGAGTCTAAGGCACTTGGTGACAGGAATTGCCTATCCTATTCTTTATAGTTTTGTATTAGGACCTTTCAGAGTATTTATATCTTATTCTTTTTTTTTTAATATACAACTTTAATTGGTTTATAAGTAGATATTGTATATTTATTGTCTAAAGTCGAAATGCAAATCTCAGTCTGGCTTGCTCTAGTGCAACAATTCCAGTTGGGAGATTAGTTTCTATAAGGAGTGTGGTTGTTGGGATTGTTTTGTAGATGAATAAAGCTTCTTGTGCTATATTATGAATCGTTTTGCTGATTAGATCAATATGTTTTTTGATCCCAATGCCAATCGGAATATAGCCTGTATTTAAGTGTTGTTTGTATAGTCCATCGAATCATATTTCAAAGCTAAAAAGAGCAATAGGGAGTATATAGATAATGATTACTTTTTGTAAGCAGACTGTAAATAGTCCATAGGCTATATAAGCTATTAATTGGATATGGGATGTAATATATATAGCTTTTGCGATACACATTTTGATATACTATAGAAATATTAGACACTGATTAAAAAAGATATTAAGCTAGTATAAGATTGGTTATATTCTATTAATAAACTCTAAAGAGATTAATATAATAATTAGGTTCTGATTTATTCTTATGATTAGGTTTGCAATTTTATATTTTTTCGATATATAAAATAGCTCAAACTTTTCCGAAGTGAAAAAGATTTTATTCTGATCTTCTTATTATAGAATATATCAAATAATTTGATAAAGTATATATATATTGTGGATAGATTCTTAAATATGTGATATATAGCTATATCATTAGTATATCCGAAGTACTATACTTTATCTTAATTAAAAAGCTTAGTAAAATAGAGGATATATAGGATAGGGGAGAATAACAATCTCTGGAGAATACCGTATACAATTGGGAAATCCTGTATTGTAATCCCCTCAAGTCTTATATACATATATCTTTTAGTCAGAAATAAATCAACAAGTTATAAGAGTATTATAGGCTAATCCTATTTCTTCATATATTATAAAAGCCGTCTTTTAAGAAGTACATTATAGATATCTTATACATTTATTATTACTAGTATAATCACTTTGCCAACTATTAAAGCAAGCTCAGCATTATGAGTGAAGATAGTTATAAGATCAATATCGGCTTTTTTTCGGTAGTGTTTTACAATGCTGAAGGCTGATAACATTATATCTTATGGCCATCTATATAATTTGACTAGCGATATACCTTTCTAGTCCTTTTCTAATATATAATATCAATATAATCGGTCTTTATGATCTCGGGAACATTCTGTCCTTTTTACTAACCTTGAGCAATATAACTATTTCAGTGAGTTTCCACTTATTAGGATAATAATTAAGCCTAAGGCAGATCGCGAAAATCTTATATATTACACTCTTCATATTAGGCTAGTATATCTTGAAAAAACGAACAATTGCTTAATCAACTCCGGATAATATGCTTCTGACTCCTATTATATATTTTTCCACTTTCTTCATAATGATCATTCTTTTTCATAATAAGATTGTTTGGCAGTCTTGTTTCTGTAAAGGATTGTGCTATAAATCGTCCAATGCTTTGAAATAGTCGAATACCGTTGTAAAGAGTGCTTCGGCTTTTTTCCTAATATCAGTAATCTCCTAGCCTTTGATTATTAGAGGAAAGGCCTTGAGGCCTACTTCTGGGATCAGCTTGTGCTAGTTTATGACTTTATATAGTTTCTGATCATTCTGTATATTGTTCAAGCACTTAGTTTAATAGGCTCGTTTCGATATTCGTATAACCCTTTATAAATTCTACTGGACAGTTGCTATTCTATCAGTAATTCCAGTTCTTCTGATTTGTGTGTATATTCGATATGCCTTTTTATACTCGTTGATTCATTATAGGAATAATCAATAAGATTTGCGGCCTTTTTGTCTTACAATTATTATAAAAGTACTCAGTACGTTTATGAGTCTAGCGATCAGTTTATCAATATTGTAGATAGATTGGAGGTTCGGATTCTGAAGGTTCGCTAAGCGATTGGCTATTATACTTACCAGATAAAATAAATCTGAATTGCATATTTGGATATATGCTTATTTATATTCAGAGATTCCTTTATTTGAAATGATAGTGATTTGAGTAGTGTGATTAGAATTACTGTGTAGATTGTCATCAATTACTGTTATAGCGATAATCAGATTAGAAAAGGTCAGATCCAGAATATATCCCCTTATATATATAAGGGCACCAGGAGTCCTGATATATTCTATTCTCTGTTCAACAATTTATTGTATAAGTATATCATTTTGATTAATAATTATTATTCTAGATTTCCATAGATTATACTTAATATTAAAGTCATTTTCAATAACTATATTAATCTCTAGGACAATCTCTAGTTCAAGTATATATTCTATTATTAGCAAATCGAGTGGGGTGCGATAGATATTGAGGATTGAGTATTCGTTAATATTAATCTAAAGTAGATCTCTGTTTTCGATCTGTTTTATTTATCTAATCTTCAAGTTGTTTTCTTTTTGTATATAGGTAATCACTTGTGACCCATACTTAGGGCTATCAGTCATTCTCTAGGTATTAATCGGCTGGTATTGGTTATATACAATATGATTTTGGGTTGCCGAGTTATTATACAATCAGGGTTTTTGGACACAAATGATATTCATATCAGCCTCTCCAGCAATCTGTAGAAAAATAATATAATTAAAATGTCCGCGTTCCATATTTGCCTATACAATTGTGAGCCCTCTTCCCCCTATTGAGTTCGTATTGATTATATAATTTATATAGAGATAATAATGATTTCATTAGTGTTTGACTCATTCTTCTCGTTTATTTCAGAGTTGGAAAGTGAGAAGGCTTTTTCAGCTATAATTATTATATTATAATTTATTCCTTTATTAGTATAATACAAAGGATTATAGCCTGGGATATGAATCGGATTATTAAAGAAGCTTTCCCCTAATCAGATCCATTTAGATAATTGGTTCACCAGTTACTATTTGTTTTTATAGGTAATAATACAGATCCCTGATATAAGGGGTCTAGAAATAATCATTTAAAACTATTTGATTAATATTAAAGCAGGTGCCTTTTCCTTATATATTTCCTGAGTCTCCCTTCAACCAATGATTCTGATTTTTTTTACTTGTTAGTAAATAAGCCTAATCAGTTTTCTATTAACTAATTATAATATTACTAAGCAATTATTATATACAAATTAAAAGGGTTTTAGGCATTTTGTATATTAAGTATTATTTTGATATTACTTATGAATCTTTTCATTAATATATTTAGTAATCAATTTGCTGTACCTAAAACAGTAAGCTGGGTGATAATATATATATGGGTTATAATATAGCTGGTATCTATTAAAATACTATTATAATTGAGGATATTGTGATTTATTAAGGGACTTTGAGTATTTATTAATATTAAATAACCAGAATGGTTTTACTATCTTCTTGAAACTAATAATCCAATTGGTCCTCCCTATAAAAGGGTTATCCTGTACTTAAAGATTCTATATTATATTAATTCCTTTTTTGTCTATATCTTAATCTCTTTTCGAATAATTATATCTAGAAGTATTATAAATATACCCAGTATATTATAAGAAATCTAAGATATAATATAATTATACCAGATCTCCATAATTTGAGCATTATTTATACCAAATATAATGATCAGCTATATACAATTTTCATTTTGCAAAAGGTTTTTGTATTCTTTTAGTATCTTATATCCCAGGGTTTACTTTATTCTATTATAATAAAGCAAAAGGATCAGTTCGAATCTTAATTTAGGAACTACTTTTATAATCTTAATCACAATTCGAAAGGGTTATTAGCAATCATCTATTACCTATTTCCTATCTTTATAAGGATTGTATAGCTGTTTCACTCCTATTATTCGTATTTCTATATTGTTTTTATTGTTTTGGGTATATTTGCCTTAACACTCTTCAGTACTTAAGGCGCCCCTCTAGTCTTGAGTGTATTAATATAGGATTTAATAATTCCCTTTAGAATTGTTTTTGTGATTGGTATAGAAGTTCTCTATATAGACTCAGCTTATCTTATAATCTTGATTATACTATTAATACACACAGATCTTAGTATATCAATATAGCTTAGTTTTGTTTTGCTTAGAGTTTTAATACATGTATCGATTACATTCGCGATCTTTAGGATTATTTGTTACTTTTTGTTCTTTTTATAGAATTGATTGGTTATTGTTTTGTAGATAGACTATATATCGCTATTTCCATTCGCTTCAATTATCAATATAATTATTATTATTGTTATTAAAGCAATTAGGTTGTGACCCGATGTGCTTGGCAACGCGACAGGTTGTTTATAACCGCATATTGACAATATCATGGTATTGTAAGATTCCTTCAATATGATTTGTTATGCTCCGGATAGATATATAATAATAAAAACAAGTAATTATATATTCTTTAAAGAATGCTTGATGAAAATAGTTTCTTGAAAAAAAGAGACTATTATAATACAATCCATTTCGAATAAAATCAGTTTTGAATTATTAGAAATGATAATCAAAGAATCCTCTCTTAATCAATAGAATTCAACTCTCAATCAATATAAACTCAGATCCAATCAATCGGCATTAACCTATTCAAAACTATTTCCATAGAAAATCGGATCGAAAATTAAGCTACCAATTGGAACCAGTCGAAATACTGCTAGTATATGTCACGGGATCACCTCTGGGAGTATTCAGAAGCTTTACCGCTGAGCTAAACGCCCAAAGACTAGAAGGTAGAACTGGAAGTTCTACCTTACTCTCACATATATAGCAGGACAGGACAGGACAGAAAGGGCTTAGTGTCACCCCGTGACAGTATACTCTTCCAATTGAAATTAGATCACGGATATATCAAATCATATCTATATCGATTCAATTACTCCAATAATAAATATATATACAGTAATATTGAGATACCACAATACCTCCTGATTAGCTGTCCTATATACAAAACAGAAAGAAAAGAGATATTCCAGAATATACCATTATCGAAAATCATTATACAATTCCTATTGCATACCAAAATAGGTATCGAATTAGCTATCAAATTTATCAATATCATCAAAATCACTATAAGGGTATAGCATCTAGTAAGAATTTTTGAATAAAAAATAATAGAAAAAGAAATAATAATAAAAAAGAAAAAAGAAAAAGATAATAAAGAAAAAATAGTTAAGAAAATAAAAGAAGAACTTAACCTCCTTACAATTTCTTGATCGTCAGAATTTTCTTATTATATGTAATACATATAATAAACAGATACTATTCCCCAGCATTTGTTTTCACTTTCCTAATAAGATCATAACCAATATTGTAAATCAAAAAGTTACCTGTTGGGCTTATCAGGCCTAGCCGTCCTATATAGTCTTAGACTGAAGGTGGACGTAAATTCAATCAATCAATCAATCAATCAATCAATTCAATATACTTCCCGGTTGCTTCATACCTATGACATTGTGCAATATTATGTATATAAAGGGTCGTCAAACGGATATAAGCTCTTGTAGATCATAAGCGAGACAAACTTTGAGACTTTTTTAAGGTTAATCCAGTTGACCATGAAGTGTCTACCAGGTAAGATTGAATTAGTTATTACCTTCGCTTCGAGATTGGCGAGAGTATCACATTATGCAAACGGAATATCAAAGTACATTGTTCTATTATTCAGTCTGCACATTCTTCATCGCAGAATTGTAATTACTGCATGAAAGTAATCCGACCACAGCTATCTCAACGCTTCACTGGCGCGGCTGCTGGTCCTCCTCGAAAAGCAAGAAATACCCACGACGCGAAACTCTCCAGCATACATCGGTACCACTGTCGGTAATCTAAGCTTTCATAAGAAATCTAATGATCATGGCTTTCGGCTGCTAATTGGGATATTCTTCGTCCTTCGGTAGATGGAGTGTGCTAAGAGTGAAGGAAACTGGACAAGGACAGCTGCATCAGTATGCACTTGGTACTAGTAATCTATTATTGTGTATCAATCTCAACATGTTGATAGTATGAGATAATGTTGGCAACACATGTCACAGGCTACTCTCCAGGTGCAGTAATTACAAAGTTCCGAGAGGGACCGAGACTGATCTCATCGCTATGGCCACAAGCAACACGGAGCACCATACACAGGTATCATAATCATCATCAAACTGCTTCAAGACTCGTTTGAATCCCAGTTTCGTGAGCTAGAATTGTGACATCAATGTTGCCATGTTGAGGTTCCTTATCACGCTGAAGTATATGTCTGCTAAAAACCTTCCATGGGCCAACTTATAATATTCTGATCGATCTTTACCCTCTCCTGGCTTCCGGGACTGCTGCATACAGAAGTGATAGTAGCTTAACCCTGCAGCGGCTCCATCAATTCTCTACGTGGTGAACGAAGAGCTGATGGCATGCGAGATTGGACAGACGTCTACTCCCAATCCCCCAACCTTCGATTTCCGCAGGATTCTCCATCAATGGCTGCACTTGAAAACGCCACCATCCAAGTTCAACTAACAGGCTTCTCCGCCGCACTGTAGACTTCTCAATTATCCTGCGCTATTGATTCCTCCATGCACATATCTTGTAAACAAATCTTGCATACGCTTGGCGGCCATAGAATCACCAAGACGAAGTGTCGTAGAAGAAATCTCGATGAAGGTACTGAAGAAGAATAGCGAGAGTATCGATGCTGTGATTATCAAGATGGACCAAGGACCAAGACAGCCGATAAAGAAGCTGGAGCGGTATGCCATTCGATCAACGAATTGTTCCAAGAAATAGGCAATCGGGAAATGCTGCATCTCGTGCGCCAATGTGTATGTGAGGAGTTTCGTGCGTCGTCCGTATGTTGTGATGTTGAACTGTGTTTTCGAGGTGAATTAGCATAAGGGCTGTAACAAAGATATGGGAAAGAAAAGAATTATCCCTTCCGTGAGATGAACATGGTGATACTAGATGGGAGACAGGGGCAAAGATGGCAGAAGAGATGATAAACTACCCACCAACCATGCAGATCCATCACAACTAAATCTCACTTCCCCTCCATATAAAAGAATAGGTAGTACCTAGAAATCTAGTCAGTCCATCCATCCATCCATCCAAGAAAAGCTATAACAAGACTTCAAAGATTGCAAATCCAATACGTGAATTCAAGCCACAAGAAGGCAAAAAAACAGACCAAAAGACATGGAGGTGACAGTCCCAGATCCTGATACAGAATTAAATGCCCTTGGTTTCTATGTGATGGACGTCAGTTTTTACCCTCATGCCCTGGTAGATATGGATGTCGCAGATTCAGCAGTAAACATCCATCAATTCCAACAATCTAGATATGTCAGTAGAACATAAACGATCTTCCCCTCAGTCAACAAACAAATATGACAACCTAACCAGGAAGTTCCTTAACTAAAGGTAGAACCCACCAACAAAGAGCTGTGCTACAAATCAGCCAGAGAAGAAAATAATCAAAAACCCATTGAAACTCACCATGTAAGGCCTCCCCATCCCCATCCCCATCCAGAGTTCCAGACTGTGCAGAAACCCCCCCCAAAAAACAAGAAGTTCAAAGCCTACACTAAAAGAAATCTTTATCAACCACCTACCAGAAACAAAAACCCACATCTCTATCTCTCTAACAAAAGAACCCTAGACCCAGCAAATCAGTAAACGTACCAGTAGCCTACCCAGAATATCCAGCATGGTGTACCATCCTCCCCTCCCACCCATAATAAACCCAAGTATTCTCCACAACCTCACAACAAAAACAAAACCACAACCATCCTTTTCTTTTCTCTCAAAGCAACCAAAACAACACAAACATATTCTCAAACAAGTCCCACCTTCTAACCAATTATCCCCACTCCCCAGCCTTACCTCAAACGTCCTTGAAGTCAAAAAACAAGACATCCAAAAAATCAGGCAGACATTTCGAGCTAAGCGACAGAAAAAGGGTCCGGATCTTCCTCATATATTATTTACCTCTTGAAATTTTTCTTCTTCAGTCCCTTCCTCTCTTTTACATCTTCTGTTTTACTTTTTTTTCTTTCACAACTTTGTTCACTACATTATCCACAATATTTTCAACAACATGGGGTCCTCTGGTATGTAAATCTTCTATTCTGTTCTATTATTTTATTTCTATTTCTATCCTATTAGGTCCAAAGGTTCTTTATTATCATGCAATGGTTCAAGTCCAAAACAACAATTGCTTTGATGAATTTAGACCTTTAAGACTTACCTGACAGATACGATTCCGTTCCATCCTCAAGCTATCGTTCCTACACATAGACCGAGTCTTGGTTGAGCGAAATTCATCAAGTGAAGAGGTTCCTGACCATCGATTTATTGATCCTTGGGATTGAAAGGTTGATCGACGATCAAGAACCTCGAAGCTTACCTGCTTGCTCTTCCATGCTCGTTTACGGCAAAAGGGTACTCTGTGTTAGAAACGCGCACCCTGAAACTGATGTTTCGATGTCTGCATTCATTGAAATACCAAAATTTCGGGGAGGTCAACTCACGAGCTACTGAACCTGTCACCTCAAAGCCACATACTAACTTCATATTCTATGAACAGATGAGGAGAGCGTTGCCAGCAAGGCAGATAGCTCAAGTAGCGACGAAAGCTACACGACCGGTAAGAAGTCCCACTTGAATCATGTCCTCACTACCACTGCATGCGCTGACCCTAGACAATCAGCCAGATCTCGATTTGCTAGTTCGGTGCGCTCCGATGACTTGATCAATGGCGATGGCAAGTACATTTATCTCCATCATCATAATGGTCATCTTGCTGACGCCGACTTTTCTAAAGATCAACCCTCATGTAGGTATCCTACCTCTCGTTGAGCTTTTGATTGTCCGTACTGACAAGAATAATAGTTGGTCCTCCAACTCCTACCATACCCGAAACTGTTGGTAAGAAATTCCAAACTTCACTATCGTCCCCCCTTCACTTTTGACACCGCTCGACGCATACCACTTGGCAGAATAAACATTCACTTTCTACCATGGCAACAAAACACGCTAGTGCGTTTATGTTTACCTAAATTACCCTCTGCCTCGCAGCCTCTTCTTTCAAATAATTTCTTTCCTCGATCTGATTAAAATCTTATCTACCCACATTTTTTGATTGTTTAAAAACAATCTTGCTTTCCAATAGCTAATATGAATAATTACGAAGAAGAGGAAATTCCTCCATTTTTGCATCAGATGCTCCACCAAACCGCCAGCGACGGTTTTGGTCCTTCCGCCGAAGTTCCAATGTCTGAAGACAATACGGACAATAGCGAAGACCTTAACCCCTACCTCGCACCCTCCGTGGCCTCGTACCAATCTCATCAGTCGAGCCAGACTAAGCACGCCATGTCCACCACCGTCCCGCTCACCTACGAGGAAGCATGTCGCGAATTAAATGCATACTGCGAGGATAATATTCGAGCAGGATGTGAACTTTCGGAGCGCGAAATTGACGTGATCGCATACGATGAAATAGGCGGCGAAACAAGTCACCACACGATTTTATTGACTCTCAATCTAGACCTAAAGGATTTGATCAATAAATTGCAGGGCCTTATCGACGGACGCGAGCGTGACCCTAACTCTATCCACAGAGGCAAGGGCAAGTATTTGATTCGGCGTATCGACGTTCGTTGTGGTCAACGTGATATGGACAGCTTTCTACCAGCTATTGAAGGCGTTGTAACCGATGCGACTTCTCATGCTTCGCTCAATGTCCCAAACCCATCCGCACAATGGGTGACTTGGAATTGTATCAGCGGCGGTCCAATGAACAACTATTGGGACCTATACTGCACAGCTATCCAACTTGGCGTGGCAGGAAATGTTCCTGTTTTGAGGCTTCATACTGTCAAATGCAGAGACACATACAACATTAGTGACATTGGTCATATCTTTGACGCTGGCGGCTCCAGACACCCAAGAGTCAGACGTTGGTCAGGTGGTAAGCCACCAGGCGGCGGTATCTTAGAAAAGACGACATCTACAAGTGGAGTATCAAGTGGCTTGAACCCTATCGCATCTGCCTTCAAGTTTAGTGCAACTTTCGATGAAGCTGTCGACGCTTCGGATCCTCGACCACCCACGACAAATTACAAGGGCAAGGGCAAGCCCGTCGATTTCCAAAGCTCTAATACTGATGGTCTTTTGCATGGAGGCGAATATAAAGGTGCTGGCGAGAATGTCACTGTTGATACCACTACAACTGAGTGGAAGAAAGCTCCTATTCCAGACTGGGATAGCTTGCCTCCCGCTATTAATCATAATCCCGGTGGATATCAGGCAAAGCCAACTTCTTGGACATATTGGCAACGAATTGGCGGTGATCCGAAAACACACAAGGAGTTCCCGCTGGGCCATATCCCCTATCCTGTGTCATCAGATATTGACCACTGCGATTTTCTTCCAGGAGAGCCAGTTGACATGAAAACTTCAATTGCTTCTGCGATGAAAGCAATTGCGAAAAATGAAAAGCCAATTATGCCAAAATTGAGCGCTCAAGAACAGGCAATTCTCGATGATATCGCAAACCAGACAAGAAAGGAGTTTAACAACGCCAGAGGTTTTGATCAGGAAGATGATGACATTTTCATCCCAACTGCCAATTCAAACTGGAATCCCAATGGCCCGAAGAACCAGCTTACAAAGGACAAAGAAGCTGCATCGGGTTTGACCAGCATGGCCAACATTCCCGCAAGATATCAAACCCAAGCAGCCGTTTCTGAAACCAGGCAAGGACCACCATCATATGTCACCGCGTACTACGGTCGCCCAACACAGCAAAATGCAATGGCTGGTAACATGGCTGGTACTTCTTCAGGTACAATGTCTGGTACGGATGCTTCTGCTAGATTTGCATCACCACGTGCCACCCAGAGCAAATCTACATTCCCATCCGGTGGTCGGGCAAGACCTTTCACACCCAGTCAGATGACGTCGTTCCAAGCAATAAACGCTGGAAGTAGACCTAGCACACCTACCCTTCGATATGGTGGCAGTACTAGCTCGTTTGCAATGCCAAGCACAAGTATTGGTTTCAATGCCCCTCCTAACACCATCTCTCGCAGTCGGCCATCCTCGCCTGCAAATTTGAGTCAGATCACGGACCAGCTATTCAATTTGAACATGGCCAACCCCCAAGGACAATCGCGCGGTCATAATAACCAATTGTTTGTTCCAAATTCTCGATCATATGTCCCAGAATTCGGAGCAAATCAAAACACCTCGAATGCCCAGGGTCTTGGTAATCTTTCACAGAATTCTGAATGGAACTTCACCCAGGAAGAGACCAAGTATCCTTTTGGATACAATTTTGAGTTTGGTGGAAGTGGAGGCAATGGAGGACTCTGATTGATGGAATAGCGTGGTAATTTTGTAGACTGGATTTGTACCGGTCGGCTATGATGAATGGTTGGGATGTCCAAATTGATTTCTGGTAATAGCGTGGCTCAAGGAGACTTCATTCGAATTTTTCTAGGAGAAAGCGATTTCGGGGTCTATCATCGGGGAAGATACTATAGTTTAGGCTTCAGAAGCATCAATCGTCCAATGGCGGAGATGTGATCCTTCATCCACCATTCAATCCAGCGTTTTTTACTTAATACTTGCAAATATTCATGTGATCAAGTGCCATTTCTGAATAAATATGCAGATACTGCTGGGATAAAAACGCCATCTTCCCCGCAGATGGCTCACAGCTTTGCATTAACGTGAGGGCAATTATCGAGAAAGTCTGCTCGAAATCAAACTGCTCATTGCCGAGGACTAACCCAATCGCATAAACTGCCGGGTGGGGTGTGGGATCTCTATTTTGTACCGCAAATCATTGATAATTGGTGCAGATCTTAGATCTTTTCGATGACATGCAGCGACGAAAGGCATTTCACAGGTTAGGATGCTGAGCAATCAGCTGAGATTATGTGGTAGTATCTGTAGAATACCAATTTGCCTGGCCAGAGATTATTATCTGAATACAAGAGATCAAAATAGTAACGAGCGGGTCGTATGCACGAAGCGGGCCTTGGTGGCTATCCCAATGGTCTGGCTTCTGTTCTGTTGGCTGGGTCAATGAGCTGGTGCTTGTAAGAAATACACCATTCACCGAGAACGAAAATGTACGAAATTGTAAGTATTGTCACTTCGCGTATTGCAAGACCAGTTGACTTCACCTTATGTACTGCCGAGGATATGTACCACTAATATAGCAGCAACATTCAACCCATATTGGACTTTGAGTTGTGGTAGAATTGATTTGGGCGGGAGGAGGGCTCGATGAAGATCATCAAGATAAGAGACCTGCAAAAGCAGTGGATATAGTTGTTCATGAGAAACGAGCAGCATGTGCAACCGCAACACCAACGAGTCATTCGGTTGTGTGCCTCCGCAGGCTGTATGCAAGGTTATAGATATTGGTACCGATCATTGGGAGATATTACTCGCCCCTGAATAATTCTAGTATGCTCCAAATGTTCGACGACTGCAGTCGCGTGAAGTGGAGTGAAGATTCTAGGTAATCATGACGACGTTGATCCTCTTTCTTGGCTTCCCTCGTTCTTCATTGCATTTGTATATAATTATCATCGCATAGTCGTCATCGGAGAGAGTCGAAGGTGTTCGTACACTACGAATGTGTCCTCAACAGGTTGAGGAGTGATTTGCGTACTCCAATCGATGGATCATAACTATTCGTCAAGTATGCATCCGCGAAAGGAACTAATTGATTGGATTCAGAGAGGATATTAGTCCGGTTCCTTGTTGGACGAAAGCCACGAATGCGAGTTGGAGTGGTGGATGAATTGGAGTTTGATGATAAATAAAAGACGGTGGTTGAACTCAACGGTAAACGTGTCGGCTATTGGTTAATTGCGGGCATGCCGCTGAAATGCAAGGATAGATAAGGTTACATACATGCGGTATTGTATGGAAGTACCGTACACGAACTCCAAACCCTTGGAAATTTTGCAATCTTCTCATACCATTGCAGATGGAAATGGAAATGGGAAAGGAGTCAACAGAGATGATTATAGACCCGGGTGTATTATCATATTCAAAGTGTCGAGTACCGTCGAATGGCCGAATACCTTTTCTCAGTCCAAACCTCAATGATAACCACCTATCTAGATATTCCCCCCTACCTGCTCTCGAGGTACTCCCTCACCAATCTTTATATACGAATACATTACCCAATGTGCATCCCCCCCTATACCCATATCCATCTATCACGTAGCTTTGATGCATGCCCCATCCGAACCATCACCATATTCGTACCTTAAGACTTGCTTGGAGTAGAATCATTACATTGCCACCTCCCTATCAACAGGTACAATGACCAAATGTATGAGTAGGTATTGACGAACAATCCAAGGCGTAGGCTTGTATGAGTTGCATTCCATAGTGTTCGGTATGCACGTTCGATGGTGGATGTGCTCAGATGTTTTACTCAGCGCTAGGCACAACAAGGAAAGAGAGGTGTCCGTACATCATATATAGAAACACATATTGTCGGCGAGCAGACGACAGATGGAGAGAGTGTGATTTTCAATCTATTCATATTCATTTACCGCTGTCACCGCTTTCATAGGACCCCATGAATGCCATATCCGGAGTACATAGGCGTGGCGTGGAGAACATCCTTCCAAGGGAATGGTCTAGGATCCGACAAGTTCAATATCCCAGACCCGAAGTAGATTGGTTTCGCCCTTATCGTTGAATGGAAATCTTTCTTCGAACGTGCGTCTGCTCGTGAATTAATACTTAATATGCACCGCAACCTCACATCTGGTCCATATTCTCTCTCCAATTGTCCAATTGTATCATATAACGGGGGTGTTGACCAAGACGCAACTGCCAAATACATACACAGTACGTACCGCGAATCAATTGCAACCCCATACAGCTCACCGAATCGCGTGGGAAGGCTTGGAGGCCGAGAATCGACACTCCCGAGCGATCTCCTCTTGATTTGATCCAGCTGACAGGAATAATCGGAGTGTTAGTTGTATCTAGTCAGGTAGTAAGCACCAATTGACGCTTACTAATACAGGTGAGTAAGAAATATTTATATTTGCATATTCGCCTCCTTTCCCTGCGCTTGACTCAAAACTTCCTCTGCTATTGGTACCTCGAGCCCCAAGTTTCCATGAACTAGTGGATTATAAGCAATACGTGAGTAAGAAGTCTTTTGCTCACATTCCATACCAAACATTATGATGCAGAATCAATATCTGGAGTCGTAAGACAACTACTGGGTATTTATAAATACACGGCGATGACAGGGGATCTGGTCAATGGATGTCAAGGTTAATTATATTGCAAAAATTGTGGTAGACTACCTACTACATATAATAACTTAAGACACCACAAAACACTCCTTTCTTCAACAGCGTTCAATGAAAGTACTTTATGTTTGATAATCGTCGCATCATTGCTTGTTTCAATATTTACGTTTTCAATGATTCAAGCATGGTTGGATCGAAGAAAGGTTAATTCCTTCCTGGGTTCTCAGAATACTCACAAAGGAGGAGAGCCTCGCGCGCGCTACATCTTATCATATATATCTAGCAGAACCACATCGTTCCTTCCACAAACATATTTCACTCATCACTTTCTAAATATGCCCAACTTGTCCTAGAATCTCTCATTGTATAATGTCGCAATTGGTACATTTTTTGTTCTCACCCGCATGCAAACCACATCTTCAACAACTGATTCGTCATTATCTCGATAGATTTCGCTTCGTACTTCGCGTTACTTGATGGATTCAGATCCATCAAGCTTCATGGAGACAATGTTGACTCCCGCTGCTTCACCAAACGTAAGTCCGGCAGTTGACTACCCCCCGCGACATGGAAGAAGACTGGCTACGTCCAGATGTTCAGACATTCTTGGAGTAGTGCGGCTCATCAAATCCAGCGGAAAACATAGCTTGAAAAATATTGATGAAGCTCAGCTAATCTCCTCGTAGCTTTGGTTTGCCCTGAAGATCCTACGATATGCTTATCCGACTCTCGTCTTTTTCTATTTTTTCATCGCCCTTGGTATTACTGTATGCTACATGCAAGCAGAGAAATCTCAAGTCCAGGATCAATATGTTCGTCGTGGGTTGATATTATGCTTCATTGGAAGTCTGACTGGAACATATGTATGTCAATCATACTATGGTGCATAATATTGTCCTTCTAACATGTTTGTGATGATAGGCTGTCGAGATAATTGTCGCAATTATCAAGTCATCAGTGGAAAACTGGAATCCAGGACAAGACCGAGTTGTGAGTGGAAAATTTCTTTCATTAGGGAGCATCAACCTGCAATGCGGGAAACCAAACCCTCAAAATTGGCATACCGAGATTATGTCTGAAGAAGTAATTGATTGTCAAGCATCAATTGGGATATTGATGATCATCATAGTCTGTATGATCATTTGGTTTTTGATTCACACTGAAGATTGAAAAGTGCTCTGAAGTATATAGGTATTTGGGAGACATTTGACTTGAGCGTACGATTCATTTTGTACATCGTGTGGTTTCACTCTTTTCTGATTTTCCATGTCATTATCTTGATCAGATTCATTTTGCTTACTGACAATCTAGGTTTACCTCATCTCATCGACTTTGGTCTTTCTGGTTCAAATAATTGCACTCGGAGACACAAAATCTCCTACGTGGTATCCATACTATGGAACTTGGTGCATAGGTCTTTGTGTAGAACTCTGCCTAATCATCTTACCAAATGTGTTTTCTCCGCCGCCCAACTCGGCCTTCGATTACATACTCATTTCTATACAAGCTATAAGAATCTTCAATCTCATCGCATTACCTATTATCTACTTATATATTCGCGACTCAGATAAAGCTCCCGAAACCATTGATACAGAACGTCAATCACTATTAAAGAAGCCATCGGATCCATCCAGCTCCGAAAGCTCCACTCTGAATGGTAATGGATATGGTACAACGGGTGAGCCGACAACTCAAGATAATGAAGATGCAGAAGATGAGTCGGATACAGCGAGTGTAGCTTCGGAAGACTCTTATTTGAAAGATCAGCGCAAATCAAAAGAGGCTATCGCAAAAAGACTTAAGGAAGACGGCAACTGGTGGACTTACCTCAAAGGATTTTCTGTGAGAGCCCAGCGTTCGACTATGATTCGAACATATAGACTAATCATCAATTTCTAGATGTTCATTCCCTTTGTTTGGCCAGTACATCACAAAATGCTCCAGTTAAGGGCTGTTCTTGTTGCAATCACTTTACTGGCAAGCAATGCTTTGAATCTTCTCGTTCCAATTCAGTTTGGTATAATGGTCCAAAGCCTAATCAATTATACTGGGGGCGGTAAGTGATCCTCTAGTGGCCATCAACGGAGATTCCAATAGTCCAGACTAGCAGACTAGATTTGAGCTTTCGATTTTTGAAGGAATTTAACATATTCGACAATTCGAATATTGCAATTGACTTCAAATCAACACCCTGCCATTATCGAACTGCAGTCTGGACTATTGGAAACCCAGCTCGTATGACTTTCTCTAACTTATTTATCTAGATCATAGCCATAATATTTGGACACCTGTACTTCTATACTCGCTCCTAAGGTACATAAATGGTGGTTCGTGTCTTACAGTAATAAGAACATGGCTCTGGAATCCCTTGGAACAGTACGCATACAAAACACTCAGTTTAGCCGCGCATAGCCATATAATGAACTTGTCTTCCGATTTCCACGATAGCAAATCATCCTCGGATCTCTTTCAGGTAGTGCACGGAGGTAGATCAGTGGCAGATTTGATGGAGATGATCTGCTTTCAGGTAGTCCCGATGATCATCGATTTAGTCATCGCGTTCATTTATTTCGGTGCCTTTGGACCTTATATGTTCCTTGTATTGGTTGTCACATTTGTATCTTACATGTACGCTACTGTAAAACTGATCTCCATGAGAACAAATCAACGCCGGGACTACATAACATTTGCCAGAAAGGAATGGACAACGGGACAAGAGTCACTGGATGGTTGGACGACTGCTAACGTCAGTATCTATATGGCTATCATTATATACAGACACTAACGAAGTACTAGCTTTTTAATATGGTACCCTACGAGAACGAACGCTACTCTGGAGGTAAATTTACCCGCGTACACGACTTTCAAGATTGATTGGTTACTTGACTAACTTGTTGTAGTCATCAAAGAACACATTGACTCCAAATGGGCCTATGAATGGTTCTGGTACATTGCCTCCATGGCAAAGAGCCTGATTATGTGCTTTGGACTGACAGGTGTACTCTGTCTTGGTGCTTATTCGGTAGTCTATGAGGGTCAAACCGTTGGAAATTTCACTACCTTGCTTATGTTCTGGGGTCAGATACAAGGTATGACTTTGTCGAGGTCCTGAGTATGTGCAAGGATACTAACCCTAACTCAGAACCACTATCATTCCTTGCTTCCGCATATAGAACTATCTCTAGTTCTTTGATAGATGCCGAGCGCCTTCTTGAACTACTCAAGACAGAGCCCTCGATTAAAGAAGCACCGAATGCCAAAGACTTAGAGATTAGTAAATGCGAGATTGAGTTCAGCGACGTATGTTTTTCCTATGATGAGCGAAAGCCGATCTTGAAGAATGTTAGTTTCTTTGCTCCGGGTGGAAAGACGATTGCTTTTGTTGGTGAGACTGGCGGAGGTAAATCAACAATGTTAAAATTGATGGATCGTTTCTACGACGTTAAATCAGGAAGTATCAAGATTGATGGTCAAGATATTCGAGACATCACAATGCACAGGTAAGAAGATGATTCGAATACTGAGTACCCTTGTTGACACAGAATCATAGTCTGCGCAGCCATGTTGGTGTTGTTCCACAGGATCCTACTCTTTTCAATGATACCGTCATGAATAACATTCGATATGCTCGTTTGGACGCAACAGACGAGGAAGTATATGAGGCTTGTAAAGCTGCCGCTGTTCATGACAAGATTATGAAATTTGCGGATGGCTACAATTCTAAAGTTGGTGATCGTGGCGTAAAACTTTCTGGTGGAGAGAAACAACGTGTTGCGATTGCTCGTGCCATTTTAAAACAACCAAAAATCATACTACTCGATGAAGCTACCAGCGCTGTTGACACAGAGACGGAACAAAAAATTCAGGAAGGATTCAACGCATTGTGCAAGGGTCGGACAACCTTTATTGTTGCGTGAGTTTTGTTCTATACGTAAAGCATATTTACTTCGTGCTAACTGTTTTTAGTCATCGGTTATCAACTGTGATGAATGCCGACCATATTGTTGTTGTCATGGATGGTCAAATAGTCGAACAAGGATCTCATGATAAGTTGTTTCACTCTAAGGGGCGATATGCAGACCTATGGGCAAAGCAAATCTTCGTCAAACCTTCTGACAGGAAATCGAGATCAAAGTCCAGATCAAAGAGCCCTGCAAAAAAGGATACAACTCTCGTGAATGATCTCACTACCGAGAACAAGACGGTCACCCTTGCGAAAGCAACAAAAGGGGTTAAAGATCACAACCACTCACAGGACGATGGAAAGGGGACTGGCAATGGCACAAGCTCCAGCGGCAAATCAAAAGATGTAAGTGATGGATCAAGCTAAACCTCAAAAGTTTTGAATATATAGAATCGCATACGGGAGGTCATGGGAAAATAGCGAGTTTGCTTAGGTGGCGTTTGAATTTGCACTAAAACATTTATTTAATATATATCCAATGCTACTATACATCACCGTGGTAAACCTTGATACCAACCACAGTGTGGTAGTATGGACATTGCACCTTTGTGAACTCTATGCACATCTAACAAAAATACTTATGTAATGCATATCGAACAGGCAGGATTTTGGGGTCGCTTTATCTAACATACTCAGGAATCGAAACGCAAAGCAGACGAGCTCAATCATGCGAGCCTACTCTCAAAGACAGATTCTTCGAAACTCAAAATTACTAATCTTAGTAAACCCAAGTTCCCCGCAAGTAACTCGGAGGTTCAAATTAAGCAGCAGCCTCTTGGGGGAATTCCTCGACCAACTCCTGTTCATCGGCCTGCTACCACCCCTCAACCAGCCACTGCCACTATTCGTTGTACTAATGCTAATCCTCCTGTTACCGCCTCTCGTTCTTCCAGTCCTCAGCGCAAATTCTTTACAGCCCAATCAATTGAACAAACATGTAAAGCCCATCCACCCGAGAGTCCACCTCGCCCACCAATCTTGAGCCAGCCAAGATCTCTCTTTTCTACTGGCAATTTGCCCGTCCCGATTCATGCAAAGAATGTGCTTGATCACCCGAATCCGTGGGGAGAGGAACATCCTTGTCGAACTCCTTCTTCTACACACTCGATGCTCTCTTCTCAGTCAGTTCTAACGAGTGCTGATTTGAAGCACGAGAAGGCCGATAACGGATGTAAGGCAGATAATGGTAAGTTTGATAATGGTAAGATCGAGGGATATGTACAGGATAAGGTGGAGAAACTGGACAAAGGTTTGCCAAAAGGACTGCCCAAAGGATTACCCAGAGGTGCAATGTTTGTTCAACTTCCAAAACATTCGACGAATGAGCCAGTTGAGGAAAGAAAACCTAGAGCTTCTGCCGCAGAAGCGCCTGTAAATATCACCACTGCCTCTGAGCTCACTCCATTACTCGTTTCGAAAGATTCGCCCATCTATACCAGTCCCAGTTTCTCTTCCCCCAAAGACATTATCAAAGCACAGAAGAAACAACTAGCAAAAGAAAGAAGAAAATCAGGTTCTTCTTCAAGAACTATCAGCGAGCCAGTTAATGTCACACCCCCAACTCCCATTCTCGAACCCTCTTCTGTCCAGTCAGTAACACCAGTCAAAGTACAAACTAAAGAGGCAGCCAAGGAACAGAGAAAAAGAGACAAGGAAGAGCGGAAAGCAGAATCATTGAGAAAGAAGGAAGACAGTATCAGAAGAAAGGCGGAAAAGAAATTGAAGAAACATGGTGTTAGTACTGTTGTTGCTGCTGGTGATGAAGATGGTATGTTCTTCTTCCCTTGATATCTGTTTTCTCTGTTTCCTGGAATCGTCGTATCTTGAGCTCTAGCTGATTGGATGGTGCGTGAAATAGAGATTGCCGGTTATGCTACTGCTACGACGGATTTTGCTACGAGTGAGATGAATAGTAGTAATACAGATGTTAAAGAGTCGGGAACAGTCAGGTTTGATGGTTTTACAGATGGAATTATGGATTCTTGCACAGATATGCCCAATTCTGTTCAGAGTGGGACGATAGATGATATAACAATTCCTACCGCAGCACAATTAGTCGCAGATGCTCAATTTCCTCAGAGAGACCGAAGAATTCACTCGAAAAGTGAACCAGGAGGCAACAGTGTTAGTCTTGAATTAGATGGTGCGGGTACTGGTTCACAGGATACAATTATCATTGTGAGGGAGGGAGATGGAGGAAGTGAATATGGCACGAATAGTCTGATTAGATATCCGTCGCTAAACAGAGATGCAGTTGCAATTGGAACCCCCAGACCGGGAGAAAGAAAAGGCATCTTGAAGAATTTCGCGCAGGAAAAAAGAAGAGCTAGTGCGCCGGCGAGAGAGGGGATGGGTTATGAGGGAAGAGAGGAGAGAGGCGGTCTGAAGAGGAGAGAAAGAATCCCGACTCCGATGGCGATGGTGGGCGGATTGATAGGACCGGGATTGGGGGGCTTGGGGGTCGGGGTACCGGTTATGCCGGAGAGGGAGAGGGAGAAGGAGAGGGGACCGCCGGTTTCGTTGGGGAGGAATATGCGTTTGAATTTGAATGGAGATGGAGATGGAGGTGGGGATGGGGATGTGGATGTGGGTGTGGAGGGGCAGGGACAGGAACAGACTGAGAATTTCGTGAGTGGAGGAAGGAGAATGTATATAGGAGGGGGATTGATGAGGGGAAAGAAGAGACAGTGGAGGATTAGAAGTCGCGCTGTAGAGTCTGCTTGGAAGGGAGAGGGAGAGAGTGGAAGCATGGGTGCAAATTTGAGGATGGGAATGGATGGAACGGGGAGTTTTGAGGGTGGTGGGAGGGTAAGAGAGGGAAGTGTGAGTTTGAGTGAGAGAGAGGGGGGTAGAGGGCAGAGGGGAAGTGAGGGTGGAGATGCAGATGCAGATGGAGAGGCACAAGGAAGGGGGAAGGGAAAGGGAAAAGGGGGTGTAAGGTTTGCTGATGATGTTTAGGTAGAAGTTATGTGGGATGCGTATAACGAGGTTCTTTTTGATGGGATTGGGTTGTGCAATTGCTTTTTTATACTTTTATATTGATTCACGTATCAGTACTGGCGTTTGAGCATATTTTAAAGATAGCTTTACCTAGCCATATCTTGTTAGTTGTATCATAGCTTTATTTATTAGATAAACTAATTAGTATCAGAAATCTGACTGACAGCTTCACACTGCGAGGTATCGAGGAGAAAAGCACAAAGAACAATGTATGATAATAAATATCTCTAGCTTTTAATTTGCCATTCCATTCATTCCGATATACATTCGATTTGATCGTTAATTTTACAGTATATGAACAAATTTCCTTCCTCCCTAAGTGAGTGAGGGGTTTTCTCTCCAGGAATCTTCTATCAAGCTTCCTTCCTTCCTCCCTCTTTCTTTCTCCTCCTTTCTCCCTTCACTATCCATTGAAAATCGTAAGAGTGGCGTTAAAAGGCATCGTCGAAGCTTAGTTCAGACGAGACGAACAAATAGATAAGTTTTTTGATTTCATTAGTACACACGCTTTGACAAGAATCTTGTCAATTGGTGAAATGTAAGTCCCTCGCTTCCTGGAACTCCTTTTGATCTGGGGGGTGGTTTTTGGTTGTGTATTGTAATGTGATGTAGCGTGAGATGATGTACAAGAGGGGGAGTTGTGAAGTTATATGATCGATGGGTTGAAATAAGGACCCAGATAGATATGAAGGGATGACTTGCTTTTATGATGAAGGAAGACTGGAAGCGCTATGCTACAAGATAGTGATGAAATAGACGAGGGAGGATATAAGCTTTTGTGAGCCTGACGCCGTGACAGAAAGTAAAGTAGGAGATAAAGAGGAGATTCTCATATGTAATCTCTTCCGCTCTTCTGCAACTCAATGAGTCTCCAACCTCTCGTCTCTGGATTATTGACATCTTCCGCCACTCTTGTAACACCGATCGCATAGGTGACCAATTGTACCTTGTCTTCCATACCGGCAGCTAATTGATTTGTCTTTGCGTTTCTATATACGTGGACTTCTTGGGTTCTGCAAGTAATAATGAAGACTGGAATATCATTATCCAACATTCTCGCCGACAGGACTTCAACATGTCGGATATCGAGGATGCGACCATCAGATTTGAGACCAGCAGTTGTGTATTGTTTTGAAAGAGCATCGTAAACGGAGAATTGGGCTGCGGAAAGCCAGAGTTTGAGGGTTTCGGTGTCGCCTTTTACATAGGCATCGAGAACTTCTGGGAGAATGTATTCGCGCATTTCGCGGAGGAAAGGTTCCATTTGGAAGGAGGGGTCCATTTCGCGGAATTTCTTAATTACTTGGGCGGTTTCGTTCTCGGCGAAGAACCCAACAACTCGATCAGATATGCTGCGGGCAGTTGAGATCAAGGGATTTTCGGATTCGTTATAGACGGTTTTCATGGAGAATAAAGATTGCATGACACGATTTGAGTCGCGGAAATCTCTCCAAGCCTCTTTGTATGCTGAGTCTTTGTGCAGGGTGACATTTGTTCCAGCGCTGCAATTGTTAGATGTGGAAATTGATGTGGTGAAGGTATCACTTACTTTGGATCTTCTATTGGGACCTCCTTGATTTTGCCGGCGGTACCCTCTTGCAATTCCCGCAACTCTCTTGCTTTCCGCCTCTCTTCTTTCTCAACCCATCCTCCATACCTCGAACTACTTCCATCATCAATCACGTTCTTAACATTCTTATATGCCTCCGTTTGTCGGATTGGTTGTGTCGCCTTGTCAAGTACATTGGCTGTAGCATTAACAGTAGTTCTCACACCCTTCACAACTGGAGTTTCCCAAGTCCAAGCAGCTCCCTTACCAACGGCGCCTGCGGTAGTCTTTAGAACTTTGCCTGTTGTCGAGGTTACTGCTCCAGTGGTAGTTTCGAAAGCTTGTCTGGCACGCTTGACATTTTCGTTCTCTGTAAATTGATGGGCACCTTCGGCCAATTGCTTGGTAGATTCATTCCATTCTTTTGATGCCTTGAATTCGGTTTGCAGGGTTTCGGTGAAGACTTGCCATGGAGTTTTGTCTCCGTGGGGTG
The DNA here is from genome assembly GCF_014898435.1 of Botrytis sinoallii. Taxonomy (NCBI): domain Eukaryota; kingdom Fungi; phylum Ascomycota; class Leotiomycetes; order Helotiales; family Sclerotiniaceae; genus Botrytis; species Botrytis sinoallii. The sequence goes on along the minus strand of NW_024066034.1, from coordinate 1,749,956 downwards.
GTGGGGGTGGAGGGGCCTCTTTGGATCCTTCTTTTTTGCCTTCACTGCCCTCTCCTTCTTCCTTGGTCTTATCCTCTCCGGAAGTAGATTCTGAGTCTTTAGCAGATTCCTTTTTGCTAGGCTCTTCTTCTGTAGCTTCTTCCTTCGCTGCTGGGTCTGCTGGATCTACTGGTTTTGCCTTCTTGTCTTTGCCTAGTCTCGAGCTTTCATGGAAATGCCGCGAAGATACTAGGCATACTACAGATCTAATTTCTTCTAGAAGGAATCGTGATCGCAAAGGCGCAGGATATGAAAGAGTCGCAGGTCTCGAAGATCCCGCTGTAGAAAATTGTAAACTTCGACTTTGTTGAACGATCTGGCGACGAAGGGTGGAGCCATTGGATGAAGGTCTCGCGATTGAAGACAGATGAATCTGTTTGCTTGTGGGCGTCCTAGTCGCCGCTGTTCGTAGCCCGTTCATATTGACCGAGAAGGAGAGAATAAATTATTAAAAAGCTACTTCAAAAGATACAAGACTTGAAATAAATTTGGTTTCGCAAGGTTATCATTGAATGGCGGCGATTTGAACATTTTCTCCGATCGACAAAATTTCAAGGCTGCAAGGGTTAGTGAGCGAAGCGGAACAACCCAGTCCGAATTCAACTTTCGACTAGATTTTGATATCAAAGCCACCAAGACTGCAATATTGGATCTCCGGATTTCGATATTCATTCAATCATGAGTCGGACTCTTTCACGGCGAGTTCTGGCTCAATCGCCTTTCGCCTCCATTTCCGAATCTGCGAATATCACTCAGACCTTACCCCTCCGATGTTTGCGACCTTTTTCGAGTACACCAAATCAGAAAGCTGAGGGCAACAACAAGCCTCTTCCCGACTATGTACCTCACAATCACTCAACCCTGAAGACTGGTGGAACTGCCGGTCTCCTGGCTAGAGCTAAGGCTGCTAGATCCACTTCGCTGAATCCAAAGGCTACCAGATCCGCAGCAGCAGGAGGAAACTTAGGCATAACAAGTGTTTTTAAAGACATGATGATGCTAAACCAGCAAGATCGAAAACGACCGGGCTTACTGGATACAACAATTCCTTCGGATGGAAATTTGATTGGGGAACGAATCGTTGAGGAAGAACCGCATCACTTTCACGTTTATGCTACAAGACATAATACCCATATCACGCTCACAAGACCAAACCGGGAACCCATCATTTCATTATCGTGTGGAAACATTGGATTCAGACATTCGGGGAGGAAACACTATGATTCGGCTTTCCAATTGGCTTCACTGGTGATGACGCAGATTCATGAGAGGGCTATTGGTCGTGATATCCACAAGTTGGAGTTGGTTCTGAGAGGATTTGGTGCGGGGAGAGAGGCTGTTACAAAGGCTCTTTTGGGCACAGAAGGTAGATGGTTGAGAGGAAAGGTCGTCAAAGTTACGGATGCTACAAGATTGAAGTTTGGTGGTACAAGAAGTAAGAAACCAAGAAGATTGGGTTAAAAGGGGAATTATGGTGGTAAAAAGACCGCTGTGCATAATTGCAATATGATGTGTAAATCTGTACAATAGAAGAATCATGGCATCATGAAATGGTATCATAAAATGAACCCTTGGCGCCGGTCCTTCGTATCCTTCCTTGTCCTTTGCCGAAAACGCCTGAAAAAGCCTGTACCCATATATCCTTCCACCCCAAATTCAAATCTATCTCCTGGCCGTAGGTGCCCTCTCTGAAAGGGGAACTACTCTGCCTGATGTGTCTCTAACATCTTTTCCCTTTCCTTTTCTGGCCTGAAAGTCCACATCACAACTCCATTCTGTCTCATCATCGCCTAAATCTGGTCGCCCATCATCCATGCTATGTCTTGCGCTGCTCAACAGAGCCTGCTCATCATGATATTCATCAACAAGCTCCCCATCTGCAGTTTCGTAGTCTGGAGGTGTGATCCATTGTTTGGGAACCATGCACGGTAATGCGACTCCAATACTGGCAGCTCTATTCAACCATGGTGGCCCAGACTGACCAGTAAGTCTTTCGCACATATATGCTGTGAAGTGGTTGCAATTTCTTGTAAGGAGATTATACGATGTTCCTTGGAAGATAGCTGAAGCCTCCTTGATAACGGCATCGATTTCAGCTTGAGGAGAGAATGTGAATCCTTGGACAATCTCGCATCTGAAAGTTCCTCCAGGCGGTTCTACTCTTGGGGTTTGCCAATACACTCCCGTGTTTCCCTTTTTATCGTGTCCTCCAAATGCGTATTCTCTGCCATTTATAACAATTCCACTATGAAGTAAGGACGTACCAAAACTCCAAAGAATTGACGAAAGTTTGCCTGCCTGATCGCGAAATCCGTGTCAGCAATTATCAAACTAAGAAGTTGTTCCATGGACACTTACAGGAAGGAGATCGTAAACATTGATGACTATTTCAGTCTTGTGAAGGGAAAGTGTCGATCTTTGACTGGAAGAAGAAATTCTCGAGCTCTTCTTACTTGAAGAAGAAGACATAGTTGTCCAGGTTGAAGAAGATGAATAGAATTAAGAACTTGATGGTTGGAGAAGTCAAGACCCAAGAAATGGTATATTCCAAAGATGAATTGCCTTGGCTTTGTACAACAATGAATGAATGTACTTTGTTCTGTATCCCCTATTTGCTTACTTGTCTTGAACATGAATCAGAATCAGATTCAGATCCAAATTATGGCATTCATTATCGAGATTAAGTTGAAGGTTTACCTGACTGTCAGGGTGACACTTGTATCTACAAGGTATATCATCATAGGTCTAGCCATCCGTTCGCGTAACGATTAGACGGGATCCACTTTTGCTGTCAATAGCCAATCAAGAGCACTGCTTAGCTAAGTCGCCCCATTATCGACGGCGAAAATTGATTCCGATCAATCGATGTGATCACATGATCTCAATAATCCTCACCCCTCATTTATTGGGTAATTTTCCAGCGCGCGCACACACAAGAAACTTCAAACGAAAGATTTTTTGAGTAATTCAATTCGTCCCTTCACCTCCGTACAAATTTCTATTTTCGCGGTCCGCACAAGGCTGGCTGCATTCATCCCACCATCACGACGTCTCTCTTACCTCTTCAACGTATCTCTCTTTCTTATCAACCCACTTTGTTCACCACAGCAGCAAGTTCTGCTTTTATAAACAAATACAACAAGAGCTTACTTAACTGTACGGTTCTATTCGTAAATCAAAAGAGGTCTTACGCAAAAAAGAAGAGCAGAATGCCTCCAAAGAAAGTCGTCGAGGAGAAGAAGGCGTTACTGGGTAGACCTGGTAACAACTTGAAGAGTGGAATTGTATTTCTCTCTTCATTCTAGTTGTCTAAGACATGAACTGATTTTAAAAATAGGTCGGTCTTGCAAATGTCGGCAAGTCAACACTCTTTCAAGCTATTACCAAGTGCTCCCTTGGTAACCCCGCAGTAAGTTTCAGAGCCCCGAGTCGATCATATGTATCAACGTTAACAACATCCAGAACTTTCCTTTCGCAACCATCGATCCTGAAGAATCTCGAGTTATTGTTCCTGATGACAGATACGACTGGCTTTGCGAAAAGTACAACCCTAAGTCCAGAGTGCCAGCACATCTTACAATTTACGACATCGCCGGTTTGACTCGAGGTGCATCTAAGGGTGAAGGTCTTGGAAATGCATTTTTGTCCCACATCCGTGCTGTCGATGCCATCTTTCAAGTTGTCCGTTGTTTCGACGATGCCGAGATTATTCACATCGAGGGAGATGTTGATCCTGTCCGCGATTTGACCATTATCAGTGATGAGCTCCGTATCAAGGATATCGAGTTTGTTGAGAAGGCACTCGAAGCTCAGAAGAAATTGACTAGAAGAGGTGGTCAATCACTCGAGATGAAGAAGCTCAGAGAGGAGGAAGCCACTATCGAAAAGGTTTTGGCTATGCTCAACGATGGAAAAGATGTTCGAAAGGGTAACTGGTCACCGAAAGAGGTATATGCTCGATTTTTTCTACATCTTCATAAATCCTTAAATGATGACAAAGGGCCATGAGGCCTGAATAATCCCAGCTCGTCGAGTACCTCGCATTAAATGCAGAGTGTATTCTGAGAGAAAAACCCTGTTCTGATACTTCGATACTCCATCACTATCTTGAATGATACATGAAACTATATACTTACTTCATTTCTTACAGATCGAGTGCATCAACCCTCTCTTCCTTTTGACTGCCAAGCCAGTCGTTTACCTTATCAACTTGAGCGAGAAGGACTACATCAGAAAGAAGAACAAGCATCTGGCAAAGGTTATGGAATGGATCAAGGAGCACGCAGCTGGTGATCCAATTATGCCAATCTCCATCTGCCTTGAGGAGAGATTAACCCAATTCGCGACTGAAGAAGAAGCCAAGGAGGAACTCAAGACCTTGGGTGTTGAATCTGCTTTACCTAAGATTATCACCGCCATGAGAAAGGTTTTGGACCTCGGAAGTTTCTTCACTACAGGTACAGATGAAGTCCGTCAATGGACTATCAGAAATGGTACCAAAGCACCACAAGCTGCAGGTGTCATTCATGGTGACTTCGAAAAGACTTTCATTCAAGCTATCGTATATAACTTTAACGTGCTCAAGGAATTCAATGGAGATGAAGCTGAGATCAAGGCTAAAGGAAAGGTTATGACTAAGGGCAAAGATTACGTTGTCGAAGACGGAGGTAAGAAGATTAGGTTCAATTCTGATTTTGAATCATTGCTGACTCTGTGTAGATATCTTATTGATCAAGGCCGGTGCCGCAAAGGGCTAGATATCCTATATCAAAATACCAATTCAATGAAGTTATGCCAGTTTTTCAGTCTTGCCTCCCTTATTGCCAGCATGTGAAATCATAAAGTTGTCTTTGGCTTCAAAAAAGGATTGTCATTATACTTTATTTGCCACCAGCCAATGACCTGGTAGTGTCACTCAGCATCATGAATCCGAATCGGAATTTCAGCCGCACCATCGTTGACAGACTACCTCCAAGAATTTTGCTGCACTAGCTCACTGCTATTCGTTTCAAAGTTTTGTCATCTCGCAAGTAGCGGTATGCTTGCAATGAATACAATGTGTGGCTCCGCTCGTAGCGTAGCTCGACCTTTAGAGCACTGTGACAGCTCATCCTTCCTAGATTGATTATCACTATTCTTCTTTCTTTTTTGATAGAGCGAAGTGACTCTTGCGCCAAACATATTGACGATTGGAGCATTATTTGGCCAACATCTTACAACCCTGAGGTTTGAGAGCTTTCATGAACCATCTTCTAGTTACTAGAGCTAAACTTAAAATAGGCTTCCGAGCTTCCGAGATAATTATCAGTTCCAAAAGGTCGGTTAGAGGTTTAACGTGCACCAGAAACAGTTCTTCGTGGAAGTCTGCAGTCCGGGTCTCTAACAAGACAATGAAACTTCGGAATGACAGCTCATCTTGTTGTCGCGGCCTGGTTCACGAATTTGTGTGGCAACCGACGGCTGTCATGGGAAGCCGAGAAAATTCGCTGGCCTAACTCGTCAATCACTGTAGATTATCACTCCATACACATATTGTATAATCTCAACTAACTCACTCTGAGCTGTACCCGATTGAATCAAAGCTGAGGACGCTGAGCGGTGTGTGATTACCAGATTTCGCAAACTTGAAACTTTGAAAAAGATTTTTGATTCACTTTTGAATGGAAGCGAGAAAAGCTAGACCTGAGTTGGGTTTAGCTCTTACCGAGCTAGCCCACCTAGTTACACGGCATGCTTAGTGTTATACGTGATCGTATTAGCCCGTGTGTATGCGATGAGCAGCATCTGATAAAGCTTGATATTCAGCTTGCGCAAAGTAACGTGCCACGGCTATTATACTCTAGCTTCCTGTCAATGACTTTTGATAATAGGGTCAGGGTTATCTGCATTTACTGTATTCCTTTGCTATAGGCCAATGAAAGATTCCAGGTCCCTGGAATAAGTCGATGGCGATCTGAAGCTACAGATGCACGATAAGTCCCTTCTTGCGACTGCTTTGATATGTGAAATTTCATGCGTCGATGTATTCCATCCGTGATTGGAGGGTACATAGTAATTCAAGTAATATTCATTTCTTGAGTTCGGGCTCATCCGATTTCAAGGGAGCTGAATATTACATCACTTTCATCCATCTCAGCCCAGTGTTTTCAATAGTTAGTCAATACTCCATCCAAATAACAAGCCATAGTTTATACTTTTGGATTGAATAAGGGTTATTGTATAATACATTAAATTCTTTAAAACACTTATACATAGCTATATATTCGAATTAGAAAGCTCAAGATTTATCACTCAAGGTATTACACATTTCCATATGAATCTTTAATTTGTTCGACTTGTCTGAACTCTTGAATTGTTAATTTGGTTTGTTGGGGACTTTGGTTATCAAAGATAGACTGTGTAGTTTTCAATGGCTTGCATTTGGTTGCTTAACTTTAAAAATCTAGTTCGCGCCGCAGTCCAAATTATTGGACAGTGGACACACTGTCTCGATCATCTCGTGCTGTCGGCTTACATTCATTGTTTGAATTGTCGTAAAGTGACCTACAATATATCTGCCGTTAAATTTTTGCGCCTTCCTCTAAGGTCCCGCGAAACTCAATTGAGATTCTAGAGTTACGAAAGTGGATCCCACTCCTCGTCTCGTCGATCATTGCGGGTTTTCCTTGTTCAGCTCTTCTTGACAACACCTTAAGCTGCTGATCGGTTCCGTCAGTCACCTTCGCCTTAAACATTTCATGCGAACCCTAAAGTCAATCTCTAGAGTCTTTCATCAAGAAGAAGTAGGTCTGAACTTACGCAAAATCCATAATTCGATAGACAAAGCTGCAGGGGGGCTTTATACGCGAGAGTAGTATCAACAATTTTCTCTTGATCAACACGAGTACTTCCTACTAAGTTTCATGCCGTGATGTACGTACAGCTTCCCTCGAGCTTTCCTCGCCTTATCACTTGCGATTGGACCGCTGTTTGGCATCTCGACCTCTAGATGTTGCCTTATCATCGTATCCTGCGTAAGCTCCTGTCTTTAGATCTTGCAATATCACCTCATGCTGCATAAGCTCCTTTATCATCTCACCGACCCTCCCTTGATTATTCACCGATTTGCCTGCCTCTAAGCGACCCCGAAAGTCTTTATATCACCGCCTTCCTCCCACATGTAGACATTGACTTCAAGCACAACTACCTTTTCAAGATGGAAGCGAAACAAATTTCTCCTACCATGGTGCCCCAAGCTGGGTTAAGCAATACGTCGCTCGAGGGAAGCTCACATATTATACTACAACCACGGCCTAGTAACGACCCAAATGATCCTCTCGTGAGTTGAATGCTTAGCCTCCCTGCGCATGCTAAGTAGCTAATCTCATCAAATTTTTAGAACTGGCCACGATGGAGAAAGAACCTGAATTTTATATTAATTTCCTATTATACCTTGATGGTATTTTCACTGTAGGTGTTCTTCTATTACATAGATGTAATACAGAAGTACTAAAGCAAGCAGAATCGACATCGCAACTGTGACCTGGGCGCCAGTGAATGCCGAGCTTGGTTTTAGTTACGCCATACTCAATGACGCTTTCGCTGCTGGAAACGGGGCGTTGTGTATCGGCGGGTTTTTACTCGTTCCGTTTGCATTGAAGTTCGGACGACGACCAGTTTATATCTTCAGCACTGCAGTTCAATGTGGAATGAGTATATGGTACGCCAGGATGGGGACCGTGGCAGAGCTCATGTTGATTAATCTGTTAAGTTGCACGGTCGGTGCATTAGCAGAAGTGATGGTTCAGATGACAGTGGCTGATATGTTTTACTTTCATGAACGAGGACTCGTAAATTCTATCTACTACTGGTTCATGATTACCGGAGCTACTCTATCACCGTTACCCGGCGGTTTCATCACTTCGAGCCAAGGCTGGCGCTGGGTGTGGTGGTGGCTGGCTATATTGCTTGGAGCAGGCCTTGTTGTGTTTATTTTCTGTTACGAAGAGACAATGTTTACCCGTCCGACCACTGAAACCGAACAAGTCTCCAGCCAGCCGGAAAGCGAAGAGGCAGTCAACAACAACGACCCAGAGGCACTAAACGTCGCTCCTCAACTCGGAGAGGTCATAATTGATTATTCAATTCCCCAAAAGTCTTATTGGCAAAAATTGGCATTGTGGTCGAACTCATCAATGCCACTGAGTCAACTTTTCAAGCACACTTACCAGCCTTTCTTGGTCATGTTCACCATACCGGCTGTCTTTTTCATGTCACTTCAATATGGAGTCTTGATTTCCTGCATAGTTCTTCCAGTCACCTCCCTATCATCATACATGACACTTCCCCCATATGAGTTCAATCCTACTCAGATTGGATTGATGGGCCTTCCACCTTTCATTGGTGCTAGTCTAGGGACTTTGATTGGTGGCTTCTTGAGTGACTATGTTTCTCTCTACCTCGCCAAAAGAAATGGCGGTGTCTTTGAGCCCGAGATGCGTCTTTGGATTTCTGTCGCCTTCGCACCTTTTGTCCCAGCGGGTGTCTTCATTTTCGGAATTGGTTTGAACAATGGCGCTAACTGGCTTGTACCGGCCTTTGGGCTTGGAATCATTTGTTTCGGGGTTCTTCCAACTAGCAGCGCTGCACTTACATACCTGACCGATGCATACACAGATGTGAGTTTTCTTCTTTTTTGAGCCTCACACAAGCAATTACTGACAGTAAAATTTACAGATCATTGCCGACTCAATTATGGGTGTGACTTTTGTCCGTAACGCCATCTTGACAATGTTTATTTTTGTTCTTCAGCCCTGGACTGATAGTGTTGGATTGACATGGGTCTATGTGACATTTGGAATCATAACTACTGTTATACTCGGTGGTAACATTGTGTTTATCTACTTTGGGAAGAAATTCAGGATCAAGACTGCTGCCAGGTACGCAGGTTTTAGTGATCGAAAACCAGAGCAGACAGACGAATAGTGGGGCCAGAAGATTTATGAGTTCCATGACAAACTTCCAACTGGAATTTAATAGTCTGATTGATTCAGTAATTTTTAACGATACCATTTTGCATTTTAATAGAGAAGAGTTTCACAACACATTTGAGAGCTTATAGATATGATTGTTTCATGTGTGATTCGAAATTTCGATTGTTTGATTTGACAGCGAATATCAAAGAGAGAGCAAATCATTTGTGTCCCGCGTTTTCCTTTCTACAGGAGGGGGACTTATTAGAGTTTCGAAACTTTAAAATTTTAGCGTTGCGGGAGATGCAAGCTAATGGTAGACGGTGACAGGGGATGCGGGAAGAAGAGGAGCTGAATGAGGGGGCAAAGCTAGCCGAATTAGACTGCAGGAGACGGAGACAGCTAGCCGAACCAAACTAAAAGTGACGAATCGTTCAGCAAGTACTGACTCGAGTACATTATTGAAGAAATATTAAGCTTTTAGTTTTTTACTATATCGTACAGCTCGTTGAATATTTTAATTTATAAATACGCTTTCAATAGACTTTGATTATTAGTCCAATCGGAAAGCTATTCGTAACGCTTCGACAATTCAAATATTTCCTCGAAATTGACCAACTTCCCTAAAAGGTTAAAGCGTTTTATGAAATAAATATATTGAATTAATTGCCGTGAGTCCTGTCCGATTTCTAAAATTTAATCCATGTATATAATAATGATGCTGAATTTTTGAGGAGTTCACACGGTCAAGGGTTTGGAATATATAGATTTTGTCACTACATATATAGCTGGCTGAAATTTTTCCAAGTGAATATACTATAGTTCACCCAGCGCGAGAGATGATTGTACTAAACCAATAAGGTAAATTTGCAATTATCAGGTGCACTATAGATCCATGGTAAAATCGAAATGCTTCAAATAATTACTGAAAATTCACTTGACCGATCATTAAATTATTCTGCATAGGTACCCAAGGCCATAGAGTCGTGACAATCCTGCACAAAAAAATCAAATTCAGTAACCGTATTGAAATCATGCAGGCGCGACGCGTAAGAATGAAAGAGAACAACCACGTGGTGCATGCATACCACCAAGACAAGCAGTTGCTCTGATTCAAGTCGTTATCACATCTATAGTGAGAGCAGTCACAAAGACCTGCATATGTATGCTTAGCAAAGTCACTGACGTATACTTACTCATGATTCCTGAGACCGGACATAAATAGAGATCTCTTACTCGTTGAGAGACATCATCAATATTGCCTTCCCTCTCTATTCAGAATGACAGTCAGTGTCCCAACCCCTTTCCGACGCATTAGTGCCAAGGCACCCGTCGAGGAGATCCTCCAGATGTTCCGCGAAGACGGCGGGATTGTGGTGGAGGATTTTTTCACCCAGGAACAAATGGCCAAAATCAACAAAGAGGTAGACCCTTTGTTGGCCAAAATCAAATGTGGCACACACCGAAATGTCGGAGAGGAAGAGTGGATTACCCAATTCCACGGTTCCAACACTCGCCGACTTAGCAACCTACCTACCATCAGCAAAACTTTCCGCGAGGAAGTCCTCAACTACGACCTATTGCACCAGATTTGCGAGGCAATCTTCCGCAAGGAATCTGGAGACTACTGGATGTGCACAGCGCAGGTAATCGAAATTGGTCCTCAAAGCAAAGCTCAAGAGCTGCATCGCGACACAGCCGAGTTTCCCGGATTGACTAAGTTGGGTCCCCGGATGGATGAGATCCAGATCAGTTTCTTCACTGCGTTGACCGATTTCACTGCTGAAAATGGCGCCACTCGTGGTATCCCCAAGAGCCACCTAATGGAGGACTATGAGGATTGGGGCCGAGAGGAGGATGCCGTTCCCGCCGTTATGAAGACTGGTGATGTCTTCTTCTTCACAGGCAGGCTTTGCCACGGTGGCGGTGAAAACCGTACTGAGGACTTCTGGCGTCGCGGAATCTCCCTGTGTTTCCAAGCTAGCTACCTCACACCAGAAGAATGCTATCCGCTTATGATTCCTCGTGATGTTATAGAGAGCATGACCCCACTGGCACAAAAAATGTGTGCCTGGCGCTCTCAGTACCCAACACTAGGAGGTGGATTGTGGCAACACAATTACACCGAGGTTGCCGACCAGATTGGACTGAAGTCCAACCAGCCATTGAAGCAATGAGGTGGGAGGGTAGAAGCACAATGATAGATGTAGCATGTGATAGGCTATTGTAGATACGGCTGAATATATGTGCATAAATTACTTCAAATTTGATTCGAATTTGATTCGAATTGCATTATCGGCCTCTTCCTACTTGAAATGTATTTAGCGCAATTAGTAAAATGGTACGTCCTGCCTTGGGGTGGCGATTGAACCAACTTACTAGTCTGCAGGTGACAATGCAGTTCTTGCATCGAAGCCCATAGTTCGTACATAAACGCTAACTGCTGTCAATGCTTGTAACCTGTCAAATAAATATGTGGCAAGATTCCTAGGAGGAAGTCATAGACTAAAAAATAAATCCATCTCTTTTCATCTCAACTTCACCACCATTCCACACTTTTCTTCCCTCTGCTAGAAACATGGCCGTAATCACAAACAAACCACCAGACTATGATATTATCATTGTAGGGGCTGGTTTTGCTGGAGTAACTCTTCTTTATCATCTCCGGAAACAGGGTCACCGATGTCTTGTGTTAGAAGCAGGATCAGATCTGGGAGGAACGTGGTTTTGGAACAGATACCCTGGCGCACGAGTCGACACTGAAGCTCCATTTTATGCTCTATCAATTCCAGAAATCTGGAACAACTGGAAGTGGAGTGAGAAGTTCCCCTCGCAGCCGGAACTGCGACGATATTTTGCATACCTTGACAAAGTATTGGGATTGAAACAAGACATTCAATTCAACACTCGGGTAACGCATGGTCAGTTTCGGGGGGATAGATGGCACACAGCTACTGAAGACGGCAGTCAGTTCACCAGTCAATTTTTGATTGCTTGCCCTGGACCCGGCACAGTACCACACATCCCCTCTTTTCCCGGACTTGAGTTATTCAAAGGAACAGTGGCTCACTCCTACGAGTGGCCAGAGGAGGGATTTGAGCTGAAGGGCAAGCGAGCCGCGGTCATTGGCACAGGGGCCTCCGGGTTGCAGATAGTGCAAGACTGGGCTAAACGAGCAGATCATCTTACTGTCTTCCAACGTACCCCCAACACAGCCCTACCTATGCATGGAGAAGGTTGGCTTCAAGATCCCAAAATGACCCACGAAGAATTCTGTCACTATCGCCGTACGCATCTTAGCGGCGTGAACTATCAATTCGCACCAACCAACACATTTGATACAAAAGATCCAGCTGAGCGACAAGCCTTCCGCGAGCATTTATGGAAGACTGGCGGATTTCCTTACGTCTACGGTAATTATAAAGATGTAATGATCAACCGTGCCGCAAACCGAGAGATGTACGACTTCTGGGCTCAAAAGGTCCGTTCACGCATTGAGGATCCACGCAAACGTGATCTCCTGGCGCCTCTGGAGCCTTTACATCCTATGGGTGCGAAAAGACCTACCTGTGAACTTGACTATTACGACCAGTTCAATCGGTCCAATGTTGATCTAGTGGACCTGCGATCCACTTCCATTGACTCTTTCCAACCGGACGGCCTCACCACCACTGATGGCCAATTCTACCCTCTCGATATCATTGCCCTAGCCACAGGTTTTGATATGATTACTGGCGGACTCACTCATATGGGGCTTCATAGTGTCGAAGGAAAGCCTTTGAAGGACGAGTGGAAGTCCGGCGTGAAGACGTATCTTGGAATGACCATCAATGGATATCCCAATCTATTTTTTCTAGCAGGCCCCCAGGGTCCATTGTCCTTTTCGAGTGGACCTATCGGTATCGAGGTGCAGTGTGGGCTTATCTGTGATGCGATTAAACAGCTACTAGCGCAAGGAAGCACTGTTGTTGAGCCCACTGTCGCTGCACAGGAGACTTGGAGTCAACACGTAAAATCTCAATTCGATGGAACGCTATTCCTCGATTCTCCTGACTCGTGGTTTTTGGGTGGAAATATTCCTGGGAAGAAACGCGAGTTGCTTACCTACGCTGCCGGGTTGCCTCAGTACCAAATGGACTGTGAGAAGGCTTTCAATTCTTGGGATGGATTCGTATGCAAGTAGTTAATGTTACCCGGGTCATACTACATTGATTCCGCTACCTATGTCATCACATCTGTCAACATAGCTTCTTGAACTATATATAGAAATAAGATAACATCAGAATATCGGAATAGAAATCTATCCTCTCATCTCCACGTTAGTAGTATTTAATATACCCAATTAACATCTTCTCTCTCTTTGAGACTAGATTTTGTACCTAATTTCGTGATTTCAACATTTTCGTTTTGTTTTTTCTTGATACTCTCTTGCCATGGTCCGATTGGAGGGCATGAGATTATTCTAAAGCGGGCTGCGACCATTCATTGGATGACTATCTTAGGTGATCGGCGTTCAAATATGCCTTTCAAGATATGACGACGCTTACATAGGTCAGAGGAGTCTCGAGGGAATGTGATGTAGTTAGTGAACCAGGCAGTCTGGTGTCAAATACCAATCCATATTGATTAAAATCAGGAGGCAAGCTCGGCAAGAAAAATAAATGAACAAGCAGGCTACATGCAGTGAATTCTTGAACTGGACTGGTACATCGTAATACAACACAGACCTCTTCCATCGATGTTTTCTTTTTTCGTATCAGAGATTGGCCAATCAGAGTTCTTGAGGCGACCGAGGTACACGCTCCGAGGTCTAGCTAGACGCGGAAGCCGAATACCAAACCTATGTATTCTTTCAATGTTCGATATCAAATCAAACATCGGTCACACAGACTTGAACATTAATACAAAATCTGATCTTTTGATCTCTTATAATCTTGAAAATTATGGCAATATTATTATTCAAAAATATAATAACCTTACCAGTCAGGACCTCAGCGTCTAGTTCTATCCATAGAAGTGATTCCGTCTTTCCCTTTTTTTTCGTTTAGAAACAAAAAATGACTAATCGGCATTTCAATGAACGAGACTGATATACTAATGTTGTAGTTAACGTCTAACAAATCAAGACGAAAGAAAGCTAATTCCCAAAAACAAACTTTAAGTAGATACCTTAGTCACTTATCAAATGAAATCTGACTACGAAAATGCCAAGGTTTCTCCGAAGAAATGTGGGACACAAACCCTGCCTCCCCGCAAACTCACAAAGATTTCAACCTCTCCTCCTAAAGCCCCCAGGAAAGTCTTTACCAGACCAAGTCCTTCCAAGATACCCAAGGTCTTGCAAGTATTTTACATTTAGTGTAACGGCGTGAGCCATGACCCGCTCCATCTCTTCCCAATTATCGGCGTTAGTCCACACAGGAGCCGGACTGCTAAGGAGTCCTGGGCCCATCGTCTCAATGACATTTATAACAGGCCAACATGGATGCTCATCACCAAATTCGGATAACGAGCCATTTAGCTTACCAAGCCAGACAGCATAAGTCTCGCTGGCATGCAAGGGAGTATCAAGAGCAGCATTGACGGCCTCCCAAAAAGTCCTTACCCGAATTCCGTTCAGCATTTTTCTTTGCCTCCTGATCACCGTGGGGTTAATCAAGGCATTTACAGTCATCTCAGCAACGTCTTCTGCCCTAGAAACGTAAATCCACTCCTCGGGCTCGGGGTAGTACTCGCCCACGAGCACACATGCGCTAATGAGTCTCCAGATCAGGTCATCGAGGTTAGCCGCATGACCATGACTTGGTCCACCAATAATTAAAGCCGGATTCAGGATGCCAAGTCGACTCCCTGATATTCCCTCTGATTTTTGCAGTGCTGCCGTTGCTGCTACGACTTGCTCGGCGATCAATTTCGATTGTCCGTAACCATTTGTCTCGTGCAGCTTTCGCTGGAGTGTGGATGTGGAAAAAACAGTCTCCTCTTCAGATGGATTCCATTGCGCACCTCCGGATATATACTCCAAGCGGGCAATGTGTGGATTCCGTGTCACTATCGAGACTAATTGTGTAGTAGAATCTACGTTGGCTGCTCGGAGCTCAGAGTAGCTGTACTGCCAGTGTACGAGAGCTCCGTTGTGAATGATTCCAGTAATCTGAGATGCATTGGTGGATGCATTGGATCCTTCGAGCTGTTCCCACTGGGTGCTATTGAGGCCGAGTTTTGGTTTGGAGAGATCTCCTAACCAAACTTGGATTTTGGAAGAATGTAGAGCCTCATCCCACCACCCGGCTTTGATGGCTGCAGCGCGCACACGCTCAAGTCCAGTAGCTGCATCCTTTGCTCGAACAAGAAGATAAGCTCTCTGGAGAGAAGGATTATATAGGAGTCTTTGGAGAATGGCAGTCCCGACATAGCCTGTTGCACCTGTCAAAAAGACGTTATGTATAGCGGAGGGAGGCGTTGGGCCAGGTGCGAAATGGTATGGGATCCCCTTCTGAAGATCACGAAGCATGGGTTCAATATCTTCACTCTCCATTATTTCTTCTTCGTTTGTGTCTTTCCGGGATTTTAATTCTTTCACCACGATGGCCAACTCAGTAAGCAGCATGGTGCGAGGAATTCGACTTAGTGGTAAGAGAATGCCAAAGGTGCGGTTAATCGCGCGCACAAACGAGACCATGCGAATTGAGTCTAGTCCTGCTGACACGGGAGCGAAATCAGGAGGATTCTCTGGGTCTTCAATAGACCCATCCGGCAGGAAAGGTTCTAGTAGCCGGCTAAGTCGTCGGGCTACAGTATCAGCAGCCGGAATTGTAGCTGTTGCGATAGTTCTTCGCCATGGCGAGAGATCTTGTTGTTCTATCCACTGTTGAAGTCCCTTGCGATCCGTCTTACCAGTCAGTGATAAAGGGAGGCGGTCTGTAAGAAGACATACGGCCGGCACCATATATGGAGGTAGCATTGCCGCGAGTTGCCGCAGGGTGGTGGCAGATATATCGGGGAGATTTAGTATCTTCATCTCTTGCAAGCTATCGATATTGTGGATGTTGCTGTCTTGGACGCCCCCTAGTTGGGATATGGAATCATTATTCCACTGAGCAATTAGAACCAGCTCTGCACGGCCATTGCTCTTGATGATCATCACGACAGCCTCTTCCAACCCTTCGATTTTTGTGGCAGTGGCTTCAATTTCTCCAAGCTCAATGCGCTGTCCATTCAATTTGACTTGATGATCTTTACGACCAACAAAAATCACAGACCCATCTGGTGCAAATCGAGCCAGATCTCCAGTTAAATAAACTCTTGACGCCCAGGGTGGTGTAGCTTCTGAAAAAGTTTCATATGGAGATACCTCAACAAACGCTCTTTTCTGGGCATCTGCATTATTTAGATATCCTCTAGTGACGATAGGGCCTTGAATCGCGAGTTCTCCTACGAGCCCCACTGCCACCAACTGACTACAATTATCAGGATGCACAATCACCATGCGACAACCGACAGGAGAACCAAAATTCAAGGGGTTCACTGATGGATGTAGCGGTGGAGTCAGCGCCGCGGTGACACAACATTCGCTGGGACCATAACTATTGTGAAACTGAAAATGGGGTATTTTGGTCCATCGTTTCAGCTGCGTCGCAGTTACAGCCTCTCCACCCAGACGCAACTCCTTTAAATTCGGGACCTCAAGTGGGTCCAAGATGTTAGCTACTGATGGAGTAATATCAATCACGTCTACCTGGAACCGAGAGATAACGCCTGCTAGTGCGGTGAGAACCTCTTCCTCTCGCGGAATGCATACTACTCCTCCCACGAACAGTGGTCCCAACATGTCCGCAATTGATGGGTCGAAACTATAGGTCGCGACTTGCAGCATACGACGATTGCGCTGGAACATACCCTGCATGGCCTGTGCATGGAATGCAGTAGCAACTTGACGATGTTCTGCTACCACAGCCTTTGGAATTCCCGTGGTGCCAGATGTGAATACGGCATAGGCTGCATTATTCGCCGCAACACCAGGGGATAAGGAGACATCTACATGATTCTTGGGCTGCTCCTGTAGCAGCTCTTTCCGCATCACAGAATCCAGGCACAGTATTCGATTTGCTAGGCCAGATACTTTGGATTGAAGAGCTTCAGAGCAGATAATTAAAGGAGCTTGTACCACAGAAATCATAGTCTGCATGCGAGCTACAGGTAGTCCACTATCCAACAGAACAAACGCACCGCCCGCCTGAAGAACTCCGAGTATGCTTACAAGAGTCCAGCAGGACTTCTCATGGGCTATAGGCACCAAAATCTCTGGACCCACGCCAGCAGCACGGAGACGTCGAGCCAACAGCTCGACACCGAGAGCAATTGACTGTACGAAAACTCGCCATCCCATCCACAAACGGCAGGACTATCTTCCCACTCGCCCATAACTGAACGCTGCTCAATCAACGTGTGAATGCATTCCTCGATCAAGTCGATAGGGGTTGAATGCCACTGCTGCATAATCTTAGCATCATTCGCGGTCCACATGTCTAGTTGTGATACAAGAGACGTTTGATTTGATGGCCGGAGGATCCAATTTAGCACATGTATGAATTTTTCAAGGAGTCGTTCTGCTTCCCAGCGTCCCATGACGGCCTTGCTGTAGGTGATTACATGGCGAATAGAATTTGAGCCGAGAAAACATTCAAGTGACAGAGGATATTCCATGTAATCATCTCGTCGGTCATCCAATATCTCATGGATAGGGCTGTCATCAACTTCTTCGGGCTGTATCACCAATAGACTTTGAAAGCGGGAGGCTTGCGCTGGCCCGGAATCCCCCAGGGAGGAGATGTGTGCCAAACCAACATGTTCATAAGGTAGACAGTCTCCATATTGCGACTGTGTAGCCGATAACGATTCCTTCACGGTGGTAGATTCCTCCAGTTGCAAACGAAAGGGAACAGTAGCAATTGTCGGGCCGATGATGCGGGCGACATCTTCGCCCGCAATTGCGGCGCTTCTTCCCATGCTTACTACCCCAAAAACAACATCGGAAGCTTCATTATAGCGCGTAAGGACAATACCCCATGCTGTCTGTATGGCCGTTGCGGCAGTGAACCCGAGATGATGCTGATTCTGGCCCCATGTAGATTCCATCGAAACATGGGCCTGATCTCGTGGCTCGTCCGTTGCTAGAGGCCGGGGAAATGACTGTCCCTCAAAGCCATGCAATTGCTGGCGCCAAAAGCTCATAGATTGACTCAAATCCATCTGCGCCAGATATCCAGCAAAGGATGAAAAGGGAGGGTGAATAATTTTTGAATTGGTTGGATCTTGATAAGCATCTACCAACGCGTTAAATATCAGCCGCTGTGACCACGCATCGTAGACAGCATGGTGGACACGCCATTGAAGTCGTCCTAGCTTTATCCAACAATAGAATAGAGGCTGTCCAAATGGGGGGTTGCTATTACCACCTTTGGCCTCTTCATTCATTGTGCCGGTTTCTGAGTGAAGTACCACTTGATAACAAGTACCATCAGACAGCTGTATAATCCGGCTGCGAAGTGCTTCATTCGCCTCGACCACCCGTTTCCAAGCAGCCTCTACTTGGGCAACTGGCCAGTCAATCGGTACTTCAAAGCTTTGTTGGGCCCAATATAGATCATGCTGTCGAGCTGTAAGGACCACAAGACCAGTCTGCATCGGTGTGCAGGGAAATAGACGCACTATCTCCGACTCAGAAATGTGACATTGTTGCACCGCTGAGGAGAGAACCTCGTGCTGCCGAGATTCCGGGATTTGAATGAATAGGGTAGAGACCGCGTCTTCGGGGCGTTCAATTTCTTTCACTTCTTGTAGCGATTGTTCCAAAACAGCTTTTACCATCTCCGAGAATTGGGGATGACGAAGCATTAGATTCACGTTTAGGGCTATTCCAGCTTGCTGGACCAGCCGCGCTACTTTTAGGGCATCTATAGAATCTCCGCCTAGGGCAAAGAAGTTGGAGTCGGGCTCAACATCTTCATCGTCTAGACCGAGGATCCGACACCAGGAATCTTTGATGAGGTCATGGGGGGATTGAATTCTAAGCACCGAGGTTTCGCCGATGCTTCCCATAGTGAACAACCGTGTGCGGACTGAAAGGAATTCTGGAAATGATATGTGATTTGGGCAAAAAAATTGAAGAGGGAGTGTCTATATATATATTTCTCTGCTCTGATCGGCAATTCAATGTACACATGGGCATCACTCAGCTCTTTGTGCACTGAAATGATTCCAGGTTATTTGCACGAAAAATATATGTTGATTTTATTCGCGTGTAGCTACAAAACTTCAAAAACCAACTACAAATAACGTATCTACCTCCTGGGGAATTATCTCTAATACTTGTAAGCCAGCTCCAGAAACCAATTCCCTCAACTCTTTCTCAGTCCAGACACGAAACAAAGCTGTGTCCAGATTCTTCTCGATTAAAGTCTCATCCTTCCAGACCTCAATGTCTCTAACCACGCGCCAAGTATTTCCCTGAACGCCATTTTTCTACACCTTCTCCCGATAAACTACACCTGGAAACTCGACACTAGAATGTTCACTAGGTGGCAAAGGATCTGTTATATCCTTATCCAAACCCAACTCTGGATCTGCGATAAGCTTGCTCACAATCGAGATGTGAGCTATTCCTGTTTCCGGAGTCAAGATATGAGCCACCTCTTCTAGGAACTTCTCAGGTTGACCTGGTCGGTAGAAGTGCGAAATACTCCCGAAGCCAATCGTGAGAAGGTCAACCTTTTTTGTTTGAAAGTCGGGAAGGGACGACATATCCAGCGCTGAGCCCAGAAGCCAAGTTATGCTTCGACAGCCAGCTTGAACAGGTAGCTTTGAATTTATTTTCTCCGCTCGCGCAATCATATGGGGTTCATTGTCTAGTCCAATGAACTCCACATTCGCGAGGGAAATATCAGACTGATTTTTCGCATAGCTAGTGATTGCCCGAATCAGCCGGCCAGTGCCAGTGCAAGCATCAAGCACGAGAATATGTGACGATGGTGCTCTATAGACCATCTGGATGAGCGCATCTGAGTTGTAGCTGGTGTCATTGCGCGTGCCTGTCCAGATGTCGTAGTATTCGGCCAGATAGGTCGAATCATAGCAAGTGCTTTCTCGCACGGTGGAGCCCATCTTTGTGGAATTTAAAAAAAGCGCAAAGATTGTTTGAGAAGCGTAGTTGAGGAAACAGAAAAGAGTAGGACAGCTAATCGTCCCTTTAATTTTCAATTCATTCCTTTATCAACAATGAATATGCAATTGTTGCTGGTCACATATGAAGGGTCCACTACACCAAAGTCATGAATCACATTTGACAGCAGGTATGTAATATTTTTGAGATAGTGCGTGATAGGACTCTCAATTTTTATTGAGTATTGTGGTATTATGTATAGGACTAAACGAGTAAATCTGCTAAAAGAATAATTTTATTTCAGTAAATCTTTTGTTTATTAGAGTAACACATTATATTGTATGGTTTTATATATCAACAGGTTACCTTTAAGGGAAATTTTCCTATTTTGGATTAGATTGATCGGTCTTAGTCCATCGCATTCACAATCTACATCCGAAAAAACCGACTTTCCTAATCTATGTTTGTACCTAACCCAAGTTAGAAACTCGCGATCTCATACTAGTGATTCGCAATACACAGTGACTATGTTCGAGTTAGTGAGTCTCTTGCAGAGATCTCCTACAATGCCAAGTTCAATCAACGTGAAGAAAAGGAATTCGTTAAAAATCCCACATAACTTGTGTTCACTAAATGACCGCGTCAGAGCTCAATCGTTCATTAGTGAGGGGTAGAGCGAGCCTAAAACGCGACTCATTTACTGTTGAATTTTGATGGAAACACTTAGAATGTGAGTTCTAGAAGGACTTAGAACTTCGAGATTCGGATGATTCAGAGTTGAGTTTTGCTAGTGAAAGCTGATAGTGGACGGGGAATATGGATGTGGGGAAAAAGAGGGGAGCTGAGGGGTGGAGAAATGCAGCCGATTAGACCAGGGGGGCAGATCATTTGACAGGAACTGACTCAAGCATACCATACCATTCTTCATAATTCAATATTCAACTTCAACGTTACATCACACGGCATATTTTATGGCAATATAGCCTAATGATACGAGAACAACAAATACTGAATTGTCTGGAGGATTTACAAAATATCCTTTTCGTAGTGCGCATGTAGTTTAAGCAGCAGCCGAGTATTCTGCAGGGCCAGATCATTCTGCATTCTTCATTCAAGCGTTGAGTGAGTTGAAAGAAACATCGCGCATGATCTTGCCGCCGACGGCTCTGTACGACGATGGAACACGCATTGCGTAAGATATGCAATGCAGAAACACTTCAGCCATGTTTGCAAGGGACACGCCATGCGGATTATCACAGATGAATTTTGTGGCACATTTCATTCATGAAGATTCATAACAACGTAGCTTTATACTTTTTCAGTAAGCCCAAGGTATTGAAATTCTACTCCTCCATCAGATTTCAGTTTCCTCCTCAATCAGTCTACTCAACTAAGAAAATTGACAATGACTTCGTTTAACCTTCCCCCCAATATCTCCCTCGAAGGGAAAGCCGCCATAGTGACTGGCGGTTCCCGTGGAATCGGAGCTGGCATTGCTCTGGAACTTGCTAAGCGCGGTGCCAAAGTTGCCATTGTGTACCACTCCGATAAAAGTACTCCGGCAGCTGAAAAAGTCGCAAGTCAAATTAGCGAATTAGGGAGTGCAGCCTGCTTGGTGCAAGTTGACCTTGCGACGCTTGACGCTGGACGTCGTGTTATCGACCAGGCTTTGAAAGGACTCCATGTCAGCAAGATTGACATTCTCGTCAACAATGCTGCATCATATCCTCCATTTTTACCAGTCTTAGAACTGGATGGGGCATTATTTGATCAGTAAGCATTTGAAGAGTTTCCTTGAAACATGCTATTTCGTTTTACAAACTAACAATTCGATCAAGTGAATACATGGTCAACGTGCGTGCACCACATCTTCTTGTGCAAGCTTTGCTCCCTCATATCGCCGAAAAAGATGGCCGAGTAATCAATATGTTTGTACTCCTAAACATCTGTTTGATGGCAAGCAACTCACAAAACATTGCAGATCGTCGGGACTATCTCGTATAGGTATCAACAATCTCTCCCTATACGCATCCACCAAGGCTGCTCTGGAATGCTTGGGACGTCAGTGGGCGCATGAACTCGCATGCCCGTACAAAATGACAGTCAACAACTTGGCCCTGGGTGAGATTGACACTAGTGTCGAGGGAGGAGACATTCCAGATGAATTTCGGGATACACAGGTCAATGGGCCGAGTGCGGCAAAACGTCACGGTACTGTTGGAGAGGTGGCTAATGTTGTTGCCTTCCTAGCTAGCTCTGGTGCCAGTTGGATCAATGGAAACACGGTTTCAGTCAGTGGTGGCCATGTTTACATTTAGACGAATCATGTTGTGAGGAATAGTTCTAGACAACGAGATGGTCGAGCTAAGCTCAATTGGGAAAGGCCGCTTGTTTCTTCCGCGGGTATACTCGGTGAACCCACATAGCTTAAAATTCAACATCAATTCAATTTACCATTACAATTTCACGAAAAACTACATTTACGGATAATGTTCTACATCAAATCGCAATATAAATTGTACTTGTGTTGCTCAATGTTGATGGCCATAACCTTAGCTTGCATTTGTCTCAACAGAATTAATCGCTAAAAATAGGCTTGTAGTATCCCTGGTCGCTGAGCCATACATCTGGTAGGTGAATCGCTCCATGTCTCCACTTCATAAGGTTTTACGAAACAATATGACTGCAGGCGGGGTTAAACTGTTTATCATTCACCTTGCAAATGCAATTTCGATAGTGGATATCGATCGTAGTTGCATATGCAATCTGCATAGTTTATATTGATCGTCAAATTTATTACTCTTAAGGCTAAGGAATACATAAAGAACACGTAGAGAAAGTGATGTCACTGGTTGGATCTCTGCTCCCAGGCTCGAAGTTCATGTCGCTGTACTTTCCCGGTGACCGTTCGAGGTAATTTAGCTCCGGATATGAATTCAATGACTCGGGGACATTTGTAGGATGCACTGTTGTTCAGGAAATGCTGGCGAAGTTCGACCTGCAGCTTTCGCGGAGGTCTAGTCTCATACCCCTCGTTTAAGACAACATAGGCCTTAATGATAGACCCACGTTCTTCATCCGGAATACCAACCACCGCTGATTCTAGAACCCCCGGGTGACTCTGCAAGACTGCTTCAACTTCACTAGGTCCAATACGATATCCCGAGCAATTTATAATGTCATCTTTCCGAGCCTTGAACCAGAAGTAGCCCTCTTCATCCTGATAAGCTCGGTCTCCTGTTAGGTAATATTCCTTTCCGGCTGCACTTCGTACCATTGGTCGAGTAACAACACCTTCTTCGTTTATGTAACCATTGAAGACGTCGTATATGGAATCCTTGCAGTCAGAAAGGCACACTCCGATAGCACCTTCCTCTCCAACCACCACTGCCTCCGCGTCATCGCTTAAGATCTCCAGTGGAATGCCTGGGAGTGGTCTCCCCATTGATCCTGGACACTGGCTATCTATGGTCTCCGTGCAGAGGAAAACTGTCTCTGTCAAACCATAGCCATTCAAAATTGTTGCTCCTCGCGTCATCTCCCCCCACGCCTTGATCACAGTGCTTTCGATTGTCTCGCCAGCACTGATGCAGATTTTGATCATCTGCGGAGGATGCGAAGCCGCAAACTCCCGACTTTGGGACGTGACTAATTGCCTGTAGGCTGTTGGAGTGGCACAAAAGTTGGTGACTGGATATTCATGCATGATTCGGAGCGTATGAATGGGGTCGAACATCTGACTCGGCGTTTCATCAACCAATAATGCAGCCCCATGGTTCCATGCGGCAAATACAGCCCATGAGCCTTTCACCCAGCCAACTTCTGAAAGACTCCAGAACAGGCTACCGGGAGAAAGCTGAGCCCAGTGTTCTCCAGCAATCTTGCTACTTAGAGCCAGAGAAACTTGGCTGTGTTGGGCGGTCTTGGGTTCCCCAGTCGTGCCGGATGTGAAATACAGGACGGCAGGGGAGTTTGCCACTGAATTGATCGTTGTGTCCACTATATTTGCCTGACCTGTAGCTACCAAGACCGAGTAGTCGATCGCATCTGCGATCCTATCATCATAACCAATCTGAATCATGTGCTGTAGCGAAGCGAGACGGGGTCTGACAAGCAATACCTTTTCCACCTGAGCAAGGTCGCCGATGAATGCTTTCGCGTGAACTTTCTTAATGCGATGTTCCAGATCTGCACCAGAGAGTCCACTAGCAACAGGGCAGACAATAATTCCACTGCGGAGACAGGCACATAGAATCTCGTACCAGTCTCGACACCGTGCTGCCGAAATCACTATGGTGTCTCCTGGTCGAAGTCCTAGCTCAGAAAGCGCCGATGCAACTTGTATAGAGCGCTCACTCAGCTCACGATAAGACACGTCTTTGCGCCTTTTCTGCGTGACTAGAACCAATGCGGGAGAGTCTCCACGATGTCGACTCCATTGATCAACAACTTCGCGCACGAAGTTGAATTGAGGGGGCTTGAATTCTGAGTCGAGTTTGGCCATTTTGCTCTCGCTTCAGTGATAGAGAGACGAAAAGAGAACTGTGAGATGATACCGAGATCGACTTTGGGTTTTACTGTATTCCGAGGCTATAAATAAAGAAATCTGGTGGCTAGCTGAAGAGTCTTTCCCTTGGGTTGCACTGCATGCTCTACACCTGCTGATCTAGATCACTTCACTGTTTTATATTACACAGCTGAAAGTTCAGATAGATCTTGAACTTGCGGTGTGATATCCTGGACACATTGTCTGCAAGTGAGGTGCACCAGTGGGTGCACGGACTCACGGGACACTGAAGAGGGAAAGCACAATTTCACACCAAAAAGAGCGATTTTAATAATTCAATTAAAATTAAAATTACTATTGAATTTATCTGAAATTGAGACAAATAGTTTTCAAGCATAAAAATTTTATATAGAATAAATTTTGAATCAAAAGAATCAAAATCGAAATCTTAATAATAGAATATATATTCTCCCACCAAATTTTTTGGTGAGAAAACGCACTATTAAATTTTTGAGCTCAAATCTTGCTTTTTCAAAACTAGCCTCAAGGAAACTATTCTTTGATGCTTGAAAAATATAATATATCAATTTGAATGAAATTAATTCAAAATTCGAATTTGAATTGAATTATTTAAATCACTTTTTTTGGTATGAAGTTGTGCTTTGCTGTCACGTTGTCCCGTGAGTCCGTGCACCCACTGGTGGTGGTTACAAGTTAAGGCATGCTTCTGCAGATTATAGACTCTGCCACTCGTGATCGGTACTAGTTAGAACTACATTTTGACCTCGAAAAGATAATTTTCACTTGAAGATTACATGCAGGTGTTACGGAGTGATTAGATTCTAAGGTGAATGCTCATTGTAACACGTGAAAGCGTCTTTGGGTCCTGAATAACACAGAATATTTCACTGACTTAACTTATCACCTTAGATTTCAACAACCATCACTAGTGTAATGTGGTGGTACCTGGAAGAAGTATCATTTTAATTAATCAATTAACTAGTTCTTAATGAAAACCAAGATAAAATGTAGTTTTACATAGACTTTATGTATAATTATGAAATCAATATATAAGGTTTCAGAACAAGTACCATCGCAGGTGTCAACCATAGTTTCTAACTATTTATCCAGAAACAGTCTCTAGTAAAAGACATTGGGCTATATAAAAAGGCCTCTCGTAAACCGAACAATCTCGAAACTATTCAGATACGCACAAATTGAATTCTTGTAACTATGCGATTCCTATGTTTGCACGGCATCGGTACTGGGAAGGCCATTCTCGAAGCCCAATTGTTCATGATCAGGCGTCAACTTCCAGGTCATGAATTCGTCTTTTTTCAGGGAGAAATAGAGACTCCGCCTGCGCCAGGTCAGGAACTTCAAACAGGTCCTCTTTGTATCATAAAACTGACAGTCACAAATAGGAGTCGAAATGTTCTTTCCGGGACCATATTATTCCTATTTTACCGTTCCTTCTCCAGATGCCGTACTGGCAGCGATTGACCACTTGGAAGACTTCATCGACACGCAAGGTCCCTTCGATGGAATTCTAGGATTCTCACAAGGAGCTGCACTTGCAGCCTCGTTCCTTCTACACGACTCCACCCGCCAGCATCCCAGAGATGACTTTCGATGTGCCGTGTTTTTTTGCGCAATTCAATGTTGGGATCTAGACAGCCCAGGATTTACACTATCACATGACGGAAAGTGTCGATCACTTGGAGGGCCATCAAAAGCCTCAAAAGTGGTGTGCTCCACAGATGATATTACAAGTGTTTTTGGAGCTGCATACCATCCACTAGTCAAGGGTAGCTGGGATTCAGAAACAGAGCTACTATGGCCCTTTGGAAGGTCTCCTTTGCGTTGGAATCCCTTGGGTTGCATCGATATTCCTTCCTTGCACGTCATTGGCTCCAAGGATACATACAGGGGTGAATCCACTATTCTGACGACGTTCTGCACCGCGACCAATGCTCACATTGTGGAGACAAATGGCGGGCATGAGATTTCCCGCGACCCCGCTATGGTGCGCAAGGTGTCAAATTTCCTGCAGACTGCCCCAAGCTTGATGTGAGAGATTCTGAAGGATTTGCTTCAGGGGTCTTGATGCTAAATGCATTAGCCACGCAATCCGGTACACCCGAGATGTGATGCGTCTCTGTTGCTGCTTCTTCAAACAGGCATACGGGTACCCACGTGGCCAGAAAGTATACAATTTCGAAATGAGATGCATATACCACAAGATAGTGGGCTGCAAGAGGAGTAATCTGGTCTTCATAGCGTCGGTGTTGCATACTTTCAGCCAGCACGAATATCTGGCATGAGTCAGATGGTACCTATATTGGTTAGAATCTTGTTAATGAGCGGAAGTATAGATTATGGTGGTTATTGCTAATGTATGTCGTTTGTGTTGTTGTCTAAGGTTATAATATACGGTAATAACCTCATATAGCAACATTTCATGTATTGATACCCAAAATATCATTAGTTTTGTATGAAATAAGAACGAGATATATTTTTGATTTTATACATTACTCGCAGGTTGTATATCAAGTACAAGATTTGTTGGCATAGAGATTTAGCGATCTGAATTATAGTGTGAGCTGCATAGCCCTCACAGAGCTTCAAACTTTAATTAATGGAAAAAAATATAGGCTAAAGCTGGAGGGAGGAGTTGTACGTGTTAGTATTTTTCCAACCCCTTCTCCTGCAGTAGCGAGAGGAACTAGCTAATCAAAGAAGCACATTCAATTGGTCAAATCGATCAGAAATCGGATTCCTCCGATGCATCGGCAGATGTAGTCGGAGAAAATCGAGTCAATCAGAATCATTCTGAATACTATCTGCTAGGGGTGCTTGAGCTTTGAGCATCTCATATGATTTTAATCGCAATCAGATTTTCGGTATTGTGGGCTCCGTTCACTGCTGTTCAATGTATTTCGTAGGTTAGTACTAGCATAGGGTTTGGGGCCAATGATGCTAGTTCGTCATGTCACATGCTTGTCGAGGCATCAATACATGAGATGATGCTATTCGGGGTTTTGCCGTACATCTTTCTTGAGATGGGATTATCCCATACCGTGTATTCCAGTTCACTGGGCAATTTTCAACCACATTAAATACCTTATATACGGACATTCCCGCATATGTTCTCATCAATTGATTTCAACATCTTTCCAAATCAGTATGAATGAACCCATTGCCATTATCGGTAGTGGTTGTCGTCTAGCCGGAGGATGTCAATCTCCTTCTGAACTTTGGAATCTTCTTCACACCCCTTACGATGTTTCTCAGGAGTTCCCCCCGGATCGAGCTTCTGCCTCGCGCCATGATTCCTTGCCGCGAGGGTATTTTCTCTCACAAGATGTGCGAGAATTTGATGCATCATTCTTCAGTCTCAGTCCGTTGGAAGCACAAGCAATGGACCCCCAGCACCGATTATTGCTCGAGACAGTATATGAAGCTCTAGAGGAAGCGGGACTTCCTGTGGAGACACTGCGCGGCTCTGATACCGCGGTCTATACGGGAGTGATGTTTCACGACTATCTCTCACTCAGCAGCCAGGATCACATGGCTATCCCCAAATATCATATCACCGGCACTGCCCCAAACAAGGCGTCGAATCGAATTTCATATTTCTTCGATTGGCACGGGCCTTCAGTTACCGTTGATACTGCCTGCTCATCTAGTCTGGTGGCTCTAGACCATGCAGTGCAGCAGTTGCGGAGTGGCTCGTCAACTCTTGCTGTGGCAGCAGGGGCCAATTTGCTTCTTGATGGTCGCCCATTTATCGGTTTTAACAACATGGGGATGCTTTCCCCCACAGGAAGCTGCAAGATGTGGGATACCAATGCCGACGGCTATGCAAGGGGCGAAGGGATTCTTGCCATGCTGTTAAAACCGCTCCGACTTGCTCTGGCAGATGGTGACAATATACAATGTGTCATCCGAGAAACTGGCGTCAATCATAACGGACGAACCAGTGGGATTACCTTGCCAAGCGCATCTGCTCAGACAAGCCTCATTCGGGATGTTTATCATCGAGCAGGGTTAGATCCCACGAAACCTTCCGACCGACCACAATATATTGAGGCCCATGGTACAGGCACTCAAGCGGGGGATCCCTTGGAAGCCGAAGCTTTAGCCATGGCTTTCTCGCTCACATCATCACAGCCCGATGAGGCGCGTATGTTAGTCGGGAGCATCAAAACTGTCATCGGTCACACAGAAGGAGCAGCCGGACTAGCTGGAGTATTAAAAGCGTCTCTGGCCATACAGCACGGCGTTATCCCGCCAAATCTCGGATTTCAACAATTGAATGACAAGGTCGCACCATTCTGTACCAACATGAACGTGGCTACCAGCGCACAGCCATGGCCCACGATGGCATCCAACACTCCCCGACGAGTAAGCATCAATAGCTTTGGTTTTGGAGGAACCAATGCCCATGTCATCCTAGAGTCTGCACCGCTACCAACTAAAAATGGATGTCAAGAGGCATCTCTGTTACCAACAAGTGAATCTTCCCTTCCTTATGTGTTTTCTGCTGCCTCGGAACAATCTTTGATTTCAATGTTGAAACAATATGAAAAATATCTACACGAAAACCCATCCATTGATTCTACGGAGCTGATTTCCACATTGGCATCCCGCCGATCTCTCCTCCCTGTTCGTGTTCGATTTCCCGTCTCTTCGATCTCATCTCTTCAGCAAGCTATTAAGAGTTCGCTCGAATCAGAATTGATTGGATATCAATCCCCGCTGAAAGAATCGAAAATTCTCGGCATCTTCACCGGTCAGGGTGCGCAGTGGGCCCAGATGGGAATTGGGCTTTTGGCTGAAAATCCTAGCTTAATTGTTTTCCTTGATGATTTAGACACGGCTTTGCAGTCACTTCCGGAAGGCGATCGCCCGACATGGAGTCTTCGAGAGGAGTTGAAGCGGCCATCTAAGGAGTCACGAATCAATACTCCAGAAATCTGTCAACCTGCCTGCACAGCCATCCAGCTAATGCTCGGCCACCTATTACAGGAATTCTATGGTGTCTCATTTTCTGCAGTCGTTGGCCATTCATCTGGAGAGATCGCCGCAGCATATTTCGCCGGCTTTTTACGCTCAGCTGATGCTATCCGAATTGCGTTTTATCGAGGTCTACATGTAGCCCGATTCATATCATCATTTAATCAGGAAGGTAGGATGTTAGCCGCAGGATTGTCCCAGGATGAAGCAGAGGAATTGCTAGCAGCAACCGAATTCCTGGGCCGATTATCCCTTGCGGCTGTAAATTCTCCATCTAGTGTAACTCTTTCTGGTGATGCAGATGCTATAGAGGAAGCTCAAGCCCAGCTAGCGAACCGCAAAATCTTCAACCGGATTCTCAATGTTGAAACCGCATATCACTCACATCATATGTCAAAGTGCTCCTCGGCATATCAGGCTTCGCTCGAAGAATGCCAAGTTGAAGTATTGCGCCCTTCGAACGACGCCCCCTGTTGGTACTCAAGTGTTCAATCGGGAGAACCTATTTCTTCTGTGGGCTCTGAAAAATTGGGAGCATCCTACTGGGTTGATAACTTGGTAAATCCAGTCATGTTCCATCATGCCATTCAGAATGCGGTATCTCTCCAACCCGATATCAATTTCTGTCTAGAAGTTGGTCCTCATCCTGCTTTAAAGGGTCCCACCATTCAGACGATAACAACTGTGCGGAAGAATCCCCCTCCATACTCTAGCACTCTTAACCGAGCCAAGACTGATCTGGTAGCATTTTCTGAATGCGTCGGGGACTTGTGGGTACATTTGGGAAGTGCAAGAGTTCCACGCTTTGATGCTTTGAAACACACAAAGCTATCACTCGTTGGCCTCCCAACTTATGCCTGGGACCATCGGCATAGCTTCTGGCTGCCACCACCTTCAATCAATTCGACGAAGGGAATTTGGAATCAGCAAACGTCTCAAAAACGTGTCAATAGCCTACTAGGATACAGGGTTGGCGATGGTGACATCGGCTCAACGTATCGTTGGTCCAATGACTTGAGAATTGACCAATTGGGTTGGCTGAGTGGTCATACACTCGAAGGTCAAATTATTTTTCCCGCCACGGGCTACATTGCATTGGCCTTGGAGGCTTGTAGACAGTTCGCCGCCGGGCAATCTATTCAGAGTATCACTCTGAAGGACGTCAAATTTCTTAAAGCACTTCGCATTGATGAAACTTCAGGGGCCAACATAACGGTCACCATGAATGTGTCGCAGAACGAAGATTCTGTCATACAGGCGAAGTTGAGTGTAGACATTCCTCCTACGGAAGATGATGGGAAATTCTCCACAGCTGCCACTATGGACATTATGCTCGAGATGGGCTCCCCTGTTGATGATCTCTTGCCTGGTAGAGCTCCTTTCTCCTCCACCATGACGGAGCTTGACCATATCAAAGTATATGACCATCTAGCCAAGTTGGGCTACGAATATACAGAAATGTTTCAACGCGTTCGCGGCCTTCGTCGATCTCTGGGACAATCAGTCGCAGACATCGACTGGGACCATACGGGGGACAATGAATACGTTCTTCACCCAGCCTTGCTAGACAATGCCATTCAGGTTCTATTCTCTGCCTTTACAGATCATCACGATGAGAGTATGTGGAATCTTTACATGCCAGTATCTGTTGATCAGGTGACCTTGGACTTTTCTCTCTCATGCCTGGGGCGTGAAGGGTCATTCGGCGTAGACAGCTATTTGCGCAAGGCCGACAACAGCGGTATTTGCGGGGATGTCACTCTTTTCAACTTTTCTGGGCAAGGAATTATCCAGATGGAAGGACTTAACACCATGCCTGTGTCGCCTGCTACCGAAAACAATGACCTGGTACTCTTTTCAGAGACAGTATGGGGAGTTTCCGAGCCTAACGGCGAGCTAGCGCTGGGTACTCGCCGGGCTTCCCCCGAGACGTTGACAAAAACTCTCGAGTGGGAGAGAGTATCGTTGTATTACCTTCGAACGATCGGCCACAAGTTTATCGATCAGAAGACAGGCAAGAGGATTCAAACAATCGAAATTGAACCTCATCATGGCGCTTTCCTAGACTATTGTTCCTGGCTCGAAGAGACTGTGCGTTTGGGCAAGCATCCTTATGCGTCATCATCCTGGCTTTCTGACACAGAAAAAGAGATTGAGCAGATTTGTCGCCAATACTCCGCTGAGGATATCGATTTCCGATTGATCAAAATGGCCTTCGAGGTTCTCCCTCCAGTTATCAGAAAAGATACCACAATGCTACAAAGCTTCATGGCGGATGATGCTTTAAGCGACTGGTACCAGAATAGCATGGTCTGCGCTCCAGCTGAGGAACCACTAGGAGAAATTATCTCCCAGATTTCGCATCGCTATCGAGGTTTGAATGTACTTGAGATTGGAGCGGGCACCGGTTGTGCTACAAGATCAGTGTTGCCAGCATTAGGTTCGTCTCTGGCTCGCTACACATTCACTGATGTGTCAGTTGGTTTCTTCGAGAAGTCAGCACAGCAATTCTCCACGTATGCCGATTTTATGGAATTTAAGACCTTCGATCTCGACCAAGATCCTATGGATCAGGGGTTCATCGAAGGTTCCTATGACTTGATTGTTGCATACGCAGTTCTGCATGTGGCATCATCTCTTAGTGATGCTTTAAGGCGAGTCCGACGCCTACTGAAGCCCGGTGGTTTTCTGGTACTTGCAGAGGTCCTGGGAGATGGACCAATGGCTTTGGGCTTGATTTTCGGAGGATTTACCGGTTGGTGGGCAGGTCGAGAGGAAGGACGACGATATTCGCCAACTGTCTCTCTGGAGGCATGGCAGGAGGCCCTAGCCAACACCGGCTTCTCCGGCGTTGACACACACACTCCGCTCAAGGATCCCATCACATGGCCTATCAGTGTCATGGTTTCTCAAGCAGTCGACGATCGGGTTCAATTAGTCCGTGAGCCACTCTTATCAAGCAAGCCAGTGCTGGAGGATTTGATCATCGTCACCGATCTTGACTTTCCATCCCATGATACCATGCAACTCCTGAAGAAATTGTTGGCTCCTCATGCGAGCCGCATTACTAATTTCAATTCCCTGGCTGAAATAGATGACATGCCTTTGCCAGACAAAGCTACCGTGCTTAATTTGGCTCATCTGGAGATTCAACCATCTGAAAAGGCGTGGCGAGGGCTTCAAAACCTTTTAGGAACGGCTCTAAATATTCTTTGGGTCACGGATGATTACTTAAGTGGAAATGCTTCGTCCGGGCTGTCCACTGGTTTGGCTCGTTCTTTGTTACATGAAATGCCCCATTTGCGTCTGCAGATGATTGACTTGAATCGCGAAGCAAAACCTGACACGGTGGTATCATTAATTGCAAATAATCTTCTACGCCTGGCAAAGGGTCGCGATAATGATGAACTCTGGACCACGGAACCTGAGATGGTTATTGATGCAATGAGTCGGGTCCTGGTTCCACGCCTACAACCTCTGAGAACGGCCAATAACCGGTTGAACAGCTGGAGGAGAAAGATCACCGCTCCGGTTCATATGGATGAAGATGAAACTGAGTTGAAATGGCAGAATGATAACTTCATGCTGGTTGCGAAGGGTCCCCTTCGCTCCTATCAAGGCAGTTCTCGTGTCATCCGCACGACACGCTCGGCACTAGCAGCCATACCTCCCCATAATTTGCCAGTATATCTTAACCAAGGTGTGGACAGCCTTTCGGGAGAAGTGATTGTCGCCGTTTCTGACACCTTGTCATCTATCCTGACTGTCCCGATGTCTCTTTCAATTCCTGTTGATCTTGAGACCTCCAGCCACCCTCAATACCTAGATCTTTTGGCCACCGACCTGTTGATCAAGTCCATTGTCGATAGAATTACCCCCGGAAATCGTGTTTTGCTTTATGCCGGTGACTCTGTTGCAGCCGCCTATGAAAAGTTTTGGTCATACCACTTGCATGCAAAACAATTTCAAGTACACTATGTAACTGGAACGAAGGAGTTGGCCACCACAGCGTTATGGCAATACTGTAATCCACAGGCTCCAAAAAGACTCATTACATCTACTTTGCCCAAAGGAATTGACACTTTCATCAATCTCTCAGAAAAAGACGCTGCGGCTAAAGTGCTAGACTGTCTGCCCCTCCATTGCCAGCAATTCACATTTCCTTCCGCGATTACGGCCACATCTTCAATTCCTTCCCTTCAGCCAATACGAGACATGACTGAGCTGCTCACAAGCGCTCATGCTGCTGTTCAAAAGTATATCGAATTAGATTTTCCCGTCCAACTTCCGGAGTATAGCATCGCAGAGCTACTCAACCACAAGCCCAGGGATTTCTCCAGCGTTCCGATCGTAAATTGGTCGTGCGGGACTCCACTCCTCGCTGATTATCAATCGGTAGATACGTCGCAGCATATTCTGCGCCCCGATCGAACATACTGGCTTGTTGGATTGACGGGAGATCTGGGACAGTCTCTTTGCGACTGGATGGTCTTGCATGGTGCTCGAACGATTGTTCTTACCAGTCGACAGGTTCGCATGCCCACTGACTGGGTCCACAGACATCGGGATGGTGGAGTCAATATTGTTCCTCTAGCAGGGTATGTGAATATTTTCCCCGCTTACTTCTAGTATCTGATACAAAAGCTAACTGCACCAGCGATGTCACCAATGCGGCCTCTTTGAAAGAAATACACACCATCATCACAAACGATCATCCCCCTCTCGATGGCATAGCCAGTGGTGCAATGGTGATGCGCGAGAATTTCTTCCAAAAAACAACTGCGGAGGAATTCAGTCAGGTTGTCGAACCCAAGGTACGAGGTCTGCAGAACTTAGATGATCTAGTTGGCGACCAACCCCTGCTATTTTTCATCGCCTTCTCTTCAGTTCTGGCAACACTAGGTAATCTCGGGCAAAGTGCCTACACCGCCGCCAATGTAGCATCCGAGGCACTAATCGTGCGCCGGCAACAGCACAAGCTGGCTGGCTCAGTAATCCAGATCTCCCGCATGACAGATGTTGGATATGTGAAGCGGCAACGATCAACATACTCGGCACAGGAAATGGAACGATTGGATGCGTACTGTCTGCCCATGGGTGAGCGACAGCTACACGCCTTATTTGCCGAAGGGATTTTGGCTGGTCGACTACCGCGCAACTCCATGCCTGTTATCACAGCAGGAATTCCCAGAATCACAACTGATAAAGCGGACAATGCGGCTTGGATGAAGAATATTCGGTTCTCGCGCTATTGGGAGCAGAAACCGTTGCACCAGGATGATCGAGTTGAAAAGAAGACAGGCAATGCCTCAATTCGAATTCAATTATCAGAGTCTAAATCTACTGATGAAGCAGAAGTGATAGTCCGGGGTAAGTGAGCACCGTTTCTTCTGATTAGCAATTGTATTGATCTTCCCTAGATGGTGTCACCACCAAGATCCGAGCGTGTCTTCATCTCCCATCCGATCAGCCCGTCGCAGAGCATGCAGCTCTGATCGACCTTGGGGTGGATTCGTTGGTCGCCGTTGACATCCGGGCTTGGACGATGACCGAGCTAGGGGTTGACATACCAGTTTTGAGGCTTTTGTCTGGCATGACCGTGGATGAGATTGTTGGTAATGTCTTGGAGGTTATTCAGACATCATGAACGGAAACGATTAGAAGTGTGGTAGGGCTCCGGGATCATTGTAACGATCTGGTGTTCTCTGGGCAATCGCTGCCTCAGATTTGTCTGGTTTGTGTGTAGAGGCTTTGTAATTGTATCATTATAAGAAACTTTGAAAGAATGTTTGGGAAGCAACGTCAAGAGAATATATATGGTCGTTCTAAGAACTACCTAGGTACTTAGAGCGATGAAGAAACCTGCAAGGCAATGATTTTACAAACAATAATACTTAACACCGTCATCTTGAGAATGGAGAGGAGAATGGAGGAGAACATTGAAGCAGTCATTTTTTCATA
This sequence comes from Botrytis sinoallii, assembly GCF_014898435.1. NCBI lineage: Eukaryota > Fungi > Ascomycota > Leotiomycetes > Helotiales > Sclerotiniaceae > Botrytis > Botrytis sinoallii. The sequence continues at coordinate 1,714,318 of NW_024066034.1, read as the reverse complement.
TGTTAGATTAGACTTGCCTGAGAGAACGATATCAATGAGCATGTAGCAAAAGTTATTGAGAAACTAAATGATCGAATAGATGAATTTCTTTGGAGTATTGTTGATTGAGTGTATGACATATACAACATAAGTTGATTTGAAGAGACAAAACAAATGCATATTAGGTTCGTATACTCACCGTAGTAGCTGCTACCCCACCATCCAAATGGATCCATCACCAGAACCTTCCATTGATAATAATATAAATCGACTCAAAGCCTCAAAGCCTCAAACTATAAACACGTAATTCTTAAAAGTTCGTATCCATAATTGCAGATATATTCCTGTAAACGCATATCTGAATCACTTTGTTTCTGACTTTATTTTCGAGCCAAAAGGAATTCCAGTCTGCCCACCATGGCGACCACCAAGCAACGTCTCGCCCTCTCCATCATTGATTTCCTCTCCACCTCCCTCACCGACGGTACTCTCAATGAAGAAGAGCGCGAATCCATCGAAATTGCCCAGAACTGTATTTCCGAGTCTTTCAAAGTCGACCCTACAGATGGCACTCCCAAAGATACCCAAAACCTCCTCCAAATCTACAGTGTCTATGAGAGTCTGAGAAAATCCCAAGCCGCCGCCGCTCCTCCCAAACTCGCCGATGAGAAGCCCACTGGCAAAGAACCGACCGCAGACGAAAAGAAAGAAGCAGAGGGTTTGAAGAGTCAAGGAAATGCAGCTATGGCTAAGAAGGATTATAAAAAGGCAATCGATTTGTATTCGCAAGCTTTGGCTGTTATCCCCGGCAACCCAATCTTCTTGAGCAATCGTGCGGCTGCCTATTCGGCGTCAAAGGATCACGAATCTGCAAAGGCGGATGCGGAGGCTGCGGTTGATGCTGATCCTAAATATACCAAGGCGTGGTCGAGATTGGGACTTGCAAAGTTCGCATTGGGGGACGCAAGAGGTGCAATGGAGGCCTATGAGCAGGGTATTGAGTATGAAGGAAACGGAGGATCAGATGCGATGAAGAAGGGATTTGAGACTGCAAAGAAGAGAGTGCAGGAACTAGATGCTACGGGAGAAGATGATGAGGTTGCTGAGAGAGGCGCGGCAGGTGCCGGTGCGGGTGGTATGCCAGATTTGGCTAGTTTGGCGGGTATGTTTGGTGGCGGAGCTGGAGGTGGCGGAGGTGGAATGCCAGATTTGAGCTCCATCATGAGCAACCCAATGTTTGCAAGCATGGCTCAGAACCTCATGAGCAACCCGGATGCATTGAACAACCTTATGAGCAACCCTAGAATACGCGAGATGGCCAATCAGTTTGGTGCTGGTGGAGGTGGTGGTGCTGGGGGCAATGGAGGTGGAATGCCTGATCTTTCAAGCTTGATGAATGATCCTTCTATTGCTGAGATGTAAGTATTTCCTTCCCAGATATTCATCCCCTTTTGATCCGTCTCTAACATCATCAACAGGGCTAGAAACTTAGGTGGAGCAGGAAGAGGTGCAGGTGCTGGACGCGGTGCCCCTCAATAAACGACATTGCAATTAGTAGTCAACAGATTCCCTTGATGCGTAATTGGTTGATTCGTCGGACGTTCGTTTTACATCTTACATGAGAAAATGATTAGATACACACCACATACCTAGTCATGGCAGGCAAATATGACTTAATGAGTACGCGATTTTCAACAATAAATAAATGTGTTTCAATTGATGCAGGAAAATATGTGATGTCGTGTATGTTTTTGCAAATATCCTACGTTTCTAGCCAAATAACCTAGCTTATACACAGCTTTAGACCTAGGACTATATCGACGGTCTCATCAATTAAATTAATGACAGGGTACCGATACTTTTCCACGAAACGTATCAGAGACCAAAACTTGAGAGATGCCTTGGATTACGATGCAGGACATACGAGTACATTTGAGCGGGAAATCTCTCACCCTACGCTAGGGCAATGAGCTTGAATAAAACAGATGATACCCGAGTATGGATAAGTTATGCTGTATAGTCAGTAACCTAACTCTTACTATCTATGTGGGAGCTTATGGAGATTATACATTATACAGAAAGCGAGGGATTATATTATATTACCAACATACTTAAACTCGACATATCGAGAAACGAGAGAAAATTTGCAGTATATATTTGCAATATTTACATTCCATTACATCTCCTATTCGAATTGCGAATTGCAAGGTCGAACTATATGTATGTTCGAGAAGATGTCAGATGTGAGAATGGAGGATAAGTGGGTGGACGACTGTGTGTTTGAACTGGTGTTATGTACTTGAGTATGTCTTGATAGATGGATTGAGATATGATATGATATGAAATGAAAATTGAAATGAAATGATTATATTTGTGTTCTTTTCTGTATTGTATTCTGTGCTGCATTCTGTATGAATATGAAGACGATGGATGGGTGATGGAATCTAGGATCGTGGAGTGTATGTTCATTGTGAGGCTTGAGGAATGCGCTATGCAGTGGTGAGATGAGGATGCTGGGATTTGAAGAATGGATGTATGTGTAGGTCGGGGTTGTGAGGTCAGATAGATGGTGTGTGGTAGTTTGAACTTTGTATGGTGTTTAAACTTCTTCTTGTAATGTGATGGAGGGAGATGGGATGTGAGAAATCAAGTATGTGTAGATGATGGGATTGAACTTTAGAAAGGTACCTACCCAGACACAGATGTTTCACAAATGCTTGGATAGATACTTGTGGTTTGGTATCATATATGTAATGATCACGAGTACTACTATGAGGTATCAAAAACACGCATTAGAAGTTTTAAAATTCGAAATGAAATCCATTCTTCATCTTTGTCCTCCTTTCCCTCTCCCCTCCCCATTGATTCTTATTCACACATATCCAACGACCAAATCGTTATTCGGGTGATCTAGCCACAAACCTCTCTCCCGGTGATCATCCTATCCACTACTTATCCAACACACATCTCATACCTAATAAATGCACCATGATCCAATCTCAGTTCCATTTCTAGAAGTCTCCCTGCTCCCACCATTTCATACCTCATCCACCCATATCTACAATTTTCTTCTCCTCCCTGTCCCTCCTCTCTCTTTCGCCATTGGGCATCACCCTCGACACTACTTTCTTTTTCCTCATTCTTCCCAACTTGATGTTTCAATGAACTTCTTTTCTCGATACAAAGCAAAAAAGCCATGCTGAGAAAATAAACAAGTCCCACAATAGCGCGGAGCATGCCCGCCGTATTGCCAGTATTGAGGGAATTAAGATGCAGGGCTACGCATTGGATTTTTGTCGTGGGGGTATTATTGGTCTGGATGCTGAACATGATGGAGAGGAGATAGAGGTGGGAGGATAGGAAGAGGCTATAAAGATAGAGGAATAGAGTGATAACGATGAAGTTGAAGTTGCATTGCGATATCTGCTGGATATGACAGAATCGAAGAATTGGGAAAAGGGGCTTTACATGCTCTCAAGATTGTTCGGTAATGGTGGACTCATTTTAGGAAGGGCGATGGCTGAGATAGTGGCAGAAGTCTAGTTTGAGTGATTGTGGGCTGAGACTGTGTAGTCGGGAGTAGCGATAGAGAAGGGGATCGCTTGAGATGAAATTCTGGCAGTAAGAGTAGTGTCTGTCGCCACAGGAAAACATTTGAAGTTGAGGAAGCATTGAGATTGGCAGATTCCAACAACTTGGAAAACTAAGTACATGTCGACGTTTAAGTTGGTGAAGCAAAATAGATACCTTTAAAGCTATTGCTTTACTGTTGAGAACTCGAAATTTATGCTTGCCTCGAACTGCATATAGCGGTTCCCTTATTGATATTTCTATACATACCCGACGTCTATTGCCCTGAGCAGTTGAAAGGCGTTATCACTGAAACCATTGGGATTACCAAAGTTGAACTGGAATATTGCTCCATCATCCCCTTAGGGAGATAACGGGTTGCTTGGAGGCGACCAAGAAGGCCAAGGTCTAAATTTTGAGCTCCACGTGCTCGTACTTCGACGATACCAAAGGCTCAAAAAATGACTGAGGCAAATGATCAAGCCAAAGATAGGGTTTCTGTATGAAAGAACAAAATCCAAGACACACAGAGGAACAAATCACCACGATGGTTGACGTGAAGACGGATGTGATGCCTTGTTATCTCAATTTTGTATTGGTGTCAACAAGTCTATTCGCACCAACCACGTCCACAAGCACGCAGCGTTATCTCGAAGCTAAATCCCACATCAGAAACACGGTGAGCTTCAAATCTTCAACATTACTAGGACATAACAGGAAGAGCTCCCGGCAGGGCTAGAACGCATGCTTGGAGATAAACATTAGGCGAAGGAATGTACATAAAGCAAGCGTATCTTGCCAGCGCCAAGTTAATACAACAGCAAGTCATTTTTGTGCCGCACTGTCTCGCTAGAAGTTCTTCAATCATCATGGGTAAATCCTCTGTCATTCTTTGAGATGGACAGGTTACTAGCATCATCGTGGCGAAGGCACAGTAATCCCAGTCATATGAGTCCAATAAGAGTACGGAAATGATGATGTGGCACTTCAAAATGACATTGTCTCCAAACTCTATGATAGCAGACACCGTAAGATTATCCACTTGGTGAAAGTCTGAAAGTAGTTTGTGTAATCAAAAAGAGTATGTACGCAGCGAAGACATAACAACCGAGCCCTCAATACTGCAAAGCGAAACGATACATGAGATGCATAACAAAACGTCCCCAAACTCCGCGAGGAATGAGCCACGATATAGATGCACGTTGTGGCTAGAGAACAAGTACATGTCAGTTTAAACTGCGTGATATGAAATAGGTTGCTCCTTCGATGTAAGACAATGGCACAGACAACTGTATCTTGTTCCTAAGCTATTCAAACAGCATCAACCTCCGGAAAACTTTCCAAAAAGGGTGTCAAAGATGATGTGGATGATAGGAGACGATGGAAATCGTTCCCGGCCCAGACTGATAGTCTTTCTATAGACCCCAGGTGAGGGAAATAAATACGAAATGGGTGTATGGTATTCAAGCGAACACTCGAGAATTGAGACGAGGGATTTAAATTTCTGAAAATAGGTATAAACCAGCAGCGGTGACCCCGATTTTTTTGGAATAATAGATTGATATGATACGAATTTGATAGTAGAATTAATTTCCGTCAATAGGACCTTGCCATTATTAATCGTGTGAGATTCATTACATCTATGGGTAGAAAATTACTAGCTAATCTCCCAATCTCCCGTACATTGATATGGCATACAAAGATGCCATAACAGTCACACAGCACAGGTAAATTCAGTGGTAGCCTCGAAATTACCAAAATTGGACGCATTGAAAAAAAAAAAGTCGTCATTGCATTTCATGACAATCTATCAATCGTTAATTTACATATTTGTATCCTGACGCCTAATGTGAGACCAGCTCAAATCCCAAATTACTTCTCTTCTGGCCAAACGTTGTAACCAAAGGTATCCTTCATGTTAACGAATCTAGTTGCTCTGCCCTCTGCGACCTTGTTGACAGCCGCGAAATCTTCATCACTAAGAGTGATCAATTTCGCATTACCTGCGATTCTTCCTGGGTTGCTGCTCTTGGGTAGAACAGCATAACCTCTCTTCAATCCCCATGCGATCAATACCTGTGCCAGCGAAGCACCGTTCTTCTCTGCGATGGCATTGAGGTCTTTGTTGGTAGAAACCTTTTCACCAGTACCAGGAACTTGGTCTTGGCTTCCCAATGGAGAGTAGGCGACTGGTACAATATCCTTGGAAAGGCAGTAGTCGATGAGCTTTTGTTGTGGAAGGAAAGGATGGATCTCGATTTGGTTAATTGTTGGCTTAACCTCAGCGAATGCCAAAAGCTGCTCAATTCCTTTTTCGGTCCAATTCGAGACACCAATAGCCTTTGCGAGTCCCTCCTTGTATAACTTCTCCATTGCTCTCCATGTTGGCTCTGGATTTTCTGTCAAATCTTTCTTGATGACATACTATTTTAATGTTAGAATTCTGGTCTTGCAGTTGTCATTTAATGTAATGTGGTTCTTACCTTTCCATCAGCACCAATCTTTACTGATCTGTCCTCGTTCTTCTCTGCAGCAATTGGCCAATGTACCAAGAATGCATCAATGTATGGGGTTTGAAGCTTCTCTAATGAGTTCTTCAAGCTCCATTCGACGTCTTCTGGTTCGTGGAGGTGATTCCAGACTTTTGTGACAATGAAGATGTCAGATCTCTTCACACTTGGGTTGGCAGCAAGGAACTCCTTAACGGCTGTTCCGACTTCGTCCTCGTTCTGGTAGAACCAAGCGCAGTCCAAATGTCTGTATCCTGCATTCAAGGCTGCTACGACGGCCTTGTGTGTCTCCCCTACGCTACCCTCACTAGCAAATGTGCCGAAACCAAAAGCTGGCATTTGAACTCCATTGTTCAACTTGATCAAAGGACCTGTAACTGCTGGTGCTGCCATATTGTAAAAATGTATGTATTATTCTGAGTTCTATCGGAGGGGTAAAGAAGCGGGGTATAATTCAAAAGGAAAAAATTCTATGTTTGTTTTCAGAAAAGGGTGGGATGCATTAATTGTATGTTTTCCTAGGTAAGCTCCGTTAGAATATGTAAGTAGATATGTATCAACAGAAGCTTCTAGTCATGGCACAAACTCTGCATGATTTCTTTTACTCGGGATCGATGATTTGATTGCATATGATGTTTCGTCTCAACATAACAGAATATGACGTATCATGCGGATTCATGCTCCCTCATGCCCCTCATAAGGTTTCTTTCCAAATTGTGCTAAGTCATGTAAAACCCACTTGAGTCAGGGTCCTGAGAGTGGATATGGCGGTGGTGGGCACAATTATGGGAAGGAAGTATAAACCGACAAATAGCTATCGAGGAAAGCGTCCGAGTGGAATTGACATTATCAATGATGAAGGAGTATACGTAATAAGAGGGTTGTAAGTTGTAACTGCTGCTGTTATTTGGGTTGCTTGGCAATAGTAAATGTAGAGTGGAAGTTGTAGCAAATGTGGTAAAAGGGCCGTAGATCGATCGATGCCGATATGAAGGAAAAGCCACTGGTAAAATTTCCTTTTTTCTTCCTTGCAATGTTCCTGTTCCTGTCTAAGAGATGGCGACGGCGGACATGTGGGAAGATACTTGTCGGTTTCAAAAGGCTACCGAGGCTAGTCAAGGCTGTGGCGGTTGAGAATCTCGGGAAGAAAAGATATCCAACCCAGATATGCAAGGCTTGAGAAATTGGACCAAATTTTCATTCTATTTTTTCTTGATTTGCTTGGAAGCTCTGATGGGATGTCGCTTACTAAGCCGAAGAAAGGTTTATCCGAGCTTAAGCCAAGACACTGGTAAACCTTATTTCCGCCTTTTCATCAACTACCCATCCATCCTCACCCTCTCCCTCTCCCTCTCCCTCTCCCTTTCCCTCACGTACAATGTGTGCAACGTTATATCATCCGAAGAATAACATCATTCATCATCATGGTACCAGCATACTCCAGCTGCGTCAAATTCGACGTACTTATCTATTCAAGCGAGACAACAAAGAAATGAGGAACAGCAATTAGAGCCAACGCATAAGTCAATTTGATTTTCCTGCCAAAACTTCATGAGGTATCCTTCAATATTGATCGACATCGCATGAGTAAGATATGGTAAGGGTCAATAATGAAGCACACAGAAGAAATATGGATCAATCCCTTACCGTTTCAGAAACTCCCCGTCGTGTATGTATAAATAATCAACTAATCGGGCATACTACGGTGTGTCTATTCTCACCTCACATTCTTTAATGTGGTCCCTCAGACGTCATGCTGGATCCCTTTCCTTGACAACTTATCCACCCAAACGCAATTCATGAATACAAACTTTCGTAGCCTTCCCTCTACTAGGTTATCCGATGAACCCACATCATTGCCTTATCTGAAGCATAAATTTTCAAAATTGGAAAACTACCCGACTTCATTCGCAGACGTAATTCCACCCATGACAAGGACAGCCTGGATAAGGACAACCGGATCCGCTTTTGATACAAAACTTTTCCGCGCCGGCCAAGGCGGCTTTGAAGATACATACGAAGTACAGGTATTCATGTTTCAATATACTTTGACGGATCATGAATGTGGATCTTGGTGCATGCTCTTCGGCAAGTTGAAGACGATATTTCATTGCAAATACGGATCCAATCATGCAGTGCTATGAGCTCACTTCCTTCGGCGTCGGCATCAATACAAGGTCAGTTCCTAACAAGTTATTCCTACTCATTCTCTAGCTTGGTTTCAAGAACCTGAATTTCAGATATATACGCTGTGCCCCCGCGCCATATTTGTCTCCTCAACTTTATACTTCTGATTCTTCCTCACTACCGTTACCATATACAGATAATCTTCCTTTCCACTCCAAAATCTCATACCCCTAACTTCCAAACTTATATTTCACCATGCCTGGTTTCGATGATAACGATTTGGCTGCTCAAGCCCAGCCTGCCTCCAATGGAACCTCCACATCCCAAACAGAACGCAAAAGCTCAACAGCTCCAGGTTTTAACCACAGCTTGGTGGTTCCAGGTGATGATGATGATTCTGGACCAATTGAGGTTCCAGCTTCAAGATCTTCCGTCGCAGAGACTCAATCGCTCATGCATTCATTGAGTCTTGAGAACAAAACCAATGGACGTAGAGGCTCAAGAAACAGCTTTGGTGCTGCTCTGCCAATTCCCCGTTCAAAGCGTCAATCTCGTCTCTCATCTGTTGTCACCCAAGATAGACCTTCGAGACCTGGAATGCCAGCCATTCAACCAACCCGCGAGATCCTCTCTTCGCAAGTTCAAGACATGCACAAGATCAAGACTGAAGCTGCAAAGAACATGGCATTCGCTTTCGATATTGATGGTGTTCTCGTTCACGGTGATCGTTTGATCCCAGAAGGAAAGAGAGCATTGGAGATCTTGAACGGCGATAACGAGCTCGGTATCAAGATCCCCCACATTTTCTTGACCAACGGCTCCGGAAAGGTTGAGCCAACTCGTTGTGCTCAGCTCTCCAAGATTCTCGGAAACCCTGTTGCAACCGAGCAATTCATTCAATCCCACACTCCTATGTCCGCTTTGGCTGAATATTACGATACTGTCTTGGTTGTTGGTGGTGAGAACTACCAATGTCGAGAGGTCGCTAAGTTGTACGGATTCAAGGATATCGTCGTACCAAACGATATCGTAGCCTCCATCCCTACCATCTCCCCACTCAAAGAGTTTTTCACCGCTGAGCAACGTGCTACATCCACTCCAAGAGATTTCAGCAAGGTTAAGATTGATGCTATCCTTGTCTTCTCTGATTCCCGCGACTATGCCACCGATCTTCAAATTATTATGGATCTTCTTCAATCTGAAGATGGTGTTCTCGGTACTCGTGCCAAGGACCCCGTCTCCCAACGTATCCCAATCTACTTCTCCCAGGGAGATCTCTTGTGCCCTAGCGAGCACCCAACTCCTCGTATGTCTCAAGGTACTTTCCGTATTGCCCTCGAGGCCATCTACAAGTCCATCACCGGAGTTGAACTCGAGCGTGTTGTCTACGGAAAGCCTGAACTGGCCACCTACAAGTATGCCGATGAGGTCATGGCATCATGGATGGAGACTATTCACGGAGAGGAGAAGTTGCCAGAGAACATCTATATGATCGGTGATAACCCAGCATCTGATATCATCGGTGGTAACAACTATGGCTGGAACACTTGTTTGGTTCGCACTGGTGTGTTCCAAGGTGGTGAGAACGACGAGGAGAACCCAGCCAACTTTGGTGTCTTCAAGAACGTTTTGGAAGCCGTCCAGACTGCTTTGAGAAAGCAATTGGGTGACGATTTCAGAATGAACTGGAGCGATTCCATGAACCCAGTCGTTGGCGATTCGTCTGCTAGCGCCATTGAATAGAGTATTTTTACGAAGACAACGAATTTTCTTAACATTACTATTATCGCATTTGCGAACGTCTGGGGCATTTTCAATTTGTTCCCTTTCGGGACATGGATGAAACTTACGATTGAAAAATTTGGGAAACAATATTCAGCATAGGTGCTTATTGCTGTGATGGGAAGGAAAAAGGCGTTTCATATTTCTACAATATTTCATCGCTCGAAAGAGCTGTATGCTTATCAATATTATTTCATATTACTACTTTCATATATGACCTACTTGCGGATAATTTTATGTGATACTTTGTTGAATGAAAGGATTTCGACTTGCTGACTGTGAAGTGTTGCGATTATCTTAGTTATGACCTCTGGTCCATGTATTTAGGCAATATGCGAATTTCGTCTCCACCTTGGACGACATTTTCCAAATGACAGGAAGCTCACCCAATAATTTCTCTCAATCCCAAGTGGTGATTGGACGGAAGCCTTCCATATTCTATTTTAGTGAAGTACTCTTTGCAAGCCCTCGCAACTTTTAGGCCAGACGAGAGAGGGCTTATGAAAGGAGAAAGTATCCTTGATATTGGGGTTGATGGTGAGTCATATAGGTAGTATGAATCAATTTACGATGGGTAAATGGACCCGATATCAGCATCAAGAGAAGAGAATGGAGGGCACAAGGAAGAGTCGTGGATTTTAGTACGAAAGCTGTGGATGTTGAATTTCGGTGAAACATTGAGAGGAGGCCGCAGTGGAGTCAGTCATGGAATGTCAATGGATTCGCTCATACTCCGTTGGTTATACATACTGGATACTTATACATCCATACTTTGAGAAGGTTACTGACCATCCTCCATGCCCTCTTCCCCCAAGAACAAGGCTATTTATGTTTGGTGTCAGTTGACCAATGTTTTTGTGCCTCCCTTCCTGACAGTAAATCACAATATCAACACTTCAGAGGTTTCTCCAACAACGAGCTTCAAAGATTTATGCGCATCAAGCTATGGCTGGCTTCCTATCAAATCAACGCATTCAATCAATTGCAAGCTTTCATGAATTACTCAAAAGTGGTAAGTATTAGATATTCACAATTATGATTCTAACATTCATGCCTTGTATGATTATAAGCACCAACACATAAATCACTTAGGTGATATCGTCTCAACTTTGTTATTATTGTTGTCCATCTGGGTCCTCGCTTCGATATTCAATGGAAGATACCGATAAGTTCTTCTAGTAATTGAATTGTTTTTATTTCAATATAACATGTAATCTTCTCGATCTACCTTCTTCTCTCCCATCACAACTTCTCATCACCACCTTCAACCCTCGAGACAGCTACTGTATACTCTGGGTTGCCAGGAAACATCTTTCCATCCTCCCAACGCTCTACTTTTCAACAAAAGCTCAATATATTCAAAACTCTTTCAGTACCCAATATGCAATTCGAAAGTTGGAGCAACCTTGACCGTAAATCATTATTCTTTCGAACTTCCATGATTGTCTTGTCTACTATAACTGCTATTTTCTTCATTTACATCGTCATCGCCCTCAGCAGAAGATAAAAAGAGAGTTGTAAGTTTGAATCACTCACTGTGTCTCGAGTTTAAGGACTGACCAAGACTTTAGGAAGTACAAATTCGAGAAAGTGTATGTTTATCTCATGTCTTCACTTTTGACACCCTCACAGGGACTTTGACATGACAAGTATTTTCATTGGAAGGAAAGAATTCTTTTACTAATGATTCAATGGAGTTTAGATATACTCTTTCATCCATCGAGATTGAGAATTATACAGCAGATCAAGAGTTTGTTGAGACAATTGGGCACGTGCAGCTCACATTTAACATCAGATACCGCACAATCACTTGCCTTGCATTTACTTTTATTATAAGGTTTGTACATTCATTTATCAAATTCTTGGTCTTCATCGTTTATCCTCTTCAATCAATAAAGCTTTGTGTCAGTTACATTACTGATACGTTTGATGCTGAACAGAATCAACTCATTTTCATTTGCAGTCAACTTGAGTCCGAACTACCTCCACATTATCCGACGACTTGCACATTCACCATGGATTCGGACAATGAACCAGCCGAAGAAAGTATTTCTTCAATAAATTTGCTTCAATTAAACAATACTGAAGAATTCCCTGCACTTTCATCCAACCCAAAACTTTCCACACAAAAACCCATCGCCACCCCACCCAATTGGGGATCATTATTTGCTTTGAAAGTATCAAAAACATCTCAACGAATAAATCATTCTACACTTCCGCCTCTTCCTGTTACGCCCACCAAAGAGATGAGATCCCCCAAAGGTGATTCCGTCGGCGAAAAAGAAACCCTACTTTTATCGCCCAGCACAGCAGAATGTATGAGTATTCTATCTACCGAGACTGGTGAAACGGCTGTTGAGGGAGAAGATGCCAATACTCCTTGGGATTCACCGACTCAAAATGGAGAAGACGATACTACTATGTTGAAAGACGGAGAATTTGACAATGAATCCACCGTGCTTTTCCCGAATTTCATCGCAACAGAAACATCAAGCCCTTCGCAAAAAGAAGTTCTTCCTCCATTTCAATTTCCAGCTGTGGCGGCAGGGTCAGAAAGTGATATTTACAGCGCTTCACCAGAACCCATGAAAGCCAAAAATATTGAGGTTGAAGAACTATGCGAGGCAGAACGCCATGATACTCCTTCTTACATTAGAGGAGGTTTGCCTTTATGGGACGTTGTTGTAAATGATTCACATAGAGTTATTCACGCCATCAAGCACATGATGCATGGCATTGTTGTCATGAGCAAAGCAAAGGGTGCACCACCCCAAGAAATCAAAGAAATTGTGGATAGTCATCTAAGCACTTTGAGGCAGATTGAGATTCTAACAGAGAAGGAAAGGGTTGCCAGATTAGCGTGTGAAATGAGGCAAACAGCAGACAGAGGGGCAAAATTGGCTCCTGAAAAGAAATGTTCTGTCACTGCCAAAGAGATGGAACCTTTGAAGTCGGCTACCAAGTTCAATCCTGACGCGGTAAGTTTTGATGCTGAAGTCTGCCAAGAAGAAAAATTGCTAATTGTGTTCTGTAGAAACCTTTTGCTCCTTCAAAATCTGTGGCTCCAGATCTTAGGTCTCCCGTACCTCCATTTACATTAGCACCTGCTTCACAAAACCCACCTCGATTGAAGTATTCAGTTATTCAACAACCAGGTTTTATGGTAGAACAAAGCCGTGCCCCACCTACACAGGTCAAATTTTACCCAATGCTCAACAGATCGAGAACTTGGTCTACACATCGCCCTGCGAATAATTCGATTGGTCCTTACAGTCATTTTGACGCATACAACCAGAAGCCGCCGACGCCAATATTCCTTCAGCACGCACCGTCGCCCTACTTCATGGCTTCACCTCAACTTTCATCGAATTCTCTAATTTATTCAGATATTCAACAGGAAGATATCATTCAGGATCCTCCCCATTCGCCAACTCCAGCGAAAGATCAAGATGAAACTGGTGAAAATGATGATGTTTTGTTGGCAGATAGACCGCTCTTGCGAATACCTGTTCCAGGAAAGAAAGATCATAAGTCTACTCCTACCTCACCGACTGAACAATTATCTGCAAACACTACACTCAAAGCTACAAGCACAAACACCAGTCCTCGGAGAAGGGTCTTCAATGTTCATGCAAGCTGTCAACAACAACAGCCCTACTCACAGAAGCTATCGTTGAAGAACTTCATCCCTGCAACAGCCACCGCAGACGACATTAAGAGAGTTGGATTGCTCCTTCCGCGAACACACCGCCATATATGTCCTTCTTCTTTGACTTCTCCCGACTTTCAGTGCCCAATGCCAAATTGTATGCTCCAGCGAATCTGCCCAGATTTCACAAGTGAGAATGGCTGCTCATTTCGACCACCTCCTCTCAGCGACTGGCCCTGGAACTACCCGCCCAGAGAACCCCCGATCAATCAATCCCAACAATGTCCATACGTACATATTCAAGGTACCTGTCTCCATTCCCTCTCTTTTTTCCGTATCCAATCGGAATCCGAGCCTGCACCCTACCCTGCAGTATCAAACCACTATTGTCCCGTCCCCAAGTGCACCACAACCCGCTTTCACTCTTGGGGATGCGCCAAAGATTGGAGAACAGGATTTGCAGTTAATGGCATCACACCTTGTGCTCCAATCCAGAATCAATTTTCCCTTGCAGAAATCAACACGGAATGGCGATGGAGAGTTTTGATGGAAGGTCTACGATTCGCGCACGAGAGAGGAGAATATGGATGTCAGGGTGAATCTATACCGCTCAATGCGTCGTTTCCCGATGGCCATAAAGGTGCAGATTTGAGTAATTGGGCGCCGGATATTCCTACTGAGAAGCCCAAGATGGACTATAAGAATACGCATATGAGAGAGAAGGAGAGAGGACGCTTGAGAGGTAGTGGTAGAATGGGGGGAAGTAGAGGACGTGGCGACAGAGGTGGTTCTTCCGATACGAGACGAGAGTTTGCGAGGGAGAAATCGACGAGATCGGCTTGAATATTGCGGGGCTTATTAATCTTATAATGATCCGCATAAAGGAACTTTCTGGACTAAGGATGATAATTTTTCGATCTTGGGTGTTATATTCTAGGAAGGACAGGAAATCATGAAATGGGGAGTTGGATGAGGTTACTGTTTGATATGGTTTTGTAAAGATACCCCGGGCGTGCGACTTTGCGTTTTGCTTATGTTTTTTTCTTCTCTTTTCTTCTTTTCTACTTTACCGGTTTTCTCTTTAGCTCTTCTTGTATCTAAGACATTAGATAGATCAGTTGATACTTCGAAATTTCTTTTGTGGTTGTAGAATATAATGAATGGAATACATGTTACAAAAAAGAAAGAAAAAATGAAGACCCTTTTAAATCTTGAATATTCATCCATCATTTCTATCTATGAATAAATGACTCTTTAAATCTATAACCTCCGCAACCCCCTCACCTCATCCATCAAATCAATCACATCCACCATATCCCTACACTCCATCAACCTCATCCTCTCCTCCTTCCCCAACAACCCATTATTCCCCCCATTCTGCGAACGATCGGTGCCGCACATTTCGCTCAAATGATGCACCACGAGTTTAAACGGTATAGGTTGTTTGAGCACCTGATTCATGAAGACATCGACGCATTCCCAGGGTGTTGACGTGTAGCCTGCAAAGAGGGCGGGATTCTCGAGAAGGCCGCGGGCGGACATGACGCCCGAGACACCGGTGTGCGCGGTATGATGGAAGGCGTCGGAGAGGGTGAAGATGTCGCCGTTGGAGAGGGTAGGTACTGTGGTATGGGTTGTGAGGAGTTTGATGGCTTCGAGATTTACGGGGTGTGAGGAGGGGGTTGAGCGCATGCGGCCGTGGATGGTGATGAAGTCTACGCCGGCGTCTTGGACGGTTTTGATGAAATCGATTGTTTCGCTGGCAGTGGTGTTAGCTATGTATGATCTCCCTCTTGCTTTGCTCTTCCTTTGGGAAATAGAAATGTGTACCGTAAATCCCGATGAATCCTAATCTTAACACTGACTGTTTTCTTTCCCTCATACCCATCTCTCTTCAATGCACTTTTTGCTTCCTTGACCATTTCCGCGACGAGTTCTCGCTTGTGCATTAATGCGGCGCCGATGGAGCAGGCGCAAGCCCACGATTGTGGACATCCGCAGTTTATGTCTACGCCGTTTACGTAGGGGGCGAGGAGGGTGGTGGAGCGGGAGATTTCGAGGGGGGAACAGACGCCGAATTGGGCGATGGTTGGGCCGGAAGTGGGGGATGTTGTGAAATCTAGGGGTTGAAGTTAGTATATGGGACACAGTGGCAAAGAGGCTGGCTGTGAGAAGGAGTTTGAGAATGGTTGTCGGGAGTTGTGTGTCCAAATTGAGCTGGAGCTGGATGCAACCTTGCTACTGGAGGATATGCAGTATGCATACACGCACATCTCGATGAGATTTCTATACAATTGAACTCGTATAGCCTCTCTGCGCTTTATTGCAATGCATGCTAACAACGGAAGTTCCATATGATATCGCGAATATGAACAAAGACTTCTCTGTTGCCGCTGATTGATCCTCACCAACCTTGACCCAAACACGATCAAATGGACAGACCTATACTCCTTCACGTAGCAATAAATCTTCACCCTCGAATCACAAGTCACTCGACTCTACCTCCAAACCAATTCTCAACTCTCAACTCCCACACAATAAAAACCACGTGCTCACCCGAATCACGTGCAAAAACACTGCGATTAAATTCTTTTGCCAAAATCTGCTCTCATCTCATCTCAGCACAGCACATGTTCCTCACAACCCACGCGCAATCCCAAATGCCCCAGACGAAATACAACATACCATCGGGGTCCAACAAAGATCCACTCCATACTGCGCGACCGTTTCGCGAAAAGCTAGCTATGTCTCATTAGTCGGGATGCGGTAACGGAATTGAGAACTCTTACTTTACTATAGCGCACCATAGGCGCACAGGTATAGAGAGGTCGTTTTTCTTTCTGCGCGATGGAGAAGAGAGTGAGGGGACTGGGAGGGGAGGGTTAGTTGGTGTTTTTCCACGAGGGGGATTTGAGGGATGGGTGAGTGGGTGATGCACTTTATTTCTAAGGCGGGGTTTGTTGGGGCAATGCCATTGTGCGAGGTGGTACTTGTCATCTCTTTCTTTTTAATGTTTTTAGATGATTGGGCATTTTATTTTGTAAAGAATAATATAGGGAGAATATATCACGTTTTGGTATCATGGATTCTTTGGCGTGGAATCGCGAGGGAATGTGAGGTGGTGGCGATTTAGTGCGTTCGGTAAAAATTTCTAGGGTGTTTTTTGGGCTTTGGGATTTGGTGACGGCGGTTTGGAGAGGATATTAATTTGGTATATATCTTACCAACCACTTCAAGTGTCAAATCATTTCAATCACACATTTTCACGGCGAATTGCACAGTTGGATTTTTTGGGTAGTGTGATAGCTGTATTTGAGTCACCTAAGATATCATTTGGATCATCGGAGTTCTTCCCTATGATGGGCTTGTTGATCTCACGATCCAGTCAAGATTCGTATTGTTCGTCGGGTATCAAAGTTGATCATCCAAAAGAATGAAATAGGAAGTATATCGATAGCTTTCGGTACTTAGGTAGTGCTGGACTTCTATCTCTCATTGATGTGATCAATGTCACCATTGTGGTATTACAAACATAGTCACTTCCATATTGAACCGAGTCTTCATGTTCTGTCCTTTTCATATTGTAGTATCATTATCCTAACTGATCCGCATGCTACGCTAAAGACTCATTGTCCATCGAAATCACATTGATCTTGTTTCCCACCAGAATATCATCATGCCTCATTAATGCGCGATTTGCGACTGTTAATACGGAACCGTGAAAAGATTCGTCCAGACATGTCTCTGTTTCTGAGCCCCATTGGTGTTACGAGCCTCGGCATTGCTTGTCCAGCCGTCTGCGGGATTCCCCCATATTGTGGCAACATGACGCCTCGTCCCTCTGCATGAACTTTGAAACGGGCAACTAGAAATTTATAGGCTAACGTGGACTCCTTCGATGAATCTCGTACTTTTGATTGACAAAAAGTACTCCACGGCAATATCTGTCTAACCCCAAAAAATCCATTATCGAAATTCTTCTGTACAGAACTGTAGAAGATTAGTTCTTCTACCGGACATCCCCAAGGATAGACGCTCTCGAAAAAGGATTCAATTTTATCCGAATCATTTCCCGTATCGACCGCCAAAAAACTTCACGCGATTCTCGATGAGTTTTCTGGGCAAGATCGTATGCAGAACTCCGGTCATCATCATGGAGTTTCTTGAAGTTTCTTGAAGTTCTGTACCTTTCCAACCGCATTATCAGAGATACGCAAACTATGGATCCAAAATCTGCCCACATCGCATATGACGATCCTATTAACTTTCCAGTTTATGTACGTTCTGGCCGGATGCTCAGGTTTTTCAACCAACCGCTTTTTCCCCTTCGAAATTTCCGGAACCCACTCCAACAGCTTGTAATACTTCAATCCTTCGGTACGAGCTTCCGTGCAAGTACGAAGGACCGCCGGTACATCGCTTGTGCACATATATCCGAAGTGTTCGCTCCATCTTGGGTGGCCTTCTCGTACCTCCGATGGCTGATGTTTCCCAATAACGATATTTCTGGGGTTGTTGAAGATCTCCAGCTCACAGATCTTCGATCGAAGTTCTGGGAGAAGCTTTGGAAATAACGTGAACGTGGTAAGAGATGTCGAGTTTCGTGGCTCTCTTGTTACAGATTTCTCTGATTCGGCCATTTTTATCGTTTAAGAAATGCAATAAGTGCTGAAAGATAGAGTGTATCGTTGGTATTTTGATGCTCGCAATGCAATAAGTAAAGTTATGTTTATTTATCGGTCGACGCGTATCGTAGTAGAAGCCACTGCGAATACTAATGAAGTTTTGTTTGTGGACGAACTCATGATGCTTGACTAAAAATCAATATTTATAGCGATTCGGACGACAAGGAGATGTTAAAGGGAAAGAAGAGAGCAGGAAAGAAGAGGGAGGAGGAAGCAGGAACCAAGCAAACCCACTAGCATATCGACGGTCACAAGGTCTTGAGGGCTTTGGTCCTGATTATACCTACCCATCCTATTTTCACAGACAACGCTGCCTCAGAAGTTTCCTTGAAAGTCGCCCGATTGAAAAATTAGAACAGGAAGGAAATGTCCATAAACACACCACTTCATACTCTAGGAGGACAAAAAAACACACAGAATAAACAGTATAGAATTCCTAAATAACCTTGATATCAAGTTGCACTGTTGAACAGTTTGTATTATATGACTTTATCTCGCTTCTCTTATAACACAGATTATTTTGAGATTGATATGTGATAGTAATAGAACGACATCAATTTCCAAAATATTCATAATGCATCCAGAAAATGTATGTAAGTTGAATGAGAGTATTATGTGATCAATATGATGAATGGTGAGGCCCTTTGTATTTATGTGTAGTGCGTTTTATAAAGCATCACTTGGAATGATTGCTATGTCGAGTTTGGATTCCAAGATTAGCTAAAAGTTTCCCAACTCTCTGCATTTGTGCATCAGATGAGGGTGTATCCGCCACGTGACTTCACGGGATGATCAATATTACTCTCATGTTCAAGAACGATCGAACTTGGGCATTGAATATTGACCGCATTTTCCCCAGTATCCTCTTCAAGAGCATACTTGAATGCACCCTAAGACCCGAGATAGACACATTGTCGGCACGTGACACGATGTGCTTCAGCTCCGAATCCAATATTACGTTCTTCTCCTTGAGCTGAACCATTGGTGTTTCAGGGCTGATAATGAGTTATATTCGGCTCAATCCTCTCAAGCCAACCTTACACCCGAAAACGCATTATCAATAAATACGTGCAGGCCGTGATTCGGGATCTATGTCGGAAGTAAAAATATGAAACTTTAATGATCGGAGAGATTGCCAGTTTGATCTTCAATTCTCCTGTTGTGCAAGCTGGAGTGCTAACTCATGCCGTCTAAACTCTCTGCATAATTGGCAGAACTTTAGCCAAAGAATGTGATGCTTTGGCATATGTTGACACCGCACACCCGCTGCAACACAGCAGCTCACAGTAGCAGATCTTATTTTTCATTGGAGTGATTGATGGGCTCGATCTAGCGAAACTCAATGTTTCTTGGGGTCGCCGTGGCTCACATGAGAATTCTTCTCCAATAAATTGAGAGATGTCTTCCACACTGTCGGGGTCCTTTAATTTGTGAGACATGATTCCTCATCAGGTGAATCCAGCTTCAATTTAGATGATGTGAGAGATGGAGCACGCGGGTCTTTAGATGATGTCGATGTTGTGACTACTGATGTAATTGAGCAAATGTATATAAGAAGCAGCGGAGAGACACGATGATGCTCTTATTTACTTTGAGTTCCTGCTGTTATGGGGTAGATTTAGATCCCCGGATTTTATATTACTTCATTGTTGAACAGGCCAATATATGGTCCCTTGCCTATCGATGAATTGGTGATATTGAGACATTTGCAAGGTCTTCAGGAGGGAGGTCCACCGTCCATACATGCACCTACGTCTGCGTTCCCCACCACGTGCCCACCTACTGGAGCCTGTAAATTAAACGAAGATAACGAATTGATTCATCCATTCGTTCATTGTTTGATGAAGATGGATCCCAATCCGAGGTATGAAAGCCAAAAGATCCCATCCAGTTGCTCTCTTTTTCTTTACACTTTGGCTAGATGGAAGATTCAATCTCTCAATTCCTTCCATCTCGAGTCTACTGTTTCTCCTATTTCGCGAAGGCTCCAACTTCGGGTTGCACTGTTCATTTCACTCCCGCCACAAGTTCCGAACTCAAAGGGCAACGAATTCGAAACAGTTGGAACTTGGAGTAGCACTTGGAAGTTGGTGGACGAATTGAACAGTACAGCAAGATCAAGATGATATGTAATCGGGCCTCATAGGCTATAGCACTCATTGTTCCGTGTTCCCATTCAGATCCCACAAAAACATCCATTTAGGTTCAAGATGCTTTTATCACAGATCGATAGTAGCATTTGATCTTGGTGTGCTATTTACTTCATCCACCATCCATTGCGTGAGAGGGAAGGAGCCTTGGAGCTCACACTTGGAACTTGGAGGCAATAAAGGCGGCTGTGCCTTAAAATAGTATGATTCCTCTATGCTCTATCAGTGGTTCGTTTGTATCCAATGGGGAATTCTACGTCCGTCCCTCCACTGTTTCTGCGCTTTAGTCATTTTCTGGGATCACCTCCCTGTACATAAACGCTCCACCCTAATCTTATTCTGCATCTTCTACTACCTAGGCGCGCGATCAGTACTCTTTTACGGCGTCGAAATGGGGTAGGGAATACGGAAACGGAAAAGCCTCGAGCACATCAGGGTCGTGTTCTTGGGTTTATCATTTGCAACGATATGGCTAGTTATGGCTGACACTACATTTTCTCCTTTAGAACCACGACTTTTTCTTCGTCCTCTTCCTCTTCCTCTTCCTCCCCATCTCACACAACGTACACACATTCATTTAATTGTTTGCGAAAGGATCAAACACCACATTCACTCAGTAGTCTGCGAAAGGATCAGACATCTCACATTAAGGTTAGAAACAACCGAAAGGATCGAGACATCTTAAAGAAGCGGCGAAGATCCAGCCAACACGATACAACCTCAATCTCTTATCCTACATATAATACTCTCAGACTTCCTGAAAACGATCTTATCATTTGGGAAGGAATTACATGGGAAATGCAATCACCACGACGAACCACTCGACCGGCATCGGCAGGAAGTACGAGCACCTTTGATTCAAGACCTCGAAGTCCATTGAGCACCAGTGCCTCAATTGACGATTTGTCCAGCTTGGCCAGTGATATATCGTCGGTGTCGAACAATTACTCAATTAAATCGGCATCAAGAAGTACGATTCAGGTAGGACCCACAAGGTCCCAAACAGATCCAATCTCCAATCGATATGAATTTGAGCCCAGACCACCAGTTCAAACAACCCTCCTCGAGCCTCAACGGTTGATGCAGGAACCTGTATCTTGGACGAATTTTGTCTCGCAGCCATCTTTAGGAGAGGGTTTGCTTAAACTTCCCGAAGAAATACTTTTGGTCATTCTGCGGGAGCTCAAGAAATCACATCTGAAAGCGGGGAGCCTAAGTTGTGCAACATGTTGGATGAGGGATCTGCACAGTCTTGGATTGAGCAACAAGAAATGGTGGAGTGCCGCAAGAGTTATTCTATATGAAGACATACAGCTTGTTGGAAGTGATTCGAGTATGCACATGAAGAAAAAATACAAGTCGAAACATGGAATTAGGTTGAGACTCCTTCGTCGAACCCTTCGGAGTCAACCAGAACTCGCAAAATATGTCAAATCATTGAAAGTTCCTTCAATGCCAGACTCGGCCAAAACGAAACAAGATCAGGATGAATACATGGATTTGGTGGCTTCGGTGATAATGGCATGTCCAAACTTAGAACGCGTACCAGGAATCTATCAGCCATACGATCATGAATTTACGAAATTCTTTCATGCACTGGGGACACGATCGAAACTCGTCGAGAAAGTATGGATTATCGAACCAAGTCCAATACGTCGTCTTTACAATGCATCTGACGAAATCGAAAACCCTGTGATTGTACCAGGCCCCTTACGCTCCGAACAATATCTCGATTTCTTGGGTCTCAATTCGAATTGGCCACATTTGCAAACACTCGTTCTCCATTGTAGTCCTGGTGGCATGATTGATTCACCTTTATTCACTGAAATATTTGGACGTCTTCCATCGCTTCAGGATTTATATATATCGAACTTCCCACGTACTTCTTTCAATGATGAAAACTTGCTTTCCCTTCCAGCTCTCAAAAAACTTCGACTCGATTCACTTCCAGGCATAACCTCGAATGGATTAGCAGCCTATGCATCATTACCTACTTCAGCTAGTCTTACCTCGCTGTCTTTAATATCATTACCACTCCGATCACTCGCCATCCTCGCTCGATTTTTCACTCACCTGAAGAACCTCAAATCATTCTCCTTATCTCAGGGACCTTCTCCCATGCTCAATGACCAAAATGATATCTTTTTACACCCTTATCTTGCCTCGTCTACCCTCGAACACCTTCATTGGGAAATTACGAATCCTGATGACGATAAGGCTTCTGAGATCCTTGCTAAATCTATCACTTTCGCCGGATTTCCCAATTTAAAGTCTATCCGTGCCCCAACCGACTTCAATGGTATGCTTCAAAGGCTTTGCAAACCAAGGTCCAGAATTGAATTACCAGGAGACAAGTATCGACACATGGGGGTTGGCAACCCTCAGAGTCGAGCGGCGACTATGCCTGCCGCTATACCTGTAATACCTCCACCTAATCGCCAATCGATATTTTCTCGGCAGAGTGAGCGTCGCGATAGTGTAATGACTGGAAAATCTTCCAATTCTTCCTCGCTATCGCTTGCATATGAAACCCATATAGACGGGAGCGGCAAACATGAGATGATGAGTTTACTGAGTGCTCGACATGCTGCTCAACTCCGGATTGATACTGCTACAACACCACAGTTTGATGTAATAATTTGGGACGATGATGGACAATTCCTCGAGAGGTTCAAATTAGGAACGTTTATTGGCAAAGTAGAGAGCAAGATTGTATACAATTTGAAGCCGGATATTGAAGGCAGCGATGAGTCCATCATGAGTGTCGAAGCACTTTTGGAGAAAGGAGTCGAGTCGAAGTCTAGTGATGGTTGTACGGGAAGTTGGAACATAGATCTAGACTCGAAATCAAAGGATAGAAAGAAGAGGGATTGGTGGTGGCATACTGAGAGGGAAAGATGGAGAGAGATAAAATTGGCTACTTTCTTTTAATGTTGATTCTTATGATACCCAGGTTATGGTGTTTATGTCGAAAAGTTTTACGTCTCTCATATTTTGGAAGTTGGAAACTTACTATTGGGTTTTTTGTATATTGTAAATTTAATATTAATCATTATCTTTCGATTCATTGCTTTGATATCTTCCAAGGTCGTTAGAGTTATCTATTGTACATTTCCTTTGGTCTTTCACTTTTCACACCAGACATGTCTTGAGCTTGTGATAACGTTAACAGCATTATAAGATGGATATGAATGACAGTTCTCAACTCTCATCCGAACTGCACCCCTTTCTCTTGATATTCACTTCCTTTCTCTTGATATTCACTTTCACAGTTTGGCCCCCTCACCACCTGACCCGAACTTAGCAGCCTGATTTTGAAAGATCTTTCGATTTCTTCTCTTCTGTCTTCTTTCTCGCTTTCCAAATTCCTTTCGATACCTACACAGCCCATCGTACCAAAATTCAAATTGTACAGTACAAGACAATCCTTTCGACAATATCTAAAGTACTGGCTGCCACCAGTTTGCATTTCTTTCTCTTGCAGCTTTCGATTCAATTTATAAGATAGGAATTGTTGCAGATTCATCTTGTCTTGTTTCTTCTTGTTGCATGTCAAGTTGTCGCAATAAATTCTATTTGCACATTTACAAACAAACCCGACCAAACCCAACTCAACTCAACCTCGAACAAGAAATCAAAGCCACTCTTTAACAATCCTATCAATCTATCTCAAACCCTCGATCTATCGATCTATCTACGATCTATACATGTCGGAGCCTCTCACACCATTCTCCATGACCAAAAAAAAGATGTCTCTCCCACTCCTCCCAAAGCGCGGTCTCAAGCCTCGCGAAGTCACCGCTCTCCTCGTCATGGTCGCATCCCAACTCATCATCGGTGTTATGATGCTGCGAATGATGATGGCCAATCAGGGTGCGAACAGTGTTGGGTTTACCGAAGTTCTTCCTACTGTTGAATCCGCATTCCCAGGTGCGCATTGCGAGGCTCAGATGAACGATGCAAAGAATGGAAAGAATGGCATGAACGTTAGTGGAAATATCGACTGTGGCCACTTTCAAAAAGACGCACTGATGAAGGATTTCAAGATGGGTCAGGGTATCGATGCTTCGGAGTATCTGCTCAGAACGAACATCGTCATCGGTAATCGTATTACGTGTCATCGGGCTTTTGTGACGGAGAAGAAGAGTTCTTTGGTGAAGGGTCTGTGGGATGTCATTGAGGGGATCTACGAACTTGAGGAAATGGCTGCGGTTTCCAAGACTGAAGATAGCTCTGCTCGACATTCTGGAACTCAACGCGTTCTTCAAAAGGGAGGTGGAGCTGCAGATGGTGTCAAGGAAGATTGGGAGGTCGTCAAATTTGCGCAGAATCCTGCATATCCCACTGCAGAAAATAATCAGTTTCCGCGCCGAGGTCTCATATATGGAGGATCAAGTTACCGGGTTCCGCAAGGCGGTGGAGGAGATCATGGAGAAGGATGATGTGGAGGGAGTTTTGAACATGGTTCGGAAGAGTCTGAAGGGTTTTGGACCGAACGAAAACTTCAAGCAAGGGGAGAAGAGCGATGGAAATTCCGAGGAGAAGATCAAGTTTGCTCAGGAGAGTAAAGATAAAGTCAATCGCGCATTATCCGGTCTGTGGGAGATTTTTCAAGACATGGATGAAGAGATGAAAGATACAGAGCGCTGGTTGCGAGACACAGAGGGCGGCTGTAAAGAGCGTTGTACATGAGTTGAAGACGGAGTGGAAGCTTTAGATGATGTGGGTTTATGGGATGGTGCCAGCGTCCATGGGACTTTGATCGATTACTTGCATACAGACATACATGCGTACGCATACGACTAGATTGGGCTACGATTATTTCATTTTTTTTTTCGGATTTCGGTTCTGCTTGCTCTTTCGACTTTTCTACTTCTATTGCATCGATCGTTTGCATCTTACGCTGTTGGGAAAGATGTTTTGCAATACATTACGATACGATACGATACGAATCGATGGGTGGAGGAAAGAAGGAAGAAGAAATGAAAAAGACTTTTGTACAATACCTCTCACGACCAATACATGATAAGATATGACAAAACTCGCTGCCGATTCATCCTACTGGAAGAATCGAGGTGAAGGAAAAGGATTCAGATACTTTTTGTAGTTGTCTTTGGTACATCTCATTTCTCGTTTCGTACACGAAATAGATACCTAGCTCTTTAGTTTACCAGGAAATCATCTACGATAATTGTATCAAATTCTGAGACGTGATCTATTCCAAGTTTGCATCTGTGTATGTATGCAGACTTCTTTCTTTCTTTCTCTACAACAGTAACCACAAATAATACAATCCAATAAATATTCAATATATATATTCCCTTCCATCCTCTTTCCCAGACCCCAAAACAACACGATCCATATCCCCAATACCACCACAACACCTCCCTCATCCAACTCAACCCCCAAATCAACCGATGCAACCCAACCCTCTCCAAACCCCCAACCTCAATTCCCTCCCTCCCCCCCCCCCTGAAAATCCCATGCCTACCGAACAGAACACTCCTCAATACCCGAATGCAAATAATCAAAACTCTGCACCAAGCCTGCAAAATGCGCCAGCGCCGCAAGTACAACCATACAATGTAGGATTTGATGGCTATTCCCATAGATATCAAAACGGCCGGGGTAGTATTTTTCTGGGATCTATTTATTGCGCGCGGTTAGTTGATGTTTATTTTCTTTCCTCTTTCCTCCTTCCTCTCTCTCTACATCTGGAGTGTAGTTTTAACTGCATTCCAAATCAAGCACTGCAAACTGACACTTCGAACCTGGGGGATTTCCAAGGTTCCAGTTCCCAGATATGTAAGTTTCATAGCCAAGATCTAGATAGCACAAAGAATCAAATATAAATAGAATTAGAAAAAAAACTTACCCTCAAACTATAAGCCAAGGCCCCCACAAAATTAAGTCCCGCCATCCCCACTATCCAACCCAAACTCAACCGTTTATACTGCAACGCGATGCCGTAGAGAACAATCGAATGCACGATGAAGATTACGGCTGAGAGACCCAGGGCCGCATACATGAGGGTGCGATAGGGACGGAAGAAGGGGGTGCGGAAAGGAGGGAGGAGGGTGAAGAGGGTGAGAGAGAAGTGTGATCTGGGGGGGAGTTAGCGGTGGAATGATGAGGAGAAGGAGAAAGAGAGGGGTGAGGAGAAAGGAAAGGAAAATACCATAGACCAGTAGATTCTCTGGAGTTTCACATCACATATAAATCCGTGATAGATGGTCGCAACCGTACTTCCCCACATCAGCGCCACGATACCGAGATAATCGAGCTCGATCCAGAAAGCTGCGGTGTGGTGACTATGGTTATTGAGGGTATGATATCTGCGTGCGTAGATGAAGAATTAGTATTGATTTCCTTTTCTTTCCTTTGATATAAAATGCACACAATCCACCCCCCCCCAAAAAGTGCTAAAAAGACAGTAGTAACGAAGAATAAAGAATACCACACCCAAGAGAAAAGCAGAAAACTATCCCACAAAGAGATAATCAATCTAAAGAGAGAGAAAAAAAAGCAAGAAAAACATACAAAAAGCTCAATCCAAAACACACCGCCACGCCTCCAAAAAACAGCGCAAAAACTACAACATCTGCGGTCGCGGCATCGTGGTAGCGAGGGAGTAATGTGTGATATATATAGATGGGTAGAAGTGCAAATAGGACTGCGCCGAGGAGATGGGAATGGATGTTTACTGATGAGATGTTCGTGTTAGTTTGAGAGGTGGATATGGGAGGAAAAAAGGAAGGGAGGGGGAGGAGGGAAATCACTCGTTTCGTTGTGCAGATGAAATACACTTCTGAAGGATTGGAGGGAGGATTTGGTTTCGGGTCTGTGGAGGGGGAGTCAGTTTGGTGAGAGGATAGG
This sequence comes from Botrytis sinoallii, assembly GCF_014898435.1. Taxonomy (NCBI): domain Eukaryota; kingdom Fungi; phylum Ascomycota; class Leotiomycetes; order Helotiales; family Sclerotiniaceae; genus Botrytis; species Botrytis sinoallii. The sequence goes on along the minus strand of NW_024066034.1, from coordinate 1,686,990 downwards.
ATGATAGTTGTGTGTAATATGGATTATTTTGAGGGAAGTGAGAAGGAGAGAAGACGTACCGATATCCAGTGAGAATATATTCGTTATCTTGTCTCCATTCCGCTTTGAAAAATCATCAGTATGAGTACTTATCGATTCCCACCCACCCCCTTAAATCTCCGCAAGTACATTCGCATCATTGCAACACATCCCCATAGTACCAACCCCAAAGAAGAAAATCAGAAGAAAAAAAAAGAAAGAAAAAACTCACCAACTTCATCCCACCTCAAAACCTTTCCTATCCTCCCCCCCACCTCCTCTATCCCATTCCCATTCCCACTCCCATCTCCATTCCCATATCTCCCCACCTCCCCACCCTCAAGCTCTATATCCTCATCTCTAACCAACACCTCCAATCCCCCCATCGACAAACCCGTCGCATTCCTCTTCAACCCCAACTCCCCATCATCATTCTTCTCACCTCTCTCCTCCACATCCCCATTCAAATCCCCATCCCCATCCCCAACCCCCGCCTTCCCAATAATCAACACCTTCTCTGGAACTCGCACCTTATCCCCCTCATCCTCCTCCTCTCTCGCCACAATCAACGTCGTAGCCGAAGAAATATGCCTTACATGATGTTGTCTCGCCTTGCCCATCTGATGTCCACTCACATTTCCATTTCCATTTCCATTCCCATTCTCGCTAGCATAACCATAACCATAACCACAACCATCCACATCCACATTCACATTCATATCCTTCGCACTCGTACTCGCACTCGCATCCTCATCCACCCTCCTCTCATTCTCCAAATCCAAGGCGAAAAAAGGATATGCACCTGCGTATCCATACATTCCCTCATCGTGCCCTGACGAGAAATTGACATAGCTTTTCAAATTTGGACACTCTCTTTTCTTTTCCAGGAAAGATATGAATGAAAATAGAAAGCAGAGAAAGCAAGGAAAATGAAAGAGAAAAAAAAAAGGAAAAGAGACAGAGAGAAAGATTTCAATCCTTCAACTTGACAAAAAATGAAGCACCACCTATTCTCAAAAGATCAATCATCAATTTCTGTTATTCTTTAGGTTTCTAGATTCGATTTTTGAAGATCCACGCGAACAAGTGACACGAGGGTAAGCAGGCGAGTTTGTATTCAATAATTGGCAAGACGAGGATGAGAATGTAGTATATTTAGATTCTGGACTTCGTCTTGAGACTGATTGTGTATGTAGATGTTGATGTCTTTCAACTAAGAATGAATCTCAAAAAGAAAAGAGAAAACAGTAGGTTGGCTCACTGGTTGGTAAAAAAAAAATCCCAGGTCGGGACAAGTCAAGTGTGGACCAGAGGTCATTAAGTATAATCATTCCTCTATCTGCTATGGACCTTCTATCCCTCTATCCCAACAGCCCAAGCCTACGAGCACCGTCTTACTCCGCCAAACCGTATGATGGGCCTCAAAAATCTAAGATAACCATGTTGCGGTCCTGCGAAGACATGTAAGCAGGTAGATCCTACCAAATTAAAGATTCTTTAAAAATTAAATTCTCATATTACTCTAAGCAACTTGCGCATTTAGCGACTAGAACAAATCTGCCTGCTAAAACTGAATAGCTGATATCGTGTGTGGAAAGGAGAACGAAAGCATGCTAGAATGTTTGCATGATCGTGATGTATTGCCACGAAGACAATTGTTGGAACTTGCGTAAGATAAAAAGTACATTGTCGAAGACTGATCTGACCAATAGTATAAGAAATGAAACTAACTTTTTGGGACAAAAGTGGGTGCTCGATTAATCTGCCACCTGTTGGTGTCCCAGACTAGGCGCTTAAAGTAAAAATTGCGACGAAACCATCTATACTCCTGACATCACCTGACTTGATGGGAGCTGTACCTAGGTAGTTAAAGATAATCCTTCTTGGGTTAAAGGTTTTAGTATGTGTTTTGGTCATGTCCCCAGTTTATGTGACGGAACAGAGAATCTCAAACTAGAGATTAGTATGTCTCCAATTAGCATTTGAAAATTGCGGGGAGGAAATTTTGCTGTCCCTAAATAGTAAGGTCATAGATAGAGCATAATTATTTCAAATTGCAGTATCAACACGCCCATATCGCAGATATGTGGTCTCATATAGTCATGATTGAGGGGCTCCAGCTTATCGTCAGACTATTCAGGTACCAACTGGAGGATCGACAATTGCGCCAGAAATTGGATCGGCAGTCAAGCTAGTGCCTCTTTCCACTCCTCTGGTAAGTAATGCCATGCCTCTGTCGGCAACGCTGACTATATTTTGCAATTCCCTCAAAGCCCGTTCATTGTTGTTGGAGAAGACGCCATCAATGGATTTTTTGTAGTTCGATGTTGTGTTGTGATTCTTTTGATATATTTCAGCATCGTAAGTATTCGGGTCAACTTCAGCATAGGTTGACTTTTCATGTGGATTCTCCACTCCAGAAGATGTATTGGATAGCAACTCGAGGGGCAGCGGGGCTTTTGTACCCATGACAGCTTCCACAAACCTTTGATCAAAGGATTGATTGTGTCCAGTAGGGTCGTCAAGATCATAATTGGGATGTTCCGAATCAAGGTCTGGACTGTAATCATCATAGCCAAGTTTACTAACTCGAAGAATCTTGAGATTGAGATCTTCAATATCTCGAATGGCTGGAGCGACCCATGTGCATTCCTTGGGCTTCTTGATTTTTTGATGACCTATCCATAGACTGGTATTCTCTCGATCCGTCGAACCATTAACTTTGAGACCGATATCATTCAGGTATAATTCTGTCAAGGAATGACTGGTTTCCTTGATCAAAAGCAGCAGCATCAAAGGGTCTAGATCCATCCGTTTTAATTCCAAACACCTCAACTTGCTAAGGACAAGTCTTTTGCTAGGATAGTATGGGAGGCACCGCATGGTCCACTGTTCGTTCGTCATCCTGGACGCGACTCTTTTATTTCTTATACGTTTGGTGGTTTGCGCCACGTTCCATCCAATGATACACAAGGTTTCCAAATCCTTGGCTTTCCCAATTAACAACCAGAAATTTCGAGCAAAAACCGCTTGTAGTGATGTTCTGCTTTCTTGTCTCTTGCATGATATCATTAAGCTTTTTAGATTTTCAAATACTTTGAAAGCATTTTGGACATCGATGTGCACGTTGCATAGACTATTGATTGTGACATCAGTGATGTGATCTAGAACCAGTGTATCTATCTTTTGGTGCTCCTCTGGACGATTCGCCGCACATGCTAGAGTGTTCGCGAATAACCTTGTAGATGTCATGAAAGAATTGCTGACAACCTGGAATGGTAAGTTAATTTTAAGTCGAGTTATATCTGGACCGTTCTGCATGACTCTGCGAAGTAGACGAGTGTAATCCTCCTCTGTAAATGTGGTCTTGTTGAGGCAATATGATCGAAGGGAGTCAATCAAGTCTGCCATCTCAGGAACCGCAGCATAGATAGCGTTGAAGGTCTCTTTAAGTTGATCAATTTCATCTGAAAAATATGTTAACTTTTAAATGCCTCGCTGATAGGTAAAATGATACAGCGCGCACAGTATGTAGACTGCTTCATGCGCATATAAAGTGATGTGATGCAATTGAGGGACGAGGGGAAGGATATTAACGCATACCTGTATCTCGAGTTATCATCATATCAATATAGATGGAGGATGATAATGAAGCTATATCTTTGAGAGTTTTCAATTCATCTGGATTGTCATCGATATTTCGGAATCGGATGAATCGCGAGAATTCCAACGAGGTCGTCTTGAAGATTGATGCTCTTAAGCCTTGATCGAACGCTTTACATACCAATCGCAAATCCAAAAGTTGGGATTTATGGTCGCGACATATCTCGATGTTCTTTTGAAGAATCGAGTCAAGAATCTCGGGCGGAAGTTGATCCATGATGGATGTCGTTGGATGTTCGTTATACGGAATGTGATGGAGTATTGAGATGACGTCGGGTTTATTTTATATTTTGAAAATGATGTTATATTTGAAATCTGGGTAGTTATGAGTACCTAGGAAAGATTGGATGTGAAGTAGTTGTATTTTGGCCAGTGAATTTGTTACTGTAGGTGGTAGAGTAACAGTTGTAAATGGAGTTGCGGTATTGAATTGGAGTGATGATGTGGTGTTCTTGCAATTGTTTCGTGGTGTGATTGGAACTTTGACAATTAAATAATTTTGTGGGGAAGGCGAACAATCACAGCCGTGCATGCAAGGCTGACAAATTAAATGATGAAACTAGCCACCCACCTAGTAACATTTAAAGGTATTATTACTAGGTAGCTAATGACTGGTTCGTTCGTCCTATTCCTATGAATGAATTCCAACCAACCAGTACTGCCGTCACCCTTTTACCTACATATCACGTGTCTAGAAATTGACATACCTATGGATATATATACCGAATGTTTTCAAATAATGTCAATGATATGATTAACAAGTAGACCGACGCGGTCTTAAGACTACCAGGTACTATGTGTTTTCTCTACCTTGTATTGATCTCGTGAAATTCGACAGAAGATAGGTACTCAAACTATGAACGGAGAATATTCAACCAATAGTGAGCCTAACCGCTAGCCACATCTGAAAGCCAAGACGGCTTCTTTGATAAGGCTGTATGTGTATGTATTATCATTTGTGTCTATGTACGTACTCTGCGTGTGAGAATCACGAAGAACGTGTATCCTATACCAGTTTGAGCACTACCCATGGAGATCAAACGAGGAAGGCGGACCACTGCTCTGGACGCAATGAGTTCTTGGGAGAAGGATCTCTTCAATTCTGGTATTTCTCTACATCGTCACATTTCAACACTCTCCCGTTATCTTATTGTGTTCTTTTACTTGCTTTCGGATGGCAGAATATGCATCTTGCGTAATCTCAGGAAAAAGACAACGAATCATTGCATGAAGGAGACCAAGCAGTTATATCCACGTTCCTTTTCCGATAAGCATTGCAGTATTTGACATGCAGACAGGAAGTTAGGAACTGTGCACAATCTGGTGGTGGCTTCAAAGGCATACGACCTAAGACATGCAAGTTTTGGGATACCTAGAGCTTATGTACAGAGTACTCTCGCCACAACATGGTATGCAGGAGCTCCTTTTTGGAAAAGGCTCAGCAGGCTCAGCAGGTTGGAAGAAGTAGATGATGTATTTTGATTCAACAATTCAGGACTCCACAGCCCCTTACTCTTAAATCTTGAGTAGGACTTCGGAAAGTTATCTTATTTCATTGATTGGCAATTTCCAAAATACCATTGCCAAAGTCTGCGAATTTCTGTGTGTGTATATGTTCACGGTATCATTATTTCTTCAACATCTTTCGATATCTTGGCATCAAATCTCGGATATGAGACTTCCCCTGCTGAGATCTACGAAACATCGTTGCATCCAACCAGCATAAGTGTCTCCACCAGGCCACATAGCCACCCACATGCTATCTCAACAAGCGCGGAACATTCGTAATGATCTCTGTCGGTTATGACAACATTCAAGGATTTACGGATTTGCGAAAATCGAATCTCGGTGAGATTTCTCTTCAATCATAACGTATCAATCCGACAGACCCGAAGAGGTACAACATGTACCCACAAAAGGAACGATTATGTGAAGTAAAGTATCCTTTCGTAAAGGTTTCAAGGTGGAAATTTCTCAGAAACACGAGCGGAAAGCAAAGACGTTTTATGGGCGATAAAGGCATTGCGAAGAGGGGAATAGACCGATCCATGTTCTTATGCTCAAGGGATGTTTAAGGGGCCAAATGGAAAGCTTGGAAGAGCACAACATATTATCGCCTTGGCTAGGGATTTCCGTGAAAGCTGTGCGATTGCACAATTATCGCCCACTTTCTCTTTGCGCTGTTCGGTTTCCACGCCTGCCTGCGCTTCCTCGTACTGGTCTGCATTGCCTGCATATCACACATGCAACATGTCAGAATCATAGATAGATCAAGGTCATGAACGTAAACTAATACGTACGACATGTCGAACTAAAAATAGATTTTTGTTGGCTAATTGGATGCTTGGTATCAATCCATTGCGAGGCCATGATAAGGGGGGGAAGGGGGGGTTAATGAATGAAGAGGCGAGAGAGGATATGGGAAATGGAAGTACGAGCCGCTACAGACCAGACAGTCTTTTGATACATGCTACATACATACAACCAATCAATCGTATAGTATATCCAATGAAGTGATGAGCATTTTTCTACTGAAGACGGACGTGTCATAGAATTGAGTACGAGTACACTTGTGTATGTATGTAGATAGTATAGATAGGTAGTATTATACTTTGTAGATATGCATACTCGAGTATAATACCTCGTATATACTAGGTATATATCCAGGGTCTATTTAGGTATTCACAGATCCCTCAAATACCTCAGGTCGATGATCCCTTACTCTACTCTATTCAACACTTGGTCGTTCTCTTCCATCAAATTGTGTGCTTGGACTCGTCCTGATTCCGAAGTGTCGGGATGAATGAAGGACTTTGGTATAATTGATGAATGCACGTTTGTTCTTTTGGACCCTTTGATATTCGATTATTGATATTCGATTATTGATATTTGATATTTGATATGGTGTACTAGGGATTTGATATTTGAAGCCAGAGATTTCTCTGTGCGGAATATATCCTATCCCTCCCTATGTAATCTTACTCGATCTAGATGTCGATTATCACTTCCTAGATACATACTCCATACTCCTTTGTATAGTACCGACATAATCCTCTGTATACCAACTCCCTCCTGGGTCTTATACCGATGCTGACTGATGTTATGTCGTGTTGTATTGTGTTGTCTTGTCTTGTGTTGCATCGTTCTCATCCCTATCTTTTTGTGAATTCCAATGAAATCTATTGGAAAGGATATTACTCCATCCCTAGTAGACCGAACAGAACAATCGAGATAGCATCATCATTTACCTCCTACCTAGGTAAGTAAGTAGATGTCAAGGAAAAGACGAAAGACACATCCAATCGAGCTATCCTCTTCTATCAAATCAATTAATCCTAAGCCCAGCCTCATTGAGTTAAGGAAAAACTCCACCTTCATTCACCACTCACTCAGGGTCAACGGCTAGCCTTACACTTCATCTGGCACTTCTCACTCCTCAGTCCTCACTCAATCCCTCATCGCTATCAAAATGCACGTTTTTAATTGATTGAACCATGTTGATTTTATCGTGATTTTGTCTTTAATTTTCACATTTTCTTTCTCTTTCTTCTTGTCCTCCTCCTCCTTCTTCTCCTCCTTCTCATTCGCTCTCGTCACTTTCTTCTTTCTGTCTCATGCATCTTCATCCCATCATCATCGTCGCACATCCTTTGACGCTCTCCTCTTTTTCTTCTCCATCCAAAATATTCCTTCTAACGGAAACATCTACATAAATTCGACATTCGTTTGTGCATACATATATACATATATACGGATTGTATACCACTTTCCCCCATCAGATACGACATTTTTATATCGTGGTTAATTAATTTGCGACAATCCCGGAAGTGCCTATCTTACCACTACCACTACCACTACCACTCCCACCCACTCACTACCACTACCCACCACATTCATATTCACATTCACATTCGCTTTCACGTTTAACTACGCCCTCTTTCAAAGAATTACCAACCCAATTCCTACTAATTCTTTGCACATTCAAGTCGAATCTATTCAATTCAATCCGATTCAATCCAATTTCAATCCAATTTCAATCCAATTCCTTCTTTCCTCTACAATTCCGAATTCCTACAAGAAAGAAGAGGAAAAAAGTATCCACAATCGTTTAAATTCGAGAGATTGTGAAACGGAAGACTCAGGCACCATCCTCCAACAACCTTCGTTACCCTACCTACCACCCTAGCTTTTGAAAACATATTCTATTCCAGAAGGAATTCGATCTTGGAAATTTACTCAGCCTCATCAAATCAGTCGACATCTCTGCAGGTCAGAGAACGCGCGACTAATCTGTCACTCGTTTGTTTGTTTGTCCGTTTGAATCTCCATTTGTAGAAAAAAAAAGAATTGCAATGTTCATCTAAATTCTGCTACATTTCTTTGCTTCTACGCAGTCTGTTGCGGACATGCATGGTTCTACCTTGACAATGCCTTCGGTCTTCGAATCGAAGAATACTTTCCCTCGTTCTCACTCTTCTTCCAATATTCCCGATTTAGTTAATGTTGAGTACAAGAGATCTTCCATTCATAGCGATACCGAACTGCCACGATCTGCGAGTTTCACTACCTTACCAACCATTGAAGATGCGAGCACCGATTATAATGAAGGGGAATTGCATAGACTGAACTCTGCCGCGAGCACCCCATCGTTTCCCTTCCCACAACTTGAAACACCTTCGCCAAAATCAAATTCCATCCGAGAAGGAAAATCGACCAACCAACTCACGAAGGAAGAAAAGGCAAAGAATGAGAGAGTTGGGAGGAGACAATCACTCGTGGCACGTCCAAAGTCTTGGATTCAAAAGGTGAAGGGATCACCCGAGAGACACCCCGCTCCTGAATATGCCAATTCAACACCAGACGAAGCACCGCCAGTGCCGCAGATTCCCAAGGCTTCCAGAGATAAGACGAAATCTGTATCGGAATCTTTTGCTATGTTTGCACGAAAGTCTTGGATTTCGTCATCGTCGAGATCGCCATCCCCAAGTAATCGAAAAGCAGGAAAACAAATTGAGGGCGATGGGAGAAGTGAAGGGCCATCGAAAATGGCGACCACTATACTTGCCCCTCCGGCAGTCATCCCCGCGAAATTCGACCACACGGTTGAGGATATCGATAGCCCATCTAAGCCACCTCCCGTGAAGAGGAATTCAACTCTTCGAAAGATCAGGCAGAGACCGAGTAGTATACTGGGTATCGCAAGCTTCGGTTCCGTCAATTCATCCACCAGCAGTCTACCAGGTAGCTCAATAGATAACAGATCTACTCCGAGGACTTCAATTGATAAAGTCCCTCCGCTACCCAAAAATTTCTCCACGGAAAAGCTTCTGAGTGTTGAGACACCTCGAAAACGAGATGAACTCTGGCAGGCTTTCCGAGGGTTAGAAAACGATTACTCTAAATTTCAATCCAAATCACTATCGTTAAAAACCAACGTCGTTCGCTCTACATTATTACCATTTCTTAGAAATAATATCAACCACCCTTCTAATAGATGTCTTCGCCCAGAAGATATTGATAGAAGAATTAACATCTTTAATAAATGGTGGCTTGGGCTTCTGGAAGTACTACATGGACGTGCTAATCAAATAGTATCTGGTGTAGATCGTCCTGTACTGCTTGAAGCCATTGTGATGATCATGACACGGCCGGAATGGAGACTCGGACCATCGCAATTCTCGCCCCTGTCGGAAAGGTCTCCTAACCGATCTCCTGAGCGCACTGAGCGCATGTCTATACGCGGGAGAAAATCTTCAAGCTCTCTAAACTCATCAGGATCACAATTTTTAGCCGAGTCTGTCTACCACAATGTCAGGAATTTGTTTATTCAAAATTTGACATCTCAGATGCACTTTGTGGTTGCCAAAATGTCACTGAGACATGCTCCTGCAAGTCTGGTCACATTTTGTGGAAAGGCTGCTGCTTATGCTTTCTTTTTTGTGCCTGGCATTTCAGAAATACTGGTTCGAATATGGAAAATACCGGCTGACACTTTGAAACGTGTTGCCGATGAATTGGGTTTACCAAAACGACCCAATAAGGTGGAAACTGAAGAAGTCGCTGCTACATTTCCGCCCAATGTTCGAGTATTGGGTTGGACGTCAGTGATGACAATGTCTAATCAGCTGCGGAAAAATCCTACATCATCAATTCTTGTTTCCAAGATACCATGGTATGGCCCGTGGGCTGCTAGATGGTGCGGACGAGATAGTGATCTTTTCTATGTGTTTTCGAAACATTATCATATCTTGGCCGAGCAATTTATGCCTTCAGATCTTCCATTTGCGAGCAAAGCGCGCGCGCCAGGATTTGTTTTGGTTCAAGCACAGATTTTGACTGCTCTGGATGCTACAATTCATCGTCAACCAGCAGTTGAAGCACTTCCAATTACCTTTGACGACGTACTTGCGGGTGCCGATGCGTCTGCTGCTGCTCTGCCTCTCCCCTCCACCAACTCTGCTAGGCTAATGGCCGAAAATCGCTTAATAATGTTACTTCGAGATTTCCTTTCTGAAAGACCTGCCGACTTTGAACCTGCCCGAATGACTTTCGCCCAGGCTTTTAGCAAAATGATGCAAGCTTCAGCACGAAGGACGTCCTTGTATGACCATAATGCGTGTTTCGTATTGTGCGACTTCATGGATGAAGCACTTTCACTATTTGTTCGCTTCCATCATGCTCATGAATTTGAAGATGATTTCATCGAATGGCATTTCTGGCTGGATGTTTGCAGAAAGATTCTGGAGAGCCAGAACAGTATGTCAGAAATTCGTCTATTCGCATTTCTCTACTCTGCCTGGAACCTTGTCACAAATAATGAAACTCGAAAGGAGATTTTGTGTTTGGAGTGGTTGCTTACCGAGGAGACATTTGACAAGTTCTTCAATCATTGGTGTCCCATGGTCCGAGCATATTATATGCGTTTGTTATGTTGGAGATTGTGCCGCGAGGATGGGGAAGCTACTGATCTTGATACGTGAGTCACATTTTATCCACCTTCTGTGAGGCACATTGACTAATTCAAATACAGAAAAATCTTTGGTATTGTTTCTTCGCGGATCAAGGGTACCTGGGCAAATTACCTCTTCCTCAAACAAACGGCTGAGAGTTCCGACCTCCTTCCTCCATCTACGACACCTTGTTATCCAGCACCTGGCCGACGACTTCTGATCATCCGTAATGATACACAAATACCTGCGCCAAATCTGTTTCTAGGATTCGATGGCTTAATGACAACTAATAACGCTTCAAATCTACCTCGAAAACCGTCTAGTGCATACAAAAGACAGTCACTTCTAGGAGATCTGGCACAAATAGAAAACAAAGAAAACGAAAATGAACCTCCCACACCTGCTAGCGAAGCACCCACCACTCCGAACAAGAAAAGGTGGACGTTTATGGGGAAAATCATCCCATCTCTATCTTCTTCGCCTGAATCATCTGCTTCTCCTTCCACATCTGTCAAACCTGCAACGGAAAAGAAAGCACTCGAGGAAGCAAGGAAAGCTACATCTGTGGCAAGAACTAGACCCGCCCTTCGTTCCAAAAATTCAAGTGACAGCGAAACTCCTCCAGCTACTGCATCTCATCGTGCCTATAGCTTTAAATTCTCTTTGGAATGGGCTCAAAATTTCGAAAAAGCACATTCGATCCTCCAAGGTGGCGCAGCCGGTAGAGGACCTGCTGGTTCTAATGTTTCAAATGAAAGAAAACTTACACCGCCTCGTCTTCCTGCCCCAGCTCATGCATGGCTTGGCGCTCGAGTTCCAGGAATGAGTAAGGAAGTAGCACCTATGGATCCAAAGCTTGCGGGGAGAGATAGATTCGCGAGATCGAAATATGCGGGTAGGGCGTTAGCGGAATGGATGCAGATTGTTGGAGAGTGCAATAACTTTGTTGAGAGGAGAAGGTCGGAGGGAGTACCAAACCTGAAATGGGTCGAGGTTCCTACTTTGGGTGTAGAGGGATTTAGGAAATTCGCTGCATAAGTAATGATGCAGTGATGATGAAGCGCGATCTGTTTAGTTTTAGCTGGAATGGACGGATCAGAAGATAGTGGGAGGGTTATTATTTTGTACAGGGGATGAAAGTAGTGGAATTGGATATAAATACACTGTTGATCCGAAAGGAGTGAAGTGGTAATTATCGAGTTGGATGAAAAAGTATGAGATGGTTGGATAATGAGTAGTATTGTTACAGATACTCCAGTACATTTTTTGGTTCGAGCATTAGGAACTTTTGATTGATTGATTGATTGGACATGGATTGGAGGATTTGAATGGATACACTCCTTCTTAGCGTATATGAAATACATATTAGATACCTGCATAGCAAATGGTGTTGGGCATTTTCTTTTTCTTCTTACCTTTTACGGCTCTTGGGTGGTGTGGTTTCATTGCATTGCATTGCGTTCGTTTTTTTATTTATATCTTCCTTGACTTATATTTCATAACATAGGAGACTGCTTTGTTTTGTTTTGTTTTGCTTTGTTTGGCTAGCTCATTGGCATATCTGCGTGTGTTTGGTTGGTTTCTTTTGTTGGGTATGGTATGGTATAGTATAGTATGGTATGATGCGGGGATAGAAGTGAAAAGGGAGAATAGAAGATGGGAGGGGAGGGGAGGGGAGGGAGGGATGATTATAGATGAGGATTTTATCGGGGATGGGGTTTGTGGGGTGAGGGTTTTTTGGGGTGAGGAGAGGGGGGGGAAGGAGGGTGGAGGGTGGTGAAAACTTATAAGAGGGGGATGTAAGATGGTTTGGATATTGGGTATACTATATATAGGGTATAGGGTATAGGGTATAGGAAATAGGGTATCATAGATTAGGATTTGGTTGGAGAGGAGAGGATTGGGGAGGGTTGGAAAGGATTGAATAGCATAGGTAGGTATTTGGAGTGCAATATATGAGATGCATGTATGTGGGTATGTATGTATGGGTGGATATGTAGATGGATTTTTGAGAATCGAATGAATGGACTTGAATCTGCGATTTGCTTGCTTGTTTGTTTGTTTATTGGTTTGATTTGGTTTGGTTTGGTTTTTCAATTATGGAAATAAATAAATGAATAAATAGGTAGTAAGTATATCAGTATATAAGAAAAACAAAAATAAATAAAATAAAATCCCAAAAATCCCCAGGTGTGGGTGGGTGTGTGAAAATGTTTGCGGGAGGATTATATTTCAAACGCTGAAATTCTAAAGTGTATTGGAAGAAAAAAGAAGAAAAGAAGAAAAAATTTGTATGATTGGGTAGGTAGGTAGGTAGGTAGGTAGGGTTATTTGTAGAGTAGGGAGTAGTGGAAAGTGAATGAATGGATGGATAGATAGATAAATAGATAACTGGATAGATACATGAATGACTGAATAAATAAATGAATGGATGGATGGATGGATGGATAGCGGAAAATGTTATTGTGTGGTGGAATTGGAAGTTTCTTGTTGATGTTTTAATTTGTATTCTCATTTATATTCTCATTTGTATTCGCATTTGGATTTAACTATGAAATATTCATTTAGTTGATTATGCATGCGGTGTCTGATCTTCAATTTAATATTCAAATTGCTGTAGGTAGTGCTTCCAACTCAATATTCAAAACTCAAATTTCGGGAATCTTCATTCCATCCATCCATCTATCTATCCATTCATCCACCAAGTAAATACTCTTCTCCTTACCTCTCCAAACGAATTTTCATCCCCTTCCTCTTCCCACTCCAAGTTCTCCCAATCCAATTTTCTTCCTCCCCATCCACACCTCCCAGTTCCTGCTCATCCCCTCCCAAACCCCCACGATCAACAATCGCATCCTCCCTCCCCAACAACCCATCCTCCCCTTTCCCTCCCTCTTCCCTCACTCCCCTAAAAATCCTCTCCTCCCACTCCTCCATCTTCATTTTCCTCTGTCCCTTACGTACCCTTCCCTCGCTCTTCTCGCGCATCTCCGCATACGCTTTGGGCGTTCCTTGTAAATGGAGTTTGTGCGCATAGCGTCTATCTCTAATTTTTTGCAGATCCGAGATTCTTTTTGCGTTTTCGGTTTTTTCATCTTCATCTTCATCTTCATCTTCATCTTCATCTATGCGCTCTTTGTTGTGATGTTCTCTCCCGTCTTGTTCCAATCCGATTTCTTTCAAGCTGGGGAATTTCTGCAGGCTGATTTTCGAATGGCTGTATCTGGGTTTCGGCTTTGGGATGGGTAATTTTTTGCCGGTTTGGGGGTCGACGGCACCGAGCATTTTGTTGAAGGGTGCGGGGAGGTGTTTGTTGTTGTCTTTTTCTGGGAAGGCTTTGATAAAATCTGGACGGCCGGGAGGTTCGAGGAAATTTTCTGGGAGAGGCCCGAGTTGGCGACGATGTTTGGTTTTGGGTTTAGATTTAGATTTAGTTCGTGGAGGAATGTTGGAATCGGGAATGAGAGGAGCAGAAGCTTGGCCTCGCCAACCGGGAACTTGGTCTTCGGGAACGGATTTGAGGATGGAGGGGGTGTAGAGGGGAAGGACGGGTCGCCAGGGGCTGTCGGGGGCGTTGATATCGTATTCGCGTTTTGCGGGTGAGGGCGGCGGGGAGACGGGTTTTTGTTTCCAGCCCGGAACTTGAACGGGGGCGACTTCTTTGAGGATTTCTGGGGAGGTAAGAGGGAAGAGGGGTTTCCAGGGGCTGTCAGGGGCATTGATATCGTATTCACGTTTCATTATATGAGATCTTGAAACAATAGCTTGTTGTTTCCAACCTGGAACTTGATCAGGAGCGACTTCTTTGAGAATTTCTGGAGAAGTTAGGGGGAGAAGAGGAAGCCAGGGACTATCTGGAGCATTTATATTATATTCCCGAGACTTGAGTTTTTTCTCTTTAGCTATGGCGTGTTGATCCCATCCTGGAACTTGGCCGGGAAGAACTTCCTTAAGGATATCTGGGGAGTTTAGGGGAAACAGAGAAAGCAATGGACTATCAGGGGCGGTGATATCATACTCGCGTTTAACCTTTTGAGGGGGAGATGTTGCTGTGGAGATGGGTTGAGGAGTAATCGTTGGTTCTACAAAGCCTGGAACTGCGTCAGAAGGTACTTGTGTCCAAAAGTCAGGCTCCTCAAGTGTTAGAGATGCCCAAGGATTGGATTTACCTGTAGGAGAAACTTCACTAGGGTAAGCAAAGGTACCTGACGGTTGAATGTAACTGTTGGAACCAGTGGGACCAACGATAGGAGGAATAGTTGGAGGATCGGGAGGCAAGCCGAATGATGAGGTGGGAGTTGATAGTTCACTCGGGTAAGCGGAAGTACCCGATGGTAGAATGTAACTTTCTGTGCCTGTAGGACCAACGATTGGAGGAATAGTTGGAGGGTCGGGAGGTAAACCGAATGATTTAGCGGTGGATGGTATTTCGATAATTGGTGGAAGAGAGGTAGATAGTATGTTGTTCGTCGTGGAAATTGTAGGGACTGTTGATATACTAGAAATGGGGTTGGTTGAGCTAGAAGAAGAAGATTTGGAAATCGACGAAGACTTTAGACTGCTCGTTTGTGTCGTCAAACTCAAGAGTTTGGATGAAGATGTAGTCTCTGATTGTGAAGTTGAGATGGATGACTTAACAGAAGACTTCAACGAAGAAGATTTCGTTTTCACAGATGTCGTCGACATAGGATTCACATTTTTTAACTCATATATCTGCATGTGAAGTATTCCGCCAACGATACCCCCACAATATTTGCCATAATTAGACGGGCAAGTTGATTGACAAAACGAAGAGCTTTTAACGGCGAGTATCGAGATATAATTAGAACACCAGCAAGATCCAGGCTTTATGCCGGCATAGCGGTATGGTATTCCATTTTGCCCGAGATAGAACATGCATTTACACAACTCTGAATTGTGTCCGCGGCGGTTCCAGTCATGTTGAGCAGTGGAGAGCCCAAAGGTTTTCCCCGAGTGCCATCTTCAAAACATCCGTAATTATCATATGTCCCAATGTTGGTTGTTACTGATTGAACACTTCCTGTATTAAAGAAGCCTCCGTCGCGAGGTAATGTTTTCCCACGCTTGACAGGCCATTCAATCACGCCGAGATGTGACACTTCAGGTAGTGAAACTTCGTTTCTCCAATTGATGAAGCAGCTCGTAACAAGATTTAAATAACTGATTGTCAGATGGGTCGGTGGCCAAACACGGTGATACAAATGAAGGGATAGGAATATCGCTCAAGACTAAATAATGATTGCAAAAACTTTTGGCGTCATTAGGCTCTGATGAGAGTGCATCTAGGCAAACATTGGTGGCACTGGATGATTGAGACAAGGTGACTGAAATGATGCCTAGAGAAGCTATGAGCAGATTTGATAGAATCATAATGTTGGATATTGAAGACCCGCTATTGATTCTACATGACAGCAATAGATTGATGATATCTATGAGGGTATCCTGACTATAACTAAGACGCAAAGCTTGGGGCTTGGCGCGATGAAGAGTTGGAATGCTTAAGCAGAAATGCGGTTCACGTCTAGAAAGAATGTCTCATATTGCGGAACTTCCGCCATGAGCTGCTCGAATTCATCCCTAGAGTAAATTCCACAAAGCATTACACTCTACAATTATGATATGATGAGAATTGACCTACTCAGGATCTTGTGCTACAGCCAAATATTATCCACTTGGACTTGGTTGTGGGTTTCAATTCCACGATATCACTTCGATCGAGTCAAATAATACAACCATTGTCGGCGTTGAAGTGGCCTGGCAACATGACCGTCGATATGCTGATTCCTGAAGAATGTTGATTTAGAGGACACACGCCTAGTCATCGCCATGCCTGCGGAATGTATCCAGTCATTCGGTATATGTTTGATCGTAAGTCGAATTAATGATATGATAGCTGATACGTACTCCATACTGTATACGGTAGACAAGAAACGATTTAGCTATCAAGACGCGGTAGATTTTTGGCGCGTATCCACGAAATCACGTGTGTGTCATGATTGACGCTAAGATATGACTAGCTCGATTCAAGCTATCGCGATTTTGATTTCAATTGTCTTGTCTTTTGGTATTGTGACATGAATTCCATCGATAATGCATTTTAACGATAGCACAATTGGAATTGTACATGTTTTCACCACCTGAATTTGCAAGGCCATTGTAAACTTGTTTAAAGTTGACAGCCTCCCCGTAGACGAAGCAAGATTTTGCGTGTACCACAGCCTCGCGATCGCAAATCAAATTCTATCACACCTCTTCATTCCTATGACCACCGCCGGTCAACATCTTACTGCCGAATTCGAATTTCCGGATGATCATTCAAACCACACTCGACCTCCATCTTCTTGCGCCTCAATTATAACTGAGAAGTATATACCACTGGCGGTTCCTTCGCCTCCGCGATTGTCAAATCATCACCTACCTCCCGAACAACCTTTCGGTCAAACAAAGCACGCATTGGTATCAGAAATGCCGACTAAAGTTCCCGATCAATGGCTCTTCACAGAGGGCAGAGCTTAAAGCCACTCATCTATTCTAGAAGGTCTCTCGCCCGAGGAAGAGGCGTATCGCAGAGCAAAAGGTGTTTCTTTCATGTCATCAATCGGGAATATGCTACATATCCCTATGACCACTGTGAGCGTCGCAAGTCTTTACTTTCATCGTTTCTATATGCGCAGAAGAAGCATGGTTTTAGACAAAAAGGGTTGCACCGGGATCATCACTATGTAAGTATTTGTTATCTAACTATTTTGGTTTTAATGAATCGTCTTTCTATGCCACATTTTCGATGTAGACTTTACCACGCTTTGAATCAAAATCGTAAGGCCATATACTATGATTTTGCTTGCTTGATTTCTGCTTGATTAGCTCTGTTATACAATCTCCGGCGCAATCAATACTAATTGATTTTATTAGGAAATTGCGGCGACAGCTTTATTTCTCGCGACAAAGACCGAAGAGACTATACGGGGAACTAAACAGTTCATTTTCTCCTGTATTAAGATTGCCCAGAAGAACCCGAAGCTTGAAGTTGATGCCAGCTCTAAAGAATATTGGCGATGGCGTGATAGCATTCTAATGTATGAGGAGCTTATGTTGGAGTTATTATGTTTCGACCTTTCTGCGACATCTCCGCTGAAATACCTCGTGGGTTTCTTTGAGGAATTTACAAAGGTGGGTGTCGAGTCTGCGATAATCAAAGAACTCAGGAATTATACATGGGCATTGATCTGCGATACCCACCATTCAATTCTAGGTCTCATAACAAGCCCTCGGATTATTGCAATCACAACTCTTCTATTCGCCGCGACTGCTAAAAAATGCGAAATTCCCCAGATAGAGGGTAAAGACTGGTGGGAGCATCTTGAGGGTACTGAAGCTCAAATTGTTGAAGCTGGACTAATATTGCATAAATTTCTAAGCAACAGTCCTTTTCAGATCACAGACCAAGACCAACCCGGAAATACGGCTGCCAAATACCTTCATGCTTCAAGTGGGAAAGAAGAGCAAAATGGGGCCGATACTTCTATAAAGTCTGAGCGTACTCAAAATCAAAATGGCAACGGCCACGTCCATGGGAATGGAACAAATGCTTCGGAGCACAATTCCCAGTCAGACCCTGAATCTCGTGACAGTCAGCCCAAAGAAAAGGTTGAAGATAGTCAGCCAGATAGCAAGCCATACACCTCAACGGCTGTTAATTCTCGACCTTCGCCTACCTCTGGAACAGATGATGCTCCTTTAAAAGCAGCCGCCAATGATCTTTCGAGTCATGACCAAATCACATCTACAAATGATGTTTCGTCAAATATCGATCCTGACATGATAGTCAGCCCAAAACGTAAGGCCGATGAACAAATAGAAGAAGTGCCGTTAGCGAAGCGAGCAAGAAGAGAAGACACTAGCTCCGAAACTATTGCAGCTTCAAACGATGGGAACACACTACCGGACGAAAGTCAAGATACTATACAAAATGACAAAGATGATGCACCCAAAGACAACGAACTTGACTCCGAGCTTGAATCCAAAACCGCTCTGGCGGCAACTGAGGCCGGGGCTGGTACAGAGGACCAGCAAGAAGAAGGAGAGGTGGAGCAATAACAATTCTAATCACGCTACTCGGCTCGACTTTGGTATTCTTGGGTCATTTCTTGTACTATTGGACTAGGGAAAGATATGGAGTTCATGGGACATACAATTTTTATCGAGGGAAAAGCCTCTCGTGGAGTTTGGTTCGAATGTGGGACAGGGCGGATGAGGTGTACAAATATTGGGCGGGTGGAGGAACATTACGCGAACAACATGAAAACATGAAGAGCCAAGTCTGTCAAGCAATTTTTATTGCCAGTGCGTTAATCACATGGCCCTGTATTGAGCCATTTCTAGAGACATACTACATAAGGTTATTACATTTATTGAAAGACTCTGCTCATACTCGTGGTACTCCTCAATATCCCAGTTCAAATTTGACAATCAAATCATCATTCGAACTTAGATACTTGGTGTCTCAATTCCTCTTGATCAAACGATACTTTGACGATGTCAACTCCTAATTAAGCGAACGCCTCCTCTCCATAGACCCTATGATACTCCGCAGCTAGACCTTTTGCGTCTTTCATATTCTTCAACATGGTCTCTGCCTCGCTCATATCAAAAACCTTTCGGCATTTACTGTCACGTTGATTATATGATGTGTGCCGTGCTTCATGAATCCTAAAGTCTTTCACCAAAAAAATCACACTGTATAAAACCAACCCACGTTTGTGATGATATTCCGTTTTGCGAAGTTTTCCTCGCATCCACGTTATCCCAAAACCAATTTTCCACTCTCAACCACCATTTCAGAGGGTAAATCCTTTAGCATATCTGACTCAATGGAAGGCACAGAACGTGTCCAATCAGGTCCGACAACAGGAGTATATGGGGGATATGGATCACCTTCGTTCTTCCGTCGAATATTTTTCCCATCATGACGCATTCCCAGAGCCAACCTCAAATTAAAAGCACGTACCAATTCTTCCACGATACATGCAACAATTGTATAACGAACCGGATCAGGATCTTGGGGATCCGGTATCGAACTTAGAGACCATTTCTTTATCCATTGACGCCAAAGGTATTCCGTCTCGCTACCTAACGGAACATAACCGCCCATCATCAAGATCTCATACATGCGGTAAACACAGCGGAGTGGAGTGTCACGAGCGTTCCAGACTTGAACATTGCGCAGAGTGGTACGATGCTTGTTGCGAATCTCGAACGATTTCTCGTTATGGGCGATGGCCGAAGGGGCAACAGGGTCAGATAGCGGAAAGTTCCACGACGGAAAGGGTATGAAAAGATGAAGAAGGGCTAAGTATGGGTGCGGATAGATATGTTGAAGACGAATGATGCTTCCGCGAAGCTCAAAGCGGGTACTGATCAGTTCGCTGAACCATTTTTCGATGTTATACTTTGTTCGCATCCACCAAGTTATTTTGAAACGAGGTTGACGACGACGACGACGCGGTGGATCTATGATCAGGTGCAGTTGATGATTGTGAAGATTACTGAAAACTACCTACGCGTAGTTATTTATGGCAGTTGCGCATGCGGGAGATGGGAATAAATGCAACCCGTGACTACCTAGGTACCCCGGGCCTATAGAGTTATGTGGCTAAGCGAGCTAGTAAGCCGTGGCTGATAGTTTTCATTCTTTGATATCGAGGCACGAATTTATAATCTCGTGGCTTCCCTAGTTCTTGCACACCAAACCCGATATCAATATTCGACATCCCATTTAGTGATAATAGTGATAGATAACGGAGACAGGAGTGGAAATAGAATAGAATAGACTTTGATATTTCGCTAGTAGTTTGTTCCGGTTCTGTTCGTTATGCTTTTCCTAAAATCAGATCATCTAGTTGAAAAAGAACTTGTGGAACCGAATTCAAATAGTCATTCTGACGGACACGTTGATCCTTGAGTTTGTTTCGACTTATAAATATATAGGAGTCTAAGCTCAAGAAAACGTTTCAGTTTTGAGCGCGTAGTCTTAAGATCAGATTTCTACATCAAGTTTCTCCATGATCATCGCCCATCGTTTGATCCTATGCACGTTGTAGTAATAAGCTAACATGTTTTTATTCTCACTGCAATCTAAATCTGGTTTCACCAGCCCTTATTGCACTGATTGAACATCCGTCACAATCACTGTTGCTATCCGAGCCAAGATTCCACGACTGCTAACCAATTAGAGCCGGGAGATGTAGTTGTGAATTGTGTTTTATTCGAACCATTCGTATAAATCTCTTCATTCAATTGTACTTGGATTAATATTATCCATAGTGAACAATAAAATGCGCCCTCACTATCTTAATATTTTAGACCTACACAGACAGACAAAACCAAGCGAATTGTGAAGCAACAGTATTTTTAGGTTATCTCCTGCACATCTTATGGCTCGATTAGGTGATTCGTTATCAGTTGTGATATTCGGAAGTTGGGAAGAGTTTCATAAGTTTCTGCAGTAACTTCTGCCCAATATGTATATGTCGCCGAAGCATAGTCGGGCAGCTGGTCTCGCTACTTGCTATCGTAAGGCTAAGGTTCTGTAATTCCCAGCTGTAGGTATCTGAATTATGTTCTCTTTGTGGTGCTAGCATTTATCTGTTGCAAAATTTTGTGGTTAAATTGAAGACATTCGTATCGCCATCCATATCGAAGATATCGTTGAGGACAAGGATTCCAATAGTCCAGGCTGCAAACCGATAATTAGAAGTGTTCAGTCCCGAAGAATAAAAGATTCAGATCATTCCGAGTACTTACTTAAACTTAATCGTCTGTCAGTGCTGTATTGTTCCAAACGTTGAGTGCTGAACTGCAATCTTCCAGTCCGGACTTTTGAACACCATGGGTTGAAAACACCTATCGCTACTGATAACTTCTAACCATCGAGACGCCACCTTTGAGACGCCGGATAAAGTTTTGTATACTTTTGCACATGTTGACCTGCTGGATAGTCTTTGGATTTATCTCGAGCTTTGTAGCTTTTAGGGTGGTCCCTCGCCCAGGCTGCCTCTTCATAATACATCCATTCTCGCTCAAGACCTTCCCAATCCTCAGTGAAACAAGAAGGGGCCGTTCTTCGTATCAATGCATAATCGATTTCAGGTTGCTTCCACGTATTATAATCGGGATCTCCGTGAAATTTCTTCCCGGAGATCGACTTCAATTTATCAAAGTCTTTTTGAATCCAATCCCTTAAAAAGTGGTAATCGTGTTGGTCATCGCCAGTGCCCCACCAGTAGGCATTTTTAATCTTCTCAAATTGTATTAATGCAGTTCCACAACTTCCACCATAGTGATAGTTATACTCATCAACATACTCAGGTCTGTATGATCCCGGATTCTCGCCAATCTCCTCATGAATCTCGTCACAACATCTCCATTTGTCAACCTTCTCAGGCAAAGCTTTCCGGACATCAATGCCTTTGTAGTAATTTTGTAATATCCACTCTGTGTGTTTCTCCTTCTCAGATCTCACAAGATCATCAAAATCTTCTTTCATAAAAGCCTCGACCCCGTCAAAGCTTCTCCAGATATTGTGGTAATGGCCAGGATCATGTGCCTCGAATTCATTGCCATCCCGCCAAGCACCCGAAGCTTGAGCAAGCACCACTTTTTGGAGTCCCGGTAATCGTGAAATCATCGCAGCCGGGGTACATTCCACCTTTCGTGTGCAGGGAAAGATAGATGAGTTCTCCCAGCAATCAAAGTCGATGGCAAGATATTTCAATTTCTCGCGACAATTCTGTACTTCCAATGCGTGGAGAAACCCAGTATTGTGCAAATGTCCAACTCTACTGCCGATGAATATCATATCTTTGTCCCAGTCCACCCACTGTCCAAAACACTTCGATCTCCTTTGCAAGGCAATATTTCTCGATTCGTGGTTTACTCGCGCCAGGGGAGGCTCAAAGCATCTCTTTTCGCAACCGCAAAATATCGCATGCCATTCAAAAGAAGTCGGGCGACCAGTGATTGTATAATGGTTTGGTATGTTGTGGACTTCGATGAGGCGACCGGGCCGTGAATCCTCAGCAGCGTTCCAAATCATGGTCCTCAATTCAATTGGTAGAAGGGAAAAGGCATGGAAAGTCGCAGGTGGTTGAGCAGCTGCGCGAGCCTCTTTTGCCATCTTCCTGGTTAAAACCATGATTGATTATTATTCAGTAAGACATTGGCTAAACAGATTTAAGTATTTGGGCAGGTCGAGGTGTCAAATAATTAAATCAATGAAACTATTATTGAAAAGTGTGGTTGTAATTCAAAGGTAGCAGTTAAATATAACGGTGACAATGAAAAGTTATTAGTCAGCAGCTGTTGAAAGGTAATGACCAATCAGAAGCCTGCATACCAAACTCTGTAACCTTCTAGGCACGTGCTAAACAACTACCTAATCAGCTAATCTAGGCTTGTCTGAACAATCCATGCCTACCCTCTCTTTGGTATTCAAGATCATATCAACCAATCGTTTCCTTAGATCAAGAATTTGATGGAGATAACTAGAATCTTTGGTTACACAATCAGTGCTGGTCTAATTCACACGAAGACTTTGATTATCAATAGTTTCATACTCTATCAAAGCAAGAACTTCACAAATTTATTAGTTGCTACAATACGTATTCTAAGCAACTACTCAATACCCATGTCCAATCGCCAAATCAAAGGGTTATCTAAAACACATTGACCCTTTCACCACATAAAGATGCTCGTTTCCTATCGCTTAGCAACTTTGACATACATAAGATAGACTCAAGCCAAAAACATTCCATACAAGTTCAGTAGTTTTCTAGGATCGTTTACCACAGACTGATTTCATAGCTATCCAATCCAGTTAATCAAAAATTTGACCCACTTGATGTCGATATAAGCTTCAAGATCGTCAAGGAACTTATCTGGATAGCTTCTCTAGTGTTGAGTATAACTAACTCTTGATGTGTCATTTCACACCAACCTAGTGCCATTTATTATGTATTTAAAACTCAAAAAATTTCTACGTATTCCGATTCTGACTCCATATTAATTATCATTTTCCTAACCTCATCTATTTCCATGATGAATGCTGTCAACAAGGTCAATCACAAGCTGGAGCATGATGGTAAGCATGATTTTCTGACATCGTTTATGATTCAACTACTAATGATAACCGCAGATATCATCATTGAATACTCCCACCATGAAGCCAAAGAGTTAAGTATTACACCAGGAGAAGACTCAAATGAGAACAATAAGTCCTCTACGACGCTTGCGGCTGAAGAAACCTCTTCTACAATATCAAAAGCACAAAGATCATCTACAAACTCTGAAGCCGAACCCAGATCCGGCGACGCATCACTATCAGCTTCTTCCAGTATTGCCAGTCTTGTACAAGTTTCGTATACAGAAAGACATCTAGAAACAGAGGATAAACCCGAAAATGCTTCACACTCAACTTCTATTTCGGTTCGAGAACCCCATGGGCCACCGTATAGTACTAGAAGCATGGATTTAGATCCCATCAATTCGTTTCATTTCGACAAGTTGCCCGCAGAGATTCAATATATGATAATTAAAGAATGTATCCCGGAACGCAATCGAATTCGTCATTTCTCAGTCAGCCTGGATTTCAATAATCAAATACTACTTAAAGAGGAGCCTGACAGAAAACACACATCAATTTTGTTTGTCTCAAGGGCAATTCGTAGAATTTATCTACAGCATCTGCCCGTGGTGCTGCCATCTCTCGACAAGAAGATTCCAATATGTATTCACCAAGATACGACTGTCGTTCTTAAGATGGAAGAGCCTGATCTTAGTAACATTAGGATATGCTACAAAGGGAAGATCCCAGCATGTTTCAGTGAAATTAGGTACCTCGCTGTTCCCCTACACCTCTTCTCCTTCTTTAACATTACAGCTGATGAGCGTAGTCGCGGTGACAGAATACAAGAGCTTGCAGTAGCTCACAACATTAGTTTCTTGAGCAGACTAATCTTTGCCTGTTCCAACTTGCGCCATTTAACCGCTGTTCAGCGTAACACAGCAGAGAGATGGTATCTCAGAGGGCTGAATTATCCAGGCACTCTAGTCGTTCCAAAGATATTCTCCTCTTTACTCAGATGGAACCTCGAATCTCTTGCCAATTTCCTCAACTTGCAACGAGCGATGACCCGTTATCGGAGCAAAGAGCTACTATGCGGTGTTATGGTTTTTACCTTTGGTAGCAGTGTCAACAAGATTTCGAACGGTCCTCACATTCCTCAGAATGAAATTGATACTCTTCTATATTATCGAATTGATAAGGGAAATGCGACCTGCATTGCCTACCTCGACATAGAGTCCTTCATCGGCAAATACTGTTACTCACCACCTCATTCGGATGAACTTCCGGTACATCTCCTTAATGAGAGGGGTCGAACTGCATTTCGAGCCGTTTTCCGCAGATTAGTTACTCGGTGGATGGATAAATACTTCAATTCCAATGTGAATATCGAGGATGCCAAACATGGCAGAGAGATTCTAGAGCTCGTGGAAGATGCATTTGAGCAGCACATGAGATCCAATCCAGGTGAGGTGGATCTATTCAGGCATTGATGTCAAAAATATAACGGGTTGTCGAATCTTAAAGTATTCTCGGCGTGCAGCCATTCAATATACGACTTTATCGGCACCCAGATATTTTTAGACCAGACTTCCGGTAGTCAACTGTAGCTGCTTCTGGGACTCAAATTCCACGGAATCACTAAAATATACATATATATTAAGATCTGAAAGCGATAATATAGATATAAATGTTTAGGGTGTTTATTACCAAGATATAACTTTGAAGCTATGAGGCAAATGAATTAGAATAATACATCCCTTGAATACATATAAGAGCATTTTTCATCATTTAGCTATGATCTGAGTGATGTTAAGATTACAATAATGTGTATACGTGCTCTTTTTACCCTGATCTTCCATTACAACTAGTCACTGGTTTGATACGTGTGCATTCGGCTGAAATAGATCTTAAACTCAAAATCGATCTCATGGTAAGTAAAATTTGCATACTAGGTAGGTAGTCACATCTGTCACTTCCCCATATCATTGTCTAAATAAGTCATACCACCTACTATATTAGTACATCCCAGAAGAGCAAAGATCACTAGAACCACGCACCAAAGCATACAAAATCTCATTTGAAGCGTGACAATGCTTAGTCATTTTCACAAAGGGGGTATAATAGACTAAACCTCTCGATGATGATATCAGACAACCTAATTTAGTAAGCCATTAGTACTACACTATATATACTATTGAAATCTCCCACACAAATCAATTTTTCAATTCTTCATCTAATTTTTCTTGACTTTGAGTTTCTCATGATTTTATATATGCTTTCTTAATACTTCAATACTTTCTCTTCTCATAACTACTATTCATACTAATTTCTAATAAATTCTTATTATTCTCTTAACATCTCTCTTCACATCTCTCTTCACATCTCTCTTCACATCTCTCTTCACATCTCTCTTCACATCTCTCTTCACATCTCTCTTCACATCTCTCTTCACATCTCTCTTCACATCTCTCTTCACATCTCTCTTCACATCTCTCTTCACATCTCTCTTCACATCTCTCTTCACATATCTTCCATAGTTCTTACAGAACAACATTTTTTTCGAATCTCTATTCTTCTCATTTAACAACTATCTCAAATACCTTCTTCATATATCCAAAAATGGGTCCCCTCAAGGTCACATACAAGGTGCACAGCTCGAGACTTAGCTTTTCCCCAGAGAAAACCAAGTCGAAATTCAACATCAAATCAAAGGAAATAGTCTCGAAGGTCAAATCCTCAAAATTTCTATCGAAGATCAAGACACTTATGAAGAGGGAAAAGGTAGTTTTTGGACCAATGACCTGGATGGAAAGTTGGATGGACAATTGGAAAGACAACACTCCTGTCATATCGGCTTCTAAGGAGTTTTATGGACTTCCACAAGGTGTTATCGAACTCTTGTGGACCTATATCATTGAAAGCGATGAGAAGACGCAAAGCTATGTTATGAAGCCAAGTCTGATGGAGAGTGTGTATCATTATGAGCATTGTACAGACATTACAGATGAAGGATTCAAGGTTAATATGACTGGAGCTCGTACCTTACTGCGAATCGATAGCTTCTCTCGTTCACTTGCACTAAAGAAATTTCGTGGAACTCTTCCTATTTTCTACGTGCCATTTAAGGATAACGGAATCCTTCGTTTCGATCCAAAAAGAGACATCATCCACATACAGGATTTTCACCATCTCGCTTTCCAAATGACCCCAACGGCTGGAATGGGTCTAATGCTCGATTTGGAGTATTATTATCTTGCTGATGACACTGCTTTGGAACTTTTGAAATTTCATCCAAAATTTCGTTATGTCAGAAGGCGCATATGGATGGAACATATAGCGAATCACATTTATGATTTACTCTTTATGTTCAAATATTGTAAAGAATCCGTAAAATCCTGTCAGCTAGCTCGGCTCTTGAAGATATTAAAGAACAGACACGAATTGCCTTGCTCTATATGGGATCATTCTACATCGATACAGAATCTTGTCATTGATAACCTCTCCATATTTACATGTGCACTCATCATCTGTAAATCAATGGCCTTGGTAAATGCCAATACTGTCGGCGCCGTCAGGATGCCTGAATTTACAGCTGGATTTGGGCCCGTATCAAAGCTCTTCAAATCCTTGCGCGAAGTTGGTAATGTCGAAAATCTTCGCTTTGGCATAGGTGGTGAATGGCACAAACTTTCTGATGACAAACTTTTTAATAAGGTACTGGAGGAGGAACCAGGTCTAATTGAATTTGCTTTAGAAAATCTCGATGGCTTCACCAATGGATTCTACATTGGTTGAAATCAATGCGACGGTCTAATACGATCTATGGTAGCAAATGGACTTATTGTAATGGATAGCTGGAATGAACGGATAGTGGAAGAGAGAAGAAGTGGGCGAGAGGAGACGGACAGGGAAAGGGACTTGGGAGATGAAATATGAATGATGGAGAATGGGGCAAATAGGCATGTTGGCTACGGCGCTCTGGGTATGGCAGTGGAAACCTCTAATCCTCGCTGAATTTCTTCTTCAGTTTTTAAATTAAAAAAACCAGCATGTCTTCGACTTCGCATAATAAGCAGGAAATCTTGGGGTTTCGTTCATTCTGGACCACAGGACCATCTGTACGCAAAAGCTGTCGACTACCTACTTCACTAGAAGAAATGCGAGGAATATGCAGGTCATATATTCACATACACACATCGCTTGACAAAGTAGCAAAACCTTTTATTATTATTACTGTGCTATGTATTAGCCGCATCCATCAATTATAAACGTTACAATCCGCGTTGCAAAGATTTGCACACATATATGAGTGGAGATCAACCATCAACCATCAACCGCCATTCCCATAGATGACTTCCCGAACCACAATAAGCCGAATCAAACCGCAAATCCGAAAGTCGTAATCGCAATAACCATTTCTCCCTCAATACACCATATCTCTCTCCCTCCATTCGTTTCCATCTCCACCTTCACTCCTACTCAAACTCTCTCGGATCCAACCTCTCGGTCCCCCTCCTCCACTCCCTCAACGCCCACTCCGGCGCCTCCACCCTATTATAAATCCTCGTTCCCTGACCACTTGCAGCCCACACGCCTCTCAAATACCACGGCCACTGCGCCGGAAAATAACCCTGCAAATCCACCCAGTCCAGTCCCCGGAACCTGGCGATCGCCCATATGAATCCGAGACATTCACCTACGCCTCTTCGATACCCATGGGTATCGCGTCCGCTCATATCGGCGTTGAAAATTATGGTGAGGGAGCGGAGAGAGGGGGTCGAGTGGGAAAGACGCTGGAGCAGTGTCACCCAGGAGTGTAGTTCGGCAAATGTGGAGGCGTCGCCGAGGGAATCGCCGAGGGTGTCGTTGAGGTGGGGGAGAGAGGTGATGCGGCCCAGGTGGGGAGAGGGAGCGAGGACTAGGTGGGTGATGCTGGAGGGGGGGAGTTGGTCGAGAAAGGTGGTGAAGGTCAGGGGGTTGGTGATGGTGTAGTGCGTATTTTGAGTCGGGGTCGGATTTGGATTTGGAGGCGAGGTGTTCGGTGTGGTTGATGGAGCTGGATTCATGGTTGAGGTTGTAAGTGGTTGTGGATGGTAGGGTTGGAGAGTGAGTTTGGAGATGCTGGCGGTGAGGATTTGGTCTGGGGAAAAAGAGGAAGAAGAGGAGGAAGCCATCCCGACTATTTCAAAGAGGAGTAGGGGTCTTGGTACGGTGTTGAAATAGTTGGTAATAATGAATAGATCGTGATCCTAATACCACCGTTTTCCTTGTGGAGGCGCAGAGTGAATCTTTCGTACTTTTCTTTGCCGAATTTGAAAGATGGAAGATTCGATGGAGATTTTCGTTGAGAATTCCTTTCCAGATACATAGAATACAACTTCAGTTAGACTCAATCGTATTCCATAGTTCAAATCAAACTATTGAATGTCGTTGTCTTTGAGTCCTTTAGCCTGAGTATATATGAAAAAACTACAGGTCGAGCAGAGTATAAATCAAGTCGGAGACATTGTTGTTGAGATAATTGAGTCGATATCTTTGCTAGAACCTCCCATCTGTTCGACTCCGAATTCACTTTTAAATTTTTCAATGTGCGAATTCTACAAATAATCAAAGGAGTATTCAATTCTTTGAATCAGTAACTCTAATCGACTCCATAGATAACAAAGTTCAGAAATTTGCCAAGTAATCACTCAGTCTTAAAGATGAACTCGGATAATCTGCCTTTGAATCTTTCTCTTGTCTAGTTTGACCTATTGCAACTCTTTCTTATAGCATAAAACTGACATGCTGTATAGTGTTCAATTTCTGATCTGTCTGATAGGTATTGTTTGCTATTTGGTCAGAATAATGACTGGCTTTTTTTCAGCCTACACACATACATATAATCCAACATCTGAAGCTCACAGCTGGGAATCTATATGAATGGAAACTTCTCTTGCGACAGCATACAAAGCGAGAACCCAACTTCTCATGTTTAGGAAATAGCAATCTAGCCTTGAATCTTAAAGAAGTCTAACGAAGAACCAATGTGAAAAATTTGTTAAGGAAGATCTAGAATATGAGATACATGCAGTTCTTCTTTCTCTTCTTCCGACATCACATTGACTGAGAAACATTGCAACGTTATAGGAAGAAACTCTCATTTGCAGACTTCAATAAGACCATATCCCTATTGATGTGCAGCTGAAATACCAGCACGTTATAGATATCATCTTCGCGCGAGCGGCTGATTTGTTGGTACTAGTAGAGGTGTAAGAGTCTTCCTCAGTGCTGCAGTTATTGAACTCGGTGCTCTCATGACTGATATTGCCATATATTTACTGTTGATAAGTTCCCACGTACAAATCTGTGTTGTCTTGACAAGCCTGTCTGGGGTCTTTAAGTAATAAGTTCTCCTGGCGGTTCAACCAAACTGGCGTTCCTCATAGTTGCTCTCATTCTCATGTACAGCTTGGCTGTAACCTTGACTGCAGAGTCGGCGACCATACTTATCCTTGATGAATAGACTCTGGATTCGTCCCTTGGGTATTCGGCACGGTTAGATTCGCGGTCTTCATTGCGTAATTCTATGGACTCTTGTACCTCGATGACTTCGACGAGGAAAATCGTGATATTGAGGTAGCTACTTCATTGACAGAGGTACAACTAGAATGGGAGACATTTCTTCTGGTTGATTCGGGGAGAAGATCCAGACTGGTGATGTTGCTTGTGGACTCTTTTTCGTTCTGGCAACTGTGGAGCAATGCAGTACGGAGGCTGCCGTTGAAACATAGCCCTTCATCAATTCTTGGTTGTGCAGGCTCTCAGCGAAAGATCATCGAAAACTTTGGGATGTTCAATTTCTTCTTCACCAATACCTACTAATAAGTACGTCTCTTGAAATATTCCATTTGACATTGACTGAGGTATCTGAAATATATGTGGAGGTTACCCCACAGCCCCACCATTACACTCATTTTCCGCAGATAAAATGTGGTATATATAATTTGATATCAGCTTCTTCGTCATTAAAGTTGGCACTTTGGCGGAGTGGTTAACGCGATGCCCTGCTATTGTACCAGTATAAAGTCAGGCATTTCCCTCGGGAGCGAGTGTTCGAATCACTCAGGTGTCGTTTTACTTTTTCTTTGGACTTTTCAAATGCAATTACTCTTTCCTGTAATTTTGCTACTTGCAATTATTGATGTATAGATGAGACAACATGAGTTATGTAGTTCTGCTTTTATCACCCACTCATTGCATGTGTAGATAAAGTGTCAAAAATCAAATAAAGGAGCGACGTTTCCAAGGTTGCTTTGGATAGTAATAAATTTAGTCTTTTTCCTACTAAGAACACACCTTGTACGCAAAAAGTGATCATGCAGACGCGTCTAGATACACGCCCTCTAACTTATTTAATAAAGTACTGATTATTTTGATATCTCGAGAATCTGACAGAATTATTCTCATTTATCATGCATGTATTCTTGATTAATTATACACTCAAGAAATCTAGTTCTTTATTTTATCGTAAAAACTGGGGTTCCTATATTATTATTCATATTACTCCCTCTTAAAAGAAAGAACTCCGTGTCGAGGGAAGACCTTAGTTCTGTGATCCCGCTCCTGGGGTCTTGTACTCACTCCCCAAGGCTTCCAGAAAAGCTTCGCTTCACACTGACAGTTTCACAGGTGATCACAGGACACATTTGTTGCAACCGGACAAGAATGAGTAGGTAATTAATCGAGAATATCGACCTCTTCGTCGACAATCTGATATCAGAATCTCTTCTCACCAATCCTTCGAAAACGTGGTTTTTATATGATACAGTCTCGGATGCGCTCTTCATCATGAGCTTCGAATCTGACAGTTCAGCTGACAGAATCGATATCATGTGTCGTTGGCTGTCATTCGATTTTCTTTCTTGCGATACTTCGTTATCGTTGGACTCCCTAGAAGCTTCCTCTCTTCCACAACCATTCCATCATTTCTATCGACAAGTTGCTCGTGGAGATTATATGTCTTATTTGCTCGTATCCCAGGATGAATTGTGACCAGAACACACTAGGTCAATTGACATGGGGCTGACATGTAAGGAATGAAGCTAGCTGAAATGTTTCACGTGCATAATATAATTCTCCGGCCAATGGGGAACCCACGGACAACCTCAATATGAACAAACTGCAACAAAGTTTGGATGAAACGTTCTTGTTGCGTTGCCCTGTGTCTTATCTCTACATATGCAAACTTTAACTCTACGACCCCCTACTCGTAATTTTATGTACGAAGTAGTCCATGTCGATGCAATGATATTGATAAGGTTTTGAGGGTTCAATTTCTTATCTTTAGCGCACCTTCACACTCATCTTCTGGTCAAAAGTGGGTGATTAATGGAACAAACTGCCACAATAGGACATTCCATACAATCCCGTCAGAGTAGAGGTCAAATTCTCTCTGAAGTATAAAGGATTCATCTCTCTAGACGCAACACTCCTCGGCAATCCCACATCCATGAAATGCTAATTAGATGCTAATTAGAGCACTTTCACAAACTCTATTTCTCGGAGATTATCGGTCTTCGGATTACACACGCGATACCACTCTCTCAGAGAACTTGGGTCGGTGACAGCTCTAAGGGGACTCACTATTGTGAAGCCTCGTGACATCACTTCCCAACAAACCCGATAGCTGTCAGACGAACACTGGATTCCAAAACGAGATTATGAATATCCCAAAGATTGACGATATTTCGTCGTCCAATGTCACCATCTACGAGTCGGACATTATCCCACATGCAACGAGTCAAAATGGCGGTGAAAATCACGATATGCGCCGTAAATTCACTCTCTGGTCAATACTGGGAGAAGGGTTCTCTCTCACAAACTCATGGTTTGGAATTTCGAGTGCTTTAATCACTGGCATAGATTCTGGCGGCCCTGCCCTGTTTGTGTATGGAATACCTCTCGTTGCCTTCGTGAGTATTTTTGTAGGATGCTCGTTATCAGAATTAGCCAGTGCAATGCCAAATGCTGCAGGACAACATTTTTGGGTCATGGAACTGGCTCCCAAGAAATATGCCAGGCCTTTGTCATTTGTGACTGGATACTGTGCATGGGCTGGGTCCTTGTTTGCATCAGCCAGTGTATCATTGGCAGTCGCATCAGCGGCAGTTGGATGTTGGCAATTAAATCACTCGGATTTGTGAGTTCTCCAGGCCCAGTCTGTCTTAAGTTCAGTCATATACTAACTCGTTAATAGTATTATCCATGAACTGCACATCTTTATTGCGTATCAAGTAGTCAATCTATTTACTTTTCTATTCAATTGCTACGGTAAAATATTGCCGACACTTGGGACCATTACTCTTTATATGTCTTTGATTTCCTTTGGGATTATTCTTTTTTTTGTGCCATCACAAGCCCCAACGCATCAAGACATTAAATTTGTCTTCGCAACCTTCATTAACAATACGGGTTGGTCAAACAATGGTATTGCTTTCATTGTCGGCCTCGTAAACGCAAATTGGGCATTTTCTTGCCTTGATAGCGCTGTGCACCTAGCAGAAGAAGCTCATCAACCAGAAGTAGTAATCCCAATATCAATCATGGCTACCATAGCAATTGGATTTACGACTGCGTGGTTTTTCGTTATTGCGATGTTCTTCAGTCTCAACAACTTTGATGCTGTTATCGGAACGCTTACAAAAGTGCCGATTCTGGAGTTGTTCTATCAGTCAGTCGGAAATCGATCTGCTGCAATATTCCTCGAGTCTCTTATCATGGCAACAGGAATTGGTTGTCTGATTGCATGTCATACTTTGCAATCCCGACTTTGCTGGACTTTTGCTCGAGATGGAGGTGTTCCATTTCACCCATCTCTAGCCAAGATTGATACTACTTTAGATGTCCCATTTCGAGCACACGCCATGAGCACAACAGTCGTTGCTATACTTGGATTTCTATATTTACTATCAACAACTGCTTTCAATAGGCGAGTTCTACACAATACCGTGCATAAGTAGTGCTCAGTTCTAACACATTCCACAGCATGATCATTGGCTGTATTGTCCTCCCGTATATATCTTACAGCATCCCTCTTCTATGCTTGCTTCATAAGGGTCGCGATAAAATCTCACATGGACCCTTTTGGCTTGGTAAGTTTGGCTATATTGCCAACCTAGTGACAATCGTTTGGACATTGTTTGCACTCGTCATGTAAGTCATCCATTCTATCTTATCTGGGAAATATTAACATTATATCTTGCAGGTTCTCATTTCCAATACATCTTCCGGTGACCGCATCTAGTAAGTATTCATAATAGCGTCATGGCGATTCGAGCTTATAATCATAGATATGAATTACATCAGTATTATTTACTGTATCTTAGCTTGTGTCATTGGCATAGATTGGATTTCTCGAGGTCGATTACAGTATCGATACAAATTCTACGAAGAGTCGCAAATGGATTATGAGAGCGAGGAGTCACTGGTGAGATATTCCCACGGCAGTATCATAGTTTTGTACATTTTTGCTAATAATGAATAGTTACACAATCATTCCTCTTGAATGTTGATGGATTGCAAATCTCAATGATTCAAGAGCCTCGAGATCTAGACTTTATTGTAAACGAGGATTGGAAACAATATCCAGTGCCTCTTGATACATCGAAGTTGTGCTTTTAGGGCCTTTCGGCATCATCCAAACTTCAATCATGATTCCAAGGTGGCCGATTCTCACTAAAAGTATGTAAAATTGGGACAGCACAATAAAATTCCTTAGACTAAGCCTAACTCATCATACTATAGCTGCTCCACCACCCATCCCTATCCTACCTTCCATGCTACCAACTTTTGCCCGCCCATATTCCTCCTCTTAACATCCCACTATATCATCTTCTCCATATTTACAAACTGGTCCAGAGGTTGGAGTTGATGTAAGTAACATAGTTACCAACTCTGGCGTAGACACCAGCGTAACCAGCCTCAGCACAACCTTGACCCCAGGAGACAGTACCCTCCAAAACACCAGTGGCAGCATCGATGATTGGTCCACCAGAGTCGCCAGAGCAGGAATCCTTGCCACCTGCAGCATATCCCGCACACCACATGTTGGTGGTAACGGAAGATGTACCATACTCAGCTTGGCAAGAAGCACGGGAGATAACTGGAACCGAGACCTTTCTCAAAGTTGATGGCAATGTAGATCCGTTCTCAGTCAAAAGACCCCTATTTACAAATTAGTGCTCTTTCTACAGACAAACTTTGCTGAAGCTTCGGAAACACTTACCATCCTGCAACGGTGGTGGTAGAACCAACAACGGGATCGGAGCCTTGAGCGGGCAACTTGGCGTAGCCGATGGTGGAGCTGGCTGGGAGAGCAGTCGACAAATGCCAGAGCGCAATGTCGTTGTTGGTGGTGGAGGAACTGTAGGATGGGTGGACTACAACCTTGCTAACACCAACTTGGGTTCCGCCGGATGCCCAGGTCTATACAAATGTCAGTTTACGTGTACCTAAAAGTACGAAATGTAGATTTTCGGAGTGATTCGAATAGATGCTCTCTTGAATCTTGCGTTTGATAAAGTACAGATGAAAGATAAGAACGTACCAAAGTTCCAGCACGAACTTTAACTGAGGAAGCCGAGTAGCTGACAGAGCAATGGGCTGCAGTGAGAACGGTGTAGGCGTTGAGCAAGACACCACCACAGAAGTGAGAGCCACTGTTGGACAAGCTGACAATGTAGGGGAATTCACCAAGAGCAGCGGTGGTTCCTCCGACAATATCTGGAGTTCCTACGAGAGTAGTAGCACGGTTTTCGAGCTCAGCTCCGGTTGGAAGGGCAGCAGCCAATGAAAGGATGGGCATCGCAAGAGCGAGCGCGAAGTTGAGAATTGGTGCCATTGCGAAGGTGCGGTGGTACAGAGTCGTACAGTGTTAGGAGGATACTGGAGATGGAGGAGTGGATTGGAAGTGCTGATGAGACTGAGAGAGTGGTGATGGCTTCAGATTTATATTCATGAGAAGGTCGATTTGTGGATCCTCAAATCCAAAGATTTGAGAATTATCACTTTCCTTTTTTGGGGTCCTCAATAGCTTCATGTTGTCAGTTGAAGAAGACAGCTTATCTCCTTCTTAATTTATGGGGTGGTGGCTCGGCGAGGGGGAGATTGATATCGTGGTTCAAGTCAGTACCACATCTTATCACCCCAAAGAAGAAGGCGACGGGATATAACAGATCTCCATGCTCAACTCCCGATGTAGCCTTGTGGAGAGCGCGTAAGTTGTAGCCTATAGAATGGTAGATGCGGGGATGAAGATACTCACCATAAGGTTATCTATAGGAAGGGAATAAAATCACTGGTCTGCTATGCTATTCTTAGATGTACTTACATATCTGCCCCTCTCTTCTATAGACTACATCCCAGAACCCAAACAAATCCAATTCGATCTACCTCCCATCCAATCAGCCAAAAAATATATCCCGTTACCATTATCTCAACTAACGTTCCAACCCAATTTCGTCCATAAACACACTATCACATGCATTTCCCAAATCTCTCCTCTGCCTTCTCCCCCCTCAAAATCCCACCACTCAAATATCCACAAACGCATCCAACCCATCCATCCACCTTCCCTCTCTCACATCCCCTTCCCAATCTCCCCTCCCTTCCAAGTTCCAAACCCCAACCCATCCCTACCCTAACCCTCCATACTACCTTCCAATTTCCCATTTCCCATTCCCAAAAGCCACCCCAGCACCCAAAGCCAAACCCCCAAATTCTTTATCTCTTGGCCCCCTCTACACCGGCTCTTGGAAACCCACCTCCAAACCACTCATCTAGAGATATCCAGCAATATCCAGAAATCCCGAAATCCCCAAGAAATACCAAGGCCCTGCGATTATCCATACTCCCTACAATCACCCGTTTGGGAAGGAGCATTTCCAGACTGCATTTAGCCGGGCTTGGCAAGCGCTTGGCGTGCCGGCAGTGGAAGGTAGGTAGGTAGGTGGGTTTGGGGTAGGTAGGTAGGTGGTAGATAGGTGTTTGGATGGGTTTGGGGAGGGAAGGGTAGGGTAGGGAAGGTAAGGTAGAGAGGGAGGTATGTTTTGTGTTGGTAAGGGATTGTGGGGGATTGTGGTGTGGGATTGGGTGTGGGTGGGTATATATGTGGTGGGTTTCGAGATCGTGATTGTGATTGATGGAGAATGGGGAATGAAGAATGGATGACGAATGAGGGGAGATGATCTGATCTGATAAGATGGATTGTGGATTATAGATGATTAGATGATTAGATGTAAGCTGCTTTTTTATCAAGTGCCATTCTAATCATTCCTCCCTCAAAATTACAATTCCCAACTTCAATTCCCAACTTCCTCAACCCACAATCCAGAACAGAATGAAGATGTAAATTACACATATTGTACATATTGCACATCACAAAATACCTATCTTCTACCTATCTACCTATCTACCTATCTACCTATCTACCTATCTACCTATCTACCCATCTACCCATCTACACCAATGAACCAACCCCAACCCACCTCCCAAAATAATCTCTCAATCTCCCTCAAGCATACAAGCATTTTCCTTACCCATTTTCATATTTTCATGATTTCCCAAGCTTAGATTTTCCTTAGTGAAACTTAGCTTAATCAAATAAATACTCAGTAAATACAATCAAATAATCAAATAATCAAATATGTTAGAAAAGGTGCTTATACCGCATATCACGCTATGCTGTATCGGGATTAGCCCGCATGTGACTCTGTCGAGTCCACACATATATATCGTATCTCTATGTAGAACTTAATAAGATTAAGGCTTTTCCACCAACTCATATATGATCTTTTAACAAAATAATCAAATAATCAAATAATCAAATAATCAAATAATCAAATAATCAAATAATCAAATAATCAAATAATCAAATAATCAAATAATCAAATAATCAAATAATCAAATAATCAAATAATCAAATAATCAAATAATCAAATAAAGTACAAACACCAGTAGAAGTAAAAGTATCCATACCAGGTATTCGAAGTAATAATCAATCTAACCTCACACATACATATACACATACCCAGTATCCATCCAATCACGTCACCAATAGTATCAAATACATACAAATCAACATCCAACCATTTCACTATATTAGCTACCTAGTACCTAGATAATCAGCTCAGCATCTATCTATCTGTAAACTTATTTCTTAAACTAAACTACGTACGATTTCTACCGCTACGATTTTGGAAGCAGAAGCAGAAGCAAACTACCTATCCTATCATCATTAAAAATCGTATCGTATCGTATCGTATCATATCATATCGCATAAGATTAAAGACGCATCGAATTCATTTGGAAAAAAAAAAACACACAAAAAAAAAAGGCAGATCGAGGTATTCAGAATACAATACATTTGTTGACACCCTCCCCATCTATCATTTCTGCAATGATGTAGATTCCAATAAATCCCTATCTC
Source organism: Botrytis sinoallii (assembly GCF_014898435.1). NCBI lineage: Eukaryota > Fungi > Ascomycota > Leotiomycetes > Helotiales > Sclerotiniaceae > Botrytis > Botrytis sinoallii. Next base: position 1,648,748 of record NW_024066034.1, on the reverse strand, counting down.
GCTGGTTCCTCAACTTCCTCTCCAAGTGAGAGAACAAACAAAAGTAGTTGACAAAGGTAAGTAGGTAGGTAGGTATAAAAAAAAAGGCCAGTAGCCACGAATGAAAAATGAAAATCCACGCTTCCATCGAACAAACATCTAATCTCCTCTGAGTTTCACCGCACCGCACCTCCAGAAATCTACTTTTCTCCTCCACCAGGTCCCGCAGCTTCACGCTCACTCGAACTATCATCACTAACCAAATCGACCACATTCCTACCACCCTCACGCATTGGCTCTTTACCTTTCCCATCCACCACCACATTTCCATTTTCAACTCGTCCGTTTGCTCTCTCGCCCCCGTCTACACCACTCATCAATACATTTCCCGCCCTACTCTCAAGCTCCGTCTTCCTACCCGGCCCCTTCCCATTCAACGCTTCCCATTGCCTCTGCAACGCCCCAACAGGCACCCTCTTTCGCACACTACTTGAGCCTGCAGAATTTGGTCTACTCTCACCATCCATCACAGCACCACTTGCTCCTGCAGAACCGGAACTGTGATTTTCCATGCCGACCATTCCAGGACCATTGTAAGCCTGGGTTCTACCCCCAGAAGCCCTTCTCTCATTCATACCCATGGGAGCCGAATCAGCGGGTGCAAAATGTCTACTTCTTTCTTCATCTGCTCGTGACATTCCTGCACTTGAATTACGCTTGAGTCTTTTGTTTGCATGATCTCCCGGTCCTCTGTATGCTTGTTCCGGAGCTCCTTGATACCCAAGTGGGCTCATTCGATGGTCTGGGCTAGGACGCGGCTGTGACAGAAGTTGTGGAACAGGTGGGAAATTTTGTTGGAAACTTTGAGCTTGAGGAGGACCTGAATATTGCATTGGGTGGTGACCTGGTGGTGCTTGCGAATATTGCTGGTGCTGAGGATGTTGTTGATGTTGCTGGTGTTGCTGGTGTTGCGGCGGTGCATTAATTGGCGAAAATCCTGTAGCAGGTCTCATATCCACCATCTCCATTCTCATACCGGCCGGTGTTTGATTCTGATGTATTTGCTGCTGAGCGTTTACTGGATAGCCAGCAACCGTTGGTGAATTACGATATTCAATCCTGTTCATGCCAGTAGGTACCATTGGAGAATTGGAACCCAAAACATCACGTATTTTCTTTGCCTCCTTGTCTCTGTCGCGCATACGAAGAGTAACACCAAATTGTTTGCGAATTTGAGATTTACGAGATGCGTTTCCATTTTTGAGAGAGGTAAGCCGTGCCTCTCGTCTCTCGGCGGTCCAGTCCTCCGGAATCTTGCTTTGATCCTCGAGGTATTTTTCTTCGATTTTCTGGAGCGCGTCCTCCAAAGCAGCACGTTTATCGGGCGGCAATTCAGATGGTGAGTGACGAGCCTCTCCGTCCCAGGGAGATGCAGCGATGATCGCTTCGATATGCTTAGAGCGCGATCCTGGAGTGTGGAGAGGTGGACGAGGGATATTGCCAAATGATGTATTCTGCGGGTGGTCAGGGTGTTGTCCATATTGAGGATTTGGCGAATTCGAAACTATGTCTCGGTAGTCTTGATAAACCGTTTCATCGTCTGGACTGCCCTCTGCCCCAAGGCAAACACGCTTCTTTTCATGCTTTGGCAAGTCAGCAAAATTCCCAAGTCACATAGATCAAACATACATATAGCATTCCTTGCTTAGTGGTAAAACCTTGAGCGCAATTGCCACAATAAAATTTCAATCCCGGAGGCTGACTTCTAGTGCAGATATTCTTTTGTCGATGCTATATCGCTGTTAGCTCTAAAGTAGAATCATGATGATTTCATACTCACAAAATTATGACCTCTAATGGTATCAAACTTATAGGTGCACGTGGGGCATCTCAACTCGCGTGGTGGATTTGCTTGGACATCGTTTTGAGATTTTTGCAGGGCGCTGATTCGTTCTTGTTCAGCAACAAGGGGATCCAAAGACGGAGCTTCCACTTTCTTTTGTCCATCATCTTTCATTTCTGTATCATCATCATCATTATTATTATTATTATTATCATCACCATCATGACTTTGTGCTCTACTCGGCATGTGTGGTACGACAGTCTCATCATTCTCGTCCAGAATATCATCGAGACTGTAACCAAGTCTATCAGCCTCAGCCAGCCATCGTATGAGTGTTTTTGCTGGAACACTCTTCAACCGTTCAGAAAGAGCCTGGTCGAGAACTTTGCTGGGTACGAGATCTGCAAGCTGGTTTGCAGAAGCACTCTTGAGGACCCTAGCGACAATCGGTTGCTTAGAGGTGATAGTCTCCAAGAAGGTATCTTTCATGACACCAGAGTCGTTATAGATTCGTGCAAGAACGCTAGGGCTAGCATTCTTCAATCCAGCTCGAAGAATGAATGTGATGTGTGACTCTTTTGCATTCGTGAAAAGAAAATTTCTCCACTGCTCCTTCAATATTTCTTGAGTCGCTTCAGTTGACACATGCAATAAAACTTCCCGCAAACGAGCAGTTTCTTCTTGGATTTTTGCAAGGGATGGCGATTCGTGATGGCGGGTGGACTGACGCTCAAAGGTCGCTATAGAGGGTTGCCTTGGCGTTGGCGTAGCAAGATCTGGACGACGAAGTTGTCTGTGTGCTGTAGGACTCGTGGAAGCGTTCTTGGGAGAGTCACTTGGAAATGATTTTCTCTTCAGAATGTTCGATGGTTGTTCCGATGGATTAATTCCAGACTCCCGTTCGGTGGATGCCTTCTTGCCTCGACGTCCAGAATTTTGTATGGGTAGTCTAGTTTGTTTGGGAGACTCAGATTCCGCCTTTACACTCTTTCCTAGATCGGCTTTGTCCTCGGGTGGTGGACGGGTATCAAGATCGATGGTTCCACCATCCTCATCCGGGTTCGATGATGCTGCAATGGTTTGAGACTCGAGAGGGGACTCATCCCTATTCATCTCATTGTGTTCAGGTAAATTTGTGGATGTTGGAATTACTGTAGATCCTGGGGTATCTGAGAGAGCTACACTGGCGATCTCAGCTACATCAACGTCCGAAAGCTCAGAATCGTCATCACTCTCATCAAGACGTATTGGAGGCATTTGATCTATCACACACGTGGAATCCACGTGTTTAAGAAAGGAATAATGATTGATTTGTTTGATCGAGGTAATCACAAACCCTCAAAGATTTGTGTTGATTGAGAGGATAGTTTTGAACAGACTGAAATTATTCGGGCCTAATATAGTAATAGTAGAAGGCGGAAAGGTGAATTTTGTCAATCTTATAATAATGACACTATAAATTATTATTATAAGTATCATGTGACTGTGGTATAAAAGAATCGTTTAATTGGTCGAGGGTCGAAAGGGAGTGAATCAAGGAAAGGAAAAAGTACCTGGACAGTTATTATGTGAAGAGTAATGTGAGGGTTTTAGATATCCATAACGTAGGGTCAATAGGGGTTCAGAAGAAAAGTAAGATGTCGCAAGTCTGCAACAAGTGTTCCTCGAGTGGAATAATCGATCTATATTCAGACGTACTTATTATTAGTACCCAGGTATTCCTAATCAGAAGATTATGCAAAACGGATCTCATGAACAAATTGCCGAGAGCCTGAGACGTATTCTCGTATCAAGAAAATCAGAGGAAAAGAGATTAGGTCGGTACTCACAGTGAACCGTATTAATCAGAGAGCTTCCAGTATGAATCTAGCGTTATTTGTTTGTCAAGAAGATCAAGGGAGAGGATTAATGTTGATGAAGTGAGTGAGCGTATAAGAATGATAATAAAATGAAGAGAAGAGTAAATGTTGATGATGAAGAAATCAAAAGAAAGTTAATAAAAGCTAAACTATACGAAGCTAAAATTTGCTAGCGTTGGGGCCCTTGCCTATTTGCTCCAAATATAGTGAGTAATATGACAAGCAATTAAAGAAATCAGAAAACTAATAAATGAAGAATGAAGAATGTCTTTAAGAGTTACATCGAAAGAGATCAAAGAATATGATAGTAGATAGATATCAGAATAATTATAATTTCCGAAGAATTCAATACACCACTTACCGTGGTAATAGCAGGCTAGAAGGAAGTGTACTCGGTAGAAAGGAGTCGTTAATTTTTGAGTTGATGAAGTATCTATCCGAACAGCAACAACAATTCATTTATTTAATTGCCGCTGATTTGGTGTTCAATTTCATTACTCATTACGATGCAGTGTACTCGCTATAATAACTGATTATCGTTATTAGTTGTCTTCATGACATGAGATACCTAATTGATTAGGGTTTGTATTATTACCTACCTACCTAGGTAAGTAGGATAGATAGGTTTGATCACAAGTAGCCCAGCAGGTAATAGTATGAAACTAATAAGTACCTGGTATTCTATAATGGAATATAGAGAACTCGGCGAGTAAGCATTAATTCAAGAGTATCTAGATAGATAGATATAGATACTTGTAGTAAGTATCTATATACTATGTATCTATGTATCTGTCTGTCTATCTACCTATCTACCTACAATAAATCATACCCACTTCATCCCTCAGAGAACGATAGAAGAATGTATAGAACAATCCCATATCATCTCTCTGAGTTTCATTACTTGTCTTGTCTGTATCTCTATGTGTATATGAATGGTGGATCTCTCCCTAGCTACCGAAATTGTGACACGCTCATATATGTATGTATGTATTATGTATGTACGTACGTATAATTCCCATCTAGGAACCTATCTACCTACTATATCCATCAATTTGTTATTAATCCTTATTCACGAAACCAATCATTCACAAGACAAGTCTCTGAAACCGCCGAATGAAACTCTTCCGATGATGCCGTAGAGTACAAGTAGTATAGTCATCCAGTCATGATTTGATTAGTACAGTTGATTCATATTATTCAATGCTCGGTTTTACTTCATTTTCCATATTTTTCAAAAGATAGGTAGCAATAGTAATTATTCATAACAGTTCTTTCGCATTCAAAACCGAGGCACGAATAATGACTAGCAATTTACTCTAGTATGACACGGTACAGTGTTTTTTCTGTTTTCTTCGACTGGCGGGGTGGTCAATTGCTAGCGTACATACTTGTGTTCAAGCCAAGTGATGAGTGTAACAGGTAACAGACAAAACATTGTACGCACTGAAACTCATTGGAAAGTAGATTGAAATAGTCGCGAAATAATCAAAATAAATTCTGACCATATATTGGATGGTCCTGGTATCATCTCACCAATTCTATCCTAAATAAACGCCGTATAACCGAAAAGTACTACCTATCGCGATTGCTCGCTGGTGGAGATCCCCAATTACCCCTCAATTCCCGTTATCTCATGGCCTTTCCTTCCAATACCGAATCCCAAAGTTGTCAGAACTACAGACCATACCTCCAAACACATCATAAATATCCTAAATGAAACCAAAACCTTCTTGATGCAAATGATCTAGAACCATGTGTAACCAGGCTGTACCAAATTACTACACTCGACGCATTTCACCATCAGTTTCTCATAATAACCACTTGTATCCGCAGAAATTCTGGATGCCAAAGATCGTCCGTAGGCATGCTGATATGCACCCTTGACTTGATCCATGTGTTTGGGATCCCAATGACATCGGACGACTCGAGCAACAAGTAATTTATCCTTTGTGCCAAAACCTTTCATGGATTCCTCCATGAGGTTTGCATCACGCATGGCCTTGTCCGAAGCTGTGCGAAGTTGATAGAGGAGGGCATCCTCCATGTGGCCGCTGAACTTCTTGTCCAGGGAGTCAGTGAGATTTCTAAATATATTTGCAATGAATCTGCTTACCTTTTTGATAACCCATTCCAATGGTTTTCCATGTTGTTGCTGGTATGTGTGATTGATTGCTCGTAACTGAGCATCATTTCGTTTCGTGAATATCTCACAAACGGTCTTTGCGTCATGTCCTCGTATGGCCTCTGTCGCATTCCATATGGATGCCACATCTCGGTCAACATCGCGAGGGATTACTGGCGCACTCTCCTCGTTCCTATTGGCCTCTAATACCATCAAGAAATGATCCTCTGTCTTCATGCTCAAATCACCTTTGATATCGCCTGCCAGACTCCTCTTGTATCGGCGCTGATACATTGACTTGATCGCATTGATATCGGCATTTGACCTGCCCATCAACACTTCAGTCAGGTATTTCTCCTTTGTACCTACTCCGTCCATGGCGGAATAAAGCAAATGACAATCTTGTATCAAGGGACCCCGAATTATCGCAGCGAGACCCTCCCTGAAATACGAGCTTGTTTCGCTCTCCACATCTGCCAACAATTTCCTTTTGAAAGTATCAAAGAAAGCTTGTCGCAAAGCTTCTATTTGCAAAGGTCCCTTGTTGTGCAATACCTCGATAAGAGTCGCTTCATCAGTACCGAAACCTTTCATAGCTTTGCGCAACGCCTGCGCATCTGCGCGTCCATCGTAGGGTATGCGAGGAGGGCTTGGTAAGTTCAGGTCATATCCGGCTGAAGGTGGAGTAGGTTGTCCGTAACCCATTGGCGCACCATATTGAGTTTGTGCGCCTGGGGGTGGAGCGCCATATGGTGGTTGAGAATATCCGCTTTGCGATGGAGGATAAGGCGATGATTGCGGCGGGGGATAATGTCCCGGCGGACCTGGTGGAGGTGCGCCATATGGTTGCTGTTGTGGGTAGGAACCTTGTTGGGGAGGATATTGTTGGTAGGGTTGTTGCTGCGGTGGATATGGAGGCTGCTGTGGAGGAGCACCATATGAATTTTGAGGATATGGAGGTTGGGTAGGAGGGTATTGCTGATATGGCTGAGGAGAATCTAATTCAAAGTCAACAGGTGCTGCATTGTCGCAAACGTCAATTCACATACGACGAGGGGGTATTTGTGGTGGGTATCCAGATTGCGGGGCAACTGCGCTCAAGTCAGATATTGTCGCAAATACGAATGTAGATTTTACTCACGTCCAGCCAGCGGTGCACCATACGGAGGATAGTTTTGATATGACATTCTTGCGCTTTTATTGTTCTGTGAGAAATCTATGCCTGTAATTGTAAGTTGACTCAAAGTGTGGTTGTAAGCCAGTAAAAGTAGGTAGAGCAGAAGGATTCAAGTGTTATTTATCGCGAAGCTGTGCAGAAGGCAAACCGTAAGGTCAAGAATCCTCGCGGGGCTATGGCAGAGGTCAAATGAGGGGTGGCCAGTCACATAGCGCTTAGAATTCAATCATTATACAAATCAAGCCTACCCGTGAACCATCTTGACAATGTTGAGGCGTAGAGGCGCAGTAATGACGACTTTGTTGTTCTCTTCCAAGGTTACCCAATTAAATAGTATGGCAAAGACAATTGTGAGATGATGACCACCGATGACTTTCTTGATCATTCCTTCCTTCCCTGGTAAATCCCCGCAGAGACGAGGGTTGGCGAGAATAGCGAGGATGATTCGAAGTGGAATCTTTTAATTCCCAAAACTTACGGAACAATCGGATCAAAAAAATGATAACATGGGCATAAATCTAGTTGAAAATGTTCCTACGTCTGAATGTCTTCAACTATTCCGTAATTACCATGTAAACGGCATCGCCATTTCTGACATCGTACAGAAGAGAGGGAGAGCTGTGGTTGGAGTTTCTTTTTTCGGTTCCCATCCTGATTTCCTTTGATGGTTTGTTTTACTTCTCTAGGTTTGCACATTCTACTTCCATCACAATTCATATCATGTTTGCACAGCACAATGCTTGTCGTCGTTTAGTGTGGCTTATAGAATTTGCACATGAACCTTACATCTCCAATACTTGTTTAAGCAAGGAATATTCTCTTCTTCAATCGTGCTTTCTTTCTACTGCAGTTTCTTGAGACAATGGGAGGCCACGCGTTTTCTTCTCAGGTTCCACCCATCAAGACGCCCCGTATGACTCAGGAAGTCTACGACGAAGCTCTCAAACTTAATCAAGCAATTCTACGCAAATTTTACTCCAAAGTTGAGAGTGCTATTGAGGGACCTGGCAAGACTACGTATGGGGATGTCGACATCCTTGTTGCATTACCTTTGGAGGGTGCGTTTTCTTCTGAAGATCGAGTCGGGGATGAGCTCAAGAAAGCTTTGAATGCCAAAGCCTTCGTGCAGGAAAAAGGCAATCCTACCATCAATTTTGCGGTTCCTTGGCCAGAGCATACTATCACTGGTGATGGAAAGAATGTGACTGAATCTACAGATGTTTCGCTGGCGAGCAGGTACGTTCAAGTCGATGTCCATATATGTAAAAGCGAGCATGAATTTGACTGGGAACTGTTTCATTCTGCTCATGGCGACCTATGGAACATCATCGGCACCACGATCAGAGGGTTTGGACTTACTATCAACAATCGCGCATTTTTCATTCGCATCCCCGAAATCGAGTTGGCAGACAGAAAGAAGAGCATGGTATTTCTGACTGACAATCCGGCCGAGATACTGGGCTTCTTGGGGCTGAATCAAGAAAAGTGGTGGAAACGTTTCAGTACTCAGCAGGAAATGTTTGAATATGCCGCAACTTGTCGAATGTTCTGGGTCAGAGATGTGGCCGAAGATGAAGCGGAAGGGGATGCCACTGGCAGTATTGCCGAGAGAGGCCAAGAGGGCGGAGTAGAGGGGAAGAAAAAGCTAAAGCACAATGATCGTCAACGTCTGATAAAACGACCTATATTTAGAGCTTGGGTTGATGAATTCATCCCTATGTGTCGAGAAGCAGGAAAGTATAGTGATACAAAAATCACGAGGGAACAAATTCGTGATGAAGTTTTCGAGAAATTTGGCGTCAAGGAGGAATACGAAACCAGGCAACACGATTGGAATCTTGCAAGACATCTAGTGGAAGTGATGAATGACGGTATCAAAGCTAATATTCCGGTTGACGGAGGTGATAATCAATCGAGGTCTGCAGCTACAAAATTTCTGAAGGGTGTCATTATGGAAGGAGAACTATACGAGGGGGCTGTTCCTGAAGCTGCAATCAGGGACGAGAACGGATTTTACAACATTCAGTTGGTCAAAATCTTCGTGGTCGAAAACTGGAGGAACGCGATGAAAATTGGAATGGCAAGGCAGCTAGCCAAAGCCAGGGAAGCCATGAAGGCGAAAGCTGAGAAGAAGGCACAGGCAGAGCGAGATTCTAGTTTGTATGATGTAGTGCGATATGGACAATACTGATTAAATTATGAGTGTCCCCAACAAGAACAAAAGTACTAATGGTATTGGTTTGGAGCTGATACCAAAGCAGCGGCTGTGGCCGAGGGGTTTGATGGCCGTGGGGCGGCAGACCGGTGACCACGATCATCCGCAACGATCCACCCTCTAATTTTTATATCTTCGTGTATGATATGGGGAAGGGGGAGGCGCAGAATTTTCAAATGCCTTGAATCCATGAATCCATCACACAAGCACAGTCGGCGAACATTTTCATGGGCCTGTAAGCGGCGAAGTTGTAGCTATCTTTGGAAGTCAATAATAGAAACACTTTCACAGTTGAAACAAGCCTGCATTTATCCATAAATTCTGGATCAATATAGATTGTCCAGAATATGCCTAAGCATATTGAATAGATTACTCCGTCGTGGTGAATGGTTCCCCATATTCAGCTCGAAGCCTTATCACACAAGTCTGAAAATCCTCCATCAAACCCATACGCCGTATTATCCACGCCTTTGCTCAAATGTCTCGTAAACTCAATAACCCATCGCGCATAGAACTGAACCCCCATTTATTTCTTTCCCTTACCACCGCTGCCGGAAATGCCGTGCGACTTGGTCTTCAAGGGGCCCTTCTGTCCACCGATCTCCTTGGCTAATTTGTCTTGCCTTGCCTTGTCTGAAGTAGTGATTGTCAATGAGATGTTATACTAGATGGTGGGAATACAGAGTCACTTACCCTCCTTCTGCTTCTGCTTGAATGCGATGGTCTCATCATCATCCTCAACCTTGACCTTCTTCTTCACTTTGTTGTGGATAGGGTTTGTGCCGTCTAGGTATCTCGGTCAGTATCATGCGGCCGGAGAAGGATGAACAAGATTATACGAACTTCCTCCCATTTTGAATTAAATTTATCGGTTTTTTGGGTGACCTTTTGGAATAACTGATCGTCTTTTTTGGTGGAAGAAATGCGGAATTATTCTGGACTTCTCGAGGCACTTTTTGGTGGGGGAAGGGTATTTTTGCGGGTTTTCTTAAAAGAATGCTGACAAGGTGGATGCAAGATCAACCTAACCTCATTTAGATTAGTGTGTTTATCGATATGGCAGCTGCAACTGACCGTCATGCAAGATGTTGAATTTATCAGTTTTAGTTGTACAACCACATACACAGCAACAACTTGGCAGTCAAACCAATAATTGATACTTCACTCTCTTATACTCTTTTCTATTACACTAAGACTCATCCTCTACCTTCATACTGCCAAAGCAAACCAAAGTAAAGAAGAAAATTATGCGCTGAGAGATAACCGGTTGGGCTCTTCTCACTTTGGGATCTTGTTTGTGATCTTTGGCTGACACACATTTATCCAAATCTAAAGGCAGGGGGCGCTTTCGTCCTTACAATTACAACAAGGAATATGACGGCATCATTAGCAAGCTCTGACGAGGGCGAGATTCGTGATGGAGTAGTGGAGAAGAAGGCAACTACGTCGCTGCGTACACCCGGTAGCACTTCCGTTGACCGTCAAGACAGAACCCGTTCTAGTACGACTTCTTTATCACCACGCTCCCCCGAACAATTATATAGATCTAGAGATCAAAGAAGTCGTTCCCCTTATTCTGATCGACACTCTCGAGGTTCGAAGAGACCTAGAGATGACGACTACCCAGACCGTAGCAGAAACGATTCAAGACGATTCAAGGTTCATTACGAAGATTATTCTCAAGACCATAGACGCCGCGCACGGGTTTCATACGAAGACATAGACAAGGGGCCAACGAATTCATCCGAACTACGATATGACGATCATGATCATCGGGATAGGCATCCCGAAAAACGTCCTCGAACCAGAAGTCGTTCGCCTTACCGAGCTAATCGTGAAGGAGATAGAAGTGGACGAAATGGACAATCAGTAAAGAATGGCAACCGCTATGGTGACTATGCGGATAAAAACAAGCCTTATGGGTATGGAGGTTCATACCGAAGTTCAAGAGACCAGTCAGTGAGCAATCGGGGAAAGGGCCCGCTGCCTACTGATAATTCGAGATATGAGGCTAAAACTACTCAAGGGCAATTGCAACAGCATAAACATCAACGTGATGGAAGTGAGATGGACATGTATGCTATTGATCAATCCCTTCGTGTTGAGCATTTACTGATGCAACCTAGATCTTCCCCTGCTGAGGAAGCTTCTAATGAAGTTCCTGAAGAAGAGCCAATTGATGAAGCTACACTCATAGAACAGCGACGTAAGCGCCGCGAGGCAATTAAAGCTAAGTATCGAGGTTCTGGTACACCCTTGTTAGTACAAGCTTTGCACTTAGGAGACAAATCTGGAGGATCTACTCCTGGACAAGGTGAAGATGATAGCCCTACAGGCCCAACCGGTAAGCAGATTACACTGTATTGCGAATTTCTCTCTGATTCGTTAACCTCAGCTTCACCCACCGTCTCGACTCCCGGGACCCCTATGGACCCAGGATCTCCTTCCGCTTTCGCAATCACGGATGATCAGGATCTTGCCAACTCACACGGAGTTCCAACAGCAGATGAGGAGGATGGACCTTCAGCCGCAGATTATGATCCAACTATGGATATGAGAGAAGATAGACAGCGCGACGGACAACGACATTTTGATGAGGTATCCTCCGGGGCATACAATGAAACGAAGCCAACATCTGAACAAGATGTCCTCCTTCCTGCAGAAATCGCACCCGCTGAAGTCAAAGCTCCAAAATCGAAGGACGAATTTGATATGTTTGCAGACGATGACGACGACGACATGTTTGCCGAAGATTCAGTTGCGGATGATAAGCCTCAAGCTATCACGAATGGTGATGTTGCCAAAGCAGTGCCTATTCCACAGGCTAAAGAGCTCGACGTCGGCATGCTCGACAATTGGGATGATCTTGAGGGTTATTACAAGATTATTCTTGGTGAACTTTTGAATGGTAGATATCATGTCCAAGCAAATCTTGGAAAGGGTATGTTCTCGGGCGTGGTTCGAGCTATGGACATTACCACCAAAAAGTTGGTCGCAATTAAGCTCATCAGGAATAACGAGACTATGTAAGTTGATCTACACCCATCCAAAATCTGAAATGCTAACAGTATCATAGGAGGAAGGCTGGAATGAAGGAGATTGAGATTCTGGAAAAGATCAAAGATGCAGATCCCGAGGACAAAAAACATATGATACGTCTAGAACGATACTTTGAGCACAAAGGTCATTTGTGTATGGTTTTCGAACATTTGAGTATCAATTTGCGCGAGGTTCTGAAAAAATTCGGAAACAATGTTGGTATCAATCTCAGGGCCGTGCGAGCATATGCTCATCAAATGTTTCTCGGGCTCAGCTTGATGAAGAAGGCCAACATCTTACACGCTGATCTGAAACCTGATAATATTTTGGTAAGTTTTTACTTCAATTCACGAATCTTCTTTTCTAACTCGTTGCTTAGGTGAATGAAACTCGCAATATGCTCAAAATTTGTGATTTGGGATCCGCTTCAGACGCAACGGATAATGAGATCACTCCCTATCTTGTTTCTCGTTTCTATCGTGCACCAGAAATTATTCTTGGCATGAAATACGACTTCGCCATTGATATTTGGTCTATTGGATGCACCTTATACGAATTGTATACCGGTAAAATCCTATTCACTGGTAGATCAAATAATCAGATGTTACGCTCCATCATGGATTGCCGCGGAAAGTTTTCAGTCAAGATGTTGAAAAAAGCCGATTTTGCCGGAGTTCATTTTGACGACATGCTGAATTTCAGAAGCGTTGAACCAGACAAATTAACTGGCAAGGATGTCGTTAAGACAATGACATTCGCAAAGCCAAGCAGAGACCTTCGAACTCGTCTAATTTCGGCATCAAAGGGGCTGACAGAGGTTGAACAGAAGGAGTTGACATTGTTTGGGGACTTACTGGAAAGATGTTTGGCGCTCAACCCAGAGAAACGAATAACACCCACGGAAGCATTGAAGCACCCTTTCATCGCAAAATTGATGAAATAAATTGCAAGGGTTGAGAAGCGGACGGGGTAGACATTTTGGTATGATGTAATGGGGCTGGGCTGTTACGATCGAGAAAATGAGAGCGAGCGAGATGAACAAAGATACACACAGTATTCGAATATTGCTGGTATTAATCATTAGAGCATCATATTAGCATAATACATTGTGCTCCTCATGTAGCAATATCTTATCTCAGAGTACAAGAGGGGGATATCGGTAGAAAGTTGGAGTTGAATCAATTTAATGATAGCTTCTCCAAAATTTGCATTGGCTATCGTTTGGTGCTTGTAGTCTTACCTTTTTTGTATACATTGGATTTCCCAGACTGGATGCCTCAAGCGGGCGAATCTTGACCGGCTTAATATTTTCAAGTTAAGTACATCGAGTCTTCTAATGGTATTTCACAATCACTTGAACGATTGAGAATATACTAGCTAAAATCAAATACTTTTACTTCCTGTTGCTCTGGATTCTCTCTCTATTTCTCTTGTGTACTCCAGCCTCTATGGTGTTATTTCGGTCATATCATAACTCATTGGTGTCTTTATGTTCAATTCACTCGTTCCTTTTTCGTTTCTATTCATAAATGGTTCCCCATTTACTAGGTAGTGGTGCATAATGTATCTCTCTCAGTTGGTAATGAGTAGCGTCAACCATCAAGATTGTTTCATTGCTACTTCACAGTCATACTCATATACATATCTCTCCGGCAGTCTTTTGCATTTGTAGTAATGTTACCATCGTAACCTATAACTCCAGGATTCGGTACAATGGCCAATTGTTATTCATTCATTCATTCATTCATTCATCGATCTCAAATTGTTTGTTGATAAGTCTCATGAACTGTTCCTACCTTACAAAGAAACACGATTGTTGATCTCCCACCCCATGCTCACACAATTATGAATGATCGAACCACTTGTTCCCATTGAACGGTTCACGAAAAAGGAACCACATGATACTAAATTCTCAATCAGGCACGGTTTACACGAGATGACAGTAAACAATCTTTTTCATTGGCTACATACATACATCCATCTACGATTTCCCTCTTGAGAGGAAGGCACCTGTCAGAATCCAACATTGATGTTCGGATCTGGAAGGTGCTGAGAAATCGATGCTATCTAGATCTATCTAACTATCTAACTATCGATACTATCTAAATCTATCTAACTATCGATACTATCTAGATCTACATTATCGGTACTATCTGAATTCACTTTTACTTTTACTCTTTCCTCTTTCTATCCATCTTCACTACAGACTAAAACCCGTTTTCATTCCGACGTGCGATACTCCAAAGTGCCATTGCCAAACCCTCTTCCTCCCACCTTTTTCCGTTTCCTTTTCTTCCTCTATAGTTTTGAATCGTTCCATTCGTTATTTCCCATTGAGATTCGGGCTTTACGCTGGCGCTTGATGAAGAATATGCCGTATCTTGTTCTTGCTGGAATGAAATCTGTCAAGGCGGGCCAAATGGCGGATTGGTGAGAGAGCGATTGTACTGCGTACCTAGGTAGTTTTTAGAATGTTGATCTACATTAACTCTGAGATGAGAGATCGGGAAGGAGTATTGTGTTTTGAAAATGTGAATAATGTATACTCAGCTTTTTCCGCGTGCGGTCCGAATTCCTTTGGATTGGGACGTCGAGTTGAGTGATAGTGATGCACATGCAGTGATACGACTTATTTTGCGTATTTGAGTTGTGTTTGTCTTTAGATTGGCTTGTCGATATATGGTGAGATTTTTGGTGGCGATAGGGTGGTGGTACTTGGGCTTTCTTAACGCTTCTCCCAGGTTTACCCAATAGGCCTTGCCGGGGCGTACCTATCGGGCGATCTCTTGTGAGGTTTGACGATGTAGATGGTGATGTAGATGGTGATATAGATGGTTTTATAGATATAATATAGATGGCGTTATAGATAGTGATGTAGATAGCGATGTAGATGCGATATAGATGTTAGATATAGATATAATATAGATGTGATATAGATGTGATATAGATGTGATATAGATGTGATATAGATGTGATATAGATGTGATATAGATGGCAATGTAGATGTTGATGTAAATGTTGATGTAAATGTTCATGTAGATGTTGATGTAAATGTTGATGTAAATGTTGATGTAAATGTTCATGTAGATGTTGATGTAGATGTAGATGTTGATGTAGATGTAGATGTAGATGTAGATGTTGATGTAGATGATGATGGTGGAGTACTTGGGCTTTCTTATCGCTTCTCCCAAGTTTACCTAAAAGGCTTAGCCAGAGGCATACCTAATAGGCGATCTCTTACGAGGTTTCATGCATAGATGGTGAGGACGTGATAGCGATAGCTTTGATACGTGGCTGGGTAATGAGTGACATTGATTATTGAAGTCGTTTCTAGAATTCTATGCTGATGAAGATCGATCGTATATATTGAATTATGGAGTCTTCCATGTTTTCTGTAATTGATGAACTGCTAATTTAATTGTCGTTATGAATTAATTTATTTGTAAAGGGTTTGTATCTGTTGGTAAGTAGGGCGACGAGGTAGACCGTAAGCGAACGGCTGCATTAACGACTACACAGACGCCATTAGCATTCGAATGACATTTGGAAGCCTGTATGAAATGTGACGTGAACGAACTTCTTGGGATATATCTTTCAGTACTGGCCGTAACGTATTCAATATGTGCTGGAAGACTGGCGTTTTTAAATAGCTTGATGAAAAGGCTGGGGTATAAGTGATAAAATGACGAAGTGTTTATAATCAAGAAGACAGATCGCCAAGGGACATTCGCTATGAATATCAACACTTGGTATCTGAAGAAAGAAAAGATGAATGTTAATGATTAGGAAGTAGATTCTCAGAAGGCTGCGAAATTCGAGCCTTTTATAGAAAAAATTTGCTGGTGAATCAAATCACGCAATCGTAGTCTTATGCTAACATTTACCAAATGATGTAGAATTTTACTCGCGCCATAACAACATTGAACCAATCACAACGCATTCGTTACGAGATTGACACCTTTCATTTGAAAATTTCCGGTCTAGATATGGGATTGACTGAGTCCGTCAGTATCTAATACTGGAGTTTTAAAAGTAAAACAGGTCATTCACTCGAAGTATGAAGCTTGTCAGCCAATCACAAATAATTATCGCAGATAATGAGATCTGTCAAGAGGAGATCTCGCAGATAATGAGATCTGTCAAGAGATGATCACTGTCTAGCAGCGACTATTGAGGTTAGTACATAAGAAGTGCTGGAGCTAATGAGTGGGGGATTTTATCGATGATAGAATTGCTCTTGTAGGACGAAAGGGGTATATTTATTATGATATGAAGTGGAGCTATACAATCGTAGAGTCACACCTGACATACTAATCCCTAGAGTTGAGAGGGGGGTCAATCTGCCCTGGTTTGTGTCAGTAGGGCTCATAACCACCAGGTCCCGGAGGCCTGGCCAACTGTTGAACTTGATGTGAGCCGAAACCTCACCTGCCCCTCCATAGTATCCTTTTTCTGTTAGTCTTCATCCCATATTTCAAGTTTTGTTTCTGGAATTTCTGCAGTCTGGTTTCAAATTTTCTGAGGATTTGGATGAAGGGTGCTCGCCAAGGAATGGGCTTGGTAGCAAAAGGGGCAAAGGGTATTGAAAACAGTCGTAAGCGAACATTAGATTTCACTCAGCTATACAAGACAGGAACAGAAAAAGGGTGCGCGACAGTTACGACAGTGTCGAATCGTGTGTGATGATTCAATAGCCTTCTATTTTCACAAGATGTGTCTCATAAGAAAGTTCACTGGCCACCGTGTCTTATTGCTATATCATGAATTTTGATCGCAAGCTCTTAGATCACATTCTGTATCTTTAGGACAGGTGGAACACTGGGGGTCATAGGTTTCGGTAAGGTACGCGAACCAATATCTGGTATTTTTGGATGTCCTTTAGAGTCATTGCCAACATTTCTTCCTCCAGGAATACAGCATGGCTTAAATAACCTCAAGGCCTTTTGAATTTTGACATGGGATATCTCCCGTGGACAAACATTGGAGGAATTGCAACCTCAAAGAAATCAGCGTACCCAAACTCCCCTATTTTCCTCCCTTCGGCCCAAGGAGATGGTCAGTTCTTCCAATCCTTAAAAGAGGAGAGAAGAAAGTGATTACGATTCATCAGCAGTGAATAAATTTTCAGCTGACCAGAAGGGAAGGAAAGGAAAGAAGAAGGATTTACACTAATCTCATGATGTTTCAAGACCACATTATCTCCAAAAGAGGATCAAGAATCGTATGATTTATCCTGTCTTCCTATCATTTTTTTAAAAAAAAAATCATGAGGAGAGAGTCTTTTGAATGGCATAGACGAGAGAAGGAGTAGAAAGTGTATAATAGGAGTTCAAGAACTCTGGAAGTAGCTCTTAGAAATATTCAAACTGAATTTGAACATCTTTTGAAGATGAGATGAGAATGTTGTGTTAATTAGAAGAGTTGATTCCGATAAAGATAATTGAAAGAGGTGGAAGAGGAAGGGGCTTTATAAGTATGATAGATATATAGTGAGATTTCTAGAACAGAGATTAGAGGTTGATTCAACATTCCACCTACATTGTTGACGCGACCAAGCATTCGCATCAACTGCCTAGATTTTACATTTTCTGCGTCTGAACCAGATTTTAGTCTTGATTATAACTTAAAGAACCCGTTGCCAAGATGCCTTTACACCAGCCACTGCCGAACGACAATAACGGCTTTTTAGCTGTGTGCTAAATCTAGCCTCGTGTGACGTGAACTAGAGGTACACTCAAACCAGATTCAGCGCCTTTTTCAATTACAATGACCAAGACGCCGATGTCGGAGCATTAGAGCTCCTACTAAATTGGAACTATCGGTGCAGATCTAAGATCTGTTAGATCACGGTCAAGAGTTACGAGAGAAAAGCAAGACTGTTCGTCGTAGTACCATGCAAGGCACGAAAGGATAGCGTGGTGATGGCGTGCATTACTGTTGAACTCATTATTTTCGATGTCAACATGATGAAATGGATTGAAATTTGGGCATATAGTAAGCATTATCAAATTGGTATTATTTGAGTTGAGCCAAGACACAACTAGGGAATCTGGTGCCATGGATAGTCGCGAAGAGTCTAAATCACTTGAACATAACCAACGTCATACTAACCCAAACGAGTAAAAAATCTGAAACGAAATGCGTCCAATATTGAAATAAACATTTACTCGCCTAGAAAAGAACAAAGTCAATATATCACCTAATTACTATTCGGCCGTGACTCCTGAAAATCTCTAGCGAACATGTCAAAGTGCTATTAACCCTACAATGGTCTGGAATCCTTGGCATTGCGATGTTCAGGGAGGTGATTTAATGAGGAGTAAAGTATCAACAAACATTAAAGACGGTAGAAAAAGTAGACGAAAATTACCTGCTTTTGTCTTAGATTAGACAACACGCAATGACTCCAGTAGTTGATAGGTAGATTGCGCTTGTGACAAGACATGCTGACACAACGTACTGATACAAAAGACCTGGAAAACGAGATTTGAGAATATTTTGATGTTCTCTGGCCCCCTAGAATAGAATTATTGCGGGGTTAATTATCTAGTCGCTTAGTTTATTGGCATCATATCTAGTGCAGACTATGAACTCCATGCTGATGGTAGATCTTGGTTCGTATGAAGCAAATTCCAACAATACTAGATGTAGAGTCAAGTATAGAACAAGCTCATGCGCCTTGAAGGGCTCCCTCGTCAAACTGTCTCAGATTCGTAGCAATGATGCCTGACGCTGGTTGGAACCAAGAGCTATTCTCATCCCACCAACATGTTTTCTCCGGAACATCTCCTTTGCTAATTATGAATAGATCAAACATGATAAGAAAGTTTTATTGCATATTTCGCAATAAGATCTAAATATAATCAACCACACACAACCGAGAGGAACCCTTCCCTGCGGCACAGCACTGGCTGCAGCTGTCATCGCAACTGAAATGTTGTCTTTGTCTTGGGATCAAAATTTATGTCATCTGAATCATGCGAATCTTAATCATATGAACTGTGAATACGTAGATGCTGTTTGTATGTATTTTTAAATTGACCAATCTTGGAGAGACTTTCCTCCTACAGGTGCCGTGTCATTTAGGCCGTGGATCTAATTATCTTTTATTGTGCCAGTACGAGTATATCTGGTGGAGTCTAATATTCGTAATTAATACCCGCCCGGGGATCGAGCAAAGGCCCTCCCCCAAAAAGCAATGATTGTGGGTACAGGTACCAATCTACAAGACGCAGATACGAAAAAGGCAATTCACTTGATTTCAATACAAAATCGACATGGATTCCACACTTATGGCCACAGACTTCGAGAAATTGAGGATGATATATTGAGTCGACTATAGATGGAAAGCACACAAAAGCATGTTTCTTTTAGCGCCTTCGCTTTGCGGCCTGGAGGTCTTCAAAGCGGTCGATATGTTCCCACGATTGATAAAGGGCCCAGAAAGGACCACTTCTTTATTCCGTGCGGGTACGTGCTGAGAATAGTACACTGTACAGATCTGGGGATGACGTGCATTTAGCAGTTCATGGGAATTATTAAAGGTTCGCACTCAAACGTCACACATGGCGGTTATGATACATTTTGGGTGGTTGGCGTTGAATTGTAGTGGGAGCGGGGGTCCAAACACGTGCATATCTCGTAACGCTTAGGAGTGATGCCGGCGTTTCTGATAATAGACAAATGTTGATGAGAGATGTGCAATGATTCGTTAGTTGCTTGTTAATTATTGATTTTGCTTGATTAAACATATTAAAATTTGCTCAATACAGAAGGTTGGCTTGTCCTTGAGAATGTAGCGACATTAAGCTAAAATGGGAATTTCGACCATGGATAAGTAGTAGTAACCAATAGAGGATGATGGGATTTGATTCCTCCACAATCCAACGGTCACACCGACCAGAAAGTTTGAATCGGTATTCCCGAATTAACGTACATGACTCAATGTCCTCTAATAATTGTGATTTATCTCATCTCTGCTATGGATGGTAAGAGGTATCAGTAGAGATAAATAATGAGCTCACTAGGCTTGAATTGTGTCACGGAAATGGTACACCATTAAATGAATATCATTCGATCGGTTACATCCGGCTGCTTCTTCATTGTCAACCATTCTGTTATCGTCTTGTAGAGTCGTAGGTTTGTCATATCTCAACTTTGGTGGACCCGAGTGTCTAAGTTTGACGGGAAGGAATGAGGCTGGGATGCGGGACTCCGGTTGGTGTCTTCGTACATCGTCATTATTTGAATCTGCCAGGAAGAGAAGGAATAGCAGGACTACACGGCCGGTCCTGTGAGAGACGGGGTAGACAGGAATGTCAGGACAGGACTTTCAATAGCTGAGATAGCTGAGGATGGAGACCAAGATCAACAATGCTGTACATCTCATGATCATGACAATCGCATCCATTTGAACATCGCTTTCATTCCTGCAACCTAAGACGATGGCGAATTATCTCCGCTTTGTACTCTATAGTCAGGGTACAGTATCAGGGTAACCTCGAGAATTGAAGAAAGCTGCAGTAAGACGGCGAATTCTACCTACGCCTTACACACCATTTTCTTCTTCCACTCAGATACTTCTATTTCCTCCACATCTGACCACCATCTGCCATGCGTCTTCCTTTCATTCTCACCTCTTGCGAATCGGCTATATGGTCGGCGTACATTCACTGGATGGTTGGTGATGGCTGCTTAGATGGGGGGGGGGTTATGTATTGTAACCATACCTACAAAGGTGTGAGAGAGATTGCCTGTTTTCCTGCCTTGTCGTCCATTTCCGTTACGTGGAGCCGGGATTAAAAAGACCTTAAGGTTGTACAGCGTTTCCTGTGGGGGGGGTATGGGTTATTGAAGGGATTCAGATGGTGGTCAGAGTGCTATTACGGATACACAACGGCTTGCGACCAAAGACCACAGACCACATATTATTGTATGGAGTAATGAATGTTCAATCTATTGAATTTTACCTAGTATGTTAAGCACATCAGATCCTAATCCTTCCTGCCTGAAATTAGCACTTCGGGCGCTGGTGTAAATCAGGTAATATTACCTGTTGACAATATGAGATGTTGGTACATCAAACTAATAATGAAGGAGATTTTGGTTTCGAGACAAGTTCACTCATTTATTTGCTGCGTTCGGGAGTTCCAAAGTTTGGAGTGGACATTGGCACTGGGTAGCGGTGAGTTTCAGGGGTTGACGAAGGTTAAACGGTGCCCAGCTAGTCGTTTGCCAGGACCATCTGTTCGACATTGCAAGGAGATGGCTAATTGGTAATTATCACTATCACTAGGTATAACCTTCAATTTTGTTTTCTCGGGCGAATAATGGCGGTGTTGGCGGTAAGAGAGAATCGGTTTTGAAGAGGCAGCTGTAGCCTATGTAATCTTGCGCAATCATAATAGGAGGGCTTGATTATATGGGTTTGATTGGAAGTGATTGTGTGTAGCATTTGTAGCAACTGTCAGTCTAGGTACAACCTGCCATATGAAGGATGTCGGGTCCTGTACGAAAGCTGACTGAGTGACTAGCGCAACCATTGGCTGAGATGGAGTCTCGGGGCGTTTGACTAAGGCGGATTTTCATCGGAAAGGCTTAATATGTACGAAGTAGCGATGATTTCAACTTTCGATGAGTCTGTAGACAACCTTCATTGGTAGGCTATGATATCCATGCTCTGACTAGGTAATTCGGAGATGTCCAGCCTCTATTTTGGCATCTCGCCCTCCTTCGCCCAGTCACTACTGCCGGCTTTATCCATTCTTGTGCATAATTGAAGTATTCCATAAGTGAGCAAGATGTGCAGCTTGTGCAAAGAGGCTGTGGGGAAAATATGAGTCTGCCACCAAAATCGATGCCAGTTAGATGAACCAATGAATTTGTGTGGACGAGATTCTGCCAACAAATGTGTATTATTGTGGACCATTTGTCAAGTCATTGATGAGTAGGCTCGTAGGCCTGTCTATCGAACATTAAGGTCAATTCACGATTTAAGGTATCAAATTTGGGGTCAATTCACTGTGGGTACGGTAGATAGACTAACGTGTATTAGCTTCACAGTTCTGCTCTTGTATAAATTAAAAAATTCTGTTTCCAAACATCACCACCAACTTCCAAGTTATACAAACCCAGGAATATCAACGCCCCAGCGTTTCTCTTTTACTCATGAGCAAATCAACCCAATACGATCTTAACCACAAACATCAGTCATTTCCGTAGCTGCAGCCTCACTATCGTCGTTTCCACTTTATGCCGCTCAGATCACTCATTGGGTGATGTTTTACTGGGCTGGGCTCGTATGCGTGGCAAGGGCGCAGTAATGTTGCATGAATTGACGATTTTTAACTGGAGATCGTCAGGGATTGCGGCCGATGCTAATATTGAATGATTGAAGTCTTCACCAGCATGACCAGCAAAAAGAACCCAGACAGAAAGAATAGGAAGGAAAAGGGAGCAAGGGAGTATCTAAGTTTTGTTCCATGACCACAGACTGAGGGTACCCCAATGGAACTTCGAAGCCCTATCGAACAATTTAGATATAATTATAACCCTGGGTACGTGGCATAATGATGGGCTCTATATATTACTTGAAGAAGAAATCCATGGGTTGAGCAGAATAATCCTTTATTTTTGGACGATGACATACAGAATGACTACTGGTATGGTTACTAGAAGGGATCGCCTATTATTATTGTAGGTCGAAAACAAAATAGTGGCAGAATTATATTGTCCTAGAAAGTGTACATCGAGGTGTACATGCATGCAAACTAGTCATAAAAATAATAAGCCTCGAAAGATCACCCACGAGGCGATTTTGAGGCAAGAGAAAGTGTCTCAGATCTTTTTTTTTTTGGTGTTAGAAGTTAGAACAGCCTTGCTTTTAGTTCTCTCGGGCTCGCACCTCAATCTATCATTACTCAATTAAGTTTAGATTATTTAAATCATTTTTAGTTATCGAGATTGCAAGAAATGAGCTAGTATTTTGAATATATACATACAACCGGTTCCTCCTCATTGCAATCATCAAAATACTCATAATTGATTTCACTTCACTTCTTCAATATACTTGTCGTCGCTCAGCTCCTTCCTTTCCCAAGACGACATGCGTAACTACATATAAACCTAGCCATAACGCAAAGAAACCATTTGGAACCGGAAGTTGCGCCCCGGATCCCTTTTCCTTTACAACTGTTCATCTGTCCCAATTTTTGGTCCATTGGAGTAGGAGCCCATTGATATCCAGGTCGTTTCCTTTTTCCTTCTTCACTTTCTGCCATGTTGGATTATAATAGGGAGTTACCACCATGTTTCCCACCAACCAAAGTTGCTTTTCAAGGCAACCCTCATCACCAATATCCACCATCTCAGGTCAACCCTTACATTACACCATTCTCATCTCACCATACATATCCAACCCCACCTCCATCACCACTATCACTTGCGATGCCCCAGGATCATAGGATAGGTACAATACTTGGAGAAACTCTACTATTGTCACGCGTGTTAGGCTCAGGAGCCTACGGAACTGTATATTATGCTCAGGATTTGTCCACTGGAAAAGAGTATGCCGTAAAGGCGCTCAACAAAAGAAATGCCTATGGGCAGCCCTTGGACGCAAGACAACGACTTTATCAATCAAGAGAGATAGCCCTGCACTGGAGTGCCTCCGCCCATCCTAACATAGTCTCGATGTATAAGATTCTCGATGACCCGGACTGCACCTATGTTATCCTGGACTACTACCAAGAAGGAGATCTTTTTTCAAATATTACCGAAGGTGGTAGATATGTAGGTCATGATGCTTTAATCCGGAGCATCTTCCTCCAAATCTTGGATGCCACGGAACATTGTCACCGCCTTGGAATATACCATAGGGATCTCAAGCCTGAGAACATTCTGGTCGCCAATTCCGGTCATACCGTTTGCCTAGCAGACTTTGGATTGGCCACCCAGGAGCCAACATCTCGCGATCACGCATGCGGATCTACATTCTATATGTCTCCAGGTAGGCACTATTCATTCTACTTCCCAATCCTCCATCGCCCTTCACATACTAACCGGTTCCACTGTCAGAGTGTCTAGAGCAATCATATAAGCCATACAGATGTGCCCCAAACGATGTCTGGTCTCTTGGAGTGATCTTAGTCAACCTCACCTTTGGAAGAAATCCTTGGAGACAAGCCTCATGGGATGATGCCACGTATAATGCTTTTCTCAAAAACCCAGACTTTCTGAAAACTATCTTGAACCCATCGGACGAGCTTAATCTCATTTTACAAATGATTTTTCAACAGGACCCGGAATCCCGTATCACGGTTCCAGAACTGAGATTAAGAATACAGCAATTGCCAGGTTTCTACGCTTCCTCTTCCCAAGGATCTGGCCGTACACCAACACCAATCGTCGGCAATTTAACCAATGACTCTGGGTACTCCACCTCATCTCCGTGTGTCGAAAGTCCATTTCGCTCTTCATCTTCGTCTCGCGACTCTGCTATTTATTCCGACGATGGGTGTACCAGCACTCTCAATGGAATCACAAATTCGAATCGGTCATTACGCAGTACCGACAACTCCTTTCTAGATTCTAACAGTCGTGATCGCGAGAATCGCGATGTTCTTGCCCACGGGCATGTTTATTTTGATGGACTACCAACACCTTCAGGTTCTCAAGGGTCTTCTCAATCATCTTCAGCTAATTCAAAAGTCGGACCACCTTTTCCACGGAAGTTTTGAACGGACCGGCCGTTCAATGCACAAAATTCATTGGGAATTCTCGTTTTTAAAAAAGTCTCACTTAGTATTTTTATTATGACCTTAATTTCGGAATTTATTGTATAGTTTTTTCTCGACCGGGCTGCTTAGAGAGGACAGGACCCGGTCATTGCATGATTAAAACGAAGAAATGTTGGAATTTTGACCTCGGGGCTTTGGTGCAGGAATCAACCAGGCGTTCAAGGCAGGCAGGACAAGCATAGCGGCGGCAGCGTGCCGATCTACTGGGAGTTGGGGTGTTTTTTTTTTATCATGACAAACTTTTTGGAGTTACCGGATTTTCTTTTGACCTACATGGTACTTTCTCTTTATACCCTTTGGGCGGAATATTCCAATGCATAGGGACGGTAGAAGGATGGAATTTCCATGTTTGTCTGGCTAGACAAGCTTCCATGGCAGTAAAATACGTTAAAGACCACTTGTAATAAGCAGTCAGGTTTTAGGAATAAGACGGTGTTGGGAAAGAGGAATAGGTATAATGTACATGTACATCGACACAGCATCCAATGCATCGGACTGAGTCATCGCTATACCAATAGTTAGAATAGTACAGCAATCTTTGACAAACAAGATTTGTTGCTTGCATGTGTGATTCTAACATTGCATCTTGCACCTGTGCTCACTCGAAATAAAAACGGACATTCGATATGCTCGGCATTACTATCAGAAGTGGAAAATGCAACACTTTCAAAATGCTTGTCTTGAGAGCCAGATTTACCCGTCCCGTCTAGAAATCCACGAACCACAATGGAAATGACTATCACAAACGAAAGAGACGGGAGAACATGCATGAGCCTAGATTAAGTGTCTGGGCATGGACATGCGGTGACTGGGATCACGATAGTGTGTGGTGATTCATTCCAAGCCACCGTTCGCCTTGATTTCTTCGAGGTGGACGCTTCTGCGCCCGGGAGGGTCAGATGATGCTTTGGTGGCTGACCAATAAGATATGAGCATTGTGTTTGTGGCGAGGACTATCACGTAAGTTTTACTTGGCCACTCACTGGCATTTGCTGATCTGTCGACTATCTCTAAAATGCACGTGCTGTCAATGCCCCCTTTCTCAGTGAAGCGAAGCCGCTAGATTCCCCGCATCCGCCTGTGCTCTGCTACGAGTACTTATAGTCCTAGCTACCTATTGAAGATGCATTGTTCAGTTAAGTGGTGCTTAGATGTTATTGTAGCATATATGACGCTTGTTCAAACTTCCTATCCGACCGTCTTGCATTAACATCATCGGACCGGAGCTTTTGATGCATCGAGATCTTTTATCCCTGAAGTGTGGAAGGAAAGTTAAAAACAGGGACATGAGGATGGGGATAAGACTATCGCGATACATTTAGAGTTAAGGAATAAGGGGCAAGATAAGATGATTTTTAACTAGATATTCGCAGCATGGACGGACGATGACGCGAGACTAGCACTAGTGCACTAACTGACCATCAGCTGTGTAGCCGCACTACGACTAACCAAATGTATATAAATATGAATGAATACTGTTTTATCGGACTCAAAACTCGAGCGAAATCTCTCGTGCCCTTAAGAGCAAGATCTAAGAGCAAGATCCAAGAGATAACTATGCTTGAGTGCCAAGCCTCCAAGCAGCTAGTGAACCACCCCACGTGACTCAGTCCATTCTTGTTGCATATCTTAAATCGGATACCGTGAATTTCATGAATGTCTCTCGGCTTTACAAAAGGCATAAACATAAAAAGTTAATAAATGCCGTCTGTCAGTGTGACACCAATCTGAGTCTGGATTCTTCTGTCGATCATTCTTCCAACAGACTAACAGTATTGAGAAACGATATTCTCATTCCAAGGTTTTGATCAAGATTGATAAGCGCGGAGCGGTAACGATATGATTGGATCGTATGAGCGAGCCAGCTCTGGAAGTTTGGATTTGGAGCTAGCTACTTCTCGTTCTTGGGAATTTGCTAGTTCCTTGGGGTTCATGCCCGTCATTCTGCGACGCCACATCCGGATGAATGGATGGCAGTGATATAAGCTTAATCCACAATTCATCAACAATTCACTTGATAGTAATATGTAAACCCTTCTATATTTGGTTTCATCAACGAGTTTCAACTATTCAGGCAATATTCTGGAAATTCGAAGGTATACCGGAATATCCGCAAAAATGGTGCTAAGGATCCACAAAACCCAGCATTTTTTTTTCTCACTATCATGTGGATCTACGCTTTTGGATATTCAATAGCTTCTTGAATCTGCAAGTAGTCCGGGTTTCCATTTCATACGTTTCTCTTGGACTGAGATTAATATTTCCCAATTGAGACGCGCTTGACTGGTCGAGGAGTCTGTCATGTTGCCTGAATAGTATTGAATCCGAATAGACCTTCGAGATGGCATCTTGATAGTTATGACAATAGTTTAGCGATCGTGATAATCATGACCCGGGTGGAGAGAAACATATATAAAGGGTTGAAATTGGAGACACATGAGGTATATTCGAGGATTTATCATGTCAGAATCTTGAAAGAAGTTTGTTTTGTCATCTTGATACAAGTGAATGGACATGGCTGAGGTGTATAACCGGAGAATATTGTTTTAAGGAAGAAATGCTTAGTTCCATGGTTAAAAGTTGATCCTCCTAAAAAAGAATTGACGTTCAGACATACTTACAGACAAAACTTGACCGAGCACATTTCTTGGCTGAGGTCACGAAAACCTAAACTCCTTTTACACTTTCTTCACATACTTTGAGCTTTTCTCTAGCTCTGAAGCTTAGTGATTGACCATTGGAGACAATACGGGTTACAATACGAGCTGATCTTGTGAGTGATTCAATTTGAGACATTTGCAGACGTGCAACAAATTTATATCCTCCGAATTTCTCAACCTACAATTGGTCAAGTCTATAATACTCCTTCAACAAGCAATCGCCGGAGTTTTCTTTTGTGTGATTAGTTGATGGGGAGTCCAGCTCTAAATTGAGAGACTACGGCAAGACGCGAAGCTTTATGCGTCACAAAATTCGAATCAGTAATTCTGAGCGAGGGGGCTCAGCACCAAGCAAGCGAGGGGGCAGCTCGTTCTTCTGAATCATATGAGTATTCATGCGCTTAAATCTAGACAAATCCAACAATATGTTCATATTTTGGGAGATGTGGTTTACCTGGAAACTCGAAGAGATGTCATTTTTCATCCTTTCCTGTAGAAATATGTGTATTGCTTGAGCCATTTTTCTATGCCAAAATTCAGAGAACAGTCTAGACCAGCTTATTCGCATTTTAAATGCAGTAATGATAGATCAGTTGATTTAGTAGATTCTCGGATTTTAGATTGCTTTGATATAGTAGCATACTATCCAAATATTATATTTATCGAAGTTGTTTTATTCGCATGCTCGTCAGTGTAACCCATAAATTGAGCGCATATTCTGTAGAATGATCGTATTTTACCATGAGTTAGTTCCCTTCAGTCCGATAATTTGACTACCTAATCGCTTAATATCGCCAAATCTATTGGATTTTGATCTGTGACTCAGAACACACACCATCACCACTCGAACCCTCCATTAAATTGAAGTGCTCTATCTTCCGTGTAGTATAAATATCACACTGTTTGTGAACGTATGTTCGGATTGGAAATATCATGGCAGACATTTACATATCAATGCCAAGTATAAGAACGCAATATACACAATTCCAGCCTCTTTCTCTACGCTTGCCTGCCTGTAAACCTAGTTTGAAAAGTCAAGTTTATCATTATTGAACCACCCGCTCCAGGTTTGGTCGCTGTTCGTAGCATCATGAAGTGCACTGCACATCATTTAGATCCTTCTAAATGCTCTGAGCGCTCTCTCGATCAATATTTGGGGTGGATACAGCCCTACAGAGGAACTAATAGATTCCTCATATGCGGCCAACTAATAGCCAAAACTACATTCCTTACTGACTCGGTTAAAACTACACAGATTTCCAAGATTTCCACACAGTCCGGGCGGTCTCGGTATTCACACTTCTCGAATCCGTCTGAGGCATTTTACCTTTCCTCACACGCCAGAGCTATGTTCGAGAACTCAAAATTCTACAATAATGTAGAATGATGTAACATATTTGTCAAAGCAGTCCATCTCTCCGAAGTAATTACTGTTCGGTCAGAGGTCGCCGCTGGCAATGGAAACAGCCTGTATGTATTTGCATCTTCGATTCAATAGATGTTCTCAGGTCAGTTCAAATGGGAAATTTTGAGATGTGCAACAAAACTAGATGATGAGATTTCCAATAGTTTCATTGGCTCTCAGTCTCTCCAACTAACCTCAAGAGTGAATCCCAAAGTGGAGAGGCTGATCAGTTGAACCGTTTCTCACTTTAAGCATATCTTTCCGACAGCCCCTAGATTGATGACCGGGGCCTTCTGAAAAAGTCAGACATACATGAGCTTGTCCAATAGAGGAAGTGTTAGGAGGTACCAGCACTTCAGCATGCAGGATATGCATGTTATTTACGTCTTTGTTCTTGAAGATCCCAGTAAAAGCATTGGGAGTGACTGCTTGTTTCCATGGCCATAACACTATCCAAGAAACGGGTCATAAATAATGCAAGTCCAACTCCATCTCTACGAATCAAAAAACACCATGTGTTCAGGATTCAAAACTTTACCATAAGAAGCAAGAAACAGCTTAAATAGTGAAAAGCCAAGTTTAAGAACCTTAAAACACACAGAGTATATAAAAAACACTTTGTACGAAATCAACTCCACGAAATCAATATCTCCATTTCTATTAGATTTTTTGGTGTTTAGAGAGCCTGCATCATAGACTTCCTATATAAGAAACCTCAAACTCGAAAGGCCAGCAGACTGGGCTTCAAAAGGCAGCTATCTCTTGAATAAGCCGCAAGAGAGCATACTGCATGCCCAGAAACGAGTATAATCTAGCAATATTACCCAATTTGAAATCATGACATATAAAATACCTCTGAATCTTCTCAAAAGTGCCAAAAACTTCTTTGTGACCACCTTTTTGGAAATATTGTGACGCAGAACATAATACCTATGACCACCTCCATAATCAGTGATTCAATTGTCTTGTAAATCGAAGAAAGTAAACTCCCAAGCTCAGCAGTCATGACATTAGGACTGAAATGGTTCTTCTGCTAAAATTGCTAAAAGTCATGGATGCCTTCTTTTGAATTTCGATAGCTATCAAAATTGTATCATCAAGATGATAAATCTTGAATATTAATTATAAGCTAACAAATTTTCCCATCGAGGTATTGATTCAAAATATTTGAGGGTCGATTTTTTACAGAATTTCAAATGCAGGGTGGTTTTTGGCGTGTCCATCTTGGGTTTTGATGTAGCCAATTCTGCGGTTCGAAATGAGGATCATCTTCACCGCAATTTCGAAAGTACACGTGTGTAAACACGATATCTTAGCCCGCTACGAAGCAGGCAAAGGATGCAAGATCCGCACCAGTCTGCTCTTTTGATACCTATCCGAGCACATTTGTGGACTTCAAACTTAAGCTGTACCGGCCTGAGCCGGCTTGCCAGAACTACAGTAACAATCTAGATTCAATAGAGACGCACATATTAGGCTGAAAACTGATGTGGTTGTGGAATAACGTGAGATGCTGCAAGCTGGACTTGCATCTTACATCTTACATTAACTCTCATCTGACCACTTTGGCCATGCTTGCCAAAGCGTACAGCATCCCACAGTAACGGACACCGGGACTCCCGTGGAAAACTACCATCGAATCGTTGGCGTCGTAAATACAGTACGTACCATGGTTGACTGGTATAGATGCAAGCATATCATGCAGCCACGAAAGAAAGATGAAGTGTTCTTGCAGAAAAGATGGAGGTGCGGTGTGTGGTGTATCGTGTATGTGTGGTCAAGGGTGCTGGGATTGTTTGAAGTGGTAACCGAGGCAACTGTCACTGCTCACGGTCCTCCCTGCGATCAACACGCGACGAAACACGAAACGTTGATATCGATAATGAAAGGATGAGTCCAACCGACAAACAAACAAACACTGGCTGGCCGTCAATTCTGCATTGCTTTCCGTATTCGGTCATTCGTGAATCGTGAGGGCATCAAAAAGACGTGAGGATTGTGGGGAGGATGCAAACGGAAGTATCTTCGAGGATTCCTGACCATACAATACTCGTACAGCGGGGAGTGTCCGCATACTGCTACTGAATAGAGATTATTTTATCGACGCGTTGTGCTCCGTCATACAAGCTAAAGGTGTATGGTGCAACCACAGCAATGAATCCTCGAGGTATTGGTCCTCGATTTACTCGATTTCATTCACTCTCGCAAGGTTATCGATAATGGCGGTAATCCATTCAAAGCGGAATGGAATCAAAACAAAGCATTCGTCGCGTACCACCCACCCATGAATACTCCATACTGCGCAGCAATAACTTTATTGCAGTCACTACATCGAACCATTGTCACTCAAAACAGGTAATAATCGATGATGAGCTGACGAAGTGTCCGTTTCATTCTCTGCTCATACTGCATGAGTTCGGCTTTGTTACCCGAAACAATGCTTGGGGAACAACGTCTTTATGCTTCCTGCAGTCAGCGCATAACTGAAGACTTGTTTTTCGCTCCGACTCGAGATTCATCCCGTCGCAAATAAATGGGGTCATGTATGAATTGCTCGCATGAATTTGAGAGCATGTGATTTAGCCCTAGTGGGAAAGCGTCGCAATTTTTTATTATGTTATGTTTTCATAAGTCGACCGTGATAATTTATGCGT
Organism: Botrytis sinoallii; assembly: GCF_014898435.1. NCBI lineage: Eukaryota > Fungi > Ascomycota > Leotiomycetes > Helotiales > Sclerotiniaceae > Botrytis > Botrytis sinoallii. The sequence continues at coordinate 1,616,998 of NW_024066034.1, read as the reverse complement.
GCTTTCCGTCTCAAATCAGTTGGAGAACCGTTGAGCACTAGGTGCAGCTGTGTAAGACTATACAAGTTTTATTAAGAGTGTACATATGTGCCAGATGCTTGGCAGGGCTGCGTGCTCGATATACACACATGACTTTCTCCCTCTTTCCCCCTTTGTCATTAGCGACTTAAGTATTCCATGAACTCTTCCTCTTCAGCAAAAAAAGGGATTGGTATCGTCGCAATAACTGATGGCGTGTATCTGTGTTTTTGTAAAGTTCATCGCGCAGCGTCCGGTGGTTGTTTGATCGAAGGTCAAGAACGCTCCTGCCTCGCCGATGATAGTTTTTTCCCCCGAAACTTTGTCGTCAAAGTAAGTTCGCTATCTGTCATATTGATAAAGATTCTCAACAACTGATGGCTTCGTTCTGGATGATTTGATTGCGTTACGTTCTATGGCCGTTTGGTCAAGAGGTCAGGGACACTCTTGCCGTGCATATAAAATGTCTATATCTTAGACCATATGAATGTCAGGACTGAATCCTCTTTAGCGCGTTATTGTTGGCGTATAAAGTTATTGGTAGAGAATAAGAACAATCCGTCATGTGGAGAGACGAAGAAGGAATTATTCTCAAAAAAGTGCGTGGAGAGACGAAGAAGGAATTGTTCTTAGAAAAAGTGAGCGCATTCCTCTTATATATGTGCTATCTAGTTTGTACGCTAGATCTATTGTTCTTAGCCCTCGCGGCCTTTTAGATTATCGTCAATAATTTCTTGTTAAAGGTCTTCACTGATCAAGCTTTTCAATAGATCACTGAACTTTTCAAGGCAATGATTCAGGTGTTCACCCGTCATCTGTTGTACTTCATACAGCGATGAATGATTTAACCACGGTAGAGAAAGCACCGTTTTATTCATTTCAAACATGCAATTCACCGATGCAGAGTTCTGAAACAAACTTTATGCCTCTTTCGAAGCATGAGGAGAGTGAGGAGAGGTCTTTTTCTTTTGGGGGGCGGGTGTAGGCTCCACTTTCCACCGAGAAATTCTTGGCACTTTTTTGATCAATTTTCTATTAGTCAGCAATACCAAAAATCCTTCGCTTCGCTATGTGGCAGCACAATACACCTGTAACGGTATTGATAAGGCATCAAGGCCAGTTTCGCTAATGCATACCCCATACCCCATATCTTAACGAAGAAGAAAAAGGAATACGAATACTCGAGATGTATGCTCTTTTCTATATCCAATGTTAAACAAGCATATCAAGAATTCGGGTCGGTATTTCAACCCGATATTTTTTTTTTTTTTTTAACAGAATTCGTTACAAACTCTTGAATGAAATTCGCATAGAGAATTATATTCACAATGATGTTAATGTTGTTATATGATGACAAAAACTCCGTATTTAATGTATGATTCTCTTCGCATGGTTGGGCATGTCACTTTTTGTTCAGTTTGAAGCTCAGGCCTTTCGCCGATCAATACAATGATGATGTAGATGAACACCTGTCGAGATTGCCGATGAAGAGGCTTTTAGCACTTTGGAAAACACAGAGTACCATCAATGAACTATACTCGTATCGCCGTCGAGCCCGTTCGTCGTATGGTACCTCTACAGTTTGTTATTGTTCATATCGTATGTCTGGGCACTATAAGAATTCTACCAAAGGTCCCTTCGTCTTATCGTGAGTATAATGCAAATCAGTAATACATATTTTATATTCTATCACCTTAAACTCCGCCTCGTGATCTGCTCCTTCGTGACCATGACCAATCCAAGCCCCCCCTCTCACTCCATATGATCGTTGAAACCCCAATTGCCGTCTAAAATGTGGATGTTAATGATTTTCCGATGTTTGCCGGAGTTTTCCAATGTCCCTAGGCCACTATCGAGTTCGGCATATTTGGCATTGGGTATTTACCGGTTTGTCATTGACGCAGCGCACATTGCAAGACCCAACTCCCACAATTTTATTTTTCACACCAAATTAACCACAGAAAACCTTTCTCTCAGCATCAAAGTCTGCCTTCCACTCACAATTTGCAGGACTTTTAATGTGTATCAGATCATACACAGGACCACATCGAGGACCTAGTCTCAATCACATCTGGTACAAATCTATACAACGTCATTTTAGGCGACAGCTCCAATTTGGAGCACCGCTTCTACTCCATTGCACTGAAAAATTCTCATATCTTACTTCACTCATCCCCATCTACACAAACAACACTCGATTCACCATTCAATAATTCGAACTACAATCTATCTGCAAGTCGTGTTTCAATTCAGAAGCATCTTCGTGCTTTATTCAATCGTCAAACCACACTCGGTTTACCATCCAACGATCCGAACTACAATCTATCTGCAAGTCGTGTTTCTATTCAGAAGCATCTTCGTGCTTTATTGAATCTTCAAACACATCACTGTTACACTTTTTCTGCACCGATACGATACACAATCAACTCCATAGCCACATAATAGCCCCGAGTAAGTTATCAACTACGATTAGCATAATAAATACGAATGAAATACTAAATACGGATAGCATATCAACTACGGACAGTATAAAAACTCCCATTAGCATAAAGAACAATAAAAACGTCTACGAATGACATAATCACCTCGAAAATAAAACAAACCTCGACCAATAAAACAGCCTCGAATAATAAAACAAACCTCGAATAGCATTACAACTGCAAATAATAAAACAACTACGAATAACCCAGAGAAACATCATATGCTGCCAGTTATGCCACCAATTCCCTCTGTCTCAGAGCATTCCAAGATGTTGTCACCGCTGTCGTCACCAGGCGCTTCTCAAAGTCCAGCTGCAGGATCTACCACAGCAGACTTTGAGTCTATCGATTCATCATCACAATCGTCCTTTCGAAAATCCCCCAGGGCATTTGTACACCAGCTCAATCACCCCCTCTCAATTTATCCAGCGCAGCTACAAACGGCTCCGATTCCAATCAAACTTTGACAACCACGGACTCGGTTTCCGAATCATCTATAGCCGCCGCAAGTTCAGGTATTCCTGATACCTCACAATCAATGGTCACAAGAAACGATGAGCCCAATGAGACCAATGAGCTCAAGGAAGATATGGATCTTGATAAACCTGATCAAGTCGGAGCATCACACTCAGCAAATAACGCTATCTCAAACACCAAATCCAAGAAGCGAGAGTCGGGCAATGATGAATCTCACCAAGCTGGAACCTCGCACTCGGCAAAGAGACCCAAAAAGAATGCCGGTCTATTCAACGACGGTTTGGATGAGAATAACATCATCCCAGATACCGGCGACTTAAGTGGAATGAGAATGACCCGCGCAAAGAAACTTTCTGTCGGAGAGAAGATCGAAACAACCAACGAAACCGTCAAAAAACGTCATACAGCCCAATATCCAACTGAAGCACAAAAACCTAACGCCGACGCCAAGGTCAAACCTAAGCCATATAACTCTCATGATCTCAAAGACAAACCCTTGTTTGAAGCAGAAAATAAGGACATTTGGCGGTTGAAGGTCACCAAGGATATGGTACCCTTGTTTCAAGCAGAAAATAAGAACGTTTGGCGGTTGAAGGTCACCAAGCGTAAGGTTCCAGTTGGCCAAGCTCAGCACGTATGGTTGCAGAGCCAACCAAAAAGTGTCAGAGACAAGGCCAAAAGATGGAATTGGAAGGAACTAGCGACCCACTTGGAGTTTTTTTGGAAAAATCGAGAACAACTCTGCCCGACGGGGCTACGGCTGAGGATAGTGTTGCTGTCCGATATATGTCTCAATACATCAAAGACAACCACACCCCCATCCCTGAAGACGAACGAACGCGAAAGAATACGAAAGACACTTACAAATTCAGAACTTACTTTCCTACTTCAGCCCTTATTGAGCACAATCCCTTCTACAATGTGGAGTACATCGAGACTGTGCTTGAGACAAAGTCGAAGGAGAATTTCGAGTTGAAGGCTAAGATACAGAAAGCTATTAGGATTCAGAAGATGAAAAACGCTGAGGTGGCAGAGGCGGCAAGAGTAGCTAAGGAAGCTATGGGACTTCCTGTTGCTTCTACAAAGGAATACAAGCGTATAGGACTAGAGTGTGAGATGATATCGGACAACGAATTGCCATTGGAGTAGTTATGAAAGGGGAGAGACAAATGTCAATTTCTGAAAGCGATCTTTGCGGCAGAAGCACCGTGCTAAATCGGGTTGCACCAATAATGTTTAATGTCTACTATTAATGTATACAAGCCCAAGGAAATGATTTCTGGAAATCTGGGTGTAATTATTCCAAATATTACAAGGATAAATAGTCCGAATCAGGATAATTATTCACAACAAGTTTCCTATTTTATGTTGATGGTATATGGATTGTATCTGCTCGTCTGGATAGAAGTGATATCTTCAACAACGATATCCATTTGACTAATGTACATGACTAGACTACAATAAATCTGCACTGTCCACTCCTCACATATCGTCCTCGACCCCGACAATCTTCAATGAATCTCTCCACAATCGCCCTTCATCTTCTGGATGATATGTTTGCTTCACCCATCCATTTCCGAAAATCTGGTAGTCATCCTTTCCCCGTTCTGCTTCACTACAATTCTCCAGATACTTCCCTCCCTTTTCCTCCCACTCCTTCCCAACCGCCGCAGTAACAATTGTTGCAGCTCCTTGCTCAGCACTTTTTAGCACTTTGCGAACTTTCTCATTACTCATAACTTGAGCCACCCACTCCCTGCCCAAGTGCCTATTAATATTCGTGTCGATAGGACCAGGGTGGAGACTTGTTGCATGTAATCCCTGTTGACCATAGCGACGATCTATTTCATTGGCCATGTATATATTTGCGAGTTTCGAATTTGCGTATGCAGTTCCGTAATTATAACCTCCCTTTTGAAAGTTATAGTTGTCGCTGTCAGGAAGATCGCATATTCGGTGGCTGGCGGAAGAAACATTTACCACGCGGGAATGAAAGTCTGGACTGGAGCTAAGGAGTAAGGCAGGTTTCAGAAGTTGGAATAGAAGAAAGTGACTAAGATGATTGGTGGCGAAGGTGATTTCGTGCCCGTCTTCGGTGAGTTGGAGATCTTTAATGCCCATAACACCAGCGTTGTTAATGAGTATATTGAGCCGATTACCCGATTTCTCGAGGATAACCGCTGCAGCAGTTTTGATACTGACAAAAGAAGCATTGTCCATCTCTACAAGCGTAACACGACAGGGCTCTAAAATTCCATCAAGAGAAGTTTCAGCCTTTTTTATGTCCCGGACAGTGAGGAATAAAGTAGCACCTGTGGCAGACAAGGCTCTCGCCGTTTCGAGACCAATGCCGGAGGCTGAACCAGTGAGGACGATTACTTTTCCAGCCAGTTTACCGATCAACGACTCGTCCTGGATAATCTGAAGTGCAGTTGGCCGAGAATCTCCGGGGCCCTGGGGATTGATGTGAGATGCAGCGTAACGATTCATGGTGAAAAGTGTGTAGGATCTGAAATTATGGTTGGAGGGAGAAGAGGAAAGAGCAAAGGCACTGATGACGAGATGAGAGAAAATACATGCTCCATAGCTCTATACTTATACGTAAGTTTCACAGTCACCCTTACACGATGGAGCCCCTAAGTCTCGCTCCTGCTGATTGGGTTCGCTAGGATGGCATGCATAAGCGGCGCCTAATCAGCGGCGCTCGTGCGCCGCCAGCCGAACGCCCCTTCACCAAAAGTATGGATCAACAATGGCGGTTCACGCACTCCACAATTCACTACCCTTCGCATCGCCTTGGGTTATCGAAACGTTGTTTCTACATTCACTTTCATTGTACTCAGAAATTATTGTAGGACAATAATTTTCCTTGGAATATTCTCCCCACCATGCAAACACCCAGTGATGGATCGAGCGCCGACCAACAACCGACGTCGGAGCAAGTATGCATTTCATGCAGGATGCGGAAGAAGAAATGCGATAGATTACTTCCACAATGTTCGGGATGTTTGAGGTAAATCAATGTATCTGTTTTCCGATTGTTCTTTTTTGCGGTTAACAGTAGTATTTCAGGAGAGATCTAATATGCGAATACTCTACATCAGAGCAGACCCGTGATTATGTACCTACATCTACCTTAACCTCTACGCAACCATGGCATAATATTCAGATACCAGTAAATTATGATCGTTTTGATACTCAATCGATCAATTTCTCAGCAATGTTGTTTCTAGATCCATATATTTTACAGCAAGGGCAAATTGACATACCCCAGCCTGTTAGTTGTATCCCAGCACATATTCTTCATCTACTAGGAGACATCACTTCTATCCACCAGTGTGCTACCGAGTTCTTTTCCCAGGATCACACATGGATGACGTTTATTTCCAAGCCCCGTTTCTACAGCTATCATCTACCCCCTCAATCGACCATTCCTAACCGTCCAGAAACCATTCTCCTTCTCCTCTCCATAAAACTAATCACCACATTGCCTCCCACAAATCCACGGAATCCTCAAACTTTACTTTATCAAGCCATAAAAACATTATTGTCTTGAAGTAGAAACGTCCAATGTTCCTTCTCTTCCCATTCTTCAAGCGGAAATCCTGATCGCCTTGTATGAGATGGGTCATGGTATTTATCCTGCAGCGTATCTTTCTATCGGAGCATGTGCGCGGTACGCATATGCTCTGGGCATAAACTGTAATAAGCGGCTAAATGTAAGAAGGGTTCTTACGATGTTGGAGGTGGAAGAGAGGTTAGTATCATTTGCTCATTCATCATGCTTTGCATTCTACAACGTTCAACTTTGCTTGGGCATCTCATCTTCTTCAAACCCTAAATCTACCTATTATTTCCACATTCTTCTCTTCGTGTTACTCCATATGATATTTCTCGGTAGATCATTACTGACAATCTGATGTTTCAGAAGAAGAGTTTGGTGGGCTATTGTAATTCTGGATCGGTTAGTGATCACAAATCCAGTCCTATCCTTCGAACCACTTTCTAATCAGGACTAACCATCATCACAGTTTCGTAAGCATAGGATCACCAGGGAGGCCTTTCGCAACCTCGGATCCAAACATAGATGATACATTACCATGCGACGACGTAGCGTGGAACCAAGGTGTAAGTGATCTATTTTCAAATGTAATCATCTATCATAATAACCTACTCATGGCTTCTTAACCAGATCATCAATTCCTCCAGTTACTCTACCTTATCCTCTCCAACCACAAGCCACATGAGTAAATTCGCTCTGCTATGTCAAGCTGCGAGATTATTGGGCCAAGTGCTCAACCATGTGTCTGGCGATTCATCTCATGACGATGAATTATGGATGCAATTAGATCGGACGGTAACCTCTATGCTTGAGGCTTCGGTGAATGTGGAAAATCCAGATTGCGATCGCATTGCGTTTATTTACAGGTATGATTTTCATCTCTCTACCCATGCTTCCCACTGTCCCAGCCATGATCTCCGACTAACTCTCAACCAAGCACCCTTCTAGCCCTACACACATCATCCCTCTCTCCACACCCATCAAATCCTCCATCCCCTCTAAACCAGCACCGCGCTGAACGCAAAGCCCAACTCCTCCAACGCATAACCCACCGAATCATCGCAAACATGTCAACTCCCCATTCCCTCTTAGGACGCGATCCCAAAAGCATGTCCTTATGGGCGTTGTTTTTCGGCTACCATATGTGTGTTGAGCAGATCAGATCTAAAGATCCATCTTCCCACGATATTGTGGTTCTCGTGAGGAAGGGATTTGAGGAGGCGGATGTGAGATGGAATGTTGCTGGTATGTCTTTTTTTCTTTTCTTTCTGATGATTGCTATTGAATTCGGGTGATGTCACGGAATTCGTGTTGTGAGTTTTAGGCGTTTTATCTTCGGTTGCTTGAGGCGCATGAGGTGATGAACAGCTATTGAGATGCATTAGGGATGAAGATGGGAAATTTGGGAATAGAGGATCTCTAATTGGGGATTATATGAATCAAGAAAACAATGCTATTGCTTAAGCAGGTGATTCAATCGTCTTGGAATCAAGAGCCCCCAGAATGCATGTACTTGATAGCTGCCATTTTTTGGTAGTAGTGGAATGGCAGATTAGATGGCATGGGTATATGATATGAATTTAATAATGCCTCCATTTGTATTTGGCATTCAACCACCATATCCATTCGTTGGACGTATTTCCAATGGTCATAAAATTACACTTTGAACAGCCTCAATGCGTTCTTCTGCGAGGAGATAAGGATTTTCTTATCCACAATGTTCCATCCTCGATTGATATTCATCCCCCACTATGCTCACTCTATCCATAAACTACTCTCCCCTATTTTTCACGCGGCCTTTCCCTTCCCTTTCCCTCCAAATTCTAGGACTTTTTTCTTCCCAAAATTCCTTGCTTTCTTCCACTTACAATACAACACGACCACGTCTTTCAAAACTCCGAATAGACATCCTCCCACTAAACTTCTGGCCCATTTCTGTTGTAATAACCCTGGCTTTCCTCCCCATCTCGACTTTACCCATATAGATGGCAATGCGTATTTGAGTGCATCGCCCATTATGCTTGATATTGCAGGGAATAGCACTGCGCCCATAAACTGGAATGACAAGCTGTGTGTACTAATATTTCGACGGACCCCCATGTTGTTTTGATTGTCGTTTTCGCCTTGTCTGCCACCTTGATTCTGGTTGCGATCACCCAGAGGTGCACCATCTTGGGGAACCAAGTTTCCGTCTTCGTCCATAACTTCATCAATGATCTCCATTTCCATTTCCAATGCTAAGAATCCATCGCCGTCCCCTCCTCTGCGTTGCTCCGCAGCGATTTGTTCTGCAGTTTCGCCTTCTCGTGGTTTACGCTGAACAGCCAAATCCCATTTCTTTTCCAATTCCGAAAACATGTGACGGTAGAGGGTATTGTATGCCAATCTGACATAGGGAACAAGTACGAACGCGCGACCCGGGGATGGAGGCCAGGAGGTAATGCTCTTGCTGTCGGGGCTAAAGAGAAAATACTTGAGCCATGTTAGCAAACGCAGACTTCAATCATACTTTGCCCATTAGGCGCAACTAGGGATTCTTAACTTACAGTAACAGGTACTATACTGAAAACCGAATCCGCAATTCTTGTCCGTGATAATAGGAGGGTTGGTGCAATTAACGGTAGTCCTATTGTTGCCCTCCAACTTGGTACAGCCATGAACCCGCCTCCGAGAAATGGAAATAAATATTTGGTTAACATCTGTCTCATGGGTAAGTGTATGCTACCACCAAGAACAGGACGATCTATGAAGTCGTCGTAATGCGTCAAAATTATCTCGCGGGCGTCATCTGCGCCAAATACCAATGCCAGGCTGTTAACGCCAAACAGAAGTGATCCGGAGTAAAAGCAACTGAATAATGCGCCGGCAGCCGTGGGAAGTACCATTGTCTCCGCCATACGTCGTAGTTTGTCGACCGTCAAGACGAGATAATCTTTAGGCTGGTCTATTTTTAGTTGATACTTGCAGACTGGACAGACAATCTTGGGTGCCATTTCCTTGTCTGCAGATACTGCAATCCATTCCATTAAACACGATTCGTGTGCTCGCAAAGAACAAGGACACGGTGATCGCCACGGTGAAGCTTGAGGCCCATCGTCAGTATCATCCATTTGGCATATCCAACAGGTCTGTATTTCCCTCTCCGGAGAAGGTGCTTTATCTTCTTGTGCATTGCTGGACTGGGTAGAGTTGTTAGATTGAGGATGATTTAAAACATGAGCTTCGTCTGATTCTTCGACTATGGGCATGGGAGTTTCGGGAGAATTGCTAACGGTAGTTGGAACTGCCAGAGATTCCTGCCTCGATTGCTCAGGATGTTCTGGGTCACTTCTATCTTGCGCTTTTTGAAAACCGGGGTTGGGATATGCTGATTCCATCTTGGACATTCGGGAATAGTTACTGATCGCAGTGATTAAGGAAAGTAGACGGACGGGTATTATCGCATTGCTGGGACAAAAAATGAACGGAATTGTTTTAAAGAATACTATCAACGTAGGTGTTGGTGTTGAGGAAGGAAAGAAGCTTATGTGACAGTGAGTGAAATAAGGTAGCCTTCCCGTTAAATGAAGATGCATCCTCGGTTTGTTGATGACGCCACACATATTGACCTTTACTAGCCACAGTAGATTCTCAGCCTTGTCGCTTCAGATCACCAATTTGATGACCCCTCGAGACACCTTCCTTCCTTTGATATGTCTCGGACCTTTAAAAGCCGAAGGATCTCACCCGGCATATTCTTCACGGAGTATATATACCAGCTAGCTATCTCGTATTCCACTCTACGTTCTCTTCACTACAATCTTACCTTCTTTCGTTTTTCTTACATCAAATTTCAGAGCCATCAATATAACATTTGACGTTTGTTATGCCTTCTTTCTTACTTCTCTGCATAATATGGTTCATCAAAGGAAACAGGGGGAGGCTCACTCTAGAGTGTCGCTTAGATCTTTATTGATTATGGCTCCAGATCTACTAGGTTGGTATCGTAGGCATTTCGAGATTTCACAGTGGATCTTCAATCAATGCGAACCAGTAAAGAGCTCTCTCTCGGTACGTATATGAATTTGGTAATACCGGTATCACCAATGTGAAATGAGAACAAGGCAGGCTCAACAGGGTCCACGTCGAATCGAGATCTTTTCAAGTGAAATGTACCGGTATATCATGATTTGTTCATGTTGAAAACGTTCCATCGTGTTCATTGTGCTACTGTAACTGATAGGCGTCGACCGGTAGCATTTCCTTCCAGTATCATGGCGCACATGATACAGTTGCCAATTCTCTGGAAACAAGTCAGTAACCATTAAAATCACTGACTATCTCAAACTATCTTAACAAGTTGGAGATCGGTTGGAAATTTCTTGTAATTTCTCTCATTCTGGTATGTTGGCATTTGTACCACACCACCACTACGCCTCTCAAGATCTTTCCCCCTATCTACCCCAAATATATTGTTGATAAGGTTGCAAGTCTATCTGCTAAGTCGGATACCCCACTTTCTGGCCACCCCCCCTTTTGGGCCACTTTTTGATCACTTTTTATACCAAAAATGGAATTTTTAATTTTCTTATTTGTGAATAGAATTTATTGAAAATTTATATATATATATATAATTTAAATCGATTTAAGCTTATTTTGAAATTTTTAGATTTTTAGGATTTTTTTATATTAAGATTTAAAATTTCAAAATATCGATTTTTAAATTTTATATAGGAATTATATACAAATTTGAAATTTTTATAATGTCACGGCGCCAAGTACTCTACCACTAAGCCACGTAACCCCAAAAGGGTATAAGTAGTTTGATCAACATCAAACCTACTAAGTAGAGTTTATAAACCAATCCGTGACATATAAAATCTTAATAATTTCTAATAAAAATTGTTAAAAAATAAATTATAATTTTTTTTAATAAATTTATATTATATTAATTTAATAGATTTCAAAAAATAGAAAATTTCTTAATAAATAAATATTTAATAAAATATTCTTAAAATAATAAGAATTATTTATATTATTTTAAATTTATTATATATTATATCTTTATATTTATTAATTCTATATAAATTTAAAATTCAAAATTTTTAAAAAGATATATAGTTTTCTTTTAATAATTATTATTAAAAAGTTATTAAAGATTTTATAAAAGTTTAAATTTATATATAATTCTTATATAAAATAAAAAATCGATATTTTGAAATTTTAGATTTCAATATAAAAAAAATCCTAAAATCTAAAAATTTTCAGAATAAGTTTAAGTCGATCTAAATTATATTTATATAAAAGTTCAATAAATTCTCTTTATAAATAAAAAAATAAAAAATATCATTTTATGAAATTTTTGATAATAAGAGTGGCCCAAAATAGGGGTAGTCCGAGAAATAGAGTACTCGACTTAATCGCCTTAGTGGAGTTTTTAGCTTTTACCTAGCTTTTACTTGATTCTCATTTATTTCTTGCCCACTCTTTTCTTTCATCGATATTTTTGGTTTTCCTTCACTCTGGGGTTTTTTTCGTTGCTCTCTCTGCACCTATTCTCAGTCAATCGAGCCATGAAATCCAGGAAACCCGTCCGCTTGGCTATCCTTTTGGCTGTGTCTTCGATAATCGTTTCTCGCAATAAACATTGTTTGCCCGCCATAGTACACTTAATGTGACATCATATTTTGGATCACCAGCAATACTTGGAGATGGGTTTGGATACAAATTGGCCGAGGAGGATTGGACAGGTGATTTAGCTGGAATCAATTCGCCATCTGATTGTATGTCACAGAAAATTTTGAGTGGTTGGGAAGGTACAATTTATCATACCCTTTGAAAGGTGCCCAGCGAGATATTATCGCGAAACCTAATCATGGAGAAGACCGTCCGTCACCGTGATAAAAGCGTCCTTGTTCGACAGCCCTGAGATCTTCGAGCGCGCAGAGCTTTCTATTGATAGAACCGTCGACCATTGTTCCCCCGCTCACTCTTGAAGTTCCTTATCCTCCAATTCAGAAAATCGACGCTTCGCACATGATATTTGGTCTGCAGACCACAATAAGGCGTCTTCGGGACACAAAGATGCACCTAGCACGATGGTTGCCCACAGTGGAGCTCGTTTGATCGCAATAGTCAAAGAAAGCGAAGAGATATTAGCATCTAAATCTGAAATGGCTCGACTTCAGAAAGAATATCGCAAAGCAGGCATGGACATCACTATAATTACCACCCGTCAAGGAAGAGGACTTTTTCAATCAACGTTATTTTTCCCTAATAGATCTGATGTACAAGGCTCGCAATAAGAAAACAAAATGGACTGTGGTTATGGACGACGACACATTCTTCCCTTCCATGCGTGGGCTACTAGACGAGCTTGCCCTTCACGACCATACGCAGCCTCAATACATCGGCGGACTGTCCGAGAATTGGGCAGCGGTGAGAATGTACAGGATTGATGGCATTTGGAGGGGGCTGGCGTCTTTCCTCTCCACGCCACTGGCAAAGATCATCCATGAGAACATGAGGAGTGTAAAAAATAACATGCGATTTACTTCCGGGGATACGCTGGTGATGGACTGGCATATAACCAATATTCTAAAGCTCAACTTACAACAGTAGCTGGACTTTCCACAAATCGATTTCATGGGAGATCATTCTGGATTTTATGAGAATGGAAGAAAGGTATTATCTTTACATCATTGGAAAGCAGGATCGGCGACCAAATATCCCTATGAGATGGATAAGATGCATCTAGTATCAGATGTGTGTGACGATGCTTCCTACAGCGTTGGCAATTTGATAACGATATCGTCCTTACCAATGGGTTCAGCATCGCGAAATATCCCAAGGGGGTCGTTGGAGCGAGGGGCAAAGAGTGATTTAGTAACTTGACAATTATTGATGGAAGTGTCGACTTGAGGAGAACAGAAGTGACTTGGGATGACAAAAATCTCGATGTTGAACATAGTCTGTCACCAACACGGCCAGAATTGAACGAGGCACAGAAAATTAGCTGGAAATTTCTGGATAGCTATTTGGTCGATACACATGTGGTTCGACAGGTGTATTTGAGAAAGGGACTCACAGGAGGTGGAGATGAAGTTCTGGTTTTGAATTGGAGACAAGCGAGAAAAAGCCACAGTGCAGGAGGAACTGAAACCAGACATTAATTTGATGGAAAGGTAGGAGTCAGGGCTTCCATTTTTTACTACATGATATACCCTCAAAAATCGGGCATATATAATAGGCGTCGATAGGCGTTTGGATGATAGGTTAATTGCGATTGGAATTCTGCAAGGAAAAATGTATATCATGCGAACGACGATTTAGGATATCATAATGTATATGTAAATATTACTTCACCAACATGGACATACACAGATCAAGAAGGAGTTTAGGATATCTTTTGGATACCTAGCAATCAGGGATCGAAAGCTAAAACATAATTCAAATTTCACATACATAGCTTTTCATCAAAACATAAATAGATCTAAATATAATAATGTTATTACTTACTGCATTCGAATTTCCCATCCGAGAAAGAATCTGCGAGTCCTTTAGATACTCGTCAACAAGGGAGGTAACCAGGCAATCCCTAAAATAACCATTCGCCACGCAAAGCAACCTTAAAGACCAAATAGAATGATATTTGCGTTTTTTGTTGCACATCTATAAATGCCGAAGTTATCCGCTCCTAAGAGGATCGCTCATTTTGGTTGAAAAGGCCATTGTGGCGATGCCATATTGGTGGTGCGTTGGCTGGAGTGATGGTTTGGGAACAGCAGAGCATCAAGATCGAATACCTACCTACCTATTCTCAGACTTGGCGATCGGATAGATACATTTCCAATATCAAAAGATTAGATCATATTCGAAGAAATGCATTGGATAGATACAGATTCAGTAATCGAATAGAATACCTAGTCTTTGATTGCTTCGTGTTAGGTTTCTCTTCTCCAGATCACGAGAGGGTGTAGTATTGGGAAAGGAGGCCAGGGAGGTTCGGAGAGTACGGTCGGATTTGTCTGGGGAATTCGGATGGTTTGGCTGGCGGGGGGGGGGATTGGGAAATGAGAAATGAGAAATGAGAAATGGAGTGGTGGGGGTGAGTGGGGTGAGTGAGAATTTGAGGAGGGAAAGATGGGATGGATGGGGATGATTCGAGATGGAATGGGTTTAATGAAGGATATGCGGTTTTGATATAATTTACCTACTATATGAAGGAAACTGAAATTATATAACAACTTACATTATTTCTCTTGAACAATCGGGTAATTATAAGCCCCTTCGTCAGCTCATCATATTCACCTGGGCAGGAGGGCAATTAGATATGAATGTGATTGGCCATGTTGGACTACATCGGTTACCGTAACCTTATAAATACCTCGCATCAATATAAATGTTTTCTTCACTCGCTCTACTCAACATACCGAGTAGTCAACATCTTTGCCCGGGTAGTATGTACTCAACTATCAAACCTTTCTCCTCGGTTCCAGCCGAATGTGTGGCTGAAAGTAAGGTTATAATTTCACTCAGATTGATGTTCCACTGTAAAGCTTGCTTTTATTCACATATACGAGTGGAATCTGGTAAGTTTTTCCGTCTCTAAATGAATAGTGGACGACGGAACGAGGCGCACCAATAATCCGGAGAAGGCTTCGGGGCACAGCGGGGAATTTGGCGGGGTCCTTCCTCTTGTACCTAGGTATTGCCCTAAATGGTACTAGATATGTGATGGTGAATGTTATGATCTCGTGCCCCTCTTGATCCGACAGATGGTTTGTGATTGTAAGACTTACTTTTCTATATCTCGGTTTTTTTTCCTGTATGAGCATCTATCTTTGACCTTGCAGATTTCCTACCTACACAGTCGCAGACTCGCAAGCTCGTAAATTCGCAGCAATTCATACCGACAGCCATCCTACCCGCACACCCCTTACTTCTCGATAACTTTCGTTCATAATGGCTGGCATTGTACCTGTCGCAAAGTCTCTCAAAGACATCTACACCGAAGATGCCTTGACTGCACAAACCAAGAGATGGGACAATCTTCTCAAGCAATTCAAGAGCAATTATGGACACGATGCGCAGTTCGTTTCACGATCTCCAGGACGTGTCAACATTATCGGCGAGCACATTGATTACTCTTTGTACTCTGTCTTGCCTATGGCCATAACTGCAGATGCCTTACTCGCAGTTTCCACCCAAATCGATGAATCCGCTTCGACTAGTACAACATTCAAGGTGCGAGTTTCGAATGTGCAGGCAGATAAGTTCCCAGCACATGAATTCGATATACCATTCGATGCAGTGGAGATCGATTCCAAGGTACATGAGTGGACAAATTACTTGAAGTCTGGACTCCGGGGTGCTTTAGAGTTATTGAGAAAGAAACATGGAGACGGCTTCAAACCCAAGAGTATGGAAGTTTTGATGGATGGAACCGTACCTGCTGGTGGTGGATTGAGTAGTTCTGCTGCTTTCACTACAGCTTCTGCCCTTGCAGTTATGTTTGCTAATGGCGAGCAATCTGTTGACAAGACGCAACTCACAGAATTGGCAATTGTCAGTGAAAGAGCAGTAGGTGTCAACTCGGGCGGAATGGATCAATCTGCATCAGTCTTCTCCATTCGTGGCTCAGCATTATATGTCTCTTTCAATCCAACCTTGACTGCAAAGCCCGTCCACTTCCCCAAAACAAACCCCGAACTCACATTCGTTATTGCACAATCGTTTGTTGCAGCTGATAAGCATGTCACTGGTCCAGTATGCTACAACTTGAGAGTTGTAGAATGCAGTCTTGCCGCGGCCTATCTTCACGCAGCTATCAACAAATCTAAAGATCCCCTTCCTTCCGACTCTGGACCATTGGGTGTCTCGCTTCACGGATTCCATAGCAAATATCTTGGAGATTCCACTGCACCGCTCGAAGAACAACTTTCGGAACTTATTGAACTCACAAAGAAAACATTCACAAAAGAAGAGGGATATACTAGAGAAGAAATTGCATCCGTCATTAACATGACAGTCCCTGAGTTTAACGAGCGCTTCACTTCCACATTCCCCGTCCGCGCTGAACATTTTAAGCTTCGCCAAAGAACCCTTCACGTTTTCACCGAGGCCCTTCGAGTTCTAAAGTTTATGAAAGTTCTCGAACATCCCGAATCCTATCTCAATGCCGATGGTGGTGATTCCACTGAAACTTTCAACCGAAAGCTGGGTGACCTAATGAACGAAACCCAAACCAGCTGCAGAGAAGACTTTGACTGCAGTTGTCCCGAACTAGACGAACTTTGTGAAATAGCAAAGAAAGCAGGCAGCTATGGAAGTAGATTGACTGGTGCCGGATGGGGCGGATGCAGTGTACATTTGGTACCTGCGAATAAGGTTGATGCGGTTAAAGAGGCTTGGGAGAAGGAGTATTACTCAAAAAAGGACTTGTCCAAGGAGCAGAGGGAAGCGGCAATCGTGGTTAGCAAACCTGGTAGCGGAAGTGCGGTATTTGTTGTTGAAGGTGGAAATGTTGCTTAGGTGGAAGTTAACTATTAGAGATGATAAAAAGCCTTGCGGTACCAATACCCTTTATAGAATTTATTCCCATTTTTATTATAGATCCTATTTTCGACGGATATTATGTACTAGATGAAATGAGTCTCACGGGAATGAAATCGTAGAATTGTGAATAAGCCTGAGAGTCATTTTATGGATGGATTTGAAACCGAAAATGAATTTTTTATACATTGTCTGCTATAGTCTATATGTTAATATTTTGAGACAGATAACTTCATACCCGAATATCTTGATGAGGAGGGAGGTGTTTGTTCGAATATAATTTATACAAAATGGAGAGTGAGATGAGTGTTTACTTTCTACCTAACGCTTTGTATATCTATTTATTAGATAGATGACTATCGAAGGAATCTATCCTAAAGTGATCCCCAAACTAGCCAGACAGATTCCAGCAGGGTGACTCTTGAGAGTTATCCAGTCTGATCAATAGAAATGGGTATCCCAAACATACATTCAGAATGCTTGGTTATTATCAGATGTCGATCTGTAGATAGGTATTTGGGAAGAGAGCTACTGGTGACAATGCGGCGAAGCGAAGTGTATGGTGTATATCTACTCTACCTACTAGGTAGGTAGGTACATAGATCCAGTAGCTTGGGGTTGTTGATGTGTAGGAGTTTGGAAGATGATGGGGAAGGGATCGTGTGTTTATATCTATTTATTGATCTGGTTTACCTATCTTTAGGTAGGTAGGTAGTGATTTGAAATTTGACGTATAGGAGTTAGTCGCCCTAGATGTGTTCCATTACATAGCTAAGCTGCTATTCTCTTCAACGCTGTGGATACGTAGTATTTGGAACGATGGTTTGGTTTGCATGATTATATCATGATACTTGATAGTAAATAGCACTTCCGCAAGAGATTGTGATCTTTCTATGTCGTCAAATAGGATGGTCTATTCCTGTTTCCCGTGGTACATAGATAGTTCTCAGGAGCGGTTCTGCGAATAGTCCTCACCATGTGTAATATAAGAAGCTGTAGTGACCAAAATGAAATGCCAAATGGGTGCATATATTGTATCAGTACCTATTGAAAAATACGAAGGATAATCAATAAAATCAAAATGATTTTGCGTGAAGTGGCACAAATTCTTGTCCAATACTCATTGGTATATATAACGATTCCGGAGGTAATGTAACAGGGGAGGAGCTTTCCGGAAGATCGTGTTGTAGCAACAATGCCTCTAGAGAAGTAGAAAAATGAAATGAAAAACACTCTGTACAGAGTAAGTTAATTTGATAAACGAATCATAAAAATTCCATAGCAATACAATAAGGGAGATGATGAGGTCCTTTTATAAAGTCGGTGATAGAAAAAAGAGGGGCAAAATGGCTTTAAAACTATGTGCACGGTTGCATACCTCAATTGAAATGCATAAACCTAGAACGTTGATTGATTCGCTCATCGTCCCTCATATCTGATATCATCAAAGCAGATCGCAAAATGGAAGGTACTTCATCAGCCGGGTCGGGAGGGAAAAAACATGTTAGGCAAGCTTCTTCGGGGAGAGGTAAGATTTCTTCTTTGTCGCAATGCAACGGGCCAGCGTCTGAAGCAACATCCTCCACCACCATGAGGACCTTCCGAGAGTTACAGTCATTAGTTCGGATGAAATGATGTTGTTATACCTAGAAGAATCCAGAGATAGTCGGAGAACCGCGTTTCTATCTTTGGTTATCTTGGAAGCCACACGAGTGCGCGACTTTCATGAATACGGTAGAGGCACCTTGGCACGTGGCTTCCCATGAAAGGTGCCTTGTTTAGATGTTATCTGTGTCTGTAATTCAACACCTTCGATATTTAATTTCTATCCTTGGAACAACAACTCAATAATGGATCGAAACAAGCAGCACTTGACTGATCGCATAACAGCTTTACCCAGACGACCGACAAGAGGCCCGTTAGATATCAACGAGTGCGTATCACTCCCATGTGTAAGAACAAGTACTAAGTTCAGACAGTTCACCTCTGAATAGTCCCTTGTCGCCTACAAATTACATCAATGCCACACAAACACGAACACTTTCACCAGGCGGCCCGGCGCCAAGAAGCCGAACACCTAGGCTTCCGTCACCGAGTCCCGGTTCGAATTTATCGATCAACACTTTCATGACAGCTCCCACATCGCTCTCGCCATCACAAAATACATCATTTCAGTCAACAGTCTCAACACTTCAGAAAGACTTCACATATCTCTTACGTCCAGAAATCTATCATCCTCTACCCGTTCTTGAAATCCCACCACCATTTCGTTCTTCCCCAGCTTCATCACTCCCCCCTAACCCTGATATCAATACTCTTTCGTCACTCCTGGCAGCGGGCTATTTTCGAGCTGCGGCTATTCTGAGTGCTACGCTATTAACATCTACTCCTGGACCTTCATCACATGATGAGATTTTCAACCTCTTCTATATTCGTCTAGCATGTCTTACGCTCTGTAACCAGACACAACTTGCGGCTCAAGAAGTTAAAGCTCTCGAAGACCTTAATGCTGCTTACTATCGAGATGATGAAACGGATACTCATATGGTAGGATGGGAGCTGAGGGTTTTGGCAGTTCGATTGCAAGGCATGGGATTAGGGGATGCGAGAAGAGGTGTTATGGGGTACTATGACCTAGCTAGAGATGCTAGAAGTATGTTGACAAAATTAAAGAAGCGTAAGGCAGCAGGTGATGCCTTAGATGGCGAGATCGAGTTATGGGAAAGCAGATTGGCGGATTTGGGTATCAGAGTTGCTAGTGCGCTGATTGAGATGGAAGATTTAGTGGGAGCGGGGATGCATTTGAAGACTTTGAAGGTTAATGAAGAGGGCGATGAGGAATTGAGGGCTAAGAAAGCATTACTGTGGTTGTGTTTGGGGGACATTGATGCTGCAAGGGAGTGTCTGAGAAAGCCGAATGGGGGAGAATTCAAGGCGAGTGAAATAGATGGAACAATCAGAGCTCTTGCTTTTGTTGCTGAAGGGAAGTATGAGGAAGCAGTTGTCATTTGGGAAGAACTCATTGCCAACGAGGAAACGATGGCTGGAAAAGGAGAAAAGGCTATGTGGAGGCAAAACCTTGGTGTAACATTATTGTACTTGGGTCGTGGCGATGAGGTATGTATCATTTCCTCCCTCCAATATCTTTTTCCTGCTACGACTATCACTTCTTCCACTATGGAGCCCGCTACATCACACATACTCACAATTCAACCAACAGGCAAGAACCATTCTCGAATCACTAATTGCAGAAGACAATTCTTTCCACGCTTTAACATTCAACCTGAGTACTATCTATGAGTTATGCACAGAGAGATCAAGAACGTTGAAGGTTGCGTTGGCTGAGAAGGTTGCTGGGATGGTGGATATTGGGGAGAATGAGGGAGTAGTAAGAGGATGGGAGAAAGTCAACGGGGACTTTAAGTTGTGATTGAGGTCTGGTATCCTTATTGATTTTACGGGATGAAATTGGAAGTGAATGCAGACTTTCAATATCTAATTCACACATTTCATTACTTCTCACTCCTATAAAGCAAAGCAAACCCAGTTGACAAGAATACCTACCTACCTGTTGCGATATCCACATGTAGGTCGTAGGTAGACTCTCATTTTAGATGCATTGACCTCATCACTTGGATTTATCCACCCAATCTAGAACATGGAAAGTCATAAAAAATCATAAAACAGTAAAAGATGATTGTTGATTGGAGTGCCTCTTTATGCACAATTTATGCACTCTTCACTTCCCCAACCAATCAGATTGACCAAAAGACTAAGAAGATCTTTCCACTCGCTACCCCACATTTTGCCCCCGATACCGCTAGAAAATTAGGAAAAGGGCGGACTGAGGGTTCCAGGAAATATTGTTGGAGGGTATGAATCACAACTCTAAAGTCATATTTTCTCAACTTTCCTACAAACTCTTTTTTCCTCATAGAGTTTTTTTGCGACAATTACCTCTCTTCCTCTGAGCAAGATTCAATTGAGAAATTACTCAATTTCTTCTTCCGGATTTAGTTGAGCCATTGTAATTACTTTCACTTCTTCTCTTTATTCGTTTGCCTCTTGAGGTTCGATATCGGAACATATCTACAGAAACTCCGCCCTGAAATTGAACAGAAGTCAAGATGTTTCGTTCAATACCCGCCAGGCGTGCTATTCGCACAATTGGTAGCAATGCAAAATGGATGGATGTCGCTGGTGCAAGGGGTTTGTCGAATCGTGTGAAGGCGGCGGGTGGTATTATGGTTGAGAAGAAGGGGACAAGAGCACAAGCTACTGTTGCTCCTCAAGCTGCTAAGTATGACTCTCTTTAATTTCCATCTATGGATATTTTCGGCGGGTTTGAATTTCTCTCTCAATCCTGAAATTGGGGGTGAGTCACTTTGGGATGCAAGACAGTGGACTGACATGTGAATATAGTCAAGTTAGGGAAAGTCCAAGTCCAGCATTCAATACTACACCTTCGAAAAAAGATTCAGGCAAGGAATTGGCCGGACAGGGACAAAAATACTCGGAGATGGATGAGTCGTATGTTATACCCATTTTCAGCGAGGTGACACAAGAAGTTCCTAATTCTGGCATAGATTTATCGGTATGACCGGTGGAGAGATTTTCCATGAAATGATGTTACGGCAAGATGTCAAACACATCTGTGAGTATTTTTTTTTTCTCCAACTTGTCAAGGATTCAAGCTAATAGAGAAATAGTTGGTTATGCAGGAGGAGCGATTTTACCAGTTTTCGATGCGATTTATAATTCGAAACATTTCGAATTTATCTTACCAAAACATGAACAAGGTGCTGGTCATATGGCGGAAGGGTATGCCAGAGCTTGTGGTAAACCTGGTGTTGTTCTCGTTACATCTGGACCTGGTGCTACCAACGTTATTACTCCAATGCAGGACGCTTTATCTGATGGAACACCAATGGTTGTTTTCACCGGACAAGTCGTTACAACCGCTATTGGAAGTGATGCTTTCCAAGAGGCCGATATCGTTGGTATCTCGAGAGCTTGCACAAAATGGAATGTTATGGTTAAGAATATTGCTGAGCTCCCAAGAAGAATCAAGGAGGCTTTCGAAATCGCTACTTCTGGAAGACCTGGACCAGTTTTGGTAGATTTACCAAAGGATGTCACAGCTGGTATTCTACGAAAGGCCATTCCTACCCACCACATTATGCCATCTTTACCCAGTCAAGCCTCAAGAGCGGCCCAGGCTGTTCAAAAGAAACAACTTGCAGGTTCAATTGAACGTGTTGCAAAATTGATCAACATCGCCAAAAAGCCAATCATTTACGCTGGTCAAGGTGTTATCTCTACCCCAGAGGGTCCCAAATTGCTCAAGGAGCTTGCTGAAAAGGCATCCATCCCTGTCACAACCACTCTCCAAGGTCTTGGTGGATTTGACGAGCTTGATGAGAAGTCTTTACACATGCTTGGTATGCACGGTTCTGCGTACGCTAACCTCTCCATGCAAGAAGCCGATCTTATTATTGCTCTTGGAGCACGTTTCGATGATCGTGTAACTGGAAGCATTCCAAAGTTTGCTCCAGCAGCAAAGGCGGCAGCAGCTGAAGGTCGTGGTGGCATTGTTCACTTTGAAATTATGCCAAAGAACATCAACAAGGTTGTCCAGGCTACCGAGGCTGTTGAAGGTGATGTTGTTACCAACCTTGCTCAACTTCTTCCAGCCGTCAACAAGAAGACCATGGATGAACGCAAAGAATGGTTTGACCAAATTAGATTCTGGAAGGAGAAGTTCCCTCTCTCTCACTACGAAAAGGCCGAACGAGATGGTCTCATCAAGCCACAAACTTTGATCGAGGAACTCTCAAATCTGACTGCCGATAGAAAGCAAGAGACCATCATCGCTACTGGTGTTGGTCAACATCAAATGTGGACTGCACAACATTTCAGATGGAGATATCCAAGAACCATGATCACATCTGGTGGTCTCGGTACCATGGGTTACGGACTTCCAGCAGCTATCGGTGCAAAGGTTGCCAAACCTGATGCTCTTGTCATCGATATTGATGGAGATGCATCGTTCAACATGACACTTACTGAACTCTCCACTGCAGCTCAATTCAACATCGGCGTCAAGGTTATTGTCCTTAACAACGAAGAGCAGGGAATGGTTACTCAATGGCAAAACATCTTCTACCAGGATAGATACGCTCATACTCACAGTGTCAACCCAGATTTCATGAAATTGGCAGATGCAATGGGTGTTCAACACAGAAGATGTGTTAAGCCAGATGACGTAAGAGATTCTTTGAAATGGTTGATTGACAGTGATGGACCAGCACTCTTGGAGGTTGTTACCGATAAGAAGGTACCCGTCTTGCCAATGGTACCAGCCGGAAATGCTCTACATGACTTCTTAGTCTACGATCCAGGTTTGTACTCCATATTTTATCCTGATTCCCCACTGATCTTGCTATAAATTGAGCCTGTACTAACAATATCAATAGTGAAAGACAAAGAAAGAAGAAAGATGATAAAAGAGAGAACTTGCGGTTTACATGGATAAATACCCTGTTTCTCTCCTTCGTGTAACTTTTTCTCTTTACAAAATTACTTTTTACAACAACTTTTTACATAAATGATGGCATCTTATAGTTGATATCTGGGCGTCTTTTTTTCCTGCTGGTATGCATCATGGGCGGAAAGGCGAAACAATTCAAAAGTCTTTTCGTTTTCGTTGAATTGCGTGGTTCTGGTTTCAGCCTGGCTTTCAAAATTTCTAATTGGAAATTGCTTGAAGAATGAAAATATGGGGAGGGAATATTGGTTAGAGACTCGGATGTGGGGATGTTTGAAAGCAAGAAAGGGGGGGACTAGGGAATGGATAGATAAAAGGGAGGAAGTAACTAGTGAAAGATCAGTGTCTGTATATAGGAAGGATAGTAATGGATGAATCAAGGGGTGCATGGGAAGGATGGATTGACATGAATTGATGGTTATGAATATTTCAATTGCGAACTTTGAATATCTGGCTACTTGAAGTGAATGATCGAATGGCAATGTGGTATTGATTGGCGCTGATAGCCAGCATAGGAGAACACCAGAACGAGAAGTCTAAGGAGATTGAGGATGTCGGTAGATTCAATTTGTCGCTTCAACCAATGCTAAGCAGATAGGGAGGGCAAAAGTAGGCAGTAGGCAGAATCATAGTCGAATCTTCGAGAAGTTTCGTCCATAAGTCTCGAAGATCGTTGGAATTATGCCATCAGATGATCTCAGCAGAACTGAGGTAGCATGAGGAACTTAATGGTAATAGTAACTTTACTACTGTCTTGAGAAGTCAGAATCTTGGAATTCTACGAAGTTTGGTTGGGCAATGCCAGCACAAGTGTCGTGGCAACGCTGTTTTCTTCTACTTCTCTGGGGTCCGGGCTTTTAGAACACTTTGGTGAAGTCATGGTAGGTAAAGGAAGATGGGGTAGTAGTATTCTGGGGAAGAAAGCGGGGAGATGGAGAAAAGATGTGTGGGATACCAGTACTAGGCTCTAGGGAAGGAATTCCGAAAAAGGAGGAGGGGTCCGATAGGAAGTTGATGGATTGTATGAACAGGACCGGTTGTCGGATAATATTTCTGCCTCGCGTTATCTAGTTCCTCTCTAGGCATTGAACTCTATTAACCATGACGCCGATGTAGTTTAGTAGGTCACGCGACCGATCACGTTATAGTGTGTGTTGATGTTAGGAGAGCCAAGAGTCATGCTCTGGGTATTCTGCAGACCATGTGGCGTTTTTGAAGATCCCGATTGGTTCTACGTGCTAATATGTCATAGATTGGAAACTTCTCTCCGACATTGACCACTAAATTGGTAGGCCAAGTAAGTCCAAGATATGGTGCTATCGCAACATGTTCTAGGCAGTTTTTAGTAGGCTTGACTTGCTGGTATTAGTCAGCAATAAGCGACGCCTGCAAGATCGTTGAACTTTATTTCAACCTCGAATACTACAACTCATCAACAACTTGAAGTGCCGCATCGAATCTCGATTTTGTGTAGGGTTATGTTCAAACACAGAGTCTTGGTATCGTTTTCTCGGCTGATTTCTATTGTCTATCAAGTGAATGGCAATGGACTGCGGCTTGTTCTTTACTCTGGCCATCTTGGCCTTTCTACTTTTGCTTGGCTCCAAGACATAGAACATTTCGTCGACGCTCTAGTGGCGGAGCCATTTGTTTCTTAGTTTGGTGCCATTTGATAAGGATATACCGATTTCAATGATGGCATTCCATTCAAACTCGCGGGGTACACTTATATAGGCCCTATAGAATTAACCTTGTGCTACCAAGATCTAGCCTCTTGGTCACTGTAGTCTATAGATAAGTATGGATTGGTATCCTTGCCAATTGTGATACATTTTTACTATATATGAAGAACATGTCTCCCCAAATGTGAAAGTTATTTTTCTCGATAGACATATTACCACGTCCTTCTAACGATATTCTTATATTATTCAGGTCAATTTCGCCCTGATGATCTCATATTCATTCCGACACATCCTATCATTACTCCATCATATAATAAGACATGGCTAGAGCTAACATCGTCGAAGAAGTCTCAGGACAGTCAACAAACCTTTGTCTAAGCCAGCTCATGCCTTAGAGTACGTGCAGGTTGCACATGAATTGGAAGCAAACCTTGAGGATGGACTCACAGAAGCTGAAGCAGCAAGACGTCTTGAACTGTATGGGAATAATGAACTTGATGAGGGACCTGGTGTTCAACCAGTACAGATTCTTATTCATCAAATTTGCAATGCAATGATCTTGGTTTGTTTACTCCTATCCATACAGTCAAGTTTCCCTTACTCACCCAGGTTTGTTACAGGTCCTAATATTGGCCATGGCCGTGAGTTTCGGTATCGGCTCATATATTGAAGGTGGTGTCATCTCGGCAGTCATATTTCTCAATATTGTGATTGGCTTTTACAATGAGTTCAAGGCAGAAAAGACTATGGATTCTTTACGATCCTTGAGTTCGCCTACGGCACATGCTGTTAGAGAAGGGGGAATTCGATCGGTAGCTACCGTCACAATTACTATTGGCGACATGGTTGAGGTCAAAACCGGTGACACAATTCCAGGAGATATGAGGTACTTGCCCAGAACAACCCCTTCGTCCTTAGTCTATGCTAACAGACCGTATGTAGATTAGTTGAAAGTATGAACTTTGAGACCGATGAGATGATATTGACAGGAGAATCGCTACCCATCGAAAAGAATTCTGATGCAGTTTTTCCTGAGAATGCCAGCGCGGGTGATCGTCTTAATGTTGCTTTCAGCTCTACCACTGTCACCAAAGGTCGAGCACGCGGCATCATATTTGCAGTGGGTATGAAATCACAAGTTGGATCGATTGCCGTGAGTCTTCGACAGCAGAGGCGTAAAGTCCGCGAGGTCAAACGTAATGAGGATGGCAAAGCTTTGCCGCACAGATATGCCCAGGCTGGGCTTCTTACCGTGTTTGATTATATTGGCAATTTTCTTGGCACAAATATTGGTACCCCATTGCAAAGGAAGCTGGCCCAACTTGCTTGTGGCCTATTCGTCGTCGCCGTTATCTGTGCAATTATCGTGTTAGCTGCGAATGGATTTTCCAATAACCAAGAAGTCATCATTTACGCTGTAGCCACAGGACTTTCGATGATTCCGGCTTCTCTGGTAGTAGTCTTAACTATCACTATGGCCGCAGGAGCTAACGTAATGTACAACAAACATGTAGTTGTTCGCAAAATGAATGCCCTGGAAGCCCTAGGCGCCGTTACTGGTAAGACTCTTTCTTTTCTCGTAAAAATGCTCGATAATTGACTTTTGCAGATATTTGCTCGGATAAAACTGGAACTCTTACTCAAGGCAAGATGATAACGAAAAAGGTATGGCTGCCCGCTAGGGGAACTTACTCGGTTGGTGATTCCGGTGAAGCATTCGACCCCGAAGATGGAGGTTTATTTCACAGCGAAAAGTCTCCACATCAAGCGCGCAATGAAAAGGATGAAGCAAAATCGGATTCCTTCTCAAATCTTCTACAAAACAACGCCGATCTTCAAGCTTTCCTTAATATTGCCTCAATGGCAAATCTTGCGCATATTCATAAAATTGATAACGAGTGGAAAGCAAGAGGTGACCCGACGGAGATCGCAATTCAAGTCTTGCTTCTAGATTCAACTGGAATAGGGAACGATGGACTTCTGGAGACGCGCCTCAATGGAAACAAATCGCCGAATTCCCTTTCGATTCTGATGTCAAGAAAATGTCTGTTATTTTCAAACATGAACGATCTGATAGCGCACAGGTTTTCACAAAGGGCGCAGTCGAGCGGATTCTTTCATCATGTTCACAAATGACAATGCGAGACGGAGAAGTTGTAGAAATGGACGAAGGAATGCGCGAGGATATTCTCAACAACATGGAAGCTATTGCCGCCGATGGGCTCCGCGTTTTAGCTTTGGCTGGTAAACCATGGGAACATTATACCGGAATCAATGCTAAGCATGATCGCGCAGATGTAGAGAAAGATTTAATGTTTCATGGACTGATTGGAATTTATGACCCTCCGCGAGTAGAGTCGTTGGAGTCGGTGCAAAAATGCCACCAGGCTGGTATCAAGGTTCATATGCTCACTGGCGATCATCCAGAAACAGCTCGTGCTATCGCAGGACAGGTAGGAATCTTACCTCAGGATTCTTCTACGATAGGGCAAGCTGTCATGAACGCGATGGTTATGAAAGCAAGCGACTTCGACAGGCTCAGCGATGGAGAAATTGATGCTCTCCCAATGCTACCTCTGGTAATAGCACGCTGCTCACCACAGACAAAAGTTAGGATGATCGAAGCTCTTCACAGAAAAGGAAAATTTGCTGCTATGACAGGTGATGGTGTCAACGATTCTCCCTCACTGAAGAGAGCAGATGTTGGTATTGCCATGGGTGAAGCAGGGTCGGATGTAGCTAAGGATGCATCGGATATTATCCTTACGGACGACAATTTTGCTTCAATCCTTAATGCTGTTGAAGAAGGGAGAAGAATGTTTGACAACATTCAAAAATTCGTATTACATTTGCTGGCGCAGAACATTGCTCAAGCTTGCACACTTCTCATTGGTCTCGCGTTCAAGGATAATATGGGAACTTCAGTGTTTCCACTGGCACCTGTAGAGATTCTATGGGTTATCATGATCACATCAGGTAAGATCTCGCCAAAATCATATCAAGAGTCGTTTACTAACACAATAAAACTCAGGTATGCCAGATATGGGTCTTGGTTTCGAGGCCGCCGCACCGGATATCATGAATCGACCACCTCAGAACGGTATATTCACTTTAGAAATAATGATAGACATGGTGGTCTACGGCCTCTGGATGGCAGCTCTCTGTCTCTCCGCTTTCTCCCTCGTTCTCTTCGGTTGGGGCAACGGTGATCTCGGCTTCGACTGCAACGATCGTTATTCCGATCAATGCGATACCGTTTTCCGAGCTCGAGCAACTACATTCGTCTGCTTAACCTGGTTCTCTCTCTTCCTCGCTTGGGAAATGATCAATATGCGAAGATCTTTCTTCCGCATGCAACCTGGAAGCAAAAAGTACTTCACTCAATGGATCCACGATATCTGGGCAAACAAACTTTTGTTCTGGGCTGTTGTTGCTGGATTCGTAACTGTATTCCCCACACTTTATATCCCTGTGATCAACCGAAAGGTATTTAAACATGAGGGTATCAGTTGGGAATGGGGAATTGTATTTGTCGAGTCATTCTTGTTCTTTGTAGGAATAGAGTCTTGGAAGTGGGCCAAGAGGGTTTATTTCAGGGTCCAGGCCAGAAAGACAATCGATGTGAGAAGCAACGCCGATGATGAGGACCCCGGAATGGCGATTATGGAGATTTTGAAGGCGCAGAGTACGCATATTACTAGGAAGGGGACGAAGGCTCATGTTGAGTTCTCTGAGAAGGATGGGGATTTGGAGAGTGGCAATGTTAGTAATTAGGTAAATTATTCGTTTCATTTGGGGCTCTGGTGTATTAGAAGATGAGGCGTGTGCAAAGGATCTAAAAGGCTTCTTCTTCAGAGGCGGATGGAACTTTTGTATGGTTTTGGTGTACGGCTTTAGATATTGATAAGCACGCGAGTGCAAAGTGCATGTAGACTTGTAATTTATCACCTTAATAATAGGTTATCCAAGTTTACTATAAAGCAATGGTCGTCTTTTGTATCTTCTCTACTTGCATTGTGCCATAATTCTAGAATCTTAAGTGGTCAACTGATGCAGTAATGTATTTGATTTTGGATTCGTGATAAGACTTGACCGAGTGAGTGAGGCAAATGAGGGTATAACCAGTACCCAATGAAGATTGCTCCTAGTGAAGGGCAGAAAAGCTACACATGATATTTTGTCAGAAAACGGGCTTTCCCCTGGCGTTTTGCGAACTTTAAAGTACAAGGTTTTGAATCCCTGCTTAGCGGCGTAGAATCCTGTATGTCGCAATGGGATGCTGACATCTATAAGCTGCATAGGTAAGATTAGACGTCACTTTTTGGTGGTTGTGCGAGTCACATTATTTGAGATTGCACTGGCGTCTGACAACAATAGATAGGGTCACAATAGTGTGAATCATTAAAAATTTACTATGCTATTTTACATAAAACGGAATCTTTTTGATCATCCAAGGAGCCCAACACTCTGCTTCCGATGACGAACAATATCATCGTATTGATGTCGGAAATCGAAACCTTGATGACAGTTCCGGCTGCACCTTTTTTCTCGTATCCTTTCCGAGAATATACGCCGTGAGCACCGTGAAGGATTGCCCGAGACTTCCAGTACCGTAAATTCATCAGTGCTATATCCATCTTAGGATCTACTACACGTGGTGTATAGGGCCTATATAGTCATAGACCAGTCTAGCCGTTGCAATCTCGTATCCCTTTCGAACAAGAATGTGCCTTGACAATCTTCGCTCGCCTTTGATCTGTTCAAACCCCCATACCTATGATATGTCAAGTCAGTCATGATTCCCCTTACTAAGCAGGGAAATGAGGAGAATTACTGTAACACTTGACCAAGAACCAGTCGAGGATTCAGTTTTATCTTGTATGCAATCACCCGATACCGTCTCCTCTAGCCATCCCGATTTCAGGAACTTCTCTCCTTCTTCTATATTTGCGGTGGGAATATATCTGCTTCGTGTCCGTATGTTGCCCCATATACAATCTTTATGTTCTCGCGTATCCCAATTTAACCTTCTAATCTCGGTCGTGAGCGCGAGTCCCACGCCCGCAACATGATCCATCATGATGGTAACCAGCCCATTTTCATCTTTTGATTGAGTTGCGTGTATAGTTACATCTGCAAAAGATATCGCGCGCCGTAGAAGCCAATTCACATTCTGGAGTCGGAGGACATGTTTAAGTGAGTCCGAGAGGCGTTTGTTCTAGAAAGGGCCAAGAAATACTTAGTCAGCACAAACGCGCTACTTTTGAAGTGAGTGTTTAAATCGTCGGCAACTTACAAGTGACCAAGATCCATTGATGTCATGAATATGTTTTTCTTGGGGAGCGGCCATTTTTTCTCGGTCGGCTTCTGCTTCTGAATAAAATCTGATTTCTTTGGCAATATTAAGACATTATGTACATTTATAATTTGGTCCCGCAATACTTGGGCAAGACGTTGTTAAGAACCTCATATTTGAGCCAAGTACATGTAAGCGCTGGCGACAAGCCCTGTCACAATGCTACTTTTAACGCCATTGGCATGGGGGTTTGGATTAATTTACGGTAAGAAGAGGGTAGTATTCCGTGCTGGTCAGCCCGAAATTTCGAATCCTACGAGTCTGATTACCATATTCGTTCCTGTACTCCGTGCTTTAGCTCCAAGTCTATATACCTGTATACTCGTCATCATTGCTGCTCATTCCTCAATTTACGAGCTATGGTATTGGCCTTTGGTCCCAGACCTGAGACCCGAGACTAGTCTAGCCATGGCTTCAATCAAATTCCACATCACGCATACGTTTTTAGAGTCCATGATGGCTTCTTTGGATATAAATAATACGTATCTTACTGGAGTTACACCGGTTGCTTTGAGCAATACCAATTCCTCCAGTCTTGGCTTCTTTTGTAAGTCTCTGTATGCTTGAAAACTGTTTTCTCTTTAGCTACGCAGGTCCCAATAATATGGATCAGATTCCACCTCGGTACTGTCCTCCAACGCCAGAATGTGAGATTACACGTCTGGAAACTTTGTGGAATACTTGCCAGCAGATTCAAGATCCTTACATATCGATGATATGCAAGCCAGGATATGACTGCCTTGCTGGGGGCCGAGAGCAGATTATATGCCCTCTGGGTAACTACCGTCCTCTTGGATCTTTCAAGCCCATTCAATGCGATGTGCTATCTTCATCTCATCAAGTCAGTTCGCGACAATCTCCATTCCTTGGAATTCCTAGTGATCATCATCGACATTTTTCTGGCTCTTTTATTCGACTAAGGTGGAGAAAATCAAAAACACCTCGGACACAACTTATGTGAATGGCGACGCTACGAGTATATTGGAGAATATGTGCTTTATACAGTACTCTGAACTTCGGTGCTGATCAGGCTAGGTTCGAAGATCATTGACTATGTTCCCCAAGATGATGTTGTGGTATCTGGACTTGCAGTCTGGGAGAACATTCTTCATTTTGCGAGGATACGCCTGTCTTGAATATGGACAGAGACTGAAATTGAAAGTCGTCTTGCACTTATCCGTATTCAAAATACCCTTGTGGATGATCCATTCAAATCTGCAATATCAGGGGGTCGGCGAAAGCATGTAAATATCGGAATCAAACTTGCCGCAGCACCGTTAGCCCCCATACTCGATGAACTTACATCTGGAATGGACGCCACATCCGCCTTGTCTATCATTGGCCTACTAAAGGCTTGGTATTACTGTTGTATATATTTTACATCAACCTCGTCTAGAAATTTTTCAGTCTTTAGATGAACTTTTACTCCTACGAATAGACAAGAAACATACTTTGCAAAAGCAGCAGATTCAATCTGTTTTTCTTGAGAATGAGGGGTTTTCTGTACCCAAGCAATGTAATCCGGCAGATGTATTTATGGATATCATATCGGGACAAAGCGAAATATATACTGAACCTGGTTTCAAGAATCGCACATGACCATACCGGCCCTGGTTGGTCGATGGAATCTACAACGGAAGCGTAGCATACTTTATTTGGAAGACTTTGTCAACCATATTTCGGCTAGCATTATCTGCTTTACACTTCACATCATTTTACAGTGCTTTGGCAATACCGAGAATACCATTTGGAATCTTGCTAGCCGTTGATACTCTTCCCTTCTACTGATCGTACTTCCGAGGATTCTACAGCATGCGTAATGGCTAATCATTCGGGTATTTATGCCCTTGCCTCATGTGCTTCCGTAACTACAAGTCGATGGATAAGCCTCTAATGGCAATGATTGTTAGTTTGATTCCTGGGGTTTCGGTGATTATGGTCCTCCTCTGTCCACGATTAAACAATGGCATCTCGAATGGTTATAGAGACTGTGTCCTGGGATGATATATACTTCATTAGCTTAAGCTTTCACTAATCTTGAGCAAGACATGGCTTCCAGAAGCTTTTCATTATCGTACCATCTCACTGAAGTATCTTTCCGATAGTAATTCCACTGCTATATGGACTGGATATACGAGTAACCGACCTCGGCTCGATTTGAGGAAAGTTATACAAGCTTGTTTTACATCTTAACCCAGGCTAAAATTCCATAGCATGCTACTCATCATCGGAACAGCTTACCGGCTACTAGCATTCGTTGGTCTAACATATAAGAATAGGCATGCAAGTATAATCAAAGTGACAAGGGAGCTTTTAGATAGTTGAAATTGTATCACAAAAGCTAGTCTACATCCGCTATTCCTATTCGAAATTTTTTTTTTGTCAGCCCTGCAAACTCTAAAGAAATTCTGTGCCCCATCATTCTATTCGCTAGCCTAACCACTTCGAGTCTCGGTACTTTATTGACCTTCCCGATACACGCTGAATTGTATTTACATGAATGTTTAAAGAAATTCGAGACCTAACGGATATAGAATGTGACTGAGCGTCTATTACCCGATAAGTGGGCTTATGCACGTCAGCGCACATATTGTTCTCCGCTAGGCCCCGTATGTACCCATTTCCTAGTGGCGCGCGATTGTGACTTGGGACCCTGGTATTACGCAGCTCAGAAGGGGAAAATCCGCGACGGAAACTGGAAAATGCGTGCGGGGGTTTTTGTGATTGCCGACTAGCTTGAGAAAGCAGTGAGTAATTTTGATGAATATCGATGAGGTGATGATTATACCAATTGTTGGGTTTGTGTACGGCGTGGGACTTTGATTATTGTTGGCCTACTCAAAGTACCTAGTAAAAATAGTTCTTGGTGGTGGGCACGGGTCACACAAAAAAAATCTTGTTCATAAGCGAAGAAAGAAAAGATTCCCCCTTCATTACATGCCACGAAAAGCAAAAATGTTAAATGACCAGACTGGGGCACGATCCCAGGACCTTTCCCGATTTCAGATACGTCTGCGAGAGGCGTATTGTAAAGGGAATGTGATAACCAACTACACCATCCGGCCTTGGATTTTTTTTTGTTAGGAAGATCAATTTTTACATTATATTTCCGGTAAAGTGAAATGCAGTGGATGATGACAGCCCCGCATTGGGATCCGGTCCGCTTGAGAGTGGATCCTACAGTCTCTGACTACTCCATAAATCGTTGCAGCTCTTACATACACATCATAGTCTTTGGGAAGTTCAGTCAGTCACCGGTTGACAGACAGGTAGACGATGATAGACTGATAGTTTTCAGCAGTAAATGCGGTCAGAAATTGTCCACCAGTTCCTGGACAAGAGTCCTGGGAATTCATTACCCTAGTTCTGCATCATTGAAGTCCTGATTTACTCTAGTATCAAGTTGGCAGTGCTGTCCGAATTTATTTTTTGACTTACATGTTTGTGCAACCTGATAGTTTGGTGACGTGCAAAGATTGTCATTGCTGGGTTGGTTTTTCATTTGGGTGTTCATTTCATCTAATCCTACCTTTCGACTTCATCATTCTATATCCATTTGCATCGCGTTACTTATCCACCACATGATCTTTTAGGACTCGAATATGTCATTCTCAGAAAGCTTCACACTACGCTGGAAAGTTCAGACTTTCTATACCTACCTAATGAAGTTGGGGAGATAGTGCCTGCTTCCAGTACGACATTATTCTCTTGTATTACACCTGTACTAAAACGTGTACTTGGGCCTCAGCCCTCATACCCTCGTCTGACTATCTTCATCTGACTCATCTCATCCTAGTAATCTCTATACCCATCTACTTACTTGAGACAACCATTCAAGGCCTATCACTGTTCATACATACTGACCATGAATCGTCGGCTTTGTGGAAGCTTGTTCAAAGAATGGGTTAAGAAACGGCTACTAGGCTCAAATCTGCAATATTTTGGCCTAGAACATGGAATATAAAGACCTTTCATCTACGCATTTGAGAACTTCTCAATCTCTGAAAACTTTCAATCGCCCAATCAAGTTCAAATTAGAACCTCAAATAATCGCAATGCAGTCCAGACTGTCGATCACTACGATCACACTATTCAACTCTGTATAAATGAGGTGCCAAATTGCTAGGTCTAGATAGCAAGACTATACTCTAAAGTCCAACGACTGAAGTGGCCACCAAAAGCAGGTCACCCAAGCGTCACATCACTGGCGCCCAAGCACATCTTTCCACATCAGATATCCGAAGGAAAGGGGAGGGCAGGCGTATAACACAGAGCTTATTGAACTTTTACTCTCGGGGGATAATCTGACGATGATTTTATGAATTCTGCAACAAGTTCCACCATCTGTGAGTAGGTAATAGAATCCTGTTTCATCATCTCTCATTTCTGCAAAAACAAAGCTAGATCGAACTAGAACAATGAATCTGGAAAATTCCCGCTGTCAAAAGAATTAACAACCTCGTCACCACCAGCGTTTCAACCAAAGATTAAATCACAGGCGTAGTTGAAGAAATCGTAGAAACTGCACCGCTTCACAACGGCAATATCACTCAAAGGTTCTCCGACAATGTGATTTGGACAGTATGTTTGAGAATCTTCAATTAAGAGGGGTGAGATTTGGAATCTTGGATCGACTGCACACAGTCCAGGTGTTTATGCATCTACCCACATGTAACACGACACAGCACCATCAACACGGGACAAAAATACGACGATGCATACTGTATTCGTATCGCTTTTTTCTATCCCACAAACTCCCATACTTCGATGCAAACAGCCAAGATCTTCAACCCTTGGAATCAAACCGTAAGCCATCGCAATCTTCAGCAAATTCGAAGTCCGTCATTTCAACCCTTCGTACCACCGAAACTACCTCTTCAGAAACCTCTCTCTCAGTTCGTGGTAGCTGCAACTGTCCTGCCTCGCTATGAAACCCACATTTCATCTCTTGATCAAAGATTGCTGTATTCTTACTCGACAAAACATACTCAGGAGAAGATATACATCTATCTATGGTTACAATCCATCATTGCAACGACTGTCAGCGTGCTACAGGCACTGTATTTCCGCTTTGGCTCTGCGCATCAATTAATTATATTACCATCTCACTTTCTCATCAATCTATAGCATCATAGCTCCTTCTCGCCAAAACTATAAAAGATAGTATTGAAATAAATCTCAAAGGATTTTGATTCTCGGCTGAAGAGATATCTCGACTCGAATTTTCGGCCGATGATTCATTCTCAACGGTTTATGTATTGTCTGAGGCTCGAACTCGATATTTCTGTGGTTACTACGGGACGAATTGGTATCGTGTAATCCTATGCCGGAGGAATAGCCTGAGATATTAAATCTAGTGATGGGGACCTCAGTATTGGTAGGAGAGATCTCGAGGCGGATACTACGATACCAGAGAAAGCTCTTTGGTTAGATCATGGAATTGGCTGGGTGAATTTTTTTTTGATAAGGACCCTCAGGGACTTGGGATGATTCCGAACACTCTCGTACGAATGTCAGTTTACGAACATCAAGATAATTGAGGGTGATTAGTCTGTTAGTTCTCACGTAAAGGTTATTCATGAATATTTTTGATCTTGAAATTTTTGATATACTTTCCAATTTTACATGTTCTTGAGTTGTGATAGGGTAGTATCGTGTACACTATTTGGAAGTATAGAAGACGCACAAGTGTCACTTCTGTAGGTACGATGGATTGAAAAACTAAGAACTAAGACCGCTACGGGTGGTGTGCAAAAAAATTTTTTGACAGTCCATCTGCCTCACAAACACTCTTCAATTTTCTTTGAGCATACTATAACTGTATCTATTCTGTTAAAAGCTCGAGACGCATCCAGGAATCTTCAACAACTAAGCTCCAGAGCTTTTGCAGCTCTTCATCAATCAGAAATCAGCATGAAAAGTTAGCTTTGTACTTTTCAAGGGGTAGGTGGATGGATTCCCGTCCCTATGAAATGTTTAGTTTGTTGCATCAAGTATACGCCAGAACTGCATCACACACATCCCAAGGAACTACCAAATATCATACAGGACCTGGTCCATGAGGATTTGTACTCTGTTTTTTTGTTTTTGTTTTGGCGAGTCACTACCGCCTCAATCCAAGAATGCCATCCTCTTGAAGTGGTGGGCATCGTAAGCTAGTCACACGAAGAAGATGATTATCCATCATCTGTATGGCCATACATGTCGCCTCGATCGCCCTTTGATGGAGATGGTAGGATATGCGTTGACATTTCTGGCATGAATTACGACGCCATTGGTAGATCTCGAAGTTGCGGTTGCACCTTCATCTTTACATGCCTTTCACGACTCATTGCCTTATTGATTGAATTCCCGAGGCCCATCAAGAACACCTCCGCGAACAGCGCATGTTCGTTTCCACGTCCTATACTGTTCAATCGACTATCGACTTTTTCCTCATGTAAGTATTCTGCGTAACCGGCTTACCTGTATGAGTTTGTTGCTGTCTATTTGCGAGAATCACTATCTCATGCTTCTTGTATGAGGTCAAGCGACTTCGCATGTGTTCCCAGAAATGTCCTGCTTCTCAAACACAATATCCCTTCTCACGAATCCCACGGTTGATCTCGAAAAATTTCATAACTGTCCATCTCCATTCTGCGCACAGTCTTCAACTCCATCTTGAGACACCAAGCACCAACGCGCAATTTGTTGGATAGCGACCGCGGTACACGATTGTATTGTTGGTGAGCGTGAGAATGGTCCCATGAAATTGGTACAATGAGGGATAGATATGACGGTTGAGTATAAAACACAACAGCCATTTGAATATACAGAGAACCTTAATATACAAACCACATACCCGTAGTTTCTTCCGCATTTAACTCTCTCCCTTTCCTTGTAGCGATTAACCGGTACACTAATTAACAAAAACGAACAGCTCGTATCATAATACAGCTGAAGGATCCCCTAATATACCAACACATTTTTGGATGACACAGATCACTATACCATCGATCGCATTCCAGGAACAGATATATATCAACATAAAAACTAACCATTCATACATCCCACACATCTCCACATCTCCACAAGAACACAAAATACCCAATCCAATCATTCCCCTAGAAAGACACCTAACCTAGGTAGCATTCAGACAAATAGAAATACCATGATATCATACACTCTTCTCCGACACAACCAAAAACAAAAAGATTCATTTCTTTCCACCCCTTCCATCTTCCACCCCTTCCGCCCTTCCACTTCTTTCCCCTATCCACCAATACCTACCTAGGAGTTATAATCACCACCCTCTATATCCCAATCCAATCCCAAAACCAAAACCAATAACCAACCCAGTAATCTAGCGAAACTTCGCAAGGTCAATCTCGATAAATACTAGGTACTCACTCGCCAGAACAAATTCAGTCAATATCGAGAAAACATTGTAAATCCATTTGCGAGTTGATCCGATTCCCGATCTTGATGCATGATTACCGTGAGTAAAATTCGATTTATTCATTGACATTATCATGGACATTGACATCGGTATTCGAATCGCTCAATATCTCACCCTCACACCAACTCTACCCCTCATACCCCTCCATATCCCACACCAACACCAAAACCAACACCTTCAACAAGATAATATTTCATTTTTGTCTTTATTTCGCTATCAGTTCTAATCCTAATGAACTATCATCTCATCTATGATCAACTTAGTAAAAAAGTCCTCGATTCGTTAGTCTTGATAGTATAAAAAGTATGCCTCCCCTCCCTTCCTGATTCCATGACAAAGTACAAGCACAGCAATCATCCCCCTCCCATTGCATCATCCAAAAGAACCACAGCAACACATATACCAATTCTCGATTCGAGTCATTCATTCCACCATCAATCCAATCCCTATTACGCCATTATTCACCCCTCATAATATCTCGAAATCTTTCGCAATAGCTTAACCCATTACAAGTGTTCTCCCTCTATCGAATTCTGCAGTTAAACAATCGGAGCTTGTACATTAACTTGTTGAGGCTGTAGAGTTTGTTCCGATTTGACATATCTGGCCGCTTTGGCCTCATCAAATCTCCAAATTCCACCAGTCTTATCCTCATCAGCTGTTAGTTGGATACAAGGAGCCAATGTTTGTAGGATGGGACAATTATCAATCTTGGTGAAATATCTTCTCTCCCAAATTCTTCCCTCATTCTTTTCCTTTAATCTAAGTTCACGTTGAGAAACTTCGATTTTGGTCTTCTCGTTACCGGTTGTATCCATGTCGCCGACTGCGATACCAGCTGCAACCTTGGACCACGCACGCCGCGATTCCAATGGATCTTGTTCCTCGATTGGTTGCAACGGACGAGTGGAGTGGTAGGTACTGCATCCGCAATCATACGAGTCTATCAGGCCACTCTTCTTTCCACCCTTCTCTGATCTCAAAATTGTTGGTCCATTGTCCAGTTACGGTATATAAGGTGTCCTTTTCTTTACCAGTGGGGTTATAGTGTAGCAGCTGAAACTGTTCTTCTTGCCAGATAACCATCCTTTGCCACTATAGTCAATCTTGGCCGTAAATCCTGAACTACTTGTAATGTAAGATTTGGCTTCGAGTTCGACGAATGGGGAGCCAAAGATCAAACCTTCAATGTGAAGATTTGGAAGAGTGATGAGGTAGGTTTCGTTGTAAGCGGGGATACTGAAGATTGCATGCCCAATTTGTTTAACGTTAATGGTTCGAGAGAATGATGCCTTTTGAGCATTATAGCCTTGTAGGTATACGCCATGTCTCTTGTTGGAAATTTGGTATGCGGTAACAGGTGGATGATGGCTAGAGGTAATATTAGAGATGGCACTTTAGATATATTTGGAAACACATTACCTGACTTGCTCAGAAATAAGCTCAGTAGTTCCACAAGCATCTTCCCACTTTCCAAGGAACAACTCCCCTAAGAAAGGGTTCAATGGTTTCTTCTCATTTCCATATTTGTCACTTCGACTGGCATATTGTTGTTTCAATGTGCTCAAGAACCATTTCAAGACCAAAAGTGCTCGTTTCTGAGGATCCTTCTCTGCAGCAGGTGCGACGAATATATTGGGATGTTCTGCCCAATATGAAGAGAACTCAGTCAATGATGTCGATGACAGGATGAATGGTGGAGCTGTCAACGATGATAAATCTCCATTGAATGAAGCGATGGATTTTAAAACAGCACTCCAAGACCCTTTATTTTGCGCAGATACGCCAGCTCCTTCAGTTTCGTTTGAAGACATCTTTGATGGTATGTTTTGTTGTTTGTGGAGGAGATTATTGATTTGGAGGTATGGAAGTCTGGAGTTTTGTGGAGGAATTTGAGTTGCACTGATTCAGTTGTGGGATGTGAGTATTTGTTAGAAGAATAGCGCCTTAGAATGGACGATTAATGTGTATGGAAAACAAAAGGTATTCAACGAATAACAATTGTAGAAGAGAAGAATGAGCAGAAACAAGAATAGTTGCGAGGAAGAAGGAAAAGAAAGGATTGTCCTTGTGATATTAGTACCAACGAGGTTCGTGATGGATGAGGAGACGAATACCTGGGATGGATGTATGGATGGATGTATGGATGGATGTATGGATGGCTGTATGGATGGATGTATGTTGACAGGGGATTTTGTAAAAGCTTGGCATTTGCCCCTCGAATTGATATTTTGTCCCGTTCGCTTGTGGAGAACGTCATCTACAACAGCACTGCCCATTTTTCTTCCGTGATGGGATGGTGGGAAGAAGGAATTCATCCTCAGGTCAAGTTTCGTAGATTGGAGAGATTATTTCTACTGGCCCAAACTATTTCACCATAACGAACTTTGCTGGACCATACCCTTTGATTGGGATTGATTGATTGTACCTGCAAATTGGAAAAGAAGGAAGAGAATGAGAAGCATAAGCAAGCAGGTCTTGTACATCTACAGATCCATTCTTCAACCGTCTACCAGTATTTATCAAGTACTCCAATACAATACATATTACGTTTCATCAACATCAACACCATCAACATCAACATTCTCAACATCCCCCCAATCTCGCTATACCACCCATACATATGAAGTGGAGAGAGCTCAAGCAAACCCAGTCAATCACAAATTACCTATGAATCTACGATACAATTACAAACTATCGCCTTTCCTAGTACTCACGTCTCCATTTCTTTTCCTTCCTGCCACGAATCATCTCCTGCTCCGGATATTATATCTTTGGTTCAGACAACCAACCGTCTGTGAATCTCTTTTAACCTTTTTCGTCATATTAGAAATTCAAACTTACTGCCTGATCACACACAAACCACCTTTCGAAAATCATGTCGTCTACCTACAAGTCTTTAACTCGTATTCATTACTTTACTAGGTATTTAGAAAAAAACAGGCCGCGTTTCGTAGGTGGCTTATCCTTTAACCAAATCGAATGGGAGAGTTCAACGGCCAAACGGGTCGATGAGCAGATTTAACTATTGAACCCGATAAGAGCGCTTAATCAAGATGAAGGATCCGGCTATCTGTTCTTGTTGTTCTCTTTTTATAGAAATTATATTGCTGTCATCTTGAGAAAGGATTCATCATAGCACCACACTTCACATGCAATTCATATATAATCAAAATTGTCCATCATGGTATAAAGTTTTCTCATGGCAATTCGTTGCATTTATAGGTTTGACCAAAACTCCACCACCCCAACCACCATTTTCTCCGCACTTCGTTATGTATTTCATAACAATGTCCTAAACCGTGTAAATTTTTGAAACGCAATCTGAATATTCGCTAGTCATTATAAATTTATAGCTGTCCTGCAGTGTTGAAATCCTTGA
Organism: Botrytis sinoallii; assembly: GCF_014898435.1. Classification (NCBI taxonomy): domain Eukaryota; kingdom Fungi; phylum Ascomycota; class Leotiomycetes; order Helotiales; family Sclerotiniaceae; genus Botrytis; species Botrytis sinoallii. The sequence goes on along the minus strand of NW_024066034.1, from coordinate 1,575,523 downwards.
GACCCTCGGCAAGACGTTGGGACATGGTTTTTTTCTCCCTCACGAACCCAGACACGGGGACTATCAGAGTGTTAGTATACATTATTGTCAAGAAATTAGGGATTGAGGGATACTTACTCGAACTTCTTCTGTTTGGCTTGTCTGGTCCGTCTGGGTTACCAACTGGGGTCATGAGGTAGTCCTTGTTCTTAAGGACGTAATCACGGATACCAGTGAGGTAAGCGAATTGCATATCGGTATCAAGGTTGACCTTGACAACACCGTATGAGATGGCATCCAAGAACTCTTGCTTGGAAGATCCAGATCCACCGTGGAAGACCAAGAAGACTGGCTTGTCTTCCTTAGCTCCAATAGCTTGCTTGACATGGGCTTGGTGCTTGCCGAGGAGCTCTGGGCGGAGCTTGACGTTACCTGGCTTGTAAACACCGTGAACGTTACCGAAACCAGCGGCGATCGAGAAGTATGGGGAGATTGGGGAAAGAGCTTGGTAGATGGCAAGGATATCCTCTGGTTGAGTGTAAAGGGAGTTGTTGTCAACATCCTCGTTGTCGACACCGTCCTCTTCACCACCGGTAATACCGATCTCCTATAAAATGAATTAGTAAGCGTCATCTCAAATCTCCCAAATTGCTTGACATACCATCTCGAGCCATTGCTTCATTGGTGCAGCTCTCTTCAAGTATTCGGCAGTGGTCTTGATGTTGTAGTCAACTTCCTCCTCGCTCAAATCGATCATGTGGGAGGAGAACAAAGGCTCGCCGTGCTCCTTGAAGTATTTCTCATCGGCGTCGAGAAGACCATCCAACCATGGCAAGAGCTTCTTGGCGCAGTGATCAGTGTGGAGGACAAATGGGATACCGTATGCTGGTGCAAGAGCACGGATGTAGTGAGCACCGGCGAGACCACCAGCGATGGAGGCCTCTTGGTTACCGTTGGCAACACCCTATGAGAAATTAGACACTGTAAGTTCTGATGGAGCAAGATTCTTTTCTAACCTTTCCGGCGAAGTAGGCGGCACCTCCTTGGGACATTTGGAGGATAATTGGGGACTTGGCATCGCGAGCAGCTTCGAGGGATGCTACGACGGTTGAGGAAGAGGTAACGTTCTGCCACAGTTAGTTGATGCCTACACACGCATTCTTTCAACTGTATCAGAACATACAATGGCTGGAATGGCAAAGTTGTGCTCTTGAGCGTAGTTGAAAAGCTTGAGGACATCATCGCCAACGATGACTCCGGACTTTCGGTGAGAACGTCTGTGCAACCATATTTCGATTGTGATTGTGAATGTGTCGTTGAAGTTTGGGGTATGTAGTTTGTAATTTGTAGTTTGTAGTTTTCAAAAGGGGTATCTGAGATTTGGAGAGAAAAAAGAATCAATAAATGATCAAAATCGTTGAACAAGATGGAAAAGGTTTTCTTTAGTAGAAGGTCATAGAGAGGGGTGGAGTATTTTGGATTTTCAGGACCGATACCGTCACTTGGTAAATGACGCTAATGGTGGGGGGGCTGTTTCCAAATGGAATCCTCAACATATCAATTTGTTGGCATTCATTGGTCTTGAATCAGAAAGATATGGAACCCCGAGTTGAACCTCAGTGAATGTGACGTACCTTTTTCACTTGTTTCTTTCCAATGAATTCTGAATCTTTGACTTTTCGATGGGTCAAAGTTAAGGATACGAATAGATAAGCTACTTTACAATATTCACGATTCAAGCTGGCAGTCGTGAAAGGGGGAAGGTACTCGGTAGGTTACTTCCATCCTTTTAAAGGAAAATCGATGAAGTGTTTACAAGTGGGGTTCCGGCGAAATTGACCTCACTCGAGCCTCATAGCCATGGCAATAATCAATCAATGTAGCATTACCGAAGAAACCACGGCGAGATCCTCCGATTCATCATGCTTCGTCTTTGTTTGAACATCCTCTCCTCGGGCTTATTATTCGCTATCCTGGGCATGCAACCAGAGGAAGCGAAAACTTTATTCCGGTCATAGCAGAGAGTAAAGGTGTAGCTACCAGGTACCTAGGTATCCATGCTCGAAGGTCTACAGATTTACTCATATTCAGAAGCAAGCCACAGATTCAACTGGCGAAAGGGGTAGACGAGTAGGTGCTGCATGTATAGAATAAATTGATGAATGAACGGCCATTTTACGACCAATGAACTTCTTTCTACGACTACACATCGAATGTTTGCGGCTGGACTTCTTACGCGAAGCGATTCTGCCTTCCCAATGACCTCTACCCCCTTCAACTCATGAATGAATGACAAAAATCGGTGCATTTAAGTGATATTTACAATGTCTCCTCAAGTTAATCGGATCCAATGATGCATGTGTATTCTCTTTCCCATTTGAGAAATGTATATTATTACATCTAGGTGTCACTCAAGTCCTCATCAATGTCTTTTTGATTCATCTTCAAACTCTAATCCTGAGCATTGATTTTGATCGACCTTCGAACAGCCTCAGGAGCTCCCCTGAGTTGTATATCAATCTCATAAATACCCAAATGTTTGACACGGTCTTTCTCTTCCGTCTCCTGAACAAATTTAATATCTTCCGGCCCAAATACAACCCGCTTTCCTTCCGAGTCCTGACCTAAGATGGTCTTCATCTTTGCGGCTATATCCGCAGTTGAGACCGATCCATAGATGGGAACCTTTTCTGGTTTCCCTGTACTATTCTTTGAAGCTGCAGCGGATATTGAAGAAGATGACGCTAGGGATGGTGAGACCTTCTTTACCGGTAGAGGAGCAACAGTAATGGCCGTCTCGAAGAAGTCTATATAAGGTGGTATCAAATCGGCTAAGATAGCTGTGGAGCGTTCGGGCTATTCACAATCAGTCAGCATTTCTTGTCTTTTAATTTGTGGAAAAATTGAAGGTAGACGGACGCTCAGCAATTCAAGCTCAACCACTTTCTTGATATTCAGTCGACGCTCTCCGCTGAGGAATTTTAATGCCTTCTTCTGATCTTGCACTGGCTCTATTCTGGCGGCTTTGCGCTTTCCAAAAGTACTATCAGGAAGAGCGACATTTTTCCTCGAACCAACTTGTTCAGATCCTGTAGGTGTCACATAAACAGCAAATCCTCTGCCATACAGTTTATTTCGCATCAATCCGGGGGGAACTTGGACAATTCTTCCTATACCAAAATTAGTCACTGGAGTTTTTCATGGCTTTCAGGTACATGGAAACTTGCCCTTTCTGCCAATTCCTATGACAGGTTTCAGTAACTGAATTGTAACATTATGATCCTTTTCTTTTGCAAGCTTCTTCTTCCCTCGGATCTGCTGGCTGCCTGAGAATAGCAGTCCGTCGCCGAAACTACTAGTTGTCCGGCGTAGGCATGCTAGGCATGAAGGTACCCGCGATTGTAATAATGAAGCCATTGAAAGACAATGAGCTGAGAAGACCTCCAAATAATCGTCGTGAGTTCGAATCGCCAAAAATATTTGGTTTTGCTTACTTGACACCTCAGTTTAATTAATTCACCCCTCCACTAGCGTCGGAGTATCGGCATGAATAAAGACTGGGGTAACGACAAAATGAAGTCTTTATTGCCAATATTTGGTTCGGTTGATATAGATAAGAGATTTCGGAATACCTTCGTTTGAAAAAGTATTTTCCTCAGATCATTCCATGACAGTCGAGCATTTTGTACTGTCTACGGAGGAGGGATTTCAAGGAGTTGACACATAATCCATTGTTTCTACTGAGATCCGGAACAACTCTCGCAGCGGGGACTTGATCTTACTACACAGAACTCATAGGCTTCAACTCCTTATTTTCTTGGACACAGAAAGAAGTCGCCGAAACGGTTTAATTCGAAGGTGTGTTTTTGTGATGGAACAGTGATTATTGAAACTTCTTCCTTAGCCTTTCAACATCACCTCTTTCCTCATCACCTTTTCTCCTCAACCTCATCTTTGATTCAACTCGTCCAGCGTCTTATCCGACCTCTCCCCGAAATTCCCGACGATCTTTAGTTTGACGAAAGTATGCCAGATAAACAATTCACAACTTTAACATATGCCGCGGGCGCCTCTCTAGCTGCAATCACACTCGTCTATGTATTTGCGCCAACCTTCCTAATGGACGAACAAAACTCGTCATCTAACACGAGGAAGAAAGGAGTGGTAGGCTTGGTCAATACTGCCAATGATTGTTTTATAAATTCAGTACTCCAGGCCCTTGCTGGTTTGGGCGACCTACGCATATATTTGATTCGGGAAACGCATAGAAGGGACTTGGATCATTCAGAGGTATACAGTCGAATTGTGGAGGACCCGGCGCGGCAGGGTTTACCAGCATGGAAAATCGAAGGTCTACAAAAGGGCTTAGTTACCACGGGACTGAAAGATATTTTGGACGCATTGAACGAAAGACCTTTATACAAGAAGGCGATATCTGCTGGGCCATTTGTAACTGCACTGGAAGCGGCTTTTAAACAGAGGATTAGCCGGCAGCAACAGGACGCGCAGGAGTTTTTGCAAGTAGTGGCCGAGAGATTAAACGACGAGTATCATGCAGGCCACAGGGCGAGAAACCATGCAAGGGATTTGGAAGCTGCCACTGCAGAATTGCACACTTCAAAAGAGGAAACCGTGAACGAAGAGTTGGGCCAGCTTAGTTTGAATGAGAGCGCCCTGCCCGAGACCAGCTCTCCTGCGACAAAAGCGCCATCAGATTCTTCTCATAACTCAGAAAAGGCAAGCTCAACTTTGTCAAGGTCGCCCCAAGAAGGCGGAGAATTTAATGGTGAAGTTGACAAGGAAGATGGGTTCCCTTTCGAAGGTGGTTCTGAGTCACAAATTGAATGTTTAACCTGTGGTTTTAAACCAAGGCCTACACAGACAACATTCTGTTCTCTTACATTGACTGTTCCTCAGGTCACATCTACCACATTAAATGCATGCTTTGACGGAATGTTTAAAACGGAATATATTGAGGACTTCAAATGCGAGAAGTGTAGATTATTACATGCCTTGGAAACCTTCGAACAAGAATATTCTCAATCGAATTCTCAAAAATTTAAGGAGAAAACTCAAATATCAATCGACAAACTAAAGGCTGCTATAGAGACAAGCCCGGAAGAGGAGCTTCTCGATGTTGAACTACCAGATTCGAGATTTGCTCCGAAGCGAAAAATCGCCAAACATGTCCGTATTACCAAATTCCCAAAAGTCATGGCGATTCATCTGTCGAGGTCAATCTTCGACTCCAGCTCAACGACAATGAAGAATTCTGCCAAGGTGGCATTCCCTGAACAGCTCCCACTTGGAGGTTTATTGAACCGACGAAAGTACAAGCTTCTTAGTCTAGTCTGTCACAAGGGAAGCCACCATAGTGGACACTATGAATCTTTCCGGAGACAAAATATTGTTGCTCCATTTTCAACTCCAAATACTTTCCAGCCATCAGTGGCGTATGCCAGATCTTCAACGCACACCCCTTCATTACCCTCAACCCCTCAGACAAGCGCTACTCCAAGGGATGATGGTGACAACACTACCCTATCATCGACCCCAGAATTATTGTCCTCAAAGACAGCCTCTACCACATCTCTTTCAAATATAAATGGGCGCCATTCGTTAGACTCTTCACTTAATAATAAACATCTCTCTGGCGTTAATCCAACATCAGCGAGTTCCATTGCATCGTCGTCCAAGACAGCGGGTCCCACATCAGCTCCCCAGGATTCCGATACTGGTAGCATCCGCTCCTTAGGACGTTCGGCTCGGAAAACTTTGTCCAAAGTTTCCAGTACAATCAGTCGATCATCCCCCGCTTCATCCTCGCCGAACCTATCTCCATCCAATCCAGAAATCGGCCGGACATCTTTGACAGAAACAGTTCGTACTAAGCGGAAAAAGAAGACGGTTGAAAGATGGTGGAGAATTAGTGACGAAAAGATAAAAGAGAGCAAGACTAGTGAGGTTTTGGGCATGCAAAAGGAGGTTTATATGTTGTTTTACGAGCTAGAGCGGGGAGAGGAAGATTCATAAAAGCATTTTGGGGGGATGCGTTGCATGAAAACATGGGGTTTGGGTTGTATTTTGTATATTGATTGAATATGTATTTGATACCGGAAGCAGGTTTTGACTGAATAGATGAGCATTAGGTAGTCTCAGCGAGAAAATATACTTTAAAGCGCTGGGAAATTATACTATGTATCCTGAGTAATACGATTATTTGCATTATAAAAGTACTTGACTATGGATGTCATAAATGACTACCGGCCAAACGCAGGTAGATATGTAGCATATTAGTCGTCCAAAAAGAGTTTGTGGTTACTACTAGGTAGGTATCAATCGTCTAATGGAGTAGTTGCCGAACATCGAAATCTTTAGATTCACCGCCCTCAGATCTACCAAATCCACTTCGAACCCAGCAATAAATTACATACTTGCTTAATAAAGTCGATTGCTTATACCCCCCGCGTGAATCAATTCTTGCTGTTATAAATTTTCCCGTATCAACGTACAAATACAATACAAATACAGCTACGGTTTATAAAGATTACCCGAGGTCTCGCGCTCGCCCCTCCAAGCTCTAGAAAAACGCGCTCTTCGCGTTCTCATTCCACGATCTCCAAACCGCGATCGATACAGCACAATTGCATTGCAACAATACATCTTATGAACATGCGCGCAAATGGCTCCTGGCAAACAACCTCGATATGATAGCTCGCCTTCACCGCGCACGAGAGGAACTTTTCGCGCGAATAATAATGATAATGGGACTGATATATGGGGCAACAGAGCGAGGGGAGGGTCCGGAGATACTTGGATAAAGAAAATAATGGAAGACGATGAAAACAATGGGGAAGATGCGAGTGTAGATATCGAGGGTGTTACAAGAGATATTGGGAAGATGAGAGAGGAGGAAGCTAATGGGACGGGTAGAGGATGGGATACAGAACTCGAGTTTACGGCTCGAAGTGTGGATATTAATCGTAGCCCACGACTGAAAACGAATGGTATACCGAGCAGGATAGAGGAGATTATGGAGCAGGAGAGGAGTTTTGTTGAGGATGATGAGGAGGAAGAGGAACATGAAGAGGCAAATCATGCGAAGGTTCAAGAGAGGCCGGCGAGGAGAGGAAAGTCCGTTGATAATCTTGAAAGTCGTAAAACTTCGCGGCCAGTAGAGGGATGAGAATGCGAAAAAGGAGACAGTGCACGCAAAATCGGAAGAACGGAGAGAGCGGGTGCGGAGAGAGAATTGGAAAAACGGCGTGCGGAACGGAGACAATTACTTCGTATGAGAGTGAGGATAATAAAATTCCTCAAGAAAGGCAGGAAGGAGGAGCATTGCGGAATAGGTTGCCCAGGGAACGAAGATCAAAAAGTGGCGACCTTCTCGAAAAGCAATTCATTTCCATGTCGACAATCATGTACGCAGCATGCGTAATGATAAAGAAAATGTTGTGCCGCAGGAAGAGAGGCCATTATCCCGACTAGAAAGAAGGTTCCAAGGGGAAGATGGCTTGAGAGCAATACAGCGGGCCCGTGACAGCAGATCAAGGACCGATTACGACCAGAGGGTTCCAGAAACTACCGAACCACGGGCAAATTCTGAATCCAACCGTAGATCTCTAGAAAATACTGAACCACGGGTAAGGGCTGAATATAACCATAGAGCATCAGAAAATATTGAGCCACGATCTTTGGAACGACTTAAAGTCAACGACAAAACGGATAAGATGAACGAAAAAACAATACTTGAGCAAGAAGGAGAGAATATACGTGGGTCGCCTATCACAGTATTTCCCGAAAATGAGAAACGTCCAAATGGAACGACTTCTAAACAAGAAGATTCACTTCAGATCTTAAGGAATCTTTCTAAGGCCATTACGGGTACAAGTGGAAGCGGGAGAAATAGTCCCGGTAGGCTGGATAATAATCTTGAAACTCCGGTATTATCAGAAAGATCTCCCTACGAGCTTGAACAGGTCTCTGAGAGGCTTCCAAATTCCGCACCAACTCCACCTCCATCAGCGCCTATCAACCCTCTCCTATTGCCCACCCCAAAAGTCACAGGCGGGTGGATCGAAACCCCTGCGCCACCGCGAATGCGCACCAACGGTAGAACACCCAAAGAACAACCTCGGATCAAAGAGGAACCTTCCTCGCCCCGCAACCACAGTGAGCCTTCCAAAACTTCCCAGTCACAGTCGCGATCCCGTCCAACTCCAATAAACAGTGCCCCTACTATCTCCGCCGCTGCCGACCTCCAACGTATAGAAAAAGAAGCTCGAGTCGATGATTCCACTACAATCGATCGAGACTTCTCCCTATTTTTAAAGAACCAACTTACGTCTCCAAATTCTGAAACTCTAGAAATCAATCTCGATTTCGATGAAAATGGCCAACCACTTTCTCACGAAGAGAAAGAAAAAAGGTTGGAGGAACTTGCGTTCCTTCGTATGAATCGGAGTTTAAAACACACTACGAGTAGTATACGAGATGCGAGACATGGCATTGAAAGACTGGAACAGCAAGTCTCATCATCAGGTCCACATTCGCGCTCACCCAAAGAACTCGGCATCCCATCCCCCAAAACATCATCTCGTCCTTTTTTCTTAGATGCTCCTCTAAACCCTGCCTTGAACCCAAATGTTCACTACCTCATGATACCCCTTCCCCGCCTCCGTCACCCTGGAACTAGAAAATTTACCTGGTTCGGATTACTATTTACAATCTTCATAACGTGGTTTGTAGCTGAATGGGCAATGTGTGAAACGTATTGTCATCCCAAATACTCAAATAAAGATGTTTGGCACCCTTCCGATCCGTTTTGGCCCTGGGCTATTCCAACCAAAATGGATCAGTGGACGGGTAAGGTAGTCAGTAGGGGAATAGGAGATGCGTGGGATTGGTGGAAGGGCTATGATGAGGAGATCAGGATTTGGAAGGAGAAGATGAAGAGGGAAGGAGTGAAGATGCCTAAAGCTGTGGAGCTGGGAGATGATGAGGTGGTAGACGAAGTTGTGGAAGATCACGCGGGTAAATATGATGGAAGGAAAGGGGGAAGTAGCTGGTGGAGCTGGGATAATGATGAGATTGTGTAGCAATGCATTGGTATAGTTTAGCGTGCAAAACGTGCTTGGATCAGTTGATGGATATTTGGTGTTTAAAAAGATGGACAAATTCAAGATGGCGTTCAAGAAAGTTTGATTCAGGGGTTAGATATGCCATGTTCCATTGTTGGGATGGATACGTAACCTGGAATCCCCATAGTTGGATAGAGTCAGATGGTGTATGGCGCAGTGTTTGAGCTCGGTCAAGTTGGTGAGCTGGATGCCTTTTGGACAGGCCGAATGGAATGGAATACATATAAATTCCCTGCTACAATTTTCACAGATCTAAGATTCAAGTGAAAGGTGAAATGTGAAATGCATGTGAGGTGGGTAGAAGGATGAGTGGTGTCAAATCCACGGGATTTTAGATACCTAGGTAGTTCTAGGGTTCGCATCAAAACTCTTTAGAAAGAATCTCTAATCTCTATCAAAGATCCATTTCAATGAAAGTTTATTTGCATCGCCCAAAGCATACGGGGCTTAGAAGCCACTAGTTGCTTGAATCGTTTCCAGTATTTCATCAGTCCGAGGCGGTAGAGATAACTCTGTAACTGATTGAAAATCCCTACTAGAATTCAATTTGCCCAGAATTAAGACCCGGTAGAGACTAGCGAGTTGAATTAGTGCGAATCTGTGTGTGGGTGTATTCTTGCCAATACCTACTTACTTCCAAACTATGCTGTACTGATAATTTACCACCGAGATTATTTCAACCTCGATTTTTGATTTGACAGCAGTTTTCTATGTGTTCATTGGCATTGTTACCACACGCACTTCCATTTGAAGTTTAGATGGTCGGTTGACTAGATATGTATGGCTCCGAAAGGGCTTTATTTCCGCAGCTATCAGATGTATCCACTGAGGCCGAAACTCTAATCACAACTGAGAGATTGAAGCTACAGATTCCGCAAGTAACAATATCAACGATGTGATATTCAAATTACTAGTCGAGAGTATTTGTTTCCTTCTGCGAGTAAGATGATTACTCCCAATTCCAGCCCACCGTTGCTACTTCCTGAGCGCCAGCATGTTGTCCATCTGAACGAATTCACTTCTTCCCTTGCAGCAAGTTCAACATCTCATACTGTCCTGTGGATCTCCCGTAATGGGTCTTCTCCACGTAGTTCTTGGCATAATCTACATCCCTAAAATTCGGGGTCTTCCCTTTTGCCTCTCAATCTTATACTGCAATGCCGTAATCATTGTGCCCGTTCTCCCATGTCCATACCCACAATGAACGAGCGTGGGTACTTTTGCATTCAAATACTCTTGATAGGCCGTTTCCATCTGATCCAGAGACGGTGGAGTATAATCTGGCACTGGAAGATGTGTGTAGATGATTCGCGGATTGGCATTGGTCAATTCGGCTTCAATCTTGAGACAACTCGGTTCATCGCCGTTGAGACAAATCACGTGGCCGATCTTGTGTTTGTGCAAGAATGCAATTCCTTTTGCGTTGATGAACTGGGAGGGATCGCCTGGTGGAGAAATGTAGTTGGGAGAGGAAGAACGGTAAAGAGTGTAGGGACCGGGATATGCAGTTACGGGTTTCCAGCGGTGGAAACCGACGTTTTCGGCCTCGCTTGCGATGTCTTGGGCCATGACATCGCTCTCTGTGTGGGATTTGGTATTGGTGGTGGGGAGCATGTTTATTGCTTTGGGATCGTTAGTGAAACGAAGGACGTGGGTATTATGGTATTCAGTATGGAGTAGGAGCAGTGTTTCTATATATTTAATTTGAGGCAGTACAAAGGGTAGAAGGAACATAGAAGACAGAAAGAACACAAACAAAGAAAATGGGTATATAGAGAACGAAAAGAATACAAAAAGTGAAAAGAACATAGAGACTGAGGAAAGTTAGATTTTGGAGAGTAGAGAGAATGTAGACGTTAAAGAGGGCAGAGGAATTAAAGCACTTATTATCAAACAGGTTCAAAGTCAATATCTTTCAAGAAGTTTTTTGAATTCTTCATTATTATTATAGCATAATAAAGGATGTTTATACTTAACATCATGAGTTAGAGCGAATAATGTAGCCTGACATCTATAGATAACGGTATTCTTCAGATATGATACCTGACGAATGTCTTTCGATGTAGTGTTGGACGTGCTTTTTTAGAAAACCTATCCTGGCAGAAATTAGAATTGAGCAATGTGGTTCAAAATTCCAAATAACATGAGAAGAATATAGATATGCAGGGTAAGTAGTTGACAATTGAGTATGAAGTTAATGTAGTGTCTCATTGACTCCTACGAGCATTTAAATAGAAGATCATAGCAGACAGTAATTGGATTATCAATTAGCCGAGTCGCCCCTATCCTTCAGGGAAAGAGACAAAATGAGGTTGCGAAGTGCTATCAATGTGTCTTACGTTAAAGTGTCTTTCTCCTATGGATCGAAACTATCAACTCGTTCAGAATGTTGTACGTAGTGTTGGTAGGCAATTAGGGATGGGGTCGGATTAGATTGGGTTTTTGTTGGTAACCACGTTATCACCGTATAAATTATGTTAGTTGAATAACATCATATTCCTTGTCTAAAATGGAATGCATGTTAAACTTGCAACTATGAACGCATATGACTCGGGATAATTCGAAGTAATGTAACAGACACTGTTCACAAGAGCCCAAACCGTGTACATGGGGCCTCAGGCAACTTGCCAGAATTACGTATTAGTCTCATAAGAGCCTTTGATTTTCTAACACACATGACTTGTCTGGTGGAAGAAGAAAAAAGAGCCATGCTTCTGTCAATCAAGATTATAGAACGGAGATATCCACTATTTTCCCATTGGAAAGCCTGTTAGTCACAGGGCAGTCAAGTTATTGGAGGACAAATTTTGAATTAGATATCATATTGGCAGAATAACCATGGAACCTTTAAATGCGCCAGAAAAATTTATACATCAAGGTATTGACAATGTATGAGTACAACTCATATTCAACCGGCAGCAATTTCCTCTTCTTCATCTTCCCATTCTCCTTTTTCTTCCATCTCCTCATTTAGCTCCATCTCTCCATCCCCTTCTAGACCTTCACTATCCCACTCATCGACGTCCATTTCGTCATCATCTTCATCATCGTCGCCACCTTTCTTGTTACCAGCCTTGGCCTTCTTTTTTCTCTCAACATTCTCCTTCTGAATCTTCTTACGGACTGCCTTTTCTTGTCTCCTCTTCTCCCAGACCTTGTCCATTTCCTTAACTTCTTCCTTCGATTTATGAATATACTCGTGCCACATAATTTTTCCGTCACACACGCCTTCCTCAACCTTTGTCATTCTTAGCTTCATCCTTGGTCCTAATTCCACCAATTTGATAGCCCGTTTTTCAGCACCGCTTCTGGCACCCTTGACTTGTCCATCACGGGTCTTTTCCTTTTGGCGCTTGTTGAGAATCTTACGAGTGCGCGTCTCAACCACTTCAACCTCTGCGTCGGTGTCAACCTCACTTCCACTTGTATTATCTGTCATATATCCAGCCCCGTCTTCTCCAATCATGTAATCGGCGATATCTTCCAATTTTCCGAGGTTTGGTATTCCCTTTCTTGGATTTTTTGAATGTAGATATTGTTCGGCAGCGTTCAATCTTCGCAATGGCTTCGAGAGACCAATACGTTTGGTCGTGATTGCGTAATGACGAAGGTTAATGGTATATGTGCCATCATCTTCACCTTTAGTCGGCTCTCGATTGAGAAGCATAACTCTACGAATGGATGTTAAGGGTGTGACATTAGGAGAGATCGGTGGAAAAAGAGACTGGAAAATGGTGGTTGTGAGCGATTCGAGATGTTTGGGTATCTTATTTTCGGAACTCGATTCTGACGCAGGAGATATGAAATTATTCATCACAAGCTGATTTGGTCAGTTATTACCCAGTTGATCGATACAAGAGACTGTAGACGTACCAATGGAGGTGTTGTATATTCTTTTCCACCACCTTTAGGATGCTTCAATGCCTTCCTCACATCTTTACATAGAGAGTATTTCTCTACGTTGAAATGTAATGTTGGACCTCTTGGTGTAAGAGCAAGTCGCATGTTTGTATTTCCGGCCTCTGATCTCGAGAACAGCATGAGATGACTGACACCCAAAGGACCTGCCATTGTGAGATAATCTCTCAATTTGTTTGCTCTTCTCTCCTTCAATCTTGAGGCCGTATCTGGTTCCATCATCCGTCTAACATCCCTTACCAATTGACTAACACTTGGTCCGACTTCTCCTGCACCAGCTCGAATTACCATGCTTTTCGGGGATCGTGAAGCTTGAGAAGCAGGAGTTCCCTTTGCTCCAGCTGGGTTATTGGCACCAACATGGGTGCGCTTTTTAGTACGTCTTCTCGCCATTTTTGTTGTTCTGAATTGTTTGATGTTATTTCTTTACTTCTTTAGGACTTTCTCCTCGTAACATTTTCTTAAGGTAGAAACTTTTTTGCGCGGCCAATCAGATAAGCGGATCCGATAAGGTCAAGCAGATAAAAATTATTTTCTCTAGCCTTCCTACTATCATTCTTAGCTCTTCACATTCAATCCATAACTATAAAACCATAATCATCGAAAAGATTGCGCCAACATTGAGAATTCTATTGATTGAAGACTTTGGTTCAATATAATTCTACGCATCAGTATCTAGTCGGACGAGATAGCAATCATGTCTTCCGTGAAGCGGAGGAAGACCGATAAAAATCCATCTTTGGAGGGTGTGAAATCGAAGAAGACAAAAGAGTCGAAAAAAGGCTCCCCCACACCTTCCCCAGAGTCAATTGAGGATGCTGAAGATAACAGAGTTATCGAAGAGACTGAGGAAGTTGAGGAAGATGAGGCCCCAAAGTCCTTTAAAGATTTGGTGCGTAATAAATGTCTATTGCAATATCTCTTACTCACAATTTCAGGGTATCGTCGACTCATTATGCGAAGCATGCGACACTTTAGGATACAAGGCCCCAACTCCCATTCAAAGGGAATCCATACCACTCGCACTTCAAGGCAGAGATTTGATCGGTCTGGCAGAAACCGGCAGTGGAAAAACTGCTGCATTTGCTTTACCAATTCTCCAAGCTCTACTCGATAAACCACAACCCCTCTTTGGATTAGTATTAGCACCAACTCGCGAACTCGCATATCAAATTTCCCAACAGTTCGAGGCTCTTGGGTCTGTTATAAGAGTGAAATGTGCTGTCATAGTTGGAGGAATGGATATGGTACCGCAATCAATTGCTTTGGGCAAAAAACCTCACATTATAGTTGCCACTCCTGGTCGCCTTCTCGATCATCTAGAAAATACAAAAGGCTTTTCATTACGGTCGCTCAAGTATTTGGTCATGGACGAGGCCGATCGACTACTTGACCTAGATTTCGGACCTATTCTCGACAAAATCCTGAAAGTTTTACCCCGAGAGCGACGAACATATCTCTTTTCCGCAACTATCAGTTCTAAAGTCGAAAGTCTTCAACGAGCAAGTTTGAAGGACCCATTACGAGTAAGCATCAGCAGCAACAAATACCAGACTGTCTCAACTCTCATTCAAAACTACATTTTCATACCACTAGTACACAAGGATACATACTTAATCTATCTCTTGAACGAGTTCGCAGGTCAATCCGCCATCATTTTTACACGGACAGTCAACGAGACGCAGAGAATAGCAATTTTGTTACGAACGCTTGGATTCGGAGCCATTCCGCTACATGGACAACTTTCACAATCTTCTCGCTTGGGTGCTTTAAATAAGTTCCGTGCAGGTTCAAGAGAAATTCTTGTTGCAACGGATGTCGCTGCTCGTGGTTTGGATATCCCCTCGGTTGATGTAGTATTGAACTACGACATTTCACAGGACAGTAAAACATACATTCATAGAGTTGGACGTACTGCTCGTGCAGGAAAATCCGGACACGCAATTAGTTTTGTGACTCAATATGATTTGGAAATTTGGTTGCGTATTGAGGCAGCATTAGGAAAGAAGCAGGACGAATACCCGATGGTGAAGGATGAAGTTATGGTCTTCAAACCTAGGGTAGAAGAAGCTCAAAGACATGCTAGGAATGAGATGAAGAATTTACACGAAGATAGAGGTAAGAAGGGGGCAGTATTGAAAGGAAGAAGACCTGCGAATGGTGCTAAAAGAGGTCGTGATGAAATGGATAGAGAAGAAGGTTAAGAGGTGCACATATATGTGATTCTGGGAAAATAAAAGGTCCAATACTTAATATAATATTCAGTGTATTTCACATTTCGTGACTACCCTTTGAAGTATTTGCCATCCATTGTTCCTGTATAATGCTTTGCCCGATACAATGTCTCGAGATTGTGAGGTTTCCGTGAGCCTACACCTACATCTCGGGGATTGCGTTCGCCGAGCCGAGATGCGCCAAAAATCTGGGGTAGCGGGGCAACAATAACAATAAATGTCACTCAGAATCAAGCTCTGATCATCCTCCATTGTACATTGATTGTTATTATGACCACTTCGCTTTGTTCACGGTCGCTCCATAGAGCTTCCCGTGTGTTATGGCGTTCCAATGGCTTCACTCCAGCGATTAGGCACATCAGGCGCAGAGGATTGGCAGATGCTTCGACAAATGATATGACACTGCCTCTGAAAGGGTACAAAGTATTGGATATGACTCGAGTGCTTGCAGGTGTAAGTCCAAAAATCAAAAGTTACATAAGGCTTCCTGACCGTTAACAGCCATACTGCACACAAATATTAGGAGATCTTGGGTATGATTTGCCATCCCTCATATCGTTATCTAAGCTCATAAATATAGTGCAGAAGTAATTAAAGTCGAGCATCCGACGAAAGGTGATGATACTAGACACTGGGGACCTCCCTATGCAAAATACTTGGATGGATCAGGGAAGGAAGGGCCTGGAGAAAGTGCATACTTTTTTGCTGTAGATTGACCTCATATTCCAATACACCGCAAGTTTCACAGCTCACCAATTACCAGGTTAACCGGAACAAGAAGTCTCTCGGATTGTCGTTTAAACATCCATCGGCAGTTAAAGTCCTCCATAAACTCGCTGCAGAAAGTGATATTCTTGTTGAGAACTATCTACCAGGTTCACTGAAGAAATATGGGATGGACTACGAAACACTGCGAGAGATAAATCCACGACTGATATACGCTTCTATCACCGGCTATGGTCAAACTGGTCCATATCGAAACCGAGCCGGATACGATGTTATGGTTGAAGCTGAGATGGGATTGATGCACATCACTGGAAGTAGGGACGGACCTCCAGTGAAAGTGGGGGTTGCCGTAACGGATTTGACGACTGGCTTGTATACTAGTAACAGTATTATGGCTGCTTTACTGGCAAGAGGAAGAACAGGAAGGGGGCAGCACATTGATGTTGCTCTATCAGATTGTCAAGTCGCCACATTGTCGAATCTGGCGAGTTCGTGTTTGATAAGTGGGGAAAAGGATGAAGGGAGATGGGGGACTGCTCATCGTAAGTGATTCCAACTCTTGTTGAGAACTTTATCTAATAACAGTGCTAGCATCTATCGTACCATATCGTTCGTACAAAACAAAAGATGGTGATATCTTGTTTGGTGGAGGAAATGATAGATTGTTTGGACTCCTATGCAATGGGCTTGGACGCCCAGAGTGGAAAGAGGATCCACGATTTGTCATTAACACAGCAAGAGTTGCCCATCGAGCAGAGTTAGACAGCTCTATAGAGAAAATTACTCAAGACAAAACTACCAAAGAATGGCTGGATATTTTTGAGGGGTCCGGGCTACCTTATGCAGCTATCAATGATGTCCAAGGAACATTGAATCATGAGCACGTGTTAGCAAGGGATATGGTAAAAGAGATGGATCACGAATATTGTGGTCCAATTAAGATGGTTAACACTCCGGTGAAATACAGTGAGAGCAAGCCAAGTATACGAACAGTACCTCCTATGCTAGGACAACACACAGATGAGATTCTTAGAGATATTTTAGGGATGGATGAATCTGATATTGAAGCATTGAAGGCCGAAGGAGCTGTAAAATAGAATTATATAGATGTCTTGGGCATTCAAATGCTATAATTGCCCTCTACAGATGTCGTTGGGTCTTGTTACTCTTCAACACGCAAGGCATTAGGCTAATTTATAAGGAGTCCAATGCGATTTAACCTCATCACATGATTTTTAAACATGTGATTGCCAGTTTATTCATCACCAGACCACTTTTTGTACTCTCTCATAACGACATCTACAAGTACTTCCTAGAGCATCAACTCCTACCCTTTTCGACAGGCTGAAGCTGTATGTTCAGAAGCTCCGTCATAATTATATTTTGCTGGGATCTATCAGTGCGCGTGCCGACACGTCCAGTACATCAATTGTTTTTGGCCCTTACCATTAATAATATCACGGCTTTCAATTAAGTCAATTGACTTCGGTCAATCAATATTATACTCTTTCAATCTAGCTCATTAATTCTAGATATTCATCACGCTTGCTGCGGAACGGTAGCTTTGTTAATTCTCGCCGGCGCAAATATCATTGCCTCCACTGAATATCAAGCAACCACGTCAGACATGGACGCGCCAAATAATGCTTCAGCTTCTGCAAATGGATCAAATGATACAACCATGGGCGAATCGTCCCCTCCCAAATATGTTCCTCAATTCTCTGCCGCGACCGAAATGATTCTTCAACGTATGAGAGCAGGATTATCTGGCGGGCTGTCCAGTATTGGCATTACAGGGACACCACCGGGTTATGAAGAAATGCGCAGGAACGTTATGTCGGGGATGAAAACTACGCAGAATATGGAAATAACTACGCCACCACCAAGATATCAAACTAGCAAAAAGTCGACGCCCAAGTCTAGTGCCACACCTAGAACACCCAAGATTGAGACTCCGACTGTATCATCCAATAGTGCAGGAACGAAAAAGAAGCGAAAAGGACTCAAGACAGGACAAAAGCGTAAAAGAGTCAAGGATGATAGTGAAAGTGCGGACGAATCTGAAGCTTTGAGTGGTCTAGGCGGAGATTCGGACTCGGATGATTCGAGCAGTGCGATGGAAATGCCAAAAATTACACAAAGCGGAAGACAAATAGTGAAGCCGACTCAATTTGTACCTACCTTGCCTGAGACGAGCTCGCGGAAACGATCGTCTGCATCAACAAATAAACGAACCCAAAATCAAGAACAAGCATTATGCAAGAGATGCGGTAGGGGCAATAGTCCTCAGAACAATATGATAGTCTTTTGCGATGGGTGTAATCTAGGGTGGCATCAAATGTGCCATGACCCTATAGTTTCAGAAGAAGAGGTGAAGGATGAACAGGCACCGTGGTATTGTAATGATTGCGCGAGGAAGAGGGGCATTAGACCGGCACCATCTAAGACTGACGGTGTTAGCTGGGCCGGCAAAACACTTGACCAGGTATTTGTTTTACTTTGCTTTCGTACTCTAAACGTACCAGCTAACAATCTTTGCAGAGAAGGACACACCTAGCTTTACTGCCTCATCCCCAGCTAGTAGAGCTTCTCATTAAAGCCTCCATTCTGCACCCAGATATGCCTATATTCCCCGCCAATACTCCGCCCCTCCAACCCCGCCAATCACAGAATTCATCTCGCCCCACAACCAATCACATCACACAACCATTTCCTCCCTCCGCTACCTCCACAGCGGGTCTATTCTCTCGTGCAGAATCAAACCCCAACGCACCAATGAACTTTATTCGCAAAGTAGCCCCCAATTCCACAGCCTCTAATATCACTCCTTCCCCAATGTTTACCTCGTCATTCCCTCCGGCTCCAGCTTTGACTCATGCTTCTTCCGCTCCACCAACACTACCTCCACAGTCTTCGTCAAACATGGAGTCAAATGGAAACACAAATGGGATGGGCAATGGACAGGAAGTGTCTCAGGAAAGCAGAGAGTCCACACCAAATAGTCCACCATATCCAAAAGCTGGAACAGGGCTTATGAGCAAATTAGGCCCGGATGATGAGGATATAGAGTGGTTGGTTGATAATGATGATTACGAGGCTTTTAGTCATACAGTCTATGATGATCCTGGAGAAAGGGATTCTGGGGGTATATGAAGAAGGATTGTGTATAATTGATAAAGAAAGAAGCTGAAAAGTATAATCAAGAAGACAGGAGTTAACAGTAGGGTTTTCTGAGGATCCATAGGTCTTCGCGGGAAAAGCTCCTATGGATAGATAGGTATATCCTGAGCTGGCTTGGTGTGTAGCTGCTTGTGCTGCATTTATTGCTCGCGTCGCAAAGACATGTACATTATATTCCCGATTGGGTATTGCTAGCAATGTATATACATATACATTTGTCATTTGTCATTGTGTATTTGGGCAACAAAAGAGAGATCGCTTCAAACTATGATTGCTTAGATGCTTCGAGGATTCATTTCTAGTTCAACATTTGGGAAAGGTGATTCACTTTTGGTGATATAATGTTCATGGTCTAATCTTTGTTGAATGAATACAAGTCATGGTTTTCTTAATTCATGTCGATGCTTCTGGTGTCTTACTTTCATGATAGGATGTGTTGCTATGAGTTGGGACGGAGCTGAAGATGTGGACATGATCTTCCGCTGAGTTCATTCATCCTGGAAAGTCAGATGGTAAGCTTTTGACACATTTGCTATTAATGTTTCGAGCATGTAGAGGTGAGGTACAATGCTGCGATATAGTGACTCAACTCACTCCGGGGGGGAGCGTAGATAGAGACGATGAGGAAAAGAGAAGGCGACGGACGGGGTCGAATGGGCAATTTAGTTCGGATAGAAAAGGGGGGAAAGAAAAAGTCAGATATTTCCACGTATACTACTCCTTTGAGAAAGAAAATATGATGAGAAGTTTGAATCGCTGATGAATGACGTTGTGTGATTAGTAAGCATGAAATCTCAATTATCACCAGAAGCCAATGCGTACAACTTCCCTGTCCATCTACGAGTAGCGGTTTATTATATCCTACCCCCAAGCTTACTGCTCCAATGCTCAAGTAGAAGCTTCTGTGAACGATTTGCCTGTTCAAGCGACGGAAGTATGATGGTACAACCTTCCGTCGTCAATAAAATCCGATCCCTCTTTACCAAACAGCAGTCTGCCCCAAATTTCCAGGTTCTGTCTGATCTACATCTGGAATTGTGCTCACAGTATCACACGTTTTCGATCGCACCTGTGGCACCCTATCTCATTTTAGCGGGAGATATTGGGCGTCTTATTGATTATGAGGGCTACCTAGCATTTCTTGCAAAGCAGACCGCGCAATTCGAAAAGGTTTTCCTAGTACTTGGAAATCACGAGTTTTACCACCTCTCACACACTAGCGCTTTGGAACAAGCCCAAAGACTCGAGAATGAAGCAGTTTTGAACGGTAAACTAGTTTTGTGTCATCAGAAACGACGGGACATTGACCTTGGGGATTCACAGACCACAATCCTGGGTTGTACACTTTGGTCTAAAATCGATGGAGGCGCAAGAGAGGCAGTTCAAACGAGAATAAAAGATCTCCAAAAGATAACTGAATGGTCGATTGATGATCATAACACTGCACATATATCTGATCTGACATGGCTTTTCAACCAAGTTAGGAATGTTCAGAACCAAAATAAATGTAGGGCCGAGGGAGAACCTGAAAGGAAGATTTTGGTGATCACACATCATGCGCCGACAATAGTTGGTACATCTAGTCCAAAGAACTCCAAAAATCCTTGGGGCTCAGCATTTGCTACTGAGATTCTTGGAGATTCAAGTATGAGCTGGATTGATGTTAAAGTATGGGTTTTTGGACATACACATTTTACAACGAAGTTTGAGAAAGATGGTATACGAGTCTTGAGCAACCAGAGAGGTTATGTACTTCCAGGAAGTGAAGGAAAGAAAGATGAGAAATTTGAGGAAACCGCGTTTGATCCGGAGAGAGTATTCGGTATCTAAACACATTCTTAATTCTACTGGGGCTGATACATTCTCCACGAAAGATATCGAACGAAAGATAACTGAAGATCATCGTTGGCATTCGTGTTGGACTTTCTCTACAACAAATTTGATCATTTCTCTCGATAGCTTTCGGAATCTTCAATCTCGACCTCAATCACAGGTTGAAGATATCAAAACTCTTCTTGAACTTCCCGAATATTGAATTATTCGTACAGTCTTTCTCGCATTTTGGCAAGCTTTTCATCATTCTTAATTGGTAACGTCGGTCTTTTTGAGTAAGCATATCGTACCTTCCCCTTGGAAGTTTGGTGCCAGCAACCTACCTTAACCTTACCCAACTTCCCCGATTTCTCGCCTTCTCGCCTTCCTTTTTGGTATTTAATATTAATGATACCTTGCTCGTGGTTGCAGATCGAACAGGATTTTCCTCTCTCAAACTTCATATTTCCATGCACAAATAATATTCTAGAGCTTCACTTCTTAACCCGAGACTCACAATTACTTGCAAATATGGACTGGCCAGACATTATACTCCAAGGGTGTGCTATGATCGGACTCCAAGTCTACTCTTGGAATTCCTGGAGAATCTTCATCAACCATGCAGTTGTTTCTGCTCCGAGTTGGGGCGTTCCCAGACTTACAATTGGGCTGCTAGCTGCCGCTTCCATATTGGAACAGGTATGTCTTCACAACTCTTATTGTCTGTATTTGCTGTGCGCTTTAATATGCTGAAGAATGGTTAGATCATTGGGATGATTGTGTTTCTCTACAAACACCACGATAACAAATCTTTGGCATTCGAAAACATCGTTTCGTCTTCCATTATCAATGTTTTCGCTGCCTTTTTGATCGCTTTTGACTACCACAGGAACGAAGATGTCAAGCCGTTCCACCTTGAAAGTGCAAAATTATTTGTAGTTGTATCTTATGCAGCTTTTGTGGTCGTGGGTGTTCCTACTTTGACTGCGTTCGTTGTGATACCAACTCCAGTAATGTACGGTTTTATTGTTAGTCACATAGTAATGTGTGCTTTCTTGGGTTTTGGTAAGAGCACCGATGAACGCGGCCCTATTCTGGGGGTACAGTGGTCGTTTGAAAAGGATTTGGACAAAAATCCATCTGGAGTTAAGCCAATTTCAACTGCTTCTCTGCATTCTCTTAAAGACAAGTCAGACCCTGTAAGCCCCAGTCTCAATGTCCGTACCAATTATAATTTTGGCTAATTTGAACCAGAATGATCATGATAGAGCTGCATCAGAAGATTCGGTCATCATTATTCCACCTGACCCCAACATTTCAAGCACAAATTCAGAACCAGAACCCCAAATCTTGGGGATAAATATGGCCTGGACGATATCAAGTCTTGTGTTGCATTTAGCTTGTACGATTGTATTGTCAAGGAACATTCAACATCTGGATCTGACCGCTTCTAAAAGAGATGTGACTACAATTTGTCTTCTCCTTGCCACACGGAACATATTATCAAGTCACCCTATTACTTTCGCAGTGAAGAAGAGCGGCGATGTTGGGAGTGCCGTAGAGGATATGGTCCCTTTCAATGCTTGGCTTTACTTAATGGCTCGAGAGTGTGCAGCTCAGAACCAAAAAGTTTCTACAGGCACTCTGAATTGGACAGAGCTCACCGTTTTCATCCTTCGGGGCAGTGTATATCAACCAGCTACAGTGCGTTACCCAGGGGGATGGCTGGCGGCAATTTTAATGCTCGTGCATTGGTTGGGCTTTTTAAAGTCTAGCATTCGTGCAGCTTCATTAGGGACAGTTACAGAAAATTAGTAGCTTCTCATACGATGACTGCATTTCAACCACATAGAAAGAATGAATTCAAGGTCTCAGCTCAAGGATTATATGGTAATTATCAACTTTGCGCAAAGGTGTTTGGTGTAGAGAAGCTAAAAGGGAGGCGTTAGCGTCGAATAGGATTCAAATTGTGCCGTCATCTGAGCATTGGTATTACACACGTATATGAGCTCTTACGAGCTTTAAGCAACAAGCCATCAAATGTAAACATTAATAAATTTCATTAACTTTATTTAATTTATATATCAAGTAACCACCGTCTCCATGGTATCAAAGTATGCACGCAACACCCTTATATCCACAAAAGCAGACCACCATCCACCCCACGGAAATGCATGATTATCCAAACACCTCCCAATGCCCATAATATCCCAAAAACGCCCAATATACTTAATACACTTATACACAACCCAGAAAATTCCTACCATTTAAAATGCCTTCCTTTCTCTGATAGCTCCTAGACCCACATTATCATAAAGGCGGCCGATCATAATATACATCAAACTCCTGTTTGACCCGAATCCCATATCTCGCTTGCCCCCCTTGACTCTCTTTACTTTCCTCGGGACTCATCTGCATGTGTCCCACATGCATATTAGCTATGTGCACACGCTCGGGCGCCCGAAATGGTTGTTTAAAAACGGGCGCTTTGAAAATTCGCTCGCGAGACGAAGAGCGGAATTTTGAGAGACCGAGACCGAAACGTCCCTCGGCTTGCTCTGAAAATTGACGGTCCGGATCGCGTTCTTGGGGTTGAGGGGAGTGAGAGGGGGCCGAGGAAGATTGGGAGTGTGGGTCCGATTGAGATGAGGGAGGAGGAGAAATGTCTCGCCGTCCGAGAAATAAACCGGCGTCGGAGCCTAGTCGCTTGAATCGACCCTGCATTCCTCGGAATCCGTCGCCGATGCCGTGGTAGCGCCCTCCAGTACTTCCGTTTCCGTTTTCGCTACCGCTGCTGGTCTCGCTGGTTTGCTGGAGCTCGATATCGTCGTGTAAGGTTCGGGCGTGGTCTTCGGGGGAATTAAGACCGTCTTTTTGATCTTGCGGCATGTTTCGCGAGGGGTGGAGTATTATGTTGAAGAGGGGTCGACAGGCCGGGAGACAAGCCGCAATGATATACATGCTCGTTTCAAGGACAGTGTATAAGGCAAGATCGACGGCTGCGCGGGGAGTATCTGGGAATAAGGATTGGTTCGCGAAAGAGACGAAACGGAGGGTAGATGTGGCGAGACCACTTGGGGAATGTTAGTTGGGTTTTCGAGGAGGGGAAAGAGATTTATGTACCTTGATCCGGTGAGGAGGGTAACGCCCAACCCGATCTTCACCTTCCTCGTCATGTTGAGTCTGAAAACAAAGGGTAATGGTAGTAGTAACATAACGATATCGGTAGTGATATTCGGTAAACTAGCATATAAAAATAGCTTTTCGATATCAAAATGACATTTTCCTCCCACGATTGTTTTGTCCCAGAAATAATCAACGGGTGTGCATTGGAAGAGCATCATCATGAATAAAATAGTGGATGATATGACGAGGATGTAGATCACAAAGTAGGTTATCATGCGGTAGAATGGAACCGTGAAGATACGGAGATACATGGCGAGGATGGAGAGTTTGGGAAAGGTGACAGCGATGGCGTAGGTGGCGGGGAAGAACATCAAGAGTTTGTAGAGGGCGAGGAGTTTTGAGGGAGCGCTCAGCTCAATAGCTTCAATATGGTAGCCTACTCCGCAGTAATTTATTCCGACTATAAAATGCGATTGTTAGACATAAATCCGGTAGAATGTGAAGATGTTTGAGACATAAAATTACACACGTACCGAGACCCTGAGCAGCAAGCAATACGGAAAATATTAAGGCTGGCATCATAAGAAAATCATCCCAACCCCGCGGTGTGTTGTGAAGCCACCTGGAAACAAATCTCGCAAAGACGAAGAATATATTTAATATAATACAAGCGATACAAGTAACGACGAGTTTGTGTCCGTTATAATTTTCCAGATATCCGGGTGGAAATTGTGCCGCGGCGGCTTGTGCATCCATCGTGTCTATTATTTATATATTTCCGAAGTCTTCTGAGGGATCCCTTATTATGTACAACTGTTTGCTGAATACCCTTTGACTGAAAGGAGCCGAGGAAATAATCAAAATTGAACGGATGGATGCTTCTTATCGTTCATCAGTCGATTCGATCACTAGATTTCGCTGTCTGCTCAATTTCACCTGCCCACTGTTGAGAATATTATTCGAAGCATTTCTGAATTAACCAACAAACAAACAAAAAAATATAGAGAAAAGGATGCGGTGAGATACTTTGCAAAAGCGTAAAAAGAGAGCACAAAAAAAGAGTAGCATCAGGAAATATCGAGATAGATATGAATCTTCTCCAACACGTATGTAGACCGCAATTGCCAACCGGAAGGACCGAAAGAAAACAAGCAGACCCTCAAAAATACTCTATCTTCGCCCGAGCAAATCGAACTGGTCTGATCCTCCAAATTTCAAATGGCACAACAGGTATCTGCATCTCCATAATCTTGCGGACATGCCATTGGCTCGATTAACCCTGGCGCGTCCCCCCATGTCATCCTCGTAGCTCCCATGCTACACCACTACGGAGGCTGCACACACCCAACTTCCCCATTTTCCCTACTGCTACTCTCCACTATCTCATGCTGAACAAGGAAGCTCTGAACAAGCGCATAGCGTAAGCTGGAAGCTGGAAGCTGTGTTGCCAGGGCAAGTGGCTAGTGCCTACGGGTCTGTATTGTAAACGATGTCACATATGCGCCGCAGGGTCGCAGCCTTGCAGGAATACGGTTGTGGTTGCGTTTGCATGGGCAATGAGGGCCAACAGCGTTTAGATTGGTTGATGATTTCGTGCAAATGCCTGGTCGATAATGCTGCTGTGTGGCAATGCTGTTGAAGAAAGTTGGTCTTGAAGATATGATCTGGGAGCTGAAAATGAATGGCGCAATGGCATTAAATAGGGGGCCCAGGTCAATGTTCAAAAGTCAGTGCTAGAAACTCAAATCTTTGACCATGTATGATTTGCCAAACCCCCTTGGCAAAATCGAATCAATGATTGCTTCTTTGCATACGGGACGGAAACTTCGAGTTTGGAAAAAGTAAGCAATGAGTTCTTCACTAATCTAACCATCTGTCGATTCCCAAAATGAGATGAGATCCTTTCCCTGCTACTAATCAGTGATCATTCTGTAGCTCTGCTTTACGATTTGCTATGATTCATCTATTGACTCCGTTTGAATAATTTACAATCCCAGCATCGCACGTGGATGTATGGTTACACGCATGGCTGACCGTCATGGAGTCCTGGTCAAATACCTGTATATAGTTTAGTCGACCTGGTTCAGTGACCTGTCCGACAGGACCTCGAATCCTTTCAAGTCTGTACCTCCGAGATGGAAGACGGGAAGTCAGGAAATCAGGAACGAGCGATACAATAGTTCAGAAGCTATGCTTGCTTGGTGGGATGAACGGTCAATTGTAAATACCTATCGTATTCATGTGCTCGGTGTCGATACAATATCTCCTTTTTTCAAAAGTCTGTCATGGCAAAATTCGTTATCTGGATCTCCAATCAAGGGGCGAATAGATAAACGTGCAAATATACGGCCGTATATTCTGAAGTTTTGACGATTAGATCGTCCACCAACCGTTATTTTCCGTTCCAATTATAGCAATTCAATTGAATCTACTTCTTCAGTATTCCCACTCCCATCGAACCATTAAAGATAACACAAGACCCAAAATCGCATCCACTGTAAGAAATGCTATCCTCTCTCTTTAATTTCCTAGCAACCGCTATGTTGGTAAGGAATATCACTCGCGCAACTTTTACGGAGTCAACAGCAGTTGCCCGCTTCTTTCTTATCCGTCGAATCTCATGGCCTCGGTTCGGGATCTACAACCCTGTTCGAAAATGTTGATAGGCAACCGTTTTGGGTGATCATTCATAAATCAGGATTCGACCGTGAAAATAATCACGATTTTCTCGAAGCTTTTTACGAAATTGCCACATGTTGCGTAGGATGTGAAGCGGATATAAGGTTATTCAGCACGTGGAATTCGATTCCTGGTGTCTCAGAGGCTAACTTAATCAGAACCTCTCCACAATTATATTGGTGTTAAGATTGGACTTTGGGGATGGAAAGGTATTACTTTGTCATGTAAGTATTAAGCAACAAAGAATTTGAATAGTCAGAGGAAATGCTATCTCACCGGACTTCTTTTTAGATGTAAAATACCGGTCAATGGTCAAGGACAGCAAGGACAGCAAGGACAGCCTCAGAAATCCTGATGACCCTTCGGCGTTTGTCTCTATATTTCGAGGAACAACAGCACTGATATCGGGAAGCCCAATGATCAATCCTTATATTCCTAGTTGAAATTCCGATCACAAGAAATGTCCTGGTACTAATTTGATCGGAGATAAGTAATCGAGTACCGAAAGGTTCCTGATTCAATGCTGTAACTATTGACAAACTCCTCCATGAACAGTATGCATATTCGGAACCATGAGGATGCCATCAACTCTTCAACCATCTCAATCATCAACTTCCCGTCCCGTATGTAATCCATCCTAGCCATTTCACTGATCACCAATAGTCCATTCCCATCCGAAGCGCGCAACCCAAAGACAGACCCACCATACGGCACGCATTGTCCAGACTCCACCCTCAATCCACCCCCACATTACCCATAAAAGTTTTCTGCAGGTGATGTGAATCAATGTGAATCATTTCTTTGCCTGCCTGCAACTCTTTCCTTCCCCTTCCACCTCAATCTCCATCTCCAATTTCGCACATTCATTCCGTCCACGCACATCCAAGATTCTCGTGTCGCCGCAGCCGCACGTCCCAGTCTCACTCATAATTTTGCATATCTCAACCGCAGCCATGATCACAACCTAAAGCTCGAGCCTCAATATCATGGATCCCAAGTCAAATATATACCAGCGCTAACATTCTATTTCCTTACCCTTCGTTCCTTTCGTGACCTTATGAATGTTAAGCGCCCATCTATGTGCTTTCGTATATATAACTATTGATTTTGGAGCGAGAAAAAAATTACGTGAAAGAGGATGAAAAGACTGCCTGGGGCTTAGTGTATTGAAGGTGCAGGTGACAGTAACAGCGAAAAGTGATTGTGATGGCAATGATTGAATTCCAAACAGTTTTGAACACGGTGCTACTCGTGAAATCGTATAGTTGCATGTATTGTTCGACTTTCGAGTACTTTCCAATTGCGTAGAAATGGGGATATATAGGAGTGTGATCTCGAACCGAGAAGGATAGGCGAGGGGTTGAAGTGAATGGTGGCGAATTATCAAAGCAGATAGGTACTGGTAAGAGTCGGCCGCTAACAAGAGCCGACTGTTTAATGATTGGTACATTGCATGACATAATTGCGTCGTTCCATCTTACAAATTCAATGTGGTACCTACTTGACATAAATGTATGCGGGTGTATGCACCTAGGTAGTGAACAGTTGATGCATACCTAGGTATCTAATTCTCGTCAAACTTTTGGTGCAAGAATATTGCTAAATCCCAACATTAAGCTCTGTGCTTGAAATTAGCAAGATACATTTACGTAGTGAACAACAAAGTAGAACTACAGATATCATAGTATTGACCCTCGATTTCCAAATGGCTACTCGACACTAACATGGATATATCGAGTGATTTTTTCAAACTTCACGCAAGTCAAGAAAACAGAAAATACAACAGGACAAAAGGCATACGGTAGAACAATAGAACAATATTGGTATTCGGTATTCAGCTCTGCTTTGCGAAGCAGGCGAAGATAAGTCAGCGTAAAAACGCCAATGAGTATTGATTGATTGATTCCTCCTCCTCAATCAAGGGAGACCAGACCAACCCAACCGGCATTAAAAAAAATGAAGAACTGCAAGCGATATCATGAACAGCGCCATATCTGGCCTTTTGTTTGATCGATGCCCGTCCATGCAAATCTTACATCACCATGAAAAGAAACATACCACTGACACACAAATAAGCTCCAAAATACGGAATTTGTGACACTCAAATTATGAGAATTGGATAGCGAAAAGAAGCTAGGTGCATAAATTATAACCTTTAAAATCCACCAATTGGAGCTCGGCCAGGAGGTCCTAGATTTCTAGATGCCCCTCCACTGATAGGGCTCCCAATCTCGCCTGGCGCACCGGCAGAACGGAAGTCATGAGGTATCGAGTCACTGACATAGTGAATTTGTGACTTGCCGTCAGAAGAACGGATCTCAAACGTGCCACCGCCATTCATTTGATTCCCTTCAGTGTCACAAATATCCAGTAATTCCCGTTCAGAAACCGGTTCCTCCCTAGCTGGATTCAGAAGAGCGACCTCATTCTTGATAGCATCAATATCTAACCATCCATCTTGTGTAGAATTTTGAAGATTCTGACAAGCCATACAAATCATTAATCTCACGGCTACGGAACGCGGTTGAGACGGGCGGAAGTAAGGTGGCATCGCGAAAGAACCATTCATATTGAGACTTGTATTCCATCCCCCACCAAAACCGTTAGAACCAGGCAGGGAAGAAGATCCAAATGGGATTGGAGGTGCACCCCATGTGCCAAAAGAGCTCATCATACTTGCTGGATCCGAGCGGTCCATACCAAATGGAGGTGGTAAGAAGTTCTGTCTGCTGGGATTACCAGGAGCTGCACTCGAGCGTCGTGCGCCAACTCCATTACTGATGGGCTCATCACTATCATCTAGTAAAGCGCTACTACCAAGATGCTTGCTTGTTTCATCAGATTCACCGCTATTTAATTTATCACTATGGCGAGTGCCGTGAACAATACTGGATGGTCGTCCGATTGGCGTTGGTCTCGCGATAGGCTGAGCTTGTGTTGCCGATGATAATCCATCAAATGAGCCGGACTGATTTCGGGAATGAGTCTGCGAAGTGGGTGTTTCTTTTGGGGCTCCAAAAAGCTGGCCGATACTACCCATACCATTCGGAGAAGGTTGTGGAAACCCTGGTGGTCCATGCATAGGAAATCCTCTGCCTTGTGGCATATGATGCATATTGAATCCAGGCTGAAATGGGGGGATGCCACCATTAGGAATTGGCAAAGGACGAAAGTGATTACCCATTCCCTGCTGGAGTCCGAACATTGGATCGTGATGCGGTCGGCCGAAACCTGGAGGTACCATTGGCATTCCTGGTTGGAATCCTCCTGGCATGGGTTGCATACCAGCGAATGGACTCTGAGGGATACCTGGAGGTCCTTTCAGCGCAGAGTGTATTGGAGAAGTGGCCTGTGGGTGTTGTAAGAGAGGATGTTGTATCGGCGTTTTTCCAGGCGGACCTATTGGGCCTGGACTATTTGGTAGAGGGGTCACAGAATTGGGTGATATACTCTGGTATTTACTAGAAGGAGTTCTGGGTATTGAGTAATTATCTTGCTGAGAGTTTGTCCGAAGCTTGATAGGAGTTGGTGCTTTCGGTACGGCGGGAATAGCCACTGGAATGTGAGGTGAAGCTAAGGCATGACTCAAGTTAGGTGTGGGTACTTGGTTTGTGCGTCTCGAGGCATGCGCAGCAGATTGGGCAGCTTGAACAGCAGCTTGCTGAGCAGTAAGCTCTTCACGTTTCTGTAGCTCTCTAGCTTCTTTGTCAGCCTTGACTTTCGCCTCCTTTTCTCGCTTTTCTCGCTCGTGCTTCTCCT
This sequence comes from Botrytis sinoallii, assembly GCF_014898435.1. NCBI lineage: Eukaryota > Fungi > Ascomycota > Leotiomycetes > Helotiales > Sclerotiniaceae > Botrytis > Botrytis sinoallii. The sequence continues at coordinate 1,544,967 of NW_024066034.1, read as the reverse complement.
TTCGTTCCTTAGCCTCCTTTTCCTTAATTTCCTTTGCTTCTAGTGCTTGGCGCCTTAGCTCCTCTTTCTCCTTTCTTTCTCGCTCTTTGGCCTCACGCTGTTTTCGTTCTTGTTCAGCCTGTCGTTCTCGTTGTTCTTGAAGCCGGCGTTGCTTTTCGGCTTCTTTGCGCACGCGCTCTTCTTCATCGGCCTTTTTTTGTGCCTCTTTCTTCTTTCGATTCTCCTCTCGTTTTAGTCTTTGGGCCTCTGCTTTCTTTTCCTCGATTTCTCTAAGGGAAGCTTCTTCAGCCGCTCTTTCAGCGTCTTTTCGAGCCTTTTCTTCGGCCATGGCGCGCTTCTTCTCAAGTAACTTCTCCTTTTTCTTCTGTGCATCTTTAGCCCTTTTGGCTTTCTTTTGTGAGTCCGCTCGACTTTCCTCCTCAAGTTCCTCGAGAAGCTTCTGCTGCCGCTCTTTCGCAACTTTTTCTTTGTAAGCTGTCAGAACTCTCTGCTCAAACATCCGAGCAGCGAATATCTGGAACATTCGTCTTCCTTCTTCCATTCGCTGTTCTTCAGTCATGCTATCCTGTTCCATGTTAGTACGTCCAGGATGGTGAATAACAATACCCTCCACGTACCATTTCCTCTTCATCGTAATCCTCTTCCTGGCTGTCATACTCGTCTTCATCATCCTCTTCGTCGTCATACTCATCTTCTTCTGGCGGCGGTGGGTGATTATGGACATGTCCGTGAGAATGGGGATGCATGGAACCATTTGAAGGATGTCCGTAATTCGCATTAGCATACTGTTCTTTCGTATCTTCCTCTCGAGCCATGCGACGCTCAGCTAGTTGCTCCATCATTTCAATGAACTTCTTCCCATCATTTTTGAGTAGATCATCTGCTACGGTAAGAATTCCTCCTTGCACTGTAAGACTATTACCAAAATTAAAAAAATCCGTGGCGTGACTTCTTGGAATTTCTTCCGGTTCCTCTTCACTGAAATCATCTTCGTCTCCATCGTCTTCACTGTATTCCTCATCTCCTTCTTCATCCTCATCATCGCCAAGTTGCTCTACTATCCTGCCCCTTGAAGGTTGCTGCCCATTAAAAATAGGAGGTAGACGATTGGGAGGCTGTAGGCCGCTCATAGCGCCAAATCGACGTGGGGGTGGCATCATTGGTGGAGGACCATCACCTCCTTGATGGTTTGCATATTGCTCGAGCTCTTCATAGTATGCATCATAAAGTACCTCCAATTCTTCTTCGATAGCAGTGCGTTTGCGACCGCATACCGTGCAACTACAGGAATGTTTTTGTTGCTCCTTCATTTTCTTGAGTACGGCATCCTTTTCCACCTTGACTAACGATTTGCGCTCATCTTCTCCAAGAGATAACCAGAATTCCTTTATCCGCTCGCGTTCTTCTTGTGACGATGTATTCCAGATTTTCTCCTTCGAAATACCTGGCCCTCTTTGCATGCTCGGAGGAGGCTGTAAAGGAAGAGGTAGCGATACGTGATTATGCGATGAACCGTTCGGACCGTGGTTTGCGTGATTTGAATGGTCCGACTGCGAAGATTTCGACTTCTTTTTCTTCTTCTGTTTCTTACTTGAAGAGTTCGTTGCAGGGATCGCATAGCCGTTTGTCGAGGAGCCATCGTGACCATATGAACCGGAGTACGCATCGCCCTCTTCGTCACTATAATATGCATTATCGTCCGCAGGATCGAATTGTTCGTCATCGTCATATTGTTCATCTAGCCCTGTTTCGCGAAAGCGTGCTTCCAGTTCCTGCATCTGTCTCTTCACGTCCCCAGAAGTTGGTCCACCACTCATTTGAGAGCCTTGTGCTTGTTCCGCGGCAGCTCTAGCAGCCTGTTTCGCCCTTCTTTTCTGCTTCTTGCGATTTACTGTAGGTGCGCCATTGTTTGTGGGAGGAGTGGGCAATTGACCATTTGATTTCGTTGTAGTTTGTGCCATGGTAGGAGATGTCTCAGATGAATCGCTCGTACTAGATTTCTTCGGTGTAGTCACGATCTTTGCAGCATCCTTTGTCAACGGGGTCGCAATGTTTCTAGGAGTCTGCAAGTATGATGACTGGCTTGTATTCTTTCGTTGGTTTGCGGGCATTCCGATGGGGTATAGAGGTGAGAGGGGTCCGGGTAGCGACGACCGTGGCTTGTGATTATTTAGATATGGCTCAACCAACGAAATTCAACGACGGGCCGTATTTGTTGAATTATTTTGAAATATCACTTGCAGACTTACTCCAAAGTTGTAGGATTAGTTCTCGCGATTGCCCCACCACAGGTGATTGTTTGCTTCGGGATGAACAATTATGATTTGTGTGGGGGGGATGAGGGCTGGTTTATTCAGAGAGTGCGCGTGGAATTAATTTGGGGAGTATGAGAAGTTATTGGCTATGGAGATTTTGGACAAGTCGTTATTATTGAGAGGGCACCGTGAAATCCAGAAGGGGGTTTTGGAAGGGCTTGAAGTTTAAATTGTGGTACGGGTACCTTTGCAGGTTATTGAATCTCAAGTGAGGTTGCTGAGTCATCATACCTCAGGCAGGTTATATTATGGATTTGACGGACCTCCTCGAGCTCTTCCAAGTCTATACATACTACTTTCAATTCACCACGATCCCATGGTGGCATACGATCGCATCACTCCTCAGATTAACATTAACAAGAAAGCCATTTAGGATCAAAATGCCTAAAGCTAAGAGACCACTGTCGACTACAGGCAAGGAGGTGAAGAGGGCAAGGAGAGTAAAGACAGAGGAAACAGCAGTCGAAGAGAAACAGAAACAGGAAGTCAAAACCATCGAAGAAAGAGACGAAGAATCAGCAAAGCATGTAATCAAATCAGGAGACCAGAAATTCAAAGCATACTCTTCCTTTGTAGAGGAATCTCCCTTCCCCGGGTTCAAACATCCAACGCCAAGAGAGTGTGAAGTGGCAAATGAAGTACTACAGGAAATGCACGGAGAAGAAGTAGCGAAAGAATTCGAAGATGAAAATACACCAGAGACAATTCCACACGTATTGGATGCAATGATCGTTGCAATATTAAGTCAAGCAACGAGTTGGAGTAACGCCAAAAGAGCAATGAATTCAATGAAAAAAGTGTATGGCTCTATATTCGCTTACGAGAAGATCATGGAAGGCGGTAAGGATAAATTACAGGAGACCATTCGATGCGGTGGACTGCATGTCAGAAAATCGATGATCATTATGACGATTCTGAAACAGGCAAAGGAGCGTCACGGCAAATGGGATCTTGATCATATGTTCGAACTGACTGATGAGGAAGCGATGAAGGAATTGCTGGCTTTCTCGTATATTGGTCCTAAATCCGCTTCGGTCGTCATGGGTTGGTGTCTCAAACGCAATCCTTTCACCGTCGACACCCACGTCTATCGCATCGCCGGACTATGGGGCTGGCGTCCTTCGACTGCGACCCGTGAGAAGACGCAATCTCATCTTGAACTGATGATTCCCGCTAGATATAAATTCAGTCTTCACTTTCTTTTGATTCAGCATGGCCGATCGTGTCCTGCCTGTATTGGAGGAAGCAAAGGCGGAAAGAAATGTACCGCTGCTGCCAAGATGAAGGCACTTCTGAAATGAATATATTCGAATATAAATTTTCTAAGAAGATGTTACTTCAAACAAAGTTCAATCAGAAAGCAATCAGACCATTGCTTTTGATATAATCACTCAGGGTCTGTTTCTAGTAGGTTGAATTTCGAACTTGATTTCTATGGATGACAAGAATATCCTTAGAAGCATTGGATTATATTCTTTAATGTGGGTTGAGCTTCTTCTGACTGATCATCATCGTTGCCATTTTCTGTGTCTGCTTGGGGTTGATTCATGGAAGTACACGTTGGTTCTCCTCCACTCAGCTCTAAAGATCATGCTGGTCGTAGGGCGTAAGAAAGATTAAGCTGCAAAGTGAATCGATTGAGAGGGTATGGAGAGGAAATGACTGGTGGAATAAGAAGTGTAGAAGGCTTTGAGCCCTTCCCTTGCGTGAATACATTTTCCGAGGTGGATTGCAGGTGTTCGGTGTAATTACATTCGCTGTAACAGGACTGAAAAGTGCGAGAATAAGAATTGGCTTTCTAGTAGAGCGCGATACTTGTTTACAGGTCAAAGTGTATCAACAATGCGCCTGCTACGATGGTTGCGTATGCTCCTAATGTTGATGATTGAGTGACTTTGGCTTACGCAGAACAGGAAGAGAGTTGTGCTTCCAATTGAGACTCCAGATCTGCCTTGGCTTGCGTCGTGGTGGCCAGGACACTTTGGTTCTCCAAAGAAACTCCCACTGTTCTCAGTCTGCTCTGCAATTCATCAACGCTACTCTCGAGCTCTGAAATCGTATTTTTCAGCTCACTTGCTTCGGTCTCGTAGTGCTGTATGGCGTATTATCTTGGATTAATTTACTGCGATCAAGAGATGGTGCCTATTTAACTTGAGCTATCGTGCGGTTATGCGATCGAAATTTCAGCTCTTTTTGTTCTGTTGACTTCGTTCTCAGTGGGAAAAGACTCATTCTATAGTCTCGCAACAGACCCTTATCTCTTTTCTTTGGCTAACTTGGCGGGCGCAAGAGAAAGGGTCTGGCGAACAATCATACAATAATGCTGATGTTCGTTCTAATGGTGGAAAGCTTTTTGAAAGAACTTCGTAAATTCAAAGCTTCTGGGTGACTGACAATGTTCAAATTGAAGCTCAAAATCTTAACCGTTTGATTTGATATCAAATATTGAAAATGATGATGAGCTTTTGGTGTGAAGTTTGTTTCGTTCACATGAGAGGAACCATACCTGCGTCCATCCTAACGACAATCTCTAATATTGAAGTATGGAGGAGTCTGGATTTTGAAGAATGATATGGAACTCAACTTGCTATATCGCCGCTAGCTACTAGGTATTCATTTCATCACTTGTCGCCTTCGCCTTCGCCCATAGCAATCAAACCCTCGATATTGTCAGTGATCTTTGGCGTTTGAATACGGGTGAGAATGTTTAGCCAATTTGTTCTGATGAGTGATGATTGGACTAATAAGAATACCTAGGAATAGAATCAATAGAATACTCTTGAAAGTATCCCCTAGACTACTAGCTCATAGCGCCAATGTAGCTCGTATATTATATAAAAACATTAATAGTTTTTTTTAAATAATATCATATATAAAGATCTTTATATTATATTTAAATATTAGGATTTATTAAAAAAATGAAAATAAATATATTAAATATATCTCTATAATTTCCTTATTATACAATAATTATTAAATGATTTTATAAATATTATTACATTTCACCTTTGAAAAAAAATTAATAAAATTAATAAAATCTATATAATTTATACATAAAAATATATTTCAAATTAAAAATTCAATATTTATTAAAAAGAAAAAATATATATAAGAGATTATATAAAAAGTTAAAAAAGTATACTATTTATTTTCATTAAAGTAATAAGTGTTGAGTAATTATTATAAAAAACGAATTAAAATGATAAGAATTCTAAAGATCCTGATGTTTTGATTGATCAATTAAGTAGTGGCGCCATGAGTTGACAGTCTAGGGGATAACGTCACTGGGTACTCTGTAAGGTAAATGTCATCCCGATCCTTGTTCTCATCACTCCAACCAAGCACCCATTCAACAATATATTGGAAAGAGGGTCATTAAGACACATTGCGTTGCTTGAAACCACTTTTATTCCCATTGTAGTCGGAGCAATAATTGGCTCTCTTTTACGAGTAGGTATAGCCAGGCTGGTTTTCAGTCGAATTCTAATCTGATCCCTATCGAAATATACTCCGGACAGGGCGGGACGTTTGCTTTTCCCAATTACTTCTAGTCGGTTTTTGGAATGATCAGATAATTATTAAGCTGTGCTGTCTCCACGGTGGCCCCCGGAGCCTCCGAAAGAACGAGCCAGCGGACCGGCCATTCTTATGAAGGTTCTATCGCTTTCGTGCCGGATAAAATGAGCATTATTGGAATTATTGTTGAACTGATTGACTGAACTGATTGACTGACTGTCTGGGTAGTAGGTACCTATCTGGTATCTACACAATCTTGCTATAAAAAGGGGGCCTCGCTTTACTCGATGGAGTAGATGATATAACCATTAGGCTAATTGTGAATCTATATGCCTCCCAAATTCTTACACATAGCTTATAGTACTCAAAGATCTATTGTATTGTATGGAGATATATCCGAGTTAATTCTCATGGGAGCAAGCCCCCAAACCCCCATTAGCTCGCTGCGCTCGAAGAGAGGGACGCACAGTACAAGTTAGCTAAAAGCTTTCTAGTTCTCTTCCAGTAATACCTACGTACATCTCCATATCCGTTAAGTGGATTGATTGATTGATTGATTACATAGCATTACAATGGCCTACTTAATAAGTACTCCAAGTGCTTAATGTACTCCAAAGTTCTAGAACGGATTGGAACCTCGATCATTCATTGTCTACATTGCATATGTATACCAGGTATATAAAACAGTTCATGAAAAGTAAGTATCACAAAGGTACTTGCAAGTACTCAAAGTTCCTTCTACATTTCCCTTCAATTTGACCTGCGTCTTTATCTTCATCTGCATCTTCTGCTTTAGTTGTCACCAAGATCAGGTATTTAGATAGCATAATTCTTTTCATACTTATCTCGTCTCTCATCTCTCATCTCTCCTTATCTCACTCCTTGCTGTGCCTCTTCAATCTCCATCTAAATCATACCATACAGAGATAGAGATAGAGAAAGAGAGAGAGAGAGAGAGTACTTCGGAATCCACTAATTCATCTGCATTAAGGTTAATCATCATCATACCTGGGGGTATCATTCACATGCATGGATTCTTAGAAGGTTTGTGAATTGCTTTTTTCTCTCTTCAACCCGCCTCTCGCCCAACTACTCTTCAGCTCCATCACCCGTTCAGCCGTTTATCTGGATTTCGCTTGATAACATGCCAAAGATTGGACGCTTTTTCTTCTCCTCTTCATCCTTCCTCGACGACACTTTCATGATCTCAAACTTCCCATCCCACACGCATACATACATAATACATATTGATAAACCGCGACCTCGATCCTCGTGTAGATCTTTACAGATTCTCCTAAACCTAATTCAGAGCTCTAAAAAAAAGGTGCACGGTTCGACGACTCAGCCTTCTCACGCTTCGGAAATCTCCACCCCAGAGCCCAGTTCCTCTTTAAACTTTACCTGCAACAATTAAAAAGGAGATACCAACGCAAGACCTCGTATAACTTCAATTCTTCTTCTGTATCGGTTCACCTCCCTTCTTCTCAGACTCATTGTGTTTCTTCAATTCTTTACGATACAATTGTTAAGGCTTCATTCACGACCTGGGTCGATTCCCATTGTCTTTAGCTCATTTCAAACAATTGGTCCACTCATCCCACGGCAAAACCACTTATATCCGGCCTTCTCCAAATTGAATGCTCTGAGAATTTCGATTTCCTGACAATCCCTCGTATCGATAATATTTCTTCGAATCCACACGAAAATCCTCACGAAATTGCCTTCGACCCCCTTTCGCGATTGTTTCTTCCCCTCATAATTGCATGGTCTTCTCTTCAATTAATTTGCGCGACATCCTTTTCTCTCGAAAGACAACAACAATCCGATACCTACAATCCCATCCGATCCAGCGACAATGGCTCAACAGCCGGCACAGAATGTTATGCGAAGGTACGTTGGATTTTCCCTTAATTTCGCGAAAAATTGCGCTTTCAGTTGCAGTGAGCATTGGGCGACTCGTTTTCCTACTCAGCCTCGTTATCTCTTGGGATCACCAAAGCAAAGAACCTCTCTTAGTGGTTTTTAGCGTCGTCTCGATAGCGTTTGTTGTGACGAAGTAGCAGGCCATTGAAAGACTGGATATTAACATTCGTGCAGGAAATTGGTCATAATTGGAGATGGTGCTTGCGGGAAAACGTCATTACTTAGTGTATTCACACTTGGTTATTTTCCGACAGTAAGTCATCCTCAGAGATTGATGATTTGTTGAATGATTACTAACGTTATTTCTAGCATTATGTACGTTGTTTTGGTAGCAATCTTGCGCATTTGCCTCTGTCAATCGTGCTGACATCTTATCCAATTTTAGGTACCAACAGTTTTCGAAAATTATGTGACGGACTGCAGAGTTGATGGAAAATCTGTACAATTGGCATTATGGGATACAGCTGGACAAGAAGACTACGAGAGATTGCGCCCTCTGGCATATTCAAAAGCCCACGTCATTTTAATAGGATTTTCAATCGACACTCCAGATTCTTTAGATAACGTCAAACATAAAGTAGGATTGCAACTTCTAGAGATAATTGATACGAAGTACTAATGTCTTGGCTAGTGGGTCGAAGAAGCAAACGAGCGGTGTCCAGGGGTCCCGATAATACTTGTTGGGTTGAAGAAAGACTTACGAGAGGATCCTGTGGCCAGAGAGGAAATGCGAAAGAAGTCTCTTGAATTTGTGGGAACGAAGGAAGCAGATGATATTGCAAAGGCCATCGGCGCAAGGAAATACTTGGAGTGCTCATCGTTGACCGGCGACGGAGTGGATGATGTCTTCGAAGCAGCCACCAGAGCCGCACTTTTGACGTTCGAAAAAGGAGAAAGTAATGGATGTTGTGTTATACTATAAGAGAAGATGAATGGAGTTTGGAGTGGGGAGGGTATGTTGAACCAAGACGAAAAAAATCGAAAGAGGATGTGTCTGGAACGCATCGAAACCGGAATCATCTACACAACCATCACTAATGCACGAACGAGTCCGAAGTTACCTACTCCGTAGCAATATCACAGGCAATTGTATCTACGATACCTGGACATTTCAACGGAACTGAAAAACTAACGGGCGATTGTATATTTGTCAGGAAGGACAAACCAAGCTGATGATAAAATGTTCGGGGTGGTAAGGCTGGATAGGGCTATTTAGTAACGACTGATCGGAAAAATATGGTCTGACTTGCAGTTCCGCCTTTCGTCGAAAGTAGCTTGAGGATTTCCAGCCTGGTTTCCGTTAGCTTTGTACCTGTTTGAGTTCACTATTTACCCTTTATTAATTGGGATTTCATTTTACATATCCCTGGAAGCCATGGGGAGAGGCTTGGAAAGGGGAAAGAGGGAGGTTAACTTGAAATTCGGATTGGAAGGAAAAGCAGAAGAGATAATCCTACAGTGATGTGGACGGTGATGCGTTGGTGCACTTGCTTGTATTGCAGATTAGCGTTGGGTTTTAATGGTCACAGTTAAGGGGTTATGGTTATGGACGGATTTTACATGGATATTGATTGAATGGGGACTCGATGCATATTTGAGAAATGGAGAGATGGAGATGAAAAGACATCGACATTGTACATAGAATTACATATCGAGTACCGTCTGATGCGGACCCGTGGGGTATGGCCCGATTACTATTTGAATTGACCTTCTTTCCGTAACTTCTTTCAGAATTTATAGACGGCATCTTGTTCCGTCTTTCGCAGCGTTTATTCTGCCATATTCTGCCTAATTCTGCATCGTCTAATCTACTTCCACAGCTCCAGTCCCTTGGGACGGAGTGTCTGGGGAATGTTCGGGGTCATTATTCCGAATCATGTTTCATCCCATGTCACTAAGGTTGACCATCATAGATATACAAGTAATATATGTTTACTTCATAATATTCATCTTTCAAAATTCTCTCATGTACCGCGGTACATCGCCCTACTGAATGATTAGTCAATTGCTTCACTCTCATTTCCGAAAAACAACGATAGAAGAAAGAGAAATCAGACAGCAGTTGGTACTTTTTTTGTCCACATAGAAGATTACAGAACAGGTCTGTGAATAAGGTATATCATCATATTACTCTCCACCAAAACAAAAATGAACAAATAAAATAAGGGTGCTCGTAGTCTTACCTTTGCAATCATCATATTATAATTTTGTCTGTAGTCCATCCATGATTCCATGGTTCTTTCGCTGGTGTGTCGGTTTGTGCTCTCGCGTACTCAATCGGGACTCCGTCTTTTCCGAAAATTCCTTTCTTCTCGAGAGCGACGCGATATAATCTACCTGCTTCTTTCTGGCCGGAACCGTCGAGAAGACGAAGGTCTTCCATTGCGTTGTGCATTGATTGGTGAAGTCTGAGGGAGTGGATGTTAGTTTCTTGGAGAGGAGAGGGAAAAGTTATGTTGGTTGAAGACAGGCCTTTAAAGGCTTGAAAGGGGAATAGACAATCAGAAGGAAGGCAACGGAAATCTCCACATGGGTTTTGCGCTCTCGGAGTATAATGTGTTTAACATCCGGAATATTTCATCATATTGAATAAATTTTCGAATTTGAAAAAGAGGAATTGAAATGCGGTGGATTCTCAAAAAGAATCAAAGCGAGGTGGAAGTGGGGGAACAAACCTGTATAATTCACCCTCCTCCTCGATCCTCTGCTTTCGCCTTAATATCATCCATGCACGATGAATAGTCCAATGCCTCAGCGCACGCATGCGTGAGAATCGCAGTGGGCGAGGTGTCTTGGGATGTTGAAGATGGTAGCGGATGAGCGTTACCCGTGGATCGGTTTTGCTATTAGGGTTCTTTTTGTGCATAGATGGGGTGCTGGTGAAGGTTCTGAGGGGTGTTGTTGGGGTTGCTGAGGGGAAGGTAGATCTGAAGGATTGGAGGAGAGGAGTGAGGAGGCGGAAGAGAGGTGATGGTGTTGGAATATGAGGTGACATTTTGAATATTGTAGTTGTTTTAGAATGGGGGGGTGGTTAATTGAGGTAAAGAAGCTTGTTGTTGTTGATTGAATGGGGGAAAGAGGTTTTGAAGCTAGAAATAAATTTCGTCCAAGTAAGGTCATACCCCTGTATAAGCTACACGTGATATTAGGGTTGGCAGCAGCGCAACAGTGTGCAATGGGTATCAACTATCCAGCTTGAGCTGGCCGGTGGGCAGCTAACAGGTATATTTTCTTGAACACGGCATAGTAACTCTTTACAATCTTATAACCATTGTTTTTACTGTTTTTGATTCTTCTTGATACCTAAAAAGCAAGGTAATTTGAGAGTATACATATATCAGAATGGCTCTCACAGTCCCAGCGCAGAGGCAAGGTGTCACGCATTTATTTGTATGTGCCCAAACGATTCATTCTAATCCATAAACAAATCGCTAGTTTCCTTCTAAGGTTTATTGCTAGCTTATTTCAAAACTAGACTTCCACACAATAATGCTTTTACTAATGGTACATAGACACCTAAACTGACTGCTTTCGAACACACACCCAAAGCTTCGAACACAGCACCACCAAACATCATCATCTTTATTGGTGGTCTATCCGATGGTTTACTCACTGTGCCATACCCATCATCAATCGCAGATGTATTACCAGGAGATTGGTGTCTTGCTCAGGTTCTTCTAAGTTCTGCATACATCGGATGGGGTGTCTCCTCCCTCAAAAAAGATGCCCAAGAATTATCTAAATGTGTTTCCTATTTTAGAACAATCAAATCAGGCAAGATCATCTTGATGGGTCACTCTACCGGTTGTCAAGATGTCATGGAATACCTAACAGGGCCCGGACATGAAGAAAATGCTCCTATTGATGGAGGAATCATCCAAGCCCCAGCCAGCGATCGTGAAGCTTTAGGACAAGAACTCGATGCAGATGTCTTGAAGAATGGCATAGCTTTGGCACAGAAGATGGTTGAAGCTGGAGATGGCGAGGAAATCTTACCCTCTAAAGCCACAGAAGGATTCTTTGGGTCACCTGTGTGTGCGAGGAGATGGCTCTCGCTAGCAAGTCCAAATCATGATGGAGATGATGACTACTTTAGCTCTGATCTCACAGACGAGCAATTAAAGAAGACTTTTGGAAGCTTGCCCGCTAAAAGTCCGTTGTTAATCTTGTTTTCTGGGAACGATGAATATGTTCCGAAGTATGTCGACAAAGAGGCACTGGTAAAACGATGGATTTGTTTTGTGAAGAAAGGAGATGGAAAAGTCGACGAGGAGAACTCAGCTGTTATCCCTGGCGCTTCACATAACCTGACTAAGAGTCCTGAAGCTGTACCAGAGTTGGTAAACAGAGTTCTGGGGTACTTGAAGGGGTTGTCTTCGCAAGCTCACATGTAATGTAAGTCGGGAAGGAATGGAAGACAGGCACCCATCGGGATCTCAAGTCATATGCTCATATGATTCTCGGCTGCCTGAAATCAAAGTTTGTTGCGGCATAAATTATGGACGAAAGAGACCAATGATTGATATATGATTCCTGGCCAGCAAGCCCAATAGAAAATTTAGACCTGTATTCTATTTCTATCATGCCATCATATCTTCCGAGTTTGGTCGACACCGGTGTCTGACTACATTTCTAAGTATGTCTGTCTGTCTTGAGTCTGTTCAATAAATCAGACCTCTCTTAACACTATCAAATCCTTCGATCAACACACAATGTATCAACAGTCGAGTGGTCAGCTGGCTGACCTTCACTGATATTACCTGTCACGTGATCCCGCGCGCACAGATCACTCAAAGCACTGATTCCTCATCTCTTGGATTCTTGGATTTCACATGATTGATTCAGACCTAACACTGCCATCGTAGGTGAGGTGTTTTGTAGAAATACAGTCCCCCGAGACTGCATGTCACAAGCTTCTTCATTTCACACAATCAGGAAGTAAACTACTCTAAACAAAGTTCCAACGGGTACACGAAATAGACTATGAAGTTCCCCATCAAGTCAAGACATCTTTTTGCCTCGAGCTTTCTCCCCCATAAGCCATTTCTAACTTTTTTATACCCCCGCTTTCAAAATCTAATCATATCTGCACGGCACTTTCAGTCCACTCGTTCAGCATCTTCCATTATACCTGAGGAGCCGAACACGGCTTTACTCGCATTGAGCGATGTTCAAAAACAAACAGAACTCTCTCAATCTCCCCAACAAAAAGTAATCGTCCTATGGGACCTGGACAACATACCACCGTTCGATTCAATCAATCCGTACGACGCAGCGCAAAATCTTCGTTCATTTGCCTCCCGCTTCGGCAATGTCATCAGTATCGCCGCCTTCGCCAACCGAAGTGGAATGTCTTTTGTCCCTTCTTCGGTCATAGAATCACGCAAAGAACTCGAAGAGTATTACATGCTGGAGCATAAATTGCACAAAAAGTATAAGATCAAACCTGATGAACCTTACGTATGTGGTATTTGTGGCAACAAAAGGAAAACCCAAGTGGAATTGGTGAAACATTTTAAGATCCATGAAAAGGAAAGAGGAAAGAAATTAACTGCAGCAGCGCAGCTGAAGGGTAAAAAAAGGGCTCAGTTTGTGGCGAGAGAATTATCTACGGAGAAGAACACTAAGTATCATGAGGCGGCTGTGGGAATTACCAGGCCTGCTGATCGGTATAGACTTGATACTGAGCTTCGGCGTGCGGGAGTCGAGGTGAATCTCGTTCAATCGAGTTCGCAGGCTGCGGACAAAGCAATCATAGCATATTCAAGTAAGATGCGGAGGGCAACTGTGTACGATTGGTTGATACTGATATCGGATGATACTGGTTTTTGGGATTTGGTGAAACGCCTTTCTCGGAAGGGCGTAGGAACGATTGTGGTGGGGGATCGGATGCGAAAGTCTGGGGGACAACCGAGTAAGAAACTAGCGAGGGCTGCGTGTGCGTGGGTGCCGTGGAGTTTGGTTGAGACAGGTTGTATAGACAAGGATACCATTAAGGAAGCATTTGCAAATACGGTACTGACAGAGACGAAAAAGGAGAAAATAAGGCAGATAAAGGAAATTTATGGTATAAGTGAGCAGGATGGAATTGTGGAGTCATATTCGAGACACTCTTTTAATGAGAGCGATGATTCAGATATATCGGACCAAGACATCTCGAATCAGCACGCATCAAACCTTTCCGGGACGTACATCCCAAACCCAGATTCGGATCTAGACCTAGATCGCCTTTTATCACCAGGTTCGCCGCTAGATGCCTCTTTTGTCGAAGGAACTTTTGATGTTCTCACCTCTGCCGATTATCTAGACCATTCTACCAGATCGAAACCTATATCTGGGTCTAAAAAATAAGGCGAAAAGGGAGTCTAATATCATGTAAAACTAGCACAAGTTTCCTCGGTGTGACATCTGTTATCGCACAAAGAATTTGTGGCAGACCCTAGTAATCAGATGTGAATTAATCAAATTAGAACAGAGGGGGGGGCTCTGTTTAAACCTTGGGATGGCATGAGGCATGAATTGATATTCATTTGCCATTATTACTTGAATGTCATCCAGAAAGTTCAAAGGATTATTGCCTGGCAATGCCTTCCTACACGCTATTAGTGTTCCCAATAAAGATTTTACTACATACTCTGGTGGAAACCTACAGTCAAAGCATTTATAGTTGAGTGCATTCCCATACTCTTAGATTGATATGTAAAGCCTTGGGAGCAAATCCACTGTGATAAAATTGTATCCCTTGAGAAACATGGATCAATTACTTTGGCACACTTTCTGTATACTTTCATACGGTGATACTTCACTGTTCTCAATTGACCTCTTCTCTGGGTTATGATCTCTTCACGCTTAGGTAGAGACACAGTGCCTTGCTCAGAATTTCTTTTGGTGTAGTGCACTCAAAATCCGGTGCGATTCTTTCCCCATAAAGATTGAAGATTAATCTTCAAGTAGTGTATTAAAGATGTTTTCCATCACCTATATTCCTAGAGTTACATTCCAAGTTAAAGATACAAGTATCTCGTCTGAAATTTGAATACTTGAATTATGTATCGTCGAGCTTGAAATGATGGCGTTGTTTTACTTTTTATGACAAAGGATATGGCGAGACGGCAGCTACTTGTTACAATCCCAACCCCATATCCACCGAGAAGTGAGACTTTAACTTGACAATAGTAAAAGTCCTCAAAAAAACATCCAAGACAAACTCATGACAGGTGGAACTCACGTTTTCCGGCTTCGCCACCGGTATTTCAAACTCACCCTCTATCCGCCAGTGTAACAATCCTTTGCGCGTCTTGAAGATTGCTGGTGAGTCCACTGAACAGTGGAAGCACTTGTGGCCATCTTATACACAAGCGATATTCGCTGTCTTCCAAGCTTCTACAACGTGATTTGATGGGATGCGAAGACTCAACACCTGTACGCGGTGCATCCTACGAACCTTTAGCTCTCTCTTGAGAGTCTGCAGAGCTAAGATTGAATCGCAGATGGAATTGGAAGAATTAGAAGGAGAAAGGTTCAGAGATATAGCAAAGGATTATATTACGATTTTATAACAGCAATACCTATAAAGAATTGAATACCAGCTTTAAACATGGATACAAAGGTTATGGAAGCCCCGGTTAGATTCAATATCTATTATCGATTACTATTTCAAATACAGAAATATGATACGCAATAGGTTTCTTCTTTTAGAAAAGTCTTTTCAATATAGAGCTTACTGCCACTCTACTCGTATTACAACCCTTTTTTATACCCTTTGGCTTTCAGTCACTCGAATACTACGACGATACAATACAGAGAATACTATCACTTTCAAATTAATACTATACTCTAGGCATTGATACAATACAACGTTTTTCTTTTAATTTTCGAATTTTCGAATTTTCCGAATTGATTTGTATGTGGGCAATAGGGCTTAGGATTCGGCCCTGCCCCACTATTTTCAACAGTTTCGATTATACATATCTAATAAGAGCTGGAGGATATTAAGCTTATGAAGATATATAAGGGGTTAGTTTAAAAGAGATAAAGACAGAAAAGAGTAGTGCCTTCTTCTGCTACCTCATTAGCAAGAGGACCCTTTGTTATATTAGAGGCAACTCAGGAGAGGATAACTCTTGCCTTTTATAGAAAGGGAGGGATAGCAAATTGGATTTAGGATTTTAAAAAGAGAAATTGGATATTAGGATGCTTTAATTGGATTAGGGGTAGGGGAAAAGTAAGGAAGGAAGTGTTTCAGAGGATAAAGACTATTTAATCTCTATTTGCACTCCGAATAGAGATCGGACATAACACCCCAGCATTCGTTTTTACTCCTCCAAATTGAATATATCTACTATAGATATCCACTAGCAATTGTTAGGTTCTTAAAGCCTAGCCGTCTTAAATAGTCTTGGACTGAGAAAAGGACGTTAATTAAATCAATCAATCAATCAATCAATCAACGTGATTTGATAACGCTGTTTGTATTTTTATGTCTTTCTACCTCTCATCACTACCACGATTTTTTAAGTTTTAGCCATTTACAGATCAACAAACTAATAGGTATATGTAAAGATAACTTAATTCCCTATATAAGTTCCTTGGAGGACTCTAGTACTAATGCTCGCGTCATGCGAAGTGAATCATAAGCCCCGCTAAAAACTTTCCTCGTTTTCACATTATTTCTAGCAGACTTTGTGCCATTTCCCTTTTGCTCTCGAATTTTCTTGTACTCTTTACATGACCGCTTACAGGCCACATCTTCTATATTCTTGCTGCGATTGAGACTTTGGTAATATGAATCGGCAAGAGTCCTTGTTTCGATAATAATGCAAGAGAGGTGATTCGATACGATAGTGGAAGTTTGAAAGTTTGAATTTGGTAAAAATGACAAAAGCTCTTGGATGGGAGTCAGTTTGACAGCGCTAGTCATTAATGAGTAACGAGAATTCGAAATATCGACAACGTAAAGCTTCAATTTTGTCTATCCTTTGTCGTTCTGCGCTACAATCACAATTTCACAAGACTATCCTCCTCGTAATCTATAGAATGCCGCCTTGCTGAACCCAGCTCCCTGCTCGTCATCAAATTTTCTTTTTTCGTGTTTTTTGCCTTGCTTTCCCATATTATGAAGAAGCTTATATAACATCTCTTCCTTATTGCAATTATCACAGGCGAGTGCCTCCAAGCTCACACAGTGAATGCTTTGCAAATTGCGACCGTCGGCCCGGTCTAGGAGTACAATTACGGGCTTTTTCAATTCGTGGTTTGAAAATAACTGTTTGACTGTATTTTATCTCCAAATGTATGGACACACACTCATAGTGACCTTGTGTATGACTCAGAGATGTTGGGCGTTCTATTCAAAGTTCGACTTTTTGATTGTCACTCACTATTGTGATATAATATATACTAGCTCAGTAGGCTGAGGGCTCTCTGGTGCAAATTACGCCAAAACTTAACGGATTGAATTTGGTTTCCATCCTTTTCAAGTCGTCGAATTCATAGACTCTCACTCATACTCTATAAATATTTGATAAATAAACTTCGTATGAGACCATCTTATCACAGCTCGCAAGCTTGCAATTGATAACCTCCAAAGAGTCGGAGTTTGTGAAACAAAGAAAAGTGTGATAATATGCCGATCAGAGTGTAAGAGTGCGCCAATGAAGAAATAAGTCCTTATAGTTTTGAGGAAGAATTGCAGTGATTCCTTGGTGAGGCAAAATGACAATTGGGAATTTCGGCATATTTGGTTTAGGGGCAACAATAAATTCGAGCGATAATGCTTGGAAACATGTTCGGGCAAGAATTGACAGTGTATCAATTGAGAATCAATAAGCAAACCCTTTGCTTTCTTGGGCATTATGACCGGTGTCTGATCCCTTACATGCTGCGAGCGATTGGCGTTGGGCCGAAATACTTTAATCTACCTGATCAAGCACTCGTCCTGTTTTTTGTGCTACCTGTTCAAGTTGAAGGATAAGGCTCTTCAAAGCACATTCACTTATTAGTTTTATACTGCTGCAAAGAAAATAAAGTAAAAATTGTAAGTCTTCCAAATTATTCCAACTATTCTAACGTAAACTATCCACCTGTTCCGCAAGCCCGAAAGCCGCATGCTCAGCCTCTCTCCCATCACCACCATCACTATCATCGTCGTTCTCTCCACGAGGACGTTTTAATTTACCCAGTCTAAGTTTATAATCCTTCATAAAATCCGCATCCGCACTACTTAAAGAATGACCTCTTGCAATTTCGTCCAAAAATGGATTCCTCGTTGTAACAAGTATCTGAGAAAAGATATCTCCGGTACGAATACCAGTTTGCATAAGCACAAAAACGCCTACTAGAAATGAAATTAGACCAAGGCAAAAAGCGATAGAATAAGGAATTAAAAGCAGATTTGGGTTGTAATAATAAACCAGCGTTTCTTTCGAAGATGAACAGCTTGTACTTGTGCTTTCGGGGCTAAATGCAAGTGTCGAAATGGTTAGATTGGTGAGGAGCTCTGGAATCCCAGTAAGAAGGTCTCTATTTACGAACCAGAGAGATGATATCGCTCCGCTGTTGGCATTGACAGTATTTCCAACAAGTATTGTATTTCCTATGTTTGTATCAGGTGTTGAATACTGTGTCGTGGGTGACTGTGCCCATGTACCATTAAGATGCTTGTCGTAAACTTCTCGAACTAGTGTTGCAGAGTTTGAATGCCATGGGTAATTTCCTGGGGAAACATACTCTGTCATATTTAGATTTTGGAGCTGTTCGTGATAGGTGAGACTTGGGGAGAACTTTGGCGATCCATTTGTATAGTTTACAGAAAGTTCGTATGTTGCATTGTAGGCGGTGCAAAGGATTGATACATAGTTAAGATCGCTTTGTACTTCTGCTTTCGTGTTGTTTCTGTACGTAATTGACAATTCGATAAGCGAATCTTCTTTCTCATTAAAAGTTGTCAAGTCTGTGGCGTTATAGTAAAGGTAGCTAGCCACTTGCTCATTCAAATATGACGGGTTGGAGGTGTTGACACATTGCAAAGCAGGGCCATAGAAAGAATGTTGAAATGAACAATTAGTCCCACAAGGCGATTTGAGATCTAGAACAACTCCTTGAGCAAAGATCTGGCTGGCTAACTTTTGAATACCGGTATTAGGTCCTTGAATACCGGAACCATGGGGTATCATCTGATAGAAGCTTATATTAGGCGAAGATGCAGCGAAAGTCGGCACGACACAGATGCTACTGTTGAAAGTAACCATTGGTCCTACAACTAAACTACCGGGAGATAGTATGGCAGATATTGGGATGGACCAAGCAAAACCAGCTAGAGCAGTGGCTAGCGGTGCATTTGCAAATGCACTAGGAACAAAGCTGAAGGGGTTGCTTGAAAGAGTGAATAATTTGTCTAGTAACGATATTTTGATATCTCTTCTGCGGAAACTGAACCAAAGTACTTCTTGCAGGGCTAATAAGATGGTAAGTGTGAAGGAAGTCTTTACCAAAAAAGCTGCGGCGGAACCAAGATTATGTGCCCAAGATTGAGAGAACACGGTTTGCGGCTGTTGGTCAAGACTTTGATACGCAAAGTGATGTCCAAGGCCTACTGAGGAGCCCAGAAGTAACCACATAACCATCAAAGCAATTGGTCTCCACCAATTATGGCTCTTATGATTCCCCAACTCAAAGGCTCCATTTGAGTCACGGGAATGCCTCTGATGGATTACTGCAGATGCCTTTTCGGGTCGCGGTGGTTTGGCGATATCTAGAAAGTATTGCGCTTCGCTATCATTGTCATGGTTTGGATGAGGGGAGATATTTTGAGACTCCTCAGTACGTTGGAATGAAGACGAAGCCGGATGGCTGTGAAATGGAGTTTGTATATCCATGATCACTGGTTGACGAGAAATATTCCGATGAGAAGAGACACTGGAGATCTAGTGGTCAACTAAAGTACCGCGTGCTTATAAAATCGATTAGAGCCTCATCGTGAGAGAAGGGGCTACAAAATGATAATAAAAGCCACAATGCCACCAAATTGCGGCTGAGCCGTGTCCAGATTCTCAGCCTACCTATAAACTACATTCTTGCTCTTGGCTCCTCAAAGAGTGGAAAAGACACGTCAGGCCATGTTATACGATTTTGATTGGCATAATATACGATTGTATACACCTGATTAACTGTCATATAAGCATGAGAATTAATGTGGTGGTAAATTTTGTTCGACTTGGCTTTAATTCACATTGCATTATGGTAGCATCGCATGCATCTGATTAAAGGAAAACTCGCGTACCAGGTTGGAATTCATTATATAAACATATTGATTGGTATGCACTATGATTCTTGATTCAATGTCATCCAATAATCAAAGAAATGCATGAGTTCAAATAGCAACCTAGGATCTCAATTGTTTGGTACCTGCCTAATGAAGCCATTTCTTGGCATTTTGAAACAACCAACTATCGAAACCTATCATTCTGTTCCAGCTGAATACTAATTCAGACTTCATATTTCTGTCAATTTCGTGTCAATTTCGTGTCCTTTTAGTCTGTACCAGGCATATCATTTTTTCACTATGTCGGCCCCATAGCGTCACAATCATATTTCCCAAAACCCAACTCTCACTTCCCCAGGTTGAGGAATACCTGCAAGAAGATCGCTATTAGGAATGTCAAGAGATGTGTTTACTTAGAATATTGAATATTCTGGACTAGGAGACTATAAGTGGTTTTGTAAATATTCCGAAATTCTAATGACATTTATAATCGAAAGCTATTGCTTGGTAACTGCACTGCGGGCTATTGGGATCTTGGGTTTACTGCGACATTAGTTTCAATGAGATTATAGATATGTACTATTTTTCCTGTTGTCATACCACAATACCTATGTTTCTACTTCATACAAGAGGTGTCCTTCTTTTAGGCGTATCGGGTTTGCGACTGGATTTCTTTTCGGCACCCGGAGTCAGATCCTGCTTAGATGTGTTTCTTGAACTCCCTTTTTCCTCGTTCGGTCGCGAGCGAGTATGATCACGTCTTTCACCTTTATCATCTTTTTGAGGATCTGCACGTTCACCACTTTTAGAAGGTACACCACTTCTAGAGGGTGCACGTTTTTCCTCTCTACCATCTTTGCGAGGAGTATCGCGTTTCTCCTCTTTGCGAGGAGGAGGTGCACGTTCGCCTCTCTTAGAGGGCTCAGGTTTCTCACGCTCCCTCCCATTTTCACCACTCTTAGGAGGTAATACGTTTTCCTCTCTACCATCTTTGCGAGGAGGATCGCGTTTTTCATCTTTGCGAGGAGGTGCACGTTCACCACTCTTGCCAGCACCTTCACGTTTATCGTTACCACCACCCGTTTTCTCTGTTGGACGATGAGGTAGCTGTTTTTCCGCAGAAGACGGTTTAGAACTTTTCTTCTCAGCATCATTTGTCTTTCCCGCTGTTTCCGGAACCACTGGCGTCTGCATATAAGGAATCGGTCCTATCATATCCCATTTTCTTAACAGGCTTTCTTTGGGCATAGGCATCTTGCCATTGCGCACATCACAGTGTACCGCAAACCCATCGACCCATATTGACGTTA
Organism: Botrytis sinoallii; assembly: GCF_014898435.1. NCBI lineage: Eukaryota > Fungi > Ascomycota > Leotiomycetes > Helotiales > Sclerotiniaceae > Botrytis > Botrytis sinoallii. The sequence continues at coordinate 1,523,641 of NW_024066034.1, read as the reverse complement.
TTGGTTAGAAGTCGCTCACAAGCAACCTCAATTTCATACGCTGCGTCTTGCCACGCATGTCCATGGCCACCGTCAGTAAGTTGCTCCGGTGGCATGTGACAATTTAGACAGCCGAAAGTGAACATAAAAGCGTGTTAACATCTCGTGGGCGAGTGTTCCTAACCATTTCCTGACTTTTTCTTGTGTGGTGTATTCAGGTCTGCTTCAACATACAAGTCGATAACGGAGTCTGTTACCTTATAATCCGAAGCTTCTTGATCTAGATGAGCAGTGGTCACAGCCAAGGAATTCTTATCTTTGTTTTCTTCCATCCATCTCACGCGATAGGTAACTCGTCCAGTAGCAAATAAGCTTCCGAAAAAGAACAACTTATCATAGATAGCGATATAATGGGTTGTAAATTTTCTGACAAGATCCAAATAAAACTCGGATTTTGATCTTTGTCTTTCGAGTTTTTCGGCGAAGACATGGATACTATATAATCCTCTGTTATCATCGAACCTCATAGATCGAGCCTCAAGTTGTGACTTTGTCAGTTCAGAACTCTCACGAGATGCATTTTTGACTAGGACTCTTGCCAAGTGTGATGCCTTGTGATGGTTTGCAATTAATATCTGATTATTCTTGCCCTTGAGCAATTCCTGCACTTCGCTCTCCTTAAAATATTCGTGTTTGCAAGGCATTTTTGGGTTGAATGATTAAACATGAAATACTCTATGATAATCTGACAAGCCGTAGTCTTTATAATGCTTTCTCACGAGGCCGTGTTGGCTCCTAGCTTATTTTGGATCCGTTGGCCTTTTCTCTCGACCCAAATTTACATGTACATTGACACTAGTATAGGCAACAGAGAATTACAAGTAGTTGGCAGCCGCCCCCAAAGGAAGCCTGATCTTACCAAGAGTGTCCTAAAATCGGAATGGCATTAAAAAATATCAACAGCGAACAGCTGTAACAAAAACGGCATTAATAATGACAAGAAATTCCCAGCACTGAATGCATTTAGCTGTAGGATGACTAGCAAAATGAAACTAAGAACCAGACGCTCATCATTCCATAGAACGATAATAAATTACGTAAAGACAGTACGTAGAGGAGGCGGTAATAATGGCCATGGCAATCAAAATCATATCCGTATATTTCAACCTGTCAATGAGCGAAGTATTGTATGTCACGTGATCAAACAACACCCTTGCGCATAGTTTATTCGGTCCATGATCTTTAGGGTTCTTCTCAACTCTTTAAAAAATTACACATTACAATTAAATGGGCCCTAGTTCTCCGTCCATGTTATCATATGAACTTTAGTAAATTTTCCTTAAATTTCTCTCTTATATAAACCTCTATTCAAATTTCAATAACAGTCTCGCTCTATTAAGACTCAGAGTATTGATTCATGATTACGAAGGAACAGATTTAACAAACTCGCCAGAAGAAATGATTAGCTTTAATAAGGGACAGCTTTTGAATTCTTTAGATAATCTAAAATTTCAAGTTTTAAACAAAGTTATACAATTATCTAAACAGAGATTCCCTAGCTGAAATACAAGATTAGACTTTCTACCACTAAGGTTGAAACAAACGTAGATAGCGATGATTAATTCAAGATAGCATTCATCTTCCAATGAGAGAATTTAGCGAGGGATACTAACTCTACGATTAGCTAGGCATTATGATCTCAAATTCCTCCCTAAAACCTCTCTAAGTTCATGAACCAAGTATTCGCTTAGGTGACAGCAAAGACCTGAGACGCGAATGGATGCAAGGAGACAATGTAATTGTTGATTCTCTATCGTGTCCCAACTTCAGGACCGTAGCTTGAGATAACGATGGAGACAGAAAATCTTCAAAATCACCTTAAAACACCATGTACAATAGTACACCCATACGATCTCAACATAGAAGTCTTTTGGATGCTAGCATAGTAGTTGATGAAACAAGTTCAATATTCCAAGCCAATTTCACAGTTTAACTTTCAGTGCTCAATAAGAAAACCCCTCAATTCCATTCAGTGTAGGCAATAGTATTTCCCGTATTTCGTATACGGGTTAGTTTAGTGGTGCGTATCGAATTTTTTCGAAATACGTACGTATGTGGTATAGAATTCAATACCACTGAAAGTATTCAATATCATTTAGTTATTTAATACTACAAGCAATATACTGAAATACTGGAATTCAATATAACATCTTCATTCCTATATAAATTAGACTGGAAATAAGGGATTTCATTTCAATTTGAAATAAGGAATGCAATTTTATTGCCCAATTTGGATAGGAATGAAGGTATTCTAATGAATTCCAGTATTTCAGTATATTGCTAGTATTCTTTAGATACATGAATATGTACGAGAGTGGTATAACCTCCTTTCTGTACGTACTAGCTGCAATATCAATATGCTAATACGCGCTACAGTTTCACCGTAGTATACTATTGCCTACAATGATTCCATTGGTCACTTTAGAAAAAAATATCATGATCCCAAAAATCTTAAGAATTACAATCTCAGATCAGTCGTTGTACAACCATTGTTCCGCCAGTTGGCTCATATTACACTTGAATATCTCGGAATCTCAGCCTCCGATAACTGAAGCTAATTGCCTTAGGTGTAGCTGCTTACCTACAAACTTCAAGTAATTTCATGCTTGCCTCTCCTCACCTGTCTCGGTAACAGCACCTCACCTATTCTATCCTATATTCGAATTTTTCACTTTAATACATCGAAATGTCTAATCTCTAGTTTGCTTTCATCCTATTCTTAATAACAAAGACATTTCGCTTAGCGTGATTAGTAAAAGCAATCTCTTATCACCTACGATCCGAATCACTTAGGATTATATACTACATTTGAATTATAAGATCGAGATATTCATATATATATAGTGTTACTATTTTATCTGCATTTGATATATTGACTGCTGTTTGAATATGGATTTGGTAACTGGAGTAAAACATAGTCGTAGCGGGACGAGATCAATAAGTTGAATCGAGCATATCGTATAACTTATGTACTTGTAATGGCTAGTTACGTTATAAAATTTCTTGGCTTTCTACATTGTTTCTCTTAACAAATCCTAGAGGAAAATATTTCTATCACCGCATTCCGAGTCGCTCGCTGGTATCATGGAATATCTATCATGGAATGTTATTTCGAAATATCAGGAACATCAAATGTAAAAAGCTCAATTATCACGCAAGTATTCATGAAAATAGACAAGTCAAATTATCAAAATAAGGGTATAGTATATGTATCAACGCCAGAAGCAAATAGAAATACAGATCATTAAATCCGATTCATATCAAACTCCTCAAACTCCATTCCCATGCGCCCTCATCTAATCCCATTATTCAGCATTTATATGTCGGACTCAAGCTCCCATTTAAGTGTTATAATGAGTTTCATTCGAATAAACTTGCTCGTGGCTGGGCTCCGTAATCAAAGGTAAATCAGCCTCAGAATGTCCAAAAGCATCTGGTTGTCGAACCGACTTGGATCTCTTTTGGTTATATGATTGCATTGCCTCTTTGCTTTCTGCATCCAGTTGCGCCAAACGAGCCGCTTTAAGTTGGTTGGCGGCTTGACGATCTTTGCAAGTGATTACTATAAGTCCAATAACGAAAGCACTAATTGAAACTGCGAAAAAAATTGTAACTGCTAAGCCGGATGACGTGAGTGTGTTGTCAATTTCCATACAGACATCTTCTCCAGATGCTGCAGTTGTACAAAGGACTCCTGCTGCACAAGTTGAAGATGCAGCTGAGGTAGTAGCACATCCGAGGGTAACACCAGTGGATGCACCTGTACCATAGGAGCACACACTCGTGGAATAATAAGAGGTTGTCGAACAGACTAGTGTGCTTGAAGAAGTCCCGGTTCCACTACTTGTCGCGCTAGTAGTTGTACCGGATGTCGAGGAAGAAGTGGCGCTTGCGGTTGTAGCAGTCGTGGATGAAGCCGCAGAGCTCGAAGAAGAGGCTGAAGTCGAAGCGGTCGTAGATGCGGAGGTTGTGGTTGTGGCAGCGGTTGTACTCGCAGAACTCGAACTCGAGGATGAAGCCGTTGTTGCAGTGGATTCCGTCGTACTTTCAGCAGTTGAACTTGTCTCTGTGGCTCTCTTTCTTAGATCCTCTTTCTTAAACTGGTCCTTGACGATCATTACATTCGTATGAGAACCATACTGCTGACACAGTAGAATCGATCGCATCGCATCCACCAGCTATGAAACATTGTTCAATTTGATCCAGGTGTCCTAAATCAACATCTTCTGCAAGACATTTGACAATTGATAAATCATCTCCACAGGAGTTTCTGATCACAAGATCATGGAAATTTCCTTGTATACATCCATCTAACATGAGAGATTGATAGGCGGAGACGATAGCTGTTGAAGACGCCAATAGAGAAAGTAGAATCGGACGCATGTTTGAATCTTGTCAAAGGATGGTAGAAGAACTTTGCAGGGTAGTTGTGAGGAAAATACTGGAGTTTTCTCAACTGATATTGAGTAACAATAATAAAGATGAATGAATCAAGGGATGAATAAGAATTTGATCAGAGTAAACTACATGAGTGAATATAAAGATAGTGGGGGATATAAGCACTAGATAAGTGCAAAGAAAAAAATGCTTGTCAAGGGGTTTCAAAGCTGGGCAGTGAATAATTTCCCTACAATTATCGTGAACTGATTTTAAGCTCCGAGGCAGCGAGGCGTAGTTTTGAAGCTTCAACTTGTTTAAGGCTGGACGGGTAATATGAGAGGCGTAGCACCATTTCTCTTGTCGATTATACTTACGTTGAACAAATCAAACGTCAATATGGGGGGGGGGGGATTAAAGGGTCAGCCTTGTAAGTAAGCATTCGGAGCTACCCATGGGGGGCCATGAATGTTTAAGGTTCTTCAACATCTCTCCGAAATAACGTCAAAAGCAGTATCTGGATGGTTTGCGCAAAGTGTTACGGTAGCAACAATTAACCCATCAACAAGAGCCTGGCATGGGGTATTGGAAGGATTTCGCTGCTGACAAGAATGCGCTGTCCCTTTTTCCCCCTTGTACAGACATGCAATGGTACAACTTTACCGGACAACTGCTTAACGGATACATAACGGTGCACTTGTGATAAAAGCAAACAAACCGAGCTAATACTTATTATTACTCGTTGCAACGGGTAATATTTCGGGATGTAAAGATTCTTCGTTTTTTACCGAAAGAATGGATGGAGATTGGGGAGGACGCGTAGAGGATAGCGTAATTGATGTGAAAAGTTAAAGTTAGTATGTATAGTGGATACAAAGTCGCTCCACTGGTCGCAGTCCCCAACTCACTGCGCATTTGGTGACGAGTCAGCGAGTAGAAGTAAATCAGATTCATCATATAGATCCAGTCGGACGTGTCGGACATTGAAAGATTGGGAGCAACTAAGGACTTCCAATGCGTTTTAGGTGATGGGTAAAGTAATAATGGTTGTAAATTAATCCTCACCGTCGGGTCGAAGCGTTAATTGGGTCCACAACCAAAATGTACCGAACTGACTATTGATGCCAAACTATAGGGCCATTGCTGTGGCAGTACATATAACCGCTATGGTACGTCCCTAAGATTGCAATGAGAAATGAACTGTTTTGCACAATAACCATTCGGGTATGGCCTTGCGGAACCAAAAAGTTTGTGAAGCAAATTGATAGAGTTAATTCAAAGTAAAAAGTGTAAATCAAAATGGAATGGATCTGCTATAAGAATGGATTCTCCCCTGGGTAAAAAAAATGGATGAAGAAATGAAAAGGAAAAGGAATCAAGATGGATACCTAGATGGTTGGATATTTGGCTGAGGAACAACCAACAAAATGAAGGGGAAGTTCGCGAAAGTTCGCAAACTAAAAACTTGGATTGAAAGCATTGCGTCACGTGCAGATAGAATCACATGATGACTTGGCTATGACGTACCCCATCTGAATTCAGCAGGTGAGATGAAGCGCCGCAGCCTTGTTTAGGGAATGTGTTAGAACAAGAAGGCTTGGTTGGAAGTTCATGGAACATAAAGACCCTCTTCTTCCGCTGTTCTATTCATGATCTTTATCAAACACTTTCAATCTCATACAAGAAGAAACTTTCAAGTAATATTACCAATATCACCAAGATCAACAATCAAACACTTTTCATCAAAACCACATTCCAAAATGCCTCTCGTCGATCCAGTTACCAACAGTGCTGCCGGTGGCGAGGACAAGACCCAAGTGTGGATGAGTAAATTGGCTGGAAAGAAGATCGGTGACTCCAGTGATGAGACTGTATGTTGGTCGTTTTATAGTCAAACAATAACCATGTCGTCTGCTAACATTCCACTCATCGATAGACATTCGCAAAGCAAGATCTTCCCGAGGAGCATAGAATCATTGAGCCTGGTTCGATGGTTACCAAGGACTTCAAGGAGAACAGGTTAGCACTCGCAACCAGTACTTACTCTCCAGAATCTTCATCACTAACTCCATATGTAGACTCAATATCCATCTGAATGAAGATGGAACTGTTTCCCATGTCAACCACCAATAGAAAGATGGAGACAGGCTTAATGATTTGCGGGGGAGCTTTTCGAGCGCCTCGAGCTTTAAGGATGGATGTTATTGATTTGATGAATTTTAATGAACTTTAATGAGAATGCGTAAATATGTTATACATACAACACCACGTTTGAATGCGATACCTACCTCACTCGCGTGCTTGATGTCGGAATAACCTCATGTTGTGATCGTCTGATCAACTTACGTACCTACTAGGTAGGTATCTTGTAATTCGTAGACCCCTCCTCAGCCTCCAATTTATCCCTCCTCTTTAGTCTGTGCGTTTTAGGTCTCAATCGCCTGCCGTATCGCGGGGCATGTTCTCCACATGCACGTCTTAAACAAATCTTCCCCTCGTCACAAACATCACAATACTATCAGAATCATATTCAAGATGTTTAAGAAAGAGTAAGACTTATTGGTCCTATTTTTGCGAATCCAATGATCTATAAATGCTGATTATAGTGTTTTCACAGTATATCTCCCGGCTCAAAAAGCAAGGTTAAGTCCTCTGTTCAACGCGCCATCAGAACTCAACTCGTCAACACATATCCGTTATTAGCCCCTCATATCGATGAGATTATACCGAAGAAAGAGCAGCTGGATGCTATGAAAATGTGTGCTCCTCTCATTCTCCTTGCTCTTCTATACTCACTACGGCATATCTCTCATCGCATGATCGTTCAACAAGAAAATTAAAACTAACATTGGGGAATATAGTCCAGATAGAGTAACTCTCTACTTAATTGGCCCTACACCTCTATTCTTTCAACACATGACCGATGCTCTCCTACCCCATCTCAAACTCGTTCACCGATTCCCTACCTGCTTCCCAAGTCTGCGTATCGATCGCGGCGCTATTCGATTCGTTCTTTCGGGAGCTACCCTAATGGCTCCAGGTCTCACATCTACAGGTGGCAGATTACCTAATGGAAATAAAGAAGAAGAGGGCGTATATGGAGAGACTGGAGAGGGAGAAGGATGGTATGGGGGAAGAGAATTGGAAACTGGTGAACCAGTGGTTATCTGTGCAGAAGGCAAGGAGGAGGCTTGCGCGGTGGGACTTTTGAGTATGGGAACGAAGGATGTCAAGGAGAAGGGAAAGGGCCCAGTAGTGGAAGATGCACATTATTTGGGAGATGGATTATGGAGATTAAGTACCGATTAAATCGGTGGTAGTGGAGTAAGTTGTTCGGTATATAAAACGACTTTTTCGATCCAGTTGCGGATTCTACGAAATATCATACAAAGCTTGAATAGGGTGGCGACTTGACTAATAGAATATACCTCTGCATTGCTATATAAGTCTATCTCTTTATGTGGTAATTGTGGAACTTGGAGATGTTTGATACCGCTGCCAAGATGCATCATGATAAACGTTTATCTCGTCACATTTTCTATCCACTGCTGTTCGAGTATCGCCCTTTCTTACCTACATCATGTTGTTTCCATCCATTCATCTCATTTCATACCATCGCAGCAGCTACAATTTTGTAAACGAATGCTCTATTTTCACAATGACATCATCAATGTTTCAAGCGGGGCATCAAGCTATCTGGTAGTTCAAACTGGATGCTTCATCTAAAGAGTGATTGAATTGCCACTGAGAGGTCTTTTCAGATGTGAAATCTGAAGAAGATCTCTCGCATCACTTATAAGGATGCTCTTGTAGCTGTATATCTCATCTTGTATGACTTCCACGTGGGAATATTCACGGAGGGGATGTAGTTATTATAGGTATGTTTAAATTGGGAAAACGACAACAAGATTCAAACACAAGGAACACACGCTTCTTGTTCTCATAAATCCTGTTAGGATATCGCCGATTGAGGATAATAATTCATCACAGAGCGTTGGGCCAAATTCTCTCGAATTTTAAATTTTGAAGCCGTGGTTTTTGTTGATATTATCTGGGTGTGGTGTTGTTGTCTTTTGACTATCGTCTATGTTTTCACTGTCGATTTGGTTCTTGAATCTGGAGTTTCACTGAATAATATGTATCGGGCAAGGTTTCCGGTGAAACCGTAAAGTACAGCTCTGATCTCTTAAGACGAATTAAAGCGAGAGGATTAGAATATACTGCATAGACGATTTATCGTGATGACTTGGGCCTTTCTAATCTTCCTTCGAGTCCCTACGTGATGAGCTTTTTTTCCATAGATCGTAGCGGGAGAGATGTTTATGAAGTATCTATAGGGAAAGGGACATGGAAATCGACGAAAAGAGAGAGTTGGATGTGGGAAACTGGGAATTGTGGGAGGAGCACGGGTAGGTTTGGTCATTTGAAAATTCTTGGAGCGGGATCTTGAAGGTGTGATTTCTGGGTTCGTTTGAATTTACTTGCAATGTACTGGTTCGCGTCGCCGATGGAAGGTGGTTTGATGTTTTGTGATTCGGGGGTTCCTTATTGGGGATTGGTTTATTCAATCTAGGTGAGGTGGAAGTTGTTCGATGATATTGTTGTTATGATTGACAATGCCATTTTTACTATCTATTTCCCATTTCTTTCATTTTCGTTTCGAATCTTTTCATCGTGGTAGAACTCAAGGATCGATAAATTTTAAATACAGCAAGCTTTTGCTGCTTAAACGATTTGTCATGCAGAGTGACTTCGGACCCCCTGGGTGGTTTCAAACAACGGGATCATCACTAACGCGAAGCATATGTACAGTGTTATCACCAATCGAGGGAATATTATGGAGATGTAGACAGTTCTTCTGGATCCTTTTAAAGCAAATTTTTTCTTGCAGGAATTAGCTAGAGGGTTAAGGATAGCCAAGATTTGTATAGTGCGATGTCGCAACCACTTTTTGCGGAAGGCATTCACTTAACTACTATACCCTCCATGCAGAATCGCCTGAGCGAACAGTCACTACGCTTTTGATGGGATATATAAACAACAGACGCAACCCACTTGGAAGCTGTAGAATATCTACCTAGTTTGTTACCCATTCGCAAATAGGATTTGTGCTTTGCTGTCTGTTGTGGTTGTGAGTTGGAAGTAGTACAATATACGTACACAAAATTATCAGTGCAAATTGATGACGAAACTTGACCTACTGCTGTCACATTTGTAGCGATTGTTACTGTCGTTCGAGGCTATTGCTATCCGTCAATTATGTTTATGTTGTCATGAAAGCGAGGTTTGTATCAGATTGGAAACGTGAGATGATGATTTGAAGTTGGGGGCAGGCGTACGAAGTCAACTGCGCGCTACTGAAACTACTTATTCCATACTACATTGTTTCGTGCATCCCCTGTCAGCGACTCTTTCTCATGTTGGCTATTGGCTTCAAGTAGAGAGTCCTTCAAACAACTATAGGAATGCAAAGCTGCAAATACATTACCACCCAGCGAGTTCCCAACTCCAAAAGATCCCAGTAACAGCGCAGACTCACCATTATCAGCACTCATGACTAACATTAGTAGAATCAATAGCTGGTTATTGCGCAACCCCTCCATAACACGTCCAGGATTTCCGCCTAAATCCAATCTTCTAATTTCCCACGACCCAAATTCCCAGTATGCCCCACGCGTTTTCATAAATTCAATGAATGGCAAGCATTTGTAGCTTCCATTGGTGGCGCTCTGGAAACTCTTGTATCTGATGAGAAGCCATTTAAACTGTTATCAGAAGACCTACAGGCTTGGGGGTGATGATTTATTCATAAACGAGGGGAGGAGAGAACTCACTCCTTGGCATTTTGACGTATGACTTGAAGAACTATGGGGATACTGCGAAGGAAAGAAGAAGCTCGGGAAACGATTCAACGGTTTGAGTTACAGATGGTTCTGGCAAAGCACACATTGAAATCGAGTATACTGAATTTGCAATTGAGCCACCGACGATGATGGATTTCGACTTGAAAGTCGTTTATGAGAATCCGAATCATTGTAGATCGCAAGAAATTGGACTAGCAAAGCACAAGGATACCTCAAATATCTAAATTCATAAAATGACAAACAATATCATGAATCCCAATCCATCAAATCTACGTCAGGGATTTGTCGCATAATCCAGTTCTATCGCCACACTCGAGCGACACTGTGGGAAACAAAATTGAGCTCGATCGTATCCCGACAGGACAGGGGATTATAGAAATTTCCTGTTGATTTGGGAACCTCGATGTTTTGTTTCTCGAAGGGATGGAAGGTAGCAAGTGAAAACCAGTATCGTAGCGAATCCGATTCCGGCCAAGGGAAATGAACTCCATATCGATACTTTAGAATTCGGAATACAAGAGTTTTTGATGCAGCTGCAAGGTTACCGTCACCCATTGCTGCACTGTGATACTCCTGATTGTACGACCCATTGGCACCAACAAGCCCTGTCTGATATTGTCACCTAACGCGTAGGCAAGAACATCAATCACAAATCAACACGCCTTGTCTAATTCGTAATCAAATCTTAACATCTGAAGTGATAATCACCCTTTAAATCTCTCCAATGGATTTTCGACTTCGACGTGAGTACAATTTCGAAGTGACGTGATAGCTTTGTAGTAGTTGTATTGATCGTGATGATGAGACTTTGATGTCGTGTTCCGAGAAAGATGTAGAGCAATTCTATGATGGTTGTATAATTCAAATATGCTGCATCGGTTGATGAATACTTATCATAAGCCAAAGGTTCGATTTGAGATCCACGAAAAGAACAAGTCTTTCCAGGGAAGAGCTGCGTATAGACTGCTAGATAAGTACACCAATTTTGCCAGACTGCTACTCTTCCAAAGTAGAACGCAAAGCTTTTTTCAACCGATTGCAATTGATACTTACGACTGGTACCTACCTATGATTATAGTAAATGGACAATAGATGAGAAGAGCTTGTCGATAATTGAAGTTCTGCGCCGAAAGACTTTCAAGGAGCTCGTAGAGAAATACACGTATTCGCTCCTAACACATAGTAAATGAACATCGATGAGGTAGCGACACCTCGGAATTAAAAGATTCAAGAGCTTTCTTCAATTAGATGAAGTGGGAGTGAATCTCATATTTCTCATATTTCTCTTCACTTTGTCAGAAATGACTTTCACAATTCAATGTTCTTAAAACCTTAAACACCGGCAAGGAATCTTAAAGTCATGTGACTTCGATTTGATTGGTCAACCAAAATTTTGAAAATTCAGTTTGTGGGCTCGGTAAACCCTAACTTTTGTTTCCACGGCCTCTGCAGCAACTTCGATATTTTCACGACGACGAGACGCCCGACAACCACAATCGACAACCACCCGACCCTTACTCAAAATGGTATGCGACAAATTCTTTGGGGAGATGTTGACGTTCAATTTATGGAAGAAAGATGGCTAACGGATCATCGCGATTAGTCGTCCGGAAAAGTAAAGACTGGCCAACTTTGGTCCAAGAACAAGGCGGACCTCGCAAAGCAACTTGGAGAGTTGAAGACTGAGCTCGGTCAATTGAGAACTCAGAAGATTGCTGGAGGATCTGCTGCTAAGCTCACCAAGATGTGCGTACTTTAATTATAATCGTCACTCTTTCGACCTGCCGAAACTTGGATGAGAATTTGCGAGATAAAGATCGTTAAGATGGATACTAATGAAATCTTCCTTATAGCCACGACGTCCGAAAGTCAATTGCCAAGGTCCTCACAGTCATTAACGCCAACCAACGCGCACAACTCCGTCTCTTCTACAAGGGAAAGAAGTACCTTCCTCTCGATCTCCGAGCCAAGCAAACTCGTGCCATCCGTAGACGTCTCAGCAAGCACGAGAAGGAGTTGCAGTTGGAGAAGACCAAGAAGAGATCGATGCACTTCCCACAAAGAAAGTTCGCTGTTAAGGTATGCGATTCCGCTGGCCCCGAGTCAATATCTTTTTCCGAGAGCTTGAAGATAGTGGAGGGATATTGATGAAAGATTTTGGACTATGATGCTAACTTTACAATAGGCGGAGGCTTAGATTTTCTGGACGTAGGTGTTTATGATTGTGAGGATGGCTGGCATGGTGCCTTTTGCCTGGTTTGTTTTCGCACGGGTCACGGTGTATCATCGAAAATAGCATGGCTAGTAAAAAAGCCTTTTCCAATAAATCAAACGACTTGAGCAAAACAACAAATGGGTCCTTTGGATTTGGTGTGATATTTTGTGCGAGCGGTTACGCATGGTTCCGAAATCGAAGGAGGGGTTCGAGACTTCTATGGCCATTATACCCAGGAACTTGCGAATGTCGATATTGGGGAGAGCTATGAACGATTGCAGCAGTGATCTCGAACAAGCTGTTATATTTCACAATATGCTGTGGCTCGTGCTTGAAATTTTGGTCCTGGTTGGCACATTCTACCGCTACCTGAAGATCCCCATGAAGAAGCCAATGGACACGATTATGCCATTCTATGTTGATTTTCCCTTGTACCATTTGCCAGATTATGTCGTCATAATGAAACCGATTTCATTTCATTTTTACCCTTGCACTCAACTCCAGCATCTGCCTATTGATTCCAACCATGATCAAATGCACTACCTAAATTTCCATATATCACAATGTTCCAGACCACCCAATTTCATCTCAATCCTCCAATTTCCATTCACGGCTTGTATTCCAGTTTCAAATGTACATCCATTCTCCACCCTCAGCACTCTCATCAAGTTCACCTCCAGCATTTTCAGTGACCAGAAACCTCTTCTACATGTTGCTACTCCAATTTCCCTGTCCTTAGGCCTATCACTCACTCGTCTACATTCTCTTCTTGTACTTACAGGTACATGCATATCCAAAGGTCAAACGATATGAACACAAATCTTCATTAGCTATTCTCCACTCCACCGCATGTTTACCAACTACTCGAGAATAAAAAACATCTCTGCATCCCCGGATATCTATCCCCCTTTTTACCCCATCATTCATCATCCAACTGATCACTACGTATTCGCTAATTACCTACTTGTATATTGTTCTTCCCTTCCTTTTCTTTTTCATTCTTATACCCTTCCTCATCCTCATACTTATCCTCATTTTCACACTCACTTACTTCTTGTATTGTGGTTTTAAGAATTTTCTACTTTCTGTATTTCAAGTACTGTGCTGTGCTGTTTTCCTCCTTCTCCTTCGTGGGGAGACGACGACGCTCGATTCTTCTCTCTCTAGAAGGAGCTCTTCATCTCCAATTCTCTCCCTCGTCTGAGTCAGCCTCCTCTCTCCTCATCTCCGCTCCGCTATCTCTACTCTTCCTCTCGTCTGCCTCTATCTCCTCTCTCGCCTCCCTCTCTCTCCTCTCACTCCTCCTCTCTCTTCCTCTCTCGCTCCTCTCTCTCCTCTCCTCTCCTCTCTCCTCTCTCTCCTCTCTCTCTCTCTCTCTCTCCTCTCTCCTCTCGCTCCTATCTCTCCTCTCTATCCTCTCTCTCTCTCTCTCTCTCCTCTCTCTCCTCTTCTCCTCTCCGCGGTAATATACCAATCTCCTATATCTCCCATATCTCCATCTCCATCCCTGTACATACAACACATCATACAGTAACTCTATAACAACCGCAGAGTTTCGATTGTAGTTGCAGTTGTATTGTCATCGTCATTACAATCATAGCATCATACATCATCCATCCAGAATAGATCTTCCATCTATGATGAATATAGCATAGCATAGCACAGCAGCATAGCGTAGCATCGTGATATAAAATAAAATAAAATAATATAATATAATACAATACTACATGACGATATATAATTTACAACCCCAGTAATACAGCTCTTAGTAGCATAACGATACTATTAATACTTTATTTATACTAGTACTAGCAATGCTGCTAGTAGTGCTAGTATTAATAGATATTACTCGTTTTGATCGATATCTGATTATCTGATTGTCTTATTTTTATCCTCTCTTCGATATCATGGTGATTGATGTCATGAAGATTGATTGTACAGGATTCGATGAGTGAATAAATGAATAAATAAATAAATAAATAGATATAGAGAAAGATATAGAGAAAAGAATTGAAGGATTATAATATACATAACAAAGCAAAATAGGATAGAATAAAACACAACAAATTAAGATAGATAGGCTCGAATAGGATAAACAATAATTTTGTTTCAAATCCCCTTAAGTCCTCATTCATACCTACCTAGCCATAGAGCATAGGTATCTATCACATAGAACTACCAATAAGAATTCAAATCTCAAAGATTCTCAAAGCATAACTCGTTCCCCCTATTATTCGCTATCACAAAGTTCATTTCACCTAGATAATTCTCCATTTTCACTCTCTCACAATATCCTCTCCCTTTCTCCCTCTCCAATCCAAACTTCACCAATCTCAATCTCAATCTCAATCCATAATATAATCATGTATCATTAAAATTTCAACAAGGTAACAATCACTAACTACCAGCCTGCCGGGTAGGCATCCACTCATTTACTAAAGACTTTTTGATATCGCCTCCCATGCTCAATTCCCATTCCCCATTCCCTGTTCTCCCTCCATTCCGCTCTCCCACCTACTATTCCATGTTCCTACGCTACCATTCATATGATCCATCCATCCATCTATCCAGGTAAACGCTTAATTTCTTTAATTTCAAGCCACCCATTCGCATTCGCATTCATGTACCAGGTATTCTCAAACTTTGATATCCACCCATATCTACTTCGCATAATATGCATCGCTGCCATGATAATCCATCGTACCATCTCGCTCGCCAGTATCAAATCGCACCCTGCCCCATGTCCCATGATTCATGATTCGTAAATCATGATCTTTGTTTCTCGTAGAATCATTACAGTAAGTACCACAAAAGCTCCATTCCCCATTCCCCATTCCTCACCACCCATATCCATTCATTCCACCGCATCCCTAATCCCTATCATTTTGCCCCATATTCCCAATGCTATGTCCATCAAAACTATCCCCTGCCAAACTCTCTGTAACTTCACTATTTTCCTCCTCCCCATCCACACCACCTCCACTGCTTCCTTCGCTAGCCTTGTTCTTCTTCCTCTCATGCATCTCCGCATGTCTCTTCAACTGATCCAACCGATGGAAAGTCTTTGGACAATCCGGACATTCATGATGACCTCTCTCCCCATGTGTCTTTCTATGTTTTGCCAAATTTGATGATTCGCTAAAAGTCTTTTTGCAAATAGAACATTCGAGTGGTTTTTCATGGGTATGTATACGCTCGTGGACTGTGCATGCGCTTTGTTGAGGAAAGGATTTGGGACAATATCTGCATTTCCATGGCTTTTCACCAGTGTGGAGACGGTAATGTTGTTTTAAGGATTGCGCTGCTGCAAATGTTTTTCCGCATCCTGGAAAATCGCACGCACATTCTTTGACTATTTCGACTTGGTCAGTATTCTACAGGTAAGAGAAGTATCGGGAAACAACTTACATCCAGTATGACTAGCCACATGTCTTTCAAGTTTTCCCCTCTGAGAGAATCCTTCCTTATCACCCATCTTTGCTTTTCGACAACAACCTTGCCATTTACAAAAGTAACCGGAAGTTTTGTTCAAGATAGATAAGTGAACATCCTTGACATGAGTTTGAAGATCATTTTCTGAAGTAAATACTTGACCGCAAGATTGACCACCAGCTGCCCACTTGCAAGATAGATGATTAGTTGATTCTGATTCATTGTTCTTCGCTACCGAGGCAGTCTCTCCTTTCACCTTTTCTTCCGCTTTTGCTTCCACTGACACAGGTATACTTGAAAGATCAATCTCTTCGACAGGAGTCATTGGAATTGGTAAATTGTGATCATGGTTCAAATGATTGAAGAATTGATTTGGATCTTGATATAAAGTGTTGCAAGAATCAACTTGACACTGTAGTTGTCCCTGTAGAGGTATGGCATGCATTTGATCAATGTGATTGTGAAGCATTGAAGGATCACAATACATCTCTTCGGTAGGACATCCTGGAGCAGGACATTGAAATCCGTTTATACTCTCCTCGAATGTAAAGCCATGATTTATTTGTAAGTGATCCAAAGGATTCGAGTTGAGTGGTGTTTGACAAGATCTAGAAGGCATTGGACAATTGAATGTAAATTGCGGATCAATGTGTTCCTGGTGAAAATGCCTATGCCATTCAAATTGATCATGCATTGGCTGTCCACAGTCCAACCAGTTACAACTGAACATCTCCAATCCATCACCAAAACGCATTCCAGTACCATTGAGCGAGGAACCAGACATGTTATCTGTGAGTTGCTGCATAGGAAGTCCGGGTGTTTGTAAGGATGTCATATCTGAGTAAGGTGTTTCCGTGTTCATGACTAGAGATGGTGTCGTTGGTACAGGAGAAGGTGAGATCTCTTGCGGAGCTTGATTGTCTCGTAATGTCGATGGCGCAAACGATTGAATTCTGGAAGGTCGTTGCTGCTCTGTTGGCATAATTGCAGGAAAGTTATCCCAACTTTGATACATCCTATCAGAAGGCAGATTATCTCCAACAACTGAACATCTTCTGCTGAGGGCGCCATCTTTAGTGCAAGGTTCTGTATAGACAGGCTGCTCACACTCTGGGGAAGTGCAGACGGGTTGTTCGCACTCCTGAGAGGTGCAAGCAACAACCACATCATTTTCACCACAATCTGATTCGGCACACAGCGAACCACTTGGGCAAGAACTACAGCATTCGCTAGTTGTATCGACTTCAGGTACTTTTGGTATTGTATGCACAAACTGGCTTGTAGTAGGCTCTTCATTAATTCTTTGTCGCTTTCTAGGTGACTGCTCTGTATAATTTGGAAGTGAGTGGGGGTCGGATCTTAAATTTGAATATCCTTGATGTATATTCTGCAAAGGAAATTGTTGCGACAGATCCATTGTTTGATGGTAAATGTATGGTTGGTATGATTGCGATGGTAGATTTAACTGCTGTGCGAAATCTTGAGTTTTCCAAACCTCATCTTGAGCCATTCCGCCATGATTGTATGATTGAGCAGGAGTGGACATTGGTGCGGCGTAATGCGGATCTAGAGGAAAGTTGATCGCACCAGGTTGCTGCATAGGGAAGTATTGTTGGTTGTACTCGTTATACGACATGTTTTGGCATTGCTTTAGGGCAGGCTCTTGATCCGGAGGCGATCGCTCCATGGTTGCAAGCTTCACGGTTACTTGCTTTGCATGTGAGTTGTGCGGTGGTAGAGTGCGCACGACGAAGAAAAGAAGGAAAGAAGAGTCGAGATATTGCGCGGATAGCAAGAGTCAAGAGATGTAGAGAATATGATTGGAATCTTGAAGCGTCGTTGGAGCCAACCTGCGATCCTTTTCTATCCAAATGTTTGAGAAAAGCGGAATTGAATAAGGTAAATGGAAAGATTTACCGTGGGGTAAGAAGTGGTATTTGGTGTGATGTGTGGTGTGTGGTGTATGGTGTATGGTGTATGGTGTATGGTGGGTGTATGTATGGTGGGTGTATGATGTATGATGGATCCGACGGAAAGGGAGAGTTTGAGTTTGAAGCAAAGCAAAGCAAAGCAAATCAAAAAGGGCATATGAGTGTGTGGGTGTGTGGTGCAATAGCTACCTAGGTAGGTGAATTGAAGGGCAAAGGTAAAGGTACGAGTACAGGTGAGGGTGAAAAAGGTATCCAACAAGGTGTTTTGAAAGATCTTTCTCTTTCTCAACCTCGACCACACGAACTTTAATAAATGATTATTTATTAACCTTGGGTTATGATATGATTATTTACTCGTAAATCCAATCAAATGTCAAATATAAAGCATGTGACTTATTATCTATTGACGAAAGAAGGAGGTAGAGATGACCCTTCAAGTCCCTCGGTTTATGAGTATTTTCATGTCGATAACTTTACATTGACCGTCATCGTCTGTTTTTTCTGCATTCCTCTTTGACCGTTTTTTCTGACCATAAAGATTCCTCGATGACTAATAATGAATCTTGATTGGGTTCCATTTATGATTAGGATGACTTTCAACCAATCATAAATCTTGATTGGATCAGTTTTCCCCGCCTTATGCCTCCCATAGTCCTTATCGATAAGACTTGATTACATAAGGTTCCTATTCCAGCTTCGAGTCCTCTCTACTAGAGCCCCGGCTAATAAGTACCTAGTAGGCATTGAACAAGTCCAGAGAAGTATCATGAAGTAACGAGAGAGGTGTGAGATAAAATCCATCGTAATATTCAGATATATACTTATTATTAGGTAGGCAGGTAGGTAGAAATCTCATCTGAAACTTCTCAAACATCATCATACCTCATACCTATATCGACATGGCATAATATGATATTCCATTGTCTCTAATAATTCAATAACTACTAGGTACCTAGACACTCCTCTTCCATTTACCCAATCCATGTCAATCCCTCAACCCGGTCCACCCATCATCCAATTCCCCATCTTATCCAATGACAACACAGCCTCACTCTTGGCCCTGGTGGTACTATATCATTACTTTCGAACTTCATCTCTTCAACCACACTCCACGATTCAACTTTCTCCAATACCACATACCTCTCCTCCACACCATCCCATCACAACCAACAATTCCACACGTCCAACATCCTCCCTCTGCCAAAATTACTTCGCGCAAACATATTTCCACTACGACTTTCTCATCGCGAGATCACAACGTTGATATCGATACCGACACTATCTTTGAATGCGACGGGGATTATCATCCTGATTTGGAGAGAGTACGAAACCAAATATCGTCGTTGCCATCAGATTACAGCTACGAGATACCTTTGTACAATTCAAAATCCTTACAAAATCTCTCGCATTCTTCAGATTCTTACCAGAGATCAGAATTCTTGGATTATTCGGAATACCGTCTTTTCAACCCACTCCCACTTCATCGCAATCCCTATCGATATCGTAATCTCGCACATTCACACCCCTCACAACTACCCCCCAAGTTTTACAACTACGGAGCTATTTTGTACAATTCCAATCGCGACACTATATTTGAAGATCCAGATGAAATAGTGTATTGTCCAGTGTACCCTCTCACCCGTCCACCCCCACTGCCTCTCAATCGCAATCATAATCGAGGATATCCGCACCCTTTTCGTTACTTGTAGAACATTCGAGAACCTCTCCATTCGCGCATCGATCATACCTATCCAACAATCAAACCCCTCACTCACAGCATCCCAGCTTCCCCATATCTACACCCCTCATCCCCACAAAAATGGGAAACTGCTGCAGTACGTCTTCAGACCCCTCCCCCTTCGACCAACCCGGCCGCACTCTCTCCTCCGCGCCTCCCAAACCCGCCCCCTCAAAATCTACACTCCCTCCCTCCGTCTCCGCCTCTGCCTCAACCGTTCCTCGTACCTACACCGTCGGTGGTCCCGCACGAACTCTCGGCTCTGGATCATCGGGCACACAAGAAGATGCCAGGAGGAAAGCTGCAGAAGCGGCAGAGGTAACTTCCCCCACTCCCCAATCTGCGCCAAGCTAACCCAATCCTCCTCTTCTAAATAGGCACGTCTCTCATCCAAGAAACCCAAAGGCGCACTAGGAAAGAAACTCCAAGAAGAACAATCCCAAACCCTCGAGACAACACGTAAAAACGCAAGCACAGCAGAAAGACAAGCTAGGGATGCAGATGCCGCTGCCGAAGCTAGAGCTTTCAACTAAATCAAACAACTCAACCATCGAACAACACAAAGCGAGATTGAATCACACGGCGCAAGAGAAAGAGGAGAACGGCAATAGATGATGAAGGAGGAGTGAGATGCGTGAATATTTTTATTGGGAGAAATGGAGTTATTTTTAAGTTAGGGGTTTGGGTAGAGGTGTTTGGATAATGGATAGGTACCCATTTGGATATATCCCATTTTCTCATGTTTCTTTTCGGGCTCCATCGTATTGGATAGATTAGGAGTACCGAGTAATTTTTCGTGGATACATAATTTTGAACTTCACGACCCTTATGAACAGAGGAGTTTATTTTAGAAAGAAGGAGAAGAGGATGATCAGGAAGTAGAAGCAGCAGAGACATCTTGGAATAGGATGTTAGGTGAAGCGATAATTGAAAAAAGAATTCAACACTTCAACACTACAGTCACTTATCGATTTGCTAATTAAGCACAAGGAAGCCTAAGTATGTACTGATAGAAAGGTTGTTATGTTCGTATTACAGCCAAGTGACTACCCCTCCCAATCCACATATATAAATACTTCCATTCCACCCATTTTTCCATCCCAGGCTCCGCCTAAGTAACAGTGTATCTTCCACCCACTGGTGCTCTGCCCTCTGCATCCGCCGCCGCCATCGTACCCTCCTTCAACAACCTCATCAACTCCCTCATAGCATTTGTAACTACCACCTCTGTATCTCCCTCAACCAAAATATACAATTTGGGATCCGCTTGAACCTCTTTCCCAGCCGGATAGAAGCTTCCCTTGGTCGTAATACTAGTACCAGTCGCTTCCAAAATCTTTGCCACATTAGTTCGATTCGTAACTGCCCATCTAGCTTTCTGTGGGAAATCATTAATTTCCAATGTTGCATGGAAAGCACCTGCGTCTGGTCCTTTGTTATCAATTGGGACGCCGGAACGGAGTTGTCCCGTTTTATTAAGACGTGCATTAATAGCGTCGATAGCTGATGTAACTTTATCAAGTTTGGAGCCGGTGGTAGCTGCAGGTTCGGTGCGATGAACTTTGATATCACCGTCGAGATCGATACCTTTAGGTACACCAAGCAATTTTGGTGGCGCAGTAGAAGCAGCAGGTTGAACGACTGATGCAGCTTTGAGAAGTACATCATCATCCTTCTCTTCTTTCTCTTCCTCGTCGTCTTCCCCATTAATTTTGTGTATCTTACGTTCACGTGCTTTAGTGGCTTCGCGCTCAGCATCAAACCGTTCCAGACCTTTTCCACCGAATCCTGAACTTTCCTTTTTAGCACCGCTTTTGACTTTATCTTTGTAAGATTTCCTCATCTCATTAAGCCTATCGGGTACCTCCTGTCCAGATTGTTCAAGAGCTTTCGCTATACCTACCGAATACTGTTCTTGTTCCTCTGTTATGAAAGTGACAGCAGTTCCGGTATTACCAGCTCTACCAGTTCGGCCAGCTCTGTGGACATAATCTTCTAAATGATTGGGTGCATCGAAATTGACAACGAGCTTAAGCTGCTTGACGTCAAGACCACGAGCAGCTACTGATGTAGCAATCATAATAGGAACCACGCCAGCTTTGAAATCATCAATTGTAGAATCGCGATCAACTTGATCCTTTCCACCATGAATAGACATACATGGATAACCTTTTCTCATCAGGTCCTTCAACAAGTCATCAGCTTTCTCTTGTCGATCAACAAAGATTAGTGTTCGAGCATCTTCATCTGTATTGTAAAGTTCTCCAAGAAGTTCCAAGAGTCTGTGAAACTTCTCTTTTTCTTCTCGCACTTCGACGATTTGTGTGATTTCAGGTGCAACAACACTTCTTCCACCAACAACAATCTCTACTGGTGACTGAAGTGTCTTCTTAGCCAGTGCATCCATAATTCGAGGCATAGTAGCTGAAAAAAGAATGGTTTGTCTATTAGGGCGAATATTGTTAAAAACTTTCATAACTTGAGGTTCAAAACCCATATCAAACATGCGGTCAGCTTCGTCTAGAACAACATATGTGACACGTTGCAGATTCGTGACTCTACCGGAGTTTGCCGCCAACAGTTCGATCATTCTTCCAGGGGTGCAAACAATTATTTCCGCGCCCCTTTTGAGATCAGCGATTTGATCTTTGATAATAGCACCTCCGTACGCGCAAACCGCACGAAGTCCCATTGCTTTCAAAAATGGTTTACACTCTTTATGAATTTGTGTTGCCAATTCTCGTGTAGGAGTCATGATTAGACCAATAGGCCCATCAGAACCTTTCAAAGGTCGTTGATCTCGAATGTGACGGAACATGGGTAGCAAGAAAGCGATGGTTTTACCCGATCCAGTCTTGGCCACTCCAATAACATCCCGGCCAGACATAATTGCAGGAATAGCTTGCATTTGAATAGATGTAGGTCTTTCATAACCTAGCTTTGTTATAACGTCCAGAGACTTTACGTCAAGACCACATTGAGACCACTTTTGTACAGGTTTGGGAACATCCTTACCAGCGACTTTAATACCAT
The DNA here is from genome assembly GCF_014898435.1 of Botrytis sinoallii. Lineage (NCBI taxonomy): Eukaryota > Fungi > Ascomycota > Leotiomycetes > Helotiales > Sclerotiniaceae > Botrytis > Botrytis sinoallii. The sequence continues at coordinate 1,501,012 of NW_024066034.1, read as the reverse complement.
CGAGTTCGAGTCGTAGATCAGCAATTTCAGCTTCCGTCATCTCTGCAAGTTCTGTTGGTTCGGTGTAAAAGTTTTTTCGGAATGGTGGAAGATCCAAAGCACTATAATTGATAGTTGGAATGTCCTTCTTCTTCCTTGCTTTATTTGCAATTGCAAGAATTTCATCAGGATCCGCGTCCAAGGCTTTTAGGTCCACATCATCATCTCCGAATAAAGGTTCGGGTTCTTGTGGTTGACTCTTGATATTATCTTTGATAAAAGTTGCATTGTTTTTCGGTACTGAAAAAGGATCTCCCATTTCTTCCATAAAAGCATCCAATGGGTCAATTTCTTCGTCTTCATCCATAGCGGTGGGATCAGCTTGAGGGGCTTCCTCCATTTGGACATCGCCATTTGTGTGCGGTTGAGCTTCGGCTTCTTGTAATCTTTCTTCACGCTTTTCTGCCGCAGCTCTAGCAGCTGCTGCCGCCTCTTCTTCCGTACCGGCAGCTTCCAAATCAGCGTCATCGTCATCGTCATCATCTTGTTCCTCAACACCGTTAGCGAGCGCAGCATCATCTTCCTCGGAGTTTGCCATTGGTAGGGTTGGTAGCTTTTCTAATTTCTTTCTTGACCCTTCATCTTCATCAAAATCCAAGGCACGTTTCTGAGATGTCTTTTCATTGTCGTTAACTTTTGCTCCAAGTCCAAAAACACTGAGGTTTCCCCTTGTCTTAGGTAACGCAGATACTATAATCAAATCAATTAGCTAGATCATCATGTAAGAGTATTATTTTTGCTTACCTTTTGAGGTGCTGCTGAAAGCTGTTGGCTTTTTGTCAGCTTGTAATCCTTTGACCGTAGAAGTTAAGGTGGCGGACGCTTTAGACAATTCCTTTAATGGTAAATCTTTCCCAAGAGTAGTTGCACTACTCGAGCTAGCCACTGCCTTTTTAGCTATTGCCTTCGGATCAAATTTCCCAGCATAATTCGTTGGAGGTGCGAGATCGACTGGTGTCGCAGGAGTTGCGGGAGAGTTTGGCGAGGTTAGGGATGGAGATCCATTGGCCTTTTGATCTATAGCATCAAGTAACTTTCGAGTCCCACCCGCTGCCAACTCTTTCTCCTTACGCTCCTTGTCTTCGGCCATCTTCTTCTTCCAAGCTTCCAATTTTGCTAAACGTTCTGCTTTCTTCTGTTCCTCGGTTTGCACTGCGGGTGTTGATGCTTTCGGAGCCTGCGACGCTAAATGAGTAATTGAACTTTTGTGATAGTGACCAGAATAACTCACATCATTAACTTTGCACCAGCATCTGATCTGGAAGTTTGTCCGCGGTTTTCGTCTCCTCTGCTACGGGACCATGAGTCAGTAGAATCCTCGCGGCGTCTTCGAGCCCTATCATCATAAGAATCGTCTCGCCTGTCACGGTAATCTCGTTCCCGACTTCTACGTCGTCTCCTATCCGGTGATCGTTCCCTATCGACGTAGCTTCTTCGATCTCGAGATCTATCACGGCGACCTGATCTATGGTAATCATCATTTAGTCTCCCTACTGATCGATCTCTTCTACGAGTTATATCTCGATCCCTTTCGCGACGCTGATGTTCGTTAGTATCTTGTGACTGAGGCACGGGTCTAGAGGTAAGAATTCTCACGTCAGGACTTCGAGAACGCCTCTGTCCTCTAACATCATCTCTTCTATCTCGATCGCGTCGGCCATTGTCATCCCTTCGGCTTCGTCTCGATGAGTGGTGGCTTCCTGTTTGCGATGGTGAGCGAGAATCCCTGTGCCGAGCCATTCTTTGCCCAAGTAATGGATGGTATTTCGATGGGAAGAAATACTTTTAGGCAACGATGAAATGGTAGGAAATAGATTTATTCCGTCCAAGTTTCAGTCTATAACTTCAGACTAAGTAGATCAAGAAGACTTAAGTTGATAATACTTGACGTTTATTTATTGTAGAATGGTCGTGATTACTTTTTCCACTCCGTATTTGATGTCGTTAACAATCTGCCCTTGCCAAAAGATATTTAATGATACTTTGGTCTGTTCAGTCTGCCGTACCCTTGACGCGCACGGGCTTCAGAAGTTTACGGGCCCTAGCGTGTTTAGACGAACAGAGGGAAAGAGCTAGATGACCTCAATCGTAATATTTCATATTTCGTTTGTGTCGTTATCATCAAAATCTCTACTCCGTACACTCCAATCACCTCACTTGTGAGACATCTGGTCACTGTTTAAGCCATCATGTTGTCCAACGTTGGTCGCGCAGCTATCAAAAGAATCGGCGGATCTAACTTATCAACAAATCGACTTCTTGCTACCGTTTGCCAGTTACAACGCGTTGATGGTCAACACAATGTCGAATCTACCTTGAAAGCTTCCTCAGCTTCTTTCTTGGCGCGCCGATTGTATGCTACTGCGACTAAAGCTACCCAAACCAAAACTGTCATAGAAAAGAAGCCAGTTGCGAAAAAGGCGCCTGCGAAGAAATCTACCACTGATGCTAAGCCTGTCGTCAAAAAGTCTACCAAAACGACCGCCAAAAAAACTGCGAAGCCAGTCAAAAAGACACCAGCAAAGAAAACAGTTGCGAAGAAGCCAGGACCAAAGCCCAAGAAGCAATTGACCGACTCACAAAAGTTAAAATTGAAGTTGAAGGAACTGAAGGCTATTGCGTTCCTTAAAGAAGCTCCAAAACAAATTCCTGATACTACCTATAGCGTATTGTTTATAGATCTAGTTAAGAAAGGAACTCCTGTCATTGATGCGGCCAAGGAGGCATCAGAGAAATACAAATCGGCATCGACAGCAGAATTAGAGGTAAATAATTTATCGTTTCTTTTGGTTGAACTATGCTAATCATATAACAGCGACTTGAACAAATTGCGAAGGAGAACAAGGCTGTCAATTCACGCAACTACAAAAATTGGGTTGAGAGTCACACTCCAACGGAGATTCGCGCGGCGAATTACGCACGTCATCACATTCGAAGATTGACCAACAGACCTGGTAGCCCTAGAATCATTAAAGATGATCGACTGGTAAAGAATGTTACCTCATCTTTGTTCTTATTTATGAAAGAGAGATATGCTTCTGGTGAATTTGCTAGTCTCAGTATTCCTGAATCTTCAAAGCGGATTGCACAAGAGTACAAGTCCTTGTCGCCTGAGCAACGCAAGGTAAGCTAAAATATTCATCTCCACTCATTTTATATCCCCCTAACATGTCAATAGCCTTTTGAAGATGCCGCTTTAGCAGATCATGAGCGATACGTCCAAGAGTACAGAACAGTTTACGGAGAGGAACCCAAGGTAGCTCTCAAGGCTCAAGCTCGAGCATAGATACACTTTAGTCTTTCAGCCTCAAATTTCTCTCTCGCTTTGACTTAAGGTCTTGACAATCAAGCCATGGTTTAAACCATCCGCCATGAAACGTTATTTGCAAAAGCTTGCGTCAGGAATATGGAGTCAATACTTTCTTGTACCAAATATTAATGCGAAAGTTGAGGTATTCATGCTTAAGAATGATTTTTGTCACTAGTTTCATTATTTTTGTCTGCAGATATCCCCTGCTTTGAACGCTAGTGATGACAAAAAGAACTGCGATGTTACGATTTCAAGGTGTTAAATGGGAGGATGGCGAGTTCACGATGAGGATCAGATACCCATTTCAATATAGGGTTCTTCTACTTAATGATTATTTGTATGTTTCACGAATAATACATGAATGAAAATCATATCCATGCACCCTCAAATGTTCCACTTCCTTTCTTCCCTCCAAGAGTCCAGCCGACCCACTTACCCCTCCATATTCAGCCTCAGACCCCTCATCCCACTCATCCATGGATCTCATTGCATCACCCCCGCATTCTAAGCGAAAAATGGAGCTCTCATGCATGAGTCCCTTGCATCTCAGTTTACTTTGCGACATCTTCCTCGATACTTTTGCCTTTACCTTTTCTCTTCGCCACTTTAGAACTACATCTTATTTGAATAAGATTACCAGTCCCTCTTATACTCTTGTATGCCGTCCATCTTCTTCCTCCAAATCCTTGTCACCATGTTAGCAGCTCGTAAACATTCCTCGCTTGATCACTGCCGAGTCCTCGCCATGTACTGCTGTACAGTGTATTACCTTGACTCGCATTATAATTCATTTCATCACCTCTTCCTTTTTCGTTCTAACAACTCAACAATCCTGAACTCAAGCCCCAAAACTACGAGACCAATAGCAGACTTTCACTTGGATAGAATAGAATACATCGAGTAATCTATAACCCCATCACCACGAGTCATCAATCCCATCTTATTCCCCTAAATCAAACTAAGTCCAAAAACCCCTCATTGACAAAACTATACACATAGGAAGTCATGCTATCAACAACTCTTCCTACATGCGAATCCAAACAGGCCCAAGTATTCCTCGTATTTTTTCCTAATAATTCACTCTTCGATTTATCTATATATCATTCATCCACATCATCCATGCCCTCTCGCTATTCCCAGAACGAAAAGTATCACCACTCCTTATACATATACATGTATCCATACACATACACAGAATTCAGAGCAACATACAGAGGAAATCTTCTTGCTCGTCCCTTTCCCTTCCCTTCCTCTCTTCTGCTCAAAACCATCTTCATCCCCGCCTTTCTAAACTCATATAAATCTCGCAATATAGTCCCTTCCTCTTCCTTCTTCCCTCTCATTTCCTTAGCCTCGCTATCTATTTCCCATTACTCCCTCGGAGTCCTAAACAATAAATCCCCGATCCTCCTATGTAATTAGCATCATAAGCAATCCCAAGACTCTATATCCTTATGCTACCCAACAAGTCTTCGTCTCTTCATCTCTTCACCTCCACTTACTTCCCCGAACCTAACCAAATCAAACCTCCACTCCATTACATCAAAGAGAATAAATCAACTCTCTGTTTATTGGAAACAATTTATACTTTATTAAAACCTCACAACACCCCCTCATTCAAATACTAATCATTAAAATATCATACTTCTATTACTATATTTCCCCTTTGAAGGAAGTCCTCGGTCCTACTATATACCGAAGTACAGAACCAGAACCAGTATGTTTCCATTGGTTTCTAAGACTCCTAAACTCCGCCAGCAGTTTTCCTCAAAGCGCACGGATGCGTATATTATACCTTTCACATCCATAAGATCCACCTACATCGTGTCCCCAGGATTACTACACCACACCAAATCTATCCAATCACCACCAAAACTAACAATATCTTTCGAAAAGAAAACAGACCATCTTCGTTCCATATCTAATTTGTATCCTCCATCTATTACTTAAATACCATTACTAGCACAAGTAAACGCACCCCCAAATGATCCAGCATTATACCCATCCACAATACTCTGAACACTCGTATAAGTTCCTGCAGTTAAAAACAGCAACCCAATCAATATAATCAATATGTTGAAACTCAATCCAACCTTACTCGTCTTGCTGATCCATCCTTCCCCATGATCTACACGTCTCATTCTAATATATGCTACACCCCAGAAAATAAATCCAAAAAAGGAATCAAAGAGGGAAGACATCAAAGATAAAAGATCGGAGAAGAAGGGAATAACTTCGGCAATAATGAAGGCACCAACCCAAGTTGCAGCCAAGATGGCAATCCAGACTACCCAACCTTTCATAGTATTTTCATGGAGATGCCTCTTGTTGTTATGGAAGACGCGGTTGATAATGAAGCGGCCAGAGACGGAAGCATAGAGAACTCCAAGGAAAATGAGCGTTGGAATCATGAAAGAGAAGGAAATATCGACGTATAATTTCTTTCCGAGAGATCCAAAGGCTGGGGCTGTCATGTATTGGTTTCCGGTAAAAGCGTAAATGATTGAACCGACCAAACTGAAAACAATAACTTCGGCAATGGTAACAGCCCAAAGAGCTTTGGGAAAATCGGCAGGGTTTTTCATCTCGGCCATGAAAGAAGGGATAGTAATTTGACCAATGAATGTGTAGGAGATGTTGAGGAAGGCATTGAAACCATTTACAAATGTTGTACCCTTAAGGATTACTGCAGTAACGGTAGGGGCACCTCCAGCAAGACCAGTGGCTGCGATGATGGAGTTAGGATCGGGATTGTAGCCAAGAGGATGAGGTTCGATTCCGGCAAAAATTGTAGCAAGCATGACGGAGATGAAGGTGAAGATTGCGGATAATGTGGCTAACCAAGATAAAGCGCTGAAGGTTCTTGGAACGGAACAAACCCAACAGATTACAGCTGCAATAACGGCAAATACTACTGTGCATTGACTGTGATTGGTGATAGTATTCAAGTATTTTGCAGTAGTCAAGACATGGAGACCCTAATTATGTTAGAAATTGTGAAAAGTGGATCCGATGATTCTTACCTGAATAAAGGTATTATTCAAAAGAAACATGATAGCAGTAGCATGCCATGCCCATCTTCCACCAAAAAGCATTTGTCCAACATCACAAACATCTCTAAGTTCAGGATGACGCATACAGAATTCCCATAAAACTAGGGACGTGTAGAGGACCAAGAATGCGACAACCGCAGTCAAAATAAGACCTGGTACAAGTCCTAAAACTGAGTAAGACCATGGGAAGGACATAATCGCCAAACAGATATATTCTGAGAAAAGAAGAGCCGCAGTCTATTACGAGTTAGCATTCATACGTAGAATGGAATCGAGAATATTCTATATTACCTTTTGCCAACTGCAACTACGATATTTAATAGCAGAACCTGCTTCGGCTTCAATCTGCTGGCTCAAAAGATCCTTTCCACTGTCCCCGCTGAGACTTGATGCATCGGCATCTAGACGAAGATGTGGCAAGACTGGACCAATTCTTGGTCCAATGGTTACGGGACCAAATCCCCATGTACTGCGCCAACTGACTTTTTTGTATTCCGTGGTAGGAGTTTGATCTTCGCTAATATATTCTTCTCTAGATTTATCGTTGACATCGTTGTTTGAATTGTTTCCTGAAGACATGACTGGGAATTCTTGATTTATCGCCATTTTCTCGATGGGAAACTATTTGCTGAAGTCAGAGCCATATTTAATACACATTTATAACAGAAATCCAGAAACACAAAGGATAGTTGATGGCGCAATAGTTGTACACTTTCGCGAGTATTACGCCATGATCAAGATGATGAAGAATGAGTACTTACTGAACTATTGGCGAATAGTGAATTGGGTGAAGCGTTGTAGTCTGCGCAAACCACATTAATGGCGGTATTGATTAATCTTGATTGTAGTAATCAGATTGATGAGTACGCCGGCGAGGTGTTATCTCTTGTAGTTGGACTGTTGAGTGAGTTCTTGGTTGTGAGATGTATAAGAGATGAATGGAATTCTTATGCGATGTATAGGAAAGGGAAAACGGATTACTTTTTCTAATCCTCCATCTCAATGTGCGAAAAACTAAGAAGATGGTTCCTTATAACTCGAGGCTAGAGGGGAGTTTTCTACTTTGATAAAGGCTTATCGAACTACAAGCATCCCCAGAAGACACTAATTTAGTGTGCAGCGAAAAGACATACCTGATAGTTCAAGGTATCCACATAACCTTGAAATGGGATGAAGGGGGATTGGATGAAGGGAAGAGTGAAATTCAAATATCTGACTTGCATACTGATCCTTCCATTTGTTCCTTGTTATGAGTTGAGATGGGTGGAGATGTTGTACAAATAGTTTTCTTAGTACTGTATCTTTAAATTGAAATAATTCCAACTCTCCGTAGTTGTTGACATCTGCGAGTCATCAGAATCATATTCAACATCAGGGTCTCGTATGTATAACAATGCTTTCTATTGGTAACATGGGTTTCGAACATATCCAGCAGCCAGCAACCAGCTAGCTTCATTGTAGAGGAGTAGTTCAGATTCATATGGAGTTGATATACCGCACGGTGGTGCAGTGCGGCACGATATGCGATACGATGTCAATTATCAGTGCCCATGGCCCATTCCCTATTGGCAATTGCCCATGGCTCATTGCCCCGCGCATCACCTCCAAGATAAAAAATGAAATAAGCTCCGATGACTTTCCTAGGCATATCTAGAACTATCCCCTCCCGCGCAAACAAGAGATATTGGCAATTCTTATACCACATTTCCAAGAATCTCTCATGCAATATTGTCAGCCCTTTCTTTTCTATTCATCATACTTGCTCGAGACTTGGTATCTTGACTTGGTCTCTCTAACAAATCCTCGTCAAGACCCTAGAATACATAGACGGGGAACAATATGCAAAGCCCCCCATCTTTCCGGAGTAGTCCAAACAAATCAATCAATCATATAGTAATTGTACTTGTAAAACCCGGCTCGGATCAAAATCCTGGTTGGCCGATGACTTGTGAGAAAAGAGGGAAAGAAGGAAGAGAGGGTGATGGATGATCCACTCTATACAAATGTCGAGATAAAGTGTGGCTATTTCGTCATCGTTCTCACGTGATTTACGCCTCTTTTCCACAATAAGCTTAGCAATATCGGTGGCTCCGAACACCGTTGTGAAATTTTGTTCGCCTTCACTTCATTTGGTCTTCACTACGGGGGACGGGCAAAACTATGGATTTGCCATTTGGAATGCACCAATTGTTCAAATTCTGATAAAGGACACAGTATGTTGAAAGTAAGAACTGATTAGTTGGAGGATTGAAGGCAACGGGCAGCGAGAAGTCCTTGTCTACCTAGGTAGCGCTTTCATATTCTAGCCACTGGTGCCAGACATACTTTGTGGCAGATCATTTTTCAAATCATTCCGGATAGATACAGCAGTGCAGTATACTGAACTTTCAATAGTCAATCTGTCCATTTATCCTAGCCATCCTCCCTAATATACCTTCCGCTCTTTCTTTTGCGATTCCTCAATATCACTTGATATTGCTATATTACTCAGATTTCTTGCCACCAGTTAGTGCTTTCCAGGAATCTATCCCATTGCTCAAGCAAGTGTTCAAATGTTTTATAACACCTCGGTCAATCTCATTTAGTCAAAAGCACCGTATGAAAGTTCACTTGAACTATTCTTTTGACTGTTCGGAGTTCTGCTTGATCAGAGGCTGAATTCATGAATTGTTCCTACCAAATCTTCCTATCAATCATCTAGCGAGGAATGTAGAATCGATTTGGCGCACCTCAAGTGAGGCTATTCCGCTATGATTGCGAGGTTGATATTACTATTCGTCTTTGGCAAGTATCGCAATATATTTTCTAATACATTAATGCGCTTCTAGGATCAATTGTGGAAAGTGATCAATTCAAAGAACAATAGATAGTGGTATTTTGTTGGTTGTTGTTATTTTGGGTGTTCATTACATCTATCTCTAAAGAAAATTCAGTTCTCCGTGTGATCAAATTAATTTGCGAGCCTCAGGATTGCAATACCATTATTTTAACATTGCCGGCGCATCATCGCTTAATCAATCTAACCTCAACTGCTACCATTTCTCTCGTCAAATGGTGGTATTGACAAATCGGCAATCTAGTTTAACGGTTAGACACATCAACTCGAGGTGCGCGCGGTATCTTTGTAGGGAGCATTCGATCCCTTCGGAGTCATTGATACCGCCTAATAAAAGGTCAACAGAGATCAGCGCGCCACCGGGCGCGTGAACTCTTTTGCTATTTTGTTCCTTCAGCATATTTTTTCCTCGACAAATAGTGGAGCTGTCTCCGTGGGCGGGGAAAGGGAGGGAGTATTTATTTTTGGCCAGGAGATTCACTCTCCTCGATGAATTCAAAAGCCCCACTCTAAAGATTTAATATCGAGACGGTGCGCTGACCGACCGCCTTTAAATTCGACATAATGTGCAAAATGCATGTGTGGCTGGCAGAAAGATCGAAGAATCGCCTTTCGCATGAAGATGAGGTTGAAGAGGAAATCGTCAAAAGCCGCACATTCTTCATAAGCCACGTTTGAAGGTCAAGTGTAGTTCATTATTGCAATGACAGAGCCTATGTGTATAACAGTGCGATAAAGAACTGCTCGAACAGACAATAATAATACAATTGATGCGTAATACTCTGACATCTGCCTTTCAAGTAGATGATTGAATTGATCAGGAACTTCTCAAATTCAAGGATATGATTGTAACGTTATGTAACTTAGTGTTGAGCAATAGAACCGAAATTTCATAGTATGCATAACATCATCAGTGAATATGAATGGATTATCAGGTTCTTCCTCATCAGCAACAATGCGGTCTTGTTCGTATTCGCTGCTGTTCTTTCCCCGTTAGGTGACATATTCTTCTCTGTCTTTACAGCTGAAAGTTGACGATTCTTGGGTTTGCGAGAAACGTATCGTGCAGTAATCATTTTAGTTGCTTCAAAAGTTCTATTTAGACTGATAATGGGTGATATGATTATTGTGAATGACTTCAATTCAATGGCCACTGTACTGAATCTAAGCTAATGCGAAAGAGACTAGCTCTTTCTTTAGTGCCCATATATCAGACCTACTATCTTCTATACATAGCTAGCTCTCTAGACAGAATACAATATAGACATTTAGGACCTACGAATTCGTGGGTGCTACGTCTTTCATATCCTTCTCAAAGCAACAATTATCTATCACGTTGTCATATTGTTGTTGTTATCTTGAAAACTATTATTCCTAATGTGCGTACTGCGTTGTGTGTATGTTATAATGAAGTACTATCTTTTGGTTAGTAGATACTCTTATTAAAGTCAGTCCTGTTTAGCTTTAACCCCTTCTGTTTTCTGATGTTGGGGTAAAACGAGATCTATAGGGAGGGGGTAGAGAATATAGAAGGAGGAGAGAAGATAAAAAATGAGATGGAAAAGAAGGGGAGATGAGAGAGGGGATAAGTTTTTCTAATAAGTTTTTCTAATAAGTTTTTCTAATAAGTTTTTCTAATAAGTTTTTCTAATAAGTTTTGGGATACGATGACTCTCACCTGTACGTGGTGTATCCTACGAACCTTCGATCGTGCGATCGGAGAGCTAAGTAGAGTCAGCTGGAGCTGGGTGGTGGTTGTATATTAATCGGAGGCCGTACTGGGAGCGAAGGTACGCGCAGCTGATCACCAGAGGGTGATCGCGAAGATGCTCGGAATAGAGGACTACCAGCAAAACGGAGATGAAAACCATTCGACGATGGAAGGGAGATGAGAGCGGGATTGATGCGGAACTATGCCTTTATGAATCTGTGTGGGAGCAGAGCCAGAGCATATTGTGGCAGAGCGTTTGCGAAGTGGAACTAGTCCTTGAAACAGTGGATAATGAAGCTTCTATAATATAGCTGAGTTTGACTGAAGCCTGTGTTGGAAGCAGGGCCGATATCCTTAACTTGACAAATGAAAATCGATAGAATACCTTTGGGGTGCTAGCGTGCAGAGTTTTCACAACCCAACAATACATACGATCTACGGGTATACTGGATCGGATATTTACAAATGATGAGGGGAGTAGTAGGAAGTATACAAAGGCTAGGACAGTGTCTACTGGAGCCGGCGGGAGCATATATAGAGTAGGAGGAGGGACGTTTTTAGCACCTTATCTCCGAGTGCGCGGGAGCGGCATAGCGGCGGAGGAGCTCCGGTATAGGAAGGACGCTTTTAGCAAGCCATATTTGACAGTGCTCAATTAATATTACAGCAACGAAGGATCTCAGGCAGAAGCCAATCCTACGATATACATATGCAACGCACTCCTAGCGCTCTACTTTCGATTACAAACTATACATTGGGGGAGTAGATTTTATAAGTAGAGCTTTAGTTAGTGGGTTGGAAACATTATAAAAGGGCTGCCTGACTAGGGGTTTGAAATAGCAAGCCTGCGAGACATAATCGGCCTTGTTGTGTAGAAGAGATTCGACAAGGTAATGCGAAACGGTTATTAGCCGTGAGGCGTAGTATATAATAACAGCGACAGCGATACTGTCTATATGGCTCGAAAGGACAGATGCATATGTCGGTCTATAATCGGATACTATAGAACAGAGGGCATAATGGAGGTATCAGATAGGCTTAAGGAGCAAACAGGAATAGAGACGTGAAGGAATGATTTTGGTCCTAACCGAAACTTCCAAAGATAATCATGCAATAGGTAGTTTAACATAATCAGAAGATTCTACAGAAGCCTAGTACTAATGGCTTTATCACAAGTGAGCCGGGAAAGCGTCTGTAGGTGTAGCGAACCTACTTTGTATTATAATATATTCTAGAAAGTAGTTATAATATAATTCATTTCTGCCTTTTGAATACAGAGATTGAAAGCAATAAACGAGCCAATATTAAGACCTCAGTCTTATTTATGGATATAAAAGGTGCCTTCGATCATGTTTCGAAAAATCGGCTTTTAGAGATTTGTAAAAAACTACAATTACCTACAAATCTCATTGCTTGGACAGCCTCATTTCTACAATATAGACAACTAAAACTATCCTTCAATAATCAAACCGAATCCTTCAAACCGATCTCCACGGGTATACCACAAGGTAGTCCAATTTCGCCGATTCTCTTCTTGATATATATCCGAGATCTCTTCCAATATAATTCAATCAAATTCCTTTCCTACATTGATGATATTGCACTTATCACTAATTCAAATACTTAAAGAAAGAATATCAATTCGTTAGAAAAAGCTACAAAACAGTTATACGAACTTAGCTCAAAAAACGCAATCCAATTCGATTTAGCTAAAACAGAGTTAATGCATTTCTCATCGTCTAAATTAACAGTCCAATACCCAATCACTCTGTCTAATTCAGAAATAGTAATACCCCAATCTTTAATTAGATGGCTTAGTATCTGGTTCGATCCGAATCTCAAATTCGATCAACATGTCAATATCAGAGCAGTACAAGCGAAGGGAGCCTTTCAACGAATGGCCCGATTAGCTAATACAGAAAAGGGTCTTAGCCCTAGAGCTATAAGACAGCTATATTTAGCCTGTATAACAAGCATTGCGGATTACGGATCGGAGATCTGGTGGAAAGGATAGGCCAAATTCAAGGATATCCTTCAATCACTTCAAAACCTAGCTCTTCGAAAGATATTTGGAGTCTTCAAAACTGCTCCAATCTTTCCAATGGAAATCGAAGCAGGTTTAAAGCCAGCAAAAATCCGTTTAGATTCAAATATAAGACGATACACCTTCCGATTAGTAAAACTTCTCCTAATCATTCAATCAATATCGAAAAAGAATTGCTATTTTAATACAAATTGGATTCAGAAGCAATAGCTATTCCTCGAAGGAAACGATACAAGCCACTCCAATTAGATAAAATTAGAGAATCAATAGATCAAGACTTCAATCCATCCACTCTCGAAAAGATTATACACTTCAACTTCCCCCTTTGGAAAAGAGAAACTCTCTACAAAGTCAATATTAGTAAAACCTCAAAAGAAGATACAGCTACTCTCCATAATATTATATTCAAACATAAAGATAACAATACAGTTTATATATATACCGATGCATCTTCTACTGTAAAAGGAATTGGAATAGGAGTGGGGATAGTTGCAATACAATCAAACGGATCAACTTCTTATCGAAAACAAATCAATATTGGTTTAAATCAATTAGTTTATAATGGAGAACTCTTTGGAGTTATAAAAGCTATCGAATATACTAGCACTATAGCATATGAAGGCCAGAAATTTAAGATCTATTCGGACAATCAAGCTGGACTTTATTGCTTCAAAACCCCCTTTAATCACCCAGAGCAAGCCTATCAAATAAGAGCAATCAAAGCGGCAGAGATTATCAGAACAAAAGGAGTCGAAGTCTCCTTAAATTGGGTTCTAGGCCATACCTCAATACAAGGAAACGAAATAGCGGATAAATTGGCAAAAGAGGCAACTTCGATACAGGCCACTTCAAGCGAAACCAGTATAGGGCTACTTGATATAATAGTAAAGAAACACGATTCCAATCAATAACTAGAAACACTCAATCAATATAAATCCAAATCGAATCAATCCGATACAACCTATTCGAAACTTTTTTTATGGAAAATTGGCTTCAAAATCAAGCTACCGGAAGGCACCAAGCGAAATATCGCTAGCGCCTTCTTTCAACTCAAAATTGGCCACGGATATATCAAGTCCTATTTATATCGATTCAAGCCTTTCTAATAATAAATATATTTATAACAATATCGAAACTACCGCTCATCTCCTAATTGGATACCCGATATACAGAAAAGAAAGGAAAAAAATTTTCAAGAACCTACCAATATCCCAAACCAACCTACAATTCCTACTATATACGAAAATAGGCATCGAACTAGCAACCAAGTTCATTAATACTACCAAAATTGCTACAAGGACCTGGCATCTAGCCAGAGCCGAAACTCAAAACGAAACAGTTGAAGAGGAAGATTCAATAAGCGAAGGAGAGAGAGTAATTAGAGAGCTAGAAGGAGAGATACGAGAGGGGAGAGAGGAGAGAGACGAAAGAGAGGAAAGAGAGGGGTAAAATCCCTTTCAAAACCTATTGTATGGACTACATACAATAGTGGGCGCTATACCCCAGTATTTGTTTTCACCTCCCCCATTATTTCATTCCCATTGTGTATTTCAAAAGTTATCCGCTAGCGCCCTTATGGCCTAGCCGTCTTATATAGTCATGGACTGAAGCGGGACGTTAAATTAAATCAATCAATCAATCAATCAATCAATTCTAATAAGTTTTTCTAATAAATTTTTTCAATAAAAATTTTAAACAAGTTTTTGTATAGGAAAATAAATCTAATTCTAAATAAAAATAAAGTCTATTCTTCTAAAGTCTATAGGATTAGTTTTAGTTATTATCCCAAGTTAAATAGAAGAGATATATTTATTCACTTAGAGCTTTCTAGTATATAAGAACTATAGTAAATGCTTAAAAACGATAATGAAAATTATAACAAGTACTACTAGTAAAAACTTATATGCGGGCGATGACAACGATGATAAGGTTTCTTCTTCCCCAGTCACTTTCCCGAGAATCTCTTTCAAGCAAAAGAAGAGCTACTCCTTATACAGGATTCCGCGAACTCACCTCCAATACCATTGTCTCTTCGTCCGTGAAAGTTAGTATGTCTAATCAACCCTAAGATCATGGAATAATACAACTTTTATACCCTCATAGATATAAATCAATTCCAGATAGTAAGTGAAAGAGATATCGCACCCCTTCTCACCTAATCTTTTCTTCTTCCTCCCTTCTCAATCATCATTTATCGAACCCTCTCACACCAAGACTAATCTAACCCATCCGAATATTAAAATACCACATCCTCACCTCCAAAAGAATTCTTCCCTATATTACTCTTGAGACACACAGGAACGATCGAATGGTGAAAGATTTCAACTTCCGCCACAAACAAACACAAGCTCGTTCCTGTGATTACTGTGCTTATAAGCTCAGGAGTTGAGGGTATATCCATGTGAGTTATTGGAAATAGAGGAAGTGTTAAGAGATCATGACAATCAAGTTGGGAACAACGACGATAGGAAATTTATGTAAGAATGATGAGAGGACATGAGAAGTGATGATACAAATTCGCTCTTGGCTTTCTTGCAAACGGAAATCAAGAGAAAAGCAGATGGATGGAATAGAAACCAGGTTTGAAATCTTGGGGATAATATATGATTCCTACTCTAAGCTACTGAGCAAATGTCGTGCAGCATAACATTTTAATGCTCATAAGAGGAGATATGTGATATTCATAGCGCATTATATCACAGAAGAGAAAGAAACAATGGGGCTCGGGATGATAGAAGATACACCAAATTGCCCCTCTCATTTTATCTCCCCCTCCCCAGGTTTTGAATATCACACTTACTAAGAATTATATAACACAGGCTTCCAATATCTCCCCAGCTGCGTGAAGTACATTGAAGAATCCGAAGATCATTCATCTTCGAGGACTGTAGATCTCGTCTCTTATGCGAGTGTTATTCCCCATGTAGCTGCAACAAAAGGATAGATTCATATCGGCGAGCCTGTGGTGGTTTGGAAGATATAGTGAGATAGTGAAATGATATAACTAGTATGAAAATACTGACAACAATTATGGTAAAGTAATGATTCAAAACTCAACATCGTGATAGAAAATTACTATTACCACTAGTCAGTAGGTATCTTTTAGTGCATATTCACTCATCTTCCATTATCTTCTCCTCTGTTCTCTATCTCTATCGCCCCACCCCGCTGAATCCCCCGCAATACAAAAACAACAACAACAACAATAATGAAATCATCATGATCACTTACCCACAATCGGTCAGACTTCAATTCTCCCCAAACCCCCCAAAAAGCTGCCATATAGGATAGAAATTCCATTCTAAATCAAAATAACAATCTAGAATTACCCCAGGAAAACCCCCTTTATCCCCAATTAAAATCTCCCGATTCAAATATTCCCCAGGTCTGCTGAATTTGTCAATATAGAATTAGAACTTCGAAGAAGAGGGTTTTATAACAAAATAAGATTAACAACTTTATTTCACGTCCATCTCGATCCCTCACATTTCGTCTCATCCTCCTTCTTGCAAGCTCTCCGCACAAGTTCCCCATCAAACGTAATACCTAGTATAAATATTAAAATCCTCAGATTTAGTAAGTGCAAACCAGGGTATCAGGAAGGAATTGTATGAGAAATACCATGGAGGGGTATAGATGGATGGATGTAGATATAGATACAAAGCGATAGATAGATAGATTTCCGTGAATATAGTTTCGAACTGTGGATTGAAGAGCAGAGGAGGTGTGGGAAGTATGGCGTTGATAGATAAAAAGACACAATGAAGAAAGAATAAAGCGAAAGGTTATGTGATAATAATATCAATATACCGCTCGAGACTCAATAACAAGGTAATCTATCTAATAGCAACCCCCTCCGCCCCCAAACTGTATCTGTATCAAAAAGTAACAATAACAGTAACTCGACTCGACTCGAATCTTCGGGGAGAAAATCCTGATAATTTTGATTTTTTTCACGTTCATAATTATCGAAATTCAACTATATCTTTCATCTTTAGATACCTACTTCCTCGTTCAAATATATACAGTACATACCATATCATAATATATCCAAGAATCTCAGAAGTACACATATCACGAGCTAAAAGTGAACAACAGAATAGGACTTTATCATTGCAGACTCGGGGGGGGGGGGGGTTTATTATTTTTCCCTCTTTACTTCATTCATTTAGATATGTTTAGGTGTATTTTATTTTATTAGTTATAGATAGATTGAATCGATTCTGAATTTAATACTACTAATAATATCCGAGAATCGAAAATCGAGGTAGAATGATGAGTTGCGCGATGGTACCTAGGTAAGGATCATGAAGTATGTAAAAATCAACCTCGCGAGAAGACCGACGATGAAGAGGAAGATGAAGTGTTTATCCCTCTTACGTTTGATCTTGATATTTGTATATATCTGATCTGAGGGGGCATGATATGATATGATATTTCCTCCCGTACAAGCAAGAAGTGCATCCAATTCACAAATCTCAACCAATCATCAATGACCAAATACCAGCTCTCAATAAAGATAGAAATCTAGATTCTCAACAAAACAAAACAAAACCCATCCCATCTCATTTCATCCCATCCCATCCCACCAAATACAAAACACATCACAAACTCAACCCCGCAATGCAGAATATTTACAGAAGGCCAGAACCTAGAATCCCTCGATCCAGCCCCCATCCCATCTGAGACTCGCTAATCTCGCCTCTCAAACAACCCCCCCTTCATTCCTTCCAGCCCCGCCATTTTCTCCAACTCGCCACGAATGTTAGTTCGCGCAGTCTGCGCAATTGAACCAAAAAAAAATCATTAAGTTATTTAGATGGTCTTTCGCCGAAAAAATAGTTACTTTGTCAAATTCGTCTCTAGCCACAAAGCCGCCACATCACAAAAGTCCTGCAATGCAATTCTGGAACAGCTGTCTAGGTAGGTGGGGCGAAACAACCCCAGATTTTTTTTAATACATCGTCATGCAGGAAGGTAAACTAGAAATGGATAATGTAAGCCCAAAATGGGAATGGAGGATTGGAGTTGAAGGATTAGATTGCACTAGTTTTTTCTTCTTCTTCGAAAATGGGAGAACTATTTTTTTTTTCACCACCCATAGCTCATCTTATGCAGTATTATTTATCTCAACAAGTTTTTCTTCTTTTATCAGATGCGAATTTGATCAGAATGTGACCCTCTAATTCCAAATTCGCATCAGGAATTTTCAACATTCGGTACCCTCAATGCAACCCATCGGCTCGGCAATCAAACATATACCAAAGCCCGTAACCGAACCAGGAGGGGTTGCATTTGCAGAACGCATGAGCCTTGCGGTTATGCACATGAAATGATGGATTTTTGTTACTAAAATTGTGTGTATGTATTTGTATATGCAATTTGAAAGCTGAAGGAAAGTAATATTATACCATGCATGAAATTTTCTTTCAGGAAGGAGAGTAAATTGATAACTTTGATCATAAAACTTCCCCTCCAAAAAAGCAAAAAAAAAAAACACACAGACTCGACGCAATATCGCATGATAAAAAAAGCTCAGATTCCCATGTGCACACCGTTAATGTGGAGGTTGAGCCTTGTCCATCCTGCATCACACCAGCCAGCGCGCAACCCCAACACCAAACCAGCAGCAAAGAAAAACCAGAGCTTCGCGAGCTTACCGCGCCTTACCGCTCTTTGCCCACTTACTGTTTTGAGATGGTTACAGGCTTTTTGATAGGATTTCGACAGGGCTAGCTGGAGGGTACAGGGCTAGCTATACACTTGTACAGGCCCAGTTACAGGCTGACAGGGCTAGAAAGAGCAGAAAGTGATCCACGCCTCATGGTAACATTTTACCGGTACACTTACTGGCTTTTACTTTGTCTTATTTTTTCTTCCTCCAAACGATGAACAGATATTTCCCCTCGTTTTGAATTCCTCATTATGCCATTCGATATCTGCGCGAAGACCAAGAACAACAAGAACGCGTAGGTAAAAAGTTAAATGAGTAATGCAGAGAAGATATGAAAGACGTTACCGTATCTGAATCATGCTGCAGAACAGTGAATCGTAACTGCAGATTTTGGAGTTCTTTCGTATATCGTACAGGAATTGGTTTGCCAGTGTCGAATAGGAAAAAAACGAAAGGGGATTTGTACAACGAGTGGTGCGTGGGTAGATGCATGTATCGTACATCACAGCCGTATTTTGTGTACTTATTCAGTGATGGATCTGGGTAAATAGTGAATACGAAAGCATACGGATTAGGAGAATAAAATATGATGAAAACACAGATACAAGATACCTGCGTAACAGTACAATCTGTACATACTGTCTTGTCTGTACATTGTGGGAAGAAAGTTTCGAGAAGAAGACAAGATTCAGCCCCCAATATATTCTGCCCCCAAATACATTTAAGCGGTGAAGACAACATGATTGATTGTGAATGATGATTGGTCCAAAAGAAGAACATGTCGTAAGCGTTAAAAGAATAAATTGAATAAATGCTGGCATGCATATATGATGCAGTAATGCAAGAAATATGCAACATATATTATATTATGCATGCATCAATTCTCCAGTGCATACCTCCCATGGCAGTTTTCCCTTGTGAAATCCTTGGGTGTGGATTCAGATTGGGTTGTCAGATTGAAGTTGGATTTCTATTTGCTGATAGTGAAGACTGGAGAATGCCTGAAAACTTAAAACCGATTCAGGGGGATGATTCACTGCCTTTACAGAAATGATTATCGGCGGAGGATTGACGACCGTTTTTTTTTCTGTTTTTTTTTTTTTTGCTCAAGGTGCGATGTGATGTCGAGGATGTGTGACATGTCAACAATGCAATCATAGCAAAGATGGGGAGATGATCAATGGGACGGGGATGAGGATAAATGTTGATCTGTGAGATATAGATGGGAATGATGTAGATGATGAGATCAGAGCCCCCTCCCCCTCTAAAAAGCTTGGGATTCAAGAAGATAATGATGGAGAGCTCGGGTCGCGATGATGTAGATGAAAAGCATGGAATTCCTTCGATCCCCCAGATCCAGATCCAGGTTCAGGATTCCCAGGTAAAGAACTCCCACTCCCAGTCAAAATGATACGATGATGGCCCGAAGGATTCCAATGAATTCTCATTCAAAAGATAAGATGCAACAGGATAAGATTTACTCGATAATCAAGACGGTCAAATGTAGCCGCATGGTCATCCTCACATCTCACATTCCCCATCAGCAATCAATCAATCAATCAATCTCATGTATAATAGGAATGACGCGTAACAGATCCGAACCAGTGGGAGAATGAACTTTGAGTCAGTTCACCAGGTTCGCGAATGAAAGATTAGATACCTTCTTGTCTTTCCAACCATTTGTCTTGTTCTCGCGGGGAAAGGCTGCTAAGTATACTAGGTATCATGTTCCAGGAAGATGTCGAGATTAGATTGAGAAGACGATTGGATTAGATTGGGATGGACACTGGGCACTGAGCAGTAAGTGAATCAATCCGTCGTGATTTTTACTTTACGCCCAGCGTGCGAAGAAATGCACAATGACAGCCTCGTCCAAGCGTAAGTTTCTTTTCTGCCAGCCGCCAAATCCCAATGTCTCTCGCATTGGTCGATCTTTTGAGAACGATATTGCAAAAAAAAGAGGGTGGTGGTGGGTGGCATGTGGGGAATTATGCATGTAAAGCTGTGTCACTATACAGATTAATATGGTGCAGCTCGATCTCTCTTGATTCTTGGATGTTTTCATAGATGATGAACGTTGATAGGTATGATTTTGCGAATGTACGATGTATAGTCTGATTATTGGATGCAACTGTACATTTTCTCGTCTGACACATTACTCGTGTTGGCCAATAAATGCCGAATTTTGATTTTGATGATGGGCGGGAAGAGATGAATATGGATTTCGTATGGGATGGTAATCTCTTACTGACTGGCCAGACGGTGGTACTGGCCATTTTGAACAAGGGGAGATGGAAAAGGTTGTCGTCTCATCCAAATCTGATGATTTTCTGGGAAAGGAAAGGTAGGTACCTAGGTAGGTCTCCATGATACCGTAATTCTTTCAATTGGGAAACATCCGAGTCCAAACCGAGAAATGAATTCTTGTGAATAATAGATTGAATATAAGAGGAGACTTGAGGACCCCGAAATTTGAATATCAATAATTCCATCGTTCCAGCGTATCCTTGAATGAAATCGAATCTCCTTTTCCATTCCTCTCATCCGTCTTCACTCCGAAAAATTCTAGAAGCCAAAGAAAATCAATGCTAGCTGCACCTCAAGACGGTATACTGGGATAATGTAGTACCGTGGTCCGTAAGACCGCAGCACGCTGGAAAAAGTTGTGGACCATTCAGAAGCGTTCGTGATGAAACCAATCATAAGCTAAACCGAAATCAATGTTTGAAGATTTTTTGGGCAAAACATGTGGATGTTCATTGGTCTGTTTGAAGATGGTGGATTGAGAATTGGAGAGTTTCAAGGTTGACGAGACGATGAGACGATAGCTTGACGAATGATATACAAGCAGCTTCGGGCTTTAAAAAGGTTCCTTGTCACGAACATGGATCTAGCTTTCAGTTATGGAGCTTGACGTTATGGAAATATCATTTTCGGTATGTGGTAGCATGCACCTTTGTGCGAATCTTTTCAAGTGAGTCTCAGAGTGAAGTAATGATTTTTGGATGGTTTGATCGGACGTGTTTTGAATGTTTGAATATGTACTTCATATGTGCATCGGTATTCAAATGGAAATTTTGTACTATCTTAGATGGTCTAAGTGAAACCATCCGTTGCTTATGGCAACTCTTTTCTAGATGCAGTTCATACATACTTCTTACTCAAGTCAAGTTAACAGAATCTAGATACCGAAATAGATAGCTCAGGAGCTACATCATAATCACCTTATCCCCTAGCGATAATCCAAAAAAGAAAGGTTCACATTGATACTGCAGTCTGCACGGAAGTACCTCGTACTCAGATACCTAGGTAATACCGGTAATATCATTAATGTCATAACGCTGACCCTTACATATTAATAAAAAGAAGACTTTACGGTTACCTACTCTTTACTTCGTAGTCCTTTGGCTAGTCCTTAGTCTTTGCGTTTAGTTACTCGAGTAGTTTCGGCAAGAAGCCTAAGTGATCACCCTCTCTCAAAAGTTAAAAAGACCAGTCTCATTCAAGTTTGAACTTGCGGGGCAATTCTTCAGACCCTCTTTTCTCTCTCAAGGAAAATCCCCTCTCTGGCCCCTCCAACATCATCTAAACTGACCACCTAGCCACGAGCCAAGTCTCCATAAATAATATATAAGACTCGACAGAATCGACAGAATCGACACTCGACAGATGAGTCTATGGAGTCGGATGGAATTCGCGACTCATGTGGATATGGCCCAACACTTCAGCCACTCATACCTTCTCCTTTTGCACTTTATTGAGGTTATTTCGAGAATTCCACTCACTCCACCAGGCCCTGCATTGAAAAAATTCGGTAAGAAATTCGTTTAGGAAAGCGTCATCCTTGATGAATGATGGAACTTTTCGGCATATCTTTCTATCCCAGGTTTTCCCAACAGATGAAGTTGTCAACCATCGATCCTGTTCTACCGGTGATTCCGTATTTGTACGAAATGTTGACACTTGAGATTTGAGGGATAAGGTAATTGAGTTTTGACTTCATTGAGAAGATTATCGGTTGTGAGTGAAAGCCTCTCCTCTTTTGGGGGAGTTAGTTCTGAACTCAAATGATGGGGTATCTCCAGAGTCCAAATACCTAGGTAACTATAAGATTCTAAATGTAGTTGAAAAGGGCGAGTATTTACTCCTCGTTTGACGAATTAGCTTTGAATCTTCAATTATGATATCGATTTTGCCATCTCTGACCCCCTAGACTTCCTAGATTGGATAAATAAATAGTTGATGGTCTGGGATTTGATTCATTGAATGCCTCCTTAGATATGAATTAAGTGTTACAAACTAGGTTTATGTTAGACACGACGATGGATGATCTCTAAACTTTCTACTTTTGGTCTACGAAGTACTTGAGTAGATTCTCTTGTCTAAATCATAACTAGATAAGATGATGTCTTCATAATCGGGAAAGCGCCGGGGAAAGAACGCTTACGTCTCTCTCATGTGTTGTAGGGAATGAATGCATAGTTTATCTCTCATCTATTCTAAGATTCAGAACAACTCATCCATAGATACTCGGACATGCATCTATTGATACATCCATTGACACATCTATTATAAACATCCCTTATTTATCATATAAATACCTACCATTACTATTAGTAGCAACAATCTTCCTATTTTGAAACAACACTCGGACTTTTCCATTTATCCATTAGGGGAATATCATTATTGAATTTCGATCAGAAATCCCCGTTGGTGAAGTAACGATACACCAACCAAGTCGGATTCTTATTATTCGATTTGAAGTCCTATATGGAGAACTGCTTTCTATCATAGAAACCTATACTCAATACATCATCAACTTACTTATTAGGTCTCATCAGAAGATTGAATTCTTACCAAAGATCTATTCATATCTATCTATTTGTCTATCTATCTATCTATCTATCTATCTATCTATCTATCTATCTATCTATCTATCTATCTATCTATCTATCTATCTATCTATCTATCTCTCTATCCATCCACCTAGAGCTACCTCAGCCTACCTACCAATCTACCAAGCTTCCCTTTTACAGAATATCTATCTGGTATACGGAGGGAGTACGATAATAAGACGATTCATCAACCCCTGGCCCATACCAATCGCCTCCCTTGCCGCCATCAAGAGACCCGTTTCTCTATACCCAAGCAGCCACCAATCAATTCCGCCCTCAATTCCAAAAAGTGGACGAGAGGAGAAAAGAAAGAAAAAAAGATTAAAAAATTAAAAAAACAAAAAAACAAAAAAATTAATACCAACCTGGAATCCCCCAGTCTTGCCCTTGGTGTAAAAATCACCCATCCACGCCATCTGCTGCATTCCGAAAGACCTTGTACCCAATTAAAAACGATATAATCAATTAACCCGTTGTTACGAAGATCATATTGCAGGAACAACAAACCTTAGACCCCTTCTCCGTCAGATTTCCCGCGTCGCAAAACTAATTTGTTCCTCCCACCCTCCTCTATTCAACCAACTCCTAGAAAGAGGATCAACTCAAGACTCAAGACTCAAGACTCAAGAATCATACATTCAACACCAATTCCTCACATTTCTCTCTCATCGTCTTACTCTTCACATTAAATTCTCTCGTCATCACAATCACCATCACCTTTTAAACGTTGCTTCATTTTATAAATCATTAATCATGGGCTATGAAACTCGCGGAAGACAATTGAATTGGGGAGTGATCGGTATAAACTTACCACAAACTCACGCAGAGAAAGCGGCCGCTCGACTTTCACCGCCTTCCATAGCGACGTCGACATCAGAACAGCAACTTTCGAAGAAACGATCACGTCGAAGTTCTTTCTCACTGTCGCCTCCACCAAAACGAAAGAATTATACAATTCCAGAAGACATAAGTACCCCGCCACTTTCACCACCAGCCGATGATAGCTCATTTGAAATTCACAATGTGGGAATAAAAGATGAGCCGAAAGAGAAGAAAATAGACGATGAAATCAAAATTGAAGAGGGCGAAGAAAGCAAATTCACAGTCAACGGGGGCGAGGAGAAGGAAGAAATCGAAGAGATCGACTTGACGGAAGTAAAGGACGAAATTGTTGAAGGAGTTATTGTTCAATTACAAAAAACTCGCAATAGACCTCATTTGGTCAAGGAACTTGCTGCTATTTTGTCTCCAACCGTTAAAATCGTGGAACAGTAAGTTCACAATCTTTCCGATTCATCCCGTTATCTCTCGACACTATGAAACTAATAAAAAGTCTAGATCTGCCAATCCATGTGCAATCATTTCCTCTCGATTATCCAACTATCTAAAACGACCATGGACCGTATCATCACCATGTCCAGTGGGAAAAGAGTTGGAAACTGTGCATCCAAGAAGAACATACTTTTATTTGACTACTTACTCGCATCAACCATTTCCTGATCCTGCACAATTAGCTCAACGTTCGATTATCACCCCATCTATTTCAAGCGCAGATTCGACCGATGAACCAGATCGAAATCGTGATGATTCACCTGAAGTCGATTTATCTTCCGAGGAATACGATGATGATGATTCAATCACACCACCAACTCCCACTGGTTCCTTTGCCGGTCGTTTCGAACGTCCCGTGAGGAACAATCGTGCTGCATCGGTTGGTCTTGAGAAAGATGAGAAAGAATTCACACAAACAGCTCGTGGAATGCAAAAACGAAGATTTAGCGGCGAGCCACCATCATCATCTTTGGCGAAACCATCTGATATGAACGATATGCCTTCAAATATTTCAGATACCCCGATGAAATCTGTGGAATCTGACCCATTTTTTGGAGAAAGCCGAGGTGGTTTAAATGCATCGTTGTTAAATACGCCGGGTTTTATGAACAGCCCCGCTATGAAACCTGTTTTTGCATCGAAAAAATCATGGGATGCAACTGTGGAAACTTCTCAAGCGAATTGGGCGCCAGCGAAGATTGAAACATTAGATTGGGATACGAGAAGTCCGGAGAACATCGAATTAGATGAATTAGATGGCATGCTTGATGGATTTTAGACTCTCAATCTTTTCCTTTTTTTATGATTATACGCACACGAAAGATTCTACCAGTGTTGAATCAGGAATCTTTGATTCCATTGTACAAATATTTTTCTACTTACTACTTGAGATTTCTGTTGGGAGAGATGTACGATTTTTTATTGTTAAAAGAGATTGAAAGATGGATGGATGAATGGACTGGAAAATGCGAATACAAAAGGAAAGACAAAACAAAACCGGTCCTGGGGATTAGGATATTTTGGAGGTACTCTCGTTTTCTCTACATGAGATATTATTTGTTTAAAGTCAGGTTTTTCTGCGATGGTGTTTAGGATGGTGGATTTTTGTTTTTTTTGGAGTGCGTCATGTTTCAGCCTCTTCTCTTTCCCTTTTTTTTTGTAAACAATAAATTTCATGACCCGAGATGATTGGAGATGGATGGATTTGGGATATGATATGATCATGTAGTCATAAGATCATTAGGTTGGGAAGGGGGAATTGGGAATGGAGGATGTGAAATGATCGTGACATCGAGTTGAGCGGTCCGGTCATACACTTTCGGTCATAAATCGTATGATTCAGATGAATATGGGCGAATACGAATTTTCGACGGATATAAACATTTCCTCCGGATGAAATCAATTTCTTTACAATGAGAAAATTTAAGTTGGGATGGAAAATAAGATATTAGGGTATTATATATATACACATCTACATATACTAGAGTACACACACACACACACACACATATATATATATAAATGAAGAATATGAAACATCTCTCCACCTACCTAGATCTTGGTCTTTGATATGCATGCATATGGTTGATTGTGATGAGTTTTGGGTGACTTCTTGAATTGAAATATACACGTGTACTTGCGTGTGTACTTGTACTTTGTTTGGAATATGTGTTTGTTTGTCTACTGTGTCTGAGTGCTCATTGTGAGAGGAGAGTTTGAAGATGAGGAAGTGAAGGATGGAGTGGTGGTGGGTATCGGAGATGGTGGTGATCTTGTGGTTTGGGTAGGTTGGTGGGTGGATGTGTGGGTAGATGGGTAGGTATGTATCTAGGACTTTTATTGCCAAATTTCTCGATTTTTGATAATAAATTTCTGGTACCTGATTCCTGATTTCATATTTATGTTTTGTGCTTCTATTTCTATTTCTATTTTTATTTATATTTATATTTTCGGTTTTGGTTTTGGTTTTGGTTTTATTTCATTTATTTGGGCATTTTTGAGGTCGGGGGGTGGGGGGGCATATATGTGATAATTGCGGATATTTAGGTAATGTTGGTAGTTCTGATTTGGGAGGGGTTTGAGGAATAGAGGATGGAGGGGGGTAGAAAGTGGAAGGGAAGTAATTCCTTATTTTGGATGGATGGATGGATGGGCTGCGGATCTCCGGAACTCCTTGTGGGTTTTGCTTTTGCTTTTGGATCTGGGTTTGGGTTTGGGTTTGGGTTTGGATTTGGATTTGTGGTTGCAGAGGGCGCGTGGATGGAGATGGATGGATGGGATAGTGCGTTGCATTGCGTTGTATTGTATTTCAGTGCAGTGCAGGGAAGGGAGGGAAGGTAGGTAGGGTAGAGTTGTTTCTCGCGGATGCTTTTTATACGCTTACGGAGGGAAAGGAGTAGGAAGTCAGGAGGTGAAGCATGAACGAGCTGTGGTTTAGGGGTGGCGAGAAGAGTGGCTAGAGAGAGTAGATGGCAAGTGGCGACGAAAGTGACGTGCAGCGGGATAGAGTTTCTGGATTGTGAGACTGGTGAATGTGTTGAAAAATGGAGGTGCTGAGATGAAAGCTTGGGATGAGATAGAGGGGAGTGGATAGTAGATAGTGGAAGTTGTTATTTGGGTGAGAGTGTGTGGGTTAAGGATTGAGATTGGGGCTAGGAAGGAAGTAGATTTGTTGGTGTTGATATTGGTGATAGAGATTTTGTTGGTAAGTGTTGTTGATGATGAGTGTTGTCGGTGATAGTGCACTTACTGGTGTGTATATTCTGGTGAGTAAGTACTTTCCATTGTATCATTTTGATTATCAGTTCATCATTTCTGTTATTGTTATCATTGTTTTCGATGGAAAATTCTCCCCCTTTAGAAATTGGCGAGGATTAGATTGGTTTTAAGGAAAGTCTCATGGAATGGAGAGGTGCTCTGCCTGTTAGTTGGGGATACACCGGGCACAATCTATTTGCTCAATAAATACCTCCCGTTCTTTCTTTGTTTGGGAAAATTGGATGATAGAGAGAGAAGTTATTTATGTAAATATACGGGGTTATTGAGGGAGGGGGGAAAGCGGGAATGGTGAGGTAATAGGTGTGAATCATGCAAGCTATATGACTGACATGACGCCATCAGCAGAGGTATCTTGTAGATTGAGGAGTCACGAGTGTGGATATATAATTGTTATCCGAAGAAAGTTGGCGTGAATTTGTAAGTGCGAGTTCTGAAGAGGCGGCGAGAAGGATGAGATGCTGGGGCATGATTGTGCCTTTCATTCTATACTGTCTTTATAGATCTCGTTAGGAGATCTATGTAGATGTAGTGGAGCAATTAGAATGGTGATTCATGCGAGCTAGGTGGTTAACTTATGGTCAAGGCTCTTGGGGGAGGATAATTTGGCTGATTGGTGGGGTGAATAAGTAAGAGAGATGGAAGGGAAGTATTATTGTTTTTTACTTGGTCTTTTCATTACCGATGATATTTTTATTGCCATCTCTAAGTATCGCTATCATTCCCCTCCTTCTAAATCTTCCTCATGTACTTCCGTATATCTTCTCACCCAAATCTATTTTCCCATGCCCCTGAAGCCCGTCGCATAACCAGGTTTGCGCTTGATCTTACTTGATTCGAAGTCCAGCCTTACTCGATTTAGAACTGCTGTGCCGATATCTTTAATGAAAACAAAAGAGATTATTTGTTGGTTATATATCCATAGCTCTACTGCTTAAGAAACGGTGGTAGGATATGTAGGAGGCGATGGTATATACCGAGGGCAAAGCAAGCAACGATTTAGAGGATCAATGTAAGCTGTTTTGACGAATCCGAATATGCTTGCTAAACTTTGAGTGTCCCTTTTGAATGAATGAGAAACATGAATGATAGGTCATTCAAGTTCTACAACTCATCTCTCATATATCCACCAATGAAAAAGGCTTAAAACGGAGATGATCCCGCCTTATGGCTGAACGAGTGGTGACTCTTCCATGGCCATGTACAAATATGAGGCTGCATCTAAGAAGCCTTGTGTCCAAATCAACAAGAGGAATACTACAATATGGGAGAGATAAGGTATGTTATCATTGTCCCTCAATATCTTCGCTGTTGTCAAAATCATTATGATTGACTTTCCGCCATCCATTTCTCGAGAGGCAACAAAATCTTTGAATTTATGAATTCTCAATTCTTACTCACCAAACTGAATTGATTGAGTGTGAGGGGGAAATGGTGGTCTCTCTCAACTTTGAACCATTTCTTTTTCTTCGTTTTTGAATTGAAATATTTAATAGGCAAGACAATGCGGAAGAGCATATTTATATATTCCACGTCGAGGAGTCCTTGATACTAAAAGGAGAAGAGCCAAAACAGACAAAATAAAGACTGATACAATCTGGAACAAAGTCCGAAGACGGAAAGAACTAAGCTCTCTCACACAGAAGGCATAGGTAGCGGACGAAGAAACAAGTATTGATGATGGGCTATAAAAAGCCCACGCCATTCCTAATTTATATCGTAAAGACATAGTTTGCACTGCTTCAGGACGCAGAAAAATGCGTACCTGGCTAGAGTTGTGGTTATGTAGATTTGTGGTGACGAATTTGCAGATGGGATGTTTGGAAGATGATGGTGGTAGCAAGAAAAGAAATGGACGCAGAAGTTAGATATATATGAATATTGTCGTACTCTTGCTCATCTCCATCTGTTCATTCACTGTTGTTGCTATCATGATTATTGTCAATCTTCTTTTGCACCAAGTTTCCTACATAGAGACCTCGGAGATCTCGCAACTGGTTTTCCAAAATCTCGTCGGCTATCTGTGAAATCGAATGTGAAGTTTGAGTTTAGAGGTTTTGAAATTAGACTATCCCACATGAAATTTGCTGGAAGCTGGAGTGTATTAATTCTTTGTATAAAAAAAGATGGGAAGGATATGGAAGCGCTTATATATTGAAGGACTGAAGAGTCTTTACTGGTTGAATAATTTTGTGGGCTGAGAGGGGATGTGAGTGAATGAAACGAACGGCCTGTTGAAACCATGGTTGGACGGAGTAATAATTATTGGGGATTTCAATAACGGGTCTCGGACTGCGAGTCTCTAGCAATACGAGTGGTAACACCAAAAGCTAAATGTTTTCCTTCCTCCATAGTAGCAGATAGGTAAGGCAGTTGCTCGAGTTGCGTCCACGTTACATTGTCAGGAAGTGATTTGAGATCTTTCCGAAGTTTGGCGAGGATAGCGGGATTGGCAATGAGATGGTAAAACACAATGCTGAGCGTTTTTGCGGGAGATTCAGTACCCGCAAGGACAAGTAGTGTACCTTCATTTTGAAGGCGTAGTAGTGATTTTCGGATTCGGGTAAACTGGTGTTATCCAAGATAGAATCATATACCAACTCTTTTCGTGTCGGACCTAAGGATTTATTGGTATTTCCAGAGGCTTTTGCGTCCATAATGGAGACTAATTCAGTACGAACTCTCTGTGTAATATGTCATCAGCTACCGTGTCTGAAAATCCTTCTTTGAAGAAAGCTTACTGCAAGTAAAGCAAACATATAAACTAGCCCAGGTGGCAATAATTGGCTCGGTCATAGATTTAGGGAGTTTTAAGAGAAGGTCGGGAATCCATGATATATGTTTGTTTCTATCCACACCTCTTAATAGTTGATAAGTGTTACGTATACGACGAAGCGACGCAGCTTCTTTCTCATTCGCAAAGTTATTAACTTCATGAGCAAACAAGAAGTTCTCAGCCAAACTGCATCTGATTAACATGATAATTTGAGGTTTTGAGAAATATCGAAGTTAAACTCATTAAAAAAATGCAAAGAATATATCCAAAAGATTTAACGGCGATTTGTCAACAGTATAAGAAGAAATAACATCACAAAGCTGTTGAAATTTTGCAGTGATCATTGGCTCGAGGTATAAAGCATTTTTTTATACTAAAGAATGGAACTAAAGCTTCACGACGCTTTTTATGAACATCGAAAGATACAGTTGCACCAACGCTTCCAGGAACTCGCAACTGCTTTAAATTACGAGCATATTTATCTCATCGGGGTGATGGGGTGAGTATATTGTATCAAGTAAACCAGCATTATTAACGTGAATCTCGTCTGGAGTAATGCGAATTATTGGACCTAGTTCGATAGAGTTAGCAATGATTATGCCTGTAGCAGCATGATATATTTGACGGTATATTTGACATACCGTATTCTTCATGTAGTTTCTTGATATGAAAAACGTATTTCCCAAGTTTTATGACATCGAAATAGAATTCGTACCACCACGTAAGCGCTGCAGGTTTGGGACCAGGAATGAGTCTCAATGAATGGAAGTAAAGCCTGTAGATTGCAACTACTATCGTCGATAGTAGTGACACAAGCAGTGTTGTCTCTACGATTTTTAGTAAGACCATGATTAGGGACATAAAGGATGGTAATAGCTATGAGGGGACTGCTGATCTTTAAACTTTTTCTGTTTCTTCACCTTCATGAAATTTTAAACATTGGTACTCATGATCTGTGTCATTGGTTAGTTTGGTACGATTCTGGTACCAATATAGGCTAGTCAGCATGTATATATGGTTGTTTGCTGCCGTAAATAGGCATGTGAAGAATCCATAACATCGAATTACTTTCTTCTCCATCCAACACCGCAAAACTCATAACTCCATTCTCCAAATCATGATATAAACACTTTCGCTGAAAGAAAGCTTGTTCAATGACCCAGAGAAGAGGGTGAGCCTCAAAATCAAGACCCGAGATGGCAGATGTACAATTACTTTCTTTCTGGCCAATAGACAGTGCTGAAATTCTGATATCAAAAGTTGTGGATGATTTAGAGGCCGTAGAGAATTATGAGGTTCAATTTCGATGGGAGACTCAACCGGATAGTGTGGGAAGATAAACCATGGTAATAGCCTATTGATATATCACCGGCTGCGGAAGGATTAAGTGCAGATGGGATGTTGGTGAGATTGAAAAGAGCTTCCTCAGCAGACATGGGCATAAAATTTCCGGACTCGCGCTGTCGA
Organism: Botrytis sinoallii; assembly: GCF_014898435.1. NCBI lineage: Eukaryota > Fungi > Ascomycota > Leotiomycetes > Helotiales > Sclerotiniaceae > Botrytis > Botrytis sinoallii. The sequence goes on along the minus strand of NW_024066034.1, from coordinate 1,469,100 downwards.
ATTCTAAAATAGTATCCTGCAAGCTGGCGAAAATACAGCTGTTGATGGCGAGACCACCAAAATTAGTTAATTCCCGAATAATCAGAACTTTTTCGAAGTCGTTTTCGTCGACCAAATCGGTATTGAAGGCGCTGAGAGTCGAAGAACAAATGCTGTTTGTGGAGAGAATGAGTTTAAAGCGACCCTTCGGGACGAAACTCCGATGTAGAAATAAGTTGTGCAATTGATACCACTAAGCGAGGAGTCCCTGAATTCGACGATGCCATTGTGCGGGTAGATAGAAGTGGAAGTGGTATTAGAGGTAGATAGAATGATGCCAATAGTTTGATTGTAGATATTGAGGGATTGGAAGATAATTGTGTTGTTCTAAAGGGAGCCGGTTATTTAGGAGAGTTGAGAAATCTATAATTTCTAGGTTAAATGGATCATTGAGATAAAATTCAGTTTCACTTGAACTTACAGATAATGTATTATTAGTGACAGCTCTATGGGTCACATCGAATGTCTTCCCGAAGTTCTCAAATGCTGAAATGGTGTTGTGTAATTCTGGGTTAGAAACTAGGTCAGCGAAACCAGTGTCAATGAGAACTTCAACTAATATTCTAATTTCTAAGACTCCGATCATTAGGTTTGCAAACCAGAATCCTTGGAAAACATTAATTGTACAGTGAGAGAAAAGAGACCACAATATTGCAGCACTAACCTCGTCATAAGTCACAGGCCCAGTGACTCGTGTTTGTCTTCTATGAAATGGCGCTCTCATAAACCTTGGGTTGGAAGCTTGGACAGAGGAAATGATTGCTAAAGCATTAATACAGGCTCCAGTCAATGATTTTGGTAGTCAAAGTATAGACGTAAGAATATCGAGAAGGTTTATGAGAGAGGAATTGAGAAGTTCCTTGGAAGATGAGATGGGAAAGTAACAGGAATACAATAATGAACAGAATAATACATCGACATGCAACAGACACCAATCTTTCAGTATCTCACCCAAGATACCAAATTGATTCAACTCTCTCCTCAGAATGAAGACTTAGTTGCGGACAACTGAGCCAGCCCGATGATAGTCCTCATACTAATGAATGGCATGGGGATCTCGGCTGACCTGATTGGGTCAATACCTTTTTCAAATTTCACATCAAGCGGTTGAAAATGTTAACGGTGTATGCATTAAAGACTTCACATAACGTGAAATACTCGGACCGAGTATTGGACCTTAATACAAGCACCATACCGATTTCGAATGAGCAGACGAGTAGCTAGAAGAAGCGAAGATAAGGGGCAGGGATTTTCTCGTAGACTACTAACCGCTTTTAGCCACACTAACCCCGTTCCCGTTATACCCTTAATTTTATGTGAAAAGTGGGGGTGACATATTTATGTCAACATTTCTTGAGCAATCAACGATAATTGGTGTTCTCAGTCCAAAAAGGTGGGTATTGTCGACAACGACACGGCTTGACAGTGTTTACTAACGCCACGTCTTGTAATTGTCTTGTAAACCGTATGCGAAAAAAGAAAATGAGCTCCAGTATTATACGATTCCGATACGGTGGTAGTAAAGTCCGATCGGGTTGCATTACATGCAAGTAGGTAGTATTCTGGGCAGAAACCCTCCGGAGAATTATTTTCATTAAGCTTATTTTGTATTAGGGCGCGGCGGGTGAAATGTGACGAAGGCAAGCCTACATGTCAACGATGTCTCAAGGCCAAACGAACTTGCGAGGGATATGCACCTCCGTCATCCATGTCTGCTACCAGTAGTCGACCACTCAAATTCGTTGTATATTCTGCTTCCTCGCCCGTTGACGCATTAAGTCTCCTACCCGGTATCACACCAAGAGAGCAAAGATTCTTTGATTTCTTTCGGCTTCGAACAGCAGTAGAGTTAACGGGACCTTTCGAAGCGGATCTTTGGTCTTCTGTTTTGTTACAAACGGCTCATGCAGAATCGGCTATTTTTAATGCTGTTGTTGCCTTGGGGGCTCTCCACGAGAATTTTGGGCATACAAGAGATGTTCAAGCATTGGATTCGAATTATGCCTTGATTCATTATCAGAAAGCTATCCAAAGAATAGTCAATCCAAAAGCTTTGAATATTGATATCGTTCTCATGATGTGCCTAGTTTTCTCCGCTTTTGATAATCTAAGGAACAATTATGAGGCTTCTTTAACACACATCGCTGGTGGTATAAAGATTCTTATCGAGGAAGATAAAAGACTCGGGGGACTCAAGGATGGTTCTTTGCAAAAGGATGTCTTTCTTCCTATGTTTGCTCGGTTAGAAAATCAAATTACAGAATGCGGACAAACGGCTACCGCGGCCAATACTACACGCCTGCTTCAACTGCCCACTCTTAATATACCTCATACCTTTACGACAGTAGAGGAAGCACAGAACGCATTCGATTTATACCTTTCTTATCTATGGAATATGATGGAACAATTGGGAGAAGCCAATAAACATCGTATACCTCCTCCTCCGGTGATTCAGCGTTACCACAGATATGATGGCCTTTCAAGATGGTTAGATCCATTGGATCCGTTACGAAAACATATCGATTTTTCTACATGTCAGACTCCGCCAATTCATGGAGCAAATATGCGATACGGATTTTCATCTTGGTGCGCGGCGTTCGATGCTTCCGACTTTCCACCATTCCATCCAGCAGTTCTCTTGTTACAAATGAGTCGTACGATAGTTTCAATTCTCCTCAACATCGATATAGCGATAGGTGAAATAGCTTGGGATTCTTACCTCCCTCAATATCAAATGATACTTGATTATGCCGAGATGACCTCTCCAAATAAATACATGATTAGTCCTAACCAGGGAGGAACACCTCCAACATTTCACTACCATCGCGGCTTCCTTACTCCTATCTATTTAGTTTCCACTAGATGTCGAGATCCATTAATGCGTCGTCGAGCTTTGCGCGTTCTTGAAAATTGTAATCGAAAGGAAGGAATCATAGATAGTATGATATACACTAAAATTGCCAAGAAAATGATGGAGATTGAAGAAGGAGCCGCGATTGAAGAAATGAAGAAAAAGGGCACAAGTCAAAATCTTGGTGATTGTGTTATAGAAAAGGCGGAGCAGATACCGGAAAAATGCAGGATTAGAGAGTCTATCGCCAAATTTGTGCCAGGAGGAGGAGGATTGGTCGGATATAAAAGAGAAGGGATATGGCACGCGGTAGATAATGAAGAACCAGTGTCAGTTGATTGGCAAAAGTGATGGTACTTATTAGGTGCTGAGCGGTGGTGAATCAGGCTAAGGGTGGCCTTGTAAATAGAAGTGGTGAAACTGGCAGTGCTGTGTACATGAAAAATAAGTTAATCAAGACACTATAATCGTGAATAGACACAAAAGAATTCAGAATTTCTTCAGAAGATTTAAGCGCAATCAAAGCTTCAGACATCCATCATTGGAGGACCAAATTTAAACTACAAGGAGTGGTGAAGACCCTTCCCAGCCTGAAGATCGATCATGTTTTGAGCCGCAAAACATCGCGCTCAAGGTATGCAATAGCACGCAATATACGATATAAAGAGTGTTCAAATTACACGAAGCTCAATTTGTACAGAGAATCCCTAAATAAGCAGGAGAACTCGGGAATAGCTGAGCCGGTAAATCGTACGACAACAAACAAAAATCTTTTTGATGCAAGCTAGTATGATCGACGACAAAACTAATGATAGGGCTGTGGAACAATCTTTTAGGACGAGAACAATTATCGGTTGTAATTACCCATTATCGAGAAGATTTACACCAATTGATGATGTTGTGGTATGGATAAAAACGGAGAACGAACCGAGAAAGGAATGACCGAATTATCAGGCCAATTGTGCAGCAGTCAGCTTCGCCAAGAGCTTTTAGAAGTTCATCCGGATGAGAATTCCCCCGCAAAATGACTTCGGCTGAAAAGTGTTCCGGAAGACATGCAACAAAAAGTATTTGAAAAAAAAAAAACGAAGCTCGAACCGATGATCATGAAGCCAGTTGTCAAGTAAGTTGATTCCTGTACTAAGTTTGCGCTTGCAAGACGTGGCAAAGGAGTATGAGGTATACAAAAACCAAGTAGTACCTAAAGCGAGTGGTTGACTATTGATTTCTGGTTCGCTTCCTCAAGATGCAAGATATCGATATGCAACCGAAAAGCTTTGATGAATCGGTAGATGTATGAATAGCCATATTGCAGAATTCTTTCAATCACCCCGTACCTCGATTGTACCAGTTTTGGGGACTGCCGCAAGATCTCTCGTAGCCATTGATATATACCCCGCCGCCAGCAACTGTGTCCGGATAGTTCTGTGTGAGATATAGTGCGACGTTTCTACCCAATGGCATATCTGCTATATCTGCTTCAACGTTTTTGGCGTGATTATCGATGAGATCTGTGGGATCTGCGAAAAGAGTGGCAATGGCGGCGTTGCTGAACGGAACACACAAAGCATTGAACCGCCCGCGGGAAGAAATTTCGGGTATAAGGATATGACAAGCAGGGAGGTTCGCAGAGCTGGATACGATATCTCATCGATGTGAGGAAGAGAATGCTCGATGGGGAAGCGATCGTGTTCGAGAACCTAGAGGATTAACGGATACAAGATGAAGGGGACAAAACTCATAGTAGCAATCAGGTTTGAGAGAACCAATAGGGAGGATTACAAGCCCCCCCGTTACCATTCCAGGATACACCGCTATTGATAGGTACATACCTATTCATATACATTTGACACAGGATTTTGAGGTAAAAGCATAACAAGCAATATTATAATATTGAGCCGCAATACCCGATTAATGCCGTTGACCTCAGGCGGACCGTGCCGAGAAGGCTCAATCGAATTCCTTGCCTCTGGTGGAACTCGCAGAACTTGTAGAAGTGACAAGATTTTATTAACATAGGGGATAAACTGTTTGCAAAACTGGGCGCAATTCTTCGATGTTATAGATTCCTTGATGATGTCGTTTCCAGGTCGTTCCATGGTCACTGCAATGTCCCTAGCGTCATGGTAATTTCGATACCCCCGCCTACCTTGGCAGAAAGCTTGATTCCTCGTGCCCCCTTGAACCTCCGAAACTTCAAATCGCAGTTCACGAGATTGAAGAATTCTTATGATGTAGTACTGTGCGAAGATTTTAGACTCATCTAGCACGGCTACCTTTCAATATAACATGTAGATTAAGTTTGAAGACTTTAATATGTCCACAGAACTTTTTGCCTTACGGAATTGTTTTCAAGAAATCATGGAGAACAAATTTGCTAAGAATGAGATGTTTCGTTATTGGGATAGTTCTCAACAGATGTACTTGTCATTGTGGGATCTAGAGGATCTGCACTCATTATATCTCATGCTCTCATGCAGAGTTCAATCATCTGCTTCGGGTGTACTTTGAATCTCACAGACACCAATGCAGATAGCCTTCTGCAATGGAAGTTACGAAGACATGGTCGGCGTTTGGCGTGCTTGCCTATTTCTGTCTACATGGCTCGCTCCTTCCTCAGTTCTGGAAATTGCCCTTTATCTCTCATTATCTCGCTCTTGAGTGGGGATGGTCAGATTTGGTCAAGCTAGTCAAGTTTGCTCCCCGCATTACCTCTCTTTCATCTTTTCAAGGAATAATTCACGCTTACTTCTGCGATGTTATGATCGGGAGAAGAGTCTGAACCCTAAATCTCTCTACTTGAATCCATTGTATATTCGTTCACTCATACATGGTTGACTTCATTTCATGCCATCATATATTTTCTTTCGCCGCTCTAGATAAATATTGGTATGCGGATAACGAAGGTAAATCGCACAACCCATATAACTTCTACGACAAAACTTGGGTAAAATCGTAACGAGAAGAGCCTTTGGTCGAGGGAAAGAACTCCAAGGGGTCAGAGAGCTCGTATTGTTCGGAAGAAAAGGACCTCGATGCCAATATATCGTTTCGCCATTTAAACAGAGGAGAAGAATATTCTTTCGATTCTCGTCGCATATCACAAGTCTTTTAGTATTTCCAGTGCAAACAGATCTCTGAAGAAACCCCATCAACATGAGATTTTCTTCTTCTTACATAACCGTGCTTCTTACGGTGATCTTTAGTGATACTCTAGTTCAAGGCCTTTCATCTACGGACGAATATAGAGATGCAGATCTGCAGCAAACAGGATATTTGTAGGTATTTCTTTTTCCGTACACAAGAGCAAGATTCTAAATGACAATCAGGACTGATCATAACATGGATCCGGGAATTATTGACAGCTCATCATTTGGCCAGCTGTGGAAAGTCGCTTTCAATTACCAAGAACAGGTTAGTAATGCCATTATTGTTTCATCCAGATCTCAAAATTGAAGGTTAAGGGTTTCTACAATATACACACGGACAAATCAACCATCAAAGTCTTCAAGCGTTGATTTTTTGCATGCTTTGGACTACTACGTTTGTGGTATGAAAAAGCCTTCTCCGGGCATAGGTAAAAGTGCATGAACAACTGCTGACGAATACAGTTCTATGCTAAACCTCTAACATATACGCCACTTACAGGCGGCCCTCAGTTGCTATTTCTTGCATCCAACCAAAACTACATCAGAACCCTTAATGCCGAGACAGGAGTTCTCATAAATTCAAGACAGGTTCACACTCCTTTCTTACAATCTGATATAGGATGTACAGGTAAGTCTGAATGTAAAAGAATGATTGGATTTTAATGAATTGACATGTTGCAAGATATTCCCAATTACATTGGTATCATAGGTAAATAAGAGTTACGTCCTTACCTCATTCCACCACTTATCAAATTACAGGCACACCAACTATCGACCCCGCCACTGATATAGCATATTTCTTTTCCAAAACTTATATACCAAACTATAGAGTTCCAGGAAAGTAAGTATAAACGGTTTACCAATTCCATCATTTTTATTGTGTAATTTCGTTCCCCAATTTCAAGCTCTATTTTTGTGGATCATTCTATGTGTTATTTTTCCTCCTCCGCAGAATATTGATTCCTCATTCTTCTCATTCGGTTTCAGACAATTTCTTTGATGAACAATACTGACTATACGATCTTGCAGTACTGGAACGGCAAATGGTGTTTATTACTTTCATGCAGTCAACATCAGTACTTTACTTGATGTAGATTCTTACCCAATACTCATTGACGGCGCAATTGCAGATAATGCCCCTCAAAAACATTTTATAGGAGGAGTTATTCTACAACGCCCTTCATTGACACAAGTTGGAAGTGTGGTATATGGCTCCTTTGGGGGTCATTGTGATCTGTTCAATTACACTGGTCTTGTTATGGGCATCGACGTTAACAAAGCCAAGATTATCACAAATTGGGCGGTAGAAAGTGGACCACTAGTTCCGCAAACAAACATTTTGCTTGATGGAGGTGGAGGCGGAGAAGGTGGTATATGGATGAGTGGAATGGGATTGGCAACTGATGGAGCTAGAATTTTCCTTGTATCTGGTAATGGTGGTGTAAGTGTGCCATGCTCCCCAGAAGTTGTTCAATGGCAGATGATAACTGACGTTCTTCTCTAGGCTCATCAAACCAAGAGACACCAGCTTCAGGTTCGAGTGGTTGCCAAACACTAGGAGAAGCAACCATAAATCTAGCCTTGGATAGCACTGGTGTAATATCTGTATCGGATTACTTCCAACCTTATGACTATCAGAACATGGATGCTGGAGATCAAGATTTTGGTAGCGGAGGCATTGTTCTAGTTGATCCGACAGTATTCAAAGGTACAGGTGTAGACAAAATGGCCGTTACAGCTGGTAAAAATGGGAAAATTTATAGCTTGAATGCGAATAACCTTGGCGGATATAAGCTAGGACCCGGACAAACGGATAATATCTTGCAAACAATCGTCACGAGTGCTGCAGTATTTGGTGCATGCGGCTCTTATCCCCTTGAGGGCGGTTTCATCTATTGTACTCCAGTCGGCTTGGCAACATCAGTCTATCAGTTCACATTCACATCTAGTGGTCTTCCCCAATTTTCCAAAGTTGGTCAAAACGAATGAGGTCTCTGCAGGCCGTGTTGGAGTTGGAATACCAACTGTCACTAGCTTCAATAATCAAATCGGTACAGCAATTCTGTGGATGACAGACCCTGATGCTGGTCTCCGTGCATGGTATGCTGTACCCCAGAATGGTGTTTTACAAAAAATCAAGCTACCTCAAATAGGAGGCGCAAACAAATTCCAGCGTCCAGCTTTCGGAAATGGTCGAGTATATACAACAGACTCAAACGGCGTTCTTTACTGTCTCGGAGCACCTGTCAATCTTCCTCGTGAGTCAATTTTTTTCTTGAATTACTATTCTGTCTAGAGGTTCTATATGGGACAGTATTGTTTGCTAATCTATTGTTCAGTAAGCTGTACTTCTCCAATTGATTTTGGCATCGTTGCGCTTGGAGATAAGTCTGTCCAGACCGTTAGTTGTACAACCAATATTGCGATTACTTCAATAAACGGCGCAACTGTTGGAAATGGGTATTTCTCCATTGATAATTCAACATTGCCAACAGGTCCCTTGAAAAAGGGGGCCACATTCACATTTCCTGTCACCTGGGACTTATCAAATGTTCAAATTGGAGCAACGCCGAATACGTCTTTTGGAAGTGTATCCCCTGGAATAAAAAGCACACCATTGACAATCTTAACGACAAATGCTGTCCCTGGCTTTGCTACCCTCTATCCAATAAGTTTGACTGGTACAGAAGTATCCTCAAAGCCCTTTCTAGCTATTGCTCCAACTACCGTGGATTATGGCGGAATTATCATTACAAGTGAAAGCGACATAAATTCCCAATCAGCTATCTTTACGATATCAAATAAAGGGTTGATGGTCATGACAATCATGGGGTATGCATATACTGCGGATGACCTAGATGATAGTCCGATATTCATCAACAGTACTGTGATAAATGGAACATGGGATTTGGGGTTTGGTTACTTCAGTGCAGTAGATCTTCCGGAAATTGGAAGTCAGATCGCCCCTAGCTCACAGATATCTATACAATCTTCCTTTGAACCAAACAACGGGACCGGATCATATAATTCTTATTGGCAAGTCTGGTCCGATGGAGGTACAGTCAACATTATCCTTGAGGGTATTGCCTCAACTGCTCCAACAACAAATTTTTCGATAAGCAATGGCGAAGGTGGATGGCTTCCTCAAGCCAACCTTCTTATGGACTTTGGCAGAGTAGCACCTGGAAGCTCATCTTCCCAGCAGATACGAATTTGTAATGTTGGCGGCTCCTCATTGGAGATCAGTAAGAGCAAGCCACCAAATGGCGTCTTTCACATTAGTGACCCGACGGAATTGCACGAATCACAACAGATAGCTGTCAATGATTGTGCATATGGAACCGTTATTTTCTCAGCAAATGTGGAACAATACAATAAGCCAGACCTTGTAATCAACAATACTTGGACTTTGAATACAGATGATGTCAATTGGGGAGTTCACATTGTTGAAATCACTGGGACTGTCATCTCGAAGAAGGTTGGTCCAGTAAATTCTACTACTGGTCAAACAATCTATAACTATCTCGGATGCTTTCAAGAATCTAATATTGGACCGCGTCTATTACCCAATCAAGGGTATACACCTAACATCACTGCAAACAGCAATAATATGTGCCAAGAAGCATGTTATGGACTCGCACAATACAGCTTTGCTGGTACAGAATATACTAGCCAATGTTGGTGCGGCAAGTAAGTTTCAAGAACTCACTAATTCCTTTAGTCTACCTAAATTTGCTACTCGATTGTACCCTTTATCCTTGTGTTTCTTCTATGCAATCTTTCTGTTTCTTCATGTAGCATCCACGTTCGTTTTCTTCATTTGCTTCATTTTCCTTTGGAATCTCTCCTTGATTCAATCCTATGGTCGATGATCTTTGTGTTCTGACAAATCTTTTCAAATACTATCTGCGGGTTCTAAGTAGCACCTGGGCATTGGTCGATTGATCCCCGAGGATCGAGATTGGGCTTAGCGTATCCATAAGCGAGAACGCTAGACCCAGTTCTGGCCTTTGATGGGACTACGTACGGGAAATCCCCTCAGATCAAATACTGGAGGATATCCCAAAGCCCTTCAATATTCAAATTGTTCTTGTATGCAATGCTAACTCCTCGATCTTGTAGTACTCCACCACCATTAGCCTCACAGGATCCGACTAATGCATTGTGCAATTTTGCTTGCCCGGGTGACCCGACCGATGGATGTGGGGGAACTGGCTATGTTTCCGTTTTCTATAACCCTACAGAATATGTGGCTGGATCTGATCCAGCATTGTATGGACCCAAGACAGTCAATAGTGTCGGTAATTACAATTATTTGGGATGTTATAGTGAAGCCTCAACTGGTCGTGCTTTGGGTGGTTTAAGCCCTCAAGCACCATCTACAAGATTTACAATCGAATTATGTGCAACCGCTTGCAAGGGGTTCACATACTTTGGTATGGAATATGCTAACGAATGCTATTGTGGGAAGTGAGTATTTCCTCGTTTGACTCCAAAATTCTACCTCGCAATGCTAACTCCGCGAACTTATAGTGCATTAGGTGTCGGCTCGGTCAATCAGACTAGTGGTACTCCAAGCATTAATGGATGTTCCATGCTTTGTAAGGGTAATACCAAAGAATATTGCGGTGGGCCAGGAAAACTTGATGTATATATGCTGAACACAGTAACTTCTTCGTCGCCATCTATGATCTCGACTATTACAACTACATCTACTACCAGCTCAAGTGGTGCTTCTTCGACTTCTACGACGCAGAATACTACATCGAATTCCACATCGATTTTGTCGTCCTCAACATCTCCAACAACGTCTATACCCTCAACAATATCCAAAACTTCAACAACTTTGGCAATTCCTACGCCCACAGGCCCCATCACGGTAACGAATGTCACAGGCTATAACTATCTAGGATGCTACAGTGAAGCGACCACAGGTCGTGCCCTCTCTGGTCTACGGCCTGCGCCTCCTATCGGAGGATTCACAATAGAATCCTGTCAATCAAGCTGCTCGGCCTTTGAGTATTTCGGAATGGAGTATTCTAATGAGTTAGCCTGCTCTGACCTCCATTCCCTGCATTATCCTCGCTAATTTTCTTTAGATGCTATTGTGGTGTAACCATAAATGCCGGCTCAGTTCTTCAAGAAAGCACCATCCCAAGTGTTAATGGATGTAATATGTTGTGCGCTGGAGATTCTGGAGAATACTGTGGAGGTTACGTGTCCATTTTTTCCCATCCAATTACCTTCCTACAGAGATATACCTACTAATACATAACAAAAGGTGGTTCCAGACTCAACATGTACCAATTTAATGGCACTATCTCAGCAACATCAGGACCAATCACAGTCATGAATTTAACGGGCTGGAATTATTTAGGATGCTATAATGAATCTACAAGGGGTCGTGCTTTGAGTGGTTTAGAAAATCCAATTCCGGGGATGAATAACAGTGTGGAGGCTTGTTCTATGGTCTGTGATGGGTGGACTTACTTTGGTGTTGAGTATGGTGAGTATATCTTATCTAATCTTGGTTACAGTACAGGAAAAGATGGTTCTTGTGGAAAAGTGATAATACGACTGGGGTGAAATTAGTGCTAATGCCGACTGGGAACTTTAGGAGATGAATGCTACTGCGGATCAAACATAAATGCAGGTGCAACACTTCAATCAGGCTTATTACCGAGTACAACAGGATGCAATATGGTCTGTGCTAGCAATGGGACGGAATTATGTGGAGGGAGTTTGAGGTTGAATTTATATCAGGTCGGGTGAGGGGTGAAGTTACGATGAGAGAAGAGCGTTAGAGGTATATTCGTTTATAGCTTGGCATCTAGCTGAGCGCTTTTGCTTTTAATCTTACGCTTCCGTTTATGACAAAAGATTGATACCAGAGTGAGGATATGAGAGATGGTGGGAATGGAAGGAAGTGGAAAGACGGGACATCGTTTGCTTTTAGACAGTATTTTATCGTTGCGGTGGCTTTAAGTAATTTTCTCAGCAAAATGAGCGACATTTTTCGAAGTTAGAAAGGATATATTGGAAGCTCTAGTGTGAATAAATGAGGGGGCTGCGTGATGGGTGATTGCAGTGATAACAGTGCTGTGTGTACGAGTTCGATGACGAAGAAAAGGGAACGTTTTCCCACTCGAGAACTTTTAAGCTAGGTATGTGTGTGGAGATGAGATGGGTTTTAATCTGATGTATGATGAATAGGAAACAAGAGACATGGTAGTATACATTGGGGACGTAACGATGCAAAAGTAAGGCAGGGAGGGATGATACAAAATATCGGTAGTACCGGGGAATTTCTATTTATTTCCTCATTGCTTTAAATGAGATGACAGCTTTCGGAGCTTCATAATTTGCATGGAGTTTCATCTGAATATTCAATGTTTGGGTCTTGTAATATTCCGTATTCTCTCAGAGGTTTAGATGGTGAGTTGTGGGTATGTAGCTTGGATGATAGCATTTTTTGGGTCATCATGATCCAGAGAATAAGGGAACAGTAGATATAGTTATATTTGTATAAAGTCTGGAGATTTGATTGAGGTCAGCACCAGAATATAACATTGGTAAAGAAGATCTGAAGTAAGATGGGAATCAAAAAGCATGCTTCAGTGATTGTGCGGTCACCCAGTCATTAGAACACAAGGCTGTGAGAAATTAAGTTGTCCATCACTGAAGTCAAAACTCACTTTAGAATGAATCTTTCGACGAATCAAAAAATTCTGCCTGATCTTAGCGCCAATCTCACTTTTGGACCAGCTAGCACACTTTATTGTTTTTTTCCCACTTTCAATTTTCAACTTCTTCCATCCTTCAACCTTCGACCACGACGACGACAACAACAAGCCCTACAAACACCGTCGCCGCCAGCAATTCAAACCTCCAAATACCTTGACTCTTTGATTCCTTATACCAAAGCATCTTTCTCAATCAAAAATTCTCTTTCCAAGGTAAACACACCAAAATTCTTTTTTTCAGAAGTGTAACTGACCTTTCCAGCTTATCGGTCTTGAACCTTTCGATCTACTGCTTATCTAAAGATGGACCAGCCTTACTCGAATCTCGAGACAGGCAGTTCTGGAACCATGGCATCCTCAGCGGGTGCAAGAAGCATTGAAGCTGATCTCAAGAAGAAGAATAAGGAGAAGAAGAAGAAATTTCTGGCAGATGCTCTCTTATCCCTTGATCAAGCAATATCTAGCAACAAGATGGCAGGTGCCCCCCCCACCCAACAATACTTATCAAAGTCTCAAAAAGATGGCTCCTTATCTGGGACTTCCGGATGCAAATGCGGTGACGAAATTCCTAGAATCTCAAGAATTCCGCCCTTACTTCAATGAGCTTTATCAATCTGTTATCTACCCGCGCACTCTGAAAGCACCTAATACCAAAGGTCCCTCTCTTTTACAAATCCAAAAAACAATCATGTACGGAGAGTCATACGCTCGTCGCAAGTACTCTCATAGGACTTTGAATAAGACCGGCTGGAAAGAAGATGATCATTACGCTTTCTGCTTATATTCTCTATGTACTGAAAACACACTCTCTCGGGACGGGTTATTTCGCAAACATCAAATGAGCACGATCGAGAAGGAAGCGAGGATGTGGATGTGCATGGTTCGCGCTACCTCAGATGCGAATCGTCTTATCAAAAAAAACTAAAGCTCAGAAGCGAAAGAATTTGAGTATTGATGAGGACTCTAGCGTGGGAGGACTCCTGGATCAGCCTTCAGCGAGCATGTTTGGAGATAAGTCTGGAAATAGGGTACCAGATATCAACTCGACTCCTTATAACCCTATGGTGGCAAAGTTAATATCTATATACGAATAAAATGTCAGTATAAATTCCTATATAATTATTTGATATATACATTATTGAATTCAAACTTTTTTCATCCCTAACAAAATATATTCTTTATTATCGACAAATATTTCCAGTTCAAAATGATAACCGTTTATTATTGACATTTTAATAATAGAAAAAAAGAAAATAAAGGCTTTCCAGCTGAAGGATCTTTATGATTTTTAAAACGAGTAGATGAAAGGGTATGTGTGTAGGAGCTAGGAGGAGGTCAAAGAGATAAAGAGGAGTTAGGAGGAGAAGGGGAGCGAGTAGGAGAGTGAATATAGATATTAGAGAGTGGGAAAAGGTATTAGTCGAAAGTCTAAAGGGGAGAGGGTTTCATATCTTGTTATTCATTTTCAATTTATTCTTCAAATAGAAGCTTTACTACTATATCATATAGTATAAAATGTAATACTATTTAAACAAAATACAAATCAATTTTAATCTATATAGTTATAATTGATAATCGATTATTAATCAATTTTAATACAAGTAAGCTTTTTTACTTACAAATAGTTTTAAACTAAAACTTTCGAAAATCAAGAAATTTCGAAAAATCGAAAATTTCCGAAAATTTCTCTAAGTTCCTTTAAAGTAAAATTTTCTAATCATATATATATATATAAAAATTAATCACATTAATATTATATAACTTATTTTTTCAATACAATATTAAAGATTAAATCTTTTATTATACTTGATGAAATAATGCTTTCGTCAACCACGGATTCTGCCACCACAGGGTAAATCACGGAAGCAACATCAGTTCTCATCCCCTCAATCATCACTCATGGATAAATCCAATCATCCCATGAGAAGTCTGGATCAAGCTGCACGAGAGGCAGCTGAACATATCAACGACCCCTTCCTCGAACGCTCTCTTCGCCCAGAAGACCTGTCACGGCAGGATTCTTCATGAGTATCAATTGGATCGACTGGATCAAGCGCTATCACTACGGCTATCGATAGCGAAATTACTGGATAAAATAAGGAATTGAAGTTTGCAGGCTGCTGTTATCTTATACTGAAAGGAGTGGGTGGCTAGAGATGCTGGATCGGTGTGGAAGGAGGAATGAGAGAGATAGTAGCTGGATCAAGAATGAGAGAAGTTGGAACTGGATCGAGAATGTGAGAGGTGGTAGCTGGATCAAGAGCTGTATAATAAATTGAAATCAGAAGATACCTCTTTATTTTCTGAAAAATGTGAGAATGAAATCCATCAAGAGTATATTCCTCAGAGCTTACTTGTGATTGTCATATCTTGTATGCGTGTCCTGTAGGTGAAAGGCTTGTTAATATTCGGTTGTTTTGCTTTGGGTATGGAAAACGGGAGAGAAAGTTGGAGTTAGAGATGGGAGATGAACTCATATTATTTTAAGAATATGCATATAGTAATGTAAGATGTAATTTGTGGACATTGGTATAAGGTTGGTATACAAAATAGAGAGTAGCATGGAGCGAGCAAGCATGGCTTGGGGGAGGAAAGACATGATATAATACAGAGATGATGTTGGAAGGAAGGATTTAGAAAAAATGAGGCTTCGAATGGATGTTTGTTCAGAGAGAAGATGCCATGATATGATAAAGAAATGATAAAAGCGTTCTTGCGATGGTATCAGTTGATGTAGCCTTAATCGCGGGAGTGTGAATGTCAGAATTTTCGAGGCAACGACAGGACGAACTAATGCCCTCATCGTATATCTCCATCTAGTGACAATAGAATCCGACTGCTTCTGTTTCAAACAAGCAATTTCTTTTCACGAATTTGTGTAACAGAAAGACTGACGGGAAGCGGCAGCATTGTCAAAAAATGAGGATTTGAATTCGCGTGGTTCAGTCAACTCTGTTAATCTCACATCACGAAAGAAGTAAATTCTATTCGGCAACCCACTTACCTAAGGCTAATTTGAACGAGGCTTGAAAATCATTTGGGGAAGTCACGAATTAGTATTCTATTCGGGGAATCCGGAAAAGGAGACGAAGTCTTTAACGAAGTGGGATTATTTTGATATGAGGTGTGAGAATAGAACAAACCTTAAGTAAATATTTCGCATACCAGGTGCAGAAGTAATAAGAAATGAGTGAGATATATCAAATCCTGTGTTGAGTGAAGTTCGAGCGGGGTCAGCACGGACCTCAATGTGACTGTGAACTTCAACATCATTCATGTTCATCATCATCCGATTGCACTCGTCTCATTATGTTTTGCACTCATATCATCTCGTTCTGTGAACTCATTGTGAATATATTTCCGTTATCATCTCCTTGAATCGGAAAAGTTCTTCGGGCTGTTGATCCAAAGACACTTGAGCACAATGAGGCCGCTTTTGACTTCGTCTCGAGATTCTCCATGGGTTCTTGGAGCACCAGAGGGATGATATTGATGGAGTGGAGTGAAGTGATGGGTGTATCTGTTCTATCATCATGATACGCCGCAGCTCTTGAGATGTTCTTGCTTCAAAGAAACCGAATTTACCATGGTGAGAGTGCAGTCATATGAGCGTCTCCATGCTTTTACTTTTTCAATTGAAGAGCTGAAAGTTCTCATGTGTGCTAACAGCTACATCTCGCTCAACAAGCAAAAGAATCTCTAGATTGCGTGGATAATCTGCATTGAAGTAGGAGTCTATTTTGTTTCTTTTTGATTAGCCCATTAGCAACGTCGCTAATATTGTCTACGTACAGTTTCTGTCGTTGCTGTGAACAAGGTTAGAAAGCTACATCAAGTAGACTGCCAACGCCAGAACCAAGTGTAGCCCGGAAGAAGCGGGTGAAAGACTTACGGAGCTAAATCCAACTCACCTTTCTTTACAGATTCACTAATCCTCGTTTAATATACCAACCCAATAAGGTTGCACCATTCCCCGCCGTCAACAATATTCTCATCTCCAAACTTTTGTGACCAACAACAAAACAAGACAACAACAACAACAACACAGATTCTAACCTTAAGTTTCTATTCCTATACACAAATCTTTTCTCTCCTATCAATTGAATAACCGATCACTATAGACTGAGAACTGCTTTCAACGGAACTCAATTTGCGTCTATAAAGCAGAACAAGTTTCTCCTTCGAGCCATCTTTATTGCATCCATTCCTCAGGACTTAGTTTTACTCTTACAAGAAACAGAATCCCCTCGATCCTCACTTTGGAAATCGAAAAGGACTTCCTCAAAAACATAATCTTCATCACGACATCACCAAGATTCAAATCTCTCAGTTCATCAAAATTGGCATCGAAGAGCATCGAAATCTCCGCATGTGGGCGAGCGCCTTCCAGAGACGAGATACAAGTAAAGATACTACATAGGTCCTCAAATTACCCAAGTATCTGAGAACTACGAGTAAAGGATTGACACTTCCCGCGGACGATTTGTATCGTCTTCATCAGATGGCGCGTGCTCTTGATGAAGGCGGGGAATTGACCGCAGAACTCCTATCAAACCAACCTACAAACGCTACCAATTTCGCACCCAGTGAGAGTCTTCTCAAGAACCATTCCCGGTCAATAAAAGTTGAGAATGACACCACAGATGTCAATATCAAGCTAGAGCCGAGGTCCCCTCACCAAGAGTAGCCTCTGTCAATCCTCAGGTTCCAAGGAAGTCTCTATTTTCAGGAATGTCTCATTCCCTGGGTGCTCTGAGCCCAAGTAATGTTCTGAGCACTCCGGGTCATAGTGATGTTGATACAGTTCACAAAAAATCCTCATCTCCGGGAGATAAAAAGATAACCCCTCGGAGTGCAGTTGTAAGAACAGGCCGGGAGTATTTTGCTCGTCAAGCTGAAAAGAAGGCCAAGAAGCTCGCGGCGAAAAGCTTGAATGCCACAATAGATGGACGTGTAAAAAAAGCTACCAGCCAAAAGACCAGAAAGAAGCGTCGATCTGGCGAAGCCAGTTCGGCAAAGTTGAAGAGGAGATTTACAGCTGCAGACCCATTTAATCTGGATCTTGGAACGGAAGCTCCGATAATTCAAGCACGCACACAACGGGAGCAATTTGACAAACTTCTTGCGGCCTACCCCGAGTACAAGGACAAAAATAAACGTGGAATAAGTAAGAATGCATTGATAAAGGCGGGTCAAAGCTTTGGCTACGGAAAAGTACATGCTCTAGATGCAAGATGGAAACTTCAGGGAATGGACTCTAGTAAGAAAGCCACCAAATGCATGAACACTTCCACTGACAGGTAGTACAGCATTACATCACCATCAGTTGATTGGAGCATCTCGGATGCTCGAACGAGAGTGTTCCGAAGAAGGCACACAAGGAGGCATTTTGGCAGATTGTATGGGACTGGGGAAAACCATTCAATGCATAGCGGTAAGCTCATCTATCTCAAACATTAATTCAAATACTGAATAAATAGGTCATGGTCGGAAACCCTCCAGACCCCAATGAGATCGTGACCGAGGAGCGGACAACTCTGATTGTAGTTCCCAGCGGACTCGTATGTACAAATCCGGCAAAATGCAAAATAAAAACCCAAACTAATGAATTGCAGCTTCTTCAGTGGTTTGATGAGCTCAAAAAACATGCTGGAAGTACGATCAAGAATATAGATATCTACAACCGTTCTGATAGACGAGGCGCCACACAATACACATTGTCAAATGTGGTACTTACCACGTATGACGAGCTTATGACAAATTTACCGTGGTTGAAAGAAACTGCTAGTAAGAGCAGACGGACAAAGAGAAGTAAAGGTAAAAAGAGAAACGCAGCAGATGAAGAAGCTCCGCCCATAGAGACTCTTCCCCATGATAAGTTGGGCACCGCAGGCGTCTTATATGACATCAATTGGTACCGAGTAAGTTTTGGGTTTATTCGAAAGATAAACAAATATTCTAATACATATTTTTAGGTAATTATCGACGAAGGAGTAAGTAATTCTCCATTCGGTACAACCAATTCTTAAGCGGCGTACTCACGTAAAATAGCATGGTATTAGAAATCATGATTCTAAAGCAAGTCACGCTGTAAATGCCTTGAAAAGTAGATACAGATGGATCCTGACTGGTGTAGGTTATCTCATACATAACCCTCATCTGAGAAACGCTGACATTTTTTAGACACCATTTCAGAATCGTCTGCAAGGTAATGTGCCCGATTGACCCTCACACTGCAATCACTAATGCTTATCCCACCAGATTTCTACAGCTATTTTCGCTTTTTGAAGGACCCAGAAACTACCACAATGTCACAGTCAGTTGTGCATAGATAGCTCTTGTCATTCCCAATATTAATATTCTCTTAGATTTTCAGCCGACTTCTGCAATTCCAAAGATGTTAGTCATTACACCTTGTTAATGAATCCTTGGTATTAACAATTATTTAGGAAGAATGCATCCGTCGTATGGAGACAAAATTGAGCAAATTAATGATCCGGTGAGTACATGAATCTCAAATTTTGCCATGGAAGATAGACGAAATCATATGCTAATATATACTAGGAGGACAATGGAAGATAGGGTTCTTGGTAACACGTTGCTACAACTGCCTAAAGCTCACCATAAAGCCATCGGGGTCAAGTTTAATGCCGCGGAGGAAATTTTATACTGAGCGGTAGAAGAAAAATTTCAGGAACTGAGAGACCAAGACCAAGACCTCGAAGATGATGACCCACGAAAACCAATGTCGTATAAATTTGCCCAAATTTCTTTTCTGAGACAGTAAGTCTTCTGGTATCTGCTCGCATAATCCCACTAACTAACATTCAGACTGGTGTCTCATCCAGCATTGGTTGAGCGAAAGATTATGGTCTGATTGCTTCTCAGTAATTTTATGCCTTAAACTTACAGGCGATAGGTACTTTTTGATAACCATGAACTGGAAGAGATTAGAGATAAGGTTCAAGTGCTGGATCCCGTGTTATATCGACGTAAGAGACCAACGCACAATTCACACAAACTGCATACTGATTGAAACTGTAGGCATCTGCTCTTGGATTAGAGGGGAGAAAGCAAAGGTAGCTGCCGAGTATAAGCTTTCGTTGGATCAGCACACAAAGACATGTGAATTATGCAATGAAGATGCAGAAGATCTAAAAGAGATTCCCAGATGTAAACACTTGTTTTGCGACTTTTGCTTAGGTGAAAATTCGGATATTGAACTTGCAGAAGATGGAACAGAGGCAAGTTCTAACATTGGCGAATCATGATCATATCTCTGACACTGTTTTAGTTGCTTAAATGCAGAGCTTGCAATGAGCCGTATAATCCTTCTGAATTAGAGAGGGTACAAGAGCAGCAAGAAAGTATCCAAATGGGGATTAAGAAAAAAGGGATGAAGGGAAAGGATTTCCGCAAGTACATTCCAAGCACACCTAAGTCTATATGGCTGGATCAGTACGACAGAGGAATGATTGATCTGAGGCCAGGCTCGAAATTAGAAGCTGTAATTGGGCAGGTTCGAGAGTGGTTGGCCGAATCACCAAAGGAAAAAATCATCATCTATACGCAGTGGAAGATGGTGAGTACCATCATCGGTCGTATGCTCGAGAAAGAGAATTTTAATTTCCTCTATTATTCGGTAAGCTCGAAAGTTCCTACAGTTGAATATGCGTTTACTAAATACTATTATCAAGGGCGACATGACTCAAAAAACACGATCTGAAGTTATTCGATTATTTAAGTTGAATCCCAAGGTCAAAATTCTCGTTTCTGGCCTCAAGTGTGGAGGAGTAGGTTTAAATTTGCCCTTCGCAAATAAGGTCATATCAGTGTATGTAATCTGTCTTCTCTAATCTTGGACCAGTATACTAATGCTATAGTGAACTGTGGTGGAATCCCTTTGCGTATGTGAGAAGGACTAAGACGCGTGATCACGGCTAAATTGAATATAGTGAAAAGCAAGCTTTCGGTCGTGTTCACCGGATTGGCCAAGAGTTAGAAACAATATTCGCGAGGGTTGTTGTGGAAAACACGATAGAAGATAGACTTGCTGATTGTAAGTTGCTCGTTCAGCCCTCCCAAGTTGAAATTGCTAACAAGTCTGAACAGTGCAACTTAAGAAGCTTCGCATCAATAGTATCGCTATGCAGGAAAAGCTAACTAAGGAAGAGGAGGCCAGTTTGCTGGAGCGTGCTGGATCTGAAAAGTCACTTGACCTTGATGCAGCGGACTGTAATGAGCATTTAATCAACGCCCTTGCAGGAACAGATCCTCGCCTTAACTCGAATACTGATACGCTATCAGAATCCGTCCAACGATTGTTTGGCAGAACCCCTGGAGATTCCCCTGAAGATAATATCATGGAAGATACCGATGATAAGATAGACGAAGAAGAAAATTTTTACGAGTCCGACTCCGACAGCGACGATTCCATGTCGGACGCTTCATATGCTGAGTCTATGCAGGCTAAAGTAGAGACAGAGGAAGAAGGCGGTGAATAGGAGCTCTTACGCATTTCATGTGACGATAGACCTCGCCGCTGTCTGGCTAGTCATGATCTATCAGCTCTACAAAGACACTCAGTACAGCCATCTTCCCTGGTGTACATTATTAAAATACCCCAGAGAGTTCCACTGGATTTCTCGACAAGCAAATGACATGACTCGATCCCCCAACAAACACCAATTCCAAATCATTCTTGCAGAATCTCACCGAGTCCTCAATTCCGTTCTCAGCAGTTTTTCTCATCAGCATTTCCGTCAACTATAACGAAGAATTTTAAAATTCGCATCTAGTTGGCATTTATCGACACATTCGCTGCAGAGATTTTCAGTCCATCTGGGAGAACTATCAAAAACAATTGCAAATTCAATATCTTCAAAAGCTCCCCACCAAAAGTTTTATCCCCTGCTTTCATCAATATTCACCTCGCGTCACCAAGTTCCAAGATTCACCTCCACCGCATTATCAACTCGACATTTCCGCTGTAAATAGCAGCAGTCTTCAGTCCTTGCTGAAGATGGCTGCTATAATCAACGACATTCATCGACCTTTGCTCGAAATCCTTGCTGTCATCCCCGACATCTGATATTCCGCATCTAGAATATCTCCTGTTTTTAACGACACACGGCAACTTCTCAGCTGGGACGAAATGCATGGATGGAAATCTGAAATCCCCCTTTCCCATAAAAATCACAAATAGCACCAGTTCATTAGCACGACCCCAGTTATCTTTTCTCATAGCAAATCTTATCATGATCAATTTTCATTTTATTTCTTCTTGAGATGGAAATAGGCACGCAAGCGAAAAATAGTTAGTTTCATACATATCTTACCATTCTCGGGATATGAAGAGGAAATAATCATCTCTTTTCAAATAATAATGCGATTTATACTGCGTGATATATATGAATCCGATAGTGAAGTGAAAAGGTTCTGCGATTTCGTTAACGTATGAGATCTTCCCAATACTATCCCGGGTATCTCCTTCAGAAACTAGAAATGAGTGGTATCTTCTTCCGGGCTAACAATGATGCCTTCTGATCCCTAGATTGGGATGTGTCCAAGCTTGACTATATATACTCGGCTATGTAATACCCCAGCCAAGATCTGTAGTGTGATACATATATCTGTTATCTTTGCCCCCCATCTTCCTATTTCCATCCACTTCTACTCTCCATGATCTTCCCCTGGCTTACCACCCCGCCTACGCGTTCCTCAATCCTATCCCTCCTCCTATTTGCCCCCTTTCGTCTCCGGGATTCCCTCATCACCCCTCCATATCCATATCCATATCCACAGCCACAAATAACCCCCACCCCTATTCCCTCACCTCAAACCCTCAAACCCTCAAACCCGCCTCTCATCCCACTACCTACTCTAGATAGGTACCTATTAGAACAACCCAGTCTCTTCAACCACCATCACAACAACAACAATCCACCCTCAAAATCCACAAGAGACGAAAGAATCAAAGAGAGAGCGGAAGAAAGTAACAAACGCGAGTTTGGTACTTACTCACTCCCCTAAATCATGACCAACAATATCTATCCAACACCCTTACCCTTCCAGCTCTTTCTCTGTCACACCCTTCTCCCAGATCTTCTTTTTTATCCTGTAATAAAATTCCCCAAAACATCCCACTCAAACAGGTAGGTACCCCATCATCTCCCCACCAATCTACTCCAGAAACCCAACACAACACATCTCAACACCCGAAACACAACGTATCAAAACAAGGCAAGTCAAAAACACCACAGAAAAAGCAGACCGAACAAATTCGACAGGAAAGGTGCACGAAATCAAAATGGTATCATTACTGCTTTAATAAATTTCCCTTTAAGCACCCACGGTACCACCCACATATCCACCAATCCATCCCCCTCCCTCCATTTCATTCCCTTTCATTCCCTTCCATTCCCTTTGCTTTATCATCCAATTCCCTCCTCGGAAAAAAAAAAGTAAATCCCCTATCTCAAAAGAAACAAATGTAACTCAATGTAAAGGAAAAGAAATGTACTTGATATCCATTCACTCCCATCCCATGCCATCTCAACCTAGCAGATCCTATCCCATTCCAACATATCTCGCACCCCCGAACAAAATCTCTGACTTTATCTGCATAAATACACACCAAATAAGAAAACCAAACGAAAGTCTTTTTTCACATTTCCTATTTCGTACTTGCCATTCAAATCAAATCAGATACACCACCACCCCACCCGCATACATGCCATATTCAGCACCACAAATATTCATGGTGGGGTTTCGAACCCCGTCTCGAAACGAAAGTAAAATTTCAAGACCAGATCTTCCCAACTTCCTCGTGATTGATCTTTAGATTCGGCTTCAAGGGGAAAACTGATTTGAATCCGTTAATTGATCGTATTAAGTAAATTATTGAAGCATCATCTTCAAGTTCAGTGAGTAGGTCGTTAATGGTCGATCATGAGTAGGCTTTTTATCCACTCATCCCCAAAATTTCATCCAAATCCACTGCTGACCGTGAAAATTTGTTTTGCGGATGAAATTTTCATCTATCTCTCCCCAACATACCCTTCATTAACCTCTGCCTCATCTCCTCGCCCCCATCAAAACCACCTGCACCACCACCCGCCCCGTAACTTCCACTTCCGGCTCTATTATTCCTTAATAAATCATTCGCACCTCCATCAAATGCATTGCCCAAGCCAGAGCTCGTACCATAAATGCTGTTG
The DNA here is from genome assembly GCF_014898435.1 of Botrytis sinoallii. Classification (NCBI taxonomy): domain Eukaryota; kingdom Fungi; phylum Ascomycota; class Leotiomycetes; order Helotiales; family Sclerotiniaceae; genus Botrytis; species Botrytis sinoallii. The sequence continues at coordinate 1,445,099 of NW_024066034.1, read as the reverse complement.
GTATTTGCATTGCTTCTCGAGCTACCACCACCTAAACTATTCATATTCGTTTGACCGTAAGCAGATGCGGATGTGTGGCCCAAAGTAGGAAGATCGAGGGTTGGAAGATCAATGTAAGAAGGATCTGCGTATTGATTATAAGATTGTTGATGAGTTGTTGGGGTAGTACGAGTATAGGATGAGGTTTGATTCAAAGCGGAAGGTTTATAATCAGGCTGAGAGTATGATGGAGTTGCAGTAGCAAGAGAAGTTGTGCGAGGGTTATAAGATGCTTCGGGTTGCGAATAAGTTGGTGAAGGATTGGCGAGGGAAGATGAAGTTCGGTATGATGTATCAGGTTGAGAGAAAGAAGGCGATGATTGAGCTATGGTGTGAGGACTAGCGGTCCGGTAAGAATTTTCGGCATGTGCAAATTGTGGTGAGGCTTGGGTCATGGTACCAGCTCGGTAGCTGTTACCCATCTGAGGTGATGGCTGATGAGCGCCATATCGTTGGTTTGCTTGCGGATTTGAGGAATATTGTGAGACATAATTGGTACCAGTATGATTCGGGAAATAACTATTCGAAGCATTTCTCGGAACATTTTGTGTCATCTTTTGAGTCTGATCATCGCGTGGGTGGCCTTGCTGTGACGTCTGATGTTGAATTTGAACTTGCTGAGGCTGTTGAGAAGTTTGCTGAGTCATTTGTTGTGGCGTTGATTGTGGAATCGATGAAGATTTTTGATGTTGACGTCCTTGAGGTGTGATTGTTGAAGTTGTAGGAGTGATACTGCGTCCATTTTGTTGTCCGAGATCTTGTTGAAATCGAGCATAATGAGCTTCCAATCCATCAGCAGGTCGAGTTACAGGTGTATTTTGTTGCGTCTGTTGAATACTTTGTACTGAAGTAGCGGGGGAATCTGGAATAGAACTTGGTGGGATAGGAGGTGTAGCATTACTAACAACCGAAGAACCGGGTTTTTTGCCAGTGGGAGGACCATTGGTTCCAGGAACCTTTGGCTTTCGCTGCCGTTTAGGAGGTGGTGGAACAAGAGTTTCAACCATTGGAGGTACGGATTCCCATTGCACAGTGGAGGTATCTTTTTGCACAACGGGAATTTCAGCAGGCGCGGGTAGAGGACTGATGTTCTTAGAAGTATGGCTAGTTTGCGATTGCGATCCTGACATATTTTGAGATGCAGTCATTGGTGCAGTTTTAGGCTTATTGGGACCACGCTTTCGTTTTGTACCGCCAGCTGTGGGAGTACCATTGTTTACGGGTGTTCCTTGGGTCGAATTGAAACCAGTGGGGCCTTCTGCAGGTGTTTGAAATGCTTCGATAACGGCACGTTCCTCGGGGCTATATTGATCTGGTGGGAGAATTGAAGAAGTATGATTATGGTTATTGTTTGAGTCTGGGTTCCAATGTTCTGCCGAGTATGTGAGTTGTGGCTGGCCACCCTTATTGTTTGCGTCTGTCACAGGGACAATTGGTGATTCCTTCGTAGAAACGGGTTTATCAGCTACCATCTTTGCAACTGCTGCGGGTTGATGCTGGACGTTTTGTTCCGATGGCGCTGGATCTGCTATAGTAGTATCGACATTATTCAATCCACCAGTACTCTCAGTCCCCGCTGATACTTCCTTTCCCTTGTTTCTTGATCCTTTGGGTCTACCCCTTCTTCGCTTGCTTGTAGATTCGGTATCAGGAGCATGATTCTCGATTTGTCCTTTGAGGGGAGTGGCTGGCCGATCAGACTCTGCCTGAATCGGTCGACTAAAGTTTGGACTAGCCATTGCTGCTGATGGAAGTGGTGCCGCTGCTACTGTTACTGGTATTGGTGGAGCTGCCATCGGGGGCGCAGTATTAACTAAAGCTACGGATTGAGGTAATCCCCAAGTTGGAGCTTGAACAGCAGGACCATATCCAAAACCGTTTGCGGGACCAGGCGCTTCGGACGTGCCATTCTCTGGACCTTTCGAGTCTCTCGGTGGTCTTCCACGACCCCTCTTTCCCTTGACAGAAGGTGGTTCTTGTGGCCTTGGTATTGGTGGTGGTTCAGGGTTGGCTGAAAGATCGGGAAATATTTCTGCCAGCCATCCTATAAATAATGCTCCCGTCTCTCTTGTATTCGCACTCTCAGGAAAGATGCCATCTTCCGGTGGTGGTGCACCAGGTATACCTCCAAAATATGCCACTGCTTTACAAACCTGATCGACAACAGTAACTGGATTGATGCTTCTTAATAATGTCAACAATCGCGCTTGTTCGTATTTAGTCTCATCCGGAGTTAGTGGCCTCGCACGTTGTTTGTGATCATCTCGTGAAGCAAACGGCGACGCGCGATTCCCACCTTCATTTTTTGCCGCCTCGAGTCCCCTCTTTTTCGGAGGAGCATATTTTTCGTTGGCAGCAGCTTTCGCTCGTGATGCGGTATTCTCGCTCGTCCTTCTCGCTGCAGCATCACGTTCAGCTGAAGCATCTTTCCCTGGTGCCTCTTTCTTTCCTGGCGTGCTAGCTCCCATATGCATCACACCAAAATTGCCCTTTTTATTATCCGTCTTGCCTTTTAACTTGGATGGTACGGGATTTCGAACTCTGCCATCTTTATTGGGACCTAGAACTCCATCGGTAGCCTGGTTCGAATTCAATTCTACCAACTCCAATGGCAACGCGCCGAAACCGCCTCTCGGCGAGGAAGATGATTGATCTTTCTGTATTGTTTTGCCAGGTGCACCTGTAGGTGTAATATCCGTGGTATTCTGACCCGACGCAGGGCGCGATGATTGTGCCATCGAATTCTTCGTGGTGGATGTGATGTCGAGAGCGAATTTACTAACTTGATTCGCGTTGGGTGATTGTAATTTAGAATGGAGCTCGGTCGCATTAACGATATCGGTGTCAACAAATCGATTGATGTGAAAGTGACTAAAATTACCTTTGCCTGCTACAACTGAAGATAAACTAGATGACACTGTTGACATGATCGAGATTGAATGTAAGATGTTGTCGCCATCCTAATTTCTATTTTGTTGTACAAGGGAATTAGGTAGTTTTAGGGTAAGAGCTACTTTGGTTTAGGTTAATTGTTAACCACGGGATCGCGTTTAACTGAATAAGCTATGGCCCCCAAAAATGGTAAGGGAGGGCGAGGCAGTGTTTACTGGCCGTACGTATAGGAGGGAGAGGATAGAATAGACCTTGGTATGATAACAGGTAGAAAGTTGATTGAGATGGAAAAGAGTGAATGATGTATATATGTCATGTAGTATTTACCCCAGAATTCAGAGAATTCAGACAACTCAATGATTTATCGTGGAGGGAGAGACGAATAGCACGAGTATATCTTCAAGTTGTATAGTCAAAATAGATACCATTCAAGAAGTTATTATAGCCTTTAATTTTGATTGATATCTTTTTTATTACTAGATGTCTATTTTACTATCTATTGTCATATAGATATAATATAGATAAACCGGTATATTCATTCCTTATGAAATATACTTATTACCTACCTGTGACCTGACTCCAACCTGATACATACCTAGTATCTTGTTATCTACCTGCCACTGAATTTACCCTGTTTCTATCTTTCAGCCTTCTATCTATATAATTAACATATATAGGTAGGTATATATACAACCTATTATATCCTTACCTCGATCTCTTCCAAGGTTCCTATCTCCTCCGCCTACTAATTATTGTATATTTATATACAACCCATGATACTATACCCCCATCTCTCCCTCTTCCTTCAGCCTCCCACCTAGATCACTGTTCTATATATTACACACAACCTATAATATCATCATTATCACATCCACCTCTCTCTTCCACCCATCCCTCCACCTACCAACCCTTCACCAAATCATCATTATATATTGACCATCACTCCCTAAGCATATATCGTTGATCCCCAAACATTCTATTTTCATTTTTATACCAAGATGTATCAATTTGTTAAAACAAGAGTCTGTCTATCTATCTATCTACTAGTCAAGACTACCTAGCACTTACCACCATATTCCCTCTTCCCACATCACTACAATACCTATATCACTGCCTACCTAGGTACGTCACCATATCACTACTTCCACATCCCAATCCACCAATCCAACCAACTTATAACCTTAAGCATCTCACTTACTCCCCGAGTAACTAACTAACCAACTAAACACAACATCTCAAACCACTCTACACCTACCTAGTACCTATCATCTACCCATCAAAGCCTATCCAGCATCCATCCAGTATCCGTTCAAGCCATCCCATCCATCCCATCTCATCTCAGCCCATCCATCTCAGCCCACCCCATCAACCCTCCCAAAATATAACCATATTTGCGCCGCTTTCCCAATTCCCAGCTCACTACCTACAGTATCAGTACCACTCATACCAACAGCTAAAACCAAGCCAGCCTTTACTCATCCTTCCATCGTATCTGTATGAATTACTCTATACGAACAATTCTCTCAATCTGATAGGTCAAGAACCGCAGAAACAATACTAGGTATATCAATGCTTACTAATAATACCTTGACACGAAACGTTGGACCAACTGTTTGTTTTGTTTGTTTTGTTTTGTTTCTCAATGCGAAATTGATCAAGTTCCGACCGACCTAGTACCTCCAGCTACCTAGGTGTCTAGCAAATGTTGTGCTGAACAATGGTGAAGATAGAATTCAAATTGTCTTGGTAACTTCAACATAAATATGAATAAATGAATCGATTTCGGAATACCTAGTTTGTAAATACCTAGTATAGTATTCATATTGTACACACCAACCATTATAATTTGCAAGCCGTCCTTTCTCCCAATTTTAAATGCCGTCGGGCGTGTACCCTCATCTCAACAATGGTAGGTTGATATGAAGCCATTAAATATCAATCGCAACAGGGGTGGCGTACCTAGCCTTCTACCCCACCCAATCCATCCTGGTGTCCATCAACATCTCATTTCGATTATCATATCGAAGATCGAATGAGAGTTTTCACCTCCGAACCATATCATCATATCATACAAATGTCTATGGCTTGACGTTCCACAATTCCGTCGTCCATCCTCTTTCCTTCATCTTCTTGCTATTTTTCGAGGTTGTACTTCTCTTGCTGTTGCTTGACATGATGAGAAGTTCTTTACTTGATGAGGCGAGAGCATTTACAAGTTCTGGCATTCTTCCGGTTTTCGAGAAGAGTTCCAATAGATCGGAATTCTCGGCAGCAATAATAGTAGCTAGATCCATAGAAACCATCAAGTAATCACGTGTCAACATAGGTCCAGCCATCTGTAATGTTGCGATCCAAGCCAAAATAGTCTCAGGAAGATAGGTTTCTCGTAATCTTGCGAATTCAGGTTGATCTGTGGAAATTGTTAGTTTCTTTGCCAATGGATCAAAGAGATCTGCTTACCTTGTAGACTTGTTGTCAACCACCCACTAAGCAACGGGTCTGCACAAAGTTTAGCTATTGGAAGGCTTTGGGCTAAGGCCCGCTTGAAGTCTTTGATGATTGAAATTTCGGTGGCCCTGTTGTAAGAATGTTAGCAATAGAACTGATCTCAGATACCAAGTAACTCACTCTTGCATGAGAAAGTATAGACCCCATGCGCTCTCTATGCGATCTAAAGTCAAGGCCAATGTTTCGAGTTCTCGAAAGCTCTTTGCTTGCTCAACCATATACTTTTTAAGGTATCGCTTTTTATCTGCTGAGCCATCAAGAACTTCAGTCAGATCTTCATTGTCTTCAGACTCCAAGCCTGTGAAATCGAGGCTCTCGCCCAATAATGCTCGAGTTTTACTCAATGCGATTTCAGAACTTGAAATTCTTTGGGATAAATGGAAGGCGGCGTGAAGATGCATATTTTCTAATTAATTAGCATTTTTCGAGAAACCTGAATGTGAGAACTTACTATAAAACCGTTGATATAGCATCCTGCCAACCATGAATGTCTCAGACCAAAGTCCATCCACAAGTAGATACCACTCTAAACTTCTAATGAGTAGAAGGTCAATCCTATCGAGGGTCTCGGAATCCGATCCCATAAAATCTCTCTTTATTGTCTTGCCTCCTTTGCCATCATCTTTTAATACTTGAAACTCCTTAGGTGAAGGATAATCTTTAGCTCCATCAGGATGGTCTGAGAGAAGGAATCTTGACTGGTAATTCACAAATTGTTGAACATCCAATCCAAGCTCTCTCATCAATCTGATTTGGGTGACCCGTTGTTCATGATCTGTAATATCAATCAAAGTACGACTAAGTGTGGCGTATCTTCTTGCTCCGGAGAGTTGTGAACAATATAGTGGTATGAGCTCCCCTTTATTGGCAAGACGCAAGAAGCTGATGTACGCAACGATCACGTTTTCAATGACTGACTCCTTAAGTACACCACCCAAGTCTAGCCCAAGACCTCTGAAGATGAGGATAGCATGAGTGAAAACTCGCAAACTGTCGTGATCACCCAAATTGACATAATTGGTGACGTCCTGGTCTTTAGGTTGTTCATTCGTTGGAGGTATTAAGTTTGAGGTGGTCTCGGCGTTCGCAAATTTTGATAGTGCCAGACCTTGTTGATAGATGAAGTCCGCAAATTGCTCTCCAATCAACACACCTTGAAGCAATTTCATTGGGTGTGAGCTTTCACCTGCAGTTCGAGAATCTGTCTTTAAGCTTTCTACCAGTCGTTTCCCAGCGATCGCGTTATCCCCGTGAAGTACAACAGCGTCAAGTGCTCCAAAGCCCAAAGTTCCATTCATCAAAAGCTGTGGTCCCGACTGAATGTAGTTGTCGAATTGTGTTCTCAACAAGGCATTGTAATGTGTGAAAATTAAGTCATCCCATGATTGACAAACAGGTTCGACGCTCGAGATGTCACCAGAGAGAATACCGTATACTGCTCGCTCGTACTCATCATTGCCGCCTTTTCGTGCAAGTGCAAAACACATGCGACGCCAAAGAGCACCAGATGCAATGTCCCCTTCATCATCATCTTCCAATGACTTTTCATCCGGTAGCCCAGACATGCTAACTGCTCTCCATACTTCGGTTCGATCCATACACCATTCTCTGATTTCGGCTGGGCTTCTGCCTCGACGGAGCATTTGATAACACCCCAACCAAATGGCGCGCTCGAAATATTCGTCTTGTACCTCCAGCTTTCGGCCTTGACGGGTTACGGAATCAGGATCCAGCTGGGTGACTAGAGGTTCAGTTTTGGTTGCATTCCACATCATTTTTTGGGTTTCATTAGAATTGAGGTCGACAGTTCGAGGCCAAGAGTGTTGATTTTTCTGAAGCTTGATAGCTGCCCTGGTGTGTAACCAACCATGCGCGATGATATCTCCCCTCTCCGCGTTTTGCTGTAAATCCTGAACTAAGACGTCGATTTCTTCCCCCGATTCCTCGGCCGTATCCTGAAGCCATCGAAGCACAGTTTTTCGTTCCAGCGCAAGATTATCTGTCTGTAGAAAATGATCCCAAGCTTCTCGTTCACTCGAATACTGATTTAAAGGTGTTTGTTGAGGTTCGAATTCTTTTCCGTTATCTGGTCCGGGAAATCGTAAGTGTGCCAATCTTCTCAAAAGGTCCCAAGTTTGCGCCTCCTGCTCCCATCTAATCAGATCCTTCACTGTTGTTCTGGAATTTATTATAAACTCTTCTTCCTCGTCCGAGTTTTCCATATCCACTTCATCAGTATCTTGCGTGATTTTGAAACCTCTCATCTTCTTTCTCCAACTCAAACCCTCCATTCTTCGGCGTTCGGACTCATGGCGATCTCGTAAACGGTCTAATGTATCGAGAGCAGTTCTATGATAAAGCTCAATCAAATCGAATGCCATCTCTCGTCTCTCATCCCCATCAGTCACCCTTAAAGGATCGTAACCATCAAGAAATTCCGCAAACTTCTCCACCTCATTTCCGACTCGATTCGCAGCATCTTGAAGGGGGTATAAGACAGCTTCTGTTTCTCCAGAACTTTCTACCATATCTGGTTTTTCATATTCAACTACCAATGATAGAAGTTAGTAAGTATAAGGCGCATAAACATTACTTTAAAAAAACTCATAAGAATTACTGACTTCGCTCTTGCTCTTGCTCTTCTCCATAGCGCGACATTCCATCGTAAGAAGAAGGGTCTTCAGAAAGTTCTCTTTCAAATCTTGGTTCCTGCTGCGCGGAAGGGTTAGCATTCTTGAATATTCTGAATTGCATTCCAAAGAAACTCACAGCTATCATTTGCCAACTTCCTTCACGGTGATTCTAGAAAAAGGAAACTTCAAGTCAGCTTCAATTCCCGTATAATTCAAGCCTTTAATATTTACCTGAGACCTTGGTACATCTAATCCATTTGTGTAATTGTTCATCGTAGAATTGCGCGTTGACATGGGCGCCATATTTTACAATGCGATACTTTGAAAGGGAAAGAAATCAGAAAAAGTAGTGTACAATTTGTTTAATGTTGATATTATATGGACGGACCAAATCCTCAAATCAACAAATTGAAGCTTCGGCCTTCGAACAATTTAGTCGCGTCCTGAAATGTCAGGGATTATTAATTTTTAGATGCGATCTTGACTTGTGAGTACCAGGGAAAGTTTAGCGCGATATGGCATTTGACGCTAAGGAAATCTTCTATTTAAGAGATTTCTTGCGTGCAAATTTAGACATTTTTTCTTTACAATGTTTTTACCGCCCTTCTAATTAGAGTCTCGAATCAAGCCTTCAATGTTTGGTTAGGTCCATTGGGATCTCTTTGCGCGCTCATGATCGGCCATATTAAATAATCTTCCTGTTTCCGTTACCTGACCTTTTCGGAGGTGTGAAGGATGGCAGTAAACTTGGAGAGTTACATCTTTTCGTAAGAAACTGGACTGTAATATTGATGTGATGAAAAAGTGATGTGTGATGAAGGTGTTTTATATAGTCCATGTATCAATGTCGGGCATACTATGAGAGTATACTATGAGAGTGCACATCTATCTATCATCTTCATGCCTGCCTCTCTTCTGATCTCTGCTTCATCTTCAACCGTAGCAAATTTGCCTTGGGACAGGAGACACTATTTGCATCATCACCATTCTTCTCATAGAATGCATTACAGCAATCATATAGTGCATCAATCTGTGATCTACACTTCTCTTCGTTGTAATTATTCTTTGCAAGACAATCTAAGGTGTAAATCATCAGTTGAGTTCCCAATTGGCTTGGGGAGAAAGATGCTGACCTTGGATGGCACACTTTATCCAGTTCCGTATTGTCAGCTCTTTGTAAAAGGCAGTATCAGTTGATGAGTGTAACATACAGCTTTGGAATGGCAAGGTTGTTCTGTATTTATATCATTTTTGAGTGGCTAAAAGTCCATCACATAAACATTAGTATCAATAACTTCCAAAAGAAAGAGCAATTTGACTTGATAGAAAAAATGTTGTCACCATATTCAACCTGGATTCTCAGCAAATGAACCACCAGATAGTTTCCTTTTGAATGAATGTATGTTGCTGCGACAACCTAGGTAGATACTGTATTGATCTTGTACTGATCTTTAATCCCAGATGCGAAAGGTGCAATCAATCTCTTTCAAAAATGTATTCAATGGTAGATAGAGAAGTCTGAAGTTGTTGTAAATTCTTGTTTATTCTTTGGTTCCTTGAGAATCTTTTTATATCTACATACCTAGATGAAAGACTACAACAGCCTCCAGCAAACTCCCCTGCACCAATCAGAACCCCTCCACCCACACCACTCCTCTTTCCTTTTTGTGTTACTAAAGCTTAGCGTCATCAGCCACAAGCGTGAATTTGACTTCCTCATAATTCCTTACCTACCACTCGACTTCCTCTTAACCTTCGACCTGACATAACTGATAACTTTTAAAGACACTTTAACAGTAGATCGATTTACTAAAGTCAAATCTACTCCTGTGTTGTAAGTTTATTTGTTACATAAGAATCCTCTTAATTTCATAAACTAACCAATTCACCACCATCTACAGCCTCGAATTGAGAAACACCCACCCCACGAATTTCATCTACCCATTTCCCGAACTTCAACTTCAAAATGTCCGACAATGAAGGATCCCCAGCTGGCGAGAGACCCGAAGCCCCTGTTTCCGAGCACTTGAACATCAAGGTTACCGATAACAATAATGAAGTCTTCTTCAAGATCAAGCGTTCCACTCAGTTGAAGAAGTTGATGGATGCTTTCTGCGAAAGACAAGGCAAAGCACCAAACTCCGTACGCTTCCTCTTCGATGGCAGCCGTGTTCAAGCTACAGACAGCCCAGATAAGGTGTGTATTCATTATTGTATTTTGTGGGGGATTTGATATTTGTTGTATTCATCGGGGAATATTTCTGTGCTACTGTGTCGCATCGCTTTTAACTAACGCATTTTACCTCAGTTGGATATGCAAGATGGTGACACTCTTGAAGTTCATCAAGAGCAAATTGGTGGCCAATAAATCATCCCTTGCTTTCTCATCCATTCCACTACACGACGATACGATACCATAACAATTCGACATGCGCATGATAGGGAGAGGCGAAATGGTACCAGGGCTTAGGATAACTCTGGTTGGAGATGACTGATAGCTCAGACCGAAGGAGAAGAATGTGCAATGCTGCGTTGGCAGTTAACATTTAACATCTTGCAAAGCGAAAACAATCTTCTAATCTGGGCTATTTTTTCCTTGTGTTTGGGGGATGACTCGTCAGTTTTACATCGCGGTATTGGCGTGTTTTAGGGAGGCGTCAAATAGTGTTTCTTCATACTTCAGGCCATATTTTCTGGCTGTAGCCACGAAGGACAGAATTTAGATGCTTGTTTTCCTTGGGTGGAAGAAAATGAAGATGTTCTCAAATTGTGACGGGGTCTTTCAGCATCTCGTCTGATTTACGCTTTGGTTTTGTTGTGATTCTTGTTTGATGTGTTTCTAACATAGGTTCTGCTGTTATATTGAGAGTGCATGCGCTGTGAAGTCCTTTCCACTGCCTTCATTTACTCTCTAATTATATTGTGACTTTGCGAGCAGATCATCCTGCAATCAACCCCGATTCCTTGGTATGAGCATCTAGTGTGGACTTCCATCTTTATGAAGGATATAATTCTCAGTTGCTACCGAACTGGCGGCGCTAAAATCAACGTGGCCTCGTTGCTCTGTAATGGTAACTTGTGCATCTATACACGCACACATTCGATTGGTGCTATACCTAGGCGTAGAATGAATGCGTAAGAGAGTAAAATATGTATGCATGGTCCGCCTCTTACTTCTAAGCTCTATACTTCGTGCTTATAACTCCCAGATCAGATCTCTCTTAGCCCTCAACCCTTGTTCCATCATCCTTCTCCGTACTTCTCTCCTCAATTTCACCATAGACCAAACTAATCATCCCACACCCCTTTCTTTATTTTCTCTGCCTCCTGCCTCCTCCTTTCTTCCTCCTCTCTCTCTTCCTTCCTCCTCTTCATCTCCTTTTCCTTTTGGACTCGTTCATATTCCCTCTGTTCCTCTGTTTTCTTCGGTGCGCGAACACCCAATGCACCTGCTATGAGTCGTCGAGCTACCGCATCTGTTTTTTCCTGTCTGCGTTCTGGGCCCCGCGCAGAATTGGATGAGGAGGATGAGGGGCCGGGGTAACCATAGGGATTCTCAAATTCTTGTGCAGAGGAGGAATTGATGGGTTTTTTGGAGGTGGAAGAAGCTGGAGGAGGGGGAAAGTGTTCGCTAGGTGGAGGGGGAGAGATAGGGGTAGGTGGTGGTGCGGAGGGGAATGAAGAGGAGGTGGGGGATAGTGTATTTTCTGTTGATGGGGGTTGAGTAGTGTCGGTTTCGGTTTCGGTGTCGGAACCGGAGGAGGCTTCGTCTTCCCAGGAGTCGGCGAGGGATATGGATTTTTTGGCTCTGGAGAAGGGTTTGGATTGGGTAGAGGAAGAGTTGATGCTGAGGTTGCTGAGAGTGTTGGAGAGGTCTGAGAGAGGGGTTAGCTGCGGGGTTCGTGGGGGGAAATAGGAAAGAGAAATTGATTTACCTTTTGGTTCAACTGTCATGATTGCGATTGAGTTCGAGTGATATTGGTGATTTGTTTGCTCGGTGTTCCAGACTATGTAGAGGAATAGGATTAAAATGCGTTCAATGGTCCAGAGCAGGAAGTGTAGTGTTTGTGCGGATAACAGACGATCCACTACTTCTGTATTTCTTGAAAATGCAATTTCGACTTTCAAACAGATGAGAGACTTTGTATGATTTAGTAAATGCAGATGTTCAATAAGTATCATGTGCGTAAATATAGTACGAATCAGAAGGTAATAGCTTCCTAATAGTAACTCATGCCATCCCTCTCTCATAGAGTCGCGTAGCGCATTCTCCAGCTCGGGATATCCACGGCTAACCCAAAATGATTTCTCCGCATCGTGGATTGGTGGAATCCGCTCTAGCTAGTCTTTAGCTCCCATCAATTATTGCTTGGATGGACGAACGGACGGCGCAAGACACCGAGTACATACATATTAGGTGACGGGAACGGGAAATCAGAACTTGGATTCTATCGTGTGGAACGAGTGATGCATCGTTTTACTAGTCTTTTTTGTACGAGGTGGGAAAGCGGATAAGAGTGTATGGAGGTACCGTAGAGGTCCAGAATTTAATGCAAGAGATCGTGCGTACCTACTACGTAGTTTGCTTTCCCCACACATGTGAAGACTGCAGGTGGGTTTAGGTGAAGCTCAAGCTCAAGCTCGTCGGCGTTTATTCCCGATGCGTAATCCCGAGGTTCGAGGTTTGTAGCTTGAGGTAAATCTTTTGATTGCTTTATGAACAATCTATATTGCTTATTACGACGACGAGAGTATTTTATGATTTGTTTATACGTAGCCTGTCCGTTTTATGTTGTACATACTTGGTGTTTGTATTTCCTTCTCAACTACGGACACATAACTGGAAATATAACACAACATGATACGCTCAAAAGCTCTCACGCGGGGTAGATTTGGGTACTCCAGCACAAGAACGTTGAAGCATTTTGTAAGTAGGGAAGATGGTAAACATACACATGAGGATAGATATGGAGAAACAATCAAGAATTTGAAGATTGGAAGCCATACTAGAGTTATATTCCAGGGTTTCACAGGTATGATGATGTGCAATTGACTGTTCTGTTTTACAAATGTGTCATGGCTGATTTGATACAGGTAGACAGGTGACATCCCATAATTAAGAATCACCAATGATTTCTATACTGATCTCAATACCCCATAAAGGCCACAGCAAATGCAAAAGAATCAATAGAATGGGGAACTAACATAGTTGGTGGTGTGACACCTGGAAAGAGCGGGGAGCATTTGGGATTACCAGTTTTACCTACTGTAAAGGAGGTCAGTATATCACGATTATGGATGTTAATTCTACTAACAACCCGAAATAGGCAATGGAGCAACTTAAACCAGATGCAACTGGAATATACGTAGCAGCTCATCAAGCACCAAGCGCAATTGAAGAAGCTATTGAAGCAGAAGTTCCTCTTATTGTTGCTGTCGCTGAACACATCCCTATTCATGATATGTTAAGGGTATGAATTCATGATTTTAAAATAATACGGAGCTGATATTTTTTAGATACATAATATCCTGGACACTCAATCAAAAAGTCGATTAGTTGGTGCCAATGCTCCAGGAATCATTTCAGCAATTGGAAAATGTCGGATTGGTTTCCAACCCCTTTCTTGCTTCACACCAGGTCGTATAGGTATTGTCGCTAAATCGGGAACTTTAAGTTATGAAGGTAAGATACTAAGCAGATGGTCTTGATCAATACTGATATTAATAGCCGTCGCATCAACGACCAGGGCTGGACTTGGTCAAAGTCTTTGTATTGGAATGGGTGGTGATGTATTGGCTGGCACTAATTTTGTGGATGCTTTAAAGATTTTCGAATATGATGATGATACTGAAGGAATCGTTATCATTGGTGAAATTGGTGGTGAAGCAGAACTTGAAGCTGCTGCCTGGATTAAGGAATGTAAAAAACGTTCCCCAAATCCCAAGTAAGTTTCCTAAAGACAGTTTGAGTTATACTAACCTTTCATAGACCTATTACTGCACTGGTAGCTGGTGTTCATGCGGCTCCTGGTAGAGTCATGGGTCATGCTGGAGCTTTTACTTTGCCAGGAGAACCTGATGCGTTGACAAAAATCAAGGCTTTCGAAGATGTAGGAGTTACTATGGTCAATCATCCAGCCAAATTTGGAAATGCTATGAAGACTTTACTAGAGAGCTCCGGAAGATCAAGTAATAGCATTTCTACAGGTAACTATTCTCAAAAGCGAGGTATGCACACAATGAGGGTACGCCCAACACCAAGGATTTCACAAATGAACATGACACAAAGAAGAACCATATATCTCAAAGAGGTAGATGCGTTTAAATTGCTCGACGGAAAGAAAGTCATTGGAAGATGGCAAACATACCACATCGCTATTGGCATCGATCGAAGTAACCGATGTCCATTTTTAATACTACAGAGGCCGGGTGAACAGAATGAGTCCTCTACAAAATCGATAAAGCTTCCATTTTCATACGATACTGCCAGAATGTCTGATGTACTCGATAAGCGCAGCTCTCATTTGGGGTTGAGACCTCTTCAAAGCAGGTTGTTGAAATCACTCATTTTCGACTTGTATGAACTTTTCAAAGAAAAAGAAGCCTTCCTCCTCGAATGCGTCGTACAAAATCAAAGAGCAACGGAATTAAAAGGTCAACAGAGAATGGTAGTTGTGAATTCACTTTTCGGTTTCGATGACGCCGCCTTTAAAAGTTCGAATCGGCAATCAGAAATTCACTCTCTTCCCCGCGCAGATATTCAAGATCCTGCCGAAACAGCTGCTGAAAAAGACGGTATAATATACATCAAACTTGCCGGTGATGGTAATATTGGAACATTGGTGAATGGTGCAGGGCTGGCTATGAATACTGTAGATGCGTTGGCGGATGTGGGAGGGAAAGCTGCAAATTTCTTGGATACTGGAGGGAAAGCGACGGCGGAAACGGTGAAGAAAAGTTTCGAGGTGATCTTGAGAGATGAGAGGGTGAAGGTGGTTTTTGTCAATATTTTTGGGGGTTTGACTTTAGGAGATATGATTGCTGAGGGGATACTCTTGGCTTTTAAGGAGTTGGGAGTTAAGGTGCCGGTGGTTGTTAGAATTAGAGGGACGAATGAGAAGGAGGGGCAGAGGATTGTAAGTTTTCTTTTTCTTTTGGTTGTGGTCTATTTATTGGCCTGAATTATTGTGAGAAGGATAAGTGTTTACTGACTTTCTCTTAAATCTATAGATTGCTGAAAGTGGATTGCCACTATATGCATATGATGACTTCGATGAAGCGGCGGCTAAGGTGATAGAATTGGCAAACTCCAGTGGAGCTTGAGACTACTTTTAGATTTAAGTGGTATAAATATATCAAGATATTTTCGACACTTTAGTGTCTCATCCGCAGAGATAGATATCCTACCGGAGATATACCAAGGCGACGCGATCTCCCAAGAGTTTAAGATTTGAGGAACATTTGCATGAAGGGTAGCTCCGCATGTTAGACAAGTACAAATCTTTCCGGAATTCGCATTCAAATTCCATCTCAAGAATACAAATTTTACTATTGCCAGTCCACTATCATCACCGTCTTCAACCTGCTATTCTCACCGCTCAACTAGCAGTCGTGGTGCTTTAAATGCTCAAAACTAAAACCCATCTCAAACCCGTCGCAAACCCTGAAAGCAATTCCGCTCTCCAAACAAACTGTCTCTCATCTATCTTATGCCAGGTTGCATTATCGTGTAGAAGCATATACTCGTCTGAGATATTGAATTCCTTCTTTGTGTCGTCTGGATTTCTGCTATCTCATCGTGTGAATTGGCAGCGAAGTTCGTTTATCGCTGAATTGTGAATATATCACGCTAGATATCTGATCTAAGTTTTTCGTCTAATATTTTGTGTCGTGGTGTTGTCATTTGATTACACTCCGATTTTGGGATTTAGTATCGTTAGCCAAATTTTATCGTCCGAATTTATGAAGAAGTTGTTGTCTATACCTAGGTACTTGAAGTTTCTACGGATAGCTATAGTGAAATATAGGGTTCTTGGATTCCTATTGGATGGAATGTACTAAGGTGTATCTGATTTGTCAATTCTTGAGCACAGTTAATTCCAGGATTACCATATGAGCTGCGTTTGTACCATATAGTTCCAAGTTGGTGATGAAGAGGTAAGGGCAGTAGAGGAAACTTATATGTAAAGATCGGCATGTTTGTAGAAGCTCGCTAGAAGGTCGATGGGTGTGGAACAAGAATGGAACTTGAGATCGGGTGAGGGATGGGGATCGCGTTGGGAGGTTGGGAGTCGTAATTGTAGAGTTGTATTTTGGGATTCACATGAATTGTATTATTTCTCCCTGTTTTGAAACGCTTCTACTAGCCGGAGAGTCTAACTACCGATATTCACTCCGTCTACGAGCTATTTGTGATTCATACTCTGTTATGTTGAGTAGTTGTTTATTTGAATGCGACTCGCTCTGCACTCATCTTTTTATATTAAGTTAGGCACCTGGACGCGTCAATTAAAAGGGCATGGGGAGAGTAGGAATTTGTTGGCCTAATAGGAACTTCTTTGATATGGTTGAGGAAGGGAGGATCAAATTGGAAGATGGGAATAGATTTATTTTCATTTCAGTGAGCTTGTGTCTTTTTGGGGTGAGGGGGGGTTTTAGTTGTTGATTGTTCTGGATGTTTGGAAAGTTTGTTCGGATAGATGGATTTTATTATTTGCCATATCTTCGTCCCTATTTTTGGTGGTCGAGAGAACCGGAGTATATATCAGATGACATACATTGGAGAATAAGCAGCACAGTCTTTCTAAACGAGGCTCGAGGAAGTAGAGTTGATGTGAAGATTCTCTAGAGGTAGATAAATGTATTACTACGAGCACATCTATGAGCTCCGATCCAGCAAAAACCATATCGCACTGGCGTATATTGGTTTTCGGCAATATTGGGCTCTGTGACTCTGAGAGTTGGGTTTCTATAAAAGTGCTGGATTGGACGTTTGAGGGTAGATGGTGAATTGGAGAAAGAGATAGGAAGTACCTTTATGGCTATTCTAGTTCGTCATTCGGACCCCGGGGACTCTAACTTGAAGATCATGTGCTTGGGGTGAAATATGAAGGTTTGAGTCGCTATATTCACCTCTTAACTTCATCTTACTCCCTTATCGCCAAACCTTGTAACAAGGAGGCTACAGCATCGTTCCTATCCTAGCTAAGTTGAAGAATTCAGAGTACTGTAAGTTTTCCGGAATCTTCAACCAGGATTTATTACGATTAGGCTTTTGAAAGGATGAAAGTAATCAAGCTTTGTTACTATTGTTGATTGGCGTTATTTCCATTTTGCAGGCAGATGCAAGAATAATCTGATTATTTTTAATGAATTTGAGAGCGGGTTTTCTGTGTATATAATTCTCGTGGATCTTACTTCTGGCTTTAAACTCTGACTAAGACTTCGAACTTCTCGTGCTAAGTGGACTCCTTTAGTACATGGAAATGTGGTAGTAAAAAGAGTTACTACGGATGGTATCTGTCTTTGAGCTGCAGTATTTATGCTCTGTTTGCAAGTCTTTGTTGGAGATTAGGAGATATGTGAGGGGAAGGTGTTGAGAGAAGAGAGTGGGAATCAGAGAGGTGATGGTGCGTACCTTGATAGTTCAAAATGTTGAATTCCCTACATGTTCGCACGGTTGTGCAAATGGAGTAGGAAGTGGTGTAGTATCTAGTCTCTCATTATATGGTAACGTATGCCTTGGCCATGTCCATCAACCAAGCCATTCGAAAGCACGAGAAGAAAATGATCAATAGAGAGGCCACTGCTCAATATGACTGTGTAGCGAGTAGCGAGTACTGGAACTGCATACTTGACTACTTTGTGATATCGGTTGGCGTACGTCATGCGGCTACTTTCCATATACTGCTGAATATGATCGTTTGATAGTGTTATAGTCGGCTCTCTAGGCGGCCGACTATTTTTTTGTATTCAAATTGAAATGAATCGGTGTCCTTGAAACTCTGTTCGTGTTCATGATTCCTTTTGATGTTGAAGTCAATATCGACAGCGATGCACGTAGGTAGTGACTTATTAGGGTAGAAGAGTTGAAAAATATGGATAGTGATAAGATATATTCAAAGGGGACAAAAGCTCAAATCGTATGGAAAAGAGTCTAGAGTATCAAAATATAGAACGAGCCTAGTCTAATTAAGCTGACTTGAAAAGAAGTAGACCACTCGGTAATATGAATCAATTCAAGTATACAGACGAATATAATTGCACCTGAGTATGGTCTATGGTTTTAAGGGTGCGTTCGGGTCGTTCTTTTTACACGACTTAATATTGCGTTTACAGAGCGCAACTTTAACAAGACTGAGCGCGACGAGGTCTATAAGGTCTATATGCACGTAATACGCATCGGGGCATATCACGTGCACAATTATCTATATTACAATAAATACCCTTGCGAGATCATCTTTTCGTCGTACACGGGATATCCCACCACAAGGCTCCGGATACCTGCAATAGTCTTTATACTAGCCCAGGTTATCTACTACTTCTACTGACCATTCCTCGTCAATCTGACACCCCCTTTCGGGTAAGCAAAAATGCGGTTGCTCGACACGAAAGACACGGAGAATCTTCGAGTGCAGGAATTTTCCCAACGGGAAATCCCCTCGTACGCCATTCTTTCTCATAGGTGGGAGGAAGATGAGATCACCTTTGAAGATATCAAGAATGGCAACTTCAATCAGAAGAAGGGTTTTGCGAAGCTAGAAGGCTGCGCAAAAAGGCCAGGGAAGATAAACACTATTGGGTCTGGGTTGACACTTGTTGCATTGACAAATCAAGCTCCGCGGAACTTAGTGAGGCCATCAACTCAATGTATCGTTGGTATCAAGAATCTGCAGTTTGTTACGCATATTTGTCCGATGCAAAGGATATTTGGTCTTTGATTCAAAGCAAATGGTTCTCTCGTGGATGGACATTGCAGGAACTCATAGCACCACGTCATCTCCTACTATTTGATATGCACTGGCGTCTACTGGGAACTAAGGGCGGGCATGCAACCCTGATCGAATACATTACTCGTATTGATAGAGATGTCATACTCGGACGTCTTTACCCAGGATCATGCAACGTTGCCCAGAGAATGTCATGGGCTTCAGAACGAGAAACTAGCCGAGAAGAAGACTTAGCTTACTGCTTGATGGGACTGTTCGATATTCATATGCTACCAATGTATGGGGAGGGCTCCCAAAATGCATATCTTCGACTACAGCAAGAGATTCTTAAGCGAACTTCAGACCAAACTTTATTTTTATGGACTGCTGCTCATGAGCCCTACAATCAAGGTCTACTACCAACTTCTCCAAGTTCTTTTTGCACTCATCATGGCTGCTTAGATTGGCTGCCCCTCAATTCGAGGACGATCGGAGATTCGATGAACGCTTATACTTCACTTATTCCATCAATTCGTACACCTCGCGGTTTCAAGTACAACAAGCAAATTGGGGTATACATTGATGCTCCTCCAGTCGATACACACTCTGCTTTTGGATCCAATGGCCTGCAGTTATCTCTTCTTTCCTATGACAGCAGCCAAGACTCATTCAAGCGTCAACAGCCCTACCTGCACACACTTACAAAATAGTATGCCTCGACGTTTTGAGCTGGAATAATAGTAGAATCTTTCTAACCTTGATACCCGAACACCCTCCGAGCCCCCATACTTCTAGAATGAGCATCGATCGAATGGGAGCTTTTCGACGTCCAGCTTCCACAACTCTAGAATCCAGACCTCGAATCAATATGCCTTTATCCATGGAGCGGCAAACAATTGCCGTTTTTCAAGTCGATACATCAACATCCGGTAGTCCCGTGCAGTTTAGGTTTTCCCCCGTGCTAGAATCCGGAGTAAAATTCACCAAAGCTTTCATTTTTCAACCTGATGGCTCGAACAGTCATTTGAGTTCTTTTTCTGAACCATTTGAGTGTGTTGGGGGTGTTGTTTTATTTGATATACCGTCACAACACTGTAACCATAGACAACTGATGCTGGCATTTGGAACTCGGCAACGACTTTCGCCCTCCTGGTGCACTTTAGTTGAAAGTTGCCGAAACCTTTCGGGTCCGGGTGTCGAGCATCTATATTCCGAGTATAATGCTCTCAACTCTCGTTTGAATTCTCGTTCACACCTTTCTCTAGACAGTTGCGTACATTATGCATGTATCAATGTTTTACACAATGTACATAACATAGAATTTAATTAATACATCACTCAATCTCAAATCATCACTAAAATTAATAACTGGATCTTCTCTTGGCTTAGTGAATAATTCGGATTGAGGTGTGACCATTTCGGTTAGGTTGAGGCTTATCCCCCCTTCATTCAACTTCATTTAAATTTGGTAGCATTCCACCGAAGTCACTGGATGAATCAACTGTACTTGCTATGATCTTGCTGCTATATATTGCCAGAACGATTGTTGTTAGTATCTATATTTTTGGAGCTATTCGACTGACGATGCAACAATGGGGCAGATATGTTGAGGCCATGATTTCAGACTACATAAGAAAGCGATCAATGAAAATCATGACGAATTCATGGATTTGACCTGTATTCCCTCACTATACCTAGGTTTTTAAATACAGTTCCTAGATAAACGGCCTCAAAATGGCTTATCCTATCTCAAAGGTCGCTGTTGCAATAGCCGCAAAGCCCTCAGAAGTGATAACGATGAGAAGCCACTACCTCATAGCTGCTGTACCATCACACGCACCAACTTATCGCCCTTTACATAGAGTCCTTGCATGCCACAAGATAAAAATTCCTATCGCAAGTCAAGTATTAGATTTCGAAACTTACAAATCTTCATTCAAAGACATTCTCCCCCAATAAACCATTTCTGGTCATGGAAATGCGCAGAGACGTACACCATGATTAGACTATACCAACAACTAAATCTTCTCCAGGCTCGAAATCATACTTCTGCACAATTAGCGAGTCACCATATTCTGAAAGTCAACGACAGGTTCATCTTAATCATATCATCTAGTCTATTCTAATCGTCGATTGCGCAAGTATATCATGAGCTGTGAAATCATCATCAATTACCGTCATCATCTGATGTTTCATTCAGATAGAAAGTTCTTCTGCTGGTTGTCAAACTCCTGAGATCTAAAGTTTTATATTTATCCATTTGAGCTCTGCCTCAGCGCCTAGTCTGTGTAAGAACAACGGGAGACCGACTCGAACTTCAATAGATTTCACTCATCTGAAGCTCGCACAGTAAATATCTCTGTTAGAAGTATTTCTTCCTTTCTGGTTCTGCGCGGAGTATTTGTATGCACAATAGGAAAGACGAAGAAGACAAATTCGGAAAGAGTTAGGAAAGAAAAGTGGATACTAGCACGCCATTCTTTCCAACCCATGTGAGTGAATCTATATTATTATTCCAAGTGTCACCTCATGCGGGGCTCTTGATCTTGAATTGAAGATCCTTTACTTAGATTGAAGTCTTTACAATAGAGCTGAGCTTCAGCATTTGGGAGAAGCGAAGAAGTTGCGAAATCTAGGTCATCACCGAATCACAATATGTCCCGGATGGTATCTTAGACCAATGGCTTTGTATATAGGACTAGCAATGCGACTCATCCAGTATATAATTTCTACTTGGGAACAGCTAGTGTATTTCTTGTCCATCAATGATTTGTTAATCCTCCAAAGTCCAAGTGCTATCGCTAGACCAGACATACCAATGAATGAAGCATTAACATCAAAGCAATCCTCCCACCTACAGAGCTCTGAACTGCAAACTTAACAGTTGCATTGATTTCAGTAGGTTCAGCACAAAACGATAAGTTTCTCGAAACCATTTATCATCAAGGGTACGCGAGAAATACGTCGCAATTAACAAGTCTCACGGCCTATCTGTTATTCGTGACAGTATTTTGAATGCAATATTCCAAGCGAGTGGGATTTTTGCGCGCAATTGCACTGGATAGAGAGATTTAATTGGTAAATGGACCAAATAGTACCCTCAATATTTGACTCCTTTATTAGTAAAAGAATGAAATCTCCTATCGTTACATCACGGAGTAGAGCAACAGATGCGAATGAGAGCATTTCAGGATCGTCCGATTGCTGTAAGATTACACTGGCTTTGGGTAGGGTAAGATCCATAGTTTCTTATTCAAGCAAAAATATTGGGACAATTGCTTCTTGTCCCAGAATGTTGTTAGAGAGCCCTGAAGGTTTGTGACAACCGAAACAGGAAACGGTAAGTCAAATTCCGAGATGACATTAATAGCTTTTGGATGATAATAGTCGTATATTAACATTCTTCTTGAAAAACTTTCTCCTCATGTTGTTACTTCAAACCCTGGAAATGTTCAAATCCGATCAGAGGTTAGAGAAGAGTCAAGACACCATAATATCATCAAATCAAAACATAATAGAGTCCTCATTTCAACAACAACATATGGAATTTCTGACTGAAAACTTATGAAAGACTTCCTCTCTGAAATTACATTTCCCCACGTATTTTGAAACGATCCAGAATTTATGAAAGGAAATTTACCACAAAGGTCTTCCTCTTCCTGTACGGAGCAATGGTATTTGTCAATACTTTCGAGGCTGATTCAATCCATGAACAGCTGTGTAATTTACACCCACCTCCTGAAGTCGACCCTCAATCCTACCTACGTAGATTTATACAAAACGGTGAATTGATTTATGTGGTGGCGAAGCATAGATAAGAAGTGTATGCTGCTTTTGTTCCCAATGCTGTATCAAGTCTTCATCTCCTGTTCTCTACACAATAGACCCGAACCTCTCGTCTATTATTGAGAAGCTACATTGTCAGTGTTGTATATCTGTTAGCAAAATGATTTGCAAGTAGAGATGAAGGCCAACAAATCCTTCTGATAATTCACTTTCGATTCACTGCCACCCTTATACTGTTTAATCAAACGCCGATCAAGTTCGCCTTTTATAATATTTGCCCACCACTCTTCCATACCTAGGTAGAATGCATTGATTTTACCCCACCAAAAAAAACGCAAGAAAAGTTAAATAAAATGCAAAAATAATATTCCTGTTCGGGAGAGCGCCGCAGAGTTTAATTAAAACCAGGCGAACTGATTTTTCCAACAAACAAATTCTTCGGCTGTGAAGCAGTGATCCTGTTTGAGAGGATGTGAAAACCAAGTGCGCCACCACTAAGCCAACTGGATTTTGTTTGTTGTGAAATGAGAGATGTTGTTTTTTGGATTTAACGAGCGCTGAAAAGGTACCGATTTTGCTGTTGATTGGAACTCGAACTTCTCGTAACGTCGGTGATAATGTTACGATTCTCTGAATTGTGCTAGACCTGTAGCCGTCGAGTTGTTCTGCGTTACGTTCCTTTGACATGACAATTTTGAGTTTGGTTGAAAGTTCAAACCATCTCGTAAACTTGCATAATTCAGTTGAATTTCAGGAACTACACTGAGTACTGGATTTATCCATCGCAATCTTCAAATATCAACGCCTGCTATCGATTTGGATAATTGCGAACCCATTTCCCTTGTAATGGTATCCTATCCAACAGACTTTGAAATTTAGATACTGGCTCAACTTTGAGAGGAATTCATGTCGTTCTGCTCGCAAAATGCAAGTCTCTCGGAGAAACAAAATGTATGGCCAAGCGTGTCCCATCTAAGCAATTATAAGCGTCCCGTCCCAAGGCTTTTCGTATAGACACCATGTATGATCTAGAGAACTTCAGATTCATCCAAGCAAAGACCATGCGTCATGCGTAAATGTGCAAAGAGGCGGCCAAGCCGCCAGTGACGTTGACCCTTTCCAGATCTTCAGCTCTCGGATATCTGAGATTTGAAGCCCCTCATCTTAAAGAGCCTCAAACTTTCATCATTAACAGCAAGAAAAAGACAATACATCGTGTACCTACTGATCTCCAACTGAAGTCTGCATTCCGTAGGAATTCCTTGAGCAGTGAACAAAGGGCGTTCCAAAAGCTCCTGCACGTAGTGGATCTATGTCTTTGAAATCTCCGTTCAACTCTACCGAATGATGAATATTCTATATCACGACTCAAGACTCACGATTCACATTCGTAAGCCCTCACAAACAACCCCATGGAGTTAATATCCAAAGTTTCAAAAGGAAGAAAAGAGCCTTGCTATTTTCATACCCCATACGAATGATGTATGGTTATCATGTCATGTCAGTCAAATAGTGGATCACATCATGACAATCAAACATGTCATCCATGATAGTAAAATGAGTCCTTCCCGATGATCTGCCACGAAACAAACGGTGAAGGATCACTAGTAGTGTAAGTGCGGAAAGATGTATTACTTGAATAGAAAGATCTCCATAGCATCTCGGTAATGGCATCATTCTCGGTAATATGCCCGATTTGACTCCGTTTGGGATATGGATATTGTATCGGAATATTTTTGTTCCCATGACTATGGATTGATTCATGGTGGAGTCGGGAGGGGGTGGAATTTTCGTTCGTGAATTGGGGGAACTTGGCATGCTTGGGTTGAGGAAAGTGCTAATCTGCATGCAGGGTGATGGAGATTTGAGAAGCAGTAGGGTGTTTGACGTGGATCAGAAGGAGGAATATCATAATATAAGACTCTAGAAGTGAGGAGTTGTGAATCTGTAAGTCCCTAGTTCCTTGTTCTACTATAGAATATCTACATTCTCAAGAATTGCCATAATTGGTAGGTCCAATCCGTATATAGGAAAGCCTTTGAAAGATGTGTGCATTGCATATGGTATACCGGTATGTGATTTGAATCTGAATCTCTATTACGCTTTGATGTTGGGCCAAGAATTTAAAGAACATTGGCAAGATAAATTCTCCGATGATTAGAATTCGTGTTGAATATTCGAATGTTGGAATATTATCGGAACCGGCGGGGCAAGGGATCAATTGACTTGATACATCTCACATTCTCTTATCGATATCGCAAACTGTAAGTAGGTACTCCGTACAGATAAACCCCGCCACGACTGGAGAGACGAGTATGTTGGAACTTGGCATTGAGTAGAATGCTAGGGTTGAAAGAAGAGGGTGTTGAATAACATATACCACATGTACCGGAAGAGTCATAGACACAATAGTAATGCTATTAAAAGGCGCAAAATCAATAGATCAATCCTTTACTTTACTTTTTTCGTCACATGAAGATATACTTCGTATCTAAGAACCAATTCGCCATAGCTTCGGCGCGTAAATGGGTAGATGCGGAAGTGCTAATTGGGATCAAGATGCGGGATGGTCTTAGATCTCTTGCAGATTTTGACAAACTTGGAAGCTTGCTTAAAGTCAAATTCGAGCCCGATTCAAAAATCCGATAATCGGAAACAATCTCTTTGAGGTCTAGAGATATTTCCGTGATTCTAGAAGATATTTTGAGATACTGGAGAGGATATATGCAAACAAACATGTACATACATACTCCGTACATACATATATACGTACATATGTACATATGTAGTATGAGTAATTAGCTACCCTTCGTGGAGGTCTATGGAGGGATTGGAAGAAAGGTCACTGGATAAGAGACCGCTGGCCTATTCTGCGACCGCAAGGCTACTCTATTCTCATGTATCCTTCCAGAATGAGGATAATTGTAAGATACAGTAGGACAGAGATCTCATTGAGATTCTCTTGATTGGTTATGTTCACATAGTTTAAGCGGTGAACAGCGAAATAGGAAGAGGCGAATATGCAATGGTTAAGTGCTTGCAGCTTGCATATGCAAAGGCGGTCTTTTTTCTCAGTGCCAGTACCTTTTTGTAAGAAAAATTTGCTGTGCCGTTGTGCAGAACATCATGTACCTAATAGAGGAGGCTCGTGTTCTGCATGTGTACTTGAGGATATATTTCAAGAGGAAAAAACGTGCAGGATTGGAGTAATACGGCTAGGTCATGCTGGGGCGCGTGAATGGTACCTTGAACCAGGTTGTGTGCATTTTAATATACAATTGCATGATGTCGTTCACAAACAGTGCAAGTAGACGTGACAAGAACGCGTCTCAATAATCCTTCAACATAAGAGACCAACAGTGGCTTTTCTGACGTATCATTTTCCAAGTTGATTTGAAAGCGGGATGGAATGCGCTGGTGTTTCGGATTGGGGTCTAAAATGATTAGAGATTGGGGGCATAGCCGAGAGAATCAACCTATCTACTGGGAATTTTGCGATAGGAATAGTATTTGGAGTTCGTACTCGGTGAGAAGGCTGAATACTGAGCTTTGGCATTTTGCTTTAGGTGTAGTTGTATCGTAGAAAATTTATTCGATTGTTAGTTGACCATTGGAAAGCTAAGGTCGATCCTCCAGGACCTACATATTTTGATAGCCAAGAAGGGAAAAAGAGTCATTGATGGTATGCAATAGTGTTTGTGGAGTAGACAATTTAACTAACATGTCTTGGATCTTACCTCGCAGTGAAGTATCTACGTAGGTAGTTAGCCTTCACTGCTTATATTCGTCCGCACTACGGAATATGCCAAAGGATTAGATGTGAGATAGGACTGAATGAGGGGGAAAGCGTCCGTGGCTGGCATTCAATTTCCTTTGAACCGGGTCACGGTCTTCCAAAGCTTTCCTTTTTTTTTCTCGGGACGTCGTGGGGTTGGATGAGCTCAAGCTAATTATGATGACTTGCGAGACATTGGAAGCTTCATACTATGACATCTCGTAGGGCATCCCGACGTTACTGTATCAATACGACAATATTTATATCGCAGAAGTTTAAGATTTGGGAAGGATTAGTCGTTTTGACCAAGATGAAAAACGTGAAGAAGCGATGAAGGGGTTTCTACCGTATCTTCATTTTTTTACCACTCTATATTTGGGGGATCGCCATGTGCCAACATCAGCAACGCCCACAACAAATTAACATGTAGCTGTGTGCGCTTTGATGTTGTGTTCCCCCAAATCGGAGTGAATTTCAATAGCACAAAAGAAAGTCAAAACGGCTTTCGTAGATCACAATATACTTGACGAGTTTTGTGGATGTGCGGAAGTTTCCTCTTGATTGGTGCACTCGGAATATTCGGTATACATTCTGAAGTTGGTTGTTGCACCGAGAGAACTCAGGCCCGTGAGAAAGGTATGAAACTATTAGATGGCCAGGGGAGGGCAAGATAGCTAAGATATCAGGTTAAGGAACCGTAGATATCATGTCAGGTACCGTTCTCAGCTGACAGGACTACTGAATATAGGCAGAAGAAGTCATATCAGTGGCACGCATGTTCCACGTTTTGTATGGAGAAGAATTTCCATATCACACAACCTTATCGAGTAGTGCAATGATGGTACCACATCGAGGCTTGGACAATTGATTGCAGCTGACATTCGCATCGAAAAACAGGATATTCGAAGTTCGAAATGAGTATCTTGAACCGGAGTTTGTAGATCAAGAACTTTTAACTCCTCTTCACCCAATTGAATGCTAGTCTTTGGTATTGGATTGCAGATATTTTGCTCTTTTGCACATCTAGGCTTGAAACTTACACCTCCGCCACTCCACTCAATCTCACAGAGCTTGAAATCTTGAACGACAAGCAAGGACGAGGATGCCATGCTGACATGATTACCAAGATCCGATCAAAATTCCTACTACTCGTGTCACCATTCGAAACCCTGTTTGGACGATTCATGGACATGACGGGGCTGAATTTGACTGTGTACTAAATGAATTTTGAGGCGATTTATAATTATCGCCCCGTTGACTACTGCACTGAATGACTTGAGTTCCTTACTCACCGCTTCATCGCTTCAATATCTCTTCCCGTCGAAATCACAATATTAAATCTCGGGAAGCCTTCTGTGACTTGATTCATGTTTCTTTTTTTCTCTCGGGAACATTCCATGTCATCGAGATAATAATTGATGGCTGCATGAATTAATGGACGGACGTTAACTATCTCTCAATTTTATCCTACGATACGGGACCTACCAAGATATCGTCTACTACCAATCACTGTTTATGTTGCATTGAGTCAACTGCCTGAACTGTCACTTTGATGACTTTCTCGCTCTAGATGCGCATATTTTGCGGCGGCGAACGTGGTATTTTGTGGTTAAAATCCGTTGAAGATCCGAAGAGTTCATCTGTCGAAGATTGAAGTTCGAGCAGGGTAATTGATAGAATAATCCACTTCTTCTCGGCACGTTTCTGCACGGTCTAGTTTCTATATTAGCAAATGACAAACCCAGTCCTTTTCAATATCAACCACTCCATCACGCTCGAACCCTTCCTCTTGTTGACTAGCTTCAAGATCATTTTAATCCACTCTTGAATTGTATGACCCCAGCCATAAGTTTTTTCCATGTCACGTACCTTGTAACTCAATATGCGAGGCATGTTTCGGCAATGGCGTCAAATATCATGTCAAGCTGTCATTCGTTCACTTCAGTGACTATACAAAATCTCCGAGGACTTCAACTAGGTTACATCGGAAAACAGCTCAACATCAACCACTCAATGGTCTTCAAAGACTATTGGTTTTGAACCGGGGAAACTGTTGGAGCCAATAGATATTGATTTCAGTGTTTCTTCACCCCACTAAGAATAGTTTACACTTACCCCTGGGTCCTCGATCAGGCTGGGTGGGTGTATTGACCGCCCAAGGTCTGAAAGATGGGCAAGGATCTAATTCTGCACTTCTGCACACCCACCTGCAGCTCAGTTCAGTTCTTTGTTTGTTCGATGATACCATCATACTATACAGCACATACGCATCCATCCATCAAATGATCCCGATCTCACAGATCACAGGTAAGACGCTTATGCCGCTCTATAGTCCAACACAGACACTTTCCCCACTTGAAAAAGTAGCTCCAAGTACCGGATACGACCATTGCAAGATTTGTTATTCTTATATAGGTACTGGTGCCTACATCTTGAGTTGATCTTGGACCTTCATTACGTCTGAACTAGATCTGTCAAGATATTTGGGCTGGTCTCTGAGGATCAATAGATCCTAAGACTCGTTCTCTTATTTCTCTTTACCCTAACCTTTTTCATCCTCTTTCGTTCACTTATATTTCGTATTCATTACGACGTTTTTCAATCAAGACCAAGGAGTGGGAAGTAAGAAAAGGACCCAGTCGGTTCAACAGTCTAACGACTGATAACAATGTTTTGATAATATAAATCGAGCTTGATACTTGCTCCTTGGCCAAGCAACCTCACTTCATCATAATGCGGGGCATTCACTTATTGTTCGCAACGTTGATGTTATTTCTTCTATCATCCGCTCAAACACTCGTTGCTATAAATGGTTTCTCAATATCGGAACCATCTCCTTCCACATCTCCTAGCACAACAAAACCAGAGTCCTCGACATCGAGGAAGGATGAATCGACATCCACGCTATCTACAGCCACATCATTGATCACAAACACAATCGCTATCTCTTCTATTCTATCAGCCTCTTCAACTTCTGGAACAGAGCAGCTTACGGGCAATGCCGAAGTTGCATCAACAGCCACAACGAGTGATCTTCAATCGACTCCAACAGCAGCTTCATCCACAAGCTCTGGTACAAATCGCAATACGCTGATCATCATTCTCGCTTCTGTCCTCGGTACACTCGCTATCATTGTTGTTTCAATTGCTACATATCTTTTTAGGCGATATCGAAGGGAACGTAGTTTCACTGGAAGAGGAGTGACTCCGATAGACGATAGCGAAATCGAATCATGGCGACGCTCTGGGAATGAAAGAAAGGTGTTTATGGGTGAGGACTTGGTATTCGACAAGGAGACTGGAGGTCGAGACTACTTTCAATCCAACACAATACAAATGGCGCACTCTCCAGGTTGGACATGGACTGCTTCTCCTACATCCACTCGAACACGATCTACCTTTTACCCTTCAGGTATCTCAGGATACGTACCTGATACTCCCACTTTCCTCGCTCAGGCTCCGAACGCTAGAGTTGGTCTCACCGACGAAATTATGCCGGGTGCAGAACCATTTATAAAACCAGCGGAACGACATAGATCAAGGTTATCGAAGTCAGGTGGTCATTCACGCACGAAGAGCAGGAGGAGTAGTTTGAGTGCGAGAAGCATGTGGAGTATCAAAAGTGGCAATGGAGGCGAATCAAAAGAATTGAGAGCCAACGACAGGGTAGCAACATGGTACGATCCAGAAGATGACTTTCGAATCCATCGGGATTACAGCCACAACAGAGACTACAATGATTCGCCCATGTCATTTCGAGAAATGACACCAGGCCCGGGGACGCCTGGGCCAGTCACATCATTATCACCAAGACCACCACCACGTGCTGCGTACCCGTCATTCTGGGATAGCGACCGTGAGATTGGGTTGGCCATCTCATAGTATTGGGCCTGGACGCCAGTTATTTTTTTTAAACGCATTGTTCGGGTTACGGGGGGCAGTGGAGTTAGCTTGTTATAAATGATGGAGGATTACTTATATTGATACCAAGGAGGATTTTTTCATGTTGATGGAGAAGGAAACCGTGCTGATCGGTGCAACACTATTGGCACTTGTAGATTGGGAATTTGAAATTCACCACTCGATGAGAGATTTTATTTATGACATGCACAGTCTGGTGACTGAAGCAATAGAAGAAATACAGAGGCATGATATAGCATGCAGATATGACAACTTGAATATAAAATCAATACACAAATAAGCTTTGGCTTCAATTGTTCCAAGTTTCTCAATGCTTCAAATCTGTAGATTGCGCTCACACATCTGAAAAAGTCGAAGTAACGTTGTCCGAGTAGTCTGCTAGCCTCAGCAAAATACCTTGAACTTTCAAGATACAGCGGGCATCAAATTCTACAGCCTCACTAACAATTCAAAGCCATTCCAGTTATGATACCTAGGTCCAGGGTACCTAGGTACCTACCTACTCCTCGAAAGCCACAGTAGTAAAGCTTTCACGTGACTTTGCACGAATTTCGCGTCGGCGCGTTTCCCAGGCTTAAATGCTTCACCGCCTCCCAAACAAGAAATGAATTGCCCAAATGCATTTGCGTAAAGACAAACCCATCAACCAAACTACTATTCCCATCCTCGACGTCACTACCACCGCACATCCCAATTCTTCCTTCCCACGAATACGAATATTTCAACATGCCACCACGAAAGAGCGATGTAGCGAAGCCTGTCGTTGGAGATGAAACTACACCTGTCAAAGAAACGACGGTAGTTCGAGAGGGAATTAGTATCGAGGTTTGTTTTTATAATTACTTTCCTTAGACGGATCGGACTCCAAATTCTTCTCCTCGATTGGAATTGCCTGAATCGGGTTCCATTGACTCTGGGTGACCTCAATTACTTCGATTTCTCTCCTCGCATTCGAGCTACACGTCAAACTAACACATATGGTAATGGACAGGATCTTAGTCTCCCGAAAAGTATCGTAACGCGATTGGCGAAGAGTGTGTTACCGCCTAACACGCAGATTCAGGGAAATGCAATGTTGGCGATGGGGAAGAGCGCAACGATTTTTGTTAATTATTTGGCTACACAGTGAGTAGATTAGGGTTCTTTGGAGATTCGGAGAATTGGGAGGAGCAAAAGCGAATGGAGATTTAGGAAACACTGAAAGCGAAAGTTTAAGAGAAAAACGAAGAATGGAAGCGGGAGAGATCGTGTGAGCAGATTGCTAATGTGATTATGAATGAAATAGTGCAAACGAGAACGCACACAGCCGAAGTGTTAAAACGATAGCGCCGCAAGATGTTTTCAAGGCATTGGATGATATAGAATTTCCTGATTTTAAACCAAGGTTAGAGGCGGAACTTGCGAGTTAGTATTTTATTCCCATATTGAATGGGCATGGGCGTTTTGGGAGGGCAAATCAAGGGGGATACCACATGCTAATTATGAAAAAACGAATATCAGAGTTTATCGAACTACAGAGCGACAAAAGAAATACAAATAGAAAGAAAGTCGCAGCGGATAAGGTGGCTGGAAGTCAAGCAGGGGGTGAAGATGGAGAGGGCGATTCAGAAATGTTGGATCGAGAAGGGGATGGAGAACCAAAGGCTAAAAAGGTTAGGCGAGATGGGAGCAGTGGGGAGACACAAGAAGAACACGATGACGAAATAGATGCAGATGAAGAGCATGATGAGGAGGTGGAGGGGGAGGAAGGCGAGGACGAAGAAGAAGGGGAGGGTGAAGCAAGGGAGGATGATGACGAAGAAGAGAAGTTCGATGTTGAGGAGGCAGAAGAAAAAGAGGTAGATGACGAGGCGCTGGATAATGGGGAGGACAGTGATTGAAGCTAGCAGTTTTGTGTGTGGCCATTGAAGAAGGGTGATTGTAAAATGGAATATCTTATTTGTTAAGGATTGGGATTGGAAGGAAAGCGAAGCGTGCATTTGCAATGATGGAGTTTGGAATATGGATATAGGTTGTAAAGAACAAAAGTCCGCCGGGCACAGCAATATATGATTGTAAATTCATATCCGCCAAGGTTCCTTGAATATAGACTCTATAGCGGAGGGTGGTTCAAAGCAAGAAAAGCTTGCGTTTTAATTGCGGGATAGAGAAAAGACTAGTGTCTAACTGCCTTCCAAAAGGAAAAGGCATGAGGACCTGCAATAAGCTCCTCGAGTGAAGTAATTACCAACCTGCACAAGCAAACTTTTGCATGAATTTTATCAATAAGTCGAATCTAATTGCATGATCTTTCAAAAACATGTATCGGGAAATAAGGCAAGGGCACATGCATTGAGAGTATCTCTACAGGACCTTCCCCAATCACATCTTATTGCCAAGTTAGACATCCATTATAGCTCATCTAAAAACAGTTTATGTTTGAGATATTGCATTCATTATATTGCTAGCCATTTCCAAGATTACAAATACCCTCTACAAATCAATGTATTACCAACAGCTTGTGCCGTGTTTTCAAACGTCAAACTTTCGAAGACGGAGAGGAAGTAGAGAAAGAACATTCTCAACAAGCGGTAAACGTTACCGCAAAGTGAGAAAAGAAAGTCTGCATACAAAAGAAAGCTTTGGGAAGCCCATCCTAATGTCATAGTGCTTAGGAAGCAACAGGCTTTTAGATCCACCTTCCTCCTCCTAATCGCAATGTGACGTTGTGTCTAACATACTTATACACTACGAAGAATGACAATCACCATTCAATCTCCTCGCCGCTATACACCTTTTTTAGCACACATGATCTTGAGTATCGGAGACGAGAGTTTGACGTCGACAAAACGTAGTGTAAGGGGTGAGGGATATCACATCGATAAAACTAACCGTTCAAATAAATCCGATCAGTAATAGTAATAACATCTTTCAAGAACAAAGATAGAAATAAATAGATAGTACGATAAGTTGCGTTGCGATATGCGTGAAGGTGCACGTGAGCGCACACGCTAGTGCTAGCGCACAAACGTATTGCATAGCTCTCGTTGCTCTAGAACCTAGAATAGAATAGATACAATATCAATCAGTGCATTAGACTTCTTATAAAGACGCCATGATCACCACCGAGATGATACCAACAGTTGCGTTGTAGTGATATAAGTATTTACTGTAATTACACTTTCATCAAGCTTAGCGAAGCGAATAAATAGCATGTGGGGTAAGGGGGCTCGAGGGGGGCTAGAGCACACAAGCTAAACGATCAATTCACTAGGAACAGAATACTACCACGAAGCTTAAGTCCAAAGATTCAAATGGGAACATGATGATATAGTTGTATATAATACTTGGGCATAGAAAGTAAGTATCGAATAAAAGTCAAACTGTTTACTCTCCCTTCAGCTTGTAGTTCTTCCCTAATTTGTTTTCTCTCTCTTTACTTCGACCTTGTTCCCCAGTCGTTTGCGTAGAACCATTTTCAAACCCCCAATAGCCAGAAAATATACTCTGTGGCTGCCGAATATCACTAAGTAGTCTTATAAATTCCTCAAAATTTAGAATCCACGATGACACCTGCACATTATTCTGCAGAAAAGAGACAGGAGAGCTGTCTTCCCTGGACAAGCCAAAAATAAACCCAGCAAATGAAACACTACAGGTTAAGACCGATGAAGTGGGCGACCAGAAGAAGTGCAGTATTGGTGTTGAGCGGGCCACGGTTAAGACGGTGTAGACTGAAAGAATGAGGCATATTATCTTGACCAAGGCGGGCTGTTTCGAGCCGAAGCAAACAATTGATGATGTGATGGTTTGATAAGACTGTTCTGGACTATAGTACCGAAGATATCATCCGATACAGAAAAATAAGAGCACGCAGGCATAATCTTATCAGTGAGATCGGACCCAACACAAAACACAGTAGGATTACAAAGACCATGGCGATGTGGTGGAAGATGGGATAACTTCGAGGAAATGCCGGTGAAATTATGAGGAATAAAATCACAACAACTAGTGTATTGAACGTTCTTTGGCGACCTCTATCCTGCCCATGCGTAAGCTCAATAGGTTTAACACAGTCGAGGTGACAATTTTCGCCATTCGATATCGGAATAGAGAATACGAGAGCTAAATCTGGCGAATGAAGCACCCTTTCCTGTCCACACACAGCTTTACATTGCCAGGCAGGTTGTACAATTTCCAGAGCTGCTGCAAGCACATCCATATCCCATAGTACCGGCAGACTCATGGCTGCTACGTCGCGTTTAGCAAATCCGTCTAAGCTAGCATCGCGGTTTTCTCTACAAAAATTCGAATTGATAATATTCTAGAAATGATCAGCAAGGCCTATTGTGGCATATATGCCGTCACATCACATGAGTGTTACTTCCAACTTACTGGTTGTTCTGGAAATGATATACATGCCGTGAAAAGAGCCAATCGATTTGCTTTTGCTGAGGAATCAGCAGCAGTGCTCGATTGTATCCAAGTAGAGGTTCCATATATTACTGCGAGGATAAGACTGAGCAACGTTGGAGCTAGCGTTAACGGGGTAGTTCTTATTTCTGTGTGTCTCAACCAACCCCATAGGGCTTGATAGAGACCCAGTTTTGTAGTTGTAGCTTGTGGTGCCGGATTCACCGGATCGGCGTTCAAATCATCTGCTCCAGAGGAAGGAAGAGATGCGGGGTTGTTCAGAGAAATATCAACTGCGAGAGGTTCACTCGCGGACACAACGAGATCTTGTTCTGCCGAAGCTGAAGGGCGCGATCCTAAATGAGTCGACATCTCAATCGATGCCATCTTAGTATCCTCTGAAAAGATGAGATGAATGAAGCGACCAGATCATGAGAAATGTGAACGGATTTTCCTTCTTCACAATCTCACCGATGAGGCTGAGGAGTAATTTTTGATTGGTGGACAGTACCTAGGTAGGTACTAGGTAAGCCTGGAGGCATGATAACACCCAATTGGAAATCCAGGCTGTGCACCACAGCCACTTCAGGAATACATAATTCTCACTCTACCCATTCGACTGCTGTATGCAATACGCGCTCGAGACTTCTCCAGATAGAACGAAGACTCGCAAGTTCCATTTTCTCTACTCACCCTATTACAAAGACCTAATGACACCCGTTTTTACTCTAATCGTTGCAATTTCGACAGAGTGATGCAGCTCTTACAGCAAACTATTATAAAGGTTTGTGTGTTAGAGTCTTGATTCTTATAATATAGGTCTTGTTGGTATCACCATGGGGATTGTGAAGTCAATATAGTACTATGATTCACACTGTTGTAATATTGCTTGAGGTTCTAAAAGCTAGGGCTACGAAACGTATATGCTATAGTGCCGAGGCACCAGCGCTTGCTAGTGCGGTCACATGATCCATATCCCGACAGTTCTAAAGCCTAAATAAAGTTTATAAAATCTATTCTCCTTCTATAGAATCTAGCTTAAAATGGCCAGAATCTATTCTCCTATCATGGAATCTACCATCCCTCCAACATAGAATCTATTACAGAATCTAAGGGGCATGAAAGTAAATCACCTCTCAATTTTAGGGCATGAAAGTGATTAAATGGCTTTTGGGGGGTATGAGAGTGATTTGCCGTAATCATTTTCGAAGACCATGTATTAGGCGTAGTGTGGATCCTTATATGGATATTCATAGCAGCTTGCGGTCCAAGTCTTTAAAGAGATGAGGAAACCTCCGAGTGGATGGCACCCCAATAACTCAACTTCAAAGCAAAAAAAGTCAAATTTGAAATCACAACAATAAAAGCACCAAAGAGTTGATTCAACACGATCCATTCTTCCATTTGATTCCAAGACCACGTAAGTTACTTGCAACCAACCAACTGATTCTTCTCCCTTTCCCTTCCCCCCTTCGTACCATCTGGTATCTAGAAATCCAGTATATACAATACAACAAATAATCATATAAGCCACCGCTTCCCATCTATCCCTATACCCATATGTATCTACCCCTGTCTCTCAACGAGGCATATTACCAAAATAATTACAACCATCTCCATTTCCTTGACCACAAGTCATCATTTGTTCCACCACCCTGGAAACAATATTAGATAAAATACCATTCGACTCCTCCAAGATATCAGTCGACCTTAGTATATATAAAATGATGTAAAAGCCACCAAATTGGCCCATTCCATTTGATGCATTTTATCAATGACTAGAAAAATAATGCCAATCAATAATAAATAAAACTCCATATTCACCCATCCATTGAGACTCATTAATTCCGGAGCTCTTGGGTGTTCAACAAAGTAAAAATGCTGATGTAAAATCACTACCAGACTGACAAACGCTAAAGCCGCTTGATGAAACAATCTTAAAACCACACTCACCCTCAACATCCACAGATTCATTATGATGAAGAGTTAAGAGTAGCAAATCTCCCCTCGAAAGCCCTCAATCTTTCTTGTTCAATCGTCTTCTGTAATTTTCTCGTTTCACGTACGGCTTCTTCTCTTTCGTTCTGTAATTCCATAACTTCGATCTGGGCGATATTCATACGGCCAACAACTTCCTCCATTTCTCTATCTGCCTCTGCAAGAGCAGCTTCAAGGTTTACAACTTGTTGTCTCAAAACCTCAACTTTTGAATCCTCAGTTACCGACATTCCTTTTCCGGATGTGGTAATAGAAAGACGCGGTACCTTCTTCGCATTTGCGAACAATGGAGACATGGGCGATTTAGGCCCGAATGAACGAGGAGAACGGAGTTCCGACTTCACGCGAAGAAGCTGGATATTGTGACTGTCCTTGATATCACGAATCTCATCTTCATGACGAGCGATTCTGACCTCAGAAATATTCTGAGCAGCCATAAGCTTTTCCTCAAGAGCCCTGAGCTTGGTTTGAAGGAATGTGATCTTTTGCGCATTGGCTTTCTGCTCCTTCTCTCCTCGCTCAATAGCGTCAGCTAGACGCTGTCTAAGAGTGCTGTTTGAAGCAAGTTGCAGTCTGACTTGTCCAGCCAATTCCTCGACTCGTCTGGCTGATTCACGTAGCTCATCTGCCAATTGCATCTCCTCTTGAAGATGTACCTTCTCAGAATCTCTCAAGGATTCCGATTGCTCTCTGACTGCCTCAAGCTCTTGTTTTACAACATCTCTTTCAGTAATTGCATCAGACAAGCTTTTCTCCAACTGCTCCATAGCTCTTGCAGTATCCTCGTCATTAGAGGCTGAGATTTCAAGGGCCTTGATTCGCTCTAAAGAAGATGAGTAAGCCGCTTGAAGACCCCGGTACGATCGCTCAAGTGTCTCGGAGGTTGCGTGTGAGCTGCCGGGTCTAGAATCTGTGCTAGATCGTTTGGTTAATATGTCCTTCTCCTGTAACAAGCTTCGTAGTGAGCCGATTTCCTGTTCAGCGCGATCGAGATCCATCTTCAAACCACCTAGACCTTTTTCGCATTGCCACTTCTGCTCAATTGCTTCATCAGCACGGCGACGAAGGGTATTGATTTCCTCTCTAAGATTTGAAACTTCCTTATCGTATCCTTGCCGCCTCGGGGATTGATTCATGGCACGATCTCTTTCCATTTCCAATTGGCGGATTTTCTTTTCATTTTCACGATTCTGGTGCTCTTGACGTTCAAGCAAACTTTTAAGAGCACGATGTAAAGAATCTCGTTGGAGTTCAATATCCTTTACTCGTTCTGCCAAAGCTTCTCTAGACTCAGCAGTCTTGACGGATGTTGTCCTAGATAAGCCAGGTGATCTAGCGGTTTTGCCAGTGTGTGCGAGAGAGTTGGCCCGTTTCAAGCCACCTAGACCACCACTTAAACCACCGAGTCCACCGATGCCACCAATGCTCATTATGGATGATCTCGACCTGGGTAGATTGCTTATGCTTGTCTTCTTCCGAAAAGGGAGTTTGAACTGGCTCATCTCCATTTGCAGCCTTTGGGCATTGACTAATGCGGTGTTCTCCTTCTGAGAGTTTTCAATTTCTTGATTCATCTTGCTTTGCTCGTAGGTCAAACTTTTCATGTTCTGCAGCTTGCGCTTCGAGTCCTTCGACAACGTGGCCTTGAGCTGAGGCACAATTTTCATCTCTCAAATTGTCACGCTCGTTATGTGAGGTTTCAAGATCTGCTTTGAGTGCAGTCAAAAGATCTTCGAAGTTTTCCCTGATCTGTTTCTCTTCGGACAATTTGCGTCGAAGATCCTCACAAGTTGCCTCCAACTCTTTAAGTCGTCCATTGGCATCCACTGAATTTATAGCTGCAAGATCAACCTAAGCCAATATGTCAGTTGCATTCATGTCTTTTTAAGTTAGAGAAAATTACCTGAGCCGCTCTTTCTTCCAAAGACCGAATTTGTGTTTCGAGTTGCTTTCTTATAGCTCTCTCGTCTTGTAGCTTATCTGTAAGCTCTAATTTGATAGAAGCCTTCTCTTGCTCTGTCTTTCTCTGAATTCGGTCAAGCTCATCCTGCTTAGGATCGGGTTCTCCATATCTGGGAATCACACTTGTTCCAGAATCAGAAAAATAATCACTTGTTCGCTTGCTACTGTTTGTTCCTGAATTTTGGGCCTCGAGCTGTAACCTGTCTACAAGATCTTCCAGATCCATCTCCCTTCGTATGGAAGATGCTAGCTCTTGGCTGATTTCTTTCAATTCTCGCTCCATCTCTTCGACTAGTAAAGGCGGCGGACTAGGTGTCGCTATGGGTATTTGTAGATATGCGTTTTCGAAGTAATGGGCAGCATCTGCATTGGCCTTGGGAATATCGATCGCGGCCGGTGGCGCTTTAGTATGTGTCCTCGAATGGAAGTCTTCAAATTCCGAAAGTTTATGCGGAGATGCATTTGACGACGGTATGGGTGAGTTTGGTGAATAATCTGCCTTATCTTCCGAAAATGTTGTCGTTGAACTCGATGGGGATACGGCACCTCCCCAGCTACTAAAGAAAGAACCAAGTTTCCCCGGTGATTTGGGTTTATGTATAGTTGATGTAGAGTCGTGAGATTCGTGAGTATTGGTTCGCGCCGGAGCATTAGGTATAATATTATGTGGTGGTGTAGCTTTGGATGAGAAAATGGACATGGTAGCAGAACCCGGACGACTTCCTGGACTTGAATCCCCGTACCAATGACCGGTAGATTCGGAATCAGAACTCAATGGCGAATCGCTAACCAATCTTTCATGCCTCGAGGCTCCCGGTAGACGTGTTTGAGACGGGACTAAAAGGTTCGGACTTTTTGGACTAAGAATTTGTTCTTCGTTATCTGTTGGTTGTTCTGGTAGCGTTGGCGTCACTGAAGTCCAAGCGATGTGTTCGCTCGAAAATCTCCTAATTAAGCAGTCTTAGCATCAACATGAAACAGTGAATAAGTTTGATCAGATGTTAGAAATAGTGAATGCCTAGTAAACATACTTTGATGATGGACGTTCTTGTTTCGAAACACTCTTGGAGCTTTTAGAACTTTTGGAGCTCCTGGAACTTCTTATTGAACTTCGGATGGAATTTCTATTGCTAGAACTTTCTGGGGAAAATGGCAAAGCGCTTTTTATATCCGATGGAAATTCGTAAAGTGTTGGACTATCTGCAACATTCGTATACCGAGAATATGGAATATCCGGCTCTGGTAATTCTTCGATAGATGGACTGAAGTATTCCGCCGTGGAGTACCTGGTGGAAAACCTGGTTGCCAAAGGCGAGGCACTTACAGGTAAAGGTTTGCGACGAACGGAATTTACTGACGACGTGGAAGCTGTTGAATATGCGCGCGATCGGGCTGTGGCTGACTGTGTTTGTGAGAACTGCGAATATGTAGGATTCTTTGGTCGAGGATTTGGCCGATGTTGGTTTTCATGTGGATTTGGCTGTGGAATGGCGACCGGGGTAGTTGAGTCCGTGAGATCAGATGGATTCAATTGAGTATTCGAAGCGTAATGAGTCTCAGAATCAGGAGTTGAGGGGTGAGCTTCTGGTTGTATATCTGCGACGGACGCCATTCTTTCTATAAGGCCCAGATGGCAATATCAAAACATTAGGGTTTAGATGAATACCGGAAGAAGAAAAGGAAAAAGATGTGCAATCAAGGAAGGCCACTGGAAGAGGTTTGGTTCGAAGGGGGGGAAACGAGGTATGGGAGATGGAATGGATCAAAAGGGTCGAAAGAGGTTGAACCCCCGACTGTGAAAGATAAACGATCACAGTAGTAATTGGGCTTAATGATGTCCGGGATTGAAATTGAGGAGTAAGCTGGGGTGGAAGAGGAGGAGAATTAGGTTTCCTCTTCAGATTTGGAGATGGAAAGTCTTTCGATCAAAAATTGAGATCCAATGGAGCGGTGGTAGAGCGGTAGACTATGAATTAAGATTTACCCTTAGCAATAATGGTAAACAATAGAATTTACCATTCACCAGCATCAGTCTTCATTTGTGCTTAGTTCTTACTCTTTTCACTTCACTTGGGAAAATGAGTTTTGACTCAAATTGGAAGTGACTGCTACCGTTGAACCAGGATCAGGATGTGAAGACAGAAAAAAATGGACGCGCTACTCATTTGGAGTTAGGACGTGAGGACGGACGAACCTGGCACTATGCCCAATAGAGACTAGTCTGTTGGGAGATGGAATGGAAGCGGAATCAATTTCAGGTACACTTCAATTTTGATTGGTCGATGGCTTCTTATGGTGGATCATCACTTAACGCACTCTCAAATTTCGATGTTCTGTCCATCCAATCTTTGGCTCACACTCATGTTGTTCCCTTGCACAGTAATTATGAATCGTCAACCGCTTCCTTCTCAGCCAATAAACTCAATACCAGGACTATTATCTGTTGATTTCTCCGCCGAAACTCTGCGTGTGCGCGCCAATGTGCATATATGCCACATTAACAGTAATAACTGAGTGGAGAGGAAAGAAAGGATAGGGAAGACGGTGACCAATCGATCTGATCTTCTCTTTGCCGACAGACCCATTATCCCTAATTAACAGAGGTGCAGTAATGCAATGCAACCCTTTCTTTCTTCGAGGACAA
Source organism: Botrytis sinoallii (assembly GCF_014898435.1). Lineage (NCBI taxonomy): Eukaryota > Fungi > Ascomycota > Leotiomycetes > Helotiales > Sclerotiniaceae > Botrytis > Botrytis sinoallii. The sequence continues at coordinate 1,403,621 of NW_024066034.1, read as the reverse complement.
CGTTGAACGTATCAAAGATTCATCCGGTGCTATTCATGCTTCGCTTTGAGCAATATCAGATTATCAATATCCAAGTCTTTGGTGTAATTGTGCTTAATCCTCCAATCATCAACAAAAAGATTCATCTATTGATACAATCCTTGCGCTGAACAAGAAGCAGTCAAATGGTCATCTTACTGCACCCATCACATCATTGGTAATCAGGTGGTATTCAGCCCGATGAGCTTACCATCTTCAACACATGCAGCATCCACAGCGATTGCACTCGACTCCGATTACGCTTCTTACGTTGCTCATGCTGTGTAGACTGAACATGAGAATAACCGCACAGTCTTGGTCCTATGTAGCACATAAGGTTTGAGTGAGACGTCTTACAATTACCTTACATCATAAGGCTTCAGCCAAACAGATAGATCATTCGATGATTACCACCACGAATTACGACTGTTTGTCTCGAGACAGTCTACCACAAACATCCGAGTTCAGACTATTCTTAGAATATTACACTGTACATTGAAATTCTTCCATTCATATGGCCCATCCCTCTGATATATGGATCTCCGCACACAAACGAACAAGCTACAAAGCTACATCCATTGCGTATGTCAGAATGGCACCTCATCCTAGAGGAGTAGATTACATTGGATACCTAGTACAATCCTTTCGTGAGCCCTAAATCTTGCCTAAATCGGTACATTGTACCATTGTACCATTGAATGGCCCGTTCCGGTAGGTAGCCAGGCACTGGAAATTACTATGCCCCCTCGCTTGATCACAGCTGCCATTGCCACACGTTGCTCTAGAATCTTGTACGGTTCTTACAGCCACCCGATCGAAATCTCATTCAACGTAGATTAAAAATTCGGAGTAAATTTTATATTGTCTTTTGATCCTTTACTCGAAAGCCAATTAATCTACCCTCAAAAACTTTCACTCGTTTTAACTTCCTACAAAACTAGATGGTGATGTTCCAATGTTCTATATCATTGCTGCATTCACCACAAGTCCTTCATCGCGAGAAGTTTAAAGCTCTTAAACTTTTACCGAGTTCCAATACCATCTCGACGGATGCTTCCACAACACATCCCAAGAACCGAACGTGAAGACTATCCAAAGTCTAAACTCTCGAGCATCATGTACAAAATCATTGTATCTAATCCCCGACTAGCACCGGCAAGAGTTGAGAAACCGCAAAACTCAATTTCCAAATTTAATACTCCCTTCATAGTGTTCATCTTACTAGATGTTCTACTACAGTCTCCAGAAAGTACCGTACTGACTATCTTCTCACCTAAGTCACTTTGTATACGGAACTACCTTCAGCTCCACTTTTCATCTCCTTGATGACTGATGGATCTAGACCTTGGTGAAGATATTCATCATGATTCTATTTTGAACACACTTTGTCAAATTCGTGAATTATGCCCAAGAGAATGGTAGAATTACACTTCGCCGTCGTAGAATTACATTTCTCTGCACTCAAAATTACCCTTCTGTCTACTCTTACATTTTTCATTGCTGCGAACCCTTCGATCCAGCATAATCCAACAAACCTTACTGAATTTACACAACATGTCAAAACGCTACCCGTCCTGTCAGCTCCACTCATTCATCATGCAAACTTTCGTTTCCGTTTCCCTTACTTCCATATATTACCAATATCATACCTATACACATCTTCCATCACTCCAAAAATCGAAACATCAACGTCTCTCTCTCCTCCTCCCCTCTCCCTTGTTTCGCTTTCCTTCCTCCCAAAAATAAATCCAAACAAATTCACAAGCTCCACATCCATCCCTCATTTATCATCATCATCATCATCCATGTACCGATCATTCATTCACATCTCCACTTCCAATACCCATTTCATTATCCATGATTTTATCCATCCAGGACCTTCACAAAATAAATAAGAGCCAAGCTCCACCGTCTAAGCCTCCCCCTTAACTCAGCAAAGATCTTCTCCCATCTCCAAATCCCCATCCGTTTTGAGAAACACCGAAATTGGAGAGAGATTGGAGCTCGCACCAAAGAGGTATCCGGTCGCGTCGTTCATCGAGGTTATCGCGTTGATGCTTGATAGACGCGGCTTCTTTACCTTTTTCTCTGTAGAGTTCAGTTCAATGGTTGAGAGTGTTTCCTTACTATGATTGATTTCTTCCATTTGATAGGCCTTGGTACGTATGTATGTATGTATGTATATCTCTTTTGATTTACCCGCGTTAACTTCAGGAAATAAACGTAGAGGCTATTGTTGAAGAAATCTGAAGCAAGCTATTGATTTCGTCACATATTGCGCGGTTCATGATCCAGTAATGTGATCTTATTCGTCCTCTTCTTTGCGAAAGTTTCTCATGAGCACGCTTTGAAATTCGTCATCTGGTTGATATCGCATCACACCAACCAATATCACCTTCGATGGATAGATAGTCTGCAGTTTACAAACAGGTGAGATGTGGATGCATTGTGATAAAATCTCATTCTTGTCTGCCGGCCTATCTTTTCTGCATTGAAACTTTGGAGTATCAAAGTCCTTGTCCTGATACCCCTGATCTACATATATTTTCTATCACTATTTCATTCTTGCTTCAAAACTGTACGATGTTGCTTGTGTGATCATCAGCCACCCAATGCTATCTATCTCTCCACCACCACACCTAGGTATCTATCTATCTATCTATTATTCATTAATCGACGAGCCATCTATCATCCATTTCCACCAAACCACCTCTGTTCCATCTCAAATTCCAAACTCCATCCCAAACCCTCACAATTCCACACATATTCCGTCCCCTTCTACCCTCCTTCTCTACCCACAATATCCCTCCCCCCCTCTCTCTCACTTTCCTACATTCCCAGAACCACCCCCAAAAAAGCACCAAAATCAAAAAATCAAATGTCCTCGGAGAGACTCGAACTCTCGACCTTTGGATGGCTAAAGTGATTGTTATCAATCACCTCACATAGGAATATGAGACCAACGCTCTAACCAACTGAGCCACGAAGACTGGTTTTTGATCATGTGATAATTGATGAATTTTGTGTCTGTTTTCAGATTTATATTCAACATCGACTATCTCTCGAACTATGGGAAAGCTATCTTCTGAAAGATTTTTTGTGAGATTTACATGAGAGACAAAAGGAGAGTTCACGATGGAGATGGAATTCATTTACTAATTACCTAGTTGACTATGTTTATTTATTATTACTGTCGTCTATAAGTTTCTCTTTCTGCCCACTACATCAATTCATCAACCCATCAAGCTATGTGAAAATGTGAAAAGATACCAAGACCTCTTCTACCAGTATCCTTCTTGAAGATAAATAAACCGTTTCATCTTCACCCGTTCCATCTATATGTATCTATACATACCTACTATCCCCCATAACTTCTCCCCTCTTTTCTCAATTCAACACCTCCCACAATACCATCAACTCGAATCTAGATTACTATGAACCCATCCCAACTTTCCATGCTATTGATATCTTTCCTCCCTTTTACACTTCTACATATATACCACTCATTACTTCAAATATCTCACTCACATCACACATCCATTTTCACACTCACATTCAATAAGTATAAATAAACACCGATCGAACACCCGCTCACCCATCCATATTCATCTAATCTCTCCTCCCATCTCATTTCATCTCATCCACTCCCTCTCATTCTCCTTCCCATCCGCATCCCCATTATCTCTCCCTCTTCTAGATCTTCCAAAACCCATCTTTCCTTTCTATTCCCCAATCTCTCCATCTCACACATCCACATCCCTTCCTCTCCATCCCCCTCTCATCCCAGATCTCCCAACCAGAAACCATTACAAGTTCCAAGTTCCAAGTTCCAAATTTCAAATTCCAAATTTCAAGTCTCAAACCACCCAAACTCCCAATTTCCAACTACTCCCACCTCCCATATCCCTTCACCCCAAGATTGACAATAACTGCTAGCGCTATCCGTCTCGTCATTTAGCCACCACCAAGTCACATACCTCCAACACTTTCTACTTAATCCCCCAATCTGCAATCTGCAATACTCAATACTCTGTCCCAGATACCCTCCTTCTCCTTCTCTAATCTTCAACCTTCAAGCCCGATTTTATCCACCGTAGTTATTTATATTTTCCCCAAGTATCCTTCCTTCACCATCATACAAGACTGGAAAGCAATTTTGAAGCTCAGCCTCATGCCATCCATCCCACTACCAAGTAAGTATACAACACATCAAAGAATTTGCGAACAATACGAATCCAATCCACAAAGAGAAATTTCTGCACAATAGCAAGCATTTTGTCAAAGAGATTACGCCATTTTCGAGGAAAGTTTCGGCAAATCTTGAACATAGGTGTGAGGAATTTTTCAGGGCTGTCGATGTGACTATGATCCCCAAGTTCTTGAGTCTACACAAATCAAATAATCAAATTCACTTCATATCACTAATATGCATATATCAAATAATAAAAGTAGAGAAAGAACAGTAATCTTAAATTGCTATCCCCCCACTAAATCAAAAAAACTATTCTTCTAACCATCAAATCATGATTAGATAATTGTCTATTCTCAATTCAAATCGAACTAAGTTGAGCTCCATGCACAATAGCAACTGAGAATCCTCTCCAAGGCAACCTGCCTAAGGTATTCTCCGACTATATTGAAGATGTTGAAGTTCTCCGTAACGCCGAATGCTATGTATGCCACACCTCCCATCCCCGAAAAGAGTAATAATCCATTGCCCGCCATATCTACGGTCTATGTTGAAAGACTTTTATCTTCATTTGTGTCTTTTGCTGTATGTTATCCTTGAAAAACAAATGAGAAGAAACTCAGAAAATAGTGCTTTTGTCATGCAATAAAGCGCTGTTCAAAGCAGGTGTAAAAAAAAATGTGAATGATATCATAAAAAAACTCCCGCCATATATTGGCCCCAAAGGTCGTTGAGACCATGCCTTTCATCAATCATTGCGCCGTTAGATATCCGTAGGAAATACAGGGAATCCTGGTTGTACAAAGACGTTGAGTCCTGTACTGATGTTGTGTTTTGAGTTTATTATATTTTTATTTAGAACTTGAGGGTCTTTGGCTTCTCCCAGCTGAATTCTTGGCTGGTGAAGTGACCGTTCTTGGCAGTCTTGAAGTAGATTGGCTTAGCCAAATCAAGCTCCTTGACAATGACACCAGGTCTCAAGTCAAAGTTGGCTCTGATGATCTCAACAAGTTCATCAGAGGTCTTGCTGGAGGTACCATATGTGTCAACGAAGATTGAGAGTGGCTCAGCAACACCGATAGCGTATGAGAGTTGGACGAGAGCACGTCTGGCAAGTTTGGCATTGACCAAAGACTTGGCAATCCATCTAGCGACGTAGGCAGCAGATCTGTCGACCTTGGAGAAATCCTTTCCGGAGAAAGCTCCACCACCGTGAGCACCCCATCCACCGTATGTGTCGACAATAATCTTTCTGCCAGTAAGACCAGCATCTCCTTGAGGTCCACCAATGATGAAAAGTCCGGATGGTTGGATCTGAAAGGGGCATGTTAGCAAATTATAATTGCAAGATGATTACAATGAAACTTACGTGGTAGATGGTCTCCTCAGTCAAGTATTCAGCTGGGATAACCTTCTTGATAATCTTCTCCAAGATCTCCTTTCTCAAAGACTCAGTGGTGATGTTTTCGTCGTGTTGAGCACTGACGACAACAGTGTGAACCTTTTGTGGGACAACAGCTCCGTTGTCGTGCTTGTACTCAATGGTAACTTGAGTCTTGGTGTCAGGTCTGAGCCATGGCAAGCTTCCGTCTCTGCGAGCAGCGGACATAGCAGCGTTAAGCTTGTGTGCCAATTGAAGGGTCAAAGGGAATAATTCAGGAGTCTCATCAGTGGCATAACCGAACATGATACCTTGATCACCAGCACCCAATTGCTCAAGAGCTTGCTCGTAGTGAAGACCTTGAGCGATATCTGGGGATTGTTCTTCAATGGCAACCAAAACATTGCAAGTCTTGTAATCGAAACCCTTGGAAGAGTCATCGTATCCGATATCCTTGATGGCTCCACGGATAACCTTTTGGTAATCGAGACGTGCCTTGGTGGTAATTTCACCAAGACCCATAATCATACCAGTCTTGGTAGCAGTCTCACAAGCAACCTTGGAGAGAGGGTCCTCAGCTAAGCATGCATCGAGAATAGCATCGGAGACTTGATCAGCGATCTTGTCTGGATGTCCCTCACCAACAGACTCGGACTAGATAAAACGATCAGTAAGAAAATTTGTTATCGAGTCAAAGGCCAGCTTACGGTGAAAGGAAGGTTCCTTGGTTGTGGTGGGAGACCCCATTTGATCCGTTGGCTTGAACCATGATTACGGTTGGTATATGTGAGGAGATGATGGAGAAAAGAGAGTTGTGTGAGAGAAAATGGGAGAAAAAGACAAACTATTGAGAGGTGTTGTTTTTTAAAAGAAGAAGAGAAGAGTCAAGAGGTCGAGGGGTCGGAAGAAAAGGATCTATGTAGTATGTAAGGAAAGGAAAAGTTTGTGATTGGGATTTTTTGGGGGAAGGTGGGGTTAAACAAAGAATATGTCTGTGCTACGAATTCCAATTGGTTAGTAATGAAATGGGGAGAATTGCACCATCTCTCCAGGGCTGGTACAGAATACCTCCCTAGTTCCCAATAGAGACTGCCAGGCTGGCCGACAGTCCAGTAGCATATGTTCCCTTGCCTAGGTAGGTATGATACCGAACACCTCACGCTGTCACGCCCTTCTTTTCTTTTGCTTTCGCAAAGTCGCAATTTGCATGTACTTGGTAAGATTCAAAGATGTGCATGCAAGATTGATTCCATACATCCCATGTTGATTCCGTGCAGGGGTATTGAGGACGAGGGACTTGCAGTTCCAGCTGCCTTTATCAGGTTATCATGCAGATATGAGTGATGATCTGGAGATGTTGAACGGCGTGATTGGTTGATTGTGCCAGTAGTGGTTCATTGGCTTCAATCATCTAGAATACATCTCGGGCGCCGAATATTTGGATTCAATATACCCTTCGCTCCGAGATTGTTTGTGGTATTCTGTATCATTATGTTTGGCAGTCTAGATTATCACACTCACTTCATTGACTTGCCTACCTATGTAGTACGTACAAGTAGTCCTCTTGGGTAATATTGCCGCCGAAGAATTGTCAATAGATTCCCATCTCGGTCGGTTTGATAGTTTATTTGATAGGTATTGGTAGGTATCAATATGTTGTAATGGTAGTTTGTTGAGACAGTTTCGTACGGGGCACACTCGTACCGAGACGGGCCTTGCCTAGCATCCCGTAGGTTAGGTGGTACTAATTACATTCTAACTTTCTACTAATGATTATGACAAAATCTCTACGCCTTCTCGTGGCCTTCTAGAAACATTTCATTCCTCAGCCTTGTGTAAAGAAACTTTTGTCTGCTTAGGTAAGCAGGAAAGGAGAAGGCTGAACTTTCTTTTTTTCTTTTACTGATAGAAGCTACCCCACTATCAACATTTTAGAAGTCTGATAATAGGTAGGTACTCACAATTTATCATATCATTGCTTCCCAGGGCACATTGTTCACAACCAAATACAAATACTCGCATCGTCGCATATTATCTACCCATCGCTAATACCAGATACCTACCATAATTTCAAGATGAGTAAATTCGGTGTCCTAGTAATGGGACCTGCAGGTGCAGGAAAAGTAATGTCTTTCCATTCTATGCACGTCTTTCTTATATCTCCAGGCCTTAGCCATTCCCAATTCAAGTCTTAATCTTTGTGAATGTTCTCCCGAAACAAGTCAAGAGGGAGATATATACTAATCCCCTTTTCCTTTACCTCCAGACAACCTTCTGTACCGGTCTCATAAATCATCTCCAAAACAATCGTCGCTCCTGCTTCTACATTAACCTTGACCCGGCCGCCGAAACCTTCACCCACGAACCTGATCTCGATATCAAAGATCTCATATCCCTTGAAGATGTCATGGAAGAAATGGGTCTCGGCCCCAACGGCGGTCTCATCTATTGTTTCGAATTCCTTCTCGAAAATCTCGATTTCCTCTCCGAAGCCATCGAGCCTCTGACCGAAGAATATCTTATCATCATCGATATGCCAGGCCAGATAGAATTATACACACATATTCCAATCTTACCAGCTCTGGTAAAGTTCTTGACCAAGACGGGCGCATTGGATATTAATCTATGCGCGGCGTATCTGTTAGAAGCGACGTTTGTGGTTGATCGCGCGAAGTTTTTCGCAGGCACTTTATCTGCTATGAGTGCGATGATTATGCTCGAGGTTCCACACGTCAATATTCTGTCCAAGATGGATTTAGTAAAAGGACAAGTCGCAAAGAGAGAACTGAAAAGATTCTTAGATCCGGATACGTCGTTATTGGATGATGATCAGGAAGAAGATGATGGAGAGGGTGAAGCAAAGGATGCGCAGACATTGATGAAGGGGAACAGTTTCCGCAGATTGAATAAGGCGGTTGCGGGGTTGATTGACAGTTTCAGTATGGTCTCGTATTTGAGGTTGGATGTGCAGAGTGAGGATAGTGTTGGAGGAATCTTGAGTTATATTGATGATGCTATTCAATTCCATGAGGCGCAAGAACCAAAGGAACCAAATGATGAGGTGGAATATGATGAGGCAGAATAAATTGGCTTCGTTTGGGATTTTGGGAATAAAATGAAAATGCGTTATGTGGAATACTCAGACAGCTGCAAATATTGGTAGTCAAGTATACTTTGAATCTCGGCACGAGCAGAGGCGCATAGCTGGTTGGGAGGCACGGAATTTGAGAGGATACCGAACTGGCGTTAAGGAGAAATAATTGTATGATGCATAGCGTTGGCGTTTTTTTGGGTGAGTTATCATATTCAAGACTATCAAGAATTATCGAAGATTGGAGATATCTACAAATGTTGTTTTTTCTTTCATGAGCTTGCTCTTCATGATATGCCAATGTCCGCCTAACGTCGTATCATGTTCATTGTTAAAGTTGCCCCATTCGCTGATGGCAGGCGGTAATTACAACGCTCATCCAACCATTGCTGATGCTCCGAAGCATGTACCCTTCTATCCAATGCATTCCCTCACCACCCACCCATCTCTTCCTCTCCATTGCTATTCTCCATTTCCCTCACATATCATCACAAAACCCATCCAAACCCAACCCAAATCTAAACGCCAATCAAACCCACCAACCCACAATATCACAAAAAGACCTCCCCACCAAACCAACCCTTCACCTCCTCATCTCCTGCTCCCTCCTCGCCTTCAAATACTCACTCCAAAAAACATCCAGCATCCATCTCCCCCCCTCGACCAATTCCCCCCCAGTCCTCCCCACCCCCCTCTGCAAAACCATCACCGCCACTCCGCCCAACACCCCCCAAAACACCAATCCAAACACCATGCGCAACCCCCACGCCACCATCCTGCGCATCAAACTCATCAGGAAAAATATAAACCAGACCACGGCCAAAACCCCCACCACGACCGCGATTCCCGGACTCTGACTCGCGACTTTGAGCGTGGCTTCGAGGAAGGGGAGCAACAGTGGCATGATGTGCGTTATGGTGAAGAGGTAGAGGGGATGCAGGATTTTGCTGAAGAGAGAGCTGTAGGTGCTGTGCAGCAGCGGATAGGCGCGCAGGAGATAGGGATATGCTTGCATTAGGTAGGGCGCGAGATGTTGGTAGATATCTGAGGAGGGTTAGTATGGTGGAGGGGAGGGAGAGAGATGTAAGTGGCTATACCGTTGACGATAGGATTAGCTTGGATGAGAGCCAGAATATCCATTTTGAGCGAGAGACAGAGGAGAGGTTGGAGAGTGGCTTGCTTATGGATGTTTCTTTATATGGTGGAGAGTTCTGATTCTTTGTTTTTTTGGGCAAAACCCCCGAGAATAAAATAGAATACTAGGTAATAATATTCTTTCTTTTCAGTAGGAATCTTATTCGTCTTCTGGATGTTGAAACTGATCGTTCCTTCTTTACTTCTAGTGGCAGTATCTCAACCTCAACCACATTGACTTTGTCGATAGTAAAGTTCACCGTTCTAGATATTGATACTAAGTATATGTAATGTAACGTATTAAGCAACGAGAAAATCCAGCTCTGAGTGCTCCGCTCTGCAATCAATGAACTAAATCAATCAAGCAATCAATCAATCCCTAGAATCTAATAGAAAGAACCAGAAGAAATCGACGTGGAATTATTGAAACATTTTTTCTTCTGCTTTTCTTTCGGGAATCGATGAAGCGCAGATGCATATAAAGTTTGTTTATCATTATCAATTTGTTTATCGCGGTCCCCGCCATACTCCACTTTCTATTGCATTACTTGCTTCCCGGTTAACGGTAAGGTAAGCTAATGTTTTTAAAAGTTGTGCTGGGACGAGAGGTCAGGCATAAGGTTACGGGTAAGTAGTTGAAGTCCAGGAATTGGGTTAAAGAAGAAAGGAAACTTAATGATTCTGAGTGTTTTAAACATCATGTTGGAAAGTCTTTAGTGATTTAATAATTTGATAATTCAATAATTTATATCTTCATGTATTTATATCTCGCAAATACCTATGGAAGTGTGTATACTGAGTGCGATATGCGATGCAACACCAAGTTGTAAAATAGTTCATACAATACGCCAATGCTATGCTAAACCCAAACCCTACGCAATGCAGCCAACCAGTCATGAAAACCATTCCAGTAATTGGTATTAATTCAAATTACTCCTTTCAAATGCAGTTATATCATGCCAAGTCATCAATATCATCATCATTCCATCCTAACGCCTCATAATACGATACCTTTTTCTTGTAAACTTGTGTGGGTTTCATCTTTTCTAGTGCTACTGGCACATCTCTTATGTTCTCTTGGTCTTCATTCGAAGGGCCCGCAGGACGGGTGTAACCCGATATCCATTCTGATATTTTACGGACAGGAGTGTCTTTCATTGGTGTTTCCTTCAATGATATTCCCTTCAGTGGCGTTTCCTTCAATGGTGTTTCCTGTATACCAGTAAACAATGTTGAAGGTGAAGGTATTTTAATGGGTGTTTCCAAATTACTTGGGACAGATGACAGAGAAGGTCTTTTGACAACAGAATCAGGAATGCTGTTGAATAGTTGTGCGCTAGAGCGGCGCATTTGCAACGGTGAAGAAGGTGGTATTGCACCATAATCAGCGTCAAGGTTTGTAAAATTGCTCGTAGATCTAAACGAACTTGAAAGGGGATTTCGAGTTGGAGTTGCTTGTACAGAATCTCGAAAGGGGTCAAGATCATATGAAGGGCGAGCTTTGGATTGTGGTATGGTAGGTACACTTGATGGGGGGATGATGCCAAGCTCCATCTGGTCGAAATCTCTAGATCTGCCAATAGTCGATCGAGATTCCCCAAACATATCCTTTTGACGGTTGGTTTTGGGAGTGGCTTTAATCTGTACCGATTGAAATGCTTGAAACAGCGGATTTCTGACAGGCTTTTTGGATTTTCGAGGATGTCCAGCAGAGGCAGATCTTCGTTCGGCAGTCTCAACTAAAGCTTTACCAGCCAGCTCACGATTTGGTTTCTTTAGTGCTGATATGGCATCCTTCAATTCTGCATCAATGGCAGCTTGTTTCTTTGCTTTCGAATTAGGGTCTGGCGCAAGTGTACTCATATCCACCTCTCTCTGGGAAAATCTTTTGGAATTCAAGACACCACCTCTATTAACATGAAGAGGCTTAAACTCGGCAGAAGGTATGCTAGACAAGGATGGAGCTTCACTTGTCTCTCTTTTCAGTCCAGGAATGGTAGGATCGGTAGCCGACCTCATTAAGGAAATGGCTCTATTTGAGCCTATTGACATACTACGTCTCTCTCTATCATCTGTCAATACACGCTGCAGACTCTTCTTTTGCTTTGCAGGAACAGGACGCTTGGTGATAGTCCCTGGCCGAGTAAGTGTGTTTGAGAAACTTGCAGCTTTGGAAACCCTAGGTTTTGAAGCCGATTTGGTAATGGGTCCACCAAGTTTGCGATTAATCGCATCACAACGATCTGGAAGACGGGCCGAGAAGAAAGGTACAATAACTTCTATACAGAAGTCCTTGAGAATATTGTCAGTATGCTTCAAGGTATTGTTGGACGTTAGGCCAGAGCTGGTATCTGGAGCCTTGATAGCTTCACTTGCAATGGATTGCCAAATGCATAGTCGGTCAATATGAACGTCGATAAGCATCGTGAGATGATCCTGTTTTCGAGTCTTGGGTGTCCTTTCTTTGCTTTGTATTATCCCGTCGTTAATCGGAAGACTAGGTAAGCCTCCTTCTAAGTTCTCGTTTGTCGAAACTAAAGGCTGTAGAGCAAAAATCTCAAGAATTACAATCATTTGGAGTTGCGTTTCGCGAATACGTAGATTGGCTATACGAGTTTTCGCTAACTCTTCTTTAGATGATCCTGGAGCCCCGGGCTCTATCTCCTCGTCATGGCCAATCCACCATTGCTTAATGAGCGACTCCTCATTTGGATACAACCCATTCTTGCCAGGTTTCATCTTCTTGCTGCTCTTCCTCCTCTTGGGTTTCACTATAGTATCGTCGGCACTCTGGTCATGAATATCAATGGATGAGACGCAGACAGGTATACCATCACGATATTTCTTGTCAAGAAGAGTACTAGATAGTACAAGGCTTTCTAAGAATGCGATGTGTTCACTCATATCGAGATTTGCGTCAAAGTCGAGGTGAAATGCCGCACGTGCTCGTGATAAAGGACCTTTTGCAAAATATGCTAGTGAAGTTTTTGAAAGATAAAGTGATTCGAAGTACTGAGTTCGAACATTGTCAAAAATTTCAGTGGAAGTGGCTTGTGTTTTCGTCTCCGAAGCGGGTAAACAGATAGTCGCTTGAGTGTCATTTTGAGGTTCGGATGCGGGTACTTTTTCAGGCGCAACTGATTGAGGGCATGATTCTGGCAATAGCGGCGTAGATGGGCGTTTGATCATAGACTGTATCGCTTCGATGGCGAGTCTCTTTTTCTTGGTATATTTGCTTCCTTCCGGTGTGATCAATGGTTCGGTCGAGGTTTCGAAATGAGTTGAACCGAAAAGTAGTCCCTTTACCGGCACATCTGTGCGCTCGGTTTGGGCTACCACGGCCGATGATCTCAATTGATGTATGTTGATCCAAGAACCCAGTTGTAAGACTACATATAAGCCTCGCGATTCTCTCTCGACAGCATATAAAGTGCGATTGTCATCTAACCTAGCTATGAGGACCATTGGCTGATTTCCCATTCGTTCCTCCAATTCCAGTATCTTAACATGAGTCTCGAACAGTCGCGATTGGGGCAAAGAATTGGTCGCAGATCCTACGTCTAGATATGATAGTGGTAGCTGTGACCGTGGTAGTAATATTATAGGTTGGAAAGTTCGAGGTCGGGTGTTGGCTTTGGATGGATATGGCTATTTTCGAATCAGATATGGTGTTGTAAAAATAAGTAAATGGATTACCCACCTTGACAACGAATGTATCTTTCAACAAGTCCTCCAATGAATTGCCATCTCTCTTTCGCTTTTTACTTCCCAAGCTTCCTATATCATCGTGACTAATTGATTGTGAGCTTGGGGTCAAGACACCAGATTGTCGACGCGCTTGGTGAATCGACGCGTCGGAGAAAGGGGATGCATCTTGACTTGACATAGCACCCGAATATTAATATTTGTTATATCATGAGGAAGATATTTTATACAATGATCTTTAATGGATATACTGCAAAGACTGTTTGAAAAAGTTATGTTGTTGGTGAACGATAGGTAATACCTTGACAATATAAAAAGCAATTTGCAATATAACATTTTCATTTCTACATCTAGATTCTAGACGCGTTCTACACGAGGCTACCACCTGACAGGGATCAAGTACCTAAGTACTTTTTAGCATCGGAACTTTTTCTCCGACACGATCGATCATTGAAACATTTTGTGTCCAAAAAAAGAGCCCCTTCATCAGCCTTTCTGAGAGTTCGGCTCGTGCTCCGTTCCGTGGACCGTACGTAACCTTATAAGATACTAGGTAGGGAGGTAGTTATACCCATCTGCCCTCAATCGCCCAGACGAGTCAAATAGAACCATTTGGCTTGTGTATTAGAAAAGAGGGTACGACAAGCCTCCAATTCCGTACCGAAAGGTTAAGATGGATAGATGGATAGATGGATAGATATGATGTTGAAACAACACAAGCCACTTTCACTATCTGATAAACATATTCTCGTCACAGTGAACACCCGCTCGGGCATCCTTTACACTGTCGATCTTTGCATTCATGATTTCCAGTTTGTATGGCATGTACATACACACTCTGACAGAATACAACATTATATCATATGTGCTGTCCATACTGTGCTAAATTGACATCAAATGAGAATTCTCAAGATGCTCCAGCCTCAAGAAACTACAACCTACCGCTTGTTCTACAGCCTCGAGTCAAGCTCTCCCATTTTGAACTCCCCTCGCTCCCTCGCTTCTATTATGGATGGTAGCTCGGTAAATAGTGGCTTGGCTCTCGAGGATTCACTTTGAAACTCGTCAAATATGGAATCCAAGCTTGTCATTGGAAGTGAAGGATATGATCGACCTGGCGGGTGGCAAATGAGAAAATGTCGCGGGGTGAAGTAGGTATGGCTCGCATGGTTCTCTTTTTGGAATGACCATCATGACATCGAAATGAATCCCTTGCTAGGTGCTGGGTTGTAGCCGAAAAGCAATATCTACCGCAGCATCAGTAGTATTATTAGTAAACTGATGTAACGAATCTCATTGGCCTTCTCAAGCAATTAAACTCTATTCTGTATGATGGGAATAGAAGAGAATGTCTATCAGGTATCTATTTGAATATTGTTTACGGTCCCTCTCTCTCCCAGTTCATCTACGAGGCATCCAGGTAGGTACTTCTCAATAACTACTAGGTATAAGAGCTAGGTAGATATCTAACTCAAATCATTCACTTCCCGACGTCGGTATTCGGTATTCACAGACGGATGATAGAATAGGCAATAGTATACTTCGTAGCTGGGGATAAAAGTGCATCTGAAGATATCGACTACTATGTCCTAGTCAAAAGCCCAAATCGGATAATTTTTCATAATTTTGCATCACAGCGGGTCTCGAAGATCGATAATTGTGTCCCAATCAACAATCTCTAGTCCTCATCTTAAAAGCTACCCAATAGCCTTACCTACCTTCTTGAGTCTTGATTGGTATCATCTCATCTATTCCGTATAATATCTAATCGATATCTCAGCTGAGGTTACCAGACATATATAAACATATGTACCTAGGTATTCATAGGTACCTATGTAAACATACATATTCACTCGTGTAGGAGTTGATCTATATTCCTATTTGAAGCTTCTCGAAAAAGAATACCCATCTATCTATCTATCCATCTACCCATCTACCTACCCACCAACCCAGTACTCATTTATCTCTCTCGGCCTACCTACCTAGGTACATCAGTGCGAAAGTCAACCTACATTTTTTTCTCGACTCTACCTTTTTCTCTCTTATATCTTCATCTGCCATTGAAATTTTCTCCAAAATCTATTCTCCACGTCCCTGAATCGAGGTTCTAGACATTCACCAAAAAACAAGTACCACTTCAATCTATATCACCACTCTCACTCTCTTACCCCCCTGCTTTATCGGTACCAGGATGACTTCCCATCGACGCTAAACAAAGCAAATTAGGTACTTTTCGCAACCTCTGATTTTTCTAAAAACCAGTTTCACTCTTGAACATGAGCTCGGAGATTTCACCTCGTGCTGTACGTTTCACAGAAGGGGACGACAACCACAGGTTCGAATCATTAAAATCTTCTGTGATCATGGAGCGCCCACATGTTGAGACCAGCGACTCTGGAGGCTCTGGCTCTTCTGCAGATTCCCACGACTTTGTCGAACATTTAAGTCCAGATGCTGCACACGACGCACATCCCGATGCCTTTATTCCCATCGATTCTCGACCCCAGATGAATAGTATGAATTCAAGCATGCGTAGTCGAGGCAGCAATTCGGAAACAAATGGGGCAATATACAGCCGCGAAGCGGCTTTCAGCCCTCCACCACCAAAACCTCTGAATGGCGCAACGGCCAGATCTCAGAGGCCTACTGCACCAGCCCGAACTCCTTCGAGTACATATGCGCCTGCGCGGCGACCCCCACAAGCTCCATACATGTCAATTTCGGATCGTCATCGCTCCGGTTTCAAACTCGAGATTTAATAGACAAGATCCAAGTGGCGCATATCGTGCGCAAGAAAGAGCTTATGTGGCAACGGTTACGCAAAATGATCCACCTTTCGAATATTTCGCTGAACCTTATACACTCTATGTCTTGGATATGGAACAGGATCAGATACTGAAGAGGAATCCCCATCAGAATTACAATTCGATGGTGATCCCTTCGATCAAGAGACTGTACTTTTCTACAACAACGATGACATACAACCTACTCAGGAAGACTTGAAAGATCCCGCAAATAGAGAGCGTCTGGAATGGCATGGGATGTTGGCATCTGTGCTAACCGGAGACGTAGTTAGGCAAGAGAAGAAACGTTTAATTGGTAATTCAGAAAACAAAGCAGAGAACATTGGCACAGAGATCTGGCTTGGTATACGATCGAGGGTATGCGGCAGAAGCTTAGGGGCCCAGCGACGGATATTAGAAGATACCCGGGCCAATCTTGACACCGTTTTGGAGGAAATTATTAAGTTTCAGGTGCAAGGCGAGAGTGAGGCTGGAAAATCACACTATTGATCAGTGCGGGGCATAGTTGCAAAGATTGAGAAGTGTGAAAGTCTATACCCATCTCGCACCGGCTTGGAAATGGCGAATAAACTGGCAGCGTCTACACAATTCGCTGCTACCTGCGACGCTGTCATATCATGGCACAATACCACCGAACTTATCAACATTGAACTTGCCGTCCTACAAAACTGGGTAGGAAATCCGGAACTTGACTTCACCAAAGTGAGACAGCGCTCACCTTCAGGACACGGACTCTCCGATGAATCATCATTTATTGATAGGTTGCTCAAGGAGGATGGGTTGAGATCTCTACAAGGTGATAAAAGCATACTGTTAGGTGTATCTGAGGTTATCATGAAAGCAAAGAATACATTGATCGAGAACTCCGAAGGTTTTGCGAAGCGTCATTTACCTCCTTATATCGAAGAGTTACTCACTCTCATAAACTTTCCATCGCGCCTCATCGAAGAGATTATCAAGGTTCGACTAAATTATGCGAAGAAGATGCGAGAATCCACGCAACAAAACGCAATGATGGCCGAGCAAATGATTTCGCAGTTCAGAATATTATTGAAACTTGCCATATTGATTAAGCAGGAGTACCTTACCATATCAAATCCTGAGCCTGGGTGGGATTTACCACCCTGTATCGATGAGTCCTTTGACCAGGTAGTTTTAGATGCCCTTAAGTTTTACTTCAAGATGCTCAACTGGAAATTGGGCGGAAACAAAAACACTTTCAAGGAAGCTGAAGTTCTTGAGCAAGAATGGGACTTCTCTAACGAGATTGGACGACATCTACAAGGCGGTGATGTTGAAGTGGCAGAGCAATTTAGTTCTTTAACCCACAAGGCCTTCTTCCGACTGAATACCACTTTCGAAAAAGAAATGGTGAGAAAGCCAAAGGAAACAGCTTCTGAGATGACAAAGCGTTATAAGCAGAGTCTAGACTCCGTTCGCGTGCGGCAGCGTATGTTGCAAAGATTTTCCAGGGTCTTGAGTGATCGTTTCGAAAACTCGACGGACTTCAGCATTGCTTTGAAGCAGAGTGGTTTGCAAGAACTCTACTCAAGGCTTATTGAAACCGGTCACTTCTTGGTTTATACTGCAAGCATTGAGCACGATGGTATTTTCCTCATAGCCTCTCCGTCTTTGTACAATCGACCCCAAGACATCCAGTCCATTCTAGGAACTTGCTATCACACCGAGGATACACAAGAAGACCCTAGCAACCCTTATATATTAGTTCTTCGCCCCGAGATCCCAATAGGATGGGATGGTCGACAGGTCGATTCAGCTTTGATAAACATCAACATAGATTTGAAAGTTGGACATCTTCGACTTATTGCAGACGGATCACAAGCCAGATTATCAAACGCACGAATGGCGTTTTTAGATTCGATCGGAATACATCTGGATATGGTGGTTGAACAGAGATCCCATCTCAAGAAAGTGCATCTTAAATTGACCGACATCAAGAAGGTCGTGTATAAGCTATCAAACTTGATTATGGACAGCGTGGAAATTGTTCGAAAACAGACAAAAGGGTTGGAATGTCAAGAACTCATTCAAACCTGCTTCATCTTCGCTACCGAGTTTGGTCAGCGGTCTTTGCCTTATATGGATCGAAACCGAAAGCAAATGAACAACATCAAACTCACAAAGATTGCCCTGGACTGGGTGAGCTTCATTTGTGATGACTGCGTTCCTACGGATCGTAAAACATTCAGATGGGCGGTGCTTGCACTTGAATTTGCAATGGGTATGACTCAAGGCCAGCATATTTTAGCTCTAGGGGAAGATGAGTATACAAGACTTCGATCCAAGGTCTCGGGATGTATGTCTCTATTGATTTCACATTTTGATATCATGGGTGCAAGATCAAATTTGGCCGCTCAAGCAGAGAAACAGCGGGTGGAGACATTGAACGCCCAATTTAGGAAGATGGATATTAGGGGAATGGCTGATGATGAGGAATCAGCTGCGTTTGTTCTTAAACAACGTCTTGAGCTGATAGCTGATCTTGATGAAGAACGAAAGGTTATCGAGGCGGAAAGGCAAGCTCTCGGCAGAGTTCTTGAAGAAAACAATGAAGCAGACCGATCTCTCACACATCTTTCTGCTTCTCCATCCAATATCAACATGCGCTGGCAACAAGGAAACTTTGTTGGTGGTGGTACCTTTGGATCAGTGTATGCTGCGATCAATCTGGACTCTGGTCATCTTATGGCTGTGAAAGAGATTCGTCTACAAGATCCTAATCTTATTCCTACAATTGCTGCTCAGATTGCCGATGAGATGCACGTTTTGGAGGTTCTCGATCATCCCAATGTCGTCTCATATCATGGAATTGAAGTCCATCGCGATAAAGTCTATATTTTCATGGAGTACTGTTCTGGTGGGTCACTTGCAGGTCTTCTCGAGCATGGAAGAATCGAGGACGAGCAGGTTTATAATGGTGTACGCTTTGTTGCAACTTCTTGAAGGTCTAGCATATCTTCACGAAGTGGCATTGTTCATCGTGACATCAAACCAGAAAGTAAGTTATCTTTTTTGCCTCATCCATACGATCAGTTCTCTAACAATATACACAGATATTCTCCTTGATCACAACGGTGTAATCAAATATGTAGATTTTTGGCGCCGCAAAGTTATTGCTCGCCAAGGTAAAACTCTTGTCACCGCGACTACAGCCAGTCTTGCCAACAAAAACAAATCTATGACTGGAACACCAATGTACATGTCACCCGAAGTAATCAAAGGAGAGAACCCAGGACGAGCTGGTTCAGTCGATGTCTGGTCACTCGGCTGTGTTATCCTTGAAATGGCCACAGGTCGTCGACCTTGGACATCTCTTGATAACGAATGGGCTATCATGTACATATTGCCCAAGGCAATCACTCCTCAATATGCCATCACCAGACCAACTCAGCCCCCAGGGTATTGATTTCATCAAGAAATGCTTCATTAGAGACCCCAAGAAACGTGCTTCGGCACCGGAACTATTACAACACGAATGGATTGTTGCAATCAAAAACCAGGTCTCTATCGAGCCGCAAACACCAAGCGATAGTGGAAGTTCTCAGTCTAGTACTAGAGGAAGTTTCACTAATTGAGGTACTATGAGTTCTCGCCTTTGTCAACTACTACCTTTATCGGTTATACAATACCTTTCTTCTACTTTTCAAACAAGAAAACTTTTCCTTTGTATTTGCATTATTATTGTTTTTTGAGTCGTTTGGGGAAAAAGCGCAGTACATGAAGCGTCTTTTGGTGGGCATTGGGTTTGGGCACAATGGGTCGAATTGGAAGTAGATGTATATGAGGGATATACATATACACGAGACTTTTTCATCAGCGATTGAGTTGGGAGTTGGTGTTTTTCGTAGCATATATGTGTTTATGAGGAAAGTTGGGTTTAACTTTCTAACGTCTATTTGGTTGTGCGAACATAAATGTAGTGTCGAAATGATGTCGAGGGTTGGAATGAAGGAAAAGTCGGAGGCTGAGTTGAAAAGTCGGATGGTCAGGTGTAATACATTCATGGAAGCAAAGGGCAGACTGGAATCCGTTTCGCGGCCAAGGAGGCAATGGCGGTACGAGATCAGTAGAAGATGAAGTTAACACTGGGAAGCGTGGCCAGAACACGTCTCGTGGTGGAAGAATGGAAGTGGTGGTGGAGACTTGTAGTATAATCAGATCAATCATGAAACATGATGACACAGCCGGTATGACAGTATACCATTACAATAATCTTCAAATCGATTTTCTCCTGTCACATCATTGACAATCGCTCTCAAAATCCACTAACTCGGGTTGTAATATTCCGCCGGAAATATACATACCAGATGCATCGGACACTGCTCGGCGCTTCCACTCAAATGCCCCACTCCTTCTACCACAGAGGGCGATATCCGCGCTAGTGATCGACGGTTGTGGTCATGGAAAACCCAATCATGAACTATTCAATCGGGGACAAAACGCAAGGCTGAAAAGATGCCGTGAGATTTCGGAGATGTAACGGGAAGGGTCCAATTTTTTTTCCCCCAATCTAAACGTCAAGAATCAGATTACAGAAGATTGGAGACTGCGCGGAGATGCAGGTTGGGATGGAAAAGTTTTCTTCTGTGGATGGATTTTGCGATGGTAGATTGTTGGTGTGGAGACTTGTAGATGTGGATGGGATGGGTGGGCTGATGGGTTGGATGGCGAGAATGGGAGGGGAAGTTTGGAGGAGGGGTGGAGGGGTGGAGGGGTGAAGGGGTATGTATATCTTGGGGATGTTTTTTCCGTGTATTTGAGTGTTCTTTTCTTTCTTTCCTTTTTTCCGCTTGGAAGGAAAATTGAAATTACAAGGAGGTTTTTGGGAATTGCGAAGACCTTGAGTTCTTGATACGGGAATTTTGTCAATTCTAAGTTCGTAGACCTGTACGCAGTTTAAGTAGAGTCGAATGCTAATAATGGTTGCATCACAAGATATTGCCAAGCGGGATGTATCTTCGATGAGGACCGGGGGAGAGAAAAATGGTGACAATAATGCGGCGGAAGAATTGAGAGATCTGGAATCAGATGCCGAGTCTGTGGATACTAAAGCTGGGTCTATTTGGACGATTATGGGATCTGTAAGTTTTATATCTATAGGGCATTAGTTGAGGAGATGATTGTATTGATGATCATACCTAGGCAATGGCAAACTATTCAGATGGATATCAACAGGGCTTGGTAAGTTTTCTTTTCTTTCTCTTCGGTATTCCATGTTTAAACTGCATTTCTAACACAAATAGGCCTCAAGTACAAATGTCGTATTCAATCACCTCCTCGGCACCAAAATCTACACTTCCACAATCCAAACCCGAATTTCCAATGCCCTACTCATCGGTTCCGTAATCGGCATCCTCATTCTCGGTTACACATCCGATAAATTTTCCCGCAAGGGCGGCATGCTCTTTACATCCGCCCTCGTGATCATCGGATCTCTCCTCTCAACGCTTGCATTGCAAGTCCAGCCCTCCTCACACATGCTCTGGTACCTCACCATCGCCCGCGGCATCGCCGGCGTGGGCGTTTGGAAGGCGAATATCCGTCCTCCGCCGCCGCGGCGCTCGAAGGCTCCGCCGATTCCTTCGATGCGCAAAGAGGTCCCATCCAAGTCTTCATCTCGACCCTGATGGCCACAACCGGTTCTCCCACCTGCACCCTCGTCTATCTCCTCGCGCTGCTTGCCTCGCACAACAATCTCACCGTCGCCTTCCACGCCATCTACAGCATAAGCACCCTCCTCCCGCTCGTCGTCATGCTCGTCCGTCTGCGCATGACGGACGGGAAACTCTTCCGCGCATCGAATTTCCGCACACGGCCTACACCCTGGCGTTTCGTGCTGCGCACCTACGGGCTTCGTGCTCTGGGCACCAGCACCGCCTTCTTCCTCTACGATTTCGTCAATTTTCCAAATAGCATCATGAGCGCCGCCATTATCAACGGGCTCGTGCCCGGGAAAAATATCCGCACCGTCGCCATCTGGCAGTTTGTCCTCGCCATCTTCCCCATTCCGGGGGTGCTGCTGGGTATGTGGCTCGTGAACCGCATCGGACGCAAATGGACTGGCATTCTCGGGTTTGCGGGCTACATCTTCTTGGGATTTATCATCGGGGGATGTTATGGGAGACTGACGACGGCGGAAAATCTCCCCGCGTTCATCGTGCTGTATGGACTCTTTGCGAGTCTGGGACACATGGGACCCGGTGCCACGATTGGGTTGATGAGCGCGGAGAGTTTCCCGACTGCGATTAGGGGTTGGGGTATGGGGTGAGTGCGGGGTTTGAAAGGCGGGCGCGGCGGTGGGGACGCAGGTTTTTACGCCGATTCAGGAGGCGGGCGGGAAGAGTAGTACGTTTTTTGTGGCGGGGGGTTGTGGGGGTGTTGGGTGGGGTGATTGTTTATTGGTTTTGCCCGAGGGGAGGGGGTGTGGATTTGAGGGAGATGGATGAGGAATGTGAGAGGGGATGAAGGAGAGGTGAGAGATTAGTAGACTGGGATGGATTTGGAATAGAGGAAGCTTGAGAATTGTGTGGCTGGGATAAAACACGGTTGATAGTATAATGTAATCTGTCTGTTTGCCATGATATGATTATCTCGCCACAAACACATTCACCTCTTCATACTACTTCTCAAAACTAACACTCATCACCTGAAATATACACACACATCACTACCTACCCAACTCAACAATTCATAAATAAACATAGCAAATATAATCCCAACAATCATATGTATTTCAAAGTATAACAAAAACATCTCCCATTACATACATACATACATACATACATACATACATACATACATACATACATACATACATACATACATACATACATACATACATACATACATACATACCTATGCAATACAATCTCCATCCCACAAAGAACAAGTATCAACAATCAGCACAGAAAGGGAAACCCACCACAAGGAAAAAATCATTCATTCTCCCCCCCCCCCCCAAAAAAAGACAAAACAAAAACAAAAAAACAAAACCCCAAGAACTCATCCCCAATCTTTTCATAGTGCGTGCGCGTATAGAAAAATAAAAATAAAAAATAAACTAATTAGTATACAT
Organism: Botrytis sinoallii; assembly: GCF_014898435.1. NCBI lineage: Eukaryota > Fungi > Ascomycota > Leotiomycetes > Helotiales > Sclerotiniaceae > Botrytis > Botrytis sinoallii. The sequence continues at coordinate 1,380,203 of NW_024066034.1, read as the reverse complement.
CCATTAGCATCAAATGCACCATTCATTCGCATCTTTCATCTTTTATCTTTTGAGCATTTTTATAACTAACCTTGGAATCATGAATAATTAATCCATCACAAACTACCTACCTCGTACGTATGTATACGAATGAATGAATAATTAAGTACTTCTCAAATCTCTAAACGATTAATTTAAACGTGACAGATAACCTTACTCTCTTCTCAGATTTCAAGGAGGGAGAGAGAGAGAGAGAATGAGAAGAACCCCATTTTCTCACGCGATTCAATAACTCAAGAGATATAAATATAAATTTCTTCATAAAAGAACAGCTTGATTTGAGATCGGACAAGGCAAGAAGAAGAAACGGGAACATTCTCAAATACAAGGTTGTCTATAAGCAGTACTAACTTGGAATATCATAGTGAGTGCTAGAAATTTTACATATCACCACCATTTAAATAGCGACGTAGTCATCTGCGGCTCCTCAGCACTCGAACAGATCGGCGGCGTGAAATTCATCATCCGTGCCAGAAGCACCGCACCACGACGATCGTTTCGACGCTCACGCAGGTCCCTACCCCCACAGCCACAATATACAATGCTACAGTCTAAGACTCTGCATGCGAGGGCGTCGCGCCGAACTTGAGTGGAAAGTCCATCACGTGTCCGCCTGTAGATTGGAAATGGACCGTCCATCTCCCATATGGGGCACGCCAAACAGCGAATCTTATCCCATGGCGGATTGCGGAAAGGCTTTTTCGATAATGTGCGCGGATGCTGTGGCGTCATTACCGATTAGAGATGTACGAAAACGGGGGACAATGATGTGGATATCTATACACGATTCTACTCCAATGTCGAGGAAGTCTTTTTTCTTTTCCTTTTGCTATTGCGTACTCCAGCTAATCGTCCTGCAGATGCGAATATTGAGATCTCCAAGATGCGTTCCAGGCGGCCAATGGGGACACGGGAGAATTGGAAAGTATCCGTGAAGCGTGTGAAGAAATCAATCCCTTTGAGAGCGGCTCCGAAGGTGCTGTCGAGGGAGTAGAGGCGATTATTGAGGGGACTGCCGTTGCTTTGAGAGTCGACTCATTGTTAATAACGAATAGGAGCATGGAAATATTGAGAAATAAAGTACACACTCGAGAACTTTAACAAAAGGGTTCACAGGAGCTTCGATGATTTTTTCGACAATGTAAAAATTCAATGTAGTATACGCATGTTACATACTGATTGATGATTAACGATAGTGTATTTATAATTTGTCGATGTACAAGACAATGGGTCCATCTGCTCCATATCTTTCGTGTATGCGCGTTATCAACAGCAAATGTCCTTCTTCAACTTCAAAGACTAATAAATCGAAGCGAAGAGCGAGGAAACTGTAGAAGTATTTTTTTTTAAATCACATACTAGCACTCAACATCTAGGAAGAAGAATTCATTCAAAGGGAGAGTAAGAAGGTACAAAATCAAATTGATGGTCACATTGTAACATTATACCCAAGAATAGCATCGCCACACAAGATCTTGTAACGGTGAGATAGAGTGAAAAAGCGAATGAATATCTGATTGACACACATAATGAGATCATATGAACAAAAAGCCAAGCCAAAATCAACCAATTTCTGGACATGAGCCAAACGCAATCAGCCTTTTGATTCCTAGGGCTTGGTCACAGAGATACACAGGATGGAGTTCTGTATCACGTGTGGCGTGGTGAGGGGTGAGATCACAAGGTATCTAAGTCTTCGTCTCAACATGTGCAGTGGAACCTGATGAAGGAAAACAAAAGGAAGTAATCTTCAAGAGAAAGACACAGATTGTGATATGATCTGATGAAATTTCACAGCGTAGACAAGGCAAGCATTTTAGAGATGGAGAAAAGAGGTGAGCAGTAGAGTAAACCATTCATTCACCCCATTAACTTCTCGGATCAACTCTAAGAATTGGAGCACTTGATCCAATGAAAGACAATCAAAGAAGGGTTATTGGTGAGTATCGATTACAATAATAATAACAAAATAAAAACAACAAATATAAGATTGTAGATAAAACTCTGAGCTGATATTTCGTTTAAGCCTTGTACCATTGTGGCGTGACACCAAACTCAAAAGTACTCATCTACTTTCTAAAAATTTCATGGAATCAATGAGTTTGTACAACAATAAGACCACTCATATTCAAGCAAATCATGGCAGCTGGCTTGCTTATGGGCGTACGGTAAGAAGCTCCTTGGCGATACCTTAACACTAAACCCTTACCTACACATGCGCGATGAATCTCGTGTTAATTCATGAGATCTTGTGGGGTTGACACTTCTTTCTGGCTGAAGCTTTTGAACTATCACTTGAAAGGACACGCTCAAAGATTTTGTGACTCGATATTTTTCGGTCAGAGATATTCGGAGTATTACACAGTTCAAGTACTCTTATCTCGGTCAAATATTTCCCCAAGGCTGGTTGGTAGAGCGGCTCAAAGATTCCCAAATGGAAGGACCCCGGCCGTTTTAAAATCATTCAGTTCGGAATGGATGGTTAGGGAGCGGATACAAAGGCAAATGGATGAATGAATGGCATGTTAATAGCTTTAGTTTCAAGTGAATCGAACCACTAAAGTTTAGTTCAACTGTTTCAGGGGAATTGCCCATGCGTAAGAGGCGTAGAATGTTTTTTTTTCTTTCAAGTATAGAATCATCCAGTGTCTTGAAACTAGTACCTTTGTGATGTAAAAGTTCCCGTTCGTTTAAGGTTGATGGTTCATTGTTGATGATCCGTAGTGGATATTGTTTGAAAATTTGATCGTCCCTCGATGTAGTATGTAGTATTCGCACGTAGGGTATGTATTCGTATGTATATGCAGATACATGTGGTGCGATGTTTATAATTCGGGAGAATACACCGAGGAAATGATGCGCCAAGGAGGCAGAGTTACTTTTCACACGTTTCAGCTATCGATTTGATAGATGAATTGAACCGGTCCAAATTTTAACGTCTCTTGGAAGTGATGATGATGAATGAATGAATGGATGGGTGGGTGGATGAATGGATAGATGGACGAACGATTGAATGGTACGTCTAAATTGTACCATCAAGCTTTACCTACCATTCTGGTCCAATATCTTCATGTGCGAGGGTCTCTTAGGTCTTCCCTTCCAAAGCTTCCAAAGAGATACTCCTCGACTAGAATGATTCTGGCGTAGCTTTTCAATGTTTGAGATCGTGTAGATGAAATGTCTAAGATGATCTAATCACGACGTTATTCACAAGCGCCGTGGAGTGTTGATAGATGCATGCAATGGGATTCCAAACAAGGAATCATCGATCTTCTAGAAAGCGACCGTTTTGGTAAGTTTTGAGGAGAAATGAGATCCGATCCAATCCAATCCGATCGCCATCATCAGCATCATGGTTTCCATATGTGCCTCCTCAGGTAGGTATTCCGTAGGTAGCTGGAGGTACTAGATCTGTTGTCTGTGCTGTATTGGGTATTGACTTTTGATTTAGATTGTTAACAAGCCTTGGATCAACCAACCGGATCCACTGATAAAATTACCCACCTTACCCAGACCCCTAGTCGAAATCCATTGATTTTCGAACCCAAAGAGCCCCACTCTACACTTGTCATTTATAGATGTCGGCCGAACCAGACCCAATGGAGAAAGACGGCGCAATGTGAGAATGGATGTGAGAATGGATGTGAGAATTACGCACACTTCTCATCTCGCCAGATTCTTCGCCCGCTCGTTCGTTACGATAAGAAGAATGAATACAAAGCGTCATGTTATCTCTTTCATCATGTCATGGAAAGTAGAAAGGGAAAATGAGGAGAAGGATGCTGATATGGTAAATGATATTGAGCAATGTAGGTAGGAATAGTAATACATAGGAAGATGGTGATTTTAATGCTATCATTGAATAGCTGACTCCTGACTCTCTCCTGTATAACATAACATACTTTGTTTGTACTTTTGGCGTCGTCCCCGTAAGATCTTACAATAAAATGCTATACGGCTCCTACAAAATACAGTGAGCCTCGCTTCCATCTGCCGTGGAACCACAAGGCTGTGACTTTAAGGAATGCTACATACCTAGGTAGTACTCGAAAGTGTGTCGTATATTAAGATTACATTGGTATTGTTAGTCGGAATAGGAGGAGGAATAGGAGGAGGAATAGGAGGAGTAATAGTAGTGGTATGGGTATTGGTAGTGATACAACATGAGAAAGCAAAAATCATCTGGGCAAAATTGACGGAATGAATTATACCCCATTTGCTGAGTTAAACCTTCGATCGGCATTTTGGTCCTCTTCATAGGTAGTCCCAACTCTATACTCCAGTTTTTCCATAAAGCAACAAAAACGAGTGTCAGGTAGATTTGTGAATCTGGAAATCTGGAAATCGGTCAATCCGTCAATCCGTCAATCCGTCAATCCTCCACAAGCCTTCCCCATTCATCCACAAATCAATGTTTGCATGCATCCATTCCATCTCTTGAGAGGAGGCTCGAGGATAGATAGGTAGGTACTGGGTGTACTCCGTGTTAAATTTCCATGGCCCTGAAGACCTACCTAGCAGTGCTACAGATTAAAGATATTAAAGATATTGGCACATTTCTTTCAAGGCTGATACTTTCTTTTCCACTATACCTTGGCGAGCCACCCATGAAAGCTTCTTTGCTGACCTCGGGACTTCGGGAACTAATCCAATGTAGAAAGTTAGAAGAGAGTTCAGAGCCCTTTCACGTGGGGAACACCAAAGACCACCAATCACATGGAATACCACCGTCGGATCTTCTTATCTCGTGCTAACCGGATAAGGAACTACCTTGATCAACCCCTGCATTGGATACATGCTTTTTGATAGGTCAAGACAGGATCATTTAACCCCTGTCTATCTTTTATCTTTGTATATTCCGTAGCTACAGGAAGTGTATGTATGTGTGTGTGTGGAAGAAGGATAGGCGGAAAATGGATACTGCACACGGATTGAAGAAGGAATGGGCCAAGGAATCCGTCTTTTCTTTCTTCTCTTTCGATAGAGGTAGAGGTAGAGGTAGAGGTAGAGAGATAGCGACGGGTGACTGATGGAACAAAGTAAGAAGAGATTCCAAGATCAATATGATAAGAAGAAATAATGTCCGAATTTCTCATATTAAGTTTCAACAAACGCTCCTCAATATCGGAATCACCATCCAGATATAGCAATGGGCCAGCTGAATGGGGCAAGCTGCCGATATCTTCTCCCATCTTCTTCCCTCTTTTCACATGTTACTGGAGCCCAAAGAGGATAAGGAACTTTTCTGACGATGACCCAAATCAACAGATCAACCATTGGTCCTTGTGTGGACTCTCGAGGTACGTCGTAATAATATAATAATAATATCAATGACCAGGTACGAGCGATGCAAAAGAAAAAAGACGAATCAGATGGCTATTTTAAATCGCAGCATCGAGTCATCTTTTTCTTCCTTTCTTTTAGTGGAATCATGGATCCTTCTTTGGAGCAACATAACGGGTTCCTTGTCATGATACACCTCTACATCTTCTCATCTGCACGTACAGGCTCCAGCTTCGGATAAGGTTGAATGTAAGCATGGCATGACATGGGATACTAGTAGCTTTGTCTGGGCTGTGATACCTGGGTAGCTTTATTATTACTTTGCCTGCAAATTGAACCTTTCTTTGATTGGATTGGATTGGGTTGGATTGGATTGGATTGGATGTGATTGGAATCCATAAAACTATTTCCCTTCCCCCTCCTCCTCATCTTCTTCCTTTTTTCCGTTGCGGTACTTCCCTCCAGTGGTGTCGAAAGAAAAGAAGAAAAAAAAGGTAACTTGAGTGTGATCAGTGATTAATCAATATCACTCCTCACTCATTTTGTCCCATCTTCACTCATCTCTCACATTCACCCAAAGCTTCCTTCACACACGTTGGACATACCCGACTACCTAGATAACGAACCAAAATTCACCAACAAGGTCCAACACAAGCCTCTCTCACCTTTGCAACTCTTCACCATAATCTCTTTATATAATTATAATTCTTTGCCGACTTCGCCCGTTATCTTTCCATTGAATCCTCGCAGCCCTATTCAGAGCCTAGTACCTTATCCGACTTCGGCCATCTTGGTATAATACTCTTTACTATCTACAACATTCCTCTTCTTCCTTTTGCACCCCGACTTCCTCTCACCTCCATAACCTTTCGATCTGTGAGCTTCTTTGCTAGCTACGACAACCAATCCCTCTCTTCTTTGATGATCTATTAGTCAGATCTGAAGACAACTACACCTCACTTGCTCAAGTAGAGTTATCAATTTTGGACTGAGGTCAAGCGTATTCAAGATGGTTGTTGAATACAATGGGACAAATGCGGCGGGGGGTGATTCATTGACTGAGGATCTCAACATCTTTTATGATGTAAGTCTATGTATACAAAACTCCGCAAATGAAACCTCAAAACTAACCAAGTGTAACAGGCTGGTGACATTGCTTGGATGATCACTTCCACTGCTTTGGTCTTGCTCATGATTCCTGGTGTCGGGTATGTACTTCCAAAAGATGCATGCCTGTACCACAGACTAATCTTTTCATCTTCACAGTTTCTTCTATTCCGGTCTGGCTCGTAGAAAGTCTGCCTTATCATTGATTTGGCTTTCAATCATGGCTACCGCAGTAGTTTCTTTCCAATGGTTCTTCTGGGGTTACTCTCTCGCCTTCTCTCACAGCGCTGGAAAATATATCGGTGATCTGGAAAATAGTGAGTACACCTTCTAGAACATGGTATCACAGTAAAGACTAACCACTCGATTCGAATAGTCGGCTTCCGAAATGTCCTTGGAGCACCATCTGTTGGTTCCACCAAAATTCCCGATCTCATGTTCGCCGTCTACCAGGGTATGTTCGCCGCCATCACGGTAGCTCTCGCAGTTGGTGCCGTCGCAGAACGTGGTCGCATGCTTCCAACCATTGTTTTCATGTTCGTTTGGTCAACCATCATCTACGATCCAATTGCTTGCTGGACCTGGAACGCTTCTGGATGGGTTTTCAAGATGGGTGGTCTCGACTTTGCTGGTGGAACTCCTGTGCATATTTCTTCGGGTTGCGCAGCTCTCGCATACAGTATCATGTTGGGCAAACGTCGTGGACATGGTACTCACGAATTGAATTACCGCCCGCACAACGTTACACACATTGTTATTGGAACCGTTTTCCTATGGGTTGGATGGTTTGGTTTCAATGCTGGGTATGTTTGATCCAACCTTTTTTGCTACTCACATCTTGTGTGATGAAACATGCAACTTTACTTGAAGTTTCATTGCACATGACTTGAAGAAGAATAAACTTTTTAGACAAAGAACTAACACTTGTATTTTTTTTTTTAGTTCCGCTCTTGCAGCTAACATGCGTGCTGTTATGGCCGCAGTCGTTACCAACTTGGCTGCCTGTGTTGGTGGTATCACATGGTGTGTCCTCGATTACCGTCTTGAGCGGAAATGGTCTACCGTCGGTTTCTGCTCGGGTGTTATTGCTGGTCTCGTCGCTATCACTCCAGGATCTGGTTTCGTTCCTGCTTGGGCTTCCATCATCTATGGCGTTGTCGGAGCTGCCGGTGCCAATTATGCTACCAAACTCAAGTTCGTCCTCGGTGTCGATGATGCTCTCGATATCTTCGCCGAACACGCCGTTGGTGGACTCATCGGAAATATCCTCACTGCTTTCTTTGCTGCTGATTACATAGCTCATCTTGATGGTTTTACCGAGATTCCAGGTGGATGGCTTAACCGAAACTGGGTCCAACTCGGATACCAACTTGCCGATTCTGTTTCCGGTGGTGTTTACTCCTTTGTCGGAACGTGCATTATTCTCTTCATCATGAACCTCATCCCAGGTCTCTCCCTCCGCGCTACCGAAGAAGCTGAAATTCTTGGTATCGATGATGCTGAGATCGGTGAGTTCGCTTACGATTACGTTGAGCTTACTCGTGAGGTCTTAAACGATACATCCGAGACTGGAAGCAGATACTCTGGTCGCGATACCGCTACCACTCCTTCTCCTCATCATGAGAAGGAAGCTAGACATTCCGCTCAAGACATGGAAGCTTAAATTATCAACTTTGATAATTAGCTTCAGTGTTTAGCCTTCTTTGTCTTTCGTCTTTCGTCTTTTTGGGCGTACAGCGACTTCGCATAGACATGGTCTTGATCAATCATGATTAATGATCCGTAATTTTATTTTCCTTTCTGTTTGACCTACTTCTTCGCCATGATATCAAATTCAATGTTTATTTTTTTCCAACCCAAGAAAGCTAGCAACTCACTCGAGATACCACATTTTTTTCTTTTTCTTCAATGTTTTTTTCTTTGATGTATGAAACTGAGGTTTACTTACGGCATACATCTGTACAGTGACTATACATGCAACTTTTGCGTGTAGTTTCTGACTTTTTGTATTTATTGACCATTGAATGGATGGTGAAAAAGTTGGTTACGGGAGGGAGGAGTGAGGGCTTTTTTTCTTGTGTGGTGTTCCTTTTTTTAAATCTCGATTCGGAATCTGATTTGTATGTACCGTAGCAGACAATGATGAGGAAATTGAGATCAAATGATATTAAATTATTTGTAATGAATTTTTGGAAGCATGTGATTGTATTTGAATATGTGAATTTGATGATGGAATTCAATTGGGTTCTCCATTTTGGTGAGGATCGGAAGTGGAAGTGATGATACGAGGAGGAATATCGATGGATGAATAACGCAACACGGGAAAATGAAACGAAACTCGGAACAATACATGACATAACAAAACAAAACAACTTGGTCTCTTTGAATTTATATGTGTAGGTAGGTATATATGTATAAGCATTTAATGAAGAATAACCAGAGTAATTTTAAACCCCCCTAGACAATGGATCTTAGAACGTTTGTCTTACGCTATTTTATTACGTGATGGTAATGGGGTTTCCGGGGGAGGCAGGGTGGGTATCTTGGGGTATGTATGGGTGGATGGATGGATGGATGGATGGATGGATGGATGGATGGATGGATGGATGGATGGATGGATGGATGGATGGATGGATGGATGGATGGATGGATGGATGGATGGATGGATGGATACTTGAGAAGAGAGAAAGAAATGCGGGAAAGTATAGTATTCTGAGAGTGAGGCAAAGAGATCTAGAAGTTGAGTTGGGTTGAGATGAGGAGATGAGGGGGCGGTTTGGTAATGGAGATGGATGGATATTAGTTTATGGATGATTGTTTTGTATTGGGTATTGAGTATTGGGTGTTGAGTATTGGGTATTGGGTATTGAGTATGGAATATCGATTTGGGAAATGGAATTTGAAATGGAATTGGGAATGGGAATGCAATTTGAAATGGAAAGAGACGTCATTTGCATGCTAAGTAGGTGTGTAGATACCTAGTATGTACGGACCAGTGATTGAAGAATGATTGAAGAATAAACCAGATGAGTATCTATCTATCTATCTATCTATTTATACAAATAAATAGATATTTGAAATATATATGTATTAATATTAATACTATAAGATTATCTACCAGCCTATCATCTCGCCTATCTATCTATCCATCTATTTCTTGCTATATCATATTTATTGATATTCAGTATAGTATAGCATGGAATAGGTAGGTGTATATGATATATGATATTCATAGTGTTTGTTTGTATTGAGATCAAGAAATGAGAGGGAGGTAGGTAGGTGGGTAGATATCAGATAGATGAATCATAACGGGGGTGATATTAACGTGGTTTAACAGTGGCTCGGCCATATCAGTGGGTCGGCCACTTTAAAATACATATAAAATCAGCCTTTTTCAATATTCATATTTTAATTATCAATCATTATTTTTGAAAAAGAAAAGAATATTAAATAATAATAAAAAATCAGTTATTCAAAGTAATAATTTTTTTTTTCAAATAATTCTTTTCGATTTCAAAAAAAATCAAAATTGTCATGATTTTCGTTACAAAAAAGCTTTTTTTTATAATAACTATTTTAAAAATTCTAATTTATTGAAACTAATTAGATTTTTATAATCTATATATAATCAAATATTTAATATTAGATTTTTAGAAAATTATATCAATAAATAAAGAAAGTGCACGGTTGTGCACAGACGTATTTTGTATGTAAAAATGATGGCCGACTTACTGATATGGCCTGTCACAGCGCCAACTACATGATCTGTAATTGCCTTTGTGCCTCAAATACAGAATACTAGCGCGCCCTATTTCCTATAAGTAGGGCTTCACTCTTCCATAGCTCTTCTACCTTTATAATACAATATAAGTCTTTACCTGTATTATAACAATTTGTATTATTATCAAATAAACTATTATAGCTTTATTTCCCATTTTATTTCCAAAATCCTATTAACATCTTATCCCGATTATACTTGTGACGATTGCATCATTTAGAATACTAAGGTGAAGAGCTAGAAGAGCTCTTCGGAAGGAAGTGGTAATATACAGGATTGTGGATCACATAAGGACCTAGCCGATCCACTAATATAACAGGATCGTTATACTACCCCCCCCCTTCTGAAAAGCTTGCCCTCAAGTATATTAATAGTATTCTAAATACGGTTTTCCAATCTAACTATATTATAATCTATATTCTCTATTACTATTAATATCTGATTTATAGTTTTAATATTAGTTTTAATGTTGTTTATAATATAATTCATAGTGTTATCGATTGCTTTGCGGAAGTATACGTTTTGCGGTTTCATTGTTTTTGTAAGAAAGGCTTTAAAATCAATAAGAAAAGGTTTTGAGAATTATTGAAAAATAAAATAAGCAAAAGAAAGGAGATCTGTTTGAAATGTATTTCTTATCAGTAATATTGATAAAGCAATGGAAGTATTGGTGGAATACAAATTGGTTTGATAAATCAATTGAATAAGCTGTTTTGTTATAATATTGATTGTATGAGTATATTGATATTTCGAATTGATTAGTTCCTGTAGTTTGTGTATTAGGTTTAGGATTTTCAGATTTATTGTTGATAAAATAAGAAGATTCTAAATGATATAATAATAAAATATCAGTTTGTCGATGGGTGAGGTCCGCAGAAACGGAGCTAGGAAAAGGTCTTGATTAGAGATTGTATAAATGGTTGTATCGGGGGAGTAAGTATGGAAGGTAATAGGTATTTAGTAAGCAGGCTAGCAATAGAAAGCTTTGCAGGAGTAATCAAGAGCTTAAAAAATTTATATAATTTTAATATAATATAACGATTGTATTATTTAGAATACTAAGGTGAAAAGCTAGAAGAGCTTTTTGGAAGGAAGTAGTAATATATAGGATTGTGGATCATGTGAGGATCTAGCCGATCCACTAATATGACAGGATCGTCACAATACTGATCATATCTATCATTAATCCATTGTATACTTTATTACCAATATTTTGAATCTCAAAAAACGTCAAAGATAAATAAACAAGTATTTACACTAGAAACGCCTATATCTAGTTTACCTCTATAATTCCTTTTTTTGAATTACATTTTCAATTCTACCAAAACCGATATCTCTTTCTTTATAGATCTATTCAATAATCTAAATACTATACACTTCACTACTACTCAAACTGTATTTGAATCAATTAAATCGATTATAAACTCATTACAAACCCAAATTATTATTACTCAAATTCAAGTCATTGATATTCAATTAAAGATTATCGAATTGAAAAACATAATTAAGATATTGAAGATTATTATTTATAATAATTTACAAGCTTCACTTTATTACAAATATCTTATTATTTCCAAAAAGTTTAATAATAATAAACAAAATATCATAAAGTATTAAGATTAATATATAATTTTTTATAATATAATCAATCACTACTTAATCACAAATTACAAAAATGAATCAAAATTTCAGAAAATCATATTTCTTGTTAATCTACTTTCTGACTCTACTTATACAAACAATTAGATACATTTTGATATAATTACAAACAATATATATAATTCCAATCTTTAGCTCTCTAAATAATACATTATAATAAATATCTAATATAAATTAAACAAATAATACCAGATTCTAAATCTTTTACACAAAGCTTCTATAAATTATAATAAATATAAAATGAAGAAAACCCTATTTAATAATTTTATTATCGAATTTAAATAACTCACTATCAAATATAAAAAGATTATTAAATAATAAGTTGTCAATCTTAAACTCAAAGTCTTATAAAAACTAATTAATATTTTAATTAATTATTCCAATAAACTTTTTGCTACCAATATCAATATATAAATAATCTAATAACAAGATATCTATAATGATTTAAAGAAAAAGATTTATTTTGATAATCAATATAAAAACCAAAATATTAATTTCAATAATCAAAAAAAATCTAATAAAAAAAAGCCTACTATCATTACTATAATATCTATACCTAATTCCTTTAGAAATCCTATATAACTGAATACTATTCACCAAGGCCAGCAACCCTTATTACATTACAATAAAGAATAATATTTAAATCTTAACCTCTACCTTTATTACAAAAAATCCAATCATATCAAATTTAATTATAAAGAAAAGCAATACAACAATACAAAATATAATATCAATTCAGGAATTATACAATACTCTGATTGTTCCTCTACTACAAACTAATACACTCCGAATATTTATTGTTTTCCTATTACTGATTATTATTACAACCTCGAACCCTATTACAACGCTTATAGTCCTATTTACTAGAATACATTCCCACCTACTAATCGTTTCCTGATTGTTATAATACTATTTCGATATACCTCTCTAATCCTTACTAATAGCAAAAATCTGGGTGGATTTATCGAAGGCTTTATATATTTAGATGATAGCGGAAATTCAATTTCCCAATCAAGTATATGTAACGATTGTATTATTTAGAATACTAAGGTGAAGAACTAGAAGAGCTCTTCGGAAGGAAATGGTAATATACAGGATTATGGATTACGTGAGAACCTAGCCGATCTACTAATATGACAGCAAGTCTATCTTTAAGTATATCAAATATAATTTCAATGAATAAAGAAAAAGCTGAGCTACTATACTTAAAGATTCATTTTTTTTTATCAATTTCATGATATATATATATAGACTCGATTCAATCTTATAATACCATGATACTGTCAATGTGCGGTTGTGAGCGATTTATCGCACCGCCGAGCGCATCGGGTTGCAATCCAATCGTTCCAATGATAACAATGACGACTATATCGATAACTGAAGCGAGTAGAGATGGCGATATATAGTTTATCTACAAAGCAATAACCAATCAATTCTATAAGGAGAACGGAAAGCGATAAGTAACCCTAAAGATTGCGAACGCGATTGATATGTGTATTAAAACTCTAAGCAAAATGGAACTGAGCTATGCCGATATATTAAGATCTGTATGTATCGATAGTATAATCAAGATTATAAGATAAGCCAGATCTATACAAAGAATTCCTATACTAATCATAAGAGCAATCCTAAAGGGAATTGTTAAATCCTATACTGATATACTCAAGACTGGGGGGGCGCCTCAGGTATTGAAAAGTACTAAGGCGAGTATGCTTAAAACAATGGAGATAATACAGGAGTATGAACAATGGAAGCAAAACAATTGTATAATCCTTATAAAGATGGGAAGTGGGTAATAGATAATTGCTAATAACTCTTTCGAATTGTGATTAAAGATTATAAAAACAATTCCTAAATTAAGACTCGAACTGATCTTTTCACTTTATTACAACAGGATGGGGTGAACCCTGGAATACAAGATATTAGAGGAATGCAAGAACCTTTTGCAAAACGAAAATCGTATACAGCTAATCATCGTATTTGGTGTGAATAATGTTCAAGCTGTAGAGATCTGGTATAACTATATTGTACTTTAGATTCTTCACAATACACTGAGTACGTTCACAATACTCTCAGATATAATTATTTGAGAAGAGATCAAGGTATAGGTAGGAGAGGAACTAATATAATACAGAGTCTCTAAGTACAGGGTGAACCCTTTTATAAAAAAGGCCAACTGGATTGTTAGTTTTAAGAAGATAGTAAAACCATTTTGGTTATTTAATGTTAGTGAATACTCGAAGCCCTTTGATAGATTGTAATACTCTCAACCACAACAGTACTCCAACGGGTGCTAGTTATACTATAACCTGTATGTGTGTTATTGCCCGGCTCGTTGTTTTAGGTACAGCAAATTGATTGCTAAATATATTGATAAAAAGATCTATAAGTAATACCAAAACAATGCTCAATATACAGAATGCCTAGAATCCTTCCGATCTATATATAGCAACTGCCCAGCGGTACCACGATCAGTTAATAGAAAACTGATCAGGCTTATCTATTAACAAGTAAGAGAAGTCAGGACCATTAATTGAAGAGAGATTCAGGAAATATGTAAGAGAAAGGCATTTGCTTTAATACTAGCCAAACAGCTTCAAGTGGTTATCCCCAGACCCCTTGTATCGGGGGTTTGCATTATTGTTTATAAGAACGAATAGCAATTGGTGAACTAATCATTCAAACAGGCTTGATTAGGGGAGGGCTTCTCCAATAATCTGATTCACATTCTGGGCTGTAATTCTTTGCGTTATGTTAATAAAGGGGTAAACTATAATGTAGCAATTATAATTGAAAAAGTCTTTTCACTTTCCGATTCTGAAATGAATAAGGGGAATGAATTAAACACTGATGAAACTGTTATTATCCTTGTATAAATTGTACAATCAATGTGAATTTAATAGGGGAAAGGGGGTTTACAATTGTATAGACAAATGTAAAGTGCGAACACTTCAATTATATTATCTTTTTATAGATTATTGAAGAGGCTGATATGGATATCATCTGTGTCCAAGAATCCTGATTGTACGATAACTCGGCAACCCAAAATCATACTATATATAACCGATATTAGCCAATTAATATCTAAGAAGTAGCTGATAGCCCTGAGTATAAGCCATAAGTAATTATTTATATATAAAAAGAAGGCAATTTGAAGATCAAACAAATAAAGCAAATCGAAAACAGAAACCTACTTTGAATCAATATTAACAGGTACTTGATTCTCAATATCTATTACGCCCTACTTGATCTGCTAATAATAGAATATATACTTGAACTAGAGATCGCCCTAGGGATTGATATAATTATCGAAAATGACTTCAATGCTAAGTATAATCTGTAGGAACCCGAAATAGCAATTGCTAATCAAAGTGATATGCTTGTACAATAAACTATCAAACAGGGAATGGAGTATATCGGGACTCCTGATGCCCCTACGTATACGAGGGGATACGTTCTGGACCTAACCTTTTCCAATCTGATCATTGCTATGATAGTGATCGATGATAATCTATACAGCAGCTTCGATCATGCCACTCAAGTCATTACTATCTTGAACAGAGGAATCTCTAAATACAAGCAAATGCACATCCGGATATACGATTTAGATTTACTCTGTCTAGTAGATATAATAGCCAATCACTTAGCAAACCTCCAGAACCCGGATCTCCGATCTACCTACAATGTCGATAGACTGATTACTAGATTTATAAGTGTATTGAGTGTCTTTGTAATAGCTGTAAGGCAGAAAGGCTGTAAATCCTATCGATTATCCCCGTAATAAATCAATAAGTATAAGGAGGTATACTGAATATATACACAAACCAGGAGAACTGGAACTGCTGACAGAATAGCAATTACCCAGCAGGACCTACAGAGGGTCGTGCGAGCATCGAAATGAGCCTATTGAACTAAGCACTTGAACAATATACAGAATGATTAGGAACTATACAAAGTCATAAACTGATATAAGCTGACCCTAGAAGCAGGCCTCAAGGCCTCTCCTTTAGTGATCGAAGGCTAGAAGATTATTGATATCAGGGAAAAAGCCGAAGCACTCTTTATAACAGTATTCGATTATTTCAAAGTATCGGATAATCTATAGCATGACTCTTTATAGGAATAGGGCTGTCAGACAATCTTATTATAGAAAAGAACGATTATCGTAAAGGAAATAGAAAAATATGTAATAGGAGTTAGGAATACATTATCTGAAGTCGATCGGGTAACCGTTTGTTTCCTTAAGGTATGCTGGCCTAGTATGAAGAGTATAATACATGAGATTTTCGTAGCCTGCCTTAAGCTCAACTATTATCCTAATGAGTGGAAACTTGTTGAAATAGTTATACTGCCTAAGATTAATAAGAAGAACAGAACATCCCCGAGATTGTAAAGGCTGATTACATTGATATTGTATATTGGAAAAGGACTAGAAAGGTATATCGCTAATCAAATTGTATAAATAGCTATAAGATACAATATTATCAGCCCTCAGTATTATAGAGCATTACCGAAAAAAGCCGGTATTGATCTTATAGCTGTCTTTACTTATAATACTGAGCTTACTTTAACAACTAGCAAAATGATCACACTAGTAATAATAGATATATAAAACGTTTATAATACACTCCTTAAAAGACAGCTCCTACAATATATAAAGAAGCAGGGTTGGCCTATAATGCTTTTGCAACTTATTGATTCATTCCTGACTGGGAGATATATGCGTATAAGGCTTAAGGGGATTACAATACAGGATTTCCTGATCGCATGTGGTACCCCCTAGGGATTGCCACTTTCCCCTATTCTATATACCCTCTATTTTACTGAGCTTCTTAATCAAGATAGAGTATAGTGTTTCGGATATGCTAATAATATAGCTATATATCATACATCTAAGGACCTATTCACGAATATATATATACTCTACCAAACCATTTGATACATTTTATGATGGGGAGATTAGAATAAGGTCTTTTTCGCTTTAGAAAAGTTTGAGCTATTTTATATATCGAGGAAGTATAAAATTGCAAATCCGATTATAAGGATAAATCGGGATCTAGTTATTATGCTAATCTTTTTAGGGCTTATCAATAAAGTATAATCGATCTTATACTAGCTTGGTATCTTTTTTGATTAATACTTAACATTCCTATAGTATGTCAAAACACATATCGCGAAAGCTATGTGTATTGTATCCCACATCCGATCAATAGCTTATACAGTCTATGGACTATCTGTAGCCTATTTGTGAAAAGCGATTATTATCTGTATACTCCCTATTGCCCTTTTCGATTCTGAAGTATAGTTTGATGAGCTATACAAATAACACCCAAATGCAGACTATATTTTGATCAATACCAGAATCAAGAAATACATCGATCTAGTTAGCAAGACGATTTATAGTGTGGTACGGGGAGCTTTATCTGTCTACAAGACAATCCCGACGACCACACTTCTTGTAAAAGCTGGTCTCCCAGTTGAAATTGTTATATTAGAGCAAGCCAGACTGAGATTCGTGTTTTGGCTTCAAACAGTGGATGCACAATATCTACTTGTAAATCAATTAAAGCTATATATTAGAAAGAGAGGATAAGGTATAGATACTCTGAAAGATCCCAATACAAAACTGCAAAGAATAGAACGGGCGATTCCTGTTACTGAGTGTTCTAGACTCTTATAGCCTCACTTCTCTTCTGAGTGCTATATCGATCCAATGAATGGTATGGATAAAAAGAATGCCGCAAAAGTATTCAAGGAATAATAGGATTTAATCCCCCAAGAAAACTATTCTATATTTTCAGATAGGTCTGAACAATACAATGAATACGGTTATCGCGTAGGGTATGGCTTTGTAATCTATTACAACAAGCAACAGATCGATAGCAGCTATAGCTGTATATATAAATAGTCATATGTTTTTGACATTGAGGCGATCAGCGTGTAGCAGGGACTAGAATGCCTTCTGAGCATTATTGATTGCTTCTATCAGGGACGAATATGGCTATGTATTGATAGCACCTCAGTAATCTGGGGAATATGAGGAAGCGCCGCTGCCTCCTTTCAATGAATATACTATAAGTGTCATCAAGCGATGTAATATTACAATATTGTAATCAAATGGTCCCCTAGGTATACTAAGATTGAGGGCAACGAGGCAGCCGATCACCTTGTTGATCAGGGCACGGCTGGGCCGCTTGATCCTAGCCTATCCTGCCTTCCCATAATCAACAGCTCCTGTTCTATCCTACATGCCAAATATCGACGCTCCGAGAACAGATAATAAAAGGAAAAAAGGGG
This sequence comes from Botrytis sinoallii, assembly GCF_014898435.1. Lineage (NCBI taxonomy): Eukaryota > Fungi > Ascomycota > Leotiomycetes > Helotiales > Sclerotiniaceae > Botrytis > Botrytis sinoallii. The sequence goes on along the minus strand of NW_024066034.1, from coordinate 1,362,040 downwards.
CCTGATCTCTGAAATATACAATGCATAGAAACCAATATATAATATCTCGAAGCTAGAAAGCCTTAAGCTTTCTTGCAGGGTATTATACAAACTTATAGCAATGCGGATTGGATATAGTGACTTTGCAGCCTATTATATTAGATTCAATTATGAAAATAGCACAAATATTTGTATATGCGGGATTGAGAAAAGCTCATTGTATTTCTTTTAATATTCAATCAATAATTAGATGCATAGCGATTGGTTGCTTATACCAAATCGACTTCGATTCGAATGGGATGTGATAGCATATATCAACCGCATCCTGCAAATACAATATAGCTTTACTGATCTTCTCGCTAGATCCAGATTCTATACTAGGATATACTCAAACTACACAAAACTACACGAATTCCAATCTACTCCAATACCCCAAGGATAAACTCTCCACTTCAATCAACCTAAGATCCACACTGAATAGCTATAAGTATTCCGAGTACTCTCCTGATTGATAGCGATTGATTTGATTATCTGCCGATACCTGGATGGTATACAAAACAAGGCTCTCTGAAATAGAACTACAAACCCTTAGACAGAACAGCCGCAGGATTGCCATAAGCAATACTGAACGGGGGAATATTAAAGGCAACAAGCTTCTGATTAGTTAACATTACATTACTATAAGCAGCTGGAACACTAACGGCCTGTAGGCCCGCTTCTTAGTATATCTAGAATACCCTTTGGGAGGTCAGATATTAGATGTTAATCACTATAAATAAATAAATAAATAAATACTAATATGACAGGATCGTTACACTACCCCCCCCTTCTGAAAAGCTCGCCCTCGAGTATATTAATAGTATTCTAAATATAGTTCTCTAATCCAATTATATTATAATCTATATTCTCTATTATTATTAATATCTGGTTTATAATTCCAATACTAATTCTAATATTGCTTATAATATAATTCGTAGTATTATTAATCACTTTGCGGAAATATATATTTTGCGATTTCATTGTTTTTGCAAAAAAGGCTTTGAAATCAATAAAAGAAGGTTTCGAGAATTGTTGAAAGATAAAATAAGCGAAAGAAAGGAGATTCACTTAAAATGTATTTCTTGTTGATAGTATTGATGGAGTGACAAAAGTGTTGATAGAATGTAGATTGGTTTGATAGATTAATTGAATAAGCTGTTTTGTTGTGGTATTGATTATGTGAGTGTATTGATATTTCGAATCGATTAGTTCCTGTAGTTTATGTGTTAGGTTTAGGATTTTCGGATTTATTATTAATAGCATAAGGAGATTTAAATGATATAATAGTAAAATATTAGTTTATCGGTGGGTGAAGTCTATGGGAGTGGAATTAGGAAAAGGTTTTGATTAAAGGTTATACGAATGATTGTATCGGGGGAGCGGGTGTGGAAGGTAGTAGGTATTCGATAAGCAGGTTAGTAATAGAAAGCTTTGCAGAAGCAATCAAGAGTTTAAAAAATTTATATGACTTTAGTATAATGTGACGATTGTATTATTTAGAATACTAAGGTGAAGAGCTAGAAGAGCTCTTCGGAAGGAAGTGGTAATATACAGGATTGTGGATTACATGAGAACCTAGCCGATCCATTAATATGACAGGATCGTTACAGTATATTAAAAACTAACCTCGATTCATAATTGTAAATCAAGATTCTTTATAGAAAGTTGCCTTTATGAATTAAGAAATCAATTATATTTAGAAATCCTTTATATCTTAAAACAATAAATAGCAAATCTCTTAAAATCTCAATGGAAATTTTCCTTATGTTTAATATAATTATTCTACTTATTGGTTTAGTAGATAGTAAAGCCGTGGGATATGAGTTTATAGATAAAAACCCTCATATCCAAGCTTAGTATTCCTATACATCCCCTCCCTACTACCTACAACCTGTTACTTGTAGACGGAAGGACTTCTGATATTCTATTTCAATATGTATTATTAGATTTATGGATTAATAATTATAAAGAAATTGGCTTATTCTATATTATTAATCTTTCCAACACGAACTTTATAATCCTCGGTTTTTTATGGCTTCAGTGTTATAACCCTATCATTAATTGGACAACAATAATTCTTAAGTTTATATTTATGTATTACTCCAAATATTACTATTCAATTAACTCTACTGCAACTATCATCCTTGATTGTAACAATATACCACCCCAGCAAATACAGCACTCAATCTAATATCATATATATTTATTAGGAAATCTATTTTGAAATCTACTTCAAAGAAATCTACCTCAACCTCATATCGTGCCTTTGCCGAAGAAATTATCGACAAAAGTCTCCAGACTCCTTTCTTCTCATCCCAAAATTAATCGATATTTTTGGAATACAATTCTTTAACTCTAGCTATAAAGAAGAATATTGATAGAAACCTTTACAATATAAATTCTGCTAATCTAATACCACCCGACTCAAACCGTTGCTACACTTACCAAATCAATAGAAAAACAGAGACCTGTGCCAAGATGATATCAAACCGGCCGATCCTGAAACTAGCCCTAGTGCGGATTATTGTAGGCTTTAGGATATATAAAAGATCATTACAAAACCAAAACGTTTTACCCCCATTGAACCCCCTATCGCTATAAAAGCCCTTGAGGAATTGATTGATATCTTACAAAATATCTGACAAAAAATGAATGATATAAAGTTCCTTATAGCTAATAGCTTTATTCAATTCTATAAAGATCAGAAAGCTTATATCACAAAAATAATCTGGAATGAATTAGATAAAGCTTATGAGTTATATTGTATAATAACAAATAATTCTATTCAATTATATTATAGTATTATAAAAAGCAATATCAAAAAATTTATGGAAAAGATTAATCGACCTGTATTATCTATAATAAAGATTTAAAGCAAACTATTACTCTGGCTTTATAATCTGTTTATTAGATTCTTATTCTCTTTTACTAATGAGTTTTTATTATAATACTTTTGGGATTATAAGATTAAAATTATACTAGGTAAAGAGTCTTTGTATAATAAAGATTATTCAATATTCCCAGTCAAGCTTTCAAATTGTTTGTAAATGGCTTGATAATAATCTAAATAAAGGATTCATTCGCAAATCCCATTCCCAATTGGTTATTTTATTTCTTTTAGTTGTAAAGTCTAGGGAGGGTATTCGAATTTATTAGGATTATTATAAATTAAATAATATTATTATTAAGAATTATTATCCGTTATTATTAATTAAAGAAACTTTCAATGCCTTATATTATATTAAAGTTTATATCAAATTGAATATTATTGTTATATTCAATAAACTATGGATTATAGAAGATTATAAATAAAAGACTGCTTTTACAATTCATTTCAACTTATTCGAATTTCTGATAATACCTTTCGATCTTTACAATACTCCTGCTTTGGTTTTAAAACTATATTAATTATATTCTTTTTGATTTTTTAAATAAAAATTATATAGTATATCTAAATAATATTTTAATTTATTCTAAAAATATTATAGATTATTAAAAGCAAATTTATAAAGTCATTCAGAGACTTATTGATATTGGATTATAAATTGATATTAATAAATACAAATTCGAAATAAGAAGAACAAAATATCTTGGCCTGATTATTACTTTTAATAATATCAAAATAAACTTCGATAAGGTTAAGATTATTCTTGAATAGAAGTTGTTAATTAAACTAAAAGATCTCTAATGCTTTTTAGGATTTGCTAATTTTTATTAATATTTTATTTGTAACTTTTCTAAAATCATAGAATTTTTAAATCGCTTATTGAAAAAAGAAAATATATAGAATTAAATTGCTGATTAAAAGAATACCTTTGAAAACCTAAAATATACTTTTGCCTCCGTTTCAATTCTTGCAATGTTTGATCACCACTGTTACACAATTATTGAAACAAATACTTCAGACTAGGCTGCAAGTGGAGTACTCTTTCAATATAATGATAAAAGCTAATTATACCCAGTTATATATTTCTTTTCGAAATATAATATAGCCAAATGTAATTACAAGATTTACAATAAGGAATTACTAGTTATTATCAAGTCTTTAGAAGAATGGAGACCCAAATTATATAGAATCCAGAAGCTATTCGAAATTATTACTGATTATAAGAATTTAAAGTACTTTATATCAATAAAGATACTAAATTAAAGACAAACTAGATAAACTGAATTCCTATCTGACTTCAATTTTCATATTATATATCATTCTGATTATAAAACAATTCGCTCTGATACATTGAGCCGAAAGATAGAAGATTATCTTGTTTATACTGATTCCAATAATAATCAAATCAAAAATTGTCTACAGACAATTCTTTTAGAAAAAATATTTAATAACGTTATACTTAAAGATCTCATTTAACAAATTAATAATAATATCAACCTCATCGCAGCCCCTATGGATATAATCATTCCCAATACCGAGAAGCCGATCAACAATCTCATTGATATAGCATACAAATTATCTGAATTGATTATTGTCACGGATCGCACCCAATCGCAGCTGCGATCGCTCACATGCGCGTTTGCGCATGTGTACGATCACGTATATATAGCTAGTATATAAGAGCGCTCTACAAGCGCTTTACTCCCGATTCTGTAATTATAGATTCTAAGAATAAATTGTATCCTGCTCTTGTAGTTCTTTTAAGGCAAAGTATCACATTATCTACAACTTATTATATAATCGCATAACTATTTGGTGGCCGATCAAATAATACCTTATAACTATAATATCTTTTTGAATATATCAAGGATATTTGATATCACTTATAGAAAAAGGGCTGATTCCGAATAAATCTATTCAACAAAAGATAATAAACCCCCAATATATAGAGTTACAAGTACCACTATTATATCCAATTCATTTATTTCAAAAAGACTCTATCGCTCTCCCCCTTTTACTAATCAAGTGCCTCTAGTTGATAACAATCAATCTCAACAGAGCAATAATTATAATCCTTATAGTTTTAATGTAAATACTGGTAGATATAGAAAGGGTAAATAGTCTGGAAACGACTCCTCGATTAAGGCATTAACTCTTGAGGGTAGCATATCGATGCACACTTTTCCGTTACAGGAAGAATAAGTGCTAATCTTTAAAGATTTTAAGGACTTGTAGAACAAAATCACAAGATTTAAAAATGAATTATTATAATATAGTCTTAATACTGTTTATTTATCTTAATCTTTAAGATACTGATAGTAATATTATGCAGATTCCCTTACAAATCGCGGAGTCCGAATTCCTGATGTTCTAATTGATTCTATTAAGAGGGCATCTTCTATTATCGGGAAAAGGAAGAACAAGAAAAACCCCCGTTTGCAAAATCAGTTTTCGCAACAATCCCTTTTGAATACTAATAGCAGATTCTTTTCAAATCCAATCGCCCTATCGAGCAATCTACAAATTTATTGAATATTCTATTCTCGTTTATCTATCATTGTAGTAGAGTGTTTGTATATTCCGAAGCCTATCAATCTTTTATCCAAACTCAAAGATGGTATAAAGCCGAAAGCAAGTTTCTAACAGTTATTAGTCATCGAGCAACTCGAACTTTACAAAAATTCATTTATCTTAGAAGTACAATAGTAATCTTATATAGTAGATTAAATGGAAAAAGAGGTATAAGAATATATGTTCTCACTATACACTCAAGTCCTTTATTTAATAGGATAGTAATTGATTAATCAGCTTACAGCTATTTATAAGAATGCAGTCGAAGCCGATCACACATAAACTGAATATAAATATTGGGTTATGTCTAATAATATTCAACAAGGAAACTTTCTAATATGATATTACAGGTTTAAACTATTAGCTACACAGGCGGAAATCACTAATCCAACAACTCTTCTCCACAATCTGAAAAGAAAAATATCCGATTTCCTTCGATAAGCTATTAGCCTTTATATCAACGAATACTATACTATTGAGAACCTAGCTATTAAGCTTATTGAAATTGATAAACTCGAAATTATACTTCGAGAATATAATCATTATAGAACAATTAAAGAAATACCTCTTAGAAAGTTATTTAATAATACTGATTCATCAACTACCCCTAAAGCACTTTTTGTTTATTGAATAATTTGAATCTATCTATTTAGTTTTATACCCAATATCCTTTTCGCACTCCTACTAATTATATAGAAACCTTCAAGCTAAACAATACTTTATTTTCAGGAACAATTTTAATTATAATACTACCATCTCTACATTAAAAGTGAATTGTAGTTTTATATTATATATAGGTAATATAAGCATTATAATTAAGATCTAAGAGATTAAAGAAAACAAAGAGTTCTATAATATGAAAAAGAATGCCAAAAAGGATATAAATCAAGAAGTATAAGTAAAAGCTATCAAATCTGTTCATACTACCAAAGACTAATATTTAAATTAATATATTTAGATAGAAGTTCCCTTTTAAGCATAATCTGGAATATAAGATTCCTCGATTGACAAAACTAATAAAAAATGATTTTATAAATTTATTATACATACTTTTGAAAAACGGATATTTATATAATATTCAATTTCTTATAGATTCCAAAACAAATGGCTTTGTTTTTATTAACAAAACATTCCTTTTATTATTATTTTCTATATTCAAACCTTATTTTATATTATTCAAATTATTAATTAAAATTAAAAGCTATAATAATATATAAAGTAAAGCTATTATTTATTTTATATTTCTTAATTTCATAATTAATGCTCGATAATAATCTTATTTACTATTTCTTATTATCGATTTGGGTTTATATAATATAATCCTAGATTGCAAATGGTTGATAGAGATCCAAGTTAAAATCGATTGTTTTAATTAATATCTCGAATAGCCTCCCAAGCATTCTCCTATTATTTCTTATTAAAAAATATATTTTTAATTAGAGATAGTCTTTAATAATCCAGAATCAATTATTTGAAATAAAAAGATACTAATAATCGGAATACTCAATTGGAAGAGATATATTACCGACTTAATAATGAATAACCGATTATAGTATTGATTGTATCTGAAATACTTATTACCTCTCCCTAAGAGATTAATACAATAATCTCAGATACAATCGAAGCTCAGGTTTTAATCAATCTGAAGAAGAAACCTATTCTTAGTTAAATCTTTATTCAATCTGTTTACAAATCTTTTCTGTTTTGTATTTTTGATATATTCGATATCTATATAAGAGAAATAAGGATTATGAGATCTTTATAGTTATATGTATAGAGATTAATGATATTATTTTGATTTACAAATCTAGTTAAGATAATAATTATCGAATCTCAATTATAGTTATTACTTTAAATAATTCTAAACCAGAAATTATTACTACTCTCAATCATATTATTGTAGATATCAAAATGAAACCTCTAATCCCTGAAGTTTATTAGCAATATCACCGAGTATTCTTCAAACACAAGTCCGATATTCTATTTTTTTTCTGGTTATATAATTATAAGATTATACTTGAAGGAAAAGATGAAAAAGCTTTTAAATATAGTTTTTTGTATAAGATATTGCTTAAATAGCTTAAGGTTGTTAAAGAATATATTATAGAGAATCTTGCTAAAGGATTTATAGAATTTAGTTAAGTATTATTTGTAATGCCGATTCTCTTTATAAAAAAGCTGAATAAAAGTTTAAGATTCTGTATAGACTTCTGATTATTTAATTCTTTAATATACAAAGATAGATATTCTCTATCTCTTATTAATAAAATACTCGTATAACTCGCTGATGCAAAGATATATATTAAATTAGATATTTAATAAGCATTCCATCGTATCTATATGGATTCAGCTTTCAAAGAATATACTATTTTCTATACTCGATATGGTTCCTATAAATACAAAGTTTTACCTTTTGGATTAATAAACGGCCTTGCGATTTACTAATGATATATGAATGATGTTCTATTTGACTATTTAGATAACTTCTATACTACTTATCTCAATAATATTTTTATATATTCTGAAAACGAAGATGAATACAAGGAATATGTCAAGCGTGTCCTTAAACAACTTGAATTCGCTAGTCTCCAGGTAGATCTCAAGAAGTATAAATTCAATATCAAATATACAAAGTATTTAGGTTTTATTATCTTTATAAACAATATATAAATCGATCTAGAAAAGATTAAAGTAATCACTACTTGGACTTACTTTACTATTGTAAAGAATATCCAATTATTTTTAGATTTTTGTAACTTTTACTATCGATTCATTAAGGATTACAGTATAATAACAAAACCTCTTTATAAACTTACAAAAATAAATATCAAATTTCATTTTGATGAAATCTATCAAATTGTATTTGATATACTCAAAGATAAACTTATCTCCACTTTTTTTCTGTAATATTACAATTATACACTATCCTATATACTGGAAACCAATATATTCAATGGTATAATCACTAATATACTATTTCAAAAGCATAGTAACGAATGGTTATTAATTGCTTACTTTTCGAAAACGATAATTGCCGTCGAACTGAACTATAAAATTTATAATAAAGAAATACTTGCGATCATCAAATCCCTAGGCTATTGAAAAGCCGAACTTACTGGATTCTTGTATTAGATCAAAGTATATACTAATTATAAAGCGCTCGAGTACTTTATATCAATTAAACAGTTGAATATTCAATAAATATACTAGATAGAATTACTTACCAATTATAACTTTATTATTATATATTATACTGAAAAGAATAATCCACTCGCAAATATGCTTACATACTATACTAACAAATTGGATTAATAGAATAGTATTAAGAAGAAAAATTGTTTTCAGTAATTTATAAAAAATGATTAAATGGATATAAAGATTATATACAAATCTCTATAACAAGATCCGGATATAATTGTATATATCGATATATACACAATCATATTGCTTTTCAATATTATAAATCGCATCATTAAAATAAATAGATCCCATTCAAATTTAAAAGCTCTACGCATTCAGACTATTAAATTGTATAAGTATTTTACACTCAAGAAAGGACTTTTGCTTTATAATAATCAACTTTATATACCGGATATTGAAAATCTGCAAATCTATTTGATTCATAAAGTTCACGATTCAGTCTTCACTATATATTCTAATGTCAAAAAGATCTATACTCTTTTAGCTAATCAATATTATTAAAAGAATATAAATGATATAATTAACCAATATATATAGAATTATTATAAATACAAATACAGCTCCATACCAAGAAATCGCACTCCCAATCTCCTCCATTCGCTTCCGATCTTTATACGAGCATGACAATATATCACCATGGATTACTACAGTTTCAATAAGGATAAATATGATTATGACAATGTATTCATTATTATCGATTAATTAATCAAACAAGCTATTTCAATATTTTATCATAAATCAATCGATTTGAGAGATCAGACTTGCTTGTATCTATATTATGTATATAGATATTATAGTATCCTGGAAACTATAATCTTTAATTGTGGTTCTCAATTTATATCCAAATTCTAGCAAGAATTCAATAATATCTTAGAAATGCAAATCAAATTATTTATTGCTTATTACTCACAAACTGATGGTTAAATTGAGATTTATAATCAATATTTCTAATAATACTTACAACTCTTTATAAACTATTATCAAGATGATTAATCTGAATTCCTATCAATAATGGATTATGCTCAACTCATACTTCCTTATGAATTATTAGATAATCAAATCCCATATGAGATTTTGTATAACTACTTACCCTATAATCCTTGGGATTGGAAACTTGATTCTACTATGCCTATCAACGATTTGAATATAACTAATACTAAAAAATATATTAAATGTAATAAACTAATATTCGATTGAGCAAAAGAAAATATCTTGTGTGTGTAAGAAAAGATATCTCGATTGGCTAATTCGTATTGCTGCTTAATTGACTTCGATATGGAAAACTATATATAGCTTAATATAAGGGATTTTCTAATATAACAATTATTCAAAAAACTGGATTACCTTATTCAAGGTAGATTCAAGATTATTGGTTGGGCCAGAGATTCCTTCCGATTGGACTTATTGTTTACTATAAAAGTCCACCCCGTATTTTTACCTAGCAAGCTTCGCAAAGCAATAGACGATCTATTTCCCGGACAAATCCTCGAATCATTACTCCCAATAAATATTATTGGTAATATCGAATAGGAAATGAAGTATATTTTAGCTATAAAGAAAGTACGCCGATAGCTTAAATATAAAGTATCATGGCTGAACACCAATGATGATCTCACTTAATACCCCGCCTCTGATTTAAAAACTGCTCTGCATTATCTCTATGACTTTTATCTACAAAATCCCATTCTACCAGAACCCTCTATGTATCTATCGGAGTGAATTCGTTTCTATAAGAGTGGAAAGGATGATTATGATTTTATAGATAATAATCAATATATAAATGAAAAAGACAGAAAGAACTTCTTTAATTCATTATTGTAACAAAGAAAATCCTAATTACATAAAAAACTAAAAGCAACTGGACAAAGATGAAATATCAACAAAGAAAGTCTTTTCCCCTACCCGGTAGGCTTAAACCAAGCCAGAAAGAAAGCCCTTACGACCATTAACAGTTACAGTCGGGCGAGATACGACAGCAAAGACTGAATGGTTTAAACCGAAATACCAGCCGAGTCCCCAGCCAACAGCAACGACAAGCACACACAGGACAACCACAAGCCGGAGACACCAAAAGAAAGTCTCACTTACGTGCATCTTCGTCGTCCAACCCATCTTCCTCATCATCCTCCTCCTCGCCGACAGGATCACTGCCATTCCCACTGCGGCTCGACTCCTCCTCTTCCTCAATAGGACACTTGCCTTGCACAATAAAAGAGGCAAACACTCTCTTCACCATAAACTGTAAAAAAGTATATCAGCAAAGCAAATGTAAAAGAAAAATAAACAACTCACTATTATATACACATCCTCCCATTGCTTTAGCTACACTAACAACAACTTACTCTTACTGCTACGTTTTCTTGATGGTATGGAAGGTATATTGATTATTGATCGAGAAATACAAAGAAAATGAATAACCGGAAAAGATTTGGAAGAGAAAGGGAAATTCGGGCAATCTATATACTTCAAAGGCTTCGCACTATTATTAGACTACAAAACAATTTCCTTCATTTCTCATACACCTTCCCGTCACAAAAAAAGCAAAATTTGCATACATATCTATTTACCATGCCATACTACAACATAAACAACAACACCTTATTAGAATCGCCAATATATCTACAGATTAGATAATTATAAAGCTTAAGAACAAGCTTTTTCAAAAGAAGAAATAATATTACAGATCACAACCCAATCGCAACTGCAATTGCTCATATACACACTTGCATATATGTACGATCATGTATACATAGCTAATATATAGGAGTACTCTATAAGCACTTTGCTCTCAATTCTGTAGTTATAGATTCTAAGAATAAATTGTACCCTGCTCTCGCAGTTCTTCTAAGGCAAAGTATCACAATTATTATCATGCACGAAATCCTTTGGAACTCAGCCGCTTGTTATTGGCTATTATTTATTCGAAAAAACCTCCAAATCGCCCTTTAAGATTATAGATTAATTAATAATAAAATCTTTTATTGCAATTGCCTTTTTATTTCTCTCTCTACTAACTCTATATTTAGATTATATACTAAATACATTTTATTGGATCTATCGGGCACCCTGGTTGAATTAAGACTATTAACCTTATCTCCTGTACATACTAGTAGTTCAATATATCGAGAGAAATTGAAACTTATATATAAGTCTATCAATTCTATTTCCGAATCAAAGCCTTTTATCTTATTACATTTGGATTCCTAGAATTTCTGTTTGTACCATTTCGCCCTAGTTCGATATCTCTATTAATTATATTATATTACTATTAATCAGCGAATGCTATAGTAAGAAGTATCAATATATTGTTATAATCATTTATTATCTAATGAAAATATATTATTTCATTCCAATTATAGGATTTTCTGTAGAAGAGTTTGCTGATTGATTTGTTGAAAAAGTCTATTGTTTACATAGCTTATCTGATAATATTATATCTAATAGAGATTTGCAATTTATATTAGAATTTTGGAAATATTTATTCGAATATTTATTAATTACTTTGAAATGATTTTCTTTATTTTATTTTGAGTCTAATAAATAAATAAAGAGAATAAATATTATAATAAAATAATACCTTCAAGCTTTTATAAACTTTCATCAAAATAATTAATACCAATTAGTTTTTGCTCATAGAGTTTGTATTCAATAATACAACCTTGAAGACTACTAATATATCCCTATTCTTTATTAACTATAATTTTTATTCATACCTTGATATTAAGCCCTTCTTATCTATTCCCCGAATTTGTTATATTAATATAAATATAAGTTTCTAAAGATTAATAAGATTATAGATCGATTTGATATTATTCTAACAAAATTGAAAGCTCTAATTACTTAATCTATTCAGAAATATAAAGATTATACTAATAGACTTGTACTGATATTCCTCTATATAAAAAGAATAATAGAATATAGATTAGTACTAAAAATATAAAGACTAATCGATCAATAAAGAAAGGCAATAACAAATAGAATGATTTCTATAAAATTATCAAAATTTACAAATAAGTTTGTCTATTCAGCTTCCTATTAGTTTCAAGATCTTTCTAGTATTCCATAATTCATTACTCCGATCACTTTATTGTTTATCTGGATTAGCTGATTAAGAAATAATTAATAATATTGAATCTCATCGGAATTAAGAATATATTCTAAAAAGAAACAATAAAACGAATAAAGAAATCGAATAATAGGAATTTGATAAACTATTCGACTATTATAATAAGGATGATTTCACTACCAGATCAAATAAAAACATCATCTAGCATTCTAATAACTTACTAAAGATTTTTTGTAATTATTTATTTATTTATTTATAGTAATTAACGTCTAATATCTGACCTCCCAAGGGGTATTCTAGATGTACTAAGAAACGGGCCTACAGGCCGCTAGCATTCCAGCCGCTCATAGTAGTATAATATTAGCTAATCAGGGGCTTGTTGCCTCTAGTATTTCCCTACTCAATACTGCTTATAGCGATCCTGCGGCTGTTCTGTCTAAGGGTTTGTGGTTCTGTTTCAGAGGGCCTTGTTTCGTATGCTATCCGGGTATCGGTGGATGATCAGGTCGATCGCTGTCGATCGGGAGAGCGCTCGGAGCGCTTATAACTGATCGGTGCGGGTCTTAGGTTGATTGGGGTGGAGAGCTCATCCTCGGGGTATTAGAGCAGGTTGGAATTCGCGTGGTTTTTGTAATTAGAAAGATACAATTATCACTTTCTATTTAGCAAATCCAAATAAACTAGAACTATCTGTTTGAATAGGTTTCAAAAGACCTATTATTCCTAATCCCTTACTAATATTTATACTAAGCATACCCCCAAATTGAAGCTGAAGCAAACCTAAAAAGCTCCATCAATTGATTATTATTCCTAAGAAAGTTCATTTTAATTCAATAATAGAAATTAGAGTATTTTAATATTATTTTTGTATTCTAAAAGATTAATTGGTATTGTAATTATAGACTAATCGCCTTGAGTGGGGAGTACTATCACAACGCCAACTATATAATCTATAGTTGTCTTTATGCCTTAAACACAAAATACTAACACGCCTATTTTCTATAAATAGGGCTTCACTCTTCCATAACTCTTTTACCCTTATGGTACAATATAAGTCTTTACCCGTACCATGACATGGTCGAGCCACTGTTAAACCACGTTATATCATATTATATTATATAATATAACCTATTATCTAGGTAGGTACTTAGATAGATAGATCGATTATGAAATCGAAAATATATACCTATACATACCTGTACATAAACCCCGTCCTAATATCTCTAAGCCCCTCCTCAATCTAGATCCAAAAGCTGTTCTTCATTGATAATTCAATTCTCAAGAGCTCTCATTGGTTTCTTCATATCTACTACTCTATATACATATATACCTATATTCTCCTAACCCTCCATTCTCGTATCGAATTATCGAGTCATCTGTCTAGCACCTTCTTCCATAGAATAGAATAGAATGGAAATATAGATACTTGTTTAAAGCCATCTACTACCCATCTATTTCTAAACTTCTCACCTCTCACATGAATCCTATATATCATTTAACTTTAAGATCTACTTAACTCTAAGGCTCTGGAATAACTCAATTCAGATCAAAGATGAGACGAATAAGTATCTATCGTACATACTATCATATTATATAATTCATTCATACATACATCATACCTATTACTCTCTCCCCACTCCTCGAGGTGGAAAGAAAAAATATCCTATTCTTTATTCACCCCTTTTCGCTTTCATTCCCTTATCACATCCACCTCCTGGTCCTCTTCTGCTTTCTTATCCTCCGTGCTCGAGAATTATCATACCGTCACTAGATATTTCATTCATATCGTTCTTATAAAGAAATCATATCTACCAAAGAAAAATATACATGACGGGATGGAAGAACTTTCTTTTGATTATCAAGTATATCGGAAATCCGAGTCGAAGTCTCGATTCAATCTTGAATATCGACGATCTCTAAATCATGAAATTGTGTTGATGTTAGACGGGGTAGGTATGTGAAAACACACATATATATCCAAAGATAAAGAAACCGAATAAAAATCCCAAGTCAGAAGGCGTGGTGAGATATAATATGTACCTTGAAACTTATATTCCACATTGATATACTTACTCATGGCCAGTCCTTAGCCACGACCATACAATCGTACCTTCCACTTTGACTCCCACTCCTCACTCCCCGTGCCTTCCTCTTTCTCATTCTTCTCGAATCGTCCACTTACCCACCCATACAATACATCCACTTTAATCTACCCATCAATCAAACTCTCATCAAAAGAAGAAAAGAAATCCAAAAATGCCACCCCATATCCCCGCTCACCCAAAATCTCCAAAAAGGTTCCACCGCGTCCGATGTACATCCTTTATCCCCAAACCCCACAAACTCAAGTCCTCAAGCCCACAACACCCCTCGAGTAACTACCCATCCAAACATATCAATGTGCAAGTATGACGAATTGCCCATCTATATACTAGGTATACACACAAACCCCAAACCCCACGCAACACAAGATACTCCACAGATACCTACCAGCGGGCCCCTCTAGTAGGTATCTGCGTCTCACGACGGTCTACTCCCCTTGGTTGCATAAATGTAAAAGTATGACGAATTAAACATTTATTGTACCACTGCGCCATGGACACAGGGCGAGGGGAATGGGTTATGAGGATTTATATTGGGGTGTGTGGGAGAGGTGGGAATGGAAGGTGTGGTGGTAGAGGAAGGGGAAGGGTGGGTGGTGCCTTCCAGAGTTGCGGGAATGAGGGATTTGGATTTGTGGGGTTGTGGCTTGCTGATTTGTGATGGAGATGATGGAATGAAGGAATAAAATGGGTGATATGGTGTTTTGGAGAAAAAGAACCCGAGAGTGGTTGTGTAGAGGAATTGTACAGGATTGAATTGATTTCCCATTCATTTGAACTTGTTATCTATGCCTAGGTAGGTAGGTAGCAGCTTTTTTGGAAGATGTTACTTCGGATAATCCAAAACGAAATAGTTGTGAGCCGAGCACTTTGAGCTCAGTACTTCTTATTACCTAGGTGTTATCTTTAATCTATTTCCACTCATGAACAGATCTTTAAAGGAAATTTAGACATTTGATAACATTTCTTATGTGTGAGAAATATGTTGGCTCAGGCTTGCCTTTACTACTTCATAAACGTCCGTGTTTGAATCCAACGGCATTCTATGATTTCTCTCTGGTTACCACCTCTACATGAATGCAAAGATTTAAACACGCGAGAAGAAAATCACATATGAATGAGCTCCCATTGGTACACTAAACGATTCAGCAGTATCTGGTTCTTCATCATAGCCGACGGAAGATATGAAGGTGAAAAGAAATTTGTGAGGATATGTGAATGAAACTAATTTGTATGTGAAAAATGTTATGAAATTAATGTAGTCCCTTTCGTTCTTCCAATTTCCATCTTTGCTGTTCGGGCACCGAATTGTATCTGGTGATGTAAGTATTAGTTCAGAAATATGAAATCGGTAGGTAACACTTACAGCACGTTTTTTCTCAGTAGCAACTGATGTCATACCCAAACCATAAGCCAAGAGTCTTAATACTTTCTTACCCGGCTCTATATCTGGTGTCTCAGGACCTCGCGATTCAGATGTAAACCCACATTTATCCCATATAGGAGACTCGACAGCCCACTTGACTAAGTCTTCATCCAAGTATGGGAACCGAGCTTCTCTTCCCCAATGTGAGATTACACGATCATCTCGACCGAGATTGCGTTTACCAAGTCTATTCACATCTAATTCTAGTTCGTCTAAGAGAGCAGAGAAGCCATTCCGATTGAATGCGGTTGCATGTCGTGTATAACCACCGAACAATTCATCTGCGCCGAGTCCAGAAAGAAGAACACGCGCAGGTGTCGTGTACAGGATTTCTTCTGTATCAGTGGCTTGCGATGCTAAACCAACACCGCGAGATGCAAAGTATAATGCAAAAGCTATTGATAGATCCATTTCGGTATTATGTGGATGTATCAAGTCTACAATTTTTGCTCTGTGCTCCATTGTTTCTGTATAAGGGACATTTATCTGCTTCATGTCAACTCTTGAGTACCAATGTCGAGTTAGTTTATCGACTCACTGCAACAAATCTCCATGTTCGATCAGGACAAACACTTTGAAGCTCTTGATGAGCTTTCCTCCCCGTTTCTCTATCAGGACAGAGCTCATATGGAGAAACTTTCTTATCCAATATTTGAGTTGTATTCGGAGGCGGAGCTTGTGCCCCTTTCTTCAGCCGAGGTCCGTTTTGTGCAGCTTTAATGACACGAGGATTTTCAAATGCAACATTGAGAAGATCAATCTCTTGATCTGATGGTAGTAAATCGTGTGCCAATCTTGCCAAAACTGTGCAATCTAGTCCACCGGAGAATAAAATCGCAAGCCTGACATTGTGAGAGTGACCTATACTTGGAGGAGTAGGGATAGTCAAAACCCTAGGTTTCAGAGACTCACATAAATAATGTCGTAATGACATCACTGATGGGGAATCAAGGCCGAGTATATGACTTTCATTTTCAACGTTTTTGTTAAACTTGCCAAGCGAGGGAGCCTGCAAATTTTAAGTTAGTACTGACTTGATCGGAACAGAATCGTAGCTAAACGACAAAGTATTTGAGCATTGTAAGGAACACCCACCGACGAATCAGTCTCTGGATCCTCCCAATCGAACTTTTGATATGGCAATAGTGATCCCGAAAGAGAATTATCCTGTGAATGAGACATTGACGAAGGAAATGTATTCTTATTAACACAGGAGAATTTGTAAATGCCATCTGCTTCAATTTCTTTCCAATCGCCTTTGGCGGGATCCGCCGTACTTGCAAACTCTATAGATCCAGCTGGTCCCAGAACTCCGGGTTCATCATCAACATTGTAAAGGAGAGATCTGCGACCAAGGCGATCTCGGCCACAATATATAGAACCGTGAAAGCTATCCCAGAAGACAAATGCAAAAGGTCCAGAAATGCTTCGTAAACTCTTGACCACAGCAAGTGACGCATTTGATGCCGAGGTAGCTGTTGAAACAGCTTTTACAAGCATCTCATATATAACTTGGCCATCATTACCATTAACGAGCTCACCACCAACCTTCCATGCCTCACCATTCCAGCAAAGGATTGAGCCAGAGTTGGTAGCAGACGCGTCAACACCCCTTGAACCATCAAATGGTTGTGGAGTGATATGATCCCCCCTCAGAGCTAAGACAGTTGATAAAAAAGATAAGAAGTATTGTGTTCCATCACTTGAAGTATAATTTGATTGTGACAAACCTGTGTGATCGGGACCTCTGCCGCAAAGAGAGTGTTTCAAAGCATGACTCGGGGTTTGCAATCCTCGCGTGGATATCGACGCGTAAATACCACACATTTGCGAACTTGTTAGACTCGTAAATTCCTAATCGACCAAATCCATTTACTTCGTGGATAGAACAGATTACCAAGGTATTTTCAAGGTTGTGCTGTCGTTTGATGTTTGACTTTACGTTGGATATTGATATTGATAAGGATCAAATTGACTTTGAAATTTATTTTAAGTTCAACCTTGGGCTGCACTACGGATCGTCATTTTAGCGAATCGACCAGATTACTTCACTGTCGAGGGTCGAGGAAACTTAGCAACCAAGATAATTAATTATCTTGTCCAATAAGAAGAGAAATAATAATTTCGATGCCTGGCTCTCAACATCCTTCTTAAAATACTCGAATACATTCTGCGAATCTACGAATCCTCTTCTCGAAGCTCCAAGATACCCTGGACCTTGAAGCTCGAATACCCCGCCTATCCTACAATTACACAAACGCCGATCAGAGGCGCTCGCGGATGTATGTCGTCTCCCAGACAGTCGGCAGAAGTTGTTCAGATCCCAGATGGACTATCACAGGGGCTCGCATCGACGGTGAGCTCGAATGAAAAGCTTGACAATCACAACTCTGAGCCAGCCTCGCCAACCAGTAAGGACATGGAGGACCAGGATGTTGGCAAAGAGACACCGTTGGCAGACGGAAGCGAGCCAGCAGAAGTCAATTCTCATACGACACTAGATAATGCATTGGATTCACTGAAAGATAAGGGAAAGGGCAAAAGTACGGAAGGAAACACTGTGGACGAGCTACGGACCGCGACCAACGAAGAGCCTGTACCGCAAGACATGGAATCATCTACTGCGACTTTAAAACCCGTTCAAACCCGACCCCCGAACATTTCTACGCAGAACATGTCACTAGTTGATCAAACGTATCTGGATCCTACCCCAAAGACACCTGGCACCTCTCGGCCTCCTTCACGATCTGCGTCGACTGCAAGAACACATCATCTACACGCGGAAGGGTTGGATAGATCACCTACGAGATCTGACGCAGGTTTCGACGAAAAAACCAGCGCAAGCGAGGACGAGCGAGAAGGAGGGTCTAGGTCAGAAATACAAAGCATAATGGATCAATTTGGCGAGGACGGACAAGGCCCAGGGCATGAAGAAGTTATGTCTCCTCGTCTTGAGTTTGCTGGCCCGCTTCTTGGCAGTCCAGTACAACACCCACCTCGCAAATCGAGCCTGGAACCCTTGAATGCAAATATTCTAAGCCAGAGTATAGGCGATTTACAAATATCATCAGCTCCTTCATCAGGTCAACGAACGAGGAACGACTCTGACGTCGGCCCAGCTGTCCCACCGAAAGCAGAATCTATACGTAGCTTTGGTAAAATGCAGGACGATCGTTATTCCTCCACAGATACTCCATTATCACCCCCTCCTTTGCATCGGCCCCCACCTCCCGAGCCAGAACCTGAACCGGACCTACCGTTCGATTTTCATCGATTCTTGGAACAGCTGAGGCACAGAACGGCGGATCCTGTGGCAAAGTTCTTACGGTCGTTTTTACAGGAATTCGCAAAGAAACAATGGATGGTACATGAACAGGTTAAAATAATAGGCGAGTTCTTGGCTTTTATCACCAATAAAATGGCCCAATGCGAGGTATGGCGTGAAGTTTCGGATGCAGAGTTTGATAATGCGCGTGAAGGCATGGAAAAATTAGTTATGAATAGGCTATATACCCAGACGTTCTCTCCGGCAATTCCTCACCCCCAGCCTATCCCAGGTGCAAAGCCAAGAAGAAGGGGTGCTGATCGACCCATGGGTCCCGGGCGAAGAGGACAACATCAAGAAGATGTCGAGAGAGATGACATTCTTGCTCAGAAAGTCAGCATTTATGGTTGGGTGAAAGAAGAGCATTTAGATATACCACCAGTTGGCGACAGTGGAAAACGGTTCTTAATTTTGGCACAACAAGGTAAGATTGGAATTCATGAAGGTTGATATTACTGCTGATCATGTCACTAGAAATTTTGAAGATCAAAACCTACAGAGCTCCACGGGACAAGATAATATGTGTTCTGAACTGTTGCAAAGTGATTTTTGGTAACTCCCAAAGCTGGTTAATTTGTTGAACAATCTTACTAAATTCAATCAGGGCTACTCAAACATTCAAAAACAGACTCATCGGCAGATTCATTTATGCCTCTCCTAATCTACGTTGTCCTTCAAGCAAACCCCGAGCATCTTGTATCCAACGTTCAATATATTCTTAGGTTTAGGAAATCAAGAAAGCTAGGAGGAGAGGCAGGATATTATCTTTCATCTTTGGTTAGTCACTTCAAGAATATTTGCGCATTGCAACATTAACTCCTTCGAAGATGGGCGCTGTCCAATTTATCGAAAACTTGGACCGAACAACTCTTACAATAAGCGATGAGGACTTTGAACGAAATGTTGAAGCCGCTGTATCCGCCATTGCCGAAAAGCATCAAGCTGAAGTCGCTTTAAGTCCTGTCCAAAACAGTCCGCCAACACAGCTTTCTGAGAAATCTGCTCCTAGCCGCCCCGAAGTAACCCCTCGACATTCCATGGAAGGCGAGTCGTCAGCCCCCAGAAGATCAACATCATCAAGCGAGTATGAAGCTGGGGATAGCGTAGACGAGAAAGCTGCCATGAGCGGTCTGCTTCGTACTATTCAGAAACCACTTTCTTCCATCGGAAGAATGTTCTCGGACGACCCTTCCCCTTACAGTGGGCCCGCGAGGACCCCTAATCCGGGGAATACGCCGCGAATGACTCCCTCGCCACGAGTAAGCATGGACGGGCTTCAGCCCCCACACCGGAGGCCTAGTGAACGTGAATCAAACGCTAGAAATAGGATGACAGCTGAGGATGCAGCTGCAAGACAAGCAAGTGCCGAGGCTGCAGAAGCACATCGTCTTCAGCGCGCAGAGCACGAGAATGTTGTAGAGACTCTTGCAGGAATGTTTCCAGATTTAGACAGGGAAATTATTAGTGATGTGGTTACTCAAAAAGAGGGAAGGTGAGGATTAGCCCCTTCAAGAAGACTCCTCTAGAAGTTGTCATACTAATTGTTAATTTAGGGTTGGGTCTGGCAGTCGATGCATGTCTTGCCCTCAGTTCTTGAACAACAGGACACGAAAACAGTTTATTATCATATTATCGCGTTTAATATCCACAGGTTTTATGCATTCAGCGGGTGGAATCATAGCGTTGCGTGGTCGCATTGGCGTTTTCCTCGTGTTGAATCTTCTGGTATATCCCTAGCGCAATTCGGCCTCAGAAGATCAGTAGCGAGAACGAAAGTAGATGTTTTATATAGTCGTAATTACTTTGTCCGAAATAATGAAAGATGATTATGAAAGCCTGGCCGTACTTTCATATTGAATATACTTCAGATGGAGATCAAAGAACCGTATATACGTCTGAAAGATGGACATATATTTCATAGCGTGCAAAAATCTCGGTTGAAATTGCTTGTGCTATCAACCAAATTTTGTCTCGGGAGGTATTCTGGTATTACCATGATTTATTCATTTCCTATATAACTGAGGATATATATTAATCATGGCCAAGAAGAAGAATAAGAGCCAAAATAATGGCGATTTCCCAGAAATCCAGGTTCCCGCGGCTTCTGTGCCATTACCAGCATCAACTACATCAACAAAGACGAAAAACAAAAGATACCAGCCCACGCAACAACCCTCAACATCTGCTCTTATTATTTGTCGCAACAAGTATGTCAATTGTTTACAATATCGTTTCCCTATTGCACAATTATGCGCAGATGTCATGGCTGTTTTGCAGATGCCATGCCTGAACTCATGAGGCGAAATTGTGCATCATCTTTTTTTTTCCAATTTGCCTCAATGCGCGTCCCGCATTCGTATTTAAACCATCCGACTAACTTTTTTTTTCGCAGACATTGGCGTTATATCTCTTCTTTCCATGGACCATGGCTACAATTGCCCCCTGAAGTTCTCGAAGCTCTCGCGAATAATAATTATGCCCTTCCTCGACCCCGACCGATCGACCCCGCGGTCTTCTTCGACATCCTTAAAATCCGACAGCTTGTTGACGATGCCACGAATCTCGCAGTGCGCGCCGCCAGTGGTGTAACATCTTCTTCTCTCTCGAACTCCTTGAATGCTGGGAATGGCTTATTAGGGAATGGGGGGACGGCGCTGGGCCTGGGGATTGGGGGAGGAGGGGGGAATGCCAAATTGAGTAAGGAACGAAACATCGAATGCGGGAACAGGCTACACAAAAGTTATCCAAGGCATATCATTTGGATGAGATCGCATGTAGCGTCGCGACGATGCAATCTGCTTCTACACTGGAGGATGTGGCCCAGCTTGTCCTTCAGAGAAATCCCAATGATTCAGATGCCAAATACGTTCACTTTTTTCACGAGAAGATTCCTTCGCGGCAGCTGGCAGAATGTACAAGTTTAACACCATTGGATGAAGTAATAGCAGATAGGCCGAGTGAAGGCGAAATACTAAGGACTCGAGCCGTTACAAAGATATTCAAGGAGGATTTTGTGGGAGCGGCGCAAGATCTTACTTCTGCTTTATCAGTCTGTAGATATTATCAGAACCAGCATAAGGCAGGCCGACAGCAAATACAGCTAGCAAGTGAAGCCGCCGCCGAAGCTCAGCGAAACAATGGTGGTAGATGGAGAGACGAGTTTAAGTTAGATGAAGAGGACCACCCGAGTAGTCTTGAGACCCAACTTCTGTTTCACCGTGCCGGTGTTTACTTAACTATTGCATGCCAACACGTTAATGCTGCTCTACCGCCTTCACCCCACCATCACGGTGACTTATTTACATTCGAGGCTGTAGACAAAGCCATGAATAGTCCCTGGCCCACCAACGGAGCGACAAGTAATGAAGACACAAGTAATGGAGAGAAAACTAATGGAAAGACAAATGGTGTGAATGGCACGTCAAATGAAGAGCCCGAGCTATCCGCAGCTGATAAAGAAGCACATCGAAAACGTCTGGAGGCACGGAAAGTTGTGAAGACAAATGCAAAGAGGGCTTTAAGAGATTATGTAGCATATCTGTCGCATCTGGACTACACCCCTGGTCTTCCAGCTGAGATCACGGAAGAATTCGTTCGCAAGGTAAATTTAGCTGCGAATGGTTACAAAATTCCTCGACCACCTCAAAGCAAGCATAGTAAGCGGGGCCTTGATTTAGAAAGCAACGCGTCACTGAGTAACGGTCAATTGTCCGATGCACTCGTACCTCATGTTGGCCATAACGGAAGAAGTCGTCCTCAATCTAGCACTTCTCGACCACCCGATTTGCCTTCTTTACCTCCGCCCAAGGTCTATCAAATCTCATCTCTATTCTCTTCTACTCCACCAGCCGATCTTCCTCCTTACCCAGAAACGGCCACAGCTCTAACAACTAAGCAACAACTTCGCGCATCCCAATCCGAGGCAGCCCAGCACATACTCGCCCAAGCCGATTGTCATGAAGCCCTCACATATCACCCCCTTCTAACTGATGCACTTCATTCCCTCTTACTTTGTCACTGTCTCGTGCAGACTTCCGCCCGTGAACTCCAGCGCCACGCCCATATGGTTGCGCGACTTGCTCGTGTTTGCGACGGCTACCCCATTTTCCAAGCCTCAAGATCGCCGTCTCGGGCCGACTGGATTGAAGTGATTCGCCGTAATGATAATTGGATTTCTCTCGCCGCATCATGGGAAACTCTTTGCGCACCCGCGCCGTTACCAGGTCAAAGTCCGAGCAATCAACAAAAAGAGACAGCTGCGGAAAAGAAAGAGAGATTAAAGCAGCAAGCTATTATGGAAGCACTTGAAGATGATCGTGTCCATGATGAAGCTAGTTTTCATGCAGCAGTAGCGGCTAGACAGAGAAGACAGGAAGAGGAAGCTAGGAAGGCCGAGGGAAGAGAAATGCCTAAGAGATGGGCGCAGGAAGATGGAAAGAGTAATCCTATAAGTACTGATAGGGCTCAGGCGATTGTCCGATGGATCCGGGAAGCCCCTCCTGGAGGTGATGGTACTGGGCTAAAGAAGAAGAAAAGAGGTGTCAGGGGTAAGGGGAAGAGTAGCGTGAGTGGCCTTAATGGGTCAGAAGCCGCTACTCAAAACACAAAGCTCGATAGGGAGGGAGAAGGCAACGAAGAGTTCGAGAGGATTGAGGAGGAAGTCGACTGATTGTCTGTCTCAGTTCGCACTGGATACCAATTTGATACACAATTTTGGACATGCGGCAAATCACTATGAAATGAGGCAGTCAAAAATCTACAATTATGTGTATATATATTTGCGATTAGCGTGTCATCCAAGAGAAGTGACAACTCTTACCTTAGCGTACCTATTATGAGTTGAGAATGCATCAATCACAGCATCAAGCGATAGATGTAATACTCCAGCTATAAATTCCACAAATATCATCCTACGTTGAAAATAACAACAGGGGGGAAGAAGCGATCTACATTGCAGATCACGGGCGCCCTTCACTCGACATCAACCTTATCCAATTTATCCGTAGAAGTCGTCTTTACCTGTTGTAGAACCATGGTATCGTACGTTTGGATTGACGTCGTATTTATGACGAAAGTAACGGTAAGCCTGTAGATCACGTCGGTGCCTGGCTAAGTGCGGGGTTTCTTGTCGTCTTTATATTTTTGCATCGGTATTTATACCCAGGTGATATTGTAAGCAAGAGATGGAGAGGAGTTCTATAAAAGGTGGTTTTCCCTTGTTTTACTTTGGGATAATATGTTGGTTTGTTGGTTTGTTTTTGGTTGTATAGTTATACTGAGATCCCGAATCACTGAGAGTACTGAATCTTTGAAGTATTGAAACAGAATTACCATCAAGTACGAGCAAAATGGCGGGAAAAGTCGACCCCAATGATCCGAGGAAACTGACAGATTTTAAATTATTATCTTTTGATGTATATTCCACATTAATCGACGAGAAAGGTGCGTTTCTTGCTTCTCTCATTATCTGTTTTTACCATCATAGCAATGAACCATATCCTCATGAACACCAACTCCTCCCCCTCCGTAAACCCACCGAACGACTAACCCCCTCCTCTCCAGGTGGGCTCTTCACTGGTCTCTACCCCCTCCTCTCTCGACTCCCCGAACCCCTCAAATCGAGCTATCTCAATTCCCGCGCCTCCACCCTCCAAGCCTTCCAACACCACGAACACCAACTCCAAAAAACTCACCCCACACTCCCCTACCCCTCCATCCTACATCTCGCCTACCTTTCCTTCGCCACATCTCTCCCCTTCTCCCCTCCCCCCTCCCCCTCCACTCTCGAATCCGAAGCCCAGGAGTTCTCACAAAACATCCCAAACTGGCCCGCATTCCCCGATACTGTTTCCGCGCTGCAGAAATTGCATAAGTATTACAAACTCGTCATTCTGTCGAATATTAATGAAGAGTCTATAGAAGGGACGATCAGAAATAATATTGATGTAGGATGGGATGCAGTGTATACGGCTCAAAGAATCGGGAGTTATAAGCCTGATTTGAGGAATTTTGAGTTCTTGATTGAGCATGTTGAAGAGGATTTGGGGGTAAAGAAAGAGGAGATTTTGCACACCGCGCAGAGTGAGTTTTCCCTTCTTATTAAGTTGGAGGGCGAACTGGATGAGAAGGATTTGGATAATATGTAAATGGGATGAACGCTAATGATGTTAATCTAGGCTTGCGAGCCGATCATGTGCCTGTGAAGAAAATGAAAATGACTGGAGTTTGGATTGATAGGGGAAACGAAGGTCAGGATTATGAAAAATTGAAGGATGAAGTCGCTTATACATGGAAGTTCAGCACTTTAGGAGAGATGGCTGATGCAGCGGAAGAGGCGTTCGAAGCCCAGGGAAAGAAGGTATAAATACCGACATACAGAAGCAACATGCAAAGTATAATACTTGGGTCTCTGAATGCATTCCATGAGTAACTACGTAGTACAGTTTGTGACTTTAAGATTTGAATGATATATATATATATATATATGTAAAGAACCCATGACACTGTACTGTGAAGTCGATCCCTTCTGTAAAACCCAACACTCAACACCTAACACCGAGTAATGATTTCGTAGCTCGTTTGCTCATCTCGATGTGGATATCAAATAAAATGGAAAATTGCAATAAAACGTTCAAGCCCCGCGGGGGAGCGTGGCTATGATACAGACATTGTTTTCTACACTACTACTTATGATCGAAACCTAACCACAAAGGTCATTCATCAATTAGATTACTGTTCATATTTGATGGGGTGCTCATACTGTGGGACGTGATTCATAAAGTTGTTAATCTCCGTTAACCCTTCAGTCTCCAAGCTGTGCATCAATTCTGTTTGTTGTTCTTGACTCAAACTACCTGATCTCAGTCCTGCTTCGAAGTTGTCCTGTGAGAACAAATGAGGTGGAAAGTTGTAATATTCAGGTTGCGAAAAATAAGGCATATTAGTTGCTAACGATTGCTGCATTGGCGGCAGTGGCGCTTGAGGTGGCAGTTGATGCTGCTGTGTGTGTGAAACAGGACCCCAAGGCATAGGATAAGATTGCGGTTGCTGTGGTTGTGTAAATTCTGGTGGAAAGTAGCTAAATCGTCGATCGGATTGCCCACTAGAGGGACTTACAAAGATTGAGTTGGACCGAAAGGACGGTTGCAGTGGAGGTAAGGGATGGCTGTAGTCATATGGAGGTATTTGCTCTGGCATTTGGTTGAAGACATATCCAAATTGTGGGGGGGATTGATACGCATTGTTATGCTGTGCATTGTGTTGCGAGTGAGGAAGTGAGGTTGATGTTGCGCTGGAGTGTTCGGATGCAGACGGCGAGTTTGCGTCGGTCAGCGATGGGGAAGTGGCAGAAAAAGATGAAAGCGAATTATCGCCAAGTTCATAACTTTTGAGAGATGCCTTGGTGAGAGTCATGTAAAGTTCTGATGTTGCTTGAGTTCCTGGCCACCGTTCGCGAGAACGTGCAACGATGTCTAAAGCTAAAGAAATATGCTCTTCAAGCTCTTCCTTTGTGTGAAGAGCGCGAACTTCAGAATACGAAATAGACCATAATACTGTGTTTATGGCCATGAATAGCGATAGGAGAAATGGCCATGTCAAGTCTATCATGGCGGTTTTTATTTGATCGCTTTGCGTCCTGATATTACTTGAAGCTGCATCATAACACATTATCGCGGAACGGTAGGACGGCTGGGGAACTTGAGGTGAAGGACGAAACAAGAAAATTATCATTGTATTGTACCTCCCGGTAAACCTAAAAAGTATATCAGCACAACCGTGTTTTGGGGAGATTGATGTTCGAATGGGCTAAGTTGAGTCGCATTCAACTATTATTGAGTAGGAAAATATTAACTACCAGGTTTTACTCCATGCTGGCTTTTCAGGAGACGCCTTGAGCCAATCTCCCAGTTTCTGAAGCATCTGGGCATACCAAGGATGCTCTTCATTCTTCGGCTCGTTTCTTTTTCGCAAATAAAGCGTTCTCCGGATCTCTGCTTGCAACAGTCTCATTCGAAAGAAGTGGATGGCTAACCGCTTTTTATCTGACATGGGACCAGGAAGGATACCATCAGCAGTTATGTACTCATCATCTACAGTTTGGAAAAACTGTATGTCCAAGTGGTCTCTCCCAATTGCGAAAGCATTCGGCCTGCCCATTGACTGCGCTAAACCAAGCTCCATAGATAAAACAATCCAAGCGAGCCTTCGCCGCATATCGAGCTGTAAAGGATCAATTAGACCAATAGATACGCCTTGAGTAATGGTCTTTTCTTCCGCTAGACCTAATTGTTGACACAGTCTCGTAGCAAGTCCAACAATATAGTATATAGCAGTGCGAGTGGGAGTAAGCATAGAATATTGAGCGATCAGAACAAGGCACTGTAGCGTCTTGATGTCTTTTGCTCTTATAACATCTTCAATGTATCCCATAGCAGCCAAATAATAGCTATCAGCAAGGCCTGCATACTGCATGTCCAGCTTTTGCATGCTTATAGCTAGAACCATGCGAAGGACAAAATTCTTATATGGATCGTTATCTCCATCATAAACTTCTTGAAGATTCTTGGCGAACGTAGGCTCGTGTAAAGTAGGGAGCATATACTGGGCTGTGTTGTAGTTAGCGAAAATTAGAGGAGTCCAACGTAACAATGCGGATGAGGGTATAAGCCAAAATTGAGCTCACAATCAGCAATATGTGACAAGGCTTCTTCGTCAAAGCATGGTTAGCAGCTTGAAAAGACTCGCATGTTCTTGAGACTTCACTCAGTTCACCTTTATCCTTCAAATTTACCATTGTTATCACGAAAAAACACAAATGCTATGAAGCAATTCACTACTCGGCAAAACAAAAAGATCGAAAGAAATTCATTGACTGACCTTTCTGACTAAACACCTCCACCAATTTGTCGGTCACTAGGCGACTTGGTAAAGTTGGCGCCGGCACAGCAGATATCATAGGATAAGACTTCTTTCGTTCCGAGGCTATATCTGGCGACTGTGCAGGAGTTCGACGTTGCCGCACTTCAGGCACGAGCTCGCGGATACTCCTGGTGTCTGTGTATTTCTTTGCCTCCTCCATCACTATCCGAGTCATCGCAATGCCACTTGAAGGCCCCAAGTATCGTGGCGTCTCATCATCGTCGTTAAGTCGGATCAAGCCTCCCGGGCGTACAATATCTTCCGAGTCTGGGGGATTCCCCTCTTCTTCCACCAATTGACTAAGCTCCATCTCAAGTGCCCGAACTTTTTCTTGCAACTTTATCACGTATGTCCTCGAGATTTTCTTGCCTTTCGTTGTATCGAAGTACTCGCATACTGCCCCCGCACGCTCGCAAGGCAAGCATCGTGGTAAATTGGGATCACACCTTGTTTTCCTCTGAAAAATAACAGAAACATCGTTAGTATATCTATACTATAAATTGGTAGAATGGCTAGTGTATTACACACCTGGCGGCATCTGCAGCAGGCAGTCAAGGTATGTGCGATCCTCGGTGAACTATCCTCGCTTTCATGCGAGCTCTCTCTTGCGTGAAGGGACTTCGCATCGCGAGCTCTATTGACAGAGCCTAAGGCTTGTCTGAATAAATCTACTGTGTCCATCGACAAAGTGATAATATTAGATAAGAAGGTCGGTTTTGTCGTTGTAGCGCCAAACTCTTGTAAGGCTTATCATCGTTGGGGTGGGTTATCGTTGAGAGATCGCCACCAGAATTAAAGTTGTACTGATCTAGGTGCACTATCCACAAATGAACAATCAAAACTCCAAAAACACCTGACGTTGTTTTAGTCAAAGAACGTTTTATTCGGAGCCATGAGAAGAAGTTGTGGCGAAGAACAATGGTCGCTATAGAGGCATCTTAAGAAGTGGAAATCTTGACCGTTAGGAATTTCGGATGGATCGCAATATTGTATGGGTAAAATTTGGGAGGGGGCAATTAGGATTAGGGATTAGGAATGAAGGAAGCCATCCGAGTAAAACGACTTTTGAGAAATATCCCCGCGATCAAAATGTGGCCCTGTGGAGCAGGGGAATTAAACCTAGTACGAAGTACGCCCTCGAGGCCCTCTACTTCATAGGTCAGATTTGTCGATACCACGGGATTGCAAGAATATTGATCTATCATACCAGGTGGGCATACAAAGTGTCTCTCGAGAAACAAAGAATCCCCTGCTTAATGTAGGACACATCTGATAAGTGATGTTGTTCGAGTTCTAGTTGTAATTATATACGCAGATATACTTCATCGGGGGTACGAAAGTTCAGTTCGAGAATTGGTCTTGCAGCTCGTATTGATAAGAGCTTGGTCACCTCATACGGAGAGGAGGTGAAGATTGTAGTCAACACACCTGTCGAATCAGACGCTTCCCTATATGTGAAAAGCGAGGGCCTGCGTGATATTAAGATAGTCTGATCGAGGTTCTAGTTTGTTCAATGATCAATCCAACGAATTGATGTCAAGGGATAGTCGGTAATGAAATCTAACGACATCGCAATGTTTTATGGTATGCGAACACTCACTCTCAGATATTGAAGTAATCAAGTATTCCATCCAAATTCTAGCCTTTTGAATGATTACATATCTTACCGAGGGACGTTGAGGGGTGGATGTTATGATGTGCCACAATCGGACAATTGGATTATCGAAGGATTATTGCTTGCTATTGTAGTATTATACCAAAGCTCGAGACCCCCAAGACTTTCTCTCCGTAGTGTTCCTTCGTTCATAATCTTTCCTTCTGCCGCCCTTCCTATCCTCTTTTCCTTCCTTTCTCTGTCTTATTGTATTGCCGTTCGACACAACAGAAGAAAGCAATCATCATGCTCCATTGAAACACATGCTCACAACCATGAGGCGCCGGATGGTAAGCTGTATGTATTTAGCAGGTTATGCACCTTGGGAGGAACTGACAAGCCATTGGTATCACGATGACCAGTATTCTGGACTGACAGAGTGAATACACGCTCTCAGCGATTGAAAGTAGCACAGTCCCTACGATACCTACCTAGGTATTCAAAGTAAATCCGGGATTTCATAATCATTGAACGTCCTAATCATTGATTCGAGATTGAAAGCTTCTGATTGTCGGATTACAATCCGAACTATTGGAAAGTAGGTGTGATTGGTATCGGCTAAAGAAGTAATAGACGTTGGCTTCTTCTGGAACGGTTTGACTGCAGATATACCTACTTACTGCATTACAGTTAGGTTACTCGTAATGTTTCTCGATCCATTTTATTGGATCACGGGATCAGGACTTACACATCATTCTACACTATGCCGATGCACGATACACGCTCGAGACACGATAAGAGCTGGTCGTGCAGGAATAAGCGGCCGTTTCTTTCTTTACCTCCAAGGTTGTCCTTGTGTCTTTGCGTCTTTGTTTTCTTTCAATTATTTTTCAACTATCCTGCCAATTTTTGCCCTGCAACTTCACCTACTCCGTACACTCTAGTGGGGCGTAGAAATCAAAAGATCAACAATCACCAATTTTGCCTGCTCGTAAGATTTACCGAGTACCGAAGGAACGACTGTACTCAAGGATTCTGCAGCAATCCATTATCGAAGTGCACATTTCAGCGGAAAGTTTGATGCAAGTCTTTCGGACCCTCCGAGCATCATCAAGTCACATTAGACTCGAATCCGCTACCTCTGGGTTCTTGGCTACACATATAAGTTGGATCGTGAAAGAGTAATTTTCGAACGCGCGACGTGCTAATTTGGTGGAGGCAAAAGTCGACTTTTTTTCGACGTTCAAAATAATCATTTCTCGGTGTATGATAAACGGGAAGTCGAGTAATTAAGGCGGCCAGCAAGTACTATTCATCTATCGATAAACAAGGGCATGAATCCTTCCTGATTGCAACTCCCTTATACCCTTGGACCCCGCTGCGAGACGATCCAGACGGATTACTACTTTTACTTCCGCTGCAATTTTAGACAGCAAATTTGTTGGCCAGAGTTCCGCTTGTTCAGAAGGTGGGTTGAGTAATTCCACTTTCGTCTGTCTTTGTGGATCTCTACACCCATCTCAGTACGGAATGGTTGCTGTTATTCATTCGTGCATGAAACTGTCTTACCCTATGCTATTTCCTCGTGAATATCTAGATCCGGCTCCATGGCCACTGCGATAGATTTCTATCCGAGTCACGCAATTACATGAGAGAGAAGGTAGTACCTTGCATAATATGCAACATGCATGCTCTTGCGAAAGGTGCTTGGGAGTATAGGCTCTCTTTCTTTGAACCTGCAGCTTTCGTTTCCAGTCAGGATTATGAGTTGAATCACGAGGCCTTATATTCAACTGACGTTCTGTAGCTATCTCTTGATGGTAAGAGGGGTATGACATATCAATAACAAAACTCTTCACCTAAAACTTCCGAATATTGAAAGACCTAGTGCTAGAGTAAGGATGCGTCGAGCCGGGCAAAGCGCCGCTGATACCCCGCTCCTACGAGTATCTAGGCCAGTCTCAGCATGTTCAAGATGTCAGTCCATCTACCAATAAGTATAACTCCATTGGCTAATACATACTAGGTCGAGCCGCAAAAATCAAGGTCTGAATCTTCCGACCTCAAGCGTAGATTCACTAACACCTTTTGAAGTGCGATGGGAAATTACCTGCGTGTACTGCGTGTGAAAAATCTGGACGACTGAACGAATGTTCAAGTGCAAATGATCAGTTTGCGAAGGGAAGGAAAGGAGGTAAGACATCATCGCAATATTATTCTTGCATAGCTAACCGTCAAAGTTATGTTGCTTCTCTTGAATCACGAGTCGAGAAACTCGAGAAGCGCCTGGCATACGCTCGGTTGAGGAAAGCATCTGTTGCGATGCATGATGTTGATACACCAACGGAATTGCCAGACCGGAAGGACTCTCTGGCTACGATTAGAGCCGCGATTCATGGAAAAGCAGCTAGAAGGAGGGAGGCTGCTGATGTGAATGAATTGGTCTCCGACTTTGGTTTCCTGTGAGACACCAACGCTCCTCATACTTGGGAGATTTATACTAACAATTGTAGATCTGTACATGCTACCACGCGCGATTTTGAATCATCAACAACAAATATGACATTTGCTAGACTCATTCTTTCAGCGGCCAACCATGACGAATTGCCTGAATCAGATTCTCTACAATTGCCACTAAGATCTGTGGCGACAGCATCGATTCAATATTATCTCGATAACATTTTTGCTCTATATCCAATTGTCTCCGAGACAGCTCTATTCAATGCATTAGATAAAATTTATCAGGGTGGCAGTCAGCCGGTGACTGATTTTGAGCATTGGCTATTCTACATGGTCTTAGCCATATCATCCACCGCTCAATCCCGAAATTATTTAGACTCCAAATATGAGGAGGGAGTTTCTTGGGCTGGCCGTGCTCTTGCCTACGCTGATCATGTTCTCATGCCTGGCCATGTCTCCCAAATCCAGGCCTTGGTACTGTTTGTTCAGTATGCAATGCTGGATCCAGCCCACTTTGATAGCTGGCAGTTGATGGGGTTTGCTTGTCGGGCAGTTGTGGATTTGGGATTTCATCAGGATCCGCCTAAAGAGCAACAACCAGACAAAAAAGCATTAGATATGAGGAGGAGGATATTTTATTGCGTCTACTCGCTCGATCGGTAAGCAGAAACTCTTCATTTGAAAAAATACCAGTGGATGTTAATGAAACCAGATCTATCAGTATGGTTCATGCAAGAGCCTTTTCCTTCACGGACGATTCATCTAGCGTTGAATATCCATCTGTATCACCCACGCTCCCTCCGATGGGTCAGGCGGATTCAATAGTTGGCCCCCATTCCATGGATTCCGCACATCTGTTGTGGCAATTACGACGTGCTCAGTCAAGTTGGTATCAAGAGCTGTTTCAGTCCAGTCGAGAACCATTGCCACAAGGCTCAACATATCTCTGGAAGATGTGTCAAGAAATGCGAGATTGGTCTAACTCCTTTCCTGATTCGCTCCCGCTTGCCTTCAAGGATTTCTTCGACTTGGAATTACTCTATAGTTACGTTTATTGTCTTGCCCCATCATGCCGAGTTCACGTAGTATCAGATTATGCAAAGAATTTGATCTTCGACCACGCCATAACATACATGCAAAAGATTTTTCCTATCAGTCAAGATCCTATCAATAAGGCATTCTATACCTATCATGATGCTCTACGAGTTTATTTCATTGGAAGTCAGTTAATGGCGGTGCTTTCAGACTGTCAAGATCAGATATTCAATGGCTCATATAACACTGGTGGAACGAGCTCTCCACCACCGTCTCTTCCGATAGTCACTGGATCTGATCACATCGATCGGAGCCTCAACTGTATAAACCACATCAAGGAAACTTTGAGGACATTTGGTCAAAGATGGGAGGATTCAAAGGCACTTCTGTCGAGTTTCGACACTCGAGCCGAGCCAATCATCGCAAGCCTGCACGGGAGAAAACAGCAGCAGCAACAATATATCAAAGAAGAGTCTCCCATTGATCACAGCCCGAATTATATACCACAACCTGGTTACGATCATAGAACTTATCAAATGAAGCATGAGTGGCCAAATATGAACCCAATATATCCGGACGCTTCAGGATTTGGCGGAGCCGGTCATGGAGCTGGAGCACCCGGCTTGTAGAACAAATAAAGTACTTGACCAATTGTCAACTACGGATTCTTTCTTTTTACTTGGTTTGTAAAGTATCAATCTATCGATAAACCATGACATCACCATCGCTTGAACTTCGCAGCTTCCTATAATGGAAAAATCTGATTACTATGGAAAGAGTGACCCCTGTTTCTCAGCTGTTCACTCGAACATGCTGCTCGTGCCTTCTTCGTGTTCCAGGTTTCAATATTTATTTCTTAGGGTCTCAATCTACTTGCCTACATCTTTCTGTTTCTTTCATCTAACTTCTATTCATCCGCAATTTTCCAGACACGGTTGTGTCGTATTGTTAACAACTTTGGAGACAAATATCGTTCAAAGCATTATAAAAGTATTTTACTTATCATATCACTTTTACTCTACTAGTATAAGCTAGCCAGTTGGTTCATCCGTCAGGATGCCGCCGTTCTTTCGTGAGTAAATGTGTTCTTTTTAAAAGTATACATTCTGACATTTCCAGACCAAGAAAACCGAAGGCACCTAGTCGTATCGATACAGAGCAGCGGGCTACCAACTCGCACTACTACACAGCTTTCAAGTCGTCCTAAAAAATCACCGTTATTACTCTCGTTATTTGCATTGCTTTCTTACCAACAGTAGCACTTCGTAACAAACACGGACATCATTCTGACGAGGTTCTTGTTAAAAATCCGGAACATCCTGCCAAGTTTGATGTCTCGACTGAACTTGAACGCCAAGTTACTCATGTTCCACTTCGCTTTGTGAAGTCTGCGAAGTTACTTGTTCAACAATTACGAATTCGTGACTCGACTTTAGGAAAGTTGACAGATGTTTCTGCTAGCGAACAGGTCGAACGATCTGAGGACGTCACTGATGCTACTACTGATAGCATTCAATATGGAGATTATTCACTTGGTGGCTCAAAGCACCAAGCCAAGTCCGAAATTGAACAATTACAGCATTGTTCTCCAGAGATTAAAAGCAAGAATGGAGGGAAATGTATCAGACAATTGCCTCTTCTCATCAGAGACGACGACCGTGTAATTTCAAGG
This sequence comes from Botrytis sinoallii, assembly GCF_014898435.1. Lineage (NCBI taxonomy): Eukaryota > Fungi > Ascomycota > Leotiomycetes > Helotiales > Sclerotiniaceae > Botrytis > Botrytis sinoallii. Next base: position 1,326,764 of record NW_024066034.1, on the reverse strand, counting down.
CGTTGTTCTTGGCAGGAGCGACGCAAGTACGGCGGAAGGTTTGTCTCTCATGAGTGGCAACCCACACCTCGCTCCTGGGTCGTGAATGAGAATACTGCTCTTTCCTCAGTCTACACGCTCATGCCCACTTCTACTCATCTGCCTGAGGTCATCAACACTTGTTCCTACGATAGTGGGGCCAAGAACGATGGAAGATGCCCCAAAGGATTAGTAAATGGTCTCAAGCCAGCAGAGAACAAACCAATTTCTATTTTGGTTAGGCCACCACCTGTCGATCCCAATAGGAAACAGCAATCACGGGAAGCAGCAGTAGACGAGGAGACCAGTGTCAAATATAGACCCTATAAGGCAGATTGGTGTAGACACGGTTGGGTCCGTACCACTGATGGTTGGTGTATCTATCGGGGTAGCTTTGGGCGCCGGACGATCAGACCGGAAATTTTCAATGATCCAGCCGCTTCTAAAAGATTGGTATCTTCAGAAAAACAGCGTCGTGAAGCGAAAACAAATGGACCACCTAAACTCGAACCCAGACCCTTTCAGGCTGCATCATGTCCAGAGTTTTGGGTCCATACCAATGACGGTTGGTGTTACTATCGGGGCTCATCGAGTAAGCCGTTGGGATTTTGGGGACCCGATACAAAGAAGTCATTATCTTCAGGGCAAAAAACGTCGCAATGATGGTGTGAGCAACGAGGCCAAAGAAACTAACACTGTCCAGGACGACTCATTTCATTGGATCATAAACGATAACGGTGTCTGTGTTCCCGAAAGCACAATGTGGGCTGATGATGAAGATCCGGGATTCTATTCGGGAATTCATTCACCATTTGACTCAGGGCTTGATACAGTCGAGTCCATAAATTCAGGTATTGCAGAAGATTGCATGGGTGCAGCCTTTCCGGCTTCTTCGTGCCCATCTCCTTGGAAGTACGATGATGGCTGGTGCATGTGGCTTGGTGATGGTATCGATCCCGATTGGAGGAGATCATTTCTCGAGCTTGTTGGGCTAAACTTTCAACGTCGTAATAAAGCTGAAGGCCAGAAGACACAGGTTCTTTCTTCACTGACTAGTAACGGGCTTCCATCTAACATAGAACATAAACTTTCTGTTGCAACATCGTCATCAAAGCATCCTGCAACTACCACTACTACACATACTTCTAGTTCCAATTCTGTCTCTACCGCCATCTCCCCTACTAACACTCACCCTTCCGCCACAGTTGGAAAGTGTGACCCCCCTTGGATTCGTACTATGGATGGTCGGTGCTTTTTTGATCCCAATTATGAACGCAAGCATCCTCATGATCCATTGTCCCGGCCTCGAAAGACAATCCGGCAACGACGCGGTGAATCTATAAGCGAAGAGCGTGAAGAGCTTGATGTTGCTCCAAGTTGGCAAGCTGATTCATGTGAGCCGCCCTGGGTTCGTACTAATGATGGGTTGTGTATATATAGACCAGACTACAAGCAAGGAACACATGCCTCTCTGCCCAACAATACACAACAATTCAATACCACGAACCAGTCCAATGACACACCACAACCCAGTGTAACGGAAAAACCAGATGTAACAAATCAATCAACTGCTACAGCACAACCAACTCCCATGGAGACAGTAACTCGCATCCGCCACTGCATCAATGACTTACGAGGAAATCTTCAATGCTTTGATGAGTCGCCTGGACCTTGGCCTACAACTACAGGAGTTTCGTCAGCCCGTCATCGTCGAGGCCTTTGGCCCGCAGATTGGGTACCACAAACACCAAGCGACTGTGATCGTTTTCTCGGAAACACATTTAAGCACTACCAGTGTCTCCAATCGGTTAAACACAAAAATGTCGGATTAAAACTCATCATGGCTTTCCTACTTCTAGCTGGATTTGGTTCTCTTGTATTCCTCATCATCACTTGTGTTAATCGAGCTGCATGTCCGAAAGCTCAGCCGTTCAGACAAATGAGCGGGACTGTCGATGCAAATGGTATGATTCAACATTCAACACCTTTGTGCAACAATTATCCTTGGAATAACAAAAAAGATACAACAAATGTAATGGACGGAGATCGATGGGCTAGGGGTCCGCCTGCTTACGATCCCTTGAGACAATTAAGTCCAGAGCATTCGGGTAGTCTAGTCGCTTGTACCAGGGAGAATAATTGCGCAAGTGGTAGTTCGGATTCGAATCAGAGTTGGGTTAGAAAATTGTGTAACAACTGTTTCAAGAGTCGAACCAATTCGTCGGCCTCAGATAGAGAAGCACAAGCTGGAAGTGTGGGAAACGGGTTGAGGAAAAATAATCATAGGATTGATACGCTGAGATTGCCAAGTGCAAAGCTGGCGACGGTAAGGAGGGCAAGTGGATTACCGAGTGACGAGAATGGAGATGTGTTCGTGGGTGGAAGTACGGAGACAGTGGTGATTGGAAGTGTAGGGAAGGGGTCGGGGAGTGCGGTGGGTATGAGGGGTTCGGATAGTGGTTCTGCTGATGTTGCAGCTGCTGGTGCGGGTGGTTTGATGAAATTGGGAAATCTTAGTGGTGATACGCTTGTGGAGCCAGAACCGGCGATGTTAGAGTGTAGGAGTGGCAAGGATGGAAAGGATGGAAGGGATATCGGAATTGTGGAGATGGGGGGTGGCTTAAAGACGGGAAATGGCAATGCGAAGAAGGTGGAGTTTGGGGGAGGAGAGGAATTTGAAGAGGTGCGTGGTTGGAGGGATGTTCAGAGGGTTGAACCGTTGAAGGTTGAGAAGGTTGATAAGGAGAATGTGAATGTGAAGAAGATGGGAGAGGGTGAGAGAAAGGGTGATGAGGTGGAGATGATGTTGATGACGGTCGAGGAGGAGGAGAATGATGAGAATGAGAGAAGAGGCGAATTTGAGAGGAGGTCTAGTATTGTTTGTGTTAGTGGATGTTAGGCTTGGGTGTGGATGCCGTTGTGGGGGAGCGATTGAGTATTCTTTGAAAATAGATGGATGGAGATGGGGATTGTGATACCTGCCATTCGTTTATCGTTTTTTAATTGGGAGTTGGTGGACCGCGACAAGAAGATTACAAGTTTCTCCTTTCCTTTCATTTCCGCTGGATTATATCCCTATCCATAGAATCCAAAAAAAAAAGGAAGAAGGAAAAGTGTGAAGTGGCGAGAGAATGGCGGGGTATTCAATATTTGCTTGAATGGAGCAGGAAGATTGTCGTGTTTTCTACAGAAGCTTGTTTCTATACTCTCTTCTTTTGTGGTTTCGTTTCGTTTCTTTTGTCTTGTCTTGTTTTGCTTTGTTTTCGTATTAGTCATTCGTTTAGATAGATTTATAGGGTTGAAATGCTAGATGCTAAGTACTAGCTAGAGAGTTTGGAATTAAAATGCATTCTACCGTTCACTCGTTCACTGGTTTACATGTTTGAAGAAGAAACTGGTGATTGTATGATTGAGTATATCATGGTGAGGTAAAAGAGGAGAGAGAAAGGAGGACGATGGATGGGTTGAAAGGTTTCTCCTGATGGAGGGAGATCTTGATGGTTTCGAGATTCGAGATTCGAGATTTGCAAGCAGGATTATGATTACTGGAAAGGTGATGAGCATCTCGGAGGTATACACAAACATGCACACTCTTGTTCATTATCATATATCTTGAGCTCACGTTGGTGAAATATTCTGCTGCATTCTGTGCAGTTTTGATTTCTTTTGCAATATAATCACAGATCATGTAATTCTTCATTTCTTCGTGCATTTCTATCTATCTATCTATCCACCACTTTCTTTTCCGCTCTTCCGTCTCGTCTCCTCGCACCTCCATTCCCTTTGTCAGCGTAAACAGAAGATGAGATATAACTAAATAAGTAAAACAGGGGTATCAAAGAAGAAGAAGAAGCCTCTCCAAATCTCCAACGAACTACCCTCCCCCTTGCCCCCAAAAAATTATAAGAAAAAAGATTAATGTAAGATAATTACGTTGTGTTGTGGGAGGTAATAAATACCCGACTGAGTATAAGTAGTGCCCACCAACCAACAAACCCCTGCTTGACCTTGTAAATATATTCCCCTCCCTCCTAAAATTATTGCGTGCCGTCTTAAATGTGCGAGTATCCCATTTTTCTGTTGTTCCATTGCCGTTATTGCTCGACCCATTCCCCAGCACCATATTGATTGATGGCATCCCGTTGTCTCCAAAGAATTAAGAGAAAATATTTAACAAATGAAATGAATAGGTTGTGGACATTTGCGTGGCGACATGGTGGAGAAGGCAAAGGAGCCTTGACTCGAAACGATATCAAAAGGCCAGAAAGAGAATGAATGAGAGCGCAGGCTATTAAATAGCCCCCTCTTCACCATCCAAAACCCTCCTTGCAGCATCCAACCTCCGTCTCCAAATTCTCGAATCGTAATTCCCCGCTTCTGTGTCCTGCAATTCTAAAACGCATTTTCCCAAGCTAGCTACTAACCGCTCGACGAGAAGTTGGTCATCTTTGGAGAGCATCTGTACTGGTGAGGTCCGTGTACGACTGCGGTTATTCTCAAGGGAATCAGAACGGATTGGGTGGGAATTGGTGCTGGAGGCAGTGCCAGGTGGAGTAAAGGCACTGGGCTGTTCTCTGTGTTTGACGGAGAGAGGGACGCTACGTGTTGTACTGGCAGAGGTCGCTGAGTCTAGGGAAAGATTCCTGGAGTGGACGCCAGGTATCACATCAATATCGTATAATCCGGAGCCTCGAGCTATTCCGATATCGTTGTAGTCATTGATAACGGTATTCCTGGGGGGTAAAGATCCAAATGTAGACCGTTTGGTTGCAATAGAAGTGGTCGTAGTTGGCTTATAAGGAGAGATTGTGGGTGAGTCCGGGGCGTCAATTTTACGAGTATCGGTAATAGGAATAGTTAAATCGAAAGGATCTTCATCTTCATTATCTTCATCATCCTCCACGTTTGACTTGGCAGTTGCAAAAGTGGCTAGAGTAGAAATCGAAGCATTACTGTCAGATCTAAGATGTATCATGGAAAATCGTTGATTGGGGTCATGGCCATTCTCTACCAGTGGCATTGGAACTGAAGGTCCTCGAGTTGTTTCCACAGAATCCTCTGAGCTAATGCTTCCTCGTCTTTCTCGACTCATCGTACCCATTGCGCTGTACAGGAAGAAATGTTCATAATCGAACGCATCTTCACGATCTTCGTGTGATACCTGTTCGGTTACCGATTCGTGATAAATTGATGCATCACTGTTGTCCTCGTTGTCAAATTCGTCAAATTCGGAACGGCCGTCACTGTAACTTTCATTGCTTGAAACTTCAGACACCTCTGAGCAAGTATCATAGCCCTCCTCCTCAACTACTTGTGTTTGATTCTGATGGGTAGGGAACCCAGGTGGCTTTACCTGGCCCTCATCAAAATCTTCATATATACTTGTAGAATCCGATTCGGCATAGGTTGGAGCTTGTCTTGCAGATACTTGGGTCGGTTGTGCAGTGTATCCATTCTTCGTAGGGTCGCCATTTTGGATCCCATTCGACTGAACATGATCTACTACCGAAGCTGTCTTGGGAACGACATCTTGACCATTAACACCTCCACTATACCACTGTTCTCCTGCCGTAAATGGACTAGGAGTACGTAAACTTTGGAGACTGCGACGCTTCATATTATCATCTCTAGCACGATCTCGCAAAGCGGACAATCTTCCTTTCAAATCACTCATTTGATGTTGTATATCCTGCATTCTTATGCTTGAAGTTGACGAAGAGCGACTTAAAAGTCCTTCTCGGGTAGTTGGATATTCTCTGTCAGTATCAGTCCTGCCATTAGTCCTGCCGTCAAATTCAGGAACGCCATCCTCGACCAGGGGTTCAAGATGCGATGGTTGTGATGGAGAAATCCTGCTATGTGGTGAAGATTGCCCGGATCCTCTTGGCCTTACATTTTCATTGCTCTCCTCCTTGATCATTCCTGGAGAAAGTGGCGATGCTGGTTTTGGTGTATGCGATCCCATAGAACTTCTAGCCCTGTATGTAGCTGCCGCGCTCGAGGCGCGAACAGGAAATGCTGTGGCTCGCGAAGGGGATATGTTATTTTCGCTCCAGACCCTCGAATGACCAGGACTCGAAGCAGTTGAATCTGTGTGGAAATTGGAAAACGACCGTTGTCTCGAAGGAATACCGCTGATGCGCCGATCGACTTTTAGGAGAGACGGATTGGTTAAAGGACTACTACTGTAAATCGAAGGCATGGAAATCGATGGCGTTACAATAAGAGAGCTTCGCGCTCGGGTTAAATTTCCTTCCATATTCTAAAGAGACGATTATCAGTGCATGAACTCATTTTGTGACTTGATGAAACTCACGTTGAGTCGACGTTTGGCATTCAATAGAATCTGTTCCGCTCTCCTACTCAAAGCGGCACTCGAATTCTGATCATCTTCCCCCTCTCCAAAATTCCCTTCCCTGCGCGACAATCTGCGTGTCTCCTGTTCCACAAGTTCCTTGCGATAAGGATCCGTATATGATTCTGCCACACTCTCCTCATCATCACCCTGGAAATTACTATCATCTACACTGACTGTATCATCGATATCTCCAAACATGGCCGATTGTGGTTCTGACGTGACGGTACTAGCAGATTCCACAGATATTTTCCTCTCGTGCGTTCCGGTCTTGGTTCCCGACCTCCTCAAATCATGCCCCAATGATGTTGAACTTATGCGATGACCATTTTGAAGCTGCTGCTGCTTGATGAACCTCCGTTCAGCAGGACCGGGTAACTTCTTTCCTGGCGTACTTTCCACCTCTGTGACCTCGCCTATATCTGATAACATTGTTCCATTCCCATAGATGATTGGCGTGGTGGGCGTCCTAGGCGGCGGGCCACCTAGATATTCTGAATAATTTGATCGCTGCCATGAATCCCCGGACGAAGAAGTAAATTGAAATGATGTATGCCGCAATGAAGGTTCTGAGTCGTAATTCGTTTCATTATGTAGTGGGAGGATCATGTCTGGTTCAGTTAAAGTTGGACTTTGTGAACCAGGTCGAGGTGGATAAACCATGATTGCTGTAGTACTGGAGGATTGACTCTGCATGATGGCCTAGTTCCAGGCACTACCACGAGAGCTGAACAAAGTTCTTTTTTTGTCTTTTCCCTCCTCTCGAGCTGGGAACTTTGGAACAATGTGTTAGGTACCGAGTCTGACCACTGACCATCCAATGAAATATCTATATTTATTTTGACAGTTTTTTTGGGGCGCCAGCGGTTGTTGGTAAGACTATTTGTTAGTCGGCGATTATTGATTCATCGATTGGGCTTCCGGTGAGTGTGCTATGAGGGTTGGTATGGTAGGATTCGGGGATAGGGGCCATCCGCTTTCTTTAGGTCTATATCACGGTCGTGCGAGGTTGCAGTCAATTCATATATTCATGGTGAATAGTTACCAAATTTGACAATTGGATATTTTAAGGAGAAGGAGGAGAAGGAGAAGGAGATCAAAATGGAAAAGGAAAAGGAAAGAGAATCAAGTGTGTGTAGGGGAGAGAGATAGAAAGGTCTATGAAAGCTACTGGTATCTATCCATCTATCTATGCTCTCTCTTCATTATCGCCCTACCAGCCTACCTAGTCATAATGATTACTTTTATTTCTCCCTTTTCCCTTTCAATACTGCACAGTATTGCATGCATTGCATCCATCTTGCATCTTGCATCGAGCATTTGTTCGCATATCCCCACGCCAGACTGTACAATCTACTTGCTCCGTATTAGCATTTAATCCTGGGTTGGAGCTACTACCTAGATACCTACTGTGTGCTACTGCTGTAGCGAATCCTTTGGGTGTCTAGGTATTTTGAAGGACAGTTCACGGTTCACAACTTGCACTGAGAACCGAGATTATTTCTCCGTGGGTGCTTTTGTATGGAGATTCATATGACTTTGGGACTTATCACATCGCACTCCGTCCAAATAAGTTCCACAAGTTAATTTCTCACTTGCTCTTGGGAAAGTGACTAGCATATAGTGTTATGTATCCCGATGATCTTCGTCGGTAGTGAAAGTGGAGGTGGAATTGGAATTATTGGCATTGGAGCTGGAGCTGGAATTTGAAGGGCGGAGCTTGATTTGATTTTTATATTACCGTCATGTTTATCCTTTTTTATCATTTATGTGTTGATTCTTGGTTTCTTTTCCTTCCTTTCTTCTGTTCTCTTCTTCTCTTCTCTTCCTCCTCCTCCTCCTCCTCCTCTTCTTCTTCTTCTTCTTCTTCTTCTTCTTCTTCGCAACCTTCTTCGCAACTGTCCATTCTTGCTCTTGCTACATACTAGGAAGTCAAGCTGGTATGAACACAGTACTACCTCTCTACCCACCCACCCATGACAATGAAGGAGTTCCGGATGGTACACAGAGAAGTTTCTGCAATTGCAACTGTACGATGTACAACCCCCAATTCAGCATCATTTCTTGCTCTCAATTCGTCCCACCAAGTGGCCGACCACTGTAAGGTACACAACCCATTCAGACCCGGCTTATTATAGGCACAAAACACCTTCTATTCCGGGGCCACACAATAGCCCTTGTCGGACCCATCCTTGTAAAGCCACGTTGATATACGACACTGATGTTAATCTTTACTCAAGAAGTTCAAGGACAATTGAAATTTGACTCCATAGGAAACATCAAAGCAATCAAAATCTAGAACTTGAAGAGCACACCGTAGAAGAAGAAAAAAAGGGAAAAATAGGAACTTGGATCACCATGATCATCAAATTCATAAAATAAGATTAAAATCATCGGATTTCTACATTGGGCATTGGAAATACCCCGTTATATTTTCTCTCCGAAAGGGAGTCAATTCCCCCATTGCAACTCTGATAATGTGTCAAAAAGGGTATTCATTACTATGATCATTACCAAAAGTATATGCCAGTATGAATCTAAACACTGATTGATGATGAATAGATTAATAAATTCCCCTCTCTCCTAACGTTCAAAATTGATTGATAATGAACCCAGGAAGGTAGGGAAAGAGGGTCAACGCCGATTCAACGGTCATAAAACCCTCCGAAATTGGATTCAATCACGCACATCGGCTTCGACTCGAAGCGGAACGTTTTTTAATTGAGTAATATATCTCATCCATGCTTCAAGTATAATTGCTTGCATGAGACTTTGGAGATAAAGAGTCATATCAATCATTAAATATGATGATTGCGACATGTTTTATAAATCATTTCAACAAGGCTGAATGCCGAAATATGTATTCGTCGGGATAGGGAGACAAAACTCCGTATAGCAGGTTATGGGGTCAAAAGATGAGTTGTGGGGTGTGAGTTTGACTGCTCACAAGTCACGATTTTTCTTTTTTCAATGTTGAAATGTAAGAGTTCTGGAACCTACTTACCGCACCCCTGTGACAAATGTGACAAAATCCCTGTAAAATTCATGTTTTTTTATATAAACTAAAATATTATATAATTAATTCAAGTATTGATATTAAATTACAAAAACTTTTGAGTAAATAATATGAATCATTCTTTATATATAAAATTTTCTAATTTATTTTTAAGTATTTTTATTGAAAAGTTATATAAGCTTTTAATTGAAAAAGTTTAGAATTTTTAACTTATAATGCTTTTCCTATACAAAATAAGCAAATTTTTCGAATTTTTTCGAATTTTCAATTTTAACTTTTTAAAAATACTATTACAAAAATATTTAAAAATAAATGATATATTTTTTTTATAGATAATTTAAGTAATTCTAAATCTTTCTATAATACTATATGTTGGTTCGAGAAGGATACGGAAGACGTAGCACCCACGTATTCGTAGGTCCTAAATGTCTGTATTGTATTCTATCTAAAGAGCTAGCTAAGTGGGAAAATAGTAGGCCTTAAATAGGCACTACTGAAAGAGCTAGTCTCTTTCGCATTCGCCTAATACCATTGATACAGTAGCCATTGTATTGAAGTCATTCCTTTGAAGTGAATACCCTTGTTCACACACTATATTCAATTTCATCTTATATAATCATAAATAAATCAGGATATAAAAGGTCGAATAATCGTATATTTTAGCCAGAAAAGCGTTATATGTGCGGTGAGTAGGTTCTAGAACTCTTACTTGATGAACACCGAAAGGAATTCGGGTTTGGATGTTGGATTTGTTATGGGCCTGGTAAGTCGGGTATCCTACTTTCTGGCCACCCCTGTTTTGGGCCACCCTTTTACACCAAAAATCACTTTTTTAGCCTATTAAAATCTTTATCAATATAATATAATTTGATAAAAATTTATATACATATAATTTAATCGATTTAAGCTTATTCTGAAATTTTAGATTTTTAGGATATTTCTATATTAAGATCTAAAGCTTTAAAATATCGATTTTTTAATTTATATAAAAATCATATACAAATTTAGAAATTTTATAAAATCTTAAATAACTTTTAACAACAATTATTAAAAGGAAACTATATATATTTTTGAAAATTTTGAACTTAAATCTATATAGAAATTTGAAAAAAGATTCAAAAAAATTAACAAATATAGAAATTATCACGCTAAAAGTGATATCACCAACAGCATTAAGCTAATTGGGTTTATATAGGCATGTTCTCTCGTGACAGAAATATAATATATAATATATTTAAAATAATATAAATAATTTCTAGCATTTTGAGAATATTCTTTTAAATATTGATTTAAAAGAAATTTTCTATTTTTTCTGAATCTATTAAATTAAATATATTATAAGTTTATGATAAAATTTTATAATTTATTTTTAACAATTTTTATTAAAAAATTATTAAAGATTTTATAAAAGTTTCAAATTCATATAAGATTCTTATACAAATTTGAAAATCAATATTTTGAAGCTTTAAATCTCAATACAGAAAAATCCTAAAAATCTGAAAATTTCAGAATAAGCTTAAATCGATTTAAATTATATATATCTAAATTTTTAATAAATTCTATCTATAAATAAAAAAGTTAAAAATTCCATTTTTGGTATAAAAAGTGGCTTAAAAGGGGGGGTGGCCAGAAAGTGGGGTATCCGACTTATATCTCTATCATCTCAGCGGATGAGTCATTATCAGACTAATTATTGGTAGGCTACTTGCCCTGAAAGTGGGAGGAGCCATGGAGGTATAAGTATATTCTCAAAATAATCATTAATCGTGTATTTTCTATAACATACAACGCGTCACATTCACAACGTTAATAATATCTGTATACTCAACACCAAATATTCAAAACGAGATTTTATACTCAAACCCATCCATTCTCCCAAAACTTCCCATCCCACAAACCCCCCTCCTCTTCACCACATTCCAACCCCCCCACCTCCTCATCATGACCCCCATTCCCATCCCCTCCTCCCCCAACCCCTCCTTCTCCATTCACCCCTGCACCCCCGCCGACCTCCCCTCCATGCTCACCACCTACGACCTCGCTTTCGCAAACGACCCCTTCCGCCTAGCCCGCTGGCCCTCATCCCAAGTCCCCCCCTCCGTATTCACCCCCTGGCTCGCCAAAGCCTTCACCAAGTATCTCCATACACCTCACACACACACCTGGAAACTTGTGGAAAATTCCACAGGGAATATGGCAGGCTGGATGCATTGGGTCGAACCGCGTGTGGTGAGTCGGGAAGAGAAAGAACGGGAGAAAATAGAAGAGGAGAAGGAAGAGAGGGGGAGAATGGAGAGAGGAGAGGGAAAGTTCCCGGAAGGTTCGGTGCTGGATGTTTGTGAGGCGAAGGTACGGGGCTGGGATAGGCTGAGAGAGAAGTGGTATAAGAGAGAGGAGATGTTTTGTACGTCACTTTTTTCTCGCTTTCATTTTTCTCAACTCTTTGTTTCTTTCATTACTCTCTATATTTCCTAAGCGAGTGCTTCCATCCTTTTCATAGTACCTTTACAGTCCGTTCCATTCGCACAGCATGAATAGAAATCTCGTTTCAATTCCACTTCACACCAACACCCATCTAACGACCCCCAGTAATCCACTTCCTCTCCATCTCTCCCAGCTACCAAAAACTCGGCCTTGGCACCCTCCTCCTCACCACTGTCACGAATCTCGCAGATGCTCAGGAGAAAATTACTTACTTGGAAGCGACGGCCGCAGGGTATCCGGTGTATGTGCGCGCGGGGTTTAGGGAGGTGGATTGTATGGAGGTGGATTTGGGGGAGCTTGGGGTGGGCAGGAATTGGGCGATGATTAGAGGTGGGGGGAAAGGAGTAGAGGAGGGGAGGAAGAGATGTTGTGGGATGGGGAAATGGGATAGGTAGATAGTTACTAGGTAGATAGATGAACAGAATTATCGCTTTGCACTTGATGTATTGCAATAGAGATACATGTACAAATTCTTAAGACTCATCACACGTTTTGTTTTATCGCCCATACATGGGTAGGTATCCGAAGGTAATTCATTATCTGACCACTATATAAATGGTCAATGATGCAAAATGAATAAACCAATATCATCCATTGCACAAGGTACCATCTAATCCTAGACTCCAACCCACAAGATCGCATATCCTAGCGCGATATCACAAAACAATGCAATGTTTACTCCACCCTGTACTGTAAGTTCTTCATCCGATCCACGAATCTTCAAGCGTTACCCAAAAACTTCCCTTTGAGCTCAATCGTGACATACTAGCTTGGGTTCCTGACACATATTCGATATCCTGTATGAGTATGCCCAGATTTGGAAGCTGAACCTAAACCTGAACCAAACATGAAGATGGATGTTTCCTCTCCAAAATCAAAAATGCATCACCGCCTGCTCACAAGCACCAAGCTCCCCTCGTCCTCATACAAAAGTCCCCTGCCCTCTACCTTCATACCAGGCCCCTAATGCAAAATTCTCTCCACGGCTCCCTCCACGGCACCCCCAACGCCTCAAAAATCGCTCTCTCATCTCTCCCCTCTACCAACGTCCCATCCGTGACTTTCTTCCTACTCTCCCACTTTCCTCCCTTCATCCCGCCTCTCATGAAATCTCTATACAAGCCCCGCTGATTTAATCTCATCCCTTTTTTCCCAGCGAGTAAACGCATACTTCGGTTGAAAATATCGTCACCGGTGAAATAGATGAGTGCTGCGCCGATTTCGGACGCAGGAACGATGAGGAAATCGATGCGGCGCCAGGGGTTGGGAGAGGTGGGTTGAGAAGAGGAAGAGGGAGATAGGAGAACACAACATCCGTGCCATTTTGAGCCTTCGTTATTATGCGGTACGGCGAGCGCCGCAGTTAAAAAGTGGGAATCTGTGAGAGACTTCACGAGAGAAGAGAGGAAGGGTGTTAGTTGTGTTGTTTTGGTAGTGTGGGGTTTGGAAATGATGATATCGATATCGCCGGATGATTTTGCGCCGCGACGATAGGAACCGCCGATTGTGATTTCGATTTCGGGATCGAGGGTTTTAGATGTTTCGATGATGAAGTTACCCAGTTCTTCGATTTCGTGGCGGGGAATCCGGAGCTGTAGATCATCGTAGTGTTCGATGCCGATTTGTTGACTGGGTGTGAGTTTGATGTTGTTTTTGAGATCGGCAAATGAGCGATGGCCTTGAGAAATCCATTTTGATGCGAGCTTGTAGTTTACTCCATAGATACCCATGAAGAGTTTGAGGATTTTATCGTCTGGTTCTGCTTCTGCGTGGTCGAGACGCCGGAGATGACCGGTGAGGACTATTTCTTCGATTTTTTTGGCGATGCGTTGGCCGATTTTGGGGATTACGATGGCCTCGGAGAAGGTACGGATGAGGGTGGGTTGGTTTTTGAGTTGGCCGCATGCTTGCATGTAGGAACGGGTACGCCATTGATCGCCGATTCTTTCATAGTAGTCTTTCATTCGTGACAAGATTTGGATTGTGTGATCGTTGGGATTGGGTTCGTCGGAGGCGGTTCCCCCAGTCATACATTGGAAGTTACTTAGACTTCCTTTGCCTGCAGGGGCTGTTCGACGGGTTTTGGTGGGAGCTTTCAGAGGGGAACGACGACCATCTTCTGAATCTGATTCGTCTATGGTATCATCAAATTCACTGAAATTTGATGTTAGGTCGTCGTCAGAATTGTCATGATCGAGTACACCTTCGGTTGCCATGGCTAATTCGATTGCTTCATTTAGTATACCAAAGTCTGCGTATTGTGGGTTGGGAGAAGATACTTGATTAAGGTGCTGTGAGCTCTCTTCTGTCAAACGATCTGGATCTGTTTCCGGCAACTGTGATCTAGAAATTGAGGTTGACGGGAAAGGAACCGGTTTGACGGTTGGTATTGAACGTTTACCACGTTCAGGTGTTTCTTCAGAGGCACATACTCCCACTTATAGGTTTCCTGTTACGAGGTTCCAATTGGAGAGATTCATGTGACTGCTGTGACGTTGATGATATCGGCACCTGCTTCTTTTCGATGACTGCATCTGAATTTTTGACCTGATATTTCTTCCCAGTTGGTTCATAGAGAAATTTCTGTTCAATGCAATCTAATAACCATTCCTCATTTACCATACTGGCTCTATCCGGAAGAACTCCAAGGTAGGTCACAACATCCTTGCGCGTCAAGGAGTTATCAATGATAAGATGCGAGATGGGCTCGTTTATATCTCTAACCCATGTTGCGCCGCGCTCTCTTGCTTTAATGATGCGAAAACGCCTGACTGGAGATTTATCATCGTTAGGAAGGAAGAAAAAATTAAGACCTTGGAAGACCCGATCCTTTGGGGGAACAAACTTTAGAGGTTTCTCTTTCTTCTTGGTGGGTTTTTTGTTGGCCCCGTTTTCCTGGGCATCTCCTTTTCTCTTTTTGCTAAGCATTGATGCGATTCCTGTACTATTGGTAAGAACCAAGGTAGCTGATGTTGGATTTGATATGCTGCGTTGATCTTTAGTTGGTCTTTTTACTGAGCCATCTGCACTTCTTAAAGACGACGAAGTTTCCTTTTCAAAAGAACTACCTGTAGAAACCGTAGCACGCGATTCGCTTCGAAGGCCAGACCTTCTACGAGGTGACTCAAAAAGCTTCTCCGTCGTACCATCAGCCGTATCCTTAACCGTACTTACACTCCCCTTTGGCTCCGAATGACTTCGTTGTAATGTTGGAACATTTTTTAAGAGCGGTTTATGTAGCTTTCGAGGTGGTAGTAGATTTGGATCCTTCGGTAAGGGAGGTAGCAAACTCCGCTTCCTTTGTGATGGAGGATCCAAAATGGGAGTATTGCATTTTTTCAAAAATTCTCGCGATTCATTGAGCTCTCCTTCATCTGAATCCGAATTACTCAAAGCATAGAGCTGTGTGAAATAGCTAGCTTTGTCTGCCTGTTTCTGATGTCAGATGAGAACATTTGGAATCCTCCGTGGCGTTTTACTTACCATGGTGAGTAGCAAATAGAAAAGCAAAACAAGTAGCAATATATAGGTATCCAAAGACTCTCAAGATGAAAACATGAGAGTACGAGGGGCTTTATGCTTGTAGGTTTTGCAAAAATCGATGACAAAACAATGATGCGTGATGTCTGAGTGTGATTCCCTTGTTTTGATATTGCACCTGGTGATCCCGCCAAGGAAAATGACGCTAGTACTAGGTTACCGAGATACCGTCCCTTTCCCTTCAGCAAAACAACATCAAATTCTACTCCCTACGACTCCAGCCAACCTCAAATATCCAAGAGTGCGAATTATCATTGACATCTAAATATGTGTGGAATGTTTGAACTCTGACAATACATCAATCCGGCTCCCAATCCGGCTCCCAGTCTGGTATCAACACCTCTAAGATCTCGTGCCGCCCCGTACGCCCCTTTCCTTCAGGATTGCTGACTTTCGAAAGCTCCTATCGATACCTATATTATACTCTCAGCGACATTCATCCGATCATGAATCCTGAAAATACATTTCCCCACTTTCTTGACCTCCCTTTGGAGCTGAGAGTACAGATATGGGAGCTTGCTGCTTTTCACAAACGTATTCTAGAATTGAATTACGACATTGTTGATAAGAAGTTTGTCAATTATGGTCCACCTCCGGCCATACTTCATACGAATAGAGAATCTCGTAAAATTGCTCTCCAATCTTACAATATGTCATTCGGTACAGATACACAGCCAGCGGATATCTACTTTAATCCCGTTTGCGATACTATATATTTCAGTTCGAGACAATATGTGGACGAAGTGATGGCTATCGCAAAGCACTTTTCTATCCAATCACCATTTCTACCCTACCATCATCAGATTCAATCAATTGCTCTGGCTAAACAATTCTGGGGTGCAGCTGGTTACAGCCTTCCATTTCATCTATCTCGCGCTCTGGGAAGCATTACTCGTTTCCGTTCGACTTTTCCGCACATGAGAAAAGTCATTTTAGTGAGAGGAATACCAAGCGAAGAAGAAGTTGATTCGTGGGATCGCTATTCAGGCATAACTCTATTGGAGTCAAACATAGACGAATTCAAAGATGATATTTTGAACCTTGTTATGTATGCATTTGCAGAGGATGCGAAGACGCGGCCGGACGAAATAATCGAGGTGAAGGTGATGGAACACCCTCAAAAACGATGCGATTCTCATTTCCAAGATCAAGATCATTTGGTTCTTTGGTAGGACATTAATATCTTCGCATGCTAAAGCACCAATAGCAATCATGCGAATACCATGCAATACAGCACTTATCTGTTTGGTTGATGGCATATCATCTCATCCACCAACTCGAGCTATGCAATAGTTTCGGTGCATGAATATGAAGTGTACACCAGAGCAGTTATCACCCTGTTGCACAGCTCACATGTCAAATAATTTCTCTGTTATATATTTGGTGTTTGGCGTTCGGACGAAACACAGAAATACCCCCTTGTTTTTGTGTTGAGAGTACATAAATCAAAAGTAACCTGCAGCTTGCAGAATTTGGCCGATTTCCACGCATGTAAATACTCACTTTGGATGCTCATATGGCTTTATCCTTTATTAAATATTCTCAAGGTGGTGATGAGATCTCCACCCCCTCAAAGACTGGTAAGATGGGTAAGGATTTGTGTAGATGTATTGAGACGACCAGAAATTCAATCGAATCCTTTGAAATTGGGTGTAACACATAACACATGACACACGACACATGACACATAACAAACAACAAATAAGCAGCATCTCAACGCTTTGTTAATTCATTTATTTACACATTACAATGGGAAAACTTGGGTAGCAATTTAAAGCAGGCGTAACGCTTAATTAATCGTGTCTAGGTACTGTACCTAGGTATGTTTGTCACTCCAATACACTAACCCCGCATTACGATCGATCATCCGGAGTCAAGTCTCCACTATGTATGGATTATTGCAGGGAATGAAGATGTATCAATGGCTCTAGTCCAAAATATACTTCGTACATACATTGCCACTCGCAAGTATGGTGTGGTGGTATTGGTGGATGTTTCGCCATTTCATATTGTCAAGTCAGATACTTACTCGAATACACATACATATGCATACATTAGGAGTTTCCATGATGAGTATCTACTCCGATAACATATTACGTGTAACATGGAAGTTTTACTTGAAGAAGAGCCTGTGCCAACGGTCAGTTTCTGTTGGTATTTGAAAAGGACATGAGTATGCATTAGTGCGCTCGGTCGAAAGCAATTTAAAAAAGATACTGGGGTAATATACTGGGGTAAAAGACTTCGGTTCCAGATCCCATGTATCCCGTGGACTGAGAAAATGCCTCCTTGGTGGAGTTGCAGGTTTGAAATCTCGGTAGGGTATTTTCGAACCAGAGGCTTGGGATTATTCTTGTCTCTTAGGTGGAAATGCAAATAAAAGCCACCACTTGTTTTGTCGATTTGCTTTGATTCGCGGATTTTCTAAATGCGGGATTGTCCGCTTGTATTGATCCACCACAGAAGCTTTTTCTGGAGTATGGGGGGGATTGCAATTGTATTCCGCTAAAGTTGGAAAGCTCCAAGTTCATTGGGTCGAGATTATGCCCTAGCTTGGGGCTATTCTTTCCCCGTTCGTTCGTTTGCCATTTCGAGTTTCGTTGGCGTAAGCTTCATGGTTATAAGCTTCAAGGGGGAACTAAAATCGCTGAGAATGGGCTCGAATGGGATGCGGGAAACGGCCTTGTAGGTTATCATCCTTGTCGCATCGAGACCATGTGCAGGAATATACATACGACCGTAAACTGCTCAACATGCGAATGAAGTGTGGGTGGAGCCTTGTAAGAAGTTCTAGCGGTCGATCTTGTCTCCTTCATTTTTAATTGACACTCTTTCCACTTCTTCATCGTAGCATTCCTCTTGTATCAATATCAATATCGATATTGAGATCTACCTTTCAATTTATAACTCATAAGGCTGAGTCCTAGTTGACCAAAATGGGGATCTTCAACACGGATAAGACGAGAGTGTACAACTGGTAAGGTTTACAGTACTTTGTTGACAGTAAGAGTGATCTAACGATACACAGGTATATCTCGCTCGTCGCAGCATCATGTATGGTGCTATATGGATATGATGCCTCTGTATACAATTCCGTACAAGGCTCAAAGAACTGGGTAGCTTACTTCAACGACCCGGTATGTTTCCCTATCAAAGAGTCAGCATTTGATCCAGTCTAACAAACAATCAAAGGATACCGAAAAGATTGGTGCTGTCAATACTGCCTATACAGTCGGTGCTATTATCGCTGGATTCTTTCTCGGTGGTCCAGTAGCAGATTGGCTTGGTAGAAAATGGGGTATGGCAATTGGTTGCTTCGTGACTATTGTCGCTACTTTCATCCAAACATTTTCTCCTCGAGGCCAACTTGGATGTTTTATCGCTGGTCGTGTGATCATTGGTCTTGGTCAAGGTGTTGCATTGAGTATGTTTGTTGAACCCTTCTGTTCAAGCTTCTGCTAATTAGATAAACAGCGGCGGGACCTGTGTATATTGGTGAACTTGCACCACCTGAGATTAGAGGAAAGATCATGGCCTTTGTGAGTTTCACAGCGCCAAAAGTTGGCGAAACTCAGAATTGCATGCTAATATAGACTTATTACAGTGGCAATTATTCTATTCAGTCGGTTCATTCATTGCCTATTGGATTAACTTCGCCTGTCAAAAACATGTTAAGACGCTTGGAGAATGGGGTAAGACTCTCATTATTTACTTTCACGTTTCTTACTTTTCAGACGTGTTTAACCATCTCTTGTCTATCCTTTCACTTCAAGACAAAATCAGCTCATCTCCACCGCAAACTAACACTCCCACCCCACAGACTGGAAAATGGTCGTCATCTTCCAAATGCTCGTCCCCATCATAATCCTCACCCTCCTCCCCTTCATTCCCGAAAGTCCCCGTTGGTACATCCAGCACGGCGGACGTGTCGAAGATGCCCGCGCCGCCCTCCGTCGCGTGCGTGCCACAGAACAAGACGTCGAAGACGAAATCCTCGTTATCCGCGAAGCTCTCGAGTTCGAAAAAGAAGCCATTTCCTCCTCCTATTCTGCACTCTGGAAAGATCGCTCGGTCCGAAAACGTTTGATCCTAGCTTTCATCTTGAACATTGGTCAACAACTTACCGGGCAAGGAACACTGAATACATACAGTACTGCGATTTATAAAAAGGTTTTCCCTGATGCTAGCACGATTGCGTTGATTAATGCGTTGAATGCTACTTTTGGTATTCTCTTCACCCTGAATGCTGTGTGGACTGTTGATCGCTTTGGACGTAAATTCCTTCTTATTGTGGGTGCGATCGGTATGTCGCTTTGTATGTTGATCGTCTCGCTCGTGGGCACCCTAACTCCAAATACTGGCGCCCATGGAGATTCAAAGTCGCATTCTGTTGCCATCTCGATTGTGTTCCTATTGTTCCTCTTTATCCTGTTCTACAAACCCAGTTGGGGTGCTACGGTGTGGATCTGGACCGCGGAGGTTTTCAGTATGAATGTTAGAGCCCAGGCGGTGGGTATGTCGAGTCAGATGCAGAAGTAAGTTATGAGTTCTCTTATTATGTCTACTCTTGAGATGATCATATAGAATACTAACATTACACAGTGTGGCAAACTCCATTTTCCAACAATTTTTCCCAACCTTCTTGAAAAACCAAGGCTTGTGCGTACCCTCCCCTCCCTCTCCTTTCCCCAAATCACTAACCCCTCCCCCACAGTAAAACTTTCTACTTCTTCTTCAGCATCAACATCTTCCTCGCGCTGTACGTCTGGTTCCTGGTCCCCGAAACGAAAAAAGTATCGCTTGAAGAAATCGACGTGTTATTCGGTGGTTCCAACCACGTGGAGAAAGGTGGTAACATGCTGCACGTACACGATGCGCATCATGCCTCGCTAGGCGATAATGTGGCGACAGGAGGTGCGGTGGAGATGGAAGGTGTGAGTAAGGGGGGAGAGGTGGGAGAGATAAAAGAAGAGGAGATCAGAGGGGCGAGATAGGGTGGGTGGGTTAGAGAGACGGTATGGGGTTGTATGTAGGTTGAAAGTTGTAGGATGTGTGAATATAGGAGAGGGATGAAAAGTTAGGACCTCGGATCTGAGATTTTGATGATTAATGATGAGGTTTAGTTTTGGAAGATTAGCAATGTTTTGTTTGGGTCGGTTTGGTATGGTATGGGATAGGATGGAATGGGATGCTCAATGGCTGGCTATCGTTCGGACCAAGAAGAAACTGTTTACTTTCTTTTTCTATACCCATGTCGTCTCGCAATAATTATGGGTGCAAATAGGGTTAATTTATGATAAATATCATTACTCAATTCAAGTCTCCTTTTTACAATCTAAATACATTATCTCCCATCAATATGAATAACCCTTTTTAGAATCTTTGAAGATCCAACTGTGAAGCTATTTACTCCTTTGGTTCAGGTTTGACGACGATCGTCGGTAAATCCTTGATATCTACATGCTCTTGCGTTCCTAGATCTACCACCCGTACAGCTTCTACTCCCACAATCCCTTCCTTTAACGCCATGAATTTGAGTTCAACTTCGTAACATGCTGATGGTGCAAGTGGCCCTACACGAGTATCCGTACTTAGACAAACTATTTCGCTGCATTCCATTGCTGAATTTCGCTGAATGGCATATATTATATTTTCATCGAGGACAGCATCAGCAACTTTTGGATCCCGACGTGCGCTACCATGACCAGCCGAAGGAAGGCGTGTTATACGAGCTTCAGTTCGACGTCTTTTTGGTAATACAAGAAGAGCAAGCTTCCGAGGTCTATCAGATCGATTCACTATGAAGATTGACCAGATGAAAGGGTGACCTGGGTAGATAGGAGATGTAGATGGAGAGGAAAATGTCATGGTAACGCCAAAATCAGGGACAGAATTTTGATGACGATGATGTGGGCGTGTTGGAGTGGTCGCTTCGATTGTTGGAAGAGCATCGGGATGGTTAATTGCTAGAGAGGAAATTGTTGGAATGCTGTCAAACGTTGCGCCGATAGACAGTGCAGAGGGTCTGTGAGGACGTTGAATAGGTTTCGTAGGTTGACCGAAGCCATTATTAATAGGAGGTGTAAAGTCCAGGGATGTAGACCATTGCATCACAATCTGTGGCTTACAGACAGTAGTGACATTGGCATTGGCGGTGATAGATATGTCGATGGCTCGAATTTGAGATTTGTTAGTAACATCAATGTCATCAGGTAATATCCGATAAAGGAAGCTAATATCGTCTTGAGGTCGACAAGTGATTGGAAGCGCTAGCCCAGGGATTTGATTTAAATCTTGTACCTGTCCGCCATAAACCTTCAATTGTATATCTGTGAGTATAATGTCACAATTCACAAAAGAGGTAATATCAATATCTAGCGAAGCTATTACTGAAGTATTGTTGGGTGTACTACTTGGCCTGGAATATCGCACACGGGCATTTATAGCTGGGTATACTTTAATTGATTGCCGTGAGATGTTCTTGAAAGGCCGAGCTAAGTCGCGAGCGACTTGCGCTGCTGGTGCAACTCTTGCGACTCGCAATGCAGATAGTCGTGGCCTGATACCATTTAGATATGCATCACCACTGAAAGCTTCAAGAAGATTCAAGCCCGATGGGATCTGACTTGGAAGATATTCCTGTCGCAATGCATCCGTGTCGACCTGTTCCGCTGCTTTGAGATTCGCCATGGCCGCGAACACCATGGAGGGATTCTGCAAGCGTAGTCGCGGTCTTGCAAGAAATGCAGATAGTTTCCATATCAAAAGTATATGACCGTCATTATTGGCGCCATCAGCCTCGTCTGAGCCTTGCACAACTATCAATGGCTCATCGTTTTCTTGCACAGAGCCCTTGTAAACCAGTTCACGCCCCGCCGAGCTATCTTGATGCTCGCCATTCGCATTGATAACCTGGGCTTCCACGTTGATTATAAGTCTGTTAAGATAGGATCGGAGAGATCGTTCGTCAAAGTAGGGAGTTTGTAGGACGACATAAATATTGACCGTTTCATCTAACATCTACGAATGAGTAAGATAGAGAGCTTTTCCAGTAACTCGGGGGACTAACCAAAAAAAAGAGCTTGCCTTTGAGGAATGGCAGCTAATGGAGAACCATTGCCTTCATCGAGCTTTTCCACACTCCCGTTTAAAGCCTCCTCTATATTCAAATCGCTGGCCAGTGGAATGATTGTGTCCAAGATTGAGCTCTCAGTGAACTCCAAGCTGCTCCTAGGAATTGGCTCTTCTTGCGATTCTTCCATCATTGTGATAAGCCTTTAAAACAAAAATAAATACAATAGACTGTTACTTGTTATATATTTGTAAATCGCATAATGTGTTAAGAAAATGAGTATGTGTTATGACGTTGGAAACTCACATGAAAGGAGTTCTGGATGGTGGTAGTGGTTAGCTGCCGTGCTGAAAACGCGCTAAATAGCGGCCGAGCAAAATCGCGAACCTTTTTTTTGGAAACCGCAAATGTGATCTTGGTCTGCGCTTTTAGTAACAACTCAACTAAAAATCCGTTTTCTGCTTTCAGTTTCATCAACATGAACGGAATGAATGGTCACGCAGCTATCCCTGCTCTCTGGCAGGAAGCGCGAAATGCGGATGGACGGGTTTATTATTATAATACTATTACGAAGGCGACGCAATGGACCAAGCCAGAAGATTTGATGACACCTGCAGAGGTATAGTTCTTGTCTCGCTGAATCTATCAGTCATATAACTTTTACTGACAAGCTATTTAGCGTGCCCTGTTGAATCAGCCATGGAAAGAGTATACAGCGGAAGGGGGGAGAAAGTATTGGTATAACACTGAGACGAAGCAGAGCTCATGGGAAATGCCAGATGTATACAAGGAAGCTATGTCAAAAGAGGCTGCATCGCCTGCAGTCGCTGCTGCACCGTAGGTCTTTTCCGAGAAACCCAAAGAGTGTGATTCTAATATTAATTTATTATTAGAGTGCCAACCTTCGTCGCAGGTGGTGGATTCTCGGCCTCTCAGTATGACCAACCACGAGACAGGGAACCTTTAGGAGAAGCTCGTCAAATTGCATACGGCAATGATGTCAATGGAAGCCGTGCTCAAGCTTTTGTGCCTGCTAATAATGATCCCGATTATTCTACCTTTGAAGAAGCAGAAGCAGCTTTCCTCAAGCTTTTGAAACGGCACAATGTTAAACCTGATCTTACATGGGAAGAAGTTATGCGATCAATTATCAAGGATCCTCAATACCGAGCGCTCAAAGACCCCAAAGACCGAAAGGCCGCCTTTGAGAAGTATGCCATTGAGGTTCGCCTACAAGAAAAGGACCGTGCAAAGGAGAGACTTGAGAAACTCAGATCTGATTTTGCTACTATGCTGAGAAGCCACCCAGAGATTCAACACTACACTAGATGGAAGACAGCTCGACCGATTATCGAAGGAGAGACGATTTTCCGCTCCTCGAATGACGATGATGAAAGACGTCAGCTATTTCAAGATTATATCATGGAACTCAAGAGGGCGAATACGGAGAAAGAGGTTGCAACGAGAAAAGCTGCGATGGACGATCTTGTTGATCTTTTGAAAGGATTAAATCTTGAACCATACACAAGATGGTCAGAAGCACAAGGTATCATCCAGTCAAATCCACGTTTCCAAGGTGATGAGAAATTCAAGGCACTCAGTAAATCGGACATGTTGACTGCTTTCGAGAATCATATCAAATCTCTTGAGAAGACGTTCAATGATGTTAAACAGCAGCAGAAGACCCAAAAGCTAAGGAGAGAGCGTCAGAATCGAGATCGGTTTGTAGGCCTCTTGCGAGACCTCAAAACTGGGAACAAAATAAAGGCAGGAACAAAGTGGAGCCAAATTCATCCTTTAATTGAAAATGATGACAGGTACGTCGATATGTTGGGTCAATCGGGATCTTCTCCTCTGGATCTGTTCTGGGATGTAGTCGAGGAAGAGGAACGCGCACTGCGTAGTACACGAAATGATGTTTTGGATGTTCTTGATGTAAGTTCAATAGCTCCTTGATATGGTGAAGCTCAAACTGACCACATTACAGGATAAACGGTTTGAACTCCAGCAAAAGACTCCGTTTGAAGAGTTCCTAGCACTTATGCAGGGTGATCGACGAACTGCTAACATTGATCGAGACTCATTGTTGCTAATATTTGATCGGGTTAGTACCCCTTTGTTGCAAAAACTTGCCCTCGGCTAACTGTTGAAATAGTTACGTGAGAAGATCTCTCGAAGAAATGAGGATGACAAGCATCACGCAGAGCGCCATCAACGCCGAGCTGTGGATAACTTGAGATCGTACATTAAGCATCTCGAACCTCCTATTCGCATTGGCGATGATTACGAACGGGTTCGCGCTCGTTTTGAAGGGTCCGAAGAATATCTTGCCGTAACAACAGATGAACTCCGTCGCTCAGCTTTTGACAAGGTAATTCGCCGGCTCAAAGAGAAAGAGGAAGACTCCGAAAAGGATCGAGCCAAGCGTCGTGATCGAGCCTCAGTCGATCGACCAACACACAAAATACGCGACCGAGAGCGAGACCATCGTTCCTCCGGGTCAACCCGCTCTAGGCGTAGCCGCTCCCCAGAGCCTGACGCGTATGAAGCAGACAGGCGAAAAGCTATCGCAGACCGCGAAAAGAACTACCGGAAGGGTGGCATGGCTGATACATTACTTTCTCCAAATCGTCGTGATAGACGTGATCCTGATGCCCATGATCGTGAACGCGACCGGGATAGATTAATGCGGGATCGAGATCTTGACAAACCTCGCAGTAGACGAGATGATTCAATGAGTCATTACGAACGAGAAAGAAGAGACCGCGAGGATGAGAGAGAGAAACTCTACAGACGACGCGGGGATCCTCGAGGTAGCATCGATGAGTTGCCTTATGGCGACGAAAGATCCAGTGCACCAAGAAAGAGAAGAGAAAGCGAAACGGAAACTCGCAGGGATAGTAAGGTTTGTTACAATTCATCATTATTCTTCTGTTCCTCCCCCCCCCCCCTCCTCGAAATGAACATCTTTACTTTCGAAACTAACAGCAATGCAAAAACAGAGAACCAGGAGAGAAAACACACCTAAACAACGTGAGCGCTCCCCAGTTCCCCCACGTGAACGGCGTCACAGGACTAGGACACCACCTGCTGCGAAAACCCCCGCCAAAGAAGAGCCTGCTGTCCACTCAGGTAGCGAAGAAGGCGAGATAGAGGAAGAATAGAGAAATAGATTGGACCTCTTTTTATGGTCAAGGTTCTCATGCACCAATCAAATTGAAAAAAAATTCGCCCTACCTGTACGTATCCGCACGCACCGTACTTCTATTTTTGGCTTGATGATATCGGCAAGCAGGCAGTTCACTATCGCGTGGTATTCAGAAAACGCTAGGCATTGTTCCAAATTGAGCAACGGGGATGAGGAGTGAAAGAGGGGTGAAGTAAAGAGAGAGATGGGGAAGCATGAAAAATTCGGTGTGTATTGTTTTCTTCTAATTATCTATTGATTCTTCGCATTCAATATCCTCTTAACGAATCACATTCAAAAACCATCAAGTCTGTAAAGTAATAAGTTTCAATCATTGCCATGTACTAAGAATTGAATTGCAATTCTATTGCATTGTACCTCTTCGCCTTGGAAATTGCCACTCGTAAAATGTTTTCACCCATCTTGACGACATGCCCATCCAACGTCTCCCAATGCCCCTCAATCTGCTTCTGATAGATCAGCCTATGCATGATCTACTCACCAAATCTTGGCGGTTATCAAAGTAGGACCAGGCATCGAGAGGATAGACTGCCGTCACCCTTGTTAGCCGCCTGGATCATCATCCTGGTCGGATGAGCCTTCCTCCATTACCATGCCTTGCCCATCGCTTTTCTTAGTCTCCCGAAATGCCGACCCCGTAACGCCATGCAATGCCTTTTCAGGAGGGGGAAATGAATCTTTCTCAAAAACCTCTTCAACTAGTAGCAGCTTTGTCATCCTCATCCAAGAAGAACTAGAAAAATGTTAGTATTCATACACTTGAAAATAATGGAACTTAATCCTTACGTAGTTGCCATTCAACTTCTGCTCCTGGTCCAATTGGGAGTTAAGTTTGTTGATACGAGGTCTGTAGTTAGATGGATCACGACGGAAAGTGACGTCGAGGTTCTTCAGGAATTTGTTGCAGCCAGTGAGTAACGATTCGGGGGTATTGGCGCGAGCATCGATACCAGGCTGGCCGTCAAAGACAATAACACGATCCGCGAGGTAAGTAGCCATAATGAAATCGTGCTCGACAATGAAAGCGGTCTTTTTCGAGTGCATGATAAATCTCTTAATGACACGGGCAGCGATGATACGCTGTTCGGAATCGAGGTAGGCAGAGGGTTCATCAATAAGGTAAATATCTGCGGGGATACCAAGAGCAAGGACGATAGCCACACGCTGCAATTCTCCTCCGGACAAAGTCTTGACTTCTTGATCGATAAATTCTTCGAGCTTGAGAGGCTTGACGACGTCGGTCTGGAATTGAGGCAGAAGGAAGGCAGTCTTGATCTTCTTGAAGAAGAGTTGTCTGACTGTTCCCTCAAACTTTGGCGTGATTTTTTGAGGCTTCATACTGACCTTCATTCCAGGAACTTTTTGATTGCCGTCGGGTTGAGTGGCACCGGCAAGCATCTTACAGAAAGTAGTCTTACCAGTACCGTTCTCTCCCATCATGACGACAATCTCGGAATCGGTGAAATCTCCTGCCTCAATAGACAAGTGGAAGTTACCAAGAGTCTTTTCCATGGATGGATATTGGAATGCTCGAGATCTGTCTGCCATAAATTCATCGGCAGCCTCGGCAATCTTGAAAGTTAAAGACTCTTCTCGGAATCGCAAGTTCTCAGTTGGGATGTTACCATCCAAGAAGATATTGATACCTTCTCTGACAGAGGCTGGGAGAGTGACAACACCGTAAACAGCGGGTTTTCCGTACAGAACGCAGATGAAGTCCGACAAGTAATCCAAAACCGAAAGATCGTGCTCAACGCAAATAACGTAATCATCAGGTCTCAACAATGATCGAATGATTTGAGCAGCGCTAAGACGTTGCTTTACATCTAGGTACGAAGATGGCTCATCGAACATGTAGCTACATCTCAGTCAGTAAGAACTTGTGGAGGGTTTGTCAAGACCACGTACACATCGGCCTGCTGCACACAAACAGTTGCAATGGCGAATCTTTGTAGTTCTCCACCAGATAAAAGGTTGACATCTCGATCCATGATATGATTCAACTCTGGAACAAAGTCAGTACGGTAGTGCCAAGCTTGAATGATTAATAACAATGCATACCCAGAATGTCGCAGACCTCCTTGAAATTGTCCATTGTTGCAACACCTTCGATCAAACCTCGGACGGTCTTATCTGGCCCCTTGATGGCTCTCGGAATTCTGTCAACATATTGGGGCTTGACAATTGCTTTCAAATCATCTTCCAAAATCTTCGTGAAATAGTCTGCATTGCTGTAAGCGCAAGTCAAGAATTATTAAAGATTTGAGCAACAAACTTTGTAATTCAGAGCCACGGAAGTATTTGATAACATCTTGCCAGTCGGGTGGGTTATCATATCTACCCAAATTTGGCTTCAACTTTCCACTGAGAATCTTGAGTGCTGTACTCTTTCCAATACCGTTGGAACCAACCAATCCCAAAACTTGTCCTGGACGTGGTGTAGGCAATCGATGCAACTTGAAACTGTTGGCGGAGTATCGATGAGTTACGTGGGACTCCAAATTTGTTGGCAGATTGATAATGTTGATAGCACCGAATGGGCACTTCTTAGGGCAGATACCACAACCAATGCAAAGGTTCTCGGAGATGAAAGCGATTTTCGACTCGGGGGTAACTTCGATACAGAGACGACCACTTCGCACGACCGGGCAGGACTTTTTACATTCTTGTCTACATTTCTGTGGATATATGATTAGCAACTTGCAGAAAGTGCTGAGAAGACTAGACGCGTATATTTACCTTTGGCTTGCACTGTTCAAATGGTGGGTAATGTCAGTGATATTCATATGGCGGGGTATGTGGTGGGGCAAGGCTCAACGCAAAATTTGTCGCACCTTGTCAGTACTGATGATAGCAATACTAGAGGTAGGAGAGTCAGCAAACTGTTCAAGTATAGATGTTTAAACATCGCAGAGATGCGAGTTATATTGCTCAGGCGACATTGTAAGTGGGATTTCGTACCGGGTAAGTTTGTCAGACATCTTGGATGCTGTTGCTCTCACAGAGCACTAGAAATTCGTGGGAAAAAAGAAAAATAGAGAATTCTCTGGGAGACGCGGAAATTTGCTGATGAACTTGTGCTTCTTTGTCTTCCAAGGTTGTCGTGCGTGTCGCGGAGTGAAATGCTGCAGAGACCTTGCGATGGATATAAGGTTGGTTGGTCGTGATGTGATCATAAAAGATTAAAAAGTCTTCAGTGTTCAAATTGAAATTCGATTATTACACAATTGATATTATTGGCTGTAGGAGCTTAAACCTTAGTGTGGTTTCATTGTAGAATACCTTTGGCCGGAACCACTATTCTCCTTTGTACCCACTGCGAAGTAGAAACAATAGGACTTGCACTTCAGACGAATACCTACGAGTAGATCACATCACGCGTTTGATAATCAATGTTCAAAAATACATGTTAAATTGACCAGTCTATATTCCTTGTGGACACTCGGGGTAGAAAGATTTGTTTTCTTTCTGTTTATGAATGACATATATTACAAGCAGTTAGCTATTGTCCTTCTCACACCAGAGTCAAAAGAAATACACCATGTAGATACTCGATGCCTTTTGTTATACTGGTACTGGATACGATAAATGCTCAACGTTCTATTCAGTTGATCTACCTACCTAGGAAGACATGAGTTCAAAATCATATATTAATTCGATCAGTCAATTTTCTCGAGTAAAACTTGGATACCTATATTCACACTCTTTTCCCTTATTACTGATGTCAATTTTGAAGACTTCAAGACCCTCTGTTTTCTATCAAATCCATTACCTAGATACCTACCTAGTACCTATGCAGAGACAAAACACCATATCTACCTACCAAACGCGAAGCACGTTCCATTCTTGCTACCACAAAAAATGACTGAACATTGAGATCAAAATTACATGTTGCTTGTTAAAGGTACATATCAAATCAGCCAACCAATGTATCCTTGTACATATTCATCTATATATTAGTTTCTTTCCTAATGATCAATAATACAAGTTTGTAGAATATTTGCTCATTGCTAAAGAGTCCTGTGATACTGTTGTATTCGCAAGAATGCAATCTGGAGTTTTGATGGTTTTCATCATTGTACGGTTTGTCCGGCTAAAGTACAGCAATATCACGTGAAACACTAAAACATCCTAGCTTCTGCTCGGCTAAGTACGGTAGACCTGTGGTTCTATTCTGACCAACTGCTCATGTCAATCATTATGGGAAATTCATCACTGATTGTGTAGACCTTCAGATCCGCTCTCCAATTTTAACGTCCGAAGTACCCAACATCACTACCATCTACCTTCATATTCTTCAAATTAAAGATTGACTCTCAATTATTTTGTTATCAGGGGGGCCTTATTAAATATGGCTTGTAAGTTTTCCAATTTTCCCACAAATTCCACGCAAAACTGTGGTATACCTATTCCCATCATCATAATGCATCTGCCATCCTCGAATGCCATCATTTCCATCTTCCCATCTCCTCATGCAGTCTTCAAACTATATAGAGTCTCCTGATCTTCACTCATGTCACTCTCCCGTTGCTGTTTTCTTGCCCTTATCATGCTCTTCGGCACACAAAGCTCCTATGAGCTGGCCTCAATCAAATTGTATCATTTCCATCGACTTTCATCGCGAGATTGCTATCAAGCACACGAGAATGCGCCGATGACATTCAGTATGTCGTTGTTGCTGGGCTCATTGCAATCTTGGTGTATATAGGATCGCGGCTTCTTTCCCTTCATGGGCGTGCAATTGTCAGAGTTTTCACTACACCCATTCATGGGGCCATACTGTTCATAATAGCTAATATCGTCGTCGCAGCCCCGCAGGATACAATCGAAGTCATGAACTCGACATCCCCGTTACATATGTCCAATGGACACGATGAATCATTTGCAAGGTCCTCGCCATCAAATGATGACGCACCAGGCGAAAGCGAGTCAGAACTATCCGATGTTGGCAACCCTACCGTCGATGAACCCTCACCGGCCTCCTCAAACCAACAACCAATGTTTGGTGGTCAAGATTCCGATGCAACTGAAGACTCGTCACCTGAAGATCAAGAACAATCCGATGATGCGGATTTTGATGAAGAAGAAACTCCTGCGGCTGCAGCTTTCAATGGCCAACGATCAGAGCGTTCGAGCACTGTCGAGTCGTCGCGTCCTGCTAAACGCAAGCCGGGCGTCACTGATCAAGATCGGTACATGCTAGAGAATCCCGAACTATATGGTTTACGGAGAAGTGTAGGAGCTTCCCGATTTAACACCCCTCTTAAACTAGTGCTAACGGATTTTTACAACTACAGGCGCGTCCAGCACAAACTCGAACTATTGTATGTCGTTCCCGAGTCATCCAATTAATATGCGAGATACAATACAGTTGGATATAAGTGCTGACTATTACAGGTTGAGTCTGATGATGATGAGGAAGAGGAAGATTCCGATGCCGTTGCAGCTCACAGGAATAAGCGTAGGAAGCCAGAGCGCTCCCAACAATGTAAGCGCCTTCTTGTCGCGGGTGAACTGGCTGTGGCAGAAAGCTAATCTCGTGTACAGCTTCCAAACGCCAAACACCAGCTCTGCAATCTGCATCTGCCTCTGATACTGACGAAACCGAGGATTACGGTAGCTTACGAGCACGAAATACTATCAAGAAGAATCGACGCCGCCAATTAGAGACCGGCAACATCGCTCTTCAATATCAAGAGAAGCGGTGGAACAGCCGTCGTGCTGCGCAGGTCACAACCGGTGCTTACCAAGAAAGTGATCCCGACTTGGAAGATGAATCTGAATTGATGACCCCAATCCAGTGGGCGGAAGATATTGAAGATACCTCACCATATATCGATGTTGTCTTGAAGCACAAGATTAAAGCTGATAGAGATGCAAAAGATGAGAGCCTCTCGAAGGACGATTTTGAGTACTATATCAAATGGCAGGGCAAATCGCACTGCCATGCTACTTGGGAGACAACATCCACTTTGGCAGG
The DNA here is from genome assembly GCF_014898435.1 of Botrytis sinoallii. Taxonomy (NCBI): domain Eukaryota; kingdom Fungi; phylum Ascomycota; class Leotiomycetes; order Helotiales; family Sclerotiniaceae; genus Botrytis; species Botrytis sinoallii. The sequence continues at coordinate 1,295,091 of NW_024066034.1, read as the reverse complement.
AGTTCGTGGTTTCAGACGCCTCGAAAACTATTATCGAAAAATCGTTATCGATGACATCTACATGACACAAGGTGCTGAGATACCACCGGAAGAGAAAGAAAAGTGGATGCTCGATAGAGAGCGTGATGCAGATGCCCTGGAAGACTACATAAAGGTCGAAAGGGTTATTGGCTCGCGAGAAGGTGATGAGGAAACCGAATACTTCATAAAGTGGAAGGCTCTATACTATGAATCTTGTACATGGGAGACTGCCTCTTTCATCAGCGAGAAGGCTCAAGATGCTATCGACCACTTCTTGGATCGCAGCTCTAGATCTCTGGTCTCAGACCGAAAGGAGTCGAACCCAGATACCAGAAGCCCTCACGTCCCTATTCGTGAGCAACCAGATTATATCAAGAATGGTCAACTGCGAGATTTCCAAATCACAGGTCTTAATTTCCTGGCGTACAACTGGTGCAAGAACAAGAATGTCATTCTTGCTGATGAAATGGGACTTGGCAAGACTGTCCAAACTGTTGCTTTTATGAATTGGCTCCACAATGATAGAGGCCAAGAAGGTCCACATCTTGTCGTGGTACCTTTGACAACCATTCCTGCTTGGGCTGACACCTTTGATAATTGGGCACCAAGTCTTAATTATGTTGTTTACAATGGTAAAGAGTCATCGCGTCAGATCATACGTGAGTATGAACTGTTGGTTGATGGAAACCCCAAGCGTCCAAAGTTCAATGTCCTACTCACATCTTATGAGTATATTCTGGCCGACTCTCTTTTCCTGTCCCAAATCAAGTGGCAGTTTATGGCCGTCGATGAAGCACATCGTCTGAAGAACAGAGAATCTCAACTATATCTGAAGTTGCTCGATTTCAAGGCTCCCAGTCGTTTGTTGATCACCGGTACCCCGGTTCAAAACACTTTAGGCGAGCTGTCGGCCCTCATGGACTTCCTCATGCCAGGCGAATTGGAAATTGAAGACAACATGGACCTAACTGATGAAGCTGCTGGTGAAAAAATTGCTGCACTCACCACCAAAATTCAGCCATACATTCTCCGCCGGACAAAACAGAAAGTCGAGAACGATCTCCCTCCAAAAAGTGAGAAAATCATTCGTGTCGAGCTTTCAGATGTTCAGCTGGATTATTACAAGAACATTCTTACTCGCAATTATGCAGCTTTGAATGAAGGTTCAAAAGGTCCAAAGCAATCGTTGTTGAACATAATGATGGAACTCAAAAAGGCCAGCAATCACCCCTACATGTTTCCAAATGCAGAGGAGAAGATCTTGAAGGGTAGCGAAAGACGAGACGACCAGTTGAAGGGTTTGATTGCCAGTAGTGGAAAGATGATGCTCCTTGACAGATTACTTGCCAAGCTCAAAAAGGATAATCATCGTGTTTTGATTTTCAGCCAAATGGTGAAGATGCTGGACATCCTCGGCGACTACCTTCAACTTCGTGGTTACCAATTTCAACGCCTTGACGGTACTGTTGCTGCAGGTCCAAGACGCCAAGCCATCGATCATTTCAACGCCGATGGAAGTAATGACTTCTGCTTTCTCCTTTCCACACGTGCTGGAGGGCTTGGTATCAATTTGATGACGGCCGATACGGTGGTCATTTTCGACTCTGATTGGAATCCCCAAGCTGATTTGCAAGCCATGGCTCGTGCACATCGTATTGGTCAGAAGAAGCCTGTAAGTATTTACAGGTTTGTCTCAAAGGAAACCGTCGAGGAAGAGATTCTTGAGCGTGCTCGTAACAAGCTCATGTTGGAGTTCATTACCATACAACGAGGTGTCACCGATAAGGAGAAGAAGGAGCTGCGAGAAAAGGCTGCAAAGGCTGGCAAAATTGATGATCCTAAATCTTCCGAGGATATTTCCCGCATTCTCAAAAAGAGAGGCCAGAAAATGTTCGAACAATCTGGCAATCAGAAAAAGCTTGAAGAGTTGGACATTGACTCGGTCCTTGAGAACGCTGAAGAGCACCAGACTGAAGTACCAGAAGGCATTGTCGCCGATGGTGGTGAAGACTTCCTTAAAAGTTTCGAATATACTGACGTCAAAATCGACTTGGAATGGGACGATATCATTCCAAAAGATCAGTTGGAGGGAATCAAAGCCGAGGAAGAAAAGCGAGCTCATGAAGAATATCTTGCTAAGGTCGTCGAAGAGAATGCACCACGTAAAGCAGCTATGAAAAACACGGCTGAGATTGAGCGAGAGCAACGACTTGCAAAGAAGCGCGAGCGTGACCAAGTTAAGCAAGAAGAGCTCGAAGAAAAGAGAGAAGCCCAAGCAAATCGTTTGGATCCAAAGCGACCTCTCAACGAAAAGGAAACGAGAAACTTGATGAAAGCTTACCTCCGTTTCGGCTCCATGGAAGATCGTGGCGAAGAACTTGTAAAAGAAGCTCGTCTTGTAGGCCGTGATGAGGACTTGATGAAAGCTACACTGAAAGCCCTCACCGAAGAAAGTAGCAGACGTCTCAAGGCAGAGACCGAACGGGTTGAAGCACTAGAGCGCGCAACCAATAAGCCATTAACCAAAAAGGATAGAAAAGCAGTGTTGTTTGATTATTCTGGAGTAAAGAGAGTCAACGCTGAGACCATCATGGAACGTCCAGGCGAAATGAGAATGCTAAGAGACGTTGTCGGAAACTGCCCCGATTTCAAAACCTTCCGCGTCCCTGACGCTTCCAAAGGTGCTCATTACTCATGTGACTGGGGTGCAAAGGAAGATGGCATGCTTCTTGTTGGGATTCATAGGCACGGCTATGGTGCTTGGACGCAGATCAGAGATGATACCGACTTGGGACTCGGAGACAAGTTGTTCCTTGAAGAACATCGAGTAGACAAGAAAGAAGAAAGAAGCAAGGCTGATGAAAAGGTCGCCAAGGCTCCTGGGGCCGTTCATTTGGTCAGACGAGCCGATTATCTTCTATCTGTTCTGAAAGCCAAGTATTCCGATAACCAAGCTGCCAAGCGTGCCGTGGAGAATCATCATCGAAACAACAAGAAGCACGAGCGTAATGGATCCAGAAGAAGCGAGGCAAGAGGGTCAGTTTCTGCTTCTCCTGCCCCACCGATCAAGAAAGCATCTCGACCATCCGATCACAGTAGTCGTGATCGAGAAAGGGATAGAGCACGTAGTCACAACTTCAGTGATTCCCGTGATTCTCGTCGGGAGAGTGGAGGCTATGGTTCTTCAACGCCATTGAAAAGAAAGTATAGCGACGGAGACGATGAGAAACAACTAGAACGTCGCCCCAAATATCGTAAATCCGACAATGGTGAACCTGCACAGAACGACATGCTCCGTAAACTCTTCAAGCCAATCAAGGAGAGCCTTCGACGTCTTCAAAACGGTACAGCTAAGAACATCCCCAACAAAAAGGAGCGTGCCACTGTCTTGAAAGAGGAGTTGTACAGTACTGGACTGTTTATTGACTCTATCACTGCACCCAAAAAGGATGGGTCGGTCGACAGTAAACTGAGAGATAGCCTTTGGTAAGTTTCTCTACGTCTGCAACAGTGATATATTTACTAATGTTATTCAGGGAATATGTCATGACTTACTGGCCCAATCCAGGACAATCCACACAGGCAGTAGCATCCATGTATTCGAAAGTCAGGAGGGACAGGTTAGAGTCAAAGAATTAAGATTTGAATTCGTAATGTAGGTGTTTGGGAAAGTGCTTTCACCTCACGTCTAGAGGGATTAATGTCTTGAGGAACGTGTTGCATTGGCGTTTAGATGATGGGAATTCATTATAGTTTACATTGGCTCAAATCACGGCATGGGCTGGCGTACGGTTTAGTGGGTTATGGGAAGTTTTTTGGCGGGCGGAGTTGATAATACTCATTGCATGGGAGACGGCGGGGGGATCATTGTGCGAATTGCACCGGCGTTTGTCAGGATCAAGCAACTTTTACTAGTTAATTAATCCACGAAACAACACGAGAACATGTACAAAAACTTCGAGCGTTGAATGAGCGTCAGAAGGCACTTGATGCCACTTACTTAACACCACGATAGAGTTAGCTATTTATACAGACATTGATACAACTACAATGAAGTTTCAGTCAAAGAGATCAATGTTTGCGATCCACTAGTCAGAATCGATTATGATTATATGCGCCAATAATGAAATGCGATCATTTCGATTGTCTTCCAAGGTACTCGAGCAAATAGTTGGGCATAAGGTTACTAGTTAGTATAATAATCTCCTTTCTAGATGAAAGCGCTGGTGCAAATGCTGAAGAGCGGCTTATAAGTCAATTCATATTACCTTATTTTACGTCCATTTTCATCAAATCGATCTTCTCAAGGTCTCAATATATTTATTGATTGAACGTCTTCAAACCCATCAGACGCTAATCTCCGCAATTTCCGGCATTTGACCTTACTACCTTATTACTAGGGTAATTTCTCCACGCGTGAGATCCATTATTTAGTCGCTCATCTTTTTATCTGGGTATTTTATCTGGGTACCTAGGTCGTAATCTTTCATCTAGACAAAACCTAATATTCACAACATAAGACACCATCAAAGTAAAAGGTCTGCCAGCCTCATATTTCTTTGTTCATCTATATATACATCATCGAACGATTTTCCAAAGTCATGTACTACGACACTATAAATCGAAGTTGTACTGTAACCTAGAGCTGATGTTCATGTTGCGTTGCATTTCATACATACTGTACGACTCGTGAGGTGAGGGAGGATGCGATCCTAGCATGATTGCCAGTTCTGGGATTATACTGGTCGCTTACTGCAGTGGGTTTTGCCAGCATGGTTGGGGATGTCACTGGCTAATGGAAAATGGGGAGTATATGGCGGGGGGCGAGGAGATAAGAGGCACAGTAGTGTGGTGGATGGGACGGATTGTGATGTGGAATATGCAATCTTCGATTTATCCGTAATGTGATGCGGATACGGGGATAAGGTGTTTCGAAGGGTGTTCGCTGGCTGGTCAATGAGGAGCTAAATGCCAAAAGCATTTTGTTTGTGGAAACAATACCGAGTTTGTTTGTCCAAACATGCTTTGATCTTGTACCGAGTAAGCTCTAGATCTCGTGTCAAGTTCAGGTCTTGTTGGAGCCTAAATGATCAAGTGACAGTTGTGCAAATATTTCCGACGGCGAAGGAATGTTTTCATAATGTTTACAACACGGAAGCTAGGAACTAGGGACGGGCTGACATGCTGTACAGTATGATTGTCGTGGATATGGACCATTCATGACACCTCGCCGTACTTGTACTTCAGGAACGAGCGTATGATTTCCATTTCGAGGACGAAAAACGAAGGAATATGTCAAACATTCTTAAGTAATAATAGCAAAAGGATCGGTATTCGGTATTTTGTATATTCACCGATAGCCATGGGCTCGAATATTGATAGTCCTGCTAGCCCCCCTACGCAAGTGCTCGCGAGGGCTTGGCTTGGCTTGCTCGCTTACAGATTACGGATACAATTTCTGCATGGCTAATTAATGGTATGTTGGGAAGTTGGGGGTTAAGCTTTTGCAAATCTAGGATATTTGCCATGCCGTCGTCAGTCAAGAACTCAAGGCTCTTGTCTGCAGAGCTTGTTATAACATCGATGAACCCTTATCACTTGCTACCTCTTGAACCCTATTATCGTCTTTTGCGTTCACTAGCCCCGTTGTTTTTACGTCGTTTAACGCTTTTCTCCACATGTTCCTCCTTTATTCTCGATTATGCCTTGCTCAGGATTTTACCTTCTCTATAATCCGTCCTACAATTCGGTCCGACTAATTCATTTTACAAGGGCTCGAGCAGAAAATCTACCCTGCTATAATGTATCATACAAGCCACTCAAATTGTGTGGCTTACATGACACCACTTCACCCCATGCCCCCTGTCCCCCGCATGTCTCAACCCCGACAAGTCGATCTTCCCCACGAAGGCAGCACCTCCGCGTTTTACTACCCAAGGGATAATTTAGTCTGGAACCAACCTCTTCCTTCAAACGGTTTACCACAGCAACAATCATGTATAAGAGTTGGTGGAAATTGATGGCGAGTGCGGATGAGGGAGGGGTAACTTCCTCCGTGCTTGCATTGCTTTAGTTTTTATTGCTAGTGTTCCCAAATCATCAATTGTGAACTTTCTTTCTGGACAGGTATTAGTATAGTAAGCAGCTTCGGTTCCAGTAGGCTGATTTCTTATAGAGAAATTTCGATACTGAAAACAAGCTCGAGTAGTGTCATTTCGTATTCCAATGTTTTCGAATGACATACTATATTATTTGGAGTAACTGTTGTGTTTTTGATTGGCCTTTCTAGAAAGACAAGCGAATGTCAATATATGGAAATTGAATTCAGAACACCTCCGCATTCTACTACGCAGGGTATTGTTTGGTCTGAAGTCCCCGACTTACTTTAAACGGTTTAAGGAAGATAACTTCAATAATTGTATATATCCCCGGTTGCTTGGCAAATGTGTAAGAGGTTCACAGACAAAGATTTTCCTGGGAAGAATACGGCGTACAGACCGCGTGCACACAATCTCAGCAAAATGGCTGCAGCTTAGCAGGGGTAGCTCCTTTGTGATTCCTTACTTTTGACGGCTCAAGGAATTCTTTCTGATTCATTCCCTACATATTGACTGGTCAGAGTAGGTCCGGTTAAAACAATCGACTTCGGCAGTGACAAGCTTTTGCTTGTTGGATGCATACATAAAGTGTGGAGAAACCCCAGAGCTTTGCAATCGATTCTTCTGATCTCTGTTGATATAAACGAGCCTGTATCTTCAATTCTCATATAGACAGGCAATAACAAGTTTTCATATCAATTGAGTAGCAATAGTCTTCATCATGCCTGGAGGAGCAGTTGTTCATGGCACGACCGATACCTCTCGGGTAAGTAATGTTTCCTCAGCTATTTCTCGCCATTTTGTATCTTTGTCGAGGTTCTATCGAGGCTACTACCTCAACGGCAACACCTCATCAATGTTTGAAGTTATCAGGTGTCTACCTTTATATTTCACAATACTGATTTGATGATGTGTAGATCGAGGCGCCGGTAACTGTCAAGGCATACTTGATGTAAGTTCCTTATATCAATTGCTAAACTTTTGAGTTCAAGAACATTGGCTAAGTTTTGCCAAGGTGTGCTTTTGCAGCATTCGGTGGTATTTTCTTCGGATATGATACAGGTTGGATGTCTGGGTATGTTGTCCTGACTCTTTAGATGCTGTATCCATTTATTGATATTTTGAAGTGTCTTAGCGATGCCTTACTTCATCACTCAATATACTGGATTACCACAACCTCCTGCAGATGCCCCAAAAGCCACTTTGGACGCATTCGCCGTCTCTGCTAGCAATCAATCTTTGACAACCTCCATTCTCTCTTGCGGTACTTTCTTCGGAGCTCTTATTGCTGGTGATATAGCCGATACAATTGGACGTCGTATGACTATTATCGCTGGTTGTGCAATCTTCTGCGTCGGATGTATCATGGAAACCGCCTCCACTGGTCTAGGTCTCATGGTAGCAGGTCGTCTAATTGCTGGGGGTGGTGTTGGATTCATTTCTGCTATCAGTAAGTCTCATTAGGTATCAGCTCTCAGCCTCAACTTGTCTGACCGGTCATCAATTGCAGTCATCTTGTACATGTCAGAAATTGCTCCGAAAAAAGTCCGAGGTGCCCTTGTCTCAGGATATCAATTCTGTATCACAATCGGAATCTTACTTGCCAATTGTGTTGTGTACGCTACACAGAATCGGACTGATACTGGCTCATACCGAATTCCTATTGCAGTTCAATTTTTGTGGGCTATCATCTTGGCGATTGGATTATTCATTCTCCCTGAATCGCCCCGTTATTATGTCAAGAAAGGTCGTCTTGAAGATGCAGCCAAATCCCTAGCCAACGTTCGTGGTCAACCAATTGAGTCTGAATACATTCAAGTAAGTATAACCAAATTTGGAATGCGGTATGCCCCCTAACATGCATATAGGATGAACTTGCAGAGATCATTGCAAATAATGAATACGAACTCTCTGTTGTACCACAAACGTCATACATTTCCCAATGGACCAATTGTTTCAAAGGTTTGTGCCTTCGGTCAACCCGAATCCTTCATCTTGTACTTACATACGTGCAGGATCTATGTTCGATGGTTCCAGTAACCTTCGAAGAACTTTTACTGGTATCATGCTTCAATGTATGCAACAATTCACCGGTATCGTAAGTGGTTTCTCTGTCTCTCTAATTCTTGATGTCTCCAAATCACATCATTTCATTCATCGAAACAAGCTATTGGAGTAAATCAGTACTAACTCTTATTTCACAGAACTTTATCTTCTACTTCGGAAATGTCTTCTTCAAATCTCTCGGAACGATCAAGAATCCCTTCTTGATCTCCCTCGTCACTTCATTGGTCAACATGTTAACAACCCCTCTCGCTTTCTGGACCGTCGAACGTTTTGGTCGTCGTAGCATTCTTCTCATTGGAGCTTCTTGCATGATCACCTTCCAATTCATTGTTGGTATCATTGGTGTCACTGCCGGGGAGGCTGACAAACATAACACCTCTGCCGTATCTGCAATGATTGCTTGTAAGTATTTACCAGTTCATATTTCAATATCACTACAATGCATACTTCATTCTATTATGACATACACATCAAACTAACCCACCCAGTCATCTGCCTCAACATCGCTGCCTTCGCCACCACCTGGGGTCCAGCCGCCTGGGTCGTAGTCGGCGAGATCTTCCCTCTGCCCATCCGCTCCCGCGGCGTCGGTCTCTCCACCGCCTCCAACTGGTTCTGGAACTGCATCATCGGAGTCATTACTCCCTATCTCGTCGGCACTCAAAAAGGTGACGCGAATCTCGGCGCCAAAGTATTTTTCATGTGGGGTTCCCTATGCGCGTTAAGTTTATTGTTCGCGTACTTTTTCGTCTCGGAGACAAAAGGCTTGAGTTTGGAACAGGTAGACAGAATGTTGGAAGAGACGACGCCGAGAACGAGCGCAAAATGGGTGCCGCATAGTACCTTCGCTGGGGAAATGGGTTTGGCGGGAGATAAGGTGGTGGAACATGTGCCGCATGTGGAGAAGGGAAATGCGTCTGATGAGGCCGCGACGGAGGTTAATAAGGATGTTGTTTAAATTTTCTTTTCCAAATCTGGCTTGAGCTTCCATTTATGGCGCCAGGATAGCTTTTGTGCGAGGGGGGTTTAATCCTCTTGGTGAATGAAGTGGAAAGAGTGGGTAGATGCAGAATGAGTTTTTGAGTTTGATATATACAGTACAGTACTACTTTGTCGAGTAGATATCTGACAGTGTTTCACATGTAGAGTTGAAGTTACTATACCCAATAATTATTCTGCTTCTTACATTGTATTTCTGTTGATGTTGAATTAGTTTCATGCTTGGTTAGTGCTATGCCAAATAATGCGTCTTTCTTCATATCGATATACAAAATCTCCAATGTGAGGTATGTATGTTTGTGGTATCGTAAGTTCCCATATTTCTAACTTGTTTTCTTGAGGTTTGTGTACATTCCTTCAATATCAACTTCAGCATTGTGAATCCTCGTTGTAAATCTCCCTCTGCTCCGCTCTTCGGAGCTTATACTTCACCCTTATTTATAAAAGTCAATGTATACCTAGGTAGTCTAAAAAATAACACATTGCATGAAATATGTTTATTGAATATCCCACAAGGAAGTAGACCAGAGTCTCAGAGGAACCGTATGGGATGAGGACCGATGTTCTGTTAAGGAATCCATGAGTTTGAGGTACCAGTGATACGATACTTGTGACTTTCGACAGTAAAGCGGGGAGGTTGCTGTCGTTGTTACGCATATATATCTTTTTTGTTCCTGGATTTGTGTCGTCGGCTGGAGTTTTCATGTTGGTTGTTGATTGATTCATTGCACTATGGCTATCTGTATTACATCTCGTATTCCTTATTATATATATACCTCAAATCATATACATGATATCTCCTGACCCTGTCTCATTCCCAAGTAGTAAGTTACAACCATCATCCTATTGATTACTTTGAGCCATTCGAGGAGAAGTCTTCACCTGTTCAAACTCTGTTTGCAGCGTAAGAAGCGTTTTGGCAGGGTTAGAATGACTTTTTGAGGGATTTTATACTCGTTGGATGTCTAATTTTAGGAAAAATGAGACCGTTGGGGTTAAGAATCATGGAATTATCCACACAGCAAATTCTCTACAGGGTTAAGGATAGAACAGATTTTGATCTTCGAGATACATAAGTCACTCTGATTCCTTCACGCTCACCTTTCCTTCTATATCCCCATCTTGTACTTTCCCTTCAGTATTAACCTATAGGAGAACCAGAGATTTCGAACGAAGCATCATGCAGCGAGAAATAGACTATTTCATCGTCTCTCGAGGACTGAACTCGAGTCATTTATTCCACTTGGGGGATCCGGATGGATTGAATCTGCGATGTGTGTTTTGAGGCTGGAGAAGATTGATATACCCATATATAGTGAAATTTGCAACGGGAGTGGAAAGTTCTCATTGCTGTGGATGAAAGATGGAAATCATGTCGTTCATATCCCTTGATTTCCGCGGGAATTACTGTCGAGTTTCGTCATCTTGGCTTAAGGGATTAATCCCATGATATAAAAGCCTTGTTATCTCTCTCTTTCTAGCACCAAACAGTCTACATACAAGGCAATAGATATCAACCGCGAGTTTCCAACACTAGGTTATTCCTTAATGATTTATCTTCTCGCGATATAACTCAATACTGTACCTACAATTCCAAGTGTAAGATGGCTATTTATACTCTCTGATAAGGAAAGAAATAAGGAGGGAGAAATGGGAGAGTGGCTATAGTACATGTTTCTACAAGCCTAAAATGATGAATATTGGGGAGTAATAAAAGGAGTATTCCATGTGCTACGACTTTCTTAACCGAAAATGATGTTACAGTACCTAGGCAGGCATATAAATATTGTAAAGGAGTGGAGAGTAAAAATAAAAGATAGAAACAAAACTACTTAGATAACATTCAAATAAGATCTGATTTCGAATAGAGCGAAGCATGTGCTATGATGGGTGAAGATGAGAATGTGAAAGTGGTAAAGGGATAGCAAGCAGGTTTTCAGATATCTTATTATTGTTGTCAATCTTTGGATATTATCCATGGTTCGTGCACTTTCACATCTTCAACAATTCAAATTTCATTGACAGTGAAGCTAGACTCTCGTTGTCAAGAATTTGAGAAGACTCCTCTATATTATCTCGGATGGGGGAATAAACTAACGAGGTTCTGTTCTACGTCGAGCCAGAGCCTAAGCAACTGAGGTTCGACATAGAAAACAGGACTCCTTATCCAATCTGTAGCTCTCCCTCTGTGTCAAATCTGGTCTCACATTCAAGTTCAAGGAAAGATATTTATATTGGCGGAAAAGCCATGAGAGATGAAGTGGGAAAAGGTATCCCACTTGATAACTATCTGGACAGAACATATGTAGATACATGCAAGCCGCTCTCCTCGTTTCCTGCACAATTCTAGAGAGAAAACAAGTATCAGAACCGGGTAATTATCTTCCTCGCAAACCAAACTCATTGGATATTTTGACCCAACTTGAGGAAGTCTATATAAGCCTCCAAGTAGATCGTACTTCAAAGTAATTGAAATCCGTAAGCCAAAAAGATCGCTTGCTAGGGAGTTTTGTCGATCAAAGAGATGAAAGTAGGGAATAAATCATGGTAGTTGTGGGGACTAAATGACGGAGGATAAGACGATTAGAATAGGTGAGTTGAGGACTGGGAAGATCGTATGTTTTTGAACGGTTGTAAACGCTGACGACAATAACGACACTGACGACGCTGACAAATGTAGCCGAAAACATAGATCAGCGACAACAACCAAATTTGATGACAGAAGAAACTCTCACTTCTCCCATCTACTAGAGATACTATCCCATCATATCCTAGATGGCCTTCTCAAGAAAAGAGATCACTAGTACAAAGTGTCCTTCTACCTCCTGCCCAACCTAGACTTGCTGAAGGTACATATCTTATTTTGCTTATCCTATTCAAGATTCAAGGCAAAGGTGTTTAGATACCTAGTACCGACAGAAATGCTTAATTTGAGGGAGTATTACACATCTTAGCCTAGCAAACTGGGGGATCACTCGACAGGGAAAGAGCAATGCTTTAGCATGGTGAATTCCGTTGGTCAGACACCTCCTATTCAATGAACCCTGGCAATACTGGAATACCAGATGTCAAATATATTCACTCAAATGATGTCCATGATATAAGAACTCGATGTTATTTTAAACCCGAACGTCGGAATTGGAGGTAAGTAAAGAGGTTATGAGACTGTGTAGCAAATTCGCTTACTCAGGAGCTCGAATCAGGACGGTCTTGCAGCCAATATCTGGAATTCTCGATATCTGTTGGAACGCAGTGGTCGTTAGGTTGAAAGTTTGAGTGGGCATTAAGTAGGGTAGGAGATATGAATTGTTGTTAACTCTGATAATTACATATTATTTCTTACCGTCAAAAATCATCACCATCGCGATATCATCACCGCATTCTCAACATTTCAAATCTAGCTCCATAGAATTCATCTTGATTCTCTTAAACAAACTCAAACACACGAACCTCCTAAAGTTATGTCTCAAAAGTAGATCTCCATTCTTCCACCAGGAAAGCCACAGAACATGATCCTCAAAGTCCATGTACAATCATGGGTTTATCTTGCATGCATTTCTCAGTATACGATGATTTCCTTCGAATTTATACTTCCCGTTCCAAACTCCACAAATACGCGATATCATGGTTTCGAAACCTTCTCTAGTCATCAGGAAACAGGGCCAGACATCGGTATTATGTGAACAACGTACACAATCCTATATAGAGGATTTGCGCAATACCTGATTCACCACGTAATCGTATCAAGAGACCTCTCCATATCAGTTCACCACACTCCCCCATCCAACTTAGAACCTCAACGAATCACTATAAAATCAACTCCCAAAACCTTGAACAAACAAATGATCCAGGAGCAAGACAAGACACGCAGAGTTGAGGGAACTGTAGTTCGACTCCCTGCACTATGAATCTCACCGAAATACTCCTCCACTATCCCATCTCTTATATAAACACTAGCCGGTGAGCAAAAGAAAGAGACGAGGAATACATCTGAAGAGAAGATAGAAATTGTAGCGAAAGTATGAATATGTGATTGATAATAATAAAGTGATGGCAGTCATCAAACTGGCAAAGTCTCACCCCCCATAATATCAACCCCCCCACTGCCGTCGAAAATCCCCATGTATCACTCTCTCCAACCATCGCAAATCAAAACACATATCCCTGTTTCCTGAACTCTCTCCGCGCGAACCCCAAACCCAAGACGCGAAATCTTCTCTCGAGCTATAGCAAAAGCAAGAACAACAGAGGAAGAACTGTGCATCAACCTTGATATGGGTTCATTGTAATCTTTTACTAATCGCATACAGACCAACTCCAGAGGAGAGAAGATGTAGATATTTATACCCATTCCACATACATCTTCTACCGACACTTTACAGCAGAGATATATGGTCGCCATGACAAGGTGAGGAGGAGTACTAGTCTAGTCCATACCCACCGAAGCGGGAAGGGCGCTCTCGTTTCCACATTCAGACTTGGTATCCACCATCAGAAATCCCGCCAGAAAAACAAAGAGAAGAATATAAAATTCCCTGTCCATCAATATCATGAAATGCTCTTCTCTCGAGTGTGCTGTAAGTGAAGAAGCTACAACAGATATTCAGGATTCTGTCCTATCCCATCCCATCCCATCTCAACAGATCTTCTTTCACATCTTATTCCACCATCACATCTTATTCCACCATCACATCACTCCATCCATCACTCCATCCATCACTCCACCCATCCATCCATTTAAACCACGCAAAGAAACATTAAAAACCAACTCTCTAATCAACCAATCAATCTCTCATCTCATCCCATCCCATCCCATCATCTCCCAACTCCAATACACATATATAGACATCCCTTCCGACAACCATACATACATCTCATCTCATCTCATCGACAACAAAAATTACCTCATCCCATGTATGTATATATGTATATATGTATATATGTATATATGTAAATCACAGCGACAAATCATCAAGATATCAACCATCACCATTAATTACAACAACAACAACCCCTCCCCCTCCCACTCTCACCCCAAAATCTTCAAATCCTCACCCAATACTCCAATACTCCAATACTCCAAAGATCCACCCACCTCCTGAGAAAACGAACCAATCAATCAATCAAACCATTCACATTCATTCACATTCAAATCTCAAGACATTTAATTTTCGAGGGCTGCATGCAACACACAAAGCATTCTATCATTACACATCCCCCCACGCTTGTTCCCAAAGTACCACATTTATGTATGTACAGAAAGGTATCTCGAGACCTTGTATTGTATATGTACTTTAAGAGTATAACATGCTCTGGTTTTCTCTCCACATTCTCCTTTTTTCTTCTTCTTCTCGTTCGCATTTGTGTTCATCTACCTCCACAATCTGCATCCTGGCAACTTTCACTTTCTTTGCGTCTTTTCGTTACCGATTCCTTAAAGTGAAACCTCCCAGCACACCCATGAAAGCCCATATCAAGCCCCTCTACTCCCCAGCAATGCAAAAACCGACCCAATATTCCTTTCCTGTATTGATCCGACTGGGGATCAACGAAAAAGGACCAAAACGCCTGCCATTTATTCGATAACATGAACAAATGGACTTCCAAAGAAAAAGAAAAAAAAATCTAAGGTTACAATATTATTTGTATCATGGTTGCATGTGAAATGCTAAGCCGATACATAAGAACCATCCGTGAATCCATATGTGTGATAATGAAACCCAATACGCCGCCTGTAATGTGATTTGGAACCATATCATGTCATAAGAATTCGTATGATCATGAATGGAAGAACGCCAGAGACTCCAAACCCTGTGGGTTTATGACAGGAAGATACCAAGCCGCCTAACATAAAACATGAATGTTCTGTAGCGGTTGAATAATGGAACAAAAAATGGTCTTATGTACAAACAAGGAAGCAAAAAGGTGCTGAATCGACCTCAAGATTATTTTAATCAATGAGGTGCTCCATTTTGTTAGGTTTAGAAGGAGGGGTGATCGTTTCGTTGCGATCAAAAGGAGGACTCCCAGGAGGACTCGGAGTCTCAGGAATAGTGCGTGTGTCAGATAGAGCTGAGGATGTAACTTTCTTGGAAGGAGTAGTATCTTGACGACGAGTAGATAGCGGTGCGACCTTTCTAGAGGAAGTAGTTCCTGAACGAGTAGGTAAAGGTATTGCTACAACGGGCACCGTGGACTTTAGATTTGGAAATAATGCGGAGGTAGAAGTAACTGAGATTGGATTCTCCAGTTTTACTGGTTCCAATTTTTCCGGTTTCGAGGGCAATTTCTTCCTGGGATTGCCCTTCACATTCTTGGCTTCTCCATTACCCGATGATTTGGTAGTAGCCATGGAGAGCTTCAGGGTTTCTCCAGGTAGAATTTGCTTCTTCGATTTTGTATTCGTCTTGGGCTTTGGTGGTGCCCTTGGTTTCTTGACCTTCGCATCGGCCGGCGCCTTCCTCTTTGTTGAATTTGTTGCAGCTGCCTTTTCTGATGGTCTCGTTGGTTTTGTGATTGCCTTCAACTTCGAGAAAGCGTTCGTGGGCGTCGGCGATTGCACCCTTGGACTGGCTCCCGGTGTTGGGAATGCATCCACGGCTGCGGTACTGCGGGCAGGTGTAACCAGAACCTTGTCAATTCCACGTTTCTTTGCACATGCAACCTCGTTGAGAATCAAAGGATATTGCCCGAGGTCTTTGTCGTCCCATTTTGGCAAGCCTGCATGGCGAGCAACCTCATCGCACTCGCCCCGCACAATCATATCCCAACAATCCTTGAATTCGGGACCACCAGGCTCACCATCGAGGTTTATCCAGGCAGTAAATCCATTTTTGCGATCCCGAGTTGTACTACACATTTCCTTGACAAGGCGCCGAATTCCAGGTATCTTAAGACTCGTACCGACAACAATGACTGCATCGGCCACTTTCTTCAAATCCGCTGCGCTGACTGCACCAATCGCCTCTTCGTCTGGATTATATTCGTTATATAGAACCATCCTAGGTCGCATCCGGCCAATTCCGTGCCTTCTCGAACCTGCTGCAATTCTGACCGAGTCGATTTCAACACAATTACCGCAATCCGGCGCTTCTGGACCTTCAAATTGGGCCCCATCAAAATCTTCCAAGTGACCACATTTTGAGCAAACCATCTTGGCCAAACCGCCGTGAAGTTGGATCGTCTTGGGCCAGGGTCCCTTACTATTCAATGGAACCGTTGTGGCAAGGGGCTCCAATGAGGTATCAATCCCATCCACATTCTGACTGTAAAGTCGCAATAATCTGCCTTCTTCTGCAAGCGTTGCCAACATATGGTGAAAGGGGGTAGGTTTGGCATTTTTCGTTAAATGGGATAGTTCGCGTACCATAGAATGAAACGAGGTTGTCGAAGAATCATCTTTGTATACCGACGCGTCGAATAGTTCCTTTCCAGACGATTTCAATTTATGTTGACTTCGAAGGCTTGAGAACAAGCCAGTGGAGGATCGAAAATCGGGTACTATGATATTGTTAGCAAGGATTGGAGTTGTTGGAATTAATCGAACATACTTCCAGCGGAGACCGAAATACCAGCACCGGCCACGACCACAATCTTCCGCTTGCCTCGCAAAACCCTCACCAAACGCTTCATTTGCGCATCTTGTTGTGCAATTTGCTCTGGCGACCCTTCCCCAAAGTTGCGCAAGTCGAGATACTCGGTTGTTCTGGGTTTTGGTTCTGTCGATTTTGGCTGCGTCATCTTACGACGTTTGGCCGGGGGAGGACCATCGCAATCCGGAGCATCACCTGCCTCGGATGGAACTCTCGTATCTGGTACACTACTACATGGTGGAGAAGGGTAATCGACGGCTGGTGAAGGCGATGATGGTTCTGATATGGTGCCTATGCTGGAGAGGGGCGAAGAGAGGGGCGATGAGCTGTTCATCGTGCTTTCTGGGTAATTGGAGGATGGGAATAAGATCAAGTATTGAAAAAAAAGGGGGAATGCTCTAATTACTCCGAGTAATCATTTTTTGACTTTGATGTATTTAGAGAAAATTATCGAGAGCCAATTCCCGGTTGGATTGGAAGGTGATTGTTGGATGAGATGTTGGTGTCGGTGGGTTGAGATGGTGATTAAGAAAGAGGAAGCAAGGTCATATTTCTGGGAAAGTAGGTAGGTACTAGGTAGGAACGGAGTACAGACAGACAGAGACTTTAAGTTTGATATACCACATACCGCTAGTCAGGTCAGGTAAGTAAGTCATTCCATCCCGGATGAATGGTTTCGCCTAACGAGAGATCCAAATGTCTTTGTGACTGAGTATCTATGCTGTATATGATCGAAAATCCCCTTTTGATTCCTATTAGTGAAATTGATAATTGTGAATGAATATCACATAGATAGAAATATGTCAATAGAATTGATTCATTGTTCATGATTTTACTCAAATTTCGGGTGTGTTCTTATTATTATAGAGGGGGATTCTATTGTGGTAGGTACAATCCATATGCCTTGTTTCCCCATCAATCTAACTACCTACGCAGGATCTAACTACCTACGCAGGACGGAGTACGTGATGAACTCAGACCCCTAATAAAAGTAACGACATCTTTGTTTGTCATTGTACTGGTAGTAACTGTCTTGAACATCTCATAAATACCTACAAGTACAGGAAATATTACGCTAATTTTTACACCAAGTATTATGATGTAGATATAAAAGACTATTTGAATTAATATATTATTAGGGTTTCCAAACCCCCTCTTATCTTAACTCCGTTTGCGTTTGTTGTTGTTTATACTCGTCCTGAAATTTTTCCTCTTTTTTTCTTTTGTTCCATCATGCTATGACGCTTCATTCCATTTCTTCATTCACCCAGCAACATCTCTTAAATCAGACTTCACACAACTTGGGGATCCACTCAAATGAATCAGATTGTCATTCTCCACCCACCAAATCAGTTCCAACAGAGCTCTAGCCTCCCTCGAGCCTCCCCGTTCTAATCCCTACTAGCTTATGCAACAGGCGAGGGTGGAAACTTTTGAGATCAAATCACTTGAACAAGGCTGGACTCTTTCAATCCCTCTCCAAGTGCAATTTTCGGAGACATACATCCAGCCTCAGCCTTATCACTTCCCATGCTTACCTCGTCGTGACCATCATCATTATCATCACCATCACCATCACCATATATTCTTATTAATCTTATTAATTTTTGACAAAGCAACTTCACACTAATTAATCAACACTTTCTTCTCCATTCTCTTGATTTCACTGGCAATATTTCGTGCCCAAAGCTACCCACGAAATCTACCTCATTTCCAACTCCCACCACACATTACCAAAAGGTGATGCCACTCATGATGGAAGACGTCGATAACATGGAAGTCGATATGGACGACCTCTTTGGTGATGGCACGGGTTTGTCTTTGCCATCTAGACCACCACCATCAAAAGAACTTCATCAGAGGGTCGATGAACTGAGAGGAAGCGGATGTTGCCAGTAAGAAAGAACCCCTGGTTACATCAGTATTTTGACCTACTAACCTTACTATTTAAGAGGTATTGCCTGGTCAAAGTGGGGAAGCATTGCGTCTATAACTCCAAACGGATCTGGTCTAGAGTTAAGGAATTTGAGGTGTCACCCAGAAGATGGTACATGGGGTTTAAGTGAAGCTACAGTAATACCGCAATTGACTAGCAACCTCGATGGTGGGCCGCTGAAGCATCTTTCTTGGAGTCCCACTGGCTCCGAGTTAGCAGTCATTGATTCCGCTGGCCGTGTGACACTTTTGCAAATATTCTCTTCTCTAAATAAACCTATGATGTGCCGTCCTTGTGGTCCAGAACCAGCGGATGATTTACATGCCGTTGTGGGTTGTTTCTGGCTGAATTTAGGTCCATTCCAAAATCGATCTGTAAGAACCGCCCTGTGAATGATTCTGTTTTGTGGTATTCTAACCAATTCTTCAACAGGCCCCTAGAGTGCAGCAAGGGCCAGCTATTAAGGAAGCATCAGGGTTTCGGTACGATGCCTCTACAGCGCCCAATCTTGGACCTACACATCCCATTCCCACCAAATCGGCATTCTTATACGTCACTTCTAATGGATCTTTACGTCTCTTGTGGCTACAGAGCAATGGCAAATGGCTCGAGTCACACACAGAACTAGAGAGCATTATTTCATCCGATGATTTAATCACCCATGCAGCTATATGTGCAGAGAGAAGTAAATGCTGACGCATGAGGTTGAGAGATCTTCGACTAATTCTAGCGCTAGGTCCGTCCCTTTTAATTGCGCTTGCTACTTCCTCGAAGCAGTTGCGTATATTTCGAGCGGTTATACACTGGGTTCTTCCTCAAACGCAAGAAAAAATAAACCCAATGACAATGACCTTGAATGCAACGCTACAAACCAAGCCTCTTACTGTAACGAGTTGGTTGCATGATGTTCCAGGTGATACTTTGAATGCATCTCATCTGGAATCATCAATGGTACAGCTTTCTCACCTAAAGTTTTTATCTCCAACTGTAGATAATAAAAATCACATAACACCACCAATTGTTATGGCTGTTCGTTCTTATCTACCTGGATCGACGTCTCATTACAACCAAGAGGTCTATTCCACTGTAGATAGGTGGGAGTTTAGGGAAAGGCCACAACAACCAGTACATTCCGCCTTTGAGAATTTGTCATCGCGTAAGAGTACTGATGGCTCACAACCGTCAAAACCTGGGGTAAGTTGCATGCTTCGGTCTCCATGAATTGTGCTCACATTTTCTAGGTTATTGCTCAGCTCAAGAAGCTCGAAAGTTTCACAGTAAATAAAATTATCGTTTCCGTGCAAACCATGTATCTTGGAAGGGTCATCAGCTTTGCATATAGTGACAGTTCGGTCGATTATCGTGATCGAATCACTATGACTGAAACGTTCAATGATGACGACTTAGACCGGGTTGTTCATCTTTCTCAAATTGGATTTTCCTACACCGAGGATGAGCCTTGTGAGTGTACATTCACCGTATAAAACTATCTTCTAATATTTTTTTAGGTTTACAAGTTGCGTTGTCTCCAAGTACTTGCTCATTAGTGCAAATAAGAAACGACGGCAAGGTCAAATGGAAGCAATTAGATTATCATTTGGGAGATATTGGGTCAACAATGGAACACCGTATGTGGATAACTTGTTTGTGCAGAAGCAAGAAAATGCTAATAAGACATAGCACGGTATGCCGCAATGATAGCCGCTCTATCCATATCTTGTTCTACATCAGTTATTATGTCCATGAACTATGATGACATAATTGCTACTGCTCACAATCTCGCAAAAACGAAAGACAGTAAGTTTTTTGGTGGGATAGGTACGTTTTGTTTGTCGACTGACCTGTTTTAGATCTTGCATATGATTGGCTCAATGAACTAGCTAAAATTCTAAAAATCATCGCTGATTATTCGGAAGAGGCGCATTATGATGTACTGATACGGAATACCATGATACAGTTGTGTCTTAGCATTCAGAATTCGCTAGGCTTCACAGGAGAATTCAATGCTCGTAAATTTGCTGGAAAATTCTCATGGCTCGTTTTACAGTTGCGCAATACTGTTGTGCTTGTCACTATGGCTGCAAACATGAAAGTTCCTGGTCCAACTCATGATACGAAATCAACGCCTCTCGATGATCCAGGTATGCAATGTTCCCATCTCGTTATCTCGGGAAGCTAACAAGATTTCTAGAGGTAATCACTGCCCTTGCTGGTTCTGTTCGCTGGGTTCTCGATCTCATGGCTTGGATAACCGACACTCTCCTCGAACTTCCCAGCACCCTTCCAGAAAATATCTCCGTAACAAATCCCACCAAACTCTCACTCCCTGAACTTCTCGCCTACCTCCATGCCACCAACAACGTAACCCTTCATCTCCTCCTTTCTTCTCCTACCCGTGGCTTCCTTACTGCCATCTGTCGCCGCCTCCAACATCTTGACTACGTAGCTCGCAAAGCCATCGCAACCAATACCAATCATCCAAGCCAAGGAGGACAAGGACAGCAAAGCATTTCCCCGACACTGAGGGCCGCTTATGTACAGATTGCTAATTTGACGAGTAACTGTATCGTCCGTATCAAAACATTCGAAGCCCTTCTCTCATCCCTAACCTCCTCAATCAAATCCGCATACACAAACCATAAACCGCCTCTATCAGGAAACACAAATAACAGCACAGGCCCTTCGCGCAATAATCTCGAAATAAAAATGCTTCTCGGTGGCGAAATCCCCACAGCATTTAAAGCAGTTATCATCGATCTCTTCAGAGGCGTACAGGATAACGAACCGAAGACTCAAAACGACTTGGGAGCCAATGTAGCAGCACCTGGTTATTTATCTAGCGTTCGTCTAGAAATCGATCCTGCAAATCTATGGTTTGCAGATTTCACAATGTTGGAAGTGGACGAGGATGAGGAATCGGTAGCGAAGAGAAAGGGGTCAGGGGTTACTATGGATTGTTTTAGGAAAACTTGGTTGATCAACCCTCCCCCAACTTCCTCTAAATTATCTTCGAACAAAGCAATTGAAAATGGAAACCCAGTGGATAAAGATAATTCTCTACCGACAATTCAGGGATTGGCTACACCGCAAGGAGCAGGGGGCAGTGGTAACACAAATGGCAGTGCTAATGGTAATACGAATGGAGGGCAAGGAAGTGGAAATACCACAAAGCGCTGGAGAAGATGTGCAAGATGCGCAGCGGTCATGGAAGATGTGCTGAGTCAGAGACCCGCGTTACAGTGGCTGGTTATGCAGCAGAGAAGATGTTTTTGTGGAGGCTATTGGGATACGCTTGTTAATGGGGAGATGGTCGCGTAGAACTTGAGATTGGGATGTGATGAAGTATGTGATGGAGTAGAGAGGATAGAAGAGAATTGAGAGAGAGAGAGAAGAGAACTGAAGGGAAAGGACTAGAGCTGTGAGATTGTGGGAAGTGTAGAAATTGGCTGCAATGGATCTGTGAGTGGATGGTTGGACAATTGGATCAGGGTTATAGGCGGAAACCTAAATTGTATTTTACCTTGACGAGAAAAAAGACAGCATTTCTAATACCCGACATACATGCACAGATCGACCTTCTCCTCCCCTCTATCATATCACAATATTAGACATTCAAAATCTCATGCTCTTTAACATTCAAATGAGATCCTTAATTATTGATTATTCTACTACCAACAACCAACTAAACTAAACCAGCGTTATCATGATATAA
This sequence comes from Botrytis sinoallii, assembly GCF_014898435.1. Lineage (NCBI taxonomy): Eukaryota > Fungi > Ascomycota > Leotiomycetes > Helotiales > Sclerotiniaceae > Botrytis > Botrytis sinoallii. The sequence continues at coordinate 1,272,666 of NW_024066034.1, read as the reverse complement.
GAAAGGATTCCAAAGATCCAATAGAGCTTCAGGATGATTCCAATTCTCCCGACCAGAAGTGTCTTACATTCAAAATCGTGATTAACCATTCGGCAACAAAACTTGAAAGCAAATTTGTTGGCCTCCCCTCCCATGTAGTAACCAGCCCTTGAACTTGCGTCGCGTTGCGGTGCATTAAAGAAGATCATTCATTACCTTTCCCGCCCCTCCTATCCCATCCCATCTAACTTAATTCATCCCATCCCCCACCATATTTACAACCCCCGTCCTATCCCATCTCGAATCCCTCTTAAGGTAAATTGAATCCCCCATTAACCGCATCCGCTAACTCACTCGTACCCGGTCTATTCATCGCATATCTCTCATAAGAATCAATGTACAATTCATCCGCACTAGTTGTCGCCTTAACGAACTCATTATTCTCAATCGCATCAAACCAGATCGCCCAACGACTACCCGGTTGCGGATCTTGCCAATCCCGATAATGCTTAAGTACACGACGGCAACGGAGAATCCATGGTGCGAAATGAACATCGGTGTAAGTGAGTGTTGGACCGAGGAAAAATGGACCCTGAGGATCGCATACGTCTACAATCTGAGAAATTTCATCGCGAAGTTTTGCGGTCAATTCTTCTTGCTTTTCATAATTTTGGGATTGAAGAAGTGCGTAGAATGTGGGGACAATTTTACGATCAATCTAGACAGTTGTTAATGGATTGGACGAAAGAGAAAGATTAAAAAACGTACGTGGTCGGCCCAAAGTCTGCTATGAGCCTTAACTCGCGCATCCTGGGGAAATAGAGGTGGGCCAGTTTGAAGGTCCTCGATCTGTAAGATGTTAGATGGTTGCCATATGATTATCGAAGACTGGGAACTGCTTGAAATCTAACATAGAAGAGTAAGAAAGTGTGAGGCTTACATATTCCATCAAAACAGTACTTTCACCACAACCCCAATCTCCATGGCGAATAGCAGGAACTAATCCTCTGGGATTGACCTCTAACAGAGATTGGGGCTTTTTATATGGATCAACTTCAATGTATTGATACTGAATACCTTTGGCTTCTAAAGCAATCCAAACTCGCTGAACAAAAGGACTGGCACGGAATGTTAGTTCAGTGCAGGTTTCTACTGATATGGCATGACTGTTATGTAAAGTAAACTTACCAAAAGCAACTGCCAAACAACTTCAATTCATTCTCCTTGGTATGTTTCTTTACAGTACTCAAAGCTAGGCCACTGGCTCTCTTATGATAAGTTTTCTGTTCACAAGTTGTATTAGTCATTTTCGAACTTATGTGCGACTATTGCTTCTATCCAAAGGATGTAACAAAGGAATGGGAGTAAGATCTTCTGGGTGAACCTTTTCAATTCATGTTCCAAAGGCATTCATTGTCGAAAAAAAAAGCGAGGCAGGTGAGACTTGATATGATGTAGTTATACATTACGCCACGAGAAGGAGCGGGGCAGAAAAGGGTAATCGAGACCCAAAGATCTGAAATCGCCAAACGCCCTGTGGCTGCATTTCTTGCGATTGTATTTCCCATGTGATGTTTGCTGGATAGTAATACTGATAGAACCAGAGGATCTTACCTGGGTCTTTTTATCCTCCTTCTCTCTCTTTTGAAGAAATCGAAGAATGCTGTTCTTCTTGATCTCATCACTTCTCGCCAGATCATGCTTGTGAGGTCCTGCAACACCATCACCCTTGCCGTTGCCACCGTTTCCATTGACACGCTGAATTTCATAGTATCGTTGACCTGTGGCGCCTGGATGATTGGGTGGGATGTTTATGTTGTTGAGAGGAAGAGCAAATTGTTGTTGGTGAGGCCCAGCTTGCGCAAAAAAGTTGTTCGCTTGGGATGGATCTGCCGATGCGCCTCCATCTGGTTGAAAATCCGCCCGCAACATAGCACCTGGAAAGTACTCTGTAATCTTGATTTTGACATCGCAAAGATCTCTTTCTCGCGCAGTGCGCTTTCGCTTCTTTTTGTTCGGATCATCGGATTTGGCAGTTCCTGGCGGCCTACCTTTGAGACGACAATCCCAGTAGTGAGAAACAAATGGCTTGCGCTTGTATTTTTGAGTTGACCGATGGGAGTAAACGTTATCGACATGAGGAAAATATGTATTATACCTAGAATTGAGTTGATCAGCAAAATACACTTCGATATTTGAGTTAATGAACTTACTCTTCTTCACTCAAAGTGATCATCTCATTGACATTAAACAACTTCTCTCTCCATGCAGCCAAATCCGGAGGATTAGGAACAATCTTGTGAGAATGATGTCCAATGCTTTTCTGATCTGTTTCATCGGGTGTGCCAAATAAATTATCATCCTGCTGCAAATCTTGTGGCAAGCCTTGCTGCAATCTGCCAATTGGGTTATGGTGAAGAGAGGGACCTGCAGTCAAGATTCCGAATTGTCCTGGTCCAGGATGTTGTTGCTGAGGGGTATGGGGGCTGCCATTATTTTGAATGCTATTTTGAAGTCCAGTATTTTGAATGCCAGTGTTCTGAACATGCATTTGAGGGTGCCCATTATTTCGTTCAAAAGGGATTGGAGAAGGATATTGATGAGCAATAGGATGTCCTGCATTTGGATCCTGCAAGCTTCTCAAGTCTGGGTGATAGACGGAATTGTTATCATCTTGGACCAAACCCGACAGATCGAGTCCTGCCTGGGACGTAAGAGTGTGGTGGTGAAGATGAGGTTGACCATGCTGGAGAGCTTGTTCTGCTTGTGGCTGCAATTGTCTGTATGTTGTGGGTATCTGCTGGTGAAGACCTGAATTAACTTGATCCATTCTGAAAAGCAGCACGGAACATGCGTGTTTGGAAACACAACACTCGCTGCTTTACTGTAATATGATGCTTTGGCGCGTCGCCGCTATCCGATCTACTTTTGATTGTTAGAGTGGAGTTTCGTAAGCCAGAACTAAAGAAGTAAAGCATTGTTACAGCCCTGACTTTTGAAGGTGCACGGTTCAGAGAGAGTCTTATCCGGGGTTAGGTTAATCTTCGGGCCGTCTTCCGCATCCAAGACTACTCTCGAGCTACTCAGCTCAGCTACTGTACAATATAAATATACTGATCAAATGCTATACAGGTTGATCTACATGACGGATTTATGTATCAAGTAAATTTGACAGTTATGATTTGCTTCATGGTCCTAGTGGGAAAGCCATCCAAGACATATTCATTACCATTTATCCCTCCTGTCACCGATCTTTTCTAGCCATTACAATATGGGTATTTTTCATTCCCAAATCTTTCAAAAAGTACCCAACTCCATTCCAAATAAATCAAAAGTCTACCATCCAAACCCTTCAGCATGCAGGAAAATGCCTTGGGCTCCAGTCCCCTTATGAACAGCCCTATCATTACTGCATTTCGCCACCGTAGTCCTCACATTACTACTCAACCCAAGTGGTCCACAAACAGCAATTCCAGTTTCCCCCTCGGCTTTCACCAATAATTCGCCTAAAATGGGATGGAAATCAGGTCTCCCGCTGTGGAAAACTGCGCATGGTAAAATTGATGATCGAGTCCCTGAAGTAATACTAGAAGCACTTGTGATTTTCGGCTGGGCGCTGATTTTAGTGCCCTTTTCATCGATAGATGTGATTTCATCGTCATCAGCATCAGCATCGACAGATATGCAGCAGCAAGGACTGGGACTTTTGTCACAAGCACAGCAATTAGCTACTGTATTACTGTCTCCGGTTGTAAAGTTGTTGTCGCAGGTTACGTGGATTCGAATTGTGAGCTCGATTCCAACGGCGTCAAGCTTCTCGGCTGCTGATGCGAGTTCGTCTGCAATCCAAGATGTCCACGAAGTATTTTTGATTATCCAAACGAAGACGATGCGCTGGACTGGAAGTCGGGTGCTTTGTGCACGATTTGCAATGTCTAAGAGAATTGGAAGCGTATAGGTTGTACCAGTTGAACCTGAGATGAGGAGAACAGTGTCGAAAGCAGCATAGTCAACAGTATTACCATATGGTCCATCAATTCGGGCTTTCCATGGCGAATTCGATGCTGGCGAATTTTCTGCTGCATATAATAGGCGACCCGTGAATCCCTTGTGTGCTTTAAGCAAGAAGACCAGCTTGCCATCATGTGATGATGGTGTGGAAGCAATCGTTGCTGGATGAGATTGCCCGATTCCAAGTTGAGGTATTGATAGGAGAACGTGAGAACCAGGGTTCCACTTCTTGACAGCTTTGCTTTCGATACAAACCCGAGTAACACCACCTTCTAAAACTTTCAATGTTGCCGTTGGGGTGCGAATGTTGTTCCAAGCGTATCTCCCGGTACGGATTATCCTGTCAATTATGTATAATGCAATAGGGATATAAATTTAAATTCTAGAGTATAAAGCAGTATCTGGAAGATGCATCATAATGGCAATGATGAATCCGAAAAAGGTGATGATGTGCTGAATTACAAAGAACTCATAAGAGAAATTCCTGATGGGTGCGCAAGTGCTAATATTCATCCATAGCAGCAGGGCATACGCTCCCCAGCCAGTTGGAATGCACGAATCGGTAGAATATTCCAGAGGTCCTAGGTCAGATGCATTCCAAGCTAAGTGAAGGAAAATCACATGCAGGGTAACAAGAAACAGAAGAATCCTTGAAGTCCATCGGTGAACAACATTCAAGCGTTCATATGAGATACCACTGACAAGTCCAAGTGGACTATTCTTTCCAGCTAAGAGTATTAATAGAGGGACTTGTGCAATAGCCAACCAGGATGCGCGAACGCCCAATGAAGTAAAGTGTTGGGCTCCCGAAACGTTGTTGTTCGCAAACTCGAGGATAATGACCCACACTAGATGTAATATCAAGAGCATAATAGTCCCAAGAGGAGGGATCTTGAAGTATTTTGCGGCAATTTCATTGTGTGGTATGAACTGGGAATATGATGCTTCCCGACCAATTGCTGTTATTGTAGCTAGCAATATTGTCAAAGGATTGGATGGCGATGCTGGTCGTGCTTTATTCGATGCAGCTGCCCTCAATCTATGAGTTGTTAATAATTTTAGCAGCAACACGTGAAGATGAACTTACCTGAAAAATATAGTAGCCTTCTGTACGAAGTTGAAAAAAGCAGCTATGCCGATAACCGCACAGACTACATACCAAAAATGCCTTGCTGCAGCATTTCCATCTATCTGAAAAACAGAATCATCCAATATTTCTCCCAAGTAGTCCGCAGCCTGCGTCATGTTGGACATCTCGAAGCCAGTAGCATTCAACGCTGAGCCATCTGTTGGTGCACCACCCATTGTCATACCATCTGACATATCCATCTTGAGAATTTGAGGATTTGATTAGAGATTATATAATGACGATTAAAATAAGGGTGAGTCCTGCCCTTGAAATTGTGTAATGATGTACACAGCTACAGAGTACACAGAGTACACAGCGTACAAAAACGTCGGTAGAAAGAGACTTTGGGAAACTTCAAATGAACATCACAAGTGTGTGATACAAAGTTTGATGGGATATTCAGAATCTTAATCTGGCGTTCTGAGAAAAAAATGGATTGACAATTGAAACACGCTTGATGGCGTAGCGTGGGGACGTCGGTTTAAGAGGGGGTTGATCAAACAACCATAAACTTGCTCAAAGCAGGAAAGGTTATGACCCACGTCAAACGATGGCTCTTAAGCCTACGACACCTACTTCGATATCGGACTGGTGTCCTTCTGAGCTACTGAGGGTCGTTTGAATCGACTCCGGTGCGTTGTAGCAATAATCTGACTCACGGATAGTGAACGTGTAACGAGATTTCGATGACAGTACACTGTACATAATGGAAAACTGCGAACGAACCCCTTTCATATGTGAAGAAACAATCGCCAAGGGAGCCAAGAAGATTCTACCAGCACAATTGTTTCTCGCAGACCTGATAGTAAAAAGATTGTCTCTGCTTTTCATGGTCCCCAGAAAGCTTGTCATTTTAGCTGATCTTGTTTGGATTTCCAATTCATAAGCGTCCACTTGTTTTGAAACTTTGACAGCGTTGAAGACTGGGCTGAGCAGAATTGAGGCAGTTGTTGTAATTCTAGGTTAGCTCCATTAGAGGTGCCCGATTACATGGCCTCGATGGCCAGAATGATAAGGTGGTGGGTTAACCGACCAAGCTTTGACCAATCCAATTCCGCGAATTGCGGATGAGTGGGACATCAGGTTATCTGTCGAACCTCAACTCTTGACTTTGATACCTGCTGAAGAAGTTCGAAGGGAGGCATTTCAAGACAAGAAACGGTGAGAATACCCTGTCTTACTCATTTATGATGCACCGAAACGATAATTTGAGATGTGTCGGATTAGCCTGGGCGAATGACTGCCGAGTTTGATAGGTCTGACATCATTCAAACAACATTCAGATTGAAGCAGCGACGAGACTCACATATTTTGGATGCTTCTTGTTTGCAGTTGGTTTTCAGGCCGCAATGGCACCATTTTTGGAGTTTCTGGATGCATTTGCTTATATCAGTGACCTTGAGGGCTTCATGGTTCTTACAAAATCACTGTTTTAATCTCAACTCCAATCTGAACAACGATGTTATCAATCAATTCCAGAGGAACTTTTGAGTTATTTGATCTTGCTGTATGAATGAACCATTTCCATCGAAATTTGGGGTGTAAGCACATTCCTTTGGGCGAAACACCTTCACAGATTATATATATATATATGTCTTCTGCCTTTGCATACAAAAAAAACAATTTGAAAAGAAAATTGCAAATCAATAAAGCCAAGTACTAGCTCTAAGCTTTGCGCACCCCTTCTGGTTCAGCTGACCGGGCAAATTGAAGCGTATATATCAATTTCTGAAAGATCAACTCGGCTATTGGGCAAACGATACCCTGGCAGTAATGAAATCAAGATACAGATTATCATTTTAAACAATGTTGTCCATGATTACTGCTTCGCTGTCATTTACCGTTCTTCCAGATGGTCTTCCTTGACTACATCATACATGAAAACTACCATTCGTGGCCTCTCTATAATCGTACTTCAATGGTCTCCAAGCGGCAAACTCCAGAGCATCGGTAATTCTATTATCTGGAAACATTGAAGTATCCTTAAACAGATTGCCTTCATGAACGCGACATTTCAGGCGATATAATTCTTCTCCGAGGTATATACACTTACTTACAATAAAGCTGGAGATGCTCAAGCCGGTATCGAAGAAGCTCGCAAATATGGAGAGTTGGAAAGTCTGGAAAGTATGGTACGGAGACTGCAAACTGATTGAAAGCTATCGGGCGACGTATCAGGCTACCGTGAATCTCGTGCTACATTGCTGCTGCTTTGCATCCAAGTCAATACAAAAACATGCAAAACGCATAGTGATAGTGCCATATCGTTCTACCAGAAGAGTTTCATAAATGCAATAGGCCTTCCGTGCGGGATTGTTTGTGTCCATGGAAGAACATACAGGTCACACGCTTAGATCCCGAATTCTTCAAAGCTTTACAGATATCTAGTCACTAATATCGTCTCATCTGAAAACCTTCTTACTCGCTGTCGGAAGTTTAGCTGTTGTCGCTAAACCCTTGTCATCGCTCGGATAACAGAATGTGTATTTGCGTTACTCCTCGAGCTACCCACCTTGCGAACACTTTTACAATTCTCAATGGAAAGTGTTAGGGAAATCTATGACTATCCTACAACCAGCATTGATTTCCAGTGCCTTTATTTTCGGCCTGGGATGAACCATAACAATGGGAAGGTCAAAAGTTCTTATACCAAAGATTTCTAATTTCGTCATTTGTATAGCAACCTTGGAAGGACCAGATTAGCTTATTCGGGAAGCCACCCTTCCTCAATAGATTCACTGCACGCACTCCAAACACTCTCATGACTCCCACTCACTAATATGATACTCATACCTCTAAAAAGTCCTTAAATTTACTCGATAATGAAAATTGCTAATGTATTCAAGAACAGACACCAGTAGAGCCCCTGATATATATACATATAAGTCGTGCAGAGCCTCATATTCTACTCAATGAGTATGTCCTATTTCATATTGCAAAGCATGATATGTGATTTGGATTTCTCCAATCCTCGGAGATGCGTCTCGGTATGATTTTCGTACGCATAGGGTTACATGTCCGAAATATATCTCGTTCTGCGAGGACATACTTCTAGGAGTACTCCGGCGGATGACAGTAAAAAAACTTGAGACAATGGTTCTACTGTCTTTACTTAATGTTTTTTGTGTTTGGCTGAGAGTTTGTCATCGATGGTTCTCAATGACAATAGCCAAGGCATCGCTACGACCGATCTTGAATAATGGAAAAATTCCGGTCGCCCTAGGAGGGTCCATTTCTTGGTAACCTTGATGGGCTGCCGAAAGCCCATTTTGAAATCTTCCCAGGAAGGGCTGACATGCTTGCATAGCCTTTCAAGTTGTAGAAAACTTGAAGACTTATATACAAACTGCAAAAGTTACCTCATAGTGATTGGGGCCGAGTTCATCTCTCGTTTGGCAACTAATAATCTTGATATATATAATTCACTTTTTTTTGGCCATGAGGTGTTTGTGAATGACCCAAGCCGATCTCAATGGGTGGAGCTTATGATTCACCTCGTACTTGGAGCAGATTAATCCACTTGAGAATCAAAGCTCTGTGATCATTGCATTATACACATCTTTATCTGCGTACGTTCGACGGAAATCCATTCTACAAAGTATGTAAACTCCCAGACGAACTCAAATTGTTGTTCGATTACTTTGCAGGCAAGTTTCTCTTGAGAGCTGCAACTTACGACACTGAGTACGAGCATTTTACTTACATCTTTTGACTGCGATCCAGGCATATAATCTTATATCCCCAGTCTCATCTGTTTGAAAGTATCACTGTCGTTTTTTATTATAGTTCTGCTGTCGTTTACCTTGCGAGCTTTATGCCGGATGAGAGTCTATTGGTTCACAAGCGATCGGGTTTGCATAATTATCGAAGCCCCTTGGACGTGTTTTGGAAAGAAGACTGAATCTCTTGCGTGAATAACGAGAAATTCTTGAAGATTACAACTGGTATTGCCTTCCCCGGCTTGCAGCTCGTTGTTTGAAAGAAAACGAACCTTTAAAAGTAATATTCGATAATCCTGAGCTCTGTATTCACGAGGTGATGGTCACTCAAGACTTTCAAATACCTGGAGCTATATTTAGGAGTGCATGTAAGTGGTAGAGAAAATCAAAAGTCTGGTCTTCGATGCCGATAGTGGTACAGACTGTACTTTTGAGACTTCGTGATAGATATGGAGGGAAATGTTTTCTCTACTGATCTGACGGCCGAACAATTTGATATTCCGTGGAATAGAAGCGGATAGCTATTGCCACTTCAGATTAGATGACTATCGTTATTTCTTTCATATGCTTATCGTCGTTCACAATATCGAAGCGTTCCTCGATCCTCATTCCATCTTATACTTTATCTCTCGTATGCAGGATAATCTCGATTATTGCTCTTGTCTCATAAAGAAGCGTGGATCCAGGGGACGGGCGCGGTTTCACGAATGTTATACTTCTTCTATCGAGCACAAACTTGCTTTATTAATGCTCACCTAGTAGGTCCGGAGATCAAAGATGAGTTACTACCCTACTGCCGGTAGATTCACTGCTATTCTCACATCACTAAAAAGTGGTCCTAATTTGAAGTAAGAAGTAGATGATGGAACGAACCGGGTTGTGGTCTAGCGGTAGAACATTGAACATAAAAGCGTAAATATTCGTTAAGAATTTCCTTTCACACAAAGAACACGGATTGCGACATCTATCATTATAGGATTTGCTCGGTCAGTTTACGTAGAAAGGTCAAACATAGAGGCCAGAGGGATGGGTGTTGTGGATTTCTTGGAAAAATATTTCTGCTTGTAACTTGGACGTACACCCAAATCATCAAATTTTCACCTCACTACCGAAAGAACATTATCACTGTCACTAAAAATATACATCATTATGTGAACTCTCCTCGCACTACACGGAAATTTCATTGTCGAGACTTCTCGAACTACTGCGAATCTCCGGATGAGGATGCATAGATGTGCACGTGTGAAGACTTAATCTAAAAAGATAAAATCCGATGGAGGAGGACTTCACAAACTCAGAGTTTGAATCCTAAGCTTTCTTGTATAGGGACTTTTCCTTGGAAGCCACATCAGACAGAATTGTGCTGCTATGCTTGAGCAGATTTGATATTCTCAGAACCTTGGTCCTCCGTTCTCTTATGCGAGTCTTTCTCAGAATTCGGATCATAAACGTGCTAGTATATTTGTATTCACTTGGATCAGCAGACTTCAGTTGAGCAATGAGAATGGGGAATCAAGTAGTAAAAGGTGGCGCTAGTGGAGCTAGAAGCACTTTTTTTTGCACATAACAGGGAAGAAGTGCTTTCTAAAAATCAGACGCGCGATGGAGGCTTCCACGTTGACCACAACAGGTGAGTTTTCGTAGCTGGATCACTTGCTATTTGCTACCGAGTCGTCACATCAGGAACGACTGTTTCCTGTTGAATCTTCACCCTGAGAAGTAAAGTTTGTTGCTTGTATACTACTCGGGGCTTGAGGGATAGCTTTGGAGGAATTTGATATCGTCTTATGCAATTTGCTGTCACTAATTGTCCTTCCATCGACAGCAGAGTCTGACTGTCAATTCTTTCAGAGTGACCATCTTATGTCTATCGCATTACAGTCCACAGGGTGAAGAAATTATACATATCTACGATATAGTGCAGCACAATTGCTGTACGCACGAGATGGGAACCACACTCCCACTGGACATTCAAGATGTATGCAAGATCCATAGCTGTAGTTTTAATTGAAGAAAGATATTATCAAGTGACTTTGGTTTCTTATAAGTAAACAATTCGATCAATAAGTTGTGGGGCCGTGCTCAAGATTTACGAGGGACCACTGCATTCACACTCGAAAATCCAAAGTCAAGTTTCTATGGAAATCTTAGGTAACCTTGGAACTCATGACTGTGAATGAGAGAGGTGGTGAATATCTTCTGGTAGGTATATAAATAAGAGGTAGATAGCTCCTTTACAGAGATACATATAGTTGTAAAAACAACTACCGAAAGTATTCAGGAGCTGTGTACCCACCACCGCATTCTAACCCAGAAAACACCTCCCCCTCCCGTCCCATCATGGGAGACAATCAAAGAGCAATGAAAGCGCTCAATGAGTTTTGATACTAAATTATATTCTATTTCCATTATCAATTTCTATTTCGCCCATCACTCGCATGTTCTTGTTGTCCATCGGACTGGTTCCTTCTGTTGTTAATCTGCATAAGTTACTCTTGGAAGTCAAGTCCATATATACATGACCGTACTCCATGGAAATACGTATTGTCTGTACGTGTAGAACTCCTATCAATCTTCTAGCTTCTGTTGGGCATTGGGATCGTTGAATTTGTGCTTGTATCCCAATTCTAGTGTACACAAATCAGTATTAACTCTTTTTTTTATACACCTTCTATGTAAGACATGCTTGGAAGCTACCTTGTATATTCACTTTTTTCCTTCTTGGGCTTGATATGCCGATTTTTTGCACACGTGGACCCCTGCGGGCATTGATAACACAAGTAGATTTTGCTCTGAGGATCAGTGAATATCGAGAAGCTAATTGAAGGTCAAGTAGCTGCGCTGTCCTGTGCATGGAACGAAGGCGTAGACTGAGTACTTATATACCGTAGACAAACTCCACGTCACATCGGTAGAATTTGAGAGTGGACCCAAAGATACAACAAGTCTTGAAGCTATCCTCTTCTTTCTAAGGTTGGAGAAGAGCTGAGGTTCAAGGGAATCCCTAATTTAGTGTATAGTTGGGAGAAATAACCATCTTCCTCTTTTGTTATCACTCATCTGAAGATTCAAACCTAAAATCTTCTCACCACTCTACTCATCCCTTGACTATTGTCAAATATAGCATCTCTACTATCATATCCCATAAACGTCATAACATCCCATTCTTCAACAAATCAAACCATCAGACCAATGTCTTCAAGCAAAAATGCCACTCCACACCTTTCAAGCCCACTTACCTCCCCCCAAACCCCAAATACCCTTCCTCTTCCTCTTTCCACTCCACCCACCAATCCTGCTGGTGTTGACCGTGGTATCTTTTCCACCGATCTTCAAACCTCAAATCGAGAAAGAAGCATTCCTTTTAAGCACCAGAACCAAAGCCAACCAGTGAATATTCGCGCCCATCAAGCGAGGGGAGGAAAATGAGCCTGGGCATGTTCGGATTCAAATGAGGGGTATGAGGATCTCACCTAGCTTTGTTGAATGAATCCGACCGTTATTTATCAAAGTGAATCCGACCGCTGTGTAATACCTACGCTAGCCTAAAACGATACTTTCTGGGTCATTTCTAGCTATTCAAGCATCAGGTATCGGGACTTTTAAGAAATGCCAAAGGCGACTGACTTTGCAAGATTTAAGACACCTCATAGTGTTGAGATATCGAACTGCGGGTGTCACTCCGTGATTTCCCAAATTAGTATGAGACGTATGGCATATATAATGAGCTAACCGTACCCTAAGAATTTGAAAAGCATGGACAACAAAGTAGCAATAAAGCATCTTCCCCCAAGATTACTGCGGACCCCTTAAAGAGTCTTGTGAATCCCCCAGCATAGAGCTCTCTCAAGGTCTAATAGATTCACGAGAAACAAAGAAACGGACGCAACGTCCCGTCCAGTCCATGATCCTGGAAGCGGCCAAAATCTGACTATAGAATTAACACGGGGGAAACTCATCTAACTTGTGCGCTATTTAGGGGGCTCTCATAAGCTCATTTAGTAATGATATTACCATCTTGATTGGCAATTATTTTCAACTATTGTCGTTAGTCAGAGTTTTTGTCACTTCGATCTCATTGCCTCTTTCACTTGGGTGGGATATGATAAGTCTTGAACCTTTTTGACACTTTTCGTAGACAATGTGTTCTTCCACTCAGCCTTACTATATGAACCTAGGTAGGTATGCGAATCAGCACTACGTAGTTCACCCGTTTCCATGTCAACAGACACCGGGACAAAGTAATTGACTTGATTAATTCTCAGGCATAGCCTTCATATGGAAGGGTATCAAATCACGAAGATATTCACTAAAGCCATGGTATCATACTAACCTATCCGTTCCTGGAACTTTGTAACGCCGTATCATCCTCAATATCATCGTAAATCATCATCATAGCATCCATCTTTTCACTTCTCCAGAAGTTAATCTTCGTAGAAGAGAACGTAAAAGATCAATCATCAGCATCTACCAATGTTTCATAACTAGAATCTGCTCCTGATAAGCCATAAAAACATTCCACGTCTCCTTACGCTTCATTCCCTCCTTGGCCCAAATATCTTCCAAAGCAGTTGTTCCGTTAAAATACTTCACGAACTTTGGCCACAATGCTTTTGCCTTGGGGTCAGTCCAACGCTTACCAATAGCTGCAATATACATTGTCTCTACATGGCTAGCCTTGTGTGGATCGACAATAGCATAGGAGGATATGTATTTCAAGTGCTCTGCGTTGTTCAAAGAAGGATGCTCGGTAGCTTGTGGGACAGGCATTTTCTCGAATTCGTCTTCGGCGGCTTTAGCTTCTGCGACTGTCTTAGCGGCGAGTCTTTCAAGGCGTGCAGCTTCGGCTGCTTGCTCAGTAGTGAGCGGAGCTGTTGGGTCGAGAGCTGCCGCCTTCTCAGCATCTGTAGCTTCTTCAGAAGAGTTACCTTCCGGGGATCCGGGTGCGGTATGAACAGGTGGGTTTTTTGTTCTCTCGATAGCTTCTGCCTTCAATTGGTATTCGACCTCATAAATGATCTCAGGCCAGACCCAGACCCAACAAAACGTTCGCAGATGAGTGACCCAGCCTCCACGAATGAGCCATGCAAGCATTTCCATATATTTTTCGCGATGACTCTTGGAGGGGACGAAGGACTTGTAGGGGCGTGGAGCATAGGATATTTGGCCAAGGAAACTTTGTAAAGATGGAGCAAAAGGAAATGCCTTTTTCCATTGTTGGCTTGCTGTAATTAACTTGTGCATATCGCAGTTGGGAGAAACGATAAACATGTCGCGAGCGTGAATAGGTGGAATAGCAATTGCTTTACGCCAGTAGATCAAATGTTGTGCGAGGGTAAGAACTTCATCAAGACCAACATTGTTTGCTTGAGCGACTTGCTGAAAGGATAAAGTAGGTTTCGCCCATTTAATAACTTGAATCAAAGGAGCAGAAAGCTCGGTATCTTCAGATGATATCTCCGCGATAACGTCAACCTCATCCTCAAGAAGTAGAAGTGCAAAGTGCTTATCAAGCTGCGTAGTGTCTGGGTTACCTTCCTCATCGACAAGAGGGTTGGCACTAGAAAGTAATACGCCGGGTTTTGCTCGCTCGTTGGGGTTTGGAAAGCTCATTAAAAATGTGGGAATTGGGATATGAAGAGACAAATCAATGGGAGGCTTGGTGTCGAGACAAACGGTGGTGATGGTATTGTTGACAACGGCATCGTAAACGTCGCGCATTGCATCTGCCAAAGTAGATTTGATCAAGATTTGACTCCACAATTGACTCATTGGGCGCTCTATCAACAAGTTAGATTGGGAAGTAAATTAATGTACAAGGAGGACTTACTATCTTCGCGGGCTCTCTCCTTCATGCCTAGAATGGTCTCAGATTCTTTCCAAACATAATTGCTCTGAGCTTGAGCATGGTTGAGGGCCTTGTTGAAAGTCTTAATAACATGCTCATAAAGCTCCTCGATTCTCTCATCTTGTTCGTGCCTAGGTAAACTGATGACGAAAACAACGTTAAACATTGTCATTTCTCCATGATCATCACCGTCATCCGAACTACTGCCTTTTTTTGCCTGACTGCCGCTAGCCGCCTGACATTCTTCAGCTTCATCTTCATCCTTGGCTACCTCTTTGCCCTTCTTCGACTTTCTCGGCTTCTTCCAAAATCCATCCTCGCGGATGTGCAAGGGATAGGAAACAAAGTAGAGATTGTCAATTGACAGCTCAAACTTCTTTTTATGGTACGCGCGTGGTGGTGTCAAGATACTCGCAAGATCAACGGTAGGAAACTCGCCGAATTGTTCCCAAGGAACGATTTGTTCGCCGTCTCTGCCTTCAAGGTGATCGTCGTTTTCAATTTCCACGTGACGCGATCTACTGCCATTTCCACCATTCCCCTTTTTTCCATTCAAGTTCAATTTTCCAATTTTTGAAGCAATTGGGTCTTCAAGATCGGAGAAGTCGTCGCTGTCATCCTCATCGCTAGGTGTCCGGTCTTCAAGCTCGCTCTGATCAGTTTCCGTGCCATATCTATAATTGCGTGGTGGTGGAGCAAATGATGGTCGAGGTGGATAGTGAAAAACAAAATGTGGTCCTGTTTGTGATTTGATAACAAGAGCAACGGCAATTAAGCCGGAATCGATGAAAGGTTCAGATTTATCCATGCTGAAAACTCTCCCTTCAAGATTGTATGGAGGTTTTGAAGGTTGATTCTTGGAGGTGGTGGCTTGCTTTTGACAGCTTTGTTTTGGTTTGGGAGGCATATTGATGAAAGAGGCCCGTGCAGAACGCTGGCCCGAGCTTCTGATATATAATGTTAGTAATTGTTACCCCTAACAGGAGTTCAGAAATCTTTCAAAAAATACTTACAGATTCTAGACTTTTGTTGTTGAAGGAAACAAGAATGGAAGTTGAAGTTACTGTTGTTATTCACAAGTTCTCACCATTGCCTGATCTCGGCAGTCTAACCAGTTTTGAAATGAACTTGCTTAGTCGTTCGAGAACCACTGTCAATAGCACCCATCACTTACAGTTTTGCCATTCAAATTGACATAGAATTTGAATGGGAAGCAATAGTTGAAACAAATGATGAGTTCTCTACAAGATAAGGGTGCTACTTCTTTTCCAAAGGAGGAGTAAAGATTCAGTCTACAGGTCTGAGCTGCATGAGGTTCCATAAGCTTCCGTCTTTTGACTTTATTTTATCTTCAATGTTCTTAATATACGTGAACCTGTCTGTTCTACTGGAATTTGTTTTCAGTGTAGTGATTCAAAACAGCTTCATGACTTCAAATGAAAAACACATCAACAGATCTGGAACTGCTACTCTCATTCATGGACTGAAGTACCTGATTGATGATGACATTGGTATCCACCAGAGAGAGATAACTCAGCCCAGTCAATACCATACATATACCTCGACCATTAATCGCTACGTATGCTTAATCTGTTGTAAAGGCGTGGAGAATCAGAGTACACGATCACTTCACCACCAAGTTCCATGGACCTCGCCAACATGCCCAAATTTTCATCCCCGCCTCCAGTTAGCCAATCAGATGTCTGCTATTTTCGCCTCCTCTCTGCTGCTACTCCCACTTTCCTTGTTTAACGAATACTAATCTTAAAAAGAACATTCAAATCTGCATAACTACCCCTAAGATGAAATCAACGAAAGTGAGCAGAAGACATTCAATCTTCGAGACGAAAGTTTCGAACATAGTTTCGTCACACCGATATATACACTCTATGTAGCTAATAATCAGCTTCAATCAACAAATCTTAATTTCCAGTTGCTATATACCTAACCACACACAGTCCGAATCACCTACCTGTTAAAATCACACGAATGTTTTTGAAAAACTGCCCTCTAACATGCACGTGGTGAACTGAATACAAAGCACCAACTTGCATGCAACCGAGCTTCATCTCAAAAGTATTGAATACCCAGGTATGTAACCGTCACTTCTTTTCATCAATTGGTTGAGCTCCAAATTGTGATCGGTTGAAATTTTCATCAGATGTATTCACTAACATAGTTACCGAGAATTGCAAGCGATCCATTCACCGTATTAAGATGGTAAAAATAAGCTTGATATGCAGATTGTGACCGGCCGCAGTAAGTTCCAAGTACTCTTCCAATACCACTTGTGTGTGATTCGGAAACTTTATGTGGCTACTGTCATACCTGCCGTGCCCAACGTAGAATGCAAAAGAGTCTCGAACACTTGTACACACCTGGAAATTTATTCATGACGATGCAACTACTCTGCAATGTAAAATAAGTCAACCGACTAGCATACTGTTAGATATGTATGATGGATCGAATAGACGTGCTTTAAAATTACCAAGCCGTATTTGCCAAAGGCTATACATCGGTCTACTGAGTGTAGGTTTAATCTAGACACGAAGCAAGGCAGAATAAGAATAAGGACAGGTTGATTTTGGTCGCAGTCTTTTCTGCAGTCTGTTGCATCAGCAACATAGCCTTCGAATGATGCATGTATCCGCACCAAAATTCTTGTAACTGGCTACTTATTCTCGTAAGTCGAGCAGCCTTACCTTGGCTGTACGACGGGGGGTTTACTTATCAAGGCGATTCGACTGCGAGGATTGGTGAAGGAAAAGTTCATAGAGTATATTGATATTGTCTTAACTCACTCTATTTTAAAGTGCCATAGACGCCAACCTATTTCAAAAATGTCACAAGCAAGCGGACTAGCAAGTTCAGGCACGGGTGATGCTGACCAGATGGAGAAAGGTGTGGCGGATGTAGGTATCACGAAAGTTCTTAAGCCCGCGTTACTAGACCCAACAACTTTGAAGCCTATAAAACCAGAGGGTATGACACAAGAAGAGTTTGAAAAATCCTATGATCTTCCCGACGAAGACACCGCGCGGTTTTGTGAATATCTTCAGAACCTGGCAAAGAATCGGCCCTTGTGCAAAAATTAGGTGAGAAATGGTAAGGCACCCATACTTGGATTTAAGCACTAATTGACAAGATACAGTTGAGCTTTCTATATATGGCTATCCCGTCTAGCAACGGTGATTGATAGCGACGAGCAGTTCATGCTTTATCGTCGCTTTGGGCATCTTCAAGCACGCCTTTTGCTACATAAGCAGGACGAGTTACGAGCCCAGGAAGACCGACTGTTCAAATTGGATGAAATATACAAGAGGAACGACCCGGAAAGACATAGGTCAAGGGCGCAGGACAACGCGAAAAGTTTAGACCATAAGAACCTCTTGGATTCCATTGAGATAAAGTTTAGAGAATACGGTACGAATGATGATCTGATATCGGTAGCGATGGAACTAATACATACCTTTCTATGATCATAGCCCAGCTCTTGACTATCTCTCGAAATCTTGCAATTCTCGACCGACCGACGACCATGGATTATGTTAGGGTCAGGTCTTATTTCGATGAACAATCTCCCCTGTGTACTTCCGAGCAAGCGTATATCCTCTGCAAAGAAGACCTTATCACCCTGAAGCCAAGCAGAGAGAATACCTGGCTTGATGGAATTATTGAGAAAATTCCGCAAAAATTCCCAAGTCGTTTGACTCGGCACATTTTCTGCCCTCCGGTAAGGTGTCCTACTGAATAATTGCGGCTGATATTTGCTAACTCCTGTATGATATTCAGGAATTGAGAGAGAAAACTAATCCAGAATCTACGAATCTTATCCTTTTTAGCCCTGAGCGTGTCAACATCGTAGTGTCGGTGATAATTCTCATCACTATACTAACCCTTCTTGTCATTCCAGTATATATATTATGGTATTTGAGTAATGTCCCCAGCTCGAAGTCATCCATAGGGATTCTTATCGGTATACTACTGATATTTACACTATCATTCTCGGCAGTTCTGTCACTCTTCACGAGAGCCAAGCGCCATGAGGTTCTTGCCGCGGCAGCTGCGTAAGTCTTGTTCTCTCACTTAAGGTCTTGAGACCTCTACGCTAACACCCCAACTTAATTATGTAGCTACTGTGCTGTGCTGGTCGTATTCGTTGGCAATGTTGGAAATCTGTCGCCCAGTTAAGAAGTCGGATGGGCATATTATATATGGAGCCGAGACCCGTTGAGTAAATTGCCAATATGTGATATGAGGTTGTGAGATGGACAAGGCGGTGTCGTTGAGAATTTCGATGAGGGGATTGAGTCTTGAGATGATTTTAAGGGGCAGGTGTTTGGAAGTAAGGAGGAAAGCATGTTAAACAATCAATGAAGGAGGCGGGAGACAAATTTTGTGAAACTACCTACAATCACAAGAATATAATCCATATCAATATTCTCAGAAATCCCTTGAAATTGAGGGATTTAGTTTGTGAATGGAATAAAGCAGCTTGATATCTAGATATAACAGTCTCCAGGTATTCACAGTTGAACTAGTGGAAGTAATCGACATCGAGCCCGATGTTGAAATCAAGGAGCTTAGTATATGTAGCGCGGTTCAATTAGATATTTCTAGACCAAGTATACATAGACAGTTCCAGTTGAGAGAAGGCCCAGTCACAAAAGACTCTCGTGCTTGCCCATGAGTCTAGGAACTCTGCATATTAGAAGTTTGTTGAAAGTCAGCGTACAATCATGTCTTACGAAAAACTCGGATGACCGGTATAATCAACAGCTCCACGAACACATATGTAACCTGGAGGATATTGAACGTCATTTTTTCGGGTTCCTGGCATATTACCACAGGTCGCAGTTCAAATCATCAACAAAAGTCCGGCACTGGTATTAAATCCAACGTCAAACCCAATCTGTAACAAATACAGAAAGCTTTCCTATATACGACCTGTTTTTCCATATAGTATTAAGTATTGAAATTTTAGGATTAGTTGACGAAACAATTGATTCGTCAACCACGGATTCTGCCACCACAGGGTATAGGTTATGACAACAAATTCCATTATGCTCGGTACCCACGTCCGTAATCTTCTAAATTTTCGTAACTTTAAATCCTTCACGGACTACCACACCATTTCATCTTCAAGTTTCTCTAGTCAACAATTCTTCATGCTTCTGTATGCTTTTTACATGGCAACAAATCTTCCTTTAACCGACTCCTGTGTACCGCTGTAATCTAGCGATCGACCACAGGCGACCTCAAGAAGGCCATAACCTTAAGCGCCAGCGACAACAAACCGCGGTAGCCGCTCAAGGAAAAGTATCAAGGTTGTATTATAGGCTTAGGCATCAGTTTCAAAGTCTCATATACCTCTAGAGGGTTTAGTCTTTGAAATTCGTTCCCAGCACTGCCAGAATCAGTTGGAACATATGCCTAAGCGATTTGATAATTAAAAACCCCTCTGATGCAATTGAATTTAGCTGCGTACATAAATTATTATTCAAAATTTTTCAGTTCATTGCATTAAGCAGTCTTATTTTTGGGGAGCAAAACAATGTTTAGCAAAAACCCCTTTCGTCATAAAGACGGCGAGTCTAGAAAGAAAAGAGACTATCGAGATGATCAAACAGAGGCACCAAGGGGAGGTTCAAGAGCTTCATCGAGATCTCGAGACAACCGCGAACGATCTGACGTAGCTTCCCAAGATCCAAAAGTTCCGAACATGGGTTATCTTAGAAGGACCCTCAAAGAATTTGCATGCATGCCTGGATTGGCGGAAGACATTGGTCCTCTCTTACATGAAGTGAAAATAAAACTAGAAAAATTACACGAGATCGATGGGATTCTAAAGGGGCGAAGCAAGGTTGGAATTAATGTTGAAAAATGCACGGAACATCTTGTAAAAGCTCGGCAAATCCATTGGGAAATTGAGAACTCTATCAAGAATGAAGATAGAGAACTCAAGAAAGGAGGGCCGGTACAGACAGAAGGGGATGCAACGGCTTATGAAAAAGCATTTAAAGATGCTAACGGGTGTTCACCTGAGACATGGGAGATCATGAGAAAAATGGGGGAAAGCGAGGATGTTTTAGACCCTGTCATCATTCGATATCGTCAGATTCTCAAATCAAAGAATTGTAGGGAGAATGAGGTCAAGGAGAAAGTAGTAAAGGAACTTATTTCAAAGTCTATGGAACTCAAAGCAACACATGAGAGAGCACAATCTATTCTTGAGATAGATAATCCTCAAAGGCAGAGCAGGGAGCCGAGGAGTGATACGCGGGTTCCTCGACCAAATAATACCAGGAACTATACGGGGCGTGATCGTTAACCGTTGCCAGGGAGTAGTTAAGTCTGGGACTGCTCATTTGCTGTCGTCACATGGTCAAGAACCACCAGCACGGCAAGATTAGTTGTGTTCATTCTGGGAGTTTGAGTGAAAGTTTCATTGATTCGCTGTTATTTGATTTTGCCTGTTTGATGTCGTTTAGATCAATGGGGCTGCCCTATGAGTAACTGGAAATGGTAGCCCCCCTTCATTCCAATTATTGCACGCTTTCCTAATACTCCATTTTTGCATGAATTTATTAGAGCTATTGTTGCTCGATCAAGGATATATTATATCATAATACACACAAAACAAATTCCGAAAAATAACAATTGAATGTAGTTAATCAATGTGATACTCGAATATCGACGGTTCGTTCAGCTGGCAAATGTATCCAAAACATGCCATTGCAAACTGAAATTTGGGAGAAATAGTCCCCGTATTTATTCGGTATGCTGAACACGTTATTCGTCCCCAAGTAAATCAAGATGAGCAGACTTACACAATCTTTTGTGAAGTCTTCCGATCTAAATCTTGAGCAGTTTCAGGGTGGATCGCTTGTTGGAGATGACGGAAACAAAGAATTATATATTCTGTCCTTCAACTCCATATAATTAAAGGCTTTGGCAAAGGCAATATCTATCGTCTACACTTGTTGACGGTCTCGCACTTGAAAGCATCGTATTTGAACCCTCGCTTATTGGGCAACATAGCAAACCATAAATATGATGGCTAGAATCTAGACCCTGCGACTACCAGCACCATCGAATGGAAAACAAAATAGAATGACGCTGTAGCTGAAACAATATTCCCTTGCATGTGTGAAAATAAATTTCCTTGGCATTTTATTCAAACATTTTGACAGACATCCACCCTGTAGCTCCACCCAAAAACGCCGACCCAATACTGTAGTTTTACAGATGATGATAAGATACCTCCTCGCTATCCCATAGTGTTTCATTCGTTTCTTTTCAACTCGCCTCGAACCAATCCATAGCCACCTTCACCACCTTAGCTCGTTCTTATGTTTGTTTGCATCGTCGCCACCCTCTTTTACATCATCCTTCTTATCTGCACCTTTCGTCTCTGAGCTCTCATCAGCGAACCCTAAGTTCTTGAATTCGTCCTTCGCCATCAAATTCCTGCAGCACATCCAACCGTTAGTCCTCAACGTCTCAAACCCTATTCCGATTCCCAATTCACAACCCAAATATGTATGAAAGCCGGTGACCCACCTATCCATCCGACACGACAAATATGATTTCGCCAGATCCCTACATTCTGGATCATTCATGCCTCGAACCTTCTTCATACAATTGAGATAACTTTGCATTACTGATTTGCATTCACCTGTAGTCGCATTGCCGTATTAGTATATGTTCTAACATTCCATAGTTCAAAGCCATTTCGATTTGCGGACTCGTTAATTCGTATTCAAGGAAGAAAAGTAAACCATACCATCATGATCCAATGGAAAACTTCCTCTTTCTGGCCTGTATTCCCAAATTCAATCATTAGTTTTCTCTTTGCCAGAATACACGACAAATTGTAAAATCATGAGAGTAACATACGGCGAAGGTTTGTTATTGACCATACGCCCACCCGGGCTTCCAAATGTACTCATGATTATTGATGCGTATTTTACTGTTGGAATGATTCGATGTTGTCGATAAATTAGATGCACTTGATCGGAGAAGGATTTTCTATTGTTCCGATAATTCTACCCCAGATTTATGACGTAAGCTATTGGAGCTCTAATGAGGGGTTAATGTCGATGACAACTACTTGAGTAAACAACGAAGCATTTGTAATGAAAAATTAATATTAAAGAAATAAATCTCCCTACCTAGGTACTTATAAGTAGCTTGTCTATTGAATAACTTCACATATCACCTCAAATACTCAAAATGCCAATGCAGGTCCCCATCCAGATTACCCCTCTTCAAAGCTCTAAACCACGGTGCTAATATCTATCCCAGGAAACTAGAAGGAAGCTGCCAATGCGGCCTCGTAGAATTTTCTCTCCAATCCCAGACTCCCGTGCCATACCAACTCTGCGCTTGTTCCATCTGTCGCAAATGTGGGGGTTACGGTGGATGCGTTAATCTAGGCGGTATAGCCTCTACGCTCGAGATTACCAAGGGCAAAGAACACATCAAGTACTTCCTTCTCCCCCTTTCCCTTGTTGATTCTTTTCCTTGCTCTAACATTCCGTAGAAAATACACTGCAACCGCCGACCGTGGCAAACCCACTGCCAAAAAATGCACATCCGAACGCAATTTCTGCAGCGAATGTGCATCGATGCTCTGGCTTTGGGATAAAACATGGCCGGAGCTAATTCATCCTTTTGCAAGTGCAATTGATACGGAACTACCGATTGCGGAGGAAATGGTTTGTGTGAAGGGGGATAGTAAGCCGGAATATGTTAGGTGGCCGGAGGGAAAGAAGAAGGTTTATGAGGGGTATGGGGAGTTTAGTATAGAAGAGTGGCATAAGGAGAAGGGATTGTGGGTTGCGTGAGAGGGAGAGGGATTTGGGGATTATGGGGGGGGGTCTGGGGTATTGAGGAAATTCGACATGTTATGAGGAGCGTGTTAAATCAAGTTTGCTTAGGATATTCCAGAATTTACCTTCATTTTATGACTACTCATGAGGAGTTCTCCTCCCAGCAACTCTGCTTCGAACTTCGAGTGAAGGTACGAATTACCAAAATGTAGGAGGGTACCCATTGCGAAATGAAATTTTCGTAATTGGGAGAAGGTGGTAAATCAAATAGACCTAGCGAGATATTTCAACGGTCGACGAAGCTCAATAGTTTGAGCTTTTTGATAAATACACTAACGTCTGAATATACTAATGTTAGGGCGGTAGCGTTCGTGAGATCATAGATTCGCGAAGATTTCATTGCACGTCTGAACCTGTAGATCCTCGTTTCAATGAGGCAAATGAATGCTTAAATGAGTTTCAAATTATTGACAATTTTATTCATGACTATTTACCCAAATAAGCACTCATTCGAATTAGCATACCAAACCTCACCCAATCATTATACATTTCTCCTTCCCGTCAAGCACTTACATTAATAAGACTCACTCTTTCAAATCGTCAACAAATTCAACCTCTTCCCAATCATATACAAAACCCACAACGCCTGCACACTTTTCGACTGACCAGAAGGATACCCCATCAAATTATCCGCCACAATCGCCAGCACCCAATCCGAATACAGCGCACCGAAAACCAAACAAATCGGCACGCAAGACGCATATCCACTAAGTCCGATCAATGCGCCCGTTCCAAAGGGATTTTTATCGCTACCCGAGAACCGGAGGCAGGAGATGAATACAGTTGCGATGGCGATTGCTAAGCCCACGCCTCCAAACACCGCAGTGATGGTGCTCATTCGCGATGAGAAATTAGATGAGGCAAGAGAGATGGTACCGGCTGTGCCGGCGATGACGCCGGGGAGATAGAGGAGTAGCCACCAGAAAGAAGGGAAGATGGCGATGAAGCCCGAGGTAAGCGAGAGAGCTAGTTTCATTGCCGCGATGGTTTCAAATTGCCTGGAAAATGACAAGTTAGAATTTCGCGAGATGGGATGAAGTGTAGAAGGGGAAAGGTGGGATATACCAGGCGTGATTGCATGTGATCATGGTTTTGATGGCTGGTAGGAGTGTAAAGAGAAGCTTTACAATAGCGATCGCTTTGTTCCATGTGCTGTCGGGAGTGGAGTCTATCCACGGTGTGGCAGGTCTCTTGTGGCAACACATTACGATAACGGTGTAATATGTGAGGATGTGAGAGAAGAAGCCCCAACCACCATATGGGAGGGCATAACACGAGGCTTCGGCGCTGAAGGCGTTACTTTGCGTATTGTCTGCGAGAACTGATGGTATGTAGAGGAGATAGAGGAAATACATGTGTAGATATCGTGTAGTAATATTCATTTTGGACAAGAGGAAGGTTGGTTTAGTTCACTTCGGGGCTCGAAATGAAATGACAAACATATATGCGTGTGTACAGATTATGCTGTCTTCTCTCTCTCTCTTTCTCTCTCTCTTTCTCTCTCTCTATATATCCCATGCTGTCAGATTCTAGACCACACCCTTCAGATGCAAGTAAAAGAATCGCTATTAATACCCAGCCTCATTGTATCGGTGTCTAGATTAAGATGGTTTATCTCAAGTCGAATTCCTTCGCGATCAGCCAAAAGCCCAGAAAGGAGCCTCGCACACGGAACATCTTGAGCCTCACAAAAACAACGTATGACTCAACTTCATCGATAAGCTTGAATCGATTCTCTTGATAAGATTAACCCCCTCGAATCAAACTAGATACTGCTAGAAATATTGGGGGCTCCAAGCACTCTAGACGTTTCGAATTTCACATGCATTGCATTTCGATAGTTTGAAATGGGCTAATGCTGCTTACTGCAGGGTAAGTGGGTGGGTATGAATCTTGCACCCAATGACCAAATTCAGCTAGCTTTGTCGAAATTGATTGGCAAGACGATTCCATGAGGCAACCACTTGCTTCGGATATAAAATCGTGGTAGCCAGTCTCCTTTATGGTTTCGGGAGGCTGTGAATCATAAAAAGTGTAGCATTGCTGCTTGGTAAGACGGTACTTGGCCCCTACCACTTGAAGATGACGAGAGATTCTTAAAAAGTGCATTTGAGGCTCGAGTAAATCTACGTGCCTATTGGATGAATTATACGAAGTTAATAGTTTAAGATGCCTGATGCTTGATGCTTGATCAACAAGCGATTCAATCGTTAATCGTCCGACCATTAGACCACAGCCTCAAATCGAGATGAAATATCAAGACAAGCAACCACCCAGGCATTTATTGGTTTTTTTTTCAATTGCCCGAAAGACTTGATACTTGGCCTCTCTTTACTCACCCAAAGACATCGCAATAGTCCAACGTGCTGAAACTTATTCTGATAAGACATAAAAAGAATGTAAAAGTGAAAAGTACGATATGCAACAAAAACCTTCCTTAAATTCCGTAGCCAATAGCGAAGCAAGATATTCAGAAGAATTGAATATATGAGATGAGATAACACACAAGTGACAAGTGAATGAGTGGAATAAAGCGATTAAAGATAAGATCAAAAGTTGAGACGAGATAGACGCCAGCGACAGCACACAAATCTGATTTCCCCCTTGTTGAACAGTTCATCAGACAGACACTGCCCTTCACACTCCCACCACAAGATTCAAAACATCGACTCTTCCTGTCAAGGACAAATTCGAAGCTATTCAGATTTGCAGACATGCAACAAAACCAAAAGCCATAAATGAAGAGACAAGACTAGACGAATCTGCCACGAAACTTCCTCACCTTCTCCTGCACCCTGAAACAAAGTGAATACACCGCAGCTACTAGCCGCCACAGCCCTACGCTTGGTCCAAGTGAGAAACCGACCAATCTCAAGCACTCCCCAAACCTCCAAATCTTTTGTTGCACATCTCAAAAAAGAGAAAAGTTTCAGGACCCAAGTAGGAAAGGGCGCGAAAAATGAGTGGCTATTATAGACTCTCAGGAACTTGCGATCGCGCGCAAAGGGGCCTGAGCTTTGCGATCGGAAGGTTATTGGTTCTTTGAAATTTTGAGGAATCTGGGGAAATCTTGTAGGGCTGAGGTATTGTGAGCTAGTGGTCGCTGCGGGAGCCCTACGGGAAGTTAGTGGATCGAGTGTGGAGGTTGAAAATGAGATTTGGGCCAGTAGATGCGTGAGCGCATTGTGATGAGAAATTGAGATGTGCAACAAAAAGAATTTGATGTGCAGAGGGGTGAATTGTGAAGGGTGAGATGGGATGAGAAGTCTGGAATCGATGAGATGATATTGCGACAATGTAGGAAGGAAGCGCAAGTACTCGCGGTACCATCATTTACCAAGTCATATGTCATAACATAAAGGAGTACTATGATAAAATCGTAGGCGCATAAAGAAGAGTTCCCATAATTCACTTCAAATGAAACTCTCATCACGAAAACCAAGAAATCTACCAATAGACGAACGATCGCAACATTACAAAAACACCTCAGATTCAGATGCACAATCCAAACTTCCGTCGCCCGCCGTCATCTCTCAAAGTATGACCAAGAGATAGAAAGATACATCGATTTGAAAACTTCAGATGCGTGACGAAGTCTTCTCAAGACCCACTCATTCACTGTCCATCCGTACCTACCGCCGGCAATCCAGGTAGGTTACTGTCCGATTTTTGCAACTTCACTTCCTACATACGACGAGAGCTCCCAACGGTGAATTTCCCCATCCATCAAGGTCATTTTAGTATCAAAACAACCTCGGCATCTCTCAAAAAAAAGTCAGGGTAAACAAAGACAAAAACAATCAAAACCACAAACGACGAGCTCCTTTTCTCTTTCAAATCCCCCGA
Organism: Botrytis sinoallii; assembly: GCF_014898435.1. NCBI lineage: Eukaryota > Fungi > Ascomycota > Leotiomycetes > Helotiales > Sclerotiniaceae > Botrytis > Botrytis sinoallii. The sequence goes on along the minus strand of NW_024066034.1, from coordinate 1,245,240 downwards.
AACTTTGAATTCGAGATCTCCAAACATGCAGGATTCCAACTCCGTTGTCAAAATTAAAATTTCATCTCAATTGCAAAAGTGAGAAAGGCTCCCAGATGTGCAACAAAACTTTCCGATGTTGAAGATAGCACGTGTCTGGCACGTGGATATGAGAATACTGAACGAGAGTAGTATTTGATACTAGAATTCTGGGGTGGAAGACTATTGTCAACTGCGCTTCTTGATGACACTAATAATATGAAGAGGATTGAACGATGCGGTGATTGTAGCATTGGGCTTTCTACTATGCTTTGATGCGCTAGCTATCGTCCGGCACATGACCTTATCTGGTTGCGAGGCCAGAATTCTACTAGGTCTTGGTATGTTACGACTTGGTCAGTCCTAGACAGACGAGCAAACAAACAAATGACAGTACTTTCATCTCGAATTTTGGTCCCTGATCGAACTTTTTCGATTTCGATTCCAGGCTAGTCGTTTCTTCTTGTCAAGATGTAAAGCTTATGCCGGCACTCAGGAAACGAGTGTTACTCTTCAACTGCGAAAACAGGTACCCTTTCTTGGCAGCTCGGAGACTAATTCAAGGTGGTTGAACAGCTTGAATTTCCTGTCCATGATATCTCGGTGGTCATTCAACGATAGATGGGTAAGAAGCAGTTGCAAAGTTCAAATAGCCTCGAAAGGAAAGCTCAAGGTATACAACTTCGGCATATGGTATCGTATCTAATCCTTGATTTGATAAGCCCTCTTTTACAAAATTCGACATACTATAGTCTCTTGTAAATCTGTGAACATTTTAGCATTTGATGACCATTCAAAATTGGTGCGTCAGTTTGTACACGGATAGAAATTTTGTTTGAGTGTTGGGTGTAGTGATGTCTGCAGCAATGCACGATTTCTCTACAGGGGTTTCATGAAGGAATCTTCGTTAACGACAGAAAGTACAAGCCTCGAAGCCAGAACTCAGCCACTCGTGGGGATGTCCACGGTATACTAAATGTTGGCAGAGAAGAAGAAGAACAGGATTCGGACAGGTTCCAGATCTAATGAATCAAGCATCATTTGACTAATGATCACTACCTACATACTACATGGTAGACTATCACCAATACAGTTTGAATTTTGATCTCATGATTCGGGCCTTTCCGAGCCTTACCTTAAGGTTGATGGCTTTCTAGCTTCTAGCTTCTAGCTTCTGAATGCTAACTTCTAACTTCTAAGCAAATTCCCCCAGAATCAAATAAAGGGGGGCGGGCAAGACCGAGCCCAAATTCGTTCCCTTACCGTGCATAAAGTACCATACACATACAGTCAGGCCAAAGTCAACAAGGAGCTTCCGAGTATCAATACATACCTAGGTAGGTAGATAGCATCAATACATTGTAGAAACAGTATGCAAAGTGGAGTTACAAGCCCGATATGACATCATATTTCATGAAGATTCGAATTATGAAAAACTTCCATCGAACAGCTCATCAGCATTATCAAGGATATCCCGGAAAACAATAGCCTTATGAATTTTTGGAAAGGTGTGACAACTTACAAGGGATTCGACTTTTACTGCTAACCACTAGATACTTTTACCTAGGTATTTACTAACATTCTCGCCACGAAGCAGATGTTTTATTTTGTTGGGAAAAGCAGCGGGTTTTATTGGATTATCGATCATTTGTTCTCGTGATGTAATTTTTACCGCACAGCCAACACTAGATCTCAGCCCCTCCATCTCATCCCACGGGCGCAGTTGAGTAACCCTGGCAGTACGTATATCAAATGGAAGACATCCATACGCACCACACGATACGGCACTTGCGGCTCAAGCATTTCCCACAAAAGGTACTCGGTAGTCATCAGCTTAATACCTATCTTCGCTCTCGCCGAAGAGTATCATGCCATGGTCTCGGAACAAGTACGATGGGACGAGGGACAATGTAAAAGAGATGAATCCTGTTACTAACCGATTGGGCGCGCTGAGCCCGAAGATACCCAATGACGATAACGTTTAAAAGTACCCCGCCAATATTACGGATGATAAGCTCGTCACCCTCACGTTCTCACGTATATCCTCGAAAGAGGTTTCAAACATACCTTCAACACACGGAAATTACTCCCCAGATAGGATTGTCGTGGAGCATTGGGACTCTATTGGGCTGCCTTGTATATATTTGATATCGATTCTAGATTCTAGAAGGTTGGAACAGATTAAGTGGTGGAGTGATCTTCCCATGAATTTGGAGGGTTGTCAGATCTGAGATAGCAAACAAGCATGTTTCTCTTTTCCGGTTGGTGATAGATCATCGAATGAGATGATCCATATTATTGAATCCCTCATCATCGTGCATCAAACTTGGAAAACCTTCAGCTGTTTATTACTACAGGCAGCTAGCTGAGCCATTCAAGACCAGGCAAATCCCCGGACGTCCCTTAAAAAAAGGTTCGTAAAGTACCTGGCTAGTTACTTAAGTAGGGACTTGGGAGTTAGATATTATCAGTCAAGTTCTAACTCATTAGTATTCAGGAATGGTGAATTCAACCGCGCGCCAAATGAAAGAAGAGAGAATTCCCCCAAATTGTGGATAATTTATCCAATATATACCTATCATACATACGGATTCATATGGATTCATGCCTGGCTGCTAGGTATCATATGGTTCATGCCAAACTCGTAATCATACATATCCGATAGAACCGCCCAAAACAAGAAGTTCATTGCCTTTCTATTTGATTCCCATCTCCAGCCACCTCCTTCGTATGAGACTCAAGCGCTGCCCATGTTGTAACTTGTGGTCACTCTTCGCTTTTAGTATCTACCTGGCCCTGTACGATAACAACTACCCAGTATTGAATATCTCACCGACATTCACTTCTTGATTCGCTTTTCCCCTCACTCGTCATATTACGACATTACCCTTACTTTTGGGGTATGACTGTTGTGATTTGATTTATTCCACCACAACTCTCACACCAAAACAACACACAAAAACAATTATTCACATCGTCTATTGCGGACTCAAATAATTTACAGAGGGTCCAAAAAAGCAAACTTGCTAGAAACAAAGTCAAAAGGCCTAATTAATTATTAGTGCTGTCCCTCGCAAGTTTTCTCGGAAGTGAACATTTAGCAAAGCACTTTCCTGTCGCAAAATCGAGAATAACCCCGCCATCAATCATCAATCATGACTTCTTACGATTATGAGTATGAGACGGTCGAAGAACCACGCCGACACCATTCCCATCGTCATCGAAAACATGATCGCGAACCAAGATATGCTGACGAGCCACGTTACGTCGAAACTCAAGAAACGTATGTTCGCTCAGCCGCGCCTACAGTAACTCATGCTCCCGACGCTCCGATTAGAGAAAGAGAGAGAGAAGTTATTCAAACACGAGAACTCATACGTCAACCTCGTCGTGAAGATAGCGATTTGTCAATCGAAGAGGTTAGAAGAGATTTTCCCCCACCAGCAGGTGGTGCCTATGTAGACCAACGAACGTCCGTCCGTGAGTCTAGGTACGGCGCGCCAGCCCGCCGATCTCGTTCTGTAGGGCGTGATGGTCGCTACGGAGAATACCTTGACGATAGCAGAGGCGATCCACGACGCTCTTTCCAAGATCTCGATCGACGAAGTGATTATTACGAAGATACAAAAGTCGAACATAAACGATCGCTTTCACGAAATCAAAAAATTGTGGCCGCCGTTGGAGGAGCTGCTTTAGCGGTTGGTGCAAAGGAATTATGGGATCGAAGATCTGCCGAGGGTAGACCAGTCGAGCGAAACCCAATAGCGTCTGCTATGGTCGGAGCTGCCGGTGCTTTTGCCGCGTACGAAGGAACAGAACTTTACGACAAACATGGAAATAAAGAAAAGAAGGTTAAGAAATATGCTGCTCACAGAGGGCGAAATGGTGAAGTTCAAGAATCCTATTACTCCGAAGAGGAGGAGATCAAACCTGAGAAGAAGAAGGGTCGCCGCAAGTCAATTGTCGAGGGCGCTATGGCTCTTGCAGGTTTAGGAGCTGCCGCAAAGGGCGCTGAACACCATCGAGGCCGCAGAGGTAGCGGAGACAGCTATTATGAGGAATCGGGCTCCAAGAGAAGCAGATCAAAGTCCAGATCAGGTGAGGGCACTGCCAAATATCAACAAGCTGCCAAAGCTGCCCTTTTAGCTGGCGCTGCCGAAGCATTCCGAGTCCGAAATGAGCCTGGAGCCTGGGGTGGTGAGAAAGGAAAGCGTATCCTTACTGCAGCCATCGGAGCTGGTGGTATTGATGCGGCTATCGACAGAGATGCTGACAAGAAGAGCAAGCGTCATATCCTTGAGGCAGTTGTTGGAGGTCTCGTTGGAAATCGTGCCATTAACGGATCACGAAAGGATGTCGAAGAAGATCCTGTTACTGGACGCTCTCGATCCAGATCTCGAGCACGTTCTTCATCCCGAGGTGGAGGAGGCGGTGGTGGAACCGGTCTCGCCGCTCTTGCAACTGCAGGTCTTGGAGCTATCGCTGGCAAGAAATTACTCGATCGTTCCAGATCTAGATCCAGGGCTCGTTCCCAATCTCGATCCAGAGCTCGTTCTCAATCTCGTGGACGCAGAGATGATTACAGCCGCAGTCCATCACCAGATCGTAGCAAGCGTAGCAGAAGCAAGAGTGTCAGCTCAATGGCAAGAAAGGGCTTGGCTGCTCTTGGTATTGGAGCTGGAGCCGGAGCTGTTGCTAATGAAGTCGGTCGTAGCCGCGATCGTAGCCGTAGCCGCAATCGTGATAACTACGATGACTATGATTCTTACGAAGAACGTCCAAGACGCTCTAAGAATTCAAGAGGTGATGTTTATGGCAATCCACGTCACGCCGACTCTCGTGGAAGTATAGACAGCCGTGGAGGTGGTAGAGCAAGGGATGGACAGAGAAGCAAGAAGGGTTCTGAAGGAAAGAATGGGTACGATAGCGACGATTCATTGATTTCGTCGTCAGAGGATGAGAGGAGGGTTAAAAAGATGAAAGGTAAGCAACTTATTACAGCCGGTTTGGCAACTGTTGCCACGATCCATGCAGCACATAATGTCTACGCAAGTATGGAGGCACGTGATGCGCGACACAAGGCTGTTAAGGAAGGAGAGATGACCCCAGAGGAGGCAAGGAAGCTTAAAGCAAAGGCGGCATTACAAGATGCAGCATCTGTTGGTATTGCAGCACTCGGTATCAAAGGAGCCATTTCGGAAATTAAGGAAGCAAATGAGATACGACACGAATGTAAAGAATTTCGAGAGAAAAAGGGCGAACGTCATAAGAAACGTCTCGAAAGACAAAAGAGACATTTGGAGAATGGTGACAGAAGACAAAGAGAAGATTCTCGCGACACATATTCTCCGTCTTATGACAGTCGTTACGATGATCGATATGATGATCGTCGCTACAATCCGGGTCCTCGTTACTATGATGGAAATCCATACTCTACGGGTTTACCAGCTCCTCCTGTTGGATATGAAAGATAATTCAACCATCTCATATACCGACACACACACCAATCACGCTCTTTTTTTGGCTTCCACCAAACACAATACCTTTGTTCAAGCTTTGCCTAAAACCATTTCATGAAAAAACCGAAACAGCACGCGATATTACAGAAAGGAGTTGTAATGATTGGTTTTACCTTTGGGGTCTTTCTTCGGCGCAAGGATGATATTATGAGTTCACGACACATCACAGAGTTTCTCCATGCCTTGACGAATTTCATTATCTCTCTCACATGTTTTACATAACACCCAGACGTTGTTTTTTTTTAAATTTTTTGAATTTAACATTTCCTTTGTTGTCATTTCGTTACTTTACTATTTCTTCATTTCACATGATCAAAGATAGATGAAGAAATTTTATAACGATCCTACATACCCATACAAGTCCCAGTCTACATTTTATATTGTTACCAAATTTATCTACATGAAAACCATAACTGATTGGTATATTTTCTACATATTAGCTCGCTCCCATCGCCATTAAGAAGGATAGCTTAACAGCTTATGTCCGGCGCAATGCATGGCGTAATCAAGTATAGCGTACAGCGTACATACCTACCCGCATTCGGCCAACGGAAACACAAACACTTGTAGTAACGCGCGGGCATTCGAAGTGGAACGAAGGATTGAATGGATGACGGATCGGGAGGGTACATTAGTGTGGAATGACGCATTTGGATATGATGGACGATTTATTACGAAACTGGGAATGGGGAATGATGGAATCAGATGCTGGAGAGGAGATTTTTTATGATTTTGGATGAATGTGTTATGGCAAGATTTTCTATTTATGAATTGATGATTTTGATCTACCTACCTACCTAGCTTTAGTTGGGAAAGTTTTTTTTTTCATCCTTTGAGATGTCGAGTTTCGTTGGGTTGGGTTGGTTTTGGTTTTGGTTATGCAATTTATTTATTTATTGAGTTATTTATTTGAGCAGTTTGTGAGTTTTTGAGTTTGTGAGTTTGGAGAGAATACTGTGGATTGGGGAATGGTGATGATGTGATGATGTATGTACCTATGTATGTATGTGATGATCCTATGGTTGGTTGTGGATTGGAAGATGGATACGGGAGGCTGTGGATGCGGATGCGGATGCAGATGATGAGATTGTGCGTTTGTGGTTTGTGGTTTGTGGTTTGTGTTACCTCTGGATTTTGGAGCGGTGTGAGTGGGGGGGTTAGTTAGTCAGGTAGTTAGTTAGTTAGTGGGGGGGGAGTTGAAGATGGGATTTTTTTGGACGTGGGATGTTGGTTCTGAGTAAGGGGTTTTTGGTTCTTTCTTTATGTGTGTGGTAGATTGTTTTGAATGGGTTTATGATTTGTTTTGTTTTTGGGTTTTTTGGGTTTGCAGCTCTTTTTCTTTCTTTTCTTTGGTTTTGGGGGAGGGGGAGGGGGAGATGGGGGTTTGGAGGGGAAAGTGTTTACTGGATGAGTTGCAGGTGAGATGGTGATGCTGATGTGGATGGGAAGGAATGAATGAATGAACGAACGAATAGAACAAATTGATTATACCGCATGCGAAATTAAGAGACTTTTCACGATACTGTAAATGTGAATGTGAATGTGAATCTGAATACCGATGAATGTGGAAGTTGTTTATTTACCTATGGATGAAGATGTAGATGTAGGTTTGGATACCGGGGACTGGGTACTGGGTACTGCAGGTGGGTATGGATATGGTTATAGATATAGATATAGATATAGATATAGATATAGATATAGATATAGATATAGATATAGATATAGATATAGATATAGATATAGATATAGATATCAGGTAGATGGAGGGTGGGTGTACTAGATAGCTGGGAGAGATGAGGGGGTGAAGGAAGGTGAGGGGAGGGTGAGATAAAATGATGAAGAGGGAGTGGAAGTGTTTACGAATGATACCGAGGATATTATATAGTAGATGTATCCATGTGTGTAGAATGATTTGTAAGTTGTAAGTTGCGGGATGGTTGAATGCGATTGAGCGCTGCGGTGTCGACGTTTGTGAATTGGACAACTCTGTACGTACTAGGTACCTAGTACTTGAGTGTGCAGAAGCTTGATGAATTCTCATCGCCGAAACTGCCTTTGAATGAATCCCTCAATTTTCACATGGTAGGTACTTCGTACCAAGTGCTTCCCGCTCTTCTCTCTAAATTCCGCTTCCGCTTCCAAATTCAAAAGTCCCGACATCCCGATACAATAAGTTCCGATTCGTGCCCAACCTTTCTACCAAACCATTCCGTTCCATTTTGTCCCCTTTGCACACATCACCTGATTTTCGCACTAATCTACCGTGGAAAATTCTGTCGCGCACAGACCATTCCATATCTCTATATAACTCTCTCCTCTCTCCTAAATTATTTTTCTTCTTCATCGACAATACTGTGAGTACTTCCTACCCCCATTATTTCACCATTCTCTCAACCACCTCAAACATATACTAATATTCCCATCAATAGTCAAAGAATCATTTCTTTAGTAAACGTCCTTCTTCTGTGTTCTCTACAAGAGCCACAGACTCCAACCGAGACGATGAGTCGAGCCTCGAAACCCTAGAGTGAAGCCGTTTTTGCTTTCGCACTTTCCGCAAGGAAGGCGATTGAGTCTGGAAACAGATTTGATTGTATAGAAAGTGGTGATGATCTCGTCCCTTGATTGGTTGTCTTAGGACGCTGGTTCTGGGTGGGTTTTGATGGTTGTCTGATCGGTTTTTAATACTTTTTTTTTCATTGCTATCTTGGATTCGTTCTGGGATGTGAAGAAGAAATTTTTGTGTGTGGTGTGTGGTGATTAAAAATTATGGGCATGCTCACGTGTATGGGTTTCTATCCATATTTAAGTGCATATGAGAAATTGAGCTGTAATTGATATCCAAGTAAATCTGATTATGCTATCCCTTGATGTATGATGGTTTTGAAATGAAGCATTGAATTTTCTCACCTTTCCATCGCGACTTTGACTTCAATTTTTCGGTGCTTGAACCTAGTAGAAAAATTCTGCGGAAAACTTTTCTTCGGCGTTCCTTCGGTCGGTCCGTTATTGATCCGAGCTAGTATCGGTCCCCGGAAATGTACCGATTAACAACAGCATCATCTGGACCATTAGATATACTCTTCGGATCCTCTTCAGATCCTCTGCTTTCAATTCCTGTTATACATTCATTCACTCACCAATCCCATCTCATATCCATCAGTTGACATGCGTTCCATTCTTTGACTTGAATGGAAACAATGTTGCGGGATTTGATTTGATGGTAGATGACAACTATCAAATCCCGCACGAGAGTCTGAGGTCAGTTTGCGTTCCGGTCGGGTTGTACTGAGATGGGTTTTGAGGCTGGATTGAGGTGAGATAGATGGGTTTGGTTGGGAATACAGTGAGCTAAGTGAGAAAGGCTACCAGGAACTTCAAATTTCTTTTAACTTTTTTCGTTGATATCGTTGTTACAAACATTACCTAGGTAGTTTGACTTTTCCCCTATTATCGTTTCCTCTTTTGCTGTGCGGGTGTTGGGATTAGTTTTGCTCTGGGCCAGATGATTGATATAGAGTTGTTGTTTGCATTTGTATTTGATACCCAGTATTTATTGGGTGGATTTGTCGCGGTTCTAGAGATCCATGGTTTGATGGTTTGAGGGGGTGGAATTGGGTGGATTGTGGATTGTGGAAGGGCAGTTGGTCTTTGTAGGTGGTGATGGAGCCTATGAAGAGGCGGAGATGGAGATGTAGATAGAAATAGAGATTGTTTTCACGATTGAGATATATTAAACAGCGTTTCAAAACTCTCATGCTTATCCTCTTCGAGGCCCAGAATAAAAGTTCTACGAGCATTTGATTTGATTCAATAATAAACTACTCTCGTACTACTCAATGTCCGAAATATTACTCTCACGCGATTGATATTAATCTAAATTTACTCCTATATCATTTACGAGGATTCAATCTATCATATCTAGATATATCGTAGAATCTAGCTTTTAATCCTAAATTCTATACTTTTCAATCCAGATTTTAACTTTCAAATATAGATTCTAGCTTTCTATTAAAGATTCTAATCTACGATATTAAACCTCAAATACTGTGACGATCCTGTCATATTAGTGGATCGGCTAGGTCCTCACGTGATCCACAATCCTGTTTATTACCACTTCCTTCCGAAGAGCTCTTCTAGCTCTTCACCTTAGTATTCTAAATGATGCAATCGTCACAGTTTCTTATCAAAAAAGCAATCAAATATTTTCAGATTCTCGAGAAAATAAATATTCCCCCTGATCCCTGATTGACCGAAAAAATTGATTATTAATAAGCTATAATATTATTGTGAAAAAGATTAAGATATCATATTATTTAGAATTCAATAAAATACGTTCTATCGACGAAGAGGGTCTGAATATTGAGATAAGCCTTGTCTGCTTCGATGGTGAAAATAGTGTGAAAACAGTGAGACTCAAGTTGGTTAAGTAGTAAGGTTGTGAACGCCAAGAATTGGGAGTCATTTGCAACATTTCCCATTATGAATTTACGGTAAATTACTGTAAAAAGTCGATCGAATTCTCGAACCTGGCCCAAACTCCAAATCTCCCTACCGGCCTATGATCACTAATATGGTACAATTAAGGGTATCTCCATTTCATCTATCCAGCCCCATTACGCCGACTCTTTGAGCAATCTTACAGTCCATTCGCCTGACCACCTCGACTTCTCCTTCGTGTGATACGGGCCGTACCTCCAGTACCACCTTCACTAAAACTTGTACCCAGGCCAGAATCACTTCTCCTACCAGCTTGCCAACTCCCTTCCCCGTCTTCATCTTCATCGTCCGCATCCCCTCCAAGCGGCAGAATCACCGCTTCTTCCAATATTTTATCTTCCTCGTCCTCTTCTTTCTTGATGCCTACTGGTGGATATATTAATGGCATTTGACCCCTTACAGTTGGAAATGTTCTCGGAGTATCTGAAAGATCTGGCTCATCATCCGTTGCCTCTTCTTTGATTGCATCTTCACTCTTTTCGATCTCTTGTCCCTTTCCAACCCTTTCTTTCTCCCTTCCTCCAAAACATAACTTCAGAATTGCCCACCCAAAAATACACCCTAGCATTTCCGCCCCCCAGAATGCGCCCACCCCGATGATCGCACTGCCAATCCTCCAATTCCACATCCACCACCGTAGTCCGCTTAATTTCGCTCTCATAAATATCCTGCATCCATATATTTGTACCTCGCCCGAGTCTTTCTCAATGACCACTTCCACTGCACTTGGTATGTTCTTGTTTCCTCTTGGAAAACTAACACCTTCCGCCATTTCCACGGTAATTTTCTCGTCTTCTCTCTTCCACCCAAGCACATACAGTGGTGCATTTACCAGCTTCCCCAATCCAGATACCAACTCACTTTCGTATGTCAGAATTGTGGGTCGCCGAGACGAGAAGAGTACATCTTCATTCTTGGTGATTCTTGATAGAGGTAGTAGATGTTCGACGCCTGGTACCAAGCTAGGGGTTTTATAATTCGGTCCAAGGAAATTCACATGGATCATAAAATTTCCGGCGTTCAAATTGAGAGGAGAACGTGGCATGTGTAGTTCCAGTTGAATATCGTATTCTTGACGTGTTACAAGGGAATTATCGAGGGGTACAATGCCATGTGGATGCTGGCCTGGTCTGCGGTTGTTCCTGTGTTAGTAGTTATTTGTTCATTACATCCACAGCGATGCCACCCACAGTGGCTTCTCAAACGGAATGATATACGCACGCAAATTGTAGCCAAACCCTCCTTTCCACCCCAAGGGCTGGCACCCAGCTCCAATAAAAGCCCGCATAAGCTACCACAGCAAACCCAAACAGCACAAGTGATGTCGAAACAAATAATATAGTATTGAGGTATGTTTTGCGCGCTGGCTTCGAGGTCGCGATCGCAATCGGCTTACGAATCATGGTATCCTATTCTCAGATGTATGGTTAGCAATCTGAAAATGATGAATGTAATAAGTTTGTCGGAAGGAAACTGGTGCGCGATGATGAGATTGGGAATAATTACCATTATTATGGGTGAACTTGATATTGCATTACATTATTTGTGATAAGAACCAATGTGAGAACATGGAAGTCTTTCAAGTGCAGCTTGACGCGAATGCGCGTTCCGCTGTGAGGTTGGTGGGCGATGTTTATAAGACAACGCTTGTGTGAGATAATGACGTCGGCTCCAAGCAACCCCTGCACTTAGCTTGTGATTAACTCCCGGTGAGCTCAGTGCCTGGTGGTAATCTTGTGAATTCGATTGCAATTATCATCTTACCTGAGCTACGTCGAAAACTCACAAAATCAATAAAAACTTGCCAAACTGGACCTTTAATAATGATAAAGTATTAGAGTACATACACGACCTGATATGATTTTCCGCCTTGAATAGCCTCATTGCTGTCGCAAACAATCAAGCTCACAAATCTTCATCTGCGCCATACAATACAACTCGACCAAACGCAAAATCACCGGGCACAATGGCGTCCCAAGCCGACATGCAAGATCTCCTCCGTCTTCTCACAACCGGCCGTAATAAAGTCCCAATGCTTACAGCAATGCAACGGGTTAAAGCTTTACAAATCGCATCCATAAACCCCTCCATTTCAGCTGTAGCATCCACGCCGCTTGATACACTCCAGTCCGCGCTTTCTCTTGATGAGAAAGCCGCAAAGTCTCTAATTACAGCGTGTAAGAATGCCAGTAAAACGGCAGGCAAACGATCCGCAAGCGAGACCGGTGCCACAAGTCAAGGAGCGGCGAAACGCGTTAAAACATTCGAATCGGCGTATTCTTTGCCAGTCGAACAAACGGAGGAGGAATTGGAGAAGAGTCTGGAGCTACCAGAGAGTGTGAAGGACGAGGAAAAGATTGAGAAGACGACTATCTATACGAATAGAGCACCGCTAGTATTGGCGTGGACATTGCAATTATTGAAGTATACGATGCCGGGGCAGGGATTAAGTGGGAGATTGAGTTTGGCGCAGGCGCTGGTTAGTGTGAACAGCAAGAGTAAAGCAGAGAGCCTAGGTCTGAAAGGGAAAGGGAAGGATGAGGATGAAGGAAAAGGATGGCCAAAGGTAAAGATAATGGGGAGGGAGATCGGCGTGTTGAAGAGAGCAGGCTATGATGGGCCGGAGGAAATCAAAGGAGAGATTGGAGTTAAGCAGGAAGAAGACAATATTGCGGTTAAAAGCGATTTGAATGAAGAATGGGCCATTTCCACACCCATAACATCTAAGGGTTCAACGTTCATTGCTCGCTCATTATCTGTATCTTCACCCAGCCAAGCTCGCACACATCTTCAAACCTTCCTTAAGGATACCTCCATTTCGGATGCAAGCCATAATATGACAGCCTTCCGTGTTCAAGGTGAACATGGAATTATTGAAGACTGCAAAGATGATGGTGAATCAGGTGGCGGCAAACATATTCTGGGAGTGCTCCAAAATAATAATATAGTTGGGGTTCTGCTTGTTGTGTCGAGGTGGTATGGAGGTGTTATGTTAGGACCTGACCGCTGGCAGATTATGTCACAAGTTTCTAATGATGCATTGTCACAACGCTTAAGAGTCGCGGGAAACATCAGAGGAGGAGAGCAATTGTGGGGATTAGACATTGAAGCTATTAGTTCGTCGGGTGGAGGAAGTATACCTATTCATAGGCCAGAGGGGGCGAGAAAATATATCCTGAATGCCTTTGCTTCGCCTCCCGTCGATGAAAATGAGGAGAAAGGGAAGGTTAAAAAGAAGAAAACTGCGAAAGCGTTAGCTGAAGAAAAAGAAGGCAATCTAGGATTGCTGATGGGAGCACTAGATTTGTTATTTGAGAGTTGGGTAGAGCATATTGGAAAGGAGGAGTTAGATAGAAGGGCTTGGGGATGGTATGTGAATGTTAGACCAGAGGTGGAGAGTGGTGTTGCAGGGTGGGGTGGAAAGGGGTTTGTAAAGTTGAGTGAGATATTGGCATTGAGGAGGAACCCGTGAGATGGGTAAACTAGTGAGTAGATTCCTCATGCTTTGGTTGGTACTACGTAAGAAGGATATATATGAATAGTGACGTGAACAAACTTGTTAATGACAACACTTCGCTTGCTCTAGCTCAGCTAATTCTGCAACCAAAAGCCTGTGTACTCTATCCTAGTGCCTTTACCTATCTGATTCGACACGGGAAAGAGTTCTTTCTTCTGGACTGAGCTTACAATCCACTGGGTCGCACGATAGCGTAATGGTTAAGTGTTCTATCATCTATGGCAGAATGCAAATCGAAAGCACCGACTATCATACATTTACACTGTGGTGACTGTTCACTAAGAGCTCTAGTCTGAAATTATGTAGCTCTTTCATGGAATGATGGATCATCACCGTGCTCCCGCTATCAACATGAAGCATATCTAATATCTCTGAGATGGCCTTCAACAATGGCCGTGGCACAACAGAGGCCAGCTCATACCTAATAATAACTTCATCTCGCTTCGTTATTATTTCGAGAGGCTGAGCGGTATTGGCATAACTACCAGATATGGGAGCCTGGATTGGTCGCAAAGGGGTGCCAGATTAATCTCGGCCAGGTCATGAGCCTACATCTTCCTTCTGCACTGTTTCGATATCGAGATGTGGCAAAGTAGATAACCAATATTCTGTACCGTATAGCTTCGAGGTATTTAGGCAGCGGCCTCAGCTCGTGAAAGCGCCTCTCAATACAGATACATCAATCAATTTTTGACATTGACCTGCGTGGGAAAAGTATTCGTTGTTGGCACGGAGTCTTCTGAATCTAGAGGTGCCCGTTCAATCTCAGTAAGCTTGTACGCTGCACCTGTGTACATTCATCGAGTAAATTTATCATTTTAGTTTCGTTCTGGGAAGAAGACGCTGTGAATATATTGAAATTTGAAACGCGAATTTCTGTCCCCTTCTCAACTCCAACAGCGCGGTGGTCTTTATCCTAGTGGCTTTTCAATCACCATAGTTGTAGTTGTATTCTTTCTTCAAATCTGAGTAGCTGTCATTACCTACCACGAGTCATTGTTTCCGCAATATTGAGTCAATTGATCTGATAAAAATCCAATCATAATAGAATCATTGTTACCAATGCCTGTCGCTGTCGTCAGTCATCATTTTTCCCGAGATATTAAATGAATCAATTTGATAGATTTTCGAATCATAATGATATGAATCAATGCCCTGATAACTACTACTTAAACCTCAGCTGTCCTCGAATCCCTCGCACTTCCTTCTGTAGACGTCCTCGCATTCACATGGAAAACAGCGAAACGTCCTCGAATCCAGCACTGTTTCTCAACACACCAATACATACATCTCCGTCGACAAGATCTCATACCAATCTATCCCATGCAAAATCAATACATATAAGTTCAGTGCCCTAAAACACACCGAGCGATGTTGTGTTTACTAAGTGTTAACACAATCTATAGATCATGCCCTCCAAGGTTTACGAATTTCCTACTTCTCCTGCTTCTCCTACTTCTCCTCTCTCCAACAGCTCCAAAACCATAAAACCAGAATTCCACAAAGGGCAAACAGTGCACTGAACACCAATCGGACACCCAGATATGACAATGATAATACACACAGAGGGATTCCCATGCAAAGCGAAAATGAAACATCTCGGACAATTCAAACATGTTCACTATCAGTACAATTTGAGGCATCCGAACACTGGCGAGATCCAAAACGTTGATTGGCGAGCCTTGGCTAAGCGCAGTAGACGTCAGCGAAGATTGTGGTAGAGCTAGTGCGCAAAATCCTAGTGTTAGTTGTGGAGAAACAAACCTTTCAGTTTTGTTGGAATAATCCTATATAATGAATGAAGAAGAATTGTTTTGGTGGTACTGACTTCACCTTCACCCATCCTCACAAAAACCAAATTGAATCAATCTGAGACTGTAATGAGTATAAAACAGAAAGCGGGTGACGTTTTGTGATTTTAGGTATCTCATATTCTTCGATTTCCGGAATCGCTATGTGAGGAGGATCAAGCAGCCCATCTCATACATCTCAAGCGAACTCGTTAATAGGTAGTGTGTGAGCAAGGGATGATTGAATGACCTTAAGTCATTCGTAGCCTACTACAAAGGAGCTAGTTCTACAGCAAGGCCTATTTAAGGATTGCTTCTTCCTGTAATTATCTAGCTCCTTAAGTTGAATACACATTGACAACTAGAGCCTACATCGTAGGTCCTATGTCATACGTACTCTTCTCAAACCAACAGGTAGTATTAAACAGAAAAAGTATCTTTACTTACACACTCTTTTATTAGTTAGTACAACAAACTTTGTAGTACAGTTAACAAAAGTTATTTGCAATTGAATATCTTTGAGACCTGAATTTGACCCGATTGACGATGCAATTCGGATTCTAGATGGTTTCAAGACACAGTGACATAATCGAAAGCCTCCTCCATTCCAGCGCAATCACCCAACCACATGACCCAACACCCCCGTAAGCGGATCATACCCCCCAAAAGCAATCCCCACCGTCTGCGCCGTCACCTCCAAGCCCTCAGGCAACACCTCCTCATTAGCCAACATCAACCTCTCGATCATCACCGCCAAACTCGCCAAATTCGTTTGCACACTCCCTCTTCTCCACCCTTCTCGATACGGCAACCGTTCCTCCTCAAAGAAAACCCTCACCCACTCTACATCCGCGATCCCCTCCACCGGATCCCCTAGCGTACTCAAATACAACGCCGTCTCTCCATAGCTCAATACAAAATGCTGAGCCGAGTATGAAAAATGTGGATCATGCTCTTCTTCATATTTCACACGTGCGTATTTGGCGGCTGCGGCGACGGGGATGGATGTTTGGGGGGAAGTGAAGAATGAGAGAAATTGGTTGAAGATTGTTTGGTTGAATGAATAGTCATCGTGGTTTGGAGAGGAGTAGTAGTCGGCGCCTGGAAAGCGATCCGTCGTGTTCGATGGGAAAATTGTGCTCGTTTAGATCATCGAGGTTGAAAGATGTAGCGAAGAGATTGCCTTGAACTGACAGTAGACCGGCGGTGCCAATGGCTGTGGCAAAATCGACACCCACGCTAGATTAGGGATTAGACTTACAGTGATCAATCAATGTATAGTACAGTTGGGTGATAATAGACAAGGCTTGATGTGACAAAGAGAAATCATACTTCAAAGCAGCATCTAACGCGGTGATAACATCAGGGACCGTGATCCCTTTTCCATCATGTGGGAGAAATCCATGGTTGGCGAGGGAGTTCATCGCAGGACATGGAGAACGAACATCACCTGGACCAGGTGGTGACCAATTCGTGAAGCTCCCTTGAGCATTTGCAAGAAAAACTGGCAACGCTGCTGCCAAGAAGATTATTTTACCAAACATTAGGTCTGAAGGGCGTGAACTAATACTAGAAAAGAACAAATATGAACACGGAAATAAGAATAGGGAAATGTATGGGTATCAATGTCATGTAAGTTATGTAAAAACACCCTTCATCAGCTCCTTGACGTCTACCTGACAAGTTTATCATTCCCCTTTCTTTCCTAGCACGTCAAGCAGATATATATCATGTTTGTGAATATCTGGGAGCTCGGCCATGCTTGCGGAGTCCCCAATTTCCCGCTGTGGGGCAGCTCTGAACTTGAGCCTAATTAGCCACAATCAACTTTCATCAAACCAGAAACAGTGAGTTTCAATCAAAAAATGAGAAGATCTTTGCCAACTGCAGCGAGGGTTTCTCCACAATGTAATTCTAAGAAGAGCTAAGGACGGCAGTTGTGACCACATCGTCATAGTAATAAAAAATAAATCCACCCATTAAAGATTGTCAGTAATTAATCTCGTAGGTATAAAGGAGAACGATCATCACAAACGAACGTGATTATTTCCAGAAAAATATATTGAACTCCATTTATGATACATAAAAGTTTGCCGCCTTCCCACGTAACAGCAAGCAAGCCAAACCATTCCCACGCCATATGTCTGTTTTTCCCCACGCCACCAGATTTTCTGCCCACCTTAAAATTCTGTCATACAGAAGGTAGGCAAGGAAACATTAATCATGTAAGATGCATTAAATAAAAGTTTTTGTCGTTCCCTGTTCCCACCATAAGTATAGCAGATCTTGCAAAAATCCCAATTCCTTTCACTCGCTATGCAGTAGACAAACCGGAAAGATCTGTAACATGGAACGCCGAATGTGACCTAAGAGGTTATGTAACAATGAGACAGATCTTGAAAATTTCAATCACTGGTGCGACATATCTATATGTTTGTGCCAGAATCAAATTATCCAGATCTGGTTGATGGTGTTTAACTTTATCTTGAGAGAGAACGCTGCACGATAACAGCAATCCGCTCAGCGACCTAGTAAAAATACTGTCAGTCATTTGAGCAAAGTGAGAGGACCACGGATCTTACCTCTGGTGTCGACTTGATATATGGCAAGTCAAAGAATTTGTACTTGTTCTCGTTCTTGGCGAGTTCGATGACCATGTTAAGCACGCCCCATGGGATCGGTAGGGACACAAATGCTCTTTCTAACAAAACGCGAAGAATTTGTTGACTGATATCCGACTCCTCTTGATCATTGACGTCATTTCCGAATAGTTCCAGGAGTGCTTGCACAAAGTAATTTGTGTGGGCGTTAGGGAAACGAAGTTGGTTGACCATGCTGGTCAGAAGATAATGTCGAGCTTCTGGATTGAGTTCGTGAACAAGCATCGAGAGCAAAGCAGCATCAGTAGAACCGCGAGCAAAACTATTAAGCTCTCCCTTTTGACTTGCTCTCGTCACAGCGTACATACAGATGTGTAAAACAATAGACTCAATCAGCTGCAAGTCAACATTGACAGGCACGAATCCTGGACCGCTCACTTCGGTTTGCTTGCGTTGTATAGTATGAGTGATGTGAGCCACTGCATCCTCCGAAGGACCACTTTGTAAGGCTTGTTCGAGAATCTCATACAGACCTGTTGATTGTAAGGTTCCCTCGATATCAAGGCTGGCGATCTCTGGTGATATGCGGATCTCTTCAATACGTTCAATTTTCAACCCTGGCTGCAATGGATCTGGCAACTGAGTCTTTGTTGGATGAGCGTTGAGAATGAGATTCAACAATTGAACACAATGACTTGGCACGTTGGCACATAACTTCGACGAGTATGCAACTACGAAGTCAGGATAATCATGCTGTAACACAAGAAAGAATTTGAGAACTCCTTGATAAATATCCCTTGCCGCCAATGTCAACTGTAATGGCTTCAGTAGCTCGCCTGTATAGGACAGTAAACATTCCACAAGTTTTGCAAATGGTTGCCACCCCATATCATCAGGAAGTCCCATCAATGGTACAAGGAAGAAGCGATGAGAGATCAAGGTCATCCAACCGTATACAAAGCCTGGGAAGTAAGCTGGTTGAAGTTTGATGAGCTTTTCAGCGAATGTCAGAATGATTTGGTGGTTCTCCATTTCAGACAAATCAGTCGAGAAAGTGTTCAAATGACAAAGCATGGAAGAAAGAAGTCGTGTAAAGACCTTTTGATTGAAACCCTCGCCACGCATGACATGATGATGATTTAAAACCAATGTTATGACTGATAGAACTGATTCCAAGAACGCGGCTTTATCACCCTTCACTTCGCCTTCGCGTTCGTAGCCCCTAACCAGTAGAGATATAAGCTTTGCCAATGCATCGACAGGGACGTAGGCATCATTAAGGAAGCCATGTATTTGAATCTGTTGTTCGAAACGTTCGACTGATGTATCAATCGAAAGGCGTAAGAAAAGGCAAAGGTCTTCCTTATCGTTGATAAGCTGCCTGTTATACATGTGAGATATGAATACCAGCGCTGCCCTCTCCGGGGCAATGGGGTTGCTGAACAAGTGAATCCACTCCTCGAAAACATATTCCATTTGATCTTGACGAAAGGCAAGTCGATCATTTTGACTGCGACCGACGCTTTTTGGAAGGGCAGAGGCTGCAAGCTTTTCCTTGAGCTGCTGGCCAACTTCCAAGTTAGGCTCTTTTGAAATCCATTCGAAAGCGACTTCCAAACTTTTCGCGACATCAGTATACAGAGCTAGTGGTCGATCACATAAGAAAACTTGCTCCAAGAGCGAAAGGAAGAATTCTAGGATCCCTTCTTTGCGCTCCGCCAAGGCGGTAGAGGTGGCAAAGTCGACGCGTGCCCAATCAATCATTTCAGCCTTGACCAATGCAATAATCAGTGGGACGTGGAGAAGCGCTTCTCCAACTTGCTGTCCAATGATCATGGAAACACGAACAGCACAACGACCACCAATCCTGATAATGTTCTCGAGTACGTGTACTAAGCACTCAATCACCAAAGTGTTTTCACTTCCACTAAACACTATTCCACAGATTTGCTCTGCAATCCAGATGTCATAAGGTTCTTGTCCTTGCTGGCTTCTGATTATTAAACCGTATAAGGCATCCAGGATCTCGATGACGGGATGTGGTCGAGGGAGATCCATATAGTGCTGCTCAGGAATATCGGCAGTGGTTTGTTGCAAGTCAGCCAATAGCCTTTGCACCTTTTCCGGCAACCCTTGGGGGTTCATGGCCATGT
Source organism: Botrytis sinoallii (assembly GCF_014898435.1). Taxonomy (NCBI): domain Eukaryota; kingdom Fungi; phylum Ascomycota; class Leotiomycetes; order Helotiales; family Sclerotiniaceae; genus Botrytis; species Botrytis sinoallii. Next base: position 1,225,143 of record NW_024066034.1, on the reverse strand, counting down.
TTGGCATTCTTCCGTTGGACAGAGCAGCTGAAGGCTGGCTGTAAGGGGCTTGCTGGTTGTTGACAAGTGGAATTGTAGGAGTCTCAGCGGGCGCTGGAAGGTTTGGAACCGTTGGAAATTGATCCCGCAGAAGATCATTGGTGATTGACGTTGTTGCATCTGAAGCTGTAGCAACGTGGGTCGTACCGGCCAAGGATCCAGCTACCGAGCCTCTATCTGCTAGAGGAAGTAGTCTAGGCTGACGAGCAAACTCATCGTAAATAGCCATTTGCTCCTGGTTAAGGCCAGACATTGACGGCTGCAACTTATACGGGCTTGGAATGGTCCAGGCCCAACGACTGAGTTGGGGATCGATGTATGGATCATCTGGTCGTCTGATGTGGTGAAGGCGCCGGGCTTCTAGTTCTGGCTCTAGTATCTCTTCGATTTCAGGAACAGCGCGTTCCTCGGCCTTCTTTTCGACCTGGCTACAGGCTAGATCGAGGTTGGAATTTACACACATGATTATGGTACCTTCAGGTAACTGATGCTCGACTGATAATGTTCTAATGTAATTTGTCATGCTTGCACGCAACGGCTCTTTAGAAGTGACCAGAGCGAGGCTACCAGCAGTCTTCTTGACCATGTTGATAGCTGCAGAGCGTACACGAGCTTCGTTGGGCTCGGTTGCAAAGTCCTTGTGTATCATCTGAGCGGTCGAAATGGCAGCAATAGTGACAGAACGCTCTACAACCGGTGAAATAATCTCATGAACTGCTCGGGTGATTGCAGTTTTGAGAATATCATGCAATTGGCGGGTGTTCACCATGTCGTTGCTAGGGGGGTAAGTAAGAAGAGGTCCGAGATCAGGCATGGTAGAAAGAATTTCTTGCGGGGAGAATCGACCACTGGCAATCCCACCTCCTAAACCATTCACAGAAAGGTTCTCGAATCTATCCAGGCCATCGGGTACTGCCATTGGCTCGGTGGCCTCCTCAATGGGTGGGATGCGGCTCTGGAATTCGGTAGACGGCTTGATACTCTTATGATCCAGACTCAAACCTTTACAGAGCACTTCGATTTCAAACTTGAGGTTCAGCTTAAGCTCCGCGTTGTGGTATAATTCGATCAAAAGATGAATGATATCCATGAGCCACGGATTTGGTGGTTTGAAGACAACCGAGTTTCTGCCTTCGAAGAGAACTTTGCAAACGAATGGGATGACAACAATGAGTCTTTGCGTGTCACAAGCCTCGAGTAATAGTTGCTTGAAAGCAATGTTCCTGTGCTTGACGGGCTTATCATTAGCAAGTGTCATAGAGCCCAACCAACCACCGAGATTCTTCAAATGCGTGCGGTCGATTGAAGACTTCAAAGTGCTTTCAGCATTAAGCAGCTTGGAAACACTGATAAAAGTCTCTCTTAATAGCTGGTTCCATAGGATCTTGTCTTCGAAAAGTTTGACTAGCTTAAGATATAGGACGTGATAGTTGGGCTGAACCTTAGCTCGTTCCTCCACTAAATGACCAGCGAACCATCTTTGATTTGTCTCATCAAGGGCGCTCTTTAATTCGATGAATTTCGATTGCACGTTGACCTCGGTGATGTTGTTCAACAAAAACTGCACTTTGCCTTGTGCTTCAGGGTCGGGGTCTTTGAAGTCTGCATTTGGAGGGAGAGGGTCCACGTTGATAGAGTTGAATGGTGGTGCGGAAGGTTCAGCTGAGAGCAGTACGTCGATATTGCCATTTGTAATTCCACCCCCACCCCCATTCATTAAGTCGTTGTGCCCGTTGCGCAACATATCTTCTTGTTGGTCGTGTATAACATTTTGTGCTCTTTTCCAGGGTTCCGTGCCTTCGAGACCAGGCACTTGCAGCAACTGATGACAGAATCCAGGCCATTCCGATAAACGAGGTATGAATTGCAACAAAGCTTGTAATCCGAATTTGTACATAGATTCTTCTGGGAGGTGATCTCGGACTGCTTCGAGAATCATACCTAGACCAATCTCAAGAGGCAGGTCGGCAATGAGCTTATTCTGGATGATACCACCGAATAAAACAGCGGTTGTTGCAAGAGCCTCAAGCGGGTAGGTAGAATAGAGGGTGTATTCATCAAAAAGACCATGTATCATACAGGCAAACACATCTTGCTGGTAGGGGTCACGGGCAGACTTGTAACCAGCCAATGCATCGACAATTTGCCGAACCTTGAGTTCTTGACTATACATTTGCTTATAATGCTGTTCCATCATGTGCTGTGCGTTTTCGCTTAGCATGTTGGTCACCAAGCCGTTGTTATCAATAATTCGGTCTAGCTCGTCATCCTGGCCATAGTTTATCAAACGAGGGTAGGCGGTGATACAGGTTCGCTGTACGGCGATCAATTCTGCGGAAGGCTCCTTTGGTAAAATTTCCTCCAAGACATTCAACATAGCGAATACAGTTTTAACAGGTAGCATTATACTGTGTGGTTGCGAAGTTTTTTGACACACAATCTCGTGTTGAGCTTTGATACTCAGGAAAGTCAATAGAGCCGTGCCAAGTTCCTCCTCTCGTGGCGAATTGGTAGCCTTCCAGTCTTTGATATCCAGGTAGCTACGGGAGTGTGCTAGGGCAGCAAGATCGAGGCCGAAACCGTTAAGCATAGAGGCCAGTTCATGAAGCCATTCATGCTTTATAGCATGCTCTAATATAAGAGGAAGCTCGAGAGGTGCTTTAACATGTGCGTCCATTAAGCGTTGTGCCACCCAGGTCTTATCTTTTCGCCATAAGCTTGCTAAGACAAAATCATAGTGACCGTCGACCCTGAATAGGAAGCGTTCGAAAAGATTGTTGATTGTCTCCACTGCTAACTCAGGCCACGGTCTCGGTACGCCGAATGCTGAGACTAAGAATATATCCAGATTTGGTACAACCACTTCTTGGAACAATCGTTTCGCTTCAACTGTTTCTGAGTATTGGGTCTCTCTGAGGGCAACGATAAAGACGGATGTTAATGTGATAACGGATACAAGCGGATGCCTTACTGCCCATTCAGCACGCTCTCGAACCTCTGGCTTAGCATCGGCATAGTCGTCCAGCGTGAATGATGGCCTAAGCTTTGGAATGGTGGAAGCATCAAGCTCATGTGGATTTAAGGATGCATATGCGCTGATGAAGGAAAGCTGGGTTTCAGTATTTTGCCAGACACCACCAAGCAGTTGTGGAATAATTGCAGGGTCTTCAAGCGCAATTGGTCGAATAGCTTCGTAAACTGCTAGAAACTGTTGTGGAGATATCCTTAGATCTGGTGTGTCGAAATGCTGTACAACTTGCAGCCAACTGAACCCTGCGGGAACTTCTTTTCGAAGACTGCTGACGAATATTTGCGGAGAAAATGTAGGAGTTCGACTGATGGCAGTGTATAGTAAGGCATCAGAAACTTGTGCCTCGTCGAGATTGATATCTCCCGCATGTCGAATATAATTTCTGCATGTCTCCTCGTCCGACGTGAACGCCGCCCCGGTTTTTTGTATGTATAATATTAGTCCATTCCCTTCTGTGATTATCGACATTAGGAAGAGCGCCGCGAGAACTTCTGTGGGCGCGGGAATATCTTGCTCTGGATGGTCGCGAAAGCGGTAGCTGATCGCTCTAAACAGTAGAATTTGCGCTTGACGATCGAAATTCGGTGGATGACCTTGGATAAATCTATCGACTATCGTGGCGAGGAAGGGTGGTGTGAGATCTTCTTGACCTTGATTCACCTGAGATAGAGCTTCTACGAAGCCTTGATAATTCGCTGATAGGATAGCGTCGGCTATACAGTTGTGTTAGCTTTCAATGGAAAGGAAGGGATGGTGGGATGAGAAATAATGTAACAACCTTTGGTTTTAAGATCTGATCTTGATCCGGTTTTGAAAGCAAGTGCTAGAATTGTCTTCTCGAGCGCGTCTAGCTTGAAATGATCCATAAAGGTTGAAAGGTCGAAATCACGAAATATGTCTTCATTCCCCGTCTCTATGGACTCCGCAATCTTCCCAGCCTGGTCGACATCATGGGCAACCTTGTGTACTTCATTTACTAAAATCTGATAGTTGCCTGAATTGAGAACAGGTCGATTAATGCCAGGAAATATCTGCGGTGCGTTGCCAACCACAAGTCGGCTGAAGTACTTTGAGAACACTTCCATGCCGTGCTCATCAACTAGCTATAGCAAGCAAGCTTCGTGTTAGATGGAACGTCAAGGTGATAAACAAATAAGAGCACATAGATTACATACCTTTCTGAGCTGTTCAGCCTGTTGTTCCCACTTTGTGCGATCTTTATCTTCTTTAATTGTACCGAGTAACAGGTAAACCTGAGCGACGACAATTTTGTTGACTCCGCTACCACCGATTGGACTGTTTGTGGATGGACTTGCGCCAGCACTGAATGTACTATGATGCGAGCCGTGAGGTGAATGACTAACTCCTGTCACAATTGTTTGCGCCGGTGAAGGTGTGAAAGTCCCCCCTCTTGAATTCACCATCGAAGATAGTTGTATTTTGGCGCAGACCCACTCCCGCAGAGCTACCTCTCAATCTTGTTCAAGATGAAAGGTTGATCTATCTGGGAGGAGTGGACATGGATGAATCGTATTTTGATAATGCGCAACAATATTATAAGGTTCAAGCTTCAAAGGGAAGGAGGTAAAAGGTTTGTTGTTAAAGATTGAATTTGTGAAGGCGATGTGTTCTGTGGGGGCAGTTCGTTCGTTCTACTCAAGAATTGAAGTTGGATGTTCGTTTTCATCGCCTAACTGGTAAGGCTGTTACGGTATTATAGTATAACCTTGGCATCTGAGAAACGACGACCAAATGAATGAATAGCTAGGTAGGGAGGTACAATGAATGGGAATGAATGAATATTGACTACTTCCTATACATTCGACCATGAATGTAGAAGCAGAAGCTCTTTATTTCTATCTTCACTTCAGATTTACTCATGGTTAAGGTTAGGTATATAAACGGTTTACCTGCCTATTCAGACGATAGGTTGATATTGGTGCGTATCGAAACATGCAGCTCGAGGGCATCTACGGTGTGAGTTTATGGGACCTTTTCGAGCCTCCGAGATTACATGGACGAATTCAGATATTTTATCTCCATGGCAGTGACCTCCGGGGGGACAACGGAGTTGTGTTCAATTCAATTGATGGATGATTGTAGTAGTTCGTGATACTCTCTCTCTTATTCAACATATCATTTCAATAAGAATCATCTCCAATAAGTGATTGCTTGCTATAGCTAATAAGGCTTATGTTTTCGTATTCTTCGATGATATGATGCATATGCTACAGCTGCGAGTTTATCATAATGTCGCACAATTGGCATTGGATACATTGAAAAGACTTTAAAGGCTTTAATAAAGCACCATTGGGTTCAATTCTGAATGAGAAGGTGGGGTTATAATGCAACCCCTGACATCGAGGACCCAGGTAGATACCGTTCAATTCATGTTACGACCCTGCTTTTGCCTGCCGCCGCCAACGACGACATCATATACTCGTATCTATCACTCTGTGTATGTAAGCATATGGGTTTGGTTGGAATGTAAGAGAATTCATGATGGATGTACGTGCTATCTCCTGTACATATCGATATATCTATTCATCAGCCGAATACCGTACTTCATTGCTATGCAAGGCAAGGCCCAAAAGCGTACTTGATTAATAAAGACTGGCAAATGCAGTAAGATGATTGATTGTGTCGTTTCTATGGACCTCCAGCTACCTCACCCTCCCTTAAATAATTGAGATCTCAGAGTGGAAGAATCCGTGCTCCCTCCATATCCCGCCGCTTGGCATTGGCTCCCGTCACCAGCTCTTCCGCTGTGCTTATACAGTCGCTCGTCATGGACAAAAGTATGGAGAAAGAACAGGCCAGGCAGCCAGGATGAACTAATAGTAAGTAGCACGTGAGTAGGTATGAGGTAAGCAACCAAACTTCTTACCTTCCTACCTTGTTACCTTGACAATTGAATTATTCCCTTCAAATCGACATAAGGTGATGATAATCCCAAACTCAATATAAACACTGGTAGGTAAAGATAAGACGAGATAGGTAGGTATCGCTTTCTATCACGAACTGTGTTTCTTTTCTTTTCTTTTCTTTTCTTTTCTTTTCTTTTCAGGTGAATTACCATGGTCAATATACCTACCTACCTACTCGTATCAGTTGCTCATCACAAAGTGGTCAAATTCCGGCCTGCCGCCTCTTCTCCTAATAGAGGGAGTATCATCCGAATCACCCCCACATCACCATGACAACGATCCATGAGCTGACTTGGTTGGTTACATCAACAAAGAGTCAAAAGGGTAATTATACGGTCTGTACTTTCATTAATTAAACTCCGCAATTAACCCAATCCACCTTTCTGCATACCGATCATTTCTGTACGGAGTAGATTGTTAGACAACTTTCTAGAGTACAGCTTTGCTTTTAACTTCATCGATTCTTTTTATCCATCACCTCTCAATATTTCTAATTAACTCTTTGCCCTTCGAAGGGCTGGGTTTGAGAGTGACCTACTAAACAGCGAATTGAGCAGCCAACCTCTTTAATACTAGTCAAGATGCCGGGAACGATATCAGATGGACCCTCCGTGACCATGAGTTTCGCAAATAACTTTTGGGGGAAGGATGACGCTGGTGTTGAGCCATTGATACAGCGTATGGTCCATGCGAAACAAACTTGTGATGAATTAAAATCTTTCTATAATGGTATGTTTACCATGATTGCGCGTTGGGGCGTAGCTAACCCGTCGCATAGCGCGTGCCGCCCTCGAGGAGGAATATGCTCGCAAGTTACTCCAATTATCACGAAAACCATTAGGGTCTCAAGAGACAGGAACTCTGCGCCATTCACTGGATGTTCTGAAGGGGGAGGTCGAGGCAATGGGAAAGGCTCACCAAGCAATTGCTGGACAAATGAAAACAGAGCTAGAGGAGCCGCTGGCGGCCTTTGCTGGTGCAATGAAGGAGAGAAGGAAGATTGTTCAACATGGCACAGAAAAACTATTAAAGATCAAGGTGCAACAGACAAATCAAGTCAACAAGGTAAAGAGCTCCAACTTTGAAGGCTGGATAGTTACTTACTCAATGGCAGACTCGAGACAAATATGAACAAGAGTGCCTCAAGATTAAAGGATACCTCGCGCAAGGACACATGGTAATGGGTCAGGAAGAACGAAAAAACAAAGCAAAGCTCGAGAAAACCCAAGTGAATTTAGCCACGTCTAATACCGAGTATGAAAACGCAGTCAAGATACTCGAGGAAACAACAGGTCGCTGGAACAGAGATTGGAAACAGGCTGCAGACAAGTTTCAAGATCTTGAAGAAGAAAGACTCGACTTCATGAAGAGTAGTTTGTGGAGTTTCGCAAATATCGCTTCCACTGTTTGTGTGAGCGATGATGCCTCTTGTGAGAAGGTTCGCCTGGCGCTTGAAGATTGCGAGGTAGAGAAAGATATCATGTCTTTTATAAACGAGTTCGGGACTGGGCAGGAAATTCCGGATCCACCAAAATACATTAATTTCTGTCGCGGTGATGCTGATTCACAATCTGAGGCTTCTGAGGACGATGCTTACTCGGTAGCACAATTTCAACGGACTATAAATCCAGCCTATAGAAGTTCCTCACCACAACCATCTACCTACGAATCCCACCACGATCCTCAATCAGCTCTTGCTAAGGAGTTAGCTCATGAGGTTGAAACTCCGAAGAGCCGAGAGGCAACCATCACTCCTCAGAAGCTTACACCATCAAATTCGACCCCGGACAGATCACGACATGCCCAAGTAGAGGATTACGAACCGGAGCCACCTATACAAGCCCCGCCTGCTCAGTTAGATTATCAACAACCTGCTCGTCCCAGGGCCCAATCTCAGGCTAGTTATTCCCAACCGGGCCGAGCTCGCCCCCAGTCCCAAATCGATCATCAACAACCTGGGAGGCATAGACAGCAACCTCCACAAGATTATCAACAAGCAGAAAGACAAAGGCAGCAAGCGCACATCAATCAACAACAGGCAGAAAGGCAAAGGAAGCAATCCGTTGATTATCAACAAATTGACAGACAACAACAAAGCGAAAGACAGAAGCAAGCACAAGCCCAGGCTAATTATCGTCAACAAGAACGCCCAAAACAAGCTCAGCTTGAGTATAAACCTCAAATTCTGCAACAGCCTCAAGTGGACTATCAACGTCCTGATAGCTCCAGGTTACCGAAGATGGACTGGTCGAAGCCAATACAAATGCCTTACGAACAACAACAAGGTCAATTGGTTCCAAAACAGGGACAAATTTCTCAAGTACCCCACAACCCTCATCCTACGGATGGCATGACAATGTTATGTCGAACAGGGCCCTCGTCTGCACCTTCAGATATGAGCTCCGCCGCGAATAGCCCAGTACGACCATCCAGTCGGGATTCCCAAAGCGATTATTCAAATCCTACATCATTTTCAAGCCAAGAGCCTCCAAGTGGAAAAGCTTCACCAGTAAAACAAAGCGCGCCGATTGTTGAGAAGCCGATCCAGAAGAAAAAGAGTGGAATTTTCCATAGCCCATTTCGAAGAAAGAGCACCAAGAGCGGAGAAGAAGTTGCTATTGCCAGACCAGCTCCATCAAATCGCAATACATGGTCCGGCCGAAATACCAGTGTTCAGAGTACTCCAGCTGGAAGACCAAATTCGAGAATGATACAGCCAGCGCCACAAACTATGATGCTGACTGATCGACCCAGCAATAGCCCAGAGCCCGTTGATCCAAGAGCTAACTTTCAATTGAATATCGGAAACAACGTTTTTGATGTTGCAGCGCCTGAGAAGAAGAATAAGCTTGCTCAAAGCACCCCTGCAAGCCAATCAGCAGAAGAATCTGATCCCATAGCTCAAGCTCTTGCTGATCTCAAAGTTGTTACCAAAGCATCATCTACTAGGGTATCTGCAGATAAATATCACGGAGTGGCTACCCCCGCACCGGATGCGGCGCCTACATCCAGACCTATCGGATCTCAAATGGTCAATGGGGCTTTGATGGCTGGTATGCGTGGCACACCCCCACCGTCTTACGATCCAACTCCCGTCGAAAGACTTGGGCTTCCTTCCCCCGCCTTCACTTCAAAGTCGATGCAGCAAACTCGCCAAAAGTACGTCGACCAAACGGCGAATATGTTTAGTCCTCCCCAGCCAAGACCAGATTCACAACAAGCCGGGTATGGCTCACGTCCCGGAACAAGGGGGTCTGATATGCCTCGAAATACATCACCAGCGCCCACTAGGAGCGTTTCCCCTCGACCTGGAACACAGGCCGAAATGAGACAGGCCGCCTCTCCTAAATACGCTGGAAGTACTCACTCTCGTACTGGTTCCGCTCCTCAGCAAAAGCGGGGCTCTGATACTTATTATCAACGAAACTCCCCCAGTATTTCTGCTCGTGGCGTCTCGCCAGCCCCATATGCGCAACAAGAAAGACCCAGCAGTAGCCACGTCAAAGCCCCCTTTCAGCAACAAGAGAGGCCTAGCAGCAGTCATGTCAAGGCCCCGTTCGCACAACAAGATAGGCCTTCCAGTAGTCATTCAATGGGTATGGTAAATAACAGCATGGCAATACAATTAGCCTCGGGCCATGATGACGGTTACGGCTCTCAGGGACGAAGTGGCAGTAGAGCTAGTGTCGGCTCGAGAGCCATGAGCCATTATGGAAGTGGAAGTGACCAGCAATTGGCGGCCCGAAGCAGAAGTAAAAGCGTTGCGGATGTCCGTCAATTTAACAGTCAAGGCCGTCCCATTCTACATTTCGGTAAATTCCCCCTGGTCTTGATCATTTGAGTAACACTAACAATCTTTTAGCTCGCGCACTCTATATGTATCAAGCAGCTATCCCTGAAGAACTCAGTTTTGCAAAGGGAGATATTCTTGCCGTTATGACGCACCAAGATGATGGATGGTGGGAGGCAGAAGTAGCTGGAAAAAATGGTCGACCGGGTTTGGTACCAAGTAATTATCTTCAAAACTGTTGAGCTCATCAACAGGTTCGAGGAACTCGGAGTAGTAATGATTGAATACGAGGTTTGGGTATGAAGTAAGAGTTTGTGAGTATGATAGTTCATGAAATGATGATACAATGTACGCAGTTGGATGATGATGATGGATGATGGACTCCACTTTTATTTCTCACTTTCTTTCTAATTTTTTTCGATTCACACATAACGTGTTATATTCTTTTGAATTCTAGCGAGGGGATGGATAAGAGGAAGGGGGGTTCTAGGTTTTTTTTAGCCAGCGAGAGCGTTATGAGAATGGGCGGATTTGTGTTATACCTTTTTGATGAATGAGCTTATTAGGTTCTTTTGATGTTATTGTTTGCTGTTTACAAATTGGAGGGGCCACAAGGAGAGCAATATTGGAGACGGAAGATTGAAGAACATAGGCATGCAAGCACATAGTCTGATATAAATATTATTTTTGATAGCGCGAGGAAAACTAAATACATGATCCTTTTCTTTGTAAGGTTCGTTCTGTGATCGTAAAGTTATACTGATATCGAGAGATCGAACTAGAAATTCTGAGGCTAGTACTGCTCCCAATCCCCGTCCTTGTTTTCTTCAAGATAAACAACAAAATTCTTGAAATGTGGTGATCGAGTCGTTTCAACTCTCTCGTAGCATCCCCCAAACATATCAAGCATGCCGAAATGGCTCCAGCCATCGTAGGCACTGTGATGACTTGTCCCTATAAAATCACGAGCGCCGTCCCGACCCGGTGCCAGACCTAAACGTACAAGCCCGGTGCCATAATCGAATGCTGCACTATTATCGAGATCGAGGTACTCGTGTAGATTGACTGCGGTTTGCCAACCAATGTTTTCGCGGAGCACCACTTGCAAAATCGAACGACCTGGTGAAAATGATGCGAGTGCGTGAGATTGCATTTTGAGATACGGAATTTTCCCATGCGGCGACAGAACGGCTGATATCATTGACTTCTATACTCCCCTCACTCGTATCGAGCAATGCTGCTCAGATTTTGCGAAGTTTGTACTCTTTCGTTGAAGTAGGTGGAAGCTTCTCAGAAGTCTCATCTAGCGAGACGCCTAGTTGCTGAGAGTTAAGGGTGGCTGGAAGCTGACGTAGAGACGTGTGGTCTTTTTTTCCCAAGGAAAGTACAGGTATGGAATCGACAGAAATATAATACTTCGGAATCATTGCTGTTGGTAAGCAAGTGGATAGATGGTCACGAAGCTGTGTAATTCCTGAGTTCTCAAGTCCTTTTCCCCGTTCTTTCTGGAATTGCAAGAAAGCCACAGGACTTGGATTTTTCGCAAGACCGCCAGAGGCTACGATCTCAATTACAACATTGACGAGGAATAGTCAAGGAATAGCTTCTCGCACGCATTATTCTACCTCTCCAAGTTCGATTCTTTGTCCATGAAGTTTGACCTGGGTGTCCTTTCGGCTTACAAATATCAGAATGCCGTCTGCATTTTGGCATGCGAGGTCACCGGTTTTGCAGAATTTTCCGCAAGGCTTGATATTTGGCGTAAATCAGGCCAGCCAAGATGGAGGTTCAATGAAGGCTGCCTCCGTCTTGTTCGAAGCGTTAATGTAACCGGAACAAACGTTTAGGCCGTCGATCACTCGTTCACTAGTCATACCAATAAAGCGAAGTCTTTCATGATTCCTTTGATCCACAATCCAGCATCTACAGTTGCATGACTTCGGTCGTCCGATATTTCTTGGATCTTTGTTTGGCAAAATCCTAGTGTTGACCGCTGACTACGGACTACGTTCCGAGGAGCCATAGCTATTCATTAGTGTCACTCTATGTGCCCAGGTTTCAATATCGAGTTCTTGGAGAGACTCGCCGCTGAGCAGAGTTTTCAATGTCGGCAGAATATCCGGATTCAATGGTTTGACTACCGTTGGCGTGAGTTTGGCAAACGTCACACCCATTCGGGCCATGGATCCCGTTACATTGTTCATCTGGATAGACGTTTAAAGATTAGAGATGCTGTGGTCTCTATATGAGAGATTTTTATCCCACGAGGAGATTGCGGATGCTTGATGATGGATGACTTCGTGCATACAAGAGTCGATCATAAGGAGGTCTTTATGGTTCCATTGATATATGATACTTAGATCACCAGTAATAATGAGGCTCAAGTTATCAATCTCGATGCTTGAACCATCCACAGTACGAGCAATCACCATGGTCATGCAGCCTAGGATGCTTTTTGCTTCGATGGAAGAGATTGCTTGGGAAGAGCTCCATAAATTGATCGTCTGGTTTTTCTCCGAAATTGAGACGTGTACAGTAAGCGAGCATGCTAATGTTGTTAGCGTACTAAGCTTGGAGCTGTATGTGATATTGATCAACATACTTCTTGATCACTGTTTCCGTTCATGAAGTTATTCTCGTTTTCATCTGGCACTATCGATAGGCAAGTGTCGATAGAAATTAGCCAGGGTCTTCCTCTTAAAGTATCTCAAGAATTTCAATGATAGGCTGCGAGCCATTGACTTTGCTGCGAAAGACTTCAGCACTATTGTCCTCAGCTACGAAGCCTGCGCAAATCTCATCGCTTGCAGTATAGATTCCAAGCACTAACGCCCAGCACGGAAAAGCGTCTCAGCCGACACACTCTTCTCTGCGCATAATTGATGCACGGAATTTAAGTCAAAAGCTTGCTCGATTCCAAATAGCTGCCACTCTGACGCATTGGAGTTTTCTCCCTTCATACCACGGAGATGGCATAAATCCCACAGTGATAGGGTATTCATAAGATTTTCTCTTTGAGACATTCCAATAGTTTTAAGGATGAGGTGTTAACTTGCCGGACGTTTTCACCTCGGATGTATATTCTCTGGGAGAAATGAGTAGATGGAAAAGGGATACTGTTCAATAAGAAGGTGAGCTTTTCACAGAAAGAAAAAGGATTTGAATATCCTTAACACCCCCGCTCGGAATCTCTGGACCAGGACCAGCGATGACAAGTGCCTTGCGTTCATACAATCGCGAGAAGTCCTACACTGCGTAGGCACCGAGCGACATGACAACTGAGATAGCGTAATCCAGATGGGAACAGCTTACAAGAGCGGTTGGTATCTGCAAGATAATCATAGTGGCAGTGTTCCAACAGAAGATGAGGTATTCTAGGTGGTATAGGCTCGACTCTGAGATACATATATTATGTGGATACTACCAATATACCACCAACATAGCGGAACACTGGCTTGTACAAAACGCCTAGATTTCGAGCTTCCTGAATAGGCGAGATTGTTGAATATCAGGGCAGGGTATGAGATAAGAGTGTTAAATTGATTACCTATCTAGTATCCTTTTATCTTAAGACAAAGTTCTAACTCCCTGATATGATTGCCCTCCAAGATCAGTAGTAATATTTCACCTAATACTATATCATCAGGGAAAATATTTCGACCTTATCTTTCTGAGCCCTGTGCTTATAATTCGTTCTTCAGAAATCCAAACTCACTTTGAAATATCTAAATCCTTGAATAAAAATGAGTATTGAAAGACAGCAAGATGAAGAGGAGGCGAATGCGGCTGTAATTGACTCGGCACCAATTACAACGGACGAATCAACTGAAAAGTATCTAAAACCCTTATATTTCCAAGCCCCCAAGGACCCCCAGATTCCAGAAAACGAGACTGGGCCAGAGGATGTACAAACAATCTACCCAAGTGGCCTGGAGTTCGGTGTTATATCGATATCTTTATGTCTATGTGTATGTGTGTTTCTTGTCGATCTTATAAGTTGTAGTGACTTACATTCCTTCCAACCAGCATACTGACGTGGAACTTCAAAGGATGCTACCATTCTCACTACTGCAATACCATGGATCACAGACGAATTCCATTCGGTAGCTGATGTTGGCTGGTATGATGCCGCATTGTGAGTTTTTCGTGCGGTTTCATGATGGAGATGTGTATACTCAAACTTCACAGTCGACTGACATCATGCATGTCTCAATTATCCCAAGGCAAACTCTTCACCCATTACAATGTGAAATGAGTATTCCTTATCAACATAGTAATATTCGAGATGGGCATTCTCATTTCCGGACTAGCCCCAAGTTCTGTGATTTTTATCATTGGGCGGGCAATAACAGGTCTCGGCTTCTCTGGAATTAGCCAAGTTTGTATGATGTATAAAGCCTAACAACATATCCTATCCGAACTTCAAAGGCTGATCATGAGGTTTCTAGTATTATTGCCATGTCAAGACCACTGAGACAGCGGCCAACTTACATCGGGCTCATCAGTGCAAGCGATTTCTTTGCGACTGCTGTCGCTCCACTTCTCGGCGGAGCATTTACTTCCAGTTTATCATGGAGATGGTGTTTCTATATCAATATCCCGATTGCTGCTGCTCCGACAGCAGTTTTATTGTTCTTCTTGAAGCTGCCAACTCAAGTAGCCACACGCCATATGAGCCAGAGATCTAGAGAAAAGCTTTGCGAGCTTGACTCTCTAGAATTCACTTTCTTCGCACCTGCTGTTCTTTTCTTGCTGCTGGCGGTTCTGCTTATGCTTGGAGTAATGGGAGCATTGTTGCGCTTTCTTTCTATCGCCCATTCTTTCCGGAATATTTTGTTTTATTCAAACGAGAAAGCAAGAAAAGGCCATGCTGCCCCCATACATCATTATGAAAGGCACCATTGCAGTGGCATCAATATACAGTCTTTCCCTTTCAGCTTCTCGTGCTATCGCCGAGTACTATGTAAGTGAAAATGACTTTTCATGTCAATTGAGGACTAATTCGCTCGCTAGCTTCCAATATGGTTCCAGGCCAGTTCGAGGCGCTTCACCACTTCAATCGGGGGTCAACACGTTACCTCTCGTAATATCGGTACTTATCTTCGCAGTCCTCTCTGGTCTAATCACATCTTACACAGGATCCTATAAGCTGATTATGGTTCCTCCCAGTCTGTGCGTGCTTACAGGAGTGGCATTAATGACAAATCTCACAATTACCTCGCCGAGCCGATTATGGATCCCATCACTCGTACTGCTCGAAATCGGGACCGTTAGTGGTATATCTGCTCCGTTCATAGCAGCTCAGACAATCTTGGACCCGAGTGACATGTCAATCGGCATGGCTATCATGACCTTTTCCCAAGATATCGGAGAAGCATTGTTTATCAGTATTGCGCAAGCGATATTGTTAAATCGACTAGTTAATAACTTAAACGAAACAGTACTGTTGTTAAATCCCTCGGATATTGTTCAGCTTGGTGCCACAAACATCTACGGCGCTATTCCTTCGCAAGACTTGAAAGACGTTAAGATAGCTTATAACCAAGCTGTCAAGAGTGCAATGTACGTATCTGTGTCTTTGGTCGCATGCATGGTAATAGCAGGATGTGCAATGCACAGAAGAACTAAAAGTACAGCATGAAGCGTTTTCTCTGGTCACTTGTCCTATATAGAGAGCTTGAGGCCCTAACCCTAACCCTACACTTCTTTCAAATTTTCATTCTAGTTTAACAAGAATTATCATATGAAGTTTTTAAAATTTTAGATTTTAGTCGATATGTGTGATAATATAGTATGTCACTTTTTGTACGCATTGATATGATGTGAATAGCTTTGATATTAGCCATCATAACCCTCCTAATTTATAGTCCTCCCATCAATAATCACACAAGTTAAAAACAAGCCATCAATTTAAGATCTTCACTTAATTTCATGCGCAAATTCAAACTAATAGATTCAGTTAATGTTCCGTATAGCTTATTACGTCAAAGGTATTCAAAAATGTATACTTTAAGATAAAACTCCATGTTGAACACCCAAAAGCTGTCGCTAGAAATCCACTTCTAAAATTCGTAACCCTCAGGATACTATCCCAAATCGCTCCTCCTTATTTACTAACCACAAATCCAATTAATACATAAAAGAGATATGAGTCTGAGTCTGATTCTAGTACTAAATTAACACATTCTCGTTTACTATACAAGCTGTACACTTCTAAACCAGTTCACTCTGCTACATCTATATGATATGCGCTATTCTGAATAGACAGCAATATGTTTCCTCTCAGTTGCCCCTAATGTAACGAGAATTTTCTTCCCTACTATCTCCCAATCGCAAATAACCGCATCTTCCTTCCAATACCCCTTCAACTCTCTCCAATCCTATATCCAACCCCTATCAGAACGGTATCTCCTGCTAGTTCAGCACTCCGGTCTTTCCACACCCCCTCTCAAATCCACACATAGTACGCAGCTCCCGCCGCCACAAAATAAGTAACTAGTCTCTCGGCATGCACGAGAACTATGAAAAATCGTGGAGATTTGAGATGGGTTGACTATGCTTGACTGCAGCAAATAGAAAGATATATAGATACTAGGTAAGAGCACCTTACAACTCGAATGAGGAATAGGGCACAGGACTTAGAAACCAACAAATCAAGAAATTTATTTCGTCTAAGCGAACTAATTGTGAATTCATCTACAAGATCTGCCCCAATGTAGGTATCTAGGTAATCACACACAGACAAATTCGAGAAATATTAACAATCTTCAAAATAATTTCATATCCTTTCACCAAAACTCGCTAATCGAAAACAATCTAAACCAGATTCATCATGTACGATACCTACCTAGTAATTCGCTCAGATTCTACTCAGGCCTTCTATCAATATACCACCCAAGAACATAAATACTGCAATATCAGCTGCAGACCTATCTCCTCCGCAGCCAGTTCTCCACCTTCCTCTCCACCAGCGAGTATCTCAATGCCAAAGGTGCGAAATAATTTACTTGTACCCCTCTCCCAAAGAGTCAGTACGAGGAGTAGAACAATCATTCCCGAAACCCACTCTACGACCGAAGTTACTACATTTAACTTTAACTAACGCACGCTACTCCTCAGAAGAATTTCACGATTGAGGATTGCAATGGTCTAATTCTGTGTCTGTAGATCCATACAATGTGCCATCGTTATATCAAATTGACTTTGCAATCTATCCTTACCATCATCTGACTTTGATAGTTAGCTTGACCATTGCTTTCTCATTCTACTACTCCAAATCATGATCAGCTGTAAAGTGGAATACTCATGAACGCAAGTTGTGAAGCTTATCTCTAATGTGCATAGGTATTTATAGCCTATCCTAGGGACTCCCTCACTTCTCAATTAATAAAGTTCAACCAGAGTAAGACAGCCGACTACCCCATCGGCTCGCGCAAACATGAACAAGAATTCTATGTAGTAACACCTGAGAGAGTAAAATACGCATTTCCATAGCACTAGCCACTCCGCACAACAGGAGAATTTGTCATGAACATGATCTATCTACTACCAATTCGGAAAACTTCCTAACAACTCTCAAACTCACTCGCATTTACATTCACGTAACCCACAAAGAACTGGTCACGTAATTTATTTATTGATATTATTTATCTTATCTGTTTTCTGTCCATTTGTATGCATGACCAACCACCCATCCCCATACGAGAAGACGTAAAACCCACCTAATCTCTGTCCGCCAGAGGCAGTCAAGTGAAGGGAGCAATCCTTACCAAGGTACCACCCACCACCCAGCTCTGTAGCCAGCCATGAAATCATAGTGCAGCAGGCGCTCAGGGTATTAAAAGAGATCTTTTACAAGACATACTGTGATGTATGCAAACAACCAATCAATCCATAAAAACAAGGTATCCCATGTGAAGACTCAGGTTAACAGGTATAAAAATCATACTTTTTATATAATATGATATGATAAGCCTGCCAACCCTTTCACAAATCAACCAACCAACCAAATATCACTCGCTGCGTGTCATGCCATGCTTCTCTTCGCTTTCCAATCCATCAAATAGATTGAGAGATAGATGAGACACCCATTAGCGTGAAATTCATCATGCCATGATGTCTATATCAAAATCTTTAGTGTTCCTTCCATCCTATATGGCCCCTAACCATCATAGCTCTTCTTCGTCGACATCCTTCATTGCTGGCTCTGGGAGGGGAGTCTGCGCAGCTTCGGCTGCTGCTACAATGTCGAGATTACTCGAAAATCCTGCCAGTCGTTTATCTAGAGACTCATCACCGAGGAGGCTAGCTCTATGTTTCTTCATAGGACTACCAACAAAGTTGTTGTCTGCGAGGCTCTTTCCGAACACATTGTTTGGTAAAGTTAGACCATTATTGTCTCCATCCGTAGCGGGAGTAGCATTGCCAGATGTATTGCTGGTTGAGTTAGGTGATCTGCCCAAGTTATTCAAATTTCCAGCGGAATATTGGCGTTTTAACTTCAATCAGTATTAGCATACTTTCTTACAAGTACAATGTGACTACCATACCTTGATTCGTCCAACCCCATCTGCTAATTCTCCCTGAAACTTTGCATCTTCGGTACTCAAAGTCTTATTTGGATCGTCCTTATCATCCACTTCTTCCATCTTTACTCCATTATCGTCATCGTCTTCATCGTCGCTGTCTTCCATCATGCCGGCATTTCCATTACTCTTTTTAGATTTGCTGCGCTTTGCGGAGGTGTCGTTATCTCTAAAGGCGGAAAATCCAACGGTTCCAGTATTACTCAATTTGCCAATATTTCCGAAATCTAACTGTGTTGACCTTCGTTTCGCAGCACTGCTGGATATCTTTTCCTGCTTTGAATTTGGTAGAATGCCCATCTTTTGCAATTGACCTGTGGTGACATGTTAGAGAGTGGTATTGTGACAGAAAACGGAAATAAAGCTTACGTTGACCTCGATAGAAGAATGTAAAGACCGCGAAAGGCTTATCGGGCCCGTCTATTCCAGTGACAGTTTGTGTGCTAATAGATTTTGGATCCAATGTCTTAGGCTTTGCAAAACTTGTGGTGTGATCAACATCCCCCTCTCCTCCTTCTCCATTGCCTTTCTCTCCTTCTTCATCATCATCATGAGCATCAAATTGTGGAGAGTATTCGCCGCGTTTAATTTCTCCAGATGCGAGTACCCGAAACATAGCAACCTTGATTTGTCCTGCAGCTTCCGGTAAAGCATCATCGTCGTCCGAGTCTGAGCTGAAACTTTCGTCATCTGAAACGGTCTCGACCGGCGATTGGTCATCTGCTCCGTATCGTAGAACCTCTCGTGCCGTGGATCTCTTTCTTGGTGTCATCATGTCTGCGAGTTCATCATCACTGCCAAGTTCGTCCTTTCTGCGCCTACGACGCTTCTCGAACTTTTGTCGACGCTTTTCGATTCTTGCAGCGGCATCTTGTCCGTCAAGATCAAGTCCGTTCAACCATCGCTCTAGACCAACCTCGCGGAACAAGAACTCTCGCTCAGCCAGTCCTCCTCCTTCAGAGTCTGGAACCTGGACCCATCGAGAATTTACCCATGTCTCTTCGCTTGGTCGTAAAAGAGTGGCCACTTCTTCCTTTGGTCTGCCATCAAAATAGATATATGCAGCGATTGTTTCATTTTCCGACTTGGTGATTGGTATGTAGGGACCGACTTGACCAGAGAAATTTGTTTTCTCGCCAAAGCCAGGCAAACCAGTGACGGTTTGAGGCTGAGGATAAGGGTTCGCGGGTGTTGCTTTCGGCGTGCTGTAAGGAATGGGAAGACCTGGAGTTAACAACGTAATTGAGATAGCAAACTTTGCGGCTTCAGGTTTATTGGTGGTCGAATCGCGGGGAATTTTGGGTTGAGGGACGGGGATGTATGTGTTAATACGACTGAATCTTGATTGTCGAGTTACTCCATATTCAGGGAGCGGTGATCCTTCAGCATGGACACTGACAGCAATACCTTTGAAGCAAGGCATTTTTACCTCACCGATACAATATGGCAGACGAAGCTGCACAGCCTAATATGTATAACTTATAAGTATTGTGATTTGGATTTGTATTGGTATTGGTATTGGTATTTGTGTTGAACGTGGGGGATGGATTAAAGTTGAAGAGGCCGAGCTTTTTGGAAAGCTCCGTCCGATTGTAGGTGATAATAAGGATGGGATGAGGAGGCTGAAGGTCTGGAAATGGAAATTGATGGTTGCCTCTTTAGCGTACCTTGTTACTGAAAGCCTTGTGCGTTCGTTGCGTTTGTTTGAATGTGCTGGGTGGAATTGGGAGTACAAGCAAGCCAAAGCCAATTGTCGTCGTAGTATTTGGAGTTGGGCTAGAAACTCCTTGACTTTTCCTCGAGTTGCAACTTGGTGCGATTGTATGTCTTTGAAGGGTAAGGGTGAGTTTGAGTTTGAGTATGAGGATGGGGTTGAGTATGGTAGAATGGCAGAATGGCAGAATGGTAGGTCAGTGGTAAGTGGAATTTCATGTACTCAGAAAACAATGAATTCCTCAAGTTTCGCTAGGCTGATGAACAACTGCACAGTGCAGACCAACAACAAGTCAAAAGGACTTATCGAACCAAAAGAAGAGGGGCAGAAATATGACTTTTACCAACAATACCATGTCATGTAAAAGCATCAAGTCACAAGTGGTCATCACGAAAGTATTGATGTGTTGGAGGGAAGACAATAATACCATACTACTACGACGTAAATCACACCGCTTCATCATTTTGGACATGGAAGAATCTTCAAACGGAATATTGTTTCTCAAAGGTGGTCTGGCTTGTGGTCATAGTGAATCACTTCAGTTCAATTCGAATCCCGTGAACATTCATTTTGATGCGAGTATTCCGAGGTTCTTTCAGACAAAACTTGAGCCAAAGATTTATTATTGCTATGTATATCGTAAAATAGAAAATATTGAGAGATTTCATGAGAATTCCAGAAATGACCAAAATCGCCTTGATATGACGCCCTGGTGATTGATTCAATACGAACGAATCGTCCATGTTTACCATGAACCCGCGTCGGTCTACCATGGCTTGCTGGGTTGAGCTCTATACATATGCTGCGATATGCGGCAGTCTGAATTATTCTCAACGTTGAGAATTCCTAAAAATCTTGATAATTGTTAGCTAAATCCTTGTGAAGATTTCTGCAACGATAATGATGAAGGGCATTTGATTGATAGAGTCAGACTGTTGAGCTTGATATATTGATTGAATCGACATGGTTATTCAGAAGGCCGTTCTTAATGGAAGGTTTTGTCATCATACAAAAAATGCTAGGAAGTGTGTGCATGCGGTAAAGCAAAAGAAATCCATAAACATACCATGAGGATTAGACGCTGTTGAGAGCGGCTGTTGTAAGTAATTCGATCAATTCAAAAAGATAATCAAAAAGATAAAATGTCAACATATAATCGAAGTCAAATCCCAAGCCAAATCCATATCAATCAGAGGATGCTCGAGAAATGAAAGACTTTGTACGTATGTGTGGATGGGTTGAAGAAGGTTATGCAGGTAAGAAGGTTGAAAAGAAGCATTGAATGGATTTAAAGGGAAGGGAAGTGATAAATTTTCGAGCTATTTGGCGACGTGACTAAGCTAGATTGGGTAAAGCGTATGACAGCCCAATTGTGGTGTCCACTCTACTGAAGTGTCTGGTATTCAAAATCACCCATAGAAACCCCTCTATAATTTCCCCTCCAAAACAAGCAAACCAACATCACAAAATATCCTTTCGAAATAACTTATTTTAAGAAAGCCTCATAAACTTAGAGCAAGATGGCCGGTAAGTTAATGAGTTCACATTCCGAGTATTTCACAGATAGGGTCTACATGCTCAAAATTTACTTGATGTTATCCATTCGTCAATTCATCTACCTATCCATGATTCGAGGCTAACTCCTCTTCCACAGACTTCGAAAGTGTCGCAAGTAAGTTTATGACATATTCCATCGCAGATGAAGCACGGAAACTAGCATCGAATCGTCCCGAAATCTGTGTGCGATGATGCATGGCTGTTCGAAACTTCTAGCAGCGGCATGCTGACAAGGCCAACCATTAATAGAGCAATTCACCGAGTACTACTACAACCAGTTCGATGCGGACAGAAAGCAGTTGGCTCCTCTTTACGTCAGTGCCATCATTGCCTCGAAAAGATCTCTTGCTAACAAGCTTTCAGCGTGAGAGTTCCATGTTGACTTTTGAGTCCGCTTCCGTCCTTGGAGCCGGTGCCATCGTAGAAAAACTTGGAGTAAGCTTTACTTCCTTCTTATGCAGATCGATACTAAAATAGCCTGGTACAGTCTCTTCCTTTCGAGAAGGTCAAGCACGCAGTCTCAACTCTCGATGCGCAACCATCCGGAGAACATGGTGGAATTTTGATTTTGATTACAGGAGCCTTGTTGGTAAGTCGAAACTTTGATGAGTTGCGCGCAAACAGAAGTCATTGCTATGGCGTGGTTCATATCAGACGCTGACAAAAAATCTTTCAGGTCGATGAGGAGCAAAGACCTATGAACTACAGCCAAGCTTTCCAACTCATGCCAGATGGAGCTGGAAGTTATTTCATTTTCAACGATGTCTTCAAGTTGGTTTTCGGATAAATCATTAGCTGGGAATGTTGGGTAAATAGGAGGTTGGTGGTTGACAAGAGGAAATGTTGGTCCATTTTGCAAAACATTATACCAGGCCTTCTATCGAGAAGCAAGGAGAGGCAACGAAGTTATCAAATATAAAACGACATAAAAAGGCACAAGTCGATGATCCTCATATTTCCCCTCCATAACGTATGCATTTGCCGATCAAAATATATGTGGAGAGATAGATATCGTAACCCTCCCCTCATATCGTAGTGTTGCACGAGCTTCAATGTTACCTGAGTACGATGAGGGAGAAAATCTCGAAGACAGCGTATGGATTCGCCATATTTTCGTAATCGTTTCTTAGGCAGCTGTATTAAAGGTTCACATTTTCCTTTTGTTCATATTTCCATCTAAAGAATATCTCAATAGGACTCAGCCTCATTCAATCATTTCAGCCTTTGTGTTTCTTCTTAAGGACTAGCGCCATACGCAGCTTCTCGAATTCACAGAACACGAAACAAGTACTCCGTAAACTCGTAGGAATCAATTTATTTTCAAATTTGAGACCCATACAACTCTTTAAACCGTTTCCCCATCAAAGCTCAAGCGAAATAACTCCGACATTCTCTTACGAGTTTACTGTATCTTGAAACGATTTATGTGTTCGCAAAGAAACGAAAACAAACATTGAAGAACTCACGAACTATTGTACGGCTCTCCACATCATCTTGAACTTCACCCATACATACCCATACATCGACCCATTTAAACATTCATCAGCCAAACCTCGAAAAAAGCAATCATGACTATCGCAGAGGAGTTCGCAACGCGCAATTTCAGTATGGATTCCTTTCCTGGAGCTTGTATAACTTTGGCTAATTGCGCTTCTAGGTATTTACGGTCAATGGTAAGAACATGCGACTCTTCCGAGCTCTCCATCAATCCCACTCAAGCCATTACATCATGAAGCATTATCGAATATGCATGTCAAATGTTGACGCAGCACATACCCTTCTTCCTCGGATGTGCTGGAAGTTAGATGATGAACATTTGGGGATTGTGGAACAAAATCTTGAATTGGGTCTGACAGAATGATACAGGACTGGAGTTGTATGCATACTTCTATGCTTTGCCCTAGGGATTGCCAACCTCTTCCACATAAGCTTGCTTATCATCTTTAGTGCGCTATGCCTGTGAGTTTCAATTTCCCTATCTACTTCATGTGTCAAAATTAACAACTTCCTTCTAGTGTGAGCTCTTTCCTCATCATCTTCATTGAGATTCCATTGCTTCTTCGAATTTGCCCCACGTCCTCGACCTTCGACACCTTTATGCGCCGATTCACAACCAATTATATGCGCGCTGCTATCTACATGGGAATGGCTATTGTTCAATGGCTCAGCATCATCATTGCAGCATCAAGTCTCATCGCTGCCGCTGTCCTTCTCACCATCGCAGCTGGTTTCTACGCATTGGCTGGTCTTAAGGGACAAGGATTTGTGGGAAGCAAAACACTTGGTGGTCAAGGTGTCGCGCAAATGATCCTATAAACCCGGAACATCGGTAAAGAAAAGAAGTGAATGGGAACAAGTGGTTCAAGTTTGAGTGGGCGGGTGATGCTTGGTTCATGGAGACGGGGGGTGAAGCGCAACTCTGAGGTTGATTTACGAAACAGAAAATGGGAGAGCATGTGGGTTTGGTGCAAGGCGTCAAGGGTATGGCAGCGCATTGAGTATGGCTGTTTGTTTCCATGTTTGATTTTTTTCAGCCCAGAAAAATCGGGAATTTCTTGAGGCTTCAGATTCCCTCATTTTGCGGGTGTACTTTTATACCTTCCATTTCTGTTTTCAAGACCAAAGCATCTCAGTGTATCTGGAATGCATCCTGTTCGTATATGCTTTTTTTTCGTGTGGAGTTAGTCAGGAGATAATTAGGTATGGAATTCAATGGAACATGAGTTATGAAGCCTTTCTATGGAACTGTATTGAATGTTTAGTATAGTGACATGATGTGAGCTTGTGGTCAAATGTGAAATCAGTATTATAGGATACTAGATATGCCTTCCGCAGCAGTGTGACAATATTGAAGCTTCGTGTCACCATTACGGGATGTCATAATCAGGTATAGATCACGAGCTATTGTGAGGATCTGAATGACTTATGTCAGGCGGATGCGATATGCTTGTGATACGTATCGTTTTGACATGTGAGGCATTCGGAGGATGTGATGTTAATTGAATATGAGGGCTTAGGAGGGAGTTTTGGAGATGGGAATGTAAAGAGGATAAGATAATGAAGTGAAGGCACGAAAATAGAACTTCTGGTGATTCAAAATGAAGGGTGTGGTATTTTGGGGCTTAGAAGCTCAGAAGCTCCGGGTGAGCGAGCTGGTCGTACCGCACTTGTCATGAACCCCTCATATTCACCGGAACAACAATTCTTCCATCTTTTCATCACTGCATCCAATCATATCATCAAATACCAGCCATAAGCCATCCAAATCGGTTTGTAAATATGAATACAAATGGAAAGTTGACGATTGGCTATGGCTTGGTGGGGTGTTGAAATCAGTAGATACTAGATAGAGGTTGTGTCTCACTAAAACCCCACCTATGATATCCTCCCTCCCGTGTCTGGACTTTGGTTTGAAGCATCGGTGAAGTGGTAAAGTACAACGAGGTTTTGGAGATAAGGATACATATGTACGTAGGTACACTTTGGAAGAGGATCATATGTGTATATGTAGGTATATATCAATACAATAATGAAGTGAAGTGAAGTGCTTTTAGAAACTACGGTATACAATGAGAAAATCTGAATGGTTTTTTGATTTACTAGTAACGATGACGATTTCTTAGACGTATTGCTTGGGGTAACATATCCTCTCAGAATCCTTGCTTAGCGTTCAAGCCGGACAATATCAAAGAACGCAAATAAACCAACTTCATGTCGACTTGTAAATCTTGATACTTGACACCCCTCAATTCAAACATATCAGCTTCGATGATTGAACTTTAACTTTTGATTGTCTTCAATTATTTGCACTTTGGTAGGTTTCCCCATTGTCAACTACCCCTATCGAGTCGTTTATTCGCAGATTGTACAGAAAGCGTCGAAGCCGTCATGTCTGCTACTGTCTCATCTCAGTTTGAAGTCTACGGCGACGACTTCGAGTTTCAATTGGCAACATTTGGTTGTGCTGTACAACATGCCACTTGAATCTCTCAATACTCCGCAAGGAGAGTCTACCCTTTTGCTTTCAGAGCGTACTACAATTCACGATTCGCTTGATGATTTGACTTTGCTTATTTAACATCTTGTTGGCTGAAGTTTAATCCAGTTAACTATCACTCTTTTGGATAGCACACAACGGGTCCTAACATAAACAAGAAATCTAGGCCGTTATATTTCCCATCGATTTCCACAACCTCTATACAATTAACAAATATGTCGACGGCGACCCCACAAGTACCTCCCAGAACTAATAAGTCCCAGGAGCAGGGAAACACCTCTTCTGGTGCTCCCTCTCTTGGTAGCAACATACCACAAATCCCTCCAAGACCTGCCAATAGACGTGCCGATCGCTCCGTCTCCCCTGCTCGTGAGAGCTTCGCGCGATCTCCTCTCAATGATATGCCTATTCAACAAAATCATGGAAAGTCCTCCTTGTACGCCATGAACAGTGCCAATAGCTCAACAACAGAGCTCGAGGTCCCGCACCGTCCATCGAGTGTAGCTCTGCCTTCCATCGGCCAAGAGGGCAATGAATACGCGGAGGTTTTTGGAGCCTCGGAGGATCTCAGTTCATCGCCAACTCAAACAAGGAATGTTGCGAATGATTTAAAGCTTCACGCTCCTAAGCCTTCTCATCCCGAGTCCAGTGCTAAGCAGAGGGTATCTGCGGTCACTCGTACCGATTCTGGTCAAGCTGCTGCATATGGCCTAGGCAGAGCTGGAAATGATAGAGATCCTAGTTCTCGATCTTTGAAGAACAAATCGAGCTTTGCTAGCAACGCTTCCGCCATCGAGCGCCCCCCATCGAGTACCGGTCATGAGGATGAGCATGGCATTCCTGAGATTGGTCAACAAGTTCCAATGTATCCAAATGCAGGAGACGTTCAAGCACCATCTCCATCCCCATACTCAACTCCTTATACTCCTGGTATTGGCTTCCACAACGATGGATCAAAGCGTCATCATGAGCGTAAAATAAGCGGTCGTGGAGCAGACATTCCACCAGGAAGCTATGGTCTTCACGGACATGGCATCATTCCACACGATCGCTTTGAAAAGGCCTATTATGAAAAGCACCCCGAGGTAAGTTTACAAGTGAATACAGTTTGATTGCATGAAGTCTAGTTGCATGGACAAAATTAAGATTACATAAGTATTTTGTATTACTTAAGTGATAGTATCATCAAATAATACATGCTATTTTAAGTTACATTCTAATCATATTCTACAGCTTTACAAGAAAGAAACTGCTTCTTATCACGGACCTCTCGGCGAAGGCAGAGCAGAATGGGCTATGAGCAGTGACGACTTGAACAGAATTGTTAGAGACACTGCTAGCAGAGGTGCTGGTCTTGGTAAGGTTTACGAATGTGCTATCCCCATATGATTCTAATCATGAATAGGCACTTCTCCAGCAGTGATGAGTACTCCTAGCGAGCAAATAGGATTTCAGGCTTCTGAAGAATATGCATCTCGCATGTCCTCCCCTCGCCCACAATCTAGTGGACAACAATCCACTGGATACAACGTTGCGCATTCTAATGCATCTCAAACGCATGTTGATTCGCCCTTGAAGAAAGAAAGCTTTCCTCTTGACGGTTCGAAGAAAGCCGAGTTTGAGGGTGCCTTGTCAAAAAGTCTTGATGATAAGTCTGAACGTGGCTACGGGAGTGAAGCGGACCCTGAAGATACCATTCACGTTGATACCCCTAGTCGTCGTTCTAGTAGAATTTTCGATCCGGCGAATGAATCAAGACCATATTCAGCGGCTGGTGGAGATGACGATGACCTTCGTGAAGAACATGGATACAGCGCTCCCATTCTTGCTTCTGATGAAGTTTCAAAAGAGAATTTTGGATACGAGCTACAACCTGCTGTTTCTCCATCATTTGAGCGCAGAAATATCTATGATGATCTAGGATACAGCAGCACTCCTGGAAGCAAACAAACCAGTCGACCTGGAAGTATACATACACCTGCAGTGCGAGCAACGGAATCGGCTCCATTGGAAGAGGTACATGAATATGAGCCTCTATTCCCAGAAGATGAAAAGTTAGGGGCCGAGGAAAAGCCCGAGACTGCAGCTGATCGTCTGAAACGCCCGGAGGTTCAAAAACGTAAATTCCCAAGTCAAGACGTGTGGGAAGACACGCCCAACAGCTTGCAATACACTGCAACAGTGTCCACACCCCAGCTTCCAGATCCGGATGAAGATAATGAAGATGCTCACAAACGATCAAAGGAGACTCCGGAGCAAGCATTTGCCCGACGACAGGAGGAGTTGGCGGAGAGAGAAAATTCAAGCACAGATAGTTTCTTGCACCCTCAAAAGAAAGTGTGGTCTCATAAACCACACCTTGCTGCAGAAACCCGACCAAAAAATCTTCAGCAGCGCTTCCCAAGTAGAGATGTCTGGGAAGATACACCAGACAGTCTTCAATTACAGACAACTGTTTCAACGCCCCAGACCCCGGAGGTAGATCCTATCATGAGTCCATTGGATGAAAGACCCACCACTGGTGCTGTCGTGTTTCATCAAGAGAAGGCAGCAGCCGGCTTTGGACTTGCGCAAGATGAAGGTCGCGCTACGACTGGTATCGCGATGACCAAACCAAGTATCCCTGCTCGACCCGTTAGATCAAATTCGCCTGATAAAGCCCAGCCAGTCATTCCTGATCGCCCCGGACAAAAGTCGAAGCAAGATGAAGCGGCTCCTCCTCTGCCATTAAAGTCCAAGCCACAAATTCCAGCTCGTCCAGCGAAGTCTTCTACACGTGAATCGTCTGAGAACATTCCATTAACAACAGTCCTTTCAAATTCATCCGCTAAATCGATAGGCTCTGATAATGGCGCTCCTGCCACTGTAAAGGCAAAGCCGCCTGTCCCTTCAAGACCGGTTGGTGGTAAGATTGCTGCTCTGCAGGGTGGTTTCCTCGCAGATCTTAATTCACGCTTGAAACTCGGACCACAGGCTCCAAAGAAGGAGGAGCCTAAGCCAGAGGAGAAGGTTGAGGAGAAAGAAAAGGTTCCCCTATCAGATGCAAGAAAGGGTAGAGCCAGAGGTCCTGCCCGCAGAGCACCTGCTAAAAGTCCTGCCCCTGTCTCAGCGGCCTCTCAAGAGTCTTCTGCTGTCACTTTGGCAAGCTCAGTACCCTCCACATTGTGGTACATTGATTCCGACGAGGTCTTGCACGTAGAATCAAAGACAGACCCCAAATCAGAGGAATCAGAGGAAGTCGCTACATCCACCACAAAAGCAACTGAATCTTCAACTCCAACTCTTGCAACAAACATTGCTGGAGAGAGTCTCCATGATTCTACGGAAATCGCAACTGGTGCTGAGAAGAGTGCTTCTCCTCCTTCGGCCGAAAAGGATATCCAATCTGAACAAAGAGAGGAGATCAAAAAGGAAGAAATTCTTGCTGATGTTCATGCCAATGATGTTGTACCGGAGAAATTGAGTGATTTGCCTCCTGTTAAAGATGATGTTGGGGAGAGCATAACAGAACCTGAAGCGCAAGCTGAAGCTGAAACTGTGGCTGAGAATTAAGATGGTGTAGATAGAGATGATATGGGGGTGCATGGTATTCGTAGTTTGCTAGGCAGTTGGGTTATCGGCGAGCTATAAGTCATGATATGCAATGAGAGTACTATTGAGAAATAAAAATCTAGTACTCTACTACTTCAACGTGTGTTCTAGTCTGGTGATGTTGTGATTGGCTCTTGTTTCTTAGTGTGAAACCCCGAACAAGTAAGTTGTGTGAGATGTAGAATCGCAAGGTCCTTACGAACATGATAGCCAGGTATGATATTGTTCCAATCATGGCATGGAACTTGGACCGGTTTTCAAGTAGGTAACTAGGTAACTCATGGTGTGGCTTAGGAGATGCATCAAGAGGAGTATAAGTTATACTATTTATTGTACGATGAGGAAGATGTTGGGCGGGATGAAAATGAGGAGGAAAAAAGTCCTTATTAAAAAAAAGTGGGAAGGTCTGTACTGTGGGATGAGATTGGGTGGGTTGATGGGTTGATGAAGGGTTAGATTCACTTGTATACTTTAGTGAGTAATAAGCGTTGGCTATATCTACTATCTACTGTAGATTCTTGGCTTGGTTAGGTACCTATATCAAGATGATATATGGATGGGGGTATGATGGATAGAGAGGGGTATGGCTTGGTGGATAGGTGGATAGGTGGTTGGTTTGATTGGTGAGTTGTTTTTGTGGTGGTGGGTAGAGGAGTGGAGGGAGGGGAGTGGGGTTTGGGGTTTGGGGTTTGGGGAGATCGGATTGGGTTAGAGAGGATGGTGTTAGTTTGGAGAGGATGGTATTTAGGTGGATAGGTAGGTAGGTCGGTCTCGAAGTGGATTGATTAGAATTCTTGAGCTGTGTGTGTGTATGTATGTAAGTGGTTGAAGCATGCATATAGAACTTCAGAACATGGGGTATACTCGGTCACGAGGTTGGTATGGATTGGAGGGTAGGTAGGTAGAAGGTAGGAAAAATGAAGGGATTTAGAGGAGGGAAACAAGGTTTCTGGTATACTGTTTGTTGAACATGGTGATGAGATATGCGAGATATTCAAATTCTTCTCGGGTAAATTATGGGAGATGATGAGGTGAAATGAAATGAAATGAAACGGGGGAGTCGAGATCGATGGGTCGGAAGTATTTTTTGTTTTTATTAGGGTTATTCGGACTCTTGTAAGGTTAAAGTTTAAAGATGAAATCATAAATGATCATTGGTGAATTGGTGAATTGGAATAGGTAAGGGGATGCGCTAATATACATTACTCTCTGATCGTAGATGGAATGGGAAATAGATCAGTTAGTTTTCTCACCGTCTCAATTGCCACAGACGTTAGATGTGCAACAAAATGATATGTTTTGCACGCTAGAGCATGGGATTTGAGGCTATGTGGGCTTTGGATAGAACGTGTAAAAGTATGGAGGACTGGCTAGTTACCTACTTAATGATGCGCGTTGGGTATGGTTACCGACAGGATGACTAGTTGTGATTTATTGGTTTGTATAGTGTCTGGAGGAGGATTCATAGTTTGATACATTGGATATGCTCTGGGTCTAAGCTGTGTAAGATGTCTATCAGGTGGGTTCATTGTCGATTCAATGTCATGAGATGAAGTGCCGGGTGTGAATTAATATTTCTTCTTAGGGGTGCGAAAACTATGTATATCGGGTTTGGATTTGAAGTCGGTACACTAAGCATACAGATCGGGATATTTCTTTGTGTATCGGTTTGATAGTTGTTTTTTGTATCAAGACACGTGTTTATCACTCATGCATCAGGGATACATATATTTGGAGCATTCCTAAATCTGTGTTATTTGTATCAATTAACTTCACGGGCTCTCGCAATAATGAGCCATTTGTAGGGATTTCTGTGGTGATGCGGTAGCCTGAAGGCTTGTCCATCGGTAAGTCGTGAGATATAAGTTGCGACAAGTGTCAGCAGTTGGGTATTCGTATAGGCGTAGCTCTATTAGTAAGTCGACCTTCTCCACATCTATCTATCGAGAAGAACAATTCTTGAGATCTTCCTAGTTAGTGACTTGGTTAAGATGGCCTGGTCCTTGTGTTTGAACTCTGTAGTGTTCATGTACTAATTGTAGGTTGTCGAAGCCCCCACTTAGCTACCCCACTTGGTTATCCAGTACTTCCTACTCGATCTGTCACATAAGCTTTCGAAGCTTGTGGATATAGAAATTGAGAATAAGAAAGTACTATTGCAAGGCTTGTCGTTATCTGTGTTTAGCTGGCCATGTTCTTCCGACCCAAAATAATTTTTTATCCTTTTTGTGACTTTCTTAGCGAGAATGTCATACTCTTTGGAGGTATCGAAATGCTTAGAGACAAGAAGCTACAGAGCCGATGTAGTTTAATTTCCAAGTCGTATTACTACCAATCGGTGATCTATTAGTTACTATCAGAGAGTTTTTTAGTAAGGCTAATGTTGATAATGCTGATCTAAGTTTTTGACTTCCAAGTTTTAGCGAGGTTTTTGATAGCTCGCTAGTTTAGCCCCTTTTAAGATTTTCAATGCCAAGAGTACGACTACCGGATTGTACTCCCCAGATTCGAATGAAACTGCTTCGAGGAAGTTGATATAATGAAATGTTGTACTTCAGGAGCTAATTTTGTGATGTTTAACGTATATTAGTGATCTGAAAATGGTGCTAATTTTTTTTGAATTCTGGGCATGGCAATCAATGACAGGATGATCATGACGATAGGTAAGAATGAGCCCATGAACTAGCGGGGATTTGGTCTGGAGAAATTCTTGACAGGTGTGGAGATTCATTGACTGGGTAGAATTGATGGCTTGGTGTGAGTTAGTTAAATTTAATTACATTTAGGGTGAAATAGTCATCTTCGAAGTCTAGCTTTTGTAGCCATGTAGGCACGTCATGTATTTTACCAGATTATAATAAATAACGTGCTCCCCCCGCCTCAAGAGATCAGAGAATAAATGCAAGTACCTAGAAATATTCATCACATCCTTCTCGCGCTTTTATTAATCCTACAAAACCCTCTTGCAGTTTTCTTTATCCCCTCTCTTCTCAAGAAAAGCCTCGGGTATGTTATAGTTCTTGCTATGTATACAAGTAAAGCTCATAGCTAATGGTCATATTCAGATTGATCGACCGCTTCAACATGATTACACGTGTGTCTCTGCTGCTGCCCTTGGCAGTAGTTTCACTTCTCCCCGCAATCACTCTCGGTGCCGACTATGGCGACGAGGTCAATCCCGCTTCCCAATTCAAAACGAAGACGATCCCAGATGGAACAATGCCTTCATTGCCCAATTTTGGGGTGCTCGCAGAGAATCGTTTGAGTTCTTGGGATGATCATAGCCTTACACTCACTACTAATGTTTTAATACCTGGAAATTTTCTGGCAAGGAAGCACTTGTCAAATGGGTATGTATTCCTATTCATCAGTTCTTTGGGGCTTTCAAATTTGAATATTCTGGAAAGTAGTTCGAAAATGAGAAGATTCATGTTTTAGATCTAATCAACATTCAAATGGTTTGAATTGTCGACGTTATCTCGCACATTGAATTCCTTTAATTTACTGTGGCTTCGTCCAGTCCGATACCCCGAACTATTGTTCAGCCTGAAATTTTCATCATCATCAACGTAGTACTGGTATTTTATATCATGGCGTATGCTAATTTTATTGTCATAGATATATTGGCCTTGCTGAGGCCTCACTTGGCCCATTTTTTGAAAGAGACTTCAATCAAACACATCGAGATGGAAAGCAGCCAACGGAACCATGGCCGGAATTCAATCCTCGTCAGAGTTTTGCAGGTATTATTGGATTCTTCGACCGACAACACAACACGACGGAAACAAATTATCCGGAACTTCTCGATCGAGGTGATGAGAGTGTTATCTCAGGTATACCTCACTTCACTGATATATCTATCACCGCTGGTGATCAAGTGCTCAATGCTACTGTGGATCTGGCTACCATTAGTAATTTCAGCAGTTCGCTGAATTTGATGAATGCCACTGCAAGTTGGAGTTACACATGGACTCCAAACTTGAATAACAGTTCAAGCTTCGGGATTGAATATATGGCGTTTATCAGTGCGGCCAGAGTCAACGTCGCGGCTGTTCAGCTTACTGTCACACCATTGAATAACACAACAGAAAAGATCACTATAACTGATATCTTGGATGGTAGAAGTGCTGTTAGGTCATTTTTGGGACAAAAGGGTCATGATGATGCTTCTTCTATATATGTTTCGAATCACCCAAATGGTCTTCCAGATGTTTTGGCATGGACATACTCTACGGCAAAATTATCAAACAGCAGCTTTGAGCTCCATCTCACCAAGGTCTATCGTGTCTCCTAACAATAATTCTATGACTATTGGACAAGAATGGAATCTCGAGCTACAATCTGGACAACCAATAACCTTTCAAAAATTCGTTGGAATTGCCTCTACAGACAAATTCACCGACGCGCAAACGACAGCAGCTCAAGCATCTGATAATGCAACAAGTGATGGATGGGATGTGCTTTATACTGAGCACACTGCAATCTGGAACCAGCGTATGCAAAGCAAAATCGTTGATTACAGGAACCCTACCACCGGTCGTCTACCAGAGAACGATACTACGGCTGAGGTTGATCAAATCAATGCTGCTGTTAGTCGATACATGATCCTCCAAACGCTCCTTCAAGAAGATGGGAGTGATCTGAACGACAATGGTATTAGTGTTGGGGGAATTACTGCTGATCCATACGCTGGTATGACTTTCTGGGATATGGATATCTGGATGTTCCCCGGTATAGCTCTGACTGATCCTGATTATGCTCTTCAAATGATCAAACACCGTGTCAAGATGTATTCTCAGGCCAAAGCCAACGCTCCAGAAGATTATGTACAGGAAAAGTACAAGTTCGATAATGATTCAATCTTGTATTCCTGGACTTCAGGTAGATATGGCAATGCAACTGGAACAGGTCCTACATTAGATTATGAATATCACATTAATACCGATGTTGCAAAGATGATGTTGGACTACAGAAGAATCACTGGTAATGAGGAATACTTCAGAGAAGAATTATGGCCAGTAGTCGAGAGTGCAGGGCATACTATTGAGGGTGTACTCCAGAAGGATGACCAGGGAAAATGGAACATCTGGAATATGACTGACCCTGACGAATGGACTAACCACGTCAAAAATGGTGCTTTCACTCAGGCATCTTTCTTCCAAATCATGAACTCCATCATTTCCATCAAGGAGGAATATAATGAAACGATTCCACCCACTTGGCTCGACATAGCCGAGAACATTACTATTCCCGTTTCTTCCTCTGGCATTACTCTCGAATACGAAGATATGCCCTCCAACATAACCGTCAAGCAAGCCGATGTAACATTGATGCTCCACCCTCTTTCTCTTCCAGAGTCATCCAAGCCTATAAACTATACGCTCGAAAGGAAGCAGCCGACCTTCAATATTACACACAAAAGCAATCGCTCCATGGTCCAGCCATGACATTTGCCATTAATACAATTGCTACGTTAAGATACGGACGTTCTGGTTTGCTCAGCATCTACCTACAATAAGATGGGTGTATTTTCCAATCTACGCGCACCATGGTTCCTAATGAGTGAACAAGCTAACGATGACACTAACGCAAATGGAGGATACCCACCCGCATTCCATTTTGACTGGTCATGGTGGTACGATGCAAATCGCTTTCTATGGATACCTAGGTCTAGATTCTTCGCAAGACGTACTCACTATCCAGCCAACTCTTCCTCCACCCAAACAATATATCACACTTAATGAGTTCACTTGGGCTGGGTATACATTCAGTGCTAGTATGAACAACACTCATACTAACATCACATTTACTGGAGTCTCGCCTTCTTCCTCCAATCCCCAGAACACAACTTCGGTTCCTATGGTTCAAAATCTCCCTGCATCTCGCATCCACAGTTCCAATTCATGCTATCTCTCAATCAGACCCTCACATTAGAAAACGACATGTATTGGCAAGATATCACCACATCCAATAATCTAATTCAATGTCTTCCAATTATTGGATCTGACGCTACCGAATTAAATCGCTGGCCAGAGAGTGTCAATGACGGGGACGTAGGAACGAGTTGGCAGCCCGAGAATACTAATGGATCTTCTATCTCTATCGATACAAGCTCTGTGGTAGGCGAAAGAATAAAGACAATTAATGTGGTATGGGGACAAAGAATTCCCACCAGAGCTTTTGTCATAATTTTCAGCTCTACCAATGCTTCAGAAGGAGAAGAGTTCCTCCTTCCTCTTCCCGATCTTGATACTCCAGATGTGGCAAATGTTATCGCAATTAGAGATGTTGATGCGCTAGCATACACTATGTCTTCAGACGATTCTCCAGAAGGCGATGGGGATGAAAATTCTGGGGATGATGTAAGACTCGAAGAAGGTCACAAAACGACTTACACACTACCTGATGATAGAATAGTGTATATGGGAGATACAGCTGTGCTTCAGATTGCAGGGTGCATAGGCACAAGTTGTGGAGTTTTTGGAGATGAGGCAGGGGCTACAGTGGAAGAGTGGGAGGTAATCGGTGAAGCTTAGAGTGATGGTGTGATTTTGGGATTGGGATTGGGGGGAGTTCGGCGTTCATTGCAAATTAGGCCACGCTTTCAAAGCAGTGGGATCTTTAATGTTTAATTCTTAATATTTAATGTTGATTGTTCTCTTAATAGATAATGTTTAATAATATTTGGGCTGGTCTAATCATATCTCTTGATTCTGTTGTTTGTAATACTGGATTATGTACATTGTCCAGCTCAAATTCTAGTGACAAGTGAACTTACTTCTGGCCGTTGCATACAAGTGACTTCAACCCATTAGTACAGGCCCCACCATATTTTGAAGCAGTTCTTTACATCCATAGGCATTGTTATTGCATCGTTTATTCACATCGAGTAAGACGGCGACCATCGATGGCTTGGCGCCCTTTCAAAACAATTTAAAACACGCGGCAAAGAGCTTAAATCCGACATCGAGATCGGATAAGCTGAAATTATATTACCAATACATCATCTGCGTATGAATTCCACAATCGTGAATCATTGTGGTAATTCACAAAAGCAAAATAGTTCCATTCCAAAATTCGTTCCAAAGTCATCTACTTCTCTCCCAACCCATCCATCGAATCCCTACCAAACATGCAAACATGCAAACGCGATATTTACGTTCATTGGATGATTGGTACTCTGAATTTGATCATTAGACACATTACTTTTTCGAAATCCGGTTCTGAACCTTAGATAGCCCCTTTCTTCCATGCGGCCAGCCGACGGCACGTAATTTTTAGCGGGGCTCATTGGCTGGATGCTAAGTTACACACATAATCTAAAGACCGACTAAATAGCAAACATCACATCGTGAGTGTTTTCCTCGGTTGTCGAATTGATAAATATTAACTACTGTAGAATCTGATTGCAGCACAGTTTTAGCTATGGGTCTCTAT
Organism: Botrytis sinoallii; assembly: GCF_014898435.1. Lineage (NCBI taxonomy): Eukaryota > Fungi > Ascomycota > Leotiomycetes > Helotiales > Sclerotiniaceae > Botrytis > Botrytis sinoallii. The sequence continues at coordinate 1,188,475 of NW_024066034.1, read as the reverse complement.
ACTGGTTTTGACATGGTTCCACGCCTATCTGAAAGGACAGAAGATCAGAAGAGCTGGGAGCGTTTTATTCAAGCCGTCAAAGAACACTACCAAAACGATGATTTGGTTGAAGCAAAACAGAACTGTATCATCGTCAAAGTAGACCGGAATCTTTTTCTTCCATCTGAGGGCCATAAGCTTCTGCGATTCTGTTCGAAAATTTCTGTTCGTCATGCTGAAGGGGTCGAGGACTATCTAGATACGATAACTAGGATTGCAGAGGAACATTTTGGCTCTCGAGTTCATACTTGGGAGGAGGAACTCAAACAGGAAGGGTTTTATAGATGGGTCGTTGTTTATGATTCACGGAAGTATTTTGAGCAGGTACATCAGTCTTGGTCTACTTGCCATCAGTTGTATTTTCTAATGATGTTTAGCTGGGTGAACCAAATGCTTCGGCTGTCATTGATTTCAATGTATTCAAGAACAATTCAAAGACTGGAAAGGACTCAAAAATGTTCAGTATCGAACAGGTGCCAGGAAAAGGGAAAGGTCTGATAGCTCGCTTCAATATCGAAAAAGGAAAACGAATACTTTCGGAGAAATCCTTCTTGGAAATCAGAACTACCTTAGCATCAGGAGCATACCTTGAAAGCAATATTTCCCAAAAAGTTAAAAGGCTTCCAAAAACAGAGCAACGGCAATTTTTTTTCGCTGCAAAACAACATTTGCAAGGGACAACCGTTTTCCGGCATCCTGGTAACCGATGCTATAGGTCGCGGCAATGGCTCTACAATTGTTGATATATATCCTACAATTTGCCTCATCAATCACGACTGTCTTCCCAATACGCATACTTACTGGAACCCCAAAACCGAATGCAGAAATGTCCACGCCGTGCGCGCCATCAAATCTGGAGAAGAAATAACCATTGCATACCGCCCCGGTAAAGGAGAAACGCTCGATGTACGGCGTGAACATCTCAAGAGAGCATATGCATTTGATTGCACATGTCTTCTTTGCAGTCTCTCTCCAGCCGAGACTCAAGCGAGTGATACCCAACGTACCCATCTTAGATTTCTTAGACATGAACTTCATAAAGAGAAGCGAATGCTTGAACACCCTACAGAAAGTCTAGCAGACTGCCACACCTCTGTTCAGATACTCAAAGAGGAAAATAAGGATAGGGCAAACATGTTGATCTCTGACATCTACCGGGATGCTTTCAATATTAGCATTGCGCAAAGTGATCAAGCGCGAGCGAGCTGTTTCATGGAGAGAGCTTATAGTGAAAGAGTTCTGTGTGAAGGAGAGGATGGCCCAGACGTTCAGAATATGAGAAGATTGATAAAGAAACCGTCCCAATATGAAAGTTTTGCGCTAACAAATAAGTGGCAGACTGGAAAGAAGGAAGTACCAAAGGGACTGAATACTGAAGAGTTTGAAAAGTGGTTGTGGAGAGATGGAATGTAGACTTGTTGTATTACTGGCTGCCCTTTGCTATGTGCTCTTGGAGGTTATTTGAGTCTGTTATGTTCAGGACATGTAGGAGGAGAAAATAGCTTTGACTAGTTTACCTATCTTGATACTAAACCATATCAGTGTGATTAAATGACAGATTTCAACCACTTAATGAAAGGGTTTGTGACTTTACTCTCGCATCACAAAAATTAAGTGCACTATATGGCATGAGAGTAACTTGCCGAAACATAACTACAAGCATGAACCGAACCTCCTAGAGCTCGGCTCAAAACTGATACTAAACCCACCTTAGACACTATTCTAGTATCTAGTCTCAAGAGAAAGAACGATAGTGTCTAGATCAATACAAACCCTTCGCCGGAGGTTGAAGGGATGATGAAACACATCGAGCACAGGTATCCGCCAACAACAATACACTCAAGATCATTTCACTAAAACTGACATAGTGGAGTACATCGATGCAAAACTCAGCCGCAAATCAAAATCAGCGCCAGATAGCGAAAAAAAAATTGAAGTGAAACTTTTGAAACGACTTGTCATTGTAATTCTTGGTATTTATATACAGTTGCAAAACTTGTTCATTGATTCATCATTCATTCAGCCCTTCCCAACCCGAGTCCCAAGTCCATGTCCAAGTCCAGTCCATTGCCAAGAAAGATGCTGATGATACTCCTCCATTCCTTCCCTCCCTGGATATAATATGCTAGTACTCGAATAAAGTATGCCCAAAACGCGCCAAAGTAGTATTCCCGAATCAATCACGAAAAAACGACACTTGAATGCCCGACGTTCATATACATACAGCCGTTGAAAATTACAAAAACTCCTAGTCCAATTCAATATCCAGTTCTGGACCTCCCAAACTTTCTCTTCCCGCCTCTCTAATCCCTTTTGCAGTTACGAAGCGAGTCTTCTTCTTAACTCCGCCAATTGTATTGACTCGCTTACGCTTGTTGATCGGGCTCAATCGAACAGAAGGTTTGGTACCAATGAGGCCAAGCTTCCTAGCATCCGGCGGAGACAGTTCTCTTTCGCTGTTTCTAGTATCCTGTGGGTTAAGTTGTACCGGATTACGTCTCTTCATGTAATCAGCACCGAGTCCTCCACCCATCATTCCTAATTTTCTACCGAGCTCCCTTTCTTTCTCTTGAGCTAGAAGTTGTTTCGTCATTCGGTCTTCCTTTGTGCTTCCTCTGTGAAAAGCATCAGGGTCAAAATCGACATCGTCTAATAAGCTCACGGTGCTTCTTTTGCCAATGTAAATTTGACTACGACTTTCTCTGTCATATTTCGTCTTTTCATCCTTCTTGAGTTCTTCTCGGCGTTGCTTATAGCCCGTCATATCTCGAGAGTTGTATTTTTGTTCCGTTCCACCGCCAAAATTACGTTTTGGGCCGAAGCTCATAGTATTGACTTCCATGCGGTTTGCATGGGTCTTGGTAAGAGAAAGATTGACATGGTAGTCGCAGAATTCGGTGTGTCGTGTATTGACCCAGGTATCACAAGTTTTACCGTCTCTTTTGACGCTCTTGCAATATCCGAGGTCTCTATTTGTGCCAACTTCAAGTATTGTATCGTCACTTGAGCTAAGCGTAAGACTGAATTTACCTGTGTCAGTTTTCCCTCGAGCTGGAGGCATAAATCCGGGGTTAAGGAGGGCAATAACAGTTCCGGGTGTGAGTTTCCAGAACTTTTCAAAGGCAGTTCTGAAGAGAAAAAGCTCGAGTTCCCATTTGAGATCGGTTAGGGTAAGGACCATGAATTTGCCGCCATTCTTAGCTTGGTCCTGGTGTGCTCGTGGTGCAGATTTTGCTGCGATGGTTGCGAACACAACAACATCTTCTTCGATCTCAGGACCGGTAAAGTCAGGGGCTTTTACAGTCCTGAGTAAATCGGGTATAAGAAAAGTTTTTTTCCCCTGAAGGGTACGAGTGAGTACTTGATGGGGAATGATTCGCTTGGAGAGATGGGAGGTAGAATATGGTTCGAACTGCGAAGTCTCACCATCGGAAGTATCTGATGACGCTTTGTTAAGATTGCTATTCGAACGCGTTCGATTCAAATTATCGAAAGCACTTCGCGCGTTTATATTTTTGTCTTGTGAGTCGGGTCTTGTATCACGTGAGTCTGGCCTGTTCAAGAACTTTGCTTCAGTGCCGTTCCTCAACGCTGAACGATACGTATCAAATGAACTTTGAGAGCTCTGCGAACCATTGCCGTTTCTGAAAGCTAAACGTTTCGATGCATCAAAGGAGTTTTGAGAGTCCTGTGAGCCTCTTCTCAGGCCAGCGTATATTTCATGACTATTTTTGATTTCGGGACGTCTCGAGCTATCAAAGGAGCTTTGTGGACCTTGGGTCAGTGGCTTCGCGATCGTTTCGTTGCTGTTAATTGGAATTGAACGTAAATTTGAAGTAGTTTTATGCCGTCTTAGTTCCCCGTTCGAATTGTTGAGAGAATTCAAGACCTCCTCTCGACTGAATTCTTTGGTGGGAGCAGGATGGCTAGGTAGTTCGATTGCATTGGACTTGAATGACTCCATCTGCTTCTGATCTATATCAAATGCTGTGCTGCGAGTTTTCTTGATTCGAGCTGCCCTTTCCTGTCGCTCAGTATCATTAATCCTGGCTGCAGCCATTCTTTCGCTAAAAGATTTCGGCCTCTCCACCTGATTAAAACTTTGCGATGCAGGTATGCGATTTCCAGTTTGTGACTGACTTCGTTGTAGGAATGGCCCGGTCCGTTTCGCATTGTTAAAATCCGACTCTAGATTCTTCCTTAAGCCCGGTGCTCTCTTCAGCGAAATGTCTATTCCTTTCAATCCTTTATCAATACCAAGTAAAACCCTTCCAGGAGATTGTGGAAGTTCAGCAGGCTGAACACGGCGCGGTGGTGATGCTGGAACATTGATCTCGGTACGTGATTTTGGACGTTGCGATGGTCTCTCTCTTAACCCTGCCGCTCCTAATCCTGCCAATCTCGAAGACGCTCTGTTTGTCGCTGCAGAGTTTGCTCTCAAAAGACCCGATGTGGGCCTGTGACTCTCAAGTTGCTCGTTCCTCTCGATCTTCTCGCCCTCCGAATCCGAACTCTGCTTGTTCTTCTTTTGCAACTGCTTTAATCGAAGTCGCGCTTGGATTTCCTGTAGTTTCAACTGTAAAGTTTCTTCATCGTCTTCGTCGTCGCCCCCCATCTCTTCCATGTACATATCGGCCTTCATCCGATCTTTGCCTGTAGCTTGTGGTGTCTGCGACACAATGGGTCGTCGGTTCGAAGGGGAAGCAGTAGGAGAAAATCCTGTTGCGTATCGCCGTAATCGATCCCGACCGCCGGGGGTACTTAATAGTGCTTCTCGGGGAGATCTTGGTGGCCATTGAGCCTCTTCAGCACCGCCTTTTAAATACTCAGTCATAAATTTTATACGGGAATGACAGCGCACATACCTTGGGACATAATGAGCACAACAATAATGTGCAGGTAACAGAATATGCAGCTAAGGAAGCGGTTTAAATTAATTCGATATCGTGATATCAATTCTCGCGAAGGATTGTTGTTTGTCATATATACTGCACATTCGGGGTAATTGTTGATTTGTATTGCGTTTTGCTAAACGTCCATCCATAAAAATCCGCAGCGTAGAAAGTTGTAGAAGTCGGATCGCATACACTGTACAATAATCAACGAAATGGAAGTTTGATGTTGCTTGTGCTTGCAGAACGAAGTGAATCTGCAGACGGATCGAAGATAATATAAGATTGTGGGTTATCAAATGGTAAAGGCAGGAATACCATTTGAATTTATGATGTGATTGTCATTCGTCTTTGAGGAAGCTTGTCCATTAGCAGGTAAGATTTTCAGCCCATTCAGATGGGAATTGAAATAGTGTGAGCTTTTAACTTTGGGTTATCGTTCGCTCTATCGCTCTATTTCCAAATCCAGATGTTTGAATTGAAGCAAAAGCGCAAAACCCCGGATTTCAAAATATGGTGCAAGCCAATAGGCGCTCCCAGCCTAGGACTTCAATTTAAAGCAATTGGCTTTATTGGTTGCTATGCATGACTAAGCCAACGCGCTTTTATGCAACGCGACAAGACGCGACTTCTTAAAGTGGTTGAGTCTCATGGATTCTAAGATAGCCAGGTATATATTCACCCAAAACTCAAGTGCACAACACAGTGGTTTAATTGCGACTCGCTGAACAATTCTACCATAATTATACATACAATTGTTTAGGATATGGTGGTTAAAACTAGAGGGAGACCAGCCACCAAAGCTGCAGCAGTAGAAACAGAACCTTCGAAAGTCGCCGATCCAAAAGTCAAACTGCAGCCAGACGATGTCAACCCCCCGAGGGTTTTCATATTACCAAAGGATATCAGTACGGAGGCTCGAATTATCACACTCGAAAACCCTAGATACGCAAAGGATAGTCGATATCTTGTATGTCCCAATAAAGGTTTCAATGAATTTACTCGAATAGCTGCACCAAAAACCACACCTAAAAGCTGGTTACTCGTACCGGAAGATGAGTCGACGGCATCATTAAAGGAAGAACCACCCAAAGATGAAACGATTGATAATGAAGAGTCTTCGTCCAAAGCCAAAGGTTATGTCACGAAAGGGGCAGATCTATTCATTGCGACGCCAATTGACTCTCTATTCATTATTCTTCCAGCTCTTGCACCTGTTCCCACGACCAAAGTTTCGGATCCACCCAAAAAGTTATTCCTGTCTGGCGATGATTATTTCGATAAATTAATATCTACATCACCACATTTAGGGTCTTTCCTGAGAGCTGGCCCATTACGATCGACGCTAGAACAAAGGATGACGGCAGTATGCGACACAGTGGACGCTGGGGACGAAACAATGTTCAGAATAAACGAGGAAAAGCTTTCCAAGGAACTTTTACAGAAGGCCAAGAAAATGGTTGAGTACGGGTTGCCTGCTAGCATGGAGGAGAAACTCGTTAGAAAAGCACTCGACGTACCAGTGCTGAGTATCAACCGTGGTGAGGAATCTACTCAGGAAGGATTGAACGAGGAAGCGAGTGCATCGGCAAAGTCAGGAACTTCGACTCCACGAATCGGTTCACAAACTACACAAATTACAGACTCATCCACAGATACTGTAGCGAGTTCACTTTCTGAAGCTTCAACAGCAGCAACATCAATTTCGGGCGATTTGGCTGATGTCTCTAAAGATCAGAGAATAAGCATGCCATCGATCGATGCACCCCAGGGTGTTGCTGACCTGCTGCGCATCCGTACGGCATTCTTTTTCATTTGCTCGAATTACATAGCCCCTCACCTCAGTGACGTATTGAAGAATTCTTTAAAATCATCAACATCACCTATCGACTTCACCTCCTTGGATAGCCATCTCGGATATCTAACGAAATTGCGGCAAGATGCTTTGGCGGCAAGATCTATGGGAGATTATTCGAGGAAGCGAGCAACGGTAGGTGATGATGAGGAGATAGAAACGCGCGCAGAAAAGAAGCGCAAACAAGACGAGGAGGATAAGAGGAAGAAGGCTGGTGAGAGCAGAGGTGTCAAGAATCTAAAGAAGGTCAACACTAGTGGTATGAAAAAGATGAGCGACTTCTTCAAGAAAAAATGATTGTACTTATTACTGCAAGAAATTTGGCGTTGTGGCAGGTTTGGGGTATGGTTTTGGGTAATGGTCGATCCAGGTTGGCACATCTGAGACACCATCATGTAGAAATTTGTAGCGAATGATTTGAATGATTCATCGTACTCCTCGTGCTCTGCCTCGTGGAATACCTCTTCCAATACCTGATCCACCTCTGCTTGTGCCAGTACCTGTGCTTGAGCCGGTCGAGCTTCCACGTCCATATCCTGACGAGGAAACACTTCCAGGTCTTAAAACTCCTCCTCTAGCTCTGCCTCTTCCTCCTCGGGTCCCACGAGATGTTGTGCCAGCTTGTCTTTGCCTTTCTTCATCCTCCGCTCTTTGCCTTGCAGCTTCTCTTCTTCGCTCTTCCTCCGCAGCCCGACGTTCAGCAGCTTGAGCTTTCAATACCTGCTCGTTCTCCATATCTGCAATATCCTGACTTGCGCCCCGCCAATTTGGATTCAAGATTAATCTTTGATTATGTTCCGTCTGTGATAGTATGCGAATCCATGTGTTAAGTAGCGTTGAAGCGGATGTAACCGTTTGTGAGACTGTCTGAAATAATTCTTAGCTATAATCCAATGCCTATCATACAAATTCTCCTTACATCCATATTTCCCTTCGCAAGATCCAGACTGCCCAGCACTCCTTCTATGAGTTCATTGATATTGCGAACTCCTTCTAGTTCCTTTTGCAGGGCCGCTTCTCTTGCTGTCTCAGCATCGTATTTTGATCCCCCACTTCTTTGCGCCGGCGCATTGCCTTCCGAACTCTTGTTTAGAGCCTTGAGATCAGCCTTTGAGGGTTTGGAAGGGGATGCAAAAAGGTCATCATTGTCTGAATCTGAAAGGTCTAGCTTGCCAATATCTGGGGTAGCCATAATGGACCAAGAGGTAAGGACAAGGACAAGGACAAGGACAGGGTCAGTATCGGTATCAGTGGGTCAGGAAGGAAGAATGTGACTTTGACTGTTTCTAGAATTCTTCAAAAGACCCCCAAAGAGTATATTTTGACGCGTAAAGTCACGTAAATTCACAAATCCACGTCCATTTGGTCCAAATGTTCGCTGTCATTCATCAATCTAACAGAAATCGTCCGAGCGTTGGGGACACTAATGAAAGCCTAAGGAAATCAACATGGCTGGGAATCTTTCTTTCAACCTCCTGGTTTTATGGTCAAGACAGTAAACAAGACCAATATTGCCATCCCTTCGACCTTATTCTTGTCTAATTCCTTCATTTATGCAATATCCTCATTTATACAAGAGCATTTTGATTCCTTTGCTTAGCATTTCAGCGTCATCGTCGTGATATCACAAAATCCAGACATTTTCTGTGCCACATCAACAAGCAAGCAACCAATACAACTACTACCGTACCAACAGCTGCTTTATTTACATCGGCGCTTTTAAACAATCTATACATATACCATCAGTTGCAGATTCCTTTCACCTTTCACTAAGAATCACTTCTTGATACCTTTCAATTCTATCCTATCTCCCCAGAACCGAGTTTGGAGCAGATTTTGAGCATTGGATTGAACGACGTTTACCTTACCGACCAACCTTGAAGGTTCTTTTTTTGTTTGCGAAGATGGCTTCCGCTACGATGAGACCAAGTACACCACCACCTTCCAGTTCCCTCAAAACTCCATCAACACCACGATTCGGTTACGATGATAATTACGAACCGTATTCACCCAGAAAATCAAGTCGAGTAGCCTCAAGGGCAATTCGTAACGCGGTTACTCCACCACCTCCATCTATTAAACATAATATTCGCAACAGTCTTTCTACTCCGCAATCAACACCTCGAGTCGCTAGAAAAGTTGTATTCTCTGGTACACCTCAACATATTCACTCGTCGCCGCCTAAATCTCCTCAAATTGCGACTAAACGACGCGCACCTAAATCGTCTACCACAATTGCCGGCCGACAAGTTTCTGGCGCATTAAATCTCGGCAGCACAACATCCGCAGCTACAGCTCTAGGTCTCACTCCTAAAGATAAGAAAAAGGAGCAAAAAATGGACAACCATCAACGATCTGGTGCGATGGTTCGCGGCGATGGTATGCTGCCAACACCTTCTAAAACCCCACGCCATCCTAAACAAACGGAGGAATTGAAGCAAGGAATTAATGCGGTTTCGCGTACTCTTTTTACCTCGATCCATGCCGACAATTCTGTGGATGCGATGCCAAAACCCAAGAAGAATCGCAAGAGATACGATAATTTTGACTTTGGAAGCTCATCTGCAGATGAACCAATTGCTATATTCACCGACTCTGAGGACCGCATTCCAGAGGTTGACAGCCATGTCGATAATCCTTTTCTTGGTAGTAGCCCTCCACAAAATACTAGAGGCAGAAGCCGCAAACCAAAGTTGATTCACGTTCCAGGAGAGGAGGATCAAACTATGGAGCAGCTCATGGGTCGTGAGGATGGACATGTTTCTAATTTGTAAGTCGCATTATCTCCGCCTGACCCAAGCTTCTTTTTTTTACTAACCACTAGTACAGCCGTGGTAAACTTATTTTCAAGAAGAATTCAAACGCCTCCGCAAGTCACAGTCCAACCCGAGGTGCAGGTCGTGCTGAAGTTATGATTCTCGACCAAAGCTTTGCAGGCGAATTTAATGGACCTGTTACTCGTTCATGCAGACGTCAATTGTTCACCAACAATCGCAGAGCTCCCGTCATTCCACAAGTTCAAGTCACCACCGAAGACGAAGAGGAAGCTTTGACTGATATCGAGGAGAAATTCGACACCGATGCGACAGAGAGTGATGCTGGACTACGCACTCCATCCCACATCCAAGGTCTTATGACTCCGGATGCACCAAGATTTGGACCATCATCTTCACCAACTATCAAAAGAGCTACACGTGCTACAAAGAGATATGATGTTGTCGATTCGCCAGTAACTCCTCCACGCCGTGGCCGCTCCCACGTTACTAGCCCATCCAAGTCCTCTGGAAGTGACAACAACTTCGAACGCGCAACCAGAAAGCGAGATGGAGAATCTGTTTCAAGACCTACCGAGGAAGTGAAGAGAGCACGCAACTAAGATTCTCTTAGAATTCTGGTTATGACTTTTTTATTTGTTTAAGGGATATTGGAACGAAGATTGAATGCATATTGGTGAATGCATGGGACGGGACTGGGTGGGAGTTTTTCACAGAGATTCTCGAGATATCCTCTCATGAACTTTCTTTGACTGTAGGAACCTGCAGTGTTTATTTCTTTTAATCACCTACTTGATGCTTTTTACTTCTTAACGGTCATTCCTGCATGTTTTGATGAGTTCTTCGAGGCCATCGCACATAGCAGAATTTGGACCCCTTCCCGCGCACCTTTTTTGTAAAATACCAGGCAATGGCGTTTTCAGTTTTTAGGCATAGCGAGAATTGGTCTACTACTGTACCTAACGAGATAAAATGATGATCAAGCACATTCATAAACCTTTCTTCCGATGATTTGATTCGATTGTGATTGTCATGTATGTCATGTAAATGATGCCATAGGTGTCTAAGTACCTAATACCGGTAGTGTCAAACTTAATAGCTCAAAGAGCCCTTGTATTGAAGCGTTTTAAATCCCTGACTAAAAAGATCCGATATCGATAAATATCCCCCGCACATCCCACCAGAATATCAACAGCTCTTTTGAATACAACAGCTTTTCAGACAACCACATTCAAGATGCATATTCTCGTAAGTGAAAGTTTATATTGTATCAAATATTGATATACTAATCAACAATTCATAATAGGTGGTAAATGATGATGGACCTCCCTCCAACAAATCCTCTCCCTATGTCCACTCCCTCGTCCAAAATCTCCAAGCCGCCGGCCACATAGTTTCAGTCGTCCTTCCCCATACCCAACGTTCATGGATAGGCAAAGCGCACATGGTCGGACAAACCGTCAAACCCACGTATTTCAGACCTGGCACCCTTCACGAAGATGACGGTACAACGCATGCTCGTCCCTCGAGCGATAATATAGAAGAATGGGTATTAGTAGATGGCACACCTGCATCATGCGTACAAATTGGTCTTTATCATTATTTCAAAGATAGAGGACCAGTAGACTTGGTTGTTAGTGGACCAAACTATGGAAGAAATAGTACGGCGGTTTTCAGTTTGAGTAGTGGGACTATTGGAGGGGCGATGGAGGCGGCGGTTTGCAAGAGAAAGGCCATTGCGTTGAGCTTTGCGTTTTTCACGAGAAATCATGATCCAGAAATTATTGGAGGCGCCAGTAGAGTCGGAGTGAAGATTATCGAGTATTTGTATAACAATTGGGGTGAAGGAGTGGATTTGTATACGGTTAATGTTCCGTTGGTGGAGGGAGTGGAGAAGAACAAGATTTTGTGGACAAATATGTTACAGAACTACTGGGGGGAAGGAAGTTGCTTTGAGGAGGTAGACGGAAACGATGAGGATGCTGATGAGGAAGAAGAGAAGATTAGAGAAAAGGAAGGGCAGCAGGGGGAGGGAGATGGAGAGGGGAAGAAGGCTGTCGGACACACACATAAACATTTCAAATGGGCACCAAGGTTTACAGATGTCTATAAGAGTGTAGAAGAAGCTGAACCTGGTAATGATGGCTGGGCTGTCAAGGAAGGTTACACAAGGTATGTTCTATTTTAGATGGATGACTTCTCGTAAGACTAACACTACTATAGTGTCACTCCATTAAAGGCAAATTTCATGCATGCTACTGCAGCGACACAAGGAGAGTTGAAGTTGTGAGTTATTAATGGCATATCAATAGAGCATTAGATATTGTTAGACCAATACAAGTTCCTTCCCACCCATTTTAAACGTCTCAACGTAATCGAGCACCTCTGACCAATCCTTTCGCCAGACCATCCTCAGATCCAATACCATCACTATCGGATCTCTCCCTTCAAGAGCCCAAGTCAAAACAACCTCATTTTTACGCCTATATCGACTACGAAGATTCTTATGTTCAACCACTAATCCTTTCGGCTCTGAAACAGCTCCCTCAATCTTCATTTACACTTCTCTCTTCTCCCTCCGACCTCCCAACTCCAGAATCACCATACCTCCATATTTCATCATACGAAACCATCCCTTTTGATGAAATAACATCGAAACCTACAACCTCCCTTACAAATGCCTACGTTATCCGCAAAGCCCTCATTCGTAAACACTATTTGAGTGAAACATCCCATATATGGTGTGTTAAGAACCCTGACTCTATTCTCAAAACAAACATCAAGCGCGCAGAGCATTTCGAGGTCGACTACGCCGAGTTCTTAGATGATGCGGTGGTAGAATGTTGGGACTTGAAGGAAAGTTTTGCACGAAACGAAAAAGTTGACGAAGAAGGAGGTAACGCCTCAGATAGAGAATGGTGGATATTGAAACCGGGAATGAGTGATAGAGGACAGGGTATTAGGTTATTTTCCTCTTACGAAGAACTCCTTGCCATCTTCGAAGGATGGGAAGAGGACGCACCTGATTCCGACGAAGAAGACGAAGAAGTTGAGAATCATGACGATGATGAGAAAGATTATATCCAAACATCACATCTTCGTCATTTCCTCGCACAACCATATATCCACCCACCACTTCTCCTCGCCCCCGATGCTGATACGACAGCGCCGAAAAACACTAAGTTCCATATCAGAACATATGTTCTCACTTCTGGAGCCCTGGATATTTACGTCTATAAATCCATGCTAGCCCTCTTCGCTAGCTCGGCATATGTTCCTCCCTGGTCTTCATCCTCTTCCTCCTCAGGCGAAATAGATCTTAACCCGCATCTCACAAATACCTGTATACAAACCTCGGACTCGAAGAAAAATGCCGTGCATCTTCTTTCTTCTCTTCCCTTCCCCGCCTCTCTGCATGAGAAAATCCAAACCCAAATATCTAAATTGACAGCAGAGATTTTCGTAGCAGCCGCCAAGGAAATGAGTATTCATTTCCAACCATTGCCAAATGCGTTTGAAGCATTTGGACTTGATTTCTTGGTGGATGCGGATGGAGAGGTCTGGTTATTGGAGGTCAATGCGTTCCCGGATTTCGGACAGAGTGGAGAGGAGTGTAAGGCGGTTGTGGAGGGATTTTGGAAGGAGGTTGTTGGGAAGAGTGTTGGTGGATTTTTTGGCGTGGGGTCCGAGGGTGGTAAGGAGGGAGAAGAGCAGTTGGTGAGAGTTGGGGGTGTGGATTTGGGGAGAAAGTAGGTGGGTGGATCTGATGAATTAGGTGCGGAAAAGTATTGGGATGGTTATCGATTGTATTGCTTATTGGTTAGCTGGTGGTTTGATGGTTTAAATCTGTATACCTATGCTAAGCTACATCATTCTGTTTGAAGCATGTGGAAGAGAACCCTTTCAGACTCGATGCATGTATATGTACCTTTTGTGAACTAACACTCTGAACTCTATCAAAATATAATCCCACAGTATCATCTCCAAACCTATATTTTGATCCCGTTATATCATATCGTACCTGCCTGCCTGCCTGCCTACCTACCTACCTAACTAAATCCCACATTAATCATATCACATCATATCACATCATACAAGTTACAACGGCTATCCACACATTCCCTCTCTCATCCCCGTCAATCCAAACACCTCCCATCTATATCTACACACACAGAAACCACTCTCTGACAAAAATACCAAGATCTAGTATCGAGATTTAGATTTACATTTGTATCTCAATTCTAAGATGAGATGAGAAGAAAACAAGCGATACCAAGTCATCTAATCTACAGAAATTGAGCTCCTGTTGTTCATGCATAAGGTAGGTAGCTTTGGTTTGAGTCTTTCTTAGCGGTACTTTCATGCTCTTCTCAAATGAATTTGAGAGTCGAGAATGGTTTGTGTGGAATTGGAATTGTGTCTGGAATTGTGGATTAGAATGGTATTCTTAGGGTGTGATATTATATGAAAGCAAGATAGAAGGGAATGATGAGACTTTAATTCAGTGTATAGGAGTAAGTGAGAACGGGAGAGGATTAGAAAGAGGGGTGATAATATTATGAATTCTTGGTTAATTCTCAAGACAGATGGCACTTTTTTGCGGGGGATGGGGGGAGTGTGGAGTTTTAGATTTGAGAGGGTGTGCTGGATGGGAATAGATGTGATGGGTACTCAGATTTCAATATAGATCTGAGAATGTATATGATATTTGATATTTGATATACGTGTATATATATTTGCTGACAAGATAAGATAAAATGAAATAGATATTCCAATCCAGCGTAGTTTGGTTGGGTTGAAGGAAATGCAATTTATCACCCACCCAGCCACCTAAGTACCTACCTACTTAAAGGCACCCGTGTAGTTACTTATCATACGATAAAAACATGTAGAAACCTATATCTAGGTACCTACCTAGGCCAACGTTAACATTACATGAGCCATCTCCTTCTACACAAATTCAAATCTTCATGCGCGTCTATGCATCTAAATTGCAGACGCATAGATATATCCTCGTTCCAAGATTCCTTGATTACCTTCCCCATATCGAAATATATCATATCCCAGTATCAAAAAATCTCTCACGATGAGAAGATAGGTACGCAGAATGCATGAGATACAAATCTCAAATTCAAATTCCAGTTATCTGACTTATGAAGTAAAGTTACGACACTTGACCTTAGATATCTGGCTAATCTAGCTAATCACTCGAGGATAGATGAGAAACTCGGGATGACGAGGAAGAAACTCAATCTCTATTCCCCGTTCCCAGATTACCCCTCACAGCCCACCAAGCTCCATCCTAATCCTCGCATCTCGAATCGAACCATCTATTCCGCGCCTCAACCCGTGACCATCCACAACACCATAAATATCTATACACCACACTTACACTCTACACTCCGCACTCCACACACCGTCTCTCGCTTGATCCATCAACCGATCTGCTAACTTCCTCACGCTTCACTTCCCTTCCCACCCATCTCATCCACATACTACCTATCATAAATACCATATCCATCCCATACATGCATTACCCAACTATACCTCCTCCTACTTCTCCACCCCCTTAAAGCCGCCACAAAATCTTCCACATTTAGGTATATATCTCGAATCTGCGAATTCAAATAGTGAATCAGAACAATGAGGCTATGTATAAAAAATAATGAGGTACAGGGCTATACCCCCAACGATGTTCCAGAAAGACAAACAAGCCAATGATATGACATTACAGGGAGCGAGGGAGAGAAAGTCAAAGAAGAATACCTAATGATTGAGTAATATGAGGCCATAAAGTCGGAGCAATTAAGAGGGAAATTGTAGAGGGAGAATCTGTGTGAGCACAAAAAAGCAGACGAACCTCTCAAATGTACAGGAAACGGTGATTGTCTGATATCCAAGGTCAGTAGACTCGGTATTTCAGACTTATTATAACGTATCAAGGGGGTTGAAGAGCAAAGCTGGAAAGAAGAGGGGTCTAGAGTGAGAATGGGTTAAGGGAAAGAAGAGGAAAGTAAAGGACATTTTGTGGTTATTCTGTATCTCTTAGCAATGGGTACCTAGTGCTGGTTACGTTAGTGATGACGAGAAGTCTTCAGCTAGTAAGTGGGAATGAGAACATGCTAGATAGGGACATGTAGAATTCGGAAGACAAAAATATGAAAAGTGATTTGGTGGACAAAAAATAGAAAAGGCACAGAAAAGGCATAGAAAAGGCAGTAACAAGGTATGCAGTGCTAGGCGCTATTAGCTAAATGTATACTCCTATTAATGAAGTAGTTGACGCAGGTCTTCAACTTGAAGTACGGTATCACAATAATTAAAAGCAAAAACAACTGCCAGCATTCAAATCGTTCGGTATAAATCATTTACAATTCCTTTAGATCCATCATTTGTTCATTTAACAAGCTATGCCGTCTTTCCAAAATCTCCCTCATCGCAATTCTTCTTCCAAAAGCAAAGTTGAAGAAAAAGCATTCCCCTATTCCCAAATACGCATCCATAGATACTATCTAGATACAGTCCCCCAAAAGATCCACAAGTCATAACATTGAACATATCATTACCACCTTCGACCTAAAAACTAGAAAACGCCTGAGAAACGCCAGGGCACATTCATATACACTCCAAAGTAACGCTCGCTCAGAACATAAATGTTGGGTATCAACAAGAAGGAGTGATTGTATGTTCAATCCAAAGGGTTGTTATATTTTAAAGGCTCTTGAAAGAGACACCTCCATATGTGATCCTGGAGAGCGATTGATGTTGATAGAGGTGTTTTTGCTTAGGCCTTGACGGCGGGTTTCTTAGAAACCTTTTTGGTGACAGGCTTCTTTGGTGCGGGAGCCTAGGGAAGAATGATATGTTAACTATGTGAGAAAAGAAAAGGAGTTGGGGTGAATATCAAAGCATGTAAAAGTAAAAGTATGACATACCTTCGTCTTGGGTGCTGGCTTCTCAGCAGTAGCCTCCTCGACTTTTTCCTCAACGGTCTCTGCAGCCTTCTCGGCAGCCTCTACGATTTCCTCTGCAGCAGCTTCAAGCTATAGAAGAATCAATATCTAGTCTTAGATGTAGCAATATCTAACTTACCTGGGCCATAACTGTGGGCTTCTTCTTTGGGGCAGCGGATTTCTTAGAGACAGTGGGTTTCTTAATACCACCGGCTGGCTTGGAGCCGTTGGTTGGAGCAACCTTCTTTCCAGTGTTTGCCTTTGTTGCGGCCTTCTTCGATGTGGTCTTCTTTGGCTTAGGAGCTTCGACAGGTGCTTGGACAGCCTTAACTGGGATACTGCCTAATATATCGAGTTAGTGAAGCTCCATTTACGCGATTTTGCGAACGTATATTTCAATAGCTGAAGAATGGGATCTGGGAAATGAATATAGAAAGTAACTCACCACTAGTGGTTCTAGTTACACGAGCCATTGCTTCCTATGAAGATTAGTTAGTAAGAAAGTATGGTGTGGAAGAATCACATAGACTGGCGCAAGACGAATTGTAGGCGCGTCAACAATGCAATATGCGATGCAAAATGGACATAGATATCGGATAGTTACTTACTTTGTTTGAATGGAAAGGATTTGATGATTTATGGAGAGGTTTTCGTCGCGTTAATCTATAGAACTGATGGATCAAATTTGAAAGATTTATGGATTGTTGTTGTTTTGTGGGAGAGGAAAGGAAGGAAGATGTGCTGGGAGAGGTGTGGTGTTATGGTCTGGGACCGACCACGAAGCCCGCTAAGCGGAAGGAGACCTTCTCAATTCTATCAAGGCCCAAAATGATACTTATATTTATATTTATATATATTTGTAATTTATCTTGGGTAAATTTATGTATTTGGAATGATGATTCAAATGATTATTGTTTAATTTGTATAATATCATTATTTGTATAGTCTTCTCTCCTTCTCCTTCTCCTTCTCCTTCTCCTTCTCATTCTCATTCTCTTCATTTTGATTTTCCCTCAACATGACATGTCCCTCATTTCTAGCCATCACGTGTAACATGATAGGACTTCCCTGAAAAGCCCTGGATCTACCCGCTAGAAGCGAAAAAGATGC
This sequence comes from Botrytis sinoallii, assembly GCF_014898435.1. Taxonomy (NCBI): domain Eukaryota; kingdom Fungi; phylum Ascomycota; class Leotiomycetes; order Helotiales; family Sclerotiniaceae; genus Botrytis; species Botrytis sinoallii. The sequence goes on along the minus strand of NW_024066034.1, from coordinate 1,170,852 downwards.
AAGATATCAGTTATCTTAGCACCAGGTGGGGCAATAGAGCTTGGAAGAGGAGAAGGGGAAGGGAAGGGAAGGGGAAGAGGAGAACAGGAACAGGAACAGGGCACCAAACGGATCGGAAGATAAACAATTCTCGAAGCTTTAGTAAAGCTCAAGGGAAGAAGATAAAACAGGGGAATCCTGTCTATCAAAAAAAGATGATGCATTTTGCACGGTACAACATAAACAACATAAACATCTTTCATGAACTAGGAAATCCTTCACATTCATCAGTTCAAAATACGAGTAGAAGGGTTACATTGCGACCTCTTACAGGAAAGAACAACAAACTCAGGGGCTGTGGAATGTTTCATCATGGTGATGATTTGCAACCTGATAACCCATCACAGAATTAATTCAAGAAATAAATGTTCGAATGAGTATTGGAGATATAGAATAAAACAAAAGATGAAATTAAGCTGGGGATTCAAATCAAGAGAATATCAAGTGGTATTAATCATTAGAGATGTGTCCCTACCTATTTTAAGTTGAGATGTAACTTATCCGCTTATGAAGCCATCTTTTACAGGTCATTCAAAAAAGGAATTGTTTTTGAGCTCACCAGTTTGTTTTGATTTCTACTACGGCTTTCCATGCAAAGTGGCAATCATCCTGCTTCCAGCATTTTCATTATCTGTCTCGAAGTTTATTTTCCAATCTACGAACAGGATATTGTGAAATGGGTGCCAGCTCCAGTCCTTCATTGGGTTTGGTATCTTTAATCCTTGGATTTCCCATCATTTTCCCGAAGCCTCTAGAGAACCCTACATTGTCGTCGAAAGAACTGATGTAAATTTGAATCAAGGTGCTAGCTAGTGATGTATGATCCACGGCTCTCAACTATACATAACCTAAGGTTAATAGCGACAGCAACAATACCTAGTGCAGTCAATTCATTATCAAATTTGATGAGCAAGTGCCTCGTCCTCATCTACAATGCTGTAGCTCCGATACGTTGGAATGCAGTAATGGATAAGTGGAAAGCTGGAAGAATTCTCAGTTCTCGTTACCTTGGGTAATTGGACTTCAATATTGATTAAGTATTTACTGAGATATGATAATCTAACAAGTATAATTCCAGAAGTTGGGTTTACTACGATTTTGTTCGTCGTTGGGTGTGGATAGTGAACCTGATGGAATTCACATCTTGCAGCTCATGAACTACGTACCTACTTACGTATTGTATTTAGCTGAGCAACTAAAGTGATACTTCATTCAAGTCATAACAGCGGATGTTTTTTTCTTTTTTAGTAGGCCAGATATTTGCTGTATGCTGGTCTAAGGTCAATATGGAAATGGAAATAGAAACAGAGGTGTTCAAAGGTGTACTGAATAAGGAAGAAGGAAACCAGTGAAATGGAATGAAGAAACATGATCATTTGAACCTCTGTTTCAGTGCCATCCTAAAACCATGGAAGATTATAATAAATAAAGGTCAAGGAGAGGAGATGATATAAATAAATATGAGGTGTACTTTAGTCGTTTGTCAAGAGTCAAATTGTAGTTTCAGAATCTTATAATTACTCACATCGACGAATGTATACACAATTATGGCTACAATTTTCCCCTTTCATCTCTCAACTCTCGACTTTACTCTCTGTTCTTATAAAGCACACAAAGCTTGTAATTTGATCTGTGCAACTCATCATATCTATACTATCAACGCCACCATCCAACAACGCCGTAAATATCCATACAAGATGGCATGTTTCCAAAGAAGAACAAACTCTTAACCACTATCAAACAATTATTTTGGTGGGTTACCCCTCTGCTCTTACTTTTCCCCCTTATATCTCTCAAACATCTTAATTTGTCATTAGTAACAAGTTTATGGACATTAAAAGAATCCAACTCTAAACACCTTTATATGTACAACAGTAATTCTAGTATATCAAGCCTAAAGATGCTAATACTAATAGAGTAAGCAAACTCAATTCTCCTATATACTTCTTATTTCATTATTATATAATATATAATCTCTATACTCTCTAATATAAATAAATATTAATAACTGATAATCCCTAGCTCTCATTCATCACGACCTTTTCCATCTCTTCTTTTATATCCTCTCTCTTCCCCCTTTTATCTAGCATTCCCTCACACATCTATCTCAAATCTACTTCACTTCTTTCCAAATTTCCTTCCGAATCATAGGAATACTTCAATTTCTCTTCACACAACTCTATTTCATACATCTCATTCAGTTAAAGGGAACGAGCTAGCAGATAAGCTAGCAAAAGAGGCTACTACAATACAATCCACCTCGAATGAAACCAGTTTCGGATTGCTAGGAATGATAATCAAAGAATCCTCTCTCGATCAATGGAGTTCAACTCTCAATCAATATAAATTCAGATCCAATCAATCGGCATTAACCTATTCAAAGCTATTTCCATGGAAAATCGGATCGAAAATTAAGCTATCAATTGAAACCAGTCGAAATACTGTTAGTGCATTCTTCTAATTGAAATTGGATCACGGATATATCAAATCATATCTATATCGATTCAATCATTCCAATAATAGATATATATACAGTAATATTGAGACACCACAATACCTTCTGATTAGTTGTCCTATATACAAAACAAAAAGAAAAGAGATATTCCAGAATATATTATTATTGAAAATCACTATATAATTCCTATTACATATCAAAATAGGTATCGAATTAGCTATCAAATTTATCAATATTATCAAAATCGCTATAAGGGTATAGTATCTAGTAAGGACTTTTGAATAAGAAGTAATAGAGAAAGGAGTAGTAATGGAAAAGGAAAGAAAAGAAGATAATAAAGAAAAAATAATTAAGGAAATAAGAGAAAGGTTTAATCTCCTTATAATTTCTTGATTATCAGAATTTTCTTATTATATGTAATGTGTATAATGAGCGGGCATTGTTTTTTAGTATTTGTTTTCATTTTCCTAATAAGATTATAATCAATATTGTAAATCAAAAAGTTACCTGTTAGACCTATTGGGTCTAGCCGTCCTATATAGTCTTAGACTGAAGGTGGACGTAAATTCAATCAATCAATCAATCAATCAATCAATCATACATCTCATCAATCTATCCGCCCCGTAGATATCTAGTTCTAATTCGTCTCCTAAGCTCTCTTAACACAATCAGTACACTATTCTTGAAGTCAACCTCCCATTATCATCTACTACCATCATAGTCCCTAGGTATGCTAAAACTCAAATTTTTGTTCGTCGTGTGATGTATTAGTTACTATGATACAAAATTATAAAACAGTACAGTGCAATACAGTACAGTACAATACATCTCTCTTTCCCATCTCCGCATCTCCTTGATTCATCTCCTTCTCATTCCCTTATGATATATACATAGAATCCTAACATATCATGTATCACCTCCATATTTTCCTTCATCGCCTCCGAATCGAACTCAAACGGTATGAAATTGGGAGTTGTTATATGTATCTAGATTGTAAAGTAATTAAACGAAGCTAGTAATATAACCGTGTCGATTTGATGGTTAGGAATAAATATCTCGTTGAAGAGAACACTCAAATATATTAGATCTATAGTGCCCAGAGGATCTTATGCAGGAGAAAGAGAAAGAATACCTCAAGTTATAGAGTAGACAGCTTGTAAAATGTACACATCTCGATCTCGATGAGAACTGAGGATATGAGAGAATGATCGAACTAGCTAGGTATATATGCTATGAGTTTCGAGATTTCGAATGTAAACTTTGAAGTAGGAGAATTGATAGTAAAAGTGGAGGAAATTTATACCCAGGAGATACATGTATCTAGGTATGAATGCGAGGAGATGGAGTATGATAGTATATTATAGTATAATGAAGTATATCAGGAACTTGGGGTATGTAGTCAGGACCCAGGAAGCATACAGAGAAAGAATGAGATGAGATGATGCGAGATTGTTGCGATGAGGAATTATACATGAAAGCAAAACGACAGAACAAAAAACGGTGGATGGATAGGATAGAGCGAAGAAACAGTATCATATATTTTTCGGTGCATATACTTGGAATGACTTGGTGATGTGTAGGTATGTGAAGTTGACTGCGATATGGATGTTGCTTTGGTGTTTCTTTATGTGGATGAGGTATAGATTAATTGGGCTTGGATGATGATGATGATGATGATGATGATGATGATGATGAAGTATGAACTAGCCATCTACAGGAACTTCTCCCTCTCTCCATCTCTCCCTCTCTTTTACCCGCTCACTATCGGTCTTCATTCAGCAGGAGACAAAAATCTTCCTCTTCCTCTTCCTCTTCCTCTTCCTCTTCCTCTTCCTCTTACCTTTTCAAGTTGAGATTCATTAATGTCATGGACGAATTCTGTATCTCCATTCCTCATCAAATCAAATACCAAAATAAAGTACCAAATTCGCTCCTGTTCTCATCATTTCTACGAAATCCACAACATCTAGTACAAAATTGCAAATACAAACACATGTCCCATTCATCCATTCATCCACCCTACCAACTAATCTCGCCGCATCCTATCTCACCTATCTCCATCCCCGATCCTCACACATTAGAAACAGAAACAGAGAATTTTCCAAACATACCTAGAACCACCCAACCAGTTAACCAACAAACTATCATCTACCCATTCCCTCCCAAATTCACGATACGATATTGAGATTTCCCCAACGCGATATTCTCTCCAACACCTTAATATACTCCACACCCCATCAAACCAACCACTCCGCGCCCCAAAAGAGTAATTCCTTCACTTCGATTCTTCCCTCTCCCAATACCTCAATACAACTCCCTCTCCCCAGAAACGCAAATCTAGATACTTTAAGACAAAGCTTGCAGAACTATCCGCTTCCCAAATAGCTATTCAGCCAACCAGCTACTCATTAACTCCCAATAACTCAACACCTCAACAATCTAACCATCCCGAACCTCAAAAATCAGACACCTCGAATATAATAAAACGCCAAATGAAACTTTTCCTCAATATACACAATACAACAAAATGTAAAACACAAACCACAAAACACAAACAAACATTTCTTGAACCCATCCACTCCCATCCATCCATACAATCTGCCACAATCTCACTGATAGAATTCCCATTTCAAACCCGTGGATCGTAAAGATGTAAAACGAAAACTAAAGACTAAAATCCAATCACTTGCCCCGACTCGAGATCTATCGAGTTTCATCCCATCCTATTCTTTCTCAAGAATCTCATATAACTCAAGTATAAACATAGATACATCATGTATATATATCCACGAATAATAACACACTCTCTCCCTTCTCGCGCGTAGCGTAGCGTGTGCAGCACAATCGAATCTCCCATTTTCCACTTTCAAGTTTCAAGTTTCAAAAGTGAAAACTACAGGAAGGAAAAGGAAAAGTGGGAGAGGGAGTATGGAGCAATTCCACTTGTTGTTATTGTTGTTGTTTTTGTTGAGCATATTAAACATAAATGATAGAAGAATACATAGATCCATGTACGAGTATACACATCTAATTTTCCCCCAGACAACACTGCACATCACAATCACACACATCCATCTACCTCCTCGCCTCCTTGGGGCTGTGAAGACTACTCGTCTGTAAACATACATACATATGTACGTACATGCGCGATTTAAAGTTGTAATGATGATCAGAATATCGCGCATAGAAAGCGAGCTGCGGTTTGGTATACGATGGGATATGAGTCGTATTACTGGGATAGGATATGTATATATGTCTGATACGTATGATACATCACAGTGGATAGGATGAGCCACTCCGTACATGACGATGTTAATTATATGAGTGGGGAGAAGTGATGTGCTGTATGCATCAACTGCTCGTGTTGTGATGAGATATGAATACATACATACATGGTAATAGAGACATTCGGAATCAATAGTTCCACATTCCATATTCCATGTGAAATCAACAACCCGGAATCTGGATACGAATCTAATCTGATACATGTGAGTGTGGCTGAGGAGATTTGTCTCTTGTTTCTGAATTAGAGAGTATTGGTCCCAGTCTCGAGTCTCAAGTCTGGATGTAAAAGCGCCACGCTACGTATTCATCGCGGCTTATACTTACACTTGCAAGCAAGCAAGCAAGTCGATACTTCATGATCAGCAGATACTGTATGAACAATAAGAGCCCTAACACCCATCTCCCATCCAATGTAGCTAAAGTTTCTCGGCGAGAAACTCATTACCATAGCATAGCATGGCATAGAATCGCATAGCATAGCATAGCAAACCATGATACGAGACAACACCACGAACGCCCAACAAACCGCCATCCATCTTGCGCTTCGCCATCTTCGCCAAGTGCACACCAACTTAAGCGTATTCATCTTCGCGCTCCCAAGCACAGGTTACAGCTCAGACATACCTACGTACCGGTACGATGCAAAGCCGATATGAAAACACATCATAACATAGCATACCATAACATAACGCCATAACCTCGACCAGACCAGTCAAGAAAGAACAACAAGCGGCGGTGGCTTAACGAACGATTCCTCGCTCGTACGGAGTACATGTGCGTGAAATGGCGGGGTGGAGCTCTAGATTCCATTTCGATTCCTGCATGCGACTGACTGACTATAGTAGGTTATTCATCTCCGAGCGCTGAGAAATTCTTGGAAGATGTTCGGTCTGGAGTCTTGATGGCCTCGAGATAGCTTATCAAGGTATCTATCTATCTATCATGCGGTACGAGTATGCTAGCGAGTGATATGATCCAGATGTCGATCATTGAGTTCCACCTCTATCTGCACAGCCTTCTTTATTCTGTTGAAAAAAAAATCTCTCTCTCAAAAAAAAAATCACAATTTTTTTTTAAAATCAAATGGTGTGATAGATAGTCAGATAGCCATCTAATCACTCGGTACAGCAAGAAAGAACATGACATACCGTCCGTCCCACGCCAATCCAACCAACCAACCGATAAGCTCCGCGTCCACGTCGTACTAAGCGACTGCGCCCCCTTTCCCCCGATTTTCTTGCCACCTTATCACAGCGTAGGAGCCGTTTCCGGCAGGTACAAGACTTTTCGATGGAGGGGATGTCCGAAGAAGAAGGAAGGGGATGATGATGATTACGATATGATACGTTACAATAGATATGATGTACTCAAGCCTTTTTTTTTCGTTTGCCTTCTGTTTGCGTGCAGTATCTATCTGATGTGATGTAATCCAGCGGAAGTAAATACTGTAGATAGATACTCGATGTTGTTTTAAATGAATACCGACCTCAATTGTAGCCAAATTCCTTATCCAAAATTATACTTATTTAATATTTTCAAAATTCAATATTAAAAAATATAATATAATTAGATCTTTCGAATTTGAATTGTATATATAATATTAATGAATAAATTATATATTAAAATCTTAAAGCTTTAAGAATTAAATTAAAAGATTTTATATATATTAAAAATTCTTTTCAAATAATGATTTTTGTATAATTAGCCTTAAGTATTTAAAACCTAAAAATAAGTAAATTTTTATTTCTATATTTTCAATATCTTGATTTTTCTATATAACTCAATAATTATATCGAAATATTATAGTTTGAAAAAATATTATAAAATTCAATTAAATCTTTATATATTTCTAGATTTTTATACTCTAAATCTTTGTGATTGAATTATAATTGAATTTTGAAATAGATGACTTTCACTGAATTTTGGTGTGATATACATTAGCTAAATTGTGGTCGGCATTTATTTAAATCAATATCGAGTAGATAAGCAGAAAAGAAGAAGAGGTTACAGTATTGGAAAATAACCGAAAGCAAGGCATGCAGACGCAGTCAGTGTGCAAAGCGGAACCGAGAATTGCGTCTTGGGCAATATGGATAGATAGATAGCTGTACCAATAACCATACATTCTGCAGAAATTCTCCGCAAGCCTGCCTCGGGTAAAGAAAGTCAAAAATTTGAACGCCGGTGATTCTTGTTTCTCTCGAGAGTCGAGAGAGGCGCACATTGGGCGTATTCTCGCAAAAATCTGGTCCTCGCTACCAAGCTTACCTAGCCAAGAGGGGCATTGCTCTGGGCAAAAGGAAGATTGGGGAATGGCTAAGCGAATCAAATGCCTCAAGGCGAGGGATAATGAAAGAGGCGGCGCCTGATGAAGCGGGTGGTGTAGAGATGTAATTCTGTTGATTAGGCAATCAATGTGAATATCTGGGTAATTAGTGGAAGGTGGGATGCGGATGGGAGGGCACGTTGGGAAATTTCTGTGTTTCTGGAATTTGGGCGGGCGGGTGTATTAACCATGAGGAAGGTGGATATGGTAGGATTCCAATCCATCCAGTCCAATTCAATACAGTCCAATTCAATCCAGTGATGAATAATGAATTACTGAATGAATGTATCATCAGCCTTCTCTCAACGGTGTGGTAATCCTTGTCTATGGCATTTCCAACCCCCAACATGAGGTTTGAGAATTCATCAAACAATGTTTATCGCCAATTACGACACTTTTATTAGTCTGAGGCAATATATTATGGTTTTAGGAAAATTTGACAGGTATAGCTGCGATCTATATAGATTACATGCCAAGGTTCATGCTTGATGTGATTTATTCTGGAAGATTTTGATGTGGAGAAGAATTTGTTTGAAAAAAACTCTCTTTCCTCTGCCGTGTTTGGAATGACCCGTAGAGCAATTTATTTTATATCTTCGTTTCGAATGAGTGAGAAGGGGCAATTTGTGCTACGACAGGCAATTTGTATTACAACACATGTTATAGATGGATTATTAAGGCGACATAAACTTGCATGTGCGGATGGGGATGGATGGATGGCTCACATATTGGTTGTTTGGTACTACCGTGATCACCCCTTTCCCCGTACTGTTGTTGAATGGTTGAAATCCATCAAAATGCCTCAAGTTGATGATTGATGATTGATGATTGACGATTGATAATTGATTGGTGAAATGGTATGCCAAGCAAGCGTTCATTGATCAATATGGGGAATTTCTTTGATCTCTTGATTGGAGACAACAAATATCCCAAGTCGTTGTTACACTTCCAAGCGATTTAATCATCAAATTCGATGTCCTCTCGCTCTCTCCCTCTCCTCCACCCAGACCATCGTACCCAGACCATCGTACCATCAATATTAATGGAGTTGGCTTAATTAGCTTGGGCTTTCCTTTCTGGCACAAAGTCTTGGAATTTCATCATAACTCATAGTCTTTGATGGTGACAACGATGATGATATTGCAGATAATGATGACACCGATAAGATAGAAACGAGAGACATTAATACCAACCACTGACATTTGGAGCCAAGGCAATCAAGGGATTATTCAGTAAGAGCCCCGATGTGGAGTATTATGGAGGTAATCAACGGATATGAAAGTCTCCTTCTAGCTTTCAATTTCAGAGTGGAGAAGGTACCTGAGTAGAACTAGTCCTCATCAAGTAATCGCAAAATTCCCGTAGGATGTCTAGAACATCGGAATTAAAAGCTTGTTTGTGATTATATTACTCGGATAGGATAGGATCCATGCCACACTAATCCAAATCAAGTAAGATGCAACGAGTGGGCCATAGGATGGCAACAAACGGGCGGGTCTTCCAAATTGGTGTCCGTTTGTTTTGTTTCCAATGTCGAGTGCCGTGGATTTTGGGATGTGTGTGGCATGTACGGAGTCAGATCAATCAAACAAAATATACGGAGGTGCATTTTATATGGAATATCCGACATTGAACTGTGATGCTGATCGTGATGCTGATGATGACTTTGGGTGGGATAAAACATGTCGAGAGATTGCCGTGCTCACGTGTTATAAATCATAATCTCTCCCTCTCTCTCTACACAGGTGAAAGGTATATCATCACGCAAATGATGATGATGATCTTGTTGTTGTTGTTGTTGAAATCCAATCAATTTTCCTTATCGCTTTCTTTCTTTCTTTTCCTCTCCTGTACTCCAGTCTCCAGTCTTCACTCTCTACCGCCCTTTTTGTTTCGTTGGTAGTATCGTAGTTCTCGAAAGGATCCGTCGTGTATCAATCATCCATTCGCTCATTTGTTCAATTTGCTCCATTGACGCTCTGTTGCAAAATAAAGTTTTCTTGCACTGCCTCAATGGGAGGGCTTGGCACTAACCCTGTCTGTCCAAACCACGCACAATATCTCTCTCTCTCGCTGAACTACTTTTTCTACCTATCTATGCCTACCTATCCTATCGCAGGTTACTACGGTCTTACGATTCTACACCGTGCTCTCAGTACTCCTTGAATATTCCTTTGCCTGGAGAATAATAAGAAAGATTCAAAAGAAAACAAAAAAAAAGTACTCGGTTCCTTCAATATCAACTTCAACAAGCTACAGGAGAGCTTGTTCTTGTTGTCGCAAACAATATTTACCCGCGAATGGATTAAAAACTCTTTGAAACTTTCAATCATAAAATTGCGCCTACCTCCCAAGGAAATTCCAAGCCATTGACCGCCAAACACTTTTGGTGAAGTTGCAAGTCAAAGTGTGGTGGCCTGTTTGATGTACAAGTCCTCTAGGTGAGCTATCATACTCCTCTGCTGTTGTTCATATCCACAATTGCACAAGGCTTCAATAACCCCTTCCCCTTCCTTCTCTTCATCGTGATTCCTCTTGGATATTCTTCTTGGACAATATTCTTCGACCAACTTTCTGTAATGGTTATTGGAATCTGGCATGTGAATCAAATTTAAAGTTTCAATTTCACATAGCTTGGAAGACCTTGGCTTATATATCCTTTGACTCTCCAGATTTTGGCTTCCATCATCCATAACATAGCCTCTCTTCGATGCCTACGAGTCATAAGAAACTTCATTCCATCAAATAACCGCCAAGGCTTGCGCCTCGGGCTGTGTATTGACAAAACAACGAAAGAGCTCTATACCAAATCAATTTAGTATGTCGGACTCAGGTGGAACTTCTCCAGCTCCAAGCTCGGGGGCAAAGAGGCAAAGAGCGTAAGTCTTAGATCCCTCCCTCCCTTACTTCCTATACATACCAACAATTCCATGTCCAAAATGACTAATGTTTCACCGAGTAAAGACCTACGATAACAATCGATACTTCTGCTGTTCGTACCATGAGTCCACCTCAAGCTATGGATAACGACGCAGTTGCTTTGAAGGCTCTACCCAACTCCCCTTCAACTTTACAAGGCGATATTAGTCCTGCGACATATGATGGAACAGGATCACAACCTCGAGCTCCCCATCATTCTAGTCAAGGAAGTCATTCGTCGATTCCACAATTAAGAGCAACAAACTCCTTCGACAGCCGAGATAGCAGGCCGACATCACCACATAATGTTTCATCGCCGACGTCGAGAGGCACTCCGGGATTCCTGGCGGTTCCCGGTCTTCGATCACGACAAAACTCGATTGAATCTGACGATGGAAACCATTCAAATACAAATTACAGTGGAGACACTTACGCCGGAGGTTCAACCGCAGGACAGATGGATAAACACAGAGAGTTGGATGGAAATAATGATATAATGAATGACCCGGATGCTTTGAAGCCGGATCTAGGAACTGAAGAGGACTTCGAAGTTGAAAACAACAGTTTTGGATTCTCTCAAGGACAACTTAATAAATTAGTCAATGGTAAAAGTTTGGCGGCTTTCTACGCCCTCGGAGGTCTTGCAGGATTAGAAAAGGGGTTACGGACGGATCGAAGAAGTGGTTTGAGTGTGGACGAGCAGTCATTAGATGGAACGATATCTTTCGAGGAAGCAAGAGCTGCCGCATCTCGAGATTCACTAGATCTCAGCGAACAATCGAAGTCTTCGAAGAATCCAATAGCTACCAAAGTGTCTTCGTTGCCATCAACAGGGTCTGGGCATGGTCAATCGAATACTCAAGCACAGGGTGCTTATTCTGATCGAAAACGCGTCTTCAAGGATAATCGATTACCCGAGAAGAAAGGCAAAAGTATTTTCGAATTGATGTGGATTACGTATAATGACAAGGTTCTGATCCTGCTGTCGATAGCAGCCGCGATATCATTGGGTGTTGGACTATATCAGACATTTGGAACGAAACACGACTCAGAACATCCTCCTATCGAATGGGTCGAAGGTGTTGCTATCATAGTAGCCATTCTGGTTGTGGTTATTGTGGGATCTCTTAACGATTATCAAAAGGAACGCCAATTCGTCAAACTTAATAAGAAAAAGGAAGATCGCGATGTGAACGTGATTCGGTCTGGAAAAACTGTGGAAATCTCGGTATTCGATGTTTTGGTTGGTGATGTTATGCATCTAGAACCAGGAGATATGATTCCCGTGGATGGTATTTTCATCGAAGGACACAATGTTGTATGCAATGAATCTCAGACAACTGGAGAATCCGATTTGATCCGAAAGCGACCAGCTGATGATGTCTACAATGCAATTCAAAATCACGACAGCTTGAGGAAATTGGACCCTTTCATTCTTTCAGGAGCACAGGTCAGTGAGGGAGTTGGAACATTTATGGTCACAGCTACAGGTGTGAACTCCATGTATGGAAAAACATTGGTTGCACTCCGAGAAGATCCTGAGTCTACACCTCTCCAAACAAAACTGAACACACTCGCCGAATACATTGCAAAACTTGGTGGTGCTGCAGGTTTACTTCTCTTCATCGTCCTGTTTATCGAATTTCTAGTCCGTCTCCCCAAGAACCACAATACCCCAACCGAAAAGGGTCAAGAATTTCTCAACATTTTCATCGTCACAGTTACAATCATCGTGGTCGCCGTTCCTGAAGGTTTACCGCTTGCCGTCACATTAGCCTTAGCTTTTGCTACAACTCGCATGTTGAAGGACAACAACTTAGTTAGACATCTCAAAGCATGTGAGGTTATGGGAAATGCTACTACTATTTGCTCGGACAAGACTGGTACTTTGACTCAGAACAAGATGTTAGTCGTTGCAGGAACCTTGGGAACTAGCTCTCGATTTGGTGGTACAATTGAATCGCTTGGTAAAGATCAAGTGGACAAAGGCAAGCAACCACAGCGAGAAGCAGACAATATGTCTCCTGGAGAAGTGGTATCTACTTTGGATTCAAGTGTCAAGGAATTAATCAAGCACTCGGTTGTTCTAAACTCTACAGCTTTCGAGGGCGAGGTTGAAGGTCAAAGCAGCTTCATCGGTTCCAAAACAGAAACTGCGCTCTTGCTTTTCGTGCGGGAACACATCGGACTCAGCTCACTCGACCAAGAGCGCTCTAATGCCACCATCACACAATTGATTCCTTTCGATTCAGGCCGAAAATGTATGGGAGTTGTCGTACAACTTGACAATGGCAAATATAGGCTCTACGTTAAGGGTGCTTCTGAGATTCTTCTCGAAATGTGCTCGGACATCATTCGCGACCCAACTAAGGACACTAGCAGCGTTCACATGACCGATGATAACCGTCAAACTTTGACTTCGCTCATTGACAATTATGCTTCCCGATCGCTTCGTACAATCGCCCTCGTATACAAAGATTTCGATAGATGGCCTGCCAAGGGCGCTCGAATCATCGAAGGAGAGAAAAATCAAGTTGTTTTCGATGATATTTTCAAGCATATGGTTCTCTTGGGTATTGTAGGAATTCAAGATCCTCTTCGTGATGGTGTTCCCGAGGCTGTTCGTATTTGTCAAAACGCCGGTGTGGTTGTTCGCATGGTTACTGGAGATAACATGGTCACTGCTAAAGCTATTGCCGAAGAGTGTGGTATCTACACTCCGGGTGGTATCATCATGGAAGGTCCAACTTTCCGAAATTTGAGCCAGGCCAAGAAGGAGCAGATGATTCCACGTTTACAAGTCCTTGCACGATCCAGTCCAAAAGACAAAGAGGATTTGGTTAAGGCTCTCAAGAAACTTGGCGAAACCGTTGCAGTTACTGGTGATGGTACTAATGATGCGCCCGCCTTGAAGAAGGCTGACGTTGGTTTCTCTATGGGTATCGCTGGTACTGAGGTTGCAAAGGAAGCTTCTGCTATTATTCTTATGGACGATAACTTCAACTCGATTGTCAAGGCTATGATGTGGGGACGTGCTGTTAACGACGCAGTAAAGAAATTCTTGCAATTTCAAGTTACTGTCAACATTACTGCCGTTCTCTTAACTTTCATTTCAGCTGTTGCCAGTTCGGACGAAACTTCTGTTCTTACTGCTGTGCAATTGTTGTGGGTCAACCTTATTATGGATACCATGGCCGCTCTTGCATTGGCTACCGATCCACCAACTGCGAGTATTCTTGACCGAAAACCAGATCCCAAATCTGCACCTCTTATCACCATGACGATGTGGAAAATGATTATTGGTGAATCGATTTATCAACTTACCATCACCTTACTTTTGTTCTTCGGCGCTGAAAGCATTCTTTCATATCAATCCGATCGCGAAATTGCACAGATTCCAACTCTTGTCTTCAACACATTTGTGTGGATGCAAATCTTTAATCAATGGAAGCAAGTATTTTGAAAACCCAAAACTTTGAATTCTATACTGACTTAATTTAGTAACCGTCGTCTTGATAACAAGTTCAACATCTTTGAAGGAGTCTTTCGCAACTGGTTTTTCATGGGAATCAATGTCGTCATGGTCGGTGGTCAAGTTATGATCATCTATGTTGGTGGCAAAGCTTTCAATGTGGTTCATCTTAACGGAGCTCAATGGGCATACTCTATCATTCTCGGTTTCCTGTCTATCCCAGTTGGAGCTTGCATTCGTCTGATCCCTGATGAGTTGCTCATCTCGCTGGTTCCAAGCTATTTGAAGAACCGAAAGAAGAACCCAGAAGTCACCATCTCTGATGAGGAAGAGCAGTTCAGATTCCCTAAACCATTGGCAGATGTCAAAGAAGAATTGACTTTCCTCAAGAAATTCAAGGGTGGTCGATTGAACAACTTGAAATTCGCTATGCAACAAACTCGCGATCAATTGTTACCACGTTCTAGGAGTGGTTCTCGATCAAGAGAAAATTCTATAGCACCAGGAACACCTTCAGACGATCCCAACCGGGAGGATGCTTTTGGCAAGAATGGTTTCTCAACTCCCGAAACTCGCAAACGTGGACGAAGCACCAGATCTCGATCAAATTCAGCATTAGGTGCCACAACTGTCATGGCTGGTATCATCGCTGGTAGTGTTGCTGGATGGTCTCCGATTGAGAGAAACTACGGTGAGAGCGACGCGATGGGATTCACACGTTCTAAAGCAAGATCAGAAATCGAAGCTTCTGATGAAATTCAAATTCACCCAGACACCAAACCGGATGATCCAATCATCACTGAAAATCCAACTCATCTCGATGCCCCGCCATCGCAAATCCCGGAAATCTCTCCAGTCCCTGCGGCTGACATTCCGACGTTGAAGATTCCTACTCCAACAAAGAAATCTTGAAACGATGAATAACACCAATTTTTATTCATCACATTTATTTGAACACACACTACAGAACCCAAACTCTATGTAGATATGTACTTTTACATTAGCGCTTGAGACATCGTTTTTGGTTTTCGTTCTTTCATTACGAAAGTCATAGTGCTACTCAACATTAGCACCCGGCGTAAAGGGTGGAAAGAAATATACAACTATGGCGTTTCTCCTTCGATTCTTTTATTTTATTTTAGCTTCAACGACGGTCTTTTTAATACACATACCACATTTAAAGTTTTGCTGGGGGTGGAGGAGAGAATGGGTGTAGATATCTGAGGTGGAGGGATGGATGAATTAGTGAGCGGAGGAGGAAAAGAGCAACAGAAAAAAATCAAGATACCAGCTTAGTATGTTTTGGGCGAATTAGATATGAATATGAATGAGATATTGATAGCGAATGAGCACTCGCGAGGGATGTTTTTTATGGATAGATGGGCTGTGATGAATCAAGAATGGATTTTTAGTTTATACCTGCCTTGAAGTTGGCACATTAGGGAAAATTACAGATGAATGTGAAAGAGGATTCATAGAATTGATGAGTACAGTTGTGCACCGTGTCATTGATTAATTGCATGATTGTCGTCGTTATTCTTGTTGAATAATTGATTCAAATATTGATATGCTTACTACCCATACCACCCTGTATCTCCATGAGCAATCCTTAAGGAAACCCCAATCATCCAGAACCCCTTGCTAACATATGTATTACGAGATTAATATGAAATTCTGACGATACGCATTCTTACAGATGAAGTATGTGATAGACCGACTCCTAAGAAATTCTATGTATATGCGCCTGCCCTGTACAAACTTTCTATCTGTAAGGGTTTGTCCATGGACATCCAAATTGGCAAATTAAATAATGTGAAGAAAGCTACTCCCTAGACGCCATGTCATTGTGTGGTTTCGTGTCCGGAGACGAGACTCCGGAGATCAAGTCTAAGACGACTTAGCTAATGATGCCGGTGTCTGTGTCGGTGGTTGTTCGGGATGGGTTTGTTTGAATTCATGACGATGGGGATAATCGGGGTGCGTCTCGATTTCAATTTCTTGATTCTTGGGAATCATCGGGTGGTCGAGCTCCCAATCGAGTTCCTTGCACAATTTCGAGACGACGACGTCGCACAAACCGACAAGGTCGATGTCGAAAGCGAGGTGACCAATGGGATCCCGATTGATTTGAATTTGTGGGACGTGGCTAGGAAGATATGGAACTACCTCGCTGACTGGTGCGACTTTCAAGGATGTACCGATTGTGATGACGAGATCGACTTGATCTCTATCATGTTTGCTGAGTCTATCCGTGAAGGCATCAGGAAGATTTTCGCCGAAGAAAGTGATGTCCGGTTTCATGATGCCAGGTTCGGGAATATCATCGCTTTCGTTGTCGTCACTATATTGTCCGTTTTTCATTTTCTTGCCACCCACCGAATTTTTCTTACGCTTGCGAGGGATAGTTGATTGAGAAATAGGATGGCAATTTGCCCTTTTGCATCGTGGGATTACCCCAGCTTTGATCTCGTCGAAAATTTTCTCGCCCTCTACCCGGTGTCCGCAAACTTGACACGTGGCGGTTGCGAACGATCCATGGCAGTGAATGATTTTTTCTGGATGTATTCCCGCAAGGCCTTCGATATTGTCAATATTTTGTGTGTAGTTGGTGAGCAATTTGCCTTTCCTTTGCAAAAGTTCAATAAATTGATGGGTTGGGGAGTATCGAACAATTTCTGGCAGAATGGCCTTTGCAACACTAAAAAAAATTGACGGGTCTTCTTTGAACTTATTAATGTTGAAAATCTCCTGAGGATCGTTGAGATTCAAGTGTCCAAACTGTGCATACAGTCCATTTGCAGATCTGAAATCGGGTATACCAAGAGAAGTGGAAATACCAGCGCCGGTGAGGACAATGATTTTCTTGGCATGTCTAATGAGGTCTATAGCATCGTCGACAGTGTTATACGTCGGAATTTTTATACGTTTCTGCAATTCACGGCGTATAGCGAAACTTAGAAACTGATAGTAGTCTTCATCGGGTAGACCTTCAAGGTGCATCGGTGGGAGGACACCAAACGCAGTCAAGAGCTTTTTAGCGGTAATAGCGTCCGCTTCCACAGTAACTGCACAGAATTCTCGGGGCCCGAGTTTTCGAAGCAAGTTACGATAATGCTGACTTTCCTTACGAGTGCATCGCTCAGGATCAGAATCTGATATCTATTTTTAGCACATTTGACGATCAGAAGATAGGGGTGAACTTACGATCATCAAGTATATTATCATCAGTTAAAGCTTCTACAGCATCTTCCATAAAGCTACTATCAATAGAATCATCGTCATCTTCACCACCATCATCATCGTCATCATCTTCTTCTTCGAATTCGTCTCCTACACTATTTTCATTGGCATCCAAAGCCGCTTCGAGATCCTCCGACGCTGCATTTTGGTGGTGTTGCGGTATGCCACGTGAAATACCTCGAACAACACCGTGGAGCGGTGCATCATCAATTTCCGAATTTTCCTCATCAGACACCAAATCGATAACTTTTGAAGAGGACATCTTGAGGGTAGAGCCTACACCGTTTAATGTAGCGGAACTCATCTTGGATGAACCAATCTTGAAGTCTGATATAAAAGGTTGGGATATCGAGAAATGGATGATGTGGAGTGTGGAGATATTTCCCAGGAGGTGTGCGTTTGCTTAGCTTGGGACAGGGCTCGTTAGGTTAGCGTAGTTAGTGTATTCAGCACGTGCATAATACAGTAATCAGGAAAGCACCCTTGTGAAGTTATTAGTCATCAATGCTAGAACCACCGGTGAACTGCTTGAGTGACCGTAGTTTGTCTTAGTCAGCGATGTTGGAATTGAGAACAATTGAGAATTGAGCGATAACGGTTGGTTTGAAATTCAAGTGGCAAATGATTGGTTGGTATGATTCGATAAGAGGTTCATGAACAGGCGGGCTACTTGAGAAAAAAGAAAACAGGACCTGAATTCGTACCTACCTGGTAGGCAGATTGTTTTTAATTGCCCAATGTGGATATTCCTCTTATTGGAGTTATCCGATAATGAAGCTTTTAACTTTCCTTCATACCGCCCAAAGACGGAAGATCGAAATGAATCCCAAGTCTCCATATTATTTCTACCTAGTGGAGACATTAAAGGTGGAAATTTTATAAATATAAACTCTCCTATTCCTTGGAACTACCGGCACTCTTTGTTTTGCCCATATTCTCAATTGAGTCGGGAAATGCATCTGAATAGTCTCATTTGCGTCATAGTTTCTCGTTATTCTCCGTTCCATCAGCCACAATGGCTTCCACCAGAGACAGTGAAGATAACAATCAATCATCCCCTCCATCATCCCCTCCTCCTCCTCATATAATCTTCTCTACTCCATCCTTCGCTCCCAGGTTTGGTCGAAGAGAGTCAATTACAGCAGCAGATGATGGATCACACATTCGTCGAAGGCTTCACAAGCCTGTCGTGAATATTAAATCGCATACTAATGATAGACACATTCGAGTACAAGAACCAGAGGGAAGTCAAGCAAAATCGCCAGCTGCCAGTATATATATGGGATCATATACTCCACGACGATCAAGATCTCTGGCTGGTTCAAGACCTGGTTCTATCAAAAGTCCTCCAACATCAAATCCAGCTTCTCCCAGAAGCAGTTTCAGTTTCAGTCATAGTCACATGAGTCACCTGTCGGATCTTTTACAAGATTATAATTTAGATCTCGAAACATATGGCGTTGAAGAATTGAGAGATGGATTTTTCGATGCTGCCTTCTTTAAGCCACCGAAAATAAGTCATGAAGAACTCATGAAAGATGCAGAATTCACATTACCAGCGGGGTTCAAGAAACATCATCCATTGTCATTAAAGCGTTTCTTCCCAAGACAATGGCATGGAATCAAGGAAACTTCCAAACAATTGGTGACTACACGAGCTGGTATCAAGCTCATCAAATCGTTCCTACCTTTCTTTATTTCTTATATTTTGTGTCTGGTTCCCGTTATCAGAAATTGGCTCGGTCGTTACAATTACATCATGGTCATATCGACAATTATCAACCATTCAGGTCGAAGTGTTGGCGCTCAGATTGATGGAGCGATACTAACGATTGTTGGAACTGCGGGAGGATTAGGGTGGGGGGCTTTTGCGCTGTGGCTATCAGATTCTACGGCTGTGGCCAGAAGAGGATATGGAGGAATTCTGGCCGCTTTCCTTCTTGTTTTCATGGGCATGATCGCGGCACTCCGTTCGTATTACATAAGATTGTACCAACTGGTACTATGTGCTGGGATGGCGGTTCTATATACCTGTCTTGCCGATACCTCTGAGACTATTGCTTGGAGGGTGCTATTTGAATATGGTATACCATGGTTACTTGGCCAAGCTATTGCCCTCATAGTGTGCTGTGTTGTAAGTAAAGATCCTTTTCAGAATTATCCCGGGAAAATTGTTTGTCGGTGAGACTGTTGTTATTTGGCTCTGCGAGTCTTGCACATGTTGGAACTTGGCAAAAACTTGCATCTTCGGGATTCAATTAACCCTTTGCCTCCCATATCAGACACCGCTGACATCATCTAGGTAGTTCCTGATGCTGGCGCGAGATCATTGGCTGTGAGCTTACACAATGCCTTTGAAATTATGCAAAAAGGACTCCAACTCCCTCAATCAGAGCCAGTCGCTGTCCATAGACAGCTGGCATTTACTTTCGTCAACCTTTCACAGGCGTACAGAGATTTGGTTCTTGATATATCTGTTACCCGCTTCAAGCCCTCAGATGTTGAGATATTGCGAAATTTAATGCAAGCAGTCATAAGATCTTTCTTGTCTCTCCGAATGGGATCCCATTTATTCGATGATTCCGAAAAGGAAGAAGATTCCGACATAGCTCTATCCCCAGATGCATCAGCACTCAGTATTCGACGGTTTCATTCTGCTTCAGTGATTAATATTGATGGCCCACGACTTCCAAAGCTACAGAGGTCAGATATTGAGGACCGAGCAGTGGAGTTAGTGGCCAGCAAACTTGCAGAACCTACATCAAATTTATTGTCGTGTTTGAAGATGGCTTTACAAAGATGCGATGCTGTGTTAATGGACATGTCTGGACATAGAGTATTTCTCGGTCCTCCTAAGGATGTTTCTTCTGACATTGTGGGTGCGATCACGAGTATCAGAAAAGCCAAGATCAAATATGACGAAGAAGAAGAGCAGTATGTATTAGTCTCCTTGTTTGTTTGTTTTTCTTTTTTTCTTTTAGTCTCCGTGATTCTGTGCTGTTCACATCAGCTTATTGGTTTTCTGGATCTTTGATAGCCCAGATGACATTCTGATGGAATATGATTTCTGCATCTGTTTGGTACATGCTATCCGCTCAATATATAGAGTTTGTTTGGAACTCTCATCCAGGCTGCATATAATTTCTATTTGAATTATTGAATGACCTGGTGGAACATTGGCTATCGGCTATGTTCGGAAGTTCGCCGCTCTCCAAAAATTGAAAAATGTGGGAACAAATTGTACCGTCCATTGATACTGACTTGAACAATCATAGGCTTCTCCAGAACCCAAATTTGCCTCCAACATATTCTGACCATCCTGAAGTTGTCGAAATATTCTTATTTGTCCATCCTATCAGACAAGCTGCAAATACAGCTGAAGCTCTTCTCGTTAAAGTGAACGAAATGCAGCAGAGACGCCCTGGTTGGCGAATTTACCTGCCATCTTATCCATTCGGCAAAGCTCTCCAACGTACAAATGGACAAGTTCGACACGACAGAGGTGGTGTAACAGCAGGTTTCTTTTTCCGAAGTCAAAGAGAACTCGCCAAGACAATGAAAGGAATGGCAAATGTTTATAAACCTGCTCCACGGAAAGAAAGGGCCACAGAGGGGGAAGAAAATTATGACAATCTTGAGCCTACTGATACTAGAGGGGCATATGCCGAAGAAGAAGAAATAGCCATGGACAAGAATTCACAAGCTTCCAGACAGAAGAGGTTAAGATACAGAACTTGGAAAGTCCTTCATCGTTTACAAGGCTTCGAGACTAGATTTGCGTTCAAAGTTGCGATAGTAACTTCTCTCTTATCTGTGCCAGCATGGTTAAGTCAGAGTAGGATTTGGTGGAACAAATATGAAAGTTGGTGGGCAGTTATAATGGTCTGGATAATGATGCATCCAAGGTGAGTACAAAATCGTCGATTTGGATATGACTTGAACTAATTTCTGACAGAGTTGGTGGAAATCTCCAAGATTTAATAACCCGAGCTTTTTGTGCTATACTTGGCGCTGTATGGGGTGGTATAGCTTATGGTGCTGACAATGGAAATCCATACGTCATGGCTGTATTTGCAGCCATATTCATGATACCTATGATGTATCGATTCACGCAAAGTCCCCATCCTCGATCTGGAATTGTAGGTTGCATATCATTTGTAGTTGTTTCACTGGGTGCATATACAGCTCCGAATGATATCCCCGTTGTTACTGTGGCCTGGACTCGAGGAGTTGCTTTTCTGGTTGGTACCGTATCTGCTGTTATTGTTAATTGGTTTCTATGGCCATTTGTCGCAAGGCATGAATTGAGGAAGGCGTTGTCGTCGATGCTCATCTATTCGAGTATCATTTACAGAGGTAAGTTTTATCCTGAGGATTACTGCATCATTTATTAATCAATGCAGGTGTTGTGGCAAAATACGTATATTATGAAGACGGAGAAGAGCCAGGTGTGAAAGATGTGCAACAATCCGGTACGTATTTTTGCCCATAACCTCTAAACAAAACTAATGCTCTTCAAGAAATGCTGGAAGGTCGCCTGAGAGAAGGGTTCGTTAGGATACGACAACTATTGGTATGTTTCAAAGTTCACATTTGGTTTTCTAATTGTAAACATGCTGACGCTTTGCAGGCTCTTACTCGTCATGAAATCCGACTTCGCGGCCCTTTTAATCCACTTCCTTATTCGGCATTAATAGATGCCTGCGAACGGTTTTTCGAGTATCTTGTCTCTGTACGACAGTCCTCACTCTTTTTCCAACCACACTATCTTTCCGAGAACGAGCAGGCATCTGAATCGCTACTCGCCTTTCGACGTGATGCCGTCGCCTGTATCCTCATGAACTTGTATGTTCTCGCTGGGGCATTGCGAGGTGATAGGAAGGTCCCTGTGAGTTTCATTGCCTGACAAGTTAAATGTCTGACACTAATTAAAAAACAGCGATATCTTCCATCCGCAGCATCCGCCCGAAAACGTTTGTTAGACCATATGGCTCTACTGGAATCCATGAATGTTCCTACGACATCTAGTAGTATGTCCGTTAAGTCGAAACGAAGTAAAAGGAAAAGCAAGAGTAAGAAAAACAATGATACAAGTGAGACGGCAAATAACTTGCCCGGAGGGAAAAAATGGTCTCAGATCTATAGTTACAGTACGTACTTTATACTTCCGACACTAAGGCTCTTCAAAATTTGAGCGCATTTGTCTACCCTCCCCAGACGTAATTTAACACGAACTTCTAGGCTACAGTCAGTCCCTTACAGGATGTGTAACACAATTAGAACAGCTATGCAGATACACCAAGGAAATCGTTGGTGAGCAAGGGTATGTGTCATTGTTACCTCTTTCTTCTCTGTTTATATCCTTCATCTTTACACTGAACTATTAAACGTTACTAATCAAAACCGCAACAGTTTTGATCCCATTCTTGAAGACGAATACGAAGATCTCACTCGCGACCGCGTGAGTGCTCACGGATTTCTTGATGGTCAAATTACACCACGAACCACTAGAGGTTGAAACCCCGAGGATATAATGTACAACAGTGGAACTAGTCTTTATACAAAATTGATTAATAGGACCGCTGGCGCAACGGTAGCGCGTTCGACTCCAGATCGAAAGGTTATCCGTTCAAATCGGGTGTGGTTCAATACCTACTCCCTTAATTGATTTATCTTTTTGCTTTCCTTTATACCTTTGTTTGTCCTATATATGATTACTTGGATCTTCCACGAATTGGTTTTGGTGTGCGGTATGCGGTGTATAATGATGCATTTTTGTACAATATGTACTTATGGTACGGCGGTTTCAAAGGAGTTTGTGTTCGATAGACTTATGGCTCCAATCTTTGCTTTTACCCCATACAATTAATTTCACTCTTTTGGCGATATGTACAAAATGCTGATATGTTCCATCTGCTCTTTTTTGCACTGCAACAGCTTCACTGAGTTCGATAGTTTGTATCCATCTCGGAAACACTCTACCGACACTCAGAGAAATTTTATCACCCCACCTTTGCCACGTTGCCTATCCTTGTCAGAATTGTGGAATACGAACAAGGGTTGAGATTTCTTAAGGCGGGACGGCAAGGGATAATCCACATGGGTATGTACCTCAATGGGTATATCTCCTAAACGGCTCTGAAGTGGGACTGAATAGTGAATCTCGAGTGATGAGATCCGCTTTCCCAATCTCGTTAAAGAATACGCATAGAAGAGACGCAAGAGAAGAATATCGAAGCTTATGAATGAATGCATGAGTGTGACTTCTCGATCGATATCTCATACTTGAATTCGAGATCTTCATTCACAAACCATTATAGTTATTTTACAGAAGATCATTAGCTACCTAGAAAGAAGAAGATCATTTTCCCCGACCTATATTCATTCTTCCCTCCCCCTCGCTACCCCTCATCAAAACTCAAACTCAAACCCAGAACCACACATCCTCCATCCCCACCAACCATGGCCAACTCAAGCCACCAATACGACACCATCCAAGGCCCCTACGATTACATCCGCACCGCCTCCATCGCCCTCATCGAGCGCGAAAATGTGCATACCGCCATCACACCCTACATCCAGGAAGCACGCATCCTCGAGCTCGCATGCGGCACCGGGTTCTACACCTATCCCTTCGTATCCTGGGGCGCCCAGTCTGTTCTCGGCGTGGACATCAGCGCCGTCATGATCGACTCTGCGCCGCGTCTCGGAAACGCCGTCTCCTTCATCCAGGGCGATTGTTCCGTTCCGACGAAGTATCAAGATGGACCCTTCGATATCGTGTTTGCGGCGTGGCTTTTGAATTACGCGAGTGATCGCAAGGCATTGGTGGATATGTTTCGCAACATTGCGGGGAATTTGAAGGAAGGGGGGAGGTTTGTATCGGTTACTGTGCCGCCGACTTCTGATCCGATGGCGTCGGTGAATGCGGAGGCGAGCGCGAGACCGATGAGTCAGGGTGGAAGCGGGTATTTGGTGTATAGCCATATTCGAGATGTGGAGGAGGGGATTTATTTTCGGGTGCATGGGGATACGCCGGTGGGGGATTTGGATTTTGAGTGTTATCATTTGAAAAGGGAGGTTTATGAGGAGTGTGCGCGAGAGGCGGGGTTGAAGGGGAAGTTGGAGTGGGGGGTTACGGAGGTGCCGGAGAAGTGGTTGAGAGGGGAAGGGGAGGGAGGAGCTAGTTTGAAGGAGTTGGAGAGTTATCGGGAGATTCCTAATTATGGGATTTTGGTTATTGAGAAGTAGTAATTTGAATGAATTGGGTACAGAGAATTTGCTCAAGTGTTGACTTTGTGTGTGGTTGAAGTGAAGTCGTCATATCGAAGGAGTAATACATGTTCCATGTATGAAACATAGTACTGTGTATACGTCGTGGCGTGGCCCTGTACTCTGATTAATGAACCACATACGAAATCTGACTTCTCTCAGCATTGCCATTATGTCTTGTAACAGCACCAGCCTGTCTACCATTCATCTTCACAGTCTCATCCCCCAATTCTTCTTCTTCAGCATTCGTAAAGATACTCACCTCCTGTATTATCCACACTCCCCACGTAATGAAGCCAATTCACCATCCTAATCTCCTGCATCTTGAATTATGATCTCTGCCTCGACGAGGAATTCCGCGTAGAAGAACCTAATCTCACAGTTTGAGCTGTAG
The DNA here is from genome assembly GCF_014898435.1 of Botrytis sinoallii. Taxonomy (NCBI): domain Eukaryota; kingdom Fungi; phylum Ascomycota; class Leotiomycetes; order Helotiales; family Sclerotiniaceae; genus Botrytis; species Botrytis sinoallii. Next base: position 1,145,450 of record NW_024066034.1, on the reverse strand, counting down.
GGAGCCTTAGATGTGGAACGCTGGCCGCGAGAATTAAGGTAGAGATTTCGCCAACATACCAACTGAGGTAGGTGATAGAGTTCTTGTGGAATCGCAATTGTTATGAATCAAAGACTGCGTAGACAATCTGGATAGGTTGGAGAGGTATAAGAATAGCATCGTAGGAAATATGAAATGGTCAATACCATGTCGATAATATATCCCCAAGCTACACAAACAAGTATTCGAGAGCTCCTTACATAAATTGAAGATGAGTAAATAAATATCAGTTCCTAGAAACCATTGCTGAACTAGAAATTTGAGACGAGCAGTAGTGTTGAGATCCCTTGGCTGCAGTCGTCACAAGAAAGCGAATCAGCATCTAGTAGAGAAAATATCACGCCATGTCAGCTAACTGTAACAAAAAGTGTCTGTAGTTACAAACACAACTAGCCTTTCCTATTGATGAGTCTGGGAAAAGAACGTGGAATCTTAGAGGCGGTGATTGCGCGAACAGACGAAGTAAGACACACAAAATTGAGACACATGATGTAATCATCTCAATCAAAGATTCGAGATTTACCGAGGAGATTCGAAGGTCTGCTGTTCCCTCTTTTAAGAGACTTGTGTGCTAAATCATTTAGCAAGCGCTGTTATGGATTAGGAGCTGTGCAATATTAGGGAGATACCTCGACCGAGAAGATATTTTGAGGAACTAACTCTTGTTTTTACATTGCGCCCTGTACAATTCAAATAATTGGACAAATTTTACCCTGCAAGCTACACTAGTAGAGAGGAAGTCGAGGTGAAATGTCAACGGAAAAACTACTCCTGGTATCAGACAAATACCAGTCTCCTTGATATTTTCATCACTTGTATCAAGCCTCGGTGTCTTTGATCATTGCTATTTAGCTCAATGTTCGAAATGGAGCTGTCAAACAGCGTGATCTTTAATTCCGCAAAGTCACGTCTGTGCTTTAGCAGTAGGATTAAAGAATTAGAAATACATCTCCTCACCGTGTGATGGGGTAGAAATTAGCCTGCGAGCTCGCCTGTCGAGGACCTCTCGACTAGATAGGTCAACCGCAATAAAAATTAATACTTCGTAGAATGGCAAATCCACTTTTTAGATTGTAGCAAGATTTTATACGCGTTGAAATCAGATGTCACTTATTTCTTTGCCACCACGTGTATGGGGTCTGGCCCAGAGAACCCTGCCAAACCCCTGGAAATACGATGGATCGGCCCCATAAGACGCACCACGGCTAAATGTCAAATCTCTTCAAGCGATGTGCCCACTCGCGAACTATCGCATGTATTGTCTAATCGGGATACCATATTTTGTCCATACCCCATTTATGCAATGCATGCTCTACACTACACACTCAATTAACGTGGGAGGCGGCCAAAAATGCAAACCTTTTAGGTGCGGTCGCCGAACTGGCGGAGTATCGACGAAAGGAAATAAGCTCAATTCCAGTGGCATGGTAGATGTTTATCCTGCAGGCATTTCCACCCTTCAATTGTCAAACTTTTTTCCTCTTCGTTGTTTGTCGACTTTGAGCCTTGAGAAATCTTCACAATGGAGGCTGCTACAGAGCATGATATCGAGAAGGGTGTACAAGTCCATACCGCCGCCGACAACTCCACAGACCGCGATGGCAAATCCACCATCGATGCTGAGAATGACAGTTCTCGACTTTCTGGTTCCGAGCGAGGCTTGAGCTACTGGAGCGTCAAATTGGAGAAAATCTGGGGAGTGGAAGCCCGTGGTATCACCCGTGTGGCTGACAACGAGAAACATGTGCCGCGTCCGCTTCACGACTATTTCCACATGTTCTCGCTATGGTTCAGTATCAATTTGCAAGCCATGAACATTATTGTTGGGCTGCTCGGACCCTTGGTTTACGGACTCGGCTGGGTAGATTGTATTTGCATTGTCATTTTTGCGAATGCGCTCGCCTCGACATCCATCGCGTACATGGCAACCTATGGACCAGAAAGTGGCAATAGAACTCAGGTATGCCTCTTCGATTTTATTTTGTTTGAGTAGATGCTAATTTTTGCGCTTTGATAGATTATTGGACGTTATTTCATGGGTTATTGGCCCTCGAAAATTGCATGTTGCTGCAATGTTGTTCAGCAAGTAGGCTTCGGTACTATTGGGTGTATCATCACTGGACAGATGATTACAGCCGTCAACGGAGGGAGCTTGAGTCTGGCTGTTGGATGTGTCATTGCCGCAATCTGCATCGGTTTAGTCGCTACTTTCGGTATCGAATACTTGAACAAAATCGAGAGGTAAACATATCCACCATTCTTAGAAGATTGATGTTCAGATTGCTCACAAACAAATAGATTTGGATACATTCCACAAGCAGTTGTTATGTTCGTACTTATCGGTTGCACTGGTGGAGATTTCGATACCCACGCAGTCTCCGTTGGTGATTCCGGAACCATTAACGCTAACCGTTGTTCGTTCTTCGCCTTGATATTCGCTAGTATCATTGGATTCACCGCCATCAGTGCCGACTTTTACGTCTACTACCCCAAAGATTATCCTAAATGGATGACATTTGCATCCACGTGGACTGGCATCTGGACCTCTGTAATTTTTGCCAACATTGTTGGAGTGGGTATCGCTACTGGAGTTCCAAACATTCCAGCCTGGAGCGACGCCTATGACATCTCGTCTGGTGCGCTTCTCTATGAGTGCTATGGCAGACTCGGAGGATTCGGCGGCTTCTGCGTCGTTGTTCTTGCCCTTGGTTCCATCACCAATAATGCACCATGTAGTTACAGTGCGGCATTGACCATTCAGGTACTCGGACGCTGGGCAAACAAGATCCCTCGTTGGTTCTGGTGTGTTCTCATCACAGCAGTTGAGGTAAGCTCATTCTACACCATCCTATTTTCATCTGTTCATAATACTAACACCAGTACAACAGCTCGTCCTTTCCGTCTGTGGTCGCAACAAGCTTTACACTGTCTTTGAGAATTTCCTCCCTATGATGGCATATTGGATTTGCCCCTGGATCACCATCAGTGTCGAAGAATATTTCATCTTCCACAAACTACAAGGCAAATCGTTCGACTGGTCCATTTATAACGACAGAACCAAGCTACCAATCGGATATGCAGCCCTCTTATCATTCCTGATTGGATTTGCTGGCGCGATCGTAGGCATGTATCAAATCTGGTACACTGGCCCTATTGCTTTGATGATTGGGGGTGAATATGGTGGTGACATTGGAGATTGGCTCGGTATCGGCTTCGCGGCCATTGTGTTCCCACCATTGAGATATCTCGAGTTGAAGAAGTTTGGAAGGTAGAGGCTGCTTGTGTATATGATCTCAACACACACACCCACCAGCTTTGTATATATTTGTGGTGTTAATGATAATTATAATAGTTATACTAGCAAATTAGTATTTTTGATGTGAATTCCTTGATTGAGTAGTGGATCGGATGGTGTAATCGATGCTTGATGCAAGCTGTCTCCATCATCTTGCAGCACTATCGCCATGCGCCCTATTCAAAGCTAGTAATACCATGAGGATTCTGTAAGCGTGAGGAGAAGGGTGTTTTTGTACGTGTGTAGCATGTTCAATCGGAAAGTGCTTTAAGAGCATGTGTTGATGTTTCACACCACGGAAAAATCGAAAAATATTTGTGTTTCGAATCTAAACTCTCAAGTTGTAATTCTTGTTTGCCACATCCTAATCCACTCCAGTGAATGAGTGGTATTTCGGAGAAGATGTGCATATCCGAAATAGATGACTCCTGTATTCTGCAAAAATAAAAATAAAATGGCAAAAGAGAATTTCGACGTCGGCATGATTCGAACATGCGCCCCCGAAAGGAATTGATTTCTAGTCAATCACGTTAACCACTCCGTCACGACGCCAGTATATCAGTTTTTGATGCAAGAGAGTAGTTTATTTAAATATCTATTTTCCAGTAAAGACTGTGGTGAGATCTTGTATCAATCCTAGCAGTTTTGAAGAGATTTGGTTGGATACCAGCTGAGATATATGGATCGACGTCCTCCCGTGTATTATCCGAAGTCCCGATCATCCGCCTGCTCCATAAGAGTACACCGTTTGAGCCTGTACATCATATTCATATCCATAGTAGAACAACGATGGACGACTATTTACTGCTGTAAGACATTATCGTGGTTGGGACACTTTTGAACTATTCTTTATACCAAAACTTGAAGAGCCCTCAACGATAGAAAATCGCCAATAAGTCCGTCCGCTTAGTATTCAGGTAGGCTCGTAGGTATCTAAAAAGTTTCAAAAATGTTGTGGCGGTTCGGGCGCCACGAGTTTAGGGACGGAAAACCAGGGTCCACATGGATGTCAACAATACTTGAAAATCTTCATGCAGATTCACTTGATAGCGCATCTCACGTTCTACAAAGCATGCTGGAATCTGTCTCGTCTCACCTGAAGATGTCAAGATTGCATTACAACATAAATAACATTCATTAATGAGTACCTAGGTAGTTTTAAGTCTCGGTAATGGAAAAGGGGTCAAGAAGGAATCATCTTGGACTGAAGTTTGGAGGGCACGGAGGGCTGAACTGGATAACAAAGTACCTACACAATACTATCTACGAAGTATGTACCTAGATAGAGGTAGTCACAACATTATCATCAACATTAAATTCGCGCATTAACCGTTGCACTACTTTACGTGTCACTCTTGAACATAATCATCAGGATGCAGGCTGCATCTGTCTAACGGTCATAAACATCCACGATATCGTCATTTTAGCGGAAAAGGGTTGTCGCGTGAGTTAATGTGCTGATTTAAGCTTTCATATTTCTCCTCTTCTCGATCAGCTCTGATCTACTGAAAGGGATTTATCTTAGAAGAGCCTTTAGCACAGGGTGATCCAAACCAAAAGTGACTCGAGACTCATCCACGTGTACTGATGATTGGTTGGGTAAATCGTTTGGAAGGGTAACTATAACTACCTACTGCCAATTGACTCTTTGATGAGTGAGATGAGTGAGACATGAGAAAATACACCTTGAGAGTTACTGGGCAGTGGGCAGTGGACAGTCATAACTGTCAAAAGTTAGTATGGACGGAGGATTACGAGTGAGTGAGTATATGAATCAAGGAAACTTTTTCATTCCTTCGACTGTAGAGTGCTGGGAAACTTCGTAAAGCCAACAAACATACAAAGATTCATCATACTGGAAAAACGACACAACTCATCACAAGTTCACGGTTCATTATCGTCGTGACTCAAGAGAAAATTAAATATCTCATCTCTCTGCTCTCTAAGAAGAAACCAAGCTTCTGAATCGCACAGGCACCCGCCATTCGGTCGCGAATCTTTCCACGAGGGGGGGAGCAACCAACAATCAATTTACTCTATTTTAATCATAAAAAGACAGGGAAACGGAGTCAGTCATTAATCACAACTCATCTTTTTTTTTCCTTGGGAAGAATTTGGAATCCTTTTCCCTAACTCTCTATATACTACCTATACATGAGAATGATTTCCTTTTCCTAAGATATACCTACTCTTTTCTTCTTTTCCAGTTTGATTTTGAAAATATGCGTTCACACGCAATATGCATAGCAGCTTGTCTGCTTCAATTTTCTCCTGCTGCCGTTGCCAAACCCCTCGGTACCACCCAATCGAGCCTGCAAGTGCCATTGGAGGACCTGGATACTACACACCATCAGCATGTTGCCTCCAAACGTCTGCATGGTAGATTCTTGCACATTACAGGTGGGGTTAAATCATTATTTCGCCATTCAATGTTCCTGTACGATGCTCATTTATTATAGATTTACATCAAGATCCTCACTACAAAGTATTCTCTTCCACCGACGAAGATGATGCCTGCCATAGAGGCAAAGGAACTGCTGGAACATATGGCGCAGAGACCTCGGATTGCGATACACCTCCTACCCTTATAGATGCGACTTTTAAATGGATAAAGGAAAATGTGAGGGATAACGTGGATTTTGTTGTATGGACAGGGGACAGGTTGGTTCTGCTTGAATGAACAGCCAATCGTAGCAATGACGATTTGGCTTTGTGCGAGGAGAGATGCTGATTCAAAATAGTGCACGACATGATAGCGACGAAAAGATTCCTAGAGTTCAAGATGAGGTCCTCGATACGAATAGAAAGATCGCGGATAAATTCCTAGAGACGTTTGGCGATGGGCACGATTTATCGATTCCGGTTATATCAACATTTGGCAACAACGATATCCTTCCACATAACATTTTACTTTCGGGTCCGAATAAATGGTTGAAGACGTATACAGATATATGGGATAAATTCATACCAGAAGAACAGAGACACGGGTTTGAACGGGGAGGATGGTATTATGTCGAGGTTATTCCTAAGAAATTGGCCGTCTTCAGTCTTAATACTCTATACTTTTTTAGCCACAATGCCGCTGTGGATGGTTGCGCATTGCGCTCAGAACCCGGATACGAACATATGGAATGGCTTCGAATTCAACTACAATTTATGCGCGACCGCGGGATGAAAGTTATCCTCACTGGGCATGTACCACCTGCTCGAACAGACAGCAAATCACTTTGGGACGAAACTTGTTGGCAAAAATATACCTTGTGGCTCCAACAGTATCGGGATATTATTATCGGAGGTTTATTTGGGCACATGAACATTGATCATTTCATGATACACGACACTAAAGATATTGATCTCTTATTATTTGAGGGCAAATCTGTTGCGCCTCCTCGCGCGCTAATGGAAGATGAGTTTACAATTTCATCTGCTGGAGATTACTTGGGCGATCTTCGAGAAGATTGGTCTGGATTACCTAATCCAAAACACCTACCGATTGTCATGGACACTGACGAGGAAGAACTGGACTACTCAGAACCAAACAAAGATCCCAAGAAAAATAAAAAGAGTAAGAAAGACAAGAAGAGAGACAAAAAGAAGAAAGAGCTCAAGAAGTTTGGAGGCCCATGGGGTGAAAGATTTGTGGTAACACACGTTGGACCGAGTATTGTGCCCAATTATTTTCCTACTCTTCGGATCATCGAGTACAATATCACAGGGTTGGACGATGTGCCGAGGTGGTCCAATTCAGTTGTGAATAATGTCGAGCAAATTGATTGGCTTGATCAAGAAGAAGAAGATCTATTCAACGTCGATGCCGGTGAAGATTCGAATTACGCAGACAATCGCGATGTTTCTACCGAGAAAAAGAAGAAGCACCAGAAAGACAAGAAGAAGTTCAAAAACCCGACGCCGTCCAACCCAGGATTCATAATTCCGTCCCCTCCTTCAAAAGATGCGCCTCCGGGACCGGCATATTCTCCTCAAAGTCTAACGTTACTTGGGTATACTCAATATTTTGCTAATTTGACCTACATCAACAATCTTGAATTGAAATCAGAGGGTTCTAACGATGAGATTGACGTGGACAAATGGCGTAAGGGTAAACATGGCGGAAAGGTTCCAAAGGACGATGACCCAAACCCACACGCCTTTCATTATCAAGTCGAGTATGACACTTTCACGGATCCAATTTATAAGTTGAAAGATATGACAGTCAAAAACTATCTCAAGCTGGCTCATAGGATTGGCAAGTATAAGCCACAAAAGGGGGATCGTGTTAAGGATGGAGAGATTCTGGAAGAATCAAATGTCTACAAAGATGATGAGGGCAGTGAGAACGATGACAAGAAACAAATTTCTATCTCGGAGAACGAAACCATTGAAGATACCGAGGATCATGATATCGATGCAGAAAAGAAGAAGAAAAAGAAGCACCATCGCAAAGAGAAGAATAGAGTTTGGCTCAGCTTCGTTCAGCGTGCTTTTGTCGGTACAATAGATGAGGACGATATCAAATCCTTTGATGATGGGTTGGAGGAGCATGTTCAAGAACCGCTGGTTCCTGTTCCAGAAAATGGAGAAGGGCATAGTTTGGAATTGTAATGTTCTTTTAGCGTACATGGATTGGAGTTGCATCAGATTGGGTTGGAGTTTGGTTGTTTTACTTGTTTTGCATTTATACCATTACGATGGAAACGAAACATGCATTTGGAGTTCGGTATTTTGTATGGATTATTACACCTCAAATGAGGTTATGCTATGCATTATGGAGCGGTGCGTAAGAATATGATATGACACCGTGGAGTTCTGGTTTTATGGTTCAGATGAATGTATGGATGATGGTATTGCAGTAGCATGGATATTCTTCATCCAAGTCTTTCTCTTACAATACCTAAATAGTTTTCATACGAAAGCCCGAATTGAGGCAAGATTCTACGATCGTACGATTTTCTTCAAGCTTCTTTGTGGTGATGACCTATCCTTCAATTCGAATTAGTCGTTTCATTACCTAAACATGTTTAATTTGCTAAATTGGTTGATACTACGACTAATCCATCAGACGGTCAATCGCCATTTGAAGATGCAGATTTGAATCCCGAATTTTCAAATCCCGATGTGGTATTTACAGACGCAACGCAATCAACCCCAAGTTGGAGTAAGCACCTCGCAGCGTGGTAGTTACTAATGGCTTATCCGATCGCTGGTATGATATAAGACAGGGGTGGATCTAGTGAAGGAGGTGGGATAAAATGACGGCATGTGGGGTAGGTAGTAGGTAGCTTTGGCTCCAATTGCACATTGCAATTACCAGTCGTGCCAGTACACAACATGTATGGAAAATGATCTCGATGATGAATAGGTACATTACGTTGAAGTACCTAGGTACCTAGGTAGGTATAGGAATACGCATTTGTAAGCTGCCGGCATATGAAGTATAGCTTTGCTTGTAGAGCATTCTAAGTGAATGATGAGATTGGCATAACATTCTCCGGACTAGGTAGCTTCTAGACCTTGGAACCCCTCATTCCATTCATAAGAAGGCGAGCTTCCCTTTCCTTCAATCGATATCTAGGTAGTATCTTCTCTATTTCAACATCTCATTTACCATTGACACACTAACGACACGCATAAATACCTATACATACACTACAAAACATTAACTCCAACCATCAATCTTAACTATCCAAACCATCCAAACCATGACCTACGAACGCCAACGCGCAATCGAATCCTACGGCTGGACATCCGTCCCCGCCTCTCTCTCCAAGCTCATCCAATCCTCCCCTTCAGCCTCTAACCCCGCTTCCGCGCTCCAACTATCCGATCTCCCCTTCCCTACATCCCCCCTCGTAAAGAGCGTTCAGGAATACGCACGTAGTGAATTACCACAAGAAACCTTCCACCACTCTATGCGCGTCTATCACTACGGCGTCGCGATTCTCACGCACGCATTCCCAAACTGGACATCGATCAACCCTTCTAGTAAATTTCTCGAAAGCTACGCGCTCACGGCGCTTCTGCACGATATCGGAACCGTGCCGAGACATTTGCAGGAGACGCTTATGAGTTTCGATCTCTACGGGGGTTTTATTGCAGATGGGGTGTTGAGGGATGCGGGGGCGGCGAGAGAACAGCGGGAGTTGGTTGTGGAGGGGATTATTCGACATCAGGATTTGGGAGAGGTGGGGACGCAGACGAGGGTTGGGGGGTTGGTGCAGTTGGCGACGGTGTTTGATAATATGGGGCAGAATGCGCAGTTGGTGCACGAGGGGACGATTGAGAATGTGGTGAGGGAGTGGCCGAGATTGGGGTGGAGTATGTATTACCTTTTCCTTTTTCTTCTTCTGTGTCTTTCTCTGTGATGTTTGGGAAGGATGGATTGTGGATATTGGATGTGGTTTGGAGATATTGGGAGGCATGGGGAAAATAAAAGTCGAGGTGCTAATTTGGCGGTGCTGATAGGTAAATGTTTTTCGCATACCATCGAGCAGGAGAATGCTTTGAAACCATGGGCTCATTCGACACATTTGGGAGTGAGAGATTTCCCCGATGGAGTGTTGGGGAATAAGTTGATGGAGAAGTGGGACTGAGAATGCGGACGTGTGGGCAAGGGACGAGTAAGGGTGAGTAGTATGATGATGGATGAGAAATTACAAGTGAATGACCCATGAAACAACGAGACGAAAGGAACGGAAATGGCAATCGGAAAGGAGCAATGGCTTGGAAAATTAAATGATATCTACGGCGTGGAATTACGATTTCAATGGCAATACAGCAGCAAAATAAATCTATCTTCCCTTACCATCCCAAATTCTCCCCAATATATCTTCAAACCCCAATCAATCCATCAACAAACCAAACAAGGCGTCGTGACGGAGTGGTTAACGTGATTGACTAGAAATCAATTCCTTTCGGGGGCGCATGTTCGAATCATGCCGACGTCGCTATCTTTTTGCTCATCGATCATTTCCATCCATCCATACCACTGTAATTTTTATACCGGCTCCCATCTCCCAACTCTCCATTCATCCATCCACGCATCTACACACTCAAAACAAACTAACCAATCTCTCCACATCAGTACATATTCTCTTTCGACCTCTTTCTTCAATCACCTACCTACTTACCCATCAAGCTTTTGTGGATACCTACTAGGTAGCTATGGATATATCCCATGTGTTTTATTTGCTGTATGCGGGCGGATACCTACCTAGGTATGTGGATGAAGTGAGTGAGAAAATGTGGATTCGGCAGTGAAAACTTTAACGAGCGGTGGAAATGAAGATCCGTTATATGTAACTTACATATTATGATATTACATGTAGTTATCAGGGGCCAAGCGAGATCAGATCGGATCCACCGTTCAGTCCAGTCCTGGCAGGAGAGATCAAAAAATACAAAGTATAGAAAATTATGTACTGTATATGTACGAGTACTCTTATTGATATTTCATGTCGGATCAGATTATTATTATGAAATCGAATTGAGAGTTTGTATAGAGATGTATTTATAAGGGTTTAATTAATATAGATTGATAACAACATAGGATATTGCAATATAAAGATTTTCAATGTATGATTGATTGATTGATTGATTTCCTTGGAGAGATTTGGTGTACCGCTTTTTTCGGCTACATGGCGCCACCTTTCACCTCGTGCCGTAACCGAGCCTTATGAACGTTCCCATGCCCCGTTTTTGTAATTAAGCATTTGTCTGTATTACCGTATACATAATTTCCGATTATGTTTCTGCTTTTCCGCATACTGAGGCGCGAGATTGTTCCGGAGTGTGGAATTTATTGAATACAGAGTATACTGTACATGATGTCGAGGAAATGAGGATTACGGAAGGGGTGGTCGTTGTTCGATGGATAGGTAGGTCTAATACGATTTCAAGCCCTTGATTTCGGTGTGGATTCACCGATATACACAAGATCTGCCGCCACACCTAGTTTCATAGGTAACTTTCAAAGCTGGTTTCAACATGTTCATCGTATCCTTTGCCAGCCTTACAACTAATGTCCGGAAGATGTTGCATGGAACATGGATAAACAATGAGTATCAGATCAACCCAAGCAACTATAACAAACTACTAGTAAGTATACAGGGCAATGCCTATCGACCATGAAGACTCTTGGGAGGAATTATGTTCTACACGTGAGAAATCGGATAAAAACTTAGCACTCTTGTATAGCACAATGGCATATAAAGCCAAGCCATTATTCGATGTGTGTTCCATGCGCCATGGCATAATCTAGAATTCTTTGACCATAAGCCTCCGGACTAATGTATTTGGGCGGACCGTCAAGAAACAGGACGATTTTGTTGGGATTAAACCATCAACCGACGCAAGGTTAGTTGAGCTGGCATTGTGATGAGGGGCCCATCAACCAACTATGAACCTATCCTTCGTCAGTCGGCTTCCTTTCTTAAGTACCGCAATAATTTACAACACTTTTATGGTCGTGTTGTGCAGTTGAGGCGAACGGCGGAATAGAGTTCTGGGATGTCAAATCTCTGGCAGCCATGCTCATGAAAGATTAGCACTCTACAGTGAGTTTCGTGAACAAGCTCACACAAGCTCACACAAGCTCACGACATTCTCTTGGCCCTTGGATATTCCAAATCCAAGAAATTAGTACCGCAGTTCGGTGGTCAACCTTGATTTGAGCAAGCGAATATCAAATTTCGGAAGCGAATGGCAAAATGCCAGCATAAGAAAGGGTGGCTTGCGCAGTCATCTGCACAAATGACCAGATAATTTGATGCTCATGCAATAACAATGCTATCTACAGCCATCTTAGCCATTTTGAGGATCTCCAAGCACCCCCTTGTTCTCTCCCCATAGCATTGCCGGGCAGTCAAATCTGCAACCTTCAAATCTGGGAAGTGGCCATGCTCTAGAGATCGCACGCCCGCAGCGACTTGTGCATCTAGTATATTGTGACGAGCGTTCTGTCTTTGCTCCATCTCGGAAACGAGATCTCTTAATCCTTTGTACTTGAATCCAGGTTGGTCATGGCCATAGATGTCAGCTCGCAACAAAGCTCTTACAGTAGTTCGCCACTCTGCTGGTTGCATTTCTCTATCTGCTATGGATAATGCGTTGCCTATGCATTCTACTGCCTCGTTAATTGGTCTTTGGTGCTCGCATAAACCACCATAATCAAGATACCTAAATATTTTGGTCTGCCCTTTAGCAATTGCCTCAGCAGTCGCTTCATCAACCATTTTTAGTAAACGGCCGTATCCATTCGCTATGATAGGTAGTATAGTTCCGATGAGCATTGTATTTTGGAAGGCCTCGATAGGGGGTGTGGGTGAAATCAACGCTATCGCACCACATGAGGGGCACCAGATGGCTTTGGATGCCACAATACTGGCGCCACGAACTACCTTTAAAGCTTCATCGATTTCACTTGGGAACTGTTGCAATGCTGATAGTGACAAATACATTGATGATAAGCAGCTGCATTTATCGCCTGATATTGGAAAGGGGCCATCACTACCACTAGGTGAAGAGGATGAAGGATTTGACCCCGTTGATAATCCAGCTTCTTGGTTGGCTTCAGGTTGAGTTTCGCCCAGTTTTTCCATATTCATAATACTAGAGTCGATAGGAGCAGGGCCTGGCATATCACCGTTTCCAAAATGCCATATGTTCTGGCCATCATCTACATTTGAGGCCTGGAGAGGATTTGGGGTGTCCAGAGGGAGAGATTGTGGAAATTGCTGGGCAGCATCAAATCCATTGAAATTCGAATTAGTATAATATGGTTCAGCGAAGTCGTTATCATCGAAATTGTAAAGTTCATCGCCAAAGAAAGGGAGTAATGTGCCATCATCGAGAAGAGGTTGTAGGTTGTTCTGTGTGGTGGGTGGTTCATCTCTAATAGTTTCGATAAATTGACGCTTTCTTGGTCTTCCCATTTGTTTCTGTTGAGAGTAATGACATGTTACATTTTCTCGCACACATCTTTCACATCCATTAGGGTCTTTTGAGCATGCAAGTTTTCTGATTCCTGTGTCCAATCAGTAGTTGTGCAGAGGATGATACTCTCTAGGTAGTTCTAGGTAACTCACTGCACTCATCACAAGCCCGACGTTTTGCCGCAGTATCCTTTTGTTTACCTGTTGAATCCATCACCATGAGAATCACCTTGCTAAGAAATGGAATTGTGATTTCAGATAACTGATGAGGCAGATTGGTCTCAATTCAATGCAAAGATGGCTAACAGTTGTTTCTGACTGTATTTCATATGTAGAGCAGGGTTCGAGAGGGTCAACAGAGGCTACTGACATGCTCCAGAGCAACAAAAGACGCTAAGATAACAACCTCCGATAAGCCCTTCGAGCAATTTTTCCAGGGAAAAAAATCTAATAAAGCTTTCGGATTCTAAACAGTGCCAAAATTATTGCAAATTATTGTAACAATGGCACCTCCAACGAATCAACGAAAGCGCAAAGCTGTTACCCGAGATGAACCTGAGTTGTCCGATGTCGAATCTGAAGCAGAATTTGGTGATGGAATTTTAGAAGGAATCTTGTCGCAAAGTGAAGATGAATCGGACGACAGCGCAGCAGAGGAGGACAGTGAAGACGAAGAGGATTTGGATGAGGAAGAACTCGAGGCATTGGATAGTGATGAGGTACCCTCAGAGAATGGTGAGGGAGACGCATCTACGACAAGAACTTCCCTCAGCAAAGCCAATGCCGACGAAGACGATGACAAGCCCAACTACACTGTGGTGAAGGATGCTAATGGAGGAGAACGTTATGTCTATGAAGAGATAGACCCAGTCTACGACTCTGATGATTCAGATGCCCAAGAGCCAACTAATACTATTGGAAACATCCCATTGTCTTTCTATGATTCTTATCCTCATATTGGTTATGACATCAATGGAAAGAAAATTATGCGACCTGCAAAGGGTGAAGCACTTGATGCATTGCTAGACAGTATCGATATTCCAAAGGGATGGACAGGTCTTACAGACCCTTCTACAGGCAAGCCTCTCAACTTGACTCAAGAGGAATTGGAGGTTCTGCGCAGAATACAAACAAATGAAGCTCCTGAAGATGGTTACGACCCATATCCTGTAAGCACTTCTTTTCATATCTATGTTGTATTATTGGACTAACTTGGTGTAGGACTATGTTCCATATTTCAGCGGCGTCGAGGAGATTATGCCTCTGAGCTCGGCTCCTGAGCCTAAACGACGTTTCCTGCCATCCAAACATGAAGCAAAGCGAATCATGAAGATTGTTCGGGCAATTCGAGAAGGTAGAATCTTACCATATAAACCACCACAAGAGCGCGAGGAAGAGGAAGAAGAACACCACTACGATATATGGCAGAATGAGGAGGCGCAACCAGATCATATTATGAAGATTCCAGCTCCAAAGCCACCTCCACCAGGATACGATCTAAGTTACAACCCACCTCCTGAGTATCTCCCATCTAAAGCAGAAAGAAAAGAATGGGAAGCTACAGATCCTGAGGATAGAGAAAAGGAGTACCTACCAACGGCATATGATTCTTTACGAAAGGTACCGGGATATGATAAGTTTATCAATGAGAGGTTCGAACGTTCGCTTGATCTCTACTTGGCACCGCGAGTTCGCAAGAATAGGCTTAATATCGACCCTGCTTCTTTACTTCCAAAACTACCAAAGCCAGAGGAACTTAAGCCTTTCCCAACTGTCACGCAGACGTTATTCCGTGGCCATGATGGTAGGGTACGAAGCTTGGCCATTGATCCATCCGGAACATGGCTGGCTACCGGCGGTGATGATGGTACTGTTCGTGTTTGGGAACTTTTGACTGGAAAACAACTCTGGAGTGCGCAGATAGGAGATGAGGAGGCTGTTAATGCTGTTAAGTGGCGCCCGGCGAAGGACGCTATCATACTTTCTGCCGCAGCTGGAGAGGACATATTCCTTATGGTACCTACCATAATTGATCCTGTTTCTGAGAGCAATAGCCGAGAATTATTAGATGCTGGATTTGGTTATGCAACAAATGCCACCCAAGCACTTACGGCCAACGGACAGAAGAAAGAACCTGTCGCTACCTGGGCTCGTCCTACCTCGCGTCTACAAGATGAAGGTGTACTAATCAAGATCACTGTAAGATCCACAGTCAAGGTCATCAATTGGCACCGAAGAGGTGACTTCTTTTCTACTGTATCTCCTACAGCTCAAAAGTCCGCCGTTGCAATCCACACTCTCTCGAAACATCTTACACAAATTCCATTCAGACGTCTTCCCGGTATCGCCCAAACTGCTCAGTTCCATCCCTCCCGACCCATTTTCTTCGTTGCCACTCAACGCACAATCCGCAGTTACGACTTACAAAAACAAGAATTGGTCAAGATTATTCAACCTGGTGCTCGCTGGATCTCTTCTTTCGATATACATCCTGGAGGTGACAACCTCATTGTTGGTTCCTATGATCGTCGTCTCTTATGGCATGATCTCGACCTTTCTACCCGCCCATACAAGACTATGCGTTTCCACAATAAAGCTATTCGAGCTGTCAAATACCACAAAGGTGGTCTTCCATTGTTTGCAGATGCTAGTGACGACGGAAGTTTGCAAATCTTCCACGGAAAGGTTGTAAGTGATGCGATGGAGAACGCTACTATCGTACCAGTGAAGGTTTTGAAGGGACACAAGGTCAAGAGCGCTTTAGGTGTCATGGATCTGGACTGGCATCCAAAGGAGCCTTGGCTTGTTAGTGCTGGTGCGGATGGTACATGTAGATTGTGGACTTAATAATGCAGTGTTAAAAAATGGAGTACGAAGGTGTTTACAAGGTTGTCATGAGGTTCTATTAGATATCAATGGTAGAAAAGCATGAAGAATTTGATAATTTTTACAATTGATTTTGTTTTGTTATTTCATTTCCTGGTCTCTACAAGTGTGCTTGAGTAAGAATGTGAATATCAGTCCGTCATTCCCAATACTTGATCCGCGACATTGTGGTCATGGTGCGTATGCTTTACTCCATATCCTATGAGGCAGCTCCCTACTCGTCTTTGTAGGTTACCAATTTATACTTTCGTTTTTGCGAACTAGCACAACTTACGACTTAGGATACAGTGGAAGATACCTACGTCACATAAAACATGCAAAACCATACTAGGAACACTTTTGAGGCTCAAAAACAAAGTGACCAGACGTATGAAAAGCGTCTTACATTTCAAACCACGCGGAGGGCGGCGTCTTCCGAGAATTTCCTTGGGCCGATTCCTTGGCTCTACAACCTCGCCCCAATTTTGCAAAATACGACATATTGGAGACTCTGATATGAAGTTAGGTGCTCAAGACTCCAACTAGCATGACTTTCAGTCAATCAGACGAAAGTCGCTTTTCTCAGCCCTCGCTGTGCGACTCAAGGCTGCGCTTGGCGAATGGTTGCCTTTGGTATCGATATTGTGCAGAGTTACTGGAAGAAAGTCAGGATGAGGAAATATGTGTTAAAGCATTGAGGCAGTATCGGACATGAGACGAAGGGATCGACTTTGCGCCATTGCAGTCAACAATTTTAACCGAGCGGAACATCTCTGTGTCTTTGTGCTGTATGCATATTGGGATGTAACATTCAGGGCAATGCCGAGATTCTCAGAAATCTAGCTATTTGGCACAAACCAGTAGAGGAGTTCCTGCACAATAGATTTGTTTTGAAAATCGTGAATAATCATGATAGAGACAGAGAGTCGGAGTGATCATCTATGGAACGAACGCATGTGATAACCTCGGTTACATAAGAGACCTACGTTCAATTGAAAGTAATCTTGGGCAACATAACATACAGGCAACTACTTTCATGGTTGCAAATTCGAATCTTCTTCAAGATACACTGAATTTTACTTCATGATTGGTATGCCCCTGGCTGGAGAGATGAGATGTCAAGTGATATCAGCCGAGGATAAGCGCAATCATGAAATGGCAATCAACGGGTAATTACTTCAAAGCTTCAGAAGAGCAGCAAATTTTAGCCCAAAACTGTCGGCAATATTATGCCAGGCATCATTTATTAACAAAGTGAGGCGGACAGCACCGCCTCGAATGAATGGTTCAAACGTAACCTCGTATGTCACGGAATTCGAATCCCGCCCTATATCGGCGGCTTGTTTTGCTCCTTCAATTCCGCCACATTCATGAATTTGCGCGCAGAAGGGCGTTGGTAGTAAGATTTACAATAAGCAGTAGATATGCTTTTTCGACAATGCACATACCTGCTCGATCTCATATACTCCGATGTTCGGATACCTTCATATGACCACCAAACGCTCTGAGCAAGCACAGAGTCGATACCTAAGCCGCCTTTTTAGCAAAGCATGTATCCGAGCTTTGCAGTGTAAGAAGGATCTAAGTAGATTCATAAGTATCTGGTTTTCTTCTTGATTTTTCTCTCTTCATTCATTATCAACGAAGTTATTCAACTTTCAAGCCTTGTTGTGGCATTCGCACTTCGAGTCAAGCATATATATTATCATCTTAGCCTTCTCTTCTGGCCACATCTAACCTCCCTTTAACTCCCGCATTAGTAGCATACTACCTCAGCAAATCACCAATCATATCGGGCTCCTTCGATTAGCAAAATCATCATTCGTTCCTAACCCGTTTCGTAAGTCATTCGCCTAAGCCTTGTCAGACGCCTCATATCTAACATTCCGAAAGTCCCTTTAGCCTTTCAGGATGGCTCCACCTGTTTATAATAATAACACTGAAGACACTTATCGAAATGATTTAGATGACTGGGCAGTCATTTGTCAATCCTGTCTCAAACCTGTCTCGGCAACCAGACCTCCTATTTACAATGAGGTTAACTGTAGTTGCTCAGAGCTTGGCACTCGTTCTGCTGGTATCATCCCGGCCACTCGGTATGATACCCAATTGTGGGAGCCAAATATTACTGTTTACAAAGAACCTATCTATACATATCAACGTCCTATCCAGGGATATGTTTCCTCACACAACCAGACTTCAACTTTGCATGAAGAACTTCTTGTTTATGAGAACAGCAAAAAGTTCGGGGACTTTGAGACCAACTGGAACAATGATGATCTCAAAAATGGTACCAAGAATACACAAGACCAGCCATACTCTGTCGAAGGCTACTCATGGGCTCTCCGTTCCTGGCTGAAGGAAAACGAATCTTCAAACACTCTCGCATCCAAATCTTCATCAATGAAGGCAAAGAAGGGAAGCAAGCGAGGTGACTCCAGTCTTCATAACTCTGGCAGTAGTATGGAACTCGGACAAAACGGATGGGGACCTGATCCTCTCACAGAGACTGGAGCTTGGACTAGTGAACAGTACCAAGACATAATTGAGAGTACATTGGCCATGAGTGGCATGAACAATTCTTAGTCGTGGCATTTTGCGTAGTCGTTTTGGTTCCGACTTAGTATGGATATTCTGAGACTTTGGTCTGGGAAATAATGCTGGAAGAAGTCATGTATTATGAAGTGTTTTCTTGGTTCGACAATCTTTGATTTTCGGTGCAAGGGGTGTTAGCATGGAGGTAAATTGACTGAGTAACAAACTTTCGTTATGGGTTCGCGAGACTTGGGTGCTAGAAGGAGCAAATTGGAGTTATTCAATCCAATCTTTCACTATCAATGCTCAAAATAGTTTTGAAAACTCCTATACATTGAGCATATTCTACAAGGTTGAGCGGAGATGCGGTCGTTCCTTCCTGATTCTCCAGTTACCCTCCCCGATCTTACCCATCACTTTATTCTCTGCTTTCTTTTTTTGTTCCACTCAACTGTCATGTTTCCAATGAATATCAAAGTATGTGCAGAATGTAATTAATATTGGAGACATAGAAAATTGTGGAGTAAAGAACTGATTCATCTAAGAGTTCATCTCTGACTACTCTCCTCACTATCTTTCTCCATTAGCACTTATTGTTCTGTATTCTGGTTCATATCTTTTATATCAACATATCTCCCTTCGTTCTCATCTGAATCTTCCAATACCATCTTGTGAGCCTAGAGTCAAGGGATGGAGCTCGCTGACCCTAAGAAAGGAGGCCCTTATATATGAGAAACAGGCTTCAAAAAGCTTTCGAGCAAATGGTGAATTCATCTTGGTATTCTCTTTTTTTGCACCACAGAGTCATTTGAAATTCTACCTATCATAGATAGCTAGGTAATACCTATCATTAGATGCCAAGGTAATATCGATCATTAGATGCCTAGGTAATACCTAGGTAATTGTCTACAATTTCAAAATTTGATTCGCAATCCATTGTCTTTTTTTGCTCTTCCTTGTCTCCTGTTTCTATTTTATCTATCCTCTTCTAAATCGCACTCTCTCCGAATTTCTCTCACTCCTATCACAGTACAAAGTCTTTCGTTGATGTAGTCATTGGTTACTGGAAATACATTCATCAAACGGAGCCATTTATTCAGAACATCTGCAGTGTTGCAGTGTTTATAATTATCCACGCCGTACCTAAAGTTACTGTTGATATTCATGACGATATTCTACATTTTGATCCTGTTTCCTGTTTCTCATCATAAATACATTGTTGTGTCTATCCGTCTTGTCCAGTGAGGCAGCTTCTTCAAGTATCTTTCCCCGAACAACAAGTTTACCATACAACTCATTGAATTACCACCTCTTTCCCAATATCTAAAACTAAAATGCCTCCATCGAGCTATTTCCAGCAGTGGCCGGAATTCCCTTCCAATGTACCAGTCGCCAATATGTCAAGAATCTCCTTCAAGAACTTGCAAAGCAACAATTCTAACGAGTCTGCGAGACTTTTTGACGCATGCAGAGATCAAGGTCACTTCCTACTTGATTTGAAAGATTCTAATAACGGAGAGACCCTGTCTAGTGAGGCAGGATCTATGATGGATGTTGGTAGAGAGACACTTGATCTTGATCAACAGATTTTGGATACGTTCATGTATAAGCCACCAAAGAGAATGGTTGGGTATGTAGTCTGGATATCTCTTCTTGAAAGAAAAGAGCTAATAGATGGGTAGATACAAGCCATCTCGGACTCTTCAAACCCCGACGGACGCATAGATTCTGTCGAGTTCTTCGCTATTTCCCAAGATGATGCCGTTGGAAATAAACAACCACTTACTAATCCGCAGCCAGTAGAGCATGACCGCGATAACATCAATAGTTTCTTCGAACACGCTCACGGAGCACTCGACCTAATCCATTCCCATTTAGACATGATGATGGGTTTAGCGCCAGGTACACTTGAAGCTTTGAGCTCTATCAACAAACTTCTGACACAAGCATTAGAATGTTGTGCACTCGACCCAAATCAGTCAAAGAGGAGTTTGTCACCCTCAACAACCATACATAAATTGGCTCAATTACATTATTGTTCACCGTTTGTGGTGGCCTACAGGTCTTGGGAGCAGGAATAGATAACATCGAAGCTAATTGGAGATATGTTAGACCGGAGCCCGGTTGCGTCATTGTTCTAATCGGAGATACAATGGTAGAATGAACTGCGGGAGCTGTGCGTGCTTCTATACACCGTGTTGTTACTGCACCGGGAAAACAGGCTGCAGCGACAAGATCGGGTCTAGGATATTTCCTAAGACCTTCTCATACTACGAGAATGTCTAGATTGGTTAGCTACAACGGCACTATCCCTATGCTGGCACCGGGAGAGGTCGGAGATGAGCGCGGTGTACGTAATGGGCGCAGTGGAAAGCGAATGGAGATGTAGCGGCGGCGGTTGAGGCGGCGGGCAAAGGAAAGTAGCGGATTTAAGCGATTGTATTAGTTAGAAAAGATAATGAAGGGTACTTGTTCATTCTTGATCTAATATTACCTGGCAATTTACACATATAAATCCACTTCCATGTAAATCTCTTATGCTCTGCTTGTCTTGTTCTTTGAGTCTTTCCCCATTAGTAGCTTACACTCTTAAGCTCTCCAACCTCCCCACCACAAATTCCATCAAAGCCCCCGCTTCAACCCCATTCACATCTTCCCTAACCCCCAAACACCTCTCCACCACCTCTCTATACCCCTCCCAACTTTACTCCCCAATCCGGGCACTAAATTCTGCGCCACAATCTTATCCCTAAATTTCTCCGCCGAGTAATGCGGTTTATGATACGTCTGCAATGTTTTCCACAAACCAATCTCTAGCAATATCAATCCTAGAGAGTAAATATCAAAGGATTTACAATACTCTTTGCGCGGACAAGAAGAGGAGTGTAGAGACGAAGGATGACGGTGGAGATCCGCTGCTGTAGGATTGCGAGATGCGATGGACATTTCTCCCATATGATCTGGACGGGAAGCGTCGAATCCGAGGAGATACGGTGTGCTTATATCTGGTACATTTTCTCGTTCTTTTGAGATACGGGGACTTTTCGTGTATGCACTGGGGAAGAAGAGGATATTGGAACTGCAGAGATTTTTATGCAGCCAATCTAAGGAGTGAAGGGACCAGAGGGCAACAGAAAGTGTATGAGCGAGTTTAAAGCGGTCGCCTAGGTCTGGGGTGCGGAAATCGTTGCTGGTGATGAGAGAATTGAGGGTTGAGGAGGAGAAAGATGGGGAACGATAGATAAGTCCGTAGCGGGAAGATGTGCTATCGTCTGTGTAGCCGAGACAATCAACTGTATGGAGATCTGGATGACGATCAGAAGCGCTATGAATCATGCGTGCGAGATCGTCTATTCGACGAAGATGATTTAATCGAGCATCGAGGTCTTCTTTCTCGTACTCTACCCATTCAACTATAATTTCTTGTGGCTCGGCTAATGATGGGTTTCTATATTGCCCATGAGTTCTTCCCATATCTGCATTCTTGACAACCAACGTATGGCGTTGAATCTTCAAGGTATAAGTTGGCTTGAAATTCTTGGTTTCCTTCTCGTCTAGGTTGATTCTCAATTGTTTGAGATTGGCCGAGACATTCAATGCTGGATACACCCCACTACTCGCCGCCTCCAGATCTTTCAGCTTGTCTAAATCTCGATGCGCACCTTGTAATAGTTCATTTGTCCACGTCCTGTGCAGAGTTGCTAGTCTTGATGGTGGAAACAGCTGTTCCAACCCATTATTATAATCTTTCAGATCCTGCAAAAGTACTGTGAACTTCTCCTTATCACTAATAACCCATTTAACTTTCTTCGACAACTCACTCCTCAAACTCAATTTTCCCATTCCAAAGCCTCCTTTCTCTTTCTCCACCTCCCTATTGCAACTTTCTCTCCTCTCAATCTCACCTCTCCCTCTGCTCTCTTCTACAACCCCATACTTCTCTCTCAACCTCTGGAAGTCTGTAATAGTCCTATACAACTCACTCAGAATTTCCATCGCCAAACCTCTCAACCTCGCATTGCCAATCCCCTCTTCTCTTTTCAACTCCTCCTCAAATTTTCCCTCTAAAACCCCCCACTCCCTACCCCAAACCAATAATCTCATCTCCTCAATCTTGATTTTGCAGATAAGTTTTTCCGAGTCTCTTGAGAGATCAGAAGCGGTTGTGAAGAGTGAGTAGGCTGTTATACAGCCGGAGAAGATTTGACCAAGAACTCCAACGGCTCCGACGATCGAGAGAGCTGTACCGAGGACTTCTGCCATGGCGTTGGTTATAAAGTAGGGGATATGAGATGAGAGGTAGTTTTTTGAGAAGAACGCGAAGTGTAGGTGTAATGCGAAGTTATTGCGTAAGTGTATACAAGACAACGCTACCTAATCAATAGACTTGTACATAACTAATAGGCTAATACCCAATCTCGTGGTAAAAATGCACATCAACATGAATAATCAATGGGGATGAAAGATATCTGTTATATCATTGAAGAAATACCTACTAATAATATAAATTTGACAGATCAGCTTGTGGTTAGTGAGGGGAAGAAAAAGTTTGGTTGCAGGTGATGATAGTGGCTTACTAGGATTAGCAATGCAGGTCTGCGGCTGTCTACCACTCGTGATAGGTGGGATGGGCCATCTTGCATTTCTACGAAGGCTGTGAAATTGTGCAAGAAATGACTTAGTTATTTCACTTGCATACGGAGGGATTTATTCTTGCAGCTTCTCTATGATGAAGTGCAATCTCTTCAGGATGTGCTAATAATACTATGTTGTTTCGAGTCATGTTGAGGGCCCGACCTCGAAACAATAGTCTTTTCATTTTATTGAAACATGCAGGAAACATATTTGGCTCATAAGTCATTCATATACTTTGTAGATTGCCAGCTCTGAGATTTACAGTCAGAAGATGTTGACGCTGTACTTAAAGTGAGCCGCCCAATCTGCTGAATCTCCCTTTCAAGGAAGAAATGATAACAATGATAGAAAACTTTCCCTCATCAAATTGAACTCCGCCCTAAATGCACGGCTCGCTGTTTGCTTTTTCCTGAACCTTCACTCCTCTGCTCTCGTTTCAATCTCACCACCGAAGTTTAGTAGACCTTCTTCTTCTCGTCGATGGAGTATTTCCCTGGTCCGCTGTTGACAAGGAGGAGGAGACCTCCTACAATAGATAGAATTTGGAAGAAATCGTACTTTGCGAAGTCCTTGTGGGGGTGGAGTTCGTGAAGCTATGGTAAATTAGTCAAGTGCCCCGCATAAGCAATAGAGCTTTACTTACAGTCCAAAAGTTGTTTACCAATACGTTAAAAACACTCAAGATAAGCACAAGCATGATAGCACTGAACTTTGCCTTGAAGCCCACGACAACCATAACACATGCAACGAGACCGAAAAGTGCCACAATCACTCTCCAAACACTCCAGGTGCCACTGAAAACAAATCCGACGAAGAGGAAGATCAGCAAGACCCGGCCAGCAAGCTGGAAGTACATTTTGCGGTCTTTCTCATCGATCTCCGGGAGACCAGCAAAAGCCTTTGATTTGCGGACCCATGAGTCGGACAGAACCATCAATAGACCACCCATGACCGAAAGGTTTCGGAGGAAAAAGTTGAGATCGAAGATGAGACCGTATCCAAGAGCTTGTACGATTACTACGCCAATCAATCCACCGACAGCGTAATCCGAGTATCTTCGTGTGATAACAAGTGTAGAGCATGAGACCATTGCGAGTACGTTAACGATCAGGAAGAGATGTGTAAGACCGCTTGGGACTAGAAGATTGTTAATTATGCTGTGCCATGTTCTGAACAGATAGGTAGCATACTGTGTCGGTAATCATGCAGATATAATAGTTGATCGCTCCACTGTGTAATTATTCTCAATGCATCTTCCAGGAATGTAACGACAATCAAGAATCGTCCGATGGCTGGCAAGTATCTGCAAAAGAGTAGGAGTTAGTAGATTGAAAAATTGCAAGTAAATTCAAGCACAGAATTGGGCCCCTCAAGCTGTCCTCTGCGGGGTCCTCTGAGGGACATGAACATACGGCTTAACCGGATCACTTAATGTATCCAAGAAATCCTCAATCTTGCTTGTTTGTTCTCTGATCGCATCGAGAGTGCCAGATTCGTTCTGTTTATCCATACCACCCATACTTGTTCCTCCTCCGAATGAGTTCTGCCCACCTAAACCATACCCTGCATTACCGCGTATCGACATTGTCGCAATTTTGCTGAACTTGCACCAAATCAAAAAGAGTAAAAGAAGTCGAACCGAGTTGTAGTCAATTAACACCAAATAGTGTCTTGTACCTGCGAAGGGTGGACTGGTATTATTTCAAAGGGGTGGAGGTATGAAGAAGAGGAATGAATGAACCTTTTGAGGTTCAAGGTCTTTCTAATAAGATTCTCGGTAGAACAACCTAAAGGACAGATTGAATAATGATCCGAGGAACCTAACGAACCTAACGAGTTACCCCATTTGGTCCTGCTGCTATTTGCGGAATGGAATACAATCAATCTATCAATTATTTGTTAGGTGAATGATGAAATTAACAAAGCTCTTTGTACTCGTATTCATATTGAAAATCAATTATCATATTCACAATAGAAGAAGTATTTATAACATCATCACATCATCATCATTTATGGTTAAAATCAAAGTCAGAGAAAGATAAATCTCAAAAGCTTAATATTCTCCGTACTCATTCTTAAGGTTCCACTGTAGGATTTACCCATCACACATGATATTTATAGCTGTGCTAGTGAGCTGATGTCTCTCGTCAATCTCCATCTCGCGATTCAGGGGGAATTTTTGGACGATCTTCAGTGTCCTGATGTGTAACTCCCAATTCAGATAGCTTGATGCCGCCTTACCGGATTCTAAACGATATCCCGCTATAACGCCTTAAATCATAATGGTAACACATAAATACGATCCGAAGAGTTATTGTTTTTTAATAAGCGAAATCCTTAATGGAAAGCACTCAGATCCAACGGAACACTACTTCCACGACCAGCCCGGTATTTTTTGGGCCCACCAATAAAATCTCGAGGTTTTGGAAATACCGATTCATCTGTGAATTTCCATCGTGGATCATTGATTATGATTCTTCTGCTAGAACTAGAGGCTTGCGGTAAACTGCCATTTGATGAGAGGGTGTAAGAACTAGAATCCATTGTGTGAGTTCTTCCTTGTTGTTGACTTTGACTTCTTGATATTGGTGCCGCTGGGGGTGGAGCGGGCGGAGATGGTGTTCTGTGTGACGATATAGAGGGAGGCCCATTAGATGGAGGAGGCGGCGGTGGTGGGGGAGGTGCACTCATTGGTGATGCTTGGCCAGCTGCACGAATTGCTGCTTGCGCAGCAAGACTGTGGTTACCTCCGTTAGTCGAAGGTGGAGATGTTGGTGGTGGTGGAGGAGGTGGAGGAGGTGCATGTGATCGAGGTGGGTTACTGGGAGGACGTGGAGCTGGGGAAGGTGGTGGCGGAGGTGCAACAGGTGGCGGCGGTGCTGAAGAAGGAGGTGGAGGAGCGAATGCTGGAGGCGGTGGCGGCGGGCCTGATAGCGCTGATGATGGCTTTCGAGTCCCAGGGGGTGGAGGAGGTTTTTTGCCAATAGGGGGTGGTGGCCCTTTGAGAGAGGCTGAGGATGCAGGACGAGAAATAGATGGCCCGCCGGTCTTTCTCAGATTCGCAACTGAGGGCGCAAATGCAGGAGTACTAGCGCTGGGCTGAGGAGGAGGAGGCCTGATTGATGGTAAAGGCGGAGCTGCGTTTGTTGGAGGTCTGGGAGCAGCCATACCTGGCGGTCTGGGAGCAGAGAATTCTGGTTCTGATGCAGTCGATGAGTCGCGGTTTGCTGTAAAAAAAAATTAGATACATCTCAATTATATGGAACGTAAAACCTTACCGCCAGTATCCACTCCTCCACCTCGTTTCTTCAACTTGGGCATGCCACCTGCGAATATT
The DNA here is from genome assembly GCF_014898435.1 of Botrytis sinoallii. Taxonomy (NCBI): domain Eukaryota; kingdom Fungi; phylum Ascomycota; class Leotiomycetes; order Helotiales; family Sclerotiniaceae; genus Botrytis; species Botrytis sinoallii. The sequence continues at coordinate 1,118,815 of NW_024066034.1, read as the reverse complement.
CCTCCAAGCTGTGGAGCTTGTTCCATCCCCGAGACCGCATTATTGCTCCCTTGGTTACTATCACTTCGAGCTCTATTTCCTCCCGGTACTGGCGGTGCGCCAAATCCACTGGGAGGTTTTGCCATTCCCGGTACTGGTGGAGCACCTCCTATTGGCGCCGGTCCAGAACCATTGGATACTTTGCCTACTATCGGTGCCGATCGATCGTTAGTGACAGCTTTCTTAAGTGCTCTTCCCTTCGTGATATCCGACAAGAGTGCGCCCTGTGTTCTGATTAGCAACGCCAACTTGACAAGCTCAAAGTAAATGTACAGCTGGGAATTTTTACTCTATTGGCAGCAACTTTCGCAGGTGGTCTGGACGGCATAGCTCCTGGGGCTCCTCCCGGCGGCGGCGGTGGAGGGGGACCCCCAAATCCTCCAGGAGGAGGAGGAGGAGGAGGTGGTGGTGGTGGTGGAGGCATGATTTCGTGAATAACAGTTGTTTAATCTTGAGATTGAACAACGTTTAATGCAATCTCAAAGGGTTCCTTTGGCCGAAAGACTTGGTGTTGTGTTTCATTCAAGCTTGTATTTCAAGAATATGTGCTCAAAAGGAATGAAATAATTGTACGTTTCAATGCTTCAAAGAAGATGCCTAAATAGACTAGGAAAGTTATGTCGGATTCATACATTGTGTTCGTCGTCACGATTGTGGCTCATGCATCGAGTTCAGCCTTCTTTATTAGTCAGCCATGTCATGTACAGGGGTGTCGAGCAGGGATGTGACATTTTGATAGGATGCGGGCTTAACGGTCTTGACTACAACTTATCGAAAAACCTCAAATTAAAGATACCGGAAACTTGATATCACCCTACGCAATGTCAAAACGCCTTTTCAAGCCTCGTTCGGACGTATGTCGTATATGCGACTTCATCACTTCCCAGCAATCATCTCTAAGACCACAGCGTCAATTTTCGCAAGCAATAAGCACTACTCCTCGCACATTTACCACCACTACCAGGAAGCGATCAAGCAAGCCTCCAAAGTCGACCCCTTTCAATACTTTGCGTCAATATTCAAGTCCAGCTCATGTAAGACCATCCCGGCATATCACGGAAGCAGAACTCGAGCAAGGATTAAGGCGTGGAATCGATGCATGTAATAAATTGTTTTCGGAAACTGTAGCTTCGGAAAAGGCCATTCTGGACGTTTTACATACATGCCGATTGATCGCTGCGGACGTTGCTGGAGAGCCTGCTAAATCATCAGACACAAAGAAGGATGTGACTGCTGCCGCGTCTTTACTTTCCTTGGCTGATCGAGGATCGAAGAAGCTGCGAGTCCAAAAGCTATCCCGCGAGAATCAACTTCTAGTGGATGAGCTCTCGCGAGCCCTATTTTCGATTGTTTCCCATGAGTCTGTCTTCATATCACCAGAAATTTTAGAAGTATATATCAGCGCACAATCATGTCTAGGAAAACCCGAGACTTTTCCAGAAGCATTTTACATGTATGCGAACAAGCCGATACCAATCGAGGGCTCTAAAGGAAAAAAGTTCAAAAAACAGAATCCAAATAAGGTCAACAATGCCATACCAGTTTCTGTGGCAGATCAAGCTTTACAAACCGCAATAGATGCCAGGGAATTAGATGTAGCTATGGATATCGTTGATACAGCATATGCGCAAAAATCATTTCGTCGTGCTAAATTTATCCGGAAAGGATTGTTACCCACAACCGGGCTTGCTGTGGCACCTTTTGGAGCGTATATTGTTGCATCACAACTTGCTATGTTCCAGGACTCCATGGAACCCGGCTTGGCCACAAACATCGCATTTGCTGGAATATTAGCATATATGGGGTTTACCACCACTATCGGTATTGTAGCTGTGACAACCGCCAATGATCAAATGGATCGCGTGACTTGGGCCCCAGGTATGCCACTGAGAGAGCGCTGGATCCGTGAAGAAGAACGGGCAGCGATAGATAAAGTCGCGGGATCATGGGGTTTTCATGAAGAATGGCGGCGTGGCGAAGAAGAGGGCAAAGATTGGGATCGATTGAGATTGTGGATCGGCAATAAGGGAATGCTGCTAGATGCAGTAGAACTTATGGAAGGTATGGAGTAGTTGAGCTTTAGGGAGGTATGAATAAATAGCCTTTTAGCTTGAAGTCTGTTGCTTTGATTTCGCTAGCGCGGATATCGCTTTTGATCATGATTTTGTAAGTTATCAAACTTTATGGCTTCCATTCGGTAAAGGTTTCATACACGTTATTCTTTTCGGAATTCTCACTTCGATTCAAATGATTTTGCGAGCGCACAACTCAAGCCAAAGCGGTACATGAGTACGACAAATTCAAGATGTACTCAATTAGATCCCTTACTCGCTACTTGTTCTCGAGCAAAAAGGTATAGACTATTTCCACTAGTCTCACTAGTTTCACAAGCGCAGAGACGGCTTCATTGATAGTGAAATCTGGGGTAGTCTAAAAGCTCCGAAGTTCCCCCACTACAAAATATGACGTTTACTGGATGAGATGTAAAATTGTTCAATCCGTGTCATTTTCGAATGGAGTTTTGGAAAAAATTACTTTTATTACGAACGACACATCAAATTTGATTTCTTCATTGCCAAACTTATTCTCAATAATCAACATGCCATCTGACATGACATATCCAATGCAATCAGAGATATGTCTTAAGCATGGCCATTTCATGCACAACCTAAATACGAGCGCAGTAAAGAGTATCTTCTGGTTCTCTTCCTAATTGTTCTCATCATTTTAACCATTGCAACGAGTGCCTTTACTAAAAGTGCCCATGTAGCCACGTGTGTTTGTCGCCTTGACACCCCCCCCCCCCTTCATCTGCTATAAGTCCACACTGCCGGACAATTAACACGGGTACCCAGACACATCTAAAACGCAGAATTGCATCCGACAATTTCTAGAGATCTCTGCCCAAGACTGCTCTCCATCAGTAAAGAGAAGCATCGTCGCACTCAAATTCGATGCATCTGTGTCTCTTCTCTGTCTCGCTGTCGCAATCACCTGCACAGTCTTCGAAGCTTTCGCCGCATCCACTCTTATTTTCTGCCATCAATTAGATATGGTCTTCCTATATTGGTCATTCTGGACTTTGCTTCAAGTTGGTAGTACTATTGCAATTTTCGGTATTGGATTGGCAAAGTTGTGGTTGTATATGGGGAGGGAGTCGCTTCCAGTCAGTATGTAATACAAGCTGCCCCTCGACTATTTTCAATATCTCATCTTGTTCAAATGTCTCATCTGGTTTAGAAAACCAAGCTACTTCGAACCCTGACTACTGGTATCTACGCAATAGTGTGGCAATTGGAACACCGGTTTTGATCATAGCCTGGTTAGGTGTGGCACTTGAATATCTATGTAAGGGATGGTTAAGCGAGGAGGCATTGAAGAGCTTTGAAACTTTTGTCGATGTTTTATTAATGGATTCGCCTCGGTAATTTCTTTTCAACCTGTCAAACTTTCAATGTACCCAACAGTTTGCACTATAGCCCGACAATCAGGGGCGTTAATTTTTCAACAAATTTGAAACGTTTAAATGGTTTGAAAGGGTGTATTTCAAGACTATTTTATACTCTATTTCAAAATACCTAAGGATTTACAAACCAAAAGCTAACACCCACCAGCCAAAGTGAACCCAACGCTGAAGCCGAAAACCAAGCCAGCACGTCTTCCGTCCCAACTGCCGAACTCTTAGGGTTTACGCTCGATAATCGTTCCATCATCGCGTTCCACAGATTATCTGGCGCACCTCATCCCATGGCTCGTCACTTGAGTACTACTGATGACGGTCGTTCAATGTACGTATACGGGGCCATACCGACTGATCCCACTGATGCCGATATCAACAACAACTCTGTGAGACGCAGTTTGCCTATGGCTACTGGGAAGATGGAACATCTCGTTCCATAACTTTTGACTAAGTCCACGTCGAGAAGCTCCATCAACGTTGGTGGAAGTAGATAGGGGTCCGACAAACGTGTTTGAAGATGATGTGCAGGAAGAACAAGATGCAAATAGGGCTCTCAATAGTCGCGATTGCAGTCCGATAGTAAATGGCCGATAATCTCCTTCGAAACCAGCCAACCAATCCAGATGACACCTCTTCTACCCCATATCCGATGTACAAATCATAGTTCACTCTCACCATGTCACTCTCACCATATCCCACCATTACCATCCACCTCTAGAACACAGCATAGCATACCTAGGCACCTAGGTATAAACTAACATCCTTCCAAAAATCGACTTATCAGCCATTTCAACATCAACACCAATATCAACACCAACATCACCCACATTCCCCTTCCCCTCCCATACTTTCCCCATCCATTATTCAAATTAAAATCAAAAGTTAAAAATACACTCCCGGTGAGCTCAGGTATCATCACATCAGTATATATGCAAAATCCCAGCAAGCTTTCTGTACACAGAAATATCACCTGAAACATAGTGTACCTAGGCAGGCTTTTACTATGGTCTTCCCTCTCAACGGAAAGTATTCATTAACTTCTGTGATACCAGCATTCACTTCCTTAATTTATGCACTCTCATTCACTCTTGTCTTCGGCAAACCCTTTCTTCCCCCTATCTATGCCTGCTCGTTTCTTTGTATCCTAGGGTAGCGTTTCACATATTAAGCGTATAAATTAAAACCAAGCCTTCGACGGCCACTAGTCTCAAAGTACAAATATAAAGCAACGCAAATTCTGAGAGATAATTAAGCTTTTGCTCTTTTTATAAAATCTTACGCTATGCATAATAGGACGATCTATCTGATAAGGATATGCTCAACGCCATCGCATCCTCATCTCATTTCATCACACCCCATACTAAACCGCTCTACCCGCCTTCCCAACCTGTATAATTTCGCCCGTCCTCTGCTCATCACTTCTCAACACTGGCCAACTAGCACCATCAGCCTTCACCAATGTAACTTCCAACTTTGTGCCCATAATTTTGAATGATGATGCTTCTGTATCGATTGCGCCAAAGAGTGGAACCACAGTCTTATAGCGTTTGGGAACCGCGTCTGTGGTAGGAAGATCAAGAGTAAGTTCTTGAGGGGCGGAGAAGGATACGACTGCATCCTCCTTCTTAATCTTTTTGAGGAAAAATGAGGCGATGACTGAGGTTGCTGTTTGGTAAAAATCGTGTCTGTATTTTATCATCATTAATATTGTACTCACAACTTCTTCGAGAACGCCGTCTCATAACAAACAAAACTAACTCACCTAACCGTGTCCAAAATCTCCTCACCCCCCTCCTTCGCCTTCCCCTTCCCTCCACTGCCAATGAACAAATGTGAACCCTTGGTCTTACATCCTTCGATTTTCATAAACTCGTCAAACTCCAACACTCTCCTCTTACAGCAAGTATAGCCCTTGCTACCCTCGTGGAAAATAGGCACACCGGGGTGGAACACACATTTCTCCCCCTCTCTACTCTTTCCCTCATATTGCTGACCACAAGCTTTCCTCCTGCAAGTTTTACCCACTGGAATTTCTAGCGACGCATCATCATCTTCAGATTCTGGTGCTGGGGGAGGAGGGGTAGCTGTAGCTTGAGGAGCTGGAGCAATTGGAGCTCTAGCAGGTTCGGGGGGAGGAGAGGGCACTGAAGAAGCTTGTTCAGATACATCTGGAGCTGGTTTCTTCTCTACCTGAGGTGGATGATCTGTGGTGCTGTGTTTGCCGGTTGTGCAGGGTGGAATGGCGAGGAATTCGTCGAAAGTCAGGACGCGGGGTTTGCAGCATTTCCAACCTGTTTTTTGGGCACATTTTAGTTTCATATACAAGAATTTAGAGCTACATAAAGTGAATGGCATGAATCAGCATACCTTTTTGACCCTCATGGAAAACCGGTGGTCCAGGATGGTACAGACAGTCTTCCTCAGGATCAGTATAAACCTTAGTACAAGATTGATGTACACATTTTTGCGCCATCTTGTCTAACTAGCTCTTCAATAGAAATTCGGAGATAATGATGAAACCTTGAGAGAAGACTGCTGGTTCGAATATAAAACTTTGTGTATCGTGTAGAATGAAAAGTCGACATCAGATCTTCCTCCCCAACTTCTAGAATGCTCTAAGGTATTCTGCCGTAAAGTGAGTCTCACCGCCTTTCGACATCCCGGTCCGTTGGAAGTTAATCTGAACGGGGGGAGGGGAGAGCAAATCAACCCTTGCCCCGGAGCGAATCATCCTGCTTGAGCTATTATCAAACCGACTTTGAGGCTCATACTGAAAGATCTTTGAAATATAAAAAATTGGCATCCTAGATCAATATGTTTCCAACAACACGATTACTCCAAGCATGTCGAATCACGCTTTTCACAAGAGCTAATTGTTCACTCTGTACCAACGCCAAAGATACATTATTTAAAGTCCGAGATACAAGACCATTTGTGTATAGAGAGATTGCTGTTATGGAAGATGGACAAAAGCACTGGAAGGATTTATACGAATTTGATACACCTGTGGTTGGTTTACCTTGACCCAAATAAAGACAAAGTTTGCTAATATTCTGTGTTAGATTCACGTTAGTAGGGAGGATGCTGGGGAGGAACAGTCTGAATTGGCATCCAAAGCAAGAAAGCTGATGCATAGATTTACTGAGGAGGAAGTCAAAGCGAAGATGGATGAAGTGGAAGGGGAAAATTCTGTCTGATTTATGCCGAAACTGTACCTCTACAGTCTATTCTAACATCCGAAGGCGTTTTCGTACGGTCCCGAATAAGTATATGTACACCGATCATTGATCTATCTGCCGTAGGGACCAGTCAATTTGGGGCCATCTTCTTGGCCCTTTGCCTTGTTCACGGCAGCGATTACACCCTGTGGTAAAATATGCATATCTGTTGCAACACTCATCATATGGAACCCCTGATCTGCGTACCCTTTCGCTTGTTCTCCACTCGTACAAAAGATACCGGCCTTTTTTCCAGCTGTATTTGCCGCCTTCAAGATCTTTGCAATTGCAGCATGAAGATTCTCGTGCATTTGTCCTGCAATAATGGGATGGCCAATGTTGTTGCCAAGATCGAAAGGACCAATAAAAAGAACATCAATACCAGGGACAGCAGCAATGGCGTCGACATTCTCCAACGCTTCCTTGGTTTCGATTTGTACCATGGTCAGAATGCTGTCATTGGCTTGCTTCAGATATGCATCAGAGTTCAATTCGGGGTTGAAGCGCTCATGAGGAAACGGTGATCCAAAGCCTCTTTGACCTTGAGGCGGAAACTTAGCACTTTTCACGAGCTGTTCAGCTCCCTCTACTGTGTACAGGAGAGGTACAAGTACACCATGCGCACCACAGTCCAAAGCCCCTGTTGAGCTATTAATATCTACATACATGTTGCAATGAATCTTGGTGACTTACGCTTAACCATCCATCCTTGGTTATCTGGAATTCTAACTATCGGACTCACCCCGCACGCAGCAATTGCTGGAACTGCATCATGCATTGCGGCATCTGTTGGGGCGTTAGATAAGTGGCGATGAATTGTCAAATGTATAATTTGTCATCGTCTATTGATTAATTCCTGATTTCAAAAGATTGCGGTAGAAGTGCTTAGTGTATGAATGAAAGGGCCTCAACAGAAAATAGAATAGGCATTGGATAATGAATGGACATCCCAACAATCCAGACTGCAGGCCAAACCCTGGAAATTCGAACGCTTGAGATTATTTGAACGCCGGAATGTAGTTTAGTTTCCCAAATGTAACTACTGCTTCATAGAATTCCAGTGCATGCCAGACCACCAGCGAATTACCGTGGCTGTGATTGATACCACTAGGTATAGTAGAGTCATTTAAGCTCAGTGACTACGTTTATCTAATAGCTCATGAATGTCAAGAACACCAACAAGTGGCTTAACACGACACCAAAATGAAGTGACTCACCGTCTATATTCCCATGCTCGCAATCCACCAAGACCCAATCAACACCTGTCCTCGCCAAAGTTCTCGAAACGTTGGCTCCTGGAATCATCTGCCAGCAGCCCGTCGCCGGCCCCTTGCCCTCCCCCATCACCCTCCTCAAACGATTTGCTTCTTGCATGATTGTCGCCATTTTATGGTAACTGTGTCCGTTTTTGACTAGAAGGTTCTTCGTTAAGAACTTTGAAGAAGAACGAAAAGTCGAATTAGATCTCCAAACAAGGTTGTAACGAGATAGCATGAGGTATGAAGAAGTTGAGAAGTAACTTTATCTTTGTGTATGTCACTGATGTAGAATTGCGTTATCGGACATACTGACGGGATATGACTGTTGTCTACCCCACATTTTGCTGTCCTGCATAATGATCGTTCCTGCTTGAAGGATATGGGATGGAGGGGCTGATCATTTTGTAATTGATTGGACACTCATTGTCTCCTGCCTAGAAGTTACTACTATCGTAGAGCTTTCTGTGAGTTTTAGATGTTGAGAGATGATCAATTGGTACTCTGTTGGCTGTTGCATGTTGAGGAAACGACTCCCAAAGATTAGATTCGTCTCGAACATTGAGCCAACATGAAGATTAAAAAGACTCATGCAATTTGTCTACATTGCCAATGCGGTAAAACATTGGTTTTCCCCAAAATGGGAATTTGATATCCCATCTCGAGAGAGCTAAAAAACAATTACCCAAATAGAAGCTCGTGGGGAAACAAGTACCTCGGAAGGAAGGTGGGGGATTGTGGTTTAACGTAAATCATGTGAGATTACCCCCCCATGAGCTTTATTCCTTGTTTGCCGTCCCTTGAGCCGAGATGTGTCCCAAAAGATGAAAAATGAAGGTATTCTCATGGTCGTTGGCATCCTTGTGTACTAGCTCAATGCTGATCATGGCCATATATACACTAGAATATTATTAGAACGCAAGCACAGATTGTAGAACTCGGCCAAGTGTAAATGTTGCAGATGTGTTGACATCTACTCCGTACTTGTTTATGAAGCCTGCTGCCTTTACCCCTCATTATATACTTTGTAATATGGGTTCCCCCATACTTGAAACATGCATGATGATTGCCTTGAGCGTTTGTCATAGAATCATCAAAAGTCCTCGAGTGGAACATCCAAAGGAATTTCATCCTTGAGCCCGGTAGGAACACGGCTTCGACCGGATAACCGATTGCATCTTCCGGTTTCCAAGTTACAACATAATTGCTTGGATTTTAGAGAAGGTCAGCTGCTGTGATCAAAAAATGCATATAAGCAGCGGTGTGACCTTGAGAGATTAAACTCTTTCAGAATTCTCGACTCGGACTCAGCGAATCGAGGTACAAAGAGCTTATTGCTTAAAGGTCTTGATCGATTGGGGCTCCACGCTCCTTCCCACTACGATGAGCCGCTCGTAAATGCTCAGATGCCGCATTTCCATAGCGATGCTGCATTGTGACCCCCACGGGCTTTGAAGTGGACCCCCCGTGAAAAACTAATGTACGCCACAGCATGGGATTCAATACATGATGCGAGAGTCCCGATCGAAGACCCGCTACCCAGACAAGGACTAGGGATCATCAGCGTGACTTCTCAACCACAGTTTTGGGAAGAGGGTGAAATTATGGAGTTGAGTGAAAAGGAGAAAGGAATGGAATGCACAGAGTACGATCCTCCCTCCCTCCTTCTCCACAACCTTCCTGTAATAAGATATATGAGCCATTATTTATCCATGTAAAGAGTCAAGACCTGAATGGGCAGTGGGCACGAAGTTGGGCAATCATCTATTCATAGTTTGAAAAGTGTATTGTATTAGTGAGACAGACGATGGTGCAGATTGTATGCAGTAAGAAGAAATGATGTTGACGTTGGGCAAGGCCAAATCAAATTAACCTTGCAAGCAAGACAGACGAATGAAATGGCAGGAAAAAGAAAAAAAAAATCGTACCAACCTTGCTCTCGCCCTTCTCACCAACCTGATTCTACAACAAGCTCCAGGAGTTATTAGACCTTTCGACCACAGAAATGATGAAATCCTTGTGTGTTATATTAAATGTCCGAAATTGGATTGCAACGATTGAAATCAATGGATACCTAACATCATACCCCTACATCATAATTTATCCGTTCCCACCCAAAATCCAAGAGACGTCAAACACAAACGGGATCAAACGTTTGAGAAGTTGCCTTCACTTCGTAGGTACATATGTACTAGGTAGGAGGGAGGTAGGTAGTATCTGCGACGTCTAGACGGCTCGCGTGAATCTTTTCCCTTCCCCTAGACGTGCTGAGCTACGTGTTGCATCGCTGTGCTACGTATTAGACTTACAGGTCACAACTTATACTTCGTATATATCGCTATGACTATCATCTAGCATCGTCACCTGCAGTATCACTCTTAACACCTAATCGAGGATCGGAATTGAAACAATGCAATTTGACGGTACATACAGCCAGTACCTAGGCACGTACCGGTGCAGAACTTCCATTTTCGTCACCGTGCGACTTAGAAGTTAGAACATCGATCCGAATGGGTTCCACGTTTTTCTTTGAGAATTGAGATGGACACATTCTCCGCTTTTCCCTTATTTTTCCGTGTTTAAGGAGAAATTGTCAACTAATCACAGTCAGTTCAATCGAATCCATGAACTTGGATCGAATTCTTACGTCGTAAAACTCTTTTCCTTTGCCAGATACCTTTGCATGTATGTAGTATGTAGGATGTAGGATGTAGGATGTAGTGCAAGGAGGGGGGATACTACAACTACCTACGTACAGGTCAACATTCAAACGTCTACTCCCTCCGTGATCACTGATCACAGCAAGAGTGGCTGATTTTTTTTTTCTTTTTCTTTTTCTTCTTCTGCTTCTGTTTCTGCTTCTAGAATTCCAGGTACCATAACCCTGCTTGCAAGGAGATCTCGTTCAACAGGGATGGTGCAAAATCGTTTTCCCCTTCCTCTTCTTCTTCTTCTTCTTCTTACTTTAATAGCGGAGAGGGGGGGGGGAGGGGGGAGCGGTGATGAAAAGAGACTCGACTAGATCTTTAAATGGGTCACCAACCACCAGGGTCTTTCGAGGCTTGAATCGTTCTCTTTCCGTAAACCTTCCATACTTCCTTTCTGTGGGTCACATCACCGTGCCAAGGTCAAACTCCCTTGGTTAGATGTACCATTTTCTGCCGTCACCCATACAATCAATTATTACTTTTCCAGTCGACCTCGTACTCCATATTCTGTACATGTCGGTGTTTATTTCATCTTTCTTTCTCCTTACTAGGTCGACATGGCACACGACCCACCGCCACTTGCCGTCATTTGCCTAGGTCCTTCTTACTCCGGGACCTAACCATTTGCTATATACCTCACTTCCTTCCCACATCGTGAGTCTTTTGATTGATTGTCTGAAATTAACTACGTTTACTTTGTTATTCGTCATATACTGTCATCTTTCCTCACTCACGTCAAACAACTTCAAGAGCTCATCAACAAACAAAACCTTCGAGAGAGAAAAAAAGTATATTTACTCTCCGTGCATTTCATTTTATTGTTGCTATACTTCTATCAATACATGACATCACTTTTCACTTTGACATTGACTTCCTCCCATTTCATTCGGCAATTAAATTGACTTTGACTCTACCGGCCTTTCTTATATCATCTACAGAGAATACCCCGCCACGCTTGAACAAAGAACCTCCATTCACCATGTTGTCTTATGAGAATCGTTCCTCAAATATGGCTCAACCAACGCCAGCCATGCCGGATCATTTGCCCATATCAACTTCGTCGTCTGCAAATTCATTGACAAATGGCTCATCAAGACAGCCCAAGACAGGCCATTCTCACATCTGGTTGATTACCGGTCCTGCTGGATGTGGAAAAAGCACAGTGGCTCAATATGTCGCCAAAGCTATGAACTTGCCATATATTGAAGGAGATGAGGTATATACATCAATTCCATTATTTACCAAATTAAGAATGCCATTCTGACGAAAATAAAAACAGTACCACCCGCAATCAAATATTGATAAAATGGCCCAAGGCATACCCCTCAATGATGCCGACCGTTGGGACTGGCTCACCAAACTCCGCGACGAATCTGTTAAAAGTCTCAACTCCGGCTCCCAAGGCGTTGTACTCACCTGCTCTGCCCTGAAGCGCAAATATCGCGACGTCATCCGTGTAGCTTCCTACTACGATCACAATGTCCTCGTTCACTTTGTATACCTGCATGCTAGTGAGGAAACATTGCTCGCGAGAGTCGGCGCCCGAAAGGGCCATTTTATGGGCGCGAATATGGTTCATAGTCAATTTGGCATTCTCGAACCACCTACAAAAGACGAGACAGATGTGATCCAGGTAGATGTTAGTGGATCGTTAGAAGAAGTCGAGCGAGATGCGTTGGCGAAGATAAACACGGCAATAAAGAAAGAATTGGCTAGAGACTCATGATCTTCATACTTTTACACCATTGCACTGTAGAAGATACTCGCAGTGGAGAGATAGAGAGCTCATTTTCTTTTCAAATTACAACACGGCGCTCGGTGACCAATTGGCGGACTAGATATCCTTCATCATTCATCTACGGTTTGAGCAATCACGGATATTTTCTCGGCTACACGATTCGGAGTTGCTTATGGTATTTGTTTCTTATTTCATGTGTCTACATTTACATTTCGCATACGGATCTCGGTGGGGCTAGCAAAAAAGGGTTTGGCGTATTTTCTTCTAGCTGTAGCTAGATATGGGTTCTATTATGTTCAAACGCATGAGTTTCTTTAATGGGTGGGGTTTCGTGTCATGACCAGTCGCAAGATGAGAAGACGAGAGAGAACAGTCCGTAAACAAACGAAGCGAAATTGGAAGGAGGTGAAGGAACTAGATGGTTGGACAAGTACGCAATTAGATTAATTAAGAGTATCACGCATCAAAATTCCTCATGCAGCCATCTATAAATGGTTGGGTTCGTTCCTCTTTTTTCTGTTGATGCACACCGTCGGGAGAATCTTCACACACCACCCCCCTGATCTGCCAATTATCCTCATGCGAATGCGGGGTAGCGACCAACCCCGGAAAATCAGTCTTTATGTACCCCAGTCGGACAACGCACTGTGTCGCACGACAAGGCTGAATGAATCGTGCATGCATGATGGTATTGTAAGGGGTTTTAGGAGATACATGATACTACTTGTTGTATATCTTGCCAATAAATGACAATCTCTCATTTTATGTATGTATGTATGCAGGCAGGCATGTTTGCTTGTATTGTTTCTGTATGCTACGCTAATGCTTCGCAATCTTCGCAAGCTTCGCAAGTGCAAAACTTATCACCTATTCCAAAGAAAACCGAAAGCTGAGCCCGAACCCCCTCTTTAAACACCGAATGCAACGCAGTCATTTGTAACAAGTTAGTTACTTTTCGAGGCGGTTGCCTAATTCATCAACGTGGAAGCATACTTCGTGACTCTGATTACCCAATTGGAAGCAGGAGACAAAAATAAATCCTTATGTCCGTGGGGTATGGTATCACGGTCTTTGCGTATGTTGTGTTTCTGTCAACTATCATAAGGTGATGCAGAATGCAGTGCAGAAGGAGATCTTGTGAGCTGAAGCGAAGAACGATCTCGTGGTCTTGGATTCCTCAGCCACTTTTACTCCGCCTATATATATGTAAGACGTGAACGATGAGATGATGTCATGTGCGTTGGATGCACAATAATGCATCATTTCATATGTAGAAGCATGGTTTCTGGATCTTCGATATATCCTCTGACCATTTCAGCTGCGCGGGCCATGGTTGCACCGTCTATTACGCGGTGGTCGGCGCTCCAACTGAAGTTGATGACTTGTTTTGGAACAACATTTCCGTGAGCATCGAACGCGGGAATAGTGCGTAGTTTGCCAATGCCGAGGATGGCGAGCTGGGAATCGACGATGATAGGAGAAAGGTAGGTACCGCCGATGTTGCCGATATTGGAGATGGTTATAGTACCACCGGAGAGGTGAGAGGAGGTAAGGGTGGAGCTTGAGGCAAGGGATTGAAGATTGGTGAGAGATTGAGTTATGGTGAGGAGGGTAGACGTGGATTGGGCGTGTTTTAGGACAGGAACGAGGAGACCTGTGGGAGTATCCATTGCGATGCCGATATCGTGTTGAGGACGCATTGTTAAGATGGGCTTCTGCGAAGTAGGATCAATGTCGAGCCGAGCATTCAGAATGGGGTAATGATTGAGAGTTAGAGAGACAGCTTTGATGATGAAGGGGAGGTAGGATAGCTTGGCAACCCCGTTGATGGGAGAGCTTGCCAGTTGTTTATTAATACGATCTCGTACTTGGGAGAGTTTCGTAAAGTCAATTTCATCGGTGTAGAGGAACTGAGGTATGGCCAAAGACTTCGTCATGACTTTGAACATTTGCTGTTGAACAGGCGTTAATGAAGTGGTATACTCCTTTTGAGGACCCCCATTTGCCTCTACGAAGGGTTCCTGGATTTTTGACGGGGCCCCATCTCTTTGCTTTGCAAACTGATGTACGTCTTCCTTGAGTACGCGGCCGTCTTTCCCCGTACCTGTCACATCTAATATATTGACGTCTAGCTCTTTTGTAAGATGCCTTACTGCTGGTGTTGCCAATGACGCATGCTTTCCTCTTGGAGTTGATGAAGAGGATCGAGTCTCGGCAGCTGGCTGAGAGGCACCTGGAACATCCACTTTGTATTCCATTGGTGACTTGTCCACGGATTGGCCTTTAGAGTCATTACCAGCACTTGACCCTTCAATGGCATCCGCACTCTCTTGTTCGATCTCCCCTTGTATATCAATATCCAGGAGAGCTTTCCCCACTTGTGCCATATCCCCAGCTTCATAATGGAGTTTCTTTATGACGCCCGAAAATCGACTGGTAATCTCGACCGACGCTTTGTCACTTTGCACTTCACACAATTTGTCCCATTCCTCCACCCGAGCTTCTGGTTCCACGAACCATTGTATGATTTCGCATTCTTTAATTCCTGAAACATATCTTAGTATGAAGTCTTCATCTAGGTACACTGATCTTCTAACCTTCTCCAATATCTGCCAACATAAAAGGTTTTATGGCTGATCGCTTCGCAGATGCATGGAAGTATTTGTATGTGGTTGGGCATCGTTTGGGGAGATTGAGACCTTGATAGACGTTCCATTGCCTACTCAACACTCTGGAATAGAAGTTATAACGCATCTTGTACAATCTTAAATCAGGAGCTCATACAATTTTCGATAGGGATGGAAAGAAAAAGGTTGTAATATTTTCGTATTCTTTGGAATAGAAAGTTACATTCATGATCTTTGCGGAGGTAACAATCTGGGGATTTCGGTTATCGGCGGCTTATCAGCGTTCGGGAAACTCTGGGGAAAAAAATTAATTCTGGGGTAAAGAGAATCTTTCAGGCGCGCATGCTGAATTGCTAGCGGGGCTTCTAGGTTTCCTGCACGACTTCCCTTATCATAACGAATATGATCCTTACACGATTGCCAATACGATCCGCAAGGAAGCAATTAGATGCTTCAGCATGTATGCTATGCCAATGGCGTTCATTCACTACTACATATCGACGATGGGACGAAAAGAAAGAGACGCCATCACCGGTGCCAGAAACTCCTTCAGTTCTAGATGAAGCCCCAAGAGCTTCGGGCAAGAGGGTGGAAAATTTTACGCCCAAGCCTTTGGATCGAGCAATTGGACTTCCGCAACCACCAAGAGCAGGTCAGAATAGTGGAGTGGATAATAGGTCATTGAAAGAAAAAAGAGATGACTTCGTCAATTGGGAGAAGCATCTTGAAAAGCGCAAGAGATTGTGAGCCTTGCTTGTATAAAATTATGTGTGCAGGTCACTAATATCAAGGATCTAGGACCGCGGGCAATGGCCAAACCATATTACAGAGAATGGAGCAATATGAAATATCACAAGGGAAAATCCTTCCTGGCACCTCCCCGAATCTTCAAAGCCGATCGCGCGCTCTATTTCCCCAATTTAAGCGGCCGAACTTTAGAACCAGACTCTACCCTATATGAAAATACAACACCCATACTAGAGGGCAAGGTCTCAGTTGTGTCCGTATTCAGTGGTGCATGGGCAGAAAACCAGGCGGCTACATTTGCATCCGAGAAGAGTAACCCAGGTTTACATGAGGTGGTCAGAAACAACAAGGAATTGGCGCAAATGGTACATATCAACTTCGAAGAGAACTACCTGAAAGCTATGATCATCAAGTTCTTTCGGTCGAGTTTAAGGAAAAGGCTGCCAAAATGGATGTGGAAGAGATATTTTGTGGTCCAGAAGGGTCTTACGGATGAGATGAAAGATGCTATAGGCCTATTAAATAGTAAGGTCGGGTATACATACATTCTAGATGGGGATTGTAAGATTAGGTGGGCGGGCAGTGGTAATGCTGAAGAATATGAGAAGGATGTCTTGGTCAAGAATGTTTCCCGACTCTTGGAGGATGCTAAAGCACCCCTCGCGCAAAAGAGACTGGAAAATGGTGCACAGCAATCAGGGGACGCTGCCGCAAAGAAGGAGAGCATAGAAGATGCAGCAAAAGCTGAACGTCGAGCATGATATCCCTGAATATACCCATAAGCCGTTCTTATACTGTACAACAATTTGGTCATATCCCAGACCGTTCCACTCCAAACGCCTTGCCTGTGTTCTCATTACCATAACATGCATCGTGCTATCCTATCGTCACATAAAGTACAAGAACACCAAGAAGCAAAATGCGATAAAGCTGCCCATAATAATTCCATCTCTCCTCGTCTTCGCGCTAATCCTCCCAATCAAACTATTCAATCCCGGTACCTGACTTGCAGCCCCAGTGATCCTCCGATTAATACTGGCCAGCGTTTCTCTCTGTAGCCCAAAACTCTCATTAACAGCATAAGCTTGGCTCAGCACACTGTCCGTCATGTTATGACTATTCTCAATACGACTCCTTTCTCCCAACATATAGTCCGCCTCTGCGGCTTCTGGATTATTGCTATGATAAGCGTCGATATCAGAGCGCACATTTGAGAGTAGGTTTGCGCGATTGCGAGCTTCAGAAATGGAAGAACGAATGCGGGAAAGTTCGCGACGGTGGTCGAGGAGAATCTCTCGGTGACGGGTAAGATTATTTTGACGGGTTGCAGAGGCCGTGAGGGAAGAGTCGCTGTCGAGGAGACGGGAGAGTTGCGATATCAGATTTTCTCTCTAAAACGTAAGTGTGAGACTAAGTTCTTGAGCTTGCAGTGAGGATCTGTTCACCTTTTCTAGAATTTCTTGTAGCTTCATTTCAGTGGATCTTTCATCTTCTGAAGGTTTTGGCGGAATATTGGAAACGGCTGAGAATTGTGAGTAGGTATGGAATAGTGTTTCTGTCTGCCCGGGTTGTTAGTTTCGTGGGCGATAGCTATTGCGAGGTATATATAATTTACTTGTGTTTCCAACGACCGAGCTTGTTGACGAAGCTGTGCCCAACCTGTCCCAGTAGATGTAGACATCGTTCCTAAGTTGAAAGATAAATTGGGGTGTATGTTTGGTTTGCAATGATTTACCGCATTTGCTGTCGGCGCATTATTATTATTTTGTGATGCTGGGTTACGTCGCTGGAGCCGGATAATAGGCGGCCCGCCCCTTCTTTGTCGCATCATCAAGTGGACCAATCATTTTGCTTGCTCATCAGAACGTACTATTCCATATCAACATCACTGAATCAAATCCACGGAAGTCTCTAAATATTACTCAAACATTAATTACAAGTTGACATCACCTAAATTATAGTACTTTAGGATAATACCCAGAAAGTATAATTTGGTGTCCCTGTTTTATCGTCCTGCTAGATGGATCTTAGGATATCTGCTGTAGTTTATTCATTCTTGACTTTGTATATAAGCAAGCGAAGCATCGTGGATAGTATTAGTCTACCTAGGTAAGCTTGTTGTAACGACAATTAAACTGTGCGAGGAGACGGTCACGAATTTTTTGAATAATATTTATCATTTTCTGCATAATGCTAGAGCGCATTTACATGTGAAACATCAAGTTTAAAAACCTGGGCACTATTCTTAAAAAAAAAATTTAAAAAAAACAGGAACGCCAGCCCAAAACATAACCATGCAGAACCATGCCATCAATCTTTGAGATATCTCGCAAAAATAAGAAGCTTTCATATGCAATCGTCAAGCACATCATGAACCCTTCTATCAAATCGCTTTCCTAAACGCCTGTATGCTTGTAGTGACCTGCAGCGATCTTATTAACCGGCAGCTTGAAGAAGTCTCTCTCCAGCCTTAAGATTTGCACAAGCGTAAGCCTTAGACTCAGGTGGAAATGTTCCATTGGCAGCCCAGAGGTCAATCAATGGTTGCATGGGCTCCAATTCATGTGGCTTTAACATGTCAATCTCGGTTGCTGTCAAAACAAAGTGACTAAAGCAACTATTCATGTGCTTGTCGAGGTTGAGATGGTAGAAAGGCTCAATGAAGTGTCCCCAGTAGAGATGAGCATAGACTCGGAACATTTGTCTAAAGATGGTTTGGCATACATCAACAAATTCTTGTGGAAATCCACTGCTCTTGCCGATCCAATCACCAGCTCCGGCGAGTTGAGAGAGAGAGGTTGTGAGTGTGGTTGGGCCAGCGGGAATGGGTGTGTTTGAACCAGGTGTGTTGACTCCACCAGAAGCATAAGTCGAGCCAGCAATTTCAGGACCGGCACTGTTGTGACAGTATGAGATTCCGGCAGGATCAGTGGGGAAAATTGCGGTATTATCGATCTTTCCAGAGATCCAGCGCTGCATGAGGGAGATGTACTCGTGGGCCGGTACTTCGACAGGCTCTCTACGTGAGTTCAACCATGTGAAAGAGTGGTTTCTAGTAAAGCTTATCAGATATCAAGTCGGTAGGTCTTAGAAATGCAGGCTTACGCGCCAGCAGACATGCGGGGGCAAGTCTGGGGGTTACAAATGGTGTTACCATCTTCTTCTTTTTCATGAATTACCCGAACAAAGTTCCACAAGATACGATAATGTTCAACCACTACGATTGTTAGCACATGACTGTTAGCACCTCCTCATTCTCTTACCTTGATGGGCAATCCACTCTCCAGGCTCAACTGTCTTTGGGCGAGCAGACAATGTCATAAAATTACCCTTAACAATGTGCTTAGCATAAGCATTATTAAGCCAGAGTGGCTTCGGGCGAGGAAGGTTGTAGGCGGCTAGTGGATCATTGCCTGCAGGGGGGGCTTGCTGATCATCCATAGACACTGTTTGTGAGAGCGAAGGCGAGTTGGGGAGTGGCGAGATGCGGGGTGCCATGTTGGCGGGTGACGAAGAATTGACGGGGGAATTGCCTGTAGGAGAGGTTGGCGAAACTCCGTTAAGTCCACCCGGACTCTTTGCGCCAGAACTCTTACCACTACCACGAAAGCGGCCACTTCTACAAACACAATATTGTTAGCAGTTTCCCTTGTCAAGTTGACCAGAAGCAAAAGATAGAATATTACACAAGCTTGGGGAATGGCGAAATTGAGTGGAAAGTTTTAGGAAGACTCAAAATAACAAATACGAAGGGCTCAATGCATCAACGACAAATCTGGAGAGCAGATATGCCTTTAGTCAAATCAACACATATTATAGGTATCATTTTTGGAAGAAAATATGATCGCCTTGCTGATGGAAAGCCACCCCTTAACCAGACTTATAAGATTGACAGATGAGATTGCTCCTAAGGCTTCTCGTCTGATAACATGACTCAAGCAACTTGCTTCCTGATAGGTCGATTGGGCCGAGATATAAGCTTTCTGGGCGGTGACAATGAGCCAACTTCTCATATCACTGCACCCCAAATTAAATGCCCTCCATTAATCGAACATTTCCCCCGTCCATGTTTTACCACTGGTGAATCCAAGTGGCAAAATAATCAAGTATCACCACAGGAGCTCCAAATATCAAAAGGCAACCAGAACGACAAGTAAGGAAATCCGACCACGTACATTCCTGAAAACAAGTTTGACATATTGCTGAATCTTTCAAGTCAGACAATTTATCGAATCTCAAAAATTACCAAGATAACTCAGTAAAGTCGACTTTCAAAACAAAAAGTGGTTGAGTCGAGAGGTAGTTGAAAGATTGTGGTTTGTATTTGATATCAAGTAGGAATAGGAGACAAACAGAAAAGCTTAGGAAGTCTTGAATAGATTAGCGTCGGCTTGTTCCTTAATGTTCTTCCGTCCACTCTATCCAAAACTTCCTTGATCATTGGTTAACAATCCGAGAAGGCGGTGTATCACTTCTTGCTGCCCTTGCATTATTTTGCTTGCTGCTTTGTATCCTCCACTTGTATCAGACGTTTGGTGTGTCTTCATTCACCAATTGATTGTCTAGTACGGCTAAAAGAGGTGTTGTATTGAAGACGATTCACTGAGCACGTACAAATTACAGGCACTTCTTACGTCGATTCAAATTGATTCGATTTTACTCGCAATATATCGCTTTCAACGATACCTATCAAAGCTTCTCTTCTTAGCATCTAGCCTTACGCGAAGTTCACGAAGTACGATACGACGGAATTTCGCGATTTACCTTTTGGACATTTTTTACCTTACAACCATAAATACACACACCACTTGAAATGGCATCCAATTCAGAAGATGAAGTTATGAACAATATCTCCGATGTCGATGAGGAGGATGATCTGTTTGGAGATGTTCCTGATGAGGAGCCAGAGACCGCACCACCACCACCCAGGGTGTTGAGTGACGCAGAATTGGATTCGGGAGACGATGAGGGGCGCGATGATAGAGTACCTAACAGGGACGATGAAGAAGAATTACCGGCGGAAGATACTCGAAATGCGCGAATTCTCGAGGCTGACATATTCAGACATCCAGTTCCGAGACCTTCAGATGGAGAAGTAAATGCGCCTCATTCCAATCATCTTTTGTGCACATAGCTAATAATTTCACAGTTCCATACATTTCGCCTTCCAAAATTCTTTGGAATTGAGCCTCGAGAATATAATCCTGAGACTTTTGAAATCCCCGTCTCCGATCACCATGCCTCTACCCAATCCGCAAATTTCTCGGCCAGGAATGTTGCCGAATCAACGATCCGCTATCGCAAGTCAGACTCTGGCAAACTCGAAAGTAATACGAACATATACACATGGAGCGATGGAAGTACCACTCTAGCTATTGGCGACCAGCATTATGAATTACAGAGCAAGCCTCTTGCGCCCGCTAAGGATAGCAAATACAACGAAGTCTTGGACTCACATAGTTACATGGCTTCACCTTCAGTTACATCACAAATTCTTGTTGTCGTAGGACACATGACCAACGAGTACACAGTCAGGCCCAACAAGTCTATTGAAGATGATGCTCTGAACAGGTTGAAAAAGAATCTTACTGCAGCTACTGGTCTAGAAGGAGGTGAAAAGAAACGTCTAAATATGATCGTCAAAAATGAAGATCCTGAACTTCAAAAGAAGCGAGCAGAAATGGCAGAAAAGGAACGAATGCGTGCTCAACGTCGTCGTGAGGCTCAGCTTGATAGAGCCAGTCAATCGACTGGACGTCGTGTGGGTGTGGGTGCAGGTCTTACTCTCGATGATATAGATGGTCGCCCTGGACGTCGTGGACCACGTAAACCTGCTGGAGCTAAGCGTCCTCGCCGTAGACCAGAGTATGATTCGGACGACGACCTTCCTCGTGGTAGAAATCGTGAAGACGAGTACGACAAAGAGGATGACTTTTTGGCATCTAGCGATGAGGAACTTGAGGAAGGTGGTGGAGACGACGATGAGGAAGAAGAAATCCTTGATGAGAGTGATGAAGCTCCTAGGCACAAGAAACAGAAGACGTCAAAACCTGCCGAAGATAGCGATGCTGACGCAGATGCCGAAGCTGATCTGGATGACGAGGATGTCGTTCAAGCTCCACATGCAGAAGCTGGTGGAAACAGGAGAAAGCGTAACATTATTGAGGATGACGATGATGAATGAGCTCAACTTTAGAAGTTTAATAGTGGCCATAGATATTGCGTTCATATACCAGGCATTTCGAAAGGCATTTCCTGTGCTTCTCATACCATACCCGGCGTTTTCTAACAGATTGTACAATAGCTAACTAAGCGTTTACTACACATGCATTTTAAGATATGTGTATGTTTCCAAAAGATTATCGAATTAGCAAGGGCTGCACTACATGCAATAGCATTGTGACCGAAAGATTCATTTAACACGAATATTTTATCCGTATGTGAAAGCTGTTGATACCTACCTACCTAGTAATGCATATGGTGTTGTTGCATAAAGAAGATAGGCCAAAGCTTTATCCTTGACAATCTGGGGAAATCATCACATGCTAATCCTCATTCTTATTAGAACCCTTCTTTCGTAAATAAATAAACTGTCAACCTTGTATAATCAAACATGTAGTTCAGGTCCGAGGGACTTTTGTTATTCTCAAAATGACTGGAATTTTATCAGGAATATGGAGTATGCTCTTAGAGGTCATGTACTTCTGGCAAAGAGTAAGGAGATTGATAGCTTGTTATGAAGTATCGTAAACGGAGCAACGCTAACAATGGCACAAATAGAGGTTCATTCAATGGATGACTCGAAAGAAACCAGTACGACTTTGGTCAGATCTTTTAAAAGATGCTCATACATATGAGGAATGGGAAGAAGCTGCTTTTCAGTTAGATGTTTTGTTGGGAAATGATTTATGGTCTGTTTACACCAAAACCCTCTTTATATGCGGTGAACAATAGCTAACAGGATTGCAATCAGGCGCCAGAATCCTACATCCAAGTACTACGATTATCGATTGATACACGAGCGATTGCAATCAATCATAATAGCCCGCGAAGAAGGAGATATTCTACAACTGGTCAATCTGCTGAGATCTGGTCTTGTACGTAACCTGGGGAATATATCCGCTCCTCGGCTTTTCAATCGCGCATTTGCAGGGACGAAACTCTTAATCGAAGATTATATTACACAAGTCGCGCAAGCGGTAGCGGATGTGACTCAATTGCCTACGACACCCGGCGCTGATGGGAATAATGGAGCGGTGATGGGCTTTAGCAGTCAGGCGAAGTTGGATCTTTTGCATGACACTCGGCAGGCTTTTGGAAGAAGCACATTGGTATTACAGGGCGGGGCAATATTTGGACTATGTCATTTGGGAGTTGTGAAAGCGTTGTTTAATAGGGGTTTATTACCCAGAATTGTAACGGGTACAGCAACGGGAGCGCTCATCGCCGCATTGGTGGGAATTCACACGGAAGATGAGCTGCCAAAATTTTTGAATGGGGAGAGTATTGATCTGTCAGCTTTTGCGGGGAAAGAAAGAGGACTCCAAGGTACGAGTGGGTGGTGGGATACATTGACGAGGAGAGTAAAAAGATTTTATAGGGAGGGGTACTTTTTGGATGTGAAAGTACTAGAGGAATGTGTGCGGGCAAATGTAGGTGATTTGACATTTGAAGAGGCATATAATAAGACTAAGAGAGTCTTGAACATTACGGTGGCTACGAGTGGAAAGGGGGGGGTACCAAATCTACTTAACTATCTCACAGCACCCAATGTTGTGCGTATACTCTCTTCATTCTCATAATCAAATGCACTGCTAACCTAAGTAGTTGATATGGTCTGCAGCCCTAGCATCTAATGCTTCAACTCCCTCTCTTTATGGATCCTCTGTAACCCTGAAATGCAAAGATCCTCTGACCGGCACCATAATTCCCTGGTCCGCTGCCGCAGATGCTACATTCCACCCCTGGACTCACGCTTCATATACTGACCGCGACTCGCCCCTCTCTCGCATCGCCGAGCTCTTCAACGTAAACCACTTCATCGTCTCTCAGGCCCGTCCCTATCTTGTCCCGTTTCTACAATCTGACATGCACGGCCCCTCTCGCCTCTACACTCGCGGCGGACGCACCTCTTTAACTGGTGGCCTATTACGTCTCATAACCATGGAAATTCATCATCGACTACAACAACTCGATTCCTTGCAGCTTCTCCCTCTTTCTATTCGCAGGTTTCTGGTAGATGAACATATACCTGCCGCATCCGTAACACTTGTTCCAGTTCTGTCCGCAGGTGATTTCATCCGCCTTCTCGAGACGCCTACTCAGGACAGTCTAGACTATTGGACATTGAGAGGAGAAAAAAGTGTATGGCCAGCTGTCGGAGCACTTAAAGTTAGATGTGCTGTGGAGACAGAGCTAGATAGAGGATATCAGATTGTGAGAAGGAGAAAGGCGGGAGGGTTACGGCGAAGGGGAAGTGTAGCTAATGACGGGCACAATGGAAAGAGGGAGAGGAGAGCTAGTAGTGCGGGGCCGAAGTGGTAATATTGTCTTCGTTCATGGTTTATTTTTGTAATAAGATAAAAGTAGTACAGGGTGATTCGCTGTACATGAGTTTTGCAACGGTTGGGTAGGATTAACGGGTTATTGGTATTGGTGCATGACATGGGAATTTGGGAATCAGACTGGCTAGGAGCATGCTTTTAATTAATTGACATACTATTCACATTCATGTTCATATTTATGTTGAACTCATTCTTCAACGTCTTCTATCCTATGCCTTTTACATTTGAATCGTTTTTTGACAAGCAAAACCCTCAAATTCAAATAAACGACCTTCGCTTATTTGTGTGCGTTCAGACTTTCTTTGGTCTTCTTCTTATACCAAACTTTGAATACAAGATAACTCGTAGAAGCTAGCGGTACGAATAATGTAATTCGAGAAAATTCCTTAGGGGGATGGATGTCAGATTTTGTTCTCTGAGGAAAACCAGAGATGTGAGCAGGAGTTAAGATTAGTACGAGAAAGATGGAGATAATGAATGAAAATCTGGTATCTTGTATTTATATAATATTGCCTCTGGATCACACCAGCACAACCTAAACGCGACTTCTGCCACTCAATCCTCATCATCCGAGTCAGCAAACATATCTACTGCTCGCGGTCTTGCTCTTCTCGGCGGTGCAGACTCTTCGGCCTTCACTGTCGGGTCTGGTGCTGTCTCCACAGCAGGAGGGGGTTCATACGTGTCCCCTTCATCTTCTCGTACTTGCATAGGTTCTCCATCCAGATCACCACCATCATCACTATCCACCATTGGTTCTCCGTCCACATCTTCCTCTTCCATTGGTACACCATCTACATCCTCATCATCTTCTACCATCGGTTCACCATCCAAGCCCCCTTCATCAGCTTCCTCTTTAACTTTCTCCTTTGGTGCTACCTCGACCGCTTTCCATTTGCTCTTCTCTTTGTTCTTCTCCTCCTTGCCCTTTTCCTCTATCTCTTTCAATTCTTCGGCTGATAAAGGAGGTTCCCTGAACACCTTACCGAACTCGTCTTGGCTTTCCTGTGGGAACACACACCAACCCTCCCATAAACCCAACACATTCCCTACACTTCTCTTCCACTTCTCGGCCCTTAATCTCCCCCACTTCATTTTCCGCTCCATCCTCCCCAATCCCTCAAACGTCTTTTTCCTCCGCATTTCCTGCTCGAATAGTTGTCGATAGCGCCATGCGTGTCGGACACCACTCGTAGAACTACTTGATAAAATATCAGATACAATATATAAGCCTATTAGTGACGCAGAACTGGTGTCTTCCTCCTCGGCATTATCGTCTTTTTCATCACCGCTATTATCTCTCTCCTTGTCCTTTTTGCGATCGGGATTTGCGGATGTGTAAGCAAAGGGCTTTTCGACATTAGATACAATTGCCGAGACGACTTCATCGGCTCCTCGACCTGCATGTGAGATTGCAAATGCAGTGACTCGAGCTACGTCTCCTTTTCGTAGTTTGCCAGTACTAGTAGGTAAGCGTGATAGAAGGTGTGTGAGTTTAGCCTTCTCAAGAGGGTTCAGATATGCTTTTCCGTCCTCATTTAGTGTGTTTGGGTCAATTGGAGGACGTCTAGCACCTTCATCACCAGAGTCGTCTTCGTCAGATGAGTTGTACTCAGAATCCGAAACAAATTCATCTAGACGGGTCGTGTATTCATATGCTAAAGGTTGATCGGGTTGCTTCCATGCCGAAGAACCTTCAAATAGTGGTAGGTATTTTCCTTGCCCTCTTTTGGATTGCGAACCTGTCAGCACCTCCCATAATCGCCACCGATACCAAACACCACCTGTACTCCTCGAATCCCATAACCATGCCCATTTTTCTTCTCGCTGAACGGAAGCGCGTGACATCAAGAGCGCTTCGAACTCAGGTCCATGAGTGAGAAGCGATTCAATAGTTTTGTGAATGAGTTTTAATTCTTTAATATCCTGTGGTGGCTGGACTGGAACAAAAAGTGTGGATCGGCTTAATTGAGGTGTGTTGTTATAAGAGGTAGGGGGAGCAAAGCCCCCACGATGAGACGACCCTGAAAACCCTCCGCGAGCTGCTGGTGGATTGACTGGTTTGGCGCCGAAAGGTTGCGAGGCCGCTGCACTCCCTATATTTGAAATCTGTGTAGAATTCGAGATCGCCGCTGATGACAAATGCCTATGCAAATTCAAATAATATCCAAATCCCAAGTATTTGTTTTGTAGCGAGTTGACTGTTGTGTCAATGTCATTCGCGGGGGTGTCTTTGGCCAGTGTGACGATCGCCGACATCGATTTTCTTTCCGTAAATGAGGTTGGACCAGAAGGTGGTATAATTCTGACAGCATCGACTGTCAAGTTTGTAGGGAGTAAAGCTTTAATGACAGCAGGCGAGGTACCAGGAGGTAGAGATGCCAGTCGTAAGGTGGGTTTGGCCACAGCTCTCTCCTCGTCTCTGCTGGTCCCCATGCTGTCTTCGTCATGATCGAATGTCTTGAGGACTTTTGATGCAGGTCCGTCATGACTGTAGTCGTCAAATGCAAATGGACCTTTGTCGTCTCTGCGCGAGGAGCTCTGTGCGAAGCCTTCGAATGTTCTTTTCTTTGGTAAAGGATTATTGCTCATATTCCCGGGTAAAGGCCCTAAGCTCCCCGGTCCACTGCCCATCCCTATTCCTCCTCGTGGCGCAAATCCTCCTCTACTGTCCCCAAAACCTCCTCTTCCCATTCCACTACTAAATCCTCCTCTTCCAAAATGTCTATTTCCTCCCATGCCGCCCATTCCTCCCATACCATCAGCTCCAGCTGCAGGCGCATCATCTTCATCATCGAAACTTTTCACAAAATCCTCATATACAGCCTTCGTTTCCGCCTCCTCCCTCAACCTCTTCGCTTCTGCATCTGCTTTCTGCCTCTCAAATAACGATTTCTTGGAAGGAGCTTGAAGCTTATTCGAAACATCTGGAAACTCGATGATCTTTTTGGAACTCATTTTGCAGTACTACTTTCCAATTCCATATGCGACTATAATTAGCATATCCCCTGGAGAATGAGAAATATGTGCACGAAAAGCGATGATAATGTAAAAGGCGCGACACTTATTGCGACAAGGCTGCGAGTTTGTTTCATTGGTTAAAGCTTAACATGCGCCTTTCACTGGCGCTTACTAAGATCAGCTTGTCTTAATTGCCGAAGATTATTGGTCTGCGCTGCTAACATCACTTGTCATCTCAATAACAATCAGCAACTAAACATCAAAATTCCACGCAGAAAGGAATCATACTAATCTCCATAGTTAAAATCATTTCTCTCTTTGGATGTGAATCATCTCACCAAATCCGAAGTATGGATTCACAGTCACATACTCAACATGGAAACACCGTGCTGGTGGGCCGCGTTATTTCCTAGCTTCTTTTTGTCATGTATCTTATGATTTGGTGCAGTTGCCAAATTTCTTCAAGGTTCTGGGGATCCTCTACCCCCACTATAAGTATGTGTCTCTGGGAGAAGTTATAGACTTCTCTCTTTGAATTTCCTTCTCGTCGATCTACTTATCTAGATTTTCATAGTTTTGATATATTCCCCAGAATTTAAGTGGCTTTTTCTTATCATCCATTCGTCATCACACATCCCACCCTTTTACATTGTGCGAATCTTACTTTACTTCACTACTCTTCCATCATGACAGCCTATACCCCCCCTTCGTCGATTCTCATAATCGGCACAGGTGTGTTTTCTCTAAGCACCGCCCTCGCCCTTCTAAAGAGGCCCGACTACAAAAATACAACCATAACCCTCCTCGATCGCTCTCCCTTTCCTGCTCCAGATGCCTCCTCCGTTGACTCCTCGCGCATTATCCGCGCAGACTACGGTGATCCTCTCTATGCCGAACTTGCGGACTCTGCCCAGAAACAATGGCGGCAGACAGGCGATAATGAACTTGGCGGCCAGGGTCGATACTCTGAAAGTGGTTTATGTTTAACCTGCGACACCTCATATGAGAACAGTGGGCAAGGATATGTACGATCAAGCTTTTCAAATGTTCAACAATTGATGAAACAGGCTGGAGACACAGACGGAGTCTTAGAATTACCATCAGCAGAGGCCATACAGAAACTCTTTAATGTAGGGCCAGGGAGTGGAGAATGGGGATATATCAACCGACGATCAGGATGGGCTGACGCGGGAGCCTCCTTAGTCTGGCTGCGAAAAGAGGTTGAAAAGCTTGCCGACGAACGTGTGAAATTCATCGTCTCGGAAGTCACATCGCTCATCTTCTCTCCCGATCAAAGCACGATCCTTGGGGCCAACACTGCATCTGGTACCCAATACTTTGCCGACCTCACGATTCTCGCAGCTGGGGCCTGGAGTGCCAAATTCCTCGATCTGCGCTCTCAAGTGCATTCTAGCGGACAGTGTTTGCTATACATTGATATCACAGATGAAGAACAGGAAAGATACAAAAACATCCCCGTGCTCCTTAACATGGCTACTGGTTACTTTATTCTTCCACCACGGAATAACATTTTAAAAATCGCACGCCACGCCCACGGATACTCAAACCCAACCATGATTCCCCATCCCCACCCCTCCTCCTCAGGCGAGATGATCAGCGTCTCTCTGCCCCAAACAACTTACGACCACCCCGACAATTGCGTGCCTGTCTCTTTCCAAAAGGAAGCCGCTCTAGCCCTCCACACATTCCTCCCCGATCTTCCACCCCGTCCCTTCTCACACACAAGAGTGTGCTGGTACACTGATACACCCGCCGGCGAATTCCTCATCACCTACTGCGACAAACCACAAAGTAGCGGCGGTCTTGGGCTTAAAGGTGTGTTTTTAGCAACGGGTGGTAGCGGACACGGATTCAAGTTTCTCCCCGTGCTTGGAGAGAAGATTGTGGATGTGATGGAGGGGAAGGATGAGGTGTGGGAAAAGAAGTGGGGTTGGAAGATTACGGAGGGGTGGGATGGGATGACGGATGATGGAGCCGGGCGGGTCCAAGGGGGGAGAAACTTTGTAAGTAGGAGGGATTTGGGCGTGCTCTTTCTTGTCTATGATGTTTGGATGAATAATCGCGGATTTAGATTTAGACGATACACAGCATGGTTCACTTTTGACATAGAGTATGGCTAGATTAAGAGTGGTTAGATGGTGAAGAGTTATATAAAGAATTATATAGAGGACTAGATGATGGAGACTGCACATATACAGATGCCATAAAACCCGACTCGAACATGGAGGTCTACATGCATGCAGTGTAGGTTCTACCAACCTTCCTTTCTTGTATACAGATAATCATCGCTGTTAATTTCGGATAATCTCGAAGTCTAACCAGTCAGGTTTTGTATTGATTATTTCACAAGCATCTTCACATTGACATTGCATACAATATGTATATAAAACTAATGTTTTCTTTATTATTTGTTGTAAAATGTACCAACCAAGGCAATTTTGAATACTTGCTTTATCAGAATAGAAGTAGCAATTAATGACGGCATCGCAGGACCTGCGCACCAATGCCATCCGTCAAAGATGATGTTTCGCAGTCTATGAGGACTAGTAACGCGTAAACATGCTGAAAAGCACAAATATATGAGTCCCTTCTTTGACTCTTTTCCCCCCTTTGATACGCCTACCATGCATGTTAATGTTCGTAAGATCGTGAAATAATGTTGTACAATGTAAAAAAGTGGTGGTACATCTGAAATGAATCAGACCTTTTTGAAATCTTTGGGCGATGTTAGCAGATGTCATGCATCGAGAGATGTGTAAATATTTACCTTGAAGCACGGGATAGATCATCTCGAAAGCTTGGTAAATTTCCTCACGGACTTTTGCTCCCGTCAAGACAATCTTGCCACTGACGAAGATCAAAAGGACGATCTTAGGTTTCATCATTCTGTAGATGAGACCAGGGAATAATTCAGGCTCGTAAGAGCTGAAATTCATGTGGCGCGAAGCAAGTCCTTCCAAGCGAATGGGGAACTTGATATCGCAGGAACCAACGATGTTCTGGATCTTGAAGTCGGTGAACTTTGCGTTGAAACCAAGCTTTTGGATGATACGAGCATATTTGCGGGACGCCAATTTCGAATCGTCTTCTGACTTTGCACCAGTAACAACCATCTTGCCCGAGGCAAAGATCAAGGCAGTAGTCTTGGGGTCGCGAATACGCATAATAACCGCAGCGAAACGCTGGGCAGGTTAGCAAAACGAAATATTAGATAGCAAGCCTAGAATCAGTAGTCACCTTTGGATTATATTCCGCGTTTCTTGCATGTAGTGCGATGGTCTTCAAGTCAAGACGACAGTCCAAGTTGACTGTAGCAACGATGTTTCTTTACATGCAAGATAAGCCTCATGAAAAATATAATGAGGCACAAGGGTTATACATACTGTAGCGTGGGAACAATTCCACTGACACCTTGGGTGGCAGCGGGGGTGGCCGCAGGAGTCGCAGGCGGGGAGGCAGCGACGGGAGCCGCAGGAGTGACCTGCTGCTTTCCAGCGACAGCCTCGTTAGTAGATGGTGGAGTGATATCGGCAGCGCCGCCGGGGAAAGACAGCGAGCCAGGTGCGATGAAGTTTTTAGCGTCAACGGCACTAGAAGGATGTGTCTGAATGGAATCCATGTTGACTTCGATGTATTGTTTATTCAAAGAAGTGTTTGTGGAAGGTGAGCAGATCTATTTGTATGTAAAATGTTAGATCGCAATCGGAAAAGCGATAAGAGTGAATGTCTTTCTTTCAAGGATCGTGAAGGTCCAAGAGGAGATAGGGTACGGCGGACGTTCGAGATAGCGTATCTTGAATTGAAAGCGTCACTCGAAAGTAGCCACCGATGAGGTAGGAAAGTAGAAGAGATTGGGGATAGAGAGATGTGGCTGTAAATGTGTGTTTATAATCGCCGATGTAAATAAAAGCCGTACCGTTTGTGGGAGATAAACAACTCAATGTCTCCCCTACAGTTGCTGCTCGACGAAGATGACTTTGTGATTGACTTGAAGATCTCAAGAATGATCGAGAGTCGAAGTCCTAGCAATCACCGACTGATGTTTATGATCAGGATGTGAATAGCAAGCTCTTGTTTAAGAAGGTCTTGTTGTTGTTGCGACAATGCGACAAGGTCCAAGGTTCAAGGTGAGAGAGATGTGTCGCAAGGTGAATCACGACAGTAAATCAAGGTCGCCAAGGACGGATTTTATTATTAAAGGAATGTATGATACTCTGCACAATCAAGCGCAATGTATTTTCGTAGGGTTGGAGGAGGAGTAAGGGTTATTAGAATATTCGAGTATATTCTAACGTTGGTGGTAAATTGAATGGGTGGATGGGATGGTGGTGGGATGGTGGTGGTGGTTGTGGTTGAAATCGCAAAATTGAGTAAGATTACGAACAACCGAAATAAAGCGGGACCGGAGAAGGTTCAAAAATCATTTGAATGTGGCAGCAACGAATCTATTTATAAGAGATGAAAAGTGCCACTTTGGTCTTTGTGGATGACCGTACCATGAAGGAACCCATAATTAAATCCTTTATTTCACGTTCGGCGCGAGGAAAGTGCGACGTTATCGACCAATGAAAACTTGGCTTACAGCGATCTACCCTACTTAAATCTCTTGAAACCAACACCACCACAATCTGTTCACTCACGCTCGCTCAGGTAAATAATAAGAAAGAAGAAGAAAAAAAAAGGAGTCAAATCAGTCACATCAGTCACAACGCGGGCAAGTTGCAACGCGTCCTTTCAACCGCTTCTGACACTTGAGAGGTCTCCTTTTTCCTGTTACCCCCATTCTCGTCGTCTTGACCTTTTTCTTTCCTTTCGCCATCGTGAATCGGATGTACATCTCATGTATATTATACGATAAATAGTTTGCGTCGATTTGTTGAGAGGACTTAGCTCGGTACCTCCTCAGAAGAATTGATGGACAACCTCTAGTGGCACAGTTATCGTGAGCACCGACTGTGAAGGTGGAGGAGGAAAGAGAAAATGAAGAGCAAGAGCGAGAGCAAGAGAAAAAAGACGGACAACAAATAGGCAGAGTCATTACGGAAGCCGATTTCATAAAAGGATGGCAAAGAGGCGAACAATCGGTTACTCGCAATGACCAATCAACGATCCGAGAATGGCATTTCATTATTCCACCATTTTGGTAGCGCCACGGCTAGTGAATTTTGCGATACAAATAGTCGGCAGGGAGGGAGTGAAAAGAATCTTGGCGCTTTGCAGGTAAAGCCCTGGCGAGAAAGACTCTTGACGGTTTGACCCTTTGTTGTGATGGTGATGTTGTAATGTTACGAACTTGCGAGGAATCGCCATTGTCCGAGTAGTGGTAGTAGTAGTAGTAGTGGTAGTAGTAGTAGTAGTAGTAGTAGTAGTAGTAGTAGTAGTAGTAGTAGTAGTAGTAGTAGTAGTAGTAATAGTAGTAGTAATAGTAGTAGTAGTAGTAGTAGTAGTAGTAGTAGTAGTAGTATTATTAGTGGTAATAGTAGTACCTACCTGGTATCCGCTCTCTGTGCCCAATAACAATAATGGATGATCTGGCCTCTCGTTCCTTTCTTTTGATGTTGCAATCGACAATTGATAGTTTGAGAGTACATACCATGGATACCATAGAGGTAGAACATCAATATTGATATTGACTCACTGAGCCTCTTGATGACATGAGAAGATTGTGATAGATCAGGTAGGTAGGTATATTAATTAATTACTTGCATAAGAATACCTATACATTACGATTTATTCCACGGTTGAAAAGGCTGAGATGCCTACCTACCCACCTACCCAGGCTCCTCGACAATTAATTTATCCATCCCTGGATACATGCATAACTCACATGCATTGGCGCGTATAAATTGGATATATTTCTATGTTATCGTCGTACGGTAGTATGAGTCACCGTTAAAGTTGTACTGCAGCATATCAAGCACCAGCCTCGATTGTGTTTCTCCATTCTTAGGTAATGACGCCACAGTCACATTCATTCCAAGGTCCGAGTACTGGAGGAACAACCTTGGAAACTTTGATCGTTTTTGCTTTGTTTACCTACCTACCTCGAGCCTACCTACCTCGAGCCTACCTACCTCGAGCCTACCTACCTACTATTTCTCTCCTTCCCGAGGCTCGATGTATCCTAGATACCATATCCGTGCCTCGGATACAAAACATTACGATATTGACACGCCCACGGTACCTATCATAGCGATATTGATATTGACATTGACATTGACATTATCATCATCATCACAAATCACAAATCCCAAATCCCAATTCCCAATTCCCAATTCCCAATTCAAGCAACCGCCCACCCCCAAAGCAGCATGGTCTCTTGTATGATCGACAGAATAAATGAAATAAATGAATTAAACAAACGACTGAATTTTAAATCCAGGCTCAAGCTTACATGCTAGGTATGCCAAGGGAGAACGCACCAACCCTTTCCTTATCGAAAGCTTTAATTCGAGTAATTCAAGTAATTCGAGTAATTCGAGCTATCTGTACCAGAAATTCTCCCCATGTTACCTAGTATTTCATGGCCGTCTGTCTGTCGGTCGGTACGGGGGACGTATAGGTATGACATGATGTATTACCATTTACCACTTTCCCCCACGATTTCATTTAACCTTTCACTACCTACCTATCTCCCTAGTACGTATGTACGTAGGTAGCTGGAGCTTCCTGAGATTTCCCGTGGGAATAATAGTTGGAATACTATCGGAGGGAGTTGGGGGCTGCAGGATACAAATGATGAGATACAAATGACGAGATACATTGATATCCATTATCATAAGAATTCAAACCATATATAAAGATTATGATCATGATTATTGATTGTCATGATTGTCATGAATAAATGAATGAATAAATAAACAAATAAATCTGCGCATCCTCATTTCGTGCCAACTTCACTACATAGTATATATGGAAAATATAATTATAATCCTCTCCTCAATTCATAAACAATAAACAATAATATAATCATCATCATAATCATCATCATAACCATCATCATAATAAAATCCGACGTCATCTCATCTCAACGAACCAAAGAATGTCCAAAACTCTATTATATATGAGGTCGTTTTACTAGGTACGGAGATGAGAAGTACCTAAGTATCTAGGTACCTAATAAATACCCACTTCCAGATGTGTTGGTGGGTTGATTGGTACAGTACTGTAGTTCGATGAATGCTACGTAGAGTAGGTAGGTAGGTATCGATCATCGATGAAAGACTGGTGAATCTCGAATGTGGAATAGAATCCCATGGATCACTGATAATTCGCCGTTACTACTACGATACGAGTAGATAAGTAGGTACCTACAACCTCAAAGCTAGAGTATTATTTAGTGTGTGAGCGAAAGCTTCTTTCGATTTATACTTATTATTACGGTGTAATTACTTGTAATATCGAGAGAATGGATATAGTAGAATATCGATAGTATTTTATCGATAGGTATGTAGTAGTAATATCTATACTTGAGAATTCTCTGATAATTCAAAACTACTATTTACACATACCGAGCTGTGAATTGTGGAATTTGAAATGGAGTTATGTGTGTTATGTAGGTATTTTGCATTAAGGTATTAAGGTATATATTATACATCTATCTATCTATCTACCATTTATTTGCTTATTTATCTATTTATTCATCTATTCATTTATTCATCTATTTATTCATCCATCCATCTATCCATCCATCCATCTATTCATCCATCCATCCATCTCCACCCAAACATCAACAAAGTACCTACACAAAGTACCTACCTACACACAGAGGCAATCACCCAAACCCCAGCCTCGAGGTGACCGAGTAGCAAGCATCCCATCCCATCCTTGAAAAATTGAACGTGCCACTACACGCACTGTACGATACATATTGCATATTGCATATGACATTGTATCCTCTACCCCTAGCATTCCTTACCGAGTGCGAATGCACTGACTGCATCATTTATTTATGGTAGACGGAGACCTTGACTGGTTGGTTTGTAGGTATTGTATTGTATTGTATTGTATTATGTTTTTGCTCTATTTCATGTTATCACTGTTATGGGGGTTTGGGAAGAGTTTTGATACGCAATTTGGAGGCTGTTGGGGCTAGGTAGGTAGGTAATATTTGGTATTTGGGTTTCTGTGGGTGTATGTCGATTGATTGTTTGAATTGGTGTAAAGGCTTGGGTGTCGAGATGAGTTTGGTTGTTATATGTTGGTTAGTTGTGATTTGGGTGTTGGGGTTTGGGTTGAGGTGTTGAGATGTTGAGATGGGTTGGTGTGTTCAGATTGATTTTGGATGTCGAGACGAGGTTGGTGTTGAGTGTTGAGGTGGTCTTGAGTCTTGATATGAGTATGGACGTTACATGAAGATGGGTTTGAGCATTGAAATTCGCTTGAACACTGAGATGGTTTTGCACATTGAAGTTACTCCAGATGGTACGGTATGAGATCGCAGGTTCACAAAGGTATCTTTGCTATGGTCTTTAGTCAATTGGAATACTGAATATCACCATGTATTCTCTCGATAAGATCTACCTCTACCTCCAGACTCCAAGTGGAGATTATATTGAGCAAATCATCCTTCAGCTAGGATAGATATTGAAGGGTCCTCTTCCTGTTTTGACGTGATCTCTTTTCTGACTTCTTCATGAACATTGGATGCGGTCAAATTGTATACACATAGTAGTGTAAGGTTACCCTTGTAGTCACGAGGTTGAATTTCAGGTTGACAACGCGCACAGATCAACACAAAACTAGGCTACAACCCAAATGCAGGCAATGAGAGAATCCTCAAAAGTCTCGAGATGAAGTATAAATATCGAGATACTTGAGTAAATATCTGCTAGGTATCCTTTTACATTGTTTGTTCCAGAGATTCGGGCATGAAAATATCGAGTCAGTTGGCATCCCAAGTTGATCAATCAGGAGACACACACATATATATTTGACAACATTGCATTAAAATGGACGCAGACTCAAGTCGCTCTACCGACACTAGCAAGAGTGCTGATCTAACAGACCACACTCTTACAGACTCTCGGGCTTCAGCCAAAATAGAACAGACTTCTACCTCTGATATTACCAATCATGGGAGTATTGAAGAACAGTCAATCCCCGTCAATCTTTCGCCATCCTCAGTCACACCTCCCAAGATCAAAAAGCGTATCACACCTACTCTGATTTCAGGCCCTCTAAACCATGGAATCCCCACTCATAATAGCCCATCAATCTCATCCTCCTCCGTAGCACCCACCAGCCCCAATGTTCACCAATCACGACTCAACTTATTAGAAAAACGAAACGCATGGCAAGAACGACAAAGGCAAAAGGCCATATCCCCAAGCATAAATCAACCGTCCCCCTCGAACCTAGCAAAACATTTTCAACGCATCGATCTTGAAAACAAGAGGAAAGATCCCAACGCGCCTAGACGAGGAATGTCCGCTTACATGTTCTTCGCCAACGATCATCGTGAAAGTGTTCGCCAGGAGTATCCCCAGTCTTCATTTGGACAACTTGGTATGATCTTGGGCGAGAAATGGAAAGCGTTGAGTATGGGGGAACGTAGAGTGTATGAGGAGATGGGGGCAAGGGACGTGAGAAGATATGAAGAGGAACTTGCTAGATATCGTGGTTGAGGATCTTCTCCATAGATCGATTGTCATACGGTTATTTTCAATGCCCTGTTCTCGCCAAGTCTTACTCACCTATAATCTCTTCATCTGTATACGCGCATATCTACCATGAACAACTGTTTCGTCTTTGCAAAATGCCAATTATCAACGGAAGTTGAAATCGGGAAGCAAGTTGATTGTCGCTCCACGCGATTCATCTCCACAACTAGATAGTTCCGAGACAAAATTCGATAGTGTATCACTTGAATAGGGGCTTCCGTGTTTAGAGACCAATCCAGGATATTAAAAGATCTTCTTTCGTTAAAAGTATCAGGAGAGTTTACGGCAAGAGGAATTTGATGGCACTAGTGGCCATATTCCATCAGATAAATGCCACTTGACAGATCCATGACAACCTTTCAAAATCCGCCACGGGCATTACAAAAATTGACTCGGGATCCCTTGAGTTTGTGTAGGTGTTAAGCGAAAGGACTTGTTTCTCTGGGATTGCGCTCCTAAACACCTAGTTCTCTCTCTATCATACACGCGGAAAGGATGAATTGATAAAGAATACTCGCATTCCCGAGTGCTAGTTTTATATTTTCATGTCATTACTCTCTCTCTCTATACATGTTTCGTCCACTCTACTTCCTGCAACTGTAGTTTTCTAGGTAGAGGCCTTTTTTGTGGGCGATGATAATGACGATGGTGATGAATTACAGTTTGTAGGTTTGGATATATTAATTAGAATTCAGAATCATTCAACGTTGCTGAAATCTCCATATCTCCATATCTTCAAATCTTCAAATCAGCAATTTCCCACATATCAATCTCATACTCATACTTAATCTTCAAATCATTCTTATATCCAACACCGCTTGCTTTATTGATAGACTATCAATTATGTCATAACAGCATAATAGTCATCTTCATCTTCATCTTCTTCATCGTTACTGAGGACTTTACAGCACTCGAATTATCTCCTGCTAGTGGTATGTAGCATTATTTTTATCTCGTATGATGTGGGGGAAGTAAGGTTCTATGTAGATAGGTAGATTTAATATCCATGTGGGATTGTAATATGTTTATATTTATATCTGCATTTATATCTGCATTCATATCTGCATTCATATCTGCATTCATATCTGCATTCATATCTGCATTCATATCTGCATTCATATCTGCATTTATATCTCATATCTCATCTATCATCTATCTCGTCTTTTCTTGTTAAAATCTGTACTCGCATACCCATATACCCATATAACTCCCTATAAATATTCCATCCATTCCATCCCATTCTATCCCATCACATCCCATCCATCCCATCCATCCATCATCACATTCAATACAAAAATACCAACCACCATGTTCAAATCCGACTCACTAATCTCGTCAACTCATCTCGTACTCTTCATACCTACCTACCTCACCAGGCCATACAGGGATCGAGGGGAATGAGCGAGCAGACGCACTCGC
Source organism: Botrytis sinoallii (assembly GCF_014898435.1). NCBI lineage: Eukaryota > Fungi > Ascomycota > Leotiomycetes > Helotiales > Sclerotiniaceae > Botrytis > Botrytis sinoallii. The sequence continues at coordinate 1,080,395 of NW_024066034.1, read as the reverse complement.
TGATAAAGGTACAAGAAGATCAGCCTCAGGATATGCGAACTGACCTACAGCGAGCGGTATCCGCTCTATAGCAAAAACCGCTATGGAATCGGCAGTATAGGTGTGGTGGATCAAACAGATACCAACACTCTCCAAACAGTACTAGAAATGGGATCCAAAGAGCACAAACAAATGCTCTAAGGAACTAGAACTCTCACGAGCGACTCTTTATTGTATGCTAGCGATCTGCTTAGTATATGGCGATTTCGAAAGCTATTATTGACGATTTAAATACGAGGAAGCAACAATCCATTGCTTATGTGATGTATTCAAATCCCTCGAGTATATTGTGTATTGCTATAAAGTCCTTGCGATCTATGAAACCTGGTCTCTAGATATCAAGTCTAAATATTTATTCTGCAATCAAGCAGCTCAAGAACGACTACTGAAATAGTTAATGTATATACTAGCCAAATTCGCTAAATTTATTGTTATAACAGATTTTTATAGGAGTATATGCCCTAGAACGCTATTAGAAGAATAGAAGGGGAGAAGGAAAGGGATTGATTGATTTAGGTGAATATAAGTAGAGAATAGGAGGGGATAGATTTAGAAAAGTTATATAGAAGAAAATTGAAGTATGCAGTATATTATATTGCAAGAGAATGTATATAAAAGCTATTCTTATAGGATAAAGCAGTTTTCAAATAAATATTATATAAAAGATTGGAAAGTGTGTATGAAGGTGCTCAGAGGATCGGAGACAAAGGTGTAAGTGCACTAGTTATCGCTTGGGAGGCTATTGAGGGTATTGAGACCCTATCTCTAGGAAAGGAGGATCATGTAAATTAGAAGATCACCCTGCAGTTAGTCCAATCATAATGCTCTCTGGGAGGCTCGCCTATACGGCCCGGTTGAAAATTACTAATAATAATAATAATAATAATACCTACCTACCTACCAGGTACCCGAGGTCCTCAACGATATCTCACTCCCATCTTCGTAATCCGTAGGTACTTCTCAAATCAATTGGATGCGCTCGTAAGGATATCAATCCGATTGTTCGTTCGTCCTCTAGAAATGGGAAATGGGATGTCAATATGCATTGATGTTCTGTTCTTTAGACAGGTATCTAGGTATCTGACAAAATCTATCTTTAAGTTTCAATATAATTTAATTCATGAATTCTATTTATCTATTCTATTTCGTCCTATTTTGTTCTATTCCATTCCATCCTATTATATCTCATCCTATTCTATCTCATTCTATTCTATCTCATCCTATTCTATCTCATCCTATTCTATCTCATCCTATTCTATCTCATCCTATTCTATCCCATCCCAAACTCCAAAATCCACATCCCCACCACCATCAATGATTATCTAGCTTCCCATTATAAAAAATATCAATCCCATATCTAGATATTCTCTAGATAGATGTGCCACAAAAAACACATAGATCTTCAATCCGATTCGATTTTCTAATCCTATTTATTCATCTCATCCATCATCTCACACCCTTCCCATCAACCTCTACTCTACTCTACACTCACAAAATCCTTAATCCCCCCCTCCCCTTAAAAATATCATCAACCCCAATATACTCACCTACCCGCTCACCCTCCCTCCCACCTAGTACAACAAACACGAGAAAGAGTTTAGCGAATTACATGTTTCTGAATCCTACTACTACTACTACTACCTAGGTACTAAGAATTAAACTACTTTTTCGTATACCTAGGAAGTAGCTAGTATCTGAATTGATAGTTAGAGTATAAATCTTAAGATTTATAGTTTCATGTTCTGTTTATACTATGTTTATATGTACTATGCTTATATACTATGTTTATATACTATGCTTATATACTATGTTGATATACTATGGTTATATATACTATCTCTCTCTCTCTCTCTCTCTCTCTCTCTCTCTATACATCCAATCAACATACTCTTCATCACCATCTCTCAGCTCTCAGCTCTCTCTCCTATCATCAAAATTCCATATACTTTTAAGCGAAGCGTCTCATCACAATAGTAAGACCCAAACCCTTCCTATCTTTTCTACTCTAGACCCAACCTTTCACAATACACCCATAACCAACAATGAATAAGTAGAATCATGAGCGCTGATAGGAATCAATTATCTGAACCCGCTGAACTATAACTACAGCTTTGAAAAAAGATATCATCGCGTCACCCACCTCCTTGCTTGATCACTGAGCGCATGGTTCGGCATGATATTCAGAAAGGATGGAGATATAAGAGCCAAATGGGATAATTACATGGAATCACATCATCCATTGAAAATTGCATACTGTCAAATGATCCTTCCCATTTCTCATTACTACTATACCCCCAAAAGGAACGTATGTATGCACAAAAGAAAATGCTTGCTTGCTTGTTGTGTACCCAACGCGATCGCTCATGCTTGCAAATGACATCACTAATGAAATAAAGACAACCGCCCAATCCACCCAAGCCCTGTAGTGAAAAACGACAGACAAGAAATACAGATCCGACCATATACACATCAGTCATTCGACCTTTCATTGCTTTAATTCTTTCTCCATGCATCCCGTGCAAAGTACAATTACCTCACCACCCTCACCCTTATTTCCTCTCTGACAAGGGAAAATCTGCCCATCATCGAACCCACCCGCGCAATGACCACATCGGAAGCATTCGTCATGCCATTCGCCGCCTAGTGCTTGTACGTATTGACCTAAAACGGCTTTCTTACATCTCTTACATTTTGGGGCTTTGCGTTCTGTGCGTTTGGTTTGACATGAGAGACACCAGGCATATCCGTCCTTTTCTATATGCGTCATTCCTTGTTCGAAAGGATCTCCGCACTCGGCGCAGAAGAAATGACCATAGTGCCAGTGTTCCCCGAGTGCGACGGCATGTTCACCAATGATAGGGGTTTTACAATGTTTACAACGAGGAGCATAGAGTTCGTGCCAGTCGAGATGACAATAGAATCGTAACCTAGCATCTCCGTCTTCGGCTTCTGTTTCACCCTCGGTATCGGGGATTGTCTCTCCATGTGCACGACGCTTTATACGATCGAGACGTGCTGCGCGGGAAACGGCGGGCTCGGGGCTAATTTCGAGATCTTGAAGAGCGGTGCCACATGTGAAACAGATAAAACATTCCGGATGGAACCGTTCGGGTACACCACGGAGAGCTACCACTTTTCCTTCAATTGGTAATTGGCACTGATGGCAAGTTGCTGTAGCTCGACTACCTGCAGCGGGAGACCAGTGGCCTCGAGGAATCGGCGTGGGGGCTTGTCGTGGATTAGGGCGTTTTGAGGCAGTTTTGGGATCTGGAAGCGGTCTTGCCTTTGATTGTGAGGAACCAGGCTCCGAAATCGTGGGGATCTGAGGTACGGACTGAGATACTGGCTCGTTGATAGTTGGAATATTTATCGTTGGTACAGCCGGTGCTGATTTGGTTGGGCTTGATCCCGGTTCAATGATCGTTGGAACACTAGGAGCCGAAATAGAAATTTGAGGGGAATCAGGAAATTTTAAGGTAGGGACTGACGGTGTTGATTCTGAGACACTTATACTAGGAACCGGGACGCTCACTTGGGTCGGTGCACTAAAATCCTTGTTTGATGAGACAGGCGTCGGACCTGGTCGAGCAGGTAGGCTTTGCTTTTGGCTATTTGGCCGGCGATCGAACGGCGATCTTCTTCGCACTTCTGGCTTGTCATCAGCCTCCTGCGGCTTCCAATTTTTGTCAAAGCTTACAATTGGACGGCCAGGTTTATCACTGACTGCAGTGGGCGTGGGGAGTTTGGGGCTGCGATCACTAAGACGCATGCTTGTCGCTTGACGTATATCTTCACCTCTGATCTCAACCCCATTCTTTTTGGGAATCTCTTCCTTCTCAGCATCTGGTTCATTTGCCGGCGGCATATTTGCAGTATATGCAGGATTTCTTGACTGTGTTGGTGGATTTTTATATATCTCGGTTGTGGATAGCTTTTTGGTGATTTCAGGCGGGGTACTATTGGATCGTGGAACATCCCCGGAAAATTGAACACGATTTAGGGGATTTCGAGGCTTGACCTGTAAAGCAGAGGCTGGGCGGCCATCCATGGGTCGACCACGATCGGAATTATTCGTGCTTTCTTGCTGGGGTTCCTCCCAAATCTGTTCACCAGTAAAGCTGCCTTTGATTTCGCCGCTAATGTTCCTCTTGCCACCACCGCTCATTCTTCTTCCGTTTTGTAGTCGGCTAATACTGCCGTAAGTCTTCGTAGCTTGTTGAGCCATTGCATCTCGACCGGTATTTAGGGATCCACTTAACGTTGGTTCTGGAGTAATACTGTTCTTCAATGGGGAGGAAGGCCTTGAAGTTACGGGGTTTTTTGGTCCTTCTTCATCGCTCACAATTGAGTCTTTTCTTGGAATTGCATCTCTAGCAAGCTCCGTAGACACACCAGGGCTAGTGATTCGTCCAACACTCTGAGTCCTTGCACGCGCATAACTGTTCTTTCTTAAATGGTCTTTGTATCGATACGGCGCATCAGGATTTTTGAACTTATCCCCAAACTGGTGCGTGTAGACCAACTCGGATGCTTCCTCTTGCGCAGCTTTGTGGATCCGCACTTCGTCGTCGTGTTCCCCTTTTATATCCATGTCCTCCATAGCCTCTCGCAGAGACGCTGCCTCCTCCTTTTCCATCCATCTTAGACCTCGTTCGATATATGTAGCACTGGGGACAACTTCGGAGGGTTTGAGAGGAAGCTCTTGAGGTGGTTGAACAAGCGATCGCCCTGCTCTAGAGCTGACCGAAGAATATGACCCAACGGAATTTCGAGTTGGTCTGCGAGAAAATGAACTTCCGGGCCGCGGTTGAAGATCGACAGAAGCTGGGGTCTCTGGTGGGGCATTTGTCTGCGGGGTGATAACTGATGATACCGATGATATTGAATTGGATTGTCGCCGTTTACTCGGAGGGGGAGGCCTTGCGCCACTCGGGCGAGCAACACGATTGTTTCTTAAATCTGCCAAGTAGTCCGCTATCAACTGTCAGTAAGAAGCAAGACCATTTCTCAAGGACTTGAGCTTTGCCGGTAGCTGCAAACAAAAGAGAAGATAGATCGAGCTTACCAAATTGATCGTTTGACATATATGATGGCCCAGGAGGAGTGACATTATGGTCGGTTGGCTCCTTAGATTTCCCTCTCAGTAACATTGTAAAAATCAGAAGTTGAAGAAAGTTGGCTCAAAAAATTATAGTTTGGCGAAGAAGCTTTAAGTATCGATGGCAGTGTAGCGAGGATTTGTTGGCGGTGTGTTGCGTCAGAGTTTCTATCCAATGTGGAAGTTCCAAGTATCTGTGATAATGTTTGAGATATAATTCGAGGCGTGATTCGTGCGTATTGCTTAGGATATCGTAGAGATAATGTGGTTGCAAAAGGAGGAAGAGGAGGAGGGTGATGATGATGATAATGAAATTATTGAGGGGAAGGTAAAAAGGAATACAATGTTTATCAACAAAAGAGACAGCAAAGAGAGACAAGCAATAACAATAATAACATATACTTTTTTTTATAGGTCTTTGATGATTATGAAGTTGACAGTAACAGGGAGAAAACCAAGTATCACTTTGGATTCTTCAAACATTCCATGTTTTCTTATACAAATCACACAGTACAACCTACCTGGTGGAGGTTGGTTCTATTGCTATCGCGCCGAAGTCAATAATCGGCTGAAGGCTAAACAGTCGTCTCAGCAACAAGCTTCTCTTGGACTTGAGCCTCCAAAATGTACCTAGGTATTAGATCAGATCTAAATTATGGAGACATGATTTCCCAAATCAGAACCTTATAGAATACACTTTATGTACTTGAATCCTTCGTCCTCTTTCTCTTCTTCTTCTTCTTTTTGAGCTTTGGAGGTTTCGATCGATTTCCTCGATTTCTTCTATTCCGTATGCTATGGATCCAATTAATGGAGAATTTTTGGGAAAACGCATCCGGAACAGCGAATACAGCAAGGGGGGCTGCTTAGTAATACACAGGAGAGCGAATGGCTCTGTAATGATAGATTATGTAAGCGAGATAAGGTACACCGCGAGACCGGATGGGTAAGTTATGTTACACCGCTTTTATTTTACCACCAATGGAATCAATCTGCCCGGCCAAATTGATCCTGGCTAATGAAGGCGGTGTAATGACACAACTTATTCCATATCCATACCTTCGTACTGGTTGTTTCCGCCAGCAACTTTCCATTTCTCTTCTTGATCCTTTTCCCCTTGTCCCCTCTTCCTTCCGCCAAACACCACAACATTAACCTTACATCTTCTCCATCTTGCTCTTCTTCACCCTCTTCATCCTCTTTACTACATCCAATATACACACATGATCTTTACCGTCAGCACCCACACATCTCTTCACACCAAACCCAGCACATTCTGGTAGGTATCCACAGTCTACATGGCCAAGCAAATTGATTGGTGGCGAATGCTATGGACGGATCCTCGGCTTCAATTATTACTACTGAAGAAGGATTCTTAATTTCTTATTCCCGATTCTATACCCATTACCCATACCCAAGTGAATATGTTAGGGAATAGCTCTGGTTAGCTTCGCGGGGAGATAAAGCTCAGGTAAGAAAATGCATTTCGTGACTAAAACTTTTGCGCCCTTCACAATCATATTGATGCGCCGGTCCGGTGAGTAGGAAGGTCATTGCCTTCTTCAAATGCAGAGATTCCTTCGCATTTTCTTTTGAGCCTATCTTCATGGACTTGCATCTTTAATCGGTACTTTTTTTCCTTTCTTCGTGTATATCTCATCTACACTCTTCTCGATTAATTTCTTTCCTTCTGTATCTATCTTCAAGGATACACCTTTCCATGTGAGATGAGTGCCATCAACAATGAGCGGTCAGGACGAGATGACAACAACGAAATGAACATTGCGAATGTGGTGGAGAATGTGGACAAAGATAGAAGGGGCCCATCAGATAAAAATCTTCTGGCGGTAGATCGAGGGCATTACACCGATGACCCAGAAAGGATTGAGGACTCGAACCCAGTGGATGTACCTCCTGATGGCGGATATGGCTGGGTTTGTGTGGCATGTGTATTTCTGATCAACGGGCATACTTGGGGAGTCAATAGTGTCAGTGAGCCAGCTTTCCATGCTTCTCGTTGCTAATGAATCTATTAGTCTTATGGCGTTTTCCTTGCTCACTACCTTGCGAGTGATACTTTTCCTGGCGCAACTTCCCTTGAATATGCGTTCGTTGGCGGTTTATCGATTTCTTTAGCCCTCCTCACCGCACCGGTAGCCACGAGCTGTACGCGCAAATTCGGAACACAAGTCACTCTAGCCATCGGTATTGTACTCGAAACCGCTGGGCTTCTCGGGGCTTCTTTTGCATACGAGATATGGCATCTATTCCTATCGCAAGGTGTCGCTTTTGGGTTCGGTATGGGTTTCCTCTTCGTAGGTAGCGTTGGAGTGGTACCACAATGGTTCTCGAAACGTCGATCTTTAGCCAATGGCATTTCAGCAGCTGGAAGTGGACTGGGAGGTTTGATATATTCCTTGGCAACAAATGCAATGATTCAATCCATTGGGCTCGGCTGGGCTTTCCGAGTATTGGCTATTTTGGCTTTTGCAGTAAACACCATTTGTACAATTCTGGTCAGGGATCGAAATCATGCGATTGGATCTGTCCAGAAAGCTTTTGACATACAACTGTTCAAGAAGCCTGAATTCTTCCTTTTACTTGGATGGGGATTCTTCAGTATGCTCGCATACATTGTTCTTCTCTTCTCCTTGCCTAATTACGCGGGGAGTATCGGTCTCTCAGCCAAGCAAGGTTCGGTTATTGGTGCTATTCTAAATCTTGGTCAAGGTCTCGGCCGGCCATTTGTAGGGGCATTTTCGGATGCAACTGGGCGAATCAATATGGCGGGCACTTGTACCTTCCTAGCAGGACTTTTCTGTCTCGTTATTTGGATTTTCGCTAAATCATACGGAGTTCTCATTTTTTTTGCTCTTATTGTCGGAACTGTCTCGGGCACATTTTGGGCCACTGTTGCCCCGGTGGGTGCAGAAGTAGTAGGTCTCAAAGTCCTTCCTTCGGCTCTATCTATCATTTGGTTAGTGCTTGTGATACCTTGCACTTTTTCTGAGCCAATTGGACTAAAGTTGAGAGCCTCATCTGGGGATATATACCTACACGCACAGGTCTATGCAGGATGTATGTACATAGGAGCTGCACTGTGTATGTGGGGCCTGAGGGCATGGAAAATCAAGGAGTTGGAGAGCTTAAGAGAGGGAGAAAGGGAGAAAGAAGTAAGGGATGAGGACGAGGCAAGGAGGGAAAGAGAAAGGGAACAGGGCGAAGAGAAAGATTCTGAAGAGGGTGCCAATGTTCCGATGAGAAGGCAGATGACAAGAACAGAGAGTGTGAAGCGAGCCACAAAGGGGCTTTGGGTTTTACAGAGAGTTTAGAAAGATGCTATTTATACCCCGGTATATTCAAAATAGATGTCAGAGAGGAGGCATACATATATACACACACATAATTATATTGATTTCAACATCAATTTAAATTCATTGGATACTACCAATGTCGTATGCAACACAAATAGATATCATCATTGGGGTGATACCTAGTTTTGCTTTCCAGATCATGTTCATGTTTGCGGCGATGAAGATCTTGTTGTCTGTATATATATATGATCTCTAATGGCTTATGAGATATGACGAATTCTGATGGAAAAGAACGAATACAAAAGATATTGAGCAGTCTGTCTCAAGGGGGTCGTTATCATTGCTGAACAATAAGACTTTGATGCACCTAGTAGTAGTTGAAAAGAATTACCATGACCAAACGATCTCACAAATTCACAATCACAATCGCAATCACATGTAAATAATTAATGATTACCTAATTGATTCTGATTCAAGTCTAGCGCGGGAAACTCACCTTCCTGATTGTTGAGATTATGCGGAATGTTCCTGGGCCTACCTAATAAGCGGGATCTTTTTTCAGGGTCTTCCTAGAGAGCACGAGACCCTATTTGGAAAATAACAGGAAATTCACAATCCCCTCATCTTGGACTAATCTTCTCCTTATTCACCATTTTATTTTGACCCTTTCTCTTGGAAAACTGTCTACTTGTAATATAATACTTCAAAGGACCAAACAGAAAGATTTTGAGCCTCAATTGATTAACATTGTGTTACTTTCTCGAAACTACACGCACAGAACAATCGCAAGCAGCGCAAAAGTGTTCTTTGAGAGCACCCCTATTCCCCTTCTTCTAGCCACCGTATATTGGTGATATTAATATATTATAGAGAGTGCGGGATTCAAACCTACGATACCTGCCGAAATTCAGAATCCATTTTCAACGCTGTTCTCTGTAGGTCAGTCGCGTACAAACGTTGTTCACCCCTCAGGGCTTCATAGTCCTATCATCTAAGACAAATCCAATTCGAGTAGGTCCGTTTTGAATCCTATCATTTTGCAGATTATTAATAGATTTGAAACAGCATAAAGAGCCTGCATCGATTTGAATCCTTTCGCTTGCGGCCGGCTCCTTTCGTAAACAAACATCATGGCCACAATATCAACGCCGAATACTTCTTCGATTGGCAAAATCCGCTTTATCCCTCTCTCTTATAACTCCGCCGAGTCTCAAACATCAGCCTTACGTCTAATCCTGACCCTGCGCCCCGAATGGGAACAAACTGACGGGAAAATCGAGTTCATACGATTTACGGATGGCATAACAAACACATTATTGAAGGTTATCAACAAGAGACCTGGGCTCACCACGGAAGAGATTGATAACGAGGCAGTTCTGCTGCGGGCATATGGCCAAGGAACCGATTTAATTATCGACCGAGAACGTGAGACTCAGAATCACGAGTTACTAACGCAATACAATTTAGCACCAGCATTACTTGCCCGATTTAAGAATGGAATGCTATATCGATTCATTAGAGGAGCGGTCACTAGTCCAGCAGACCTCAGACAGCAAAGGATTTGGCGTGGAGTAGCTAGACGATTGGCAGAGTGGCATGCGGTTGTTCCTTGTCTGGCGACGAATCATGAGGTCCAACCCACAGAAATAAATGGTAGTGAACAATTTGCTTTTCCAGCTGCATTGAGCAAGGTGGAGCCTGCTCTCCAATCTGCTATTGACAATACCGCTCCTGGAAAACCAGCCCCTAATGTCTGGACGGTGATGCAAAAATGGATATATGCACTTCCCGTGGGATCAGAGGCAGAAAAGACTCGACAGGCAACTTTGCAAAAGGAACTGAATCGCCTGGTTGCTGAGCTCAGCAATCGACCTGGTCTTGGTGAAAATAGTGTGAGTGACCTTCGTGAAACCCGATGCGATCATAATTGTCTCTGGACGCAAAGTAGTGCTAGCATAACAATGCAGTTCCCGCTGTAACATCTTGCCGCCGAGAACCGTGCTGACATTTTCCAGCTCGTATTTGCCCACTGCGACCTTCTAAGTGGAAATGTTATCGTGCAACCCCAACCCACTGGCACTACTACCCCCGCTGCAGTAGAAACAGTCAGTTTCATCGATTACGAATATGCCACTCCTTCTCCAGCAGCTTTTGATATTGCCAATCATTTCGCGGAGTGGGGAGGGTTTGATTGCGAACATCAATACATGCCCACGCGCGCAGAAAGGCTCGATTTCATTCGGGAATACATTCGAAACTATTTTGCTCAATTGAAGCAAACTTGCGACGAAGAAGCAGAGGTTCAGAAAATGTTTACCGAAGTAGATGTATTCAGGGCGGTTCCAGGGTTCTATTGGGGAATTTGGGCATTGATTCAAGCCACGATATCTCAGATCGATTTTGACTATGCTGCATACGCAGAAATCAGACTGGGAGAATACTGGGCCTGGAGAGGAGAAAATGATGGTAGTCGAGCGGCTTCTGGCAAGGAAATGTCCTTGAGAGAGCGAAGATGGGCGCAGGACGCATAACTATCCCCAAAAAATCGATGCACAGCATGCATTTAGAATTTATTTAGATCGACTTGCATATTTATGAGGCTTCAACGCCTAGCAGCGTAGCCCGGTAGGAACACTGGAGTCTTCAACGACAAAATTTTGAGATACCTAATGAAGTTAAAAAGTTTCAAAAGTACATAGCTTGATTTTCACCATCAAAGAAAGGTTGATGATTTGCAATATAGACACTTTCAAGCAAATACCGTGCTGTCGCTGCACCCTTTTCACATTAAGGTTCACTGAAAAGACTGAGAGGAAATGTCAAAAGCAACATAGTAAAACAAGCTTAAATTGATGACTGGGTATCATAGGTTAAGCCTGATGCTAAGGTGACATTCGGGATCGGCCAGTACCTAGGCTCAAGCTCCAAATGTAGTATTGTACGCAAACGAAGATCAACTAGGGAAAGGACTTATTAGAGGAGGTAATGTGGATGTTTCATCGGTAACTGCCTCGTTTGATCCTAAGAAGTTCATCTTACATATTCAATACCGAATCAGCCTTACAAGATGAGACAAGATCAGACAAGATTCCGTACTATAGGGATCGAGTTATGGATGTTTCGCCTCCCTTTGTATTGATGGAAATGAAGGTTCGGCTTACGCCTCTCTAATATTCCCGCGTGTGGTAGCATTACGGCCTATCCGTTGGATCCATGGGAAAGGATGCCGCCATGATTGCTCGGTGCTTGTGCCACACGGCTCATGATTCCAGAGATCTATATTCATACCTTCATTTAGCACCATCACCCAGTGAGATGCACGGCCACATCCTCTTCTTAGGTTTATTAGTTGCATCATACATAGGTACCTATGTTTCCTGCATTGCCGGGGCTATCAGCTATGGTTGTCAACAGAGGAACAGAACCGGAGATTCGCTAGATTCAAATTGTCACAGCCAAAATGATCTATATTTGGCGGCTAACCTTCGCGTGGCAACTGTCCCGGTGTGATAATTTACGGAACCCCGAAAATTTGCAGTCTGAATTGTCAATCTGTGTGGTGGCCATGGCAGTGGCCGGTATTTGCCAGATAGGTACTCAAACAGTCACCCAGTCTATCCCCTAGCTCGAATTGCCCAATTCGGATAACTGTAGCGAATCTCGAGATAGTGAAAATAGTGAAAAGATTGACAGTGTGTTGAGAGGGAATCACAGAACTAGCAGTACTGATAGAAAATCCAGACGTGTACTCATGCGGCCAGAAAGTATGCAACTCATGCCTCAACGGGATTAAATTGTTTCGAGGCTCAAGATCGAGTGGATATCAAGTGGAGAGCAGCCAGTAGTAGTTTTCGTACCGTACTTACTCCTTTGCGATTAGCGCCAGACAAACTTCCTAAATCCAAACTTTGATTTACTACCGCATTCTGGGCCGTGTACTTACTCGAGCATAGGTAGCGCTCCGGGGCGTTACGCCGATTCTTACCATAACCTTAGTTGAATTATAGTCAGGAGCTGCTAGTCTACTCCATTGCAACCAATCCCCATTTCTCATGCTTATCCAAAATCTGCACTAAATCGTGGAATCGGCCATCAAGATGTTGAAGGATTGCCAAGCAATACAAACCAGTCAATGCCACAACTAAGCGGTTCTCAAGTACAGCACCAAGAAACACCAGTAAGAAAGTAGCTCTTGAGGGGCAGGCCGTTGGGTTTTCAGCCCGAAGAAAAAGAGAGAGAGAAGAAAAGAAGAGAAAATAGATTGATGTCCTATTTTGGGTTCTGACCTCAGAATACGTTTCAAGCATGTACGACCATGCACTGTATCATGATTGTGCGACCTTCTAGAGATTACAACACCGTTGTTGGATCTTATATCTTATACGTGACGTGTAATCTGCATGCTTACCTTAGGTATATCAGCACTTGAAATCTATCATGGGCGGCGGTGACGATCTAACCACATAACCCTCTTCAGTCGGTACTACCACAATCTCACACGCTACTAATTTGACACCATCAACTGTAGACCGTTACCCCATATCTTCGACATCACACTATCCTACTAGAGCAAAGGCAAGGCTGATAGCTATTGCGCCTCTTGAGCCTGTCTTAGATTATTTCGGTGCCTTTTGTGCGACGAAATGTCTTGCAATCCTGACTTGACTCAGAACGAACTACATCCTCAATTTCTTATCATTAGAGAATCGAGATGGAAATCAAAGGTTGTTTTGTTGTATGCACGAATAGGATTGGTGCAGCGACTCCTGGAAACACCATTTAGATGAGGCAAATTCAGGTTTGGGTCCAGTTCCAGGAACCAGGGACAATTCAATCTATCTTCTAAAAATACCCGATGCAACATATAAATTCCTATTTGCTGGGTTACGATTTCGTGTGGCGACAACGTTAATTCGACGTCAATGTCACAATTAACAATGAGTAAGAATAATTGTATCAGATATTATTAATGGACCTGGGACACCCGAGTACATTCACCGGATGTACGCCCTTGCCAAAAAAAATGCAGGCCCGGATATACATGGCACATGCTGTTCATTGTCTCCAGAATCTGACATTGTTCCATAAAACTTGATGACTATTTGTTGATCTGACCCCAAGGTGATGATGCCAATCCAATCCTAGCTCTTTACCATAATCCGTAGGCTGTCAAATCAAGAATTTTCCCATTTGTGAAGCTCTGGATTGGATTAATTTAGCTCAATTTAGCTCGAAGCTGCTGATTAGTGTGTTGAGCAATGCTTTGATTGGCTCCGTCGGGGTTTGGAAAACCTTCAAAGCTTTCATGGAGCTGAGGTCCTCTAGACAAATCACCTCGAAGGATCATCATACTTTTAGCCTTACAGAGGTTAACACATCAGTTATACAGCCCAGGATCATCGTCACGGTGCGAAAATAGCACGGCTTGGAGTGTTTGGATTTGCAGGATACGTAGCTAACAACAACTCTAACCCCATACTGAAGCTCCAAGTGTCTGTTAGTGCAGCTAATCATATAGATGCAGTTCTCATGATTCAACAGTTGATAGATCACAGGAATACTCTGAAAGTTAGTCTGTTTGTACGACAATACTGGGATAGTAATGATAGTTGACCAAAAAACCTCTGAGAACAAAGCTAAAGATACACACATTGAAAAGCTAAAGTAAGCAAACAAGAACAGCAAAGTATTAGTGCGCGGGTTCTTCCTTCCTTCAAGAGGTGGTGATTTATCACTTTGTGTAAGCATGTATAAAATTTGTATTTGGCATTCTACAGAGTACATACACACTCCGTGAAGCTAGAGCCAATAGCCAGAACTCGCATTCGCTTGATTCCTTCAACGAATCATCAAGAAATGAGTTTCTAACTTTCTCGCTTATGTCGAAACCAATCCTAGTCGAGTCAAATCTCAAGCGCATGGGAATATACACGCCCATCCCTGAAGACTATAACGGGTGGAGTTTGTTGTTAAAAGCGGTGGCTTCCCCCACCTCTGGTCAAGATCAGGGATAGTCCTAGCGATTCAAGGCTGAATATTAGCACGATACCCATTCCTGAATGGGAGAGGTATGGATCCATGCGCCTAGGAGGCATATTTTGTAGGATGTAAATGCTCAAGGATAAAATGATCTCACTGACTGCGGACCAGAAGGAATGACTGATATAACTCACTTTCCTTCTCCATCCAAACCGCTTTTGTTATATATCATCTAGGCATCACCCAACACAACCATGGCCACCACTTTCACGTCCACCATCCACGACTCTAGGCAATATTTTTATTCAACAGCAATGGATTCTTCAGCGGATAAAGAAGAACGCAAGCGCGAGGTATATTGCTCTCCCATAGGCAACTACTATACGGAGACTAATAAAAAGTTATAGTACAATCGTCTTGCACAAAGAGAATTCCGTATGCACTCTACGATCTACATGACGAGTAACTAAAAACTAATCATGAGTTTACCAGGCCGAAGAAGAAAGGAACACCTCAAGAACCTCGAGCAAGCCCAAAAAGAACAGAGCTCGGAGCAGTCTGAGGAGATTGAGCGCTTGAGATATCAAAATGACGAACTTAGAAGAGAGAACGAAACTCTTCGGGCGCAACTATACGGTTCAACGACACAAAGTCTCCTACTTCAACCAGTAGGACAGATTCCTTCCGATCATCGACAGTACTCTTTATCCCCATCTATTTCTGGCGCATCTATTTCCAATGCCGGTAGTCCCCCCGCTTCTTTAAGCTCAGAGATGATGTCGATGGGCTCAATACCAATGACATCTACGATGATTTCACCATCCACATATGCATATGCCGATTCGGCTGCTTTATCTTCTCAGCCATATATGGTACATCAATCCGGGCTCCGTCCACATAACTCACAAAGCTCACCTGATACATCAGGATACACACGGAATGCTCGATCTGCAATGGGGCCTTCAAATTTTCAACACCCCTCTCTAAGCGTCCCTCGAGCCAGCGGCAGCGGCAACGCTACCGACCAACAACCTAGGGCATCTTCCTCAAGACAAAAGTTAGTAGCTCCTATGGACGACGCAGCTTATGGGTGGTATTAACGGTCTGAAGTGTCTTGATGGCTACGGTGCCTTACGATCGCAAAAGATGTTGCATTGAGATTCGAGAACTTTTCCGTCCACTCCTTTCCGACCCTTCTATTGTGGAGGGCTCCTCTCCAGACCGTCATCTCGCCCTTCTGCGCTCCATGACTGACATGCTTCCTCCAACCCTCCAGCCCAACAAGTCACAACTCGAAAAAGCTCACTATTACGCTATTGATATGATCGCTTCTCCTGCATTGCGAGAACGTCTGATGACTTTAGCTGGAGATGTAGCGCTAAGTTTTATTCGGGACTTTGGAAGTTGCATTGGAGAGGCGGATGACACGGGGCAAATTATCATATGGGGAGACGATCCCCACAATGAGATATTATGGGAAGTTTCGCAACCTTTATTAGAGCGATGGGGCTGGCTACTCGGCCGGGATTTTGTGGACAGAAGCAATGCATGGAGGGCACAACGAGGTGCCCCCCCTCTACCTGATTGGTAAAGAAGGAGTTTTGGGAGTGCCGGTTGAATGAGTGGGATTTGGTTTGAAACGGACTTCAACGAAGTACGAAATACGGAGTGAAATTGGGCATCACGATATACCACAGCATAGCGAATGGCGTTCAGCATTTTGAAATGGTGTTAATTTTTATTGGCTTAGAGGTTTTATGTCCAGAGGCCCTTTTGGGCCCGATAAACATGAGACGAAGACCAGGTCTGGATTTCTGCAATTAGATACCAAAATTATTTTTTTAGTAACCTACTCTTGAAAATGGTTGTTGAGGCTTGAATTACCTATCTATGCATGTGATGAAAACCATAGGGGAGGTGTAGCCAAGGATCCGAGGGCCGAGTGTTGGTACTGTACTACCGTGTTGCAGCTTGCACGCGATCACTTTAGTTTGAGGGGTACACCAAGAAATTTCATGTCGTTCCCATCTTCCGATAGATTATCGAGCAATCGACTGACTCCAAGAAGACCTAATGGCAATAAGCTCTAGCCAGATATCTTAATCAACTTATTTTCAAACACATGATGATCTCTAGTATAGGCCGGGAACTTCACTCCGAGCATCGAATGTGTACATGAGACTCGTGGTACGGTACGTCTGCAATACCACTACACCTCCCAAGCACGTCAAAAACTGTCAATAGTGCCTTAGCACAAGGAGTTCGCCGAAGTGAGGTGCGAGTGGCAAGTTTTCGAATATTGTTCATCGACGGGTTTTCAATGAAGGGGTAGACTTTAATCATTAGATCTGGCCATCAATCGGAAGCTACTGAGCTACCCCGCCATGTACGTATGGTTGTATTGGGATCTAAGATCTCAACAAGCTAAGTGCGCGTTGATATTGGGTACTCGCGGCTATCGTTCATTGATTTATAAAATATCAGACCACCTTACCTTAGTGTCGGTAGGTTTGCAGTGGCGAGACGGCTCAAGTTCAACTCGAAAGTATCGACAGGGCTAAGTTACGTTGCACTCACATTCAGATGGTTCCGGAGTGACATGCAGACAAGCTAGTTTTCGAGCATCGACACTACCTTTCCAGATCTGTACCAAAAGCCTGATTACTTGGTACGCTATTCGTGTTGGATACCCAGTCAGAAGGTCAAAACTCAGAAGAATTAAGAACTATACTACATTTCGTAGATACGGACGAAATTACCCAAGTATTCGCGCGTGAGTAGATAAATGTCTTGACTTGGAACATCTGGTCAGAGCGGCTAGCACGGGGGGAAGGCGGGGGGAAGAACCACGGAGTCGGAATTCCGATGGGCAACGGTAAGTAACGGTAACTGAGTGGGTAAGACCAAGACGGCTTAACCATGTTCGTTTACTGGTCTAGATGGAAGTTGGAACGATACTTGCCGATTTCAATATTTCAATATTCGACTTTCGACTTTTGCTCAAGCCTGGGTCTTCGACTTCGAGTCAGTGTCGAAAAGGGATGGAGGGTAACGATAATGTCAGATCAAAGTCATAAAATCACTCATTTCATAAGATAGCCGGTATTTTCCATCCTTGGTGTATCTTCCCCTTTCCCTGACTGGCTAAGTCGTTACGATTGATAAACAGAAGAGTGAAGATTTTCTTACTCATCTCTCTGGGCCAGGGGTGTGGGTAGGCGTATGCACTGCAACATCTCTTTCCCCGCGGCTACCCAACACAAGGATTTTAGATTACACGTTGTCGCTTTTAAGGTGACATCCTGTGGAACCCATCTTGGTTCGCTTCCATTGCAAGCATGGCGCGCATGGTTACAAATCCAAAAATTCTCAGGACAGGACAGGCCAGCAGGGTTACTCGTACGGATCTGGAGACTAGTTATAATGGCGAGAATGGTCAAGAAAGCCTTACCAGAAGCCACCACTGTTATTCTATATCCTGGGGTATGGAATCTTTTGTTGAATCCCTGTTCATTTAAGGTCTCAGTAGTGTACGGAGCAGGAGCCTCTCAAAGCCTCTTCCCGCTGGCACTAACAAGTAGGGATTAATGTCTAGGAAGAGATCGACGGTTGGAAAAAGCCTCCTTATATGGAGACTCTATGGAGTCTATGGAGCACTCCACACACTGTACAGTCCAGAATACTTATCAGGCAACCTTTTTTCTCTGAACACTTCCCCTATCTAATTGGCCTGCTTGGATTCTTATCGCATGTGGGATGAAGGCTTAAAAGCCTGTATTTTATGGGCATGAACCGTTTAATTACTTTGGTATCTTGTAACCTACGATTGATTAATGAAAATTGGTACGGGGCGAGACCTTTGACTTTGATCTCGTCCAAGTCTTGGCCTTGTTTTCCTTCCTAACCATTTTCAGTACACCGTGAATTAAATCATGGTGTGAATATTCAAACGAGTAAAGATCTCTCTTTACCAACCCCTATTCAGCTCTACGGTCGTTTCTTGTGATTGTTGCTGGCCTATTGTGGCCCATCTTTCATCCGTAGTTTGACAGAATCGACCTGTTCATTGAACTAATGCATGCGAAGAGAAAAAATGTCTGGTACCAATGCTCTCTAGCACTTGGTCAGATAATAGCGGCAGTCCATCTCAGTACCAAGCCTCCAAGCATTCAAAGATTCCTAAGAAGAAAAAAAATAACCTTAATGAAACTCCCGGGTCAGCGTCAGCCACCAACAGCGTTGTGGATCAGCACAAGGAAGAAAAAGATCTGACAACAGCGGACAGGTTGGCGTGTTGGCATGCAGTAGCCACGATGGGTGAGTGAGATGAGCCCCCAAACAATCAATCTCTTTCTGAAGGATCGTAAGCCGACATGGTATGATTTGACATTTCAGGGAAGCTTTTCGTTCGAGAACAAGACAAACGGCGAGCGAGGATGAGGATGCATGCGGGGGCGAGGCGAGGTAAGTCCCGAAGAGGAAGTTCGGGGCGCGGTATGTCGTGCTCACATCAGCAATGCTATTGCTAGCACCATCGACTGTTGTGGAAGAAGCCTGAGGGATCGACGATTTTTCATTCCAGATTTGGCGGCTAGACCTGAAAATTCATCATCACGAGATGGGATTTCCAGTATTTGCCATGTGCAAACGCAAACTGGGAATTCGCTTATCTCTCGTGCGTCAAGCATCGCCCTTTATCTCATTCGACGGGATACGATTTTGAAGTCTAATTTTCTGCTTTTTGGGAGACTAACATCGCACCAAAGAACTGGCCAGGTCGATGTGTGCGGAGCGGCGCGTTGTGCCGTGTCCGTTGCATGAAGAGAGAGAGAAGATAAGGATAGCTAATATCTGCAAGGCTGAATCTGAAGATCGGCAGTGAGAGGACGGCGATGTGATTGGTGCCTTTTTACGAAGTGCGTGAGTATTTTCTAGATAGCTTTTAGCAGCAAGCTGCTATAGTTAGCACACACGATAGACACACATCGTACGAGCTGGATCGGATACGGGGAAGTGCTAAGAGTGACGAGTGAGATTTGGACGTAAAAGAACACGCGTTACGCATGGCTGTTCTTTGCGATGCGCGGTTGGATATTTCGCAAAGAATGCCCGCTGGATACTCGTAGAGACGAGTTGGAAGATGCAAGATGTGTGCTGACGTTGGGTTCTTCTGGAGCGCAGCGCGCTGATGTATCAAACAGTCTTAGGGTGAAATGGAATGATAAGTGGATGTGAGGGAACCTTGGCAGACCCGACAGCAGAATAGCGGTGGGCGGTTAAACTCTAGATTTCTATTCCTGCTGTACTCTTCCTACCTACCCATAAAAAGACACTTCGTAGGTGAGATATGACATCTGTTGTGCAAGCATGAGAATACAGTGAGAAATGGATTCTCTACCTCCGTGATCAAGTGAAACAACAGACGGATATCAGGATCTTGACTCCGTTGTTAGATCCATATTCGGATAGATATTGAGATGTATAAGTAAGTATCTGGTGTATCTAGATTCTATATTACCCTCCTAGATATTCCAGGAGATGCAAGCCAGGAGTATCACCGGGAAAAAGAAATGAAGGAACAATCGCGGGAGCACACGCAGACGAGGAAGTTCTCGATATACATCTGAGGTGAGATGCATACGTAGACATACAATGTATGTGGAAGAGAAACTGCAGCCGAGAAACGCGGCGCAGTATATTTCTATTTTATCGACTTGTGCTTTATCCCATCGGTTCGTCGATGTTTCCATTTCTGCTCTGCTCTCTTTTATTTTGGGGGTTTGCGGTTGTTTACACCTGGAGTAGGTGGGTTGGGAATATGGTATTTTCTATTAGTAGTTCTCATCTAATATGGTCCCGGATATCTTTTACGAGAGTCGGGGGGTTAAATCTATAGTTGTCTGGTTTGTCTATTGGTAGGAGGGGCTTCAATCGTGCAAAGTGCAGACTGAAATGTGCGACTTTTGAGTGATTAAGTTTACTGCATAGATTGATGAATCCATTGCATGGATTGGATTCCATTGGTAGATTAAATACTTTTCATAGATCGAACTTACTTTAAAGATTGAATCTGCCTTCATAATCGATAATATTCGAAGCATCTAATTCTTGAACTCTTGCCAACATTTAAGGGTTTAAGGTGGATAAATAAATTATCGTCAAGGATTCACACAATGAAACCTGTGGGACATCGGGTATTTTCACATCCAGACCGCAATCCAAATTTGAAACATCCCGATCGAGATGGGCATCGATGTCTCCTTTCTCAACGCTGTGCTTACTTGCTCTCTCGACAATGAATACGGATGCAACGCATCGCATTGGTATTGCATTTCGAAATTGGTATATATCTCTGCACCAAAGTCTATCAGGTTAGGAATGAGATGCTCCGAAATAGATGAGAAGCAAAATCTTTCTTCGAGTCTCCGATAACTGGTGTAAAAGTAGCATTTCCTAGCTTGGAAATTTGCAGAGGTCATGTAGTATTGATACTGTTAATTCCACAAACAATTTATGCTCTGTCGAAGCCAGACGCTCTCATATGATTTTCCAGGAGTTGTGCCTTACTGTAATTTTGAAGCAATAGAAGTTATTCGTCTCTTCTTAATCTCTTATAAATATATATATTGATTATGGCAAAAATCAATGATAACTATGATACATGCAGTATGCAGAATATGATCCCATTGCATAACTGAAACTTTCAGGAAAAGAGCCACACCTAGCTTTCGTTTGACCCAACCTTTGTAATGCAATCCATATGTATCTCATTATTCCCGTCCCAAAGTTTTGCCCTAAGTAAACCTCATATACCCAAGTCAGTCCATAAATCAAATTATCATTACTCATCATCCACGTCATCGTCATCTTTAGCACTAATTGTTCCTTCCCCCTTAGCCTTATTTTTTTTCATCTCAAAGCCCCTCAGAAGACTGACAAAGATATGCCTAGATTTCTTTCCTAAGGCCTTCGCCCATATATCCAGGGTCTCTGTTACCCACATCAACAACTTGCTGAAGAAGAACAAGCAGACGAATGATGCTGATACCACTACCGCAAACCCAACCCAGTAATCATACAGCGAATACTTGCCTTCAATATCACTAAGCTCGGTTGAGAAATAAGAGGTCATAAGTGATACGGGAAGGAAGAGCACTGATAGTTTGGCGAGCAGGGTAGCTGAGCGATTGAGGCGGGCAGTAGCTTGAGAGTCTTTTTGGGAATTAATGCTGAAATACTTGAGAAGTGTTAGCTTACTTGCAGTCGATTAATAACAGTGAAGGGAATTCTCACGGTAGTACCCAATGCCTCTTTCTCGGCGAGAAGCTCAGAAGTTTGGCTCAGAATTAATAATTTTAAGCGATCGCCGAGTCTCTCGAATCTTTGACTCGCAGAAGCAGCTAGCTTGACCCCATTTCTCCCACTTTGAGTCATGAATGAGCCGTCAGGTGTGCCAGCTTCCCACGTACTAGAGTTCTTGGGTTCCAGAATCCTGGTTATGAGGTTATGGTAGCCGTTGTATAGATGCTGCATCTGACGAATGCTTTTGCTAAGGAAGTGAAGATGAGGAATGATTCTTAGGTCAGGACCTTTATTGGACTTTCTTTTCATGTCTTCGAATATAGAGGTCTCCAACTCTTTTAAACTTCCCGTGAAAAAAGCCACTGTTTTGTAGACAGCTCGCCAGTCATCAAATAGATAGTAAAAAAGATTACTTGCTCCTTCGATTCCGCTATTTGCGTGCGCTGTATTCAAGTCCAGAACTTGTCGGACAGACTGCATGGATATTGGATCCGCCGTCTCATGACCCGACTTAGAAAGTTGGCCTAAAACGCTCAGAGTATTGCCGCGCAGTGATTTGAGATCCTTCTTCGTCGGCTTAATTGGCCCTGTATCTTCATGTACGGCTATAACTGTATTATCGTCGCAAAGTATAAGCCAAGACCAGAGCCTACACTGGGCTCTGTCTCTGAATAGATTTTGAACTGTTGGATTATCTTTTTCCTTCATCGGTGTATCGATATCATGCATCCAATTCGCGCCAATGCACATGAAACGTGCTCCTACGTCAACGGACTGGTAGTTGATCATTTGCTGTGCAATGGTATAATGGCTCGTGGTTGCTGGGGGCGCACGATGAGTTGTATGTGTTCTGGGCATATTCATACTCGCTCTACCCGTTTCGATATCATCCTTTTCGAACAACTTCTCTTTGTAACTGACTCGATGATCCTTACTGGTCGGATTATTCGGTGGCAGAGTTTTGATGATAGCCAGAAGCCTTGGAGAAAACCCATACCGATGTGCAAGAACATCTATTATATCAGTCTGTCGGTTTGGACCCCAGATATTGCTGTCGCATATTAGCAAACACTCTTGCAGGTTTGATACCATCACTTACATCCATCGTACAGGAGGTCGATCGCGCTCGGCTTGCGTGGAAGGTTCATCTAGGAGCCTTTTTACTTGGCCTGCGTTCAGATCAAAGGCAATTTGAGCCTCGAGTTTGCCAAACTCAACAACAAAGTTGCGGGTATTTTCATCTGCCGCTCGATCGAGGCTGTCTTCATATACAACTTGTTGGTCGAAGTCCGCGAATATTCCGTCTTTCTCCATGTTGTATAGGCTTCGCATGCATACTATGCAAGAAAATGAAGATTGAAATCATGATGGGCAAACCTCATGAGTTTATATGTGTAGGCTGTGCTGTGAATGCTGCCGTCGAGAGGCGCACAAGGCTGATTTTGGAGCTGTGAAACATGAGGGGAACCTGTTCGTGGTAGTATTCTGATGTATCCTGGCTGAATGACTGGCTATCGTTTAGCGATACAGGTTTTGGTGTTCTTCCCCCCTGTTGGCGCTTATCTATTTACTATCAGCTCCCAGCATTTATCTCGAGGCTTTTGGCCAGTCACGCGAGGACATCAGCAGGGGAAAATTCGCACTAACATAATTAAGTGTTGGTGTTTCTCTTCAAACCTGCTTTCCCAATTGGCATCATATAATAGGTTTACTCAGAGAGTGGTTCCGAGAAGAGAAACTCATTTTGTTGATATTTGGTGGTGTCAGTGTACCACTATTTCAGTGCAACGTTCTTCCTATCTATCAACGATAGCAAAGCTTATTACTTCACACATTAAAACGTCAAAATGACCTACGAAATCATACATATATCCAGTGAAGATCTTGTGCGGTCCTATGTCGGAAAGTACAAAGAATTTAGGCTTCTATCTCTGCAAGTCGCACCTGAAGCTTTCGCATCCAATTACTGTACGGAAGCAGCGTTCTCAGACGAAGTATGGTACAAACGTCTTGCAAATCCACATGCAGCTACATATTTCGCGCTTGAAAATTCTAAAATCATCGGTACTGTTTCTATGCTTGGCCCATTGATTTATGGTCCAGAAGACATGGCGGTCCTTGGAAATCCATGGCAAGCGATTGGTGATAAGACATCTAACGAACAAGCAATGCATTATCGAATGAACGGAGTATTTACTCTACCAGATGTTCGGGGGCAAGGAGTCGGGAAAGCGCTTATTGAAGCGGCCTTGAAATATGCAGGAGGTGAAGCAGCGGTGCAGGGCAAAGCGTTTGTATGCAGTGTTGTAGTAGAGTCAGAAAATTCTGGAGCTCGGCGATTATATGAAAGGTGTGGTTTTGTGGTCACGAAAGAGGTGCCGAATGGAGACACGGCCGTCATACTCATGACAAAACCAGGCTAGAAATTATGAATTGAGCATAAGATATTAAGTCGATCATTCTTGTCTTCTTCCGTACAAATACCTGCAAGGTTTGGATGACTACAGAACTCCCAAATAGCTGGTAGGCATTGAATATAATATAACTAAAATATACTGACTCATCTAAGTAGCTCGAAGTTGTTGCTTCCCACTCAACTCCCATATTATAATAATATTGTAATGATTTCATACAATCATATATTCTTGTAGACTGCATTGATATCATACACGCAAATAGTTTTATATTTTCTGTCGATATCGTACAATCATCTTATTTTGATGTAGGAAGAACCTTGAGGGAGTCAGGGGCGAGGCAGAGAGAGGGATCACAAGGGGTCTCATTGATTCTACATATAATGATAATCATAGAACAGAAGAGATTAGGTTCAATAATAAAGTATTTGAATTTGAGATTATACTTCTACTGGTATCATATCCATGCATCCTCGAACGCCCATACCTAGAAACAAGAGCAGAGATCCGCCATACCATGCCGCTAAACCCATTTTTCATAACCCATCATGCATGCACCATCCATTTTTACCCAATATTTTACACTTCCACAGCTCCAGTACTCTCAATAGCTAAACCATTCTTTTCAGCATTAATCTTCACTACCGCATTTTCGCCAGTCTTCAATTCTCCCCGGATGATCTTATCGGCCAGTCCATTGCCGATCTCCTTGGAGATGAGTCGGTTGAGCGGACGGGCACCAAACCTAGGATCATACCCTCTATCAGCAAGCCATTGTCGCACCTCTTGATCTACTTCAAGTGTGATTCGTCGATCGTCTAGTCTCTTTTGGAGTTCTGAGAGTCGGATATCGACAATATCTCGGAGAGCCTCGTTAGAAAGACGTTTGAATATTATAAATTCGTCAATGCGGTTGAAAATTCAGGGGCATCTGTAATAATTGTTAGTTATGAGTGATAAAAAAAGATCGCACAGGAGGCTAGGTAAACTTACAATTATGTTGCACAACATCCATTACAGCGTTGCGGACAGAAGGTGCAATATCACCATTTGTCTCTTCTTTATATGGATGCGAGGGGTTGAGACCAACGAGGATATCTGCGCCCAAATTGGAGGTGAAGACGATTAAAGTGTTGCGGAAATCAACTTTGTGGCCTTGACTATCCGTCAAAAACCCTTCGTCCAATACTTGTAAAAGGAGAGCAGAGATATCTCGATGGGCTTTTTCAAATTCGTCGAAAAGAAGAACTGCATAAGGTTTTCTTCTGACAGCTTCAGTAAGTTGTCCAGCATCATCATATCCAACATATCCGGCGGGACTACCAATCAAACGACTAATTGTATGACGTTCTTGATATTCGGACATATCAAAACGAACGATAGCTGATTCAGTCGAGAACAAAAAATTTGCCATCTTTTTGCAGAGCTCAGTTTTTCCCACGCCGGTCGGACCGAGAAAGAAAAACGATGCAAGTGGTCTATTTTCGCCGTTCAAGCCGGCTCGTTGCATCCGGACCGCATTTGCAACCGATCTGAGTGCCTCATCTTGACCACGAACGGACTGTCTCAAAGTGTCTTCCATATGAATAAGCTTCTCAGCGTGCCCCGAAGTTAACTTTGTAACAGGAATACCAGTGACACGTGATACAACAGCCGCAATGTCGTCAGCAGTGACAGCATCGTGGATCAAAGTACCTCCGGATGAAGGGCCTGTCTCTCCATCTTTGGGCAACTTTGCTTCTAATGATGGGATTACGGAATATCTTAGCTCTCCAGCGCGGCCATAATTGTTCTCGCGCTGTGCCTGATCAAGCTCAATGCGAGCTTTCTCGAGGTCCTCTTTTGTCTTCTTGATAGCATCAATTTCAGACCTCTCTGCCTCCATTCTCTGTCAGCGATTTCGCTTCCTTTTGACACTCTTTCAGATCATTTTCGAGCCTTTCGCGTCGTTCTTTGCTGGCGATATCTGTCTCCTTTCTAAGACTCTCGAGCTCTATCTGTAGCGTCATGATCTTTTGGTCAAGCTGCATAATATCGTCCGGCTTGCTCTCTTGCTGTAACCTCAGACCACTTGCAGCTTCATCCATAAGGTCAATCGCTTTGTCGGGTAAGAAACGATCTGTGATGTAACGATTGCTGTAGGTAGCAGCAGCAACCAGAGCCCCATCTGTAATGCGAACTCCATGGTGCACTTCATACTTTTCCTTGATGCCCCTCAATATACTGATTGTACTTTGAATCGACGGTTCTTTGACTTGAATAGGCTGAAAGCGTCTTGCCAGAGCGACATCCTTCTCGATTAGTCGATACTCGTTGAGTGTGGTTGCTCCGCAACATTGCAATTCACCCCGAGATAGTGCAGGTTTCAACAGGTTACTTGCATCAATACTTCCTTCAGCCTTCCCTAATCCTAATAACGTGTGCAACTCATCCACAAATAGAATCACGCCGCCATGAGCTTCTTGGACCTAGGAGTTGTTAGAACAATTTCAAATATTTACAATTTCAAGCAAAAGATGGTACGTCTTGCACAGTGTGCATTTTGTATTGCGAGATATAGCATTGTAAGCAGGTCTAATTATAAGGCCTATATCGACAGCTTGTACGTGTCTCAAGTGTACCACTTGGTCGTGCGTACTTGAGAACCATAACAAAACGACTATATCTACTGGCAAGCAACCACCGCGATGAAATGGATACCCACCTCTTTCAAGACCGACTTCAATCGTTCCTCGAAATCACCACGAAACTTCGCCCCAGCAATAAGTTGTCCAAGATCCAGCTATATCACTTTCTTGTCTTTCACACTTTCAGGCACATCGCCTCTGACTATCCGTTGTGCTAAGCCCTCCAATATAGCTGTCTTTCCCGTTCCTGCACTTCCGATCAATACCGGATTGTTTTTCGTTCGCCGCGATAGTACTTGTATAGTTCTGTTAATTTCCGAATCTCTACCAATGACCGGATCTAGTTTTCCCTCCTTTGCTCGCGCAGTCAAATCGACACCATATTGTTCTAGGGCAGACTTTTGTTCTCCACCACCCATATCCATGCGGTGCGTGCCGCCTGGAGGGTGTGGACGTCCACTTGCGTATGTGCGAAGCGCAGTAAGAGGTGCGATATTTCTATAGGTAAATGCATGGCTACTGCTATGTAATGGGAATTTGGTCAATGGTCGTCCGATTCGAACTTGTAGAGGAGCTCCTCTGAAAAGGCGAGAAGAGCTCTCAATTTGTCGTAATACT
Organism: Botrytis sinoallii; assembly: GCF_014898435.1. NCBI lineage: Eukaryota > Fungi > Ascomycota > Leotiomycetes > Helotiales > Sclerotiniaceae > Botrytis > Botrytis sinoallii. The sequence goes on along the minus strand of NW_024066034.1, from coordinate 1,053,004 downwards.
TTGATATTTCTCATTATCGTGAGATTGAGTGTCTTCAGGTTAAAGAAATAAAAGGAAAAGAAAAAAGGGAGAAAGATTAATATCAATGAACATATCTTAAGACAAAGTATATATATATATATATGTACGTGAATTATAAATTCTATCTAGAATAGTCTCGAGCATTCTGAACGGAACGTGGAAGCTTCCCGCGATCTCCCCCCACTAGCTGTGTCTCTACGGGAGCTTAGGTAAGCGGAATCATTTTGTGCCTTATTTTAACGGTAACCATTGGGCAAGAAAATTAAGCCTGATCCCACCCCGCCACTAGGTATCGCTCGATTGTCTCTAATTTAATTTCGCATTAAGCGATTGCAGACAACGCCTGAGCCAATCAAATTTTCACACTGTGGAAAGCAGCCGAAAGCACCATTTTTGAAGTTCCATCTTCTTCCAAAATTTGACTCACCCCCCACCACTCCTCATCACAATCAACATCACCAATTTTGTTTGTTTTCCTCCTTTCTTAAAAGATTAAAAATTCTCACCGTTTAATATCAAGAAAAGAAGACTTCTTAAATTTTTCACAATGGGATTCACAGACTTTGTCAACGATGCTGGTCTTACCAGTAAGCTTTTCCCCGCCACGATAGAGATAGATAATCTCGAGTCGAAGAATTTTGAAAAGCGCAGAAATTGACTTGACCTAGTGCTCAACAACTGTTGGAGACTCGTTCATACATCGTTGGGTATGTGTTTGATTTCTTATCTTGATATCTGTCTTTTTTTCATTTCTACCTGCGAGGCAGCATCCACGATGTGTCTATTTGCGCATCAGTACCCCCTCCTCGAACAATTCCTAATATGATGAGCAACATTGGTCCGTGTTACTGAGCGGCCTCAAGAACCGTGTTATGGCGATATACCAAGCTTTTTTGCATCTCTGATTTCTCTACTTCCATTGCAACAATTTACCATGAAAATGATCGAAGAAAATATTAACTAGAGATTATAGATACTCCCCAAGCCAAGCTGATGTAGCCGTCTTCAAGGCTCAGCAATCCGCCCCAGATGCCGCAAAATTCCCCCACGCTGCTAGATGGTACAAGCACATCAACTCCTGGACCGAGGAATTCGGTACCCTCCCAGGTGATGCTTCCAAGGAATACACTTCATATGGCCCAGATAAGACCGAGGCTACCTTGAACCCAGCAAAGGCCCCAGCTGCCGAGGAAGAGGATGATGATGAGGTCGATCTTTTCGGAAGTGATGACGAGGAAGAAGATGCGGAGGCTCTCAGAATCAAGGAGGAGCGTTTGGCCGAGTACAAGAAGAAGAAGGAGGGCAAGACCAAGCCTGCTGCCAAGTCTGTCGTCACAATGGATGTCAAGCCATGGGGTGAGTCGGGTTTCTGATTTGACGCTGATAACAATACTGATCGATTTATAGATGATGAGACCGACATGGCAGCATTGGAGGCTGCTGTTCGTGGCATCGAGAAGGATGGTCTCGTTTGGGGTGCTTCTAAACTTGTTGCTGTTGGTTTCGGTATCAAGAAGTTGCAGATCAACTTGATCATTGAGGATGACAAGATTGGTCTTGATGATTTGCAAGAGGAGATTGCTGAGTTCGAGGACTATGTCCAATCGTCCGATATTGTATGCTATGCCCCTCCTGATCCCATTGACAACGGCTAATAAGAATAGGCTGCCATGCAAAAGCTATAAAGCATCATTACGTCTAGGTTTTACCTTCGACTTCCGCTTCGTTCCTGTTCCTGAAATGATTCCACGTTACCTATGGAGGTTTTGACTCTGATCAGTCAATAAATTATTATGATAAAAAATAAGTTTTACGAAATGATGATAATCATGGACTGGGATAGAATTGAAATGCAAAAAAAGCCATAACAAGTACATAAATTTTACATGCAGATTACTTTTGTGATTCATTTGTGCTACATTAATGTTTCTGTAATATTTTACTCGCATATCTGTAAAAGACAACCCGATTGCCCACTATCGCGCTTACGGTTCCCAAGGAGCCGCACCTTACTAACGAGGACAAGCTGGAACTTTGAACAACCCACAATCTTTAACAAAACACCACATTCTCCAACATGACTTGGATCTCCAAATCAATTACGGGCCTCGGCTTGCTGTTTCTCACGCACGCGTATGTATACCAAAATCTAAACGATCCTGCAATCACTGATAGATATTGTTCCTTCAGCTGCTATTCTGCCCACGAACACTCGGCCCTACAGTCTACAGGAACTGCCCATCTATCCTCTATCTCCTCTCACGCTACCACTACTGCCTCTTTACCAATCGACATATCTATCGAGACGATAGTATCGATTTTTATTGTTTGCCTTGGCTTGGTTTTAGGCACACCAGAATTGCGACCTATACAATGGCGCGTTTGGGCAGGTAAAATTGAGCGAGAGGGAGCGAAAGGTTTTATGAATGCAGATGGAGAGGTAGACAAAGATTTTGTTGGAAACCCCTTCAGAGTTCTTGAGAGTCGACCAAGCTTCATAGACATAAGAAAGCAAAGACACGAATTTGCGGAGTGGGTCAGGGAAGGAGGGGAACAAATTCCAGCAAAAGAGTTATAGATTGACAGGGCGAATATCGGGGGTGTTGTATGATATTGATTCTGTGGATGCTGTGATATGAATGATCTTGGCTGGGGGACTACGTTGCAAATAGTTGAAGAAGTGATATTTTGGGTTGCGGACAAACATCATGAAGTGGCACAAAAATTCATATACTGTTCAAACAAACCAATTTTGAGTCTGTATCTACTACCTTGGTAGTATTGAAACAATTTACTATGTTTACTGGCCTGAACATCTCAAGCGTCTTTGGCTATGTACGTATCTACAAGTAGTAAAGTTGTACAAATGAGGGAGGAATGATTTTCGCTTGGCAAAATCACTTCCGTAGTGCTCTCACCTTTCACATTTCGAACCTCATCATGACTTATTTCAAAATTTATTCGCCTTCTTTATTATTCCCTCTCACCACCCTTATTTTATTACATTGTTTGAAATCTTAGAAGAAGCATCAGCATGCCACCGTTTAAGCGTCGGCGAGTTACTTCCGGTGCGGGATCTGACCATCAGTCATCCTCCCAAGGACAATCGTCAAGAATTGGGTCAAGCTCATTAACAGCTAGTTCGGTACCACGGGATGGATATCATTCGTCCTCAATGCACCTTTCTTCCCCTTGTAATAGAATATCGATGAACTCAAAATCAGCACATATAGCTTCCCCACCATCAGTGCAAGATGAGGTCAACATTTTCGATCCGGGAGAGAACGAGGCTGATATTCAAGAACGCGAAGATTGCGATTCCATGAATGAAGTTGTCATGGCTGTCGAATTGAAAGGGCGTGGTACAGTAGGGTGCGCATATTATCTCGCGAGAGAAGAAAAATTATGCATGATGGCAGATATCAGTATGGCTGGACTTGACATAATCGACACTCTAAAAGTTCACGTAGATCCTACTGGTAGGGTCTTATGAAAGCCTTTAAATATTGTTTATACTAACGATATCAAAGTAATCTTAATAAGCACCCGTTGCGAGGAGGCACTTGAAGATCATCTTCAAAAAGATGCCAAGGGTATCGACCGAGGAGATGCTAGTAGGTTTTTGGTGACAGGCGCTAATTAATGCTAAGCTGACCTTACAGATGATATATTCGGCTCATATATTCTTGATTCTCGACCGGCCTCAGAATTTTATTATGAGACCGCAAAGAACAAGTTGGCTAGCTTGGGCATTGAAGGCCCAAGGGGCGCTGGAATGATGCTCGCTACACCTGATGATGAACTGGCTGGAAATCACACTCATGATCAGGCAGACTTAAGTGGTAGGGGTCGTCAAGGAAGATTCATGAGACTCGCAGGCTGGATTGATTTGGAGAGCAGAATCTCGGTAGGTCGTGCATCTTGCTTTCTTCGTCCAAATGGCATTGCATCTCAATTTCAATCAAGCAGATGCAAGTTGGCTTATAATGAGTGTTGAAGTGAGAACAACAAGCACCACATGGTTTTACTAATAAACGTTCTTGTAGGTTGGCTGTGCCGGTGCGGTGCTTAATTACCTCGGACGACGACGAAGTGTGGATTATCTACCTAATGACGAGGCCGCATTGATTGCATTCAGGGTCCGTACCATTGAGATGTTTTCATTAACGGATATGATGTTCGTAAATGCAGACACATTATCATCACTCCAAATCATCCAGTCCGAGTCTCATCCGAACTCTCATATGCAAGGTCCAAATAAGTCTACTTCGGGATCAAAAGAGAGCCTATCTGTATTTGGTCTGTTCTATCATTTGGCTAGCACACCGCAGGGTAAGCAGAAGCTTCGGAAGATGTTCATGAGGCCAAGCATAGATATTCCGGTAATCAAGGAAAGACTCTTCACAATAGGTGTTTTCTTAATTCCAGAGAATGGACCTATATTACAAGAAGTTCAAAGGAGCTTGAAGAGTGTCAAAGATATCAGAACTGTGGTAATACATCTTCAGAAAGGTGTAAGCGGAGGTTCTACGAAGGCAACAGCAATCAAAAGTGGCGTTTGGGGAAGCATTCTCTCATTTACCTACCATTCGCTCAAGATACTAGAAGCATTGCGAGGGCTTACAGGCGATAAGACTATCATTGCTGGCAAGGTGAGAATGCCTACATCGCCCAAACTATATAAGCTGATTCATTATACTAGCTCCTCGGTGAAACTCGCCTCAATGACCTTCTTGGTATTGGTCAAGCAATTACCAGGACGATAGACTTTGAGAGATCGGCTGAACAACATCGTGTCACTGTCAGACAGGGTGTAGACCCGGAGCTAGATGGGATGAAAAGAACATATGATGGAATGGAAAGCCTCCTTACCGAAGTCCAACAGAAAATGTCAGATGATATACCTGAATGGGCTCGCCAATATGTCGAAAATTGTATATATTTCCCACAACTCGGCTTTCTGACAGTGGTACGGCTTGATCCTAATACAGGCGAAGGAAGATATAAAGGTGAGGGAACCGACGACGATAAATGGTCTCAAACGTTTGTCAGTGACGAGAAAGTATATTACAAGAACGGGCATATGAGACAAATGGACGAGTATATTGGCGATATGTATAGTATGATTACTGGTGAGTTACTCGGACATCGTTTTACAGCACATACTGATTATGCGTCATTTGTTAGACAGAGAGATCGAAATCATACATCACCTCACTGTGCGTGTACTGGAACAGGAGAATCTTCTTGTCACAGTGTCAGATCTATGCGGAGAACTTGATAGTCTCGTTGCACTGGCTCTCGGGGCTATTAAATATCGTTTCAATCCACCAACTATCACCCAAGCCAATGTAATTGACATACGAGGCGGACGACATCCTCTTCAAGAGCTTACAGTACCATCATATGTACCAAACGACTGTTACCTTGTGGGCGGATCAGGACACTCCATTCCAACCGATCAAGAACCTTCCTCGAGTACTTACCAGGACTCTGAACGCATCGAAGGCCCAAGTATGCTCCTTATGACTGGGCCAAACTATTCTGGAAAGAGTGTTTATCTCAAGCAAACCGCTATGATTGTTTATTTAGCCCATATTGGCAGTTATGTCCCGGCGGACAAGGCGATTGTGGGTCTTGCGGATAAGATATTAACTCGAATAACTACTCGTGAAAGTGTTTCCCGAAACCAGAGCGCCTTCATGATTGACCTGCAACAGATAGCTCTCTGTACAACCCTTGCAACTCACCGTAGTCTTGTGATTATTGATGAGTTTGGTAAAGGCACCAATTCAACAGATGGCGCTGGTCTGGCGTGTGGCGTGTTTGAATATTTTCTTGGGCTTGAATCGCGTCGACCAAAAGTTCTCGGAGCAACCCATTTCCACGAAATATTCGAGAACGGATATTTGTCCCCGAGACCGGAATTGGCTTTTGGTCATATGGATGTTCATGTGAACAAACAATCTGACCTAGCTGATAATCAAGTTACATACCTGTACAATTTTGTGCTAGGTAGAAGTACTTCCAGCTTTGGTACTTCTTGTGCTGCAATGAATGGAATAGATCCTGCTATTGTCGAAAGAGCTGAGGATCTGATATTGTTAGCAGCTCGGGGAGAGGACCTCATGCAAGCTGTTGCGGCAAATGCCTCGGAAAAGGATGCTCGAGACTTGAAGGATGCAGAAAATATTGGGAGACGCTTTCTTGAGCAAAACTTTCCTCTGTCGGGTGGTAATAATGTCGTCATCGACGTCCGAAGTATTCTCCGAAACATTCTGGATGTCGAGAGGAGGCAAGACATGAAACAAGGTTTCGAGAATTCGGGTTTATAGAACCGATGTTGATCTTTCTCACCAATGTTCGAAATTATGTTGATCAAGTTGATCGTTCTAAATATAGCTTATAAAATATGCAATGATCGCTCTATCAAACAGATACAATTCTCGTCTGATAATTGCGAATGATTATTCTGCTTCCTTCAGATTGATGTCGAGACGCGAAAGATTCGTCTTTCAAATTTCGAAGATGTATGGAGTAAGGCATGGCGGGGATCTCTTGGAACTTATCGGGGCCCACATGCTCTACTGATAGGGCTGAAATGAAGCATTTGGCTTCACCATTAAATCACTTTGATGAATATTAGGCAAAATTCATCAATGCCTTGATCGTTTTCGTCCAAATAAACATTACATCAAGTCTGTTAATCAAGAATATACAACTGTAGATTCTTAAAACAAGCTAGTGAGCCGCCTGGACCGAAGAAGCAAGTATCTTTTCCGTCTATGATACTCGTCTAGTTTCAGGATGGGCTAATGTGCCAGTGATACTCTGTACTATTTCATTTATTTGGGTTATCATGAACGCGATACCAGCTAAGGAAGCAGAATTATGGTCCATATTCCTGCAAACAATGTCAGCAGAGACGAAGTCGTATCTCTTCATTTCGATGGGACATAGTTGAGACTGCAACGCGAATACACACTTATTCATGCAGGATTGGAGAAATTGAGAAGTTCAATTTCAATCGTTGTGTATGTGCAAAAGATGACGAGAATATAGTATTTACTGATTAGATTAGTGAATGAATAGTCCCGTCGTCCGAGAAAAGAGGAGTTGCTGGAAGGTATTGATGGTAAAGTCTGAGGGTAAAAGGCCTCCCCACTGCAACTCGATCAGACCGTCAGTGCGAGATGTTAAGTAGTGACATCTATAACTTTAGCCGCCACAGAGTTGTTGTTACTGGCGTCTATCATTTTTTGAATTGGTTGCTAACAGGGAAGTTGGCGAACATGCATGAATTCCTCGCCTGCAGCTTCTCTTCTCCTCGTTGCGTTGACTCCTAAGAATAGAACGTTCAACATAAGGGTATGAAGGGCGGAGAAGTCCCAATTAAATTTGTCTTGGAGTCCAACTGGATCTTCAGTTGACCAATGCTTCTGTGTTGCAAATTATGTGGGATATCCTTTAGCGGGTAGTTGAAGTTTATGCTTCTATTTCGGATATTTGATTGATGTTGCCAAGGGCTTTGACAAGTTATAGGCGGACTCTCATAACCGTGCTTTCCAACTCATTATCCTCATCATTCATCCACTCATCCACTCATCCCCATACGAAGCTGGTCTTTCCCAAAGCAGGTCTTTTAGTCCAAATACACATCGTCATATCCAAATCCTTTTCAAGTTCAGTTTCAATACCAAACTTCCACAATGCAATTCTCGATCGCTCTCTTCTTGGCTCTTGCTGCCGCAAGTGTCTCTGCTTCATCCGTAAGTTCTTTCTGTCTTCCACTGAGCCCTCATCTTATCTAACATATTTCTAGGGTCTCTCTGGAAGCGGAACCGCTGTAGGTGCTGCTAAGGCAACCGGGTTCGGAGCTGCTAAGGCCCAGCGGAACTGGTGCAAAGCCAGCTTGGCCTCCTCGCGTCGTACACGTCCATACCGCCGTAAGGATTCCAACGAGTCAGGATCCGCCAAGGGAACCGGAGCCAAAGGTGATGGTGGCTCTGCAAAGGCAACTGGTGCACAAGGAGCAGGATCTGCTAAGTCCACTGGGGGAGCGAACTCCGGTAGCGATGGCAATGTGCAGCCAAGGGTAACTGGAATCTGGCGGAAAGGCTTCCAGAGACAGCAGAAGCTGGCTCTGCAAAGCGACTGGAGGGAGCTCGACAAAGGGGTCTGGAACTGAAAACACTGGCAAGGGATCCGCTTCTGCTTCAGGTAAAGGGGGAGCGTCAGCTTCAGGGGTTGCATCGGCATCCGGGGCTGGTGGCGCTTCTGCCACTTCTACTTCTCCAGGTTTGTTCTACCCAATCTTAGAGTTTCTTGAAATTATCTTGCTAACTTCGATGTATTAGCTATCTCCACTGGTGGTGCCGCATCTCTATCCAATAATGGAGGGATGGCTGCAGTTGCTGGTCTTGGTGTTGCATTCGCTGTTTTCATGTAAAGAGCTTTAGATTCTTTAGTGGTGTGATATTGCTCAATTTCAGAGTCATATGTTGAATTGGATGGAATTGGATTGAGTGGTTTGTACATACCTTTCTGATGTGAATAGGGCGGCGTATCGGGCATCCTTTTTGAGGCGGGTGGGCGGCTTTGATATTCATAGATCGAGCTGGTCTCTGGTGACCGACGAAACAATCACTCGTTCTTATTTTTGATGTAACACAGGATTGTAAAATCTGGCTATTTTTCTATATAGATATGATTGAAGGGATCCTTTCTCAATCGCGAATATTTGGCATTATTTGACTGCAAAAAGAAACTACTGCCGCCGGTGAACATTCTGATTGAGGGTGCTTTGGGTCATATTTTCGATCTGTATCCAGTCTCGTTGAAGAAAACAGCGTGGTCTGCTGGTGGGTTGAAATTACTTGTCGAAAGCTTGATAAAGATGATAATTGAAGGTTGTCTCTTAAGTAGGAGGTGTGCAACAATCCAGCCTGCGATAAGCAGAACAGCTGCAAAATCCGCCTGGCATATCATTATGACGGATATTGTACTCAATTCTGAACACCAAATAGAGTTCAGTTAGCGTCCCTGTCCTAGATGCAGAAGCTCATTCTAGACCTTAATCCATTTCAGTCACCCGAGCCATTTTGAATGTTCAAAATTTTATGTATATTGAAACCATTCAGAAGATTGAAACACAGAGTCTGATAATGCGTTTGCCTCAAGGGTTGAAACAATCGGGAAAACATTAAACAATCAAGTATACTATGCCATAATCTACGTTAAAATATGACATACGTTCTGTTTTCTCTACACCTCGCAGATCAGTGGAAAAAAGGGAGGAAAGTTCTCAACTCTGGAGTCTGAAAGCAAAAGGGCATGTCATTCTGAAACAAATTGGCATAGCGTAGAAAAAAGTCCACATGTCGAGGAGTAACCTAATAATAATATCAGGCTGAACTTTATGCTGGAGAGATGTTGAGTTTCTCCGGTCAGATTGCTATCTTATCAATGCGTGGACTATCTAAGACCCTCGAATTCTGAAAAGACACTCGCTAGCAAGATTCGTCAAATGGTCACTACGCTCGACGTCGCTGACTATGTAATCCTCTGGGTAGATTGTACCAAATGACGATAAGAGACAATGAGAGACACGGAAAGCTTTCCTTGGTAGAAAAATGGCTTTCGGCCGAAATTTCGCTACAAGGAGACAGTTTCTGGAAATTTCTTTGATCATGAAGATCAATCAGTCGAGTGCATAATGCACCGTATATTAATATCTATCACTTTTGCTGACGTGCGCTGGGATTAGACCCGAGTTCCTGAAAATGTAATGATAGCGGTTATCTCCCAAGGTACTAGGGCTGACAAGAATACGTGATCAACGAAGGAACGGGGGAATTGTTGTGATTGATATGTTGTATTTCTCATCAATTGCATGTCCGCAACTCCCGCAGTGAAATGCGGAAGTATGATAAAAGCACAACCAAATATGGGATCCATTAGGTTTGTTAAAAATGGAAAAAATGGACATTTGAAACAAGTAACTGAGGTTATTATAAGATTTTTCATATCCACTCAAAAGATCATGGATGCAATTATACGATTAGACCTAACCGTCTAGCCGGACTTGGTATTTTCACACCCGGGTAATCAATCATAACAATTACAATTGATTGGCTAACTTGTCTGTCAATCCTAGATGCATTTTCTTCTCCAAAATAAAAAGCCGATTCGGAATTACTTTTTGAAATTAGGTTCTGGGAGGAACCGAAAAACGATTTACGTTTCCGTTTGAACATCTCCGTGCTTCTTACTTTTAGGGTTTGACTCAAGCAATCGATCTGGGGACGAGAAAGAAAAGAACTTGTTGAACGCTCGAGAATGCTACAAGAGTCATTGCCTCGAACCTGCCTAAATGGGTTAATCTATTCATCCAATCATACGCTGGAAGAGAGGAATGCGGATTCATGATTTCTAATCTCATGAAAGATCTTCAGGGCAAGGTTGCAATAAAGAAAGATAGTATATTTCGTGATAGATAGTCGAGATAGTAAACCAAGCGAGCCAAGTGAGTTGAATCAGTGGATGGATCTTCCTTGGAGCTTGATCGCTTATTGCCTAGTTTCGGTTCTTACCTCCCTTATCACCGTCACCGTCACCGTTAACCTCTTTCATCTCCAACAGAACAAGCGGGTGGGAAGCTCCTTTTCTGGATGCTAGCTCAATTGCAAAGGTGCCATATACCTACCGCACTAGGAAATGGGCCTCTTTCGGTCATACGCTACACTACAACTTTGCCATGGTATCTTTGGTAGCTTACCTGTTCGTCATCATTCTTCTCTCACTTCCTTCGACTCATACTATTCACAAACTTAGTACTCTATACCCAGTCCACTATGTTAGCTACCAGTTCTAGAATAAAATACTATTCGTCTAGCTTAATGGATATGAAAATCATCGATTTAAGTTACACAATCTTTTGCCAATCTCCAGTTAAATTGTTTCTCTTCTTTGATTGATAAGCTGGGCACAGATCAGAAGCAAAATACGCTGCACCCCACCACATCCACAATCAGATACTACTAGGTCCATCTCGCTGATAATATTTCACGGTATTCTGCAGTTCTCCCTGGAAGTATTAAAACGGGCACACTAAGCATGCATGAGCCCCCTAAATTACTATCCTTTTGATATTTTTGATTTGTCGATTTGTAATCCTTCTCAATATCTGGAGCTAGGTTGATCAATTTGCTAGCACTAGTTTCTAGCATACCTCCAATATATCTTTCTGAGCCTCCCTTTAATATATATCTAGGGTCTGTTTAGCATTGGATCTTTATTCTGTAAACACTCTACTATCCCATTCACGGCACTTTGCGTGCGACCACCGTCAAAATGTTTTACACACATGCTGAGCGGATGTACGCAGAGAGAGCTATCGAGGGACGAGAAGGCACTCAGATTCCACTCCATTCAGATAACTATCGTGGAGAGCTGGTTCAGCCTCAGGACGGCTCATCCTCAGAGAGCGAGATAAACAATGATGGAACATGGGGAGAAAACGAGCAGGGCGGGCCAGTCAATTGCTCGACTGCTATGCACGACTACGAAGACTTGCGCCATCAACTCACGCATTTGTCGAGAACTCGTTCACAAAAGAGTGCAGCTACTGCCAGAAAAACATCGGCAATGAAGAGAACTATAACCAACGCAAGTCGCCGTTCACGAGCGACCGCTGGTGAAGACATAGAGGCACGAGAAGAAGAGGAAAAGCTCGAAGAGGTGGCGGCTGAGGACGAGGATGAATTTGTACTGGGTGACTTTCTCAGAGACGGTCATTTTGAGAAACGAAATACTAGAGGGAGTGCTAAGAAGGTCGGCGTTATATACAAAAACTTGACTGTGCAGGGGGTTGGTGCGACGTCAACATATGTCAAGACTCTTCCATCTGCTATTATGGGTGTAAGTATTTCTCTGCTCCAATTTCACATAGTGTCTCAATCTAATTTGTACAATGTAGACTTTCGGACCCGACTTGTACAAGTTATTGACGCGATTCATCCCTGTACTGCCTAAACCTGGATCTAATGGCCTAAGACGCGATTTGATTCACGACTTTACTGGCTGTGTAAGAGATGGGGAAATGCTTTTAGTCTTGGGAAGGCCTGGCTCTGGATGCAGTACATTCCTCAAAGCTATTTCCAACAAGAGAGGTGATTTTGCTGGAGTCACTGGAGAAGTCTCATACGGAGGTATCTCTGCTGAAGAGCAAGCAAAACACTATCGAGGAGAGGTAAACTACACCGAGGAAGATGATCAGCACTTTCCAAGTCTTACAGTTGAACAAACTTTGGATTTCTCGCTCCTAAACAAGACAAAAAGCACGAAAAGGGAGATATTCCAACGATAATTACAGCGCTTCTGAAGATGTTTTGTATTTCTCATACGCGTCATACCCTCGTTGGAGATGTGAGTTTTCAATCTCTCTACCTGATTGCGATTTTAGAAAATATATTCTGACAACTTTCGCAGGCTTTCGTCCGAGGTGTTTCTGGTGGTGAGCGGAAGCGAGTTTCTATTGCAGAAACACTCGCTACTAAGAGCACAGTCGTCTCTTGGGACAACTCGACTCGTGGACTCGATGCATCCACTGCATTGGACTACGCTAACTCACTCAGAGTGATGACCGACATCAGCAACAGAACGACACTAGTCACCCTGTATCAAGCTGGAGAGCAAATATATGAGCTCATGGATAAAGTATTAGTAATCGATGAGGGACGAATGGTGTATTCAGGACCAGCAGGTGACGCCAAGAGCTACTTCGAGAGAATAGGATACTATTGCCCACCAAGACAGACCACTGCAGACTTTCTGACAGCTTGCACGGATCCTGCCGAACGCCGGTTTCAAGAGAATTTCCAAGGACCCATTCCAAAAGGCCCCGTTGAACTTGAGAAAGCCTTCAGAGAAAGCGAGGATTACAAATTACTTCTGGAAGATGTCAACTCTTATGAGAGGATGCTACACGAAACCGACCATGCGGACGCACGACAATTCAAAGCTTCCGTGGAAGAGACGAAGTCTAAGACTGTTGGTCCCCGGTCACCTTACACAGTCTCATTCTTTCGTCAAGTCCTTGCTTGCACAAAGCGTGAAGTTGAATTGACTCTTGGAGACAAGACAACTTTATATACCAAATTTTTCATTATAATTTCCAACAGCTTGATTGTTGGCTCCTTATTTCATGGTCAATCGTCCAACACACTTGGAAACTTCTCCCGGGGTGGTACTCTCTTCTTCTCGATTCTGTTCCTAGGATGGCTTCAGTTATCTGAATTAATGAAGGCTGTCGGTGGTAGACCAATCATTTCCAGACACAAAGATTATGCTTTTTACCGCCCGTCAGCCGTTGTAGTTGCTCGTGTCGTTCAGGATTTCCCGCTTTTACTCCTGCAGGTTGTTCCTTTCTCTATTGTAGTGGTACGTATTTTGTTAATCCTGATTGTGCGGCAATTATACTAACAAATCATAGTATTTCATAACCGGACTTGACGTGGATGCTGGGAAGTACTTCATCTACGTCTTGTTTATTTATCTCACGACAATTTGCATCACCTCCTTATACCGTATGTTTGCCGCACTTTCGCCATCGATTGATGATGCTGTTAGATTTTCGGGTATTGGACTCAATCTTCTGATGTAAGTTACGGTCATATCTTAGATGGGTGCCCTATTGACAATATGTAGTATCTACACTGGCTACGTGATTCCTAAACCACAATTGGTATCTGAATATATCTGGTTTGGATGGCTTTACTACATCAATCCTCTGTCATATTCTTTCGAAGCCGTCATTGCAGATGAATTCTATAACAAGAATATCCCTTGTGCCCCGGATCAAATTGTTCCCAGCGGTCCAGGGTATACGAATCCTGAGTTTCAGGGTTGTGCAACTACTGGTGCTGAGGTTGGAAGCTTGAGTGTGTCAGGAGCTAGATATCTGGAGCAAAGTTTCAATTACTCAAGGTCTCATCTCTGGAGGAATTTCGGTGTCGGTTAGTATTGATAATTTTCCGTATAAATTTCGGTATCTAATGTGTTATAGTAATTGCTTGGACTGTCCTCTACATCATTGTTACTGCCGTTGCCACTGAAATATTTGACTTTACTTCTGGCGGTGGCGGTGCACTTGAGTTCAAGCGTTCAAAAGCCGCAAAGAACAAGGTCAAGGCGGAAAATGCTACACCTGATGAAGAAAACTCACCAGTTTCTACCAGTCCAATACCTACAAGCGGCGCCTCTTCCAGCAACACTCTTGAGCCACCTCAAGAAGAAGCACTGAAAGATATCACTGGCTCTGAATCTGTATTTACATGGGAAAACGTCGAGTACACAGTGCCATATCTTGGTGGCGAGCGCAAACTTCTCAACAAAGTCAATGGCTATGCAAAACCTGGCTTTATGGTGGCACTTATGGGAGCCAGTGGAGCAGGAAAAACAACACTCCTGAATACCCTTTCTCAACGTCAAAAGACAGGTGTAGTTACCGGTGACATGTTGGTTGATGGACGACCACTGGGAACTGAATTTCAGAGAGGTACAGGATTCTGCGAGCAAATGGATCTTCATGACGGCACAGCTACTATTCGAGAAGCCCTTGAGTTCTCAGCCATTCTTCGACAAGAACATACGGTTCCAAGAGCTGAGAAGATTGAGTACGTAGACAAAATTATTGATCTCCTCGAATTAGGAGACATGCAAGATGCTTTGGTCAGATCTTTGGGCGTAGAGCAGAGAAAGAGAGTCACCATTGGTGTTGAACTAGCAGCAAAACCTAACCTTCTACTCTTCTTGGATGAGCCCACTTCTTGTCTCGACTCACAATCCGCCTATTCCATCGTTCGTTTCCTGAAGAAGCTTTCTGCAGCCGGCCAAGCTATCGTTTGTACAATCCATCAACCCTCTTCGGTCCTTATCCAAGAGTTCGATATGATCCTAGCCTTGAATCCAGGTGGTAATACATTCTACTTCGGGCCTGTCGGTGAAAACGGTTCGGCGGTGGTAAAATACTTTGCTGACCGGGGAGTACAATGCCCACCCCAAAAGAACGTCGCAGAATTCATTCTTGAAACTGCTGCCAAGGGTGGAAAACGTCGCGATGGCAAGAGAATTAACTGGAACGAGGAATGGCTTAATTCCAATGAAAACAAGACCGTTATGCAGGAGATTGAGCGCATCAAATCCGAGCGTGGCCAAGTTGCCGCTCCAGAAGCTAATTCCCAGCGTGAATTTGCTTCTCCGGTTATGCTACAAACAACTGAATTGACTAAACGTCTCTTCACTCAATACTGGCGTGATCCATCATATCTCTACGGCAAGCTGTTTACATCTGTCATCATCGGTATCTTCAATGGCTTCACATTTTGGCAGCTAGGTTACAGTATCATTGATATGCAGAACCGAATGTTCACTTCGTTCTTGATTATTCTTATCCCGCCTACCATTGTTAATGCTGTTGTGCCTAAGTTCTACCAGAATCGCGCACTTTGGGAAGCCCGAGAACTCCCTTCGAGAATTTATGGTTGGGTTGCTTTTTGCACTGCGAATATCGTCGCCGAGATACCAATTGCTATTGTCGGGGCAGTGATTTATTGGGCATTGTGGTATTGGCCCACTGGTCTCCCAAGTGATTCTTCTACATCAGGTTACGTGTTCCTCATGACAATGCTATTCGTAAGTTCCTCCCTTCTTAGCCCACTCTCCTCACCGCAAGTTGCTAATTACTTTATAGTTCCTTTTCCAAGCGTCATGGGGTCAATGGATTTGCGCTTTCGCACCATCATTCACCGTAATCTCCAATGTTCTGCCCTTCTTCTTTGTCATGTTTGGCCTCTTTAACGGTGTTGTTCGTCCTTACGGTCAAATATCCGTTTTCTGGCGCTACTGGCTTTATTACCTTAATCCAGCCACTTATTGGATTGGCGGTGTTATCGCCGCTACTCTCTCCAATGTTCCTGTCGAATGTGCATCAAATGAAGCTGCATATTTCAATCCTCCATCGGGTCAAACATGTTCCTCTTATGCTAGTGACTTTGTTACTTCCGCTGGAGTAGGTTACTTGACGAACCCGGATGCGACGACAAATTGCGGATATTGTCCATACTCTAGTGGAGAGGAATACATGAGGAATCTGAACGTCACTCCAGATGACAAATGGAAATATTTCGGTATTTTCTTGGCATTTTGCATCAGCAATTGGGCGTTGGTTTACTTCTTCATCTACACGGTGAGAATTCGAGGATGGAGTTTCGGATTTGCCACCTTATTTGGGGGATTAGGCAAGTTGGTTGGGAAGGCCAAGGGGGTCTTTAAAGGAAAGGAAAAGAAGAGTGTTACGGAATCCAAGTAGGGTATTGATGAGATATGGAGATGTCGGACTAATGAGAAGATGAGATGCCATTAATTATTCAAATTCAATTTTGTATTTAGCGTTGGGATACCTAGTGTTAGTGTGTTAAGATACACATGGGAAACATGTTCAGAACTCGGCTCTAGTTCCGAATGTGTTGAAGGAAAAAGCTTTTTGAGGAACATTCAGTCCTGATAAGATAATGACTATTTTAATTATGAAGACATGTAACTTCTACTTCACTATTTTTTGTGCTCAAGACTGTGTAGCAGATCATGCTTGCTCTATTTCGATACTTCACTGGAAATCCCGCTGAATGATAATGAAGCAACGCTTTCAATTTCGACATCCAACTTCTGCGTGCAATTGAAATCATCAAAGCATTCAATCTCTCAACTTGATTGAAGTATTTGTATATCTCGAAATTTGGAAGTTTTTTTTTCGATTACTGAACCGAAAAACGCTCGCATTTTAGAAGTCTTTGATCATCAGGTAGGATCCAAACCACAGGAACCGCTTTCCAATCACATAACCTCTGCGTGAGAATGGGAGGGATTACATGTGATAACTTTACTGAAGGAAAGAGAGGATTTAAGTTCTTGAATCTTTGGATATGGGAAATGAGATACAAATAATTGATTTTGTCTTCGATCCTTCCGAACTAAATGTCTTACTAAGTCGCCACTTCTTTGTCAATTTAATCTTTTGACGTATCTTAATCTCATCTGTCATGTGAATATCCATTCGAAAATTCGGTTCAAGTCACTTCACACTCAAAACATTGGATATGTTTTCCTTCTTCACATGCCCGAGATGTGTCTGGCTAACCTCTTTCTTATATTAAATCTCATCTCATTTCCGAAAACCAATTCGTACAATGTCATCCACTACAACCTCATACTCGCCCAGTTGAATATATCGTCTTTGCAGCATAATCGGTACGCGTAATAGGTTAGCTAGAGCTCACATACCCAAACATTGCGGGGAAGTGTTGATTCCAGACCGTAGTCGCATGTGAATCTTAAGATTTCTCAAGAAAATGAACATGGGATTATCTTCATATAGTTCAACTCCACGGATGTGAGACTAGCTATTCCTTAGAGCCTGAGAGGGTTCAAGACAATTGGCAAGATATTATATTTGAGTTTATCTGTCATAGCACATTTCCCCTACGAGCCACTGAAACCCGAGTTTCTAGACTCCTAGAGGTCATGATGAAGAAATGTGAAGGCTTCAATATTGTCCTTCTAGCTCTAGAGTCAGATCATCGAGTCATGTCATGACATGACATACATAAACAGACACTAGAGCTGAGTATGCAATCTACTACGTGAAGAGACAGTTCCTTTTCACAATATCCACGAGTTACTCCTAGTCAAGTTCAAAGAAAGCTCCTATGCTCATACTTCCGGGGTAGTTTCCATTCGCAGCTCCACCTCCCTCGCTTAGCTTCAAACCCTTTAAAGATTTTTCCTTCGCTCTCATTGCATAGTTTAATAATTCAAATAGGAATTCCTCCTCCAACAAAGCTCAAGCAAAGCCTGCCCGGCTAGCTCAATCGGTAGAGCGTGTGACTCTTACTCATCGCAAGATGTTCTAGTCAATCACAAGGTTGGGGGTTCGACCCCCCCGTTGGGCTCAATTCCCATCATTCATTGAAGACGCTTGATTTTTTGCACTTTTGAAGTGTCGATGACTTTTTCTGGCAAATTGTCTATTTTTCCCATGGACACTGAGAGATTTAGAGTCTTAGACACGAGAAGAGAGACGAGAGATGAAAAGAGGTGGAGAAGGGCAGGAGAAGAAAGAAAAGTTTTTTTCTTCATCTGGTGGAGTAGAGGAAGGGAGGGGTCCTTGTCGAGACGAGCTTATTCCTCCCTCCGCTCCGATCTTAATCTTATCTCTTCACCCCACTCACTCCGTTCCACCAGAACAGCCCGCCCAAAAACCAGTGTCAAAAACTTCGGCTTACATTGTCAGAGTTTTACGATGAATGTCATTCATTGGATTGATGTATATAACAAGTTTATTTTGAGTGGTTATGCATATGCGTGTCACATATATCAATTCTGAAAGCATTGCAGCGGAAGATTAGAATTACGTTGAATTCTCGATAATAAATATCTTACTTATTACCCTTGCGTAGGTACTTCTATGCTTACCATTATTTTATCCCAGAAGATTTTGTGATGCAAGAAAATTATACTGTTTGCATTAGGTTAGTAGCTCCTCAACGTCAACTTACTTGTATTTTGGATGCTAAAATCTCTTTTTAGCCCGCTAATTCAAAGATACTTATTACCAAGTGTTTGAAAGGTGTGGTGTATTGCAATTGTCTATCGCGTATGAAGAGTTTGAAAACCCACCAATAGGAGAAGTGGCTAGAAACTAGTCAAATAGATCAAAATTCGAAGCTTAATAGACCTTTATAAATATATCACTGGAGTTCCGTACAATACTATATTTGTAGTATCACGTTTTGAACATATACATAAATTTGATACTGTACTATCAGGACTTTCATTTCCATCAATTTCAGAGAATCAAATGATTGTGATTTGGAGAGATTCAGCTAATTTGTTGACACACCCCTCGAACACTTATTGAATCATTAGATCACAAGAATCTTAACACATGTGGTCGACCCAAACGTGCGTATTCTTCTTCAGTCTCTTCCCAAATCCGATCACGATCTTCATCCCATGCTTGCTGATTGAAATTATCTGGCCAACCGTATGTACCTTCTAAATAATGCTTAATTTTACGTCGCTGTATGAGCAACATACAGATGATCAGTTTCGTACTTTACACGTCGTTCGTCACAGTTACGGTATGAAAATTTCACTTACCATCCATTCGTCTGCAAATTCAATATAGCCTAGTGCACTCTGTCCCGGTGGAATAGCATCTAGAGCCTTGATTCTATTCAGCTGCATACGAAGGAAACTTGGAGCATGCCTGGGCCAATAGTTGCGATAGTAGACAACATCATTAGGTCGCTCGAGGGGTGTATTAGGGGGATTTGATAAGTCTGGACCGTCGTCTGTGATGGACACTACTCGAATCGTATCTACAAACATCATGTTAAGACGATACGTCTATTGCGGACATTGTACTCACTTTCTCTTGTATCAAGAATCACAATAGGTGTCTCCGGATCCCCGGCAGATAGCATAACATCATGCGGTAGTATATAGCATTCGGATGCAGGGGTTTCCCCCTCCACAAACGATGGAGACTCGCGACTGCTACGGAGACTAAACCCATTGTCCAAAATGTCGAAAAGCTGACTAGATTGATAAAGAAAGATTGGGCAGATACAATTTCCAGGACAAGGTAAAAGTCGAATTAATGACCATGCTGCATCAGAAATATTGAGCTCATTGCAAAGCGCCTCATCAAGGCGATGACCACCTTCTGGAGGCCAAATCACTTCAGCTTCCGAAACGGTTGACAGCCGAACAAAATTTCGGACAATTTCGTGAATGAGATGTACAATTTCGGCCTCGTCGTATGGGGTTCGTGTGTTGTATATGGGGAGCCATTCGGTTGATGGGTCATCATGGTCAGGTATACGCGGAATTTCAGCGGGTAGATTTCTCCTTGGAGGTGGCGTGTACTGAGAAGGTTGTGAAACCGGGGGGAATAACGACTTGGGAGATTTATGGTCGGTTGACATTTTGAGCAAAGTTAAGTAAACCGAAAACTATCAAGATGCGTAGATTTGTAGTCGTTAAGAACAAGGCGGAGATTATTAATGCTATCTAAGTATTATATCAAGTCATTATAATAAAGATAATTAACTTCAACTACAATTAATAGCGATTAAATCTACTTTTAGAACTCATTTTGATAGAAAACTCTAAAACTAGAAATCCACTATGAATTACAAAAAACTATATTTTATAGTAAAACTTTTTATTATAATAGAATTAGTCAAATTAAACAAGACTATAAACTTCTAATACTTACTAATTAGATTTATGAAATAAGATCGCTTAGCCCTGAAACTAGGAGATAATAGAAAGTCCTAGAAAATATCTATAAATCCTCTCTTTTTCGTTTTTCTTCTTCTTTATATATATAGTTGTAGTAAATTCATAACCGATTCAATCTATCTATAGGTAGGTAGGTATCTAGCTAAAGCTATACTAACTATACGATGCGCCTATGTATATCTAACAGTATAAAGTAGATAGAGAAAAATAATAGAAACCTAACCCCCCGCCCCGAGGTCTTCCGAGTCTCTCTCCCTCTCTCTCTTTATACATACACATATAAAGGTAAAATCTGATAAACGCACCAAATCCTTCCTTCCTCCCTTCCTCAATCATACAATCCCAACAACATCTAAACCCAAATAAAAAATCACTACTTTTACTCCACACTCCATACTATACCTATACCTATACCTATACCTATACCTATACCTATACCTATACCTATACCTATACCTATACATACACACATACACACAAAGCCCCCCTTCAACATCTCTTCAACATCTCTTCAACATCTCTTCAACATTCCCTGAATATCCATCCCCTCAATATCCATCCCCTTAATATCCATCCTCTCAATATCCATCCCCTCAATATCTATCCTTTCAATATCCATCCCCTCAATATCTATTTCCTCAATATCTATCCTTTCAATATCTATCCCCTCATATCCATCCTCTTAATATCTATTCCCTCAATATCCATTCCCTCAATATCTATTCCTTTAATATCTATCCTCTTAATATCCATTCCCTTAATATCTATTCTTTCAATATCTATCCCTTTAATATTTATTCCTTTAATATCTATTCCCTTAATATTCATCCCCTCAATATCCATTCTCTTAATATCCATCTCCTCAATATTTATTCCCTCAATATTTATTTCTTCAATATCTATCCTCTTAATAGCTATTTTCTCAATATCTATTCCGTTAATATCTATTCCCTCAATATCTATTCCTTCAATATCCATTCCCTTAATATCCATCCCCTCAATATCCATCCCCTTAATATCCATCCCCTTAATATCCATCCTCTCAATATCCATCCCCTCAATATCCATCTCCTCAATATCCATCCCTCATATCCATCTCCTCAATATCCATCCCCTCAATATCCATCCTCTCAATATCTATCCCTTCAATATCCATCCCTTCAATATCCATCCCTTCAATATCCATCCTTTCAATATCTATTCTCTCAATATCCATTCCTTTAATATCTATCCTTTC
This sequence comes from Botrytis sinoallii, assembly GCF_014898435.1. Lineage (NCBI taxonomy): Eukaryota > Fungi > Ascomycota > Leotiomycetes > Helotiales > Sclerotiniaceae > Botrytis > Botrytis sinoallii. The sequence continues at coordinate 1,031,379 of NW_024066034.1, read as the reverse complement.
AATATCCATCCCCTTAATATTCATTCCCTCAATATTCATTCCCTCAATATCCATTCCTTCAATATTTATTCCTTTAATATCTATTCCCTCAATATCTATTCCCTCAATATCTATCCCCTCAATATCTATCCTTTCAATATCCATCCCCTCAATATCTATCCCTTTAATATCTATTCTTTCAATATCTATCCTTTCAATATCCATCTTCTTAATATCTATTCTCTCAATATCTATTCCTTCAATATTTATCCTTTCAATATTTATCCCCTTAATATCCATTCCCTCAAGAGAACCCCCCCCCCCCCCAAATAAAAGCTACTCACTCACTCACTCACTCACTTACCAACCAATAAAATCCTCCTATCTAACACCATAGCTACCATACCTACCTACCTATCTCCTAAGTATAAGTACAAGTAAGTAAGACCTCAATATGAAGAAATCCAAATCTTGACGAAAAACAAATCTCAAAGCAATCCAAATCTCAAATACAAAGCGCGCCATACCTAGGTACACAACATCCAATTCTAGCGTATCTCAATCTCAGAACACCTACCTACCTAGTAGATATATATTATTTGCTCGATAATAACAAAACCTTCGGCCTTCGGATGCCACTTAACTAGGTAGACGATGCGTCCTGAGTCTGTCACCCTCCTGGCAGGTAGGTAGGTAGTCTTAGGGTACCTAGGTAGGTAGGTACCTAGTCAATCCTGCGAACCGTTGGCCGAGAATATGGACTTCTTCGTCTACCTATTGAATTTGTTCAGAAGGTGTAATACATACCTAGCCGTAGAGGTAGGCGTAGGATATTGAACCTATCTTGGATTCCAAATCATTCAAATCTTCATTTCAAGGGTAACATCTAAACAGCCGAGAACATTCAATTGATCTGGAACATTGGATTCTCAAACATTCACATATCTTCTGCCATGCTGGAATATTAGATACCATGGGTAGTTCTAATATTGAATTTTATTAATTATGTAGGTGCGTATTGCGCGACGTGTTCGGTATGAAGAGGAGGGGTATAACTTTAAAAAAAAATCATATGACAATTCGCTGATAGATCAGGTGTATGAATACGCAGGCCGAACCAACCAAGTTATTCCAACCAGATTCGTTCCACCCGTTGAAGCCTATCCTATAACGCCAAGTATGGATGGGGTATTACCCAAAGGAATAACAAGAAAACTGTTGTTAGTTCGTAATGTCGTTTGCAGAGGAAGTGCTGAGCGAGGGCCGTTATTATATACAACTTCACTACGACTCTCAATTTGACGTTGTTTTGTCTGACTCAAGTACCCAAGCATTAACAATGTGACCTTCCTGCCACCCTTGTGCTGATAATGAGGCGCTTTCTTTGAGGAGTTTGCCCATATAATTGATTTTCACATGCTTGGGTGGAGAAATCTAGTTCACTTAATTAGCTTTGGAGGTTGGAGAAAACCTTTGGGAGATACAAACCTCAAGCCTCTGCGTTATTATTTTGATAAGTGAGCGCACCGAATCGTTCTTTCCAATTTTGAACACTATATCTCCATTGATACCGTGTTGGAACCTCGCTTTCACTGATATCATCTCTTTCGCCTTGGCTTTCCCTTTCGTTTCTCTCCTCCTTAATATTTCCTCATCGACTTCCTCACTTTCCTCCGCCAGGTCTCCTTCATCATCGCTCTTCCCTGTTGCATCTGCCGTAGTATCGTCCAAGATATTCGCTGGATCAGAAACAACATGTTCTGGTACACGATATAATGCACCTGTACTGTCATAACATCCCCTGATTGCCATATCTCCATCTGGTAGCGTGATTTCTGCCGCATTCAATATCATTTGCGCAGTTGCTAGACCCCCATCATCCTCACCAGGCTCTCCACCTTTCCACATTACTTCCAATGAAGCTCTTATAGCTTGCCATATTTCAGGTCTCCCCGTAACGCGAGTGTCGAAGAATTCTATTCGTGCTCGATCTATTTCTCGTCGTGTCCATAACTTACTTCCACTCATCCATACGTGGGGCTTAAGAGGTTTGTTTAAATGTTCATCAAGGGGAATACGGTGGTGGGTTCGGGGAGGAGGATTGCTATTAGAGGAGGCATTTGTCGATGGCCTAGCTAGACCTGATCGAGATTGAGGTCGCGAGGACGATGCGATTGCTTGAGAAGAGGATGCACCAGCTCCGGCAGAGTATTCAGTGCGGGGTCTGGAAAAACAACAACCCTGAGTGAAAAATTCATGTCAGCGGTTAACTTTCAGATTTGAATTGAATGTTTGATTGAATCGTCTTCAGTAGTTGGATAAGATTTGACTCCTGAATTCGATTTGAATATGGCAAACCATTTAAAACATTTCAGACATGGGAAGTTGGTGCAGCAGAGTCCTACTGGGAATTGCGAAAGGTGCATTTGAATGGATTGTAAAGAGAGAACATACCATGATGCATCATATGCGAATCAAGTATTAACGTGCACGCACGTATTATTGAATTAGATTTTATAGATCTATGTATGAAGATTATGGAGATTATGGAGATTATGAAGAAGGCGTATCAAAAGTTTGAGGGTATTCCAAAAAAGGAAGGGCTACAATGAGATCGCCACCACCTGATGGTTTATAGAAGAGAGGATATTACTGAAGAGTATGAACGAATGCGGATACAAAATGTAAAAGAGATAGAGAAAGAGAAAGTTTAGATTATTCCATCGTTGCGTGGTTGAGTACTACCAAATTTGTCGATATGATTGCATGGATATAATAAATTGTTGGTGCTTGCATGAGGTTGGTGGGATGAGAGAGCACAAGCACAAGCACGAGCACGAGCACAAGCAAAAGCAACAAGCAAGCAGTGGAGGTTGAAGGAAAAAGGTGAAGGAGTTTGTTACTCTGGAGATTGAGGCAAGGGCTAGATGCGGAATGACAAGGATATAGATTTTGAACCAGAGGATGATTGGTTTAAGTGAAGGATCAGTGAGTCTGTGCAATGGAAAGCTTAATTATTAATCGCAAAATTGCAAAATCTATACTCGTAGCTAGCTAATACCTACATACAGTTATCAATAGATCATGGAAGATTCTTATTAGCCATACTCCATACATGCCATCCCATCCATACTGTGAATAGATATTACAAAGGCGCATAGGTAAGCTTATCTAACAGGTAGATGCTTCAAAGCCTCAAGTGCCAAATCCATTACAACGCATCAGCAGTACAGCAGGACCACCTACCTATCTCTTCTAAGTAATATTAAGTACCAGAGGCATTTCATGCAGGAATCTCATGATTCGGTCACCACAGAACTGGCCTCGGAACACTTTGATATCTATTTTGGGAATCCTATCAAGATCAAATCAAGTGAAAATACTTCGTATACATATTTTGAGTGAAGCTTGAGTGAAGCTTGAGACTAGGTAGCCTTTTGATATACATAGGTACCTGTCTAACCCCAAAGTCATCTAGCTCATTCTCTCGCCGCCGTACCCCACAATAATTTCTCAGCCTTCCGCTCAATAATAATCCATCTCTCTTTGTAAGAAAATCTTCCCGCTACACCCTCCACCACTCCCATATTCCACCACTCCCACTACCACAACCCTCCCATCAACAAAAATAAACCCTTCAACATGTCAGACGATTACCAAGTACCTACCTCCGTCCCAGCGACAAACCCCACCCAAGCCCCCAATCCATATGGCGCATCCGGAGTTTTGGGCGACGGTCCTGCGATCAAATATTTGTGCGGCGATTGTAATGCGAGTGTTATGTTGAAGAGAGGTGATCCGATTAGATGCAAAGAGTGTGGTCATCGTGTTTTGTACAAGGAGAGAACTTCTAGGTATGTGGATTTTGTTTCGAGAAGAGCGGGGTGTTGAATTTTGCGGAAGAGAAACTTACTTGGTGATAGAATGGTTCAATTCGAGGCAAGATGATTAGGGATGGTGTGCGGAATGGACGGGGAAATTGGGAGCAAACGAGATTATGTGATGGAACATGTGAGGATAGAGAGATATGAGAGAGGATTGGAAAACGAAGAGATTTGGGAGAGGTCTGGGAAATGGTTGGTACAATTTTGATGGAGTGGTAATGGTCAAGGTACGAGACATATCTCGAGGCGCATGGGTATAAAAAGATTGTCACGACTCGATGGCCGGCGCATGTTCGATAGAGGACTAGGACAATCATATTGTGTACATTGAATTACATTTTTTTCTACCCAAAGCTATATTTTGGTATCAATATGCGCCATCACATAGCATAGATGCGCCGTTAAATGCTAAAACCCCTAAGCCTAGAACTCCTTTGCCCATTTCGCCAATCTTGCCCCTACTCCACGCCTACTGCATATTATTCATTTGGCTGGCTCTGATGTAGCGAGTGAAGCTGTGATCGTCTGCATTAGACGGGCCTCCTCCATCTGCCAAAGCTGCCTTGTATCTTGAACTTAATCCTTCAATGTTATCCCCGCCGTCCTCATCGTCATCTCCACCTGCTGCTAGATCGTCATCAGAGTCCTCCATATCACTCAGCGTATCCAAATCGGTCGAAGGTTTGGCATTTGGTGGACCTTTGGCTTTAGAAGATGAAGGCTCTCCCGAAACGGCCATATCTTTCATCAATTTGTCCAATTCCTTTCCTCGATTTTCCTCCTTCTCTGCATCCCTCTGTCTTCTTCGGCGTTCCAATTCTGGCTTATAATCTCTTTCAAACTCCTCAGCCTTCTCTGACACAGCCTCAAAGAACTCATCAATACCCGCACCAGTCATAGAACTGACGCCCACCACACTCAAATGACTGTAAAACTCTTCCAACATCAAACTCATGCTATTGAGCAACGATCCCATATATCCACTACCACCACCTAATCCACCAGCACCTCCCTCTAGACCACCGAAGCTTCCTGCTTCCTCCTCTTCTCTGAGAGCAGCCTGGAAAGATTCGAAGTCTGTCATCCATTCCTTAGCAAATTCAGCATCCTTAACATCCGTTTTGTTGAAGACCAGAATCATTGGCAGTTTTGTCTTGTATAGAATGCTGCATGCATATAGCATGTTACTCATAAAAGTACTCGTTGATGACGTTCTTGGTGTATCAATGATATATGCAATAACCGTGGGGAAAGTCGAAGCCAAAGAATCCAATAAAATGCTTCCTGAAGCACTCCAGACGAAAACCTCAATTTGACCTGGCGTATCGACCAAAATATGTTTGATAGGAGTCGCATTTGGTTTCTCGGGATCAGGAGTGGTGCGCTTTTCGAGTACGGTCAATATTTGATCAATCTTTGTAGCAAAAAGGTTGAGCGATGTGAGAATTCCTCCGTTCGGTCCAAGGTTGTAACTTTTCATCACTTCTTGATAGTTGACAGAGTCGCGGATATCGATGTTACTCTCGAATGGAACATTTCGTACAGCGGGATCCAGGTTGAGAACATACGGAGGCTCTTTCTTGCCGTGTAGATGAGAGTTTATTCGTTGCATAAAGGTAGTTTTACCAGAACCTGTCGGAGGAGAATTAGCGGGCGCATTCATCAAATACAAATGAACATCAACTCACCGGCCATGCCTACACACACAATAGAAACAGGCTTAGAAGCCTCTGGTTTCTTAGAATCCGCCATATCGTAGATGCTTTATTTGTTTGTTAAAGAAAAATCGACTTGTGTTTGTGAGGTGTAAGTAGAGGAATTTGGCGGGGTGCGAAGTGGGATGCATGGTCCTTCAAATAAATTTCGTACCTTGCTAAAGTAGCGCTCCCGTAATGCTTCTCGCTACCGGTACTGGGCAACCATCATCAAAAACATCAAATTTCATTATATCAATAAACTCTACAACAATGGACGGCTTGGATGAATTCGAGAAAAGCTTAGCAGCGGAAAAGCTAGAGAGGGAGAAAAGTGAAAGAAGCTCGCGCAAAGATAAGGATCGGAAGCATCGACATCATCATAGATCACGGCACCACAGGTCCAGAGAGGATGACGATGAAGAAAGAGACGACCACCGACATAAGCGATCGAGACATTCCAGACACGAGGAAGAAGATGAGGACAGAAGCAAGCGCAAGCACGAAAAATCATCGGATCCCAAGGAAGATTTACCAATTCCAGATGAGGAGGAAGCAGAAGTTCGACCAAAAGCTACTCGCGATTCTTGGATGACGGATCCTACAGCTTTCGAATTCGATTTTACACAAAAAGGATCCAAAAAGCCTACAGAGCCAAAAGTTGCACCCAGACCTGATTACGATTTGAAGGTTCATAAGAACGAACTCAATCAGCATTTACAAGATCTAAATGAAGGAGTCAAAAAGTTGGACGACATCGAAGCTGGACATGACGTCGATTATACATTTGGAGATTTGGGAGCTCAATGGCGCATGACGAAGTTAAAGGCAGTATACACACAGGCGGAACAGAGCGGAAAGCCTATCGATGAGATAGCTATTGCGCGATTTGGAGGTCTACGGGAATTTGATGATGCGCGAGAAGAACAAATTGAGCTTGACCGCCGAAGACTATATGGGGAAGGCTATGTTAGGAAAGAGAAGCCTAGCGGAGAGTTGTTTCAAGAGAGAAAATTGGATCTAGGTATTAGAAGAGGTTCGATACCACACCGTGATGAGCCAGCAAATCTACCGCAAGGGGAGATTATGGAAGAAACAAACCCAGGCCCTGTTCAGCTCGATGCCACGGCCCTGAATCGATTGAAGGCTCAAATGATGAAAGCAAAGCTCAAGAAATCGCCTGACGCTGCGAGACTCGAGGCTGAATACAACGCTGCAGCTTCCGCCGGATTAGCAGCTACTTCAGAACCCGGTATGGTAGTATTAGGGAAGATGGACAGTAGAATGTTAGCGGGAACTCGTGGAGAAGTGAAGTCGATAGACAATAAGAGGGGCCGCGAGAGAGGTTTGGTGGAAGAGAATGAAGATATGACTATTGAAGATATGGTGCGCGAGGAACGACGGACAAAAGGACAAGCTGGCGGTGACGGTATGCGCGCCGCTGAACGCATCGCGAAGGATGCTAAATTCGATAATGACCTCGACTACATGGACGATAATGCAAATAAGCTTGCGAAGCGCGTGCAAAAGTCCGAAATAAACTTGAGGAATACAGCCATAGGAGATTTCCAAAAGATGAATCGCATTCTGGACTCCTGCCAATTGTGTCATCATGAAGACAAAAATCAACCTCCTGTTGCGCCACTCGTATCCTTAGCTACACGAGTATATTTAACACTCCCGACAGAGCCGGAATTGAGTGATGGTGGAGCCGTCATTGTACCCATTCAGCACCGGACAAACCTCCTTGAATGCGACGACGATGAATGGGAGGAAATTAGAAACTTCATGAAATGTCTAACACGCATGTATCATGATCAAGGACGAGATGTAGTATTCTACGAAAATGCCGCAACACCACACCGAAAGATGCACGCAGCCATGCAGGCAGTACCACTGCCCTATAGCCTAGGAGAAACCGCGCCAGCCTTTTTCAAAGAAGCCATCCTATCCTCGGATGAAGAGTGGACACAACATAAGAAGCTCATCGACACTGCAGCACGCGCACGAGATGGTCTTGGAAAACTAGCTTTCCGCCGATCGATCGCTAAGGAGATGCCCTATTTTCATGCTTGGTTTGACCTCGATGGTGGCTTGGGACATATAGTTGAAGACGCCAATCGTTGGCCCAGGGGAGATCTCTTCGCGAGGGAAATTATCGGCGGCATGTTGGATATCGAGCCTGATGTTATCAAACGACAGGGACGGTGGAGTCGAGGAGGGGATAAAAGATTGGAGGGTTTCAGAAATCGTTGGAAGAAATTCGATTGGACTAGGGTGCTTACGGATGAGTGAGTGCACGCAAAATTGAACATACTTGCACACGTATCATAATCATAATCATATCATATCATATCATACCCTAGCTCATCATATCACATCATAATCCTAATTGTACAATACCCATCTGAAGTATTATCAAAGACACAAAATACGTACCTACATACAACACATAACAATCTGATTCCCATCAGGTCACACCGTGCCGGATTGGGCCAAATCATCTTCAGGAGCCGCGGCCCGCCTTCCGGCTTCCAGCTCGTTTTGCTCGTCTGTTCTATACGTGGTTAACATGTCAGGAAAACACAATATGTTACATACAATTACATACAGTCTCTTTTATTGTGTATGTACATACCTACGTACCATAACTGTTCCTGTTCGCTCTACCGGTAGGTAGGTAGGGACTCGTATCTCTTTCGGCCTTTCTTGCGTTTCGGGCACCAAGAATTCAATAGTTGGAAGCCCTGGAGTAGGTAGATTGATTGTGACTGGTTGTTGCCCCAGTTGTCCGAGGTAGGTTTAGTTAATCGCATTTTTCAATTGGTTGTAAATTGTAAGTTAGATAGGCAAATGAATGGATCTTTCTATTTTTCTGACTATCTCGGTTTGGGTTGGCGTTATCGTACGGCGGTACCTACTAGGTACTTTCCTACCTACCTAGCTTTGCTATGCTATGCTATGTTGAACACAATACACAAACACAAGATTGCCTGTCTCCCCGAGGTGCATGTACATCTAGTTCAGAGCCCAAAAGAAAAAGAACAACGTTTTTGTGCTAGAGGAAGAAAATGGAGCAATGGATGGTACTTGGTATCGTATCATGGCATCCATCCTGTTTACCGGTGATGAGATACTTAGTGATACATAGGTACCTCTTCCATGCGACCATGCACGCGATATCGGTGCATATGTTGGATATACGTAGAGAGATCATTTCTGGATGGGTGCAACATGAGCAAGGGGGCCATTGCACAAGATTGATGCAGATATCCTCGCGATGCGTAGAAGGGTTCTAGAAGGATAGATTGCTGAGACGTGTATATGTACCTACGTCTTGTTTGTGGACGATGGGATACTGTGCAGGAGATGTACGGCATGGGTTTTGACGGGTTGGGTACGCCGTCCCATGTTTTTCTCGTGGTTGGGGTGTGTATGGGATACTTGGATATTTGGATGGGTACAGCATGACTGTGACGCTTTTCGTACTACGTCCCATTCTTTTGCGATGCTTCCGAAAATAGAGTAGAGCGCCAAATTCGGACGGATTGGCATTGTTTTTCGGACAATCTTTCTATCCATTGGGTATGTGACTTGCAGAAGATGATTGAAGTATTGTAGTGAAAAGTGTGTGGTGGATGTATTCATTCCAACATCTTATCCGCACCACAGACCGCAGAATTGAACTTTCACGAGGCATTTCTTCATTTCAGCCTTTCTTCTCCCATTGAACCATGGATGCATCCTCGGTCGTACCCGGCTAAAAGAAAGGTAGAAGCGAAGCAAGCAATTCACGCAGGCAAGCAAGCGAGCAAGCAAGCTAGCATGAAAACCATCATGCTTCGATGTAGGTAAGGCAGGTGCAGGTGCAGGTACCCATATAACCCGTTTCGAATAATTGCTGAAACAGATTGTCAGAGGACCCTTGTCGACACCTTGTTCATGTGAATACCTTCCGAGTTCTTCTGTGGGAGATAACAAAAGCTTGGCTCCGAGATAGGATGTCACCGTAGAGAAGAGAAGTGAAGATCTCATACACCATTGTGAGATCACGAATGGAATTTCCTCCTGCGTTAGAGTGAACCACGAGGCTGAGGGGTTGCGGGAGATGGCATGCATTGATTGTACGCTTGTTGTGCGCTAAACCTCCTTTTTTGCTCAAATGCCGGGTACGAGGGTCTAAGATTAGGGTTTGGATGGGTGGAGGATAATGCGGAGACGAAATTGAAAAACGGGTCGCGTCAAGCTTGGTCATTTACGGAGGAGGTCGAAAGACTGCAAGTGGTAACGAGAGAATCTCATCCTGTACATATTATCCTTTCCTTTATGCGCTTCTCAGCCGGACCAACTTCCAAGGTAGTTTGTTTCGACGTTGCGTTGCAGTGGCTTATGTATTCAGGCTATCCAATTAGCTATGTCTAGGAATAAGGACCAGGGGTATTCTTCCTGCGTGAATAGAATGGAAATCCTTCATTATTCCAAGATTAGCTCAGCAAGCATTCTGACATGCATAATTTCTGAAGATATGTCTGACCTGAATAAGGTCATAGGAAAAGATTCAGAAGAATGTGTATTCGGTAAATTAAGCTCGACATCTTCATTCTACTCTCAGCATGTATTCGAAGAGGCATGTGAGAGACAGAGTAATAAGAGTGCTTACGAGGGCAACCATATTTCACTAGTTGAAAAGGATGTATTGCCCATTTGGGAACGCTCTACCTAGTCAGCATGAAGAGATTACTTCGTAGAGAAAAGATCTTCGTCTTCGCGCGTGCTGCGCTCTTCTCGCTCCCCGTCGGTTCGTAGCGAAGCTCGCAAAGGTCTTAACATGCATCGAAGATTCTATAATTCTTCCATCGCTTGTTTTTAGTCAAGCCGTACCGCAGCTAGATGAATTAAACGGTAATCATCCGAGTTGAAGGGGACATTCAAGTGGCTATTCTTTCGACAGGGGTTCCGTAAGTGTTGTGTCGTGCATGAAGGGGAAAAAGGCGAGCTACCTACGTAAAGTAGTACAGTCAGGAAGTAAGGTAAAGTAAGGTGCGTCAGAAATGATGGTATGGTATGATGGTAGATTGAGGTATTTGAGAAGGTCTTGTTGGTTCGAGTTTTACGAATCATAAAATTGAAAAGGAGAAATGGACCTTGGGTAGGTAATCGAATTAGGAAAAGGAGATGGATAGATTTAAATTCACTATATCCATTTCGAGTCAGTTGTGGAATTTATTGGTTAATACCTACTACTCAATCAATACCTTGGTACTCAAGTACACAGTACAGTTGTTCAAAGTTGTTCTTATTACCTAGGTAGGTAGTTAATATAGCTAGGTACTATGTCAAGTAACATGTAACATGTATCAGGAGAAAGATGGATGGATGGTTTTAGTAGCAACACCTTCCTAGGTATGCAGTGGTAATAATTCTATGATGATTGCTAGCTCCAACTTGATGGACCATCAGATAACAAACAATTTTCGACTAATAGGTACAAGAACTGGGTAAGGAATGAAATGCATTATTCACTGTTACTCGTAGTATCTGTTCAATCAAATACCTCCAGCTATGTACTAGACGCAAGCTAGTTTGTCTAGTTTCAATGAAAGGTCGAGAGAGTAGTTCGAATGACGGAGTGAATTCATAATTGAACATTGAACTGGATGGATACCTTGAAATTCGGGCAGACAAAGTGATTAAATGATTAAATTTACTCCCAGGCCAAGGTTCCCTTCAATCCAAAAAGCTTTAGAAAACCAGCTTGCAGCCGCAACTTCTTACTTTATTCCGACCGATCTACCTTTTTACTTTACTTTACGATACTTTACGATACTCTACGATACCTTACCTTACTTTCTACATGACATGACATATTCTCTACCTTGAGACTACCCTGCCTTGTCAGTTAACCTTTCCCTCCAACTCTCTCCAACTCAACTTTTCTTCAAACCCCTCCCAAGGAATTTCATTGTATCTTTCAACCCACCATACAATTCGAATCCAATACAATACAATACAATACAATACTATACTATACCATACCACACCACTCCACTCCATACCATACCAGCCTTCCCTTTCCCAGGTCCAAATCAAATCTACCAAATCAAATCAATCCAAATTAATTCTGCCTCTCTGGCTCCCTTTCAGAATCCATTTCCGATTCCTCTTCTCCACAACAAAACCTTACCACCTTTTTCTAAACTCTTACTCGTACTTTACCTCTCAACACTTCATACCTCTTCGAAACATTAAACTCGTTTCCATACCTACCTACCTACCACCTACCTACCTACTTACCGCGACAGCTCGCTTTCGTCTCGTAAACGAGTTTCGCTACGAACTCCTAAGTACAGCAAGCCGAGAGAATTCATCGAATCAAATAATTCTAGATCGATTTAATTCAAAGGACTTGAGTAATTTCTATTCAATTAAAATTTCCTGTTCATTTTAAGGCGGTGGTTAGATAAGGTTTCAAAAAAAAAGAACATCAAAATAATCAACGCAGCGCGACCGTGTCATAATCAATCCTAATATGGCACAGCAACACAATAATAGGAATAGTCCGCACTTAAATCATCTGCAACAAAACGGTTCGGCGCCTTCCTCTCCATCAATGTCTGGCTCTCAACAAGGTTCTCAACGACAACCAGTTAATTACCCAAGTCCAACTTCCTACCCGTCGCCTTCTTTGTCAACCTCACAATATAATTATCCGCCACCAGGTAACCAAAACGAGCCATATCGTGCGAGTTCGACCGGAAGCAACGGTTCCCTTTCTCTCCCAAGCATGCGTTCCTTGGATCCTCTTCAGCAGCAGCAACAACAGCAGCAAGCCGCACAACATCAGCACATGGGATCACCTTTACCTCCACCAGTTGCGCAAATGGGCGGCCCGTACTACCAAAATCAACTCCCTCATCCATCCCATCAGCACCAATATCCAAATGTTACATCTGATCCAAATATGCGATACGCGCTTCCAGTAGATTCTCGAGTCATGAGCGGAGGTCGACACAAAAAGGTATGTAGGATTCGTAAATCATCGTTGTTATCGTGTCATCGCGTCATTTCAGGCATCGCATCGTGCTAACATATTATTTTTCCATCAGGAGATCAAGCGTAGGACCAAGACGGGTTGTTTGACGTGCAGAAAGAGAAGAATTAAGGTCAGTTCTCAATGTTTTAATTTCGTCGCATTATCGAAAGAATGAATTGAAGTTTGAGGCTGAGTTTCTTCGCGATGGGAATCTTTTCGTCTATATGCAAGCGAATCACCTAAGTAGGCGAAGGCACATGAGCGAGCGAGACGAGCGACCTTGATACCCAGACCAGACCCACGAGTAGAGCGAGATTATCAATTTTCCAATTTGTTTTCGTTGGCAGATCGATAAATTCACTCGTTGTCGCGATCATCATCGCCTTCACTATCTATCTGAAAATTCTGCTAACCTCTTTCATCAGTGCGACGAACAACATCCTGCCTGCCGAAACTGTCAAAAATCAAAACGTGAATGTTTAGGTTACGATCCCATCTTCAAACAACAACCAGGTCCTGCTGCCATACAGCCAGCACCTAGCTCTGCACCTTCGCAATCTTCATCGATCGCGACCGCAAATCCTTACGGAAACCAACCACAGATGCTACAGAGTGGTTACGGTGTTCCAGCTTCAATGGCATATGATCCTGCTCTGACCGCACCCAGTGCTGGTCAACATTATGACTATTCATCTGCAATCGATCCAAATTTGGAAGCAGCAGCTCCAATCCCGATTGTTAGCTCGTTCCACAATGCTCCTCCAGGTATGCCCACCTTCCGACTTCACCAAAAAATTATGCCAAGTGCAATTCCGTACCCCTTCCAAGTATCCGATGCTACCCACCTCAGAGGTGGTGCTGGTTCCCCCTCCCCCCCTCCAGTTGCATCTTTTGCAGACGAAGCAGCTGACACGACTTTTCTTCCAGCTCAACGATCTATCGACGATTTGCTATTGTATGCCCAACCCCCTGCACCTGCCGACCAGACGGTGCAAGATGTTTCGCAGAATCCACAATCACTCGAAGAAGCCAGGCATCTCTACTACAGTATCTATTCTCCTGGTCTAGAGAGTTTCCTCGAATCAAAATGGTTCAGTGCCAAAGGTGCTGCCAAACTCATGGCCGACAAACCACTACTCGAAAAGTTTGGCACATTACTCCTCCAATTCTCAAAAACCGTCGTGTCTGATCCTATCGCCATCGCACACACCGCCAGTGTTGAAGCAAAGGTTGTTTGGGCTTTGGCCTGTATGGTTAAGCTTGGTGCAGAGGATGCAAAGGAGGCCAAGGTTGAGGCTAAGAGTGCGCTCCCTGCCCAGGACGATCCAATTGAGGCGGATCATCGATTAACAGTCTTTGAATGTCTCTTGACGGGTAAAGTTGCTGAAAGTAACCAGCTCACTGCTCCTGTCCAAGGAAGTGGAGATCACCACAGATTGAGGGAACTGGAATTCTGGTACACTTTGGCAAACTTTGTATGTCTTCGAGAAGATGATCCCAATTGTGTCAAGGACGTTGATGAAACTCTTGGTACCCTAAGAAATCTCTTGGATGGCCGAGAGAATCGCGATGTCTTGTACTCAATTGCCATTATTCGAGCCATGGAACAACGTGTTTCTGATTATACACCTAACGACACTCCACTCCATTTCGATGAAAGTGACAACCGCAGTAAGCTTCTTGTGGCAAAGAAGTTTGTTCAGGATGAAGCAAGTGGTTCCGGTACTACAAATGTCATTCGAAGATTGTGTGAGCTTGCTACACGCACATGGACTACTCCAGCACCTCTTGTACCTGCCCCCAAATAATTCAGCGCATCTTCACACAATTCCTTTTCAACGAATCTACTTTCTCCGGCGTCTCAGAAGCATTGATGTTACTTTGCAAATCAATACCAAATGCATTAAAGAATGGAGGGACGGGTTCTTGCAATCTCTTGCAAGTCTTTTGACGGCAGCCTTTTATTTTTCCTTTTCTCGACAGGTTGGCAACACATTTTGAAGGTTGTGGTATGCAAAAACAAAACAGTTAGCAAGGGTTTGGGGGGAGAGTTTTCAAAACTATCGTTTACTACACATGAAGTACTCGAGCAACTGCTTGATCATCTGCATGTATGCATGTAATCTTAGGAACAAATGGTAAATCTGGGATGGACTTTGCAAGAATGTATTTCCTTTGTTTCATACGGCTTTCTCTTCTCCTTCCTCTCTAATTGACTTTTTGATATCGCTCAACATTCAATGGGTTCATTGCATTACGAGTAGGATAATAAGATATTGATTTGAGCTGGGAAGAGTTGATGGTTAGATGTGGCTGGGTTGGGGATGTGCTACATGTGCGTTACAATTCAAATCGATGGACTGATCGAAATAGTGGGCATGTAAAGCATGTAAGGACAAGAGCGGAAGGGGGAGGACAGAAAAACTTTATTGTGTTATGCGGCTCAGCTGAAGGAAGGCCTTGATTCTAAAACTACGCGTTTCTTCTTTATCAAGATTTCAGTCACTGGCCGAATAAATGAGGAGCACTTTTTCAATGACTTTTGTTCCTTTGTGATGTGATTTTTTTCCTTCTTCTTCTATGTGATATTACATGTTCGTATGGTGAACCCGCAATGAAGTTGTTTAATCGCTATCCTGTTATCATCTTTATACTTGATGTGTCTATGTATGCATCCATGCAGTAAGTGTTCCACAGCAGTAATACAATATCATCGATGTAGTTCATCCTTCGCATCGCATCGTATCATTGATTGATCGGGCCGACCCCTCTGCAGATTCTGCGGGTATTTCGCTCTCGCGAAGGTTCGTTCGTTCCTGCATGTGGATGAGGATGAGGATGAGGATGAGGATGAGGATGAGGATGTGGATGTGGATGTGGATGTTGATGTATTGTTTTATTATTTTGTCCTTTTGTCCTTTTATTCTTTTGTCCCTTGAGCTGTCGCGTGCTTTTTATTGGGGGTTAGGGAGTGAGGAGTTGGTATGATATGATATGGTAGGGACTCAATTTCTGATGTATTTTCGTCACTGATGTTAATGCGTATTGAGTTGTGGAATTATGGATATTTATAGGTAGGCGCTGTTTGTGAGAGCGGGATGTGATCATTGATGTCGTGCATGTATTGCCGAACTTGCGGATGGACCAACCATACTGGGT
This sequence comes from Botrytis sinoallii, assembly GCF_014898435.1. Classification (NCBI taxonomy): domain Eukaryota; kingdom Fungi; phylum Ascomycota; class Leotiomycetes; order Helotiales; family Sclerotiniaceae; genus Botrytis; species Botrytis sinoallii. The sequence continues at coordinate 1,015,630 of NW_024066034.1, read as the reverse complement.
GATTCTATACTCTCTGATTCGGATTCTATTGATCCCCCTTGTGGGCTTTTACTAGTTGATGATGTACATTATATCTCTTTTCTTTTCGATAAAAGAATTGGATTCCCCATGTCATCTATCGTTGCGATCAATCTTCTTTACAATGAGAAGTTTCCTTTTGTTCTAGACTTCCATACTCCTTGTCTATCACCACCTTCTCAGTATGCTTATCCTCATCTCCATTCATCACCAAGCCTAAGTGCTCGAATGATGTTTCCCTGACTTTTACTATTTGCTTGTATGTATCTAGCCGGTCGATACCTGCACATGTATTGTCCAGTCCCGTAGATGGCGACGAGTTGATGGCAAGAACAAGAATTTCGCATAGAGATTTCAGTATTTTACTAGTCCATCCCATGCGTGTGATGATCACCGTATGTACCAATGCGAGAAAAATATGTAAGAGGAGAATGGATAAAGCAAGCCATTTAGTGATTCCTCGAAGAGGATAGCTATAGCCATATCGAAATCGGTTGACGGTGATGTATGTATATTTCTCATTATCATGGTTTTGCTTCGATGCCTCGGATTCGATCAACGGTATCGAAATCTGGCCGGACCGACGGATTCTTGACATCGCGTCCGGTATGAGGCTGCTGACTGTTAAGCCCAATGGTATTGCTTGAGACTCGGTAGATGATAGCGCAATGGATAGTATTGTGTAGTTTGGTGGTAAAGCGAAATTTGCCCAATCAATGTCTATCTAAGCATTTCGCATAGGGTAATCTCTCGATTCGTTGATTGCGCTAGTCCAGTCGTCCATGTCTTTGGTAGGATTCGTGAGATCTGGAGAATGAATGTATTGGTCTGTCTTGGGATCGATAAAAAGCTCTGAAGACCGCCAGCCAGCATAGATGGAGCACGTTTCTATTTCCAACATGTTCCATTTCGCATGGCTTGAAACACTCCGTAATGTCACTGCCCCTATTGAGGGAGAATGGGCACTTTGATTTGTTGGTGCTATCCATAGTGCCAATGGCCAGCCACCAGAAGATTTCCATGATTCAAAGCCTGTTTAGATTCTGCATACCAGTATTGACCATTGCTTGAGTCTTTTTCAAGGAATGGCAATTGAAGACTTGCAAGAGAATCATATTCATCCCCCCTCTCATTTGTCACATTATAGTAGAAATCTGAACAAGCAGCAAATACTTGGGGGGCTGGGGGTCTCCTATCATTGACCAATACTTGCAATCTGGTAGTTTCATTTTCAGAAGTAGTATGTATCCCAGCAATATTTAAAAGAGCACCAGTAGCGAGTGCAGAACTCGCCTGACCCATGTACTACGCTCTCTGGTTCGAACTCAATGTGTATTCAGGACCATAACGATCGCTAGTATTATAATGGCGCCCTGTCCCCTCAATAAAACGACTACTGTATATTGTAGTCACGGAGAATCCCACTGAATCATAGGCGCTGTCCGAAAGTGTTATCGGCATTGTTATGTTCCATGAATCGTTAACAAAAGAATGTCCCTGTGTGCGAGCCCACGTTTGAATAACAGAATGGCCACCAGCTGGACATTGCTCGGTAAATAGTTTATTGCTAAACCCACAAACCGAGGAATAGGAATATGAGCGATCAATGCGATTTGGCCATAGTTCGTTAAAGCTAGTTTCCGCTCGGAATGCACCTGTTGGAAAACTTGATTCGTTCGGAAGCCACGGTCGGAAGTCCGTACCAGGCAGAAAGGAATCCTTTGAAAAGGGGAAGTTCTACCAATCTAGAGATGATATCATCAAGATTACAGACGCAGGACCACTCACAGCGGCCAGTATAGTTGAAATTACTATCATGAGACATAGAAAACCAAGGGACGTACGTCTTTCGAGGCTTCTATCAGCAGTCAAAGCAGCTCAGAATTCGGGACTTGAGAGTGATGCAAGGTCGGTGATTCTGAAAGCAATGAAGAGACTACCAATTGGTACTCCAGCCTGAAAGATTCTGTATTGAACAAGGGATAGAACCATAGATGATAAGGAAGCTCCGATGAGTATCTCGTGTATTTTGGCCGCGAATTGTAGCCCATTGAGTCGAGCGTTTACACTTGCAGTGCCCACACCTATCGAAGTCGCATAGACAGTAGAAGCATTCAAGAACAATAAAACTATGGTGAATATAATAGGTAGTATATGTATGCCCGCACCACCACGACGCTTTCCATCTTCCGGATCGAATCGCTTGCTTTGGTCTCTCAGCTTGTTGATTCCGATTTTCAATTACTGTAGAAATGAGTTTGAGACGACAGAAAGGCCAAGAAAAAATAGATGAGAGATTGCTCTTTTTCATGGTGAGAAATAGCTTCCAGGGAGGGATGGAATTGGAATCATGATACGACTGGGAAATGCTGGTGTTTAAAAACGTTCATTGTGCCTCATCGACGAAGTCGTATTGCTTATTTGCATATCACAGGGGCTATAACTCATACAGTAAGCTGCCTTATACAAGGGCATGTGCCTCAAGTTGTGCGAGCACACGAAACCTGAAGGAATAAAGGGGCGAATGAATTGACGCTCTAGGACACGTTACCATTGACAACTTCGAATCATCTCGATCTTGAACATTTGGCAGAATCAAGGAGCTTCCAGTGCTTGCATCTACCCATAATGTTGAAGCATTACACGGGGTATTCTATGTGGACTGTAGAAAATAAAGCTGATCATAAGTGCGCTTTCGACTTTGACTGTGAGACGAGAATATGCTCTCAACCATTCAAGAATATAAGGTTACTGTAGTAAAATTCATTCTTCATGCTCAAAACTTTGAGCCATTGTCTCGTACCCTCATAAACATCTGAACACTCGCTGAATCGAATCTCCAACCCATAGTGTAGAATGTATCGAAGATCCAAACTTCAAATATCCGGTAGCACAGCTTCTGTATTGACATTGTTTTTGTGCTATATTGATCTCGGTTTTGATCTGTGGATGACTGAAAAGATGGAAAGATTGCTATTCGAATTATTTATTTCATTTAAACTAAGATTAAAGGTCCGATATTCTAGTTTTGCTCTTCTCACACTCATAGCTCAAATTATTGATCAAGACAGTATCAAAGTCTGTAAATCATCTCAGGCTGTTTTGGATTGGTATGGATTAGATGAAGGCGCCAAACTCACCACCGGAGCTGAAGCGGATCGTAGAGCGACAGAGTTGATGGTGCAGCTTGAGATGACTGCAAGGGGATTGAAGCTTGTGTAGGTTAGCATTGGAAAGAATTTCATTCGGCTAAATCTAAAATACAAAGCCCAATTTGTGTATGTCCATTCACTCTGAGTTGTATATCCCAACATCACCTCTTCGCGATCAAATCCCCCAATGTCGCAATGTCGGCACCACCAAGGAGATCAAAAATAGCGACAGAGACCCCGAAGTCTCTCCGAATCCAATTACGCAGCTCCACAGCCATCAATGAGTCTGTGCCGTAGTCTGATAGGCTGAATGAGAATCTACATCATCCACTGAGACATCCAATGCCCGCGCCAGCTTTGCTTTAAGGGCCGAAACAACCACCACGCTGCGGTCTTGGGGGGTCGCGGCTTGCCGGAAAAGGACAGCCGGGTCTTCCTGAGTTCAGACGGTAGATTTGTGCTTATTCACATCATAAAGCTGCGGAGCGCTGAAGCCAGCAAAGAGAGGTCGTTTTAAAAAATCGATCGGTGCCTCGCCCCGAGCATGAACGTGTGCTTACGTTATTAGACCAATTAGAACTTGGCTATCCTGGGTGCTGAGAGGGGGCAGCAGCGGGTTACAATAATGCTCAAGCAGAGCGAAGAAATCAGCCTCCACAACTTGGGACATATCACCCACATTTAGGCGGCTACGTTGATATTCTTTTGTCTCGGCAATAATACCGATGGTACGCATCCAGCCGAGGTTTATTGAAACTGAGCCTCGATATCCAGCAGCGGATCGGGATCTTGCTAAAGCGTCTTGAAAGGTACAGTCAGCTGCGTAATTACTTTGTCCGGGGGATCCATAGATGCCTGCGATGGATGAGAGAAGGATGAAGAAATCCATATCCTTAGGCAATAGTTTGTGAAGATTCCAGCTTGTATTGACCTTGGACCGTATCGTTCTTGTCCATTGCGCATGTGTCATGTTTTCAAATACCGAGTCCTAATTTCGTGTAAGCTCGTGTCTCATGACCAACAGGAAGTGAAAAGAGCGATTCGGGAAATCTGAAGAGGAGCTTGGAGGTATTTAACACTCATGAAAAGAATAGTAGGAGAAATGCAAACCTGGAGGACCATAGCCGCGTTGATGCATCCTTTAATAGGCGGCATGCTGACGGCACAGTCTTGTAGCAATGTTATCAAATCTGTGTCTGATGCAACATTACAAATTTTTGTTATTACGCGAACGCCTCTCCTTGTTAGTTCTAAGACTATATTCACCGCTGCCTGGGATGATGTTCCCGAAGTTGAGGGAACTATGAGGTTTTTAGCCCCTCTATCTGCCATCCATCGAAGTATTGCGCGGCCAATACCGCCAAATCCACCAACAACGACGTAAGATGCACCAGCATCCATATTCCAGTCACTTTTGAGAGTCAAAAATTTCTATTCAATTATTAGTGAATAGGTATCTTGGTTACTGCTTAAGAAGGAGAGACCTACAGGGATAGGATCCTCATCTCGACTCGTCATGATAATGCGGCCTGTATTCTTTCCATTTTGCATATACCGAAAGGCTTTTTCGACATTAGATGCAGGATACAAGTGGAAAGGCTCTGGCCCGCCAATATCCCCTTGAGATATCAAGGTCACCACTTCTTCTATTAGATGACGAAGTAGCTTGACATTTGTAACGGATAGATGTACGAGGTCAACATCAGTAAAGCTGGTATTTCTCGCAAAGCTACCCATAGGCAACGACGAGTCTACCCCGATGTCCGCTTTCCCGATCTCCACAAACCTTCCATATGGTGCGATGCATTCCCAACTTGCACGAAGTCCTTCCCCTGACAATGAGTTAAGCACAACATCAACGCCGTAACCCTTAGTTACCCGCATGATCCCTTTGGCAAATGACGTATTACGGCTGTAGAAAATATGATCATCAGGAATTTCAAATCGATCAATAAGAAGTTGCTTCTTTTCATCAAACCCAACAGTGGTAAAAACTTCTGCTCCAAGCCATTGTGCTATGGCGATAGCCATTTGACCGGTGCTACCTGCACCGGAGTGAATAAGAATTTTCTCTCCACGTTGCAGACGCGCTATATTTATCAATGAGTAGTATGCCGTGATACCAGGATTAACTGCCGCGGCAGCTTCGTTGAACGATAAGTTGTTGGGGATCTTAACGACTCTGTCAGCTCCAGTCCTCGGATGACTCTTCATGCACCCCACTGAAACCATCACTACACGATCACCACATTTTATTTCATACTGACACTTGTTTCCAATTCTTGTGACGACTCCCGCACATTCAACGCCAAGCCCATCCATACCTAGCCTACCAAGTGCCACAAACACATCGCGAAAGCTAATTGGCCATGAAACGGCCCCGATTTCAACTTCATCCGGACCCAAGGCGTCGTTATATGCAGTATCTTCCACGAAACGCAGTCTATCTAGCATTCCAGGAACTCCGACCTCGAGCGCTACTGGTGGACCAGGTTTCCATGGTTCCGTACGGAGTTGTGGTCTTACGCGTGCCGACCGTTCGGCATCGAGTTCAATTCCTTTCATCAAGCGCCCAATCGTCAAATGGCCACCTTGCACAACAAACTCAATTTCAAGAGATGCAGGCTTCTCTCCAAAGCATTTGTCGAGGATATCGAGCACATGTTTCGCTGTTGTGCTCGGGAAACCGGACTCTGCGATCAGAGTTACAATATGCTTCTCAGGTTCTTCAGACTGGATACTGCGCAGAAAACCTGTCGCAACGGCGGGAAATGGATTGATCATTTTGCCATCAGCTAATGGCAGATAACCAACCCACAGAATAGCTTCTACGCCTTGTACAAGCTCCTTCAATGACCGAAATTCTTGCTCAGACAAAGAACTTAATCGTGTCATATCGAACTCCACTAGAGAAACAATGGTGTCTTTGGACGAAGGCCACCACAACCCTTCATGAGATGTTCCAATTCCAAGATTTGTGTATTTGGGTTCTGATTGTGGATCTCTGCCGCTAGGATACGTTGAGAATCAGAGTTCCCATCGATAAAAAGCTGGATCCGATTCTGCTTAGGCTCCGAATCGCCATTCAACATTGAAGCTACGATCGTTTCTGATTCTGCAGTATTGACCTTTTTCAAAATAATCATACTGCATAGGTGGCAAATGTCGCTTTTATAATCCCTGAGGACTATTTCTGCCCCAGAGAATCCCGTCTCGAGTAATAGCTCTCCCCAACGATCTGTTGTCAAGAGAGGTGTATATTCGCTCCACTCTTCGGTACTGAGCCACCAACCCGGAAGCGAGCCGAAGGTGACATTAGCACGAGCACTATTCGTAGCGACTACTTCCTGCATAACGATGTGAGTTCCAGGCTTGAGCAGCTGTCTTACTCGCCCCAGAGTTGCCTCTAGATTAGATGTAGCATGAAGAACGAGACCTGCAATGACTAAATCATAACTCTCAAGCTCAAAACCTTGTTTAACGGGGTCGCGTTCCAAGTCAAGTGTCTTATACAGCAGTCTTCCATGGAAGTCTCCGAATTCCTCTTGCGCAGCTTCGAAAAACATTGGTGAAATATCGGTATATGTATAGCTGGCGAAACGGTATTGACCTGTTTCTTTCTCGAAGCGGTCGAGAGAGCCGAGGATATGACGAGACATACTTCCAGTTCCTGCACCAATCTCGAGAATTTTAAGAGTGGGCTTCTCGTGTGACGCTATGTCGAGGAATTTTGCAAATCGGCCATCGCGCATTTGCTGGTTGGCGAGGTAGGTGTAGAGCTTTTCAGCACTCTTGCTTGCGAACATCAGCTCCAGAGGGTCTTGTTCACCCCGTAGAATGGATGGTAGCATACGGCCAATGGTCAAAAATATGCCACAGTTTGGATTTGTTAGTTCGCACTCTTCCAGAAGGAGATCAAGTTCCGAGTCACTCATATATTTAGTTTCACCAGCTGATGGTGTGACGTAGAGGTGCTGGAGAGATTTTACATACCGTCGCATATAGCTTGGAGCACGATCGAGATCTACTTCTTTCAAGTCACGCAAGGCTTTTCGCGTAGCTAATATCATGATGGTATCTACCTTCAGCGCCCATTCATTTTCGAAGGTCTCGTCGTGGACCAGGGCAGTATCATCGCAAAATTTGAGCAGCTCTCTACCAGTCAGAGAGCTCAGCTGCGGTTTCCAAGCAATGTTGTAAATCATTACTTGGTCATCTGGATCTTTGAACTGGTTGGGTTGCGAAACTTCCGTCAAAATCACATCCTCTATGGAGCAAAGAGGTGAATAATCATCAGTCAATGCTCATACGGAGCCTTTGAGACTGCCAGGGCTGTCAGGCTCTGCATTGAGAATTGAATTCAGACGCAACGATGACGTTGAGCTGCTCCATGTTTTGGCTGAAATCCATAGGTTTGCTATCCGTTGCGGAACAACTGTTGCACCATCTTCACCAAGGCCTTTCGAGATTTGTACTAGAAGGAGATGAATGCCTGCGTCTAGAACAGTTGGATGGGTAGGGCTCTCAATTATCTCATGCTGTTTTTGAAATGCAGTTAGATCAATTCGTGCAGTTGACTTTTGACTACCGTCCCATTCAATTTCTCATAGAAGTTGAAATGTCTCGCCATAATGGATGCCATGCTCATCGTAATACCGGTAGAAGGCGCTTCTATCCACAGTCTCTTTGCAAGACTCAGCTGCTTCCTGAAAGCGCTGTTGGAACTGCTCTTGCCAAAGTTGGTTCTCCAGGCCGCCGTCCACTTGGGTCTTATTGGCTTCTTCATTCTGTACTTGGACATTGGTGCGGAAACATTGTGTCCATCGTTCATCTCGGTAGGTAAATATATTGACTTCATAGCATGTTTGTTCTTTTTCGTACGTGTTCTGTATGGGATGCAAATGAAGGACTGTCTCAGTAGCAGTCTGTACATTCTTGCCGACTGTGATTGGAGCAAGGAACTGAGTTTTCTTCAAGAGAAACCCTGAAACTATACGGTGGCTTGCAGATATCTCTTGTTTCACAGCCTCAATGGCCATGACTACCATTCCTGTTCCAGGGCAAATCATTTTGTTGGAAATCTACATGCCATTTAAAGTGATGAGTGACTACAAGCAAGAAAGGTGGAGAAGAAAAAAGACAATAGGATACTCACTATATGATCCTCGAGCCAAGGCATTGCTTCGGTGCTCAGCCAATTTCTCCACTGTGGTGTCAGTGCATTCCAGTCATGATTACGTCTTCCAAGCATATATCCAGGCGAGCTTGGCCTCAGTCTGAAGTCTTTACTCAACCTTGACTCGGCCCAGTAGCGTCGGCTATGATCAAATGGATATGGGGGACAATCGACGAGGAAGGGAAATTTTTCCTCTGCTTGAAGGTTTCCGGCCAATATAGAAACAGGATATTTGTGGCACCACAATGTTCCCAAGACAATTAAAATGGTTTGTAGCGACGACTTTTTACGCTCCAAAACAGAGTGATATCGTACAGGCGATGAAAGTGAATCTTTTATTGGCCTACGTAGGGCTGGGTGAGGACCAATCTCAATTAAATCAGTTATGATTTCTGGTCCTCCTGTGACTGACTCTTCAGTCTTTTTCTCTAACAGCTTTATGGCATCTGCGAATCGCACAGGCGAAACCATGTTGTCAACCCAGTACTGAGCAGTTGATAATAGTTCCGAAGAAACAACATGGCCAGTGACGGAACTAATCATTTGAATCCGGCTAGTCTAGCTCTTTACTATGTCCGATTCGAGAGAGCCCACCAGCGAGGCATATTCGTCAGCAACGGCCAGCATGGCTGGAGAATGGTATGCAACACCAGTATTCAACTTCTGAGCAAAGATACCACGCTGATCAAGATCAACTTTGAGGATATCAATAGCTTCTGAAGGGCAAGAGAGTGTGACATTGGTAGGGCTATTTAAGCATGCAATGCAAACTGTGTCTTTCCAAGATCCCAAATCTAACTCTGCCAGATATGCAGGAACTTCGTATTCAGGAATGTTAGCTGCAATCATGGCGCCTGTAATTTCAGTCATAGCTCGAAGTTTTTCGGTTAATTTTCCACGAAAATATGCCACTTTGCATGCAGATTTGTGAGATATAGCGCCGGTGGTGTACGCAGCGGCAATTTCTCCGCTCGAATGTCCAACCACAGCAGTGGACGTTACACCAAAACTAGAAAGGAGGTCGACTAGGGCAATCTGCAGCACGGTACAAAGTGGCTGGCTGAATTCTGGACGGTTGATGTTTTGCTCATTGCAAAGCTCATCTGAATTGGGGTGGGACATTGTGTCAGTAAGCTTAACACTGTCTAAAACTTGCCTAGATAGGTAAGGAAACGAACTCTGGTTAAGCGAGACTTACCGAATATTGACCAGCCACTTCCTAGACTGGTTAAAATGCCATCAGATTTTCGTAAACTTTTCTCAAAAACTGAGTAACATAACAGCTCCAACCCCATGTCAACATATTGCGCCCCTTGTCCTGTGAAGACGAGGGAAATGATAGGCTTTTTAGTCGGCGCTCGGACTGCTGGCGCCAGGGCCAGAGGAAGCATGTCACCGTTAACTTTTTCTTTGTCAATGGGGTTCTTTTGTCCACCGACTACAGTAAAAGTTCGCCATGGCATATCAGATCGTCTTGCTGCCGGTGTATATGCCAGCTGGTCAGTTTTGGCGCTGCTTCCGATGATGTGAGCTTGGAAGTAATCTTGGTAGGTATACTTCATGCGCTCCAAAGCATTTGAATCTGCAGCACTCCATATAAGTATTTTCGGCATTGGCAGAAGCTTAAGCTCTGTTGATCCAGTATTGAAGTCATTCCTGTTACTGGTGGTTGTGGAATGTACGGCTCCGTTGACAGTGGGCTCCTCGGCAATACAAGGGGAGACAGTGCAATGATGGTACCCGGTAAGTCCATGACTTTGAAGATAATGCAAGGTATCATCCAAGATAATGTGGGAATTTGTCCCTCCGTAACCAAAGGAATTGACCGAAACTCGACGGAGATTAGATGTTGGCCATAGGGTACTCTCTATAGGAACCTTTTTGAACGTGTCAATGGACATATAAAAAACAATGCTATCAATCAGTATTAAATTCGAGCTAACGCACCTTTATATGTGAGAGTCTGCGTCAATTTTTGGGTTCATTCTCTCAAAGAGGGCTGTCGGCGGAATGACTCCTTTCTCCAGCGATAGAATTGCTTTTATGATACAGCAACTCCACTGGCCCCTCCAAGATGGCCAATGTTAGCCTTCACCGACCCTCTATCATATTATAGTTAGCTCAAATAGTGTGTGGTTCGAGAACTATCCATATAATCTTACACTAAAAGAGGTTCCTCCTGCGAGCGGTGTTCTCTGAACACATTTCCGATTGCCGACACCTCAATAGGATCTCCCACCGACGTCCCCGTGCCTATTATAATTAGTTTGTCAGTGGTTCTTGTCATACGTGCTCTGATAGTATTATAACCACTTACCATGAGCTTCAATATATCTCGTGTCCTCAAATCCCAATCCGGCCTGTGCATAGACTCGGCGAATGAGAGCTTCTTGAGATTCGGCGCTAGGCTGCGTAAGTGTCGGCGTTCGACCATCCTGATTAGAGCCAATTCCTCGTACAACTGCTCGAATGATGTCTCCGTCTCGTAGAGCATTATGTAACGGCTTAAGTAGGAGAGCCGCTATGCCCTTGCCACGAGCATAGTTATTAGCTCGCGCATCAAAGCTGAAGCACTTACTGTCAGGCGAAAGGAAATTTCCCTGTTCCAGAAGGATCGTTGAGTCCGAACTAAGAAGCAGGTTGGAACCTAGAACTAAAGCCTGAGTAATTCCCATTGAGAGTCAGTAACGAGTTATTTATGGAGGAAAGTCATGGCTTGGAAGGGAAGGAGGGAAAATTGGCAAGCAGACCGCTTTGGCATTGCCACTTCTCATCGCTTGACACGCCATATCAACTGCAACCATGCTACTAGAGCATGCTGTGTCAAGGTGGATACTAAGCCCACGTAGGTCAAAATACCAACTGATTCGATTGGGCAGTATCCCCAGTTGCCCTCCAGTGACTGCTTGCGGAGGGGCAGTATCACCATCTTTAGCCATCATCTTGGAGTAATCACCCGACATAGTTGCTCCAAACACAGCGGTTTGGCTCCCACGAAGTTTTTCAATGGGTATGCCGGCTGTAATAGTCATCGCAAATTAGTTGATGCCTATTTATGAATAAGGAATAAAGGTAGTTTGTATCGTTCCGATCTTACCATTTTCGAAAGTATGATATGCCACTTCTAAGGCCATACGTTGCTGAGGATCCATTGCTGCAGCCTCTTTAGATGTGATAGAGAAGAAAGGGGCGTCAAACAGTCCGGAGTCTTCAGTGAAGAAATGAGCTCCATGGGAGTAAGGGCTAGTTTGGATGTACAAATCCGCGCTGGATCCGCTGAATATTCCATTCTTTTTGAAAGCGGATTTTGAATTCATATTTGGATGTTAAATAATCCGTATTTCAACGAATTTAATGTATTTCGAAATAGGGAAAAGATGGATTACTCTAAAATGATACTAAATAATCCGCGTTTTTCATCAAATTTGTATAGGAAAACAAGGATATGGATTGAAAACAAGGATTAGAAAAAGCAATCCTTATTTTCAATTTAATAAATAATCCGTGTTTTTATAGGCTTTTATAAATCTTTCACCCTATATTCATATAGTATTATAATAATATTAGTACTTCAAATATCTAAATTTATAGGGTATCTTTATTTTTCTTCAAATCATCTTTGATTTCGATTTAGATTACTTTACATTTCTATTCCCTATATATTAGAATATATATAGTTTTAGTTTAAAAGTAAATTCTTTAACATTCTTTTTATTATAGCTTTAGATTCTATTAATGATTTAGATTATAAACTACCTTTTTCTTATTTATAATGAGTAATGATAAGGTTAATAATTCTGAATAGTTTATTCCTATCTTGATTTATAATTTAACTGCTGTTATTAACTCTTTTTATTATATTCCAATTTCAAAAAAAAAAATTGGTATTCCTAATGAATTTAAAATATAATCTTTTTTTGATTTTAAATACCCTTAATATTATTAAAAATAACTATATATACCTCTATACACTTTTCGACTTTTAATTAAGTTTTATTATAAAAAAACAAAGCTATAATATTCTTAATATATTTTAATTAATTAAAAACTATATATATTTCTTTATATTATAGGTCAGTGTGGAACTATATATAATATAATTAAAGCCTTTTCTTATTCTGAAGAAATAATTTATAGGTACAAAAAACACCTTATATAAATCTATTTATTGATTTATTCTAATGTATTTTAAGATAGTTTTATCAAGTTTTAGATGCTATAATGATATTATACTTATTAGTAGTAAAGCTATCGGATTTAACTATATAATTCGCTCTTTCTTGAATAACAGAAAATGAAAAATATTATATATATTTTGCAAATTGCCTAAAAGCTCTCGATAGCATCTTTATTCCAGTAATAATACCTTTCGAAGATCGATCTGCTTATTTCAATCAAAAAGGGTATATTATACAGAATGTTTTTGTAGTAGTTACTTTCAATTTATAATTCTATTATATATTAGCTGGTTGGGAAGATTCTGTGAATAATCAAAAGATGCTTTCAAATACTTTGATTTCAAAAGGTTTATGAATTCCAGAAGGTTATTATTATTTAGGTGATACAGGATATGTAAATACTGGGCAGGTTCTTATTTTATTCAAAGGGGTAAGATATTATCTATAAAAGCAATTAGAATCTAATAAGATACTCAAAACACTAGAAAAGCTTTTCAACCTTCGACATTCTTCTTTACGAAATAAGGTTGAGAGAATTTTTGAAGTATTCAAAATACGCTTTCCATTTCTAATATAATAATAAAAATATTCATATACAATTTAAATATATATAGTTTATACTTTGTATACTCTATATAACTTTATTTAATAAAATAGCTTTAAAAAAGATTTATTTGAAGTTCAATTTGATTATATCATTGATTGTATTCTAAGTACTATAGATAATACAATAATGAATTTAAGTAGTAATGAATTAGATTCTATTTTGTCATAATTTATAAACTACTTTCGATAAGGAATTGCAAAGGTTATATAGAAAGATTATTGTAAAGTGAAAAGAATTTGAAAAATACGAGAAAAAGAAAAGCAATATTGTATTGAAATAGAATTTGATAAGTATATGTAATTAGAATAGAAAGTAATCATCAGGGTTTCTCTATTTATCATTATCTTTTGCTATAGCTTCTGGCGTTTCTTCGAATTTTTTAAGGAATTGAGAGAGATCTTTTTTTTATTCTATATAATGGAATAGATTCCAAGCTTGCTTATATTTTATCTTATCTTTAGAAATCCAAAATTCATATCTTTTTGGATTATAGCTTTTATTAGAGGTCCATTATTCTTTAGGTCCAGGAAGCTTGATATTATTCTCTCCCTCTAGTTTCAAAATATCAGAATTTCAAGAAATAAGATTTCTTCAAATAGTATGTTATTAATGATTGAATATTTTATAAGGAAGTTTATTAGGATACAAATATATTTTATTAATATATTAATAATTTGATATAATAATAAATAAGGGATAGTAAGTGAGAAATGGCTAGAGAGAAATGACTAATAAGAAAAAATCAAAATAAATTTATCTAGACGAATCTTTTACCCATAAAAAATCCGAAGATTCTTTATTAATTTTTTTGTTTAGACTCTTTAAATTAGTTATAAACTGCTTTACACTAGCTTTTTAAGCTTTAATCCAAATCAAAATTCCAGAAAGTCCAATTATCTAAATTTATATATTAGTATTTATAGAACTAATAAATATTATATCTTTATATTTATTTTAATTCTTAATTGATATTCAAATCTTTTAAATTAATCTTTTCAAATTCTCTAACTTTATTATTCTTTTTTTATTATTAGATTCCTTCTTTTCCTTTTTCTCTTTCTTATTAATATCAACTTTCTAATCTTCAAAATCTGTTTCGGAATTATTTGATTCAAACTTTGATATAGAGTTATTGTTGTTTTGAATAAGGTTTTTTGTCTTTAATATTTTTCTAAATAAAGTTAATTAAAATCAGATTTTCATTTGGATTTATATATTAGGATTATTGTATTTCAATATTCAATCAAGTTTGTACAATTATTTCATTTTATTTATTCTTTAATACCTTTAAAAAATCAGAAGTTTTGCAAAGCACTTTCAAAGTATAAGAAATCTGATGCTTTTTCCTATCTTTCTCTTTTTCGACTTTTAGTTCTTTAAATATCATTCTTGCCTTTCGATTATATATATTTCTAGCTTTTCGCTTTTGCAAATATTCTTCTTGCTTTCCCTATAGCTTCTTCTTATTAGATTTAGTTATTATTGATATCTTTTTAATTCTTTAAAGCTTAGAAAAGATTCAATATTATAAATATAACGCTTATTATTATTATTATTATTATTATTTCTAAAAGTATATTATTTGTATTATTTATAATATTTTCGTATTCGAAATAATTATATTCCATAAGAAATAAGTAGTATAATTAATTGAATTATGCGATATATAATATATTAATTTACAAACATATATTTCTAAATATTTAATTTTTCAATACTTATTCCTTTCGCCCCTATTCTTAAAGCTTTTTAAATATATACCCCTTAAATATTTAAAACCTTTTCTATAATAAACTGAAATAATTCAAATCTAGACCTTGAAAGCATTACATTCTAGGAAATCCTGTAGCTGTAATATAAACTACAAATACATTATATAGAAAAGCTATATTACATACTAATATTGAAAAGAGATTAATGAATAAACAAGAGTTAGATGTAGATAAAAGATTATCTTTTTTTAAAAATAAGAGTATAAAGAAAATTTCGAAAGTAAAGATTCAAAGTATAAAAAAGCAGTCTAAAAAAAGAAAAGTAGAAGTTGTTAAAAGAGCTTATTAATGAAAAGTAGAGAGTAAATAAATCTTTTCTTGATTTATAAATTTCTTTCTTATTAATTGAGTATAGCAATTATATTATAAAAATTAAAAAATATCAAAAATCAATCGAATTGCTTTTGAAAAAAGTCTCTTTTTAATATTTAGTTAAAGAGGTTTCAAATCAATTTACATTTAATAAAAAATATTGAAGATGGAATACTACTGCTCTTATAGTAATTCAAGAGGCAGCTGAATCCTTTATGGTTACTCATTTTGAGAGTACATTTTCTATTCTTTTATTTATCAATTGAATAGATTATTGATTTAATTTATAATACTATAATATTATGTATTTCATATAAAAGACAAACTATTAAAGATATAGATAGCATTTTTCTTTAAAGAATAATAAAGCTAGCAACCCTTATTATTAATGAATATTATACCTTGAAAAACTAAACTTTATAATTTTTTTATTAGTTATTTCTCACTAGCCATTTTTTACCAATTATTTCTCACTTATTATTTCTCATTAGCCAATTATTACATACTTATATTCTTTATTTCATATATCTAGAACTAATGAATAAGTATTATTTATACTCATATATTATTAATATCAAATAAGATAAAGGTATTAAAAAATATAATATTAATATTTAATTGAATAAATATAAAGATTATATTAATAAAAATATATAATAAAGAGAATAAAATAAATAGAACTATTAAATCAAAAGCTATTAGAACTTGAAAGCCATTCTTTATTTAAAGCTTGTTGTAAAGAAACGGATAATAAAGGTATTTCATTATTTTTCTTTTTATACTATTCTTTAAGCTCTTTACAAATCTTATTTACAAACTCTGCTTGAAATAAGCCTATACATATAAATATCAGTAGCTTATTATAAGATTAGCAAATACTAAACACCAAATATTATAGAAAATCAACAAGTTTGAAAATAATATCAGCCCCTAGGAACTTATATTTGCTAAAATAGTTTTTATGTAATTATATAATATATTTGATATTAAAAGAATAGTGGATTGTTGATTTGAGTATATAAAATACTAAAATGGTTTTTCGATTTATTAAAATCTCTTAAAGATTTATTAATATAAAATAAACTATCTATAACTTTAAAAGAAATAATTTTCAAGGCTTTTTTAATAGTATATAGCTTATAATAAATTGTTTATATTGCTTTATTTCTAATTATAAATTAATTAATAATAAAATATATTTTAAAAATATAAATTCCTTATTTTATATATCCTAGAGCTATATTTATTTCATCTTTTAATATTCTTATTTAAAAAAGGTATAGAATATATTGAATCAGTAAGATTATCCTTTTTATTTAAAGAAATGATTATTTATTATATTAAAACTATAGGGTAATATACAAATTTACTATTAACTATATGAGTTTCAAATAGAAATTGAAGAATCGATCAGCTTTCTGTATAATGACTTTAATACCAATAATATTTTGATTATTAATTTTATTTACTTATAGAAGTGTTTTCTATAGATAATTAGATATATAAGACTGCATAATATTGTTTTTTTTATTGAATTTAATATTTCAATTAGATAGGTTAAAAAGATATTGATATTTTATATAATATCCCTTAATCTAAATCAAATCAATTAAATCAAATAAATAAATAAAAAAAGGATGTTTATATCGAATTGATTTTCTTTTTAATTTGATTATTAATTAGATTCTTATTATTATTAGTATGTGTCTTATACTTTAAAGTAATAGCTTATACAAATTGATTATAATAAAGTATTCTTTATTTAATAAATTGATTTGATTATTAATTAGTTTTTTATAGATGATTTTGTATTAAGTTTAAAAGAAGCTTTTTATAGAGTTTTTATTTAAATTAATTTATAGATTTCTTTGAAATATTTTCGATTTTAATTTCTGAATCCATTGATTTATTCTTTCTTTCAATAATATCGATAAAGGGATTCTTTTCACTTTCTGAATTATTATAGATATTATATTTTGGATTTTAATTAATGTTATAGCTATTATCAACATTCCTTTTATCATCATTGTTCTCATTACTATTTGTATTAATATTTGTTGAGAGTCTCTTATTAATTTCGGAATCCTGCTATATATTATAAATTAATATAATTAAAATAAGCTTTATTTGAATTAAATATCTATATATAGTTTTTTTTTTATAAAGAGTATTTTCTTCTGATTAAAGGTAATGTTGTTATTATAGAAAGAACTGGATAATGAATTTCTAATAAGAAAAGAAAAGAAAATATCATAATCTCGAAATTGGCTTTGAGATTCGATTGCTTTTACTATAGATTTAGACTTTCGTTTGGAATAACGAATTAGGGGAAAGGAACTTCGAATTCAAGATCTTCTACCCTCTTTTTGTACAGATATAAATCTTCAATTGCTATTGTCATTAATAATTTTCGACTTTCTAAATGCTTTTGAGATATTTTGGGTAATGATTGCATTATTGACTATTGAAATAATTTTATATATAGAAATAGCTTTAAAAATACTTCAAAAAAAGATTCTTTTTTGAAAGAAAAGAAAAAGAAAGATAAAATCAAAATGTATTTCTTTTCTAATTCTAAGTACTTTTTCAAGATCATTATTCTATTAAAGCTTTTTATATAATTTTCAATTTTAAATATAGGATTTTAATATCGAATTGAAGTTTAAATTGAATATTCTAGAAAAACCACGGATTATTTGATGGATTTGATATTTAAACTATAAAACTATAGATTAATAATCTGTTCTTTTTGAAGCAGATTAATATTATTGCGGAATCCGCAATAGCACAAAGTGCAGATTATTTCAGTGGATTCAGCACGGATTTTACATCCAAACTAGCCCTAAGACTGGTCATGATGTGAGTGATCAAATAGCTAGCAACAGAAGAGTTTGATAATTGTAAGATATCAACATACCTTTCCATTGTTGAACATTGAACACGTGGTAAACCGGTCTTTAGGCCAGTCTGTGGAGAGGTTCTTGCGCTCTGAAAGTATTTTCCGGAAGCTGACCTCATCTGTAGCCTCGCCAGGCAACTTGAAAGATAGCCCAATGATGCCAAAGGGCTCCAAGGCACTGTTGTCTAATGTTTTGGGCTCCATTGCTAGAAATTATTCTGATTGTCGTCAAGGTTTGGTATTTCGTCGAAAATTCACTTTGTCAGTTAGATTGTCTTATGGCGAAGAAAGATAGAGAGTTGAAAGCATAGATTAAGCAAGAGAAATACCAGGAAACTTAAGGTTGATATCTTTACCTTGGCCGCACGATCAAGGGTGTCTCGCTTGTGACGAGTAGGTTTCAAAAGAACGAGGCTGCATGTTGAAACCTCGGGCATAACTGCATTTCTCCAGACAAGTGATAATCACAAGGCATGATCTTCTCTTGAGATTCATATCCATTTTGAAAATGATCGTCGCATCGATATGCTCGTAATGTCATTGTGTTTCCCAATGTTTCTCATGCCAACCTCTCGGTGAGCAAAATCAATACACTTGACGATACTGCGCCGGAATCATACTTGAGCTGACACCATCAGCATCGATCTGCGCAGTGCATGCATTAACTTCTACTCCTATAGGATTAGATCTCATCAAATCATCGCTTTCTTTGAAAACGGCGTAGCGGCGTCAAAGTGTGACAACATATGCCGAATTTTTGTGACCCCTGGTTGACCTCTGCCTTATGGTCTAATCGCATGTAAGAGCTAGTATGTGTTCCCCGAAACACCCCGCACGCCATCTATTCCTGAAGCTTTGCTTACGGGGCAACCAAGCTCAAACAGATGGTGATGCGAACATTGCATTTTGGGGGCTAATGGGGCCGCTGAGGCTGCTAAGAAGTTTCTCAACGTTTGCCATGATGGAGTTTATAAATTCTTACAGAAACAAGGATATTTACATTCGGTTTGTGAGGCAAGTACTCGCAGTGTTGATGATATTAAACATTTTATACATTGTAATCTTTTCAGCTTTGGGTTTAGCGAAAACCTATATTCCTAGCATCTTGTTCTACGTGATTACAATTTGTTTTCGTTTCCACACCAGCATCGCAATTGGTATCTGCGCTGCGTAAATCAAACATAGAACAAGCATCTGACGGTTATAGCCTTCAGACAGAATACGCCTAGTATCTTCGCGTACAGACTTAGGAAGTGATGACTGTCCAGTGATTAGCTCTGTCATGGAACCGTCAATCCGCAAGTCCGCAAAATGAGACAAGGCGTACCCATTGAAAACAGATGTAGCAATAGCTAACCCTATAGCGCTTCCCATCGCCCGGAACTGGTTAGCCGAAGCCATTCCTGCAGCTTTATCACATAGGTCAGCCGTAAAAGGAACCATGATGTAAGCCATTGTAAATGTTAAACCACAACCGAAGCCACATATGATGAGGTAGCCATATACGGCCGTTTCAATATGTGCAGATGTACTCAAAGTGCTGAGTAGCGCATACCCAATTATCTGAAATATCGATCCGACAAATATCAAGTAAATTGCTGGGGCTTTAAATCTGCCAGCAATAATAGTACCTGCCATGCAACCAACAGGAAACACAGCCCCAAATGGTAGCAGTCGAATTCCAGCATCGAGGCTTGAAAGTTCATTGACGAGTTGAAATCTCTGAGGAAGCTGGAAGGTAGTGACACTCATAGGCGCGCCAACAAGCATCATTACAAGTAGGATACCAATCATTACGCGATTTGTAAAGAACCGCCAAGGCAGTACCGGCTCACGCACCTTGTCAGTCAAAGTGACACGCCGCTCCCAGGTCAACAAAGCAATCGATAGGATAATTGAGGTATTTAAGAGCGTAGTGACGTACGCAGATTTCCAAGGAAACCGCGAATCAGCTTCCATGAAACATGCTGTGAAAGCCAAGACTGCAAATAGTAACAAAATTGAGCCTGTAATGTCTAACTTGTCCCGAAGTGTTCTGAGTACAGCATTGATTGATTTATGGCGGCGACCTCGCTGCTGGTAGGGAAAGCCGTTAGGAATACCAAGTAACACTAGAAAAAGAGCTAATGCGCCTATGGGCACACTGCAAGAAGAAGAAATATTAGAAAAAGTCTTGCTAGTAAGGTTGAAAAAACTCACTTGAACAAAAATATCCATCGCCAAGTTGTATTTTCGGTGATAGCTCCGCCAATAATTGGCCCCAGAGCGGTCCCCAGAGCGATCGCAATACCTGCCACAGTGACGTACTTTCCATACTTCTCTGGTGGGGCAGAATCAACAATAAGGATCGAGGCCAACGTGTAGCAACCACCGCCACCTAGACCCTGAAATGCTCGGACGACAATACTAGAAAACATATGAGCTTAGAGTATATGTTCACACATAGTCTATTAACTAACAGTGCAGTCATAGTCTGGGCAGCAGCGCAGCCCGCCGAGAAGATTGTGAAAATCAGCAGAAAGCCTGCAGTGATGGGCTTGCGACCGAATATGTCACTCAATTTAGCAGATATGGCAATGGTTGCTAAATTAGATACATTCAGTAGGTTGACACTGATACAATAGGAATCGTATTTTAAACTCACCAACAAATCCAAGCTGATAAACAGATAGAATCCAACTGATAGTTTCAAACCCCCCAAGATCGCGCGTGATAGTCACAAACGATGTAACAGCGACGTTCGCTTCCACACTAACTATAAAAACCATAATGCCGATCCTATTCATCATTGTTTCAATCAGTTTAAACTTTTAAAATTGACGGCGAACAGAAATTAAGACGCCACCAGACAGTGATGGTGATAGGTAAGGGTAAATTCTATGAAGAGAGAACGAACAAGGCAGCGAGCATCACAAAACGTATTCCGCGTAGGTAAACAATCACTTCTCCCTCGACACCACCCAAGATGGTCAGCGGTGATGGAAGAGCGGCGTCATTTCTAGCGATGATTTGGCTCGTCTTCTCAGATGAGGCTGTGGCCGTGATGTTACCAGCTTCCATGGTGTGGTATGGACGGTGGACTAGATAAAGTTGATTGAAATCGCCTATACTCAATGAACTTACAAAAGACTGATTTGTTCGCCTTATATATCGTGTGATCCTTATGTCCCTGTAATGGCTTCTGTGCTGTACCTACCTAACAGTTGGTATCCCGAAAACGGATTAGCACGAGCCCGGCTAAAGTGCCTACCCCTGGATAAAAGAAATTTAAATGTTGTGCGTTTGAAGTTTCACAATGAGGGTTTTTCTATTCCCAAATGATGGAATAAATTCCAGAGGGGGGTTTGTTGCACAATAACGTGCATACATGCAGTCATACTGTCACTCTCCTGTGCCTACCTACCTAGGTAGATGATGGTCGTTCATGATCAGCTCAAATCCCGCAACGCAAGTGAACGGATCAGAGAAAAGGCTTTCTGGTAATAGCTACCTAGGTAGGCGCTGTTCCACGCGAAATGTCCAATTGGATTGAGGTTAGAGTGCTTGGTAGGTGAGACTATAGTACCACACGACGGATTGAACAAAGGTAGATGAGATGAGATTTTAAAGGACGTTTTGATGATCAGAATTTCTAACATCATGCGTTGATCATCTTCGCTCTCCTCGATTCTTCTCTGATTGTCATTCGATTCTTCGTGGCATTCAATCACGCAACACGGTGGCAACAAAGTGCAAACTCGAGCGATAATGGCGAGCGTATTTCTGGATTTTCCCAATCTGCCCACAGCCGTGCAGCAACAAATATTGAACGGCCCGTCATTGATGCCACCAGAGGGTATTATCCCCAACTTTACAAACCCTTCGAATAGCAATCATGAGGCCATCATAGTTGGTGCTGTCTGCTTAGCCCTCTCAACAGCAGCGACTCTTGGTCGCATATACTCACGAATCTTCATTACGAAAAAGGTGGAATTGCAAGATTGTGTGCATTGCCTACTCTAGTTCTATGATGTCTTTTTGCTGACTATATACTCGTTCGATTGAGATCTCGGTCTATTGGCATACGTAAGTCGTGGAAGGACTTCCTCAGCATCTGGCTTTCTTATTGTTGTTGCTGACGGCACTTTATAGGTAGCATTCGTACTTCTGACTTGGGTCTTCTATGATTTCTTGCATAGAAGTGGATTCTATGTTTATCAGTGGG
The DNA here is from genome assembly GCF_014898435.1 of Botrytis sinoallii. Lineage (NCBI taxonomy): Eukaryota > Fungi > Ascomycota > Leotiomycetes > Helotiales > Sclerotiniaceae > Botrytis > Botrytis sinoallii. Next base: position 993,312 of record NW_024066034.1, on the reverse strand, counting down.
ATATAGTCTATAAAACATTGCCTGGGATAGTCAAGGTTTGTTCGATTGCGTGCTAAAAATTCTCAGATAATTTTGTCACTGACTTCACCGACATAGACCCTCACATTTGGACTAACTATAAGCTATTCCGCCGCTTTACTCTTCGCAAAGACGGCCATATTGATTGAGTGGGTGCAGATATTCTCGCCTCATCGTACCCACGCCTTCTTCTACTGGACAAGCTACCTAATGATTCTGCTCAACGTCTTGCTTTATGTTTCAAGCATTATTAGCTCCGCCATAACGTGTCTCCCACACGAGAGCATTTGGCAGCCATGGGTCAAAGGCAAATGCATCGACCGCAAAGCTCTTGGTGTATTCACAGCCATCTTCAATGTCATAATGGACTTGCTTATATTGCTTCTTCCACAACGTGTAATTTGGACTTTGCAAATGACAATGGCACGAAAGATTGGTATCTCCTTGGTCTTCTCCGTTGGAATACTGGCTATAGTGTGTGCGGCAGGCAGAGTCGCTGTAACATTTGGCATTGAATATGATGGTGAAGCGACATACACCGTATCTCCCGTCTTGATGTGAACTCTTCCCGAGGTTACTTGTGTGCTATTGGTCTTCTGCCTACCTGTTATTCCTAAGATATTTACCGAGCGAGGCTCTTATTTGGTATAATTTCACACGCACGCTCCTGGACTCGTCTTTCAAACAAAGGAAGTCAAAAACCTTCGGAGTCTGGAGAATGTAGGAACGAATGGTCCAATGGTGCTGGTTTGCAACATAGAGCTGGTGCAAATGAAAGTGGCCAACCTGCAAGCATAGCTGAACTGAAACTTATCGGAAGCGAGTCCCGCAAAAGTCATGCGCATTCGCTCGATGAGCAGCCACCACCGCTACCGAAACCTCATCAACCTTCACATGGGACCATTGTTAGGACCACTGAGGTTGAACAACGAGATTGTGCTGCTTCGAAATCCTCGCGTGACAACTTGGTTGAGCGTCAACACCCGTGGATGGATGCCTCCCATTAATGTGTAAAAAAGGCAACGAGTGCGAGGATGACTGGAGCTCAGAATCTACTGTAAAGTACGGGCATAACTGAAGGAAATGGAACGCTCATTAGAAGAACTAACTTTTTGTAACACTGAGAAGGATGATTTACAATTGTGAAGGGAGTTTCTTTATCGAGTTGGTTGCTACAAATCACTGGGAGACAGAGGGATCAATTCCGTGCCTACCTAGGTATTTTTCGTAATAACATAAAATGAATGTTTAGAATTTTTTTGTTAGTCTCAATCAGTAAAATCTTGGTATCTTGTGCAACTCTGGAATTTACACCTCAGTTGAAGGACGCCCAAATCCTGTTCTGCAAGAGTAAGTAATGGCTGTATGTCGCAATCTGCCCATGCAAACACCCACCTCCTTAATGATGCATCAAAACACTTTACCACATATGTAAACAACCTGAAGAAATGCCTATCCTAAATGGTGAAAAAGGCTGCATGCACATTGCTGCAATTATAGATTGTGTAATGGAAAAACTAAAAAATAATTTTAATTGTCACTGGGGGGGTATTACACGACCACGACTCACTCTGGAAAAGGAGGCGGGGAGGAATCCAAGACTAGGCGATGAAATTAGTCTAAAAAGCTCAAGTAGAGGTTAACATTGAATTAGCCAGATCCAAGTAGTACTTAAAGTCTCGTCGAATGCTGATTAGATCTAAATACCTAAATATCGAGGGGTGTTAAGGAATGAATGCTAGATATCCAGTTCTCCGTTGATTTAGCATATCGGAGGTCGAAAACTATGCTTATCATTCAACCAAGGAACAATAATACTACACTGCCTTACTGCCTCCCATCTATTCAGACACGCCAATATCAAAACGAATTATATAAAAAGTTAGCGGCGGCGTCGGTCATATAGTTTTCTCCGTCTTACATTCCTTTTTGTAAGCATGAATCTCCCACGCCCGAATGGAAGTCGAATTTTGGCAAGAAACCATGCCGGTAATGTTATGCAATACAAGAAGTTGAAATTTCACGGAATTAGTAGAATCGATCAAGGACTGAATGACTAGAATCGGCCTTGTGGTGAGATTAAAAGTTTGGTTCATTTGAGCCTGGAATATACCTCACATGCATGCAACAAACGAAAGGATTACCTACGTAGATAATAGAAGCAAAAATGAACTGTATGGCATTCTCGTCTAACCTTTTGGGTAAAGTTATCTGCTAACTTTCCTATTTATTCAGCATGTTCATCAGCAGTATATCGTATATTGTTTCGTAGTAGTAGTATGCAGTCTTCAATATGTGTCATCACGACCAATAGAAAGGCTTTTCCAGGCAATTTTATTGCTACCAATACATTGGCATTGACCGCAACTACCGTGCCGTACCTACAAGAGCCGATCCCCCAACTGAACAGCTTATGCCAATTCGGCAGTGTCATATCACTCATGAATTCGCAAATAGTTAATCACGAATGATTCACAAGCCTTACTGCATGTCATATTCAACGTTGCCTGATGAGGTAACACAACACCACTGATCGATAGCTGCAGTCAGCAACAATTTTACGCCTCCCCCGCCTTCTACGGGTCAATTCACCACGGGTCTCTTCCTAAGCTTCCGGGTACAGACGAGGCTGCGCATCCTTCGATCAATCGACGCCTTTTCATCAATCTGAATGAACCACACTTTGGTTTCTTCATTTTAACTTTATGAGGAGTGTGAACAAAAGTTGAAGTACTGAAATTTTTCAAGAATCTTCAAACTCACTTCAAACCTTCAAACAAACGCGAATTCTGAATGTGACAATCCTTTCAGATTCTCTCTATTCTCTACCATGGACACATTGGACAGATTGTCCGAAGTGGCAGTTTATGCTCTCGGTATCATAGTGTCATTGGTAAGGAAAACTCTTAGTATCCCATCCACGATGATTCCAACTAAAATCTATCGCTTGACTTTACTAGATCCTTTTTGCTCTTAGCTACCAACTTGCACTCCACCCATTGAAAGACTATCCCGGCCCATTCATCGCCAAATTCACAGATGGCTATGGTGGCTATCATGCCGTTAAAAGGCGTCTGCACCTCGCTACATATTTCGACCACTTGAAATATGGTATGTCTATTCAGTAGTGCTTTATCCAGAACATGCTCTTGTTTTGAAGATAATCAGCACTAACTACCATCAAAAAGGCCCCGTATATAGACAAGCTCCCAACCGTCTAGTATTCAACACCTCCAGCGCTTTACGAGGTAATTCAACCCCCTTTCTCCCTCTCCCTTAAAACAATAAGTATTGACCCACCCAGCGATTTACCTACACCCCTCCATAAACAAAGCCCATATCTACGCTCACACCCAATTCAACCCCCAAATCAACATTTTCAGGACACTAGAACGAGAACGACATCGCCAAAAGCGTAAGATATATGGAAAAGTTCTTTCCGAACGTTCATTGCGTTCTTTTGAGCCCACCATGAGTAGCGAGATTGATGTGTTCTTGAAGCTATTGTTGGATACCAAGAATGAAGTTGTTAATATGTCGCCATTGTGTGAACGACTTACGACAGATGTGGCTGGGCAGTTGGCTTTTGGACAACCGCTTGATACGCAAACGGAGGAGAGGAATAGGGCGTTTCCAAGAGCAATGATTTCCATGAATGGGCTTGTTAGTATTTTCAGTGAGTAGATCGTAGTTTCTTCGTCTGGAAATCTGTTTCAAAAATCAGAGCTAGTTCATGACGTACTAGTCCTTCTCCTCCAAGACTAGCATTTTCGGCTTCAAGAAGCCAACTAACCATCTACCACACAGTGGCCTAGCCAATAATGTCCAAAACTTAGCCACTTCTCAGACGACTTAACCAGAAGAACGGCGTGGCATTTTCCAAGTCAATACAGAGTATAATACAGAAACGTGTAGCCCTTCCACAGGACGCAAAGCATGATTTCTATTCTATCGCAGGAGGGGAAGTCGGTGAAGGTATAGAGAGTCTTGGGCGCAGCGAATTATGGGCTGAAGCTGTATTTTTTATTCCCGCGGGTGAGTTATGTCGATTTCCTGAGTCCTTTCTCTTGAACCTATTGGGTTCCCTCAAAGTTGGCTTTTTCGACAGCCCTTCCTATGCTCAATAGGAGCGTCTTTTCAGACCCATATCTATCCGTGATGGGCATCATTAACACGAAATATATCCTCCCAGGCGGCACAACCCTCTCCGCAGCTCTCAGCTCCCTTTTCTTCTATCTCTCCCGCCACCCCACCGCCTATACTCTTCTCGCCACCGAAATCCGCGACACCTTCTCCTCCGGCCTTGACATAAAAAGCGGAGCCCAACTCTCCTCATGCAAATACCTTCGGGCCTGTATTGACGAAACATTGCGAATGTCACCACCATTTCTAGCCACATTTTGGCGTGAACCTTATTCGGATCATACAGAACCTTTTGTGGTCGATGGACATGTGATACCGCGTAGTACAATGGTTGGAGTCAATCCATATTGTGTGATGCATAATGAGGAGTATTTTCCAGAGCCATTTGCCTTTCGACCGGAGAGGTGGTTGACATCTGAGGAAGGAGGTTTTCGGTAGGTTTATTCGATTCTTTGACGTGGATCCTTACTTCAGTACCATAATTTTTCTTTCTCTTTTGCTTCTTCATTACTTCCACCCTCCTCATTCTACCCCATCTCCCCTATAACCCACCTTCTATAGACAACAATTGACTTCCCACCTTCTCAACAGCACCCCAAAAGAAGAGCAAAACCTCGCCTCCATGCGCGCAGCATTTGCCCCATTTGCCCTAGGAGACACCGGCTGTCTCGGCAAAGCAATGGCTTACCATGAGACCTGTCTCGCAATCGCGAAAACTCTGTGGTATTTTGATTTTGAAAAAGCATCAGGCGAAGCTGGCAAGCTCGGTGAAGGACAGCCTGGGAATATGAATGGGAGAGATAGGGTAGATGAGTATCAATTATTAGATCTTGCGGTTGCGGATCATGATGGTCCGAATTTGGTATTTGCTCCGAGAGAGGAGAAGTATTGGCGGGAATTAAGCGATGGAGGTCTGAAGGTGTAGGTTGAGTTTGGGGGTTTTGTTACTGACGGCTTCGGTATTAATCTGGTTGATTACTACTCTATTTCCGCTCTCACATCACTTCAATCGCCAGTGACCTTTCTTATTCTTACATTCCATTGAAGAAACACATGCCCTCATTCCAATAGTAGACGGGTCATTCAGCCCAGGACCCTCCGCATGAATCATGTCTGCTATGCAGGTTTTGCGTTCGACGATACATCGCCAATCGCGATGCCGCCCATTGAAGAAAGCTTTTTTGTTGTCTTTCTGATTGTTGAGCGAATCCAACATTGTGTGGTGTCACAACCGATCGGTCGCGCAGATTATAGTCATTCATGATGCACGAAATGGTTACGAACAGTCACATAGCAGAAAAGGCCGATGAATAATAGAACAGGAAATTTATATTTTGGGTATCTAGTAAAGTCCCTTCCCTTAACTCCAGATGAAGTTCCAGCTCAAATTATCATTATGTCTATGCAGGTTAGCTTCAAATCCCAAGCTTTTTTGATATACGATTGGAAATGAGTGAAAAGAGTACTATCTCAGTTCTCCAAGGTGAAATATGTGTTTCGTCAAAGGTTGACTCGGAAAGAACACAGCGAATATTTGGGTTCATCAGAGCAAAGGATGTGAAGAGGGGAGGTGAAGAAGTAGCTTACATTTTGTAGGGAAACACCTGCTAACGTAATTGTGAAGTGTGCCTGCGTACGAGACGAAATTGTCAGCGATTGTCGATTGTACTTGAACAAGTTTTTGATGGTATCAAAAATGCAAGGAACCATAAGCAAATGTCAGGCTGGAGAACTGTTAGCACTGTTTCTTAATCCTACGTAAGAACAAAATATACCTCATTAAATCAGATTTTTGTAGTGCGTTCAGTAGCGGACATAGTCCACTTCAAACAGTGTGAATAAGTTTCATCATTTCAATGCAATGGTCCTGTGTGACAGTAGAAGAAAAGATTGTAGTTATTACCTAAAAAAAAGATAGGTTAGCATCGATGTTCTTGATCAAGCGGCGTATCGAAAAGATCCAAGAGCAATTGAGCATTAGATCAGCTGACGAGTTCTCAACAAGCACTTCCTAACTGTCCACCTCCCACAAGGTTTGTACGCCTCGCTTTGATAGGAGATAGGAGAAGGAGTGCGCAGTCTGTCCGCCCGTTCGTTCAAAGTTCGTCATGTAATGCGAGGAAATTGATGATGAGGAAGTGTATGTACCTATTGCCATGTATGGTTAGCTTTGGCACAGAAGATATGTTTCAATATTATGCAATAAATGAACGATGGGTCAGACAAGGCTGAAACTTAAATGCAAAGATTCGACAGTATAATTCGGATTGAGGAATGCCTTTCCAATGAGTTTTAATCATCACCCCCAACGGTGCGCAAAGAATAAGGAACAAATGTGTAATGTTACGAACCTTTTGAATTGAAAGTTTGTGGCAGCTTGTAGAATGTAATAGCAAATGAAGATGTCTGAGACGAACTGTTAGCTGCGTGCTCGACTATATGAGTTTAAAATTCATGATGTAAATCAAGATTGCTCAGATTAAAATACAAATCTCCATTGCGGTGTAAGAGTTGGATTGTTCAATATGTGTTTGTGTTCATCATTGAGGCAATTGAAGCAAGCAGGGAGGAGTAAATGCTTACCAAGTAAAAGAAAACTAAATCATAATGAAAATAGAAAACCTCATCACACAAAGAAAAGGTATGATGGTTATTATTGTTGTTGTTGAAGATGTTGGTTGGTTGTAAAGACATAAACGTAGAGGAGGAAAACTTTTAAAGCTCAAGGTCAAAAATTATTTTCGCGCTAACCACTAGCGTAGCTTTGACGCTAAAGCTAGAAAAGCATTAGTCTCTAAGCCACGTCCAGGCATGTGATGTGGCTGAGCAGTGGCGATAACATCCCCAGATAAGATCCGTCCTGACGTCCAGGTACGAAACCATTTATTACAACAATCAAAGGATCTTGATAACTTCATAAATCAGTATTCATCATGGCGTCGTCTGGAGGCATCTGGGCGCCTGTAGCCGTGAGAATGCTAAAGTAAGTTGTTCCTGCAATCTATAAACTATATGAGGAACTCCAATGTCATCATTGCAACCATTCAAGACAGTATTCTGACGTATTTCATAGGAACGTAGTTCAACGAACTACGAAACTCATTAAATTACGCATCAAAGATGTTACGAGCAAGCCTGTCACCGCAGAACTTCAACCAATTTTTGTGAGAAGTACACCTCGCCATCCTATCCATCCGGCGGCCCTTCTCCGTCAAAATAAGGGACGATGGTATACTACCCAAAGTGCTGTCAATGCTGCTGTCCGTCGGTTTATGAGCACCAGTGGACAAGCCATTAAGCACGATCGTGCTTCGTTCCCAAAATCAAACACCGCAACCGCTGTGTCTCGTCTCACAAGCAGAGCTCCATTTGCCTCAACTCTCCGACCAAACTTGAGTGGTGGAGCGCTCCCTAGAACAGCAGGAGGCTACAGCTTAGGGGGCGGAAGAGCAGGCGCTCGATACTTCTCTCATACACCTGCTGCTCCGGCACAAGTGGTCAACAATGTTTCACAAGCTGTCCGAGCATTCTTCCTTTCTGGCCAGAAGGCCCAATTCGATGGTATGACTCCTATGGGTGAGAAGCGCTACAAGGCTGTTTCTTCTCTCCGAGAGGAAACCACTCGCAAGGTCCAATCTGTTTCCAAATTCACTCCAGGCTCTTACGTTGACTTCGCTGTCAATCCAACCGTTACCGCTCTCTCCCCTCTCGCTGGAGCACTCCCATTCGGTGCCCAAAAGATGTCTCAAGCCGCCCCATCTCTCAACACTTCCGGTTTTCTCGATATCCTGTCTGTCGACTTCTCACGCGCTCTCAAAGACCTCGCAGTAACAATGAACGATCTCAAGAGACTGTCTTCTCTTGGCGACCTCCCCATAACCCTCGAGAACAATCACATCCTTCGTGTCCGATTCCCGGGCTGCGATGCCGAGTCTGTAGAGCGTCTTTGTGATGAAGTCGGCGTGCAGCGAGGAATTGTACATCAAGATACCGGATTTGACGCCGCTGTAGGAACGCAAATGGCTCTTCTATTCCCTTTCGCTCCTACTGCCGAATCAGAACCACACTCACATCTATTATCTCCTTGTCTACAAACGACCTTGTCCTCTCCTGACCAAGATGAATACGATAATATTCTTGAAGAATTTTCGGAAAATCCTTGGGTCGAAGGTTACGAAACAATGGAAGAAGATATCAGCGAAAGTGGCTCTGCATATTTTACAAAGGTCAGCGAACATCCATCTGAATCAGATGAATATGAGGGCCTGGAAGGAATATATAAGTTCCTTGAAGAGTGTGATGCAAGGAGGCCATAAATTTGGATGTTTACTCGTCCACTGATAGCATACAGGCCTTCTTTTCTTTTGTCAATTTGAATCATGGATTTTTGTGGATGTTTCTGGGAGCATGGGTTGAGCCAATTTGAATGATTATTTACACTCACTCTCCTAGTATGGGATCGGGGTTAGTTTCTTTATTGTTTTTTTTCCCTACCACATACTACCATTAGGTAAATACCAGAATTTAAAATACCAATTTGAAATCAAGATTATCACGCAACGTTCATAAGTGCCTCTTTTTTAAATGAGCTAACAGCTAACACCATGCATTGGTAGCAATAAGAATAAGCTAAATATCAACGCGATGGAATGCAATCAAGGGTATATCTTCATGTATGCAAAACCAACTTTGATCCAATACTCCTGCATCAATTTACCAATCCCCTTTCGTGTATCCATTTCAACCATCATTTTACTTCTCACCACATTGCCGTTTCAATTTTATCTATCCCCTACCCCGTTTCTTCATCCGGTTGCTCCATCCATGATCGTAGTTATCAACCTCCAACCAATTCACAAGCGATGTGCGTTAAACAGTAACAGATTCTTCGATCAATGGAACGCTCTCGATAGAAAGTGACAATTGCTCGCCACTGACCCAGAATGCAGCTGCCTCGATGATATGACATACAACTTGAAGCTCATCTTTATTCCTCGGTGCATAAATCAGGACGAATTGTTCAGGCACAACTCTTGGCGAAAACCACGCAGACAGAGATATTGGAAGATAGGAGAAGAAATCGGCAACAGCTTGCGGTGCAGAAGCGCCAGCCATTGGATGTCTTTCACCCCAACCATTTTCCAGAACAATCGCTGCATCCTCCGGATGAAGGTTCATATGGTAACTATTGTCGCTGTGGTGCACATGGCAGATTTCTCCATTGCAGGTAGTGTTGATAGGCTTGAGAGAGAAGAGCGCAAGCCCTTTCTTCTCGAAACAGGATACCCCCGTCTTGAGCTTGTCCGAGTGTCGATGTGCGAAATTACTGAGGCTAGTGCAGAGAAGTTCATACATTGCTCGAGAACCATACTGGCTTATTTGTCTCTGGGGAGCAATACCGGCAACTTTGGGACGTGGACCACTGCGAAAAGGAAGGGTTTTGCGGGCAGCTTGTATGTAACCAGGTTCTGTACCTTCGGGGATTCTTGGTGGGCTGTACGGATCGGAAAGAGCAAAGATGCGAAGATAAGTGATTTTGACATATCCAAGTAGAGTGGAGGGAGTTCCTCCTGGACCTAAAGATATGAAATTATGATAGTCGTTATACACAATCCATGGTATTGGTGCCAAGGCGATAATAGTACAGGTTAGGGATGGCTGGAAAAGGTTGATGCAGATGATGATACCTAGGATGGTGAGGACGAGACCTGGTCCGGTAAGAGTGATTTGGATGATGTCTTGTTGCTTAAGACCCATTGGTACTTCTAGGGTGATGTCGTTTGTAGGGTGACGTTCTTGGATCGCCACAGCAGTGGTTGTTGCGGAGACACTCATGGTCTGACGACGGTTAGTAGACACATGGTAATCACGAGGGAAGGACTGACCATGGAACGAGTTCTAAGTTTTAATGTGATAGTAGTTCAATGGCAGTAGCTGCAATTCGAGAAGATTTGATCTAATAATCACGTGCGGAGCAGCAGAAGTGAAAATGATGTTATTGAAGTGAGAGGAATTGCGAGGAAGTATCTGAGGAATTCCGGATTGAAAGTGAGGATGGAGGCAGTTTTTTGTGCATACCACAGATAAGGAAAACTCAACAAAGTACAAGTCCTTATTGAATATCGATGAGAGATTCAAAGAAAAGGAGTTCAGAAACGTTCTTCTCAAAGATAGGAAGAGAAATGTGGTAGGGTTCAACAGACTCTGCCTACTGATGAAGAGAATGTGGTTGCTTGAGTTGCTGAAGGATTGTTGAAGATGAAACGAGCTCTACTTGATGATCTTAGAGTGATGATATGGTTTGGATTTATAGTTCAGAGTGCTCTGTTTGTTAAATGTGAGGTCTTTTAAATAGCCAGTCAATCCGCGTCAAACTCGCATTAACATTGCATTGGTCTCCTAGACGCAGCCCTGACCTGGTGAATGTATCGTGAATTTTAAATCCTGAGCGTTATTATGGAGTTAATAATAGCAATAAATCAACTTGATTGGGGTGTAGAGAAGAACAACAGATGAATTGTGTGAAAGAATAAGGAGGAGTTTATTAAAATTTTGCCATTGAGAGCATGAATAATGGCTTCCCACTAAGGAGAGTTTGATTTAAAATTTGAAAAGGGTAGGTACATAATTATTGAAAGGTGCAGGTGCAGCGGAATATGTAAGGTAGTGGCTTCCAAGAGATTGGCTTGGATGCATCGGTCAACCGTCAACTGATATCTCTTGATCGATTGTACGGTGTAAATTATTGATACTTGCCTACTACCTAGTACTTCTATGGATTTGCCACGAAGTCATAATCAAGGTGAGATCACTCAACGTACAACTATTTGTTATCGATGCAATCGATAGATGGAACCCCCACAAATGCCAATTCAGGTGAAGTCAGAGAAAAGTGCTGTTTCCGCATCAAAAAGAATATTGGTATTGACCGTCATGCTTGTCACAAGCGGTGGAGCTTGTGACACGGACTTGATTCTATTGGAACACCAAGATCATCATATCAGTTGACGTGGAATGGAGCCTTTCCTTACTTTATGCACTCTCTGAATGGTTGCTTCTCCTTGTGCGCATTGAGAAACATTCGCCACAGCTTACCTTAAGGGCTTCTCTTGAAGAAATCGCTGAATCGTATAATGTTAGAACTATGTCGTTTGTTTCACCCTTCTCTTCGGCTTTTGGATTCTGAGTCTTCTTGAATTGGCGTTCCATGAATCAGATGTACCCCGGATATTTGTGGCTATTAGTATCTTGGGATATGGATACTGTAAACAACTTCCGTAGCTTCGTTTGGGTTGATCAGCTGAGCAAATCCCCAAGATATAAACTCGCTTATGCACGGCTTGCATGAGTCGGTGTTGGCTCGTCAGGAACAATGAAGGTTTGGTGTTTGTATGGCCAGTGTGAAGTAACGGCATCAACTTCCCGGTAGCACTGGTTATTGAGATTAATTAGGGGTCAGATCCTGGATACAAGAAGTATATCCACTTCCTATTATCTCCCGTGAAAAGACGTCGGTATAGTAAAATGCGTTGATATAATCGGGAACTTGGGACCGATGCGATGGCCAGGTGGTAAGTCATTTGTATGTGGGAAGAACTAGGGTCTTAGCCCATGAACAAAGAATCTTTATACGTCAAGATAATCGATGAGATATTACTGGTGTTGAGGTTGGGTCGAATCAATAGGGGTAGCGAGGAGGACCTCACATGCATTTCCCCCTTTCAATGCAGCATCGGCTTATGCAGGAAAGCGATATTTGAGGGGAAAAGGGCTCTTCCATGTCATCTCTCTGCTTCAGTTTCAATATTACCACCAAAAGCTGCAAGCATATATGTTGGCTACGGTATTTCTCAAGACATCACAGCGCAATTTATGGGCTACATGAAATTATCCGTTGCACAACATTCAACTCCTTGGGTATCCGAAATACAGAAACATATATTCTTCTCACAAGCGAACACGTCAGAGGGATTGTTCGCTTCACGTTCAAAAATGGTAGTTAATCGTACGAGCCTGTCGGCATACTTACTTGTAGATGCGATTGCCTTTTCGCAGCTTTTTGGAGTAGAGAAAGAGGGCCGAGACAGGCTCGGCAAAAGGAAGAAAGCTCCCGAGACTAATCAATCACCGTCGGGCGCCATGCTTGTTTGTACCCGCAAAAGCAGCGAATGTGTCGGCTTCCAATACTACTTACGAGCCTACCTACACTAACAACTAGCATTGTCCAATGATAACCCGTCAAGACTGATGAGTTCCAGACCTTTGGGGCGAACAGCATCATCTACGATGAAGGTCAAAAGTTTGATCGATCAACCCCAATATTCACTACACATAACTGATAAACATCATCAACTGGAGAGGCCGAATGTTTCACTCACTGCTGAACAAAAAGGAATCATTGTCATTACACAAAACATCATGATCTTCGCCACCTTTAATTATTCAGAAACTGGTCTTGTATTACTCGAGTAGAGCTCTCCTGGGTTTTTACAGAAAGACTCTCTGTTTTGATAGCTAGATGCTGTGTGAACTTAGGCTCAATTGAAGCCTAAGGTGTAATACCCAGGCAGTGTAAGCGATAACATTCATAAGAAGGGAGGGAAATCGAATTCAGATAGATTCCAGAGTGTATCTATTCCAAGGCCTGGGTAGACACTCAAGAAGTTCACACTGATTCAATATACTTAAGCAATGTGTAGGTTGGAATATTATATTTGCAGCAGGGAGTTGTGAGCATGAATATCAACGGCACGTATTACCTAAGGCATGAGGTCAATGCAAGACTGAGGCATGAACTTTCGAAATTAATAAGCACTGGGTGAATATGATCCAATCATTTCTCACACTCTCCCAATTTGGCTTAGACCTTCATGGGTGTACTAGTAAGGATAATCGGGGTTGCCGCGTGCAACAAACTTTGGAAAGTTTTGTTACCAAAAGTAGTTTTGGCTATCTTCGGATAATCATAGGTTGTACTGCTGTCTGTATGGGTGGGACCTCGAACTTATGCTGCATTGTACTTATTCGAAGCTCATAATCTCATACACGAGAACAATCAACACAATACACTATACATAATACAACTTCAACTCACCCCTCAAAGTCGACTAAACCACACACCTACCTACCTATCATCTATTCTATCTTCTCCAATTCCTGAAATTACATCTCATCCTATCATAATCACCATCACACTCGCAATCGTCGCATGAGCTAATCAATCTTCAATGCGTGAGTGAATGTCTTTTCCCAAGCTTCCCAGCTTAGAATGCCACTGATCAATTATACTGCTCGATAGCCACCCTATAGACGCCATCTTTGATTTCGCGACAACGGATTAGACACGTTCTATTGATTCATCCTTCAATTGTACATATTGGCCACATTGGCCTGAGCCAACATGGTGGATTTTAATTCCTTAAACCCTCTCAAGGCTACTAAACGGCACACACAATATTCAGGTATATCTGCCCAGGAGGAGCCGCCTCAAGAGTATGATAGTGAGAAGTATGGGCACCATGAAGAATCCGACGACGAAGATTCGGACTATTCTTCCTATCCATCATCACCTTCCTCCTCGAGAGAGACATCGAATCCATACCACTCCAATGCTCCGATATTACGAAAAAGAGCTAACACGGCTACCCAACGACCAAGCCCGCGAAGACTACCTCCCAAAGTCATGAGGTATCTATGTTTAGCCATGATATCTACAATAGTTATATTTATGTTGAGTTTAATTCGCATGAGCCATCTGTCAACCCAAAAGGTTCAAGATGGCCATGTATTAGTGCCACCGCCTCCACTTTGGGAGTCGTTTCCATTTTTATCGCGATATTACGGTGGAATAAGGACGTTGGTACCGCTTTCTGATAACAAACCAGAGTATCCTCGCGAAGAGGATGAGTTACCTCTGCAAAATCAGACCCCGACTGAGAAAATGGTCACACCCGTGCGCAGCCTTCCAGCCAGTAAACCATTTCAGCCATATACCAATATTACATCCGGTGTTTTCAATGACGATTATGCACCTGTCCAGGAGTGTTTCCTCAATCGCGAGAATACTGTGCGTGCGCCAAGACTACAATATTACGAAGGCAGACCAAGCGGATTCCCAGATCATATTATGGGCTCTTATGAAGTTCTTGGTTTACCAGAAGATATTTGTTTCGAACGATATGGCAGATTAGGACCTTATGGTTATGGATATGGCTTGCGATATGGGGGTACTGGAACAGGTCAACATGGAGAGATGGAGGGCTCTGATGCCGTCTGGGCAGACAACTCAAACGCTGAGAAGATGCATTCTGGCCAGGTTGACTACCGAAAGGTTGATTGGGCTGATGCTCAGAGGAGATGCCATCAAAGAAATGCGGCACGCTTTCAACCAATTGAACCAGTCATTAAAAAGCCCACTACCTTTTCAACCGTTACTGAGCAGCAAGATAGCCATTTACTCGCCAGGGATGAATCAGTCAATCCCGTCCTCAATACTACTTCCAGTACAGTTGATACCACCTCGAAAGTAGTTGCAACGCCACCCAAAAAATTCCTTCCGCGAACTGCGTTTGTCATTCGACTCTGGGACGAATATCAGTGGCGAGAAGAGGACATTATGGCGTTGAGAGCATTGATATCCGAGATTTCCATTGGTTCAGGTGGCCAATACGATGTTCATCTCTTGGTTCAAGTCAAGGATCCCGCTGTACATCCTGTCTTCGCTGATGAAGAAACATATCAACAGCATTTGAAAGATTGTCTACCCGCAGAATTCGCAGGAATCGCCACATTTTGGAGCGAAACCGAAATGCTTATGCTTTACCAAGGCTTATTTGACACCTTCGCTCGAGGCCTACCGGTTCATGGATCTTACCGGGGACTTCAGATGGGAATGCAATGGTTTGCTCACAACCATCAAGAGTATGATTTCTTTTGGGAATGGGAGGTTGATATTCGATACACCGGACATTGGTATGACTTCCTATCAAAAATTGATTCCTGGACAAGGGAGCAACCCCGAAAAGGACTGTGGGAGCGCAATAGTAGATTTTATGTTCCGGAAGTTCATGGTACATGGGAAGATTTCAAACAAATGGTCCGTGTACAGACCGAGATTGGAACTGAAAGCCCGAACAATATGTGGGCTGGCATAAACGGTCAAAAGGGTCAAAAAGGCGGACCAGTACGGAAAGGCGAGAAGCCAATCTGGGGACCTGAAAGACCTTCGAACATGGATGATTGGTTTGAAACTGAGAACGATCCTGTTCCTCCAACTAGCTACGACAAGGACAAGTACACTTGGGGTGTTGGTGAGGATGCCGACCTTATTGTTTTCAATCCGCTTTTTGATCCAGATGGAACTACCTGGCTTCTTGCAGAGGATGTCACAGGCTACAACCTTACTGGAGGTTTGCCACCCCGCCGGGCGACTATCATTGCAGCATCTAGGATGT
Organism: Botrytis sinoallii; assembly: GCF_014898435.1. Classification (NCBI taxonomy): domain Eukaryota; kingdom Fungi; phylum Ascomycota; class Leotiomycetes; order Helotiales; family Sclerotiniaceae; genus Botrytis; species Botrytis sinoallii. The sequence continues at coordinate 977,698 of NW_024066034.1, read as the reverse complement.
CTCGCAAGCTCCTCAATACTATGCATCGTGAAACCACATTCATGAAGCATCATGCTTTTACGGAAATGTGGGCTCCAACAACAGCGTTGCACCATGGTTATAAAGCAGTCTCTGTTCCTCATCCACTGTTTGTTGATCGTGAATGGCCAATTGAATACCTTGCAAGCATTATGAACGGCGGGAGGAATGGTGCAACTGGTGGAGCGAGAACCTCTGTGTTTGGTGACCGTGAACATAACCTCCGAGGATTGACTTGGTTCTACAACACTGGATTCGCACCCAATCTGTGGCGAAGGTGGCTTGGCTTCAAGGTTGACAATGAGGGAGGTGAAGAATTTGAAACGACTGCTAATGAGGGCGGGGAAGGCCGAATGTGCTTACCGCCTATGTTATTACATCCCGTGAAGGGTGTAGAAATACCGGTGGAAGGATTACCTCGTCTAAATGAGGAAGAGTTGCCAGAAAGTGACCCGACGGCTTGATTTGAACACATATTGTCACACATAGCAGTACAAAACTTTCCTCTTGCTCTATAATGTTCCCTTGAGAAATTCTCGAATACCTTTTTGATTCTATTCTTTCATTCTTCTTTTTCTGAGATTGCTTGCTTGGGATAAAGGCATTGCTGGTATGCGTGGCGTTTGAGCGGCATGAGGACGGTTTTATGAACGAAAACGATATGCATCATTAGTTTTTTTCTTCGGAATGATAGATGCTAGGATTTTATGTTTCTCTGGGAGGAATATTGGGTCATGGATGGTCGTCAAATCAGGATACGAATTGGTAATTGGAAGAGTAGAGACGTAGTGGTTTGAATCAAAGTAGAGGATAGTATAAATACCTTATAGCTCATGGGGATGAATAAATAGCATGAGGAGACCCACATACAAAAATTTATAGAGTAGAATAACTAAATACAGATGAATTGCAACTTGTATCTTTACATCCAACCCAATACTCGTAATTGAAACAATTATTTTGATATCCGCACAGCCCGCTATGGTCTATACTATATCTACCTAGGTATCTACCTACTAGACGCACCATCTCGGAAACTAAGTTCCTTGCACATCCACAACCAACCCACCACCCCCTCGCTTAACCTCCAAACTCTGCAAAGAATTTTCGCAACCCACAAACAGTAATATATTTGTAGATTAGAGACCGGTTTTCAACAATTAAAGCAACAGCCTGCCCGGCTAGCTCAATCGGTAGAGCGTGTGACTCTTATTCATCGTAGGATGTGATGGTCAATCACAAGGTTGGGGGTTCGACCCCCCCGTTGGGCTCAATTCCCTTCATTGATTTTTTTGAGATTTTTTTGGGGGTTGGATTTTTTGGGAGGGAGCGGAGAAGGGGAGGGAGGATCTTGGGGTGCGGGTGGATTTGGATTTGTATAGGTTGTGTAGGGAGGGAGGTAGTAGATATATATATTATGTTGATTTGCGCTTGCGCTTTTGCTTTTGTTTTTACTTTTACTTTTCTTTTCAGCGGATGGTAAGTATATACCTATGTGGATGATATACAGAAAAGAATAACAACCGATAGGATTGGATTGAATTACATAGATTGAGTTTTAGATAGCAAGTAAGTAAGTAAGTAGGGTACTAGTCCCCGAGTCAGACATCGATAGTCATGAATAAACCAATTTTTGGCAATCTACAGACGGACTATTCGAACAAAATACAGAGGATTATTGAATACTCGTCTGGCGGTATGGTATATATTTATTATAGATTGGGGACGAGCGGATGTTATTACTATACTATATATACCATATTGTGAATTTCTCGATTTTGATATGTAGTTAGTTTTGTTCATGGGGTGATGGAAATAGGTGTTTGATGGGTGTTGATGTTGCATCGATTCGAGGATTTGGAATAATACATATATACATATATATATATATATATATATATATTCTTTGGGAACATCAAGTCTTTTGGGTTGGTTGGGAATAATGAAAGTATTGAACATATTGTCTGCGGTAAATAGATTGTGCATCGGGTTTAAGGTGCTGGTAAGCCTAGTTGGAGATGCTCACTACGCTCTACATAGCCAACACATAAATTAAACATCACTTTGCTTAGTTCTGTTTGTATCTTGCATCATCCTTTCGAAATTATGAAATATACTTTATTCCCTTTCTAGTAAAAATGGTTATGATCAGTACTTGTGAAAGTGTTCGTATGTTTGTAGGTGTTCGTATATTTGTGTGTAAATTTAAGATGGAAAGTTCGTTATGTTCATATCTATATTCTCCCTTTGATTCTCATTTCGTCCATATCTCATATGTAACGACCTCCTCTTCCAACCATCATGCATCTACAACCAAACCACTCAACCCAACCGTATATCTGAAAGAATCCCCCTCCCCAGAAGAAACGCCATAGCGCTATGTATTAATCAAAAAGTAGTATTAACTCATTTTCCAACCACTAAGCTGCACCGGCTCCATGCTCAATCTTCTTACCTTTGACACTCTTCCATTCCACAAAACATGCACAAATCGTCGCAATAGCACCAACCGCAATTGCTAAAACAAATGATTGATCCAACGCTTTACAATATGCGACTAATACACCCACCAGATCAGCAGGACTAATGACCTCGCGAAGATGTGTTGCACCAGCAGCGTAGATGACGGCTGGATCAACTTCAGGTGCGTATTGAGGTACATATTTGACGAGTCCGTTGCTAAACACATTTTGTGCAATGGAAATAGAGATGGCTCCGCCGAGAGAATTGAAGAAAATAGCGATGGCGTTTCCACTGGGCATGTCTTTTGCGTTGAGAACAACTTGAACTGCGATGAATGGGATTTGTACTCCCATGCCTGCGCCGAGCCCGCAGATTAATTGGTAGCCTACCCATTTTCCAACACTGGAGCCTACTTGAAGCGTGTACATGAGTCCGGCGCCGACCGTGAAGACTGCACCGGCAAAAATCATGAAAGGTTTGTAGAAGCCAAGGACAGTGATACCAGCGCCCGCAAAAATAGATGAGACGATAACTGAACCGAGGTATGGAATCGTGCGAATACCGGAAGCTTCTGCGGAGGTACCCTTGACAGCTTGAAAGTAGAAGGGAAGGTAATAGATATGTGTGTAAAGACCCATTGACATAAAACAAGAGAATAGGCAAGCACTAAGAACAGTTCGCTGGCTGAAAATTCTGGGTGGAATGGTAGCTCGTTCACCGCGACGAAATTGTTGGGCAATGAATACAATGATCAAAAGACCGAATCCGAGTAAACAGCCCCAGACTTTCGAATTGCTCCAGGGATACTTTGAACCACCCCATTGCAAGGCTAACAATAGACTGATGATCGCCCCCATGAGGAAAGTAGCTCCAACGAGATCGATTTCCAGAATTCTTTGCTTGACGGTCATGCCGGATATTTTTCTTGGGGGAGGTTTAAAGAATAATGCTACGGCACCAATAGCAATTCCGCCAACTAAAATGTCGAGGTTAGTTATTTTTCAACAAAAGTCAGTTTTTGGTTGTAATCGACGAGTCCCATCTTATCAGAAAGTAAACAGAATCAGGGCCACCAGTAGTCCGACTGCAGTCCAACGGTCAAAGCAATCTCTTTATAAATTCAAGTGATTGAATAGAATAGATTGAAGCACTAAATTCGCTCTCAATACTGTACTACTCCCAGAAATTGAGAACAGATTCAGAAGTCGTAACCGGGACTGTTAGAAACCTGAAAGACAGGCATCGTGACGTTGTGGGATAGGGGACCAGAAGTACAACAGTGAAGGTCCGAGTTCAAATAATCAAACACACTTACATGGAAGATTTATCCAAAAACACCTGTACAAATTGACGAGTCAGTAATTACTTACACAAAAAGGTTTCAAGGAGGCTATGAGTGGTAAGGGTTGTTTGACAGCATAGAAGAAGCAAAAGCCGAAGCTGGAAATTGGAGTTTGGAATCAAAGAGTGCGAAACAAGGAGCGGAATATGCTTACCATCGCCATGAAGCTTTGTCAGTTAAAGCACCACCAAGAAGGGGACCAACGACACTAGAAATGCCAAACATCGATGATAACATAGCAATATACAATGGTCTCTTAATCAAAGGCACACTGAACCCAACCTAGACAGAGTTAGTTGAGATGTACCTTCCACGAAAAGATAAACAATAGGACGCTTATCAAAAGTAAAGATAGCTTACTATTGTCATGCCGCCAGAAAATAAAGCTGAAGCTCCTGCACCGGCAACCGCTCTCCCTATAATTAGCATGACTGAATTTCTTGCAGCGGCACAGATGATAGATCCAACCTCAAAGAGGATAAGAGCGAAGAGATAAGTCCATTTGACGTCAAAATAGGTATATATACGTCCAAATGATGGTTGGAGGGCGGTTGTTGTGAGCAAGTAAGAGGATCCATACCATCCAACATCTTCCAGAGAGTTGAAGACTGAAGTTATTTTGGGAATAGCAGTGGCGATGACTAGAGATGGTTAGTATGGTACTTGAGCCATCCTTTTAATGAAGCAAATGAGTAGACAGTTCGTGCCGATAAGGGCGAGGGGAATTGGAGCAGGTGTCCCGTTAAAGGAAACAACTGAGTATCGAACAGTGTAGATGCCAAAGGGTCGATGTCCCACATCAAGATGAATATATCAAATTTGAAAGCTTACTAGTATTATCCAGCGCCACAGTAAACGTAGCCATGCAAAGACCAAAAGTCAAGAGTGCCAGTGGCACACCAGATATATAATGGTTCTCGTCATCTTCTTCTCCGTTTGATTCTTCTGTTCCTTCTACAACTCCCCCTTTCTCCCCATCGTGATTTATGGGTGCACCGATTCCCGCGGACGCATTTTCATGAAAGTCTTTCTCCGGGTCTGGAAGTTCACTTGGATGATGTTTAAAAGACGCAGCAGCTGCATCTGCCTTTTCACTGTCCTCATATACCACACCGGCACCACCAACAGTAGGTGCTACGTCAGGTAATGGCGATGTTGATTTAAGTTCGCCATGCTTATTTGAATGGTTGGTAGTTTCCAGCGTTGGCGCAGCAGGCTGAGCGGGTTGTTCCGTCTGTTTGTCCGGCATGACTGGAGATGTGGACCCTAGACCTCGTGTTTACCCCAGAAATCGTTTGCGACTTTGAATTCTATTCGACAGTCGATTTTATTATGGATAATGTCAAGATGCTTGATTTGACATTTGATATGAGATCCAAAAGCTCCCAGAAATGGCACAAAAGTGATACAAAAATGATCGTGAAGAAGAGGAGGGTTGGTGGCGATTTATAAAGTATCAAATCTTACCAACGAGACACGAAAATATTACGAGAAAATTCACTAAAGTATTAGGAAGATATATCATACCCTCCGCTTAATTTGATAACGAGATAACCTACACTTCCCATGTCAATTGATCCAATTCCTGTCCGGGATTCTCATCGGCTCATTAGCTTTCCGGAGAAAAGAAGCCTTTTAGGATAAGAGCTGACAGGGTCGGTTATTTTGAACCTGTTCTCGACCCTCCCTTACAGTGCAACAGTGCAGCAGTGCATGCACATTCTGGCCATTGCGATCGAGCCATGGATGATGGCTCTGTTACTTCAGCTCAAGGGGGGACGTCTCTCCATAAGGACTCAAAAAGGAGCACGCCCTCCTTATCTGCAAGATATCTGTCGTCAAAGATTCCTTCTGGAATACAATGTTGAATGCATGGCATGGTTACCGAACATCGATATGAGACAATGTTGTGCTTCGTGTCTTTGTACAATGAAAAACATCGGCACTGGGACTGAAACCATACACAAAGACGCTGCCGAAGCATTACCCAATTGCTTGGCGTCGCGTTGTAAGATACAAAATCATGGGGAAGGGTTGCGGCGTGGGTAAGTAGAACATGCGAGTACGAAACCGAATACGTTCTGGATCAAAATCTGCACGAATGATACCAGGGACAAATAGTTTTACAATTTAGCCGGTAGGGCTTTGATTTGGTATGAACATTAGTTGATATTCCATGAGATTCAGCAATGGATCATCTGATATTATGGGTGATTTCAATGTGTGATATCTTGGGTAAAAGAGTTTCCATTTCCTGCCCTATGAGATTGTCTCAATATGAAGAAGAGTTGAATGTCAGTAAAGGGGTATGCTACCCGCTATCTCATAATAACGCGCAAGAGATATAGAAAGCTTCAGTCGGAAATTCGAATCGAATACTGTTGATACATAGCTGTTCCAATTTCCCAAAATTACGCTCCATCAGTTATACCGAACTGGTTGAACGAAACATGCTTGATGCGCACTCTTAAACAACGCGTTTGACCTACGCAAGTCAATCAGCTACCGGCTCAAAACGCCGTAGCGTTCGGTACTGTGGCTCTTTACCTCGAAGAATCGTTTCAACCACCAAACTTGGAAGATACCTTCGCCAACCAAGACTCCCATCTGGAAGATACTCCACCACTTGACTCTGCCGTTTGTGCTCTCTGCTGTATTACGATGGGTTCTCTCGCGCAAAACAATGTATGATTGCTCGTCCTTGACTTGAGCAAGGAGGTCAGACAATTGTCGAACTATATCTATTGTAAGCTTCAAATGTTTGGAGAGGAAAGTACGTTCAGCTACCTTCTGCCTCTAAGGGATCCGATGGAGCTTCTGCCTCTGGTACATAGACGATGCCGTGAACATTGAAAGATACATCTTTGCTAGATGCCGACCAGTGCTCGTTGCTGAAGCAGTATAGGTATTTGCCGTCATGGTTGGCAGTAAATGAGTGATCTCCATTAGACACAGCTCTTTCGTGGGCCTCATATCCGTTGGCGGGGTTTTGGATCTACATTTCAAATCCCGTTAGTCCCAGAGCCTTTCCAGAAATACGCCAATATGTTCCAACATGACTCCAGCCTTACTCACCCAAAAGTCGATGTCCAAATTGCCAGCACTGCCAAACTCCCTATCTCCAACTTGGAATGTAACTGTCATCTTGTCATCTTTGTGAAGTTGTTCGTGAAAGCACTCTCTGCCATGAGCTGCGAGTTGAATGTTGTGAGCAACAGCAGCTCCAAAGAGACTGCCAATTGTCAAGAGGGCTGCGGGAGTTGAGAATCGCATGTTGGTTGTGTGATTAAATGAGGTGGTTTATTGAAGTTGGAGGAAGGTTCGTGGTGTAAAGGGTGAGATAGATGAGTCTCGAGTAACTGCTTAACGCGAGAGAGAGAGAGAGGTATGGTGCGAATAATTCACCAGATCTTGTGGTACTGAGAAAGTTATGTAATGTAATTGATTCACAATCAAAGAGTGGTGAGATTGATTGATTGCTCCGTATTATTATTCTCCTTCATTCACAAGTCGACGGTCAATTGACATCAATATCGCCAGCTCCCTTTTTCCCAGATAACCCAAATCAATCAAATGCAATTATTGCCAGATCGTTCAATCGATAAAAAGCACCGCAGCCTTAAAAATCTGGAACCACAAACCTATTTGGGACTCTGATAGGCTAGAGTAATCACTTTAGCGTCAAATTTCCGAAAGAACAGAGAATCACCGCCCGCCGCTGTCCTTCTAAAGTTCTCACAGTCTCACTCACCACCTTCCCAAGCACATCCACCCCATCTTTTTGTTCAATCCAAAAACCATCTCGCTAATAACTTCAATTCCATCTCCACTCGGTCATTCTATTGATCTCATTAATCAAAGGGAAAATCTGTAAGTATCATGTTATTCTATTCCATTTATATCTTCATCTATCCAGAGAGCCTTCTTGGTAGCCCCTTGAAGGTGTGGCAAGTCTTCTTCAACGGCGGCGCAGCGCGTGCTCATTCACCGATACAATCCAATCCCAAAAAGAACTTCCTTCCAGAAAGATGCCAGAGAAGCAGGTGTCCTTTGTCCAGAACGGCAGCCCATTCTATATTCGATCAAGGATCTCACACCGACAAGTGGCTCCACCAAGAAACTGTCCTTTTAATTCATGGTCATATAAACAAGTTGCATCTATCGCGCAGTCGCTAATATCTGTGCTTCCCGATTAGAATCATTTTCCAAGCAAAACACCAAATCCATATCCACCCTCACACACAATTGTTAAGCCGCAATCATGGGTTTGACATTCTCGAAGTTATTTGATCGTCTCTGGGGAAAGAAGGAGATGAGAATCTTGATGGTCGGTTTGGATGCTGCTGGTAAAACTACAATTCTGTATAAGCTTAAGCTTGGTGAAATCGTCACAACTATCCCAACCATCGGTATGTATCCCTTCATCCATTCTCTTATCATCAGCAAATCGAGAGGCCATCATTAACTTTTATCTTGCAGGTTTCAACGTCGAGACTGTCGAGTACAAGAATATTCAATTTACCGTGTGGGATGTTGGTGGACAAGATAAGATCAGACCTCTGTGGAGACATTACTTTCAAAACACCCAGGGTATCATTTTCGTTGTAGACAGCAACGATCGTGATCGTGTGGTCGAGGCTCGTGAGGAATTGCAGAGAATGTTGAACGAGGATGAGCTCAGAGATGCCATCCTTTTGGTCTTTGCCAACAAACAAGATTTGCCAGTTAGTATATTGAGATTCGACATTTGGAAACGATGACTAATCTATGTCTTTAGAACGCCATGAACGCCGCAGAAATCACAGATAAGTTGGGTCTCCACAGTTTGAGACAACGCGCCTGGGTATGTATATCGAGTAGCTACAATGGATCTATTGCTAATATATTTTTAGTACATTCAATCTACTTGCGCTACATCTGGAGATGGTCTTTACGAGGGTTTGGAATGGCTCGCAACGACTCTCCGCAAGACTGGTCACAACTAAGTACAACATCGATCCTCAACCTTTATACCACGATTGTGTTTGCAAGATACTACAAAACCAATCAAAACGTTCATATCTCCACCGCTCCTCCAAATTGGTCATTGGTGCATCTCTCAAACTTATTCTTGTGTCTTCAGCGGTCCACATCAATGAGAGGCGCAAGGGTGGTAAATGTATGATGATTTAAGCTCTTACGTCTTCTTATGGCTAGGAATCTCGTTTCAGCTATGATTCCACGGGGCTTCCTCTTTGTCTTTTTTTGCGTGCGTTTTTCTGGTGTCATCCATCTTCTACGTTCTGTTTCTTGCCATCTCTTGTGTGCAGCATGGTATAGAAAAAGCAGAAGTTAGATGGAAGATCAAGGTAGTCTAGTCCGGAATTGATCTCACATTAGAAAATAATTTTTGATAATATTTGATGTTACAAATGCCATTTGCATAGAGTTTAGTAAACCTCGTCGTGTATGCTTTTGATCTGTGGAATGATTTCAACATAGAGTGAGTATAATTCCGAGTCAGTCAAGTCGAAAATTATGTATGAGATTTTTGCTTGGAAACCTGGATTTGCATAGCTGATATCTGAGGGTCGGATGGCATTCAGAGGGGCGTTCGAATGGTAAAAGGGCCCAAGCAAGTTCCTTGGTAGTAGCACGTTGGACGCCACGATTCGATGGATGATGTGGGGGCTGAAGGCATGACTCGGGTAAATGAGAATCTGGAGTCGTGAGATTCACACGTTGCGATGCGGTTCTCGGGAGATTTTGGAGCGATACTTGATTCCTTGGTGCTCGCTCTGTTGGGTTGTTTGGGGAGAGAAAATAGGGGTGTTTGGAATTTTGGATGGGTTGGTCTTGGGGTGGGTGGGTAGGTAGGTGTGCAGGTGAGTGAGTCAGTTTGTGCTATTGAAGGCTGGGTGTGATATTTCGATGGGATCCATGGATGTTTGCGTTTCTATCCTTATTTGTCGTTGGAACTTGGCGCCGTCATTATATGTGTAGAGATGAGAGTAATGAGAGTAAGAACGTGAGAACCGTGGATAACGGCACACAATCTCGAATGCGTTGTTGACTTGTAGTGGGAGTGCTGTAGTCGTACTACCGCATTACTTCTGTGGCCTGCGGGTATTGCGTAGTTAATACGTACTACCTGGTAGATGTCAAGTCTAATCGACTTTATTTTGTTTTTTGTTTTATGATGTGTGATGTGTGATGGAGTGCGGTATCTGTAGTTTTAGGTGGATGTGCGTAAGGATTCGCTTTTGTTGGTATATATATATATACTCAGTTCTAGCAACGGTATCTTTGACGCATATAGTAAGAGTGCTCAGCTATACATCCTTATATACATACCTAGTATATCGACTCATCTGCATGCAGCTACGGAAATAGCAATGAATGGTGTGATGATAATGCTAATGTAATCTCACATAGGAATTAGAATTAGATCGCACCTGATCAGATTGTTCAAATTCATTAAGTATGGATTCAGATTAATAGTGCAAGGACTGTCTATCTCGCTATTTGCAACAATACTCATACTCATACTCATACTCATACTCATACTCATATTCAGAAACATGAACCCGGTATCACCATACTAACCTATGTACCTATCATGCACCCCCTTATCTCACATCCACCTCAATATACAGTAGAATACATTGCAAAGCTAATCTTTCAACTGATTGCACTCCCTCAGCCCTCCCCCCTCCGCCGTTAATAGCATCTTCGATATCCGCAATCACAACACAACGCATAGCTCACAATCCCCCATCTCAGCGAACATCTTCCAACGCGTCTTAAAATCCTGATTCGACGAGTGCTATTTCTAGAGGAGACATTCGATGAAGCGCTTGAAACTTTTGAGTCCTTAGGTACAGGATATTAAATGTCTCAAGTATTAGGTAATATGGCTAGTCTCCTCCAAAGTGTTCATTTCAGGTACGCACTTGCGTTAGTAGGGAGGCGGGAGAAGCCCTTTCTGTGCCCAATAATTACACAAATTCCATTGTATCATGTTTCCCAATATCCCGCAGTAAATACATTTAGAGCTTAAGGCAGAGGAGCTCACTCCTGGATCGCCACAGCAGGTCAGTCCCCAGTGAGCATAGACGAGAATCATGAATTGAAAGAATTTAATAGAATTGTAAAAGTACTGTATATATGTAGAAAGCAATGAGATCAATCAAGAAGTCAATGAAATCCTACCAAATGATTGGAGCCGATACCACTCAAAGTTAAAATTGCAATGGACCGAGTATATCGACCCAGTGAACACTTTAAAATAAAACTTCAAAGGTTACAATCCCAAAATTCTATATTACCTCCTCTAATTCATATCTACATATCCTTTTGCTCTCCTACTGGGCTCATCAACTTACCCTTCTCGATGGCGCTTCTTACGTTATCAATACACCAGATCTCCATCTTGGTTTGAGTCTCCACAGTCCACTTTTGACAGAATGTTAGTTTCAATGCGATTTTAAACTCGAATAAGGAGGATCTGTAACTTACTGTTCCCATGTGTGGTACCAACATGACATGTGGGTTATCAATCAGTCCTTGATGAACCTTTGGCTCCTCTTCGAAAACGTCTAGTCCTGCTGACCAAACTTGGCCAGATTCAAGTGCCTTTACTAGAGCATCTTCGTTCATGACTGCACCTCTAGCGGTATTGGTGATAACGACACCCTTCTTCATCTTCTTGAATTCCTCGGTGGAGATAATGTGACGAGTGTTTTTCTGTGATTTTATCAACAGGGAACCTTTGAGTGGTGCTTGAAGTAAAACTTACGTTCAAAGGTAAATTCAAGGACAAAACATCACTGGTAGCCAACAACTCATCGAAGCTGACGTATTTAGCACCTCCACTCAATTCTTCCGAAAGCTTTGTACGGTTGTGATATTGAACAGACATGCCGAAAGCAGTTGCCTTCTTCATGAGGTTTCGTCCGATACCACCCATTCCTAAGATACCGAGAACTTTTCCTTGAGGGTCGTGACCAAGAGGTGGTGCTGGGGAGCCCTTCCAGTGGTTCTTTCGTAGAGCCATCATTGCTACCGGATGTTAATAATAATATTCTGGGTGTGGTCAGGTTAAATACGAACAGGTATTGAATCCTCTCAATGCTCCCAAAATGAGAAACATATTGGTATCGGCAGTAGCATCATCAACGGCAGTTGGAACATTAGAAACACGGATATCGTGTTTAGTGCATGCATGTACATCAATTTGGTCATATCCAGCTCCTAAGACCACGTATTAGCCTCGCCAGTTTCTCTAGGATTCAGAGATTCTTTTTATTACCATTGTGAGCAATGAACTTCAAACCCTTTGGTAGTGCACTGATTAATTCTTCATCAATCAAACCTGTAATAGCGACACTGGTGAAAGTTCTGTATACAGCCACGACTTTGTCGTAGACGCCATTTTTACACTCTTCTATGAATTCTTGACGGGATCGTGCCTTGGGTTCGATGAGTTCACCAATGTTGGAAAGTTCGCTCCATTCCTTCTTGGCACTATTAAAAGGATATCTCAATTAGAAAGGAATCTCTGATGGGAAACTGCAATGTGGCTTACTGGTCAATCTCGCCTAACAAAAGAATCTGAGGTTTGCTCATTGTGAAAATGGAAGATGGTTGAGTAGGACAAGAAAGAATGGAGGGGTGAAAGTTAAGAGGTATTTTGTGGTGGGGTAAATAGCTGCCCCTCCTTAATGAAGATGATGAGATTGGACGTGGATTGCTTCCGATAAGACTTCTGGATTGTCGAAGGTAAGGAAGAAGATATTTCATAGGAGGGATACTACGATGACTAGACTTTGTAGAAGAAAACAAGTATTTTCAATTAATCGAAGCAAACGGACTTCGAGCCAAGATGTACTTAAATGATTGATGTATCTTACTAGGTAGACTAAGAAACAAAGCTTGAACTTATGATACTTGTGGATACCTCCTACCTGCCTTCGCACCTACTTGCCTGGGTTTTTCTAGATTGGCTCGATTGGAATTGAGAGCGACTTCGGGCCAGTGACAGAATTCAAGGATACATACTCATCATACCTAGTCTCCTAATATCTACTCTGTACCTTTGGTGGGGGTTGAGGGGAGAGAAACGTGGAGGTCAACAAGTTTAACAAGGGCGTCAAGTGTCGATTTAATTACTAAAAACAGCAATAAAATTTTCCCCCTCTCGAGTCCCTTCCCTATCTAAATCGCTAAATTTCCATAAGAAGATATATTTTCCCCCAATCATTTGGCTTCTGGCTTGACGAACAGACTAGGAAGCTAAGAAATGTGTCATAATGGAGATTGTTCGGAATGCCGTTGACACCCGAGTCACATTACCATCAGTACCTAGCTCGCCTAGCTCTCTAGGTATTGATAAAATGGGGAAGTTACGAGATTACTAATAGTACCAGGTAGTCAACTTGCACATTTGTGGACCCATCGTTGTAGATCCCAACAATCAACATCATATTCCAGAACTAGTTTCATGCCCATTGTTAATATATTTGAAGTGAATGGTCGAGTAGGTATATCAAGAACTTTTCCATCCCATTTTTTTGATTTCCCAATACCTGCCAGTTCAGTCCAACCGCCGTGCATATATCATAATCATACATAACATTGATCTTGTCCAAAGATATCTGTCAAATTTGGTCTTTCAGATCTAAAATGTCTTGGTAACTTCGACAAATTGTCTCCATTGTCTGTAGGCCTCGCCACTCTTAATAGCCCATCGAGCTCTTCTTACACCTTCCTTCCATCTTCCTCCACCAGGTCCCCTCTCAGTGATAACATTTCCATCATCCCCATGGCCCATATCACTAGTATCTGCATCACAAATACCCGAGACGACAAACAAGGCTGCAGTGTTCATGAGAACAAATTCCAGAATTGGATCATCTTCGGGCAGTTTGTTTTGGAGTAGGTTCATTAAAATTACGGCATTCTCATGAGGTTCCTTCCCTGGTGAAACGTCCTTCAGGTCATGTGATGGAAGTCCAAAATCAGCAGCACAAATTGTAAAGCTCTCAATTTTGACATCACCATCAGAAGATTCCATTAATCTCCAGCAGAATGTCCGTCCTGCACAACTGATTTCATCGAGGTCTTCTTCTCCACAAACAACCATGGCCTTTTTGGCACCGCTCATTTTAAGGGCATCTGCAAAGACAGGCCCAATATCTCGTCGAGCAACTCCCAAAAGTCGGGCTTCAATGCTGCATTCAACGGGGTTGGCAAGGGGGCCCATCAGGTTGAAGATTGTTCTCCAACCGAGCTCCCTTCGGATAGGAGCAACATATTTCATACCAGGATGGAAAACTGGTGCGAAAAGAAAAGCGTAATTACTTTTTTCGTAAACTTTAGTGATAGTTTCAGGTGTAACTGCTGATAAATTTGGTGCCGAAGGTAAAGTACAGCTGAGGAGATCTGCTGATCCTGATTTCGAAGTCGATGCTCTATTTCCATGCTTGCTCAGAAGCAATAGAGATGAAGCCAAAATAGAGGATGTGGTTGAAATGTTGAAAGTGTGATGCGAATCTCCTCCAGTACCAACGATATCGCACTAAACATACATCAGAAAATGATTCCAAATCGATTTCAACATAATTTCTAGTGACAACATACCAAGCCTCCCTTGTAGCCACCTTCTGGTTTTCCAACAGCTGCGACAACTTTGTCTAGAGCTTCTTTGTCAACTGGTGAAGCAGCTTCTCTCATAGCTTCAGCGCATTTTGCAAGAACATCTGCTTTTCGATCCCATCCAGTAAAATGTAAACATGTGAGTAAAGCACCTGTTTGGACTGGAGATAATGAATCCGTAAAAATGTGTGAGATTGCTGAAGCAACTTCTGATGCCGTGACATTATTCTCTCCAGGAGAAGGCCACAGTCGTTTGAGTAGGGGCGTGATCGAAATGTCCCTAGGGGAAGGTGCATATGCATTGTGCTCCGTTGGAGCAGCCATGACTGCTTTTTTATTTTATCAAAGACTTCTGAAACTCAATTTGACTGTCACAAGAAGTTAAATACTCTCCTTGATACCCTTTTCAATATTCTTTGTAACACTCGGGTCCCGGCTAAGGTAGATTCCCTTTGATTTTGAGTCACCACAATGAACTTTCATCGTTCGCCTTAGACTTAAGGCAACAAGAAGAAACGCGCTAGTCCTCTTTAGAATTTCTCAAGCTCGTCCATCTAAATTATATGCCCGCATACATTTTTCCAACAAGTCTTTTTCACAGGTATGTACAGCCAATTGTGTCACATGAATGATACTGGCGATTACTTAGACTAATAGATACTCATAGAATGCGTCCACGAATACATACGCCGTCAAAGGCAATAGCCTCCATCCTGCGATGTAAGAGGACTCCCCTCCGAAATCGACCATATGCCACCGCGGCAGCAGCGTTCACGCCAGCTGCTTCGCACGAGCAAATGACTAAAGCATCTCCTCCCATATCTCGCTTTCCCTCCACCCAACCACCATCCTACAAACCTCCCGAGTTCCGCAAATCTCAACTCCTCAGAAAATATGCTTCACTACTTCGCTCAACACCCCTCATGCTCCTCTTCCAACACAATAACCTCAAAGCTATGGAGTGGTCGGCCATCCGTCGCGAACTCGCTATTGCCCTCCGCAAAGTTGATGCAGCCCGCGAGGCAGAAGGCCAGCCCCACCTCAATCTCGCAGATGGTATCAAACTCGAAATCGTACAAACAGGAATTCTTGCCGCCGCTCTCCGCATCGTCGAATTCTATAAACCTGATTCCCAAGTTTCTAAGTTAGATCCCACAGATCCAGCAACTCCTTCTTCTGCGACTTTACCAATTGTAAATGCAAAGGGTGATGGGTTGACACATACTCTTTCGAGCGCGGCTCATGAAGCTATTTCGGATAGGAAAATTAGAAATGCCCATGATCTTTCACCGTTATTGGCTGGCCCAGTTGTACTTCTAACGTTCCCTGGTGTCTCGCCGCAACATATGAAGACGGCTTTGACCATTTTGTCACCTAGCGCTCCATTGTTCCCTGCTCCTAAAAAGAGGGCGAATCCAGGGTGGCATGATCCTACAGTTCAAAGTGGGTTACAAAAGTTATTGTTACTAGGAGCGAGAGTAGAGGGTAAGGTGTTTGACGTTGATGGTACCAAATGGGTTGGAAGCATTGAGGGCGGTCTGGACGGTTTACGAGGCCAGTTGGTGGCCATGTTACAAGGTATTGGTGGTGGAATTACAAATACTTTGGAGAGCGCTGGAAAGAGTCTATACTTCACCGTTGAAGGTAGAAGGTCGATGCTGGAAGATGAGGCAAAGGGGCCTTCTGAGGAAACTCCTAAGGAGTAAATCCAATCAAATAATGAATAAGCATGTAACGGAATGTATTATATCTGCAGAAACGGAATACTGTTTCGAGGACCATTTGCATCGTAAATCTTGAAATCATAACCATTTCTGGTCTATTCCTCATCTATGAAGGAGGATCTGAAGGGCGATCTTTCTCTCTAAGCTCCAGCTTTGCATTCATTGCCAAGATACACCTCACCAAGTCCCAGTCCCCATCTGTTCCGACCCAATCACAAACCACAATTCCCGTACTACCATCACCTACACTTGCACTATCTGGCTGCTCACTGGATGTTGTTTCACTATGCCTTCTGCATAGATAATCAACGATCACGGGATTAACCTTTTCTGCAATCTTGTCTGGCCAACAGTTCGCTCTCCAAAAGTTCGAGGCACTCAAGAAATTCATGAAGAATGGTTGTTTTGCCGATTCAGCGCTCGCAACACCCATATATTCAGACAGTACGGCAACGGTTTTAGCAGCTCTTTCGAGTTGATCTGTGGAATATCCAATCTTCTTCTCGATATTTGAAGACTCCGCAACCTCGTAGAAGTCTTGTACTCGGATTTCTCCACTAGTACATACACCATCTGCACAGTTGTCTGGCCAACTTTCCGCGTCGATATATAGACCCGTTCCATTGTTCTCGTCTTTTAAGGAGTCGTCTAGGCCGAAGCGACGTATGACAACAATCTTCCCGCGAACTTCTCCTAGAGCTGGAATGCGATTGCCTGTGAACCAGCGAGTAGAATCCTGAGTGTAATGATGGTTGAGAATTTGACTAAGTTGTTGATCCGTAGCCTTTCCAATACCTTCTCTTTTTATAGACATTATAACTGTTTCCGTAGGATTCGCATCCAGAAATACTTTCACATGGTTGACCAAATCGCGAAAGTACTTGTGGCCCGTGAGGGAAACTGGAAAAGCGCTATGGACGAGAATTAGACCCTCTGCAGCAGGATCATTGGGATCCTGTGGTTGAACTCGTATATCGAGGAAACGAATACCATTATTGAGTTGCTCCTTTACGCTGACAGCTTGACAGCGTACGGAAGGTAATGCGGCGTGGTACGTTGGGGAATTATGGGTACCGGGTATACTGAGAGCGGCTAAGGGAGTTTCGTCTTTGAGATTGGACATCCATGATGCTAATTTGGCCGAGGAGAAGATTGCGAGAAAATGGTATTTAGGTAGATATACACCTGTAAATTCATAGGTGGGATTGTGCGAGAGAGGTGTGAGAACGGTTGAGCGATGCAATGGGGTTGGGGTATCAATTCGATATCGTTCGCCATTTGTCTCGAATGTTAATCGCAGGACTTGGTTTCCTTGGGTTTCTATATCTGTAACTTTGGTTTCAAAAGGAGCAATTGGTATTGAAACATCCTGACGACTGAAGCTTTCGGCTTTTTCTGCTAATTGTGGTGAGGTTGGAGTGCTGTTAAGGTACATGAACCCAGTGAGACTTCTGGTTATTCTGGTGATATTTACCCCGCTAGCTTTCCCTTCTGCAGATTCAAATCGTTCCAGTGATTTTAATTCGAGTGGAGTCGTAGAGAGATTCCGTATTGTCAGTGCTGGTGGTGCCATGATTGTGCAGGTGTAAATCAAGTATCTAATTGTGTGGTTGAAATATGGTTATATTATGATATGATTATTCCATTCTATGTTTTGTCTCTTGCCAGTAGAGATTCATGAGATGCTCGAAAAGTATCATGCTCTCGGCAGTGTATAATGTATCTTAGACAATATTTAGCAATAGCTAAGAAAAAGAGAAAACTGTAATAGCTTGCTGTCTAATTGCATTTTGAGCAATAGAGGGGTCCAAGTTTGATATGTTTTAAAAGGTTCCGAGGTTGATTTGGATATCAAAGATTAACTATGAATAGATGGTCGGGTAGGGCATGATTGTGGCTTATATTAGCGAGCAGATTTATATTGTCAGAATGATCAGTCACTTACAACAATCAAGCAACAAGCAACAAGCAAGTTGGCGCAGTGGAAGCGCGCCGGGCTCATAACCCGGAGGTCCCCAGATCGAAACTGGGACTTGCTAACTTATCTTTTGGATTTTGAGTCTCAAATCCTCTCTTTACAATTTTCCCATGTCCCTAATGCTCCTTCCTGGCACAGCCGAAATAACTTTTGCTAAAAATTGCAATAATAAGTTGTGGGTTGTGATCTAATGACCTATAATATGGCCCGTGCACACTGCATCTAGTTATCAAAAGTTAAAGACTTCAATATACCTATTTATCATTTGTTTTTGAGCAAGGCCCTCACAAGCCAACACAACCATTGTTCGATGGCCTTGTATTTGATTGATCTAATCCAACCTCCCACACAAACGAGCCTGTTAGCTACCTAACAAGTTTGGATAAAGCATATTTAACTCATGTTAATCTACTTCAACTGTGGATCATAGAGCCCACAAGAGGGTCCGCCTCTTGTGGGCTTCGTGGGGGTTGATTTTTGTATGTGATTTTGCTCAAGTGAGTAAATAAGAAGTTTAATCTAAACTCTTGGTTTTGTGGGAACGATGTATTATAACTCCCTCCATCCATTCAACCATGACAAGTGTTTGATAGAATTCGAGAATGTGTTTTCATTGGGATGTAGTTTGTTCCATTTGAGGGGAGACTGCAAAGTTGGATGACATCTACTTGGTGAAAGTATCTATCTTCTTACATTTTGAGAGTTTAATAGTTTGACTGCTGGATTTGTGTTTGCTTGGTACTATGGTTTATCTCACAATCAGTCTGATCTTCGAACTAAATTCATGCAACGAACCTTCCTGTCCTGCTAACATTGCATAGGTACTATATATAATATACACTGGTGCATGGAATAAGTTAAATTACACCGCCTTCGCTAGCCAGGATCACTTTGGGTAGGCAGAATGATATTATTGCTGGCAAAAAAAAAGCGGTGTAACGTAACTTAGTCCATGCACCAACGTAAGTATATTCGCACCCAAAACTTCGAGAGAAAAAATATCAAAACTATCAAAAGTGGCAAAAATGCAAAAGTACTCGCATGAGATCAGAACTCTCTGACGGGGAGTCGAACCCCGGTCTCCCGCGGCCTTGCCATGATGATGACAAGCGGAAATCATGACCGTTAGACCATCAAAGATGTTGTTGTTATTGTTGAAGAAGCGGCAGTTTTTTCAATATATATACATATCTGCTTGCATTTTCAAGTATTGAAATATGGAACAAGTCTTCTTAATTGAATCACTCATTTCTATAAACTCAATCATCAAAGTTTCTGAATCTCGATGCACAAAGAGACTTTTAGGTTTTTGAAGGTTCTCAAATAGTAAACCTCGCTGTCGCCAATATGCTTTGGCTCAGATATGTAACAAAACTTTTGAAGTAACAATTAGCTTTTATTTTCCCCTCTTTTTATATACAATAATTCACTTTATCTTGCACTTTATCTTGATAAATTCTTCTCTCTTTTTCTTTTCTTATTTACAACCTCTCAAAATATACAATCTCTCTTCAAATAATCAGTTCGATATCCATCCTTTACTTATAATCATATTCTTCTTCATATCAAAGCCTGTCTTTAAACCAAATCGCCGTTTTGATTAGAACAGACAATATAGTAATATCAAGGAGAAGAGGAAGAGGAAAGATATATTAGATCTTTAATAGAATCTGATATATAATTAATGATTAGAGATTTACTCTTCTGAATAATCTTATTGTTTATAAGAATCAAAGCTATATATAATAAAAAAGAGAACTCTTGCTTAATAAGACCTAATTCAAACAATCTTATCAAGATGAAATAATAACGCATCCTATCCGATATACGACCTGATATGGATGTCGCGCGAATCGATGGATCTGAGCCAAGGCAATCAATACATTGATGGCGTGATTGAAAGTCAGCCGGTGAGACTCCATGAATCATAATTAGTTTTGATCAGGCATATCTTCATCTTCAATGTCATCCTCAAACTCGTCTTCATCTTCGTTTTCACAAAATCATAACAATCGATACAGCCATCATAGTGACCAAGATGCTCCTCTGAAATATCATATTCAGAGTCAGAATCGTCCAACAGATCCCGGTATGCTTGCCGACTCAGCATCTTCCATTGTCTTTCGTTCTTAATATTGGCATCGAACAAATGTTCTGTTCTCCAGCGTTGAGTTTCGTCTTGCTCTGCATATTCAGGGTCTACTCTGGCGTAGCGTTTCACGTTCTTGATAGATTCGACTGATCGTTCTGGTCCTTTGAGATACTGTCGTGCAAAGTCAGTAAAGTGTACAATCGGGTACCCGCACGCGTTGGGAATCAACCTCTATAACTTCTTCTGCGATGAGTACAGCAGCATTGATCCAATGTAATTTATCTCAATACAACATGTCGTATAGAGACATCACCACGTGTCTGGCCTTCCAATCCTTTCTTGGTGACAATTCGAGAATACCACTGGCTTCGCGTTGAGTAGCATGTTCTCTGGGGGTTTCATCGGATCTGAGGTTGTTTCCCTTGTGTCTTTTCAATAGCATCTTCTGAGCATGCGCGACTGATCTTGTTACCATTAAGGTATTGTGGGACAGTTTCTGAGAACGGAATGCCAGCTTCATGACAGACCTCAGATATCTTAGTGCACAGTTAAGCAAAAGGAGGGAAGAAGAAAATGAAGTCAAGAAGGGGTAAAGACTTAAGAAAAAGACTCACTTGTCACTTTTATGGAGCAGCCTTCAATCTATACTTTCGATTCCATATGTCTCTAGTTCAATGCCAATGTGTTTCTCTCCGAATTTAGTTTTAGATGTGAGTAGATGTACTTCTCGAGCCCTAAACTTGGATTCCATATATGCACAGATGAAACGGATATGTGGTGATCGAGATGATGATTGTAACCCATCGAGCTTTGATATCTTGCTTAAGGCAAGGAGCAGCCTATATGATGGTTTGATTATCCATGTACCTCTTAGAAACCCCTGCAAACCCCAAAGCTTCAGATTGGGCCTTCTCTCCAATTCTTCGATCCGACCAGGAATCTCATACGTTACTTTTACTGGCAGGAAATACCCATAATCAACGCTCAGTCTATCTCATGGAATACGTGCGGCTCTCGCAGTTGTATTTAGCCAAAGCAAGTCGACACACGTCTATAATAGAGTCTACGAGCTATACGACGTCGCATTCTAAATTGGGTTGTTACTTAGACAGGCGGAGTTTAAAATATCAGATACCTGTCGCCCTGCTGGCAGAGAATGAGAAGAAACTTAGTGACCAGTCATACCTGCTGATTGTGCCTTGATATACTCGCTAGAGTTGTAAGATTCGAAATTGTAGATGATTTCTTCCGCATAAAACCATGCTTGCCATAGTATGATAAGCGACTAACTATGACCGTAGACCCATGTGTTGATTTCGAGACGGATGTAGAAACATGTACCTGACCTCCGCCCGAGGGCATGTATCCGGTTGAATATATGTCTACGACCAGAGTATGTTAAATATCAGATAATTCATATCAAATTGCTATTAGCATGAAAGTTTTATTGTTAAATTTGGCTATGGAAATGGACATCAATGGTATGTGCAAGAATCTCAAGTATAACGTCGTAGTAACCTGCACCTTCGCTCCCTTCTTTGCATCCGATAACGTATAAGCAGTTTTTGGGCAAAGATATTGCATCCAGTAGCATCAGAAATAAGCGCCGAATGATCAGCTCAGAGGCTACGCCTGAATGAATGCGCCCTTGTTAACCACAGCCCATGATGAAATATGAAAATAGGAATAATAATTCTTTTTAAACTTTTGAATATGAGTAGCAACGCATTTAGTGACGATGAAATTAAAGATCCGCGGCAAATAAAAATCGGATGTCTTTCAAGACAGAGAGTAACGCATCGATTGATGATGATGGAATATGAAGGTCAGTAATGTAATCGAATTCGAGTGCAAAACCATGCTGTTTTGATGAAGAAACGGTATGACTGTAGAATGTCAGTATTGCATTAGATACAGAAGATACAGATCTTACCAACAGAGAATGAAAGCCATACTATAATAAAGGCTATTCTGCATCTTCAAAGGAGAATAATTGCAATGGCGGTTCTTCCCGTCTTTGTTCAGACTCTAGACGCCATTGTTCACGTTTAGCTGTCATCTCCACCTCGGTATTCTGGTATGAAGCTTCCCGCTGTATGCCAGTCAGATATATTGTAAGACTACAACATGGGGAATCAAAGTGCACGACTAACCTCGAGTATCTCTTCAGTCGTGAGGTAAGGGACATCGCTCATATCAGCATCCCCCTCGAGCATGTCTGTGACTATATCATAGGTCGATCGACGGTTCAGAACCCAGTGTTCGTGCAACGCAAACGGCTCGATAGCAAGCAAAGGAGGTGCCACATATTCTAAGGTTTTGGCAATTAAACCATCAATTCTTTCCTTTTGCTCCTGCTGTAAAGTTTGGTCAGTACACAGGTTTTGCTGACCCTTGAATGTGTTGCTGACGTATACGTACCAAGCTGTGTAAGCCCTCAAGCATACGTTTTCGAAGGATTTGTCCCTTATTTGCCAAAGTGGCTACTACACTGGCTGGTGTCTCAGAGCGAAGAAAATGGTTGTTTGCAATAAAAAAAGCAATGAATCCTGCGTCTTTAGATTCCTCACGTTGAAAATATGCCAAATCGGATTTCTCGCTATGCATTTCGTTAGACGATTGATGGTGATGGGATCTTGTGAATTGTGATAATGTCTTTCCGAGAAGCATAATTTGAGAGCCAGGGAGACATACCTTCTTGTGAGGGATGGAGTGTTAGAGTTCTTACGGCGCTTAGGGGTTGAGCCGGAGTGATTGTTGAAAGAAATGGCAGCGGCAGGTCTCTTGGAACCTGCTGATACTGAAGAGGACATGGTTAATGGCGGGACTTCAAATTGATAAAAGTGTGCTTTGGCTTGATTTGAAGGTCACCAGCTGTTATGGTTTCGCGTAGCTGTTCTCTTTTAGTAAATTTGGCTGTAGCACTGGACCTGCATCTGAAAGGTGAATTTGCTTGAGAAGCCGGTAAATCATAAGAGACTACAACGAATACATGATCGAGTGTACTTCGGGTATTTTGAGTAAGAATATATCAGGTGCGACCCGGGAGGGAAGCGGCGGCCGATGAATGTTGGTGCAATAAGTATTTTCATCACCAATGCAGTAGGAATATTGCACTGTGTAGATTGGCTTCGAATTGAATTTTTTTGAAGACTATTTAGCAACCTGCTTTGATTATTGCCAAGCGGAGCGCAGATTATTATACTGTAGAAAAGCAAGTGAATGACAGATAGACAGTGATTTTACGAATCTTAAACTTTAACTAAACTCCTCGAAAGCCTTAGAAAAGAGAGCCAATATCTATCGCCATTACCCCAGATACTTCAGCGGTATCAGCCTCCCACCAGCGATCAATCTCACCGACCCTAAACATCTCCTCCATTGCAAACTTTGCAGCCCAAGTTCGCGTGGTTCGTTGAGTTGCTGCAAGACCAGTATAGTTGCCAATTTCTACACCACATCCCCTTGAGGCAATAGGCGTAACGAAATAAGGAAGCAAATAACGCTTCTCGCGATCCGCTAGCATCATCTTAGCTGCGTTGGCGACCACTCTTGTCTTTTCGGCATTCTTTATAATCTGTTTCTGGGCACATTGCTCATCGACATTGACTGCGTTGAACGATTGTTGAATAGTTGCAAGTGTTTCTATGGCTCTTCCCGGAGTAATTTCCACAAAACTTCCAGAAAGAAGCTCCCAAATCCTCCTAGAAGGAAGAGTATCAAAATTTTGAATCAACCGGTCCAGCACAGCAATCACGGCTTTGGACTGTTCAATGGCCAAGTCTTGAGCTTTAATCACCTTATCCTACGATCAGTCAGAGAGGCTCAACCAAAATTCCTTTTAATCTGCTACAGATAGAAGATTTACCTACCAACTTTTTATATTTGGCGGAAAAAGCAGACAAGATACTCATGCGAGCTTTCCAAGATTCTTCCTGGCTATGCTTGGCAAACAAAGTTTTGTTGTATCTGGCTGCTATATCAACTGCATCCACGAGGCTCATATGTGCAACCGGAAATTTGATTATGAGCGACTTTTTTGCTGGAGGCGCATCCAAACTATATGTGTGACGTTAGATGCAGAAGACAAAATAGAACACGCAGGAACAAACGCGATGGGGAAGAGTAACGACATACTTGTCAGATCCAGACCGCTTGATTCTAATAATTGAGGACATAGAGTAGGTAGCTTGATCGTGTACCAAGACGTGGGTTGGGATTAGGTCGAACTGAGTGCCGGCAGCAAAAGACAACCCCAAAGAAATAAATTGATGGATAGAAGCGATCTTGTATGTGCTTACTTCAAGTAAAAGTAGAGGCGGCAACGGACAGTGCTAGAAGATAGTTGTTACCGTCAGACCGTGAGCGAAGTGAAATTTCAGAGGTAAGAATGGGCGATGCCGTAGTATATACAGCACCTGGAAGATTGTGGAAGATCGGAATTTCCAATCCGACTATCGTCTTTGTGACTGGAGAGCAAAGCAAATTGAAAGCAAGATCGACATTCGTGGAAGATATGGAAGTTGAAGAAAGAAGATATGATCACAAC
Source organism: Botrytis sinoallii (assembly GCF_014898435.1). NCBI lineage: Eukaryota > Fungi > Ascomycota > Leotiomycetes > Helotiales > Sclerotiniaceae > Botrytis > Botrytis sinoallii. The sequence goes on along the minus strand of NW_024066034.1, from coordinate 952,897 downwards.
GTCGAAAGCATACTTAAATACCCACTCACTTCGGAATTAAGCGAGACAATGAGGATAAAGGTGAGTTTCGAGATCCGAGTGAATTTACTCTAACAGCTACCTACATTGTAGTTGTGTGATGAACTGAATCAGATAGGCTCGAGAAATGCTATGAAATTTTATACTGAAAGCAATCATGTGCATTGAGTATATTTTGCCAAACTCTTGATTGGTCCAGTCTGCAGTTCGACAATCAGAATCTTTCAATGTCTAATCTAATTAGATGATTCGAATGGTTCGAAAATGTCGAATTCACTCTGAACAATGCACTACTTCCAAACATTGAGAGCTTGCATCCAGTCTACCAATTTGGAACGTCTCTGACAAGTATTGGAGTCAGAATCGACCCCTTGGGAAGGCTGCTCTGAATAGGTATGTACGTTAAAACATAGATTTTTAGCCATTGAAACCCCTGACGTTCGCTCTGATGAACGAATTGGTAATGGAAACTATGCGTTTTTCCTTAATAAAGCGCAATTAGAGAGGATGAATGTCAGCCTTATTCGCTTCAGCAAAGAGGTGCATGCTAAGATCTAGGCATGTAAAGTCATCGCTGGAAGAGTGGTTACCTCTGTCAACCCAAATATGAGTCGGAATCAAGATGCCAATCTTTGCTTTTGATGCAGGTGATATTGATTACCCTTTTCAAGCTTTCAAGTGGGAAGGAATTGTTTGGAATTGGAATAGGAGTAGATGCTTGCCGCCCATACCAGAATCGATTTCCAATGGTTCATCCGAACGATGGCAGATATCCCTTTGTTGGTGGAGAGGTCACTACCTCACCACCTCCTTCGTGATCACTCTATAGAGCCTGAAAGTATCCAGACTACTGTAATCGACGACGTAATTGTCACTGACAACCTTGCCAATGGGAGAAGTTTATTTCGTACTAAAACATGCCGGATTTGGGACTATGCTGAGGCGCTCCACGCTCATCAGGTTACAGCAAGGCAGCGTCGCAGACTAACTGGAATTAGTGACCATTCATTGAACAAGTTCTTTCATCAGAAAGCCTGTGGCTTCAAAAATGATAGTCTTAAATCAATTTTGAAATTTTTGTTGTTAATCTACGTATTGATGCGAAGAAAGCCCATAGATCAAATCGCTTCGCGAAACTTTCACCGAGCTTCGACTCTCAAGACTTCCAGGTTGCGACTATCACCACATCAACCCCCACCCGAGCTGTCCCATAAACAAAACACCACAGATCGTACCAACCATGGAGCAAAGACAAAATATCGAAGGCGCAACTGCTCCATTTCCTACCAACCCCGAAGAATTTGATTCCGACGATCGCATATCATTTTCGAAGCTCGACCAGAAATACCTGCTCGTGCAAGACGATGGTACAGAATTTGAATTCGATGATGCGATCAAACGATGGATACCGGTGTTAGATGAGGCATTATTGGAAGAACAGCAGAAAGCATATAAAGTATCTGGAGTAGATGAGAGTGAGCCAGTTGATGCTATAAAGAGGAAAAGGAAGCAGGAGTATGTCAATGGCGAGGATGTAAGTCAATTTTAGGCTTCATATTCGAGATGGATTTTTGATTGTGCACCCGTTCTCCCAGCTTTTTACAGCGTTTTATATCTACTTATCTTGGTTTGGTATGCGATACCTAGCTGGAGCTTATGCAATTATCTGCCTTTTCATTTCATTCATTATCTTCGATGCTGAGTCTACCTAGGAGGGTGGCCGAATGGTAAAAGCCCCAAAGAAAACCAAAAAACCTCTACCACCACGAGCAAACACCGCAGTTTATGTTACTGGTCTGCCATCCGACGTTACTGTCGAGGAAGTTCACGAAGTCTTTTCACGAAAGTGCGGTGTTATCGCCGAAGAAATCGACAGCGGAAAACCGAGAATTAAGCTTTACACAGACGAGAAAGGAGAATTCAAGGGCGACGCTCTTATCGTCTTTTTCAAGGCACCATCTGTGCAGATGGCGATAATGTTACTGGATGATACGGATTTTAGGATAGATGGAGGCACATCTAAAGAGAGAATCAAGATGCGGGTTCAGGCTGCAGAGGCGAGCTACAAGAAGGTTCAACAAACAGACGCAGATGGAAATGAGAAAGAGAAACCTAAGACCAGTATGAAGGATAAGCAGAAGATTATCAAAAAGACGCAGAAATTAGATGCGCGACTGGCAGATTGGAGCGATGACGAGCCATCAGCCCTTGTGGAAACCAGCTCGAAGTGGGATAAAGTCGTTATATTGAAACATATGTTCACTTTGAAGGAGCTAGAAGAGGATCCAGCTGCAATGCTGGATATCAAGGAAGACATTCGAGATGAGTGTGGCAAGCTCGGCGAGGTAACGAATGTGGTTCTGTACGATTTGGAGAAAGATGGAGTTGCGAGTGTAAGATTTGCAAACGCGGAATCAGCGAAAGCATGCGTTAAGTTGATGAATGGGCGAAAATTTGATGGTCAAGAGGTCGAAGCTTATATTCCGGATGGAAAGGAACATTTCAAGAAATCGAAGAAGAAAGCAAATGATGAGGACCATGGAGAGTCAGAATCAGATTGATTAGGCTGGAAGTGACGCATAGGCAACTTGAGTATGATTGTTCTCGTGAGGTAAAGTTCATAACATTGGCTACCAGTATCGGTGTTGGTATAAAACAGAGAATCGGATGCAGATTTATATTAATACTAATAATATCTTACTTGACCAATATCTTCTTATCTGACTTGCAAACGCTCTCGACTTTTCTATCAGAAATTCTTCCCAAGCTTCCGGAGCTTCCCCTGTTCCCGTCCTAGCCGTTCTTCTAGAATAACCCCTAACTGCCCTGCCAGCTATCACTCACTCGAGAGCCCGATTGGTTACCAGATCCACATTAAATCTTCGTACCTGGCTTGCGAAATTATCAAATTTATTGCCAGACCGACATAAGAGTAAACATTCCTTTTGATTCTTCACAAGAAGTGAAACATACATTCATTCAATTCACAAATTCCCATTATGAAGCTCCTCACCTACGGAGCCATCTTTGGTCTCCTCACTGCTCTCTACTACTTTTTAGATGCACGTCTCGAGTCCTTCTACATCTTCACACCGACTCAACTTCATGATCTCTCCCAGCGCGCCATTGGTGCTCACGGTAATGATACCGCTCAGGTTGTGAAGTTCATTGTGGATGAATTGAGCGAGAAACATCCCGGTGGTTACATCAATCTGGATCAGGAATGGATTTTTAATAACGCTGGCGGGGCTATGGGTGCTATGTATATTATTCATGCTAGTAAGTTCCCAATGAGGTCACGGGTCTAAGGTTGGGATCGTTTGAGGAGACGAGAGTGCTAATTCGCTTTATAGGTATTACGGAATATTTGATTATCTTTGGTTTGTTCACCAATGGGTAGATTCAGAGTCTGAGTGAGGATACTGACTGTGCATAGGAACTACAATCGGTACTGAAGGACATACCGGTCGTCACACAGCTGATGATTATTTCCACATCATTCACGGAACTCAACTCGCCTACACCCCTGGAGACTTTGAACCTGAAGTCTATCCCCAAGGAAGTGTTCACCATCTTCGTCGTGGTACTGTCAAGCAGTACAAGATGGATGCGGCTTGTTTCGCTCTTGAGTATGCTAGAGGTTGGATCCCACCTATGTTGGGTTTTGGATTTGCCGATGGTCTTACCAGTACTTTGGATTTCCCAACTTTGTGGAGAACAACTTGGGTTACTGGTAGAGAAATGGTTTTGAACCTCGCCAGGTTCAAGCTGTGAAAAGCTTTGTTTCCATTCGAAGCACTATTTGAAGGTTATTGAAGAGGAAAGGATCCATTTATAGAGCTCTTGTGAGCAAGTACATAGCACTTCTTTGTCTGTAGATACCTATACCTTGTAATAATTTGACATGCGCATCATGAATTAACGTGGTCAAGCATAGCGTCTTTTGGAAATTGTTTCACCTACTACATTATTCTGCAAGTTTCGTGATAGTCTCCGGCTTACTCAAGATTTCTCTCTCTTCGATTATACTTGTATTTGCCCACTCCAAATTTCCCATAGACATTCCTCACAGCACTCAGTCAGAATCCTCGTCAGATCCATAATCTACCAGTCCTAGTCCTTTGTTGGATGGTGGAGGTGATGGCTTCTTGACTGCTACCAGCTTGGGTGCTACCTTTACAGGCTTTGAGTCCAAGGTTTTGGCTGAATCGTTAGAAGTTGGTGGCTTAGTACTCGTTGCAATTGAGTCAGAATCGTCTTTCGCAGGCTTCGTTGACAGGTCTTTGGTAGATGTGGAGGGTGAAGCTTGTTCTGCGGAAGATGAAGCTCTCCTAACTTTGACTCCCTTCAATACCTCCTTATCCTTCGTACGCTTGCGCTTTCGACCCGTAGTGCCCCATTCATCCCCCCGCACCGGCGAACCATCTTGTGTTTGTGCTCCATCATTATCTGCTGCTCTCGCCTTCTTGTCTGCATCTTCTTGTTGTTTTCTAAATAGCTCTAGTCCCTCCGCAGTTTCTTTTCGCACTCTATCTTCTTCAGCCCTCGTACTTTCTAGAACAGAATCCAAGAACTCGATTTCATCTTCATCTAATGATCGGAATTGATTCTTGAGTTTATTGGCTTCTTCGAATGCATCTTGTTTGGCAGCTGGTTTATTCAACGCACCCCTAAGTGATCAGCCTACGAAATCAACGCGTGGGCAGGTGCAAGGACCCTAGATGTGTACCTTTATTTGCTTCTAGGATCTCGAACAAGCTCTTTCCATCTTGTTGTCTAGCTTCGATAGCTTTTCGTTGTCTATTAGCCTCTATTTCTTGTTGAGCGGCTAACCATTCATCACTGCGCTCAGTTGGAGCATCTGCGGTACCACCTGATACGAATCCGGAGGACATTTTCGTTTTGGTTGGATGCGCACGAATGGTACCGAGGCGTCTAGTTTCTAGTTTCTAAGGTTCGTGAGATTGCGCCGACAAGGTTTCTCGACATCACGTGTGTGACATTTCCACTCCCCGCCTTCTCCCCCGCTACGGAGCAATCTCACGCTTTAGGACGGAACTCTACAAATTTCTGAATTGATTTGGATTCGTGAGGTTCTAGAAGTCAATATAGCATTTAGGCTAAAGTCTATCCTCCAATCCAAGCTAGGTCCATCTTTTGCCATACAAACGCTATACGGAATCCAATTTTTTGCCTCTCAAATATGTGAATTGGGAAGTTTTTTCAAGCTATGATGGGGGATTCTGACGTAGGAAATTACTAGGAATGCTCTCAAACGGCATTGCTAAACATGATTGGCGCGCATGTCAATCTTCCTTCGGTTCAATATAGCCTGAAGTGGGATTGCCCCTCCATGCTCCACTCAGCGACAGAGAACCTTCTACCAGAGCCCCTCATCGTGCAGCGGATTATCTTTGGATTTCACGTATCGACAGGTTGAAACTGCTTCATATGGAATAGAGATAACCCGGAGGTAAAGTATTTTGTGGAAATTCTATAGGTTGTCGTCATCCGGTATCAAATAATCCTCATGCACGGCTTTCTGGGTCAAGTAAAGGTATAAGTATTCGTTTTGTCCTCCCGCTTTCTTGTCTTACTTCTCTTATTCCTTCTATTTTACACTCAAAACATCTTACAAACCTACAAACCGCAAATATGTCTGCAAATAACGTTACCTCGTAAGTACTTCCATTTCGACCCCTTGACAGGAATTCACGTCAAAAGCAGAAGTCTGCGCAGACTGGCGACTGTCACATCCCATTTCAACCCAATTCGTAACATAAGCTCACACACTATACCTCTATCCAGAAAGACCTTCACCCTCAACACTGGTGCTAAGATTCCAGCTATTGGTCTCGGCACATGGCAATCACCACCAGGTGAAGTTGAGAAGGCTGTAGAGATTGCCCTTCGCAAAGGTTACAGACACATTGATACAGCTGTAAGTCGATGAGCATATTGTGGGATCAGATTGAACTCTGACAGATTATTAGCTTGCATACGGAAACGAATCCGAAGTTGGTCAAGGTATCAAGGCGTCCGGTGTCCCAAGAGAAGAGATTTGGCTTACTACCAAACTCGACAATCCATGGCACAAGAGAGTTCAGGAAGGTATTGATTCTTCCTTGAAGTCGCTTGGTACCGATTATGTCGACTTATACCTTATGCATTGGCCATCATCCACCGACCCAGATGACTTGAAGAAGCACTACCCTGATTGGGACTTCATCAAGACATGGCACGAAATGCAAAAGCTCCCTGCCACTGGCAAAGTAAAGAACATTGGTGTATCGAACTTTGGTATTAAAAACTTGGAGAAGCTCCTCAGCGACCCAGGAACCACCGTATGTCCAAGCCCCATTGTTTGCCTATTACTCCCTCATTCTAACTATCATATAGATTGTTCCAGCTGTTAACCAAATCGAGCTTCACCCAAACAACCCTTCCCCAAAGCTCGTTGCATACAACACATCAAAGGGTATCCACAGCACCGGCTACTCTTGTCTCGGTAGCACAAACTCGCCTCTGTACAAGGACCAGACCTTATTGTCTCTCGCAGAAGCAAAGGGCAAGACTCCACAACAAGTACTTCTCGCCTGGGGTATCCAAAAGGGATGGTCTGTCATTCCAAAATCCGTCAACAAGGAACGTGTTGAGAAGAACTACGAGCTTGATGGTTGGGAATTGACTAGTGAGGAAGTTGAGAAATTAGACAACCTGAAAGATAGATTCAAGGTTTGCGGAGATGCTTGGTTACCTATCAAGGTCTTCTTCGGCGATGATGAGTAAAGGATTTAATTGTATATAATTTAGAGATACCATGAAGTAATTGAATATAGAGCTTCTCATGACCATTTCGCACTTTGCACTCTTTGAAAACATGTCTTACAACATTTTGTCATCGTTGCTCGTGATGCCTCTGGATTTTGGGTTGAATCATGTATATCACACCATGAATCGATGTATCTGAACAATTTTGATGATTTACTATCATGAAATAAATAAACAATTGATTGCCTTCAAAGAATCAAAAAGTTGTCGGGAGTACTGCGATAAAGAAGCAAGTCGCATCATAGCCTCGGTAAAATAAATTCCATCCCCAAGCTCTTTCATCCACAATTGAACATCATCAACTCGAGTCTACACAATATGCATATCACGATAACATCATTATAGCCCTTTTGTAGGGGCTTCTCAATCATCATGACTTGTCCGTTTTGCAGCATCGCATCCAATTACCCACCATCCTCATCTCTCGCAAGCCCAGATCTTACCACTCCATCCGCGTTCGTAGTCCTCAGCACACCTCAGTGCATGGCATTTCTCGATATTATGCCCCTTTCCCCCGGACATCTACTAGTCACAACTCGTAACCACAACGAAAAATTATCGGACGTGAGTGAAGAAGAAGCGCGAGAGTTGGGCGAATGGCTCCCGAGACTATCTCGAGTGTTAGCTAAGGTCACCGGTGTGTGGGACTGGAATATTGTTCAAAATAACGGTGAGTTACCCCGGGATTCGTGTCTTGGAAGTTCTGCCGCATCTAGGGTTATAGCTAGGTCTATTATGGATATCTGGTAGAAACGACGGAATGGAGAAATCGTTGCTAATGATGGAGATAAATATAGGAGCGGCTGCAGCGCAAGTGGTACCGCATGTACATTTTCATATTATCCCGAGACCGGGGCTAACTCCCGAGTTACGCAATCGATCTTTTACGATGTTTGGGAGGGGGCAGAGGAGCGAGTTGGATGAGGATGAAGCTAAGGTTTTAGCGGCGCAGTTGAGAGAGGAATTGGGAAGAGAGATGGAGGGGATTGGGAAGGGCAAACTATAGAAGGCGTTGATTGAATATACCAAGCATATATGCGAGATTGAGATAGGAGATCGAGATATCCGTACCTGGGAGCTGTTTATTAATAATACATTAGAGCATAAGATCGATTGGAGGGGAAAGCAAATTGTACAATAAGGATGGCAGCACGCACAGGAACGGTATGCATATACCGGTTTGAAACAAATACAAAGGTTCTCCTAGGATCTGCTGAAGTTTTGGAACGTACCTGGATCTCGGATTATGATAAACGCAATACTTGGGGGGTGGCATGAGTACGGCACCGAGTGCACCAAAAAGGAAGCAACTAAGCAGCCACTAGTCAATAAGAACAAAGGACAGCTCACGGTACTTGACCATGTCTCTCTTCTCCTTCCAACTATCAAGCATCAAGGACAAGTGTTCATCAATAATCGATGCATGTCTGGCCTTCTAAAAGTTTTTTGGACTTGGAAACACTTGGCCCCTCTTGCTGTTTCCAAAATGACTTCTTTCTTGCACCTGCCATCGTTTTGCTGACGTTTCTATCTGTTAAGTTTCCACTCTGTTTATCATTGACTGCATTCTTTTCAGGGGTCTTTGGACACAAACCTGGGCATTGATCTGAAGAGACATTTGACACTTCTCCGTCTTCGTACTTAGAAGTTCTAGACTTTCTCAACTCATAACCTCAACACACACGTCTCAGCGGTCTGCAAGCCATTTCCATCCATATGATTCCTCGATATCTGAATTTCCGGTTATCCTCACCCACGGAAATTCTCTTGAACCTCGGATTAGACCTCAAAGCATCATTTGGCATATTGAATGATGCTTGTTTGAAGACAGTTCAGGAGACGACACCGCTAATCTGCCCACATTCCAGCTATCTACTGTTGTATTTGTGGCGAAGGAGTCGAGGTTCTCCAGGTTTTAGGAGTTTCCAAGAACGAAAACATTGGCGAAAGCCAAGAGTTGTGTATATTGTCGGCTCAAGTGTATCATTGTAAAGGAGAATGCTTTGAGATGATTTTGGAAAGTTATCATGCCCAAGAGTCTTGGGACTGATTCCTTTTCGAATATAGCCAAGTTCCAGGAATGTGGGGACTTAGGAATGGAACACAAGTCAACAGACGACACCGCTAGATGGACAGTGAATGACAGCTGTTTCTTAAGTTTATTATGATTTTGAATCTATCATGGATGTCACTTCAAGCCATCATTCAACCGGGGTTCTTACTATGCTTATCTGGGCGTTGTAGGTAGGTAATTTTGTTTGTCATTTCATTTTGAGAGGCATGGAAACCTTGGAACATCTTGATATTTAGAAGTCGGTGCGCCATGTGGCATCCACATACCGAATATTCACTTTGAAAGCTCATTTGAGTGAAGAATGGGAGACTCGAGAGTCACGGATTCATTCTTTAAGACTCATCGATACCTAGGTATCTCCAAGGTAGTGGCGAGTATCTGGGGCCCCAGGTTCCTATGGTGATTTGCACTTTCCTACACCACATGATAAGATGCAGAAAAAGAAAGAGCAACCTCAAGTATCCATCATCATAATCACAATAACCCCGTACAACTATCAAGCTTCACGGACTGTAAGACATCCGCGTCGGAACCAAGTAACACAAATCTCAGAATTCAATACGTCATTAACAGATCCAAATCACCATTCAAATTACTCTCAATTTTCTCTATATTTCCTCCTCGATCTCCCCCAAAAAGTGAATGGAAGGTCCGATTAAGGTTCCTCCCTCATTTTGTTTTAATATCAAGTCTCAATTGAGTGATATAATCGAGTAATATCCTCAAGAGACGGGACACTATTATCAAAATCCACGTGGAAATATTTTGGGAATATAAACAAACGTTCAACCGCCTTCCCCTCCTCCTCTTCTTCCAAACACATTACAATCTTTCAACCAGACCTTAGATCTCCCACAGTCTTTACCAAGCTCTACTTCTAGTGCTTGATACCTAGATATTTTTTTTAATTCTTCCTCGTTTCTTTGGACGCGCCATTCACAACTCACATCTTGTCGATTTACCAGAGTCCCATAACTCAAAGTTTCTATAATATCGCCAAGATGCGTTTGCAATTTGCTTTGGCTATGCTATTGCCTTGATGGTAACAGCGTCGCCAATCACCGACTTTCTCAATCGCCTCAAGCGCCAAATCATCCAAACCTACGATGTCACCGAAGTCATCTATAATTCCAATGGGAAGGCAGTTGCAACGACCATCCTTCATGTCACCACTACCGTCTACCCTTCCACCACATTGGCACCAGTCCCAACTGCGACCTCCCACAGACTATGTTTCGACTGCTTTGTATCACCACAATATCCATCGCGCCAATCACTCTGTTCCTCTCCTCAAGTGGGACACAAAGCTTGTTGCATCCGCTCAAGTTCTTGCTGCAACATGCAAGTGGGGTCACAGCATGTGAGTACTTTTCTGGGTCACCTCCGTCCTACCAGCACTAATTCTTCTTTAGGAACATTAATGGCGGTGGATATGGACAAAACATCGCTGCATACGGTTCCACCAATGCTAAGGCTCTTGGTGCCAACAAGGAGATGGCTGTCGCTGCCACAAACATGTGGTACAACGGAGAACAACCAACCTACCTTCCTTCTTACTACGGTAAGAACAACCCAGATTTGACCACCTTTGAAGATTGGGGTCATTTCACTCAGATGGTTTGGCTTGGTACCAATTCTGTTGGTTGTGCAACCCAACTTTGTCAACCGATGGACATTTGGCCAAGTATGCCAGCTTGGTATACTGTCTGCAATTATTCTCCACCAGGTTTGTTCCTCATCTTACTCCTCAATCTGTATCTTTTCACTAATCTTTCCCCTTCAGGAAATATGGGCGGTCAATATGGCGTCAATGTCTTCCCGCCCCTTCGCCATCCCTCCGTCAACGTTATCAACGCTTAAGCAATTAAGCAGCGATGATCTGCACCCCGAGACAATTTTTCGACTTTTCATAATCGACAACTCAGTGCGATCGTTTCACTTTTCACGCGACCACGACAAACTTTCCAGTGTTTCACGAAGGAGCACCGTTTACGTGTTTACATGAATTTACGTCTCCATTTCCATTTTCGCTTTTCGCACAAAAGCAATAACTTGCCTCGTCACCTTTTAGTCGACCTTTCCTATTTCAAAGAGCTTTTTTCTTCACCTGTTTGTCTTTTCATCACGTCATTTGAAACAAACTCTAATCTATTTCTTCGTCACCTTTATTGCAAAAGCTTCCAACAAACACATCATCTGGCATGTTTCGCTTGATGCGTCTCATGTTTGGGTCTCGAGATGTCCAAGTCTCCACCTATATTGTTGCCTACGGAATTCTTACAATACTCGAAGACTTACATAGATTTGATAGATAGATTCGATCCGGTTGTGATATCTTATCTTTTGTCTCTCTTTTTTTTTTTCTCTTTGCTCGTTGCAATTGGCATATACATCATATTGGGGGCTTGTTTCGTTGGGATTTTGTTTTTGCAGGTACCTTTTTTTCAGAGATAGGATAGGATGGGTTGGGTCCACTGGATGGATGGGTTTAATGGATGGAGTTTATGCTTGATATTTGGGGGGGTATGGGCAAAAGTTCTATGGACGGAAAATGGGCTCCGCTGAAGCTATTTTTCTAAAATTCGATTGATTGGGCTTTGTTGCTTTCATACATTTGTTTGACTTGAGATATTACTTGTGATTTGAAGTGACTCGGTACTCTGTCTATGTGGTTGACGTGGTGTAGTGTAGATATTGGGATCTATACTACATCCATCACATCAAAAGCATCACGTTATTTGTACATCACTCTTTCCACTACGTGTCACCCACCCTAGGACCTAGGTACCTACCGAAGTAATCCAAACCCATCAACTCCAGCAACCCTAGTGAAAGCAAATCTTACATGTAGCATCCACCCTTCAGATCTATATGCCCAATCTCACCCCGTTACTCCAAGCATCTGTTGAACCACTTGTACCCATTCTGTGATTGTTTGTATCGACGTCAAAATTCTCAGGGGACATCAAATACCCATCGATGCGGAAACGATAGACTGCTGCACGCAGTGGAGTCTTTTCTTTCTCATCACTTGTTGGGATGATCTCGATATCTGTGATTCTGATTGATTGATTCATTGATTGAGTGATGGAATACAGAATGGAATGTAAGCTTAATCCAAACCAACTAGCTCTTGATAGATGCCACGACATATGTAGAGAACACATGTTTTTGTGTTCTTATACTATTTCTCTGCGTATGTGACGCGTGTCGTATTTTGTATTTTGTGATGGGTAGATAGTTATGCGGTGGAGATATAGTGTAGAGAAGTACTGTGATGCGATGTGATGTGATGTGATGTGATAGAAAATCGATTGGTCGATTATATTATATATACATATATACATATATACATATATACATATAATCCATATAAATAAAATCTGCGAGCAAACGACAGGAAAAGAGTAAGAGTGTGAATCTATGGAGTGATGGATATGAAAATGCGAGATGGGAGTAAACACACCTTGCAAATACACACTAGCGAAAGAAATCATATTGATATCTTTTTTCCCAGATGGAAATAGATATAGTGTGGTGTACCCAAACACCTCGGTGGGTACGCAGAATACCCCTCTCTTGCTGATGAAACCAAACCTCGGATTCGAATTCGCATTTTGTCTGTGTCGGTTATGGATGAGGTTATGTACCTACATGTATATATGTAGCACATTGAGTGACCTACCTAATACCTATCTATCTAGATCTTGATCAAGATGATCGTTTTTTATGATGAGATTTCTTAGAGGAGGAGGAATGATCGTTCCTTGTATTTTTTCCCTTCGTGCATCCTTTCTCACGCGCCCCTTTCCCATGTTCGGGTTAACTTTCACATTACTTACTTACTTCCTACTTACTAATGCCCCCTCTCCCTTCCTCCCTCCCTCCTCATATATTTCGAATACAAGATTCCCATGATTCTAACACCCATCACCTCCCAATTCTCCAATATCGAAGTATCAATTCCACAACAGCATCCTCAATATACCACTCACTCACTCACTCACCCACCAACTACCCACCACCAACTCCACCACATCCATCCAATACAAACGCCTTTCAATAAAATCGCAAAGCCGTCAATGGTACTGCAGCACCGCAGCATAAAGTGTAGTGTGGTAAACCTTATGGCGAGCGCGCATGCTAGTACATGTGGAGACTTGAAAGCAATAAAAGAGTGGTCATTTGATGTAGGGTAGGGATTGGGGGCTGATATTTTAGGCTTTTGTTCAATATCGATACCAATATACAGTACCACGCATGAGTCATTTATGAACGCAGAGGGGCTTCTAAGACGCGGGCTCAGGGAGTTGAGAGAGAGGGAGTGTGTGTGTGTGCGTATTTCCTCTAGGTTTTCGCCTGGTTGATGTAAGATGTCACTTGAAATCGCACACGTTTCATAGGTAGTTGGGGACAGCACACGAATAACCAACTTGGAAGAGAAGATATTGCGTTTATTTATGAATCCCGGAGATTCAATTCCTATGCATTCATGCCAAAGCTAACAGAGCGAAGATATTCTGGTATCATATCCGCCGAATCTTTAAAAAACCACTTTTTCTTCACCATCCATCCGTTCCTTCTGTCCATCCACTCTCACCCACAAACATTCATTTCACCACCCATTCTCTCATCTAGAAAGAACACCCTTGACAACTCCTTGAACGGTCTTCCTGCCTTCAATAGCAATCTCTCCAATTCCGCTTTCATCCCCGCTACCCTGCGCAAGCCAACGCTTCAACAGATCATTGCTCTCCTTGGGTTTAACATCATTTCCTCTTGTACCAACAGTAATATGTGCTACTTCATTCGTGCATTCCCATCCATCATCGATAATCCTAGCTACGATTGCCATGATACGGTCATCCCAGACGATCTACTTCTGTTAGTGGTCACCTCAAAAATAATGGAAAGATAGAACCTACTCTCTCCAGCATAACTTGACAGTTGCCAAATCCCGTTCCGGGACTCCATGGATCTTTAGAAACTTGATCCGCGTGTAAATCACTGTATTTCTGCCACAATTCAGGGAATTGCTTGGAGTTAGCTCGATGAATAAGAGTGACGTGAAATTCTGGTTGAACTCGGCGCATTCCCTCTAGGGCTCTGTAAAATTTTGCTTTGTTCGAGGATACACGACCGAAAGCATTGTCAAGCGTCTCCTTGATTTCATTTCGAGGAAGGTCGATGGAGACATATTCTAATGGTTTCCTCTTCTTTGCGATCTGTGGTTGCTGGTTTTGCTGTAATTAATTTGAGGTCAGCGTCATTCGGTACGTGTACGCTTTCGTTTTTGGGCATTTCATCATCATTATCATCATTATCATCACGTACATTTCTGTTCTCTTTCTGTTGATTCCTATTGTGATTATTAGGTGGTCCGCGACCAACATCATGTCTGAGATCTGGTTTGTAATCGCTCAATGCAAATTGAATTGCCTCATCAAGATCCTCGCTCGTGGGCAAATCGATAAAAAGCTTTGGAAACTGTGCTGAAAGCTGTCCAACAACAGTCTCAAGATTCTCTCGCGAGTCCTTAGTAGGGTCCAGTTCGATAGAGCAGTCGAATCCGTCATCTGGTGGTGCAAATATATTTACTGGTTCAAAGCGTTGAATAAAAGTTTCCATGATACCAACGACTTTCTTCGTGTCTGATGCTGCTTGGAGAGTCTGATGATTATCGCCGCGGTTAATTACTCGATCTTGAGTAACTTGTCGAACTTTCTCGATGCTTGCTCTATCGTGAACAAAATTCAAGACGACGAGTCGAACATGCGGATGAGTAAGATGTACATCATCAATCAGTTGCTTTCGTTCATGTCTTGAGGCGTTATTTCGATCAGCAAAGACAACAGGCTTTTCTTCGAGCTGTGTCAAAATTTCCTTAGTGAATCGAGGTGGACGACCCTTGCCCGTAATGTTGTCATTTTGAACATGGCCCCAACCAAATAGATGAGTGAGTGCAAGCGCAATAGTTGTCTTTCCACAACCAATTGTTGCAACTGGACATAGAATGACATTATTATGCACTTCATCTGGTGAACCTCCAAGTTGAGAATATTCTTGACGGATAATATCCGAACCCTTCATTTTAATTTCCTTCAGGAAATCATCTCTCAATTTGATAATACCATGATTATGTGCATACTCTTTCCCCAACTTAGGATCCTCGGCAAGACGTTTTCGTGCAAACAAAAGGTATTCTTCTGTGATCTTGACATGCTTTCTAAATCGAGCTGGTTTTCCGGAAATCAAGGCCTTTGTACATTCACGCCATTGTCTATACATCAAATATGGCTCTTCGAATTTGTACTTGAAGAACCAATCTGAGTACGACTCGTTTGATCTGGTACGAGCCTTGCAACGAATGACGAAACCTTCGATATCACGTCCTTGATAAGATCCAGTCTCAGCTACTTCATAAAGGAAAGCTTTGGCGACTTGAATATCATCCATTACCAGGAAATCAGTCTTTTTGAATCCCCATTCGGCTGCAAAAGCCTGGACTTGTTCTCCAGGGTAAGTCATAAACTCTGGCAGGTTGATATTGATACCATGAAGATAAAGACCTGCATCATCTTTACCATAAGCTAAGATGTGCTCCTCGAAATCATCATCGCAAAGCTCGGCCACCGCAGTGGCATTTCTCTTTCTAAGCTCTCTGGCGAGATCCTGTCGAGTTTTTCCAATGGCTTGAAGTTGTTTGTCGACCCATCTGTCAGCAGCTTTTGCGTGGCTCATTTCTGGTTTATTCCCTTGGCCGGTAGAATGTTTGCTGCAAACCAATAGAGTGCCATCGTGAAGACCACTAATAAAGACAATACAGCCATTTTCTTTGAGACTCAATTCATAGGGACCCTTGGTGTTGGCTTCGATTTGGTTCCATTTCGTAGAACTAACCTCTTCCGTATTGAAGAATTTATCATAACCACGGACTGCAACCTCTAGCTGACCCTTTTCATTTTTACTGGTGAAGAGACCTCGTGCATATGTAGGTAAATCATGGCGCTTGTAGTCCCAATCTTGAAAACGCCAAGATTCGACGACAATCTTTGCTGGAGATCCATCGACCTGGAAAGGAGTTTTCTTGCAACTAAAACCATGTTTCTTTCCTTTGCCGGCGCTGTCATTGAGATTTCGAAGAAGGGTCTGAACTTCTTCTACATTTTGAGATTTATAAGGGACATTTTTGTGTTCAGCCATGGCGACAGAATATTTTGGTAGATGTGTTAGAGCGGGGTGGTTTGAAAGATTTAAAAACTTTGATGTAGTAGTAATAAATTGGGAAGTTGAATGATCTTTGAGGAAAATTGAAAGAAGTCTTGGATATAGAAGTTTGTGGGCGAATAGCATCCAAGAGAGACTCTTGACTTTTTATCAACACCAAGCAACCACACGGGATCCGTATGATGTTCCTTCCTGATCCAGCAAAGAGTCACACCGGGAAAATGGACTAGGTAGATACTGGGTAGTTTAAATGAAGCTCAAGATATTAAAATCTTGAGAAAAGTAGTAGGCAGAGTGCAAGGCAGGGCAGGGACTATGGATACCCAGGTCAATACCCAAAGAAGAAAAAGGTCAGGCGAATCCCTTGATCATTGGATAATTCTTAGATTGTCTGGGTACGAGTAGGGCTGAGCATTAAAAAAATAGGTGACGGGTATGAGCGCTTAGTGGGGTTCTTGGGCTCGGTCATCGGGATATGCGGCCGCTGCACTGTAGAAAATCCTCGGAGGCCCTCCTACATTAGCCACAAACAGAATAATTTTTGGAAGAGACGCATTGTATATATTGAAATTTCCACTTTACGGTGAAGACAATAACACAACATTGACTCATACTCGAATATACGATGGCTCCAGCCCAACCCAATCCTTTCCTTCTAGCCGCCGACAATTCTCCAGATCTCCTGCCCCTCCTTCGATCGAACCCCGCCTTAGCTTCTGCTCAAGATGAACACGGATATTCGTTAATGCACGCTGCTGCCTCTTACAGTCATTTAGACCTTCTGCGAGCGCTTGTCACCGAGTTTGATGTCAACGTCGATTTGAAAGACGAGGATGGAGAGACCGCATTGTTTGTGGCCGAAACACTAGATTGCGCAAAGCTATTGGTTGAGGAATTACATGCCAACTTTACAATTAGAAGTGCTGAGGATGGGTGCAATGCAAGGGAAAGAATCGAGGCAGAGGGCGACTATCCAGAAGTCGCGGTGTATCTCCGAATCAAGGAACTTGAAGCCGAGGGAGGCCTTCCAGCATCAAGTGGTACAGATGCTATAGTGGTCCACCCACCACTAGTACCCGAAGGACTGTCGGTCAACATTGGTACCATGAATCCAGAAGAAGATGTAGGAGAGGTCATTGATCCCGAGTTTAAGAGACGTATTGATGAACTGGCTGCTCGAGATGATTTCCAAACACCTGCGGGACAAGAGGAATTACGAAAGCTCATTACGGAGGCAATTACAGGCGAAGTAGGAGAAGGACGAGAAGTGCGTCAACGAACAGAATGATTTGCCATCTATTCTACTTCCCACAAGACATAATCGTTAGGGACATCAGGCAACTTCAATACCGTACAGTTCTTGCTCTCGCCATTCCAGCTATCGCTAAACCCACCAACATAATACGAAAACCAAGCATCTTTCGGCGCGGCGAGTAGAGCTTGGATAAAAGTGTCATGTGCCCATGCAGGGGAAATAAATCCAGTCCATGTGACTTTCACCAACTCCTCCGCTTCATCTAAACCTATCGGGGGTTCGTAACGGGACAGAAAGGGGTCGATGTTGTCAGTTGAATTGACTCGTGGACTTGCTAGCGAAATTAATGAAAGCCACTCATGAATTTCGGCGGCGAATTCGCGAAAGTCCTCGTCATAGTTTCTATTGTTCTCTACTGGAGGTTTGAATTTAGGTCTCTTGACTTGATAGTCACTCGATACTTTTGGAATGCATGTTATCTTATTTGGATGATGTGGAGATAATGGGTCAGATGGTAATACTGGCGAAGAGGTTAGTATTGCAGCAAGAGGTGTATATAGATTCCCACCTGTAGCGCCTAGATCACAGAAAAGCCACGTCACAGGAGTAGTCAATACATTCTTGAATGCATATTCAATCCTTCGAAAACCCTTCTTGCCATGTAACATTGATGGTAATCGTAAATTTATCTCAAGAACTATGAATTGATTAGCAAATCCATTTTCCCAGCCAAAAAGTACATACTCCACCGAGGGCGATGTTCTCGTTTCCCCTTAATTCCCTCCGGTTTGCCTACCAAACCTGATCTTTCATAAGTTTCCTTATCCAAATGCAAGGTTAAGATTCCTATGACAACGTCAGTAGGTTCTGCACAGTAGAACGTTCAAATTTGAGACCCTACCCTCGCTCAAGGAAAACACATTATCAACCTCCATCATTCCCTTCGAAAGCATCATAACATTCCCTAGAGCCCCGTAAGCAAAACGCAACCTCTCAATTCCCTCACGTGCCTCACCTTTCTTGATATACTCCGTAAAAAACTCTCCCTCCAACAATGCACTCAATGGAAGCACAACCCGACTATAAACCGGACTCTTCTCCCCCAAAACTCCATCCATCCCGTTCTTCATAATATCATACAATTCCTTGGGTAATATCATCTCAACCTTGTTGATAAATTTATGACCCAAGATATTCACAAACGGTTTCCGTTTTACCGGAGGTTGTTTGGGATCGAGATGACCCATGGTCCCATGCGTCACGTAGCATTTCTGCTCGTGTTTGGTATCTTTCGGGAAGCTCAACATCTTCAATGTGTGTGAGGGCTTAGTTAGAAGAGGTAGATAGATCGACGCACTTTTGAGGATTTATTTTGATAGAGCGATTTTGGGTTTAGCGTGGATGGCATGGGCTCGAATACGCTAATGTTAACCCTGGTAAGGATTTTTGGAGGGGTATTTTTTCGCGGGAGTCGTGGTGAAAAATATTGTGAATGCATTATTGAAAATTACATACAGGCATTGTGAGCCGATTTTAATTCAAGGCTTGATCAGAGACTTTTGTCTATAATTCTCAGAGACAATATTTCCAATTCACGAGACTCCGAAATTTTGACGCCGATTTGTTTGTTCGTGCTTGCCTGAGACTTTCCACACCAGTGTAGTGGTTTGCAGGAGCGAGACGAGAAGAGATTCTACTCGAACACCTGGTTCTGTTGGAGGATTAGACATCATCAAAAGATCAAAATGAAGTGTCTGATAAGATTCACACAAACGCACGAGACGTTTCGTCTTGCCGAGATCCAGGCGTTAGCAGAGCTCGAGAATATTCCTTTACAGGTTGAACACTATGTTTCGAATGTAAGTGAAATCTATCTATCGTCAAAATCTCATCATTGTCGTCAGTTCTAAGTGATTGATAGTCACCCTTTTGTTTCGTAGACGTCCCGTCTGCAGAAGCCGCTGCTCGATTGGTTAAGAGAAGCATTCTCTCAAAAGCCATCTACGAAGTTTGGGGCACGGGTTCTACGTATGAAATTCTTCATGATGATGTAAAGACATCTACAAAAGATCTATGGTCGCTTTACAAAACCTGCTCTTTCAAATTTACCGTTGATTGTTTTCAAAATACAAGACCTACCACCGAACAGCGAGCACTCATTAATGAATTCCGATATTTGGAGTTCGAGGGTCCTATCAAAATGAAAGGAGCAGATGAAGAGTTCTGTATCTTGGAAGAATGGCAACTTGACGCTGCTGCCAATGGTATCACAACACCTTCCCAAGTAACCTTTGGTCGATTTCTCGGCGCTAGCGAAAGAGATATTGTAGGAAAATACGATCTCAAGAAGAGAAAGTATATCAGTACCACCTCTATGGATTCCGAGCTCGCATTAGTCACTGCCAACATCACATTAGCAGCCCCAGCAAAATTATTCTACGATCCATTTGTCGGAACGGGTAGTTTCCCAGTTGCATGTGCACATTTCGGCGCGCTTGCTTTCGGGAGCGATATTGACGGGCGAAGTATCCGAGGAAAGGAAACGCGAAATTTGCATTCGAATTTTGTACAATACGGTCTCACGAATCAGTTTGGAGATACCTTCGTGGCCGATCTCACAAATACTCCATTGAGATGCGCGAGATTGTTCGATGGGATATTGTGTGATCCGCCCTATGGTGTAAGAGAAGGTTTAAAAGTACTCGGGAATAGGGACCCGACTAAACCTAGAATCCCTATTATGTTAGAAGGCGAAACACAACCTCATCACTTGTATAGATAACTTTCTTTACGCTGATTCTCCCAGAACAATGCTAACCCGAATGCCAGACAAGATGCCTACATCCCACCCAAGAAACCATATTCATTCCTCGCCATGCTAGACGACATTCTTGATTTCGCAGCCATCTCCCTCGTAGATAATGGTCGCCTATCCTTCTGGATGCCAACTGCAAATGACGAAGATCAAGAAATCAAAATCCCTACACATCCTTGTTTACAGATTACAAGTGTTTGCACACAAGCTTTTAATAAATGTAAGTCCTTCTCATACAGGTAGTCAGTAGCGGATTGTTAATACAGAAACAGGGTCAAGAAGACTTATTACATATAAGAGAATACCGGATTCCATGGTAGATCCTGAACAAATCCGTGAGAGGACAGCTAATGGGTCGGGTGTTACTGCTGATGAATTGAATCCGTTTCGAAAGGGATATTTCCAGGGATTCAAATCAGCGTTTAGGGATACACCGAAATAAGAACAAGGAATGATTACATGCTCATTGGGTACCCTTTCGTGTGAGATCTACCAGTTCTTAAGTCTCTTGTGAATCTTTTGATGTGTGACTATGCTTTGAGAATCGGTTCATGATTTACGCACTTTTATTCACGGGCGGATTTCAATACAATGACATTCAATATGATGCTTCAGTCTAGAAAATAATAGAAGATTAATGAAGATATATTAAAGATAACCAACCCGTACCAGTTGCTAAACACGACATCAAATTACATCCACATCCAATTCCACCATTCTTCTCATCCCCATCTCCATCTCCCCCTCCTCTCAATCCCCCCCTCTCACCCTACAAAACCCACACCAACCCCACCGCCCCCATCACCATCCCACCCAACACCCCCGTAACCTGCGCCGCACCAGCCTTACTCGAGCTCTCAATCGGGCTCGGAGTGCCCCCACCATTCTTCCCCGTCTCCGTCGTCTTCGCGCTCGTCTCGGTAGTTTTCGCTTCCGTTTCCGTCTCCGTGGTAGCCGTTGCACTTAATTTTTTCGTCGTCACCGTACTATTTCCGCTCGCGATCGTCAGGCCTCCTGAGCCCGTGATCGGGACGAGGGTGGCGGTCGTCCCGTTGATGATGCCGGTGAGGAAACCGGTGATGCTTGGGGCTGCGGGGGCGGAGGTGGTAGCGGATGCGGATGCGCCGGATAAGAGAGCTTCGAGAGAGAAGATGCTGGCTTTTGCGGGGCCGGCGTTGATGATATAGGTTTGAGCGGCGGGGGAGAGAGAAGTATACCAAGCGGGGAGGGAACTGAGGAATTCTTGTTCGAGTTGTGCGAAGCCCGAGGGAGAAGATTGCAGAGCGAGGACGGATGTGGGGATGCTGGTTAGTTGGGCGGCGAGGGATGGGTCGGGAATGAGGGCGGAGGAGAGAGAGGAGATGCTGGAGGCTATGGCGGAGCTATAGGGTGAGGGGGGTTTAGTTATTTGGCGCTATGATGGGTAGTGAAGGAGAATATGGAGAAAGAACAGTTGAGAGAGTAAAGGAGATCAGAAAACATACGCATCAACATCCTGTCGTCTATCCAACTGCGGGCTGCCAAGCACCACAGCGCAAAGACTAGCCGTCGTCAAAAGATTGATATACATAATGCAATTACCGAACGAACGCGACCGCTATATCTATCGAAAGTACAAAAAGAATTCCTAGAAACTTTTCGTGTTCGCAAGTGAAAAGTAGATCCTTCAGAAAAGAAGAGAAGAGAAGGATAGAAATAACACGAAGACATATCAAAACAAACCCCTCAATCTCCACATTCGGGACATTGGTACAAGCCCCTGATAATAAACACGAACTGTGTATCACTCTTCAACACTGTGTATTACCCAATTGCGGAAATGGAAATGTCTTGTTTGGGCTTTCTTCTGTTGTGATACCTTCTTTGACCAATTGTTGCTTGGGGCGAAAAGGAATATGTAGTGATGGTTTGAAGTTTCATGCAGATCTACAGGTACGGGTCGGACGAGTGAATTACTGCTTGGAGAGAAAATAAAGAGCGTTCAATGTGGTGTGTTTATTTTGCTTCAAAGCTCGGGGGTTGGGACACAACTTTGTGTTATATTGATGAATATCTGCATGAAGGGATGTATGAGAACACGTCTTTTACCACTTATTTTCAAATCTGACAGGGTGTGAAACATGGGCGTTGTGGCTGATATATTGATTTTTCTAAATCCAGCCATGTATATTCCCGAGGCAACGATGTAGGACGGGAAGTAGGAAACTTATGAGCCGTTGATGAAAAGTGAAATTACTATATTGCGTGTGGTATCTTTCTCCCTTAGTTCTTCTTTCCATCTAAATCTGAATAGAAGTTGTATCCGAATCCTTTGCTAGCATCATTGAATCTCAACTTTTTATCCAAACCATCCAACTTCTTCAAGTCTTCAGCAACAAGTTTGAAGTCTCCCTCCAAGTTAGACTTGATGCGTGAAGGTGTCTTGGATTTGGGGATAACCGAGTGACCATGTGCAATACCCCAAGCTAAAGCTACTTGTGCTCCAGACTTGTTATATTTTTTGCCGATCTCAACGATAGTTGGATCATCCTGAAAACATGTTAGTAAAGCGTGGAACAATTTGAATCGAATCAATCTTACCATCAACTTGCCAATACCCTTCCCGGCATCATAAATTTCATTTTGATTTCCAAATGGAGAATATTGTGTGATGTGAATACCTTTGCTCTTGTTGAACTCACAAAATTCGGTTTGTTGCAACCATGGATGAAGCTCCAATTGATGGGCCGCAGGAACCACAGAAGTCTCCTTCAACAAATGTTCCAACTCTCCTCTTGAAAAATTAGAAATTCCAATAGCCTTGGTCTTTCCAGTATCAATGAGCTTTTCCATAGCCTTGTATGTATCAACGTAGGAAATATCTGCTGTTTGCATCTTTCCATCCACCTTTGGCATTAATTCATCGCCTGGCTTGAATGCAGATGGCCAATGCATCAAGAATAAATCCACATAATCCAAATCCAAATCTTTTAATGAAGCATCAAGAGCCGCTTCGACGTCTTCTGGCTTATGCTTGTTGTTCCATAATTTAGTGGTAATGAAGAGTTCGGAACGAGGAACGCCAGATTTCTTGATTGCAGCTCCGCATGCTGGTTCAGTACCGTAAACTCTAGCCTAGAAGAGACGTTGGGTTAGCATATTATCCATGGATCGGTAATGAAATCTTAAGATGATGATACGTACAGTATCGATATGTCTATATCCCGCCTTCAATGCCTCTGTAACTGCATCCTCTTGAGAATCCTTATCCTGCCAAGTACCAAACCCAATGGCAGGAATGGTAGCTCCAGTGTTAAGCTTGTGGGAAGTAATTGAGGCCATGGTTCGTCTTTGAAGTTGTGAAGAAAGTTGTGATAGTCGTGCTGAAGATCTGAATGATGATTGAAGAGTTCGAGCGAACATTATTGATACGAAAGGAGAATATTAAATAGAAATTCACCTACAGGTCTATATCTCCTTGAGATCACTTACCTCATTATTCTTCTCTTTGCCGCCACCAAAATTGTGACGTAGATGTTTACTCAATTGTAGAGATGATTAATGGGATACCACTGTCGATCCTATGACGTTTTGGCTTTTGTCGGAGGTCTTCAACTGCGGAAGGTGGTATTCAAGATGCCTGCGGAGTGCTGAGTGTGCATAAATGCCCTTTGTGATTCCCCGCTCTTAAAGAAAGGTCCGAATTCGGCACGGATTAATAATTCTGCGAATGAAGCTCGAAGGGTTTCAGACTTTAGTCGTCACGTGACCAAGGGAAGAAGAACTGACTGGGGACCAATTGATATAGCTGGGTATAGCTATGTATTCGAAATACCAGGCTCACCAGAAAGAGAAGTCATGAGCTCATTAGAAGCCATTGGAATAAGACAAAACTCCACAAGCAAACGATTGACAGGAGGTGATTAACCTCACCAAATAACTTGCTTACTCATCCTTATCATCAAACCACGAGAAATCAAAAGGGGTTACCAGAGAATTAGCCATCAGCAATATGAGTAATCGAATAGGAACTTTCAATAACTTCACCATGAACTACAATGGTTGAAGTTATTCTTGTGTAAGATTGATGAATGTTGCAAACCGAGAAACAAACACACACAAGAGTGACAAGACGCACCACAAAAAAAGAATCTGGAAATGCTCGAACACCTCAAAGACATTCAACTCCTCTCCTCTCCTCTCTCTCCCGTGGCCATTGCCCGCTATTGCACTCATTGTATATATCACTCCATTAATAGACCAAATATACCAACGGCGCCTAATGTGTGTCACCGGTAGATACATCATTTCTAAAATCAGACGCCGGGCTAAATATATAGCTCGGACTCCTTGTCGTCATCACCACGTTTCACTTGCTACCATTCATCTCCATCTTCAACGAACCCAACCTCAAATCTCGTGTCCCGCACCAAGCTCACGACGTGATCTTCAAGATTTCCACTGATATTCATCCATCAGTGTTTCATCATCGTCCGATGGTCCATCGCGCTTCTAAATAAGATTTAGACTTCGCAAGACTCGAGAGTCGAGAACAAGGAAAGGTATTTCGGTATCATCATTACAAGTGTAAAACGTCAAAGCTCATTACTGACTCCCGAGTATTCCTCTCTCTCTCTCTCTCTCTCCCTCACACACACAAAATATCGGATCTGTGTATCCTGAGCCATGAATCATATCTTCCCATTGGAAGCTTATTTCTTTCATCTTTCCTTTTTCATCCCAAAATAAAATGTGAAGGCCTCGATCATCATGAATATCTTCTTGCACTGCCTGCCGTGGTTGTTTCGAGTTCAATGCTTGGATCTTTTTATACGAGACTTTTGAAAGCTTGGTGTGAGATGTCAGAAAGGTATTTTATATAAGTAGGAAATTCTTTGGTTTAATGTTTCTTTCGTTTCTGTTATCTTTCTTCCATTGGTCAATTGTTACTCTCGTTGAAACGTGACCTATACATTTGTTTTTCTCTCTTTCTATCCATCGTGATATCACCTATTTACCATAATTTTTGAAAAGGATTCAAAATAAGGGTAAATCAAATTATTCCTCAAACACGAACCTCAAATGCATCCCCTTCAAATCACTTTGGTCATTCTCCTTGGCCTCATATCCACCACCTCAGCTCGCTTCTCCAAAGCTCTCATCTTCCCCCGAGCAATATCCCCAAATAACACCTGTGGATTCAATGGTACCGCAGGAGGTGGAGCAGATGGCTACACTTGCCCCTCAAGCCTCCCCTGTTGTTCCTCCAATGGATTTTGCGGTAAAACAGATGATTATTGTCTAAGCAGCAATGGCTGTCAATCCCAATTTGGAAATTGTACAAGTCCAGTTGCTCTTACCGGAAGCAAAGTAGTGAGTACGGATGAGACATGTGGGATAATCGGGGCTGGGACTCAGGGATATAGCTGTCCGACTGGAGAATGTTGTTCCAACAAGTAAGAAACCATATAATATCAGCCATAGAGTTGGAGTTTGGTGTTAATAAATCTTCAGTGGATATTGTGGAACTACATCAGATTATTGCTCTGCTACTTCAGGTTGTCAATCAGCGTATGGAGTATGTAACAATGCTACAAATACCACTACATCAGCAAGTACAGCAGGTACCGGCACAGATAGTCTCTGTGGACCAGGCGTTGGTACTTGTGCATCCGACGAATGTTGTTCTCTTGCTGGATATTGTGGTACCACCGAAGGTACTTTCCCTCACTCACCACACACACATACCCATACACATCCTCTAACCACCCCCAGAATACTGTACCGCCCCCGACTGTCAATTCGACTACGGACCCGCCTGCGACGCCAACGCCATTCCCACCGGTGCAAACACTTCCACCATTACCCGCCCAGCCCTCGGATCCGTTCTCTACGGCAGCGACGGTATCTACGACTGTGCCAAGCCCGGCGACATGGCTCTCACCTTCGACGACGGTCCTTACATCTACACCTCGCACATTCTCGATCTCCTAGCCCAATACAACGCCTCCGCAACGTTTTTCATCACCGGTAACAACAACGGTAAAGGACACATCGACAACACTTCGCTCGAATGGCCTGCACTCATCAAACGCATGTACGACAATGGACATCAAGTCGCATCGCACACATGGAGCCATCCCGATCTCTGCAACATCACCAGCGCACAGCGCAAAAACGAAATGTGGAAGAACGAAATGGCGTTGAGGAATGTAATTGGAGTTATCCCCACATACATGCGACCACCCTATTCAAGCTGCACCGCAGAATGCGGATGCGAAGCCGACATGGAAGAACTGGGATACCACATTACCTATTTCGTACGTCCTCCTTTCCCCTTCCCTCCCTCTCACCCACCAACTAACTAACACCCCCTCCCCCTCCAGTCCCTCGACACACAAGACTACCTCAACGACTCCCCCACTCTAATCCACAACGCGCAAACCATCTTCTCCAACAGCCTCAACGCCTCGAATCCCCGCACAGACCACCCTCTCGTCATCTCCCACGATATCCACAACCAGACGTCGCAGGTGCTCGTCGAGTATATGTTGAAGACGGCCGTGGCGAAGGGCTATAGACCGGTGACCGTGGGGACATGTTTGGGAGATGAGAAGGCGAATTGGTATCGTACGGATACGGCGTCGACTTTGGGGTAGGAGGGGAGGGGAGGGGAGATGAGATGAGATGAGAAAGAGATGGGAAAGAAGGGGTAGGGGAAGCCAGGGGAGGGTTGGAATTGAGTGTTTATTGTGTAATGATGTGATTGATGTAGGCGTGGGATTTTGGGATATCTACAAGTGCACGGAAGAGGGTTGAGTGGGAATTTAATCATAATGATATTTATTACATGACAAGTTGTAACCAACACCTCACAGTCTCAACTCGCCTGCTTCATTTCTCTCCCCTTAATCCAACATAAAAATCTTCTAGAAAAGCAATACATCTCAACCACATCCCATCACACTACACGATCCCACACATTCACACAAATCACCCTGAGCCTCACAAGAAACTTCACTTCTGATACATAATAATAAAAAGACTAAAATTCTCAATCAATCCTTTCTTTGCGTTCAATTATCTCGATCCATCCATCTTTCGAGGAATCGAATCCCCCCTATAAGTCTTCCCCTCTCCCTTCCGCCCAATACGATACAACGAAGAACAAACAATATGCGCCCCAGCTAAGACTCCCGCAATGCATCCTGCCATCCATCCATTTATGGCTAGTCCATAAGATAATCTTCCCTAAGAAACCATCAAAAGAAGCAATGACAATTCTTCCTATCGACACGAATAGAAATCTGACGGAGTTTTCCTTTCTTATCTTCGCTACCTCTTTTCTTTCTTCCCCTATTCCTCATTCCGAGTTGTAATACCGAGAAAAACATCTAATATCTCCCAACATTAGGCACGCCCTCTGGCTGGACTCCATTCTCTACCAGCTCTTTGTCCAATCCCTCAAGTTCTTCATCATCATCTTCTTCTTCCTCACTCTCTTCAACTTCCTCGCCATCCTCATCCTTGAACCCACTATCAATATCCAACTTCCTCAAACGTCTCCTCATTTCATCCCTCTCTCCATTTTGCCATCGAATCAAAGCTGCAGGCGCATGGACTTTAAATCCATAAATTCGTGGGACATATCGATCATAACTCTTCGCTGGGATCATAGCCGGATAGACCTGGAATAAAATATTGTGAAACGAGGTTCCGAAATATGCGCCATCAATTGCAGAATGTCGAGAGGATTTAGGATTATAGATATCTTCACAACGAGAACAGTAAAGTTTGACGGCTTTGATGTTTGGATTGTCGCTTTGTCCCATGGGGAGAAGTGGATGTGATTTACACATAACTCGAGGACATTTTCCAAAGTCGGCTTTCTTGTATTTTTCAAGCTGAAAATGATTTTGATTAGCATTCCCTTCGTAACGAAGATCAAAAGTACTCACCATTTTTGCCAATCCTCTAGTAGTGACGATATAACGAGCATGAACTAAACCATATAAATGTCTTGCTGACTTCTCAATAGTCTCTCTCATCTCATCATCACAATCCAAATCAAAGACATCCGTCACTAAGTCCAACGCATACTGATAATATTGAACCTCTGTTTGAAGTCCTGTAAGGTTGAATCGATCGGTGAGATAATCTTCGTCGATTTCGCAAAAGTACTCATTACCGCGAGATGAAATGAACTAAAGGAGAAGAAAGTATTAGTAAATATAGTCTGCCAATATTTGTAAACTAATATGAAATATGGCTAAAGAACCCGTGGTGCGAATCCATGTTGCATGAACTCGGAGAGGGTGAGACTCGACCCGAGGGGACTGCGCGAATCAACATCCTGGCTGTATGGTGGAGGTGGTCCCGCTCGTACATTCGAGACCCAGACTTCCACTTGTTGGTTCGAAGGAGCTGGTAAAAGCTCATGAGGGCTCTCCATTGCTTTAGAATCTTCCGGAGAGCGGGGCCGATGTTTTGTTTTGCGTGCTGATTCCTCAAGACCCTCGACTTCTGAAGCTCGACGTTTCTTGCCTCTCCTGGATCTTTTGGCCCTCTTAGCCCGCCTGAGTGATAGAGTTGCTGAAGGGCCTGGTGATGGCGAAGATTGAGGAGTTTGATAAAACCGGTAGTCCAGACCAGTCGCAGGCGGACCATGTAACATTGTGCGTGGATATTGATTCCACCTTTCACAATGACCGGTGAGATAACAGTTTGAAATTGAAATCGCCAGGAATAATCTTTGAAGCCGTAGTTTCCATTCTCTTTTATCAAATGACTTCTCGGTTCCTTCTGTATCGATCGGCAATGTCTTTCTTCACATGGTCCCTTTCGCATAGCATAAACTTTTTCGTGGGTGACTGTCGTCGATAGGAAAGCGCGACCTCCCGCCGTTCAGACAAATCGAAGCGCGCAAAATGGCCAGCAGGAAACGACACACAACCAGTCCCATCAATTTCCCCTAAAGCACCAAGAACTTCAAGCCAAAAGAATGAAATCACAACATACCCAATCTCTCCAATAACTGGTATAATCGCTGTCCGTTTCGCTGTTAAAATCCTCCATGATAAATGTCGCACTTGATGAATTCGCTCGTAGTGAAATCGCTGGTGCGAAAGCTGTCTTGATCGTGACTCGAAAAGGATATCGCTCGGTTTAGAGTTACCTATAGCATGTGCTTGCTAGGTCGATATTTACGAAGGAAGGTGGAAAGGCTGAATGTCGTTGTCCTGCTTTAATTTGGTGGAGGGGCAGAAAAGCGGAAAGGAAAGTCGTGCACGGACCTTGCTTCTATCTACAAGAATCTGGAACGGTGAACCAGCCCCTTTATCATAATCAACATCTGGGAAGTAGAACATAATGTGTTACATGGAGTCATAGATCCAAAAGAAACTAGAAGTTGGCTTATTGTAGTGTATGGTTAGATTTGCACATGTATCAATGGCAAGCATAATGATTTGGAAACGAGATATCAAGAAAAAGAGCATTGACGCTTGCTTCTCCCTCACAGGAGGCCCGGGTAAGGAAAGAAGTCTTGATGTATTGGACTCGACTCAAGCAATCGAAGGGAAGTTTAAATTCAAGCTTTCATATTCACAATATTATTAAGCTTCTTAGCATTATGCTGGCTTTCTACTTTTCTCAAAATCGGTATTCCATCGCTCTATCTTCATTAGCATGAAGGATTATGATATCTTATCGACTTCAATCATGTAGAAGTCTTCTTAATGACACTCTCAAATCCCTTTATACCCGCCATATGCTCATTACAACATATCTCTTTATCCTATTGGGTATTTCTGTCCCTGTCCCTGTCCCTATTTCACCAGTATATCTAAATCTCATTCCCCTTCATCACATTATCCGGCAAGCAAATTACTCCCAAACAAGCCACGAAAGTACCCGCCCCAGCCAAAAACAAAGGTCCATTAAGGCTCATCGCCAACAACTTCGCTGCAATCAATGGGCTGAAGATAGAAAACAACCTTCCCCAACAACTAGCCATTCCACTAGCTGTTCCTCTTACCGATGCCGGAAACGCTTCTGGTGTCCAGCCATAGAGTACCGAGTTGAACATAGATTGAAAGAAATATTCCATGACGCTAAGTCCCACGTTCGCTGCTTGAGTATTGACTGCCGCGAAGAGAAAGAATGACGTAGCCATTAACGCAGATGAAAAGATCATGGAAATTCGTCTTCCTGTTCGAGACACTTTTACCATCAAAGCTCCTAAACCTACACCTAGGATACCCGGCGTGTAAATGATGACAAAGTTACGGTAAGTTGCGGAGTATCCAACTGCTTTTTCCAGACCCTTCCGTGCCAAAATTGTAGGAAGAAATGCACCTTTAGGGTGTTAGCATATTTTCGTGCAATTCAATAAAGTGTGAGAATGTATACCTGAGACGGAAAATCCCCAATAGTCAAATGCGTATATTATCCATACCAATATTGTAACTCGTGCCATTTGCTTTGTTTTGAATAAAACCCCAATCCTTTTGACTTCCCTTTTGATCTTTTGGCGCAAAGTTGGATCGCCAGGAACTTTTCCACCTTGAAGGCGAGCGTTGCCAGACGTAATGGAAATGGGAGACTGAATTTCATCCGGTTTATCCAAAGCCCTAAAATCCTCGATTGTAATGGTTAAAGTTTTTCCGTTCGTTTTTGCGATTTTTTCTAACACTCTGAAAGCGTCAACGTCCCTGTTCTTGCTGAGAAGATACTTGGGCGACTCTTGGAAGGTGAATATGAAGAATCGCATTAAAAACACAAGCAAGGATATCGAGCCCAGTGTATATAGGAGATATCTCCACCCCATGTTATCTTTCTTGGAACAACATTGAGCTCCTGGTGTCAAGTCATTTGCTTTGCATGATTTTAGGTCTGTCGCGCAGGAAAAATTGGGTATAAATCCGTAAGCTATGCCGCTGCAAACTACAACTCCAATCGGTTGGAAAATGGACAGGAGTGCCAACATAAAACGATTTTTCTATGTTGAGTGTTAAATGTAGCTCCTCTAGCATGAAGTCGCGTGGGGGTCACCTGGGGAAGGAATTCCAGAGCAATTGTTGTGTCTATAGGAATATTTCCTCCAATGCCAAAGCCTGTAAAGGCAACTAACACAAGAAGGCCATTGTAAGAACTGGGTATCGCCATGCAAATACCAAAGATAGAGGTAATGAAAACCGTGCCATTGAAAGCCCATTTGCGACCTGAAAGATGAAGTGAGTTATGAGAGGATGTAAAGTCATATGGGCTGGGAACTTACCAATGATATCTACCAAGACACCCCACACAAAAGCTCCCACAGTCAACCCAGCGTTGACCACTGTAAAAATACGGCCCAATTGAGTATCTAAATGATTTAGTCAGCACTACATTTAGTTGTACAACAGCCCCCTCAACCAGTGCGACCTGTCTTATCTTTGACACAACACAGAGCCCATATCAAACTCAGCCCTCCAAGTTCAGGAATTCATCTAATGAGAGACGTTACATACCAGAAATTCCCATCTCCTTCTGCATAACCGGTGCAATCAACCCGAATGCCTGCGCCCAGAGTAGATCCAAAAAGTATCCCAAGCCACATAAGGACCATATATACCACTGATATCTTCCCATGCCCATGAGATCAATTTCTCTTGCAACCAACAAGATCTTTTGGTCCTGTATCGACAAGTCATCGGAAATTGGATCGGCGGTCAATCCTTCGGCGTCAATCGATGTCTTCGAGACTGGCGAAATGCGACCGTCGCGTGGATTACCTGTTTTGTTCGATTAGCATATATTTAACTTATATAAATCAATTCAGATTGAAGAGGGAAAAAAAACTTCACACTTTGCCTTGATGGAGACGTAAAGCCTTTAACGTGTTTAGAATTTGCCACGCCATCCTCACTCTTCCCATCTGTCATGTTTGAGGAATCCATGTTTAAGAGCGGAACTGTACTTTCACTTTCGTTCTCTGTAGTAGCACACACTGCCTTCCCTTTATTCTTAAGAAGAGTATCTTCACTGTTCCAAGAAAAATAAGTGCGCATGGCATATGAGTTATGTATGTATGTGCTGGGTTAGTAAGGTCAGTTGATTTACCGGGATGGAAGGTCAAACAATGCGATGATATCAAGATCCATATCTAACTTCGCACTTGCTTAGCGGGAACATTTTAGCCTGATTAGCTTGAGGTTTGTCAATTGGATAAAAGCAAACCACCAGCAGTGAGTGTTACCCGTGTAGTGAATTGTTGCGACTTATGAGATAGAGGATCGTCTCGATAGCAAGCGTCACTACAACGTAAACTCACTTACGCCGGATGACACTAAGCCCGATAGAGAATAGAATCTGGGTCGTTTATTGGGTGAAATTGGGGATTCAAGCTTTCTTGCGAAATCCTGCACCTGGGGGGAGGAGAGAAGAGACAACCTTGATTCCGAAAGGTTAGTGTCGTCCGTTGTGTATGAGTTGATATGGTCTCGAGACAGTAAGACGATGAAGATAAGAAAAGAATGGCGAATTTGATTGATGCGTTCATGCATACCTAGCTACCTACCTACCTAGCTACCTACGTAGCTAGGTAGGTAGGCAAACAATGAAGTGAACACAACTTTAAGTTGTGACAGGAAACTGTGCCCAAAACACCGTGCCAACAAATTTGACTCTCTGATAGCCCTAATATAGTATGCGACCTGTTCCTGCCCTAAATTCAAAGGGAAGTAGTTAAATTCACTTAATCCACTTGGACTCTCGGAACGAAGCGATCTCATAATGGCAATTGAAAATAAGGAATGCTATTTACTAGCAACTTCCAAAATTCCAATCGTAAGCCGGGGCAAAGCGGGGAAAATCTAGAGGCAAAAGATCATCATCGTCCAAGGTCGATCTGGACTAGAACCTCCGATGCAAAGAGATGTTTCTATGCGTTTCGCCGAGTAGCTATCAAGTGGTAATGTAATACCAACGGATTGATTTCAGTTGTCGGGACAGTTGATAAACATACTAGGTAATTCCTTAGGTGTTGACGCATCAGCCGACTTTGAGTTCTTCGGCTGCTGACAAGGTACAGTGGGGATGGAGATCTGTATGGAGATCCATCTATCTTATCAATATCAACATACAAACTCATCGTACCTGCACCAAGCTCGAGACCAAGATAGCTTGAGTGAATTCCCAAGTTCGCTTCAGCCCCTATGAATGTATTATAGATACAGGCAATTCAATCACACACTGTGCACTTTAGTTCTTTCATATTTATTTTTATAATTTTAATGTTTATTGTTGCGCCTAGAATATATTTACAAAAGCTATCTCATGTAATCAACACAAGAAATAATACCCTTTTTCTGCTTCCACAACTCATGACAGCAATAGAGCGAAACTGCCAATAATTTTCTGCTATATGCTTGTAGCCAGGATGTTTGCTGCAAGACGTGAAGCAATTTGCGAAGACGATATCAGATTCCCAGACGCCAATACTGTAAGATCCATTTGCGTACAGACCCAAACGCCAATTTATGTTAAAAAAAAAAGTATGCACCAAACCAAAGAGAACAAACAAGAAAGATATCACTCAACGCCTCGAGAAGCATCGACATAAACCAAAGTCGAACCATTATAGACCAGGATAGTGTGTGGTATATTGGTAGTCGAATCCATAAGATCATCCGTCGTAAGTACCATTTCGTATCCCAACCAATTAAAATGCAAAGGGTGTATCCAGGGAAGAGCACGATGAAGGTAGTAAATATGATTAAGTATCATATGTTCTATGAAGATTCTAAAGGTTGGGTAACATCAATACCATAGAGGGAGGCATGTTTCTTGGCCCAGGATCTGGTAAGGATTGAAGCTGGTGGAATGTTAGTCGCAGTCAGGATGTTTGTTTTCTCATACGGAATTACATACCTTTCAAAAATTTCTTGCTAGCATACTTCTTGAAGAATGCTTCGTGAGTAACAGGACGAGCAAGATAATCAACCATCAATTGGAAGACAGGCTCAATCTCATCCTCGCTGTAACCAGAGTAGTGAGTCAACATTGGGTCCCATTCACCCTTCTCGAGAATAAGGCGGGCGAGATACATGGATGCAGCAGCGACGTGACTTGGGAGGTACTTCATGAATCGATGATCAAGGAGACTGATCTCCATCAGGTACTTGCCCAAAGTGCGGGTCTGGATATCGTAGTCATCTGCTTTGGAGATACGTCTCAAGAAGTTCATTGGGTTGGGATAGCTCAAGTCATAGTTGAGAGCACTAAGAACGTAACGCTCGGCACTAAGGATCTCTGCTTCAGTAAACCCATCATCGGCGACGTGACGGAAGTTGGCGACGTGAGGTGAGAGAACTTCTTCGTACTTCGAAGCAATGAACATTGCAGTGACACCAACGAGCTGAAGACGATCAAGTTGAACAACTTTGGTGGAAAGGAAGCGGTCGATGATGTTGACGGCAAGGAACAAGGTTTCTGGGAGGAGGTGGAAACGTGTGTGAACTTCAATGAGCCAGTCGACGAGAATGCCACGCATCTTCCACTCCAGATCTTCTTGATGTGCCATGTACTTTTCATTGGGCTTGGTAGCAATCTCCAACTTCTTCAAGTACTCGAAAATTTCAACGACATACTCAGCCACCATCAAAGGGTCATCGGTATCTTCAGCATCCAAGTCGCGTACACCTTCGGCAAACTCAAGTCTGACAGATTCCTTTGGCTCTGGCTCAACGACAGCCTCTGCCTCCACCTCATTCTCTTTTTCCTCGGTGACAACTTTAGTTTGCTTTTCTGCTTCAATGTGGACCTTCTTTCGGGATGGTTGTTCGTCTTCAACGGGTGCTTCTTCCTTTACCGCAGCAGCTATCGAAGCTGCAGTGGTCTTTCTCTTCATCACTCCAGATCCAGCAGCCTTGCTCAACGACTTCTTGTTTGTATCCTTAGCTCCGAGGGCTGATCGTGTACTATTCTTGGTGACGCCAGTTGGTTGTGAAGCTTTCGAGACTAATCCACTCTTAGCAGCAGGCTTCTTTGCCTCGACTGCATCTCCTCCCTTGGCAACATTGCTAACATCTCCCAAGGCTGCCCGCTTTCGGGCTGGTTGTGCATTGATAGTTGATTTCTTGGTTGCAAGTGGCTTCTTGACGGCACCGGTAACTTCCTCCGTAGTAAATGCTGCAGATTTAGATCTAGTAAGACGGGTTGTGACACCAGCTACGTTCTCATCGTTCTCATTTGTAGGAGCCCTACGACTAGTTGCTCGACTCTATATGCATACATGATTAGCATTAACCAATTGGAAGGTCAATTGAACAGATGCATAGATCTGGAATCAAACCATGTGGTCTCTGGGGTACATACAACTGGCATATTTGACGATGTGTTGTTGTATTAACTATATGTGTGGAGTGTTGTGGAGAGGATGATGGTGGGTCGCTAAAAAAAGATGATGGTCAGCAAAACGCGGTATAGATGTTGGAAAGCGCGTGGTGAATGTTCAAGACGACACCATCAAGACGCGAAATCTCGACGACATCAAGATGTGGGAGGTTAAGGGGATACATACATGAAGATGTATTAGACCTTCAATAGAACCCGACGTGTAATTGACGATATGAAGAATGGGGTGGTGATATATCGACTTTGTTGACAGATGAAGAATTGAACTCGTTTTTTGGGGGGGAATTGTACACGAAACTGAAGAAGTTGAACGACTGAACAAACAAGATACCGAAAAGGATTTAAAGCTGGCAAATACCTAAGAGGTTATCAAGGACATGAAGAGGTCGGAGGACGAAGGTCGAGTGTCGAATGTATTGTTTATTTGGGTAGGAAGTGTTGATGTTTATGGGTGGATGTGGATGTGGATGGAGTGAATGAAGTTAAATGTGTGCGAGTGAGAGGGAAGACTTTCTAAAGAGGATGTCAGAGCTCTTCCAAGGTTGCCAGGCACTCGCTTGTTATGGGTGGGTATTGGATATCTTAGCGTGTTCGTGCTTCCTTTGCGGGTTCTTTTCTTCGCTGGTACAGTAACAAGGATTTTGGAAGAACGAATGAGTTTGAGAAGTAGGTAAGGGCAGAGCAGGGCGAAAGGGATAGTAGATATGGATGATTGAAATGGTTTCAAATTTGATTGAATTAATAAGTAACGTGATTTATTGCGACCGAAATTGACCAAAAGACGTCTTGACAATATAATTTACTACTGTGTATTCGGTATTTACTGTAACTACTATAATCCAGTTTACCTACAAATTATAGATTTTTGGTCGGTCACAACAACATCATATAGAGATCCACAATTGACACAACTTTACTCGAATTGAAACTTTGAGAGCAAGTTAAACGCCAAAGCTTTTGTTGATTTGCGTTTTCTCCTAGGCAACCACCACGCAACATGTATCCATTTCGATTTCGGGTGGCTTGGGACCGTGTTTCCCGTCTTGAGAGTGTGGCTAGAGTATGATGTGGCTGGTGACGAAGTCGCGCCTAAGAAAATGTCTACCTAGGTACCCGTGGACCTAGTTGTATAGGTACATATTTCCAGCTGGATGAAATTGAATTGGCTTGGTATTGGGTCGATTCATATCAGATATTGACTTCTCGACGTATAATCTATCATCGTATAAATTTATATCTTGGGTAACCTTAGTGTCAAACACCTTTTCATGCTTCTACTCTCATCCAATACTCACTTCAATTTTCTTATCTCATGTCATGATTGAAATTTTTACTTCTCAACTCTGCAACTTATCACCACATCCAATACTCAAACTAAACTTAATCGGGAGATAGCCTTTCCGGAAGAAGTTTGAGATACGTTCAAGCACGAACGACGTCGACCTTCAAAACTCCCAACCACTGTTTCTGGAGGCTCTCGCCGTGGCGAGAAGATCAATCGAATTGTGGTGATCAATTCGATATACAACATACACCATGTTTCAACCCAGGATACTTGCGCGACAATGTCCAAGGGCAACATGCAATTCTCTACCCATACTTCGAGCCTTCCCTCGCACATACGCAACGGTCGTCGAACCGGTGCAAGCCGAAGCACCTGCAGCACAAGCTGTAACAGCAGGCTTTGCACCTCCTGTATCTTCCTCAGATAGCAGCAGTGCTACTTTTGCTATGCGAACATACAAACCAAGAACGCCTGGTGTCAGACATTTAAAGAGACCTATAAACGATCATCTATGGAAAGGAAGACCATTTTTACCCTTGACTTTCGCAAAGAAGGGTCATGGAAAGGGTGGAAGAAATAATAGTGGTCGAGTCACAGTTAGACACCGAGGTGGTGGTCACAAGAGGAGAATTCGTACTGTCGACTTTCATCGAATGACACCGGGTGTACACACAGTGGAACGTATTGAGCACGATCCAGGAAGGAGTGCACATATTGCCTTACTGAATGAGGAAGCTACTGGTAGGAAGAGTTATATCGTTGCCGCAGAGGGCATGAGAGCTGGAGATAAAGTACAGAGTTATCGAGCCGGTATCCCAAGAGATTTATTGGAGAGTATGGGAGGATTCATAGACCCGGGTGTGTTGGCTGCAAAGACTGCTTGGAGAGGAAACTGTTTACCTTTACACATGATTCCTATTGGTACAACTGTCTACAATGTTGGTTCCGCAAAAGGAAGAGGTGCTGTCTTCTGTAGAAGTGCAGGAACACATGCGGTTGTGGTGTCTAAAGATGATGAGACATCTAACAATGACAAGGGACCAAGATTTGTCACTGTGCGATTGCAGAGTGGCGAGGTGAGAAAGGTTAGTATGCATGCATGTGCAACGGTAGGCATTGCTAGTAACCCTCATCATCAACATCGACAACTTGGTAAAGCAGGTCGTTCAAGATGGTTGAACATTAGACCAACAGTCAGAGGTCTTGCTATGAACGCTGGTACGTATTCTACCTCCAATCACCGTACAAGTATGATCACTCACAATATGAATAGCCGACCATCCACACGGAGGAGGAAGAGGTAAATCGAAGGGTAACGTCGACCCAGTCAGTCCATGGGGCATGCCGGTATGTATACTATCCTCAAACTCTGAGGATACACACTGACATTACTTCACTTATAGGCCAAAGGAGGATACAAAACTAGAAAGGTTCGCAAGCCCAATAAGTGGGTTGTCACTCCACGTGAAAGAAATCACGGAAAGAGAAGAACAAAGTAGAGGTTCAATTATCATGATATACCTTGCATTGGAGCTGTATATGTAGGCTGTAAACTTTCCGTCTTGTATACAGACGCATTCTTTATACATCATGTAAAATATCAAATGCCAAATAAAGATATGCCTTTTGAACAACCCAAATGCTTGATGTGCTGCCTTGCGTGTCCATGTTCATAGTTAATGATGATCGCTTATCATAGTCGCGAGTAGAGGTATTACATAGTAACCTTCTTCAGAATATCCACGGTCTGAGTTGACAGACTGGATGGTATTTCTTCGCTTTCAACATTCAAAACAGTTCAACATTTGCAACCAATTTCGCAACCAATTCAGTCTATTAAACCAATTGCAAGCATTCGAACAAACCACCACAGCCCTCTCAGATTCCTCTCTATCCCCTCCACCAAACCCCCACGGCCCCGCAATCCCATCTCATCTCATCTCATCCCACCCACGACCTCCCGATCACCGAGTCAACACACTCAATACGAAATAAATACATCACAACAAATCCCATACCATACCTAGCACAAGATAACAATCTACATATACCATTCGTACTATCTTAAACTAGGTAAACCGAAGTATAAATCATCGAATAGACGTCACACAATCCTCACCCCCTCTTCCCTCTTCCCTAGAACAGATTCTTGCATAGAGCTAAAGTGTCGCGTATATCTACCTATCTACATTATTTACTAACATATATACCTAGTATGCACGCACTATCTCGAATACCCCTCTATTGATTATCGTGTAAGCTTCTCTAGTTTCATCTTCTCTTGGATTTGCTCGCCGAGCATACTTCTTTCTATATTATCCTTATCTACTATACCTATTCTATTTATTACCTACCCTCTCCATTCACGCCGATCTTCACACTCGAGTAGTATGCGTAACCTCCCGTGCGAAGAATATACCACAGCACAACACAGCACAACACAGCACAACATGACATGACATAACATAACCCCGCCTCTGCAAACACCTCCCTCCATCCCATCATCCCAATCCCAAGTAAACAAGCAAGTCACCACAACAAACCCCGAAATCTCATCACCTAGGAGATAGCTAATATACCCCCACGAAAGCCTGCTCTACAAATACTCAGTGTACTAGTAAGATGATTATACACCTGATCAGGTACATACCTATCTATACCAGAACCATACACCACGCAGAAGAATACCTACCTAGTACCTAGTAGTTAAAACCAAAATTCCCAAGTCCATCCGAACATTCCACCCACAGTAAATGAAGTTACGTGCTCAACCACCGAACTGGATTCCAATACCTAGGTATCTTGATAATCTCAAATATCTCGAATGCTCAAATAATCTCGTATTCTACGAGTCCTGTATACTTTAAAAAGTGAGTTGGTTGACTGCATCGAAGCAACTCAATGTTAGACTACGGATGAGAATCCTTCCGTCATTCATCACCATTCAACCATCAGTCAGCTTTGCACTATGCTCATACGTTTATGATACAATGTAGTCAGGGCTGGCAAGCACATGGGACATTGAAACCGGGAGTTTTTGGATGAATTTTGGATGTCCATCTTGAAGTAGTGAAATCAAACTA
The DNA here is from genome assembly GCF_014898435.1 of Botrytis sinoallii. Lineage (NCBI taxonomy): Eukaryota > Fungi > Ascomycota > Leotiomycetes > Helotiales > Sclerotiniaceae > Botrytis > Botrytis sinoallii. The sequence goes on along the minus strand of NW_024066034.1, from coordinate 912,934 downwards.
TTACATCATATATCATACAATTTCTCCTATCAAGTATATAGGTATATCCATCCCGTATACTCTACGATATCACCTGCAGCCTGATTCTGCCCTTGACCCAAGAAGAGGTTTTTATAACGAAGCCAATATGATATTCCAACGCCAATGACAATCCAAACTAAATATTGCTTTCCTCGATTTTCCCCTGAACCATATTTGTATCCATAGCTAATTCAAAATACATCATATCATATCGCATTATATCCGAGCAAACCAAACCTGGACCCAAAACCCATCACTCTATCAATATTATAAACTCAGTAACTCAATGACCCCCCTCCCATATGTCCATTGGATCCATGGGTCCCAACCCCATCAGATGTCTAAATACCCCCTCCCCAACCGGAGTCAGCCCCGTTGTAGTCTGCTGCGGCCATGGACCCGGAGTTGTATATGTTCTTCCAGGCGTTTCTGGCATACTATATGCTGACGATGATATATTCGACCCGGCTGGAATGTTATTGTATCCCGGGGGTGTCGAGAAAAAGGCATCGATGAGACGAACTTCGCGATCCGCATCTGGTGCTGGACGAGTTCCATAGGATCCAGTGTTCGTAGTAGTCTGCCCATGTTGTATATTAGAAGGTCGGACGTCAGACGCGGATTTCAGTGTTGGATGGTTGGAAGTATTGCCAGTATTGGAAGATAGACCTGTTCTCGTGCCGGGACTTGTACTATCGTGGTTGTATGTATTGCCGTTTGGTTCTTTGCTTTGACTAACAGGTACGCCTTGCCTCAGATCTCGAGCTTGTGAGAGTTCGTTCAGCCTAGGCCAGCCTCTCTGTTCCACGTCGAAGCTTCGAGGAAATGGATCAACTCCAGGGCTTGTTGACGCTCTCCTGATTCTTTTTTCAGTATCGGCAGAAATACTGCGTGATGTTTCCTGAGGGTTAGTAGGACTTTCGCCTACCATTCGGAAGTCATCTGGACCTCCTCCATCTATGAATCGCACAATGTTACACCCATTTTGATCATTTGGTCCAATGACAGTTGTACCCATTCCGGGTATCCCAGTCTCTTTGGACCCCAGCTAGATGCATTAGCTTTACGAATATCGAAAGGCGTTGATCTGACATACCGGAGTCTCATTCCAGGGACCTTCTTTGAATTTATTATTATTACGCAATCCCATGGCCTCAATCAACGTCCAATTGCACAAGAAAGGACTCTGTCAAAGGATTTTTCTTCTTTAAAGCATTCATGGCTTTTAAGAGAAATCTTAGGGAATCTGAAACTGGAGAGTCTTTTGGTGTATCGTCGAGATGTTTAACAAAGACGCGTGCGGCTACGTAGAGACAAAAAGATATGAATGGATTCATCTATCAATGGGTTAGTAAGACTTTAACATATGTGTATATGTTTCCGCAGCGCGCTCACAGTTGATAAATCCATATGCGAGATCATCTGCATAATTCTCGTGATCTCATTAGCAGCACTAATGGCTCTGATTTTGCTTTCGGCGGTGACAGTATCAGGTAATCGATTATTTTGAGCTTTGAATATTGCTGCTTGATGTAGGCAGATGGTGGAAGCGTGAATATTCATGTTTAAAAATACACTATTAGAATTGGCCATCCCGTGAGGCAATCGAAGGTGAAAAGGTAAAGAAAGGGATGTATTTAAGAGAATGTTGTCCATATGTCGGTGTCGCCTCCAAAATTCCCCATTTAAATCGTTGTCACGATAATCAGGATCAGAACGATGTAGATGTAGGAGATTTCTTCCAAAGAGTGAGGCCATCAAAACAACACCAGCGAATGGCGACAACTTAGAGGCGCCCTGGGGACTCATTGAATCAGTCAGAGTTTGCGTTCTTTCCGGCTTACTCAGGTTAAAAGCGTCCTCTGAAGATGGTAGGTCCGATGTGATGTCCTTTTCATCGATAGTCATAGGCCATCCAGTACCGACACTAGCATATCGATCTTCGCAAAAAGCCATCCAGAAAGTTCTACGCCTTTCTTCTCTTTCTGTCCAATCTCGCGGTGGTGGGAGACACTGCTTGACTTCTAAGCCAGGCTTATCAAGTCTATGTAGACCCATCCTTGAGTCAATTAGCGGACAAGCTCCGCATAAGCTCTAGCCTCTGGGTACTCACATTTGACATAATCTAATGGCAGCTCCAGTGCTCATCCAAGCTCGAGGAAAGTGCATCATTCTAAATTCGTAAGAAGCTAAAAGAATATGGACCTGTGCATGCGAGACAGAAATTATGCTTTCTCCAAATCCTTTCAACGTATCCATTTCCATGTATTTTCGGGCTCGCTGATAGAAGTGGTCTTTAAGATTCATGTATTTTTCTGAACTAGAAGCTGCCAGTGTCCACATTGCATATCGTAATGAAACTGGGGGTCGTTGATTTGGCGCACTATTGAGATGGTAGTTAGATGGAAAGATGTTTAATTTTGTGACAAGAAAATTGCCTACAGATTCATGGCAGCAAGGTACCGGTATTTGTGGATCATTGGGAGTGAAGGGTGAATATTATCGAAGTAGATTTCATGCCTAGAGGATGTAAGCTCATGTATAGATAGCCTTTCGAAAAACATACAACTCGTCAATCACCTCTTGGAGGGGCAACGGTTCCTCAATCCCAAGACCAATCATCTCCCAGGTAGATGGAAAGTCATCGAGCCCCATTCCCATACCAATAGTGGCCGAGAATCCCATGTCATTCAACGTTGGTTGATCGTCATTGTTATAGCGCCACCGCTCGCCGTCTACTCCAATATTCGGACTTGGAACGTTGAGATCTGGGGTAGGGGCGGTCCGCAATCCAGTCCCGCTGGCATTGCTTGTACTTGGACTCGTAGTTGCAGTTGTAGGTTCTTGTGATTTGAGCATATTCTCGACTTGTTCTGATAGTATGAGGTATTAGTCCGTACCTAAGGACTATTGAGGCATCAAATGCCCTTTTGGGATCCTGACGCCTAGAGACTTACTCAATCTTTCTTCCAATGCTTTCACATAGCCACGTTTTGGGCCAGACTTTCTTCGCACAGGATCATAAGCACAATCATGTCCCAATCGCGTACACGTTGAACAACTTGGTTTTGAACCATCGCATTTAAGTTTTCTTTTCCGACATATAATACATGCAATTCTCTTCGGTTTTGGAATTGTCGAGTCTCCTCCATTTCCATCGACTCCACCCGCCATATTGCCCGTATCTCTCAGACCACTGTTTGGTCTTAAATTGGTTGTTTGTTGCGAAGGGTCATTAAAGAAGTCCTCGCGGGGTATATTCGAATTCGATGACATTTCACATTGAAGGATGATTCAAACTTTGAAAGAATGGGTTCCCTCCGCATCCAATGCAACCGATCATTGACGTTCAGTAAGCTTGCGGGGTGCGGTTGTCGTCAGAACTTGTTATCGCAACGAAATCGTGCCGGAGTGATCTAAATAAAGATGACTGCAAAGATAATTATTGATTGGACTGAGCGGGCTATGTTGCAATGTTACAAATGATTGTCAATGAATGGTATATATGATAATGAAAAACATACAATGAACAAAAGCTGCGCTGCTGTGCTTTTCGATAAGAAATTAAAGAAGGGGTGGAGTTAAGATATCGAGATTCGGAAGGAACACTACTCCGTAGAACTTTATCAATCAAGCCTCTTCTAATGCCTGTCAAAATGTCTGGGTACGGGGTAAATATGTGTCTATTGCCTACCAGATAGTCAGGAGTGCTTGAAATCATATCACAATACCTACCTAGGTAGGTACTCGTAGTTATTGTGATTCTTCATTGAAATGTCATCAATACTACCTATAAGTGGTGATGAGGGTCTATACATCCGTATCACGACTACCTACCCATAAGGTTTGGGGTCCATAAAAGTGAAGCTATTCCACTACCCGTGGACTCCGTAATAAAGGTGGAACCATGAATGGGAAATGAACCAGGGGAATCATTGCTGAATGTACGAGGCCTACAAGTTCGTTGCAACACACAAGATATCAGAACATCATTGCTTTGCAACAATACAAAATTAATTAGCAACGTTTCGTAACAGTTAACCATAACACGTTACTCAAGGCAATCAGCATTAAAGTCGTTTTCACTCGTAAGTTTAAATAGAGCCATGTTCATGAACCCTCCTCCCCTCCCCCCTTTCACAACACCATCGACATCTTTAGCAAGAGATGCATATGCATGGCAGACACGCTGCTGCTCGGGTACACATCAGCCTTGTGAAACAACCGGATCCAATTAAGCTCGAGAGACAAAGGAGACCCTAGTAGTAATACGGCTGGATGTTGCCCCGACTCACCGAATCATGCTATACATTCTTCAAGCGTCTTGTGAAAGTTCATATTTGGGTGACTAAAATGACGTGCAAATGATCCAACAGGCTGGAGCTAAAACGCACGGAGGTATATGGATCTTGGGTCTTTGCTCTTTGCTAGTAAACTGTATTTGGACAACATCGCCTCGAATTGCCATATATATCTTCCTAGTTATTCGATATACAAGCTAGTGCCTCGGTAACCGACGAGCAAGACATTTCATATACATCTTCATCCGCATCGTGATGATCGCCTGTTGCTTCTGTTGTGAGGACAACTTACGGTGGCTTTGAGATCGAATTTCTTGTCGTTGGTGCCTTCCGGAGCATCCATAACGCTTATCAACCTCTTGCAGAAAGCTTACAGGCTAGCTTTTAAGACCACAGAGATATAGGCTCTTTACTTTCTTTCTAAGTCGACTCCAACGATCTTCAAGCCACCGTTTTCCACATATGCTAGAGTATATTTGTTGGGATGCCAGGCCACAACAGGACAAGGGCTGCCTTTGACGGTGTACACATGCTCTCCAGTCTCCGTATGAGCAATTTCCAATCCTGTGCCTTCATCGCTACCCCCGACAATATAGCTTCCATCAAAGCTGAAACTTATGCTTCTGATAGGGCCCACCATATCAATCAAAGTACGTTGGCATATCCAATCAGTTGTATCCCATAGTGCAATGATGGAATCCGAACCTCCACTGGCCAAGAACCTAGCTGTTGGCTGCATCTCCACGGAAAGACACGAGGATGTATGCCCATTCAAAGTGAAGGGCTGTGAAGCCTCGAAACTCATGTTAAAGATAGGTTTGAAGTCAGGATAGGATAAAATCTTTATACGACCCTCTCCTGTTGTAAGAAATATTTTGTCACCGCTCCAGCAGAAAGCAATTTGGTTTGTTTGCACTGGCTGCTGGTGTGAAGCAAGAGGGGTTGATTGTGTTGGGGAAAGTATGTAGATATTATCAGACTATTAGTTGATTAGCTCTCGTCTTAAATGTGCAACGGTAAATTAAGTTCTTTGGAATAGATTCAGGCAAGAGTTACACACAGAACACCCGATAACTCGGACTAGCAGACAAAATTTGGCTTTTAAATTTTGAGAAGAATCCATAACTGAGAAAAGTTGCAGAGTCAGGAAGCAATGTAATATCCAGAATGAGCTATTTCAATTTGAATATTTCGAATGCCCCAATTGGACTCGGAACTCGAAAACTTTTTATTATGAGACTGCTGTCCAAACTATTGGATACCTTCTTATTCATAGAGAGAGACATATATATATATATATGTCGGTACTAAAATACGTACCTTGTTACCAACAATCAGACTCTCGCCGTTCGGGTGCCAGACTAATGTGAATGCGTCGCCCAATCCTTTGACTTCGTTGATCACAGCTTTAGTTCTGACGTCCCAAAATTTAACAACACCATCGCTGCTTACACTGGCAAGTTCAGCATCTTTTACAGGATTGAATGCCACCTTTTCGATTCCAGCAGTATGGCCGACAAGTTGAGTAGAGTAGTTCACTGAAGGTCTCTCGGGATTCCATACCCTCAGTGTTTTATCTGCAGCCCCAGTTGCGATCAGCGAGCCCAGAGGGTTCCATGAGATTGTCCTTAAACTGTACAAAGAGTCAGTGAAACGAATACATAGAACCAGTTGGGCGAGTAAAACGCTTCAGAATCACGTGATACCGCAATATTCTCATAGAAGAATTGATGGTCATCTGGATGATTGAAGGACATACCTATGAGAGCCAGAGCCTCTTGTACCAGGGTCGTTATAAGTTTGGGTCTTTAAAGAGCCAAAATATCCGGAGAACTTCTCCTTTGAGAGACTCTGTCGATGGCGGAGGGGTGCCATGTTTTTTTATGTATTCAAGATGTCTGTAGATGCTGAGAATGATATGTATTATATAATTTTTGAAGACTACTAGGTATCCCAATTAACAGAGGATATTGAGCAGTATTGTCATGAAAGCTTTGAAAACTTTGAGGTCATGGCTATAGTGCCTGTGCTTATTGTGTTTTATACAATACAATGATATTCGTATGGATGGAGAACAAGTCGAGAGCTCACCCTCCGGGTATTACCGAAAATTAGCCGCGAATTCATTGAAGACAACCCTGTGTGATCATGAGCTTATGATTATTCACCCAATATTCAGAACACAACGAAGAGCAGCTTGCTCAAATTATACGCCAATAACTTCCGCGGATATGCGATGATGTGGATGAAAATTCCAGTGGCATTGGACAGCCATGTACTGGCCGATTGGAGCGCCTCGAATATACGCAGCAAGCAGCAGCGCCGCATCTAAAGATCATATTATTCAGACGGACGATGACGCGGAGTCTCGGGAACCTACAGAAGGCAGCGGATCTCTGCTAAATGTGCCGAACGATGAAACCGAGGAGAATGCTGATGACGATCAAGAGTTTACTTCTGGTTTATCGACCCCCATAACACCTATCACACCGGGTATAAAGCCAGTCGAACACGACACTCACACTCGACCTTCGAACAGATCATCCCTTACCGATGCATCTTACTTCCCTGGTAGTCGACCAGAAAACGATCCGCTGCTGGCATTGAGAATATCCCGAAGTGGCCATCTTTTCGCGGCTATAACATCCACCACCCTTACAATATGGCAGACAAAGGTACTTGTATTCCGAAATCTTCAAAGCTTGGAGCCGAGTTTTGCTAACCTATTCACATAGCCTACTGCCATATTGGCCGTTGTGGTTCGATCCCATAAATCTCTTGCTACATACGGATCGAATATTTCCCTTCTTCTCAGACCTGATTCCATGATATTCGTCGTTCAGACAACAAATGGGTTTCTAATAACTTACACTTTAGCCACTGATCCCGAATCCAGAGTCTTCAAGCCACACTTTGACAGTCACACAAATCGCAGACAAAGTAATTTCAGTGGTCATAGGAGCCAGGGTGGAGATAGAATTCTTTGGGGGCCAGGGGAAGGAGGTGGTGTCAGAGACGTGAGCGTAAAGTTTCGTATGGTCATCAAGGTTGATGCAGGTATCGGCAATGCTTTAGCATTAGATGATGAATTAGTCGTCGCAACAAAGAAGCCAGGAGCAGTACAGTGTATCAGATGGACTCCAGACAGTACAGGCAACCAAACAAGCACAGAAATTTTTAGCCGGATGGAATGGCTAGCCAAGAAAGCCAGTGTAACTGAAATGGTGTATGATAGACCGATGAATTTGTCTACTTGGATCACCAGTGATGGTCGGGCGTATGCAGTACAGCGTCATACCCGGCACAAAGATTCAGACGGGCACCGGAAATTGTTCAGAGGCTATTGCTTTCATATACCTACAAATGAAGACAACAATGCAATCAGATCAGCTATCAATGCCAGATTCTCCCTAATCGCCGTTGGTTGTAATGATGGAACCATACAAGTCTTCACCGCTAAGGATTATGTCGGCAATGTACCGCCTTCACACACTCATCGTCTGTCAGTTTCCCGACAATCCTCTGGTCAATTGACTTGTCTCAGCTATTCTCCCGACGGATATAGCCTTTTCGCAGGATATGAAAACGGTTGGGCAATGTGGAGTGTGTTTGGCAAACCAGGAGCAAATAGTTTTGGATCAGACAGAAGGATATGCGAAGAAAACAATGAAGGCTGGCTGGTTGGTGTTAAAGAGGCTGTATGGGTTGGTGGCGGGACCGAGATCCTTCTGATTAGCCAGCGAGACAATCGACTCTGGACTTTAGAGATGGCGCGTAGTGCTATTACTGGATGCTATGCCTCTGCAAATATATCTCGCACTTTACTCCAAACTACCTCGAATATAATGGTTTATCGAGGTTATGATATGCCTGACCTTACCACTATATCGGCAGAATCGTCTTTGTGGCACAATGCTCAGATACCTTCCAGTTATCTTGTGGATCAATGGCCCATTCGTTGTTCTGTCATATCGTCGGATGGCAGATACGTCGCAGTAGCAGGCCGGCGTGGACTCGCACATTACAGTGTTAACAGTGGTCGATGGAAGACATTTGTCAATGAAAATATGGAGAACGAATTCCAGGTACGAGGAGGTATGTGTTGGCACCAACACATATTAGTTGCTGCTGTAGAAGCTGGAGATTCTTTCGAGTTGCGTTTATTCTCACGTGAGGCTCCCCTCGACAATACCGCTATGTTACATGTTGAGTACTTGCCAGCGCCGGTGGTTCTAATTGCTCCTTCTGGGGAAGACTCTCTACTCGTTTATACGTATGACAATTTACTGTATCACTACATCTTTGCCACAACAAATGGCGTAGTGAAGCTTGTGCAAGTTGGGCAGATAGCGTTTCATGGTATCGTCAGATCCCCAGCTAGAGTAAGAGGCCTAAGCTGGATTTTACCGGATGAACAGATACTAGAAGGAGACCCGTCACAAGACGTGGCGGTTGCAACTGTGCTATTCTTGGTTGATGGCAAACTTGTATTATTACAACCATCACTCAACGACGAACGCAAACTCAAATACGATATGAGAGTCATTGCACAAAATATCGAATTCTATGCCCTTATGAGAGATCAACCATTAGCGAATCCGCCCAGAAATACTGCGTCCACCGAGGAATTGGGAGACCATGGGCAAGGCAATGGATTGCGAGATGCGCTTTGGTTCTTTGAAGGCAATGAATTAAAAGTATGGCCTGAGGTTCAGGACGTCCTCCGCTCTGCCCCGTCTGAATTAGGTCGCGAACTTCCCTCCACGGTATCCATACCTATTGATTTCTATCCTTTGTCGGTTTTACTAGGTAAAGGTATCCTTCTAGGGCTTGAATCTGATCTGGTTCAGCGTCGTGATGTGAATTTTGCTTTTTTCAAATTCACAATCAGGGTATGTAATGAGCATTAATTCAATATTGAATTCACGCTAACGTATATTCTAGACTCATTTATTTATCCCACAAGTCCTGCGCTTCCATTTATCTCGATTCGATTCTTCTGCAGCTTTACATCTAGCTCATCAGTATCAAGGTCTTGAATACTTTGCGCACTCACTTGAAATTCTATTACATAATGTCCTCGATGAAGAAGTAGATACGCCACCGTCACCTGAAGCAGCTTTACTGCCAGGTGTGCTATCATTTTTATCCTCGTTCCCTCAATACTTGGATATCGTTGTACAGTGTACTCGTAAAACGGAAGTGAGGTCATGGCGGACACTATTTACCTATTTACCACCGCCACAAGAACTATTCGAGGAATCGTTGCAACGAGGATCTTTGAAGACGGCGGGCGGATACTTGCTGATCCTTCATACTTTCGAAGAATTGAGTTCAAGCTCAGAACAACTTGTTCGTTTGCTTTCTCGTGCGAAAGACGAAGAGGATTGGGAATTGTGCAAAGAACTTGCACGGTTCCTAACGGCTCTTGACGAAACTGGAGCTACATTGATGGAGGCATTGGAAATGGTCAGCCTTAGAAGCCCTAATACCGACCGAGAAGCGACGAGTTTTATGTTTGAAGGTACAAAATTAAAGGTTCCTCGTCCAATTAAAGAATCCAACGTTGACGGAAACGACGGCAATGGTGAATCCAGTCCTGGGATGTCTCAAGGGAGTAGTGAGGCGGACTATTTTACCTCCCGCCACTAGGTCACTAGTGAGTAAGTTTTGATGACTTGCAATCCCAAAGTCAAGCGGAAGGCGTCTAGGCAGGGCGCGCAATTGAATAAAATAATGAATGCCATGGGTAACACGACTTAATGTCTCCCGGGAATTTAAATTCAGAATACCGTAGCAGAAGGATACATGATAATTACAAGTTTATCTAACCATATCGCTAATATGAATGCTGTGCATGTAGCTTGTAATAGTGACCATAAGGGTATCATCGAATCGCACGATCTTCGCAGTGACAAAAGTAATCTTTATTGTAGTAACAATTAAATCGCAATATTCGTAACTGATATATCGAATACTTATCTCAGTACATAGAAGCAGGTAATTAAAGTTGGTAATGCTCGATTGTGCCTGGCCGCCGAGCATGAAGAGAAGAGCCATATGTACTTAAGACTCACGTTGTAGCGAGCATGCTAGCTCCGCTAGCGCTTTCCCTCGATAAGAGCTACCTTGAAGCTTGAATCAACAAATCAACATAACCAACAACCACGAAATCACGAAGACATAACACACACTCGCTCCATAACGTCGATTTGGTACCCCGAGGAGCTGAGTAGTAAGTTCATCATGTCTCTTGACCCACCCACTTACCTTTATTCGTTGATGAACAACATTCGCCAACGACCAATACCCTGGGATGGCGCTGTACGAGCTGGCACAATTACCGATGATCAACTGAGTAAGATTCGAGCTGTTGATAAAGTAAGAAAGGAGCAAAGGAAGGAAATTGTAGAGAAAGATCCAAATGCGTATAGAAAGCTGTTTGTTGGTTCGGAGGGAGAATCGAGCGTTTTAGAATCTGCGACGAGAGCAAAGCGCCCAGATGTTGTTCAGTATATCTTAGTCTTGTTGGGCGATTTACTTGATGGTACATATCTGCCACTCCATACGTTATCCGTCCGGATACTGATAGAAATTGAATAGGCATTCCGACGTTATCAAAGACTCTTTCGGAACACGACGATCCATACAAACCCTTCCTCCCACTACTGAATCAATCCGCTGAACTCGAAAGCCCCATACCATTACTCACCTCTACGGTTCTTACGAGCATAATTTCAGGATCCAAGGATGCATCTCAAAATGCCTTGGAAGCAATGCCAAAATTGCTGCATTACTTGTCAACACTGGCAAAGAGCTCGGACGGTGGTTTACAAGATATAGCAGTTTTACAATACTCGTCATTGTTACAAGGCAAAAAGTCAAGAGAATTGTTTTGGAGCCAGAGGTCAGAGACAATTGAACCCTTAGTTACCATCCTTAAATCAGCTGCAGGCGTTTCCAATGGCGACTCTGCATCGACACTGTGGAGTGGGGCTGCAAGTATCAGAAGTGGACCAGAGGGAACTTTGGGCGGCGGCGTTGGACTGCAGTTACTTTACCATGTACTACTGGTTCTGTGGCAGTTGAGCTTTGAGGGTGCTGCAATTGGAGAGGGACTTGAGGAGTAAGTCTTGTCTATTTGAGAGGCACGCAATGACAAACAACTAACCAATCCATAGCGAGTATGATATCATTCCACTTTATACGCAACTTTTGAGACTATCACCAAAGGAGAAGACAACCCGTTTGTTAGTATCGTCTCTATACAACCTTCTCGCTTCGAATCAAAGTTCATTACTCCCCGTGGCGGTATTCGCTCGCCTTCCAGCTCTCTTACAAAATCTGAATGGACGCCATCTTACAGACGAGGATCTTTTGGATGATCTCAAGAAACTGAGCGAAATGTTAGAAGAGCATACAAAGACTCAAACTACTTTCGATGAGTATGCTGCAGAAGTTCATTCGGGTCATCTCCGCTGGTCACCACCCCATCGAAACCAGATATTCTGGGCCGAGAACGCTCGCAAAATTCTCGATTATGAGCAAGGTGAGTTGTGTAAGAAGCTGGCAGAGATTATGAGTAAGCCTTGGGAGAATGACAAGCAAGTTCTTGCCATTGCATGCAATGATGTAGGGTACTTGGTCAAAGAGGTTCCGGAAAAGAGATCCCAATTGGAGAGGTTGGGCCTCAAGACTAGAGTTATGGAATTGATGACGGAGCCCGACGAGACAGTGAGATGGGAGAGTTTGAATGCTCTTTCTGGATGGTTGAGATACAGCTTTGAGACGAAGTAAAGGATTGTGGTGATATTGTGACTATAGTTAGGGAGTTGTATGATTGAGAGGCCAAAAGCCTCACGACGGAAGCTGCATATTCTACCGTTTACAAGATGTCAAATTCCCAGCGATTATTGATTTTGTCGATGCGCAGATGTTCAATTAGTGTAGAAACAATGATGATTTTTCTTATCCGGTTTATAAAGATATTTACGTTATGATGTGTCGTATGCCTGGAATACATTTCATAGGTCCTTATCACACTAGATTCCCCCACTAGTAAGCCGAAATCGGGCTGGGCTTTATCCTTAAGCCGATTGTCAACACAAGCCTCCATACCTTTCAACCATATAACTTTTTGATAAGAAGTAATTGATTCATAATGAGACGATTCAAAGCTGTAGCAAGCATCTATGATGCCGCCTTGATCAACCGCACAGTCCCAGGACGCTCTCGTCAGCTTTCAACAGCTCTCCAACGAGAAACCCATGCGGCGACTTCCCCCTCATCATTCAATACTGCTGCTCGATTTCCGATATCTGCCATAACGACAAGAAAGCAGAAGTCAATTCGCCATGCCTCGTCTGCTTCTTCATCTATCGAACTTCGCAAAACCCCCCTCTACGACCTGCACATTTCTAATGGTGGGAAGATGGTTCCTTTTGGTGGTTTCTACATGCCAGTTCAATACTCTGGACTCTCGGTGAGCGCCTCTCATCATTTTACGAGAGAGCATGCCAGTCTTTTCGATGTGAGCCATATGGTTCAACATCGGTTTGAGGGACCAGGTGCAACTGCTTTTTTGCAGAGGATCACACCGGCTAGTATCGCAAATTTGGCTTTGCATCAGGGAGGGTTGAGTTGTTTATTGCATCCTGGAACTGGAGGGATTGTGGACGATACAATTATAACGAGGTTAGGACCGGAACTATTCTATGTTGTTACAAATGCAGGATGTAGAGCGAAGGATTTAAAATACCTAGGGGAGGAATTAGAGGCGTTCACCAAGGAAGGAGGAGGGAAGGTCGGATGGGAGGTGCTCGATGGTTGGGGATTAATTGCGTTGCAAGGGCCAAAGAGTGAGGAAATATTGAAGGAACTTTTGGCAGAGGAGATGAAGGAGGGAGGGTTCGAAAATTTCTTGTTTGGACAGTCGAGGTTCATAAAGATTCGTTTGGCTGATGGGTCGATTTCTGGGAACTTGTTGGTTAGTAGGGGTGGTTATACGGGAGAAGATGGATTCGAGATATCAATACCAGAGAGCGAGACGGTGATGGTCACCGAATCTTTATTGAAGAGTGCTGGGGAGACAAGACTGCAATTGGCGGGGTTGGGTGCGAGAGACAGTTTAAGATTGGAGGCTGGTATGTGTTTATATGGGCATGATCTAGATGATACAACGACGCCAGTAGAAGCAGCTCTCGGTTGGGTAGTAGGAAAGGAGAGAAGAACAGAAGGAGGCTTCCATGGCGCCGAAATCATTCTCAAGCAACTTACTCCGAAAAGTAAAGGTGGAAGTGGAGTAGAAAGAAGAAGAATTGGCCTAATAGTCGAAGGGGCACCTGCTCGTGAAGGCGCAGATATCGTTAACGATAAGGGAGAGAAAATCGGAAATGTCACAAGTGGATGTCCGAGTCCAACATTAGGCAAGAATGTCGCGATGGGGTACATTAAAGATGGGTTCCATAAGGCAGGCACTGATGTAGGTGTGGTGGTTAGAGGTAAGGAAAGAAAGGCAAAGATTACCAAGATGCCGTTTGTGCCATCGAAGTATTGGAAGGGGACTAGTGGGACAGCTCCTGCTTAATGGGCCGGCTGGAGCTGGTAGAAATATTGGAGGGATGAAGGGAGCAAGGGGAAATTCAACATTATGCAACTGGGACTATGGAATGGGATGGAAGCAGGCGTTTAGAGCAGAGCATACCAGCATATAAGCATCATCAACGATACGCTTCAACGAAAGCTATGGAGTTAAATGAATAAGATGAAATTTATGAGTTTATGTTACAAGACTACTAATTTACGAATTTGTGGCTGGCAGATGCGCACATGTGTGAGTCTCTTTTTCTCATTGACGGTGTCCTGATGACCTTCTGGAAGAGTCCTGATGCTACGGCTGGGTGTATACATGGCCATGATTCCATATGCCAACATGTACCTATCCCCTCAGATACAAACTTTAGGGCCAACGTAAAAATCCTAGTTGACATATCTCCTTAACCAATATTCGTCCCTACGTAGGTGCCAGTGATGATGTTTGGATAAGCGAAAATATCGACGAACTGACTAAGTTTTGATAAACATCTTTTTCGGATTACTACCCGATTCACCAGATACTGAACTTCCTTACAAGATAGTACAAATCATGTCACTCAAATTTCCAGATCAGGTAAAGCATACACGAGATAGACCCTCTCGCGTCAAGACTTTCCTTGAAAATCCACCCTCTTCAAAACTGAACTCGATCGGACACTCTGGAATAGGATGCGGAGCAGCAGCATACTATATCTAGGTGCTCTTGTCTTCCGCCATCATGGAACAAATCACATCTTACGCCTTGCGTTGACAGCGGGCCCATATTTTGTCTATCAGATCCCCACTTTCTACGAGAAACATCTGCTACTATAAGCACATTTTTCCTCCTTCTTTCTCAATACTGACATAGACGACTTCAATCATTACATCTGTATGGGAGAATCAAACAAAGCAGGAGCCGAGAAACGCGTTGAGAAGAAAGTCACGATCAAGTGGTTGAGAGATTGCATCTGCTAAAGAGATATCTTCGGAGAGTACAATTACGACAATACGAATATCTCTACGGAGTAGAGCCACTGGAGTGAAATTGAAAGCTTAGTGGCCAGTGCTGCTGGGCATATACTGTGCGAATGGCTCGTTCAAGAGTTGACCACTCATACAAGAATTTGGGCTACCCTTTGTCAGAATCTCGTCAACGAATCGATACGGTGGAAAAATACCAGTGCAGCTGTAAGCGGGGATCTTCACGAGGTATTATATGCTACATAGAATACCACGAAGCAAATCGACAAGAATACTGGAGCAGATATCAACTTCATTCGTATCCCTAGTACCACTCGTGTCACTTGAATTCCCTTGCCAGGCATGCTAGTTACGAAACTTACCCCATAACACTTCATTTGAGACCTAGTTCAATGTTGATCACCAAATACACTCCCAGGCTTGATGCCGGTTGGAATGTGGAGAAACAAAGGTACAGTGCGCCCATGGTCTTTTCAAAGTCGGGTCTTTAGAATGCATCGTGGATGGCAATCCGAGTGACTTTAGAATTGTGGCTATTCATTGCCGTGGAGAATAAGGCATATGCTATGCTAGAATTACACCGGGGGGTTCGGCGGCATCAGTGAGCTTGGTAAGAGAAGGCCTTGGATACAGCAACTGGTGGAGCGGGACTGTTCTATATGACCATAAGGGATCTCAATATCGTTGTCGTTCTTACCGAGAATTCCCGTCATCCTGCATGTTACACTCCGCAGTTTATCGACGAGCCAAGCGGTACCCTCGAACTAGCAATATGGGGACTCCAGATGTGCTAACTGTGTTGCCCGAGAGTATTCTGAACACCTGTAACGTTTAGAGTACTCTCAAGATATTGTCAACAGGGTCAGGGCAACCAATCCAGATATCTGATCATACTCTTGGCATAACGTGTCTGGGGAAGTTCCACATAGATATCTTACTAAATACTTTCTTTGATGGGGCCTAGAATATTGTCTGCGGCGAGTCAAGTGCGTTGTAAATCGCTAAATCTTAATATTCGACTCTCTATCCCTTGAATAGACGACCATGCCGCACAGAATACTGGAAATGGTAAGTCCTTCCTTCGTATTCCGGGGTAAGTGGGCCACTGGCTTCGACCAAGCACCAAATTTGTAGTCTGGTGACATTCCAGCGAGGAAGCTGCGAATGTGTCAGAATTGGCAGATTTAATGCGGTCTTGGGCGAGTGGGCCATACAGTCAGCCGAGATTCGAGAACAATCAGTTTGTGAAGAGAGAAGCGACCCTGCAGACGGGAGTGCTGTTTGGGTGCGGATCATTGCATACAGGGAAGTGCTTCTGAGAGAGCAATATACGAGAGAAAGCTGCGACTGCGGTGAGCGAACGCGGAGCGCTTCCGGCCTTTTGGGAGTCTGATTGACCGTCTTTTCGTGAACATTTTCAGGAGATTCGAGAGCTGGTTACTGCCCCCATTGATTAAAAGAGATGCATTGCGCTGATGTCAATTCGGTGTTCTAAGTGTCTCAAACAAATCATATAAATAACATCTATGTTACGATATATAAATCAGGAATAAATTATAAGTCTGATTGATTGATACTGATGATTCAAGAGCAGATAAATAGACAATCCAAAAGTCGGTTGTTCCGATGTCGTTCATTTGCAATACTAGTGGCAAATATAGTTTGCCAACTTGCGTCAAGTTACGTAATTTGCAAAATCTTTTTCGAAGTCACCTCTGCACACACTAGCCATCTTTTTTCTTGTCCGATCAAGGGACCCGGATTGCAAAAGGGGATAGACACATTGGTTAGAGCCATTACAAGCGAAGTTTAGTTACGAAGGTACTCAACACTGGGGAATACCTAAGTTTGCAAGTATTGAAGGTATTTTGCTCCATGATTCTTCATTTTTTCATGCCTGCAAGAAGGGTCCAATCCAATGTGCCCCCCATATGGTGTATCAAAGAGTTAAATGCCGATTGCAAGATCTACCATGCGCCGACTTCCGTCAATTGAGAGATGGATACTAAGATATTTCTTCAAGTTTGTTGCAACGCATTCCCCACACTTTCTATTGGACCTCCGTTCTCGGCGAGGTACCCTGCTAGAATATTCGGGATTGCCTTGAGCAAATAGCGCCGTGGCGGGGAAAAGGAAGGACTTTCGAGTCGTGCATGAGCGGCCCCAGATTAGAAGTCTGCACCAAGTCTTCTTAAAGTTCTTTTGCATCTGCCAATGCTCGCTTGGCCTCGCTAACTCAGGAGTCTTTACTTCTTTGGATTTAGTCATAGTACGATCTAGATCCACTTTATTGATATTGTGAATAATAGCGCGCTCCATTTAATTATAGTCACTAACATTTCCACATTTTCACAACAACTCGATGTCAAATCCAAGTCAAGCCAATTGGTAATTGAATAGAGCTTGGAATTCCATCTGATCCGAGCTTACGTAAGCCCATCTGCGCACTCAATGCTTCAGATCCATTATATAATCCGCCTAGAAAATGACATATTTTTGAAAAAGACTTCTCTTCCCATTCAACAACCATCTAAATCTTAATTCTCACGACTTGCAACTTGTCATATTTTGCAAATAGAGCTCTGGAACACGGGAGCAATGGCCGACCAATTTCAATTCTCACGCCAGGCTGAACAGGGCGACTACGACAACAAAAGCCAAAAAAGTGAAGCAAATAATGATGTGACTCATGATGCAGTCTTTGGTGAGATTAATGAAGATGGACCAAATTATCGAGGTGTATGTACAGAATTATCAACGAAAGTGTATGGCTGCTAATTATCTTCAGGTTGGCGCTTTGGGTTCGACTGCCCTTATGCTCAAGACCAACTTAGGTCTTGGTGTTCTGTCAATTCCAGCTGTTTTTGACACGTTGGGGATGATTCCCGGTATCATATGTGTCCTCACCATGGCTACGATCACGGGATGGTCACAGTACATGATTGGAGTATTCAAGAGAAGACATCCAGAAGTGTACGGTATTGAAGATGTTGCTGGTATTATTTATGGAAATATTGCTCGTGAGATCGTTGGTGCTGCATTCTTTCTTTGTGAGTAGCCCCGTTTGGTTGTATGGATGAGCTTGATTCTGACCAGTTCATCTAGTCTGGGTTTTCGTCTCCGCATCTGGTATGCTCAGTGTTTCAATCGCCTTAAATGCGTTATCGACTCATGCTACTTGCACTGCTGTGTTTGTGGTTGTCGCTGCTATCATTGCCTTCATTTTCTCCAGTATCCAAACCCTAGGCAAGATCACCTGGCTTGCATGGATTGGTGTAGCTGGTATTATCACTGCTAGTAAGTCAATCGGCCGTCATTGTGAGAAAACTCCCGATTAACACGTGCAAGTTCTTACCCTCACAATCGCTGTTGGCGTTCAAGGAAAACCAGTCGACGCTCCTGTTACAACAGGTCCTTACAAGTCCGACTTCAAGCTTTTCGGTTCTCCATCATTCACTGATGCTATCTCTGCTTGTGGCTCGCTTGTTTTCTCTTTCGCTGGAACTCCCGGATACTTCAACATTCACTCTGAGATGCGCAATCCAAGGAGTTATACTCGTTCTGTGTATATCAGTCAAGGCTTCATCACGGCTATGTACATTGCAATCGGTATTGTCGTCTATTACTTCTGTGGTTCTTACGTCGCGTCACCTGCTCTCGGTTCCGCAGGTGATACAATGAAGAAAGTCTGTTACGGTCTTGCTCTTCCTGGTCTCTTGGTTAGCACCATCTTGCTTTCTCATGTAAGTACAGCGCTCATCTCTCATCTCTTTCTCTCTAACATCTTCCACAGCTTCCAGCAAAATTCCTCTTCCTTCGTCTCCTCCGTGGATCCAAGCATCTTACTGTCAACTCCATGACCCATTGGATGGTCTGGCTCGGCTGTACTTTCTGCGTCATCATCTGCGCCTATATTATCGCAAGTGCAATTCCAATCTTCGGCGGTCTTATCTCCCTTATCGGTGCTCTTTTCGGAACTCTTTTCAACTTCCAACCATTTGGTATCATGTGGTTTTACGATAACTGGGGCCTCAGAAATACCCAAAGATCGCGCTCGTGGATTTTCATGTGCTGTTGGAGCATTTTTGTCATTACTATCGGAACGTTTTTGATGGTTGCTGGTACCTATGGATCGATTGTTGCTATTATCGACTCCTATAGTGCAGCTGGAGGATCAAGTTCCTTCAGTTGCGCGGATAACTCGAATTCCGTCTAAAGTGAAATGCAAGGAGAGGAGTAATAATATCAGACCAAGCATAAGTTTTGGTAATATCGAGCCGCGGAGTCCTGGATTGAACTTTCAACGAGAGGATCTCGAAGAAGGGATGAGATTTCACGCCAAGTGCACCTGTCGCGCCGAATTGCCTTTGTGCCATACACATCTACCTTGACTTCATCAGTTGAGGATTTCGAGTAGTGCCGCGAAAAGCATGAAGGATGACCAAATCAAGTCCACGCCGTCGTTCCTGAAACATTCAACTATATACCCGGAGTACGAAATTCGAGACCAGATGTATCCCGGTCATTCTTCACACGCACCACGCACCAGGCCACAAGTTGTTGCTGTGCGTTCCGCCGGAACTCTTCACTAAATGTCATATTTACAGTTGTTGAACTATAACTGTTTTGCTTTTGAACTAGAATTATTCTATTAGTTAGACTAGAAATGTCTATTATGTTTTCGGGGGGGGGGGAAAATGCTTTTTGGTAAAAGAATAGAAGGAATACAGCAATGGTCTGGTATAACTAGAAGGTGCTAGTTACTGGTATAGCTAGCCCCCAAAAATCAGGAGCAGGCACGCACAAGAGTTAAAGAAATAGAAGGAAAGTCAAAAAGAGGGTGGGATACCAGGCGGACGGGCAAAAGTTTACAATGGTCTGCAAAAGTCTACAAAAGTCACGCCGATTGGCGCATGTATTATGAATCTGATAGTCAAATAAATAATTTTAGTTGTGTCTTTGATGTATGGTGGAAAGTTTTCTTTTCGGTTCTTTTCTGTTGGTTTGATTGTATTGGGGATTCGAATTCCTTTGATTATTGTTTATATGGCTGCTGTGAGATGACTTCTGTGCTGGTCGTACTGCGCGCGCTTGTGGTCTGGGATTGTCAAAGAAGAACAAATTCTAAGCGTTCGCATCTTTGGGGTATTCAGGTCCTAGAGTCCTTTCGAATATTGGGATTGTGTAAAATGTTCAAGACGCTGTAGAGACTCAGATATGATTGCATGGTTGAATTGTTTTTAAAGTGATTCAATCTTGTCGGATCGTTGTCTCTTTTCGGATGTTCGTTTCATAATGAATTTTTTACTTCATTCCAAATGTCTATCTCAGCTCAAACATTCGCTTCATCGTGACTTGATAGAGCGATCTCAAGTAAAATCTATATTTAAGAGAAAGGGAGCTCTTGGGAAAATGGGATAATAGTGTGGTGTTCAATAAGTTACGTTGACCACATTAAACATGACAAGATGGATGCATTTTTGGAGTCGTGGAGATTGTATTCAAATCTATATTATGCTACAATAAACCTCTTTCATTTTGAACACCTTTCTATACCCACGCCCGGTCCAAGTTTCCAAGAGTGTCCATTTATTTTCTTGCTTTGCGACACATGACTCCTATTTGGGTCTATGAATATAAAGAGAATATGGTAAGCTGATGTTCAGAGACGGGGAGATAATGGAGTAATACAGGCTGGAATACAACGTACCATGTCGATGGAATTCTTACAGCAATAAGCGACTTTGTTCACATCCTCACATGTGCTTCGGAATTCGTTACGATTGGCTGGAAGTGGCAGCGAAACTGGGATGAAGTTAATATAACTTTTCTTGACGTGGATGTTCAAAGGGTTAAAGTGGCAGATCACTTACGACGCTCGCATTCATCTTTGTACAATCTTCCGCCTAATTCACAGCATCGAGGCTTACGACGTGTAGCACATAGTTTACCGGGTGGAAGGGGTTTGTTGTCTTCCAAGTCATCTTGGACATCTAATGCAATATCTTCAGCGACTTCCGCAGCTTCTTCTTCGTATTCTTTTTCTGCTTCTATGCTTTCGGTGGCTGTATCTTCATCGTTGGATGAGCTGTCTAACGTTGCGATGTTCGTAGATGTAGTATCATTCCTAGTTACTATGGAATTTTGATGTCCATAAGTGGTGTCATTGAAGAGTTCACTGTCAACTGCAGTTTTGTCGGCGAGTGTATTGTCAATATAAGCACCAGTGGCTGTACTAACAGCAATGGTAATGACAGCAATGCATGAAAACTTCATAATGGCATTCTTTGATGGAACGCAAGAAAAATATCAAGAAAATTGACATGTAACATGTGATGGAGAGAAGGATTTCCTTAGCAGAAGATAAGATTGGATGCTAAAACAGTAGCAAGTGGGTAATATTGCACATCGTACAACGGCCTTGCATAAAAGCCATAACGAAATTAGTAGAGTGTTGATCTAGAGGGACCTTAAATCTAGTCCGATGGTACAAGGAAATTATAACCGCGCCCCCAGTTGACAATACGCCGGACACTTTATCGTTCGAGTTTACCTGGTAGTTCCTACTTCGCTCGAAGTGTGGGAACCGAAGATCAACTCATATCCCCAACTACAGGGAAGAGTGTACAAACATACAAACGAGCAATTAGCTCGTGGTTGCTGGTTTCCCAGACTACCTTACTGTTGGTGTCTCCAAGCATCATTCTCATATCTCTCCGTTCTCTTTCAACCTGGATGATGACTTGCATACTCCTCAGTGATAGGCAGTGATAAGTGGGTCACTAACCATCATGTCCTAGATACAATGATTAGGGACAATCAAGAATTTAAAGGATTTCTAGTTTTGAGATAATACTGAAGAGGAAAGAAGGAATTTAGTGCCGTACCGAGAATATTAGCGTTATCACGTGTCAACCCCGCCTTTTTGGAATTGATCTCGACAAACGGAAAAGCTGCCAGGCCGACTCCAAGCGGAGTCCAAGCTAATCAAAGGCAAAAGGCCAATGTCATGATGTAATGGAACGATGAAACTTAATTCGTCACTATTGTACAGATCGAAATGTTATAGTATGGTCCATTGTTTACAGGTAGGTTGTCTCTCTTTCTAAAAATATTTCTCATTCATTGTTCATTCGCAAAGGAAACACTTCAAGTGTTTTACTATACCCAACCTTTCAATTTACTATACTCACCATGCCTTCCATTCGATGCCTCCGTTCTGCTAGCCGCACAATGGCCTCCATCCGGACCATACAATGCCGACAACCGGCTTCTATTCGAGCCTTTTCTTCCACACCACTCCGAGCTGCGACTCAGGGCTATGGGGATGGAAAGGGCCACCCAATGGCTGAGAATCCTCAAGATCAAGGTGCCTCAAACAACACGAAGCATAATGCAGAGCATCCCGGTCCCGAGCCAGTATCTGAGGGACAAGGAACTGGTGGCGGCCCAACGAAAGGCGGTTCCGGTGGTCCAAAATCTCCTGAAGATGCATCAGCACAATCTGGAGGATCAAGATCGAAGGAAGCAAAGGAGACTGGATCCAGTCCTACAGGCGGTTCTATCAAGGAGAACGGAGGTAAGAATAAGAACCCAGAGGAGAAGAGCGTCAACGGAGCTTCGCCCAAGATTCATTCTGAAGACGAGCCGGGTGTGAAGAGTTCGAGCAAGCAAGCTGAGGTTGAGAAGCATAACAGGGAGTTCAAAAAGGGACATGGCGGAGGCGCACAGAAGGTCTAAGAATTAGATTGATAGGAGCTTTGATGTGGTGAGTTCGTGAAATTGATCAAAGTTCATGTTTTGAAGCTAATGAATCATTTGTTGATAGGTCATGTAGGAGCAGATAAGAGGTTAATGCTATGTTATATTTGGCGAAGATGTTTTCCTTTCGAGATTCTGTATAAATATTATTTCAAATCGAATTTCAATTTTATGTATTTCCCACATCAGACAGGAATATCATGTTTCGCAATATGGATGTGCCGGTACTAGCTTATTAGATGATGATTGGTGATTGAAATTATCATTAACATTCAATTGATATGATTTCGACTCTTAGTCCGATTACATTTTTTCATTCTTCGCAGTTCATTCAAACCTCACGTCAGATTTCATTCAGACCTCACTTCAGACTTCACTTCGCCCACACGTAATCTTTACAGCTCTCATCCATAGCTACCCCACATTATCCGAGATGGCGAATATATATATTGGTCCGTGCACCCCTTCTGGGCCTTTTCAAGCCACATCTCTCGCACATCATCCTGGTATGACAATTATGACAGTATGACATCAACGTCAACAAAACAGTTGGATTCCCAGCGAAGATGAGAGGAGAAAGGCGTAAAAAGGATTGGTAGCGTGCTAAAATTCCCATCTTGTCCAACTTTTCCATTAGAGGAAAATCTAGATTTTTCCACGACTTTCTAATGAAATGAACCAATTACCTTGGAAGAAAATTCCTTAGCTTCTCTTTGTTCATTCTCACCCCGAAATTCATTGGTTGCATAGAAAAGCTACGTCACTTGTTCTTGCTTTTGCGGAAGCTTTGCTCCAGCCACATACTAGGTAGGTATTGTGTGCACCTGCAACGTCAACAACATAACTTCTCCTGCTACCATCAATCCTGCTCCTCTTCCAAAATTTCAGAATCATACCACGAATTGCTTGTGAAGTTTTTCATTTTCTTTTGCAACAATACCCAGAACTTTGAAGTTCAAGACAAGAAGAGTAAGAGGGAATAGCAGAACTCATCATACAGGATGAAGTTCTTTACAAAGCTGTTGATGTTGGGGTTGGCAGCAGAAGTTACGGTAGCAAGTAGCTGGTTCAGCAAGGCTGGTATGTTTCCCCTTTTCATCCATTCTGTTTGATATCATCCTCATTTTGCCACATTTCGTGTTTTGAAAGCTTCAGACGATATCAAATCATTGATTTAGACATTGGATTGGCTTGCACACATCACTTCCCATGTCTA
This sequence comes from Botrytis sinoallii, assembly GCF_014898435.1. Classification (NCBI taxonomy): domain Eukaryota; kingdom Fungi; phylum Ascomycota; class Leotiomycetes; order Helotiales; family Sclerotiniaceae; genus Botrytis; species Botrytis sinoallii. The sequence goes on along the minus strand of NW_024066034.1, from coordinate 889,078 downwards.
TATCGTCCTACCTATGTTTAGTTATTCCCTTTACTAATATATCATCTTTCCAGTCTACAACAAGTGGCATGAAACCGAACTCGAGAGATGGCTTTCCGATAACAATGTTCCATACCCAACTCCTGCCGATCGTAAAGATTTGGAAAACTTGGTGAAGGAGAACTGGCAGACAAAGGTTGCCTCGCCATACAGTGATTGGGATACGAAACAGCTCAACTCTTATTTGAAACAGAAGGGTGTTGAGACTAAGGATACTGCTGAGGCAAATAAGGATGGCTTGATCTCTCAAGTCAAAGCTTACTGGTACGAGGCGGAAGACAAAGCAGAAGATGCTTGGTCAAGTGTTAGAGATTGGGTTTTTGATTCCTGGACTGGTAAGTTTGCCAATGGCTAAAGATGCTTTCGAGCATTTACTAATATCCTCACAGATTCTCAACTTCTGGCATTTGCTGATTACCATCACATTCCCGTTCCACATCCAAGGAAGAGAGATTCTCTTCTTCAAAAGATTCGTTCCAACTATGACACTATTGCCAAGAAGGCCGGCGAGACTGCTGCCTACCCCGGCAACTGGCTTTATGAAACCTGGTCTGAGTCAGGTACGTTGCTAAGATGCTAATACACATTTATCTAAACAAACACTAATATTGTCACAGATCTCAAGGAATTTCTCGATACCCATGGCATTCCAGCACCTCAACCATCCACTCGTGACAAGTTAATTGCTAGTGTACGCCGTAATGCTCGTGTTGCCAGTCTCAAAACTGCGGATGTTCAAGCCTCTGCCTCTGCTTCAGCTTCAGCTGCTACCGAGACATTGAGTGAGCAGCTTCTCAGTGCCTGGTCTGATTCTCGTAAGTCTGTTATTATCTCCTCTAATGGCCAACCAATTAACAAGGTACAGAAATCAAGGAATGGGCCGACAAGAATGGTATTAAGGTTCCTCAAGGAAGCAAGAGAAATGAATTGCTGGCTATCGCTCGTAAGCACAAGGCTCAACTTGTAGGAGACACTGCTGCAGCTTCTGCTAAGAGCGTTGCAAGCAAGGCAAGCTCTTCTGGAGCATCCGCTTTCGGTGCTGCCACTAGCTCTGCAGGAAATCAATTTGCCAAGGCTACTGATGATGCTCAACTAAAGGCTGAAGATGCCTTCAATGCTGCTATTGGATCATGGAGCGAATCCCGCCTCAAAGCTTATCTTGATGCCAGAGGTGTCCCCGTCCCATCATCTGGAAAGAAGGACGATATCATTGCTGCTGTCCGTTTGCACAAGCACAAGGCTGCTACAGGATGGTCTGCTTGGACCTTTGACACCTGGACTTTGGACAACTTGAAGGCTTACCTAGCTTCATCTGGTGATGCTGCCGCTAAGAAGACAGCGGAGAAGTCTGGAGCTACCCGTGATGAACTCGTTCGCGCTGCACAAGATTCTTATGCTCAGGCGTCCAAATCCAGTGGTGTTGCATATGCTAGCGTCACATCTTATCTCACTCAACAAACTGATGCTGCTAAGGATGCCACATTCGAGACTTGGTCTGATTCCGACTTGAAGGCTTATCTTGATAGCTATGGTGTCCCTGTCCCACAAGGAAGCACTAAGAATGAACTTGTTGCTTTCGTCCGTAATCAAGCCAACTACTTCAAATATGGTAAGAAAATTTGTCATTCCTTGAATCTGATTGACCGCTAACGATACTCAGGCACCACTACACCACAAGGTACTCTTTGGGCTAAACTCTCTAACGGTGCACAATGGGTTATTAACCAACTCTCTATCGGCGCTGCCTCCGGTAAACAGCAAGCTTCCTACCAAGGCGAGAAGGCTGCCGATGTTGTCAAGGAGGGAGCTACCTATGCTACCAATCGTGCCGGTGAAGCAGCACAAAAGGCTGGCCATGCTATTAAGGAGGAGTTGTAAACCTATTAATGGGTTATAATGACTCAACTTGCAGCGCAGAAGGCTGTAAAATGTACCACCACATCATTAGGCGTCTAATATCTCGAATCGAAAGCGAATTAACGGATCTCTTTAAGTTGGTGGGCGTGAATCTTCCTATGGATTAGGATAGGGGGTTGGATGGTTACATGATCAATGAGGGCAATGAAAAAAACTAATTTTCTATTTTTTAGTCGTAGGATGAATGAATTGATGATTTTGATGATTGATAGTCTTGATTAATGAATGATCTCTTGATTGTGAATGGTAGAATTGTTATATATCTTCAGATATTCAATAACTGTGATATGGAAAAGGTGTAGTAGTGGTCAGGTCAATGAGGAACTTCCTTTTTAGGCTTATCTGAGTTTATCGGGCCTCTTCATTTATGAATCTATCCCCTAGTGCTAGGACGTTTCAATCGTTGTCAGTCAGACAGAACCTGCTTTTTTTCTTTCTAAATGCCATACACTCTCACCAATCAATATTGAATATCGCTATCGAAATCCCTGTGGACTCACTAATCTTATACCACATGTATAGGGTACATTTGCAGGGGATATCTAACTGATTAGTGGCCGAAAAGCCTGAAAGCTTCCACGCGTGAAGTATGATGTAAGAATCTTGATGAAGTCGAGGAAGTTGGATGATTATCATATGCAGGTATTGTATAGTAAGATATTGGTCTGTTTGGATATCTAGAGAGATATTATCTGGTATACATCAATTTCCCTAACTCGACTTCTCCATGAGAGGAGGCTTTTATGATAAATACCAATTGTGTTTTGCATGTTTTATGATTTGATTGAGATTGATTGACCATTTCTTGCTTACATCTTTTGGGCCTTGAATTCATATACAAATCGCGATTCGGGGTACAGTCCTACGAGTTTACGGAGATTAAGATTTCTAGGGACCTGGTGGCTGGAGGAACGAACAAAGATGGGCGGTTTTACAATTGATCGGTCGAAGACGATACATGTACCCTTTCGCGGTCCTGCTGCCCCAACAAATGTGGCAGATCAATCGCGCGAATGCGAAAGGGCGAATGAATTTACTGGGAAGAAGATCAGGACGGTCAGAAGGTCAAGGTTTAGAGAAGAGGGATTAGATGATGAGGTGATTGAAAGGGTGGATGTTGGGAGTCTAGGAGGGGAATTCGCAGCTGTAGGGGCCGATTTGAGGATAAGAAGTACGTGGAATGGAATATCCACAAATATACCGACTTCGCCAGTTTCAGGAGAAAAGAGAGGAAGGAAAGAACCACATGATGAGTCGAGGGCAGCAAAGATTGGGAAGAGTGGCAGACGTACAATTGCGACTTCGAATACACCCCCTACACCATTCTCTACGATGCCGAGAGTTGCACTACTCGCATTTCTGATTGCGGTGGTTGTGCCTGCGTTTGGGTACACCGGGAGGCAGAACAGTAACACGAATGTTATGAAGGGGAATGGTGCGGATGCGGGCATTATAAGGGACTCGGAATTTGTGGATAATGGGAGTATGATCGAGGGGAGGGCTGACAGTCCTACTTCGATTTGTACAAGATGGAGTCATATGAGTATGTTTTTGCTTGTTCACTTGGATTGGTGGATATAATTAATCGAGAACATCTCAGCTGCGAATGTCAATGGAACACTTTACATATATGGAGGAGAAGCGACCACAAAGAGTGGGCAAACTACGGATACTTGGAGTAAGGGCTTCAATCAAAATAATTGGACATGGTATTGATTCATCTACAGACAACGACTTCGTAACATTAGATCTCACAAAATCATGGCAAATCTCATCTCCAATTTTATCCGGCCTACCACAACCATCAGGCCCACCTGCAGTAGCAATGGGCTCTCTCTGGCATACATATGATTCGTTATTTCTATATGGAGGGGAATTCTCAGATAGCCCACAAACTTCTCCTGCGTCAGTAGCAACATGGAAATATGACATTTCGTCGGCGACCTGGACGGAGTTTTCAAATCCACAAACCTCGGCGGGGAATGGTTCAGACACTGCACCGGCGGATGTTCAGCGTGCGGCGGAGGGTGCGGGGCTGAGTGTTCCAGAATTGGGTAGAAGTTGGTATTTTGGGGGACATTTGGGTGAGCATCATATTTCTCTCGGTTGCTCAAGTGGGTATGGACAATTAATGAGCTACTGATTAATATTGGGTGTGCACAGATATGTACACGACGCCTGGGTGGTCAAACCAAATTGCCAGAATATATTTGAAGAGTCTTCTAGAATTCACTCATCCTGGATATACAAATACTGGAGTGACTTCATTGGGAACTACGAGTGGAGCTGGTTCCGGTGGTGTATACAGAAACATTACGCAAGGTGGCTTGCAAGATGAGGCTGGCTTTACAGAGAGAGCTGATGGTGTCTTGGTATATGTTCCTGGCTGGGGAGCAGATGGAATGCTGCTTGGACTTGCAGGTGGCACTAATGAGACATTTGTAAGTCATGAAACCCCAGCCATGATATCAAGAGAACTAACATGTGCAAGACGGAGATGAACATTATCGACGTATATGATATCGCAAATAGTACTTGGTACAAGCAGGCTACCTCTGGAACAACTCCTCCCATTCGTGTTGATCCTTGCGCTGTCGTTGCCGCTGCACCCGATGGTAGTAGTTTTAACGTTTATTTATATGGAGGACAAAACCTCATTCCGTATGGTAACCAAACTCAGTATTCCGATATGTGGATTCTAACCATTCCATCCTTCACTTGGATCCAAGTCGATATGACAGACCAGTCTCAATCGTTACCCCCAGCTCGAGCAGGCCATACCTGTAATCTCTGGGACGGACAGATGGTAGTCGTTGGAGGCTACGTCGGTCAGGATATCTCGTGTGATAGTCCTGGTGTATATGTCTTCAATGCATCGTCACTTCAATGGACCAATTCCTTTACAGCCCTCTCATCTTCCTCTTCCTCTTCATCGGACCAAGACTCCGATATCATTAAAGGCTCGATAGGTTATACCGTTCCTGACATCGTACAATCTGTTATTGGCGGCTCAGGACTGGGAGGCGCGACAGCGACTATACCTGCAGCAGGATCAGCAACTGCCGGTCCCTTAGCAACGGGAAAACCACCTACGTTCACAGTGACACAATCCCCATCTACAATCACTTCAACTTCAACTTCAACTCCAACTTCATCTCCTAACTCAGACAAAAAAGGACCAAATAAAGCAGCCATTATCGCAGGTGTCATTGCAGCTGCATTAGCTTTTCTAGCTGGATATCTGGCGTTTTGTACCTGGCTTTATAGGAGACAGTTGAACCTTTATAAAGATCATGTGGCGATGTCGCAGAGAACGGCTTTCGTGCCTGCCGGTAAAATGTTTAGGGGCTCGGGTGGATCAAGTCGAGAAGATAGAGGGATGATGCTGGGACCGTTTGGGACGGATATCAGTGGCGCAGGTGGGGTACAGACGCCTAGTGTCAGATCTGAAGGGGGAGGTCTTTCGAGTTCGGGGAATGAAGGAAGTGGTAGCGGTAGCGGTAGTGGGAATGAGGATAGGGGAGGGGCAAGTGGAAGGGGGAGTGGAACGTATGTTTTTGGAGGCGGAATCATGCCGGGAGGAGCATCTTATCAGACCATTGATGAAGAAGATGAGGGGGTTGTAATGGGAGGAAGTGAGAGTGTAAGAGCGGGATGGAGAGGTCATAGAAAGGGGATGGGGAGTATAGGAAGCACGGGGAGTATTACGAGTAGTTTGGAGGATTTACTGGGGGATAGAGAACCAAGTTTCTTTAATGTAGTAATGAATCCGAGGAGGACGTTGAGGGTTGTTAATAGTGATTAGTTTCTGGATACCGGGGTGGGGGAGTACTGGTCTTCATTGATGGGCTGAATCAGGTGAAAAATATTGGATGTAGATTTGTGGGTTTTGTGGGTAGATTTACGGATGGAAATATATGGTCCAAGTTAGTTTGGTATGGTTTGGTTTGGTTTGGCGTATATCTTCTTGGAGGAGTTGTTGCACATTTTGTGTATTTAGGTATGTATCAATCAGTAATATTCAGTAATAGTGATTATCAACTTCAGGTGTTTGCTTGTGGTTAAGTGATCGTAGTTGATCTAGAGCCGAGGGAGATAGAGCTTTTATACTAATTCCATTGATATTGAATATGGTATTGGGGCTTGGGTTGTGCGATACCCCTCATTTAGTAGTAAGGATTGTCTAACAATGAATCGCCAAGATCTATGTCCCTTAAACAAGTTTTTGAGTTGTCAAAATCTAACCTATTGAAGTTGTGACTTTCTCAAGATGAGAGTACATATTAATGAATGTAGTATCTGCAACTATGATAGGCACACTCATCACTAGAAGTGAATCGAGTCAAACTTAGATCCAAATCTAGACCCCCCGTCGCGTTTTGTTGCACATCTGATCGATCTCGAAATTGACGTAATCAAATTTCTGGGACCAATAGAAGAGCGAGCGCAAACTTATAGTTTGGCAGGAGCCAATAGATCATAAACGCCAGATGTGAATTTCAGGAAAGCGCGCTAGTGGGTGACTTTGCTAGATCCAATGGCAAGGTTGATATTGAATTCTCAAGGCCAACGGCAACGTTCAGGTTGAAGTCTGATTGAATTTGCTTGATAGAGATGGCTATAGGAGCTTCGCAACTTCCATTGATCTTAATGAATCCATCACAACAGATGTTTCACCTTTACCCAAACTCAGATATGCAACAAAACGTTCGCAGTGAAATTCAGATCCATCGAAATCGCATCCTACCTGAGACGAGAATAGCTATTATTGAATGTACTGTAAACCTCAAAAGTTTTGTTGCATATCTGACGTGTATTGATGTTCGCGTGAGTGAAAGCTAGCAATCAAGTTGGAAGTAGTGATGGATTATTGATGGGCTAGCAACAAGCTAGTAATAAGCTAGCATATATAAGTTTTGAGATGTGCAACAAAACTTTCTTGCTGGAATTCTGATTGATCAAAACCACGTGCTGCTTGAGGCGAGAATATTCACTTGTGAATGTGCGGTACATACAAAAAGTTTTGTTGCATATCTGACTTGTATTCGTTTTTGCATGAGTGAAAGCTAGCAAGTAATTTGGAACTAGTAATGAACTAATGATGGGCTAGCAGTAGGCTAGCAAGGAGCTAGCATATATAATTTTTGAGATGTGCAACAAAACTTCAAAAAATGTAGTTGATTCACTACTTCGCCCAACAGAATTCAGTTCGGTAGTTTCACGAGGTTTGTTGCATATCTGATGCGCATTGGTTTTCGCATGAGTGAAAAGCTAGAAACTACTTTGGAGTTGGCGATCAACTATTGATGGGCTAGCAGTAAGCTAGCAAGGAGCTAGCATATATATGATTTTGAGATGTGCAACAAAACCTTAGAAAATGAAGTCGATTCACTACTTCGTTCAAAAAAACTTAGTTTGGTAATTTTGGAAGGTTTGTTGCATATCTGATGCGTATGGGCTTTCGCGTAAGTGAAAAGCTAGCAAGTGATTTGGAACTAGCAATGAACTATTGATGTGCTAGCAATACGCTAGCATATATATTTTTTGAGATGTGCAACAAAACGAGAAAACGTACCTAGGTCATTCACTACTTCGTCCAAAGAATTCGGCTCGGTAATTTGGGAAGATTTGTTGCACATCTGAAGTACAGGAATTGTTTCGAGAACGGCAACGTTCAGATACAGGGCCGAGAGAGTTGTCTTCTAACGATATTTAGTGATAGGCTAGTAGATTTAGAAGTAGGGCAGCTAAATATGAGTGCTTGTCATCGCCCTTGGATCGATTTGATAGGAAGAATGGTTCAACCTGATCGATGAGGATGGTGGTAGTTATTGAGACCACGATTAGAGTAGATTTCTTCAGATATGCAACAAAACTTTATAGTGGAATCATTGTTCTATTATAGCCTTGCACTGAAAGGGAAGTACGTTTGGCAAATTAGTTGTGGTTAGGAACTTTGTTATGTTTCTCATCTGAGCCATAACGTTTAGATCGGTTGCAAGATCATCATTAAGGTTGACGAGAATGGCAACGTGGAGGTTTACATAAATACCAATGGGATCGTCTGGCAAATACCAACGTTGGTGATCTTCAGACCAGAACTAATATTTGGACCTGATCGACGACGATCAGAATTCGAAAAAAGGATTTCAGATATGCAACAAAATTTCCGATTTTGCAATTGTGACCTTTAACCGAGATTCTAGGGCTCTTTCTACACTGTGTGTATATCCTCTTTCCAAAAAGGGAGAGCAGAGAGAACTGGAAATGGAAATAATTCTTCAACGTCACTCGTATCACACCATACCAGAACAAGCAAGAACAAGGTCGAGGCGCATCAAAGCTCAAAGCGTCGTTATCATTATCCTGCCCATGAACTACCGAAATGCTCAATAAATGCTAGTGACTCGACTTTGGTGGAGGTGGTTCTTTTTGGAGATCTGAATACATAGGCGCATTTTCTTGGAGGCTGAAGAGAAGGCGCAAATCTGTTTCTGGTAACCGCTGTGTTTTACATGTCAGTATCTCGAAGTTAGAGACATAAAAAGCCACATGTGATAAGACTCACCCTATAGCTAATCCTGGATAGGTTTTCCACTATCATCTATCCGTCTCATCGGTAGACCTCTCCCCCACAAAATAATCCCCGAGTTTACCAACATAATCCTCAAATCCACTTGCAGCTTCTCACTTTCCTCGATATCGTCCTGACACCAATCAATATTCTCCTGGACTCTAATAAAATGTTCCTGGAATACTCTCTCGTGAAAGTATTTCAAAAACGCCTGTCGATGCTCCATGAGATTGGGATCTTCCTCATAACTCTGTATCAATTCCTCCAGCTCATGACGTCTCTCATACAACTCCATGATTTCCTTATTCTCAGGAGCACACTTGATCATTGGTTGTTCACGAAGTAGTTTAATGAGAGGGTTGATATAATTTTCCACGAATTGCTCTTCATCGTTTTCAAAATGTCGCATTTGCTTTTTGACATCTGCTTGGTTTTGTCGGATTATATTCTCGGCTTTGTATCCTTTAAGTAGTTCTTTGCAAGTATCGATTTCGGAATTTCTCTTGGAAATTCGGCATGGAATGCGCAAATAAGCTTTCAGAAGTTCACCATGCGCAAGGATCTGGAGAATTAAAGGGTCAATAAGTTGTGATAGAAGTATTAGAATGGAAAAGTGCTTACGATGCTATCATCAATACCACGGCTCCTTTTGAGGGGAGGCTCTGCTGATTCGTACAGTTCTTCCGGTTTTGGTTCTTCCGGTTCAACTTCCGGTTCTGGTTCTTCCAGTTCCGGTACTTCAGAACCAACGTCCGTCGTGTCGAGCTCCATTTCGTTTCCTTCTTCTTCGACGAATTTTCTTCCTGCGCTTCTCGGGATTATCCAGTCTGACCTTTTTGTGATGGATGTGAAAAGGTTGGAGTGGGGTTTTATACGAAAGACTGGTTGATTGTCAAAGGAAGATACCAGAAGGTGCTCAGGCAATGGAGTTGGCAATTCACTGATGATATTGAAAGAGATTCGGTGAATGTAAACGATTATTTAATACAAATCATAAAGACTGTGAAAATATGGTGGAGAGGACCCTTGATCATGCATTTATTTTGAGTGCTCCCCTGTCCGTTTTTAAGTATATGGCTTTCACAGGAGTATAGTTCTTCAGAACAATGGATATCGATGCCATCCGATTAATCTGGAGAACATATGGTCAACATAACTATGCTATCGATTGGGCCAAATATATGAAACCTTTTGTTGACTGACGAAGTGCAAGTCAACTATAGAACAACTTACCAAATATATCATCACGAAGTTGTTTTTTATTCGGCGTTGTGAACCATCCTGACTTCATCTATGTAATGGAAGGCGGGAGAAGAAGAAAAGCCTTTCCAATGCTGGTATATAAGGGCTCCGTCTGGGCAACTCTTAATTCTGTCGTCGACCTTAATTTCTACGACATTGCGAGGGCGAGAGACTCCACTTCATACCTCTTCTTCTACCGCGTTTACTCTCAGCTCAAAAAGATGCGCAAGAAAGCCTCACCCTCCTCATTATTTTACCCTGTCGTGGTTGATATAATTTAGAATTTATCTTCGAGCATGTTCTCTAGGTTTCCGAGCAGTACATGCCAGAAAACGGTCTCGTAGCGTTGGTAGCTTTACTTTCCTTTGTTTTTCATCTTCGGGGTAGGTGGATGCTTATTCTTATTCTTAGTCTTATTCTTCCATTTTGGTCCCTCATTCTTTCATTGAGAAACTTGAATTCTATTGCTAGCCAACTAAGATGACGTCTGTTCCAAGGTTTTCTTAGGTTTTCTTCTTGGAGAATTCGTCGGATCTTCTCTTTTAAAACCTGGTCCATGGAAATGTGAAGGTATGTAATGGTCCAAGGATTTATGGGAGAATATAATATGATGCATAGGGCGGTCGTCTTTGTTTAGATAATTACTTTTGAGTGAAGTATTGTATACTCTTCCAAGTTCCGCAATAAGGATTTGGACAGAATAGCCAAGATTCGGCTCGTCTATGTGAATTATGCCATCAAGTCGTAGAATACGTATGTGACTTGGAACTAGGGGTTCGTAGAGACCTGCGGTTTTGATTGACCTCTTGACCTGGTCTCGAGTATTATTAGACAACATAGTGCCCCGTTCTTGGGATAGGTCGATATCGACATCATTTGATAGGCTGATGACCAAGTGGCCAGTGATCCGCTGGCTGTTTCATCCTCGATCAAGTTCGTGCTTGAGTTGTTCAAACACTTTATGTTATGGGAGAGGAACGATGCAAGTAGGTATTTCACAATACTGGCCTCGCTCGAGGTCATTGATTATCAAATATTCTTGAGGGATATCATCGCGAACAGTTTCCGGACTCAGTCTAGTAAATCAGTAAAATGATTGACTTGAGTAGTAGTGAAGTGATATTCCAAAAAGAGAGCATCCAATAAAGCGCTGTAGAATGTGGCATGTAATCCTTCAACTCAACCCATAGCTTTCTTGAGTGTACCTGATGTAATAAAAGTCCATTGTAGCTGAGTATAAAATTGGACCTTTGATGCCCGAATGACGGTAAACGTGAATGAAGCGAATTTTGCCCAAGGCGGTGAATCTCCCCAATCCACCCCAGCCACTCGAATTAAGGTTAAACGCCTCCAATCCTAGCCTCACCGAATACTATCCCCGTAGTAACGGTCGATATCTGCAGATAATTATGTATTTGGTACCTGAATGCAACAGCTGGCGCACTCGGTGAGAAGACGTTCTGATTTCATCATCGTTTGATACGTATATTTAAATCTTGAAGTCTGTGAAATCTTGAGTGGTTTTAACAAACTTCCCATTGATACACCATTCCAAGAACTGAGTCTCTAGATATCTATCGCGCAATATAAGGTTAATTTTGGCTACATTTGGCGGGGATTTCAATAAAATAGGTGGTTGGGCAGCGAACCTTGGAATAATATAACGGGTAAATTTCTTTTTCCATTCCTCGGACGATTTTGATCTTCTTCTTCTCTATACACATTCCTAATATTCATACTAATCATTGAAGTTAATCTAGACCTTTATCTCCATACATTAACGATCCAAAATGCGTTACCATTCTTCATTCCTCGCTTTCTCCCTCCTCACCTCAACCACAGCTCTCCAGATTCCATCATTACTCTCACCGCCGGAACCTTTCTATGCACCACTTTCCCTCGACCTTGATATTTCCTCAGAATCATCTATAATATCAAATGAAACTATTTTCCCAGATACTTCACCAGCTTCCTCAAAACCTAAACCCGAACTCCTCAAACGCAACGGAAACTGCCCCAGCAATTACAACTCCTGTTCTACTTTGAAAGATTCATATGGCGGTGCTTGTTGTCCTGCAGCCGCAGTATGTTCAACAGATGCTGCTCATAACATAGCTTGTTGTGCAGTTGGCGCATCTTGCACTGGTACTATCGCAGTCGCAACTGCAACAAGTCCAGCATCAGTTTCTGCGACTGCAACGGGAACATTCGTTCCAAATGCTTATTTCCCATTCCCGATCTTACCTACTTCTTATGTCAACTCTGCAGCATGTGCTAGCGCGACGGATTCTTGTGCTAAGAACTATGCGCTATGTACTGTTGATCTCGAGGGAGGAATGGGCGCGGGAATCACAATCTCGGCTGCAAATGGCGGTGTTACTGTGGCTGCAAGCACCATCAGTGGGGGATGGTTGCCAGCAGCTAGTGCAGCAAGCGTCTGTCAGAGTCTGAGTAGTGTTGCTTGTAATGCTGTTGAAAGCGCTGGATGTGCACAATTCGGTACGGGAGCCGCAACTGCTACCTTCGTCATTGGGACTAATGGAGTGGGCGCGATGATTCCAAGACCAACCATGATGAATTGTCTGCCATATGCGGCTGCTGCGGCTGGAGTTATGGGATTGGTGATTTGAGGTGAAAGCGGACGGATTGGGATTTTATGAGAGTCCATTTGGAATTTGAAGTGGAAATCACGATATGCTTCCTATTTTGAGAAGGGTGCGATATACAATTGGTACAGCGGAAGGATATGCAATAAATGTTACGATATAATGTCTGGCTGGGTATGGCGGAATGACTTTAAGATGAGTTGGTGGTATTTATCTACATGGGACGAAAGGGTTAGCGAGTTGGGGAAAGGAGGCGCGCGTGAAAAGCTTGATAAGCGGATACCTATCTTGAGCGATTGAGCATAGTTTTGGAGTTTGACGACTAACGAATATGGATGAGGATTTCTGATGTGAATTGATATGAGGGCAGTCGGTGGGAATTATTCCAAGCATCATACCTAGATAAATATCAATGTGTACAATTTATGAACATACAAAAGAATAATGGTTTTCTTCGAAACATATTCGTGAGGGATGCATGAATCTGAAGTGTTAGGGACAAACTCGGCTGTGAATGGGGGGTTACTACTATCTGCATGCTCGTATATAGAAAATACAATCCGATAAATGACAGAATAGCTTAGTATAGCTCATGATGTAAGATTACATACCTAGGTAGATACTGATCAACAGCTTATCGCGGTCTACTGTTTAGGGAATTCATGCACTAGCCGGACGCCTAAATAGTCTACCCCCACCATAACTACCCCGCATTCGTCATAATCTAACCTCATATCTTACAAATCACCTGGCAATTCGATATCACCATACCAGTTGCATTTTCCAAATACTGTTCTATTCCCATTCTCATTCTCATTCTCATTCTCATTACGATATATATCTATTGAACCTCAACATCCGACATAAACCCCCTTTCAATTCCTTCATTCAAACTTCCACCACACCACCACCCAATCATGATCTCCGCCACCTTCTACCCAAACTTTACCTCCCAATCCATCTCCACAAGCTCCGATATCTCAATTCATACCCTCACAGGACCCAAAAATGGCCCTCCTCTTCTTCTCGTCCATGGTTTCCCACAAACACATCATATATGGCATTTAGTTACGCCGCATTTGGTTGATCGCTTTTCTCTTGTGTTGGTGGATTTGAGGGGGTATGGGGAGAGTTCTAAGCCGAAGAGTAGTGAGGAGCATAAGGAGTATAGTAAGAGTACTATGGTAGGTTTTTGTGTTTTGTTTATGTTTTTGTGGTGTGTTATGGGTGTTTGTGTTTGCATCTTCTTTTGGGGAATGTAAAATGGGTGGTAGATTCGAGGATTGCGGAGTCAGAACTTCTTTGTATACTATACAGTTCATACACTCTACAAAACTCACTAACATACTCTAGGGCTCCGATCTTCTAACCGTAATGAAGCATCTCGGCTATCCACAATTCTCAATCCTAGCCCATGACCGCGGCGCCCGTGTCGCCCATCAACTCGCCATAGATCATCCAGAAGCCGTGACAAAGCTTATACTTCTAGATATTCTCCCCACTCTAACCATGTACGAATTAGGAAAACATACCTGGTATCAAAAATACTGGCACTGGCCTTTCCTCTCGCAACCTTCTCCCTTCCCTGAACAAGCAATTCTGGGGAATCCTAACCTTTTCTCTGAGAAATTTCTAGGGAAAGGTGGAGTGGGTAAAGGATTTGTTATGGATGCGAAAGCTAGAGAGGTGTATGACGGATTATTGAGAGATGAAGAGGGTGTACATGGTATGTGTGAGGATTATAGGGCTGGGGCGTCGATTGATCTTGAAGAGCAGAGAAGAGATAGGAAAGAGGGAAAGAAGATTCAATGTGATGTTTTTGTGGTTTGGGGTGAGAAGGGCGCATGTGGAAGTGAGTTTGGAGATGTAGTAGGGCTCTGGGAAGAGGTTTGTGGAGGAAAGGTGGAGGGTGTTGCGGTGAATGGGGGGCATTATATTCCGGAGGAATGCCCGGAGGAGTTGGTGAAGTTGGTTAAGAATTGGTTTTGAGGAGTGAGTAATAGAAGTGTGCTATTGTAGATGGGGTTGAGGCGGTGATATCATCATCGTAGTTCCTCAATGCTATGACATTGACAGTGAAAGTAAGAAAGTCAATATCTATGCCACATTCTAGTATAAAAGCAACTTTTTCACCAAACATTTCACACCCTTCGAAAGAAACAGTAAAAGACTCGATGAACTGAGCAAGGAATGAAAACATAACGACCGCTTGGGAATAATACATACAGTAGTATAACATCCAATTCATTCTACTTTCAATCCCGTCAAGTAATAAATCCATTCAATTGCTCAAATACTGTAATTTTCAAAACACTAGCTGTCTATTGAAGTACCTACCCATGAAGAGCCACCAGTGAGCTGATTATTAAGCCGCAATGATTATGTAAAGCTTACCTTAACCCCCACCATTTCCGTTCGACAACTTGTCATTTCTCTACAATTCAGTTAGACCAGACAAAGCCGACCAAGTAGCACATGAGAGCCAGCCAACTTGAGGAAAGGCTGAAAGGTCGGTTGGCAAAGATCATGAGCTTTTTCTAGGATAAAAGGCATTAGTAACTGGCTTTCAGCACTCACCTTGGTCTACTTGACGTGCAGACCATGGCCAATTAACAGAGAACTACAGTAGTTACAGAAGTTCCGATAGCATATCTGTTGTATATTTCAAGCCCCCCGAGCTGTCCTGGCCTCCCATCTCAGCTCTTTAGCATCTCTTAAAATAAGACAATGGACCCGCCATTGGTCGCCAGCAACGGGAATTCTAACACAGTGACTGAAGCTCCCCTTTGCGCGATATGTTTCCGCACAGCTTACCTTGGATGACGCCGATTCCGGTGGGGCCCTGAAGAACGAAGATGACGTATCGGTGCTATACTTCCCACATGCCGACTCGTTCAGGTCCGTTACAGACACGAGTCGTGAGATTGAGGATTCTGACAGCATTTGAAAGGGGGGAGTTGTTTATGAGCGAACGGTGACGCCACCTAATCTGCCGGAACTCTCCGATTCCTTTCCATGCAAGTTCTGTCTTGCGCTAAAAAGATCGCTGCTAGATCGCTACGGTGACTGCCTCTGGTGGAAAACCCCCTCTCAACCTCTGCAAATCGAGGGAAGGTATCAATGGTACTCGCCTCCAGAGACACGGAAAGCGAATAAGGGTCCATATTTCCGACTAAGTGCGTTGGCTATAACTTACAGCCACCCCGGAATAGAAATCGCCTATCATCATCAAACAGAGCCGGATAAGTTTTCCAATCATGGCAGAACCTGGTTAGTCGAAGTTTACTCTGAGTCTTCATGGTTACGCTTAGTCGCTTACTTGTGCTTTGTCAGGTCGCTGTAGAGATTGGCTTCACATCGAGCGAACTCCTATAGCCCTGCAAGGACCTACGTCCGAAAAGGTCATGCATTGATCAAGAAATGGATCAAAGAATGCGATTTAAATATAGAGTGCTTAGAGTATCGCGAGTTTCCGCAAAACAAAGTAAATTTCTTACCAACACGACTCCTCTTTCTTGGTGATGGTACAACAGGCCAGTGTCCCCAAATTGTGGAGACAAGAGATTTACTTGAAAATCGTTCAGAAATGGCCAGGCAGCAGTTACAATACGCATGCCTCAGCTACTGTTGGGGGTCCGATTTGCCGCTGACCACAACTTCCAGTACACTGTCGAAGTACAAATCGGAGTTACCAGAACACAAGATGCCACAGATTTTTCAGGACGCAATTGCCGTGTCCCACGGGCTTGGTATGCAGTATCTCTGGATCGACGCCCTTTGCATCCTCCAAGATGTACGTGAGGACTGGGAAAGGGAGGCCCTCATGATGTCCGACGTTTTTTATCATTCCTTCATCACCATCGGTGCAGCAACCGCGAGGAGCTGCCATGATAGCATTTTCACTCCGAGAGAAGATCTCTCTTGTACCTTGAGCTTTCAGTCCTCGCTCTCAAAGGAGGTCGTCGGGTCATACTGCATTTATCTCTCTAAAATGTCGCGGGAAGACCCCTCTGACATCGACTTGTCCAATTCTATCTGGACAAGCCGAGGCTGGGTCTGGCAAGAGCAGATCATGGCACAGAGGCTTCTTGTATTTGGTAAAAATATGGTACATCTGAAATGCCACAATTGCATCTATTCTGAGGATGGAACTGTGGATGAGGTGTCCTCGAGCTATATCCTCAGGGCGTCGAGATTTCAGACTTCATATATCTCACCTGGTGATTGGAATATGTGGATGATGGATTTCAGCGGCAGGCAGTTCACTTTTCCCAGCGAAAAGCTGGCCTCTGTTTCCGGTCTCGCTCTAGCATTCGAAAGAGTAATGGCTACGCAAGGCCAACCCTCGGAGTATCTTGCGGGACATTGGCGGAATGAATACTTTGATGGCAGCCTGCAATGGGCTATTAAGCCAGGGAATAAGGTTCCCTTCCACAACATGATGAAGGATCTACATGACCCCGAAAAATACTGCGCGCCGTCATGGAGCTGGGCGTCAAGGAATCAAGGCCGGCTTATCACGCTGCCCATGTGGCCCAATCAGAGGAAAACAATGGCGGACTTCGAGTTTATATCAAACAATCTGGTTGCTGCGAAGTCAAACGTCCGAGTTAGAACGAGACCAGGTTCGTCTATCACGCTCCGAGGAAGGGTCCTCCCATTCGCTTATCCTCCAACTGAGAGCATTGGGCACTATAATATACCCGGTTTTTTATACCGCTCTCCGGGGTGGGAAGCCCCTGTTCCTGGAGGGACGATTTATTATTTCCTGGATTGGAACCCCCTGCTAGACGATACCTCGTGGGAGGAACTCAAGCTATCTCTGCGGCTTTTCCTTTTGACCGACGTCGGTATGGGGCTCATTTTGTTATCAGAAACAAAATATCAGCCAGGATTTCTGCGGGTGGGCGCGTTGCTATTCATGTCCTCGAACGGAGGCATGTCCTCGAGCCCCAGCATGAAAAGTCTAAGTTGGTCGAGAAGTAGCTGGATTTACGATAACTTAAGATCCGACTTTCTTCAAACTGGCTGGAATGTAGAAAATGTGGTGCTTTACTAAAGTTCTCTCTTGGACTTCAGATCTCCTTGTTAAATAATTCCAATATTAATGCTTGAGGCTGAGATGGGTGTCGGTTGGACGTAGCATAGGCTACGAGAAATCTCGGTCTGCCTTAGCGAAGGGAAATGTTCGTATGAGAGAGATGCAGTTGACGTAGCACCTACGATGGTAGGTCCTAATTATCAATATTGCATTCTGTGTAAAAAGTATCTATCTACAGGAAGTAGCAGTCCTCATTTAAGGGCTGCTGTAAGAGCTAGTCTCTTTCGCATTCGCTTAAGTGTCTCAATACGAATAAGCAGGACTGATCCGACTAAATATGAAGATCTACATGACCAGGATGGATATCCTTACTGTAGAGCTTCATACTTAGGCAGTCATTATACTTAGTTACTGTCGGGATAGGGGTCATGTATTTGTGCTAGCGTATGCACTAGCACCCCAACATCACAACATATGGGTTTCGAAGTCTTAGCTTTTAGACTCTCAAGTAATGTTACAAAAGTGTGAACTATAGTAGTATATTAAATTCGCCATCCCCATGGTAATACTAAGAGTTATATAATTACAAGAATTTTACATTTGTTATTATCAGTTGGATTTCAATTTGAAGTCTAATCTAAATCACCTACGTGATTATTCATCACACTTCCTTAGTTTAAGAATACCTTAAACTAAGCGATCCGTTATTATATACGGCAAATTACTCTCATGCCCTAAAATTGAGAGCTGATTTACTCTCACATTTTTTAGAACCTATGATAGAATCTATGATACGAATCTATCTCAAACGAATAGATTCTATAATTTGAGATAGAATCTCAGGGGTATAAGAGTAAAACAAATGCGATTTTCAGGACATAAGAGTAATTCAATAATGTTTGAAGGGTATGAGAGTAATTTGCCGTTATATAAAAGGTAAAAAGATCCCTTAAGGATCTCTTTCCTCTGTCTTCTCTAGCTTTCTTATTCTAGTTTATCTGACTTCTACAGATATGCTCTAGTTTGTGATCGTGACACCCCAACGGATCGTAACACCCCAACGGATTGTAACACTTCCACATAGCCTAGAGACAATCATCACAACACACGGTAAGCCATCTAACTATCAGATAAAGTCGATTCAAGGCTGTATACTAGATTGGAATATCACTTGGTTGTTTGAGATGCTAGTAACCACACAGATGTAGATAGGTCTCAGTGTTCAACCACATATCAAAACTAATGATTTTTCTACAAAACTTAATGGTTCTGTTGGGGTTTTCAATCGATATCCAAGCTCATTTGCAACAAACAGGACATCTCCAAAAGTACACTATACAAAAAAAGAGAAACAAACACACCAAACAAACAAATCCAGCACAGCCCTTACACTTTCACCACACCCTCCTCTCATCACAAACCGCATAAACCCATTCAAACTCCAATCCGAAGAAACCGGAAATCCATTTCGAAATTTCCCCCTCCATTCCCTCGCTCTCTCTCTCATTTCTACATCGCCCATTAATTTCTCAATTCCTATCTTGATATCCTGTTCCACTACCCCATCTTCCATATTCTCCACAACTCTATATCCAATCTCCAAATAATCCACAATCAATTTCGAATTATAAAATTGATCTCCCCGAACCGGCCAAGTCAAAAACGGAACACCTCGTCCTATCGCCTCAGCCGTAGAATTCCATCCACAATGCGATAGAAAACCTCCCGTGGAAACATGAGACAGGATGAGAAGTTGTGGGGCCCAGCCATAAATTACAAGACCGCGTTTTCCTACCTTGAGAGCGAGATCCTCGGGGTAAAAGCCCCCGAGTTCTCGTGACTCTTTGGGTATACCAGCTAGTGGGGGTATGACCCAAATAAACGAGATGCAGGAATGTTCCAACGCGTTTGCAATGTGAGAATACTCAACCATGACAGGACCGACGTCACTTCCAAATGCGATGTAAAGCACCTCATCCTGTTCTTTCGAATCTAGCCACGCTAGAACCTCCTCTTCTGAATGATTCGATAAGCGTTGAGACCGTCTCCCTCTGATGAGCGAACTATCATTCGCAGATTCCCAGTATGTTTCAGGGAGAAGGGGACCCACGTCCCAAATAGGCACGTTCCAATCAGGCATGTAGATTTTCAACTCGGTCGTTATGTAGTCGAGAAATGGCTTTTCCAATTCTTCACATGTATTGTACATTATTCCAATGGTGCCATTGATTGCCACAAACCATCGCGGTAGATTTCCTGGTTCGGGGGGTTCAGAAAACGGGGTGCGATCGAAATCAGGGTCTTCAGGTGGCGTCAGACCTGCAAACACTTCCCGGTCAAAACGTCTGTAATCTTCTGGTGTAATGGATATCTCCACTGGCAATCCCTCTATGGTTTTACTTTGCTCTCCAGTTTCAAATTTTTCAGCTGCTGCTTTCAATTTCATCACGTGAGACATCATAGATGCAGCACATGCGCCGAAGGAAACAAAGGTCACAACTGGAATATTACACTTGGTAAAAATATCTTTAGTCCATTCCATTTGGATATCGACGATTGCGCATATAATAGGAGGTGTCGAGTCCGAGGTGATGTGGTCGGTGATGCGGCACATAAGCTGACTGACTGCTTCCAGGCGGAATTGATCGACCACATAGGATAAAGATGATGATGGAGTGATGTAGAGAAAAGAAGTTAGGGGATTTTGAATGAATGATTGGGGGAGTGTTGCGGGGACCGACCAGGGAGGTTCGAAAGGAGTTTCGATGCCCCGATCGGGGATAACAAGCGTAGTGTTGAAGTTGCGTGCGGTGAGGCGTGTGCAAAGCTCGATGCATGGGTGGAGATGACCTTGCCCTCCACCTGTGACGACGAATATTTCACCGTTTACACGTTCCATGCTTGAGTGTATTTTAACTTCTCCCGATTTGACGTGATTGTTTGAAGCTACTTAAATGTAAAGATGTATTGTAGAAGAAAGAACACAAGAAGTGAAAGGGTAAGGAAGGTGGAACCGTAGTGGAAGCTAGAGGAAGACTATTTGTGAAGTGAATTGAACCTCTAAGCCCAAACACCCATTGAATATTAGACAAAGCCAAAAATGAACTCCAAAATATAGCCGGGGTGAAAGTAGAAAATTGTAGCAAAATCAAACTACCAGAACTTTCGGTATGAGACGATTGATTGACCATCATATCCGAGAGTTTAACCCTGAAGGGTTTTCATGAACGGACATGCCGCGATGCTACCATAAAAAATGCTAGATAATCTTTGACGAGTCTTTCAGATTGGTCGCTATTGCGATTGCCACTTGGTTCCTTCCTAACAGAAGTGATACTATACACACTGAACTGTTTGCGCAGAATAATCAGGACCAGAGAAGCATGCAGATGCTTGCCAGTGCAAGTATTTTCAGTCAGAAAAGTCACCCATTCGTTTCTCAGAAGCAATATGACGAATGAACTCCCTTCAGTTGAACCGCCCGAAGAAAATGGTGAATCGACTCAAGGGGTTCCTTCCTGTTTGCGTGCAAGCTAGGGACATGTCTGTTGGGAATTAATGTGTGGAGCCTTCTGCATTTGGAAGATTGAGAAATAGAGCCTTCCACTTGTGCGAAATATCTTACACTCGACATTGTTGGAGCGTCTTTCTCATCGGATTCAAACATCTCATATACGCATAACACAATACTTATCATCAATTTTGGTTAATCAAATTTCATACTTATTATTATCGGGACCTCTTCATCATCAATTTCGAAACTTCGAATATACACAACACATTGTGTATCGTCCCTTTTGGCTGATCAACTTACCGCCATTTTACTGTGTCATTAGAGTACGTCGCGATGAGGGAAAATAACTTCAATGTAGCCAATATGTCCAAGGCCGGTGTTTTCCTGTATAATGCCCCGGATGGTTTGAAATATCCTGATCGCGACAATGATTTTATCATGGCCAAGATGACCATGCGCGTGGGTTCAAATCCCCCCAATGATAGTACAAAAGCCACAATCTATATGGATCGGGTGTATGAATCCGGAAATTTCAAATGGGCATATGTATGTCGTTACTGTATTCTTCTTATTGCTGTTTGCTGCTGCCACCCTCTGAATTTAGTACTAATCAGTTAACCAGAATGGATATTATACAAATGGTAAAGAATCTGGTCGGCGCTGTGTGTTAAAGCGCTTTAAGACAGGACCTGTGTATCATGATGGTCCATACAAGCAGCAACTTGAGGTAGATAAAAAGGCACAATCTATCATTGATGCATTCAATGCCGCAAACACGCCATCAGAATGGCACAGTGATGAAGTCAATGCTGGAAATACTATTCCAATATACCCAGTCCGCCTCATCCCGTCGACACTTTGGATTAACAACGAGACGGGAGCCGTAAGCATTATAGAACCATTTATCGAGAAGTACCGAAAGTTCAACAGCCCCACAGGATGGGTTCCGGGTGATGACGAATTTGCTGGTCCAATTCAAGCCTTGAGTCACTTTTCCTATCACATATCTGACGGCAAAATGCTATTGTGCGACCTTCAGGGAGGCGGAGATGCCAATGGATAGTAAGCTTGCTTTTCCTACAAGCCATCTTTTCGGCTCTTTCCCAGTTAATTTCTCAGGAATCAGTATATTCCCTAACTCGCTCACTAGCACCCTCGCAGACCCAGCCATTGCATCAGATGATCCACAAAGGCTATATGGAGCATCAGATATGGGACCTCGAAGTATCAGAGATTTCTTTAAACGTCATGTCTGCGGGTTATACTGCAATCCACAGTGGCTCAAACCTGAGGTGGTTGAAGAAAGAGAGGTACATCCAATTCAGCGAGGGCTCTTACCACCTTACGACACCTAAAGAAGGAGTGAGTATGAAAGGGGCAAAATAACTCTGGGACATTCTTCGCTCCCTTCATTGACAGCAGTTGGAGTTTTGGTATTCAAGAAGCAAAATGATTAAGAAGTTGAGAAGTGAATTGTTTTGAATTCAGCCAGGAAATATATCGGAGCTATGAATGGCTTCTTTTTGATCGATAGCTTCGGCGATAAAGATGAGTGTCGGTTTCTTTTCATGTCCTTTCGTTGATCAATTATGATAGGATGTTTGAGGATTTCGTAGCGTTAAACAAACTTGATATGAAGAAACGAGTTTGAGGCTTGAGACTTGATCACGTGAAAGTTCTTCTGTGATCCGAAGTTACCGAAAATGATGAAAGCTGACAATGCCGTCTTTACGAGTACTTACGAGCACTTACGAGCACTTACGAGCCCCTGTGATTAGTAAGCATGATCATTATGCTGGGCCTGGGGGTGATAGACGCCAAAACCCCTTGATGATTTATTCGAACAAATCAAATTTGGCTTGATACCACCAGGTTTCAGGGTGCAGGTTGTCCAGGTTGCCCAGGTTGCCATTTCATGCCGGTGTAGATCCTCAGAACCTTCGCACCAGTGTACCAACAAATGTGAAGCAACCTGTTACGGGCGTGGTTTGATATGTGGCGGCTGGGCGTGTGGGAGGGTGGCTGCGCGTGGCTTGAGCAAATAAAGAAATCATTTACCAACAAAGTGACGTGAAACATGCATCTATAAAACTTCAATCTCGTAATTCTATGCATTACATCGTATGGATTCTATTTATATTTGTATTTATATTTATACTCAATCCAATCCAGCAAGAAAAAGAAAGAGATCTAGATGGCGGTAAAGCTCACCACTCCAGCTCCAATATCCTTCTTTTCGACCCATATATTGATCAAAGTGATAGAACCAATAGATCCATCACCGCGCCAGGACTCTGAGAAGCAAAGCCTCAATCGAAAAGGTTCCAAGGTACATCCATCCATAGGTAAGCAAGCGCCAATTGATCATAAATAACTCATCTACAATACATTCATATTTACATTCATCGTAGACAGTCTTTATTGTCCCTATCTATGGTAACCTTGGAAAGTGGTAAATATTCAAACGTCAACGTCAACGTCGTGTGCATCATTTCCCCTTTAATAATTAATTCTCACATCTGGATTTCTTGGGGAAAGAGACTTTAGTCACAACTGATCCTTGAATCGACCAATTATTCACGTCAAGAATGAACCTTAAAGACCATCGAACTTCTTGAACACCCTTGGCAACAACACAGCCTCAAATATTCTTACATTACACCCGGCAGTGAATACACATATCTATTCTCTTCCACAATCTTCATCCCTCTCTTCTTTTAAGGGGCAATTTATCGTCCTTTTCCTTACAACTTGATGGGAATCTTTCACCATGAATTCAATCATGAGATCTCGAAATAATGGAAAGATCTCCATAGCCGTCGTCCTTTCATACGTATTCGACTGGGTGATTTGTATTGTTGCAGCAGCGCTTGGTTCTGTGTTCAATTACCAGACGCCCAATAAACGACCCTTTTCACTCGTCGATCCAGATATCAGCTTTCCACATCAAAATCACGAGAAAGTCCCCACCTCTCTCCTTGCCGTTTTGTCATTTATCGTACCTGCTCTCGTCATTCTTCTCGTCACTTTGACTCTGGTCCCAGGCCCAACAGTCCCAAAATCTGTACCCAAAGCTTTGATTTGGAAACGGAAGTTATGGGAATTGCACGCTTCTTGGCTCGGACTTGCATTATCCTGCGCCTTGGCATTCGTCATCACGAGTGGAATGAAGAATCTTTTTGGACGACCCCGTCCAGATTTGATATCGAGATGTATTCCTGATATGGAAAATATCGCAAAGTGGGCTGTTGGTGGTGGTGATAGACCAGAAGGAATTGTTTTGGTTCAAGCGGGTATCTGTCAACAAACAGATAAGGAGATTCTCAATGATGGATTCAGATCTTATCCTTCTGGTCACTCATCATTTTCATCTTCCGGACTTGTCTACCTCAGTCTCTTCCTAGCATCTAAACTCGCCTTAACAGTCCCTTACCTTGCACCTCAAGCTTATACCGCCGATTCTTCACTCTCTCATTCTGCATTTCCATCCCGCCACACTCCGAGTCATCAGCGTAGTGATTCTGAAGTTTCCGCCAAGAACATGGATACATCAGCTCTCACATCAGGTCACAACGATAAGTTAATAGCCTCCCGCAACCAAGCTGCAGCTCCTCCCCTCTACCTCCTCCTCATCACTGTTATCCCTACCTTTCTATCTGTCTACATCTGTTCAACCCGCTTTTCCGATTTCCGTCATCACGCTTTCGATATCCTATTTGGTTTTTTCCTCGGCGTCCTCACGGCCATCTTTTCATTCCGCTTCTACCATCTCCCTCTCTCCCAAGGCGCAGGCTGGTCATGGGGACCCCGCAGTTCCGACCGTGCGTTCTGGGCCGGTGTGGGAGTGGGTAGCTATGTAAGTAACGCGAATAGTCCCGTCGGCGGACTCCATCACCATGATCATCACCAATCCACAAGCTACGAGAGTCACATGACTCGCACTGGAGATTTGGAAGAAGCGCGCACCGATAGTGCGCATGGCCATAATAGAAATGTGAGCAATTTTGAAGTAGGGAATCATCCGCCTCCGAATGTGAATCTGCATCCTGATTTGAATCCTAACGCAATGACGGTGTAATCTTGAGAGGGTTATTGCGATGGCTGTGTGTTAACGATTGTTTCTTTCTGTAGGATAATATCGAACTTTTACCTAGGGTTGCGCAAGCGAGAGTGGTGTAACTGAAGGCGTTTGTTTTGGGCGAGAGGTATGATGATTTAAAAAAAAATTCAAAAAGAAAGAAAACCTTTGGGATTACACATGCGGCGATATTGGTGTATATTATTCTAGGGTGCCAATTTTGGCATGATATCTTTATTCGAGCATCGAGCGAGGTGTTTAGGTTTCTGGGGAAAATCTATGTTTTTGTATGTTTCTATGAGTATGAGAGAAATTTTTTGTGTGCTACTGTGTATTGTGTACTATGTACTGGTATCATTTATCATGTGTGTCTGTCTGTACGCATATCGAGACTTCCCTTCTTGATAGGAGTCTAGAATTTAGATGATTCGATTGTGGAATTTAAGACTGCGATTCTGTTATGTATTGTTATGTCGTGTCGTGTTATACTCATATCATTATCATCTTTGATACTCAAAACCAAGTGAGCCAGAAGTCATGGTAATAGCTTCCCCTCATCTGATCTTCCTATCTGTGAGCGGAATTATCATCGTCGACGCGTGGAGATATGAGTTTATTTCCAAGATTGGAGATACCAGGAACTCTTAATCATAGCTATACTTACTAATTAACTTAAAACTCGTGGTGGAGTCTATCGATCGAATACAATTATTATTCTTTGTCCTTCTTTTCCTTTTTTTTCGATTTTCCTTTCTCCTTCTTTTCCTCTTCAAATTTGTTTCTGAACACTCCACCTCGTTTCATCTCACCTCACCTCACCTCACTTCACTTCACTCACCTCACCTCTCCACCTGCCTCTCCACCTCCACGTTCAAATCCTAATTCCATCAACACAAACTATATAAGTGTAAAACATCTCCTCATCTCCACACCACACCGCATTATCCAACCCCCTACACACTACACACTATACACTCTTCATCAAATCTCCACCCGAACCCGCACCCACACCCACCTTAAACAACTCCTCTTCCCAGAACATCATCCTTTCAATTCCCGTAGGAGTAAAACGCCACATCCGTTTGTGATACAAGACAAGACAAGTCACGAAACCCATATCTACATCTCAAACATCCGAGCCTGCAAAATGTCTTACCTACCTAGGTACTCAAGCCTCAAAACAACTTCAAACAAGAGCGATGGAAAGAAAATCTTGAGGATAAAGGGAGAGGGAAGAAGGGGAAGGAGATTTGTTGGGGAGATTCTATTGCTACAGATATGTGCTTGTTAGGTAGGTAGGTAGGTAGGTAGATACTACTAGACTGAGACATCTATCTGGAATTTTGAATTTCGGAAAAGATGCGTCTCTAAAGGTTATAGACAGAATATGGGGTTGAAAATAATGTGAATTCTCGAATAAACTCTTACATTATAAAACTCCGTGTCTGATTGTAGGGGAAGAGATATACTGAAACCATGAATGCATGATCCGTGTTCACTAATGTAGTGAAATAAGTGATGGTTTACTAAATTTGTTTGGGGTGCTAGGTTAGAGATGATGTTATGGAAGTATGAAGTATTGGTGATAGGTTTTCTCGGAGTGCAAGCTTAAGATTGATCTCTGGATGGTGGAATTGGACTGGGCTGGGTTGTAAATATGGTTTGAGGGTTAAGTTGTGACTTTTGAATGGAAATATTTGATTGAATAGAACTGATTACTTGGTTGTTAGATGGATGGTATAGGATTCGATCTTCAGGATTTGAATAAAAGCATGCTTCAATAATTTAAGTGAGATTAATTGTGTTTCGAAATGTTTCTTATGTAATCAATACTGTTAGATGTTTTGTATTGATATGACAGATGGACAGCTAAAATGGTGATTAATAGAAATATTCTAACAGGAAAATATATTCTGACAGTCATCTCACACTCTCATGTTGAATTTGAGTCTCGTGTGGTGACAGATGGCTTTTATTGCCTATCATGTCGGTAAGTTGAGGGAGACGCACACAAGGACTACTTGGAAAGAGATTGATTCACATCACTCCTCATAATCCTACAATCCCGCCGAAGAAGAATTCAGATTTTCATGGAGCCAATGGGTGGGTGTCGATGTTGAATGATAGTTCAGAGAACGAAAATCACAATGGAAATCTCAAGACTTAAAGGAATGGAGGATGTGTGGTGATGCTAGAGACAGAAAATGTAATGGGCAACTTGCCAACCACGCATGTAGCTCCGATCATAGCAGATGTTGTAATTTTGTGGTAGAGGAGGCAGGGTTAGACGAAAGCAGCTTGAAGATTTCTGGCTTGTTTGATGGCTCTTCGGAATAAGGTAACTTGCTTAAGACTGCTAGCTAGCTTTTTTTTCCTCTGGAATTAGCTACTGAGATAAGACTTTTGAATATCTCTTCTAATTCTATGCGACGTAAAAGTTCCAAAATATTGACACCTACAATTCCCCCCCCAAAAAAGTTACAGAACATTAATCACGGTTAGAAACCACATCCCCTGAGCTAGCCGAACCCTCAAAAAGTACCCCACCATCACCTGCCCCACACCACAAATTAATAAATGGATGTAACGTGGATTCCCTCTGCTTGTGATAGGATAAGAGATACATAGAGGACCGCTCATATATTTTGTTCCGCACAGGTAGAAGTTTTCAATTCACCCCACCTGCCAAAATTTCCCCGTCTGTACGATGTAGGTATTCAAACTCATGGATAACTCGATAATCAACGCTCGTATGATGATATAATTGGAAGATTACACAATTGGAAAGATTTGACAATCCCTTGTCTCAGCTGAAGGATAAAAGTTTGAGATTCTCTTTGTGTATTTACATGTATATGTTCTTGACAGTCAAAGAAACTGCAAAAATAAATTCAATCTTATATAGCAAGTCCCAGTTTCGATCTGGGGACCTCCGGGTTATGAGCCCGGCGCGCTTCCACTGCGCCAACTTGCTTATTTGAGAAATTGTTGTTCCTATTTGATGGGAGAGATTTCTTAATTTCAAATTATGTTGCCAACGTGTCAGCAGGGAAGTATTGTGAGTTAAATGAATGGGTATGAGTGGTGGGGGAGGAGGTGCAGTGGGGGACGGGAGGGAAAGCGGGTGGAGGTGGGTCTAGGTGGAAAACTGTTTCCGCTCTATCCTGTTACTTCCGCTGGAGGAAGGAAGTTATCTCTAGTACATGCGGTATCACATCGTTGGTGCTATTCATGGTCGTTTGCAAGTGTATTTGTCCAGCATTCTAGCCCTATATGTATAGTACAAGTCGTTGCTATCCTCTATCCTCTATACGTCCCCTGCACTATCTACCATCTACCATCTTCCATCCTTCCCATCTCTCTAGAATCCATAGCTCACTGAATCCTAAAGCTGTCCCACTGGTAACCCATCACCTTTTTTATAATTGTTATATATATTCACTTCATCATACCCCATCTCCTCTTTCTCTTTGGCCGAAACTGCAAAATCATCCATGTAATTCCCATGATACTTTTCTGCCCAATCTCTCAATGCATCCCAATCCAGACACTTTTTGTTCGGTTGCGTGAAGTCTGATTTATCGTGTCCTGCTATATTGGGTACCAATGTATAATCCGGATTACACATGATGAATTGACGGATTCGATCGAAACAGTGGTAAGGGTGATCTAACGGAGGAAGATATGGTTCTTTGGGTAGTCCGTAGTCCATGGAATGATAGAGGCTGCGAAGCATACGCTATTTTGTGTTAGAGTCTGGTTGGAAGAAGGTAACATATCCGAAGAGAAGAGGAAAAATGGGGGAGAGGCATACAAGACAATGTAGAACGTGATAAGATTCAATAAAATAGATATGCTTGGGCTCCGTATCACCAGAATACAGATGAGTTGCAGTCGACTCTGGTATATTGTTCTTCTTGACATATGACTCGGGTAAAGCGACGACACCATGGCCGGGTAGAATATTGTGCCAGGCTTCATTACCGTCTGTGACATTGCGTGAAGTAAAAGGGCTGGTGCGAGCGATCCGACGGGTTTGAGAACGTTCGAGACTGAGTTCTGGGATATCTGCATGATTATGGCCTATTAGTATCGTGATCTGCACTGAAATTGAAAACGCGAGATGATTACCTGATGAAGCAAGACAATTTTTCAAGGACCTAGAGCTGGTTGATAGGATCAAGATCAACTGTAGAGCATTCAAAAGAATTAAGAATAAAACTGATATCCCCAGAAGATTCTTGAAGAAAAATCTCGTTCTCGAAGGAGCGAGAGAGTGGGTTTTTGAGAGAAGTCCTTCACTTGACTCTCTACCCTCTTTCTTTGGATCATGATAGCTATCAGACCAGACTTCCGAAGAGCGACGATGATACAACACTTCTGGGGATGGAAGTGTCTCAATATCTGCGGCCGGTATCATCTTATATAAAGGTTCCACTAACGTGGTGAAGCGCATAGAGAAATCCGGGATGAAAGATTGAGAGGAACTAGATAGTAACAAGTTTTGCCAAGTTGCCAAGGGATATAAGAGCTGAATTATAGATGTGTTGTATAACAAAGGATAAAGTAGTTCCCAAGCGAGGGATTTTTGTCGTGTTGATGATACAAAGAGATTCCAGGAGACCACTTTGAAAAGAGGTCTCAATAAGATAAATAAGCGAGCACGAAACTTACGATTTCCAATAATTCCAACTTGATAAGAAGCAAATGCGAATGGAAATCAATGTTTTAGCTCAGAACAAGTACATGGAAATTTCTGCGGATGGCCTAGAACTTTCTTAATTCAATATGAGAATATTGGAGGTTCAAAGAGCTAAACTAGTTTATCACATTCACTTCTTTCCGATGCAATATATCCGCTATCTCTGAAAAGTTTCCGCGATTCACTGACTAGAATGTCACAAGATCTTGGATTTAAATTGGCTCCGGCCTTTGTTGTCTATTAAGCTGGGTTTTCAGATTCTGGATACCTCCGTATACTGGTTCACATGTTGGATTAGTAACAGTGTCAGTAATTCTAATCATTTGAGGATATGAGTTATCTATTTACAGGAAACAATTCGATCGTTATCAAATCTCGGGGCTTTTCGTGTGGGAGCTAATTCAATTCGGCATAGAGCAGAGCCTTCATGGATAAACATTACCGCTCAGCAGGTATTGATGGATGGAATTTGCATCATAAAGGACTGTTGTTACCTATCAGTATATTGAGAAAATAGCGACTGCTATTAAAAACTTCAATTAAAAAAATTAGTCCTATGAGTCTTCATGTACTCAAATTTTTCTCATCAGATCCTTCCTAGCAGTCCAAAATCTTAATAGCTTCCATATCCTCGACTTGACAGTACCCTATCTTTCGCGGATAAAGACCATTAGAATTTGCCCTTTCCCATACAGAAAAGAGACCGTCGACAGCAATTCTCTCTGAGCTATTTCTCAAAGCCGAAGTATAATAAAACTGGACAGGCAGACTTTTTAGCCCAGGTGCACAAACGTCAGATGTGAGATGATTGGTGCAACAGATTATTCATCGCTTGAAAGCTTGGTCGGTGATTCAGTAAGAACTGATGTAAAATATGTATGTAAGCAATGTGGTCCTGCGAATACTGCTTCCACAGGCAAGTTGGAAGTTTCGGGTCCTTGAGAATCTTTGAAATTTTGCAAGTCATTGATGTTGAGTTTGGCCTGGGTGATGTTCAAAGGTGATTTAGGTTAT
The DNA here is from genome assembly GCF_014898435.1 of Botrytis sinoallii. Classification (NCBI taxonomy): domain Eukaryota; kingdom Fungi; phylum Ascomycota; class Leotiomycetes; order Helotiales; family Sclerotiniaceae; genus Botrytis; species Botrytis sinoallii. The sequence goes on along the minus strand of NW_024066034.1, from coordinate 858,351 downwards.
TTTCAGATCCAAGTGAATATTTGTGGAGTGAGTAGTACTGCTTGAGCTTTATTCATGGAGCAAAGTATTTTTGCGCAGTCTACCTAACTCTCGAAATCTGAATATCGGTCCACATAATGATTGGTATCTCTTTGGGTACACCCTGCATGAGAGGCACAACAGCGTAGCTTTTTACAAGTACGAAGTTCACCTCAATGGCGGTTGTGTATATGTCATGCACAGGTTATCACTTCTATATTTACACGCAGCTTTCATGTCGCAGAATATATTATAGTCGCAATGATATCCGCGCAAAACTCATTCAATATCTTGGTGACGGAAAACATCCATACACATCAGACAATTACTTTCAGTTTTATAGACGAGTATTCGATGTTTCCACTTGAAAAGTCAATCTAGTCGAAAAGGTGAGTATAAAACATAATTATATTTTAAAAAACTGAATCGTTGCCGAATAATCTTAGAGGAAAATTTTCTTAGATAGCCTCTGATCTCTGGACTTCTATATTTTACGACTTCAATCAAACATCACCACAGTCATTTCTTTCTCAAGACGACAGCTCAATCGACTTGGAAATTCCAGTAATATATCAAACAATCAAAAACAGATCGAGCAAAATGAGCGCGATCGATTCAACCCAAGAAAGCACAGCGTTGTCCTTCCAAGACAAGCAGCAGTTGCGCCGAAAAGAGAGTTTCCTCGACAGATGTCCCAAGCTCCCAAAAGATCACAACCTCTTGAACCAAATTCTTACGATTGCCCTAATTTGTATTCAGTCCAATCCTATCGAGGACCGTCATATCAACAAATTTATAACGTTTCTTGGCATAATATACCTCCCACGTCTTATCAAAGAACGCGACAATGACCCTTTGCCTCCACATGAAGTTTGGATGTATAGATGTGTTCAGTATTACAGTGAATGTGTTCCGAGTATAACATCTTCATGTCGCCAAATGTTAGAATCCCACAGCGGCTCTGAATCTGACCTCGAATTCAAAGGATTCTTGGAGAAGAACTGTCAATTCCTCCTCGAACTTTGCAGGAAACCAGCAGAATCCATACCAGCCCCGGTCCCTACCCCATCACTCACACCACGTACAAACCTCGAGCTTCAGCTTGTTCTCGTCGATCGTGCACTTGAAGCCGAATCAAAGGTTCATGTCTCAAAAAAGGTTGAAGGCAAAATGGAAGACAAGGTCAAGGGTGAAGTTCTAGGAAAACTTTCGGAGTTGGCAGGATCCATCAAGTCCGTGATCGAAGTTGTAGCCAACGGCGGTAGTAATATCGCATCAAATGGATCTAATTGTCTCGACCAGCCAAGCAAAAAAAGGAAAGGTGCACCAAAATAGAATTGAAACCCAGGAGGTATGATATGACAGCCCATCCTGAGCGTTAACTTGCTAACACACCCGCGCAGCTAGACAATATTACAGACTTCAAAGGCTTGTTTTTCCAACAATATTGCACGGGGAGTCAATTTGTGAGCATAGGATGGGCTGCTGGAATACACTTGAGGGGAAGTCTCAGAGTCGATGGACGTCTAAAATGACAGCGACATGTTTGGGGGCTCGGATACTTCAGAGAGCTTGAGTTTAGCATTCTCAACCTGAAGAATTTGATTATTATTGCAGTGTTACGCGATGGTCTTCTTATGGTATGGAAGTATGGTTGGCAGGAAGCAAGTTATGCGGAATGAGCATTTTAGTCGGTAGCATTGCAATCAAAAGTGAAGGCAAACTTCTGCATTAAACCGATTTCAACTGCAACATTAGACATTGAATTATGACTTTGAGGTGAACAAATGCAATGAAAAAGCGTACTCAATTGTTTCAAATTCCAGTGTACCTGTGTAAGTAATTTGAAAACTGAGTAGGTAGTGAATATCTATTAGCTCAAGAATTTTGCGGCCTACTCATAGACTAGTCCACCTCCCAGCTTTAATCTCACCTCCACCCTCTTTCTCAAAACAACAACTGATCCATCTTCGTCAACTACCACTCAAGAATATTCAGCAAACTTCAATCACTACATTGAACAACCAAGCCACCTGTTACTCCTCAGCACAGTCAAAACCGCAACAGACGACGTGGCTACCACACTCCCACAACCCCAGATTGCAATTGATCCCAAACAATTTGTAATCTGCGAAAAGTTCTTTTCAGAAAATCCAACCTTCCCAAAGAACCATAGGTACTTGGGTCAAGTCCTTACATTGACCTTGATTATTCCGGATCACGCCAACTTCTTCGATATCGATAAGCTCATCGTGTTTGTTGGCACGGTCTTCCTCCCTTACTTGCAGGTGGAGCGAAACAACAACCCGTTGTCGCCCTTGGAACTTTGGAAGCGCAGTGGGTATACAGATGGTATCGGATTTGAAAGCACTTCAAATGGTAGGCGCCTGCTCGATTACCACTGCGATTCTAGATTTGGTCGTGATTTCACAGCCCATTTAATAAAAAACTGCAAGTTCGTTGTCGAACTCTTCACAAAAAACCTAAGCCATTACGATGCCAATCCGAATCCAGTTCAAGTTCCAAATCTTGAACTTCAGCTTGTCCTAATCGACCGGGTGCTCGAAAGCAAGGCGAAGGAGATCCAAAACAAGAAACGCAAGTCGACAGTTTCTGCGGAGATAGACTCAGACGTAGACTCAGACTAGCGCTCCAGCAGGATAGGTGTGGCCAATTTCCTTAGAAATTTCTTTACTTCCCAGTGAGTAATCTCTACATTCTGTCCAACAATAGCTACATGGTCGTTCACTTTTGAATCGAACTTTGGACTACATGGCAAATCATCCGTTATCTCATAGAATACCAACATATGTGAAAGTGTACTAATATTTGAAAACATAGTTTGTGACAGCATCAATGAGATCCGTCGATGGTTTGGAGACTTCACAACATTAAGCCATTTCTCCCAATGCTTGGTACGTTTTAACGGTACAACTCAAATCAATGACTCGGCCAACTTTTAACAATACTAGAAATCATTGAAGAAGAAAAAAAAAACGTTTGGCGGCTTTTGCTCCTAGCACAGATGATAAATAAGCTATGACATGGCAAGAAATACAGAATGGGCTTTGATATGGCAATACAGCTTAACGATTAGATGGCGGATTAGCAGTGAAAATTTAGATTGGGTCGAGACGTGCTTTGCACTTGCAGCTTGAGTCTTCAATTTTGATTGGCTTCACAATCTTCTAGTATATTAGCAATAATACGATTGGAAGGAGATAATCACACTACTACAGCCAGCAGAGTGAACGTATCAAATAGAAAATACGATGATATCAGACAGACTGTAGAATGAGGCATGTACTACACCATCATTTCTAAGCAGATAGAGACTATTCCTTGCCATACTTCCGTCTACTCTTCCTAAAACGCCAGCAAATCCTCCCAACTCCCAAGCCATTATGCATCTTATCATATCTTCTGCCTCAACTGCTTCGCAACAATGCTATCATAAAAAATCATCCACGCTGTAGACCATCACCTAGTCATTAAAGTCTCCTCATTTCTGCAACAGCGGGTCACCATATCTGGTTTCTGCCATTCACATTAGCATTTCTACTCCCCCTCGCGGCAACTTGCATGGAGAAACTCACTGCCATCCCAGTTCTTGTCAACTAGTCCATCACATGCCCTGTCATATTCCTCCTGAAACTTCTTTGAATTCCACGAACTACCAGGCGCACCATGATTAACCTTTTCCTGAGCAGCGCTCTTAGAAGGTGTGGTAGCTGGTGTGTTAGAATGGTTGTGGGCAGAGTAAAAATCGGGTGGAGAGTCAGGAGCTTCCATTGCGTGATCTTGTATATGAGGTTCTTGGCTTGAGAAAACTTCGATCCCAGCGTCTGTTGCGGGTTGTTGTTGATCTGTCGGGGAGCTTGTGAGATGATTGATTTTGGGGTTGACCAACTTGGGGCTGGAGGGTGGAAGCTTTTATTTACCTGGAGATTCTTGTGCTGACATTTTGGTAAACTTTTACACCACCGTATTGGGAACCTATAGGCTGGAAAGTATCAAGAAGGCAGATTTATTCGTCTGATGGCAGTGAATATATTTCCCACAATCGGAGATTGGAACAAATGAAGCTCTGAAGTTAATAAACACCCACAGCCTTGCCCTGCAGGCTACACTAGCCAGCACTAGCGTGGTGTACCCCTACACCAAGCCACATCCCTTGCAAACCCAAAATGTACACCCCTCCATTTTCATCATCCCTCCACAACTCACCACATTTCACTCAATTCGCCAGCAAAAAATTGATACGAAACTTCACTAAATCCAACAGAATATGAGCAAAAAAATATCGGCCCCTAGTGCTTGGGACGACGACTGGGAATCTCAAGCCGATGCATGGGATGCAGCACCTACACCGAAAAAAGCGGTCGAGGACGAACCCAAAATTTCTAAGGCTGAACGATTAGCAAAACATGCGGAGACTAACAAGAAGATATGGGAATCTGCGTATGTTTTGCTACACGCTTACAGTTTATATTGTTTTGCGCTCTAAATAACTAACACGTTCACTCAACAGCGAAACTCCAGGCGGCCTTTCAGAACAATTTCCATTCCTTCTCCCTCCAAATCTAGCCAAACCTGTCCCATTAGCTACACCTTACAAGGCCCCTCTTACACTTCTATCTCGAAAGCCCGCTCCCAGAACAGTCACTAAAATAGATCCTCTTACTGGTAAAACGACCACAGTTGAAGCAGAGGAAGAAGAGGAAGTAATTGTCGCAGGACCAAGTGCTGAAGAACTGCGTGAAAAGGCGCAACGTGAACGAGAGGAAAAGCAAAGAAAATACGATGAAGCCAGAGCCAGAATCTTAGGGACAAGTTCTTCACCAAGAAGTAATTCTGGAAATGGGAGAGGGGGTAGCGGTAGTAATACTCCCAGGAATGGAACACCCCCTCTACAAGCAAGGGGAAGAGGTAGAGGAAATGATGTTCGGAGACCTGATAGTAGGCCAGATAGTAGAACTGGACAGAAAGAATTATTTGATCCGAACTATACATCCAAGCCCGGATCGTTCACAATACAAAAGACATCTAGAAATGGAGAAGGATCACGACCAGGATCAGGTACATCTACACCAACATCACGAGAGAACGAACAAGTTATTAGAGCACCAAGAGGACCTGATGCGGCAGGTAGAGGATTTGAATTCAAAAATCGAGGTGGAAAAATGAGTTGATTTTCTGCTCTAGAGTCATCAACTACCAGCCTCCGCCAATCTTATTGGCGATTTCTATCACCCTTTCTGCGTCACCAGCGTTCTTACCGACATCACTGACGACCTCCCTATAAGTCGTATACACCAATCTATCCAGATCTAGGCCTGTTATTGTCGCCCAATGCGACAGGGTATCTTTAATGTATGAAGGTGAAATTCCTTCAACTGAATCATCACGTTCATCTACACTCGGAGACTCAGCGTTTTCTTCTCCAGAGAAGTACGCCTCGTCGACTTGGGCCAGCCACAGTTTCTGTTCTTGTGGACCAGGTTTCGCATCACCTTCTAATCGACTTGTGTTTATTGGATCGTCAACCTTAATCTGACCACCTCCGTTGGTACATCCGCCCGGACAAGCCATGACCTCGACATACGTATAATCGGGACCAGTAGCTTTACCATTCGGCCGCCTGGCACTTCCAAGTGGTTTACCACCTGGCATTCGAGACGGCTTGGCTGGCTTTAATCGTCGAACAAGATTTTGTATATTTCGGAATCCATAGTATCGAGCCGCCTTGAGTAATATGTCGCCATTATCTGCGACAACAGTATAATCCACAACATCTGCGTTACGGCCTTTGATTGTCTGGACGGATGATCCCTTATGCTGCGATGCAAAATAATGAAGGGCATAATGAAGGTTTCCACCAGAAGAACCAGCCTCGCGGCTACCATTGCCGCTACTTCTGCGATTAGATGGGAAAAGAAAAGAGTTTAATGTTGGATCTGGGAATGGTATGTGCGAGGATGAAGGTAATGGAGTCCGAGGTAATTTGGAAAAGTCGATACGCCTAGAATCTGCGAGCATGAGTAACTCCTTACTCGTGATAACAGAATCAACATCTCTAACGCCCCGGGTTCCAGTCCCTTCCCAAACGGCATCGGTCAATTCCTCTCGACTAGCTTCTAATTTTTTATCGAAACATGGCATAACCGCTACATGCCATATCCTCTCAGGTGAAATGCCAAGTTTTCGACTCAATGTCGTCTTAACAAGAGTTCCCATCAATGCTTGTGGTGACTTCATGCGTGATAAATGTGGTAAAACGTGTGGGTGTGTCTTTTCTGCGTAGCATACCCACCCAGGACATGAAGATGTCAGAATAGGTTTCTTGGTTTCTTCTGCGCCGTTCATGGAAGCTATAACTTCCTCAGCTCCAAGTACCAAACATGCCTCCCGTGTGATATTCGTATCCACTACCCATTGAAATGCATTCCTATAAACCGCTCGATTCTTAATCCCCTTTGGTCCACTGAGTAGATGCTCAATCATATAACCTGCTTCTCGTTCGGTGACTCCAAAAGTCGCCGCAATACTTGCTCGCGATTGTGGACTCACGCTTGCGACATATATTTTTCCTCCTTGTTCGATTCCCTCCACGCTTATACCTGTCGCACTTTTATGTAGGCGAAGGCCAGGTGCCGAATCTAATTGTGATAATACTTCAGCATGCGATTGTAGGGATACGAGAACGGCTTCGGCGGATGTCACACATCCTGAGCATGCGAGACAGTCTGTGAGAGATATTTGCGCAGGGGGTAAATCAGATGGAAGGGGGGCGTCGGTGTTGAAGGATATTTCGAGTTCCTAGACAGACACATTAAGATCAGGTCGAGGGGCGAAGGACTAGAATATACATACATTATCCGCAGAAAGCTTCGCAACAGGTAAAGTCTCGACAGGTTTTATACATGCGACTCCTGGGGATATAAAGTCGTTCAAATCGTCTGCTGAAAGAATCGCGCTCATGATTCCGATGAGGGGTGCGGACGCTGAATGCGCCGCTTTTTCTTTTAAATTCTTATTCTTGTAATGTTGATATTGTCCAGGTTTCTGTCTCTGCGAGTAGGTTTGGAAAGTAAAAACTATATAAGTATTAGGTATCTAGATGTCGGAGATGTATGGATCTTAAAGGTGGATGAGTCTCGTTATCTTCACAAAAATTCAAAGATTGGAAATCATTTACAATCACAATTAAGATAATTCGTCAAAACTGATTGCGAGGATCGGAGCACGGAGATGGTGGCGTTGACAAGGGTTGTAGAAAGCAGCCCCTCACTAAAGATGCAGTGATGCCTTATATATCATATTGCTGCCTTGGTAGGAGAACAATGACGTAAGATTAATGTTTTTGAGATGTTGGGATGAGCTTTTAGAGCTGAATGCACATAAGAGGCACTGTGACCTTTAGTAAACTTGTACTTTTGAAGTCTTTCAATATTGATATCTAATAAGTAAAGACTGAAAGCTTGAGAATACAAACAAAGCTCCTTTGAATAATTACAGCAATCATGGATGTATGTACTTTCTCTCTCAAATGCTGAGAGTAGTTTACTGACTGCTAAATAGGTCTTTTACTCTTACACGTATGGAACGGCAGGATGGCTTGCATTACAATCCCTCCCGTTAATCATATCACCCACGATCATAATTACAATGCTCTCACCTGAGTACCGAGATGCTACCAGTAAGCATATATTATTGTGTTCTATTCAACCTTAGAACTACATTCTAACAACGCCTAGCTCTTGAAGAATACTTTTCCCGGTCACTTGGCTTCACCCTGCTGACCTTGGGTATACTAACCGCTCTCTTGACCGGATCTGTTCCCCTCACATCTTCAATATCCGATACTACTTCCTCTGCAGTCACCTCTTCCGAAAGCGATCCCAAAGCACCCTACGCAGTCCCCGTTCTCACCATTAGCACTCCCTATCACGGTCTCATAGCATTTCACTGCTATGCGCGCTACACAACAATGGGTACCTTCGCATTTGCATTGGGATCACTTGGTTCGACAACTCTATTTGCGATTGGAGGCTGGTGTTTACTTTTTGGAACATCGCATGGAAGAATTAGTAAAAAGACTGGTGCGGATAAGAGGACGAGTGGGTTTCCCTTTGGGAATCAGGAGAGTGCTAGTGCCAGGAAGAGGGCTAATAGGAGGGGTTTGTGAGGAGTTGAAAAAAGGATTTTGAAGGGGTTTTGAGGGACGAAGATGGCTGAATTGTTGAGGAATGTAACAAAAGTTGGATACGGCGACTACCTCTAGTAAAAGATATATATTATAAGCAACACGGTGTTGTGAACTGGGCGAGAGTTATATGATATATGGGTGCTACCTATGCTGAGACTTTATATACCACTACGGATGTGGCTTGGATGGATTCAAGTTGTCGATGTACTATCAGACATACGCCGCATCCCACCCCTTACATACCATGTTCATGTCAACGGCTCCCTCACCTCGTTTGGAACGGCTAGAAACTTTACAGTCAGCAGCATACTAACAAAGGTGCGGCATTAACGATCTTAATTTCAATTATCTCCCTCGATTGTTTCCTTAATTCCATCACCACAATCAAAGTTAGGTATGGGAAATAGGAACTCAGCAAAGAACCTTTTCTCCGTTATGATTGTCCCGTAGTCCTACGTCATTTTGGGTGTTGCGTCGTTTACATGGCATGTATTCACGATTGCCAAAATTATAATGTACCTAGTATGCATATCTCAATAGTAAAAATATTACCATATACATTAATAAATATCACCCAAAACTCACAATAATCTCCACCTTGCACATTGTATGTACTCTGTATTCATTATCGACCGTGAAAAAAAACCAACTCCATACTCAGGTATTCATGGATTTAATTTATTAAACCCGAGCTCGCCAATAGCCGCACCGCCCCTATTACCAATGATGCTGAAGTGGATTTCCCATGATCGATTGCATCGGAATATTACTGATGATATAATGATCTGATTAAATATTACAAATCTACCTATCTAGGCAAGTATTCTGAGAACCCTTTGGGCAGGTCGATAAAGCATTGCATGGCGAAATGAAATATATAAAGACAATGAGACGTTCCCATTTTACTTCTTGCATTCCAGCAAGAGCTACCTACCTACCCCCCATTCCTACAATTGAACACTTGTGTAATTGAGCTACCCCTCCATCACATCTCAAATCTCAAACCTCAATTCCAAAATTAAACACTCAATTACAATACCATACAAAATCTCCGCCCCTCAGCGAGACAAGCAAAATCAGCAAAAATGGTTCAATTACTCGGCAAAGACATTGGTACCATTGGATATGGCATGATGGGTTTGTGTTTCCTCTTCGCCCCTCTTCTCAACTTCTCTCCATCTCAATTCCAAACTAACTTCCCCTTCTCCAGGTCTCTCTTGGCGCCCAGAGCCTCAACCCCTCGAAGAATCCCTTAAAACCCTGAAAGCTGCACTTGACAAAGGATGCAACTTCTGGAATGGGGGCCAATTCTACGGAACTCCTGAATACAATTCCCTCACCATCTGCGCCGCCTACTTTGAGAAGTATCCAGAAGATGCAGACAAAGTTGTTTTGAGTATCAAAGGTGGTATCAATCTAGAGAAATTTGTTCCCGATGGAAGTCCAGAAGGCGTTAGGAAGAGTGTGGATACGTGTTTAGCACTTTTGAAGGGCAAGAAAAAGATTGATATTTTTGAATGTGCAAGAGTGGATAAGAACACCCCAATTGAGGTTACGATGAAGGTTTTGGAGGAGGAATATGTGAAGACGGGGAAGATTGGAGGCATTTCTCTAAGTGAATGTTCGGCAGAGCCGGTCAGGAGGGCCGCGAAGGTTACAAAGATTGTGGCCTGTGAGGTTGAGGTTGCTTTGAACACGTTGGATATTTTCCAAATGGGTTGCCAAAGCTTGCAGAGAACTGATATTTTGGTTGTTGCGTATGTATTTCTGATTTCTATGGATGATATAGTATAGCTAATGAAAAACAGATACTCACCGTTAGGCCGAAGTTTGTTGACCGGTGCAATTCAAAAGCCAGAAGACATTCCCGAGGGCGACATACGCCGAACGTTTCCACGATTCCAGAAAGAACACTTTGAAAATAACAAGAAGCTTCTTGATGCTGTGACAAAGATTGCGGGGCAAAAGAATTGTACACCGGCCCAAATCGCTATCAATTGGCTCACAGCTATTTCCAAGGAAGACGGCAATCCAGAAATCATCCCAATTCCTGGTGCCACAACAGTCGATCGTATCGCAGAGAATTCAAAGGCGGTTTCTTTGAATGCAGACGATTTGGCGGAGCTTGATTTGATAACAAAACAGTTCCCAGTTTCAGGTGGTCGTTATCCGGAACATTCATCAGCACATCTAGAAGGTTAAAAGCCTTGATAGGTGGAGAGAAGTTAGCGATCACGTAACAAGAGTGAAGTAGAGTAGTACACAAGGAATGCAAATTAAATTGTAAAGCTCAGAATAAATTGTGTAATGTGTTTCTGTCGACTTATAGATACAGTTGCCTGTCTCATTCCGAATTGCAGAACTCGAGGGTTATTCATCATCGCGAAAAGAAGAAAAGAAATGTGATAGAGTATGAGCTTACCTATATAATCATCACTCTCGAGTCTCGCAGGTAGCTACAGTACTGCTGCCATGTCTCCCGAACAAAATTCATTGCAATTGAGAAAGTTGACGAGACGAGAGTAGTTGAGAATATTTTATTGAAGAGAGAAAATGTTCACAGGTCCAATTGAGAAAAGTGGATGGATGATTAACAATTGCGAGCTACACGGCAACTTCCGCAAGCTCTTGGCTTTGATGCTTCGCGACCGACATCATTCAGTGCAACCCAACTGCATATTCGCAAAGCTTCTTTAAACACCAACTGTACTCGAGATAACTCACCACAATTCACCTCACCTTTCCTACTTTCAGCTTCGACGTAATTACGGTCATCAATTCTACTATTTAATTGTTACTTTCGATCTCTTCAACATGGCCGACGACTCACCTCCAGGATCTCCCCTCTCCGATCTCTCCTCAGACGCATTCGACGACGAAGACAACGAACGGATGGCTGCAGATGCTCACATGCCGCCTGCTAAGAGGCAAAAAATAAGCAGCGACGAATCTTTGCGCATCGCCACATCTCGTATCAAAATGGATGGAACAGATGGTTATTGTTCTACTGATACCGAAGGAGACATTCCAGACTCTCCAAACATCGTTCAACGACCTGAAGATGCTCTAGATGATTTACATGAACAAATTACTGTTTGTGCATGGCTTGGTTGCACTAAGGGAGATCTGGGAGATATGGATCAGTTGGTGGATCATTTACATCATGATCACATTGATTCTAGACCGAAAAAATATACATGTGAATGGCTGGCTTGTCCAAGGAAAAGTCAACCACAAGCAAGCGGTTATGCTTTGAAGGCACACATGAGAAGTCATACTGGAGAAAAGCCATTCTATTGCGCATTGCCTGGTTCGTTGTCTGCAACTGAATCTTAGAACAAAGCTAACAGGTATTTTAGAATGCGATCGCGCTTTCACACGTTCTGATGCTCTTGCCAAACATATGCGAACAGTTCACGAAACCGAAGCTCTTCGTCCTTCCGATCCTATTCCAAAACATATCCAAGATCATTCAAAAGGCCTACCTAGACATCCTCAACCCAGAGTCGTCATGAAACCATTCCCAGATTCAAATCCGATGGCAGGAGCACATATCTCACCCTTAGTTGAACCCTCGTTAATGGCAACATCATATCCTCCTGAATTGGGAATTACTTTGGAAGAAGAAGCGAAAGGGCCCATTGAGCTATGGAAATTACTACGAAAGCAAATACAATGGGCAGAGGAGGAAGGCGAGGCGCTAAGAAAACAATGCGAGATTATGGAAGAAATAAGGAAGAACGAATGGATGGAGAAGGAAGTCCTACTTGATGTTGCCATTGCAAAAGACTTGGAAATGGAGGCGAAAAGAAAGGCGGCCTTTGCTGAGCTTGCGAAGCTTCCCCGGGAGGAAGTCGATTACGTTATGAACGAAGAAGCAAATTCACCCAGTATCCGCGGCGTTGACTTTACAGAGCATACACCGAATACGGCTATGTCTCCAAGTAGGACTCCATTTTCACCTAGAGATCTGACGCCATTGGAGCAGAGCCAAGGACCTATTGAATCAGATGCGGCGGAAGTTTTGACTTCTATGGCATATGCTTAAGGAAGGGAAATGCATGGAATAAAAGGGCATGCAAAGCGAGAATGTCTTAGGGAGCTTCTGCATATCCAGACGTCTGAAGGCTATTGGAATAACACGTGTGCTAGGAGGAGTAAAAAGGGTTATGAAATATTTATGAAATGGGCTGATATCAATTCGGATAATCAGATGGAAAGTATGGCAAGCAAGGCGTTTTCTGGGGCAATGCAATGGTGTAGGATGGACACGTAGAGGTTCTGCTTCCGTGTGAATCAATAGTCTGGCAGGGTTCCAAAACATTAAAGCGGTGTTTAATACTATAATAATTCTTTAAACAGTATCTAGTGAGATCTGGTAAATTTATGACAGGTGCTAGAGTATGATAAGATGGGTGTTTGATTTAATTGTCTATGATCACAGAGCTCTCAACTATATATGATCATAGAGCTAAGCGAAACGCGAAGCTGTTTCAAGTACTAGGTAGGTACGTATTGGTGATAAGAATTGTATGTTTTTCATAGTTAGTTTAGTTGAGTAATTGATGGGAGTCTTATTCTTATTAGTGTATCTAGGTATTGTTTGTATCAAATGACTAGCAAGTTGAAGATTAATCTGTGGGAAAGCGATTGTATTACCTACCTCGGTAGATACATCATACCTACCTATGTAATGAAAGAGAAGAGATATAGTTAGGAGGGCAGGATGGTAATGATAATGGTAATAGTATGATGACTTTCTAGTATCTGACTAATATCCGGTGTTTAGTCTTTTTTGGGACTTGTTACTTGTTACTTCTTTTGGGTGGGTAATGGGAAGGAGATAAGATGGTTTGCTTAATTGTAGACTTTCGTTGTTGGTTTTGATAATTAAGTGTTATTATATTTGGTGGTAGTAGATAGTATATGCTAGGGTTACTAATATGATATAGAATGAAGATGAGGATGGTTTTAGTTCTCTTGATGTTAGGACTGTGATTGGACAGGAACGAGGTTTAGATATGGGATGTGCAATAAAGGATGTCTTTTGGTTAATTCTATATCTCCTTTGTATTGGGAGTTCTGTTGGCTCTGGATGTCTTTTCGATATGGAATAAGATAGAAGAGATGTGGCTAATTGTGGTCTGATGGGATGGTTATATTGTAGACTTGCTGTTGTTTGCTGTTCGTTAGTGCTAGGGACTATCTGTTGATGGTAATCTAGGAGTTGTAGAGAAGTCAGTTCTTTAGCAGAGCTTTAGGCGTTTGGATCAAGGCAAGATGCTTGTGTGTTTCGCGGTGCTAGCAGCTATGATTGAGATAGTTTTGGTGACGATATGTGCTACTGTATTTGCGTTGACGACGACAAAACAACTCTAATTACGCTTATTGTTGATAGGAATTCGACTCACGTCATCGAATTTCTGGACTTTTGATCTCGCAACACTTGAAGGAACAAGTTCTCTCTTGGATAGTTCATGCTGCTTTCTGAATTATTGTTGGTCAAAATGAAAAGTTGCGCACGGAAAGTGACAGTGAAAATACAAACTAGCAACAATATTTCCAAACAAGATTGATGTTGAATAACCCTTGATTATTCCCCGAACTTCCCTTCTCCTTCAGGAATCTCTACACCTTGCTTTGATCATATGAAATATGAAACCACCTTGGCCTATAATTGATGGCAGTGCATTGGTGTTCATTTGCAATTAGATCTTACACTGGCTCTCTTTTTCTTGCTTTAATTAACTAACAACAGGCTGACAACAATGCAGTGAATTTCCAGGAAACAAACAGAAGGGCAACTATAAGCAAAAAAACAAACTTCGTAGTAGATTGTTCAACAGTGTAATTTAAAGTAAGATCGCGTAATTTCCCAATTACCAACACGCCACATCACTTATTCCACTTAGAATTACAAACCCAAATATTGTTCTCAAACATGAAATGAATTAGACATCAAAACACCGCCCAAAAAAATCTCTCTAAAGCTTTCTCCGCTCCCCAAACAGAATTGTTAAACGTCAACCAACTTCTCCTTCTCCCCACCAGAACCCTTACTTTTCGCCACTAGCTCCAACACCTTCTTATTCCCTCCTCTCTTACTTACCTCATCATCACTACCCTCCTCACTATCATCCTCCCATTTTCTCGTCCCTCCAAATCTCCCCGATCGATTCTATTCGAAGCCTCCCTCTCCCTCGCTTTCTCTATTCTCATTCTCTCCCTCTCCCTTGTTCGCTTTCCGCTCTTCTGATATCCATTTTTCTTCTCTTTCCCTCTCCCTCTCTTTGAGCTTACTCTTTTTTCCTTTTCTCTACCTCTCTCTCTTCTCTGATTTCGTATCCACCCTCTCTATATCCCTACCCTTTCCCACAACAACCTTACCCCTAAGCAGTTCTCCATCTCCCTCAACCTCTCAGTACCCTCTCACCCTCCAAACTCCCATCCCAGATCCCCTCTCCATTTCCTCTCCCAACCCTCTACTACCTCTCTCCCTCTCCTTCCTCTCCATCCCACCCCCCACATCCAAATCTCTCAACCTCTCCACCCCCCTCCCATACCCAGGAAAGAATCCCAAATTCTCCGCCTTGAACCAACTCGGCCAATCACTCAACCCAATCAACCCAAGTTCAAATCTTGTTCTGGGCATCTCATGTTTATACCGACAATTCTCTGCCCACTTGCATCTTCTATTATGTGTACACCAATGTCGACATGTTTGCTGTTGTCCTTGTTGCTGTATTTCTAGTGTCGATGTGGCATTGCGCAAAGGGGCGTGGATTGATGTTGACAGGCCCGGTGAGGAGTGTGATTTTATGGATAGATTTTTGGTATTTGTGGCTGTGGTCAACGCGGAGGATCGGATGGGTAGCACAAGAGGACTGGAAACTGCAGTATCGGATCTGATTTGGACAAATTAGCACACAATCGCCTCAAACCATTTGCCCCCTCAATTCGACAACGGATACATACCCACTACTTTTCCACCGCTCTATCTTCATCTTCATACTCAATCTCCCTCTTCATCCCCCTCCAATCCAACCAATCTATAAAAAGCCCCCGCCCCCCGGAGCACAAGGTTGTGCTCCTCCCTGCAACCCAAGTTCAACATTCCGCCTGTCTCCACTAAATCTAGATTTCTCGGTACCCCTATTAAATCCACACCTGGGGGTAGTTCATCAACCGCTACTAGCGGTACGACTGTCCCGTCTTGCGGACTATGAAGTAGCCTGGTCGAGGACCTTGGGCCGACTCGACAGGCCTTGAACTGTGTGGTCCTGAGCCGGAGCTTCTCTTTTGTTGGTTTTAGTAGACATGATAGTCTACTTGCGACCAGTTGTGGTGGTTTATGGCAAGGGTGTTCGTCTGATCAATGTGACATGTATGATGTATGGTGGGTAGCACGGAGAAGAAAGGTCGAAGGGGTATGAGAGATAGATATATATAATGTTGATGAACACTTTAAATTAGGTATTTGACTTTCACACCTCAACATCTATGCGCGATTGTTTTTGTTTGCCTTGTAATGTATGTTCTGTACTCTACAATCAACTGTAAAAAACACGGGATCAGGAGACTCTCTTCTTCTACATGTCGTTCAAACAAACTTTGTTCGATAGAAACGTCCAAATATTCTTTGCTTGTACCGGCACACACACAACTTGAGCAAAAAAAAAAAATTGCACCTGAAAATCGTAAATTGGATTGTCAATGCAATGGGAAAACAGCAATCATTAGCCCCAATTCAGTTTTGGTGAGGTTCTCCTCTACCTCTATTCTGTGTTTCTCTGTGCCATCCGGGTATCAAATGGCATGCTAAAGATATACTCATCTCAATTCACTCCTCTCCGCCAGGAAATTTCCTCGAATCTTTGAATTCAACTCTAACCCTAGCCTCCATGCCATCTACACAAAGACCAACATCTTTCGTTGTATCCTCCAACTCCACTTCTCTTTTCATGAATTTGCCTGCCTTCGACTCCCCTACTTGCCCGTGAGTTTGCGAGACAGGTTTGTCAATTGCGATGCTAGAACCTTCTCTCTTAGATTGTCTTTGATTCAGATCAGACAATCCAACAGGAGCGAAAGCTTCTCTGGCATTTTCTACAGCGTTATCGTCATCATACTCGTCAATATCCTCATACCCTGCAACGGGATCCCATTCTCCTGTTTCCCAAATCAATTTCAAACTTAATGGCCTACGATTTAATAATCTCCCAACAATCCCCTTGACTCGGTAGATGCTGAACGCTTTAGGAATCTCTTTCACTAGGATGGTTTCTTTTTGGCTAATCTCAGGGTTTGCAGGAACGTAAAACGTAAATCTGATCAAACGTGCTTCCAAAAATGCAGGATTGATCTCTGCTTTTTCTCTCCTCACTACTGCTGGGGGGCCATGAAGGTCGCACAACTCCTTGTATCGTTTGTGTCTAGAGAGGACTGTAGATTCCTGCTCTGAGTCCACAGCTCCAAGCTCCTTGCCTATCTCGGAGAGGTAGAACAATTCTGCGTTATTTCGATCTTGAGGGGAGATGCCACTAAAGTTTAACTTTTGAAGGTTCCCAAGACGTGCTAATGTTAACATGAATTCCTCGTTGAGACTTCCCATTGTCGATTCGGCGCTTGTTTCCGGATATATTAGGTTTTTGGATATTCGTAAAGACGTCATGCCAGGGAAAATATGGACGAGTTCATCTACAAAATCCCAACTGTTGATTTTGTTGGAAGATAGATCGATATATGATAACTTATTATTGAAGACTAAGGGAGTGGAAGACTTCACGGCCCCTGGCCCTGTCATCGTTCCCGTTGTATGTATTTTATTTCCTTTCAGAAGTAAAGATTCGAGGGATGTGAGTTGAGTCAATACCTTCAAATCCGCCAGTGATGTGAAGTCATTATACTCAAGGGTCAAAGAGGCCAGAGAATGACTCGTGATGGGCGAACTCAGTCTTTTAAAGCCGTTTGAGGATGCCGTCAGAGATACCGTGGAAGTGAATCTTTGCAGGAGTATGCAAAGCTCATTCCAATCAACTAATGTTGAATCTACCTCCAGAGCGTTGATCATGTTGAAAACTTCTTCACTAGACCCTGACGTGATTGCATTTAACATTCTGCTTGTGTCAAGCTCTAGTCGGTTTCCACTACAATAATAATATTAGTCAAGCCCAACAGAATATTGGAAGTGCTTACTTTAGTCTTAGAGTCTTCAAATTCTTCAACTGCGAGCAAATGTTTTCTATCTCATCCAAAGATACAAACAAATTTCTGCTCAAATCAAGTTCAACAATACTTGGGCATGCTTCCCCGACTGTAAGATCAGTCGCCGTTTCAGCCACCACTGGTGTAGCGAAGGCATCGTAAAGTCTAGTATGAGCCCTATTGATGCGCTGACCATCAACCAGAACAATTTTGAGTTCATGTACCTGAGCCTGTTGCTCTGCAATTTTGTCGAATCCTATCTCTTCTGCTACCTTTCCCGATATAACAATCTGCTTGTCCGGGTTCAGGCCATCTCCAGAAGCGTATTTATGGAATACCGCTTCGACAAAGCTCTGCTCGGGATCTGGTTTTCTGGTAGGACGTATGAAGCTTGCTGGAGTTGGTGCATTACTTAAACCTATGTATATATTATGAGCTACTCCCAAAGATATCTCACGACAACAACTGACATTTGAAGTACCCTTTCCCGTCATTCTTACCCCGCGAAGGGTCGTCCCATTCAACCCCAAGCCATTCCTTCTCTGTATCCTTGACCTCTCCAATATATCGAATTGTACATAATTGTCCTTGAAACGATACCCGTTGACCCACGCGGTAGTTGTGATTTTGTGACATTGTGAAAGAGGTTCACTCATGGATTGTGCTCGTTTGGAAATAAAGTTGCAGCCTTGCAAAGAGAGGCTGAACCACAGCCGAACTTTTTTTCGCGACATCAACATTCACTTTCCCATCGCAACATCTCTACAACGCATTTAAGCTTTTTTCTTCATCACGGTGATTTTGATTCGATATCAATTTCGAAACTGCGTCTACAGATTGATACTCCTAAATAGCAAAGTTCGAAGTTTTGACACGGTTACTACCACTCATCAATCTTTAAGCTCACCAGCCTTGAATCCTATCTCCATCCCCATCGCCCTCATCATCCACCCAAGATGGATTACCAAAACCGCGCCGGCAGTAAATTCGGCGGTGGTGGTGTCGCTTCCACCAGTGCAACCAATGCCGATCGTCGTGAGCGTCTCCGCAAACTCGCCCTCGAGACTATTGATCTAGACAAAGACCCCTACTTCTTCAAGAACCACGTCGGCTCCTTCGAATGTCGACTCTGTCTTACCGTCCATCAAAATGATGGTTCCTATCTCGCGCATACCCAGGGTCGCAAGCATCAGACGAATCTCGCACGACGTGCTGCACGCGAGGAAAAGGAAGGCCGCTCGGGGATCGATCCTATTACCGGTCTACCTGTCGGAATGGTAGGAGCGCAAGTTAGTGTTCGCAAAAATATGGTGAAGATTGGAAGGCCTGGGTATAAGATCACGAAGACGCGGGATCCGGTTACAAGACAGCAGGGATTGTTATTTCAGTTGCAGTATCCCGAAATAGTGTCAGATGTGCAACCGCGGGTCCGGTTCATGAGTGCTTTCGAGCAGAAGGTGGAGGATCCTGATAAGGATTTTCAGTATATGTTGGTAGCGGCGGAACCTTATGAGACGTGCGGGTTCAAGTTACAGGCAAGAGAGATTGACCGCTCAAATGAAAGGTATTGGACTTGGTGGGATTCGGATTTGAAAGAATTTTGGGTTCAGATCATGTTCAAGACGGAGAGAGAGGAGAGATACAGTGGTTGCCAGGCTGGCTCCAGTCAGATAAAATGAGAGGACGTTATTGCATGGAGTTCCTAGGAGTTAGTAATGGCTAAATTGTATTATAATATGAGATCACAGGAACATCACCAGGAACGGTGCAATCAAGTAGTTGATATTATTTCATTTTTTGATTGAGAGTGTAGATGTTTCCCAAGGTATACCCAGGTACATCAATTTTAACCTAATTTTTCCCACTATGATCACATTTAAAAAGTTCTTCCCAACCTTAAAACCCACCCTTATGCCGGAAGTCTAGAACCAGGCTGTTTCGCTCATGTGTGCATCCAGTCGAAATAAAATCAGGAAAAAGAAACAGACCCGCTAGATGTCAGACTTCTAATTGTAATCTTGCAAAACATGCAATCAATGGTATCTGGCTAGATTGACTTTTTAAAGGCCATGTAATGACAACTAGGAAATAGAAATACTTCACTCCAGGTGAAAACTTGGTAGAATAACAGAGATTCATGATTTGACCTATGTGGTAGCCGGTCAGCTCCATGGCGGATCCGCTCAATCGAATAGTGGAGAGATGTACCACGATTATCTGTAGTTGGACTCGAATCTCTTGAATGTGTAACCAATGAATGGCAAACTCATCTCTGGTACTTCCTCTCGAGGAACACCACTATGGGCAGCTTGTGCTTGAGCTTGCTTAAGATGGGTTGCGTTATCAGTTTGATCAATCTCGTCAGTTGGGAAGTATGTGGTATCAACATTGGAAGCCAGCTTGGGCTCAAATGGAGCACGAATACGACGCAGAGTATCGAATTCAACACCACGGAAAAATTTATGGCTCTTGATTTCGTCTGCTGATACTCGTCCGAGTCGATTCTCTGAATTACAAACAAGACTAGTGCACACAAAGTTAGATTAGTAACTCAAGAGAGAACAGTTAAGATATTCATACCTTCGAATGAGATTTTCGGCTTCAGGTCCAAGTTGTACATCCTCAGGGAAGTAGAGATTCGTACGCCAGGCGACAATCTTTCGATATGTGTCATGGGCATCTTCGGCACAGAAAGGAGGCCATCCGACTTGACATTCGAACATGATCGTACCAAGACTCCACCAATCGCAATCATAGGAATAACCATGTCCACTGAAAATTTCTGGAGCGATATAATCAGGTGTACCAACAGTTGAGTAAGCCATGACTCTTCGAGACTTTCTCCAGTCATTGATAACGCTTCGATTGCTAACTGTGAGGTTGATTTCGTCAAGATTGACTGATTGTCTGTTGTTTCTTGGCTTGCTAGATTTTCCTTGCAATAATTGTTGATAATAAGAATTGTCATGCAGTTTATGGAAACCAGTGGATAGACCAAAATCAGTCAATTTAACATGTCCACCTCTGTCAAGCAAAATATTGTCTGGTTTGATATCACTATCTCAATTAGTATTTGAAACTGAAAAAAAGGGGGTCGAAGCGATCCCCTCCTATCATCAATCAACTTACCGATGAATGAAGCCGAGTTTGTGTACAGCTTCAATAGCCAGAACAATTTCCGCAATATAAAATCTCGTAATATCTTCAGAGAAGATCTCGTATTTGATAAGCATAGTCATCAGATCTCCTCCTGGCAAAAACTCCATCAACATATAAAGGAAATCTTGATCCTGAAATGTTGTGAAAAGCTTAACAACCCAAGGACTGTCCGACTCTGCCAAGATATCTCTTTCAGCGCGAACATGTGCTAATTGATCCTTCTTGAACATCTCGGTTTTAATCAAAGATTTCATAGCATAAACTTTGCCATCTTGCTTCTTTTGCACCAACTTGACCTCTCCGAAGGCTCCTTTTCCAATGATCTTCAATGTGTTGTAATTATCAGGTCTGTCCCTGGTTCGTAAAAATCGTAGATATTTGCCCTCTTGCTTGCCTGCATTCGACCATGTTTGTTCTCGGCGAGATTGGGATTGGTTGGGATCAGAGAGACGTTGCTCCATTTCGCTTTGTCTATTGTAGAGATAATCATTTAGCACAAGTATCAACATCAATCTTTTTGGAATATCTCACCTAACATTTCGATCTCTGGCCCTCTTGACACTATCTTTGAAAAAGTCTGCAGCTAGTTGCGAACATTTCTTTTGATTGTTTTGTGTCAAATTGCCGTATCGATCAGGGTTTCTTTCTGGGGCTGCTTGAAATTCTGGACGAACTTGTTGTGAAGCTTGAGTCGGCATAGGGTTCAAGTAGTTTGAGTAACCTGGCTGCTGACCTGGTGCTCCAGCAGTTCTTGGTCTTTGGCCTGGCGATGCTTGACCTTGACGATTGCCATATGGTGAACCTCTGCCCCCACCTAAGTTTTGATGGGAGAACTGATGAGCCAGACCATTGGTAGCGTCATTTTGTAGATTAACAGATCTTTGCTGGTAGGGCTGCTGCTGCTGCTGCTGCTGCTGCTGCTGCTGTTGATATCCAGCAGGAGCTTGTTGCTGCGGATAGCCCGAGGAAGGGGGGTATTGGTTATTCATGAAGTATCCTGCGGGGGGCGCGAATCCTTGATTGTATGTTTGCTGTGCGCCTTGTTGAGCCTGCTGTTGCTGCTGCTGTTGTGGTGGTTGCTGAGCTTGACCTTGACCTCCGCCTGGAAATATTGGATTTGGGAAAGTTGATGGGGTCGTCGGATATGCACGATCGTTTGGCGCGAATCTGTCGTTTCCGAAGTTCAAGTGAAGGCGGTTGTTCATCGGATTACCATTGGGATTATTATTACCGGCATTACTGCTGTTGGGATCCATCTTAATTGTATTGGTAATGGATCTAAGGAAACGATACTGGTGAAACGGAGTAGTGTTGTCTTGATCCTAGAGAACAAGAATTAACGTGTAAGGAAGTCGCGTTTGCTAGTTGTCAAAAGTTCCGTGCCGCCGCTTGGTGCGTTGTTCTCGATGAATTCACTTTTGCTTCTACCCCCTCTCTTGTGATTTACTCTTTGATATGGGATAATAGACGAAAGCCGAGAGGTTTGTTCACTGGTTCTCCTATTCTCCAAAAGAATTGAATTGAGAAAAGTTTGGTTGTGTGTCCAACAAATACAGATACAGATACAGATCCTGTACAAACAAGTTTTCTACATTTATAAAGGGGGGAGGAGTATTCAGGCTTTTCCGCACCGCTGATTTCTTGCTTCTTCCTTTTCCCTAGCTTAATTAAAGGGATGAAATTCGTTTGGCTCTGGCGTTGCCTCTGTAACATGTAACTTTTCGTAGCGAAGCTTGGTGCTAGCGTTTTGGATCCAAAATCAATGCTTAATGGTTCTCCTATTGGTTACTCTGATCAATGCTTACTTGAAAAAGGAAAAACCTAGGTACTCATCAGGGGGCAAAAGAGGCGGACAGATATATTACAATTTGTCTCCCATTTATTAACTATTATATCATAACCGTCATTCGTACTACGCTTCGCCTCGCTTTGCAGCCCGAACTGAAGTGAAGCTTGTACATCGGAGAAATGAATCTGAAATCCATTCTCTACCCGTATTGGTGGTAACCTTGATCTTCCGTATAAGGTTGTCCTCGGGTGTATCAAGGAGCAGAGCGATGATCGAGCTCGTTCAACTGACTACTCATACATATCTAGAGAGATATTGGATGATGAACCTAATAGCGGCTATTTTGAGAAGGAGGGTCTTTCTATAGGATAATTCTAGGCATTCCATGCGTTCTATGCACCCCTTAGATGTAAGTCTCAACAGTGGGAGGTGTGTTTTGTCATGCATATCCCCTGGTAAGGTCTAGAAGCCGAACTCCTCTTTCACATTAACATGTCTAGGGATGCTACACAAGCCTTCGATTAGCATGTGCACATGGGACTTGTGCAAGAGGTACAGATCTACACAATCACATTGACCTCTACACACTTTGGGCGCATCACGCAGCTATCTACGGCACTAGGCATATCACAGGCGATATTTCAAGTTTCCTATGAGTCGGTGGTATAAGGTGTGTTAAGGTTCTCTAATTCTATCGCTTATTGGTCGTTAGATTTGGCCACAAATTAGTTCGGCATACAGTACCTACCTATCTACCTAGACACTTGGAATGATTTAGAATTTACTTGTCACGAATTAAGGAGCTTTAAGTTTTAAACCACAGTCCCGTCGATATCTTAGCTACCTAGTGCATGCTTATCTTGAAGGAACAGGGGTCCATTCTCAACATGCTTTGAGCCTCACTTTGCTACCTATACGAACGATAACGAAATGTCAAAATATAGGTACGGAGTTTATTCATGCTACGAGCTTTATACGGGTAGACAGAATTCACTGTAGCAAAATTCTACCCTGCAAAACTTTCCTGTGCAAATCCCACATGGAAAGTTTAGATGATCGATCAATTTTCTGGAACGCGCGTGGAAGCTATTGACACTAAACTACCTACCTTTCTGATAGCTGGGAACAAAATTTGCCTTTTGAAACGAGAATTTGCTATCATTGGGGTTCGGATTCATGATTATGGCGTTTTGTTATGATCGATACTAGATAACAATTTCTATGTAATACCTCATTATTGATCCCCATCATCATCAAGGACAATTTCCAATAACTTAGGATCTCTTGCCCAATCAATACCACTACCCACTACCACAGCACTAGCAGTATTCTTCATGATCCTCCATCTCTGTCTACTATTCTTCATCGCTCCTTCCAATTCATCCAACTGTGCACGAATATCTGGATCTTTTATGTTTTCCTTCCCCTGACTATTCGCGTCTTCTGCCAGAGCCAACATTTCTGTTGCCAATTCGATGTTCTTCCTCCCTGTGATAATGTTCTCATTGGACTCTCTCATCAAGTCTTCTCTTGATGCTTGGATTTTGTTAGATATCTGAGCCAGATTTTCAGACATAGCATCACGTTTTTCGATGAGTGGTAGGAGGTCCCTACTCTTGTGTCAAGAATGCAAAAAAAAAAGAGTTTGAGTGGAGTATCTTACTGTTCTATGACCGAAGCATTACTACCAGCATGAACTGCCTTCAATATAGGATTGGCAATAATCACATTCTCAATGATTTTCGACCGCAATGAATAATTGGCTTTTGACTCAAGGAGGTCTTTCTCTGCCTGTTGGATATCTTCATCGGTGACTTCTTCTTGCTCTAAAGATTGTCAGGACACGTGCTTTCAAAGTGATATATAGAGAGATGAACCTTCTGAAGATATAACACCTTGAGCTTTCAAGAGAGCGATTTCGACTTGAAGTTCTTCCAATTTATCGTACACTTCCAGGATGCGTTTCTCTTGCTCGCTCAAAGGAGGTACGTCGTTGGCTGGTCCGG
Organism: Botrytis sinoallii; assembly: GCF_014898435.1. NCBI lineage: Eukaryota > Fungi > Ascomycota > Leotiomycetes > Helotiales > Sclerotiniaceae > Botrytis > Botrytis sinoallii. Next base: position 833,966 of record NW_024066034.1, on the reverse strand, counting down.
TCATTTCAACTCCATCCATACTTTCAGCACTTTCTTGATGCGACATCTTGATTTGTAAATCTGCCTACGAGTCATAAGCTACACAGAAATCCAAAAGTCCACAATCTGTTGTTCGTGGAGAACGCGTCTCTCATCATGCCATGAAAACCCCATACTCAGGTATCTTCAGATTGAGATTGGTTCAACGAAGGTCAGCCACATTTAGTGTGGCACACCGTGTACCAGATAAGGTTAAACCGCGAAAGCACATGGATACTTTGGAAAATGCCATGTGAAATGGATCGATCAATATATTAAGATAAATGCAACAGTATCATATGTCTCTGTCTCTATCTCAAACTCGAATTCCTTTCAAATCTTTGAACCATATTGTTTTATGCTGGAGGTGTTTTCAGGCATTCATTAGCTTCAAGTGATTAGAGTGTGGCTTACCGAGATAAGGCGGCCGACCCTGAAGCTTAAGCTAAGTTACGGCGGTCTCGAACTAACCTTGTGATCTTCACATCTTCAACATGCGACAAGACATCTTCTACATCCCATAAGAGGAAAGACAATTTGGCAACTCGCTGTAACTGTGAAATGCATATACGATTATGGAACTTCACGTATACATTGCCCACACGGGCCAACATCTTCAGGTAGACCCTGGATCCTTTACCTCGTAAGTCTGCGACGTCATGTCTACCCCGATCATAAATGCTGATAACACTCAAGTCTGGACGATTTTAAGTTGTGGGTGGCCAAGTATACACCTATTGCCGCCAGCGATCACATATCTCTTACTGCAGCAGCCAAAGCAGTGCGATTTCAAGCGCTTTGCTTAGAGGTACCCACGCCGACATTTCCCAACCCTACAATTGCTAATCTTGGTACAGCAAGAAATATTCGTATACGACAGGCGCATCATTCAGCAATCTTCTATAGCATCCGCGAAATCACTGATCTCTGAAATCCCCTTACCGCGCAAATATACTGTTTCTCGACCCCCAGATTCGATCACAAACGAGAAGGACCTACAAGCATGGCAAGACTTATTCGTCGAAAGGCGGGCATGGGCTGCGAAGGTAGTGGAAGATTGTGCTTCCATGTCGGATCAAGCGCAGCAAAGGTACATCGAAACGGAGGTGATTACTCGGTGTGTGGATACCGCTGTTTTGAACCTGGAGAAGCATGTCAGAGCGCTGGATCAAAAGAATGCCGAAGTTCAAAACTACGTCGAAGAAATGCAGAAACTCAACGTCGCTGGCGGGGACTGGGAAGTATCAATGTCTCGATTAAAGTCGCTACCTGCGACTGCAGACGTAATTAGGTTTATCACGGGCCGTGACTTGTCGAAGACGAAGCGCCAAATCACCTTAGCGGACTTGGTTGATGCGGAAGAAGTCAAAAGGTCTGGGAAGCTGTTGGGCAAAATTTCGAAAAACCTCGAGCGTAGTAGTGTGGAAGCCGGACAGGAAGTGGACGAGGTCATGCGAAGGATTGACCATTTAATTGAGAAGGTCGAGAAAAGTCCTGCACGAGCGGCTATTCCACAATCCCAGGAACCTATTGCTTTACTGGAGGACATTGAGGCAATATTTAGAAAGGTCAATACTGACTGTGAAGCCATTCTTGGCTTTACTGACACACCGAAAAACATTTCACAAGCTTCAAAATCGGCACTTCTTCACACTGATAAGTTTTTACCCTCGCTATCTAAAAGGGCTCTCGAGATGGAGGAAATTATGCAAACCGTTACGAAGTTGCGAAATTCCACCGCAATATCATCCTTAGAGTTCATGTATGACATCGCTAGCTTAACAACGATGCTTGCAGAAGTCAACAGTCGATTTGCGGCCCTGGATTTGGACGGTGATGGAGTCAACGCCTTGCATTTAATTTCAATGCTGGACACATTACCGGTCACTTTTGTTTCATTCTTGGCCGAGGCAGTCAGGCGCAGTGAATGGGATGAGAAAGTAAGATCAGATTCCTCGACTCTGGCTAATGAAATGGCAAATTTCCAAGAAGAAGAAACGAGGCGACGACGCAAGTGGCAGAAGAACATCGGGGCTACTTTGTGGGATGAAAAGCCCGAGACGCAGGTCATGGCTCTGGAAGTTGTCTTGCATGGAGAAGAGGATGATTGGCCTCAAGCTTCTCGACGGGATTTAGAAGACATTTTGGCAATCCTTAGGGCTGAAAATCTTAAATCACCGATGCTTAGCGACATTTCGAGAATCATTTCGGATCTCAACAACCCAACGAGACAGCAAAGTAAGAGGGCAAATGCCTTTAAGGCGGGAAGTATTCACGAATCAGCTCTTGGTAAAAGTGCTCTTTTAATGCGCGGGGACGACGAAGCCTTGAAAAGCATGCAAGATGAGAAGTCAAAGCTTGAGAACAAATTGAGAACCGCTGAAAGTCGAATTCGAAGGCTTGAGGATCTATTGCATCGGCAAACTCAAGCCAACAGGACTTCAATCGGAAACGTGTTTTCAGTACCCAATACTCCTAGCCCTGATGTTCACACTGTGGCAAACCCCATACCATCACGCCCGAATGACGACTCTCGTCGGTCTTCGATCTCATCCCGACGCTTTTCTGCGAATCGAGGTGAGGAAGAAGCAGCCTTCCAGCAAAAGCTACTTTCTTTGGAGGCGGAGTTGATTACTGAACGTGAGCGCGCTTCAGGTTTGGAGAAAGAGGTTGCTGCCCAGAATACCTCAGCAAACGAGTTAAAGTCTCAACTTGAAGAAGTGAATTCCATGAAACACGACCTTTCGGAGAACTTCAAAGCACAGCAACAAGATTTCATTGATGAGCGCAAAGCTTTGAATGACGACATCAAGCGCTACAAGGCAAAACTAGAAGAGTTGGAGGATGAGATGGATAGATATCTCGGCTCCAGAGAGAACGAGAAGTCCGATGTTGATGATCGTGTTCGCCTCTTACAAGATGAACTGGATAAATTACGAAAGGATAGTGCCGCAGAGGCCCAAAAAGCTCAAGGTCAGGTTGACTTCTTGAGAAACGATGCAAAATTGCAGAGGGAGACCAATGAGACTTTGGAAAGGCAAATGCAGATTCTCAGAGAAGAGAAGAAGGAACTATTATCCCGCACGATCCAGGCAGAATCGGCTGCTGAAGATCAGTTGAAGACTTTGCAAGATATCCATTTGCAGTTATCACCCAAGTTGAGGATGCCACAAGAGTTCACAGCCCTCTCGGGATCGTTGACCAACAAATCACTGGGCCTGATATCCGAGCTTGAAAATACGAAGCGCGATTACAACCTTGCGAAATCTCAGCGGGATGATGCAGAAACGACGATTTCGGAGCTGAGATCCGAACTTGCGGATTACGAGGAAAAGTTTGCTACCGAAGAGAAGGAATCGCAATCTTTGCGCGAAGAATTAGCATCCGAGAGAGCCAAGTACTCTGCTCTGGAGGCCGAGCTCACTGATGAACGCCTCCAATTAAGCTCCATAAGAACCAAGATGGCAGATGGCGAAACAGGATCTGAGGCTCTACGTAATCGTCTAGAAGAGGAGGAACGCAAAGTTACATCTCTGTCAGAGGATCTTGCTAGACAGCTTTCTCGTGTCGGAAGTCTTGAGGAAGAGATAAGATCACATCAAGACAAGCACCAATTTGCACAAGAAAGATTCGAGAGATTGAACGACCGATTCGATTCACGCACTTCGCGTGCAAAAGACCTTACACAACGAGTGTATTCTCAAAATGATAAGCTTGTCCGACTACTTGAGCGTTTGAGTTATTCAGTCACCAAAGACAATGGCTCAATGATCATTCAGAAATTACCAAAACCTGATCGTAGCATGATAAACGGGAATGATTCCTCAGATGCTGGAAATAAGCTCAGGCGAAGCATGACAGGTTCGACAACTATGAAAGCCATGGTCGATAGTGGAGACCTTGACCTTTTGTATTGGATGCACAATGACGATCCTGAAACAGAAAGTGAGAAGTATGACGCTTACATCAATTCCATCGGTAGCTTCGATATAGATAACTTTTGTGAGGTCATTGCAAAGCGAGTTAGGGACATGGAATACACAGCCAAGAAATATTCCAAAGACGCTCGTGCTTACCGGGAGAAGTCTCACAGAGCTCAAAAGGAAGCTCATGAGAAAATTGCTTTCAAGAATTTCAAAGAAGGTGATCTAGCCTTGTTTCTGCCAACAAGAAATCAATCCACCGGGGCATGGGCAGCATTCAACGTTGGCGCTCCTCATTACTTCCTTCGAGAACAAGATTCTCATAAGCTCCGCTCTCGCGATTGGTTATTAGCTCGAATCCATAAAATCCAGGACAGAGTAGTTGATCTTTCCAAATCCATCACGGATGGTCGTTCCTTCGCAAGCACAGGCGACTCCTTCGATGACGATAACCCATTCGATCTTTCCGATGGTCTTCGTTGGTATCTCATTGATGCCTCGGAGGAGAAACCAGGTGCTCCATCTACACCTGGTCTCGCCAAAAGCACAGTCGCTAGTGCAAATATAGATGCAACAGCTACGATTCGTCGCCCGAAGAAATCATCCAGCACGGGTGCTGAGGGGCTTAATAAAACCCTGGCGAAGAGTATGGATAGTAGGAGAAGCAGTAGTAACTCCAAGAAAGCTATTCAGATTGCTGCGTCGCCGTTGAGGAAAACAGGCTCGACGGCTTCAGTCAGTGGTTTGAGAAATGAAGCGATCGGGGATGCGATGGATTCCGCCGTTGTAAAGAATGGTGATGGGGGCACCAATGCAGCTGCTACTTCTGATACTCCTGAAGCAGTAAACAATGAGGTTCGAAATCCTTTGGATAATCTCTTGGGTCCTTGATCTTCATCTCTATCTTGATCCTGTTGTCTATCTATCTTGTATCGCTTTCAGAGTTCTTTACGTCAAGAATTGTGAACGTTCGCCCATTGTATTGCATATTGTATTATACTCTTTCTATTTGCAAAATGAAGCTTGTAGCAGGACATACGCTGATAGTGCGATGGTGTTCTAGAATGTTCACAATGGCCATGGGTATCCTGCAGCTTTGGGCACCGGCTTTGGAACAACTGGGAGTACTCTTGGAAGGAAGTATTCGATGGGACATTCTAGCACAGAAAATGGAGCAATGGAGGAAGTAAGAGAAGAGCGAAGTGCATTACCAAACAAGCTTAGAAGATCAATGATATGGGACTCTTTATGGTCGATTGATCTTAGTTTGGAGAGAGGAAGAGGAGGGGGGTTTTAGTTACGGAAATGGGAAGAAGGAATTGTATGATACGAATATTGACTGATAAATGGCGAAGATTAATAACATGACGCAACATGACACTGCAATTGGAATCTGCAATGCGGGAGCGGGAGCATGGACGGATATGAACATCAATCGGAGTGAAGGATCAGATCATATAATATGCTGGGACTAGAACTACTCATGCGTGATGCATCGATCGGTATGCTGAATGAGATGGATCTGTATATGGATAGGGACGAACTTAGGTAGTTATGTATAATAAACCACATCACATTATCGGACCCTAGCAACCTGGGAACGAGAATAGAGATTAGATTGGGAATAGGAAGTGATACTGGAAATGGAAGTAATAAGGAAGAAAGTGTTTATAACCCTCGAATCGTCACTTATAGATGATCTTCTCGTTATATCATATCACATCAAATTGTATTGTACGTATCGTATCACACATGCATTAGTATATATACAAACACTTGATTATTTCCCATTCTTCTGATCCTCAACTTCTCACTTCTCACTCCAGCCTAATTTATTTCCTCACTAATCTAGAATCAACAAACAAACAATCAAACAATCAATCAATCTTCAAAATATCAAACTATTACATTACAGTCTACTTAACACTTTACTTAATAACACCTCCAAACATACGCAGTATGATTATCTAGTATCTAGTATCTACCATCCTACTAACCCGAATATCCGATATACAACTACAACTACAACGACAACTACAACTACAACTACAACTACAACTAATAACTTTCGAGTAATCTCATTATACCAATCTTCCTAGATCGTAATTGATACTATAAAATACATACATATATATATACATACATATATACATATATACATACACACATACATACACACATACACACACACATACATACATACATACATACATACATACATACATACATAGAATGGTTTTGTTTACATAGGCACGGGATTAGACATTAGCAATGATCCATTTAGCAACTTAGCTAGCAATATTGCACGGCCATGTTTCCATTCTTCTTGTCCCATATAGCCAATCTCTTTATACACGCTGTTTTCTCTTCTGTCAAAGTAGGAACCGAATAGGAGATCCGCAACCCTATGCTCACGAATAACTTCTCTTGGAGGTTAGCTTTTATAATAATAAGAATAGTATTATTATAATGATAGTGGAAGATCTAGTCAGTTTAAGCTTGAGGGATAAATCGAATATATAGAATAAGAGTGAATTGAAGTCAATTTAGAAGAGCTAGGCTGAGTTGAGATGAATTGCTTGCTTTTTCCTAGATTTTCTCTAAAGAATATTCTAGGTTTATATAGTTTATAATGAAATTCCAGTATATTCTATGCTTATAAATAAGATCGATTTAAATCGTATCTTATAGAATCATTTTAGATAATAAAAAGAAAGTACAACCAATCAATTTAGCGATATTTCCTGTATACTTCCATCTAGTTCCATTTCATTCTATTCCATTATAAATCAATTTGATAAGAGATACTATTATACAACTATATGATAATATGATTTTATAATATAAGATCATATTATATGTGTATTAGTCATCAAGATATCCCTTATTTAGTAAGATATTAATAAGTGATTTAGTGGACTTATTATGAATCCTCACAACTTCAATCACTGTTGAAGATTCTCAGTGTCCAGAGAAATCCAAAATCAATTCTACAATCACAATCACAAACAAATGCATGAACGAAACCTATCCACTGTGAACATACAATGTATATTCTACCCAAGCACAATTATGCTCTAATGTCAAGGCAAAAGGCCGACCTCTACTACTTGACCATGGTTGAAGAGCCAAGTAACGCCCGCTTTATAAAATTCATCCATAAACCCTTTATGTTGAAACTTTTCCCTTGTATATCCCCTTTATATGCCGTTGAAGGTCAAAATGCTTTTCCCCGGTATCATTGCAATCATTACTCATGTTGAAAGATTTAACCACAGCTCCCCTGTAAACAAAAAAAAAAGAAAACCCATATAAACATAATCTAGTATCTGTAGATCTCAGCCTTGAATGGTCCCTCAACCTCAAGTCCAAGGTACTCAGCTTGAACTGGGGTCAATTTGGACAACTCGGCGTTGACGTGTGCCAAATGGAGCTTGGCAACGGTCTCGTCCAAGATCTTTGGGAGAACGTAGACACCAACCTCGAGCTTTTGGGTCTTGCCGAACTCGACATACTTTTGGCCGAAAGCCTCATCCTCGCACTTGAACAACATGATTTGAGCAAGGACTTGGTTGGTGAAGGAGCAGGACATAACGAAGGAAGAGTGACCGGTGGCACATCCCAAGTTAACGAGACGACCCTCAGCGAGGAGGATGATGTGACGACCGTTCTTCATGAGGTATCTGTCGACTTGGGGCTTGATGTTTTGAACGCTAGCAGCGTTTGCCTTCAACCAGGCAACGTCAATCTCAATATCGAAGTGACCAATGTTGCAGACGATAGCATCGTTTGGCATGGCCTCGAAGTGCTCACCAGTCAAGATGTCTCTGCATCCAGTGGTGGTAACGAAGATTTGACCTTGGGAAGCAGCCTTCTCCATTGGCATGACTTGGTATCCGGAAACGGCAGCTTGAAGAGCGTTGATAGGATCGATTTCAGTGACAATGACACGAGCACCCATTCCGTGGAGAGCCATAGCACAACCCTTTCCGACATCACCGAAACCGGCGACAACGGCAACCTTACCAGCAATCATGACATCGGTGGCACGCTTGATACCATCGACCAAAGATTCACGGCATCCGTACAAGTTGTCGAACTTTGACTTGGTGACGGAGTCGTTAACGTTGATAGCTGGGACGAGGAGACCCTTGTTCTTCAACATCTTGTACAAGTGGTGAACACCAGTGGTGGTCTCCTCAGAAACACCGTAGCAGTCCTTCAACATCTCTGGGTATTTGTTGTGTACGAGTTGAGTAAGATCTCCACCGTCATCGAGGATCAAGTTCAAGCTCTTGCCATCCTTGAAGGAAACGAGTTGTTGTTCCAAACACCAGTTGTATTCCTCCTCGGTCTCACCCTTCCAGGCAAAGACTGGGACACCGGCAGCAGCAATAGCAGCAGCGGCATGGTCTTGGGTGGAGAAAATGTTGCATGATGACCAGGTAACCTCAGCTCCGAGGAATGTGAGGGTCTCAATCAAGACAGCAGTTTGGATGGTCATGTGTAACTATAACAGCTTCGTTAGTCTTCGAATCTGATTGATACAGTAGCAAGAAAATACATACACATCCAGCAATACGGGCACCCTTCAAAGGTTGATCGGCAGCATACTTCTCACGAGTGGCCATCAAACCTGGCATCTCATTCTCAGCGAGCTCGATTTCCTTGCGACCGAAGGCAGCAAGACTGAGGTCAGCGACCTACAAGTATACAAATTAGCATAAGGGAAACAGCAATTCATAATGGGAGCTTTATTTACCTTGAACTTGGATGCTGGGGCAGACATTTTGGGTGAGGAAAAGATGATATTGAGGGAGATAGATACTGAAAGATAAGAGTCAATTCAAAGTTTCCAGAGTGTAGAAGGATGAGTGCGAAGATTGGGACAGAGATGCCTTTTAATACTTACATTTCTTTTTAAGGGTGGAGATAAAAAGAAGAGGCGAGGTAGAGAAGAAGAGATGAAATGGGAGGATAAACAGAAAAACTTCGGGGGGCCGACGCTTCAACTAGTGATGGAGGGGTGAGAAGAAGGAAAATTCAGCGCTAAGCCAAATCAGGTTAGATGCGTAATCCCTGAGTACCAAAACCCAACAATAGGAAACGTTTGACAAAGAGATAGACATTAGATATCACTGTTCGGTGGTTCAGACTTGCATTGTTGTAGAAATACTATTGGATTTACATGAGTTGTTCAAATGTAGCTGGACTGTACTCGTATGTAACATACAATTACTCCGTAGGTACGAGTAGTATTGAATATAATAATGAACAACAAGAGCAGATTCTCTTCAATAAGTGAATGATCCTTAGACTTTGCTGGCCAGATCCTCTAGCTAGTAGGTAATTATAGGATCTAGCCGAACACCGTCGCTTCGGTCGTCGGCCAACATGGTGTCTAATAGATATGTGTACTCCGTACGTAGTCGACAAACAGTTGAAGAGTCCTTGGATTGCCATACCTACCTAGGTAGAGGTAGCTACTACTCACATATCATATGATCGTTGAGTGAGGTGAGGCTTGTGAGCGATGTGAGCAAAGTCAAGTGAAGTGATAACTAAGTACAAAATTCAGGGTCAACATCAACATGGAATTTAAATTAGACATGTGGGTATCACTGATAGCAAATAGTAAAAGCTTGTAAGTGGGGTTGAGTTGCACGTTGGTGGGTGGACAATATCAAAAGTCCGTGCATTTTTGGAGGAATATACGAGATATCTATACATCCATAAGAAAAACAGAGTTCTCAAGGTGTTGTCTATCGTTCCTTTTTTGATCATGAATATGATCCCACATATTGACATATCCCTCTGAACGCCATGCCCATGCAAGAAATCCCTCATAAGTGCCCTAGCTAGCAACCTTAATGTCCCTACTACCAGCTGCATTACATACGTTTCTTTTTAGTTTTGTTCTGGTAAGAGGTTGCTCTTTACTGCGAACATCTTTCCGGTGATGCTAGCAGTGAATCCGTCTACCTGTCTTGAATATTGCTCAACTTGTCGTGCGTTCAACATACCCTCCAATCTGCTTGGTTCTGTTGGGAGCTTGAAGAGTCTTTCCCACTCATCCTCAGGTAGAGGTGCGAGTTTCTGTGTAGCTCTAGTAGCATTCTCCGCTGTACGCTTTGCCTTCCATGCTGTGACCTTGGCTTGCTCACGAGTCAATTGTCTTTGGAAGTATTGGAAGTTGTTGAGCTCAGTGTAATGAGTTTCTATGCTGTCCAAAAGCATATCACAGGTTCGCTCCAAGTAAGGATCAATAGATAAGTCCAAAGATTCCATGTTAGGATAAAGAGGAGTTGGCGGTGTGTTTCGGTTGAGGTCTGCGAAACTTGCGGGGAATTCAAGATCCTTCTTTGGTAATTCGACTGGCATTTGGTGCAAGAAAGAGGTCAAGAGATGGGAGTTGTGGACGATGATAGGTAATTCGACCAAGATGTCTTTGTATGTGAGCTTCGACTTTTGCATGCTATCGTCTTGTCAGTATTGACCTTTTAATGGCATATCGTATGAACCTACTTCTCAGTGGTGAATTTACCCTCCTTGTACGCGGCCATGAAGGTTGGGGAAAGTCTGAAAGCACGTAGACTCAAAGCACCTTGGGAACTTCTGCTGACATCGTGGACAAGCGCGACAGTTCTCTCATTTGGTTCCTTTTGGTAGAAGAATTGGTTTTCAATCAGGCTGGTGTTGATGAAATTTCCCATGTTTGCACTCGTGTACCATCCGACGTTGTTTGCATCGACATTGACTTCCTTCAACATTTTGATCATCTCACTCTGGTAAATGACATTGGCTTTCGATCTTGGAGCTGCGGCAGCGATATTCGAGGCGGCCATGTGGTCATTTGGGTGGGAATCCGAGGCAGCAACGTCCGTCGTGGGGAATGGGAAGGAATTTGTGATTTGGAGAGTTCCGTTCGAGTCCATACCAACGATCGATCCAGTAGCTGTGGTTGGGTAGGTTGCGGCACAAGCCTTTACAATCTTCATAACAACCTACATATCCTATTAGCCACAATTTTTGATGTCTTGCTTGTGATATAGTCCCTACCAATGCCTCAACTTGTACTGAGTGCAAAGGCACCTCTTTGCTAGCAATATCCGCCATGATGAAATATGGTTCAAATTCGTGATCGTTCAATTACGAATAAATACTGGCAATATTTCGATAGGATCTGGCGCAAATTCGAAGGGTTCCGCGTCCAGTAGTCGTTGTCGCAAAAAGGTGGGTTATTTTTTGAGGATGGATTCTATTCATTTGTGTGCGAAGCCTTGGCGTTTTTTTTACACTAGCGATGACGGGAATCTTTAACCCCGCGCGCGAATCTTGTTCTTTCAACACAACACAATATCGTTATTGTTCATCAAAAATATGTTCAACTTCTAGTCCAACGTGGCGAATACAGTTTTGAGGCATCTGAATACCTGCAATTAATATAGATTGCACTCATAACACGGATTGCTGAAAATGTGAGAGTTCAGGTAATCTTGAACGATTTTCGTCTCTTAATTTTGTCTATTCTCTTGTGGTATCATGAAAGCAAGCAACTTCTAGGTAATCTATAAACTCATAGGTAACTCCTTCTACGCCGTCCAATTCAGCTCCGATATTCATCCAATCGACCTGAAAGGAAATTGGTTGTCGGAACACTTCAGATAGGATATATCATTTTTAGTCGACCCATTGTTCAATCTCCCATCCTTTGATATCGTCCTTCACTAGGAGCCTTAATCGCTCGACTACAGGATTTAATTAGCATCTGCAACATGAACATCAATGATAGGAGTGAGCTCACTTTTCCACTCTGTATACATATGTCTGGCTGCGTTGGCTGCGACACGGTGGTGTGGACCCACGCTACCAATTTTCGCATCTCGAGAACTACGCCAAACACAAGTTGCAAGATTTCGTCCGTTCTTGTCAGGTACTCCGAACCAGTACCTACAGGCTGTCAGTTTATCTGCCGCATACCTGGGATTTGTTAACCTACTTGAGAAATCCTCCACTTTCGGTCGCCTCGGCGTGGGCAGCTTGGTCAAGAGCACCAAGATCAGAGTAATGAGCGACAGTTTCCGGTGGGACTTGAGATCTGAAAACAACAATGTAAAAAAATTCCTCTTTCCAGGTGTAATTGGAGGCTTTTGCCAACTCTCCAAGAGAATCCATGACTTCTTGCCACTAAAGTAAGTTCGGTTAGTGAACCTGAAATTTCAAGACTTGAGTCAGGATATTGGAGAACATACATTGAAAGTCTCAATATATGGCGCAGCTGCATAATCTTCTCTCAGACATTTCAATCCAACAAGCGCTCTAGCAAGCAATTGATTTGGTGTATCCAAGGTATCGAGATCTAGTAGATGAGGTTTTTCGTCGTATGGACTGACCACCAAGTATCTATCCTCATTCAAGCTATCATTCTTGCTGCTTGAAACGGGATATTTCAGTTCAGTTGAAGATTCGAGTGCACTGGAAATTTCATGGCGTTCAAGTTCGTTGAAAGGTAGAGTAGGAGATGTAACAACGGCCATGATGTATGGAAGTATAGAAATTTTAGGTCTGATCAATTTTAGGGAATTGTATAGGAAGAGGAGGTGAGTTCGAAAAAGATGTTTTGAGGATTGAAGAAATGGATCGATATCTTCCAGACTGTACTGGAACGAACCTATGGGAAAGTCAAAGATATAAGAATTGGAAGGGAAAGGTGAGTCGAGGAAGGAGCGTCCAGGACGCAATTGCCCAAAAAGATACCACGACATGGTTTTGGATCAATAATATACTACATTTAATTATTTTTTGCGGGGATGTCGACCGTTAAATGACTCAGGATGGTACGAATCACAGCCCCTATTGCGCCATTCTCGGGTGTGGAAGACAATCACGCCTTTCTTTGTTTCGATTGTAAAATCAGGGGAATCATAAATAGCCCTATAAGGAACAAAGATCTACCAACGTTAAATGCGGGCATCAAAGACTTCATGGCATTGTGAATGAACTTTATTTTTGGAGCCTCATGTATATATTATACTAATTTGAAAGTTCGGACGCCATGACACCCAAAACGGTGAATTGCAACTGCAACCTACTGCAAGCTGAATTGTCCACGTCGCCAATTCTTCAGTATCTTGATCAGAGTTTTGATACCTTGCATCAAACTCTATCTGCCCATTGTACTTGGTTAGAGAAGATTTAGAGTTCCAGAGATTACTCAGACCGACTGGGAAGCCTAATTGGGACGCTTGAGCTGGAACGTTTGACCTCTCCATAACTGATAACTGGTAATAGATACTCAATGAGCAAGGTGTTTCATTCGAATCCATCTTCATTTCACTAGCACCATTTTCAATCGAATCTTGGATGGCTTCTTCTCGGTCATGAGATGAAGATTCATTCGAAGTTTTGTGTGGTCAGACTAATAAATTATACTTCTTTGTGCACGTTTCAACATCTTTGACACTTCTCCGTTTGACTCCACCGGATCGATTCGCCTATGTAGAGTTTGAACAGACATCATCTTTGCAACAAGATTCATATCAAGTCTATAGTTTGCCTGGTCTACATTAACGGATCTTCTTAAACTCACCGTCACTACTGTCACTAATGTCACTATCAATAGCTCGGCCTATCAGCCTGCCTGATGACAATTGATACTGTCGATAGCTAGAAATTCCATCGAACCAATAAACTTCTCATAAGTCCGCGCAAAAGTGAAAGCAAAACTGTGTGTTGATATCGTGTATGATTGTTTCCACCAAGTCGAAAATCGGATAAGCTTGGCGATATTCGAATATTGAAAGCGCACGCATATAGAGAAAGAGTCATCGGGGGGTCATGGACCGCAGAACTCTGATTGTCCACATGGAATTAAATGTAATCTTTTCGTCCCATCTTTTCGTCCCATCTTTTCGTCCCATCCTCCTCCTATCGTACATATACCCAAGAAACTCTGTCAAAAATACTTGTGGCATTGTACACGCAGTGGGACCACTATCCCCAGATTAATGAACCTCCGTCTTAAACTTTAGGCTCCCGTCTATCTCCCAGCCAGACTCTTCCACTTTCATAAGACCCTAAATAGAGGCCGCTACCCAGTGCCGTCCAGCCGGCTCTTAAAATAGCACCTCGAAACAACCCTTTCATTCCAGCTTCCGCAATAACTTCCCGAGCAATAGTGAGACTGCCCTTTTTCTTCCCTCCAAGGTTATCAATGGATTGACCTCTCTTCTTGGCTTCCTCTATCTTCTTCTTTGCCTCACTCTCAGAGTTTTCTCCTGATGCTGCAAGCATAATTCGGGTCTTCACTACGTCGACGGGTGTTGTGATCACAGCTGCAATAGATCCGGCACTTCCAGCACTAACTGCTGTTATTGTTGCTGTCTCGAGCAACGAACCGGTCAAAGTTCCATTTTGCCTCCGGTAGTTCTTAATCGACTCTTTCATGTGCTCAAACATAGGAAATTGCATTGCGGTGAACGGGAGATTGCGGGCAGCTAATGCCGTGTATCCTGTGAACAACTGCGAAGGTCTTTTGAACTTCTTCAATGCCTGCATAGTAACTGAAGCCCCAGATGTTGAGGAGTGGGCTGGCCGACGAATCATCTGTGCATTTTGCTTCAACACCTCCGCAGGAGTCAATATAAAGCATGATACCAGTTCAGCTACCGCCGAAGCTGCGCTGTGCACAAAAGGTTGGGGTATCAGTGGCGTGTTGCTGCTACCGAAGCTTGTATTTGCTTTGGTGAGAACAGATTTTATTCCTTCATACGTGGTGAAGAATGCTCCTGCTGTGAAACATTAATATTGAGGTAGATTCAAAAACTCAGGAGCTCATACATGAAGGTATGGTCACCAAAATTACAGGTCCAACTCCTTGATATAAACCTCGAAATAGTAAACCACGATTGATGGCTTGTTTCGATGCATCAAAGTAGATCTTTTTATAATCTGGACTTTGGAATCGGGTCTTAAGAGTATCCAAAGGGTATACTAGAAGGTCGACAGCTACTGCTGCAAACGCTCCCGCCTATGAGTTGTGTTAGAAACGTGATCAAAACATTCCAAACCAGAGATTTTGTATGAAGCTAGAAATAAAGTACAGTGTCCCCCAGTGAAAAAGGAAAAAAATGGACAGCCTGACAGTCCTTGGCGCTTTATCATCACTGCTGTTGGAATTTTGTATATCTTTCCCCTAGCTCGCCGGGGGCCAATTAGAAGCCATTTGGAGGGGTAATCTTCCCACGCAAACACTTGCTTGCTTTCGCTGTTACAAATTTTTATGAACCAAACAAACTTACAAGAAGAACATCTGTATGTGAATTTGACATTTGAAATCATAATGAAGAAAATGAAAGACTTCAATAAGAAATGTTGGAAGTAAATGAGACATGGACCCTCCGACCATCGTCATAGAAGGGAGCTTTATCGGACGCTAAGATATGATGTATTGTAATCAAAAAGAAAGTCGAGCTCTCACCTCAGCTTCATTTGGCCACTCAGCACTCGGGCAAGCAAAATCAATTTCGCAGATAAACCACATACAATAAAACCTCCCTGTTTAATTTTATTACCTTCACACTGGCGAACTGGTTTTGGTCAACAACCTCGCGAGCTGAGGTTATTAGAAAGGCAGCTCCCCGAGAGACAATGGCGGAACCTGCTCCAAGACCACAAACATTAACTCCCCAGTTTTGTTTCTCAACAGTTGCGCTGAGAGGTATTTCAATGTCTTTTCTAGTATTATACACAACTAGGACTAATATTCTATAGATTTTCTTCGTATATCTCGCGCCTCAATTGACGATAGTATAACACAAAATCTCAATGCGCTCGTAACACCTTCGAGGGAAGGGTTTGACCCCTCATCTACTTCGATCCGCAATCCTCGATCCCCTCACTCAAAACAAATACCTTCCACTGCATGTCAGAAATTCAAGGAATCGGTTTTATTTTCTTCGTGGCAGACAAGATCAGATGTGCTGAATTATTGCGCTTCGGTTGCTACGAGTCCGGACCCCGATGATCCAGATTTGCTGGAGAGACAGGTTGAGAATGCTAGGGATAGGGAGAGGGTGGTGGATGAGAGATTGGATCCGTATTCTGCTAGATTCTTCCCGAAAGAGGCGCGGACGGAGAGGTTGGCTGCTATTGTGAGGCAAGAAAGAGGGGTGGAAAATATTGTGAGGGCGAGGAGCTGGGGGCTAGTTAGGGAGAGGTGTGGCGGAGATTGGGAGAGCTGGGAAGAAGCTATGGATCAGTGGAGGAAGAGTAGGGAAAGGCCTCAATGAGATGGTAGTGTGCAAGGTTGCACAGAAGCGGGAGTTTTGGGATGGGTTCGGGAAATTATATACAGAGGACTAAATGACTACTGATGCATATACCTGGGAAGCTTGTATGAGTGTATGAGAAGCAATAGAAAGAATCAACTCCAACTAATTTAAAGTATAACGCATGCATATCTTACACCATTGCACGAGAGCAAAACACGGGATGCCTAGGTAGTTGTTGGGAATAACATAAATCACAAATCATGCAGAATGCTTCAAATCTAGACACTTTCTTATAGTAACCCAAACACCAAATAGAGAAAGCGATTAATTAGACTTTCATTACGTTGCACTAGTCTTATAACACCATTTTAGTGAGCGTACAACATGTTTGGAAGCGGATATGAAATTCGTCCGGAAAAAAGCCGGAACTTTCCACCATTGCAACCTCGAAAGTTCAGTAGAACTTATTAATACACAACCCCTCCAAACAACACAACTTCCCAACAGAGCAGGAAACTTCCCACCTGTGAGACGGAACGTACAGTCTAGGACTTTTCAATTATTATCAAGGCCTTCAATACGACATCGAGACTATTGAAAAGGATACCAAAGCATTGTGAATCCTGACGTCAGAATCACAAAACGGTCTTCAAACCCCCCACGCTGTTGAATAGCTTTTCT
Organism: Botrytis sinoallii; assembly: GCF_014898435.1. Classification (NCBI taxonomy): domain Eukaryota; kingdom Fungi; phylum Ascomycota; class Leotiomycetes; order Helotiales; family Sclerotiniaceae; genus Botrytis; species Botrytis sinoallii. The sequence continues at coordinate 817,072 of NW_024066034.1, read as the reverse complement.
GGCAAACGCAATTGAACAGCCATGCCACAACCTTTATCTTCGAAAGAGTCCTCACTCTTCAGGACCGTGGTTCGAAATTATGAAGATAAGCAGTACAAGAAAGGTGCGCTACACATGACAGCTTCTTCACAGGCGCCAACTTACAATCTACAGGTTTGAAAGCTGCCGACCAGATTCTGAAAAAGAACCCTAAACATGGAGATACTTTGGCTATGAAAGCTTTGATTCTAAACTCTCAAGGGAAATCCGACGAAGCTTTTGCGCTTGCGAAAGTGGCTCTCCAATGCGACTTCAAATCACACGTCTGCTGGCATGTCTACGGACTGCTCTATCGCGCCGCAAAAAACTTCGAAGAGGCTATCAAAGCATACAAATTTGCTCTGAAACTAGAACCAGACTCGCAGCAGATTCAGAGAGACTTGGCGCTTTTACAAGTACAAATGCGTGATTATGCAGGCTATCTCGTTAGTCGCAAAGCTATGCTAACTGCTAGATCTACCAGTCGACAAAGCTGGACTGCTCTAGCTGTGGCATACCATCTCAATGGTGAATTGGCAGAAGCGGAGAGAACGTTAACCACGTATGAGGGGACTTTGAAGAATCCACCCTCCAAACTCGATTTCGAGAACTCGGAAGCTGTTATGTACAAAATTACGTTAATCGCAGAACAAGGTGATATCAAGAGAGCTTTGGAATGCCTTGAATCGGATGGCAAACACAACCTCGACCGACTGGCTGTTATGGAGCTGAAGGCAAAATACTTGTTCGAGCTTGGACGAAAGGAGGAAGCTGTAAAGGCATATCGTGCGCTGGTGGACCGCAACCAGGAATTCAAAACCTACTATGATTCCTTAATCCAAGCTATGGAGATCGACCCAACCGATTTGAAGGCTCGCAAAGCTGTTTACGATGAATATGCAGAGAAATACCCACGATGTGACGCTGCGCGCCGATTACCGTTAGATTTCTTAGAAGGCGAAGAATTTAAAGAGGCCGCAGACAAGTATATTCATCGTATGCTGGATAAGGGGGTTCCATCTACATTCGCAAACCTGAAGCATCTGTATGCCGATGCATCTAAGAAGGAAGTCTTACCGTCCATCGTTCAACAATATATTGAGAGTGGGAAAAGTGAAGAAAGTTCGGAACCAAAGCGAAACGGTGATACGTCCAAGGGCAACTCTTCGGCTTACTACTTCCTCGCACAACATTACAACTATTATTTGAGCCGCGACCTTGACAAGGCTTTGGAGTATATTGAGAAGGCTATCGAATTAGAACCCAAGAGCGTAGATTTCCACATGACAAAGGCGCGTATATTTAAGCATCAAGGAAACACCCAAAAAGCCTCTGAGATCATGGAAGAAGCTCGCAGTCTCGACACTAGGGATCGTCACATCAACACCAAGGCCGCCAAATATCAACTTAGAAATGATGAAAACGAAAACGCCTTGAAGACTATGGGTATGTTCACAAGAGCTGAGACTGTGGGTGGACCGCTAGCAGATCTTCATGATATGCAATGTGTCTGGTTTTTGACAGAGGATGGAGAGTCTTATGCTCGCCAAAATAAAATTGGCTTGGCTCTCAAGAGATTTACGGCAGTCTACAACATTTTTGATGTCTGGTATGAAGACCAGTTCGATTTCCATTCTTTCTTCTTACGTAAGGGTCAAATTAGAGCCTATATAGATATGATGAAGTGGGAAGATAAAATCAGAGAACACCCCTTTTACAGCCGAGCAGCTCTTTCGGCAGTAAAAGTCTATCTTTCGATGCATGACAAGCCAACATCAAACGGAGTCAACGGATCTGCAGAAGAATCTGAGGCAGATGCTCTGGAACGCAAGAAGGCAGCAAAGAAGGCGAGAAAGGAAGCAGAGCGTTTGGAAAAAGAAGCTTTGGCAAAGAAAAATGAACCCAATAAGCCAGTGAAAGATCAGGATGGAGAAGTAAAGAAGAAGGATGATGATCCTAATGGGGAGAAACTGGCAGAGACCAAGGAACCGCTGGTTGATGCTATGAAGTTTTTGAGTCCGTTATTGCAGTTCAGTCCCAAGAATATTGACGCGCAAATTCTGGGGTTCGAGGTATTTATTCGTAGACGTAAGTTCTCTCTTTATTTTTGATTTAGCGTGTATCATCTTGGGTGCGATTGCTAACACCAAATAGAGAAACACCTCCTCGCGCTTAAATGTCTCATGGCTGCATCGGCTATCGACAAGGAGAATGAAAGTGTAAAAGAACAGAAGATTCGCTTCCAGAAGGTCGTGGAATCGGAACTTGAGGGAATTGATGCTAAGGTTGTGGAGATCATTAAGGAGGAGTTTGCTAAGTTGTGAGGGGAACCATCTCTGATTGGTGAGGGGAACGGCAGCATTGCGAGATCTGCAGGGTATTAAAGCTTTTCTATATAATACTTCGAGGTTTCTCAAACAACATAGCGTCATGGATTGAAGGCATAGCATAGCATGGCTCTTCAAAGTTGACGGACTTTTATAGTCTCTCATGATCCAACGTCTCTTTCATCTTTGACATTGGTTCATGGTCGGAAGGATTGGGGAGAATTAAAAAGAAAGGAATATGGAGGAAAATGAATTTATCGATGGATTGGTAGATAAAAGTTTGCCTACCTATTTTAGGTGCCGCTTCAGCTCTTCTCTCTTCTACTTATCATGGATCTGTGGGCAATATCATGAGTGGAGGATGATGAAGCAATGGAAGGATACCGATTTGGGTGATGATATCCGCTGTTTGTAGATGATAGAAAGAATGGACTCAATGTTGAATCAATGCAATGTGCTCAGACTGAATTCCTACCTTATTTGATTATGTAGATGTATAACCCGGTGACTAACCGGAGAGAAGTACCTTTCAGGTTATCCTTCGTGTTGACTTGGGGTTGTTTTAGGACATATAATTAAGATTCTAGTGGTACTCGTTGTATATAGATGATTCTACCATTGCACGATTCACCATCTATCAAAGATCACTCCACAATCTTCATTGTTATACATCCCGAGGTCACGATTGTTAGATGAATTCCTCGGTAAATTCTCGTATAAAAATGACACTCAGCATTCTTCAGCAAATCTGCGGCTATGGATGCCTAAGGCTTTCAATCCAGCTGCCGAACTCAAAGATAGCAGGTACCCCAAAAATAAATTAAAATGGAGATGAATTAAGCAAGTTCGCGTCAAGTCAAATCCAACCGCGTCCATCAATTCTGTGCATCCTACAACGTTAAAATACATAATCCCTTGCCCAACTAATTCTACAATTCTAGAAACAATCCAACAAATATTTACTTTGTAAATATCTTCGCAAATTATCCTCTTGTAACATTATCTTTGCGTCTTCCTTTTATCAACTTTATTTGTTGCATTTGCGACATCAACCAACCATCAAAGGCTTATACACCTTGTACCGAGATCTCTGGAATTTGACTTCAAGATGGTCTCCGCCAGGAAGCGTGGAAGGCAGGAGATGGAAGCCAGTGAGCTTCCAAAGGAACCAAGTATGATTGATCAACTCCGAAATATGTGGGAATTTGCAAATCTTGCGCAATGGATTTTCATTTTTGGCAGGACGGTCAAAATCGATGAGAATATTGGAATCGAGGTAATACATCAGCCTTCCCTCTAGCCTTATCCAAACGTTACTTCAATACTAACCAGCTGTCTCAACACGATAGGAACTGGAAATGGAATGTTCGAAAACACACTCGACTGTTCTACCAGAGATTGGTCTTGCTCTATTGAAGTTTGTTTCTGCTCATCGAGGGCTCACGTAAGTCAACTCCTAGGATCCCTTTATTAAATATCGTAGCCTTGGCTTACTAAATCCAACAGTCCTGAGATCTTCGATGAATATACAAGAAGACAATATGTTGCCAAAGCACCCGAGCGCAATCCATATGGTACCGAAGAGGAACCCGCCAAGTTTACAGATTTCGATGCTTTTACTAAGGTAAGCACCTGCCAAACTATACTTCATCGAGCTTTATTAATAGTTATTGTAGATTCGAGTTCTACAGCAACTTACTCAATGGGCCATGATTAGTCCAGACCGTATTCGTGAGAGGATGGAAGAAACCAAGGACATCGAACAGACCTCTTGGGTAAGCCAGTATCGATTTATGTCCATACCCAACATTACTAACTTCTTGAAAACAGCGCATCGAACCTTGTGGATGGGATTCGGATGATCGCGAATACTTTGTGCTAGACGACAATCGATTGTATCGTCGTACTGAAGCTCCACCACCTCCTCCTCCAGCTCCAGCATACAAAAAGAATTCAAAGAAAGGCAAGGCGGCTGCAAGGGCAAGCAAACGAAGGAAGACAACAGACACAATCGACAGTGAAGCCGAAGCATCGGTAGAAGCACCAGTAGAAGAACAAGTCGACGATGGGTTTGGAGGCGCAAAATGGGAATGCATTGCTGTTTCATTTGAAGAGTTTACCGCATTCGCAGCATCAATGGAGAAAACCCGGGATCCGAATGAGAAGATATTACGAAAACGCATCGTCGATGATGTGTTGCCACTATTGGAAAAACAAGAAGAAGCTCGAAAGCGCAAAGAAGCACAAAAGCAGCGCGAGTTAATCAACATCGAAAAATTGGCTACAGCGAAAAGATCTAGTAGAATAGCTGGTAAGATGGAGCAACAGAAGCAGGAAGAAGAAACTAGAGAGGCGGAACGCAAGAAGCAACAAGATTTAGCAATAGCAAAGAAAGAGCAACAAAAATGGCTCAAGCTAGAGAAAGAAAGAGAATCACGAATGATGACTAGGGAACAGCGAGTAAAGGAGAGAGAAGCACGCCGCATCCTCCATGAAGACGAATTGGCCAATCTTTCTGAAGATAGTAGAAAGGTTGGATCGGGTGAAGGTCGTCTCTCGGAACGTCATCTAAAGGCCGAAATTGAAAAGAAGAAGCAAGCGCTCGAACAACTTAACGAAGAAGATGACTGGATCTTTGACTGTATCTGTGGCGCCTATGGGCAGATTGACGATGGGACCCATAGTATTGCATGCGAAAAATGCAATATTTGGCAGCACAGTAAGTGCGTTGGAGTCAGTGAAGCTGAGGCTGATAGCGAGGACTTTGAGTTCATATGCACTACTTGTAAACGTCGTGCTGAGGAGGCTGAGAAGGCTAAAACTCACCCACCAATCAAGATCAAGCTTGGTCGACCTGGATCTTCTTCCTCCTTGGCGCCACCCAAAGAAAATGGCGTCCCAAGTTTGGATAATGGAGCGATGTCAAGTGGTAGGCTATCATCAACTCCAGCTTCACCACAAAAAGCAGCACCTCAGCTACATCTCTTTTCTACTACCAATGGAGCGCACAAGTCAGCACAATCAGAAAAGGGTTCTTCACCTCGTTCACAGAATAAACCTCCACCTATTCTGCCACCAAAGTTCACCAACAGGAATGAACGCGCAGGCTCTCCAGTCGGCAAATCTGATATTAGACAATCCATCGAAACTCCCGTCGGGGAAAGCCCGTCTTTATCACGATATAATGGTTTGGGCAACAGTAATCCTTTTTCCTCTCCCGTTCCTCACAGTCCAACTTCTCTCCCGCCCCCAAAGAATTTGACTACCAATGGCGCGGCTCGGTACAACCAGTCCCCTTCGAAACCTCAAAGCTCGCCAATATCTTCACCAATCCAACAACATGCCGATTTGCCAAATCTCAAAAATAATGGAGATGTGCCAGTCCAGCCCCTTAATGGGTTCCACAAAGAGCATAACGATCGTCGTAGTTCATTCAACTTTTCATCACCTCTTGCAGGAGTCCCCGTATTGACACCATCTCAAAAGAATGGGCCAATACCAAGTTCATCGTTTGAACAAAACGGGCATGCCGCAACGCCGAGTGGAGCGTCACGGTTTACTATGATAACTGCATCATCCCCAGGATTAGATCAAGATCCACTTGATCCAGGTCATGCATCGGCTCTCCCATCGTCGATCAGTGGAATTTCTCCTACAAAACATTCTCCTCCGCGTCCAGCATCAAATGGCTCAACAACCCCCGCCATTCTACCCCCAGTTGCTCCATTATCGCCGAGTCCGCGATCACAAAATCTTGCTCCACCTGTAAAGCCTTCAGAGTCACAATTGAGTCAAAACACAGCTCACTAAACACCGTGATTATAGATCAGCACAATTTCTGGTGCCTTACAAGGGCTTGATTCTCGCTTTCTTGTTGAACAGCCAATAATGCTTCTGCCTTCCAACACAGTTTAAGTTTTTCGTTTTTCTCTTTCCTGCAATGTTTGATCTTGCAGTGTACCAACCTCATATGCCATTTACCTGTGCAAGATTCACGCAAACATATTCTCATTCTTCTCCCTGTATTACATTTTTGTTTGTGAGTGGCGTTGGAATGGGAAATTAGAAGGGAATAAAATGGCGAATTTAAATATCATGAGGATGAGGAATGAGATACATCGTTCTGAGATGAATGAATGGGTGTATGAGTGTTGATGGATAGATGCATATCTGCAGAGTCATCTTTGACTCTGGCTTTAGGAGATAGGACTTGTATTATGTTGAGAAGTGACAAGATGTTTTGGAATAGGAAACTGAATCGGTGGGTTGGTAGTTGTGAGCGAGACGACTTAGTTGCATGAAATGCGAGATGAGATGAGATTACAAAATATCAATTGTACTTTATATGTTAAATATCAGTATATTTATATATTTTTGATTTTTGAGGTATGTAATTTGTGATGTATATGTGCTTGATGGACAGATGGGGTGAACAACATGACATAATTCGGATTTGATGAGATTCATTAGGTATGTGCTTTTGAGCTGGGTCAAGTGGCCTTTCTGCTTCCTATACTTTATTCATTCTTCATATGAGCAATCTGAGGTCTAATATGATGTCCATAACTCAAATCTTATCTACTTGCCTCGTGCTCGAATCGGCCAAGATAGCAAATAGTATTGGGCTGGCTCTTGAGTCGAAAGATATATTTATTTGGTGGTTCTTTTGATTAGTTGATTAGTTGGTGGATTGATTTTGAGTTGGGCTAAGTTGAGTTAAGTTAGGTTGGAAGAGGCTTGTGAGTGAAGTTGTGGGAAAAGATGATGGTTTGGAAAGCGTGGAAGGGTGGGAGGAGGGAGAAGGGAGAAAGAATAGAATAGAATGGGGCGAGAGATTGAAGAGGAAGGGGAAGGGGAAGGGGGAAATGGTAGGATGTTCCTTTTGTTATATTTTTATTCTTGGATGGATAGATAGATAGATAGATAGCTTTCCAATATAGAAAATTAGATTGGATTGGATTGGATTATATCTAATAAACCGGCTCGTTGGGCAAGAGAGATATTTATATATATACATGTAAATTCACGTTCGTACTACACGTATGCATTTTTGTATATTTCTATCTATCTGATTCTTCTAGATTGGCGAGAGCGTGTGTATACAAAAGGTGTCTAATTGGAATCTGAAGGGGAATAGTAGTAGAGAGGGTGAGTGGGCGTTTTATTTAATAGAGTAATAGGAGTAGAGTAGTACAGTAATTCTTTTTTTGAATAATACGTGGAGTGAATGGAGGTTTTGGGTGAGGAAGTGAGGGTTTGCTGTGATGGTGTATAGATGTGTATAAAGAAACTGGAATTGGCTGCAATTAAAAGTTCCTGTCGATACATCTCCTTGTTCACAACTCCTGTTTACAACTCCTATCACGCCCGGGCGGTGTATATTATGTAGAAGGAAGGTATCGTACTCGTTTTAGATATTATCTATCCCCAACTCCCAGATCCTCAAAACAGACGGTAATTGAATAAGCAATTGAAGAAATCAATCAAGCATCATTACCAGTCAACCCATAGCGTCGTCTGAGTATCTAACAAAAAAGGGGGGGGGGAGGGAAGAGAAGCTTGGGATAAAAACACATACACAAAAAAATAATTTAAAAATTGTAAAAAAACATACAGCAGTGGGGATTCGCTGGTGGTCACCCACCCAACTACTAATCCACCGATCTGAAGCTTGTGTATGGCAGAGCGGACGGGATGCCCAATTCTCTTCAGTCTATGGTCGTATGTGATGATGCTGTAGTTGAGTACAAATATATTGAGGAGATGTATGTGGGAAGGTGAGAGTATTTTGCTGTTTGTTGTTTGTTGTTTCTTCTGGATCGAGAGTTTTGATAGTTGGATGGTATTTGAGGATTTGTAGTTTGTGGCTGTGTGTGTGGGGATGAATATATGTTTTATGTTTTAGATACTCTACTGTACTGTTTTGATTTGGGGTTAGTGTTTTGAGTTGTATGGTGATATGTATATATAATATGGGAAGCGAATTGGATTTTGATTATGGATTTGGATTTACGAGTGAATAATCTCTTTATTACTCAATAATTAAAGTTCTTTCTTTGATCTTAATCTCAATCTTCATCTAAGTCTCAATCTCTATTATAGTAAGTAGACTTATCATTTTCACTCCGCTAGTCTATCATTTATTGATTGATTGATTTAGTTGCTGATATAATAAATGTTGGTTCGAGAAGGATACGGAAGACGTAGCACCCATGTATTTGTAGGTCCTAAATGTCTAATTGTATTCTATTTAAAGAACTAGTTAAGTGGGAAAATAATAGGCCTTATATAAGCATTACTGAAAGAACTAGTCTTTTTCATATTCATCTAATACCTTTAATATAATAGCTATTATATTGAAGTCATTCCTTTGAAGTGAATACTCTTGTTCACACAGTAAAACTCTCTCTCTATCTATATGTATATATAATACGCACATAATAAAACTCGCTTAACAATACAACTAATCCTCTTGCGATTCAACGATAACTTTCTAGATACTCTACTTACTCATTCCTAATTCCGAATCGAAATAAATGTATTTCAATAAGTCGGGGTATGGATCTTGATGCGTTTGAGTTTGTAGTTGTATTTATTTGTTTGTTTGTTTGTGTATATATGTGTGTATGTGTATGTATCTTATAAGAATAAATAAAGAAAGAAAGAGGAGGAGAGCGGGGAAGGAGAAGGAGAAAAGAAAAGCGAGTATTCGTTAAGCGAGAAATCGCATCAGGGAAGCTTAGGATTCGGATAAGGTGGATTATTACTTAATGATTTATAAAAGAGAGAAAGGAAAGAGATGTAAGCGAGAAGTAGTGTTCGTATTTGTATATAGAAAGAAGAAGAAGGAAAAGAAGGAAAAGAAGGAAAAGAAGGAAAAGAAGGAAAAGAAGGAAAAGAAGGAAAAGAAGGAAAAGAAGGAAAAGAAGGAAAAGAAGGAAAAGAAGGAAAAGAAGGAAAAGAAGAAAAAGAAGGAAAAGAAGGAAAAGAAGGAAAAGAAGAAAAAAAAGAAAAAAAGAAAAAAAAGAAAGAGAAGAAGGAGAAAGGAGATAAATATATTAGAGAAAAGAAGTATAAGTATAACCAAATTTCAAAATGCGAGGGAGACAGCAACTTGCAAGCGAAGCGAAGCGAACTGAGAAGAGATGAAACGAGAAGAATTATACCAAGTAGAAAGAGAAGAAAAAGAGGTAATTAAGAATTAAAAAAAATTAACTAGTTTTCCCTATCCCTATCCCTATTCATACTCTCATCTCGTTTGTCTTCTTAATTAGTATATCTATCTATCTATTCATTCATTTATTATCTCATTCAACTACTCTAATCATCTCATCCCATTCTACTCAAATTCAAATATCTCTATATTCCCTCCAACTCATGTATATACATACAAATTTATCACAAGTATCTCATACAACCCCTCTCCTCCCCTCTCCTCCCTCCCCTAATCATCAAAAAAAAGCAAATACCTACTCACTTACAACTACTTACTCTCCTTCTCTCCCCAAAAACCTTTATAGAAAAAAAACATACGAGAAGTAGAATTTCAATATATAATAGTAACTTAGATAGTAATCACTATCAATAATCATCCCCCGATCCTCTCCAGAATACAAGTTCTATCTCTTTACAATTTCAAAAGTATATATTCGAAATTCTAGATTCTATATATTCGATATATATCAATCAATTTATGATCCTTTTATTCATTTATTTAAAAACAATACCTCCTCAATATCCTCCTCATATATATATCCCGCTCAAAATCTCATTATGTTACGGATTGGTTATAACTCTACTTAGTAGGTTTGATGTTAATCAAACTACTTATACCCTTTTAGGGTTACATGGTTTAGTGATAGAGTACTTAGCGCTGTGACAATTAGTTTGATCCTATCCGAAGGCTTTTTGTGATGGAATCCGATTAGTTAGGGAAAAGCGGTTCCGCCCATTTTTAGATATGTAATCAATTTCTACTATTAGAATTCTTAGCAATCCTATTCCAAGATAGAGGACGAGATCCCGCTATACCCATTCCGGGATTGAAGGAGGAAGTAGTGTTATGGATTGGTTATAACTCTACTTAATAGATTTGATATTAATCAAACTATTTATACCCTTTTGGGGTTACGTGGCTTAGTGGTAGAGTACTTGGCGCCGTGACACATTAATTCCGCTTTCTCTTTCTATTGATTTTCTTTTCCTCTCACTTTTTATATACTATTATACTATTATGTATACTATATACTATATATATATTCTACTATATAATATAATATTATATCCTATTATATCATACCCTAGTATATAGCCAGCCAAATATCTTGGATAGCTTTGAGATATAAAGTAATCAGTCTACAACACTGCGGAGCGCTTCTTAAAAAAGCAAGGACAGATCTAGTAGTTGTTTTTATTTATGATACAAAGTTTGTATTAGCAATTGGTAATGTGGTTTTGATTGTTACTATAAATATACAGGGAGCTTTTGATATTCTTTTGAAGTGTTGACTTTTGAGCCGAATAATTAAACAAGAATAGCCAATTTTGTTGCTCAAGCTGATAAACTCATTCCTTACAAATAGAAAAGTCAGAATAAGATTTGAAGATATTATAACTAAGGAGTATTTAGTAGTATATAGTACCCCTCAGGAATCCCTATTATTATTTATATTTTATATATTCTATTTTACTAAGCTCCTCAATCGAGATACGAAATTCCGTTTCGGCTATATAGACGATATTGCAATTTACCACTTTTCCAAGTATCTCTCTATGAATATTAAAATCTGTTAGAAAAGGTGCTTATACCGCATATCACGCTATGCTGTATCGGGATTAGCCTGCATATGACTCTGTCGAGTCCACACATATATATCGTATCTCTATATAGAACTTAATAATATCAAAGCTTTTCCATCAACTTATATATAATCTTTTAACAGATTATAAGCTTGGATTTGTATAGCACTAGGATTAGTCTTCCGAAGTTATTTGATTAATATTACAACAGACAATAACGATTTTGTCAAATCCGGAGACTATCACCTTTGTAAATATAATCAAATCCAAAAGACATCCAGGTAGCATTTAGTCCAATACGATTGAGCGATTGGGGGAATATGGCTTTACTCAATAAATGAATCTAGTTTCGATATTGTTATAAGATTTCAGTATTCTATATAGTATTGTAAAGCATATAATATTATTATAATAGAGACTATAATGAATACTCAAGTATACAATATTAAAGCAATCTAATTTACAAGATTGAAGATAGTAGAGATTATAATAAATACTTAGGTGTATAGTATTACAGCAATCCAATCTATAGAGTTGAAAACGATGAAGATTATACAAAATATTCAGGTATGCGGTACTATAATGATCCAATCTATAGAATTGAAGAGAGCGACAAAGTTTTGGCAGACAATTGTTATCCACTCTTATTTTCTTTCAACAATTCGAGAATCCCAGTTATAATACAATTCCCTCGATTTCTTATCTTTCGATTCTTTTCTTTATTTCGATCTTTGTAAGCTTTATATCGATAATAATGATGCAATATAAGCAATTGATAATACTTTATAAATCGATTAAACTTTATATAATTAAAGGTTATTTATAGAAAATCTTGAAGTTAAGAATATTTTGGATATAGTTTATAGAGGAATTACGAAAACCTATCTGATTTAATAAAGATTTTTTTCGTTTCAGAAATTTTCCTATTATTTCTTTTTATTTCTTCGATAGTTTTTCGATTATCTATATTTATGATTTGATGAGTGTAATAATTATTGGATTATTGTTTTATTTAATATCAGTTTTTATAATATTTAATTTGTTTCATTTACTAATTCCGTCATTTTACAATATCTCAGCTCTTAATCTTATCTTCTTTCAACTTCGATATTTTTTCACTTATTTATAGTTATATAATATATTCTGTTCTAATAGATCAATATATATTACTAAGCATAGATCGATTGTTTTTCTTTTCGATCACTATTTTCATACAATTTTGATTTCGATTTTCTATATCGATAATGACTATACTAATAATTAAAGGGGAGAGAAAGTATATAGGGAGCTGGAGGGTTTATAAGGAACTGAAGGCATTGAGTATAGGAAACCGGAGGTCCCAAAGGGAATCGGAGGTAATCCGAAATTATATATGGAGAAGAAATGGATAACTACAGTAATAGGAAAACATATATTATTATATTTGAATAGGAGATAATAGAACTATCTTCTATATTCCTTATAATAAAGATCAATAAGATCAAGATATTAAGGGTATCACTATCAGTCTTGTATCCCCTCTTGAATATATCCAAAAGGAAAAGGAAGAGTTATAGGATACACTCTATAGAAAAACGCCCTAGCATTTTATTATATAGAAAAGGTGTACAATATCTCCTATACCCTTATAAAGGAAAATAAGGATCAAGGGATCCTATATAATTAGGGTAATCATATAGGAGATTGTATTCCAGCTTTTCTATTAAAAAAAAGAGCTATAAAGATATAGGCTCTATAAGTCAATAAGTATTATACTACTAATACAATCCCTATACCCTTAGAGAAACGTTTATATTAGATATTAGATAATCCTAAAGAAGACATTTTTCTTTAAAAAATTGATTAAAGATATTGATTTCTAAAAAAATATATAAGATCTGATTCATTAATCCCATAGCGATTTTGATAACTACAATCTCAAAGCGCTTTCTAGTATCCGTTAAAATCAACTCGCTAGCTCCAAAGCACTTATTAATTATTATTATTATTATTATTAGTAATTTTCAACCGGGCCGTATAGGCGAGCCTCCCAGGGGGCATTACGGTTGGGCTAACTGCGGGATGATCTTCTAATTTACATGATCCCCCTTTCCTAGGGATGGGGTCTCAATAAAGCACTTATTAACAACCCTCGAAATTCACTGAATGAGAGTAATCAAACGCTGCACACATACCTATACAATATAAATCATATCGCTTAGCTTGATTGAGATCAACTATAGCCCCGACTTACAACATAACGCCCTATAGCTTTCGATAGATTATATAGCTTCAGATATACAATATTAGCATAGAGGAGTATTAGAAAAAATGCTTATACCATATATCACACTATACTGTATCGGGATTAGCCTGCATGTAACTCTATCGAGTCCATATATATATATCGTATCTCTATATATGTCACGGGGTGACACTAAGCCCTTTCTGTCCTGTCCTGTCCTGCTATATATGTGAGAGTAAGGTAGAACTTCCAGTTCTACCTCCTAGTCTTTTGGGCGTTTAGCTCAGCGGTAAAGCTTCTAAATACTCCCAGAAGTGATCCCGTGACATTAGGTAGAACTACCCTTGGTTATATGTGGAGCTGTGCGGGGGGCCCACTTATAGCTTACAGGCCATTGGTCTGGGGGCTAGCATATATAGATCCTGTCTGCCTGTCTGAATGCCTGAGGCATTAGAATCCAGAATCCTGAATCCTGAATCCTCCTAGTAGGTGATGGTATGGAGACCATACCTTAAGGAGGGGGGTGGTGTCACGGGGTGACACTAAGCCCTTTCTGTCCTGTCCTGTCCTGCTATATATGTGAGAGTAAGGTAGAACTTCCAGTTCTACCTCCTAGTCTTTTGGGCGTTTAGCTCAGCGGTAAAGCTTCTGAATACTCCCAGAAGTGATCCCGTGACAATATAGAACTTAATAATATCAAGGCTTTTCCATCAACTCATATATTGTCATGGTATGGGTAAAGACTTATATTGTACCATAAGGGTAGAAGAGCTATGGAAGAGTGAAGCTCTACTTATAGGAAGTAGAACGTACTAGTATTCTATACCTGAGGCATAAAGACAACTACAGATTATATAATTGGTGCTGTAATAGTACCCCCTGTTCAAGGTGATCGATCCACGATCATAATATTAATTAACCTTTTAAAACACAAAATAATATTAAAATACTCTAATTTCTATTATTAAATTAAAATAAACTTTCTTAGGAGTAGTAATCAATTGACAGAACTTTTTAGGTCTGTCTCGGTCTCGATTCGGGGGTATGCTTGGTGTAAGTACTAGTGGGGGATTAGGAGTAATAGGTTTTTTGAAATCTATTCAAGTGGGTGGTTTTGGTTTATCTGGATTTGCTAAGTGAAAAGCAATAATTATATCTTTTTGATCACGAAGGTCTTTGGTAGGTTACTAGAATACTGGGTGATGTTTTATTTGATCTAGTAGTGAAATCTGTTTTTATTATAATAGTCAAATAGTTTATCGAATTCCTATTACTCGGTTTCTTTGTTTGTTTTGTTGTTTCTTTCTAGGATATATTCTTGGTTTTAGCGGGATTCAGTATTGTTAATCATTTCTTAATCGGCTAATCCGGGTGAGCGATAGAGTGATTGGAGTAATGAGTTATAGAATACTGGAAAGATCTTGAAACTAATAGAAAACTGGAATAGACAGGTTTGTTTGTAAACTTTGATAATCTTATAGGAATTGTCCTATTTATTATTGTCTTTTTTTATTAATTGATTAATCTTTATATTCTTAGTACTAATCTATATTCTATTATTCTCTTTATATAGAAGAATATCGGTACAAGTCTTATTAGCATAATCTTCATATTTCTGAATGAATTGAGCAACTAGAGCTTTCAATTTTATTAGAATAATATCAAATCGATTTGTGATCTCATTGGCCTTCAGGAACTCATGCCTATATTAATATAACAAATTCGGGGAAATAGATAAAAAGGGCTCAATATTAAGATATAAATGAAAACTATAGTTAATAAAGAATAAGGATATATCAATAATCTTTGAGGTTGTATTATTAAGTGCAAACTCTATGAGCAGAAGCTAATCATATTAATCGTTTTAATGAAAGTTTATAAAAGCTTAAAGGTATTATTCTATTATAGCATTTATTCTCTCTATTTATTTATCAGATTTAGGGTGAAACGAGGAGGACCGTTTCAAAGTGATCAATAGGCGTTCGGATAGGTGTTTCCAAAATTCTGATACAAATTGCGAATCTTTATCAGATATAATATTATTAAATAAGCTATATAAATAATAGACTTTCTTAATAAACCAATTGGCAAGCTTTTTTGCAAAGAGTTCTATAATTGAAATGAAATAATATATTTTTGTTAGGCGGTAAACAATTATAATAATATATTGATACTTCTTATTATAATATTTGCTGATTGATAACAATATAATATAATTAATAGAGATATCGGATTAGGAGCGAAATGATATAGATAGAGGTTTTAGGAATCTGGGTGTGGTAAGGCGAAAGGTTTTGGTTTGGAAATAGAGTTGATAGGTTTATACATAAGTTTCGATTTCTTTCAATATATTGAGCTACTAATATATATAGGAGATAAGATCAATAGTCTTAACTCAATCAGGATACCCAGTGGATCCAATAGAATATATTCGATATATAATCTGGGTATGGAGTTTAGTAAAAGGAAGAATAAAAAGGTAATCGCAATAGAAGATTTTATTATTAATTAATCTATAATCTTGAAGAATAATTTGAAGATCTTTTTGAATAGATAATGGCTAATAGTAGATGGCTGAATTCCAAAGGGTTTCGCATATGATAATAATCAATTCAGATAATTCGTATATTATATTAATAAGATCGTCAATCAGCTTTTCGATATCAGAAATAATCATACCTATAAAGACTGCAATAAGATCGATATTATTATTAACTTGTTAAATAAGATCTTTGAATATAGCATTATCAAACACTTTTTTTGAGAAAATTGTCTGTAGGCGATTTTTGATCCGATTGTCATTAGGATTAATATAAACAAAGCAGTCTTCTGCCTTTCAGCTCAGTATATTAAGGCGAACTACCTTATAGCCAGAACGATATATAATATGAAAGTTAAAGCTAGATAGGAATTCAATCTATCTAGTTTATCTTTGATTTAGTATCTTTATTAATATAAAATACTCTAGATTCTTATAATTAGTAATAATTTCGAATAGCTTCTGGGTTTTATATAATTCAGGTTTTTATTCTTTTAAAGACTTAATAATAACTAGTAATTCCTTATCGTAAATCTTATAATTATACTCGACTATACTATATTTCGAAAAGAAATATATAATCGGGTATAGTCGGCCCTTATTGTTATATTAAGAGAGCACTCCGCTCACAACCCAGTCTAAAGCATTTGTTTCAACAATTATATAGCAATGATAATCAAACATTACAAGAATTAAAGTAAAGACAAAGATATGCTTTAGATTTTCAAAGGTATTCTTTTGATTAGTAATTCAATTCTATATATTCTCTTTTTTCAGCAGACGGTTTAAAGATTCCGTAATTTTAGAAAAGTTGCGAATAAAGTATCGATAGAAGTTGATGAACTTTAGAAAATATTGAAGATCTTTTAATTTAATTAACGATTTCTATTTGAGGATAATCTTAATCTTATTAGAGTCCATCTCAATATTATTAGGAATAATGATTAAGCCAAAATACTTTGTTCTTTTTGTTTCGAACTTGTATTTGTTAATATCAATTTGTAATTTAATATCAATAAATCTCTAAACAATTTTGCAAACTTACTTTCAATAATCTATAACATTCTTAAAATAAATCAAAATATTATCTAAATACACTATACAATTTTTATTCAGGAGATTAAAAAAAATATGATTGATATAGTTCTGAAATGAGACAGGAGTATTATAAAGGCTAAAAGGTATTATCAGGGATTCGAATAAGCCAAAACAAATTATAAAAGCAATCTTCTATTTGTGATCTTCTTGTCACAACGCCAACTATATGATCTGTAGTTGTCTTCGTGCTTCAGGCATAGCATATTAGCACGCCCTATTTCCTATAAGTAGGGCTTCACTCTTCCATAGCTCTTCTATCCTTATAATACAATATAAGTCTTTACCCATACCTTAATAGTTTGTACCATCTTCAAATAAGCTATTACAGTTTTATTTTTTATTTTATTTTCAAAGCCTTACCGATGTCTTATTCCGATTGTGCCGATTGTACCTACTGTTGATCCATTATATACCCTGCCGCCGATGTTTTGAGCCTCAAAAAGTGCCGAAGATGGGTGAACAAGCATTTGCATTAGAAGTGTTTGCATCTGGCTTACCTCCGCAGTTCCTTTTCTTGAACCACATTCTCAATTCTGTCGAAGCCGATATCTCTCCCTTTACAGACCTATTCAATGATCCAAACGCTGTACACTTCGCTGCTGTTCAAACTATATTTGAATCGATCGAATCGATTGCAGGCTTATTACAAGCCCAAGCTGTTACTGTTTAGGCTCAAGCTATTGATACTCAATCAAAGATTGTTGAATTGAAAAATACAATTGAGATATTGAAGATTGCTATTCGCAATAATTTGCAAGCTTCACCTCGTTGCAAGTATCTCGCTGCCCCCGAAAAGTTCAGTGGTGATAAACAAAATATTGCAAAGCGCCAAGATCAGTATACGACTTTTCGTAGCGCAGTCAATCGCTGCTTGATTGCGGATTACGAAAATGAATTAGAGTTTTAGAAAATTATATTTTTTATTAATCTACTTTCTGGCTTTGTTTATACAAATAATCAAATATACTTTGATACAATTACAGACAACACACATAATTCCGACCTTTGGCCTTCTGGATGGCGTACTGTAATAAACATCTAACGTAAATTAAATAAGCAATATCAGATTTTAGATTTCTTACGCAAAGCTTTTATGGATTACAATAAATGTAAAATAAAGAAGACCCTATTTGATAACTTTATTATCGAATTCAAGTAGCTCACTATCAAATGTAAAAAGACTACCGAATAATAAGTCACTAATCTTAAACTCAAAATCTCACAAAAACTAATCGATATTTTAGTTAACCGCTTTAATAAACTTTCTGCTACCGATATTGACGCGTGGGTAATCTAATAACAAAACATTTATAATGATTTAAAAGAGAAGATTCATTTTAATAACCAACACAAAAACCAAGATACTAACTTTAGTAATCAGAAAAAATCTAATGAAAAAAAGCCTACTATCACTACTATAATACCTATACCTAATCCCTCTAGAAATCCTATACAACTGGATACTACTCGCCAAGGCCAGCAACCCTTATTACATTACAATAGAGAATAATATTTAGATCTTGGCCTCTATCTTTATTACAAAAAGCCCGGTTATATCAAATTCAACTGCAAAGAAAAGCAACGCAACAATACAAAATATAATACCAATTCAGGAACCATATAATACCCCAATTGTTCTTTTACTACAAATCAATATATTCCGAATGTCTATTGTTTTCTTGTTATTGATTATTATTACAATCCCGAACCCTATTGTAATACTTATAGCCCTACTTACCAGAATACATTCCCATCTGCTAATCATTTCCCGACTACCATAGTACTATTTCGATATGCCTCTCCAATCCCCATTAACAACAAAAATCTAGGCGAATTTGTTGAAGGCTTTATACATTCGGATGATAGTGGAAATTCAATTCCCCAATCAAACATATTAAAAGATTAATCTTGATTTATAGTCGCAAATCGAGGTTTGTTGTGAAAAGTTTGCCTTTGTGGATTAAGAGATTGGTTATATTTAAGGATCCTTTATATCTTAAAACAATGAATAACAAATCTCTTAAAATCTCAATAGAAATTTTCCTTGTATTTAATGTAATTATTCCATTCATTGATTTAATAGATAATGGAGTCGCAAAATATAGATTTATAAATAAAACCCTTATATCTAAGCTTGATATCCCTATATGTCCTCTCCCTACTACTTATAACTTGTTACTTGCAAACAGAAGGACTTTTGATATCTTATTTCAATATGTACTGTTAGATCTATGGATTAACAATTATAAAGAAATTGGCTTATTCTATATTACTAATCTTTCCGACACGGATCCTATAATTCTCGGTCTTCTATGGCTTTAGCGCCATAACCCTACCATTAATTAAACAACAATGATTCTTAAGTTTACATCCATGTACTGCTCTAGATATTGCTGTTCAATTAACTCTACTGCAACTGTTATTCCCGATTGTAATGATATATTAACCCTAACAGATATAACACTCAATCCAATACCACATACATTCATTCAGAAATCTATTTTGAAATTTACTTCAAAGAAATCTATCTCAATTTTATATTATGCCTTTGTCAAAGAAATCATCAATGAAAGTCTTTAAACTCTTTTCTTTTCATTTCAAGACTAGTTGATATTTTTGGAATACAATCCTCCAACTCTAGTTATGAAGAAGAATACTGATAGAAACCTCTACAATATAAATCCTGCTGATCTAATGCTATTCGATTCAAATTGCTACTATATTTATCGAATTAATGGAAAAACAGAGACCTGTGCCAAGATGATATCAAACCGGTTGATTCTAAAACCAGCCCTAGCGCGGATTATTGTAGGTTTTAGGATATACAAAAGACTGCCACGAAATCAAAATGTTTTATTTCTATTAAACCCTTTATTACTATAGAAACCTTCTAAGGAATCAACTGACGCCTTACAAAATATCCGATAGAAAATGAATGATATAAAGTTCCTTATAGTTAATAGTTTTGTTCAATTCTGTAAAGATTAGAAAGCTTATATTACAAAAGTAATCTAGGATGAATTAGATAGAGCTTGTGAATTATATTGTATAGTAATAAACAATTCTATTCAACTACGTTGTAGTATTATGGAAAGCGATATCAAGAAGTTTATGGAAAAGATCGACCGATCTGTACCATCTACAATAGAGATTTAGAGCAAGCTACTATTTTGACTTCACAATCTGTTCACTGGGTTCTTACCCTTCCTTGCTAACAAACTCCCGCTACAATACTCTTGGGATCACAAGATCGAGATTATATTAAGCAAAAAGCCTCTATATAACAAAGATCATCCAATGTCTTTAGCCAAACTTTAAATCATTTGTAAATGGCTCGATGATAATCTAAATAAAGGATTCATCTACAAATCCCACTCCCGATCAGCCGCCCCACTTCTCCTAATTACAAAGCCTAAAGGGGATATTCGAATTTATTAGGATTACTATAAACTGAACAATATTATTATTAAGAATTATTATCTATTGCTATTAATCAAAGAAACTCTCAATACTTTATATTATACTAAAGTTTATATCAAATTGAATATTATTACTATATTCAATAAATTACGGATTGCGGAAGATTATAAATAAAAGACCGCTTTTACAACTCGTTTCAACTTATTCGAATCCCTAGTGATACCTTTTGGCTTTTGTAATACTTCTATCTTGTTTTAGAACTATATCAATCATATTCTTTTTGATTTCCTGAATAAGAATTGTATAGTATACCTAAACGATATCTTGATTTACTCTGAGAATATTACAAATTATTGAAAGCAAATTTACAAAGTTGTATAGAAACTCATTAACATTAGATTACAAATTGATATTGACAAATATGAATTCAAAACGAGGAGAATGAAATACTTCAACCTAATCATTATTCCTGATGGTATCAAGATGGACCTCGATAAGATTAAAACTATCCTTGAATAGAAATCGTTAACTAAACTAAAAGACCTCCAATACTTTCTAGAATTTGTTAACTTTTACTGACACTTTATTCGCAACTTTTCTAAAATCACAAAACCTTTAAACCACTTACTGAAAAAAGAGAATATATAGAATTGAATTACTAATCAAAAGAATGCCTTTAAAAACCTGAAATATACCTTTGCCTCTGCTTTAGTCCTTGTAATATTTGATTATCACCGTTACATAGTTATCGAAATAAATACTTCCAACTAAACTACAAACGGAATACTCTCTTAATATAACAATGAAGGCTGATTACACCCGATTGCATACTTCTCCTTAAAACACAACACTGCCGAATATAACTACAAGATCTATAATAAAAAACTACTAACTATTATCAAATCCTTAAAAAAATAGAAACCCGAACTATATAAAACTCAAAAGCCATTCAAAATCATTACTGATTATAAGAATCTAGAGTACTTCACATCGACAAAGATATTAAATCAAAAACAAACTAGATAAACTGAATTTCTAACTAATTTCAACTTTCGTATTATATACAGACCAGATCTTAAAGCAATTCGCCCTAATACACTAAATAGGAAAGCAGAAGATCACTCTATACACACCAACCCTAATAACAATCAAATCAAGAATCGCTTACAAACAATCCTCCCAAAAAAAGTATTCAATACTACTATATTTAAAGATCTTATCCAATAAACAAATAACAATATTGACCTCATTACAATGCCTATAGATATAATTATCCCCAATACTGAAAAGCCGATTAACGATCTTATCAATAAAGCATACAAATCATCCAAATTGGTTACTACCATATATAAAACACTTCAAAACCCAATTGCTCGCTATTAGCCATTATCGATCCAAAAAGACCTCCGAATCGCTTTTTAAAACTATAGATTAATCAATAATAAAATTTTCTATTACAATTATCTCTTTATTTCCCCCTCCACTAAACTTTATACCTAAATCATATACCGAATATACTTTACTAGTTCGATAAAATATCCTGATCAAGTTAAAACTATTGATCTCGTCTTCTGCATATACTGGTGATTTAATATATCAAAGGAAATCGAAACTTACATACAAGCCTATCAACTCTACTTCCAAACCAAAGCCTCCCGTCTTACCACACCTGGATTTCTAAAACCTCTACCAATACCATTCCGCCCCTAGTCCGATATCTCTATTGATTACATTACACCACTACCAATCAGCAAACACTATAGCAAAAAACATCAATATATCATTACAATTATCTGCCGTCTAACAAAAATATATCATTTCATCTCGATTATAGGATTGTCCGCAAAGAAGCTTGTTGATCGGTTTGTTGAAAAAATCTATTACCTACACAATACACCTGATAATATAATATCCGATAGAGGTTTACAATTTATATCAGAATTCTGGAAGTATTTATCCGAACGTCTATCGATTATTTTGAAATGATCCTTCTCATTCTACTCCGAGTTCGACGGATAAACAGAAAGGATCAATGCTATGGTAGAACAATATCTTCAGACTTTTATAAACTTCCACCAAAATGATTGGTACGATTGGCTCCCATTTGCAAAGTTTACACTTAATAATATTATCTCAAAGACTACCAGCATATCCCCATTCTTCGCTAACTATAGTTTTCACCCATACCTCGATGTTGAGCCCTCTTTACCTATTCCCCCAAACCTATTATATCAACACAAATACGAATTCCTAAAAGCCAACGAGATTACAAACCGATTTGATATCATCCTAACAAAATTGAAAGCCCTAACCACTCAATCTATTCAAAGATATAAAGATTACACTAACAAGACTTGCACTAATACCCCTCTATACAAAGAAGATAACAAAATATAAATTAATATTAAAAATATGAAAACCAATTGTTCAATAAAGAAAGATAATAACAAATGGGATGGCCCCTATAAGATTCTAAAAGTTTATAAACAAACCTGTCTATTTCAGCTCCTTACTAATTTTAAGATCTTTTCAGTATTCCACAATTCATTACTCCAACTACTCCATCGCTCACCTAGACTAGTCAGTCAAGAAGCGATCAACAAAACCGAATCCCGCCGAAACCAAGACCGTATCCTAGAAAGAGATGACGAAACGAATGAGGAAACCGAGTAGTAGGAATTCGATAAACTACTTAACTGTCATAACGAGAACGGATTTCACTACCAAGTCAAATAGAAACATCATCCAGTATCTTGGCAACCCGCCGAAGACCTTTGCAACCAGGAAGACACAATCATCGCTTTCTATTTAGTAAATCCAAATAAACCAGAACCGTTTGCTTGGATAGGTTTCAAAAGATCTACTACTCCTGATCCCCCGCTAGTACTTACACTAAGCGCACCCCCGAATCGAGGCCAAAACAAATCTAAAAAGCTCCGGCAATTGATTACTACTCCCAAAAAAGTTCATTTTAATCCAATAATAGAAATTAGAATATTTTAGTGTTATTTTGTTTTCTAAAAGATCAATTAGTATTACAATCGTAAACCAATCGCCTTAAGCAAGGGATACTATCACAACACCAACTACATAATCTATAGTTGCCTTCGTACCTCAAGCACAGCATACTAGCACGCCCTACTTCCTATAAATAGGGCTTCACTTTTCCATAGCTCTTCTACCCTTATGATACAATATAAGTCTTTACCCGTACCTTGACACTTCTATAATCCATAGTTTATTGAATATAGCGATAATATCCAATTTGATATAAACTTTAGTATAGTATAAGGTATTAAGGGTTTCTTTGATTAATAATAATGGATAATGATTCTTAATAATAACATTATTTAGTTTATAGTAATTCTAGCAAATTCGAATGCCCCCCCTAGGCTTTACAATTAGAAGAAGTGAGGCGACTGATTGAGAGCGGGATTTATGGATGAATTCTTTATTTAGATTATTATTAAGCTATTTACAAACAACTTGAAGCTCGACTAGGGATATTGGGTAACCTTTATTATACAGAAACTCTTTGTCTGGTATAATTTCGATCTTGTAATCCCAAAAGCGTTATAATAGAAGCTTATTAATAAGGAAGGATAAGAATCTAGCGAACAGATTGCAAAGCCAGAGTAATAGCTTGTTCTGAATCTTTGTTATAGATGGTATGGATCGATCAGTCTTTTTCATAAACTTCTTAATATTGCTTTTTATAATACTATAATATAGTTGAATAGGATCGTTTGTTATTATATAATATAACTTACAAGCTCTATCTAATTTATTCCAGATTACTTTTGTAATATAAACTTCCTAATCTTTATAGAATTGAATAAAGTTATTAACTATAAGGAACTTTATATTATTTATTTTCTATTGAATATTTCATAAAGCATCAATCAATTCCTTAGAGGATTTCTATAATAATAGAGAATTCAATAAAAATAAAACATTTTGGTTTTATAGCGGTTTTTTGTGTATCCTAGAGCCTGCAATAATCTGTACTAAAGCCAGTTTCAGAATCAGCCGGTTTGATATTATCTTAACACAGATCTCTGTTTTTCCATTGATTTGATAAGTATAGCAATAGTTTGAATCAAATGGCATTAGATCAGCAGAATCTATATTATAAAGATTTCTATTAGTATTTTTCTTTATAACTAGAATTGAAGGATTATATTCCAAAAGTATTAATTAGTTTTAGAATGAAAAGAAGAGAGTCTAAAGACTTTTATCAATAATTTCTTCAATAAAAGTATAATATAAGATTGAGATAGATTTCTTCAAAATAGACTTCAAAATAGACTTCTTAATAGATATACATAATATTGGATTGAGCATTATATCTATTAGGATCAGTATATTATTACGATCAGGGATAATAGTTATAGTAGAGTTAATTGGATAGTAATATCTGAAGCAATATATAAATATAAACTTAAGAGTTATTGTTACCCAATTAATAATAGGATTATAATGCTGAAGCTATAGAAAACCAAGCAATATTATTCATTATCACTACAACCCTAGAATCAACGACCAACACATCAGCGAGCTTAGATCGTACTAAGCCGCACCTTCCGACCATGTAAGCTCTAGTATCAGACACAGCTACAGTCGTCGCTAACAGCGTGAGCGCTATAGCAACTATCCCTACAAGAGCACTGATCGTAACCAATCCCCGGTTTACTCGCAACCAATCATTACCCTCACCCTTACCATTCAATTACAACAGTACAAACGCCTATAGCACAGAAGCTACAAAAACCGCTGCATCAAGCCCGCGGGTAATAAAAGGATCCTCTATTGTAATACAACTCGATACTCTCAATAAGCAAGCACAACTCAAATACAAGGTCTATAAAACATTCGAAACAATACTTTACCAATTCGAAATTAATAACATACTAAAGAAAATGGTTTTCAGCAAAGAAATATATAATATAACAATAAACAATATCAAAACTAGATTATCACAAAATACAATACAATCTATAGCTAGAAACAGAACCAGCAACAATCCAAATCATACCTATATGGATATCACAAAAACCCCGAAAAACTCGAGCGCATCTACGAATACGAATGCGTATATGCAAGGGCAGACCAACAAGTAAAGATCGATTAAACCCCGGAAAACCAAAGTGGATATCTATCTATTAGCAGTAGGAATTGCTGTATTGATAGTAAGCCGCCTAAGCGCTTATATATTAAGAAAGACAATCGATAAAGCTATCCCTAGTCTGAAAGTAATCGATATAGCGGCTATTACTCCTACAGCTACTGGTTGGGCAGTATGTGCTGCCAGCAGCGCTATATACAATAAACTCCTCAAAGCCAAGAATGCGGAAAAGATCAAGAAGATCCTAAACTGTAATAGTCTAGAACAACCTATAACCTGGTACCGCTATGTGCTAGAGGGGGTTCCAACTTTCTTTGGTAATCTAAATAGAAATAGAATATTTATCATTAAGGAAATAGTAGCTGAGAAAGTATTAATACAAACAGGCACTCCCCCGATCGATTATCGAATTATTATTCGAACAGCTGATTTCTATAAGCAGATCTGGATTGTTAGTTTATTGAGAGAAGTCTTTTTCTTTAGGCTCTTTGATAGTTTTAAACAAGCTTGGTATATTAAGCCCAAGTAGTGTATTATTTATTATAATTCAGGGTGCTAGGGTTTCTGTAATCTAACGATATATAAGAGCGCTTCAAGATGCAACAATTATGGCATTCTACAAACGAATTATAATGGCTTGTTTGGGTTTGAGTATAAGGTTAAGACTGAATGCGCAAATTGTGTAGAACCATTCCAGACTGGGTATAATGGCTGTTTTGTGATGCTATATCGAGTCAATGGGAAAGTTGTATATTTTACGAAATCCGAAGTTTACGAGATTAAGAAACACAGCCAAAAAACTTATTTGACCGCTAAAGCATTAGTTAACAAAACATTTACTTCGATTGCAATAACCTTTTGGAATGTTATAATAGAGATTTCCTTTTCGATCTATGGGGAATGTATTATTGCGTATAAAAATCTGAGCAACTCCTAACATATCTCTCAGAACATTTCCCTAACTAGCAGTTTGTCTAAGAACTCTTATTGTTCTAAAAGAAAGTGCCCAAATGAGGGCAGCCTAAATAAGAAACACTCTTCAACGCTACACTATTGCAGTATACTGGTATAGATATCGATATTGATCTGAATGAGTAGTCACTCCTTTCGGTATCACGGCACCAGCTGTCAGATAACTGTAGCCCAATCTATACAGATCGGCTGGGCAAACATACAGAAGAAAGATAGGAGTGTATATCGTAATACTGTAAATAGTATACGAACAAGACTTGAAGGTTTTATGTGTATAGGAATTCTTCACATATTCTGGAACTTGAACCCAGAACTATTTGGGGTACGATTTCTTTGCGCTGATGAATAGTTGGGATAGCCTGGATGATCCCGAAAAAGAGAGGGAGAGACCAAGAACAATGATATACGTACATAAAAGCAAGCGACTACATATTCAACAAAGACACATTTAATTATACCGGGATCTTCTCTAAATAGAAGTAAACGATATGCAGATTATTAATATATACTGATAGCCAGGCACCAGGGAGATAGTGAATCTAGTAGTTTCTATAGTATTCCCTAATCGTATAGTAATAGGCAGCGATTTCAATATCAAGTATGATTTATTCAAGCCTGGTATAGCTTCAGCCGGCCAAGGAGTTCTTCTTGCAGAATGGTCCATTTCGAGTAGGATGGACTTTATCGGGACCCCAGAAGTCCCTACCCACGAAGTAGATCACATAATTAATCTGATTTTCTCTAATATCCCTTTTGCTAGTATTGTTATTGATATTAATCTGAAAAGCAGCTTCAACCACAAAATACAGGTAATTACAATCCCAAATCTCATTTCATCCATTGCCAAGCCCTTTAATTGTGTGATTAGCGAGAAAGGCTTTTTAGTTTTTCAGGGGATTATAAAAAACGAAGTTCTTTATTTTCTAAGCTTAACGAATATGTCTGCTGGGTAGGTCAATAAATTAATAAGAATATTGAATTCTTTATTTGAATCGGCGATTCGCTTAGCAGGAAAGGAGAAAGGTGTCTCTGGACACTCTGCCCTTTGGTGAACAAGCAAATATAGAATGGCATATTAAAACTATAGAACAGTTAGAGCTGAGAGCACTGATCAGGCAGAATAATGGCGGTGGGGATTGATAATTACAATCAGAAAAAGCGAAACGCCAATACTGACACAGAATTATTGATGGGGTAAGCTGTAATAGAGATCTATACAAAGTGATTGGTTAGTATAAGCTTACTATCAACCTCAGAGTGTTGCCCCTGGTTGTCAATGGCGTAGCGATTGAAGATACTGTGAAAAAAGCCTGGGTTCTACAAAAGGAAATTCTCGAATACTTTGATAGTAATGACGATCTCATAATAGACCCACTCCGGTCAAACCACATACCCAACGAATTCCTATAAAGTACAAAAGTATCCCTTGAAGAAATGGAAAAGAACATTATAGAAATTTCGAGTACCTCACCAGGGCCCGATCAGGTTACTATTCACCTTCTGAAGGCTTATTGGAACTTTATTGGATTGATAATTACTAGGATCTTTAATAGATACCTGCAACTTAGCTACTTTCCAGATAGATGGAGACAGACAGAGGTGGTAATGATTTTTAAAACCGGAAAGAAAAACAAATTGTTAGTACAATCCTGGTGACTGATAGTTCTACTTTTATATATCTTGAAGGGTCTGGAATATATAATCACTCGACATATCTTATAAATCGCAATAATAGTAGGTATACTCAGCTCCTAATACAATAAAGTGCTCCCTAAGCGAGTAACAATGGATCTAGTTATTTTGTTTGTATATAATATCGAAAAGGCTTTTGCTTGTAACAAAAAGTTATAATGATTATACTGGATGTATAAAGCATATTCGACATACTCTTGCCGAATAGGCTATTGGAATGCATATGTTAATAAAGGTAATTCTGCTTCCTTCTGTAATTAGTTTAAGCCTTTCTGAGCAACCGTTTAGTAAGAGTTCGGCTAGAAAATGCAATTACAGAATACAGCCATATCAAGTACAGCATTTTGCAAAGCTCCCCATTTTCATCTATATTATATATTTTGTACCTTGCTGAGCTTTTGAATCAAAACATTAAACTATGCTTCGGGTATGCTGATAATATCTGTATCTATTGTATATCCAAGAATATTCACAAGAATATTGATTTCCTTAAATACAATCTTTATTAGATTTTCTAATAGGATAAACAAAACTGTATAGTGTTTATACCGGAAAAAGCTAGAGATAATATACTTCTTCTGAAGAAAAGAGGTATATACCCTATATCTGAAAGTGAATAATGAGATAACGATTTGTTTAATCAGTAAAACGGATAACGAAACTATTCAATCAGCTCTACGCTGGCTGGGAGTCTAGTTTGATCGGAAGCTTACCTTTAAAAGATATATAATAGAACGAGAAACGAAAGTTTACAAGATTACAAAGCATATTAAAGGGTTTGCACAGATACACTACAGCCTATCAGCTACAGCACTACACAAAGGGATAATTACCTGTATCCTCCCCTTTGCCCTTTATAAATCCGAGATATAATATACAGACTGAACAAAGTCAAACCAAACAAGGGGAGCTACCTATGGTACAATAGTAAGTATAAGGCTGGGTAGTCATATCATTAAGATTGATCGAGTGATTGTTCTAGTAGCAAGAGGAATTCTATCCGCTTGATACACGATTCCAATTATTATGATTCTGAAAGACTCTGGACTATTATTTAGCGAACTAATACTTGAACAAGTACGAATAAGATTTGTATTCCGATTTTGTAAAATAAATGAAAATCATTCATTAGTAATTCATTTAATACAAGCACTTCAATGCAAGATGAATAATACTAACCTTTGCAAACTAGCCGGATTGATTCTGAAAGTATTAAGACTAATACTTTTTCTGCTATATTTCTTTATAGGGAGCTGCAATGATTTAACAGGAGATGTAAAGAAAGAAACAGTTGCGCTTGAATTCATATAATAGTGAAACTGTCTACCTGACAGCCATATCACAATCTTCTCGGATGGTACTGAACAGTACCACCGAGGGTAAAAGATAGTTGGCTATGGCTACACAATCTACCAGGGACAATTTCCAATGACATCCGGCTATGAAACGATCAACCCGTTTTTGCATATCTTCGATACTGAAGTAGTAGGCACTTTAAAAGATCTGGAGTGCATTATCCAACTGGAGCTGGTTGGGCAGATTACTATGTGCATCGACAGCACCTCAATCATCTGGTATATCAGGAACAACGTTTTCGACTCATCCTAATAGGCATTTCTATATTATCATGAGATTATAAGGAACAGGCAAATAGCAATCCGATAATCACCTAGACATACTGAAATCCTTGAAAACGAAAAGGCTGATCGACTTGCCGATCTAGACGCTCGCAACAATTGTATTAAAAACAACAACTCATCGTTCCCTACTATCAGTAGAATAAGCTCAATAGCCAGAACCCTCAAACAAAGAGCAGAACAAAAATAATAAAAACAAAATGAGATTACTCTCGCTAATCGATACTATCGCTAGCACCTCAGCTATCAAGTCAAAGAACCTAAGGAACTTGCTCTCCCCCACCCTATTCTTTAGCGATTGGTAACGTTTAGAACCGAATACAGAGACTTTATATCCTACCACCAACACTTTCAGCACAACAACATCACCTCAGAATGCTCCTGCGGATACAGCAAAGAGCCTGAACACCTAATGCTCTACCAACACTCTCACACCCAATTCGACAACTAGCCGAACAAACCCGGCTCAATTCCGCAAAACACAAAGAATACAATCGATTATCTCTCTCTTCTTCTGAAAACCCCAACAGACTTTGCAATCTTCCTAACAATCACCAATCACTTCGAGCAACTATGCTTAGTCTCTCCGGAAATCCTCTAATCTCCCACTTTCATATTGCTAACCAGGGCTGCACCCCCCTCTAGAGCCGCTTTCCCCCCTCCATCATTGTATACAAACTGCATTAAACAAAAACTGACAATATAGAGCCCTCTAGCCAGCCACAAACCTAAGCTACCCAGCATGAAGTGAGTTGAATAGCATTGACATTGTAAGCGGAAAACAAGTAGCAGAAGTGCATACAACGCTCCTGACCGCTTCTCCCCCAACCTGCATCACAACTGTAAAAGAATGGAACGTGTAGCTATACCAGCACCCCTACTAGCATAGTCTATCCTTAGTACCCCCTGAGAGGTCGTGGCGAGCCCTGCGGCTTGCCCCCTGGATGTAAATTAAAATAAATAAATAAATAAATAAATATAGAAAACCAAGGATTATAGAGTCTGTATCAAAAAGATTGATAATATAGAATAAGTCAATTTCTTTATAATTATTAATTCATAAATTTAACAATACATATTGAAATAGAATATCAAAAGTTCTTCGTCTACAAATAATAGGTTACAGATAGTAGGAAGGGAATATATAAAAATACCAAGTTTGAATATAAGGGTTTTATCTATAAATCCATATCCTGCGGTTCTACTATCTATTAAGCACTGGACAGCACCGAGACGGGACACCAGTAGTAGTGAGCGCCCGATTAGGAGGAGCGATTCTAGCTATCACAAGGTCCTACGAATAGCGATCAGAGGAGTCCTCCCAGTCTGGCAAACGACCCCGAATACAGTGATAATGAGGGACAGCGCTCTCCTACCAGTAGAAATAATACTAGAATAAATAAAATGGAGAGCAGCCTTCTATGCCCAAACTATTGATCCAAAACACCCTCTTTATCATCAAGGGATAAGAGTCACCTATTCCTCCGGCAGTAGGGAAGGCCAATTGCAGCCAGCCAGAACAAAGGTCTAGGTGATTAGCCAGTGCCTTCCTCGAATTAAGGAGACGACTTTAGTAGAGCCCCATTACACACCAGGGTGTTGAACGGATCGCACTAGAGGCCTTACGAAAGAGGTAGCGGCAGAGCAATTTCAGGAATGATGGAACAAGCACATACACAATCAGATCACCATATTCTCTGATGAATCGGAACAGATCGACAAGGATGGTAGGCAAGTAGGATATGGATATGTTGTATATAGAGGACAGACAGTAATATGCGAAGGAAACGGTGGATTACATTACAACTCTCATGTATTCGACACGGAAGCGATTGGGGCATACCAAGGTCTCCAAGTAGTGATTAGAAATATTATTGGTATAAAATAAATGGAAATCTGTATATACATTAATAGCATATCAATGATATAGGGAATAAGAAGTACAGCCTTTATTATATTACAATAAGCTTTTCTCAAATATTACAAACTAATATAAACACACTTGATTCAGATCAAATGATCATTAGGCTATATAAAGATCGAAGGGAATGAGCATGTGGATGTACTTGCTAATAAAAGGATAAGAAAATCAGCCTCAGGGTATGCAAATCGATTTACAGTAAGCAGTATCCGCTCTATAGCAAAAACTGCTATGGAATCGGTAATACAGTATAGTGGATCAAACAAAAACCAATACTCTCCAAATAGTACCAGAAATGGAATCTAAGGAGTACAAACAAATACCCTAATAAACTAGAACTCTTACAAACTACTTTCTATTATATATTAGCAATCCGCTTAGTACATAGCGATTTCGAAAGTTATCATCGATGATTTAAACACAAGAAAACAACAATCCATTACTTATATAATGTATACAAATCCCCCGAGTATATTATATACTACCACAAAGTCCTTGCAACCTACAAAACCTAGCCTCCAGATATCAGACTCAAATACTCATCCCGCAATTGGGCGGCTCAAGAACGACTACTAAAACAGCTAATGCACACACCAGCCAAGTTCGCTGAATTTATTGCTATAATAGACTTTTATAGGAGTATATACTCTAGAACGTTATCAGAAGAATAGGAAGAGGAAATGGAAATGGATTGACCGATCTGGGTGAATACAAATACAGAATAGGAGGCGATCGATATAACAAGGCTATAAAGAACAAAATCGATATATGTAATACACTGTGCTGCACTAAAACACATACAAAAGCTATCTTTACAGGATAAAGCAGTTCTTAATCAAAACATTATATAAAAAAATCGGAAAGCATGTACAAAAAAACGCTCAGAGGATTGGAACAAAAGCACAAGCGCGTTAGTTATCGCTTGGGAGGCTACTGAGGGTATTGAGACCTCATTTTTAGGAGAGGGGGATCATGTAAATTAGAGATTATCCCGCAGTTAGCCCAACCGTAATGCCCCCTGGGAGGCTCGCCTATACGGCCCGGTTGAAAATTACTAATAATAATAATAATACTATCTATTAAGCTAATAAATAGAATAATTACATTAAACACAAGGAAAATTTCCATTGAGATTTTAAAAGATTTGTTATTTATTATTCTAAAATATAAAGGATCCCTAAACATAACCATCTCTTAATTTATAAAACCAACTTTTCATAAAGAATCTCGATTTGCAATTATAAATCGAGATTAGTCTTTTAATATATTTAACTAAAAAATTGAATTTCCGCTATTATCCGAATATACAAAGCCTTCAACAAATCCGTTTCAGATTTTTGTTATTAATAGGGATTGGAGAGGTATATCAAAATATATTGCGATAATCGGGAACAATTAGCAGACAGAAATGTATTCTAGTAAATAGAGTTATAAGCATTGTAATAGGGTCTAGAGTTATAATAATAATTAGTAATAGGAAAACAATGGATATTCAGAGCGTAATTGATTTGTAATAAAAGGATAATCAAAGTATTATATAATTTCTGAATTAATATTATATTTATATTATTACATTGCTTTCTTTACAGTTTGAATTTGATATAACCAGGCTTTTATAATAAAAGCAAAGGCCAAGATCTAGATATTATTCTTTATTATAATATAATAAGAATTGCTAACCTTAGTAAGCAGCATTTAATTATATAGAATCTCTAAAGAGATCAGGTATAAATATTACAATAGCAATAGCAAGCTTCTTTTTATTGGGTTTTTTTCTAATCACTGAAATTGATACCTTGGTTCTTATATTGATTATCAAGATAAATCTTTTTCTTTAAATCATTATAAATGTCTTGCCACCAAAACTACTTATACATCAATATCGGCAGCAGAAGGTTTATTGGAACAATTAATTGAAACATCAATTAATTCTTATAAGACTTTAAGTTTAAGATCAATAACTTGTTATTCATAGTTTTCTTGTATTTGATAATAAACTATTTGAATTTAATAATAAAATTATCAAATAGAGTTTTCTTTATTTTATATTTATTATAATTTATAAAAACTTTATATAAAAAATCTAGAATCTAGTATTGCTTATTTAATTTATATCAGATATCTATTACAATATAATCATCCAGAAGGTTAAAGATTGGAATTATATGTATTATCTGTGATTATATCAAAATGTATCTAATTGTTTTATATAAATAGGGGCCAGAAAGTAGGTTAACAAGAAATATGATTTTCTGAAACTCTGATTTATTTTTGTAATTTGTAATCAAATAATGATTGATTATGCTATAAAAAGTTGTATATTGATCTTAGTACTTTACAATATCTGCTCATTATTATTGAACTTTTCGGAAGTGATGAGATATTTATAATAAGATGAAGCTTATGAATTATTGTGAATAGTAATTTTCAATGTTTCAATTGTGTTTTTCAATTTAACAATCTTTGATTAAATATTAGTGGCTTGAATTTAAATAATAATAGTTTGGACTTATAATAAGCCTGTGATTGATTCGATTGATTCAAACATAGCTTGAGTAATGGTGAAATATATAGCATTTGGATTATTAAATAGATCTATAAAAAGAGAAATATTAGTTTTCAATAGAATTGAAATATAATTCAAGAAAAGGAACTGCAAAGATAAGCTAGATATAAGCACTTCTGGTATAGATACTTGTTTACCTATCTTTAGCGCTTTTTAAAACTCAAAATATCAGTAATAGAGTGTATAATGGATTAATAATAAATACGATCAACACAATTGAAATAAGATATGATAAGGCTTTGGAAATAAAATGGGAAATAAAGCTGTAATAGCTTATTTGATAATAATATAAACTGTTATAATACAGATAAAGACTTATATTGTACCATAAGGATAGAAAAAGCTATGAAAAAGTGAAGCCCTACTTATAGGAAGTAGGCGCGCTAGTATTCTGTGCCTGAGGCACGAAGGCAACTACAGATCATGTAGTTGGCGCCGTGACATATATGATCTTTTAACAAAATCCTATAATAACCAGTAAAACAGATTATCAAATAGGGCAAGAAGAATAGAATCTATTCGCTTTTGAGAAGTTCGAATTATTTCATATTATCAGATAATATGATATTATTAATTTATTATTGATAATAAATCTAGATCTGATAATTACTTTAATATTGATTACAATGAACAGTGTGACACTTTGCCTAGAAGAACTGCGAGAGCAGGGTACAATTTATCCTTAGAATCTATAATTACAGAATCGGGAGCAAAGCGTTCATAAAGCGCTTCTATATACTAGCTATATACATATGATCGTATATATGCGCAAGTATGCATGTAAGTAATCGCAGCTGTAATTGAATGCGATCTGTGATATTATTTCCTCTTTCGAAAAAGCTTGTTCTTAAGCTTTATAATTATCTAATCCATAGATATATCAGTAATCTTAATAAGATATTATTGTTTATATTGTAGTATAGTATAGTAAATAGATATATACACAAATTTTGCTTTTTTTGTAATGAAAAGGTATATGAAAAACAAGGAATCGTTTTATAGTCTAAGTAATAGTACAAAGCCTTTATTTTTATTTATTTTTATTTATAGTGATTAACATCTAATATCTAACCTCCCAAGAGTATTCTAAATGTACTAAGGAGCGGGCTTATAGGCTGCTGGTAGGGATACGATAACTCTCACCTGTACGTAGTTATCCTACAAACCTTCGATTATATAATCAGAAAGCTAAATAAAGTCAGTTGAAACTGAGTAATGATTATATACTAATTAGAGGTTGTATTAGGAGCAAAGGTATGTGTAACTGATTATTAAGAATAATTATAAAAATGCTTGGAACACAAAAATTATTAGCAAAACGGAGATAAAAATTATTCGATAATAAAAAAAGAAATAAGAATAAAATTAATATAAAATTATATTTTTACAAATCTGTATGGAGAGTAAAACCAGAATATATTGTAATAAAATGTTTATTAAAATAAAAATTAGCTTTTGAAATAATAATAATAAAGTTTCTATAATATAACTAAATCTGATTAAAGCCTATATTAGGAGTAGGGCTGATATCCTTAACTCGATAAACAAAAATCAATAAAATATCTTTGAAACATTAATATATAGAGGTTTTATAATCTAATAATACATACAATCTATAGATATATTGAATTGGATATTTATAAATGATAAAAGGAATAATAGAAATATATAAAGGCTAGTATAATATTTATTAGGATTAGTGAAAGTATATATAGAATAGGAAAAAGGATGTTTTTAGTATTTTATTTTTGAGTATATAAGAGTGGTATAGCGATAAAGGAGTTTTGATATAGAAAAGATACTTTTAGCAAGCCATACTTGATAATACTCGATCGATATTATGGCAATAGAGGATTTCAGGTAGAGGTCAATTTTATAATATATATATTATATTATTATTATTAGTAATTTTCAACCGGGCCGTATAGGCGAAACCTTCCAGGGGGTATTACGGTTGGGCTAATTGCGGGATAATCTCTAATTTACATGATCCCCCTCTCCTAAGAGTAGGGTCTCAATACTTAATAGTCTTCTAAGCAATAGCTAAACATATTTGTACTTTTGTTTCGATCCTTTAAGTACCTCTGTGCACGCTTTTCGATCTTTTATATAATATTTTGATTGAAAACTGTTTTATTCTATAAGGATAAGCTTTTGTATATATTCTAATGTAATATAATATATTGTTATATATCGATTTTGTTTCTTTATAATCTTACTATATCGGTTGCCTCCTATTCTATATTTGTATTCATTTGGATTGATCAATCCATTTTCATTCCCTTTCTTATTCTTCTAATAGCATTCTAGAAATATATACTTCCTATAAAAGTTTGTTATAATAATAAATTTAGCAAACTTGGTTAATATATATATTAGCTATTTCAATAGTCGTTCTTGAGCTGCCCAATTGCAGAATGGATATTTGGGCCTGATTATCTAAGGCTAGATTTCGTAAATCGCAAGGACTTTTGCAGCAATACATAATATACTCGAGGGATTTGTATATACTAATATAAATAATAGATTGTTGCTTCCTTATATTTAAATTATTAATAATAATTTTCGAAATCACTATATACTAAGGCAGATGCTAGTATACAGTAGAGAATAGTTCGTAAGAATTCTAATTCATTAAAGCATTTGTTTATACTCCTTAGATTCCATTTCTGATACTATTTGGAGAGCATTGGTTTCTGTTTGATCCACTATACCTGTACTACGATTCCATAGCAGTTTTGCTATAAAGTAGATTACCACTTACTGTAAATCGATTTGTATATCCTGAGGCTGATGTTTCTTGGTCCTTTTAGTAGCAAGGTATATCTATATACTCATTCCCTGCAATCCCTATATAGTCTAGTAACCATTTGATCTAAATTGAATGTATTTATATTAGTTTATAACATTTAAAAAAAGCCTATTGCAATCTGATAAAGGCTATACCTCTCATTCCCTATATTATTAATATATTATTAATATACATACAGATTTCCATTGTTTTATATTAATGATATTTCTGATTACTGTTTGGAGGTCTCGGTATACCTTGATTATTTTTATATCGAATATATAAGAGTTGTAATGTAATTCACTATTTCCTTTGCATATTATTATCTATCCTCTATATATGATATATCTATATCCTACTCGCCTACTATTCTTATCAATCTGTTTTGATCTATTAGAAAATATAATGATTTGATTATATATACATTTATTCCACTATTCCTGAAACTACTCTGCCACTATCTCTTTTGTAAAACCTTTAGTAGAATCCATTCAATACCCTGATATATAATAGAGTCTTGCTAAAATTATCTCCTTGATTCGGGAAAAGTACTAACTAATCATCTAAACCTTTATTCTAGCTAACTGCAATTGGCCTTTCCTGCTATTAGAAGAATAGATGGCTTTTATCTTTTGGTAATAAAGAGGGTATTTTGAATCAATAGTTTGGATATAAAGAGCTGTTCTCCATTTTATTTGTTCTAATACTATTTCTACTGATAGAAAAGTATTGTCTCTTATTATTACTATATTCAGGGTTATTTATTAGACTAGAAGGATTCCTTTAATTACTATTTGTAGAATCTTATTGATAACTAAAATCGCTCTTTCTAATCAAGTATTTATTATTATTAATATTCTATCTTAATACTATTCAGTGATTTTTGTTTATTTTGTATACTATACCTTTACTCTATAGAATAGAATTGAATATAAGTAAATAATCATTACTTTCTGTAAGGATATTGCTGGGGGTCCGTTTGTGATTTGGGCTAGCTCTTGGATATAATAAGTCAATTTCCGGCCTTTGGCTGCTTGTATTTCAATATACTGTTTGAATATAAGCTTATAATCAAACTATACATCTAGCTATTGTAAAATTAATCTTAATGCAATCGAAAAGATAATACAATTATAGTTTATTTCGTATACCAAATTAATGAAATACTTATACTATATTATATGAATCATCTTTATCTTTTCGGGTACAAAGATTATTTATTTCTAGCTTTTCTAGCGGAATATACTTTTCACATCTTTTGCTAGTATTGCAATATTTGTTGAACGCTTGCTGATAATCGGTATAGACAGATATCGTCTACATACCCGAATCGGAGTTTAGAGTCTTGCTGGAGTAGCTCTGCGAGATAAAGCATATACAGAACTGGCGAGAGGGGTGAGCCTTGTGGGATACTGCATTCCATTGTGCTGTAGCTAGTTATTGCTTCGTTAAGTCTAACCCTGAGTTGCCTTTGGGTTAAGAAGGAGTCGATCAGAGCGATCAGGTTCTGTGGGAACCCCTATAATATATATATGCAATATGTTTTTAGCGTTTTATTTTCGATTATAAACTATACATTAGGGGAGTAGATTTTATAAATAGAGTTTTAATTAATAGATTGAAAATATTATAAAAGGGCTATCTGGTTAAAGGTTTGAAATAGCAAGTCTGTGAGACTAGTCGGGTTTTGTTATATAGAAGAGATCCGGTAAGGTAATATGAAATGACTATTAGCTGTAAGGTGTAGTATATAATAATAGCAATAGTGATATTGTTTATATGGCTCGAGAGGATGAATGTGTGTATCGGTCTATAATCGGATATTATAAGGTAGAGGGTATGATGGAGATATTAGATAAGCTTAGGAGTAAATAGGAATAGAGATATGAAGGAATGATTTTGATTCTAACTGGAATTTCTGAAGGTAATTATGTAATAGATAATTTAATATAATCAGAAGATTTTACAAAAATCTAGTACTAGTAGTTTTATCATAAGTAAGCCGGGAAAGTGTTTGTAGGTATAGTGAATCTACTTTGTATTATAATATATTCTAGAAAGTAGTTATAATATATTCATTTCTGCCTATGCGGATATTACAAAGACCCCGAAAAACTCGAGCACGTTTATGAATGCGAACGCGTACATGCAGGGCAGAGGCCAATAAGTGGAGATCAGTCAAACCCTGGAAAACCAGAGTGGATATCTGTCTATTAACAATAGGAATTGCTGTATCGACAATAAGCTGTCTGAATGTCTATATATTAAGAAAGGCAATCGATAAAGCTATTTCTAATCTGAAAGTAATCAATATAGTAGTTATTATCCTTATAATTACTAATTAAACAGTATACGCTACTAGTAATATTATATATAATAAACTTCTTGAAACCGAGAATACAGAAAAATTAAGAAGATTCTGAACTATAATAGTCTAAAACGATCTATAATCTGATATTGCTATATATTAAAGGAAATCCCAACTTCCCTTAATAATCTAAATAAAAATAGAATACTTATTATTAAGGAAATAGTAATCGAGAAAGTATTAATACAAATAGGCACTCTCCCGATCGATTATTAAACTATTATTTGAATAACCGATTCCTATAAGTAAAATCTGAAATTATTAGTCTATTAAGAAAAATCTCTCCCTTCAGGCTTTTTGATAGTTTTAAATAAACTTGGTATATTAAGCCAAGCAGTGCATCATTTATTATAATCTAGAATACTAGAGTTTCTATAATCTAATAATATACAAAAGCGTCTTAAGATGTAATAACTATAGTATTCTATGAACAAATTACGATAGCTTGTTTGGATTTGAATATAAGGTTAAGATTAAATGTATAAACTGTGTAGGATTGTTTCAGGCTGGGTATAATAACTATCCCGCAATACTATGCCAAGTCAATAGGAAAGTCATATATCTTACAAAATCCAAAGTTTATAAGATTAAGAAATATAATCAAAAAACTCGTTTGACTACTAAAGTATTAGTTAATAAATATCTGTCTTAATTATAACAATCTTTCGGAGTGTTGTAATAGAGATCCCCTTCCTGATCTGCGGGGAATATATTACTGTGTATAAAAATCTGAGTAGCTCCCAATATGCCCCTCAGAATACCTTCCCAACTAGTAGCTCGCCCGAGGATCTCTATTGCTTTAAAAGGAAGTGTTCAAATGAGGATAGTCTGAATAAAAAAACACTCTTTAATGTTGTGTTATTGTAGTATATCGGTATGGATATCGATATCAATCTGAATGAGT
This sequence comes from Botrytis sinoallii, assembly GCF_014898435.1. Lineage (NCBI taxonomy): Eukaryota > Fungi > Ascomycota > Leotiomycetes > Helotiales > Sclerotiniaceae > Botrytis > Botrytis sinoallii. The sequence goes on along the minus strand of NW_024066034.1, from coordinate 776,671 downwards.
AGCTATTCTTTTCGGCATTACAGCACCAGCTGTTAGATAGTTGCAGTCCGATTTATATAAATCAGCTGGGCAAATGTATAGAAAAAGATAGGAGTGTATATTGTGATACTACAAATGGTATACGAATAAGATTTGAAGGTCCTATGTGTATAGGAACCTGTCACGGGGTGACACTAAGCCCTTTCTGTCCTGTCCTGTCCTGTCCTGCTATATATGTGAGAGTAAGGTAGAACTTCCAGTTCTACCTCCTAGTCTTTGGGCGTTTAGCTCAGCGGTAAAGCTTCTGAATACTCCCAGAGGTGATCCCGTGATAGAACCCTTCATATACCCTGAAACTCGAATTCAGAATTATCTGGGGTACGATCTTTTTGTATTAATGGATAGCTGGGACAATTTGGATAGCCTTGAAAGAGAAAGGGAGAGACTAAGAATAATGATGTATATACGCAAAAGCAAGCGACTATATACTTAACAAAGATATATTCAATTATACCAGAATCTTTTTAAATAAAAGTAAATAGTATACAGATTATTAATATATATTAATAGCCAGGTATCAGAAAAATAATGAATCTAGTAGTCTCTATAATATTCCCCGATTACACAATAATAGACGGCGATTTCAATGCTAAGCATGATCTATTCAAGCTTAGTATAGCTTTAGTTAGTCAAGGAGCTCTCCTTGCAGAATGGTCTATTTCGAATAAAATGGATTTTATCGAAATCTTAGGAATCTCTACCTATAAAGCAGATTATATAATTAATTTAATCTTTTCTAATATCTCTTTTTATTAGTATTATTATTAATATTAATCTGAAAAGCGGCTCCAACTATGAAATACAGATAACTACAATCTCAAACCTTATTTTATTTATTACTAAGCTTTTTGATTATATAATTAACAAAAAAGACCTTTCAGTTTTTCAGGGGATTATAAAAAATAAAGTTTTCCATTTTCCAAATTTAGCGAATATATCTATCAGGTGTCACGGTGTGAGCTCACGTGATATGCTGGTCCTATCGGAGAGGACCGAAAGGAGCGCTCGCACCGGAGCGCAAGCGAGCTAGGGCCCGATCGGACTAGCTCGCTATGAAAATTCCGTATATCTTCAATTCAGAAAATCCTGTATTATAGCTCTTTGAGCTATATCTTAATCCTCAATCTGAACCTATTATCTGAATCAGTATAACTTTGCCAGATTAGAATAAAGTTATTAGAACCCTATTCTGCCCGCCTACCTTTATGATATTATATAGCTCCTATCCATTAAAATATTGCTTTCACAATAACTACTCTGTACTCACTTAGTCGGTCTGGGGACTCCTCAGAATTTGATACTTTTATATTGGAGAACCCCCAGGTTTGATATCAATACCTCTAGTCAGCATTTATATATTATACTAAGCTAGAGAAGACCAATAGATCGCTTGAATACGAAATTTCCGAATCCCTAGTTCGCGAATATATTCAAGCCGCTTTGTACAAGCAGATTGCTATTCAAAATATCTGTTTACTTAATCACCTTACTAAATTTATATTTACTATACCTACTCGTTTAGAAACCATATCTCCCAAAACTTCTGCTGACTCTATCCCCGAATCCACTGTACCTGCTCCAATCACTTGATTGAGTAAACGTATCCCCGATTCGAAAGAGTTTGATGGTATCCATTCCAACCTGTATAGATTTGTTTAATAGATATATGGAAAATTGAATACAAATAATAATAGATTCCTGACAACTTCTGCCCGCTTGACTTATATTGTTGGAAGACTTATTGGAAAGGCATACAAGCTTATACTATCTAAGATCTCCTGTGGAATTCCTTAGTTTACTGACTATATTGTATTTCTCGAATATTTTGAAAATATCTTTAAAGATTTTAATCGAATACAAAACACATAGAATAAACTATATATACTAAAACAAAGACATCTCGATTTTAACATCTTCTTCACAGAATTTCAGAGATTCGTTCTAGAAGGAGAGATATCTGATAATACTCTAACCCTACTCCTTTTTCAAGGAATCTCTTGCAAACTACAAGATATACTATTGTATAACCCCGCTCCAACCTATAAATTTCGTTAATACACTAACTACCTACAACAACTCGATAACCAATTCCATCAATACCAATAACAAGTCCATCATATTCGTCCTATTGCTTCCGAAACTTCATCCCAGAGAATAATCGCTGCTTTGCCTTTACAACTTGCTAACCCGAAATCTACTCCTGAAAACCCAATAAATCTGAACTTAAAAAAAAAGGAATATACTACTAAAAACTTGAATTCGCAACAGAAATGCGGCGAATACTATCACTACAACTCTATTAACCATCTGATACAAAACTGTCTATATCTTGATACCCATCCTGTTCAACTTCGAGTTATCACTACTACAACCAGCCCTACAAAAACCAGCCCTATATCGAATAATCCTTTGAAGAGCCGAGTCCCTATCCGTTCCCTACCTCGCTCTTCTCCCCGCTTGCCAATTAGCTCAATCAATTCGGGAAACGGAATATACCTGATCTAAACCGCGATCAGAACAATCCTTTGCATACCCTTCGCTTATTTGCTGCTATTACTCATAGCTTTCTTTAGAAGATAAACTAAACAATCATACAGATCTGATAATTCTACTCATTACCTTACTCTTGGAAAAAGATACTCTCCCAATATACACTATAATCGATAATAGATATAAAAGAATTGCCTTCGCAAATTGAAGCTAGATATCTTCCCAGAAAATACCAATACACCAACTATCTACAATATTCGAAATCATAGGATTCGATAGAAACATTCTGTTCGATAATCGAGTTACCTCCTACATCCGAATAGGATTCAGAATCAACAATTATATCGAAAAGAAAATCGTTTTGTATATAACCAAGCTAACCCATTATTCTATTGTATTGGGAATAGCTTGGCTTAAGAAATACAACCCCTATATCGATTTTGCAACAAATTCGTTCTAGTTCGATAGCTTGTTTTGCTACAAATTTTGTAATATTCCATCCCATCTGTCCCACATAAAAGCTTTGTCAGATGTTCCTCCAAAAGCCCGACCTATATACCTGCCTGCCCACCCCAAAGAATTAAAGAATAAGAATATAGTCGCAATCTTCCTGAAAGCCTGTTCAACTTATACCCACTAGAAATATAAAATGTTTTAGATATCGATTAAACAAATCGATAATATTCTAAATAAGAAGAAGAAGGTATTTGACCCCAAAGACCTATTACTCGAATTCTGAAATTGGAAAGATGTCTTTTTCTTAAAGAATATAGAGAAACTATCCCCTTATCAACCATACAATCATGAGATCCGTTTTAAAGAAGGAGCTGTTTTTCCTTTCGGCGCCTTGTACTTTATGTCCCGCCCCGAATTAAAAGTTCTAAAAAAATAGCTGGAAGAGAATCTTAGAAAAGAGTTTATCCGGCCAAACTCTTCCCCTACCGCTTTCCCTATTCTGTTTATTAAGAAGGCTGATGGAGGCCTTTGGTTTTGTATAGATTATTGTACTCTAAATAACCTTTCGATTAAGGATTAATATCTTTTATTGTTAACAAAGGAATTTTTAAATAATCTAAAGAAAATAAAGTATTTCAATAAGATTGATATTATTTCTACCTTTAATAATATAAAAATAAAAGAAGGATAGAAATATCTAACCATATTCCATACCCGATTTGAACTATTTGAATCCCTAATTATACCATTCAAGCTGATAGAAACACTTATAACCTTTCAGAGATTTATCAACAATTCCCTACAAAAATACTTAGATATATTTTGCATCGCTTATCTAAATAACATTCTGATATACAGCCAAACCCAAAAGAAACACATCCGTTATATCCAAAAGGTCCTGCAAGTATTATAGAAAGCCGATTTGTTTGCTAAATTCGAAAAATGCAAATTCCTGAAATCCGAAATCAAGTTTCTAGGCCTTATTATAGGAAGGGATGGTATCCGAATGGACCCAGAGAAAATCAGAATTATTATAGATTGGAAACCGTCTACTACTGTAACTAATATTCAAGTGTTCATTAGGTTTGCGAACTTTTATTGACAATTTATTAAAGATTTCTTGAAGATTATCAGCCCGATGGTAAACCTAACTAGAAAGAATATCTTGTTCCTGTAAAGCCTTACCTATCAAAAAGCGTTTGATTGATTAAAGCGAGTGTTCATCGAAGCCCCTGTCCTGGCTTCCTTCGATTGGAAAAAGGAAGTCATTTTAGAAACTGATATCTTCGATTATATATCTGCTAGAGTACTCTCCCAATACGATGATAAGGGAGTATTAAGACTTGTTATGTTTTTCTCAAAAAAATATTCGGTAATTGAATGTAATTACGAGATTTATGACAAAAAACTATTAGCTATTATTCGCTATTTCGAAGAGTGGTGTCTGGAGTTAAAAGGTGTTGTCTCTTTAATTCAAGTTATTACCGATTATCGAAATCTGGAGTATTTTATTATTACAAAGCTATTAAACCATTATCAAGCTTGTTGATCCGAATTTCTGTTTCGATTTAATTTCCAAATCATTTATTGCCCCAGGAAGTTAGATACCAAATTCGATATACTAATTAGGAGATCAGAAGATCTCTTTAAGAAAGGGATGAATACTTCCTATATCAAAGTTGTACTATTCTGAAACAAGAGAACCTGAATCCCGATCTGTTTCCTACTACTATTACTCTAATCAAATCCAAGATTGCTAAGAAAGTACACTTCGCTGTAACCACCTGTAGCCAGAAAAACCCCGACCCTATTGATACCACCAACCATTTAGATTCCGATGATATTGTAATTTATTAGAAAATGATAAAGTTATAGAGTCTACAATTCTATTTGCTATATCTATACCCAACCCTGTGATACGATTAGAAGATTCAGAAATCCTTCTAAATCTTTTTGCCAATCTGCTTACCCTATTCCATAAAGGTTATTAAGCCGACCCTATACCTGAATCTATTCTGAAATCCTTATAAAAGGGATTCCCGAAATACTCGAAAATCACTCTTGCTAAGTATACCGAAAACAACAATCTGTTATATTACCGAGAGAAACTATATATTCCCAACCACAACCCCCTAAAAACCTACTGCTCTGTTTGTACTACAAATCGCCTATTGCCGATTACCTGTACCATACCCAAACCTTCGAATTACTATCCCGAAACTACTATTAGCCTAAATACTATAATTATATTACACAGTGGATTCGTAACTGTTATAATTGCTATTGTATTGCCCCGAATTATAAAAGTTAGGAGGGAATTCTCCACTTGCTTTCAATCCCGTAGAGAGCTTAGCAAGATATCTCAATAGATTTCATTACACATCTGCCCAAAAGTATTGATTTTGATATTATTATGGTAATAATTGATCGATTAACAAAAATGAAATATTTCTTGCCCTACTATAGTATCTGTAATTTCGAAAAAGTCGCTTATTTATTCCGAAAAAATATCTAGAAGTTTCATAGCTTATCCCTATTTATTATATCTAATTGCGGAGCTCAATTTGTCTCTGAATTCTGGAAATATATCTGTAAGTGCTTGGGTATAGTTGCTAAGCTCTCGATCGCTTACCATCCTGAAACTGATGGATAAACCGAGAGAGTTAATATAATGTTAAAGTAGTATCTTTGATTGTATATAGTATATTTATAGGATGATTGGGTAGAGTAGCTCCCATTTACCGAATTCTTCATCAACAATGCTTAATTCGAAAGCATCTAGATAACCTTATTCTTTTCGAATTACAGATTCCATTTCTGCTTAGACTTCGAGCCTATATTATCCCAAAATAACCATTTTGCTATACAAAACGCTGAAAAATTTATTATTAAAATGGAAACTATTTCCTTGTATTTACAAATCAAACTGATTATTAGTTAAACTCGATATTTGAAGAATGCTGATGTCTATTGTTCTTTTACTTATAGATACCTATTTAATGATCTGATTTAACTGAATACTAGAAATATCAAGATCCTATGTTTATAAAAGAAGCTCGATTGAAAAAACCTTGGGCTCTTCAAAATCTTAAATTCGATAGATCCCTTATATCTATAAATTGAAGCTTTTGGTTTTGATAAAGATTTATTCTGTTTTTTATATTAATCTATTATATTCTATATATAATGATTCTATTCCTGAATAATATAATCCATTACTATCTTCTATAGAAATAAATAACCTCAAGTGTTTTGAGATTACCGAAATCCTGAATTTTTGTTAGGAAAGAAGAGGTTGTAGAGGATCTCGCTTGAAATATATTATTTATTAGATTAATTACAATATATTAATTAAAGAATCTATAAGCTATCTAAAAGATATACAAAAATTAATCCATAACTTCCACTATAGATATTCTGACAAACCCGATCCCGCTTAACCAGGCCTCGTTTACCTATAGATTGTAAACTATAATATATCACCTCGATGGAGCTCGATTTTTAGAAAGGGGGTAATGTTATAATGTGAGCTTATATGATATACTGATTTTATTGGAAAGGATTAAAAAGAGTATTCGTACTGGAATACAAGTGAGCTAGGGCTCGATCGGGCTAGCTCGCTATGAAAATTCCATATATCTTTAACTCAGAAGATCCTGTATTATAGCTCTTTGAGCTATGTCTTAATCCTCAATCTGAACCTATTACCCGAATCAGTATAACTTTGCCAGATTAGGGTAAAGTTATTAGAACCCTATCCCGCCCGCCTGCCCCCGTGATATCAGGTAGGTTAATAAATTAATAAGAATACTGAATTCTTTATTTGAATCGGCGATTCATTTAACAGAAAAGGAAAAAAGTGTCTCTGGATGTTTTGCTTTTTGATGAACAAGTGAATATAAAACGGTATATTAAAATTATAGAATAGTTAGAGCTGAGGGTATCGATTAGATAGAATAATAGCGGTGGGGATTGATAATTACAATCAAAAAAGCGAAATGCTAATATTGGTATGGGATTATTAATGGGGTAAATTACAATAGAGATTTATATAAATAATCAACTAATACAAACTCATTATCAATCTCAAAATATTATCTCTAGTTATCAATAATATAGCGATCGAAGATATTACGAAAAAAGCTTGGGTTCTATAAAAAAAGATCCTCAAGTACTTCGATAATAATGATAATCTTATAATGGATCTATTTTGGTTAGGCTGTATACTTAACAAATTCTTATAAAGTACAGAAGTGTTTCTTAAAGAAATAGAAAAGAGCGTTATAAAAGTTTCGAGTACTTCACCAGGGCCCAACCAGGTTATTGTTCGCTTTCTGAAGGTTTACTGGGATTCTATTAAATTAATAATTATTAGAATCTTCAATAAATACCTGCAACTTAATTATTTCTCAGATAAATAAAGATGGGTAGAGGTGGTAATAATTCTTAAGATCGAAAAGAAAAACAAATCGTTAATACAATCCTAGTAACTAATAATTCTACTTTTATATATCTCAAAAGATCTAGAACATATAATCGCTCAATGCATCTTATAAATCGTAATAATAGTAAACATACTCAACCCCCAATACAATGGAGCACTCCCTAAGCAAATAGCAATGAACCTAATTACTTTGTTTGTATACAATATCGAAAAGGCTTTTGCCCACAAATAAGAAATCACAATGGTTATATTAAATATACAAAATATATTTAATATATTCCTATCGAACAAACTACTGGAATATATACACTAACAAGAATAGCTCCGCTTCCTCCTACAACTAGTTCAAGCCTTTCTAAACAACTACTTAATAAAAGTTTAACTGGAAAACACAACTACAGAATACAGTCGCATCAAGTACAACATCTTATAGGGCTTCCTACTTTATTTATACTATATATTCTATATCTTGCTAAGCTTTTAAATCAAAATATTAAACTGCGTTTTGGATATACTAACAATATCTATATCTATTATGTATTCAAGAATGTTTATAAGAATATTAATCTTTTCAAATATAATTTCTATTAGATTTTCTAATAGGATAAACAAAACCATATAGTATTTGTATCGGAAAAGTTAGAGATAATATACCTTTTCTGAAGAAAAGAGGTATATATTCTGTATCTGGAAATGAATAATAAAATAACAATTCATTTAATCAACAAGATAAACAATAAAACTATTCAATCAGTTCTATACTAGCTAGAAGTTTGATTTGATTAGAAACTTTCCTTTAAAAAATATATAGCAAAACGAAAAACAAAAGTCTATAAGATTGTAAAATATATTAAAGGGTTTGCATAGATATACCACAGCCTACCAACTATAATGCTATGTAAGGGGGTAATCATTTGTATTCTTCTTTTTGCTCTTTATAAATCTAAGGTATAATATACAAACCGAATAAAGCCAAACTAGGTGGGGGGAGCTGCTTATGGTATAATGATAAGTATAAGGCTAGATAATCACATTATTAAGGTTAATCAAATAATCGTTTTAGTAGTAAGAGGAGTTCTATCTGTTTAGTATACAACTTCAATCATTACGATTCTAAGAGATTCTGGATTATTGTCTAGTGAATTAGTATTTAAATAAACACAAATAAGATTTGCATTTCAATTCCGCAAAATAAATGAAAATCACTTATTAATAATTTGTTTAGTATAGGCATCTCAATACAAGATTTACAACTTGTTTTATATATAAATATTCAACGGATACTAGCTATATTATAACAAATCATATTGAAGGAATCTTACAATACCATGATACCGTCAATGTGCGGTCGTGAGCGATCTGTCGCGCCGCCAAGCGTGTCGGGTCGCGACCCAATCGCTTCAACGACAACGATAACGATCATATCAATAACTGAAGCGAGTGGAGATAGCGATATATAGTTTATCTATAAAGCAATAATCAATCAATTCTATAAGGAGGATGAAAAGCGATAAGTAATCTTAAAGATTATAAGTGCGATTGATATGTGTATTAAAATCCTGAATAAGATGGAACTAAGCTATACTGATATACTGAGATTTTGTCATGGTACGGGTAAAGACTTATATTGTACCATAAGGGTAGAAGAGCTATGGAAAAGTGAAGCCCTACTTATAGGAAGTAGGGCGCGCTAGTATTCTGTGCCTAAGGCACGAAGGCAATTATAGATTATATAGTTGGCACTGTGACAATACCCCCTGCTCAAGGTGATCGATTCATGATCGCAATATCAATTAACCTTTTAGAATACAAAATAATACTAAAATACTCTAATTTCTATTATTAGATTAAAATGAATTTTCTTAGAAATAATAATCAATTGACGGAGCTTTTTAGATCTGCCTTAGCCTCAATTCGGGGGTGTGTTTAATATAAATATTAGTGGGGGATCAGAAGTAATAGGTCTTTTGAAACCTATTTAAGCGGGCGGTTCTGGCTTATCTGGATTTGCTAAATGGAAAGCGATAATCATGTCTTTCTGGTCGTGAAGGTCTTCAGCAGGTTGCCAGGATGCTGGGTGATATTTTCATTTGATCTGATAGTGAAATCCGTCCTTATTATGATAGTTGAGTAGTTTATCGAATTCCCATCGCTTGGTTTTTTTCATTTATTTTGTTGTCTTTTTCTAGGATGTATCCTTGATTCCAGCGGGATTCAGTATTATTGATTGTTTCTTGATCGGCTAATTTGGGTGAGTAATAGAATGATCAGAGTAATAAGTTGTGAAATACTAGAAAGATCTTGAAACTAATGGGAAACTAGAATAGATAGGCTTGTTTATAAATTTTGATAATCTTATAGGGGCTGTTCCATTTATTATCGCCTTTCTTTATTGGTTGATTGATCTTTATATTCTTAGTACTAACCCACATTCTGTTATCCTCTTTATACAGAGAAATATCGGTACAAATCTTATTAATATAATCTTTATATTTCTGAATAGATTGAGCAACTAGAGCTTTCAATTTTATTAAAATAATATCAAATCGATTTGTGATTTTATTGGCCTTCAGGAACTCGTGTTTATATTGATATAATAAATTCGGGGGAACAGGTAAGGAGGGCTCAATATTAAGATGTAAATGAAAACCGTAGTTAGTAAAGAATGGGGATATATCAGTAGTCTCCGAGGTTGTATTATTGAACGCAAACTCTGTGAGTGGAAGCCAATCATACCAATCGTCTTAATGAAAGTTCATAAAAGCTTGAAGATATTGTTTTACTATAGTATTTATTCTCTTTGTTTATCCATTGGACTCAGGGTAGAATGAGGAGGATTGTTTCAAAGTGATCGATAGGCGCTCGAATAGATGTTTCCAAAATTCTAATACAAATTGCAAATCTCTATCGGATATAATGTTATCGGGTAAGCTGTATAAATAGTAGACTTTCTCAATAAACCGATTGGCAAGCTTCTCTGCAAAGAATCCTACAACCAGAATGAAATAATGCATTTTCGTTAGGCGGCAAACAATTATAACAATATATTGATATTTCTTATCATGGTATTCACTGATTAATAGCGATATAATATAGTTAATGGAGATATCGGATCAGGGGCGAAATGGTATAGGCAGAGGTTCTAGAAATCTGGGTGTGGCAAGGCGGGAGGCTTTGGTTTGAAAACAGAGTTAACAGGCTTGTACATAAGTTTCGATTTCTCTTGATATATTGGGTTATTAGTATATGCGGGAGACAAGGTTAATAATCTTAACTCGATCAGGGTGCCTGGCAGATCCAATAAAATGTGTTGGTATATAATCTGGGTGTGGAGTTTAGCGAAGGGGGGGACGAAAGGTGATTGTGATAGAAGATTTTATTATTAATCAATCTATAATTTTGGAGGGCGATTTGGAGGTCTTTTCAAATAAATAATGGCTAATGATGGGCAGCTGAGTTTTTAAAGGGTTTTGTGTATAATAATAATTAATTCAGATGATTTGTATATTATATTGATAAGATTGTCGATTAGCTTTTTGGTATCGAAAATGATTATACCTATGGGGGCTATAGTAAGGTCAATGTTATTGTTAACTTATGAATAAGGTTTTTGAGTATGGTATTATCGAACACTTTTTCTAAAAAAACTGTCTATAGGCGATTTTTGATCTGGTTGTTATTGGGATTAGTATAAGCGGGGTGGTCTTTTGTTTTTCGGCTTAGTGTATTAGGGCAAACTGCCTTATAACTAGGATGGTATATAATACGAAAGTTGAAGCTAGATAGGAATTCAGTTTATCTAGTTTGTCTTTGATTCAGTATCTTTATTAATATAAAATACTCTAGATTCTTATAATCAGTAATGATTTCGAATAGCTTCTGGATTCCATATAATTCAGGTCTCCATTCTTTTAAAGACTTGATAATAACTAGTAATTCCTTATTGTAAATCTCGTAATTGCACTTGGCTATACTATGTTTTGAGGAGAAGTATGTAATCAGATATAATCGGCCTTTATTGTTATATTGAAAAAGTACTCCGCCCGTAGCTCAATCTGAAGCGTTTGTTTTAACGACTGTACAGCAGTGGTGATCAAATATTGCAAAAACTGAAGTGGAAATAAAGGTATACTTTAGGTTTTCAAAAGTATTCTTTTGATTAGCAATCTAATTCTATATATTCTCTTTTTTCAGCAAACAGTTTAAAGGTTTCGTGATTTTAGAAAAGTTGCAAATAAAGTATCAATAGAAGTTAACAAATCCTAAAAAGTGTTAAAGGTTTTTTAATTTAATTAACGATTTTTATTCGAGAATAGTTTTAATCTTATTGGGGTTCATCTCGATATTATCAGGAGTAATAATTAGGTTGAGGTATTTCGTTCTTTTCGTTTCGAATTTGCATTTGTCAATATCAATTTGTAATCTAATGTCAATAAGTTTTTAAATGATTTTGTAAATTTGTTTTCGATAATCTATAATATTCTCAGAGTAAATCAAGATATTGTTTAGGTATATTGTATAATTCTTATTTAGGAGATCAAAAAGAATATGATTGATATAGTTTTGAAATAAGATAAAAGTATTGTAAAGGCTAAAAGACATTATCAAGGATTCGAATAAGCCAAAACGAATTGTAAAAGCAATCTTCCATTTATGACCTTTTGCGATTTATAGTTTATTAAATACAGCAATAATATTTAATTTGATATAAACTTTAGTATAGTATAAGGCATCGAGGATTTCTTTGATTAGTAACAACAAATAACGGTTTTTAATAATAATATTGTTTAATTTATGGTAATCCTAGCAAATTCGAATACCCTCTCTAGACTTTGTAGTTAGAAAGAATAAGGCAGCTGATTAGGAGTAGGATTTGTGGATGAATTCTTTATTTAGATTATCATCAAGCCATTTACAAACGATTTGGAGCTCGACTGGGGATATTAGACAACCTTTATTATATAAAGACTCTTTGCCTAATATAATCTCGATTTTATAATCCTAAGAATATTATAGTAAAAGTTTATTGATAAGAAAGGATAAAAATCCAGTGAATAGATTGCAAAGCTAGAATAATAGCTTGCTCTGAATCTTTGTTGTAGATGATACAGGTCGGTCGATCTTTTTCATAAACTTCTTGATATCGCTTTTTATGATACTGCAACATAATTGAATAGGATTGTTTGTTATTATATAATATAACTCACAAGCTCTATCTAATTTATCCCAAATTACTTTTGTAATATAAACTTCTTGATCTTTATAGAATTAAATAAAGCTATTAACCATAAGAAACTTTATATCATTCATTTTCTATTGGATATTTTATAAGGCATTAGTTAATTCCTTAAAGGGCTTCTGTAGTGATAGGGGGTTTAATAAAAGTAAAACGTTTTGGTTTTGTGGCGGTCTTTTGTGTATCCTAGAGCTTGCGATAATCCGCGCTAGAGCTGGTTTCAGAATTGGCTAATTTAGTATTATCTTAGTACGAATCTCTGTTTTTCCATTGATTTGATAAATGTAATAACAGTTTGAATCAGGTAGTATTAAATCAATAGGATCTATATTATAAAGGTTTTTTATTAATATTCTTTTTTATAGCTGAAGTTAAAAGATTATATTCTAAAAGTATTGATTAGTTTTGGGATGAGAAGAAGGGAGTTTAAAAACTTTTGTTAATAATTTCTTTAATAAAGGTACAATATAGGATTGAAATAGATTTCTTTAAAATAAACTTCAAAATAGATTTTCTAATGGGTATACATAATATTGAATTAAGTATTGTATCTGCTGGGATCAATATATTATTACAATTGGGGACAATAGTTGTAATAGAGTTAATTGAATAGCAATATCTGAAGCAGTATATGGATATAAACTTAAAAGTCATTATTACTCAATTAATAATAGGGTTATAGTACTGAAGCCATAGAAGACTGAGGATTATAGGGTCTGTGTCGAAAAGATTGGTAATATAGAATAAGCTAATTTCTTTATAATTGTTAATCCATAAATCTAATAATGTATATTAAAATAGGATATCAGAAGTCCTTCTGTCTGTAAATAATAGGTTGCGGGTAGTAGGAAAAGAATGTATAAAAATACCAAGTTTGAATATAAGGATTTCTATCTATAAATCTATATTCTACAGCTTTATTATTATTAAATCAATAAATAGAATAATCACATTAAATATAAAGAAAATTTCTATTGAGATTTTAAGAGATTTGCTATTTATTATTCTAAAATACAAAGGATTCCTAGATATAATTAATCTTTTAATTTATAAGGCAAATTTTTCATAAAGAACCTTGATTTGTGACTATAAATCGAGATTAGTCTTTTAATATACTTGGCTGAGGAATTGAATTTCCGTTATATCTGAATGTATAAAGCCTTCGACAAATCCATTCAGATCTCTACTATCAGTAGAAACTGGAGAAGTATATCGAAATAATACTACAGTAATCGGAAAACGATTAGTAAACGGGAATATATTCTGGTAAGTAGGGTTATAAATATTGTGATAGGGTTCGGGATTATAATGGTAATCGGTAATGGGAAAACGGTGAATATTCGAAGTGTGTTGGTTTATAGCGGGGGGATGATCAGGGTATTGTATAATTCCTGAATTAATATTATATTTTATATTATTACATCACTTTTCTTTATAGTTGAATTTGATATAACTGGGCTTTTTGTAATAAAAATAGAGGCTAAGATTTAGATATTATCTCTATTATAATATAATAAGAATTACTGGCCTTAACAAGCAATATCCAATTGTATAAAATCTCCAGAGGGATTAGATATAGATATTACAACAGTAATAGCAGATTTCTTTTTATTAGATTTTTTCTGATTATTAAAGTTGATATCTTAATTCTTGTATTGATTATCAAGATGAATCTTTTTCTTTAAGTTATTGTAAATACCTTGCCATTAGACTACCTATACATCGATATCGGTGGTAGAAGGTTTATTGGGGTGGTTAACTGAAGTATTAATTAATTCTTATAAGACTTTGAATTTAAGATTAGCAACTTGTTATTCAACAGTCTTTTTATATTTGATAATAAACTACTTGAATTTGGTAATAAAATTACTAAATGGGGTTTTCTTCATTTTATATTTATTATAATCTATAGAAGCTTTATATAAAAGATCTAGAATCTGATATTACTTATTTAATTTATACCAGATGCCTATTACAATATATTATTCAAAAAGCTAAAGATCGGAATTATATATATTATCTATAATTATATTAAAGTATATCTGATTGTTTATATAAGCAAAACCAGAAAGTAGGTTAGCAAGAAATATGATTTTCTGAAATTTTGATTCATTTTTGTAATTTGCGATCAAATAGTAATTGATTATATTATAAAAAGTCGTGTATTGATTTTAGTACTTTACAATATCTTGCTTATCATTACTAAACTTTTTAGGAATAGTGAGATACTTATAATAAGATAAAGCTTACAAATTATTGTGAATAATAATTTTCAATATCTCAATTATATCTTTCAATTCAACAATCTTTGATTGAATATTAATAGCTTAGGCCTAAACAGTGGTAGCTTGAATTTGTAATAAGCCTGTAATCGATTTAATCAATTCAAATACAACTTAAGCAATAACGAAGTATACAGCATTTGGGTTATTGAATAGATTTATAAAGAAAAAAATATCAATTTCAGCGGAATTAAGAATATGATTCAAGAAAAGGAACTACAAAAATAAGCCAGATACAGACACTTTTAATGCAGATGCTTGTTTACCCATCTTTAACGCTTTTTGAAACTCAAAACATTAGTAACAGGGTATATAATAAATTAATAATAGGTATAATCAATGTGATCGGAATAAAGTATCAATAAGGCTTTGGAAATAAAATGGGAAATAAAGCTGTAATAGTTTATTTGATGATAATACAAATTATTATAATATGGGTAAAGACTTATATTATACTATAAAGATAGAAAAGCTATAGAAAAGTGAAGCTCTACTTATAAAAAGTAGGGCGCGCTAGTATTCTATACCTGAGACACGAAGGCAACTACAGATCATGTAGTTGGCGCCGTGATAGATTTGTATATATTGATAGTATAATCAAGACTATAAGACAAGCTGAGCTTATATAAAGAATCCTTATATCAATTATAAAAATAATCTTAGAGGGAACTGCTAAATCCTATATTAATATACTTAAGACTAAGGGGATGCCTTAAATATCAAAAAGCGTTAAGGCAAGTATATTCAAAACGATGGAGATAATATAAGAATACAAACAACAAGAGTGAAATAGCTGTATGATTTTTATAAAAATGGGAAGTGAGTAATAGATAATTATTAATAACCTCTTCAAACTGTAACTGAAGATTATAGAAATAGTTTCTAGATTAAGGCTTGAATTGATCTCTTTGCTTTATTACAATAGAATGGGGTGAATCCTGGGATACAAGATACCAGAGGAATACAAAAATCTTTTATAAAATGAAAATCGTATACAGCTGATTACCGTATTTGATATAGATAATGCTCAAGCTGTGAAAACCTGGTACAATTATATTGTACCTCAGATCCTTTATAATACACTAAGTACACTTATAATACTTCTAGATACAATCATTTGAGAAGAGATTAAGGTATAGATAGGAAAAAAACCAATGTAATATAGAATCTTTAAGTATGGGATAAATCCTTTTATAGAGAGGGTTAACTAGATTATTAGTTTCAAGAAGATAATAAAACTATTCCGGTTATTTAATATCAGTGAATACTCGAAGCCTCTTGATAGATCGCGATGCTCTCAATTATAATAGTATTCTAATGGGTACCAATTATACTATAATCTGTATATATGTTATTGCTCGGTTCGCTATTCTAGATACAGTGAACTGACTATTAAACATATTAACAGAAAGATTCATAAGTAATATCAAAATGATATTCAATGTGCAGAATGCCTAGAACCCTTCTAATCTACATATAGCAATTATCTAATAGCATTACAATCAGTTAATAGAAAACTAATTAGGCTTACCCATTAATAAATGAAAGAAGTTAGAACTACTAGCTAAAGAAAGACTTAGGAAATATATAAGAAAAAGGTATTTGCTTTAATATTAGTTAAATAGCTTCAAATAGTTATCCCCAAACCCCCTATATCAGGAGTCTGTATTACTGCTTATAAAAACAAATGATAATTAATGGACTAATTATTCAAACAGATTTGATTAGGGGAGGACCTCTTCAACAATCCGATTCATACTCCAGATCATAACCCTCCGCATTGTACTAATAAAAAGATAAACTATAATATAATAATTATAACTGAAAAAGCCTTTTCACCTTCTGATTTTAAAATAAGCGAAAAAAATAAGTTAAATATCAACAAAACCGCTATTACCCCTATATAAATCATATAACCAATATAAACTCAATAAAAAAAAGGGGACTCACAATTATATAAGTAAATATAAAGCATGAATACTTTAATTATATTACTCTCCTACAAATCACTGAAAAAAACTAATATAGATATTATCTATATCCAAGAATCTTGATTATATAATAACTCGACAATTCAAAATCATGCTATATATAATCAATACCAGCCAATCGACACCTAGAGAATAGCTAATAGCTTTAAGTATAAATTATAAGTGATTATCTATATACAAAAAGAAAATAATTTGAAGATTAGACAAATAAGATAGACCAAAAATAGGAATCTATTTTAAATCAATATTAACGAATACTCAATTCTCAATACCTACTATATCCCACTCGATCTACTAATAATAGAATATATACTCGAACTAAAAATTGCCCTAGAAATTGATATAATTATCGAAAATAACTTCAATACTAAGTATAATCTATAGAAATCTGAAGTAGCAATTGCCAATCAAGGTAATATACTTGTATAATAGACTATCGAATAGGGAATAGAGTATATTGGGATTCCTAGTGCCTCTATATATACAAGGGGATACGTTCTGAATCTGACCTTTTTTAATCTGATTATCACTATAACAATAATCGATAACAACTTGTACAACGGCTCCGATCACATTATTCAAGTTATTACCATCTCAAACAAAGGAATCTCTGAATACAAGCAAGCGTATATCCAGATACACGATTTAGATTTATTTTGCCTAGCAGGTATAATAACTAACTACTTAGCGAATCTCCAGAACCCAAATCTCCAATCTATCTACAATATCAATAGACTAATTGCCAGATTTATAAGTACACTAAATGCCTTTATAATAACTGTGGGTAGAAAGGCTACAAACCCTATCAATTATTCCTATAATAAATTGATGAGTGTAAAAAGATATACTGAATATATATACAAGTTAGAAGAACTAGAATTGCTAATAGAATAGTAATTGCTCAGTAGGACTTACAGAGAGTCGTGCGAGTATCGAAATGAGCTTATTGGATTAAATACTTGGATAATGTACAGAACAATTAGAAACTATATAAAGTCATAAACTAGCATAAGCTGACCCTAAAAGTAAACCTTAAGACCCCTCCTTTAATAATCAAAGACCAAAAGATTATTAATATCAGAAAAAAAGCTGAAGTACTCTTTACAATAGTATTCGATTATTTTAAAGTATTGGACAATCTATAGTACAATCCTTTACAAAAATAGAATTATCAGACAATCTTATTATAAAAAAGAATAATTATTATAGAGGAAATAGAAAAATATGTAATAGAAGTCAGAAGTACATCACCCAAAATCGATTAGGCAATTATTCATCTTTTCAAGGTATATTAGCCTAACATAAAGAATATAATATATAAGATTTTTATAATCTACCTCAAGCTCAGCTACTATCCTAATAAATAGAAACTTGTTAAAGTAATTATACTATTCAAGGTTGGTAAAAAGAACAGAACATCCTCAAGATTGTAAAGACCGATTATATTGATATTGTATATTGGAAAAGGACTAGAAAGGTATATCGCCAGTCAAATTATATGGATGGCTATAAGATATAATATTATTAGCCCTTAATATTATAAAGCACTACCGAAAAAAGCCAATATTAATCTTATAACTACCTTTATCCATAATATCAAGCTTGTTTTAACAATTAGTAAAGTGATTATATTAATAATAATAAATATATAAGATATTTATAATGCATTCCTTAAAAAACAGCTTCTATAATGTATAAAGAAGCAGAATTGGCTTATAATACTCTTATAACTCGTTGATTTATTTCTGACTAAAAGACGTATGCGTATAAGACTTAAGGGGATTACAATATAGGATTTCCCGATTATATGTGGTACCCCTCAGGGATCGCTACTTTCCCCTATCCTATATACCCTTTATCTTATTGAACTTCTTAATCAAGATAGAGCACAGCGCTTTGGATATGCTAACAACATAGCTATATATTATACATCTAAGGATTTATTTATGAATATATGTATACTCCATTGAACCATTCGACATATCCTACAATAAAAAGATCAGAATAAAATCTTTTTCACTCTAGAAAAGTTTAAACTACTTTATATATCGAGGAAACATGAAATTGCAAACCCGGCTATAAGGATAAATCAGAACCTAGTTATTATGCCAATCTTTTTAGAGCTCATCAACAGAGTACAACCGATCTTACACTGGCTTGACATCTTTTTTAATCAGTGTCTAATATTCCTATAGCATATCAAAATGCGCATCGCGAAAGCTATATGTATTGTATCCTATATTCAATCAATAGCTCATATAGCTTATGGACCATTTACAGCCTGCCTGCGAAAAGCGATTATTACCTGTATACTCCCTGTTGCCCTCTTTAATTCCAAAGTATAGTTCAATGGGTTATATAAACAACACCTAAATACAGACTATATTCTGGTTGATACTGGAATCAAGAAATATATCAATCTAGTTAGCAAGACAATCCATAATATGGTATAGGGAGTTTTATCTGTCTATAAAACAACCCTAATAACCGCACTCCTTATAAAAACTGGGTTTCCAATTGGAATTATTGTACTAAAGCAAGCCAGACTGAAATTTGTATTTCGGCTTTAGATAATAAATGTACAATATTTACTTATAAATCGATTGAAGTTATATATTAGGAAAAGAGAATAAGATATAGGTATTTTGAAAGGTTCCAATATAAAACTACAAAGAATAGGATAGGTGATTTCTGTTATTAAGTGTCTTAGACTTTTATAATCTCATTTCTCTTTCGAGTGTTATATCGATTTAATGAATAATATAAATAAAGAGAATATCACAAAAGTATTTAAGAAATGATAAGATTTAATTCTTTAAAAAGATTACTTTATATTTTCAAATAAATTTGAATAATACAATAAATATAATTATTATATAAGATACGGCTTTGTAATTTATTGTGGTAAGTAATAGATCAATAGTGGCTATAGCTGTGTATACAAATAGTTATATATTTTTGATATTAAGGTAATCGGTGTGTAATAGGAATTAGAATGCTTTTTGAGTATTATTGATTATTCCTATCAGAAACAAATATAATTATATATTAATAGCATTTCAGTAATCTGGGGAATGCGAAAAAGCATTGTTGTTTTCTTTTAATAGGTATATTACAAGTGCTATTAAACGATGTAATATTACAATATTGTAATCAAGTAGTTCTCTAGGCATATTGAAATTGAGGGTAACGAGGCAGTTAATCGTTTTACTGATCAGGGCACGGCTGGACCACTTGATTCTAGCCTATTCTGTCTCTTTATAATCAATAGCTCTCATTTTGTTTTATGTATCAAATATCGGTATTTCGAAAGCAGATAATAAAAGGAAAAAAGAGGCCTGATTTTCAAAACGTATAATGTATAGAAATCGGTATATGATATTTTGGAGTCGAAAAGCTTTAAGCTCTTTTACGAAATACTATACAGACTTATAGCAATATGAATTGAATATAGTAACTTTACAATCTATTATATCAGATTCAATTACAAAAATAATATAAAGATCTATATATACGGGATTGAGAAAAGCTTATTATATTTCTTTTAATATTCAATCAATAATTAAATGTATAGTGATTGGCTGTTTATATCAAATCAATTTCAATCTGAATGGGATGTGATAGTATATATCAATTATATTCTGTGAATATAATATAGCTTTATTGACCTTTTCGCTAGATCCAGATTCTATATTAGAATATGCTCAAACTATACGAAACTATACGAATTCCAATCTACTCTAATATCCCGAGAATAAGCTTTCCACTTCAATCAATCTAAAACCTATATCGATTAACTATAAGCACTCCGAATGCTTTTCCAATCGATAATAATTGATCTGATTATTTATTGATATTCGAATGGTATACAAAACAAAACCCTCTGAAACAGAACCACAAACTTTTAGATAAAACAATTGCAAGATTGTTATAAGCAATATTGAGTGGGGGAATATTAGAGGCAACAAACCCCTAATTAGCTAATATTATATTACTATAAGCGGCTGGAATACTAGTGGCCTATAGGCCTGCTCCTTAGTATATCTAGAATACCCCTTGGGAGGTCAGATATTAGATGTTAATCACTATAAATAAATAAAATAAATAAATAGGCATCTCAATACAAAATGAATAATATTAATCTTTACAAACTAATTGGATTGATTTTGAAAATATCAAGATTAATACTCTCCCCACTATATTTCTCTACAGAAAGTTATAACAATCCTACAAAAAATGTAATAAAAAAAGTAGCTACACTTGAATTCACATAATAATGGAATTGTCTGCCTGATAGTTATATTACAATCTTCTCAGATAATATTAAACAATACTATTGAGAGCAAAAGATAATCAACTATAGCTATGCGATCTACTGGAAACAATTTCCAGTAGTATCCAGCTATAAAGCAATCAACCCACTTTCGCATGTCTTCGACACCGAGATAATAAACGTTTTAAAAGATTTGGAGTATGCTATTCGATTAGAACCGGCTGGATAGATCATTATATACATCGATAGCACCTCAATTATTTAATATATTAGAGACAACATCTCTGACTCATCCCAATAGGTATTTCTATATTATTATAAGATTATAAAAAACAGGCAAATAGCAATCCGATAATTGTCTGGATATACTAGAATCCTTGGAAACGAAAAGGCTGATTAGCTTGCTGATTTGGGTGCTTATAGCGGTTGTATCGAAAACAATAATTTATTGCTTTTTATTATTAGTGGGATAAGCTTAATAACCAGAACCCTTAGATAAAGAGCAGAACAGAAATGATGGAAACGAAATGAGGTTACCCTTATTGGCTGATATTGTTGCTAGTACCTTAGCTATCAAATCAAGGAATCTGAGGAACTTGCTTTTCTTCACTTTATTCTTCAGCGACTAATAGCGTTTAGAACTAGACACAGAGACTTTGTATTCTATCATCAACACTTTCAGTACAATAATACTATCTCAGAATGTTTTTGCGGATATAGCAAAGAGCCTGAATATCTAATACTTTGCTAATATTCTCACACCCAATTCGATAACTGGCCGAACAAATCCAGCTCAATCCCATGAGATATAAAGAGTTTAATTGTGTGAACAAGGGAATTCACTTCAAAAGAATGACTTCAATACAATGGCTACTGTATCAAAGGTATTTAGGCGAATGCGAAGGAGACTAGCTCTTTTAGTAGTGCCTATATAAGGCCTACTACTTCCCCTTATTAGCTAGCTCTTTAGACAGAATACAATATAAACATTTAGAGGCCTACTGATAATGGGAACCACATCTCCCGTATTTCTGATCTTATTATTGAATTAACACTAATTAGTGATATTACAAATTACTTAACTTATTTATTCGAAATATCTTCTTATTTTTATTTTTTTTTATTTCCTATTATTAGTATTATAATATCCCAGACAAACATTAACACTAGCTTTAAGCAAGCTGATAAGAAATCCGATGCTGGTAAGAAATCTGTTTCATTCAATCAATCTATTGGTATAGGAGGATTTATCGACACGATAATTGACGATATTGATTCTCTACAATAAAAATTCAAGACTTCTCTCTATGAAGATATAACCAATACTCCTCCTTATCCTCCTACTCCTTTCAATCCCTATATTCTTGATAAAGCAATAACTAAAAAAAGAAAAACTCAGGAAACTACTAAGGATTTGAAATTCAAAGAAGAATCTCAAAACTATTTCTTTCCAAAAGATTTCAATAAAATTAAATAGTTCTATAAAGGATATATATTTAAGATGGGGATAGAGTATCAGATCGACAAATACTTTCTTTTTCGAATGGCTGTGTATTCGAATATAAGGATTATCGATGTATCTTTTCAGAATATAATCATATTCGATTTCGAGCTTATTCAATAAGCCCTACTCAGAAACATTGATAAGTTGATATTATATAACTTTTGTAAGATTTTGTAACATTATAGAGTTTATATTAATATAAATGTAAATCTCGATAATACTTTAATAAAAGCATTTCTCTGTAAAGAGTATTACAATTGGATTGTGGATCAGTTTTTGGAATATTAGATTAATAAAGTATAATTATTTGTATTTACGAAATAGGCTTATTTTTCTATTGGATTTGATTCGAGATTATAAATCAAACCTTTCATTGAACCTCAGAATAATACTTCAATTGGTTATTTAACTTTGCTAAAATCCAGCAAAGTTATAAATAGTTTGATTATTCTTTTTGATATATATAAAGAACCAACTCCATTCTAATCTAGGGATATACAAATCCCATATGTACCTTTACTAGTACTAGAACTAGACTCTAGAATTCCATCAGTTGATATTCCTGTAAAATCACTTAATGATGGTGATGATCTGGATGATGATGATGATTGGAGTGGTGGTCGAGGTGGTAATAATGGTAGAGGTAGTGGTAATGGTGGTAGAGGTGGTAGGGATAGGGATTATTCTGATTGTTTTAATTGCAAAAACAATAATCAATACAATTAGAGCCATTATCTTATTAATCTTTTGAAAATCTATAGGGATAACAACAAATATAAAAATATCAATAACTTTTTTAATCTAAAGATTTTTATATTCAAGAAGTATTGTTATAGGGTATTTATATCAATGGAGATAATTATGATAGTCTTTCCGATCATATTCGCAAATATAATTAGAAATTATTATTAGGCAAATCTTAGTAGTCTTCCTGATTCGTATTAAGGCTTGTGTGATATAATAATCAATAATTTTGAAGAACCTGAATATTAATAGAATATACTTTTCAAATAGAATAATATTATTTTCAAGAATTATATCAAGAAAACCTATTCACAAAGTCTTAGAAAGTATTTAATACAATAATCACAGATTTACACTTTCTTCAATATACTATTCCCAGGATAATACGTAATCCTCAATTGTACTATATTAAGATTTTGTTTGTATATGATGGTGTTTCGAAATGCTACTCTGCGATATGCAATTCTTATCCAATTGTTATAAAGCTTATTAATCAGATTAAACAGACTATCGACTTTTATCGAAAAGCATTTCCGAAACTATACCCTCTATCTAAAACATTCCTTACAAATCGATATTTCTATAATAGTGTATCTTCAGGCTCTTCCTTTCGAAAACCTTATAATAAATATACTAATCAACAATCCTTCTTTACATTAACTGATAAAGGCAAGAATAATTATTACTTTTCTGGTTGCAAAAAGAAGGGCTATAGATATTATAAGTATATATAAGAAGAGAAAGATTGACTTAAAACAAATTACTGTATCAAATACAGCAATCTCAACAACAAAAACTTTACAAAACGATATAATCAGTTTATTACTAATATCAAACAAAAAGATAATCGAGATGGTGATAATGATAATAATAATAATTATCTTATTGATTAATATCTTATTGATACAAGCAGTTCTGAAGGAGTCTCCAGAATATTCTTTATCTTAATAAATACTTGTAATAGTTTTTTAGTAGTAATTAATCTCAACAATATTATAAGTACTTATAAATTGATAACTAAGGTATTTATTGTAAACAGCGAGTAATATAATACTGATATATTTTTCGGCATTATAATTGATATAAATATAGCTAAGAGATCATTTATCAGATATAACTAGTATTTGGTATAGAAGAAGATCAAGAATGTTAAATATAATAAAGCTATCGCTAAACAAGTGATAATCCAATATGGTATTGAAGCAATAACTTTCATTAGTTTGTTTTATATTAAATTTCTATTTAAAGAAATAGAATAGAATATAATAGAAGCCGATCTTCCATTCTTATTTTCTTTAACTGATATAAATAGACTTAGGTTCAAATATAATAATCTTAATAATATTATTATTATATTTAAAGGCGTTTATCCTGTATATCGATAATTCGGCCATGCATTTTTGCTATGGAATATTAATATCGAGGGACTAATCAATTATTCCATTGGTAATAATAATTGTTATCTTACCGAAATCGAATTGTGATAAATTCATTATTGGTTTGGTTATCCATTTGTATGCAAATTCTATAAAATACTTAAACGCTTCAAATATAATAAGACTTTAAAGCGATCAAACAACTTACTAAGTTTTATTATTATTGTCAAGTTTATAATAAATCGCCCAGCAAATTCAAATTCTTTTTGCCCGATAAGGATTTTGAATTCAATTATACCATACTTATCGATATACTTTATATCAATAATAATCCAATTCTGTATATTATTAATAAAATTATATATTTTCAAGCCGCTTGATAGCTAAGCAATATATCTGCGAAGTATATATAGAATAAACTCTATAAATACTAAATCAACACATATATTGGTCCATTAAAGTATATCATTTATAATACTAATATTAATTTCGTTGAAAGAGAGTTTCAATAATATACTATATCAATATTTATTTAAACAAAAATAGTCCTTATGGAAATGTATTATTCGATTAATATTATTGAGAGATTTTATATATTATTACGAAGATCTTACAAGATTATTTATAAAGAAGTTTATAAACTCGATATTCGTAAGGCAGCTATACTCCAGATAGCTGTAAAAGTAATCAATGATATTACTGAATCTAATAGTTTAGTGTTTACTTTATTCGTTTTTAGTACTTTTCCCTATATAATCAATATCAGCCCTTCAACACCTATTATTCAATAATATACTGCTATAATCTCTAAAGCTATAATAAAGGTTTACAGATTATATAGTTCTATACAAGTACAAAAGGCCTTGAATATATGCAACAAACCCTCTATAATTATATTTTATAACTTACTACCAAACAGCAAGGTTTTAATCTGAAGAAAAGGTAATGGAATAGCTACTAGTAAATAGAAAGAACCTTTTTCATTTATTAGCATGAAAAAAGAGATATATACTCTTGATCTATCTTATAGATTTACAAGATTTAGATTTATATCAGTAAAACTGTATTATAAACATTTAGAAACTGGATATATTGAGGAGATTGAAGAAATTGATTATAATATTGATCTCAAAGTAACTTTATCAAATTCTAATAAAGTTATATTGCCTTTTTCAGAAACAGTAATTACATATACAACAAATCCAAAGAAACCTCTTTTGGATTTATTCAAGAACAATTAGATACTTATATCAATATCTTTCCTACAAATGATTATATCTCAGATTCGAGTTTATATATAAGATTACTACCCCGAATATTTTATTGCTGATTCCAAGAATCCCATTATATATAAGGAATCCAGAAAGAAAGAGATTGATGGATTAATAGCTAAAAATATATTCGAGATTATATTACTTTCAGATATTCCTTTTGATACACATATTTTTAAATCGCGATTTATTGATAAGATTAAGAATAAAGAAATGGATACTGAATTCCGTAAGTCGAGGCTAATTATTCAAATATATAATAATACTAATAAAACATCTGTATTAATACAATCCCCAACAATTCAATGATTATATTAATGTATTTTAGTCTCACTAACTACAAGTACTCGAAAAACAAATACAGGAATATATATTCGAGATATCACTCAGGTATACACTCAATCCATTTCGAACTTGCATTGCACTTTTTATATCTATGCTCCAGAAGAAATGAATCTATCAACCGATATGATTTTACTTGTTGTTAAGCTATTATATAGTATTTCTGAGGCAGGAAACCATTAATTCCGGATATACCATATTCATTACTACAAAAAGCTTAAGATGTAGTAATCCATATATAACTTTTATCTTTTGTATATTAATAATAAGGGGACTGGATTCGGCATTGTAGAGCTTCAGATAGATGATATGCTTATCATTGGGGATAGTGCGTTTATATAAGTTGAGGATGAGTAATTCAAGCAAGCTGGCTTTATAGCTAAGGATTGCAAGGAATTTATTTATAATTATTTATTAAAGTTTAATAGTGTTATTCTTATATTTAAGGGTAATAATATTCATTTTAATCAAAAGAGGTAATGTGGCAATCTATAGCTTGTATTTATAGGATCTATGGATATATATGGTATGCGTGGCAAGGTTTGGAAGTATGTTTCTATATGTGAATAGTATATTGTATAACAAGTCCGTGGAGTATATATTGTAATTATATATCAATCCGAGGCATCTTTCGATTTGTTCATGGCAGTATAGATGACTTAATCTGGCAAGGATGATATTGTGGTATTAAACAAGTATATCAAGTAGCAAAAAGAAAATTCTATTAGAGGACTCAAATATGTGTTATTTGATTTAGATTTATTTAAGATTGTTATCTTTGTTGATGCCTCTTTTGTAAACAATAAGGACTATTTGTTCCAAATAGGCTATGTGATTGTTATGATGGATAAATATAATAATACTAATATTATTCATTGGTTATTCATTAAATACAAGAGAGTTATATATAGTGTTTTGGCATTCGAGCTATATGGATTAGTTCAGGGATTCGATATTGGTGTAGCAATTACTTTTATAATTAGTGTTATTCTCGGCAAGGAGATTCTATTAGTTTTGTGTATTGATTCCAAGTTATTATATGATCTACTTACGAAATTGGAAACGATTAGTGAAAAGAGATTAATGATCGATATTATGGTATTATGTTAATTCTATGAGCGGAGGGAGATCGTTGAAGTGATTTGGATTGATGGTTCGATTAATCTGGCTGATGTGATAACGAAAGGAAAGCTATATCAAGCTTTTGTTGATCTAATCAATACAAATAAGATTGATATCAAGGTAATGAAGTGGGTGGAACGGGATTAAAGGAAGGGATTGGTTCTGTTGGTAAGAGATCAGGGACTTTAGCTAGCAGATGGAGGATTTTTTATGATTTTACGAATTTCTTTTCAGCTATTGTATTTGAAGCTATAAAAGAGAGTTCTGAGTGTGTGAATAAGGGAATTCACTTCAAAAGAATGACTTCAATACAATGGCTACTGTATCAAAGGTATTTAGGCGAATGCGAAGGAGACTAGCTCTTTCAGTAGTGCCTATATAAGGCCTACTACTTCCCCTCATTAGCTAGCTCTTTAGACAGAATACAATACAGACATTTAGGGGCCTACTGATAGTGGGAACCACGTCTCCCGTATTCCTGATCTCATTATTGAACCAACATTAATCGATTATCTTTCTTTTTTTCTAAAGATCTTAATAGATTTTGCAATTTTTCTAATAATAATTAATTACTTTGAACAACTATATTCAATCTTTTCGAAGATCCTCTAATTTCTTATTTTTATATTACTAACCGGAGCTACATCCCTTTTAAAGCTGTTTTTTTCTTTTTTATTGCTGTGTACAAACTATATTAAACAAAAACTAATAATATAAGGCCTTTTAGCTAGTTGCAAATCTAAACTATCCAGTATGAAGTGAGTTGAATAATACTAATATTATAAACAGGAGATAAACAACAGAAGCGCACACAGCACCCCTAGCCGCTTTTCCTCCGGCCTGTATTATAGCCGTAAAAGAATGGAACGTGTGGTTATACCGGCATCCCCACTAGCATAGTCCATCCCTAGTACCCCCTGAGAGGTTGTGGCGAGCCTCTGCGGCTTGCCCCCTGGATGTAAATTAAAATAAATAAATAAATAAATAAATAGGCTGCTGGTATTCCAGCCGCTTATAATAGTGTAATATTAGCTAATCAGAGGCTTGTTGCCTTCGGTATTCCCCCGCTCAATATTGTTTATAGCAATCCTGCAGCTATTCTATTTAAGGGTTTGTAATCCTGTTTCAAAGAGTCTTGTTTCATATATCATTCGGATATCAGTGGATGATTAGATTGATTGTTATCGATTGGGAAAGTATTTGAAGTGCTTATAGCTAATCAATACAGATCTTAGATTGATTAAAGTGAAAAGCTTATTCTTAAGGTATTAAAGCAAATTGGAATTTGTGTAGTTTTGTATAGTTTGAGCATATTCTAGTATAGAATCTGAATCTAGCAAAAAGATCAATAAAGCTATATTATATTTGCAGGATATAGTTAATATATGTTATTACATTTTATTCGAATTGAAATCGATTTGATATAAATAGCTAATTATTATATATCTAATTATTGATTGAATATTGAAAAAAAATATAATGGGCTTTTCTCAATTCTATATATATAGATATTTGTACTATTTTTGTAATTGAATTAATATAATAGACTATAAAGTTATTATGTTTAATCTGCATTGCTATAAGTTTATATAATATTCTATAAAAAAGCTTGAGACTTTTCAGCTTTAAGATATTATATATTAGTTTTATGTATCATATATTTCGAAAATCAGACCTCTTTTTTCCTTTTACCATCTACTCTCAAAATACCAACATTTAGTATATAGAATAGAGCAGGAGCTACTGATTATAAAAAGACAAAATAGGTCAGGGTCAAGTGGCCCAGTTATACCCTAATCAGCAAAACAATCGACTGCCTCGTTACCCTCAATCTCAATGTACCCAAAGAACCACTTGATTATAATATTATAATATTATATTGCTTAATAGTATTTATAATATACCCATTAAAAGGAAACAACAGTGCTTCCTCGCATTCCCCAGATTACTAAAATACTATCAATATATAATCATATTTGTCCCTAATAAAAACAATCAATGATACTCAAGAGATATTCTAATCCCCGCCATATACCGATTGCCTTAATATCAAAAATATACAACTGTTCGTATATATAGTTATAGCCACTATCGATCTGTTACTTGCTGTAATTGTCAAGGTACGGGTAAAGACTTATATTGTACTATAAGGGTAGAAGAGCTATGGAAGAGTGAAGCCCTACTTATAGGAAGTAGGGCGTGCTAGTATGCTGTGCTTGAGGCACAAAGGCAATTATAGATCATGTAGTTAACGCTGTGACAGTATCCCCCACTCAAGGCGATCGGTCTATGATTGTAATACCAATTAACCTTTTAGAAAACAAAATAACATTAAAATACTTTAATTTCTATTATTGAATTAAAATGAACTTTTTTGGGAGTAGTAATTAATTGCCGGAGCTTTTTAGGTCTACCTTAACCTCGATTTGGGAATGCGCTTGGTGTAAGTATTAGCGGGGGATCAGAAGTAATAGATCTTTTGAAGCCTACCCAAGTGAGCGGTTTTGACTTATCTGGATTTGCTAAATGAAAAGCAATGATTATGTCTTCTTGGCCGCAAAGGTCTTCAGTAGATTGTTAAAATGCTAGGTAATATTTCTATTTGATTTGATAATGAAATCCGTCCTTGTTATGGTAATCAAATAGTTTATCGAATTCCCACCACTCGATTTCCTCATTCATTTCATTATTTCTTTTTAGGATACAGCTTTAATTTCAACAGGATTCGGTTTCATTGATTGCTTCTTGACCGGCTAATCCAGGTGAACAATGGAATGATCGGAGTAATGAATTGTGAAATACTGGAAAGATCTTAAAACTAGTAGAGAGCTGGAGTAGACAAGCTTGTTTATAAACTTTTAGAATCTTATAGGGGCTATTCCATTTATTATTACCTTTTTTCATCAGACGATTGATTTTCATATTCTTAGTATTAACCTATACTTTGTTATTTTCTTTATATAAAGAATGTCAATATGAGTTTTGTTAATATAATCTTTATATCTCTGAATAGATTAAACAGCTAGGGCTTTCAATTTTATTAGAATGATATCAAATTGGTTTGTAATCTCGTTGGCCTTTAGGAATTTGTGTTTGTATTGATATGATAGGTTTGAGGGAATAAATAAAGAGAGCTCAATGCCAAGGCATAGATGAAAACTATAGTTAGTAAAGAATGGGGATACACTAATAATCTCTAAGATAGTATTATTAAATGCAAACTCTACAAATAGAAGTCAATTGTATTAATTATCTTAATAGAAGTTTATAAAAATCCGAAGATATTATTTACCATAACATTAATCCTTTCTATTATCCGTCGAACTCAAAATGGAACAAGAAGGATCGTTTCAAAGTGATCGATAGACACTCGGATAAGTGCTTCCAGAATTCTAATATAAATTGTGAACCTCTATCGAATACTATATTATCAGATACACCATATAGACAATAGACTTTTTCAACAAACCGATTAGCAAGCTTCTCTGCGGATAGTCCTATAACCGGGATGAATGACACATTTTCATTAGACGGCAGACAACTGTAACAATATGTTGATGCTTTTGCTATAGTATTCGCTAATTGGTAGTAGTGTAATATAGTTAATGGAGATATCGGATTAGGAGCGGAATGGTATTGGTAGGGGTTCTAGGAATCCGGATGCAGTAAAACAGGAAGCTTTGGTTCGGAAGTAGAGTTGATAGGCTTGTATGTAAGTTTCGATTTCCCTTGATATATTAAACTATTAGTATATACGGGAGACGAGATTAATAGTTTTAACTTAATCGGGATATCCTGTTGAACCAATGGAGTACATTCGGTATATGATTTGGGTGTAAAGCTTAGTAAAAAGGGGAACAAAAAGATGGTCGTAATAGAAAATTTTATTATTGATTAATCTATAGTCTTAAAAAGCAATTCGGAGATCTTTTCGGATTGATAACGGTTAATAGCAAGCAATTGGGTTCTGAAGTGTTTTACATATAATAGTAACCAATTCGGATGATTCGTATACTTTATTAATAAGATTATCAATCAGCTTCTCAATATCAGGGATAATTATATTCATAGGTATTGCAATAAAATCGATATCATTATTTGTTTATCAAATAAGATTCTTGAATATAGTAATATCGAATACTCTTTTCAGGAGGACTATTTGTAAGCGATTCTTGATTCGATTGTCATTAGGGTTGGCGTGTACAGGGCGATCTTCTGCTTTCCTACTCAGTATATCGGGGCGAATTGTTTTAAGATCTGGTCTGTATATAATACAAAAGTTGAAACTAGCCAGAAATTCAGCCCATCTAATTTGTCTTTGATTCAATATTTTTGTTGATATGAAATACTCTAGATTCTTATAATCAATAATAATCTCGAATGGCTCTTGAGTTTCATATAATTCGGATCTTTATTTTTTTAAGGATTTTGATGATAACTAATAGTTCTTTATTATAGATCTTGTAGTTGCATTCGGTAGTATTATGTTTTGAGGAGAAATATGTAACCGGGTGTAGTTGGCCTTCATCGTTATATTAAGAGAATACTCTGTCTGTAGCCCAGTCGGAAGCATTTGTTTCGATAATTGTGTGGCGGGTGGTAATCAAATATTGCAAGAACTGGAGTAGAGATAAAAATATACTTTAGATTTTTCAAAGGCATTCTCTTGATTAGCAATCTAATTTTCATATATCTCTTTTTTCAGCAAAACGGTTTAAAGGTTCTGTGATTTTAGAAAAGTTGTGTAAATGAAGTGTTGGTAGACGTTGGTGAACTCTAGAAAGTATTGGAGATCTTTTAGCTTAATTAATAACTTTTATTCGAGGATAGTTTTAACCTTATCGGGGTTCATCTCAATATTATTAGGAATAATGATTAGACTGAGGGTATTTCGTTTTTCTTGTTTCGAATTTGCATTTATCAATATCAATTTGTAATCTAGTATCAATGAATTTCTATACGACTTTGTGAACTTGTTTTCAATGATTTGTAACATTCTCAGAGTAGATCAAAATATTATTTAGGTATACTATACAATTTTTATTTAGGAGAATCAAAAAGAATATGATTGATATAGTTCTGAAACGAGGCAGGAGTATTGCAAAGGCTGAAAAGTATTACCAAGGATTCGAATAAGCCGAAACGAATTATAAAAGCGGTCTTCTATTCGTGACCTTCCGTGATCCATAGTTTATTGAACGTGGCGATGATATCCAATTTGATATAAACTTTAGCATAGCATAAGGTATCGAGAGTTTCTTTGATTAGTAATAGCAGATAACAATTCTTAATAGTAATATTGTTCAGTTCACAATAGTTCTGACAAATTCGAATGCCCTCCCCGGGCTTTGCAGCTAAGAAGAATAGGGCAGCCGATTGGAAGCGGGATTTACGGATGAATTCTTTATTTAGATTATCATCGAGCTATTTACAAACGACTTGGAGCTTGGCTAGGGATATTAGGTAACCTTTATTGTACAGGGGCTCTTTGTTTAACATGATCTTGATCTTGTGATTTCAAAAGTGTTGTGGCGGGAGCTTGTTAATAAGAAAGGGTAAGAATCTAGTGAATAGATTGTGAAGCCAGGATAATAGCTTGCTCTGAATTTCTGTTGTAGATGATACGAGTCGGTCAGTCTTTTCATAAACTTCTTGATATCGTTTTCCATGATACTGTAACGTAATTGAATAGAATCGTTTGTTATTATACAATATAACTTGTAAGCTCTATCTAATTTATTCCAGGTTACTTTTGTGATATAAGCTTCCTGATCTTTACAGAATTGAACAAAGCTATTAGCTGTAAGGAACTTTATATTATTCGTTTTCTGTCGGATATTTCGTAAGGCGTTAGTTGGTTTCTCAAAGGGCTTCTGTAGCGATAGAGGGTTCAATGGGGATAAAACGTTTTGGTTTGTGGCGGTCTTTTGTATATCCTAGAGCCTACAATGATCTATATTGGAACTGGTTTCAGGATTGGCCGGTTTAATATCATCTTAACACAGATCTCTGTTTTTCTATTGATTCGATAAGTATAGCGGTGGTTTGAGTTGAATAGCATTAAATCAGCAGGATCTATATTGTAGAGGTTTCTATCAGTATTCTTCTCTATAGCTGGAGTCGGAGAATTATATTCCAAAAGTATCGATTAGTTTTGGAATGAAAAGGAGGAAGTCTGGAGACTTTCGTTAATAACTTCTTCGGTAAAGGCACAATATAGGGTTGAGGTAGATTTCTTCAAAGTAAACTTCAAAATAGACTTCCTAACAGGTATACGTGGTATTGGATTGAGCACTGTGTCTGCTGGGGTCGGCACATCATTACAATCGGGGACGACAGTTGCAGCAGAGTTAACTAGGCAGCAATATCTGGAGCAGTACGTGGATGTGAACTTAAAAGTCATTGTTACCCAATTAATAGTAAGGTTATAGCACTGAAGCCATGAAAGACCGAGGATTATAGGGTCCGCGTCGGAAAGATTGGTAATATAGAATAAGCCAATTTCTTTATGATTGTTAATCCGTAGATCTAACAGTGCATACTGAGATAGGATATCAAAAGTCCTTCGTCTGTAAGTAATAGGTTGCGGGTAGTAGGGAGGGGATGTATAGGGATACCAAGCTTGGATATGAGGGTTCTATCTATAAACCCATATTCCGCGGCTTCATTATCTACTAAGCCAATAAATAGAATGATCACATTAGGCACAAGGAAAAATTTCCATTGAGATTTTAAGAGATTTGCTATTCATTGTTCTAAAATACAAAGAATCCCTAAATATAACCGATCTCTTAATCCATAAAGACAAACTTTCTATAACAAACCTCGATTCGCGATTATGAATCGAGATTAATCTTTTAACATACTTGGCTAGGGAATTGAATTTCTACTATTATCCGAATGTATGGAGCCTTCAACGAATCCGCCCAGATCTCTGTTGCCAGTGGGGACTGGAGAGGCATATCGAAATGGTACCGCGGCAGTTGGGAAACGATTAGTAGGCGGGAATGTATTCTGGTAAGTAGGGCTATAAGCGTTGCAATAGGGTTCAGGGTTGTGATAGTGATTAATAACAGGAAAACGGTGGATATTCGGAGTGTGTTAGTTTGTAGTAGGAGAACAATCAGAGTATTGTATAGTTCCTGAATTGGTATTATATTTTGTATCATTGTATTGCTTTTCTTTACAGTTGAATTTGATATGATTGGTTTTTTACAATAAAGATAGAGATCAAGATTTAGACATTATTCTCTATTGTAATATAATAAGAGTCACTGGCCTTAATGAGCAGTATCCAGTTGTATAGGATCTCTAGAGGGATCAGGCATAGGTATTATAGCAGCAATAGCAGGCTTCTTTTCATTAGGTTTTTTCTGATCACTAAAGTTGATACCTTGATTCTTGCATTGATTGTTAAGATGAATCTTCTCCTCTAAGTTATTATAGATATCTTGCCACCAAACTACCTATACATCAATATCAACGGCAGAAGGTTTATTAAAATGGTTAATTAAAGTATCAATTAGTTTCTTATAAAACTTTAAATTTAAGATTAACAACTTATTATTTAATAGTCTTCTTACATTTAATAACAAACTACTTGAATTCAATAATAAAGTTATCAAATGGGGTCTTCTTTATTTTATATTTATTGTAATCTATGGAAGCTTTGTGTGAAAGATCTAGAGTCTGGTATTGCTTGTTTAATTCATGTCAGATGCTTACTACAGTACGCTATCCAGAGGGCTAAAGATTGGAATTATATGTATTGTCTGTGATTGTATCAAAGTATATCTAATTATTTGTATAAGCAAAGCCAGAAAGTAGGTTAGCAAGAAATATGATTTTCTGAAATTTTGATTCATTTTTGTAATCTACAATCAAGTAATAATTAATTACATTACAAAAAGTTATATACTAATCTTAACGCTTTACAATATCTTACTCATTACCATTAAACTTTTAGAGATAACGAAATATTTGTAATAAGGTAAAGCTTGTGAATTATTATAAACAGTAATCTTCAATATCTCAATTGTGTTTTTTAATTCAACAATCTTTGATTGAATATCAATAACTTAGGCCTGAGCAATGGTAGCTTAAACTTGTAATAAGCCTATAATCGATTCGATTAATTCAAATACAGCTTGAGCAATAGCAAAGTGTGTAATATTTAAATCATTGAATAGATCTGTAAAGGAAAAGATATCGGTTTTGGTAGAATTGAGAATGTGATTTAAGAAAAGGAATTGCAAAGGTAAGCTAAATACAAGCACTTCTAATACAAATGCTTGTTTACCTATCTTCGATACTTTTTGAGGTTCAAAATATCAGTAGCAGGGTATACAATAAATCAATAGTGAGTGTAATCGGTGTGATTAGGATAAACGTTAATGGGGCTTTGGAAATAAAATAAGAAATAAAGTTGTAATAGTTTATTTGAAGATGGTATAAATTGTTAAGGTATGGGTAAAGATTTATATTGTATTATAAGGGTAGAAAAGCTATAGAAGAGTGAAGCTCTATTTATAGGAAGTAGGGTGTACTAGTATGCTGTGTCTGAGGCACGAAGGCAACTACAGATCATGTAGTGGCGCCGTGATAGTAATAAATTACAAAGCTATACCCCATACAATAACCATATTCGTTATATTATTCAAATCTATCTGAAAATACAACATAATCTTTTTAGAGAATTAAATTCTATCATTCCTTAAATATTTTCGCGATATTCTTTTTATTTATATTATTTGTTGAATCGATATAATATTCAGAAAAGAAGTAAGGTTGTAAGAATCTAGAGTATTCAGTAATAGGAATCGCTCATCCCATTCTTACAGTTTTGTATTAAAATCTTTCAGAATATTTATACCTCATCCTCTCTTCCTAATATATAGCTTTATGTCACGGGATCACTTCTGGGAATATTCAGAAGCGTTACCACTAAACTAAACGCCCAAAAAACTAGGAGATAGAACTGGAAGTTTTACCTTACTCTTACATATATAGCAGGGACAGAACAAAACAGAAAGAGCTTAATGTTACCTTGTGATACTATTCCTTTTCTTAAGGTATAGTCTCTATACCATTACCTACTAAAAGATTTCAGGATTCAGGATTCTAGATTCTAATACCTCAGGCATTCAGACAGGCAGACAGGATCTATATATGCTAGCCCCCAGATCAATGGCCTGTAAGCTATAAGTGGGCCCCCCGCACAGCTCCACATATAACCAAGGGTAGTTCTACCTAATGTCACGGGATCACTTCTGGGAGTATTCAGAAGCTTTACCGCTGAGCTAAACGCCCAAAGACTAGAAGATAGAACTGGAAGTTCTACCTTACTCTCACATATATAGCAGGACAGGACAGGACAGAAAGGGCTTAGTGTCACCCCGTGACACTTTAATCGATTTACAAATAAATATTATACATCCATTATCTAAAGCCGAAACACAAATCTCAGTCTGACTTACTCTAATACAACAATTCCAATTAGGAGACTAGCTTCTATAAGAAATATAATTATCAGGATTATCTTATAAATAAATAAAGCTCCCCATATTATATTATAAATTGTCTTACTAATTAAATCAATATATTTCTTGATCCCAATATCGACCGGAATATAACCTACATTTGGATATTGTTTGTATAGTCCATCGAACTATATTTCAGAATCAAAAAAGATAATAGAAAATATATAGATAATAATCGTTTTTTGTAGGCAGGCTGTAGATAATTCATAAGTTGTATAAACTATTGATCGGATGTGGGATGTAATATACATAGTTTTTGCAATACACATTTTGATATACTATAAAAACGTTAGGTGCCGATTAAAAAAGATGCCAAGCTAGCATAAGATCAATTATACTCCATTAATAAATCCTAGAGGAATTAGTATAATAATTAGATCCCGATTTATCCTTATAGCCGGGTTTGCAATTTCATATTTCCTTGATATGTGTCACGGATTGGTTATAACTCTACTTAGTAGGTTTGATGTTGATCAAACTACTTATATTCTTTTAGGGTTATGTGGCTTAGTGGTAGAATACTTGACATTGTGATAATTAGTTTGATTCTACTCGAAGGCTTTTCATGATAAAATCCGATTAATTAGAGAAAAGCAATTCTATTTACTTTTAGATATATAATCAATTTCTATTACTAGAATCCTTGGCAATCCTATTTCGGGATAGGGGACGAGATCCTGCTATATCTATTCTAGGGTTGAAAAAGGAAGTAGTATTACGGATTAGTTATAACTCTATTTAATAGATTTGATGTTAATCAAATTACTTATACCCTTTTGGGGTTACGTGGCTTAGTGGTAGAGTACTTGGCGCCGTGACAATATGTGAAGTAACTCAAACTTTTTCGGAACGAAAAAAACCTTATTCTGATTTTCCCATTATAGAATATATCAAACAGTTCAATAAAGCATATATATATTTGTGGATAGGTCCTTAAACATATAATATATAATTATATCATTAGTATATTCAAAGTACTAACGTGGTTTATCAGTGAGTGGGTCATATCAGTGCGTGGGTCACTTTCACCTCAATTCATTTATTCAAATTCATATTATTTAACACAACTAATTAATTAATTGAAACTATGAAGATTCTAATAATCTAAAATCTATTAAATCATTTTAACAAGTTCTTATATTATACCCTGTCTTTCCACATTTACTATAACAATCGACTAAAAAAATACTTCTTTATTAGAATTCCCTTCTTTTTGATGTTCGTTGTGTTGAATCTGAATATCAATCTCTTGTTGAGATAATATATCAAGAGCTTTTTATCTAGTGAGTACTCCTCTTGATGTATTTGAGTTTTTTTTGTGTGTCGATGTTTGCTTAATGTTTCATTCGCTGTTCGAAATATATGAATCTTTGTATTCAAAAGTGTATTTTCATAAGCTAATCTTTTTGTACCCTTAGCTAAAGCTAATACAATTTCGAATATAGGTGTAGGGGAGCTTGATTGATGATAAATTATTCGAGATTTAATTAGTGTTGATTGAGAAAAAGCTTCAATTAAATTATGAAGAATTTAAGAGATTCATTGATCTAGATCGAAAAAGGGGGGAGGGGGAGTAGGTGTATGAATTCAAATATTTAGTTTTCGAAAGTACAGTTTCGGGATCAAAGGGTATTAAACCTGCTCCTCGAAATCTTGATTTCATATTCTGAATTGTGATTGATTTTTTGTATACAGCTTTAAAAGCTATAAAGAATTCAACCTTCGAAATATGATTGATATATACCTTGATAAATCCATCAATTTGATTACCATATGAATGTTTCAGATTGCTAAAACAATCCACATCAAGTGGTTGAGTTAAGTGGTTGAGTTAAATGACTTGAATGCGGTGGTAAACCTAAACATACAATATCATTCTCTTTGCAATATACCTGAAAAGGATTTGATAAATAGCTTTCCATGCCTATCTAGTATCAACATTCGATATTTGCCCTTTCTTCGATTCTTAATATATTTATCGAAATATTCAATTATTCTAAACCGTCTTATTATCTGTTTATCCATTAGACATAGGTTTAATAGTCCAATCCGTAGGAAAACCGATTTCGGTATACCAATTAGAAAGATGAACCTATCCCTGAACCACTAGAAATAGGGGTATAGTTTTATTTTCCCCATTATTACATATAATTGCTATAGCCCATTCTTTATTACCTGATTATATTATCTTGCTTCTATCTTTCGTTTAGTACTAGTTACTACTATTCCGGAGTATATTATACCTATTATAAAGCCTGTTTTGTCGAAGTTATAAAAATCGCAATTGAGAATACCATATTTCGTTTATATATTCAAAACTAGTCAAAATCATTTCTCAATAAGTTTAGAATCTTTGCAGAGAGTTTTTTGGAAATCATAAACATAACCAAAACACATCTTTAATTCAATTCAACGCTTTACGAATCGATGTGCCTAAAGCTTCCTAACACATTTTGCATCTCTCAATTCAAGAATATGATTTGCTATATTTTCTATATTTCTTATTTAGATAGAAATCCTTTCATATCCATATCGATTATATATTCAGAAATAATATTCTCTTCTAGTTTTAAAAGATTATTAGATTTAGATTGATATTCAAAACGAGATATAAGATCATTGATTTTATACTATAATATTGTATTCAGGATATTATACATCTTCACAGCTTTTCGAATACTTATCTTTTTATCTCTTTGAATAGTCTCGATGATAAGAAGTATACAAGCTTCTTGTATATTCGAATTCATTGTGAATTGTTGATAAAACGTGTATTGAAAAAGAAGAGAATGAATTGAGGTGAAAGTGACCTACGCACTGATATGACCCACTCACTGATAAACCACGTTATACTTTATCTTGATTAAAAAGCTTAGTAAGATAAAGGATATACAAAATAGAGAAGAATAGCAATCCCTAAAGAATACCATATATAATCGGGAAATCCTGTATTATAATCCCCTCAAGCCTTATATACACACATCTCTCAATCAGAAATGAATCAACAAATCATAAGAACACTATAGACCAACCCTACTTTCTTCATATATTATAGAAGCCGTCTTTTAAGGAATATATTATAAACACCTTGTACATCTATTATTACTAGTATAACTATTTTGCCAATTGCTAAAACAAGCTCGGCATTATAGATAAAAGCAGCTGTAAGATTAATACCAACTCTTTTCAGCAGTACTCTGTAATACTGAGAGCTGATAATATTTGTATCTCATGACCATCCATACAATTTGACTAGCGATATACCTTTCTAATCCTTTTCCAATATACAATATCAATATAATCGGCCTCTACAATCTTAAAACATCCTATCCTTCTTATTAATCTTAAACAACATAACTACTTCAACAAGTTTCCATTTGTTAGGATAATAGCTGAGCCTAAGCAGATTACGAAAATCTCATATATTATACTCTTCGTATTAGGCCAGCACACCTTGAGGAGACGAGCGGTTGCCCGATCGACTCCGGGTGACGTGCTCCTGACTCCTATTACATGTTTTTTCCACTTCCTCCTCCGCGGCAGAAATGAATTATATTTGTTGGAAATCACATGTGTAGCACGTGTGTGGCACGTGCACACCACTATAAAACTCCTTCTTCTTATCTCATCCTCAGACCACACAGTGATTACATAATTTTTGGCCTTGATTTCGAGACAGAGGCCTCCCAAAGGTTTATCATTGTAGAGTTTGAAACAATTTGGTTCCGGCTTTAATATAAAAACCAACAATTCGTTATTTTTCGATTTTTTAATTAAAGATTGTAAATTATTCAATAGTTGTATTACTTTGGTGTAGATTCAATATATATAAATGGATTTTCTCATTATTTTGATATATTCTTTATTATAATAGCTTTGTTCAATTATATACATATACATCGAAAACATATATTTTTGAAAACCAACATTTTGCAACAACAACCATCCCCCTCCCTCAATCTACCACCTCCACCCATTGATCTATATAACCATATATATCCTAAAGATCTCCTTGATTCTAACAACCCCATTGTATCATTTATATTTCCATTAGTATTGTCTTCATTGAGAAATAAATGATCAGATGCTATTTTTTGGTGATAGCAATAGTATAATAATCATTTCTTTTCTTATAATATATTAAGATCGCTTTTGAGTATAGATAGAGTTTTCTATATGAATTGTAAGTAAATTCAAATGAAAATAAAGTGAAAATGAAGTGAAAATGAAATATATATCCAATATAGAGATTGAAAATCGATTCAAAAACAAAAAAACTCTGTTGTATTCACTTCTACTAATTTCTGGAAACTCCTACTTCTTCCTATTAGCTTTTACTCAACTTGCTATTAACATTTATTATATCCTACAAATATCTGTTAATTCATAAGAACTCCTGCAAACTTCTACCATCTCCTGGAAACTCCTTATATATCCTGCGAACTCCTGCCACCACTTTGAAGTATTGTATTATACCAGTATGTCTTCAAAACGGAAGAAAGCCGATAAATATTCTAAACGGACCAAATCTAGAAAGCTTAGGGATAACCATGGGATTACGTCAACTGCATCCAGTACGCTAACGATATTGATGGTTGAATTAAACAAATGTATAAAGCGAATTCATAAGGTTGAATTAAAGATATGCC
The DNA here is from genome assembly GCF_014898435.1 of Botrytis sinoallii. NCBI lineage: Eukaryota > Fungi > Ascomycota > Leotiomycetes > Helotiales > Sclerotiniaceae > Botrytis > Botrytis sinoallii. Next base: position 734,913 of record NW_024066034.1, on the reverse strand, counting down.
TGCAATGATTAAAGAAGGAAAGGCAAATAAATATATTAAGAAGCAAAAGGAGCTTATTGGACTATATCTTGAAAAAATCCTTTGGTTTTTAGATCCTATTACTATTCAAAAACCCAAGCCTATACAAATCCGGATTCTTTGTTATCTAATTTATAGGAAGAGCGATACTCTTTGTATTGTTAAAACCGGATTTGAAAAGAGTTTGATACTTCATTCATTTTCTATTTTGATAGGAAAGATTACTTTCCAAATAGTTTTATTATTAAAGCTTGGAGAGAAGCAATTCGAGGATATCAAAAAGCTTTCTGGAATGTTATCTTGCTTTCTGAATTCCGAATTATTAAAAGAGAAAGTTGATATAATTAATCAAATCCGTTAATTGAAGTATATATATATCCTATTAGGCCCTGAACAGACGGCTTTGTTTAAATTTAGGGATGTATTTGCATTTCCTGAATTGCAATCTAATATTGGGCTTGTAGCTATAGACAAATATTATCTTATCTTGCAATGAAAAGAATTTCGACTTAAGTTCATTATATTGGGCTAGTTGCGATATCTTTTGCCTTAAGGAGTTGTATGGTTTGGATGTATTGCTATTTTAGATGTAGAAAGCTAAAAGGTAGTTTTAGAAGAGGAAGGATTTCGAAAATTAGGCTCTCGATTATATCAAATGTATATTATTCGTATATCTGTCGATTGTCCAAATATCTCGCTAGTAATAGTTTTTATTCTTTCTAAATAGACTAAATCCTATAAGTCTTTATATTATCTTTTGGATAATGTTATCGATAAAGACGGAAATCCAACTTTAGAAAGATTCCTAAAACTATAGTATTTGTGAATACTAGGAACGAAATCGATATAATGAAAATATACCTTCGAAATATTCTTTTGAAGAAAACGAAGGATAAAGATATATCATTTTTCATCGAAATAGAGAATAAAAGCTTTAGCGTTATGGAAATCATCATTTCGTTTTATTCAAAGGTTGATATAAAAAACCAAGAGATAAGATACAACAAGTTCGTGAAGGTGATATTAATTGCCTGCATCACCGCTGCTACTATCACTCTTGTTACAAGTATCAATATCTTTAATATAAATCTAATTATTCTTTGAAATATAAAAAAGCAATTGATAATAAAAATCTAACAACAGATAGGGCAAAGAGAAAGAGAACTAGGATATATCAATACTGTAATATATATTTATTCTATACTTTTACTTTGATTTTAATAGATATTATCCTATAGAAATAAAAGAATCTAATACCAGCACAAACAAAACTTCTATTTCGATATAAAAGACAACGGAAAGATACCTTTACTATCCTATCGAAAAGCAAAACAGTTACAAACTTTGCAAGCTTTGGAAAATCAATCAAATAATAAGAATTTGGTAAATAAAGAAAAAACTAATATGGAAACCAATATCAAAAACAATATTGCTAATAATAATATAACGTACTTCACTTTACAGGGCTAGCATATTTAGATAAAACTGAAATGATTCAAAGAGCTAGTATTCTTTTGTTTGGTTAGCTATTTGCAATAACTTATACTATAAAAAGGCATTCCTTAATTATCTTAAGGAAAATCTTTTAGTAATAGGAGAGGAGGGAGAAAGTGTTCCACTAGAGAAGTATTATAATAAATATAACTTAGATCTTCTCCCTATCCTATTTAAGTTACTGAATAAGGTTATATCAGTATTCAAATCCCAAAAGGATACTTTAAGTATATTTGCATTAAAGTTATTAGAAAAATAATATAAAATTGAAATACTAAAAGTAATAACCAATCAATAACAATTCGTATTACCAGGCAGTTACTTTATAAAGGAAAGTATATACTAAGAAATAATGGATTTATATCATCAACAGCTATAAGTTCAATTATCTGATTGGTGGGATAAGTTGATTTTAGATGAGTTGTATAAGAAAGTTCCCAATCTTAAAGCGTAGTGATATTTTGATTGGTATAAGGATAAGTTGGTATCTTTGTTTCAAGGATTCTATTCCGAAATTGAAAAATTGTATATAGTATATAGGCAAATGCTGATTAAAGTAAAGAAATCAAGAGAAGAAACCAAATAACGAAGGTTGCTTCGAAGAAAGTACCGGGAGTAATGGTATTAGCTTCAATGCGAAAACAACTGAATATAACCCGTATAGCTTTAAATAACACTCTTGCATACTAGATGCTCCAACAAAATTAATTTTAAAAGAAAAATGAATCTAATGCTCAATTTCGAGTTTAAATGACTCGATTAGATAATTCTTTAGTATTGAATAAGGATATCAATACTCCTTATATTAAAAGCAATTAATTTGAGACACCAATTATTCAATCTGAAATAATAGTATTTTTAATATCTATTCAAAATACAATATCTATATAGAGCATAATGCCTATAAAAAGTATATTAAGATAAAGACGAATACCAATACTATTATTATTTGTATTCGAAGACCGAATTGTTATATCAGATCTATTTTTGTCTATTGGCAGATTCGACTCTTTGATTTCCATATCTTCTTTGTTTAATAAATTCGGATCTACTTTTCCTCATTTTCCTTTTATCTAGTTTAATTGGCTCTCCTAAAAATGTTAATCGAGATATAAATGATTTCTTAGCTCGACTTCAGTAGAGGTATGGGTTTCCAACTTATCAGATTAAGGAAACTCAATCTAATGAAGTAATATTAGAAATACAATTGGATGATGAAGTAATATTAAAGATACAATACTACAATAACGATAGCAATGACGACGAGGTAATATCAGAAACATAGATTGAATCATAATTATTTATGATACAGTTTATTGAGCTTCTATCAATTTTTGTCAATTTCTATCAAGTCATAGGCGAATAATAACTCGGCGTTTTTTTGATGACAAACAAACGGAAAAAGCAACCAAAATAAATTTATTTGATATTCAACCCTACACCGTTATTCTGTTTTAATTTGTACAAAGCTGTTAACTTTTATCGAATAAATACTAACTTATTTTATATATTATATAGAATGTTATACATTTGAAATCTAGTTTATATACAAAATATCGAATATAATAAAGAGGCTATTGTAGCTATCGCTGTTCAATTGGCAAGAGGCCAAATGCGTAGTGAATTTATTCGTTCTCTATATCTGTATACCACCCCTCCTCCCCTTTCTGTATTTATTTATTTGTTGAATATTGATATAGAGATATTGTAGTCTATATGTTCCTTGAATAGTCAACTATGTTGTGATTATAATTAAAGATTTATCTCTTATACAATCATCTAGCTTTGGCAGAGCTTTATCAATTATTTCGAGTCGGTAAGATTTTATTACACTATCTTTTATCAATAACTCGCTATTCTATATACCAATTACCTCCCACACAATCATTTCTACTTTATCGAATGTATCCTCTAAATATTTTAATGATAGGTTTGAATACGAAAATGAAAGCAGCGAAGAATCCGATATTGAAGGTGAAGAAAATGATAACTCGAATATTGACAATACTGATGCTACAAGTAATATTATTATTCAGTATACATTAGGCGTTACTAATACTAGCAACAATGCTATTACTACATACCTACCAAAAGAAGCCGAAGTAAAGTATATTTCTAAAAAGACTTTCAAGAAAATACAGAAAGACTGTATAATGCACTGCCCATAATCTTGGAACAATATCAAATCTAAGGGGCTATATCCATCAACGCAGTAATATAAATGGTGGTATATGAATGGTAATGACTGGGACAAAGCTATTCCAGACAAGTAAAGAGATTTTAGTTATATTGTTTGAATTATGAAATCAGAAATTGAGAAGCAATTACTAAAGAAGGAGAGGTATGCTTTTTATCATGATCGTGAATTCGAATGCTAGGTTTATTCTAATCAAAATCTACAATAAATAATTCACCCTAATTCAATCTATACTTGTTATCACTAGATCGCTTATAGAGGGGAATGTAGTTTATCCATTTGTGTGCAGTATAAAAAGAATGCGGTTGCTTTTTCTATATGTATATAATCGGTTGCTGTAGTCAGACGTAGCTTATAGATCTGATTGGTTTTGCGGAATAATATTAGTGGTTTTTTTTCCTTTCTTGGGTGTCAAGATAAAAATGTTTAATGCTTAATTACAATAGTCTTTGTTTATATCTACATCTATTATAATTATATAAGGCATTATAACGATTTTCAATGATTTTTCGGTATGGAAAAATATTTCAACGAAAATATGGCTGTAGGGTAGAGTTAATCAAATAATGTATTTTTATGCTATATGTTTTATAATTTAATATTTATTAATTACCTTTCATAAAATTTATAGGAGCTGATAGGAGTTGATAAGAATTGACACGAGCTAATAGAAGAAAACAGAAAATAGCAGGAGTTGATAGGTTATCAAAAATCGAATTGATTGAGTATCAAATTAAATTAACAATAATAAATTTATATTAAACTATTCTAAAGCTCTATATACATTATTATCAACTATATGTTCAAGTACCTGAGTAGAATCTACTACAACATCTAAAAGTTCTAATAATGTATGTAAAGCTTAAACTAACTCTTCTACATCCTCAACAAGCAACACTCTGAAGTCTCCCTTTCTTAATTACACATTATTCATTGAATAATCTTACCTTTATTTCCAATATATTTCCTCCATTTTCCCAAAGATCTTCGAATAAATAAACCCTTTTTCCGAAACCTATAAGCTTGGGATCTATTCTATTATCTCAAGCTAACCTTGTAGTCAAAAAAAGGATATCCTTTTCGGTACTATGGGTTATATGCACTCCAGATATAATTTCTCCGAATGTATCCTTAATCTTTTTTCTGAAAATATTGTGAGCGAAACTTGGTACTGGTCACGTGACCTCTTTCTGTAGCTAGTATTTATAGATCTTCTTTGTGTAGTTTAGAGAAAGTAGTTAGTTCCCACCCATCTTCTCGTACGTTTTGTGATGCACTATATAAAGCCTTCTCCTTCTCTCCTTCACCAAAGGCGCTACGTTTTAATGACTTATTTGTAGTATTTGCAAAGAACTACTTTACAACTTTATTACCTTCTATTCTTTTACATTAATGATCTACACAAAGAGAAGAACGTTAAAAAGTCAGAAAATTGTATACAAACCTGAGCTCTTAAATTGCTTCAAAAAGCAGAAAATCATTAATTTGGAAAAGTCGATAGGAAATAGGGGAACAAGGAGTTACCCAGTATTACGGAAGAGTTGGATAATGTTAGTCTGATGACGGATGGAGAGGGAGAAAAACAATCCCCCCTCCAAAACCAATCTGTGGTCTTGTACAAGCCTAAAACAGGATAGTATTATCCTTAAATGGATTATACCTTATTACTGCGGAAAGGCTACAAGAATAATTCATAAAAATCTTTTCGATAATATTCACAGGAACCTGAATAAACAATCTGATTTGAAAAGAAAAGTTTTTTTTTATAAAGTGAATCTAAAAAGGGTTGGGTAAGATTTACTTCTTGTATTTAGATATAAAAAATTTTGAGTTCTTTAAGAAATCTTCTAGCTTTCCAATATTGCTTATATCTAAGTAGAACCTAATTGTTTCAAGAAATTCAAAATAGTTTATAGTAAGGTTAAGAAGAATTGTTATTTAACCTAAATAAAAGATTATTTATAGGAAAGACCTATTCGGCTCAAATTAGAATATCCAGAAGTATTTCTAAAAGAAACCTGTAATTGAGGTTCCCTATGACAAGATACCAAACTATATTTTTTTTAATTTTTTTTTCTCTTATAAGGTTTAAGGGAATAGGAGTTATGGAGAATGTAACTTTGCCGAATTTTGGCAAAGTTATTAGAAAAGGGAATAAGAGAATCTGTACTTATATTGTATACAGAAGTGCTGTTTATTCAACTACTCAATTACTCCTTATATTATATCAATACAGTTCTGTACAGAATAACAATCAATCAACAACATGTCTACTCCTGATTTTGGAACTAAGTTTCGGGATGATAATCTATCCATTGCAGAATCTAAGTCCTCAAACTCATCACTCGGTGTTGATACTATCAGTATTGACAACCAAGAAAAGGACTCTCCGGAACTAAATGTAGCTTTAGCTAATCGAAAGACAAGTGATGGCAAGAAATCCGACAAAAGTTTCGATTTAAAATAGATGAAAGGAAACCTCAGTATTGAACAGCTCGCAGCCTGCTTGAATTACTTCTCCAAAGCTCTCACATTTTCAGTTTCTTTTCCTGAAACAATTGGAATGCTATAGTTCAAAGGTTCCAATGCTACTGAATAGTACAAGAGGATGGAACATCTTTTTCAGAATTATCGAATACAAGTTGAAGACTTCTGAATACATATATCTCTTTAAATGGAATGCTCATTTTGAGAGAAGATTAAAGCTATAAAGGAATAATAGGTAGAAGAATGGAATTGGAAGAAGTATTTCAAACCTGCCTTTTTTAAAGAGTATCTTAATAACGATTTTATTCAAAAGATGTACTCCCATAACTATTTGTAAAAGTTTGCCAAAAAGTACAAAAAAGAGGGAGGTATAGGAATTAAGGATTTCAGTTGCTATACTCAACAATTTAATTAGATTGTACAATAGCTTATCAAGAACAAAGCCTCGACAAAAAGTAAAGTCACTAAACTCTTTCTTAGAAATATATAGTTCAAAGTCTTTTGAAGATATATCATTATAGTCAAATATAATATAAAGTGATCTAGTATAATGAATTGGGATAGAGTATATAATTGAGTAATATAATATACAGAATCTGAATCTCAATATATTCTTCTCAATGCTAGCAATAACAAGGATTCTGACTTTGATGAATTACTGGAATCTACTACTCCAATTAAGAAAATGTGAGAAAGAAAGAAAGTTCTAGTAATTCAAAAGGTGGATGAGATAGAGAAAATGATTGAGGTCCTGAAAGATCTCATATTCTTTCTGAAGGAACAAGCTATAGCAGAATCTAGGGCTAGAGAAAAGATTAAGACAAAAAGGATTCTTTTTGATTCTAATATTGTAGAAGTATTTCAGATTACAATCTGTGAGCCAATTCAGGTTTTCCCTTTTGTTGTTGTTAATATAGTTACTGACAATATTATTATCGATCTCGAAATATTGGAAGTTGTATATTCAGTCTATAAGAAGATATACTATAATTACAATAATGAATAGCCTGGAGATAAGAAATATAATCTTAAGAAAGATTATCCAATCTTCTGAGAATATATTGAAAAAGGATTTGTGTATTATAACAAGATGGGTTAATTGAACTAGAGACTTAGGGACAAGTTAGATAATCCTATTCCAATTATGTATAATAGCAGAAGCAGCCCGAGTCTAGTCAAGAAAATCAGGATGCAAGCTTTTCAGAATAACTGAATAAAGTCTGAGGAAGATAAGGAGATTATGCAATTTGTGGATATAAAGGGTAAACTAATCAATACTCTAATGGATAATAAGATATATATGGTTCAAGAATATATCAATGCCACAGAAGATGTACAAAAAAGGCGAGGTAGATTATTATATAATAATTCAGATAGGGTAATAAAAGTATATCCAAGTATCTCTTCAAAACCTTCTATTTCACTTATAAATAAAATCCTTAAGTTTAATTATCAACAATTTATCGTTGATGTATTGTTATAGGATATTGTACAAGAAAGTCCTATGGATATTTAACCTTATGATGTAGAAGATTTTATTATAAAGGTTATAATTAAAAAGATATTAAACAAAACCAAGAAACTAAGGTGGAAAATAATCTTTTATATAATAAATAATAGTTATAGCATGATGGAAGTTGTCAATCGAAAAATACTTTTAATCGAGATTCTAGTTATTATAGGTTTTATTATTAAGAAATACCTCAATATATGGAAAAAGTGGATTATGAAGGTAGATGATCCAATAAGACCTTTAACATTTGATAATTTTATAATAAAGATAATCAATAAATTTCCTATTCCTTTCAAATTGATAGAATATATTAAAGCTTTAGAGACAATTTATTCGGAAGCTATTTACAATACAGTAAATATACCCTCTCAGGATAATAGAGAAGATCTTTCTCATATTAGAGTATCTCTTAATGATTATGGATTTATTAAAGCAATTCCAGATTTCGGATCGATAATCAATTTAATTAACATTGGTTTAGTAATAAAGCTGAATTTCTTGATAAGCTTAGTACAAGTTATGGTTATCGGTATTAGCCTTATAGAAACAAACATCAAAGAACTTTGTAAGGATGTACAAATATCTCTCGATAGTGTGTTAAATATCGTTAGTCTATTCGTAATAAAGAACACACACAATAATTTGCTTTTGGAAATGCCATAAATCATTATGGGTGAAGTTACCTTTATATACAAAAATAAAAGCCAATACATCACAATTGTAAACAACGATAAGGAGAATCAAGCAAGTGTATAGTATACTGGGCAAAAGATTTCCATTCCTTTTCGCTTTACAGAAAACTAGAGTCTAATGCTCTCAAAAGGCAGTATATCAAAACGAATATGAGTTCCTCATCAAAATATATCTTTACCAAAATCTGGCAAAGTTATATTAGGTTATGTGTTAACATTCTATATAAGAATAAGACAATTAAGGTACTTCCTTCAAATCAACCTGGAAACCTGATAAATAAAGGACCAGAAAAAAGAAGCAATTAGCTAAAAAGATATAGAAAACAGAATCCTTATCTGTATCTATCAGGGAAATAGAAAGATTACCTTATCCCTCGATTCAACAAAAAACTGGAAGACTATTGATTAACTTCAGAAAGACAAAAAGAGATTAACTTTAGGGAAATACTTTCTGCCTAGGAACAAGAATTACTATTTGTATGTTTGTTAAACCAAAAAGGAACTCTCGCTTTTGATTAGACTTATACAGAACACATATAAAAAGAAGTAACCCCTCCACAGAAAATCCGGACTGTCTCTCACAAAGTATAGCAGATATCTGGTTTTCTAGTTTCAAAAGCTTTGGTTGAAACTATTTCGAAAATGCTTTATAAAAGAATGGACTAAGGAGTTCTCGAGTACATGAATAGCCTTTACAGAAATCCGTGGTTCTTGGTTAAAAAAAAGACTCCTAATGCTTATCGACTGATAAATATAATGGTAGAACTCAATAAACACTCAATCAAAAATACTAACTTATCTTTGGATATCAATACCTTTGTGGAAAATTTCGCAGGATATTGAATTGCATCTTTAATCGATTTCTTCTCAGATTATAACCAGATTCCATTAGCTATGAAAAGTCGCAATATGACTGTGTTTCAAATACTTTTTGGATTATTATGCTATATTATATTACCTTAAAGTGCTACAAATTTTATTATCTAATTCTGTAGAATCATTATGAAAATTTTGGGCGATCTAGTATCTGAAATAGTAATACCATTCCTAAACGATATAGAAATAAAGGGACTTAAGACTAACTTTAATAACAAGGAAGTAGTTTTTGGAGTATGAAAATTTATCCTCGAATATATTTAAGGGATTAACAAAACTCTAGAGTATATAGAGAGAGTAAGATATTCGATTGATGCAAAATCAAAATGGTGTTATAATGATATAGAAATCATTAAATATATAATTAGTTTTGAGGGGCGGACTCCATAACAATCGAAGATCGCCCGGATTATAGATTAGCCTGAACCTAAGAATACTATCGAAATACAAATGTTTCTGGGAGTATATGTATATTATCATATATGGATCGAGAAATTCGCTTAGAAAGCCGAATTGTTATATTACTTATTGAAAAAAGATTAGGAGTTTATCTGAATAAAAGAATAAGCGAGAGCTATAGAATTGCTGAAAGCTGAGTTAACCAAATCCCCTGCTCTAATACTATTAAATTATGGAGACACCTTGATTATCGGGATGATTATCTTAGATATAAATACTAGCCTCAATGGTTGGGATGCAATTTTAGGTCAAGAACTCAATGATAAATATACAATAACTAGATTTGAAAATGGTTTGTAGAATAATACAGAAAAGAACTATAATACTACAAAAAGAGAATATAGAAGAATACTTAAGGCCCTTTGAAAGTATAAATACGATTTGTACAAAGTTCATTTCATTCTTAAAACTAATACTAAAGTTCTCATTGCTCAATTGAACAAAGCTGTAATAGACCTCCCAAAGGTACTAATAACAAGATGGATTATATGGATTAGGCTCTTTGACTTTGAAATTCAATATATAAAAGGGATAACCCATATTGCAGCAAATAGACTTTCCTATAAACCAAGTACTCTGTCCGAACTTTAATAAAAAAAAGCTCAAAACAATAATATTAATAAATGGATTATCAATAAGCTAAACAACATTCAAGATGTCCTCGTCCCTTATAACTTTACCAAAAACCAGTAAAATTATATATTAGAATTGATCTATAATAAGGATAATCAAGAAATAGCTAAATATCTAATGACACTACAAAAGCCTAAAGGTATAATAAAAGAGACCTTCAGAAACTTCAAGAAAAGAGCTCTCGGTTTCTGTGTTTGCGATAATTGCTTTTTTAAGATCAATATAAAACAATTACCTCCAAGAAAGATGATCAACAACCAGAAAGAACAAAATAAGCTCATTGGAAACCTATATAAGGTATATAGATATAAAGGTATGAAAAGCACTTTTGACAAGGTATCCCGTTTATACTATTGAATAGAAATATACGAAACTATCAAGAAATTTGTCAATTCCTATTCAAACTATCAATTTCGACAATCGAACCTTCAAGAAGAGCCTTTACATCCTATATGGGTAAGTACATATTAGCAAAAATGTGGTTTAGATATTATGTATATACCTCCTGATAACAATTACAAATATCTTATATTTCTAAAAAATGATTTGTCAGGATGAATAGAAGGAAAGACATTTCGGAATACAACCTCATAAGCTGTGGCTGCTTTCATTTAGAGTATTGTTTATTGACATTCCGTTTTTGATAAGGTTTCGATTAATAGAGAACCAGAGAACAAAGCGTATATAATGTATTTCCTGAAAAAATATAGTATATAGCGAGTGCAAATTTCTGTGTACAACTCTAAAGCAAACAGTCAAATTGAGAGAGGGCACTGACCCATTACTAATGGATTATCTAAAGTGATAAATGGGAAAGGAGGTTGGCTTAGATATCTCAATACAATATTGTTTGCCAATAGAGTTACAACACACCGACCAACTAATCTCACCTTATTCTATATAATCTATAGCCACCACCCGGTACTGTCTATCGAAATAAAGTTCTGCACCTGGAGAATCCTTAATTGGGAATCTGTAATAACCCGAACGGAACTATTAGCATTGCGCCTTCAACAACTGGAAACACAGGATATTGATATAAAAGAAGCTACACTCCGGAAAAAGCGTTATTATTTGAATAGGAAAGTACGCTTTGATAAAGATAACAACATAACAAACAAAAATATTATGGCAGGGGATATTATATTCCAATACAACCCACAGTCAAAAATTGATATATCGCGAAAAAGGAAGCTTGTATACTGGTGGCTTGGGTTATATCGAGTAATGATTACTAATCCGAACAAAAGTGTTTATATTCTGGAAAAAATAGATGGCACCCCAATTGATAAAACCTATACAAATTCCTGCCTTAAGAAATTTATTAAAAGAGAAAAGGAATATCTATCTATTTCCGAAGAAAGAAATAAGGAGGAGGACAATCAATTGGAATACGAGGACCCATTGGAAGCCTTGTTGAAATCATGTTGATTGGATCGAATAGGTTAACGCTTTGATAACACAGAAATAATAATGGATTATATACAAACAAACAAAACTCCTAAAGCCTCGATAATTATCTCAAAAGGTTTTAATCATATATTTGTGGAAATTCCGGCTATTAGTCTATCAACAAAAACAGCGTTTTTCTTTGTATAATAGAAAGAATAAATACTTATCAAAAATTTAAATGGGGAAGGGTATTTGTCCTTATCCTTATTTAAAAATTTCAAAATCTTTTTCTTTTTCCAGAACTCACCTTTAAGTATACCTTTTTTTTTATTCTATAAAAGAATAAGGAGAATTGGAAAAGCTAGATAAAGATACTCTTTATAAAGAGATAAATACCTCTCCTTTTTCCTCAAGATCGATTATCTACATTTGCTTTATTCTTCTTATATCATATTAGTCCTTTCTTCTTCACAATTTCTTTTCTCCTTAATTATAACCCTTTATCTCACCTAAGGGAAGATACTTACTGCTTATTTCAAAGCGACTCCCTTTTTCAGTTATTTCAAGAGTCTCTATAACTTTATCACTTTTTGGCAAAGTTACCTTTTATACGAAAATCCTTTATAATAACAGATTAACCCAAAGATAACAATGTTTCAGAGCAGTTTAAAGATATAAATCTAGTCATTCAATATTCGAATGTCTAATTATAACATATACAACGCAATATAATAATAACAATCAGTAATATCTAACTGATTAACATATTGAATACTTTCAAGGCTATCCAAAGACTTCCCAAGGAACTTCAATACACAAAGTTCACAGAATTCAATGTTTGGGCGAAAGTACAAAAAGCGAAAGCTGATATTCTGATGGAAATGGCCATGGTACTAATTCTATGAGACAATCTATATATCAAAGTGTATGTAACAATAAAGCAGATGAAGATCAACAATAAGGATATCCTTATACAAGTAGAAAAATCCTATGAGCTGAGATAAAAGGCTATTAGCAAGATTAGCATATATTAGGATTACTCTCAAAAAGGCATTACATTTGCTACAATCCTTATTATAACTTACAAAACTAAGTTTCAGAATAAGCTCTTCAAGCTGGCCAGAATAGCCGATCTTGAGACAATATTGGAATTAGTTAACAGAGAACTTATATATAGGCTAACAGCAAAACCAAAAGCAAGTGTCCGGATCAATAGATATCTGATACTTTTTGAATTTAAGAATGCCCTTAGAATTCTTGATAAAGATTTCCCCGATATTGTTTTTGAATAGAATAATAAACAATAATATAAACTCAACCTCTGATACAATATAGTTAGTATATTGGAAGAGGCCAGTATAAACTACTTTAAGGATATCCTACTCATTGGAAATTCTATTATTGAATTTCAAAATATCCCATTTCCTTTATCCTCCGAAGATGTTATTATCAATCTGGAAAGGTAGAAGAGATTCGACATACTAGTAGTTGATGAAGACACCGAGCCCCTCCAGGAATACCTAATGAACAAGATTGTATCTCGACAAGGTAATCTTCCAGAGAAGAAAAGTGATACATCAGAGGATGAGGAGGAGGCAGATGTCGCCTAACCCAAAGCCTGTAAGTGTGGCCAGAAGGCACTAAACTCCCAGGACTGGTTTTATATACTCAAAGAGAAGTATATCGCAAAGCAAATCAGTTGGCAAGTAATGGTAATGCTAGTTGGTTAAATGCCTTCTAATCTTTGTGGGTACCATATCTACCAACTCGTTAGTGTTCTTGATCTCAAGGCAGCCCGTGTTAACCGAAAGGTATTGCTCAAATGCCTTCGGTATATATACAAAAACCGGGATCGAATCGACAACATCCACATTTACGAAAAGCACTTCTGCTGATTCAAGGAAAGCCTTATAGCCAGCAAAGAACAAAGAGATAAACTCCTCGGCATCCTCAAATTCAAATCTGTCAATCGAAATGCTATTGTACCAGTATTAGCACAAGCTCCTCTAGCTGGATTAACCGATATTTACAAGATCAGCATTTACATACCAAAAGAACAATATCTCCACCTCCACAGGAAGACTTTTGCACCATTGATTCAAGAATCCATAAAAATATACTGCCACCATAACCATTACGAAAAGATGAGCCTCGACTTCGCCCACCATTGTTACTATTCCCCCTAGCAGCAAGCCTCCCAACGAGATTTAAAAATTTAGCGAAATATTGCGCTACAATATATAGATCGAGAGTTCCGTTTGATCTCTATTCCTTTTCCTACAGTTATTGTATAAACCAGCGAAGCTTTTGATTACACCTTTGTACATAGCAATGCAAGAGAACTGTACGCAAAAGACAATATAACATATACTAATGATCTCACCATATACATTATCCATTCGATAAACAAAAATGTTAACAAATTGATATACGGAGTTCATCATAACAAAATAAAAACAAAAGCCGAGCAAGATATAACATAGCATAAACTTGTTAAGAAAACTTTTGGGAAGTTTAATGGGCTCTTCGAAAAGGAGTACTTTCAAGATATAATCTCGAAAAAAAAGTATACAGGCTATACTAAGCTAGTCAAGTCTGAACAATTCGATAAAGTAAGCAATACATCTTGGGCTTTCATTATTAGTAATAATCCGGTAAGCTTCAGACGGAGTACAAATAGCCAAGGAAATAAATCGCTTACTGTGTCCATTATTCCATATACCATAGTAAAACTGGCTCCTAGTAGCAGCTTAAATCCTATTCTCAGGAATAGAATAAAGTACAAAGATGTCATGAAAGCCTACCGCGATTTGAAACCTATCTTCAATAATCATATTACCGGTAATAAGTAATATGAAATTCCCGGATTCCTGATTGAATATCACTTAACTTTGCAAAACCCTATTAAACAAGCTTTTGTCAGTGAACTCTCTTAGAATAACATATCTGTTTTCAATAAGGCAACAAAACTTCTTACTATAAGTAACCAGGATTTCAATTAATGGTATAAAAAATACACAAAAGTTATTAAAGTTTCTTTTATACAAGTATTTAATAATGTTAAACTTATTGAAAGAAGCTATAAGGATAAGTTTTACTTTGAAATTGTTGAAAATCTTTTAAAGAATAAGTATAAAAATATATATATTGAATCGAATAATAAAAAAGAAATCGAATCTATTCCATCTAATAATAACAAGGACTCTAATCCTAATCCAGGCCAAGATTCAGATAAAGATTTGAACAAGAACCCAGATTCAGACTCAGGCCAAGACAAAGCTAGATCCTCGAGTACTTCAAGATACAGGAGGCCTAAGTATAATAGGATCCCGGAGATAGAAAAGGGACTGGAGTTTGAAATATAAAAAAGAACTCCCAAATAATACAAACAGAACAAAAACATTAAAACTCTAAGTCGATAAAGCAATCGGATTCAACAAAAGGCTCCAGAAATGACTTTAAACTATTAAACTACTAATTTATTATAATTTTACCAAAATTCAGCAAAGTTATATCAATTGATATCAAGAGCTGATCAACAAGTCACTATTCCTAGGAATATCGGTGTCTGTATCTTTCCTTATCTTGTTCTTCTTGCTTCTCTTCCCTTCAGGATATGTTTTTTTTTTCCTTTTGACTTGATCAGGACGATCAACCTTTCTATATAGGGAGAAATGTGAGCGAAACTTGATACTGATCACGTGACCTCTTTTTGTAGCTAGTATTTATAGGTCTTCTTTATATAGTTTAGAGAAAGCAGTCAGTTTCCACTCATCTTCTCATACGTTTTGTGACGTACTATGTAGAGCCTTCTCCTCCTCTCCTCCGCCGGAGGCGCTATGTCTCAGTGACTTATCTGTGGTATTTGCGAAGGACTACTTTACGACCCTACCACCTTCTACTCTTTTACAATATGTTGAAAAGTATTTATTAAACAAACATGATCAAATATCTTATCTATATTGTGAGTTGAGTTTTTATAATATTGCATATCAATTTGGCAATCAAGATTTATATATTCCTGTATAAGATTGATAGCTTTATATGTCCACAGCTCCCCTAACTAATTGATAAGAGATAAAGCAAGTATTCCATGCTGCAATTCAGGAGAGGATACCTCTGACGTAAGTAACCATTTATAATAAAGCATTTCCCTTCCATATTTAATTTAACTAGCTCCCTAGAATAAGAGTATAAGCAGATCTACCATCCAACGCATAATATTAATATCACCATATTTGACAGCTTTATTAATTATCATATATATCTCTATCTCCTGAAGTAAACAATATATAGTAGTATAATTTGAATCAACTCCTTCACCTCCATCCCAATCTTCTTGAATGAAAGCTTTTGTTAAACTATTTCCACCACCTTGAGGAATTCAACTAACGTTATACCTTGAATAGTTTCTTTAATGAATTCAACTATCTTTCCTGTTTGATGTATATTGTTAGTTGTTCTAAGGTATTCCTGTAATGTATAGTGGAATAATAGTACAACTCTTACACTGAATATTTGAGACAATAAAGAATGTGTTTAATGATATCTGAATAAATCTCTTTTCTGTTCCTTTTGCTTTAAGTCTAGAAGGTTGACTTGTATACAATGAGAGCTAGTTTCACCAGAGGAAGGCTTGAAATAAATGCGAATTATAGTATTCTGAACTACCATAGATATATAAAACCATAAAGTTAACCCAAGCATCCATTCTCTACATTCATAAGGGTCAGTAGACTCGGATTGCTGGACTTTAACAGCCTGTATATGAGCTGCTGTAAGTTGATCACTATATACTAACTTGAGATCGGTAGTGTAATCAAATAGTATGGATTCGCTAAGCTCTAAAGAGGCTAATTGCATCTTGAAGATATTATTATGAATCTTGTATATCCCATCTATAGTTTCCTTGTTTACATGGATATCATTAAGCTATCAATACTTTATTTTATTAACAGGAATACATTCTATATAAGGCATTTTGGGGTATAAATTAATTTTCCGAAATATTAATTGGATAGTATCTCCTAATATATATTTAAGTGTATCGCATATAAAATAAATACTTATTTGATAAGAAAATGTATCCACTGCAAGACTAGTAGAATCAAGGATATTTTGAAAGTCCAAAGGAATTGTGGGATTGTGCATGGCTTGTTTGAGCCCCAAAAATGGAAGCTCTAAACAGAAAACGAGTATAGCCGTAGTCAAATTCTTTATGCCTTCAGTATAACCAAGACTTTCATTTCTTTTAATCTCCTTAAAATTAAAATTATCATAAACAACCATTGTTTATAAATAATTTCCCTATACTTTAATCTCCTTTTTAACTGCAAAAACCATATATTTCATTTAATCATTGCAGTAACTATAATTATTGCAAATTCCAAGACCAAAAAATACTTGGATACAACAACACTTAACTCCACAACCCATTAGGTAGAAATTAAGCATACTATATAAATAGTTTAATCAATGTTTGAATCGAGCATATATTACTATACTAATAATCATATAGATTCGTTGACCTTGGGTCTCTGTATTTGATTTATTCGGGTAACTAGAATAATGAGAATGTTCATTGACAATAAGAGTTATAAAAATAAAAGACCAAACCGGAGCTTTCTTTTCTATTAATTGACTAACACTAGAGAGATCGATATCACGAAATTCGCTCGAAGGGACACTTACATCGAAAGTTTAAAGCTTTGATTCGGTAAGAAGAGTAGCGAATTCTTGTTTTAATATATTTTTAAAGTATTCCACGAAGACACTCTTGTGTATTATACTTTCGATAGATGTATAATTTAAAGCCTTTTTGAGCTTTAATTATTGTACTTCAGGAATACCATTAATCCCAATATATATATTATTAGAAGCCCAACTTATTATAAACTTATTAAATGATATTCCCTTCTTGTCACGGGATCACTTCTGGGAGTATTCAGAAGCTTTACCGCTGAGCTAAACGCCCAAAAGACTAGGAGGTAGAACTGGAAGTTCTACCTTACTCTCACATATATAGCAGGACAGGACAGGACAGGACAGGACAGAAAGGGCTTAGTGTCACCCCGTGACACCACCCCCCTCCTTAAGGTATGGTCTCCATACCATCACCTACTAGGAGGTCTCAGGATTCTGGATTCTAATGCCTCAGGCATTCAGACAGGCAGACAGGATCTATATATGCTAGCCCCCAAACCAATGAAGGCTTGTAAGCTATAAGTGGGCCCCCCACACAGCTCCACTTATAACCAAGGGTAGTTCTACCTAATGTCACGGGATCACTTCTGGGAGTATTCAGAAGCTTTACCGCTGAGCTAAACGCCCAAAAGACTAGGAGGTAGAACTGGAAGTTCTACCTTACTCTCACATATATAGCAGGACAGGACAGGACAGGACAGAAAGGGCTTAGTGTCACCCTGTGACACTTCTGATCCATTATATTTAAAATGTATTGAAATTTAGATTGAGATATTTTATTAATAAAAGTATTAGAAGTTTCAAGCTCAGAAACAACAATTGAAAACCCAGGTAATGAACTAGATAGCTATAGTAGTAATGGGCTGGATAGTGGTGGTGTATTAAATGGACTTGTTGGGGTATCAATTATCGGAATGTCAATTATTTTGATTATTGTAAAAAGAGGTAAAGATGTATAGGACTTGATAGAAGGAGATAGGAGTTAATAGGTGTAAGCAGAAGGAGACAGGAGGAGGTAGGAGTTGTTAGGAGTTGACCAGGAGATGTTTATTTCAAAATTTACTATAGCTTTTTCTATTACATTTTAGTTATAATAATCCAAATATTATCAATAACATTTAAATTCAACTAATCAATATATCATTATTGTACAGATTCATAAAATACTAGAAAATCAGAGCTTTCGAATTATATATTTACTTTTTAAATAGATTGAGTTTAAAGGGTACAAGTATACCTTCAAAGTTTTCTCACCAAAAGTTTTCAGATCCTCACCAAAAACGCAACCAAATACTTTTAGACTCTCGAGGAGATAAACGTCCCCTTGATCCCTGATTGGCCGAAAAAAATTTGATTATTAGTAAGCAGCCAACAATATCAATACCAAAAAGATCAATAGATATGATTCAGAATTCAATAAGAAACATTCTATCGACGAAGAGGGTCTGAATATTGAGATAACCTTCTTCGGACTTCCCGGATATATAGAACCGAAATATATACTTCAAGATATTACTCCTTATATATAACTTGCTATCTATTTCTGACAGGTTATAAGTGTTGCGTCATTATAAGCTTTATTTTATACCTCTATATCCCCTGAGTCTCGAGTTCTCATTCCCTTACAGCTACCCTCACTTTTGATATTATAGCAAGTAAGACCATTATCGATATAATCCAAACAAAATGGGGAACACTAGTTACTTTTAATGATTATAATTGGATAGACTTCTATAAAGCTATTCGAACTGCTATGATAGCAGTATCTACACTGTCCCTATGCACAGAGAGAAGTATAAGACCAGCGAGCGGTTGAGCCGATATTGCTGAATAGGATAGAAAAGTAGGAATTGTATTCTCTATCATCAATTCCTATATTATTCCTATATACCGCTTTCAACTCATGTATACAATCGATATAGAAGATATTGCAGGAATCTGGGTGAAATTCTTAATATTCAATAATAATGTAAACCTTCAATATACTCAGAATCTCTGATAACAATTTATCCACAAGCAATTCAATCCTAAAACAAAAACGATTCAATTTTCTTCGATTGATTCCTCAACTATTAATATAAATTATCTGCAATAATATAATTTCTATTCGAAATAAAGGTCTACTCTCATCTTTTGAGTATATTACCAGATACAGAAGTCTGATAGATATAGCGAAACTTTATTATATTATTAAATATAAATATACAAGATATACTATATACCCTACAACAAGCTAAAAGAATTTCTCGAGGTACAATAAGTCATTTAGCAATAGCTAATGCTATATAAGGAAATATAAGAGAAAGAGATAATAAAAAAGCTCAAGGAAGGAACAGAAAAGGATATAGAGAATATTATAAGAATAAAAGAAATATATGCCTAAAAAAGATAATAATACTTTACTAAATTCTGGTAAAGCTACCAAGACTGAATCTTACACTATAAATTCTGTAAGAAAAAAGGATATTGGTAAGATACTTATTGGGAATATAATAAAGTCAGAGAAGCCTAGTATTCAAATAAAAATACTAAGAATGATGGTTTTGTACAAATAGTTATAGTAAACGAATATACTGGTTCCCTATATTCTAATATTGCAATATATGCTAAAGTCCAAAATGATATATGGATTCTTGATTTGGGAGCCTCTCATTAATTACTGGTTCTATTGAAAATCTCTTTAATATTGTACAATGGGGTATTCCACAAAGAGTCAAAACTGTAAATAATACATATTCTATGAGTACTGTATATGAAACAGCTACTATTGGAAACTTTATATTAAGAGATGTCTAATATATCAAAGACTTTCAGAATAATCAATTCATTTCAATTAAAACATTTGCCGAAACAGATCAAAAAGTTATCTTCGAAGGGGTTCAGCGTTATGCTGGAAAAATGGTTAGTTAGAGATGGCTGCAAGATATGTTAATAGTAGTTATATTATCTGATAACCATTTATTCAATAAGTATATATAGTGAATACAGATTCAGAAATAAAAAAGATTAATACGAATAACAACAAACTGAGATTATATATCGATGCTTAGGTTATCTCAATTATAATCAGATGGATAAGTTAAAGAAAGCTTCAAATGAATTGTATTATATTAAAAGAAAGAAAAGTATTGGTTGAAAAGTTTGCAAGCCTTATTTCGCAGAAAGGATGAATGAGCATTTTAATAAATACATAGCTATCTATACACTTACAAAACTACAACATTTGTATATAAATCTATTAGGAATTTAAAAACCTTCTGAAAATAGAAATAGATATTTTATTACAGTTGTTGATAATATAACAAGAGGAACTTAGCTTAAATTTACAAAAGATAAATCTGTAGAGACTATTATACCTATACTAATGGATCTCATTAATCAGATTAAGAAAAAGTTCAATTATAAGATTGCTATCATTAGAACAAACAATGGGAAAAGTGAATTTGGGATATCCTTTTAAATAGAGATTGGAAAGAGAGGATTGATATTCGAACCCTCATCTTCTGAAAAGCATTTTATGAATAGAATAACTGAAAAGAAGATTCAAGATATTAGTACTATAGCGAGATTACTGTTAAGCGAATCAGACATCAAGCCTAGCATGTAGGAACTCATTATCAAATATACTGTGTATCTGAAGAACAGATCATCTATCAAAGCATTATCTTTTAGAGAGATAGAAACGCTTTTTATATCGATAATGCTATATAAGACTATATATAACAAACAACCTGATTTTAAGAAGCTCAAAATATTCGGTTATAAAGCATAGACCAGGAACCCCCAATAACCAAACCTGATAACTAAGAAATTCGAATTTAGAATATTCAAAGAAGAGTATATTATAATTAAAATGAATAGAAATAAAATCTATTATCTTCTCAATCTTTATATCAAAACTATTATTAGAATAATAAATACTGACTTCAATAAATATAGATATCTATTTAAAGAACTCAAAGAAGAGAGTATTCTAAAATTGTTTAAGATAGAAAGGAAAAGGAAACCTTATTTATATAACAAGCAAAAGACTATAAAAAAAAGAATATAATTGGTAGTATAAAAAGATGTATAAAAAAATATATATATTAATAAATAAGAGGAAACTCAGATCCAAAATGAGTAAGAGGAAGCTCGGATCTATCCTTCGCGAATGCTACGGTAGTGATAATTATAGGGAATTGGACACCCAGTACAAAATGTACAAGTACCTCTATCTTCAAAACAAAGAGTACAAGTAGTTATAGAGATTCCAAAAGCTAGGCCTATTCCAACAGCTACTCTAGTCCGAGATGCTCTAAATAAAATTACAAGAAATGACTGAGAAAGATCTTTAGTAATTAGGTTGTTTAGTATATAGTTGTATTATATACTATTTTTATATATTCTAAAGATCTTTAATTAGTAATTATAATTCAATACTTAAGGAATCAATAGAGTTTGAAAATGCTATATGAGGGATACTTAAGTATAAATAGAAACAATTAGAAATGAATTATAAAGTTTTAAGGATAATAATACCTTCGAAATTATAAATGGAGTTTGTATCTACAGGCTGAAAGCTATTAAGTAGTAGATATGTTCTGAGAAATAAACTAGATCATTTTGGTAAGTTGGTTAGGAGAAAAACAAGACTAATAATCAAGGAATATTTTCAAGAATATAGAATAAACTATTAAAAGATTTTCGTTGGTATAGCAAGGTACTCGATATTGTGTATTTTATTAGCAAAAGCTATAATAGAAGATTTAGAGATTGATAATATAGATATTAATATTACTTTCTTGAATAATAAACTAACGAATATAGAAATCCTTATAGAAATATCAGAATTTTTCGAAGAAATCTTTTCTAAAATCAAATTCAAAAGCAAACTATACCTCAAACTGAAAAAGGCACTTTATGGTCTAAAACAAGCGTCAAGAGTTTGATAAACTATAATTTGAAAATTCTTTAAAGAGATTGGACTTAAAGAATCGATAATAGATTTAAATCTTTTTATAAAAAAGGAAGTGTATATCCTATTATATATAAATGATTTACTAATAATAGGAAATCATACTAATATGAATTCGATGAAAAAGATAATTGGAAGTTGATAGAAATACAAAGACTTAAACAAACCAATATATTCCTAGGTATTTAAATAAAATAATATTAATAAGATTGATTATTTAAAATATATTAATCAAATTATATAAAAAGATCTTGCAAAGATTTGGAATCGATCTTACCGATACAAAAGATTTACTCTTATCTTCTAATACAGTTATATAAAATACAAACAAAAATGAACTTCTTTATTAAAACAATACAATATTATATCTTCAGATTATTAATAGCATTATTTATCTTTTGAATTACATTTGATCTGATATAGTATATACTATTAACCAGCTTACTTGTATTATACATATACTAAGGGAAAGTCATTTAGTACTTACAAAACACTTACTTCAATATCTTATTGGTATATATTCAGTGGGTATAATTTATTCAAATCGATTAAACATACTTACATACAAATATCGAGCTTATACAAATTCGATTTAGGGATCTGTAGTCAATAGGAAATCTGTTTAAGGAATAGCTCTTATTAGATATAAAGGAGCTATAATATAATCTTCAACAAAACAGAAATCGATATTTCTCTATACAATGGAAGCTGAGATTATAGCAGCAAACGAGAGTGCAAAAGAATTAGCTTAAATGAAAAAGCTAATGAAAGACTTAGGAGAACGCTTTAAGGAAAAGCCCTTTATTCTAATTTTATACTATAACAACGCTAGTGGAATTGATTGGATATAAGAGAATAAGTTCCATAATAAGGCAAAACACATCGACATTCAATAGCACTATATTCGAAAAGATATGGTTGATATCAAAAGACTATATGTTATATGGATTCCAGGAATTGAATAGACAGTCGATATCCTTACAAAACAGTTCATATATTCTAGCTTTATAACTTATAAAAAAGATCTAGGATTAGATCTGGAATACTGAACACGAATATATCAAAAAGAGTTAATAGTTGTATTTGATCAAATCAGTCACCTTGATCGATTTGGTTAATTTAAATCAAATTGATCAAATTGATTAAATTGATCAAATTGATTAAATTGATCAAATTGACCAAATTGATCAAATTGACCAAATTGATAAAAATCATTAAATACACCTATTTCAACAATTTCATCAGGTTTATCAGATTTACTATATTCACCAGATCTGTCGAATTTATCAAAAATTGTCCAAATTGATCGAATTGGTCAATTTATTATGAATTGACCAAATTGACCAAATTGATCATTTTAAGAAAACCATATAGGATAATAGATAAGCTGGAGGTCTGTTTATATAAGATTGAATTTAAGTCGTTTACTATATTAAAAAGGTAATCCTACAATCTGAAGATAACAAATCCAAAACAATCTGTTAGTATATATACAAAGAGGATTATACGAAAACAGATTAATATTCGAACTACTAAATAAATTGGATCCGATTTAATATAGATAGGGAAAATAGGATTCAAATAAAGAATATTTTTGTACTGTAATACAATATTAAATTATAAAGTTATTGAACTTTACTAAAGATATAAACACTACAGGCAACTCTGGAATGTTGGTATTGTTACAGGAGTTAATAAGGCTTTTTACAAATATATATATATAAAAAGTTTATATGATTTAGATAATAGATTCCTATTATAGAGGAGATATTGGAAATCACATGTGTAGTATGTGTGTGGCATGTGCACACCACTATAAAACTCCTTTTTCGGACTTCCCGGATATATAGAACCGAAATATATACTTCAAGATATCACTCCTTATGCGTAACTTGCTGTCTATTTCTGACAATATTATAACTACTTTCTAGAATATATTATAATACAAAGTAGGTTCGCTACACCTACAAACGTTTCCCTGGTTTACTTATAATAAAGCTATTAGTACTAGGCTTCTATAAAATCTTCTAATTACATTAAACCACCTATTGTATAATTACCTTCGGAAATTCCGGCTAGAATTAAAACCATTCCTTTACACCTTTATTCCTATTTGTTCCTTAAGCCTATCTAATACCTTCATTATGTTCTTTGCTTTATAATATCCAATTATAGATTGATACATGTATTTATTCTCTTAAGTCATATAGACAGTATCGCTATCACTATCATTATATACTATACCTCACAACTAATAATCGTTTTGTATTATCTTATTAGATTTCTTCTATATAATAAGGCTGACTATGTCTTGTAAACTTGTTATTTCAGATTCCTAGCTAGGCAGTTCTTTTATAGTGTTTCCAATTCACTAATTAAAGTTCTACTTGTAAAATCCATTTTCCTAATGTATAGTTTGTAGTCGAAAATAGAGCGCTAAGAGTGTGTTGTATATATATATTATAGGATTGGCCTTTGCCTGAGATTCTCCGTTGTTATAATATTGATCAAGCATTATCGAGTATGATTTGCTAAAAGCGTTCTTTTTATACCAAAGCTCCTCCGCTGTTATACTATTTCTGTGTACTCGAAGATAAAGTGCTAAAAACATTCTTCCTCCTACTCCATATATGTTTCTACTAACCTTAATAGATATTATTCTAGTCTTTATATATTTCTTATTATTCCCCTTATTATTTATAAATATTCAATCCAGTATACCTATAGATTATATATATTATTAGATTATGAAAACTTTATATACTAGTGTTCCAAAGGTATTCTATTGATTTTCGTTTATTAAGTTAAGAATATTGGCCTTACTCTTAATATAGATTTTAATCAAACTTAACTATATTATAGAAGCTTTATTATTTATTATTTTAAGGATTAGTTTTGCTTTACAAATGTTTTGTTATAATATACTCTGGCTCTACTTTCTATATAGATTCATAAAAGCATAATTCCACATCAATTTTGTTCTTATTTTTTTTTTATTATTGAATAATTTTTATCTCCATTTTACTAGTAATTCTTTATTCCGAGTATTTTTATAATCATTTTCTAATAATTAGTTACACATATTTTCGCTTCTAATACAGTCTCCAATTAGTATATAATCACCACTTAGTTTCAACTGATTCTATTTAGTTTTCCGATTATACAATCAAAGGTTTATAGAATATATCATGTACAGGTGAGAGTCATCGTATTCTGTACAAAGCCTTTAAAGTATATAGATTGTTTGAATTTCCCTCTTTTTTTCCAAATCTTTTCTGATTACTTATCTTTTTTGTATTTCTCAATCAATATACTTTTTATATTATCAAGAAAATATAGCAGTAAAAGTAAATTGTTGTTAATATAATTAAAGTAATAAAAGGATGTGTATATAGCAATGAATATAAACTCATCACTCAACTGATCACTCGAATATACTACACCCTAAAAAACCGCAAACCCAATATATAACACAAGAGCCCTGCTGCTCGGCTAAACAAATAGCAACCCACTCTCGCTTCTTCTCCTCTACCATAGGGATCGAAGCCCACAACGAGCCTATCCACCCAGGAACCAAGCTCTGCCTCAACAACAACCCGGATCAGACGTTCCCTTCTGGAAACAAAAACGGATCGCACCCGCAGAGGAGCGAATAGCCCCTGGCATTGAAGTTAAATTGCTAAATTCGGTCGCGACGATCACGCCGCTCAAATAGTTCCTTATCTTAGCACGTCTAAATACCCTTAGGGAGGTCCAAAACAGACGTTAATTAATATAAATAAATAAAAATAAAAATATAGCAATGAATTGTTTATTTTTATCACGGGGGCAGGCGGGCGGGATAGGGTTCTAATAACTTTACTCTAATCTGGCAAAGTTATACTGATTCGGGTAATAGGTTCAGATTGAGGATTAAGATGTAATTCAAAAAGCTACAATACAGGATCTTCTGAGTTGAAGATATACGGAATTTTCATAGCGAGCTAGTCTGATCGGGCTCTAGCTCACTTACGCTCCAATGCGAGCACTCCTTTTGGTCCTTTTTGATAGAATTAGTATATTATGTGAGCTCATATTGTAACATTACCCTTCTCCTAAGGGTCGAGCTTCATCGAGGCGATATATTACGGTTTACAATCTATAGGCAGATGGGGTCTGGTTAAACGAAACCGAGTTTGTTAGGATATTTATAATGGAAGTTGCGGATTAGTTTTTGTGTATCTTTCAGATAGCTTGTAGGTTCTTTAGTTGGCATATCGTAGCTGATCTAATGGATAGTATATTTCAGATAAGATTCTCTACAACCTTTTCTTTTCCAATAGAAATTCAGGATTTCGGTAATCTCAAAACACTCGAGGCCATCTATTTCTATAAAGAGTAGTAACAAATTATACTACCCAGAAACAGAATTATTGTATATAGGATATAACAGGTTAACATAGAAAACAAAATGAATCTTTATCAAAACCAGG
The DNA here is from genome assembly GCF_014898435.1 of Botrytis sinoallii. Taxonomy (NCBI): domain Eukaryota; kingdom Fungi; phylum Ascomycota; class Leotiomycetes; order Helotiales; family Sclerotiniaceae; genus Botrytis; species Botrytis sinoallii. The sequence goes on along the minus strand of NW_024066034.1, from coordinate 708,020 downwards.
AACTCCAGTTTATAAGCATAGGGGCCTACCGGATTTAAGATTTTGAAAAGCCTGAGGTTCTTCTAATCGAATTTCTTTTGTAAACACAGGGTCTTGATATTTCTGGTATTCAACTAAACCAAATCGCTGGATAGGTATTTACGGATAGGGAAACGGTAGGCATCAGCATTCTTCAAATATCAAGCTTAATTAGTAGTCAGTTCAGTCTATAAGTATAAGAAAATGATTTTCATTTTAGTAATAAATTCTTTAGCATTTCATATAACAGAATGGTTATTTTGGGATAGTACAGACTTGAAGCCTAAGTGGGAATGGAATCTATAATTTGAAAAGAATAGAGTTATTCAAATACTTTTGGACCAGATGTTGTTAATAGAGAATTCGGCAAGTGGAAGTCACTCTACCCAATTATCCTATAGATATGCTATGTACGATTGGAGGTATTGTTCTAGCATTGCATTAGCCCTCTCGATTTGTTTATCAGTTTTGGGATAATAAGCAATTGAGAGTTTGGTGGCTATGCCCAAGCGCTTACAGATATATTTCTAGAATTCAGAGACAAATTGAGCTCCGCGATTAGATATAATGGACAGGGGTAAGCCATGGAGCTTTCAGATATTCTTCTAGAATAGGCGGGCGATCTCTTTGGAGTTGTAGGTATTATAATAAGACAAGAAATGTTTCATTTTTGTTAATCAATCAACTACTACCATGATAGTATCAAAACCAATATTTTTAAACAGATATATAATGAAATCTATCGAGATATCTTACCAAGCTCTTTACAGGATCAAAAGCAGGCGGAGAACTCCCTCCTAGCCTTTACAATTCGGGACAGCACAATAACAACTATAACAATTATAGACCTATTGCATAATATAATCGTAGTATCCAGACCAATAATAGTTTCGGAATAGTAATTCGAAGATTCGGGTATAATGCGGGTGACCGGTGGCAGGCGATTTGTAGTATAAGTAGAGCAAATAGGTTTTCAGAGGATTGTAATTGGGAATGTATAGTTTCCCTCGATAATATAATAAATTATTATTTTCAGTATATTTAGCAAAAGTAATTTTCAAATATTTTGGGGATCCTTTTCATAAGGATTTCAGAATAGATTTGGGTATAGAATCGGCTTGGTAGCCTTTGTAGAATAAAATAAACAAATCAGTAGAAAGATTTAGAAAAGTTTCTAAATCTTCTAATTATATTATAAGGTTGGATATAAATATAACAAATGGAATTATAGACTCTATAACTTTACCATTTTCTAGCAAAATTACAGTATCATTGGAATCTAAATGATTAATAATATCAGTAAGATCAAGGTTTTTCTAATTGCAAATAGTTATAACGAAATATACTTTTTTAGTAATCTTGAATTTGATTAGAATAACAATAGCAGGAAATAGGTCGGGATTTAGATTCTCTTGTTTCAGAATAGTATGGCTTTGGTACAGAAGGTGTTTATCCCTCTCCTTAGGGAGATCTTTTGATCTTCTAATCAGCACATCGGGTTTGGCATTTAGCTTTTCAAAGCGATAAATGATTCGGAAATTAAATTAAAATAAAAATTCGGATTAGTAGGCTTGACAATAGTTTAGTAGTTTTGTAATAATAAAATACTCCAGATTTCGGTAATTGGTGATAACTTAAATTGGGGAGGCGGTGTCTTCCAGTTTGGGTGCCATTCTTCGAAATAGTGAATAATAGTTAATAGTTCTTTGTTATAAATCTCGTAATTATATTCAACTACCGAATATTTTTTTAAGAAAAATGCAATAGGTTTTAGTACTCCCTTATTGTTGTATTGGGAGAGTATTCCGGTAGATATATAATCGGAGACATTAGTTTTTAAAATAACTTCCTTTTCCTAATTAAAGGAAGCTAGAATAAAAGCTTCGATAAATGCTTACTTCAATTAGTCGAATACTTTTTAACAGATAGGGCTCCATAGGAACGGGATATTCTTTCTGATCAGGTCTACCATCGAGCTGATAATCTTTGAGAAATCTTTAATAAATTGTCGATAGAAGTTTGTAAACCCGATGAATGCTTAAATGTCAGTTACAGTAGTAAACAGTTTCCAATTCATAATGGTTCTGATTTTCTCTAGATTCATTCGGATATTATCCTTTTTTATAATAAGACCTAGAAACTTGGTTTCGGATTTCAGAAATTCGCACTTTTCGAATTTAGTGAACAAATCAGCTTCTTGTAGTATTTGTAGGACCTTCTGAATATAATAAATATATTCCTTTCAGATTCGGCTATATATCAAAATGTTATTCAGATAAGCAATGCAAAATATATCCAAGTATCCTTGTAGGGAATTGTTAATAAATCTCTGAAAGGTTACGGGTACTCTTATCAGCCTAAACAATATAACTAAAGATTCAAATAATTCAAATTGGATATGGAATATAATTAGATACTCCTATTTTTCTTTTACTTTTATATTATTAAAAACAAAGATGATATTAATCTTATTGAAATACTTTATTTCCTTTAAATTGTTTAAAAATTTCTTTATTAACAGCAAAGAATATCGATCCTTAACTGAAAGGTTATTCAAAATGTAATAATCTATACAAAACCGAAAACCTCCATTAGTTTTCTTGACAAATAGAACAGGGGAAGCAACAGGGGAAGAGTTTAGTTAGATAAACCCTTTTCTAAGATTCTCTTCCAGCCATTCTTTCAAGACTTCTAATTTGGGGCGGGATATGGAATACAAGGTGTCGAAAGAAGGAATAGCTTCTTCTTTGAAACGGATCTCATGATTGTACAGTCGATGAGGGGATAGCTTCTTTGTATTCTTTAAAGAAAAGATATCTTTCCAATTTCAAAATTCGGATAATAGATCTTTGAGATCGAATACCTTCTTTTTTTTATTTAGAATATCATCGATTTATTCAATCGATATCTGGAACATTTCATATTTCCGGTGGGTGTAAGCCGAACAGGCTTTTAGGGAGATTACGGCTATATCCTTATTCTTTAACCCTTCGAGGCAGATAGGTAGATATACAGATCGAGCTTTTGGAGGAATATTTGGCAGAGCTTTTATACAGAACAGACGGGATGGAGTGTTACAAAATTCGTAGTAAAACAAGTTATCGAATTGGAATGAGTTTGTTGCAAAGTCGATATGGGGGTTGTATTTCTTAAGCTAAACTATTCCTAGCATAATAGGATAATGGACTAGCTTGGTTATATACAAAACAATCTTCTTTTCGATATAATCATTGATTCTAAATCCTATTCAAATATAGAAGGTAACTCGATTATCAAGCAAGATATTTTTATTGAATCCTATAACTTCAAATATTATAGATAATTAGTATACTAATATTTTCTGGGAAAACATTCAGCTTCGATTTGCAAAGATAATTCCTTTATATTTGTTATCGATCATAGCATATATTAGAAGGGTATCTTTTTCCAAAAGCAGGGTAATAAATAGAATTATTAGATCTATATGATTATTTAATTTATTTTCCAAAGGAAAGCCATAAATAGTAGTAATAGATAAGTAGAGGATATGCAAAGGATCATCCTGATTATGGTTTAGATTAGATATATCCCGTTTCCCGAATTGATTAAGCTAATTGGCAAGCGAGAAGGAGAGCAAGATGGAGAATAGATAGGGACTCAGTCTCTCAAAGGATTATTCAGTACAGGGCTGATTCTTGTAGAGCTAGTTGTAGTAGTGATAACTCGAAATTGAACAAAACAGATATTGGGATGTGGGTAGTCTCGTATCAGGTAACTGGTAGAGCCGTAGCGATAGTATTCGCTGTGTTCCCACCGCGAACCCAGGTTTCTAATAATGTATTTCTTTTTTCTTAAATTTAAGTCTATTGAATCTTTAGAAATAGACTTTGAGCTAGTAAGTTGTAAAGGTAGAGCAGCGATTATTCTTTAGGATAAAGTTTCAAAAGCGATAGGACGAATATGGTAGATTTATTATTAGTATTAATAAAATCGATTATTAAGTTATTATAAGTGATTAGTATATTAACAAAATTCACAGGTCGAAGCAAGATTATACAACAGTATATCTTATTTATTTATTTATTTATTTATTTATATTAATTAACGTCTGTTTTGGACCTCCCTAAGGGTATTTAGACATGTTAAGATAAGAAACTATTTGAGCGGTGTGATTGTTGCAACCGAATTTAGTAATTTAACTTCAATATTAGGGGCTATTCGCTCTTCTACAAATGTAATCCATTTCTGTTTCCAGAAGGGAATATTTGATCCAGATTGTTATTGAGGTAGAGCTTGGTTTTTGGGTGAATAGGCTTGTTATAGGCTTCGATCCCTATAATAGAGAAAAAAAAGTAAGAGTGGGTTGTTATTTGTTTAGCTGAGCAGTAGGACTCTTGTGTTATATATTAGGTTTGCGGTTTTTTAGGGTGTAGTGTATTCGAGTGATTAGTTGAGTAATGAGTTTATAAGGAATGGGCAGCAAGCTTTGTTGAAAAGATTGTTGCTTTCTAAGGGTTCTTTAGTAGTTAGGATAGATTTGAGTATAGAATTCTGAGTCGGTGATCAGCTGAGTAAGCTTGCTAGGTGTGTGTAAGAGTTTCTTGATATATATGATTGCCTGTTTGTTAGATTGCATTTCTATAGGGGTAAGGGGTTAGTCTGAATGCTTTAGATTGTTTATAATGCATTTAAAGAAGTGATATGGTTTCTTAATGCTATTACATGAATAGTCCAGCTTGTTGTTTTGATGATCAAATCGCTGATGGTAAGTGGTGTAGTTGCTATAGCCTGTTTTTATAGTTATCAATCGATATAAGACTGCTCTTGGTAAAGTTAGTTCCTTTGGCTCCTTTATACTATATCTAGAAGACCATTCTTTGTAGCTAATAGAAAAAAAGGAGTTCATTTCTTTTCACCAGATAGATTCTATATATAAACGCTTTTGATAGATAATCGTTCGGATCCCACTAATTGTTGGTAATTTATCGATTGCCTGGTTCATAGGCCCAATTGCGCTTGCGTTTGCTAAGCAATCTGTTTCCTCATTGTCTTCAATCTTTATATATCCAGGTAACCACTTTATTCTGACATCGAATTGTTTTATTGCTTTATAACACTTATGGAAGGCCTATTGTATTATAGACGATGCGTTTCCGCATATACCCCAAATAAACCAATATACTATCAATACACATCCAGATCCGGCTATTCAAGAGATCTTCAAGCATAATAATTAGATACTCCAATCCGCGCCATACTCCTATCGCTTCTATATCGAATACATATAAGTCGCTTCGGATCTGCTTAAATCCGAAGGCTATTTAAATACCATTGTAATATATTGCATATCCGTAGCCAACACAATGTTTGCAATCAATAGTTTGTTCTGATCCGTCAGAGAAGATCGTGTAGTCTTTGGATAGAAATTGTCACCACCACTCTTTAAAGGCTTGAGCTGCTTCTTCTTTGGTTAATCCTTCTGTTGGATCCGTTCTGCAGCTACTCGAGAAATGCAGGCAGAATAGCTTCGAGCATTGCATCTCTGGGATAAGACGGCTGAGCCGCTGGATTCTTGTAAGAGGCCCTCTTGCTATACCTGCTCCTCGTCCGCATTTTCGTATTACTGGCTTCAAACGATTTACTAGCAAGTATTGATTGTCAATCGTTTTTAAACAAAGTGCGAATTGCAGCTTGACATGTTCTAGCACAACTATCCCCGATGGCAGGCCCGCTTCTTTAATAAGAGCTACAATCGGTATAGTCTTGTATACTGGGATCGCTCCTCTTACAGCAGTATTGATCACTCTATTGATGCAACGGAGATGACCTTTTATGCCTGCACTTATACTTGGATCGCTTTGGCACAGTATATCTTATAATTCGCAAAAGATTCCTTAAAAAAAGAACAGAATTAGAACATCATCAGGCATCTCTCCTTCTAAAGCAAGTTTTTAGAATTCTACAAAAAAGATACTAAAATCGAGGTGTCTTTGCTTTAATATATATAGTTTATTCTGTATATTTTGTATTCGATCAAAATCCCCAAAAGCGTTTTCGAGATATTCAAGAAATATGGTATAGTCAGTGAACTAAAGAATTCCATAGAAGATCTTAAATAGTATAAGCTCATATGCCTTTCCAATAAGTCTTCCAATAGTATAAATCAAGTGGGCAGAAGTTGTTGGAAATTTATTATTATTCGCATTCAATTTTCTATATATCTGTTAAATAAATCTATGCAGATCGGAATAGATACCATCAAACTCTTTCAGATTAGGGATACATTCATTCAATCAAATAATCGAAACAAATATAATAAGTTTAGGGATAAAATTAATAAAAGTTTCGAAAGATACAGTTTCCAAACAAGCAAATATAATAAACATAGATTCAACAAGATAATCAAATAAACAAACATTTTGAATAACAACCTACTTATACAAAACAACTTGAATACATTCACAAACTAGGAATTCAGAAATTTCGCATTCAAACAATCTGTTAATCTCCTCCAACTCAACATAATATATAAATGCCGATTGGAAGTATTAGTATTAAACCTAGGGGTCCTTCGATATAGAAGCACCAAATTCTGAAAAATCCCTAGGCCGGCCAGACAAATACAGAACAATCATCGCGAAAGCAATATTTTAATAGGTAAAAACTACATAATATCACAGAAGCAAACAAACAGAATAAGATTCTAATAACTTTACCCTAATCTAACAAAGTTATACTGATTCGGATAATAGGTTCAGATTGAGGATTAAGACGTAGCTCAAAGAGCTACAATACAGGATCTTCTGAGTTAAAGATATACGGAATTTTCACAGCGAGCTAGCCCGATCGGGCCCTAGCTCGCTTGCGCTCCGGTGCGAGCGCTCCTTTCGGTCCTCTCCGATAGGACCAGCATATCACGTGAGCTCACACCGTGACAATTTTTCTTTTATATTTACTTTACTGATATACTTTTTTATAATTTATAGCAAAAAGAGTATCTATCTTTTTTGTTATATAAGACAAGTATCTTATTGAAGAAAAAAAAAGAAATCGAATTATAGTGAAAGTGATAGTGATTTTGTTAATAAGGAGAATAATGATAAGGAAAATGGATTGAATAATAAAGATGCATATAAGTAAGACTTTCTTTTGATATCTTTAGCTTATAGTCGGTTTGCTTAATAAATATAATTACAAATACTAAAAGTAATATATTTGAGAATAAAATCGATTTTCGATATGCTTATTGAATATATTTATTTTATTATCTTTCAAGATAGAATTTGGAGAAAGAATATAATTCTTTAATCGATTATATTAATAATTACAAAAAGAAGTTCGCTGATAAGTTGATTATAGCAGTATATCATTTTTGTGATTTCGAAAATGATAATGAAATAGTTGAGAAAGATATCCTGAAGGTCTTGTATCAAAATCAATCTGGTTGTAAATTCGATATATTTTATTATAGAAATATTGGCTTTATTGATATTAATAAGTAAGGATCTCCAAATAAGAGGTTATCAAAAAAAGACAGTATTACAACAGGAATAATATATTCGGGAGAATGGCTAGGTTTATACTAATTATATATATAGTTATGTTTCTAATAAGGAAAATAGTATTTGCTATCGATTTTCCGAATAACTGTTTAATCAATCTCGTTGTTTATTTTGTCTAACTAGCAAGTATAAATGTAAATGCTTATCTGATAGGAATATATATAAAATGTTTTTATCGTAGGTCATGAGCTAGTATATGAGTATATAGTATATAAGAGGGCGGCTCAAGAACGACTACTGAAACAGTTAATGCATACACCAGCCAAGTTCGCTGAATTTATTGCTATAACAGACTTCTACAGAAGTATATGTTCTAGAACGTTACCAGAAGAATAGAAAAAGGAAATGGAAATGAATCGATCAATCCAGGTGAATACAAATATAGAATAGGAGGTGATCGATATAGTAAGATTATAAAAAACAAAATCGATATATATAATACATTATATTAGAATATTGGGTGGAAGAGGCCTCTATATTGACTATATAGTTATGTGTATAAGCATATTGATCTCTCCATAATATTATATGAGGGGATCAATATGCCTGTTTATGGTTTATCTAATCTAATCTGTTTAGATAGCCGTATTACTAATCACTATACATACTTAGTATTAATAACTTTTATTTCTTTTAATACTTTCCTATAAAAGTTATTACCTTTAATCTCCCTGATCTTCTATATCTTTATTATCTCAATCCCAATATATTTTTAAATCTTTCGAATATTATTTTCGTTAAAGGTTTAATTATTCTATCTATTATTATATCCGATGTATTGATATAACTAATTATTACCTTTTCTTTTTCAATAAGATTCCTAATGAAATAATAGTATATATCGATATGCTTTGATTATTTATATAAATATAGATTCTTGATTAAAGCAATTACTTCTTGATTATTACCTAATAATTGAATAATATCTCCATGTGCAGATATATATTTAGTCTTTCTAAAATCTTTGAGTATTTAAACTAACTATTTTCTTTATTTGATAAATATTACTATTAATATATATTCGGACTCAGCATTTGATATTACTACTGAATTCTGCTTTTTATTAATCTACAATATTAATTTACTATAAAATATAACAACTCCCCAAAAATACTTTTCCAATCATATTGATTATTTGTCTAGTTTATATTAATAAAGACTTTTATAATATTTACTAATAGATTATATTCCTTTACGATTTAGTACTATATTTCTTTAGGTTTGTATTTGAGTTTCTAAGTAATTGTAGCTCTTAAATATTATATTAAGTTTTTTATTCCTATTCTATAGCATTTTGCTAGCTTTGCTATATACTGTAACAATCGATTTAATATAAAGGAGATATTTAATTTTATATATACCATTAAATGAATAAGACTATCTATAGCTTATTAGTATTCAATAATATCAATCAGTTTGTTATTTTTTGTAGTAGATTATAGATATAAATAATCAATAGCAAATATCTTTTTAGTATAATGCTGAATATATAAAATTCCGAATTTTATAAGCATAGCTTTTAGATATTCTTTTTAATCTAATATAAGAGATCTATTTGCTTAATCTTTTATAACTCTAATATTTAGAATTTTATTAATTTCTTTTAGATTCTTAATATTGAAATATAATAAAAATATTATAAAAAATCAATTAAATTAATCTTTTGAGATTGAGGAAGTAATTATATTATCGATATATATTAACAAATTGAATTGACAAGTAGTATATATATAGAAATACAGATCAATAAGATTTTAAATAAAGTCTTAATTGATTAATTGAGACTTTAGAAATTAATTCCAATCTTATCCAGTTTGTTTAAGGCTATACAAGCTTCTTAATATGTATAAGATATATCCATTTGATACTTTGAATTTCTAAGGTGATATGAGATATATTTCTTTCTTGAGATGGGATTTTGTAAAAGTATTCTTTATATCGAAATACTAGTATTCCGAATTCTCTTTTATAATAATCATTAAGAATAAATAGAGTGTATTAAGTTGTATTATAGAAATAAAGATTTCATTATAATTTTTTCTAAGAATTTGATTAAAACCTTTTATTACTAATTATATTTTGAATCTCTTAATCTTATTATTCTTTGTTTTTATTGTAAATATCTATTTTATTAAAACAAGATTTCCTTCTTTCAATAAAATATACTTTTCCCAGATATTATTTGTAATCAATGAATTAATTTCTTTTTCAATAGCTTATTTCCATTTTTCTTTATATTTGGGGTTCGAGATTATTTGATGATATGTAATAAGAATAGGAATTCCTAGAATCTATTTTACAAAAAAGGCTGTATCCTTGTTTATAGGGTTTTCTAAGATTATTTATAGGTTTTCGGATAGTTTTGTTTTAATATTTATATTGATTTTTGATGTAAGTGGTATAGAGATTATAATATATTCGATAGCATTTTTATTTAGATTTGCTATAAGTATTATTATTATTGCTTTAATCAGTTTTTGGATATATTTGTTTAATTTATTATTATCTTATTTGTATTTTCGAAAAGAGTATTTTTCAGAAATATTTATATCCATAGATATAATCGGGATTTCGGTTGAGAGTTGAATTGTAGATATAATATCTGATATCTTTATCTTTATTGTTTCTGGAAATAGTATTGGATTCTTAGATAGATTGATTTTGATAATATTCTTTTCATTATTTTTATTAAATTCCTGGATATTATTTATTTTAAATATATTGGGATTATTATTTTTAGAATCTCGGGGATAGTAGTATCTTGTAATGAATTAAATGAATATTCTAGTTTCTTTTATATTTTATAAAATTTATTTTTAGATTTCTTATTAAAAATAATATTCTTTGTATTTTGAAAACTTGATGCTGAGTTTTTTATTTTCAAGTCTAGATCTCTTTTCTTTTTGGATTTGTTTATAATTATTCAGCTTATTTGTATAGTATAATCTAGTTCTAGTAAATATATTCTAATGTATTTATTGGTTGTGGCCGAATATCTCATAAAGATATTTTCTCGAATTATATTTTATAACTTGTTGTATTGTTGATTCTTTAGAATTATTTTTGGATTGATATATGTATAGTATTTACTTCCCTATATTCTATAATAACTGATATCCGGGATTGATCTTATAAACACTTCAATCGGGCTGATCATATTATTGTTAATAATCGATCCAGTATTCATTCTATTTCTGTAATGTATATTATATTCAACAACTTCATCCTAGAATTCCAGTAGCAATCCAAATTCTTTTAGTATAGCTCTCATATCAGTTTTAGTAATATCAATGTTTTTTTCAACAATTCTGTTCTAATAAGATAATACTATAATTGTTAATTCTAATCGGATCCTAAAGTTCCATTCTTTAATAATTTGGATTAGCTTTGGTATATTATTAGTTCAAATAGTTACTATCTTGTTATTAATACCAAGTTCCAATTCGGTTTTCCATTTCTTCAATCTTGGTATAGCTTTATCTTTTGTTTTTAGGATCAAAATCCAATTCACTTTTATTCAGCTATTTATAATCAATAGGAAATAGCGGTTTTTTTGTAATAATCTTGAAAATAGACTAACAATATTAAAGTAAATAAGCTCTAGTCTTTTTGTTTTATAGAGACTGAGTTATTTCGGGATTAGATTCTTTATCTTGATAAATATACAAACTTTGCATACAGAAATCTTGAATAAGATTTGATTGGCTTTCCTAATGTAGTAATTTTATGAAGATTCTGTATTTTTCTTTAAGCTAAGATGATTAAATCGTTTATATTATAATAAATAAGTTTTTAGATCCTTTTTAATCTTATCTAAGGAGATATCTAAAGTAATCTTATTTAGTTTAATATTATTAATAATCTTTGTATTCGATAAAGCGATATCTTTATATCCTTTTGCGATATCTAAATCATATAAATTCCTTTATCCATTTTTGCTTTGATAATATTTATTCTATTCTTTCGAAAGTATATACAATCTGAATTAAACCTACCCTTGAGTCCAGCTTCACAGATCTTCTTGTTAAAGAGAAGATTAATTCCTAATCCCAATACATATAACATTTTTGAGAATAAAACCATACCCCTATTTTCCAATTTCATTGTAGTAATATCTATCCGATTATAATATATAACTCCCCCATCAACTTTTATCGTTTTTCTCTTTATCTTTTTGATATTTCTAAAGAGAGAAAGTTGATCAAATATATATGAGGAAGTATTAATATCTATATACCAATAAAAAGGAATGATTTACAAATAAGCTCTTTGAATATACAGCACTCTTCATTATCAGATTTTTCTTTATTTTCTGATAAATCGAAATTAACTAGAAGGCTTTTACTATTTGTAAGATAAGTTTGATTGCTTTTTTCAAAAAATAATACTTTAATTATCTTTTTAAATATTATTCTCCATTATTAGACTTTATAGTATTTACAGATCAAAGTTTATACAAATAAAAGATCTTTGTAATCGTGTAAAAAGTGTCTTTCTTGTTTATACAGGTAACAAGCAGAGGATTTTATATCATTATTTTGTTTTTGCTTTTCAAATAGACTTAATCCTTTGTGTTCTTTTATTGATTCGAAATTATATATTTTTCATTAGCGATATAAACTTGTTCTATCTTTTTGATACTAAATTCTTTATTTATTTATTTATTTATAGTGATTAACGTCTTGTAGAGGACCTCCCGAGGGGTATGAAAGACGTGGCTAGATCTAGAGTTACAAATACAGAAAGGCGCTGATGCGCACGCTAGTAAAACCTCACAGGGTAAACCCAGTTCCTTCTATATATCCTAAACAAGCCAGTGTAATGATCGCAAATAGGGCCGTTTTTGATTGGCCCCATATTCCTAGCGCTTCCTTCTGCTCATGGAGAGGAGCGCTCTGATTGTACAATTACTTCTGTCATAGAACCATGTTTTATGGACAGGAGCGGTGTGTACAGGTGTGCCGCTTCAAAGAAGCGGGTGTGTGTGTGATGGTGCTCCAGAGGAGCGGAGGATTCGGCTATTGGGCCGCTCGAGAGGAGCAGCCGGAACGATGGTTCCGCTGAGTAGCGGAATGGCGCATAGGCGCAGTGGTGGCGGCTGGAGGGGGGATCAGTTCCCCCTCAGCATTCGATCGATCGCTTTTGCGGCCCATAATAGAAAAGCTCTATTAGGGTTAGCGGTAGATTGTCGGAGCTCAGTGGAGCTGTGTCAGGAGGTCCACACTAAGGTGGCCTATGAGGCGGCATATAGGGTGGATCCATGTGGATCAGATCGCTATAGCCATAAGTCGTAGAACAGTAGGAGAGTGACCCGATCACTCTACCACTGAACCAGCCAGGCTCCTTGCGGAGGACAATGGTCTTTTTGTCACTAAATTCTTTAGTTATGAGATACTTAATCTTATTTCCAACTACTAATATGCTTTGAATACTTATAGTATCGATTATTATTTGATAATCAATTAATAGACTTCTTATAAAAACTAAAAAGAAAACTTGATTTTTATATAAATCTTTGAATACAGGATTGGCTATGCCGAGCTTGTATCGATATTCCTTGAGCTTGTTTTAGGCTTCAATAATAGTCATTTCCGATTAATTTGAGAATTTGAAAGTAAATATCTGGATTATTATCAGGTATAAATTTGTTGTGATATTACTTATTCTCGAATATTTAGATTTCAGATAATTCCATAATATATATACTGTATTGTATTCGTCAGTTAGCGTTTTATTATTATTATTGAGCGATTTGCATATATATGAAAGTATATTAGCTTTATCCTTTAAATATATAGTTTTCTTTTCAATATTGAATCTAATACATATTATTATAATACTTTTAATAATCGAGAAGACCTCAGTACTATCGATTTCCATTCCAAGTTTTCCAATCCTTGTATAATTCTGAAGCGTGAATTTAATTGTATAAAACCAATCCTTTCCTTTCAATTGTATTTTCATTTGCCAGAACTATTTCTTGTAAGTCTCTTGGGTGAAAGTTGGGATGTGCTTAGCTTGTTCCTTAATATCGTTCATTTTGATATCTATACAGAGAATTTGCAAAGTTTTTTCTTTTCTTTCTCTTTTTTTATATAGATAATACCATACAGATTTGTAATTATAAATATATAAATATAGATAGTATTATATATTTTTCAACTTTACAAATTAATAGTAATAATCGATTGTAATACCGTATATTGATTATAAGGTAGTACTACACACTCTTCAATTTTACAAACTGGATATAAAATAGTACTATATACTTTCAGCTTTGCAAGTTAGATGTAATATTGATTATATCAATTCTATCCAGAGGTCATATTAATCGGGTTTTATAATCTATTAGAATATTGGATGGAAGAGGCCTCTATATTGATTATATAGTTATACGTGTAAGCATATTGATCTCCCCGTAGTATTATATAAGGGGATCAATATGCCTATCTATAGTTCGTCTAATCTAGCCCGTTTAGGTAGCCGTATTACTAATCACTACACGTGCTTAGCACCGGTAACTTCTATTCCTTTTAACACATTATGCTATATTAAAATATATACAAAAGCTATTCTTATAGAATAAAGCAGCTTTTAATTAAAACATTATATAAAAGATCGGAAAGTGTGTATAGAGGTGTTTAGAGGATTGGAGACAAAAGCATAAGCGTGTTAGCTATTGCTTGGGAGGCTATTGAGGGTATTGAGACCTTACTCTTAGGAGGGGGGGATCATGTAAATTAGAGATTATCCCGCAGTTAGCCCAACCGTAATGCCCCCCGGGAGGCTCGCCTATACGGCCCGGTTGAAAATTACTAATAATAATAATAATAATAATAATATAAACAATATCCAATATAAACAATATCTAATATAAACAATATCTAATATAAATAATACCTAGTAATTAAATCATCATCAATATAACAAATAATATAAATACATTTTACAACTAAATATAGAATATTGTCACGGGATAACACTAAGCCCTTTCTGTCCTATCTTGTTCTACTATATATGTGAGAGTAAGATAGAACTTCTAGTTCTATCTTCTAGTCTTGGGATACGATGACTCTCACCTGTACGTGGTGTATCCTACGAACCTTCGATCGTGCGATCGGAGAGCTAAGTAGAGTCAGCTGGAGCTGGGTGATGGTTGTACACTAATCGGAGGCTGTACTGGAAGCAAAGGTACACACAGCTGATCATTAAAGGGTGATCGCAAAAATACTCGGAATAGAGGACTACCAGTAAAACGGAAATAAAAACCATTCGACGGTGAAAGAGAGATAAAAGCGGAATTGATATAGAACCATACCTTTACAAATCTATATAGAGAGCAAAGCCAGAGTATATTGTGGCAAAGTATCTGTAAAGCAGAACTAGTTTTTGAAATAGTAGATAATAAAGTTTCTATAATATAACTGAGTCTGACTGAAGCTTGTATTAAAAGTAGAGCTGATATCCTTAACTTGACAAACGAAAATCGATAGAATACCTTTGGGGTGTTAGTGTGTAGAGTTTTCACAATCCAATAATATATACGATCTGCGGATATACCGGATTGGATATTTACAAATAGTAAGGGAAATAGTAAAAAGTATACAAAAACTAGGACAGTGTTTATTAAAACTAACAGGAGTATATATGGAATAGAAGAAAGGATGTTTTTAGTATCTTATCTCTGAGTACACAGGAGCAATATGGCAGTGGAGAAGCTCCAATATAGGAAGAACGCTTTTAGCAAACTATACTTGATAATATTCGATCGGTATTATAGTAACAAAGGATCTCAGGCAGAGGTCAATCCTATAATATATATATATAATATATTCTTAACACTTTACTTTCGACTACAAATTATATATTAAGGAAATGGATTTTACAAATAGAGCTTTAATTAGTGGGTTGGAAATATTATAGAAGGGTTATTTAGCTAGGGATCTGAAATAGTAAGTTTATAAGATATAATCGGCTTTATTGTATAAAAAAGATTTAGTAAGGTAATGCAAAACAGCTACTAACCATAAGGTGTAGTATATAATGATAGCAATAGCAATATTATCTATATAGCTTGAGAGGATAGATATATATATTGGTTTATAATCGGATATTATAGGATAAAGGGCATAATGGAGGTATTAGATAGGTTTAAGAAGCAAATAGGAATAAAAACGTAAAGAAATGGTTTTGGTTCTAGCCAGAACTTTCGAAGATAATCATGTAATAGATGGTTTAATATAATCAAAAGATTCTACAAAAGCCTAGTACTAGTGGCTTTATTACAAGTGAGCCGGGAAAGCGTTTGTAGGTGTAGCGAACCTACTTTGTATTATAATATATTCTAGAAAGTAATTATAATATAATTCATTTCTACATATAGCTCACGGACCATCTGCAGCCTACCTGCGAAAAGCAATCATTACCTATATACTCCTTGTCGCCCTTTTCGACTCCGAAGTATAATTCAATAAGCTATACAAACAATATCCAAATGCAAACTGTATTCCGGTCAGTATTAGGATCAAGAAATATATCAATCTAGTCAGCAAAACGATTTACAATGTAGTACAAGGAGCTTTATCTATTTACAAGACAATCCTGACAACTATATTCCTCGTAAAAGTTAATCTCTTAGTTGAAATTGTTACACTAAAGTAAGCAAGATTGAGGTTTGTATTTCAGCTTCAAATAATAGATATACAATACTTACTTATAAATCAATTAAAGTTATACATCAAGAAAAAAGAACGAAGTACAAATACTCTAAAAAGTTCTAATACAAAACTGTAAAGAATAGAACAGGCAATCCCTGTTACTGAATACCCAAACTCTTACAGTTTTATTTCTTTTCTGAATATCGCATTGATTTAATGAATAATATAAACAAAAAGAACACTGCAAAAGCATTCAAGAAATAATAGAATTTAATCCCCCAAGAAAATTATTCTGTATTTTCAAACAGATCTGAACAATACAACAAACACAATTACCATATAGGGTATAGCTTTGTAATCTACCACAACAAATAACAAATCGATAGCGGCTACAACCGTGTACACGAACAATCATATGTTTTTGACACTGAGGCGATCAACATATAGCAAGAATTAGAACACCTTCTGAGTATCATTGATCACCCCTACCAGGGACGAATATGGTTATATATTGATAACACTTCAGTAATCTAGGAAATACAAGGAAGTACTACTGCTTTCTCTCAATAAGTATACCACAAATATCATCAAGCAATACAATATTACAATATTATAATCAAGTAGTCCCTTAAGCATACTAAAATTGAGAGCAATAAGGCAGCCGATCGTCTTGCTGATTAGGGTACAGCTAGATCGCTTGACCCTGGCCCATCCTGCCTTCTTACAATCAGCAGCTCCCATTCTATCCTATATACCAAATGTTGGTATTCCGAAAGTAAATAGTAGAAGGAAAAAAGAGGCCTGATTTCCGAAATATATAATACATAGAAATCAATATATAATATCTTGAAGCCGGGAAACCTCAAGTTCCCTCGCGAAATACTATATAGACTTATAGCGATACGGACCGGATATAATAACTTTGCAGCCTATTATATCAGATTCAATTACAAAAATAGTACAAACATCTATATATATAAGATTGAGAAAAGCTTATTATACTTCTTTCAATGTTTAATCAATAATTAGATACATAGCGATTAGCTACTTATACCAAATCGACTTCGATCCGAATGGAACACAATAACATATATCAACTATATCCTGCAAACACAATATAGCTTTATTAACCTTCTCGCTAGATTCGAATTCTATACTAGAATATACTCAAACTATACAAAACTACACAAATTCCAATCTGCTCTAATACCTCGAGGATGAGTTTTCTATTTTAATCAATTTAAAATCCATACCGATCAGTTATAAGCGCTCCAAACACTTTCCCAATCGATAACGATCAATTTGATTATCCGCCGATATTCAAATAGTATATAAAATAAGACCCTCTAAAACAGGATTACAAACTTTTAGATAGAACAACTACAGGATTGTTATAAGCGGTATTGAGTAGAGAAACACTAGAGACAACAAGCTTTTAATTAGTTAACATTACATTATTATGAGTAGCTGGAATGCTAGTAGCCCGTAGGCCCGCTTCTTAATACATCTAGAATACCCCTTGGGAGATCAGATATTAGACATTAATCACTATAAATAAAATAAATAAAATATCTTCTAGTCTTTTGGGCGTTTAGCTTAATGATAAAGCTTCTGAATATTTTTAGAGGTGATTTTGTGATATTAGGTAGAACTATTTTTGGTTATAAGTGGAGCTGTGTGGGGGGCCCATTTATAGTTTATAAGTCTTTATTGGTTTGGGGGTTAGCATATATAGATCCTGTTTGTTTGTCTGAATGTCTAAGGCATTAGAATCCAGAATCCTGAATTCTGAAACCTTTTAATAGGTAATGGTATGGAGATTATATCTTAAGGAGGGGGGTGGTGTTATGGGATAATAGTAAGCCCTTTTTGTTTTGTTCTGTTCTGCTATATATATAAGAATAAGATAGAACTTCCAGTTTTATCTCCTAGTCTTTTGGGCGTTTAGCTTAGCGGTAAAGCTTCTGAATACTCCCAGAGGTGATCCCGTGACAAATATAGACTTTTGAACTTTTGAAAGTTAAACTTTTGAAATTTGATTTTCATTTGATTTTCATTTCTAGAGCTGAGTATTATTTACGATGTATGATGTATGATATAATACTATACATATAATATTATACAAAGCATGCTAATCTCATTCTCGAGGAATCACCTCAATATCTCTATATTTCCAAGTCCAGCCTAGCCCAGCCTAGCCCAGCCTAGCCCAGCCTAGCCTAGTCTATCAAACAATATGTCGCTGATGGAAATAACGAGGTGAGTATTATATAGTGTATACAAGGTATCTCCCATCCACACATCACTTATCACACATCATACATCACCTATTCGTAATGATCATACAGGGTCTACTCACCTATTTTAGTTTTTACCTCTCCTTCCTCACCATTCTCATCATTCATTTTCCTCTCCCTCATTTCCCTGTTCCCAAGGTTTCTTTTCCTTGTCACCTGCAAACCAAGTTATTCCAGAACGTCCTAAACTTCTCAATCCCCCTTTAATCCATCCCTCCACCTCCTCTTCACTAACTACGATCCTTTTCGCCTTCTCTTCTTCTTCAGCCGTCAATTCAGCTTTACGCATTCGAGATGCGATTCGCTGATCCAGAACAATGGGTTCTAACCATGTTCTCTCTGGATCCGTGGGAGCACGAGTGCGAATGGATTTATGCCATTCTTTCTCTTCTTCTTTGAGGAGTGTGGCTTGTTCTGATTCTGGAGATTCGGATTCCGTAGATTCAGGCGAGGAATTAGCATCGTGATAGGGACGATAGGTAGCGAGGATGATGGCAGCAGTGTCACGACCGATTTGATCGGCGAGATGACGACGATTAAGGAAGCGACGGAGACGGGTGGGGGTATTGAAAAAACCGAGGATGTGAGGGAATGAGATTGCGGCCGAAGGGTCTAGTTCTGCAGGGCAAGATGAGGGGAGGGTTGCGGATGCGTATTCTGAGGTTGAGATGAAGGGGGGTAGATGTGATGGTTTTTCTTTCTGTTGCTCCGCTGGTTTTTCTTCAGGACTTGGGGTGGTAGTAGATGATGCATCTTCGGATTTAGAGAGATCGCTATTGGTGCTTGTGTGGATTGTTTTTCCTAGGAGGGAATCGACTGGAGTTTCGGCTTCCGAGGTTGGAGCTGGGGTTTCTGCTACTTCTGGGCTCTCTTCCACAGGTTTAGGGGGTTCGGTTAATGGACCTAACCAACCCTCATGTACACCCCTGATATATTCTTTCCACGTATGTCGACCAAGTACTATATCACCTCTTGGCCCATCAAACTCCTTAATCCCAGCATTCTTCCTTGTCGATAAAATAGGATCCTGTCCCTCTTTACTCTCCTCAAATGGCAATCTTGCATTTCGAATCTTCTCCGCCAATTCCGCTCGAATATCACCCTCTTTCCTCCCCTGTATGAATTCCCAATCCAAACCTGAAGCTACCAATATAGGCTTCACATATTCCTTGAAATGATCTTGCGCAACCCGTAATCCGTCAGTTGGAGGTCCTTCGAGGAAAACAGTAAGTTTCCTTGGCATAGTACGAGAATCCCCCAAAGGCTCTTTCGCAATGTGTTCCACTAATTTACACCATTTCCTCTGCGCTCTCTTCTTTTCTCTCTTATCGTAGATGACGGCTGCTGTGAAAGATCCGGTAATGGAGAGGAATATCATCCAATTGCGGGAAGGAACTCGAGGTCTAAAATTTTCGCCGAATCCTAGGTATTTCCACATAGGATTGGGTGGTTTTTGTTTCGCAGCAGCTTTTGCATCGACTTTAACTTCTGCATTTGCAGTCGCAGCTGGCTTCTGCGATCTTGTTAGTTTAAGCTCTCCATATAAATCTTCATGGAGGGAAGTTACCTCTGCGTCGGGCACTTTCGAGTCTGACATTATGGTGGAATGAGTGTATATCTCTCCCAACCGTGAGACTGAAAATTCGAGTGCTCCTTCGTGTTTTTGAGCAATTGCTCTTGGATATATGACTGCTTGCTCAATATTTCTTTGCTGGAGTTGAATCTTTTTCAGAACGCCGGACAAGTCTTTCGCCGATTCCACGTGATGAAGCTTGGTTCTTATCGATAAGACCCCAAGTTGTGGCTTGGTATTGGCATTTTGGAGAACCGAATTCGCAAGGCCGGATCAAGAAAGGGCTGCATTGCCCGTCCACAGTCCACCGTGAGATCCATCCTCGCCATCGTACCAGTGGACGTGATTCACCATATCAATTGTGTAACCGTACTCCTCCGTAGGCATCTTGGTAGGTATGAAGATTACTAGCGATCCTAGATACCACAATTCCACCATCTTGTTTGTTGTGATAATACCGGCACCTTCCATGATCATACATCATACAATTTTAGTCTTTGTCATGTGATTTATGTTGGCGCCGGGTAAAGGGGCAAGGCCATTCCCGCTCCCGTGGTGCTATCAACATAAAAAGGGTAGGTTGGTTAACGGAACGGATGCTTTAGTCTTCACCGGGTCACTGCTATCATCGGGGAGGTCCATGAACCTTAATCTTACAACATCATTGGAATGGATGAGATTGACAAGACAAGACAAGTGAAGCACAGTCAAATAGAGTCAAGTAGAGTCAAGGAAAAGCTAACTCGCAACCCAAAGCCAACTTTTCAATAAGCCACCAAACTTTCTTGCCAGACGTGTTTCTTGTGGTGGGGAGATCCAATTCTGCCGCTTCGTAATAAGTTGTCGCACCTATTGCACCTAGACAGTAGTGCAAAGCAAGTCCTCTGTATTATTCATGCTCAGACTCAGACAATGCCTCAAGGCGTAGCAAACTAATGAAAGTGAGCTGCCACCCTACATACGAGAGATACTGACGCAAAGAATGGGTGGTGGAAAATGTTGGACGGGCTTTTTCTGCTGGTGACATTACATTTCCCACTCTCCCCATCGCCTTGTTATGGTTCTATGTTATGCGACCACCACATACAGCTCTTCAAGGGAAGTGTGTGTTATGCCGAGATATGCGGAGACCAAACCGTGAAGCCAGTTGTCAATACAATATAGTATAATATAATATAATACAATAATAATAATGGAACAGTACAACCGAATAGAGTGGAATACGACAGAATATTGGGAATGGAAATGGAAATGGAAATGGAAATGGATTTTCATCTGATTTTTATTTTCCATCACATCATTCAATTCTCGTCTCCTGTGGATTGGATTGGGTAGGTTACTGTACAGCGTATGTAAGATTCAGTACGGAGGACAAGAAAGATATGGGACGAAGAAAGAAGCTCACAGAGGAGAAAAGAATAATACCACCATACCAAGGTAGTAAAGCGATCGATGCAAACGATTTGATTCAAGTCAATCTGGAACAGATGAATACTACCTCAGACTACCTCAGACAGTCAGACTACCTACCTAGGTAAATACCTAACCTTGGAACTGCTGTGATGATCTCTTATCGAACCTTCTATTTTTAAAGCTAGAATCCTTGAGATCCCCTTAAAAAGATGCATTAATCTATTCCGGGAAAAGCTTATCAGCACGTGATATCAAAGTGATTGAAAACATCTATGTGTGAAGTGTGGGATTGAATGAATGAAGGAAGGAAGGAAGGAAGGAAGGAATGGATGATTCCCCGGAATTGGCAAAGCAGAAGATCTTTGTTGGAGAAGAATGGAGTCAAGGCACTCTTCTCGTGCTTCCTTCCACGACCTCCTTGTCCATCCTCGTGATTTTCTCACACCATAAAGAGCATAGCATCGGAAAATCGGTAGGAGAGGAGGACAGAGCCACACACATCAATTTTCAGACGGCAAGAGCGAGAGCGACGAAACTCCCTCACTCCACTTCCCTTTTTACTTTTTGGCGATGGGCTGGGATAATGGGACCTAGGTAGTACCTTTTTTTTGTTTGGCCTAGGATATACGGAGGATGGATGAGAGCTCCATGGGCGAATAGCTGTGAGCTATTAGCTATTAGCTATTATAACATGCAGCATCATACCGTGGAAAATGAGGTAAGTAAGTTCAAGTAAGGGAGATGGAAACAAGAAATGAGAGTGAGTGTAGTGAGTGTAGGTATACCTTGGTAGTAGATAGGTTGCAAGTATAATAAAGTCACACCTAGGTAGTAATCATGCAAAGCAGGCCAGATGTATAAGTTGAGGTCAATCACGTATCAATTCTTCAATAATACAGGTATCCAGTAGGCAAACAAAGAATAAATTATATAATCTCATCGGATAGTGTTTGTTTATTACGTACCTAAGAATGTATACATGTACATCCATTTGCCTTGATTTCCAATCGAAGTTCCCATATAAGATGATGTATTGGGTATGATTTGATGGCGTTGAGGGGAAGGTCTCCTTTCTTTTGTTTGCCTAGGTAGCATTCATTCATTCATTCATTCATTCATTCATTCATATACACAGACCTAGGTACATAGCTAATAGATACATGCCAATACATGCCAATACATTCTAGGTACATTATTCACTCAATCTCAATCTTATTTTATATACCTGGTGCGCATCTACCTCTCTCTGGATGTACGTAGTAGATTGTATTTCGTAGTAGTGGTGGTGGTAGTGGTGGTAGTGGTGGTAGTAGTGGTAGTAGTAGTGGTAGTAGTAGTGGTCGTAGTGGTAGTAGTAGTGGTCGTAGTAGTATAGTAGTAGTAATAGTAGTATTAGTAGTGGTAGTAGTAATAATAGTAGTAATAATAGCAGTAACAATAGTAGTAGTAGCAGCATTATTATTATTATAACTCAACTTGGAAAAGGGTGAGAGAAAAGAACTAAAGGAAATGCTAGGAAATGATAGGAAATGATAGGAATCGCAATACCACCAAAGACCAGGAATACCAGGAAGACTAAAGAATGCTAGGAATGCATGGAAATCCCCATCTAGCCAATCATATTAATTCCTCACACTTTACTCAAGATCAAGCGAATTACTGGTAAGCTCATCCACGGCTCTTGCTTTTTTTTCCCCTACAGTTTGAAATGCCCGCAAAAATTGGATCACCCACCTAAATTCTCTCTCCTACTTCTTTTCCTCACCAAATCTCTACCTGCGAACTGTGTACACGCAAAATCACATACAACAACTTCTCTGGTAAGCAATTCCCCAAACACTCTCTCCGACTCCTACGGTATCTTCATATCACTCCCGTGGCTATTGAGTCTCAAGATTCTCTTACTCTTGAGAACGCGCTTTGATTTCTACCAAAAAAGTCGAGTTTTCATTCAGTCTTGATTCGATTGCTACTGGCTTTCATTCTCAAAATACTCCAATACAATTGCTTCTCTTTTCAACTTCATCGGCGCGTCACCTCTTTGCGTCGCGATATCACTTCGACCCTACTACTCCTACCACTCATACCAAGCACCATTTCACTGATTCAACTTCTTCGCGTTTTAGATCCACCACGTCAGTTAATAACTGTCGTCACTTTATAAATCCATTTAGATGTAAGTTTTCCCTTTCATTTCCATCTTTCATCACTTTCACATTCCACGTCGTGAGGAAGTTGTTCCCTTTGCGACTGCTTTCACCTCTCACATTATTCGCAACTCCATACAAAAATACTACAACACCTTCACAACGCGCTATCACCACCAAATCATCAACCACTTGCTCGTCGATTTTGGTCCACTTTGGTCTCAACCACAACCACTCTTCATAGTCATCGTCGCAAATTTATTACGGTCGCATAAACATTTCAATCAATCGTACTGACTTTAATTCTTCTCAATTAGACCCATTTCACTTAATTCAATATGCCAAAGGAAAAGGCTCCCAAGCGTGCTGCCAAGAAGACTGAGAAGAAGAAGAAGGGTATGTTAACTCTTGCTCGTGAATTGCCTCTTGAGAAAACCTACAGACTGACTCGTTCTCCAATAGATCCCAACGCACCAAAGCGTGGTCTTTCTGCATACATGTTCTTCGCCAACGAACAACGTGATAACGTTCGTGAGGAGAACCCCGGAATCTCTTTCGGTATGATCTCATTCCTACATCACCCTTACAATTGCATCACTAACATGAGAAACTTATAGGTCAAGTCGGAAAGGTTCTCGGTGAACGCTGGAAGGCTTTGAACGAGAAGCAAAGAACTCCTTACGAGGAGTCTGCTGCCAAAGATAAGAAACGTTACGAAGAGGAGAAGGCCAATTACAACGTAAGTCTTACAGTGCGTATCAATCATGCTATCATGGCAGAAAATTCTCTGGAAAAGAAACGTGGAACTAAACAATACCTTTTACAGGCCGATGCTGAGGAGGAAGAGTCTTCTTAGAGATTTCTTTAATCACTCAAACTTTCAATCACTTCATCTCGACAAATGATAGTCTTGATAGCTACCTATCCGACCATCACTATCAAAGATGACATAATCATACAAGTTGGGAGGTTCTCCGGGGTTATCTTTTCTGCTTTTCATTTGGGCTGGGGTGTTATGTTTTGACAGGGGAATGGGATGATCAACTTGTGCACATGTTGCCGTTTTCCTTTTCATATCGGATGATGATCTTGCGGTATCGTTTTTTGCTATCGATGAATTTTTTATGGTCTGGTCTGGTCTGGTCTAGGGCAAAGTCTAGGTCTGTCTAGATAGGCCTGGGACAAGAGATAAGATCATGGTAAATTTCTACAACCAATTGCGTGTAACAATGATATCGTTTGTATTCTAAATCTTGTCATTTGATTTTATTAAAGTTGTGATTTTAAGTGTGATGTGATATTAAGTGATGTTTTGAACGTGATGCGAATAATGGATTGTTATGAAAACAAAGCTCTTTTTGAAATATAAGGTGGAATGTGTTTAGACCCATTACTCGATAGGTACTTAATATGACTTGTACTCGCCACTTGCCACTTGCCACTTACAAATCGAAACGAAATGAAATGAAATGAAACGAAACGAAACGGGTGAAACGGAAAGGAGAAAGGGAGGGATTCGAGATTGGAGATTGGAGATTCGAAGGATCTGAGACATTTTTTTGCCTTACAGCCTTGTGAGGAGTGAAGTGTAGGGAGTGGAAGTGGAAGTGGAAGTGGAAGTGGATACTGAGGATTTTTTTTTGGTGATTGTGATTGTGATTTTTGGGGGGTTGCTTTTTGGGGGGGGGGGGGGGGGGTTTGGGGGATTTTGGGGGATTTTTGGGAATAGGGAGGGAGAAGGGGAGAGAGGGAGAGAGGGAGAGAGGGAGAGAGGGAGAGAGGAGAGAGGGAGAGAGGGAGAGAGGGAGAGAGGAGAGAGGGAGAGGGAGGAGAGGGAGAGAGGGAGAGAGAGAGAGCGAGGGAGAGAGGGAGAGAGGGAAGAGAGGAGAGGGAAGGGAAAGAGAAAGGGGAAGGGAGGGAGGAGAGGAGAGATGTATGGATAAATGGATGGATGTGTTGGAGGGGAGTGGATTTGATAAGAGGGAGGAGGGAGAGGAAAGGAAAGAGAGGTTGTATGGATATAAAAAGACTGAGGAAAATCGATAGGAATTGAGGGGTTTTGATGGGAGATGGATGGTAGGTAGGTAGGTAGGTAGGTTACTAAGAGTTAGGTGGGTTGGGAGATTGTGAGTTGGGAGAATGTAAGTGGAGAGATTGTGAGTTGAGAGATTTGGAAGTAATCTGAATTGGGAGGATTGCTAGTGACTTAGTTGTTTATTTGTTTGTTTATATGCGCTGTTGGAAGTGGATGGTATATCTATCTAGTAGTGTATTGTTTTTATTTTTGGTTGGGAGGGAGGGAAGGAGGGAGGGAGGAAGGGGAAGGGGAAGGGGAAGAGGAAGGGGGAAGATGGATGGTGGAGAATGGTGCGGGTAGGGGGTGAGGGGTGGTAGGAAGTAGGAGGCGAGAGGGGATTTCTTCTTGCTTGTTTGCTTGTTTGCTTGCTTGTTAACTTTGTATCTGCATGGGATTGGACTGGGCTGGGCTTGAGGGTCGAGGCGGTAGGTTGAGGTGCTGGGTGTGTATAGGGGTGTATATATAGGGGAGTGTTGAGGAGTTTGGAATCGATTGATTTTATGGATATTGGATATTGGAGGTAGGAGGTGGGAGGTGGGTTGTGGGGATGAGGGTGGTGAGGATGTCGAGGTTGATGGAGGGGAGGGAGTAGAAGTGGAGGATAGGGAGTGGAGTGGAGTGGAGAAAAGGTAAAGCAAAGAGAGGATGATAGAGGGAGAATAAAGAAAGAAAGAAAGAAAGAAAGGGTCTTTTGATGATTATGATTTCTGAGGGAGGGCTTGATGATATATATATATATATATATATGAAATGGGGAGACAAGATGTTGATATGGGATGGGATGGGATGGGATGGGATGGGATGGGATGGATGGGATGGGATGGGATGGGATGGGATGGGATGGGATGGGATGGGATGGGATGGATGGGATGGGATGGGATGGGATGGGATGGGATGGGATGGGATGGGATGGGATGGGATGGGATGGGATGGGATGGGATGGGATGGGATGGGATGGGATGAGATGGAATAGGATGTTATATTTAAGGTCTAGGTTTCTGAGAATGTTTTTTATTTTTCTTGTCCTTCTTCTTGTCCTTTTCTGGGAATTCTGACAAGAAGATATATTGATTGTGGTTGGATGATATGATGATTGACTCTTGCGACGCGAGTGCCTAACATTGGATTGAAATACCTAGTAAGTATTTCTAACCATCCTTCCGCAATCATTATTCGACCGGTTGGGAGCACGCAAGAGAGTTTCGGATTGTGTTGTCTTGTACGCCCGGGCGTGTGCTTGTGGTTAGATTGGGATGATGGTGTGTATATATGTGTGTATATATGTGTGTATATATGTGTGTATATATGTGTGTATATATGTGTGTATATATGTGTGTATATATGTGTGTATATATGTATCTAGGTATGCATCTATTGGTGATGTTCAAGACGGTTGCAATTGTTACTTGTTACTTTAGTGAGGTGCGATTGAGTTGATTTTTATGAGTCGAGTTTGGCCTGGAATGGATTCTCATGTTGTTGTTTTTTATTTAATCTCTATGGTTTTATTATTCGAGGAAGCGAGGAAGTTTTCCCGAGTCTGAGGGAGGTTGTTGGTGTGGGTTGGATGCTGCTGGGATCACTGTATGATTGATATCTATTGCAATGTTTGCGGATTTGATTTGATTTGATTCGGTTCGGGTACCTGAGTACATTGTTCTCTTTTCTTCTGTCTGTTAATGGATGGATAGGATGGATGGTAGATTTGAATGATCTTTTAGAGGAGCCAACACAGAGATTTATCTTATTTTAAAAACAAAAAGGGAAGCTTGATTTTGTTATGGTTAATTGGTTGATTGATTGGAATCATCAAGTACCGTTAATATATCACAATCAAAGTAAGAAGCCGATGAGTGTCGGATGTGGCCTCGGCCTCGGCTTGACTACAATAACACAATTCCGTGTCATCAGCCGTAACCACAAAGTCAGCCTTGTACGATTCGCTCGTCGTGATAATATCTACCACTTTGCAAGAAAAAACATTTTGAAGGCTTGGTGTCACTTCATATCGTGGCATTACAATTGCAGCAGTGGCGATTTACAATCAATTGATTGATAGGTATTCTTCCACGATTCTACGATATCCCGTTGATGAGATCAATGAATGGTGATTTGATCCATGCAATGCAATCGCGGAGAGCTTGGAGAAATCTGGTTCGTTCGCACGGAGTTCATGCATGCATGGTTGTGGTTGGAATCTGTATCTTTATCTTTATCTTTATCATTCATTCATACATACATACATACATATACGCAGACACATCCAACCATCCGAAGAAATCGCAAATGGTAAGTATACATTACTGGCTAGAATTGATCATGCAAGAAAAGACAATTTTTCCTTGGTCACCCACCGCACGCTTCTGCAGAATGGGAAAGTGAATGGCGAATTGCCAATGAATCATGCACCGCATCGGCGTGGAGAAGGATTAGAAGAGGGGAAGGGAATGATACGATATTTGACGCTTCCAATGGTTTTTGACACGTCAGTCGTGCTCTCTGCTGAGGTTGTAGATTCGTCCACCTGCGAGATGTGTAATTTGTTGATTTCATCCGCAGAGCCGCGGGTGCTTGGTTTGGAGAAGTTGATGGGTTTCGGGATTTTTGAGGGGAGGGGAGGGGATAGTTGCTTTTTTGTGTTATTTCTGTGGAGGGTTGGTAGGTACTTATGTATGTGTGTGTGTGTATATGTGTATGAATTGGTTCGATATTATTCGAGATTCTTACTCCGCTTTTTTTTCTTCGAAGCTTCAATTTTGCTTCTTCAATTGATTTGAGGTGGTATGATATGATCTGATCTGATATATTCATTTCATTTTATTTTGAGTTGACTTGACTTGACTTCAGATTCATTCAAGTCTCAATTAACACTCGACAATATATAATGAATTTCTGAACATACTACACAGCATAACTCATTGATTGAGTACCCATCTCCACTCTCAAATTCCAACACATCCATACGTCGCATCACCACAACTTAATGTCGTTCCAGCCCCAAACATCCGCACTAGAAGCATGGAGGAGCTATCCGGCTGTTGGCGCGAAGCCGCCCGCGCCGACGCCGTCGCAATCGAACTCCTCAAAATCCGCACCCATCTAACCTCCTCCTCCGTCGCACTTCTCTCCCCCTCCTCCTCTCATCCCCATTCTCCCTCGCTATCCGATTCCCACCCCGATTCCCCCGACATCAGCGACTATGAAATCATCACTGCGATTCTCCGACACGTCGAACAGACATCGCGGCTCCTCCGCGACTTGCACGATCTCTTCCCGATCTTTCGATTGCGCGTTCCCGTCGTGATATATTATTTAACCGTCATCCTACCGTGTTTGCAAAAGACGCTCCGGGATATGCTGGCGTTTTTGCTGTGTGATGATTGGTCCGTCAGAATGAAATGGATGTTGATGCATGAACGTTTGAATGAACAGGGGGGGATGACACTGGCGTTGCGGTTTGTGATGTATGTGGATTTTTTGGTGCAGTGTGTGAGATTGTTGAGTAGGTGAGTGAAAGGACTTGGTTTTTTTCTTTTCGTTTTATTATTTGAGGGGATCGGATCGGATCGGATCGTTTGGAGGAGTGCGAGATTTAGTTCGAGTTCTAGATTTCACCCGGTGAGATGTGGGAGAGGAGTGGGATGGGAAGAACTTGATTGGATGGTGGTAACAGCGGTCAGCACATAGATCACCAACTTACGATCCCACGACGCTGGAATTGCTGCGCTTGAGAATTTTAAGGTTGAGGGCTTTGAGGGGGATTCCGGGTATGTTTTTTTTTCGCTCTTTGGTTTGGGGGTTTCTCGATGGTTTTTGCTCGTCCCATCTCTTGTTGATACTCTCGTCGAGTAAATGTGTGCTCATATGGAGAATCTGTATCGATTAACCCGGAATCTGTGTTTATAGCACCGCCAATCCCGATACAACCACATCTCGCTCCTGCACAACCGAATCTGATGGAAATTGAGGTATGTAAGCGAATTCTCGGTATATAGGTTTGAAATTTGCTGCTTGGAAATCAGTGTCTGGGAAAGAGAAGCGAGGGTTTGGGGAAGAATTGTAGGCAAGTAAGGATGTTGGATGTTAATGATGTTTAGCGACGGCACTGGGCGGAAAAGATCTTTGATGATCATGCGCAACCGCTTTCGCAGGCACTTTTGAAACATAGACGAGAGTATGTTTGTCTTTTTTTTGTTTGATTTGAAATTTGGGGACTGGATAGAGGGGAATCAGAGAAGGAGTGTGAAGTTTGATATTGGGGAAGAGGAGGTATTCATGGGAATTACAATGATTAACTGATAGTATGGATATAGATCGAGATGTTGGGGTCCATCGATGAATCTTATGAAGTTGGGTATCCCTCCACAATCAAAAGTTCTGTTTAAATTGTGAGTCTTATATTTCCTCTACTCTCTGATATTCTCCCTCCTTCACTATTTCTTTACCCCCTTATTACCAATAGTCTCACTAACTATTCAGACCCTTTGACAAAAATCATCTCTCCGTAACGCTCTATCTCGACGATACAGCACTTCATCAATCTCCCTATTTACTCTGTCGCTGGATGGATAAACAAAATAATCCTCACTATTCTTCTTTTGGGGTTCATGAGCTATGTATTCGGAGACATGGAAGTGCGTTGTGTTTTAAGAGGTGGAGTGAGTATAAAGAACATCCGACTATTTGGATGGCTTTATTTTTCAAGTGAGTGATGCTTTTCTCGGCTGAGGGTTTGGAAGGGAAGCGATTATGAGGGGAAGTAAAGGGAAATAGGATTTGAAGAGAATGTGCTGACTGATTTGTGAAAGGACTTGGCAACGTTAGTATTTTTTTGTAAACTTGTTTTCAAATTGAATGGAGGATAGAAGTATGAGATAAGATGGACAAAAAATTGACGTTGCAATATAGGAATGGTGCTCTTCCATTGCTCATTCGTAGCACTGAAAGCGCGTTCCCAACTCACAAATCTGATACCAAGAGATGATTATATCATTGCCGGAGAGGTGAAGATTTTCCAAGGGTAGGTAATTAGTTTTCCTCGGAAGGTAGAGATGCAGAACTTGGACTGAAAATATGAGTTGTCGGGTATGAACAAAGCATCTTACTAATACATTGATAAAAATAGACAAATAGTAGACGATGGATTCCACCACTCTCTCTTCGTCTACGAAAATCAACACACCCATACCCTACGACTTCACGCCGCAGTCGCAAATGGAGAATTGAGAAAATGTCCTGTCTGGACCGCTTTTAGTATGGGTTTTCTTCTTTCCCTTTCAATACTCTTTCCCCTTTCCCATATCCTCTCAATTTCCCTAAATTCTTTTCCGCGTAACCTCCCACCTGGCTCCCAACATTCGCTAAACAAAAACACTAGTAACCGACCTCCAAGTCACATCCGATACCTGGCTCGCCCGACATTCGCGTCATCGCGTTTGGGTCAAAGATTTGCATCTCTATGTTTTCTGCGATGAGTATTCGAGACGTGCGCAGGTGAAGAAACATGGGGAGTTTGAATTGAATTTTGTGCATGGGGCTGGTAGGTTTCGGGTTTCTTTTCTCTTGTTGCTATTTTATGTATATCTTTTGTGTGTATTTCCTTCAATTTTCATAACAAGAATCAAAGATATTCTTTAGCGGATGAAAAGACAAGTAAAGTAGAAAGAGTGAGAATTATAGAGCTAACTCGCCGAATAGCAGCAGATGCATTCATAAATGTTTTCTACCCCCTAGATTCCGATTCGGATTCCGAGTGCGCGATTGAAGATGTGCCGGGGAATGCGTCGGCTGGACTTTAACAAGATATATCGAGTTATTGAAAATTTTCGCTTTTGGTCTTGTATCGAAACGAAGCGAAACGAAATGGAACGAAGCTAAACGAGGATTCGTGAACATTTAACATATAATTTGGGGGTTAGACGTCAGCTGAAAACTCATCCTCATCTAAGGCTTAGGCCCACCACGAGAAAAATTGTGATTATCAGATAATCCCACGATTTCGACTTCTCTATTTTTCATTCTGTGGTTGGAATAGTGGCTTTCATGAAGATTATGGAGATTGTAATCTTCTACGCTTCTTATACGTTCCCCAGCTTCTCGAAAATTCAACTTCTATCATTAATTTGTTCATCCATTTATTCCTCACACCGAACTTTCGATATTCTCTCTACCGATTGCCGTATTTACAGCTACACTTCTCCGTTTCCTTGACTGCTCCTTCTCTTATTACTTATTACTTTTTACTTCTCCATCTTACTTTCCCACTCTCTTGATTTCTCACTTCCTTAAACTATTCTTATTAACCTCGGGAATCAAGATGAGGATGCACACCAGAAGGTATCTCTGAAAAGAAGAAGAAGAAGAAGAAGAAGAAGAAGAAGGAATATAAATCACAGGATACCGAGTTCTTTTTTCATAAAGTTGAACGATTTGATATGATACTATGATACTATGACGTCATGATATCAAGAGCCCACAATACCCAGAGAATGCGATTTCTTTTTTGGGGAGGAGGGGGAACTCACCTTGTTCTTCGCTGTCTATTTGATTTGTTTTTCTGTTTTCATTATTTTTGGGTCATGGTATTGTGAGCGTGTGTTTTGGTTCCTTGATTGATATCCATGTTGGTATCAATGTCGATAGCACTTGATCCGTCGTAAATACATCGTATTTGCAGGCTGCGGCTACGGATTATGATTTATGTTAGGAGGAGATTGGACGTGATGTGTGATGAGGATATACGAAGTGGAGGTCTGAGAGTCGGGAAGAAAAGGGACTCGAGAATCGGTGATGAGGAAGAAATTGTGTTTATGTTTTAATTGTCGTGCTAGATGTAGTTGCTAGTAAGCTTGATTTGAACCTGAATTTGTGTATATTCTTTGAGTATCGTAGTGTGTTTCCCTCATTATGTATCTATCTTGAATGATGTTTTTATCGATATCTGAAGCGTCTCCGCCTGAACGAGGTTTGATGTTTGAGGTTTGAGTTTTGAGGGTTAGGTTATACGTCGCTTCTTTTCTTCCACCTTTTTCTTGGAAAGGGAGGAATTAAGTACTGAGATGAGATATAAAGGTTGATTCACTTCGTTTGATTAGACTACAACTAGGTATATAATTTTGTCTCAATTTTTTTTCTCGAAAATTTAAAGTGAAAGAGAAACGAAACATCTTGGTATATTTTATTAGATATCGATAGAGACGCTCATTCATCAAAACTCATTTAAACGTACTAGATATCCAATTTATCATTACGCTGTTATTTTTAGATCTTATTGAGAGTATAGAGTAGGATATTTATACATGTTTGAAAGTTATAACATGTGTTGAAGTTTCTCAAGCAGAGGGGTAAATTTTGTTAGTAGAGAGTAGCATCTTCGACAGACAAAACTCCCTGTGAAAACTCTGTATCATAGCTAGTTCCTAGAGTATCTACTAATTTCTCCTTCTTAAACCAGATACTCGCGGATATATAATAGAGATACATGACATATCGCGAAAGTATACATATGTATCAGTGAGTATGAAGGAGTCTAAAATCTTGATCGAAATATTGAACTTAAGCGAGAATAGGAGAAGCATTAGTAATACGAGAAATTCTCACTCAGCGAGTAATCATCAGCTACGTCTCTTGATTTCTTGGAGAACCTCTTTTGGGAGTTGAAGCTTGGTCTGATGAGAATCTTAGATGGGGAGGGGGAGAGAAAAGAGAAGAACAAATGGATGAGGTGGTGTATTTGATTAGTTTGGTTGGGATTTGAATATGCATCGTTATGCTTGGTATTGAGTAATTTTGGTGTGAATTATTTTTAGTGTGGTTTGATTGCTGGTAATCGTTTGGAGATTTATCGTATTTGTTTAGTCTATTTGTAATTTTACTATGCGCATGTGTATTTGCCATACAGTAGCTAGGGACTTTAAAGTAAATATAGAATCTTTCATTGTTTTGGCGAATCGGGGTCGTAGTAATCTTATCTTGTGTGATTATTTTGCAGCCTCTTGAATATAGGGAATAATGGAGGATGGAAAATATAAACTAGATTCTGTCTATTATATATATATATATATATAAGAATCGATATATAAACGCTCGATCTATCTAGACGTGTAATAGCTCCTCTGATTTATGAGTACGTGACAGTATTTCCAAGTAATCCTAAAACTTGAATTGAAGTTCTTGGGGGAGAATCGACGAAGGTTATTTTTGGTTTAGATACCAATCGAGAGGAATTGAGTATGATAGAATTCGGTATCATGTTGAGTTTATGTATGTGATTTATTTAGATCTCGCTTGGTGTATTCAAACGAGAGTTTCCGAAATATGTGAATAAAATAGAGTTCTAATTGAGTTTAAGGCAATACTCATTATAGTAAGGATCCATCTTTGAGATCTAGAATCGTATACGAAAAAGGCAGTTTAATGATACTGAGGGCAGACTAATATTTTCAAGATGCGACTCGAGAGTTTCCCGATAGTAGCGTCGTTTTGTGTGTTTAGCCGAAGTTCCATGTCATTTAGGATCGGTATTCAAAATGGAATAGCAGTGTGTATAATTTGGAAGCAAGAGATCGTGCAGTATGTCTTAACAGACTCTGTAATCATGTTGAAATACTATTAAAAAAGTGTGAAAGAATGAATACTCATATCTTGATACAGTTGGACTGACATCAGATTAAATGAAGAACGGCATGAAGTTTATTGTTCAGAACTCTTTAAGTAAAAAATCATGAAGGTATATCCTTTCCTTAACATACAGGATTTAAAATACGGTTTATAACTGGAAACAGATTGATCGAGAAAAAGTATAAATGCTCTATATGCAAATATCAAAATATTTGAATTTAAAAATCAACAAATTAAAAATAAAGAATTTATGAAATAAGATCGAAAGGGATTTTAGGATTTTATAAATTAAGAGTTTTCTAATAATATAATTTTTATATTAATAAGTTATAATTGATTAGAGAGTGGATTAAAGAGATTGAAGATTTGAAGATTTTGAAGAGTTGAATAAACATTTCTGATTGGTTCGGAGGTTCGGGGCTTGCGATAAGAGAGATAAGGAATTAGAAAGAGGAGGGGATTAGAAAGAAGAGGGGGAGGGGAGGGGATTAGAAAGGGGAGGAGATTAGAAAGAGGAGGGGGGGGGAAGGGGATTAGAAAGAGGAGGGGGAGGGGAGGGGATTAGAAAGAGGAGGGGATTAGATTTATTAAATTTAGGCTTAAAGACGCCTTCGGTGCCCTTATGCGAGCCAGAAGCGAGAGGCTAGCGAAATCTATTTATTATTATTATTATTATTATTATTATTCAAAATTTAGGATTAGATATACCCCACCTCGCTTAAGTCTATGTACAAACCATTACTTCAAAAAGCCTATAATCTCTAAATAGCTTTAAAGCTTTAAAAGCTTCAAAATTTATATTTTGATGAAATATAGGAATATAAATCTTATTTATCCTTAGGATTCTAAAAGCTGTGTAGTATAAGTGTAAGTATAGATCCTGAATGGCATTAAAAATAACTACGGAGAGTGCTAGCGAAGCTGTTGTTATTTTTAGCCACGAAGGGCCGAGAAAAAGCTCGTTATGATAAGGTATAAATAGACAGATTCGATTGAGAATTTGCTACTCCTCTCCTGATAAGTAGGTACTGTAAGCAAGCAATCGAAAAATAAGTAGCTATTACCCTAGAAAGTAGTATGTAAACAAGCCCTTTATGATTACCTCCATCACAAATATCATCTATTTACAATGATAGGAAAGTTGTGTTGCACGTCTGCATCTTAAAATTACAAGGAAGGCCCTAACAAGTCTTTCAATAGAAGAAAGTCTATCTCTAGCTCTCTCTAGTTCTTTCCTCTAGCTCTCCTTAGCTCCAGGCTACTTCGCATTTCTGGACCACCCTAGAATCTTCCAAACCCTCTCAATCAATCTAGAATACTCTTTAAACGAACTGTTGCACATAGATATGTTTAACAAGCAAGGGTAGTCCTGATAAACATTCAAACACTCTGACCTAAGTCCCAAAACATACCCCAAAACTCTCATTCCGACAAAACCTGTACTTTCATAACTCCATCCTCCCACAGATCACATTCCCTCAAAATTACCTAGTTCCAAGAACGTTTGAAGAACTTCTTATATCTCTTCATCCACACTTTTTCTGACCTTGCATTAGCCGTACGTGCCACTTTCAATTGCTGCCTTGTATTATCGATGACGGTGCCTTGTTCATCTATGATGTTATTCGCTATTTGTACCGTTTCTTGTAGGCTTTCAACGAGGGATTGGGATTGTGCGAGCTGTTTCTTGGTTTCGATGAATTCCTTTTGCCAATCTGGAGTGACGATTTTGTATTTCGCTGATGGAGTCTGTCAGTATGTTGGTTAAATACAGAAATAGCACGGTTACTTACACTTGGAGCCCTTCTTTGGTACGTAATCGGATCCCTCCACGCTTTTCTTCGCGATCAGAGGCAGGCATTCCTTTACTTCACCGTTATAAATCTCCTGGATTCTAGGTTGTAAAAGCCATTTGCGAAAATTCACTTCTTTTTGTCGATTCATGGAACAGAAAGTAAATCCATTTTCGTCTTCGGATTCTGTCCAGATTCCGCTCTATTGTTGTAAGAATCATACCTGTCCCGCTAGGATTGATCCAACTCACTTTGATCATTGTCTCCGCGAAGGATTCTACAGTGTATTTCTTGCCGCTGAATAGCTCAATTATCCATTCTTGTCTCTCTTCGTCTCCTAATGGCAAGAGTTGTCGCATAAGATTGATGTGTATCCAGCGGCCATGAGAATTAGCTACATCTGATGTAGCAGGGTCATTTTCGAAGATTAATGCCAACAGTTCAATGCTTGCTTCATAGAAAACAGGAACTGCTTCGCGGATAAAATCGAGAAGATCTTGTACCATGCCATCTGGAATGATACCGGGAGGCATGGTGTATAATGTGAGAATGCGGGGTGGGAAAGCAGTGGTGTGATATGCTTGAGCCTCTGTATGGTCTTTGCTCTGCGTTGCGACCAGAGAAATTGCAGAAGTTTGGATACAAACTGAAAAGAATATACATAAAACTGATTTGTAGATGATTTTGTGATGAAGGTACACTTGTCTTCAGAAGGAGTTCTTCCGTGAAAATTTGAGATTTGTTTGTTTACACAGACTCGGAAACTACCGAGCTCTTCATCGGATGAGAGTGAAGATATTCACAGCCTCATTTTAGTATTCACCATGAAAGCTTTCGATGTTCATCAAAAGATGACAAGTCATAATATCCCATCTACACAAACAAGATCATTCTCCCCGTGTATGAACACGACAAGGATACAGAAATCCTCGACAATTATTGGCGCGGTTAGCATCTCCAGGAAGGATTGGAGGTTCAACATCTGAAAAGGACAATTGAAATGGCAAGGTAGAATGAAACAACTTAATACTTGGAACTAATTAGGGCTTCATGATACGAATCATCTTCGAGATCGCACTGAAAACGAAGAGTCTTGGACTTAGAAGAGTTTACAGCCAAATTTGAACGCCACCGAGGCAAATACAATCCTCTATTGAAGCCAGGAATCACGACGGTATACTCGGGGCTGACCCGGACTTCCCCAGACTGAAGGGCTGTTCGTATACCACCACTAGTTGAGGAAGTGATTCAGAAATACAATTATTCGATGAGCGAAAGCGGTTGGGGATGTTTTACTCAAAGAAGCTTGAAGTCGAGCTTTGAAGTTAGCACCAACATCACCAACATCACTGTCGCACAGACATCGGCTCTAGTGAACCCCGGAAAAGATAGCCTCGTAACTCTTTTCGCAGCCGCCATCGCCAATCGCAATTTCCTAACATTTTACCAATATTCCCAGAGAAGTTACTTCCTAAAGCATCAGATATGATATTTAAAAGCTGATATCCTTCTGGTGTGTCCCCAACATCAACATATCTAACATCTTCACCATCGCCATCACACAAATATGCCTACCTATCTCCTCCATGGTTTTCGTTGGAAAAGAGAGAATATCCGTATTTATGTGATTCTAAATGATATCGAAGATGCAGCTCCAGAATGGTTAATGGCGCCCTCGACCTCGAATGCTCTCCTCAATTCCTTTTACAAACAATTCGATTTTCTTCCACCAAGCAGTCCGGGTCCCATTGATATTGCACCTACTCCCAGTCCCCCCACAGAATGCACAACTCCCAAGCCGCAATCCCCAAAAACCCTCACGAAGAAGAACAAAAATTCCATGATCTCGTTAAAGTCACCTCACAAGAAGAGGTCCAGCTTAACATTGAGGAAAGGGAACTCGAATGGACAGAACAATGCTAGTAATTCGGGTTCGGAAACTTTACATAGTAGATCAGCATCTGGAGCTACAAATGCGATTTCGAGAGAACAGTCGCATGATGGATTGGGAAAACCATTGCGATTTAATGATTGGAGTGCGATCAAATTGGTCGAACAATATGATCCAGAGGATTTGAAAACGGCCAGTCAACCGTGGGCCTATGTGTCAGATCATATGGTTGAAATTGGGTTGGGTGTTAATATATGCGAAGAGGTGGAGAAGTATAAAGCCAATGTTGCAGAAGCAGAACGTGTTCCTCCTAACTGCGAGGAATTGGGAATGACTTCAGAAGAAATCAAGAAGAGGAACGAAAAAGCAGGGTGGCTTGATAAATTGAGGCAGAACTTGGAGGCAGAGGAAGTGTGCAATTGGTATGTGGTTGTCTGCGGGGATGAGGAAAGATGGGCTCCGGATATTGATTTGTCAGATGAAATGCAGAGTGGTGACGAGACTGAAGTAGACGATTCGCCGATAAAATTGTCTAGGAGGAAAAAGTTCAGGGATTGGCTTAACAAGCAGATATCTTACCAAAATGGTGTACCAGATGGACGTGGCCCTTCTAATGGTAGTCCGAACCATGTGGCGGGCACAAATATAAAGGAGTGATGGCAATCAACAAGCCAAATCGGTAGTAATTATAATATATTGACCTATACAAAACCCAAGTATACAATCTGTATGATTTAATGTACTCCGTCCTGAACACCGTCGCTAAATCCCATATGCAAACAATATATCTTCACTTTTTCGATGATCCAAATCCGACGATCCCCATACTAGCCATCATGTCGTCTTCATCATGTTCGCCCTCCACTCTAACATCTTCGCCGTATTCCTTCTTGACCGCAATTTCCTTGTCCTTTTCCTCCTTCTTTCTCTCAGCTAATTCTCTCCTCTTCTGCCTCTTTTCCTCTCTTTCCTTTTCATCCTCAATCCTTCTCCCTTCCAATCTCTCCCCCAAAGTAACAACCTCCTCATGTTTCTCCCTCTCTAGCCTTTCCCAAATCTCATCAATCCTCCTCCTCACATCCTCCACACTCGCTCTCTGAACCTCTCCCGTCTGTCCTATCGCCCGCAAATGCTGCATACTATTCTCATGTTCCACCCATTGCAAACTATCCTTAAAAGTCAAGTCACAAGCCTGACAGTAAAATCCCGCACCCTTTCCTCTCTTGCCGGTCGCTGCCCCCGCAGGCATTAATATAGTTTTCCCTACATTGGCAGATACATCGAGACGGTTTGCGCGCGCAGATGTAAGAGTTTCATCGCCAGTAAGAGGCGCGTAGTATTTCTTGCCGGCAAGCTTGGCTTCATATCGTAGACGCCCTTCTTCTTTTTCTTTGGCTTCTTGTTCGCGTGCTTTGGCTACATTGGCTTCGCGGTCGTATTTTTTGCGGAAATCAGTGTCCGAGGCATTAGTTTCGTAGGCGCCTTTTTTGGAGGACATTGTCGCGATTTTGGGATTGTAGTTGACGATGAGAGGTATAGTGTGATCTCCAATTCTACGTAGGGCTTTCAATTCGTCTTTGGAAGTATGTATGGAGTGTTGATCGAATTGTTGTCGCAAATGATTTTCTATGCAAGGTGAGGAAGGCTGCGATTTTGCCTTTCTCAAGGTCCGGGCGGTGAATGATTGAAGTATGAGCAAATGTGCGGGGCAAATTAATTTTCTTGAACTCTTGTTCGAACCCCTCACTTAATTGTTTCCACAGTACACAAGACAACAAAGATGCTCTACCTTATTGGACTT
This sequence comes from Botrytis sinoallii, assembly GCF_014898435.1. Classification (NCBI taxonomy): domain Eukaryota; kingdom Fungi; phylum Ascomycota; class Leotiomycetes; order Helotiales; family Sclerotiniaceae; genus Botrytis; species Botrytis sinoallii. Next base: position 668,193 of record NW_024066034.1, on the reverse strand, counting down.
GGTCTCTCTGACGAGACAGATATTACTGTCAAAGGACTCGAGGCTGTCAAGAAATGCGCTCGCGTATACCTTGAAGCCTACACCAGTATTTTGCTGGTGGATAAAACAGTTCTTGTAAGTCTTTTTTCTAAACCCGGGGAAGTAAGGCGCTGACTGATGTAGACATAGGAAAGTTACTATGGACGAGAAGTGATTATTGCAGATAGAGATATGGTAGAGAGTGCTAGTGACGATATCTTGGAAGATGCGCAAAATGTAGATGTTGCATTTTTGGTTGTGGGAGATCCTTTTGGGTTCGTTCTACATGATAGTTTCCTCATAATTCGAAGGTTATATGTTGACACAGGTTTAGTGCTACCACCCATACCGATCTTGTCCTCCGCGCCCGTTCTTTAAACATTCCAATCTCTACCATTCCTAATGCCTCCATTATGTCCGCGATTGGTGCTACCGGTCTCCAACTTTACAATTTTGGGCAAACTGTCTCGATGGTTTTCTTCACTGAGAACTGGAAGCCTGCCTCATTCTACGATCGTATTAGAGAGAACAGAAATATCGGCTTACACACATTGGTATTGTTGGACATCAAGGTCAAGGAGCAAACTATGGAGAATATGGCGAGAGGAAGAAAGATATACGAGCCTCCGAGATACATGACTGTAGGACAGTGCGCGTCGCAGATGTTGGAAATTGAAGAGCTCAAGACAGAGAATGGAGAGGGAGGGGTTTATAACGAGGAAAGTCTCTGTGTGGGTGCTGCTCGAGTAGGCTGTAAGGATGAGAAATTTGTAAGTGGGACATTAAAACAATTGTGTGACGCCGATGAGCAATTGGGAGGTCCCTTGCACAGTTTGGTGTTGCTTGGAAGGAGGACGCATGAGTTAGAGCATGATTATGTTAGAGAATTTGCGGTGGACAAGGGAGTCTGGGATACCATTTGGAAGAGAGATTATGAAGGAAAGGTGTAAATGTACATCTTCCAGAGCTTTATGAGAGAAGCAAAAAAGATTGAGCATGAACGAATTGATGCGTTCTATGTGAATGAGAATATCATTTTGAGTTACCTCAGTCGCTCCATCCAAACGGGATGAGAAGAACGTCGCACGAATTGCTTCGGACACGTCAATATTGGTGCAATAAGCTAGTCGCGACGCACCCCAAGAGCAATCTATTCTACACACGAGTTGAAATCTTCCTAGCGCTGAAACTCACTCCCCCCCATCTTCTTTTTCCCAAACGCCCATTAAAAGAAATCTGTGCAACCATCTGTCTCAAGCTCATCAATCACACTTTCTCATGCCGCCTCTTATCTTCTTTCTAGTTCCTTGATCTTAGAACTGAGTTTGTCGTTCTGTTCCTCCAAATTAGCCAATCTTTCCTCAGAGGTAGCCAGGCGCTTCATAATCGTCCCCTTGGACTTCTTCAGATCCTCGATGAGGGCGGCGTCGTTAGCAGTGCTGCTGTGAATGGTAGGTAGCTCATGATTTTCGACAAGACCAGCCAGATTGGAGACTTCTGCCCTCAGGGTATCGACCTCTTCTTGCAATGTAGCAACTCGATCAGTGTCTGGCTGAGATTGGGAGACGTTGGAATTTCGAGGCCCATTGTCCGAGTTGTTTGCCTCGTCGATAATATTTCGCTGACGAATGTCCCTCACCACTTCTTTGACTCCTTTCATTTCATCTTCTAATCTACCAACTCGATCGATTTCGGATGAGGTTCGTATCCCTTTCTCGATTCGATCGACCACTTCTGCTAGTTCCCTCACTAGATTCAGGCCGGTAGAAAGTTTCTCTTCACTTGCCTTGATATCTTCCTCTAGGTTCTTGACTGCTCGAAGTGCAGATTCTGAGGAATGCCACGCCTTGCTTATTCTCTGTTCGGCGAGCTCCTTATGCTGTGTACTTTGGTACGATTCTTGAACACATTTTTCCAAGGCTGTAAGTCGATTATCAATAAGCACAATACCATACGATATCTTCTTTTGTACTTCGTCTATGAGTAACCTGTGCTGAGTTGATTGACGGATATTGATGTCAATGACCGCGTCTTCAAACCTCTTCTCACACCCTTGATACCGCGTCAACATCTCATCGGACATGTCAAGATCAGGGTGCGGAATGTTTGCAGGTGACTGGGTGGGGGAAGGGGCTACTATCAACTGCCGTTTTGATCGTATTGGTTCATCTTCTGAAGACGGAGTAGATTCAAAGTTTTCTGACGGCGCGAGTTCCGAAGATTGCTGCTTCGAAGTCTGTTTCTGTCGGCACAGTCTTTGGTATATCATTGTTGTAACAAACGCAGGCGAAGAATGCATAGATTTTTCTCGTTCCACAACTTCATTGGTTAATTGCCTCCTGAAGTCTTTCGCCTCTAATTTTCGTAACCGTTCATCGACACATGTTGAATGCAAAACGCCACTTGCGTGTCTTCCAATGTTTCCTCCTCCTTTCAAGAGACTGAGTGACTTCTTGCATTCTTGACACTCTAGATATAGGGTCTGAGTGTCGCGCGAAAAAGTAATGATGTATGGTAGGTCATCGGGGTACTGCATCTCGAGAAGTTCGATTTTGGTTCTAACCGATTGAAGTTTTGAAGACGAGATCTGAAGTTATCAGTTTTGTGATTACGTACTCTATGGAGATACTCTACATACACCTCCTGCTATACATGATTCACGAATGATAAGCTTCGAGGGGGCTTCGATGCCGCTGGGAGCTTTCCTTTTTCTTGCTGTACTCTATTGTGGACTAGAGGTTGGCAGGGAGCTCACTATAATCGTGTTTTCGAACGAATATTTGATCGATCATCATTGTAATCATCGTCATAATCATCTTCATCTTCATAATTATTATCACTCAAATCTGAATAGTAGTTCCGTGGGCGCGGGCTTCTAAGACTAGTAGTCTTTTCGTTCGCGGTTGTGCTAATGTCTGACCTCGATGGTCCTACTTCTATTTACTGTTAGTTAGCCATACAGCTGAACATGCCACAAAAGTGCATAAATCACCGGATGAGTGTTTGTCATTAGTCTTTAAGAAAAGAGATGAAGGCTGACGCTGGCTAGTGCTGGAAGATTGTTCCATTGTGCTGATTGTTAGAAAAAATCGTGAAGGTTAATATAAAATAACAGACCAAGAGAGAAGAGGGCTATGTTCGATTAAAGGGTAAAATTGAGAAGCACAACTTGGAAAGGAGTGCGATCGCGTCAGCGCAAGTGCAAGATACAGGCAGGCCTTTGGTACAGCCTTCAGCAGGCTGAAGTTGATTTTGACGCATCAGAACGTTTTAGTAATGAAAAGACACATACGAAAGGCTTTTACATGCGAACACCCGTGTACCTTACTCCATTGAATGATAGTTGATGTGGGCTTCCGCATGAACCAGGATCTAAATTGAAACCGTGTTAAGGCAAGTAATAATCAGACAAAAGCAAACGCGCAGTCTCGCAGTAATAATTTCAGCCAAAAACATGGAATTCAAACTTATTGGCTACTTAAGATCGTGAGTGAAAAGATTTCCATGCATCAACCCACATACCCTGCGCGTCAAAGTCGGCATGAGACAATTTTGAATCGACCCTTGGTATCCAAATGCTTCTAACAAACTTCATATAGCGTCTGTAGCACTACCACCGACGCCAGTCCCCGACGTGACTACTGTATACGTAATGAAATGAACTTGCCAGTCATGATTATACTTGAGAATGGTCGTTGTATCATTCTTGGCTTGGCTATCATTCCAAGCAGTCTCGAGTTAATGAGAAAAAAACGGAAACACTAGTTATACACACCCCAAGCCTCCTTATCAAAATTACTCCGCAATGGGCTGCTGTAACTTCAATCCTTCTCTTTGCAAGCTCTAATTTCCTCGCTCTAATTCCAAGATCCTAGAAACGTGCCTCTCGTTCTTTTCCTCTAACGCTGCCAGCCGTATCATCGTCATGTTATCAGACTCTTTCTAATTCTTCTCCAGAGCCGCCAGACGCACCATTACCATTTCATCAGACTGCTTCTCGGTGCTCTCCAAGCCTGCTAGACGAAGCATTATCGGTCTGATAGATTGTACCATATCATCAATTTGGTGATCCCTAGAACTGATTTTCCCAATCATCTCAGAAACTTCTTTAGTGGCGTCATATCGAATTCCGGATATTTTCTGTTCGAGATTCGCAATCTGCTTTTGGTGGGTTTGGAGCTCGTTCTCGGCGTGCAACCGTAATAAGTCTTCGGATTCTCTGCTGTCACCCAAGTTCTTCAATTGTGTCATCAGGTGGTCAACCTTTCGCTTTTGTCCAGTCAGCCTATTGTCCATCAACTCAGCCAAATTCGTGGTGGTTTCCTTTTGTCCCTTTAGGCCACTTTCCAACTTTGAAGCCAGACTGTTGACGACTTCCTTCTGCTCATTCAGCTCGCTCTTCACATCGGGAAAGAGGTCAGCCAGATTATCCATGACTTTCTTCTGACCCTCCACTTTACATTTCGTATCCGACACAAGGTTGATTGTATTGTCGATGCATCCTTTCTGCTCCTCAAGTTCACTCTCAATATTCGCCAAGCTGATCTTGTCTTTTTGTAAAGAGGCATCAGTTTGTGCTTTCAATTCCCTGAAATTTTCATTGCATACTTTGAGTTCGTGTTTTTGGTTCTCCGAAATTTGTTCTAGGGTGTCTAGCCTCTTGCCATGGAAATTTCTCAGCCCGATTAGGTCTGCATTGAAAAGCAATGTCTGATCTCGTTGTTTCTTTATTTTTTGATCGAATTGGTGATTTATGTCCGTAAGTCTTTCAGATATATCTGCGACAAAACGTTCTAACACCGGAGAAGAAGTTTTGATTAGCGAAGAAGATTCTTTGTTTTTTTTCCAACCTCGAGGCCTACCTACAGGATTCTTCAAGCCTGTACTGACTTGAAGATCACTTGTATCGGTTTCAGCGAGGAACGCAGGTGCTACTTTTTGACGTTTCGAGTTTCTTGGCTCAGCTTCAGAATGATCGACAGGTCTAGCAGGATCAACTTCAATAGACGAAAATTCCCATGGATCTATGTTCTCAGATCTCCGCCGGTTTGGGACTTCTCTAAAGGGATTTGGCTCAGATGTAATTTCCATAGCCTTCCTTCGAGCCATAACTTTGGAGGTTAATGTCTCTTCCAAATTGTTTGAATCTAGTCTTTGTTTGACGTTGAAACCATGTGGAGTGCCGGTCGCGTGGTTTATAATACCACCAAGTGCAGAACCCTCGATTTTTAATCTGCGACCACATTCCTGACATATGGCTTCCAGAGATCCATTCTCGTATGTGATGATATACGGCAAATCACTCGGAAAGTACCTCCCGAGTTCGTCAAATTTAGCCTTCGCTTTGTCGCAAGATGGGGCCTTGAAAAGTCAGAACCGTTATTGCATAAGCAAAACAAACAGTCGTTTCAGAGAATACACGTTACTTACACCTTTCACTAAACAAGATCCATGTACTATTGCCCTTGAAGATCGGCTCATTCCTTTTAGGTCATCATTCTGCCCTGAAGACAGTGGTACAGGACTCGCCGATGAACTCGAAAAGCGTATGGGTGAACCAGAGTCGACCTCGCGGAGTTTATCTTTGTGCGCCACTTCTCCTAATATTTGTAAGATAGCCGCCATATTATAGGGGCAAGAGAAGCCCATAGAAAAATTACCCAATGATTGCATGTTTTTATCTCGTGGTGAATATCGGAGACGCACTCTTCGAGCGTTCCTGTGACGTGCCTTTGATTCCTTTGCCCGAGGATTACCAAACATTTGTGGTATAGTAACAGGATAGAATTAGAAGATAAATGAAATAGATTGATCCTTTGATATGCGCGTATATTGAGGAAGTAGATGTAAAGAAGAACCCGAGCGCGCGAGAAAAGAGCGCAAGAACAATCAAGCAAACACTCAATATCATGATTACCCCGCAATTCCTTTCGCGTTTCAGAACTGTGGGTGACTACATGTCTTGTATGCACAGAAATACCTTATTCGTTCTGTACTGTATATTTTGCAATTAAATCAATCATCAACAACTCTGATTCTGATGTGATCAGTGGGCAAGGGAAAATATGTGGTGGGAAAACACCTTGTAAAGGATAAATTTAAGACAAACAGCAATTCAAAAAAGTGATGTGAAGTTACCCCTACCCCAACAGTGTAACATTAAGCAAAAACTTTTTCTCAGCTCCATTGAGTCTGATCTATCTCAATTTCGTCCGCCAGACATAACCCGAATTAATCTACTGCAAACTCCTCTCTTCAATTTGTAACCTCTCGTTCCTTCTTTCTAATTCCACAATTTTGGAAACATGCATCTCGTTCTTCTCTTCCAAAGCTACTAAACGCATCATCATTATTTTATTAGACTGTACAAGGCTATCCATTTGAAAATCGTTGGAGCCACTTCATTTGTTTGACACATCAGGGTTGTCTATCAGGCTAGTTATACTTCTCAACTATTTGACGAATTCCTTGGTAACTCCTTCCACTTTGGCAATTCAGTGAAGAGCAGTTTGTTCGTTTGAGGCTTCAGTCTCCCTTTCGTATTGCTGTAATTGGCGCTTTTCGACTTGCTCATTTGAATAAATCATCTCTCCCTCTTTCAACGAGCATCGCCGACGCTGTGGTATATTCGTCAATGAGAGACTCTGAATGGGCTAGCTGTTTCTCGAATTTCTCAATGTCCCATTTTTTGGCTTCGAAAATCTTGATGTGGTCCAGATGTAATCGCAACTCATGTTCCATATCCGCGATGATTCCACTCTGACGGACAGTCACTTTCTGTTGCACATCCAACTTGCTCTTCCTGGTTCCTCAAAGCTAATACTGCTGAAGAACAAAGAATTATCAAACTACGAAGTCAAATTTTCAATTCGATGCTTTAGTGCAATCAAGTCTGCATGGATGGAAGATTCTTCGTGATCAAGCCTCGCGTTCACAGTTTTTTCCCAATCCTTTTGTTCTTTGAAAGTGCGACTCATTTCGGTGGATAGATCTCCATTTAAACGATTAGATTCGTCAAGCTCCTCAGTTAACCCTTCAAACCTATCTCTTTGCTCCGTCGCTAGTCATTGAACTTCGTGATTCTGCTTCTCCAGCATATCTTCGACTCGCACAATTCGATCCATAATGTCTACAGAAGGCACGCATATCTCTGTCCTTGAATCATTTAGTATCGATATTGGGCTCTCGGCTTGACGACTGACCACTTCGGCACCGTGGGATAGCTCAATCATCCTTCCTGAACTACCATACGTTGGCGGGGAAGATGCGAAATCTACCGAGAAGCTGGCGTCAGATGGGGTACGTGCTGTTCGCTGGCGTTCTTTGGCGTTTGGTCATCTTCTGGGTTTCCATCATCATCGAATGAATTGATTAATATACTACCAAAACATCCGCCCTGGTCGTGATTCGACTGCTACCATGGTAGCGCTTCTTAAGCTCTTTTTCGCTTCTTTGTCTACATCGTGTTGGCTATCTAGTGACTGGACTGTTCCCGATTGAAGCTGTGTATGATTGCTAGGTGTATCATCATTGGACTGTGTGTCAAAGCCTGGAGAGTCTGTACACTAGGTGGCTAAAGCTGAGCGTGGAGTGTTCTCATGAGATTGCTCCTAAAGCCAAGCTTGATCAGTGTCTATATTTACTAGCGATGAACGCAATGAAGAAAAATGCATACTAATCGAGTTCGTTTATTGCTAGAACGCGAGGTTTCTGATTCCATATATGCTCGCTTGTTTGCCGTAACAGCTTTAGTCCCGTCTAAGTTGATATCACCAGAAGATTCCTTCGGGATAACTCTGGGTCTTGGATGGCCCAGCAATATCGCCATTCTTGGCAAGTGTACCATCTGGACTTTTCACGTTCGCGAAATTCCCATTTCGAGACTTTGGCGCTTGATTCTCGTCGAGCCACCACGTCCATCGCGAGCTTATCGGATCCTTTCCTCTAATTTTCTTTAGTTTTTCCTTCCTTTTCTGAACGTATCTTGTTGTGATAGTTGTCTCACCATTGCGAGTCACCCTATCGGCATGAAAAGCACTCTCGATATGAAATCTTATGTATTAGACGCGGCTTCCGCTTTGCGCAACCTTATAAAGCTTGGCTGGACAATCGTGACATTTGAACCAAAGCTCGTTCTTCTTGGGTACGAGCTTGAGCTTGTCGTTGGGGTACTTCAAATTCAAATCGCGGAGCGCCGAGGTCACTCCAGAAACACCTAGTATGTGACTCGACTCATTAACTTTAACGTCTTTATGTTTAGCTTCTGATGGGGTGGATGGCCGCGAGATTGAAGTAACCATATTGCCTCTAGAACCAGGGAAGCGAGTGGACTCATGTTTCGTTTCCTATGCCTGAATCAGGTCGCGGATAGAGCTTGTATTTGTATAGATGCTGAGTGCATGTCTCGCTTGATTGATAGCTGTCTAAATTGCATTCAGGATGAACGGTATAGAAAGCAGAGTCTTCGTATAATTTGCCTGTGCCATATGGCGAACTGACGATTATCAGCTGATTGCCGGACGAGCGAAGAATTTTAACCTAGTGAATTTTTAATGGTAAAGTTCAGGCAGAGAAACGTTCAAAGTATAATCTTACCTTCTCCATTTGGCCAAGTACCAATAGTATCTCGTTTTCTACAACCCCGTGATGTATGGCTTGGTATGCCTCCCAAATTGAGGTGCAGAGTCAGTCAAAGCTGCAGAACGAATGAGCTGGAGTAGACATTTGATTAACGCCGTGGTTCTATCTTTCTTGCTGGAGGTATCCATTTTGACGCAGAGTTTGGCAGATAAATTTTAAAATAATGGGCTTGTAGATAAAGAAAGTCAAACAAATGCGTTTAGTGGGTGCAAGACTTGCATCACCCGTGTGGTCAGGTTGCTGAATTTGTGGCAGGAAATCTAGGAAACTGTTTCAAAAGATTAACATGTTTTAGAGATTTGTTACACTAGCGTACTTCTACCCCTCGCGTGCGTATTGATAACGCGTAAACGATAAATACGTGACGGGAAAATTCACTGTGTTGAAGTCAATCTTGCCTGTGAAGGCATCTTTGTGGTTAGATAATAAGGACTGTACTCAATCAGGTGCATTTCTCATATAAATTGGTCATTTCGAGAACATGGACTTTCACGTAGGAAGTTATTACTATGTAAACTTTCATCCACTGGAGCAATGCACAGAATGTCTGGTGAGCCGAACTCCATTGTGTTCCTTCGTTATCTGGCACATCGCAGCAAGATGATTGATCCTGTGTTTTCCATATATCAGCCGTGAGCAGCTTTCAACGTTATAAAAATTTAACTGTTCAGCATGTCGATCCGCCAATCATCCGGTACATAATGATATCTCCTAACAATGTACCAATATCTCTGAAGATTCGTGGCTAAGGTGAGTTACCTCGAAAATTAGCCTTGATCAGCCCCCAAAGACCTGTAGTAATAGGTCTAATAACCTGCCGTTATCCCCTCTTGCGTGCCGAGAGCATGTTTGGACACCCAACAGTTTTTCTCTGATCACTCAGTCTTGAACACTGGTAAATAATAAAGTGGGGATATTACTTCAACACAGTCTTAGTTCATCTGCTGGCGAAATACTGGAATATCCTAGGGATATAGTATCCAAATTTCTATGCTGTTGTGCCTGAATCGATAGGACAGTGTGCTGGAAGGGAGATGAATTGTCCACGAGATCACATGACTATCACGTTATCTGAAAAGAACAATATTCAGCCATCTAGAATTTCTCAGCACATCAGTTTTACACAAAATTTGCACTCCGTGAAGTGATAATTTTAAAGTGCTTACAAAATACCAAAATAAACAACAGCAGACGCACCCCTTTAATCGATTCATCGAAACCCCGTTCCCCACAATCCTCACCCTGAAGCCTGTTCACCCCACTTTCATCAACACCTCCACCTAGTCACCTCCACCACAGCGCTTATCGAAACGAACATGAGGCTTCTCGAACATTTGATGATATGCATGATCCTACACTTTTTGTATTCTTAGATACAACATCTCTAAATTTAACTTCTATAAGATTCGCTTGTAAAACAATCTTACGAGGAGAAGTCGATAAGGTTAAGCGAGAGTAGGATGGAAGGAATGTTCACTGAAGAGAAAGTGAGGTAAATATGGTATTTTTAGAGCTCCAATGTACGATGTGCAACAAATCTTTGAGATTGGCATTGATGTGATTTAAGAGTCATGGTTTGGACGGATAGATTATAAGATGGATATTAAATAGGGTGGGGTGATTGAGGGGATGAGGAAACGTAGATGACTTGAATTCGTTGTTGAAAGTAATCCCTAGCAAAGTGAAGCTTTGTACCGCAAAGGTCTTCGAAGATTTCCCAATAAAGATATGTTTGCGACAGATACTCGTGAGCTTCTCAAAGAATATATGAGCCTAAGAAGCGAACCTCCGAGTTCTCTCTATCCAAGCAACATGTCATGCCATTGAGCAATCGATACGGCACAACAGTATGAAATGCTACAAGACCACAGGTACAGAGATTTGGACATCACAGCCACGCTCAAACAACGATATTAATAGAATTTCAAATCTAGACATGCAAAAAAAGTCATTACGAAAACAATTCAGGCAGTGTATATCCATCTCACCTGTCGATACTCAACAGTACAAATCCCAATAGACACCAAGAAACCAGAAGCAGAAGCGCTAAAAATTTACATAGTACGCAGTACAAAAATAAAACATGACGTTAATCAAGGCAGAATTGATGCAGCGGCCCTGTGACCCAAAGAACCACCGATGGACCACAAGGCTGACATATTTATTACCTCATATTTATATCTCTACCAGAATTTAATGCAGACATTCATTCAAAGACCAGGCTGAGGATCGTTACTGCCTAAATGAATGTTTACAGGTTTCCGCCTGTAAGTCAGCAGTCAAGCTAATTTCATCAGCCTCAACCGCGCGTCAAAATCTAGGTATTTCCACAGCGTGGCCGTAGCATGATAAACGACCCGTCTAGAATACCATATTCTTCGAAATTATCATGCGGGAGATACATTCTATTTCTTTTGTTGCATGTCTCAATTCATCTCTAAAAATAAATACTAGGCGACATCAATCTCGATCAGAACTCTGCCCTTTGACTTCCACAGGAATAAAGCTTCGCTTCATGTTCTTTAAACTCGTCACATAAGTATCTTTTTCCCTCACATACGAAATAAGTAAAACAAATCCTAGACCTCAGGTTTCTCCCATTCCAACACACAAATGAGCCACACACTAAAAGTGTACATTAGCTTACAGTTGCAGAAGATCAGCTGGAGACTTTTCAGTTTTGGTAGCTTCAGTCTCTCCTCCGTATCCAAAATCTGTCTCCAGATTACTCCTCAGCTCAATATCTTGCACAAAAAAAGATGCGAGTAATCCAAAGATAGCAAATGCCAATCCAACCTCCCACACAAGCTTCAAACTAACCACGAATAGTTTCACAACTTGCGTTTGCAACTCCTCTGACAAAGATGTGATAAATGCCTTCGAAGCATGCTCATAAGCACCTCCAGCTCTGAACATCTTCTTCAAACTATCGTCATCAATGGTGTAAATCATACTTCTAAATTTAGCTTCGAAGATACTGGAAGGTATGGCGACACCACAAACGAACCCCAAACTTTGAATAAATCCCCACGTCGCAGTCGCAGTCGCGACGTCAGATTCTGGGAGCGGTGCTTGTATCGCAGGTAATGTAGCTGTAAGCACAATTCCAGCACCGGCTGCGAAAACTATCTGTAGTATCACCCAAAGGGCTGTAGAAGAATTTTGATTCAGAATGCTGAAGCATCCAATGGCGATAGTAGCAAGTGCAAACCCTAGGATTTGATTGAGTCTATAATGTCCCACTTTAGCAATCCAAAATCCGCCTAAAATGCCAAACGGAACCATTGGTATGGCTGCTGCAAGAGTATGGATCCCCGATTCCTGCGGGGAATCTTTCAAGACAGCTTGAAAGTAAACGGGAAGAAAATAGCTGGCCCAGTATAAGAGTATTCCATGAAGAAATGTGAGCAAAAAAGCTAAAGACGATGTTCTGTGAGAGAATAGTCGCAAGGGAGTTGTGGGTTGCTTGCAGAATGGCGAGTTCTCAAAAATCATGTATAAGGGTAGAGCCATAAAACCCAATAACAGTGGCACCAATCTCTGCCAAGATTCCCATGGTCTTTCCACATCGGTACCCGACAACGCAATCAGAATCGAGGTAATTGCTCCAATCAATAAGGTGTTTCCAAAGTAATCAATCTTTCCTAGGTTTGACATGGTTGGCCCAGAACGGACGTGGGAAACTCGAAAGAACAAGATGACTGAAAGTAGGGCCAGTCCTCCGATGGGCAAATTTAGCCAGAAAATCCATCTCCATCCAATGTGTTCGACCATTGAGCCTCCGACTCTGGCAAAGAGGATGCGTTAGCATTCAGATGACGAAGGTATCAACCCGGTAAAAAGATTCATAAGAATTGATAATTATGGAATCACCACTCACACGGGCCCAATGAAAGTGCCAATAGCAAACGCTCCATAGATCAAACCAGTATATTTTTGTCTCTCTCTCAAAGAAACCAAATCGCAAACTACCATTGCTGGCAAGATGCTTAAGCCACCTCCCCCAAGCCCCTGAACTGCTCGTCCGCTAATCAGCATACTAGTATGACCTGCTCCGGCGCAAATGCCGCTACCCAGGAGGAAAAAACATATTGCTATTATAGTGGCACTTTTTCGCCCAAAAATATCAGCAAATTGTCCGTAAAATGGCTGTATCGCAGTAAAGGTAACTGTATAAGCATTGATAATCCAAACGTAGCTTGATGACGAATTCAAATCGGCTGTAATTGTAGGCAAAGCGGTTGATAAAATTGTGGAATCAAGTGCACACAATACGGATGCAAGACACAAGCCCGGGAAAATGGCCCAAAACTGCCAGCCGTGTCGTTTGGTGGGGTTCGATTCGCGGTGGGACTCAGAATCTCCTTGTCCAGGAGATGATGGTGATTCTTCGTTCATATTTAATTGTAGTAGACACTAGGAATCTCTAATATTATAACTTTCAATGAATTTTGAGGGATACATTGTTTTATCACAAGAGTGTCGAAACTAGAGAGGTAAACATAATCAAGTGGGAATCAAGCACAGCAGCAGCGGCGCAGTCGGTACGCGGCGGAGTATCACAGGCATTATGTACGCATTTACCCGACTCACAAACACACGTTACAAAAAGAGGCGAAAGAGTGTTTCTCGGTAAACAGCAAACAAGGAGGGGAGGGTCACTGGGTAGTTGATAATAAAACGGCGCTTAAGACATGTGACGTCGAAGGACCACGGTGGTGTAACGAACTGTATGCAATGGAAATTGTTTATTTTCACCATATTTTTCAATACTCCATCTACATCATTTTTGAAATTGCTTGCTGCTTTTGAGAGTTGACAAAAGAATTTTTTACGCTACTCTTTCTTGTCATTCCGCTTTCTGTCCGACGATGTATACAATATCCATCAAGATACGCAGCCCACCTTGTGCCTCTTTTTCTACACCCCGTAGCATCTCACGCCATCTATCAGCGGATGGAAGATTTGGGTTGCCTTGGGTCGACGGTATCACATCATGCTCTACAAAATCGCGATTCGCCATAATCTGCATCTCTGTCCATGGCTTTGCCATGTGATTTCTAATAGGCACTCGGCGATAATCATGAACCTTCAGATTATGGCTTTCGAACAATTCTGTCATTCCACTAACCCATCTATCGCCTCTTTCGTTAGTGAGATTCTTTTATGTGGAAGTGAGACTAAATTCGTACTGAGACGTGCAACCTTGTGACTCTAGCCAAGACTTGCCAAAGCGGTTCATCTCGGTTGCATAGGGCTTTTCTATGGAGGTATGCATACCTCCGACATCCAACTCGTCCCAGTGAAGATATCCTCCTGGCTCTGCCTTGAAGTTAGCCCTTGCAAACGTTCTGCCTTGCATTCTTTTCTACTTACTAAGCATCTTCATGAAGTTTTGTAGCAATGGAGCAGGATCCTCGTTTCGAATGAAGAGATTGATTCGTCCAACATGAACCACGTCGTATTTTCCGCTGATGTCTTCTGTAGGCGGCTTCAAAGCGTCGTGTGTAAATAATTTCACGTTTTCAGGTAGCTCGGATTTGCTTGGAAAATGAGAATCAGAAATATCGAATCCATCAAGCTGAGCTTCTGGGAGTGACCGGGACAAATCCACAAGCCAAATTCTACCGACGGTTAGTTATTTACCCGCATGGCTGCATAGAGATAGGTCGAACTCGACACGCTTACCCTGTTCCACAAGCTACATCTAGGATTTTCAAGTCTTTCTTGTCTGTCGGTATTGCGGGATGCAAAATAAAGCCTGTCTCGTACTGGCACATCCAGTGTTGCAAGTAAAGTCTTTTTCAAACATTGGCTGAGTTCTAGAACTTTTCTTGGATGGTTTTTACATACCTGACAGATGCCTCGTTGTTTCGGCTAAAAGCCAGCACTTCTTTGGACATTTTTCTGATAAAATTTTATGTCTCTCTAGTGGATATGAATCCGAAATTCTGAAGCAAGTAGCAAGATCATCTATATGTAAGTGAGACCCGTTTGTGGAAACGTAATGTTGTCAGATCCTGCTGTTCAGCGCATTAGCCGTAGTATCTTTGGCAACCACAAATCACCCAGAATCTTTACTGCCGAAAGATTAAGTGCATATTGCGCCGCACGTATCTGCAGCCAGTGCACTGTGTATTATTCATTTGAAGATATTTTCCTTTTTGGTGTAGGTTTATCTTCCCTGTTGAGAGCACGTTGGAACATTGATGGTACCTTTGTTTCCAATGAAGTTCAATTCCAATTGGTCCACTTACGCATGGTTGACAGACCGAAAAGCCCGCAACGGGTCATCATTTGTTCCGATCAGATCACTGTGCCTCACGGCAACATTTGAAGCTGGCACATTATGCCATACAAGAAGTATTAGTGTGGCGTGAACTGTCCCAATTGATACTCACGAGTATCTAAGTAGTATCAATCCTCAATGTCCCCGTCAAATAAAACCCAGGGTTGCAGCATCTCTGTACAAATCCGGGAACAATTAATTTGGTGATTACCATAATTTTTGGTAAGTTATTACGCACACGTGTTCGTCTCATGATCATAATCTCAGCTCAATGTAACACTGTTGTACAGCGCCTCTTTACCCCTGTGTTGCAGAAAGTTTTTGCCGTTCTATTTAGCCGAAAAAAGTGTTTTGATAGCTTAATCACCTCATCTAAATCAGAAAAATGTCTTCATCTCGATGCATGCCTGATCAGAAACTGTACTAGGTACAAATCAAAAGCCTCAAAGATTATCTTGCAGCTAATTGTTCTTTTGCGTGGAAAGTACTCGTATCTGTCATCTCACCCTCTACCTCATTAGGAAAGACAGATTCTAGCTTATCTATGTTGCACAATGTATCCAAAACACCATAGACGTCTTGAAGCAACAAAACATCCCGAATGAGGATTCCCGGCAGGTATACTACTCAGTTTTCATGTGATGTCTGTTTAAGGGTAGTGCTCCTAGATATGAGCACAACACTTTGCCCCGAAAACAATGCAATAGCAATCAAAATTGGAATACGAATTTTCTAGTTTCTTGCTATTCTCTATATGCATGCCATCGAATCCAACTAATATCTTGCTCGGTGGTAGATCTCAGGACTGAGATAGGAAGTCAGGCATAAGGCCTTGTTCTTAATCCCACAAGCAATATAAGTTTGGATACCACAGCTATCCTCTAGCGCGCGATGGAAACCGATCTGCTTTAACATCTGCAGGTATCTATGAAAGTGTTGATCGCATCCTTGTCTCTGTAGATACGAGCCGAGTCCCTTGGCTATATCGAGATCACTGCGACCGTAGTGCCTCACCGGAATGTACACTTTCACATCGGGTGAGTTGTTCACAGCATGTATATCATAATTGTATAGTATACCAGCTGTGTCATGGTTCAAAGAAGGCAGTTCTCTGCTTGTTGGAAAGCTTGTCGCGAGTCCCAGAGCCAGATACCAGAGTATTCGTAGCTCTGACATAAGTTCTTTAGTCCACACAGAATGGTTGAAGTCTCCCATAGTTAAGTTATAACACACATCATCAAAGGCTGTCTTGATGCTCCTGACGTAAAGTTTGAAACGCGAATTGAGTGGTTCGATGCAGTCGACAGCAAGGGCAAGAAACGTAAGATTTGACTGCCCATGCTTGGAGCCCAGGAAGTTATGAAAAGTACCGTAAGCAGGGAGTTTAATATTTAGATCATGTTCCAGCTTCCGAAATGAACTCGAAGCAAGGTCGAGCGGTAGCCTGCCGTATTTATATGCCTTGATCGGTGCAACATAAGCCTTCGCGTTGATTTTCCCCTTCCAGGGCTCGAAAGCTAACATCACAGAAGAACTGTTTGTAGGGGAAGAAACTGGAACACTATAATTGAAATCTTTGGCTCCAATAACCGGCACGAAACACTCTCGAAAATACTCGAAAAGTTGCCAATCCATGCTTTGTGATTTTTTGAGTCCTTCAACAAGCCGGACAGTCTCTAGCTGATTGTACGGATCAAAGGTAGACCCAGCACTGGGTGCAATAGCTTCAACAGCATACCTGATGCGTGGAGTGGCACCCCAAGTCCAGCTATACTCAATTGGAGAGCAGTCGTCAGTCATGAAGCTTTTCCAGCCATGAGGAAGACCCTCAGGAGTAGGTGGATTACCCAATCGGTGGATAATGTGTTGGAAATGGAACAAAAGGGCAGAGTATTGACTATGATCGTCATATCCAGCCGCATCTAGCATCACTGAAAGAGGCCCGCCTGTCATCTGCCACCAAAATGATGAACTTCTATCGAGGCAGCTCAAAGAGTCGAGTAGGACATTCCACGGTCGATTTAACAGTTTTGGAAAACTATGTTTCGAGTAAAGAATGGTGGAGCTCTGTTGATCAATCCCAGTTATTAGTCCCGAATTGATCAAGAAATGCAAATCACCTACGAACCTCGTCATCTGGGCGCGAATCACACATCAAGTTAACTTCGTTGCAGTCCATCTTAACGTAAATATTACTCAGAAGCTATGTTTGAGATGCGGAGTAAATCTTGAAGTCTCAGTATAATTTTGTGTCCTAGATTGTACATGAGGCTGCGAGTTGGGTTGGGCTGAGAGAGAATTGGTGGAAACTGGCAAAGACCAAGTTTGAGGGCGTTGTCAGGATGTACAAATTTAAGACCTGAGTGACAAAAATCCTGCAAAGAATTACGTACCTATAAAGATCTGCATTGCTGGAGATCGATGGATTGGGTAATGATTCTACCTCTTTCCTTGAAACTCTCGGCTTTTAGTTAAGGGCCGTCTTACCTACTCTCTCGGGAAAATAATCCTTCAGTGGCTGTCCAGTAGAATTATTCTACCATACACCAACACCTACTGCGCCGCAAACCCGTAGTATTTTCTAATCGTTCAGTAAGTGCGTTCTCTCTCGTACGAGCAGGAGTACAAGGGGCCACAACAAAGTGCTACCCCATATTTCATGTGCTGCCATCCAGCTACCAAGCCACCAAGTTGGGTAAATGCTGGGGAGTAGAATTGATCAACGCATATATTTATCCAAACGCCTCCTTTTTGGGGGTAGATAATCATGTATCTGAGTTGAAGGATGTTGGCAATCCTTGACCAAAGCCCCCATGAATGCTACTCTTAGATCCTACATTGCAAAGAACGCCAAACTTCGAATTAGCTAACGAACCCGATTGAAAACTTAATGCCTTGCTAGCCATCTCTTCACAGCGAACAAAAGCTTTTGAGTTTCTTAGTTCTATTCTCTTCAGACTTTTCAAACAACTTTTCCATCTAACAATCATTTCAGAATCGCAATGAGTCAGAAATCAACAGAACCCATCATCGGAGGACTACCACCACCTCTAGGTGTTATCCCTAACTTCGAAGACCCCTATTCAATCGCACCTGTATTACACGGTATCACTATTTTACTTCTGGTTCTCAGCACGTTCAGTACCATTATCCGAATGTATACCCGATTCCAGATTATGAAGGATCATGGATGGGAAGATTGTATGCAGCGCTAGATCAACTCTTATCGATTGCGAAACACTACTAAAGATTAGCCAGATATCATGTTCGTTGCTTGGGTATACAATCCAGAGGATTTCAACACAAATATGTCTTCTAACATACCCATAGTTGGGGTTTCTTGCATACTGTGCTGTGGGCTATCCGGCTCTAAGATATGGTGCCGGTGTCCACCAGTGGAATGTCCCAGCAACGAGCGTCATTGAATGGGCAAAGGCAAGTACATACACCCATAGAGTTCAGGTAATCTCATCATAATTAGGCTAACGCAAGTAGTGGGGAGCAATTGCGGAGGTCGTGTATCCTCCACTCATTGCGTTGACGAAGTTGTCCATTTGTATACAGTTCCTCCACATATTCGTTCCCGAGCGCGGGATCAAATATTGGGGTGTTCAGGTTTTCATCTGGATCAACATGCTATACTTTGTTGCCTGTTTCTTTGTCTCCCTATTTCAATGCCTTCCGAGGGAAAAGATTTGGAATCCAACTGTACGCGGGACTTGTTTGAACTACAAGCCGTACATCTTGGCTACCGGCATTTTCAACTGCGTCTCAGACGCACTCATGCTTATTTTCCCGGTCTTTTCCGTTTGGGACTTGCACATGTCGTTTGCTCGCAAATTGGGAGTTTCTGCCATATTCTTGGTGGGTACCTTGTGTGTCATCTTTCTATTTATCCCCGATTAAGATTAAGATATCGGAAGTTAACTTTTTTCAGAGCAGTAATCTCTAGTATTATGCGTATTGTTTACAGCTCAATCAACAATCAAAGTCATGATTCGACATATCACTTGACTCAAGTTGGGATGTGCACGTATGTTTCAATTAACTTCACTTCACCCTACAACAGAGATGTATATACTCATATTGGAATTGTAACTGTACTGATAAAGTCCAAGAGTAGGTGAAATCTGTGCTGGTATTGTGATAGGAAATCTTATCCTTTTCCCTCGCTTTTTCAAGACATGCACTCCAAAGCTATCGCAGCTATTCTCAAGCTATCGTGCTTCAACCAAGACAGGTTCAAATAGACCTTCTGATCTCACGATTTCAAAATCTTGGCAAAAGATACCCGGGAAGGCAATGCCTGGTCAGCGAAGTGAAGAAGTGTTGACCGCCGAATCCATTGAGCTTAGCCATTCAATCAGTGGCATTTCTCTTTCTTCCCGAGAACCTTAATTAGGTGCGGGTTTAAGTCCCTGTATGCATCGGAATCTCGCCCTCTGTATAGAATTTGGCTATATCGATAATGCTGCAGGGCATCCCCGACAGCTTCGCACACACTTTGGGGATGAGGACTGAATATGACGGTCAAGTCATAATCAACGATATGACTTCATTTGATCCAACAGAGTCACTGGACATCAAATCTTATATACTATTATTATAATCCGAAGTCTTTAATTGAACCTTGATCTTCAGATAGATTAATGACATGACTCAAAATTCTATAAATCTGATTATTGTTTAATACTATACCATCTTTGATATGACAATTGACATTTGAAAAATGCGGTTGACTGACATAATCTGATAGTGCAATATGATATGACGGTCATTTCACAACCCTAATTTAGTTCAGGACACAAAGTCAGATTTTTTGAGTGTAATGCTAATCGAGTAATGAAGATTCTAGGGTGTGGCTACATATCTAATCTGATGGGAATATGAAATCGGGAAAAAGAGTACCTAGTAATGAAGTATGGCACTTCGTCCCCTTGAAGCTTCTTGTAGATATATGAATATTGAAAAAACGTGCGCTGTTATAACCAACCAGGTAGCAAATAATAAGATCCTAGTCTATAACTATTTCCTCCATGAAGGCTCAGTTCTGACATGCAATTGATCATACAACTTAATGGGTCGATCATATCAAATCAAAAAATTACCATCCTCCCATCCAGAGAAGACCCATTCTCCTGGCAATTCGAAGTCGACGTTTGAATCTTGCATCTAGAAAGAATTAGTACCTGATCATCACGTTAGATACAAGAAGAAGACTTACCATTGCGTCCCAGTCAACACCGTTAAGACCGGAATTCATCGATAGATTGCGATTTGCTTCTGCACTTGTCTGCGTTTCCTGCTCTTTGTATTTATCCGTCATCAATTGTAAACAATGATTCACACTCTTCCGAGCCTCGGTTATGATTCCCTCATCAGCAGGAGCAGCTTTCTGAAGAGCTTCAACCTGACCGCAAAGACAAGATACGAACACATGTCCTTTGATATTAGTATCACCTCTCAATATTCGATTAGTGGACCAATCGCGCCCACTACGGAGTACACGTAGAAGTTCTACCTGTTGAGGAGGCGGTGGGTTGATTGATAAAGATATTGGAGGGTCCTCTTCAAGTTGTTGGTTTAGTTCCAGGCCAATACTTATATGTGCATGTATGTAAGTCCCCCTTGTGATACCGGATGCGGTCCAGGTAAGTAGGGTCCAATCATCAGGCTGAGATAAGTTTAATTGCTCCGGGAGTGATATTGCTGGCCCAAGTAGAGATAAAGAGGTTTCGAGGCAGACCTTTCGAGAGAAATAATAGGTTGGATTGACCTTGGCTTTGATTGCATAAGGCTTATGCAAGGCTAAGAGGAAATGGGTCGTGTAGAAGTCATGCAACTTAATTTGGAAAGGGTTTGGCTTTGGTTCAGAATTGGATCTAAGGAATGACTGTAGTAACGCGGAGCTAGAACGACTTGCTGCTGAGAGCCTAAAGGTGATAATCGTTAGTCCCTTAAGATCTACAAATTCCTTGACCAGTATAAACTTGCATACAACGAAATGTATCTCGAATCACGAATTCCTAAGAGGGAGTACTTACGTAGATCCTAGACGCAATGTATCTTCGTATGAGATCTCATTTCTGAAGCTATTGACGGCCTTTGCTATTTCGAGCCTCGTACAGAAGGTCCTCATAAGTGATATTTGAATTGAAGTTCGAGTAAATGTCGTTATAGGTTTTGACATTGGTGCTTTTTTGGTCGTTTCACTAATTTCCGAATCATCGATATTCGCTGGTAGCTCCGTATCATAATCTTGTGTATTGATTAAAGGCGACATTCCAAGATCTTGACTTGACTGTAAAGAAAATTCTAAAACCGTTGCCCAAAGTCGCCTCCGCATCTCCGCATAAAATGGACCCATCTTGGGAAAGTGTACCGGATCACGATGGAGACCTAAGGACATGGCCAAGTGATAGACAGAACCAGAAGAAATCCATGTGAGATCGCCCCCAACGGATTTTACTTGACGAGCTACAAGAAGTAGACAATGGATTTGTAGACCTACCATGTTAAGACGATGCTTTTCGGATGGTGCTGAAACCCAAGCTTGAGCCGCAGCAATCCAATGTTGAGCTTTGGGATGTAAAGAACTGGGCTGTATAGGATCTTCGTAAAAGCTTGTTCCGATGGCCATCACGAGTAGCAATTTTATGACAAAAGCCAT
This sequence comes from Botrytis sinoallii, assembly GCF_014898435.1. Lineage (NCBI taxonomy): Eukaryota > Fungi > Ascomycota > Leotiomycetes > Helotiales > Sclerotiniaceae > Botrytis > Botrytis sinoallii. The sequence goes on along the minus strand of NW_024066034.1, from coordinate 646,576 downwards.
ATCCGCTGCTGCAGGATTCTTCCAATATGATGCATATTCCTCTTCAAATGTTGGAATATGTAAAATACGATAGGCGGATTCAAAAGTTCGAAAATATGCATTGACGAGACGATCCGAAGTCTCCTTGTCCGGGACATAATCGCGGTACCCACTTGGTACTGATGATTTTGCACCTCTGAGTTCTTTTACCTTTTTACCCAATGCCTTGCATTTGTTCAATAGATCGTAAACTTCTCCCCCCTTGCTTAATGGCCCAAGCTCTTTGAGTTTGGTCAGATGTTTAGACTTTAAACACATTAGCAATTGTTAACGTAATTAGTGATGATTGAGGTAAAATATCAGTTTTGAGCGAACGCAAACGTCATGGTTTAAAGCGGAGCAAGTGGGAAGAGACGGTAGATAGAAGCAAGAAGAGACCCTGCGGCATTCAGATGAAATGGAAGGAACCAGGAAAAGTTATAATATGCTAACCTACTTGATCAATCGAGTTTATCCAATGACTTTGCCCAAAGAATCTTGTTTTGGAAAGACTTCCCCTCAAGCTAGGGCCTCTGACGTATGAAGCGTGAAGTAGATTTGGGCCATCATTCATAGCATCAGTTTCAGATATTATCTGTTCTAACTTACGTACTCTGTCTAGGAGAGCTTGTACAGTTGGATCCGAAGGGGGTTGATGTGGTACAACAGCCTGTCCACGAAGTGGAAGTAACCCTTCAACGATAGGGGTTCTTTCAGCCCAGAAGTTTGTAGAGTCCGATGGGATACCATTGGTTACATTATCTGTACCACCATTGCAGTTTGGTGATGCATGGGTGGCACTTCCGGGACTGTGACCTATAGTTGAAGGTGTAGCAGGGTATTGGCCGTTCCCACTGACCCGGGGTCTTTTAGACTGTGGAGCTGGATCGGAGCTATATTGACATGCTGAGGTCCTTGATGAGATGCATTGACCACATGGCATGCTTCGATCACATTTTATCTTCCGACGTCGACATTGTATACAGGACAAGGCTGGCCTGCGACGTTTCCGGGGTCGAGTAGGAGGCAGAGGATGATTCCCTTCTATTCTTGACGTTTGTAATACGATGGAATTGATGTCCATCGTAAAGAATCGAACTGAATTGGATGCTTTTGACGGAAGTAATTAATTCCGACGGTGTATTGAGACGGTTAATTCGTAGATTGAAACGGTTGAACTGATGGTATGTAAAGCAAGCAAACAGTTCACAACCAGATCCTGTCCAAAAAGGCGTAGGTATGTCGATGCTGTACGGATTTATGACGGTATATTGAGTTGAATTGAAAAAGAAATAATGAAAAGACCGAGATGAGATTATAAGGGAAAAAAGAGTCGTGCTCATACGATGCAATGAGCGGAGATAAGCGGATTGTTTATAAGAAATTCGGACATTGATCCATTCACCCGATATACCGGGCGATAAAAAGTAAGAGCTAACACCAGAACGGTCATGGTGGGGATGACTAAGACATCTCGTGGCGGATACTGTAGAAAGCCGTGACAGCCCAGCTCGCTCTTTCCGGATTTAAAGAATTGTCCGTGATATTTCTCATCATTTCCGATAGACTCAATGAAGGGGACGGGGGAAAGAGGGAGGATCGGCGTCGTCGTCGATTATGTCCACACCCTTGCCGCCATCTTACAATGGTAGAAAGTAGATATAGAGGATGGGTGATTGATCTGTATCAAAACCTATATTGCCATCAACAAACTCATAAATAATAACTTGTTAAAATTTGACCTTCGCAGCTCCATCAAAAATTGGACGCAATACCAAGAAACTATCAATTTCCGCATCATCCCTGCTTACAAAACAATCGACGCGAAGCACGGAATCCGCATTTTCCTATCCACAATGGAATCCACCAAAACCCATAAGGCTAAGGATGACCCCACAAGCACTGGCAGACCCGTAGGTTCCGACGTTGATATCGAGAGATCAGTGGAGAAGGCGGACGCCAAGAACGAGAGATTAGAAGTGATTCAAAGCGAAGCCGAAAAGCAAAATGCGTTTATTATGGATTTCCCTGATGGGGGAGCAATGGCTTGGTCTGTAGCAGCAGGAGCAGCTGGAGTTTTATTCTGTACATTTGGATATATAAATGCTTTCGGTAGGTCTTTCCGAATCTCACAACTCTTGTTGATGTCTCAAGATTGTTCAACCATTGTCTCTCCTTTAAAAAATAGCGCCGTTTTGAAAATTAGCGACAACTAACCATTTACTTAGGTGTTTACCAGGAATACTACCAAACCCATCAACTCTCTCATCGAACCCCTTCCGATATATCGTGGATTGGATCTCTCCAGGTATTCTTTCTCTTTAGCGGAAGTGCCGTCGGCGGCCCACTTTTCGATCGTTATGGAGGAAGAACAATATGGCCTGCTGCTCTTCTATATGTTTTTAGCGTCATGATGACTAGTCTCTGCAAGGAGTACTATCAATTCATGCTTGCACAAGGGATCCTCGGTGGAGTAGCTACTGGCATGACAATGGCACCTGGAATGACAGCTGTTGGTCAATACTTTAATAAAAAGAGAGGCGCGGCAATGGGCATTACAGTCGCTGGGTCTTCAGTGGGAGGAGTTATATTTCCAATTGCCCTAGCAAAAATGTTTGCGAACCCAAAATTGGGCTTCGGATGGAGTGTTCGGATCATTGGGTTCATCATGCTTGCAGTCCTTGGAATCTCTTGCACGACTATCCGAGCGCGATTACCCCCTCGAAAAAAATCATTTTTCCTTCCAGCGGCATTCAAGGAGCTTCCTTATATCACTTTACTGGTCTCGGCTTTCTTGATGATGCTCGGCGTATTTATTCCTATCTTCTACCTCCCATCTTATGCCGTTCAGTATGGGATGAGCACAGAGTTAGCTTCATACCTTATTTCAATACTGAATGGCGCTTCATTTTTTGGTCGTGTTATTCCTGGTATTTTGGCAGACAAAATTGGTCGACTGAATATGTTGTGTGCAGTCGGCGTTTCTACTGGAATACTAGTATTTTGCTGGCAAAGTATTACGTCCAGTGCCGGTATCATCGTTTTTGCGACCATCTATGGATTTTGTTCGGGGGCAATCGTGTCACTAGTGACTTTATGTCTTGCAATGGTCCCTAAGAACCCTCAGAACATCGGAACCTATATGGGAATGGGCATGTTCGTCACGGCATTTGCAGCTTTGATTGGTCCACCTATCAATGGTGCACTTGTCGAACATTACCATTCTTTCGATCAAGTTTCGGACTTCAGTGGTGTCGTGGTGTTGGTTGGTGGATTATTTGTTCTCGTGATCAAATTTGTGGAAGGCGGAATTTTGAAGAGGGTTTGATTCATGAATTCACGGGACCAGAAACGAAAAGTGCTATTTTGCTTTGGTGGACGGGAAAGGACGAAAATTCGATTATTTTATTGTTTACGGCCATCGACATTCTCCACTTTATACATGTCTAGATTGAATGATTTTACATGCGGCGCACCAGATACCCAAGGACGGTTGCTATTGTGTTGCGTGGAAACACGCTAATGGGGGTTTGGACTACAATTCACGATTTCTCTCCTCATTTTTCTACGATTTTCTTCAGAATAGACATTTTAATTACATAATCGACATTCTTACTACTTCTCTACAGGAAGATTTAATTCTTTCCATGGATGATTGAATGGAAAAGCAGTGAAGCCCAGTGTGAAGAGAAAGAGTGATTATAAGGGGAAAGGCATCTTAAGGCAAGAAAGATATCTAATGTATTGTAAACAGCCTAGAACAACCTGTACAGAACCCCAATTTCGAATCGCTTGGCAATGTAATATATCTAGAGCCACACTGATGACCCCAGATTCCACAACACACAACACTGACAGTTCCACGTCACCTGAAAAGAAACAAGACGAAAAACGCCTGATCGATCCAATCCAGTTCAGTCAAACTTCAATTTTTCAAAGAACCAAGACTATCATGAAATTTAGCCTATAGTTATTATAGTCACACAATCGTCTAAGCGAAACGCGCCAAGCGGCATCTGACTCGGTGTAATATATTATCGGAATCTATCTCCTACAATCCAAAAAATTATCATTGTGAGAGGAGAAATCTGGTGAGAATAGAGTGAATTGCAGGAGAATCTTTCCCATGTTTTCTTGCGTTTGGGATATAGCGAATGCTTGTTCATGGAAAGATGAGTGTCACGAGAGAGGCGGCTAGACTGGCCGACGGTGTATTTTTTCTTCTTCTTGTAGATGTGAGATGAGAATGTGTGCATCATATCATTGAATTTCTTGCATTGTCTTGGGAGATATTCAGATAAAGGGTTAGCTGAAGCAAGCTTTGGGGATATTGGAATTGCGGGCCGTTGGACGTTGAAGATGCATCATGTGTTAATTTCCTTTCATTTTTCTTCAAGGCGCTTCGTTAATATATGAATCTTTGTGTAAGTCTGGATCATGATAATTCGGCTTCTTCTCCTGTACTTGCTCGCTTGCTTCAAAGAGTCACGATGCATTTGAAAACTTTCTCAAAACTTCTCGTTTTTGTGGCGACGGTTGCGGCTCATGGATATGTGGATAATGTGACGATTAATGGGATTCTTTATACTGTAAGCCCTTCCTCCTCAATTAGACATGAGATTAAAGCTAAAACATCTTATTCCAGGGTTATCAAGTAAGTCTCTGTCAAACTGCCGACATCTATCCTATTGACGTAATCTTTTCTTCCAAAGCCCTATTCCGATCCCTATTATGCTACACCGCCCCCACGCATCATTCGTCCAGTCCAGGGCAATGGCCCCATCACTGATCTTACGCTTATTGATCTTCAATGTGGTGGTTATACCGAAGGGGGTATTGTTGGCTCTAAACCTGCGAGTTTGACTGCGGGTCCGGTTGCGGCTGGGAGTACGGTTAGTTTGAGATGGACCCTATGGCCCGATAGTCATTGTAAGTTCTTTATTTTAACTTTTTTGAGTTGTAATGGAAGATATAAAAGATCGACGAGTAGATGTAGAGATGCTAATTGAGATTTGTGAAGCCGGTCCAGTGATAACTTACATGGCGAAATGTCCCGCTGCAGGATGTAGTAACTATCTCCCTGGCACTGAGTAGGTTTTTTCCATTGCCTTCCTATCTCAATTCTTACCTCTCACTAATAATGCCCCCACAGCGCCGTTTGGTTTAAAATCCAAGCCACCGGACGCATCGGCAACACCACCGTCTGGGGCGACACCCCCCTAAAGACCGCTGGAAATTCTTACTCTTACACTATCCCCTCCTGTCTCTCCGCTGGCTCATATATTGTTCGTCATGAAATCCTTGCGTTGCATGCGGCGTGGACATATCCAGGTGTGCAATTTTATCCAAGTTGTCATCAGATACAGGTTACGGGAAGTGGAACCAGTACGGGTCCTAGTAGCAAGGTGGCAATTCCAGGTGTTTATAAGGCGACGGATCCCGGAATTGTTTATGATATGTATGCGGTTCAGCCATATACGATTCCGGGACCAGCGGTCTTTACGTGCTAGATGGAAGGGATGAGGATGATGGTAAGCGGGGGATGGGGTGGGGTGGTGATGATATTTGTGTTGGTGAATAGGGGAATCGTTGGGCGAGTAAGACATGCGATACACTTGTACATATGTTGATGTTAGCTTTGGTGTTCAGATTATCGAACCGATATGACTATGTGTCTATGATCTCACTGGCAGGAAAACTAATGACATTGGTTTGGCGGTGATTTAATCTGAGCTATGATCGGCAAGCTCTATTTAATACAGCATTTGAATATTAGGAATTCATTGATTGAAAAAACCTAAACACTTTCCGTGGGACGTAAATAAACATGACATGTTGTTATAACAAAAGTGATGCCATTATCAAATCTAAGCTAATTGGGTATATAAAGTCTAACTAATCTGAGTCATCACATATGTTGAACATAATGAATGAATGAATATACTACAAATCGGCTTAAATTGACCTCATTTAGCGAACAGAACTATGAACTCTTGCTAAAATCCAATTTAAATTCATTCAGCTTCATTTCCCCGTTCTTATTGGATCTAGTAATCAACAAATTTCTCAGATTTCATGGTTTTATATATTCAAACAACCCAAGAGACACACCATGAAGATATTGTTTGCAGATTCAAACCCAGGCAGCTATTGTGTGAATGAAGACATCAGAACTAATTTGAGTTTGTTCCTTGAGGGCATGTTGTTTGATGACTCTGTTAATGAGTCGATATGATCAAAATTGTTTAGTGTTTATATTAACCTTTAAAGAGAACCTCTTGCTCCTTTCTCATCAATTTTACTTTATCCTTCATTTTTTCCACTTCCAAATTTGAATGATTATAATTAGATAGTCTCCAGAATTCCTCTCAAAATGTATAGATATCTTTCTGTTAGAGATTCAATATACAAGCAAAATGAGAAGATTCTTTTCGAAAGACTTTATCAATCCTTTCTCAAGATCTTCCTTCAAGTTAGATAGGATATCCTACCTACCTTGAATCCACAGTAACCAATCTCCGAAATGATACTGCTTCAATTAAGTGGGTCCAAAAATGTGAATATATTCACAAAGCTCATCATGTGCCAGAAGATTGCTGCCAAAGATTCACTTGATTTGACTGATCAACCTATTATATCTCTTGCTTGCCCAGTGACTTATTTCGCTTCGAGGCAACTAATATAGTACTCTCTTCAATACCTAGGTATTCTAATCTTTAAATTCTCATGAATAGACTCGGATAGTCCATCTGCTTCCACTTCCACATCTTCTCATAAACAAGCAGCTTCCACCCTTCTTTATACCTTCAATATTTTTCATGAAGTTTTCTTGTATAATACATAAGTCCTCAACCATATTCAATATACTATACAACTCCAACTCTTTATCCTACTCAATCTTCAACAAGTCAGCAACATAAACATGTCTTCTACACAAACCGCCTCCACACAAACAATAGTTGCAGATCCCGAAGGAGATGTTTTACTCCTTCTCGAACCAACAGAAACAGGACAAGTCAACAAAACCAAAATCCTATGCTCTTCAAAACATCTTGGTCTCGCATCTGCCGTCTTCAAAGCGATGCTCAGGCCAAACGTCTACAACGAAGGAACAACTCTCTCCCACGTTGGCAAAGTGGAGATTCCACTTCCAGAAGACGATGCTGAAATCATGACGACCCTTGTACTTTTAATACATGGCCGTCATCAGCATCCTAACCTTCATCCAATGGTAAATATCGATTGCCTGGGCCAGGCGGCGATTCTGGTTGACAAATACCAAATGCATGAGGCCACCAACTTTATCACTTCAGAATGGGCACGTTCATACTTTCGTGAAACCCCAATTCTCGCTCACCGTTTACCTGATTTGCCCTTCATACTCTGCATAACTTGGGTATTCAACATGGAGGACCACTTCAAACAGGCCACACGCCAAATCCAGTACAAAACTGTTGGCAGCATTATCGATTCTGTGGCAAGTTTCCCTGTCGATTTACCGATTCCACACAGTGTCATTCGTAAGTAACAGCCCAACCTAAACTCCTTTTTGCACTTCAAATACATCTCACTAAAATATGTCCTTTAGAGAAACTTGAGACCTCAAGACGTGCCAACATTGCACGCGTAATCGAAATCACCAGGCTTATGGTTGCCATACGTGAGGATAACATCGACAGCGCTCATCGAATCTGCAGAGCCACCAAGAGAAGCGAATCACAAGAAGATGAATACGAGCTTCAACAACACAGGAAGAAATGCGATAGAGTTGTTCTTGACGGTTTAATATCCGCAGCTTCACAAAAAGGTCTCAGGCCATTCAATTTGGCGCAATCTCTTGTGGAAAATGGCTCTGTTAATCGAGCTATGGAAAAAACTACAACTCTTGATTTCACGACGGAGTGCGAAAGATTGATCGATTTGCATACGGATCATACCGGGGTTGTTTATGAGGTAGGATCTTCCCGCAGAATCAAACAGGAAATTGAGGCTGGTGTGAGAGGGATCGAGGCGCGCATGTTAGGCTTGGGGTTGAAGCAGGAGAAGGCGAGATTTGTTGTCCCGATGTTGGAAACACGTCGTTGAGTTTGTGGATAATGATGCAGGAATTTTTGAACGATTGGGCATGTCGATAATGTATTTAAGACGAAGGACAGGATTTTAATTGGAAATGTAATACAGCAATACAATAACTTTGTCCTTGAATCACTGGAAAAGATTCATTGACAATAAATGTGAGACCTTGATCACTTCTTCTTTTGGCAATCTGAGTATAGGTATGAGTAGCATTCAATGAATCTCAAAAATGTTTCTCCAACAACCTAGGTAGGTTGAATGAGTTCATACATCTTAGTCAAATAGCAAGCAGTACTTTGTTAGTCAAGTAACCAACAGTGCTATGTCTCCCATTCACAACAGGACCTTTGAATCCCATTTTGAGAAGGAAGAAACAAGCCAATATACATATCGCACTAATCAAGAACTCACAAAATCAATTCCATCTCCATAACTTGAACTCACAAGAAGCGGGCATAAATCCTCCATAATTTCCTCAATTCCATTACCCAGCCTATTCTCCAGCCCATCGATTCCTGCTCACTTTATATTAGCTCCCTCTCTAACACTCATAAAGAAAATCCATACTAATAAACCTATAGTCCCCGACAGCAACACAACCATATTCTCAAAACCTCTCGATCATCCCAACGGACCGTTTCAAAAACCACAAAACATCATGTCAAGAACTTACTTAATCCCAGCTTTCATTTGTCTTCAGCGTATTGCTCGAAAATTACCATACAATATCTTCTAAATATAGTAAACCAAATCAAAGCTCTCAGACTCCAAAATCAACACAAACACCTTAATCCACCTCGAGCTCCTCTACACTATCCAGGGATCTCCCGGTACTTTCTATCCTCGTCCTAACTGACATTCAAAAAATACGAATACAATCACCCTCGCTATTCTCATTGACAAATACATACATGATAAAAGCCACATCCCTAGATTCCTCAGATAAAACTCCTTCAGGAGAAAAGAAACGAGAAGATTGAAATGGTATCTTGTAACGTATGAAATTGATGAGAGTAAGATCAAGATACCAGAGTTCCAGTCTGCTGTTGAATTCCAGTGATGGAGGGGATCAGGAGAAGGGTGTAGCTTATGCTCGAACAGAGGGAGCTTTTGCGGTCAGTTAATTGATAGAATTGATTGTAGAATACAATTTACAAATCTTTGAACCAAGCTTTTCAGTATATACCTACTTCCATATTCAAAAATAGTCTAGAATTAAACTCAGATTACTCGTCTAAACATTGCAGAATCCAAATTGAAAGTCTCTAATTCTCAAACTGCGCGTCTGCGATATGGACTAAACTCTGAAAACTACTGTATACTACCTACTTCCTGATACCCGAGGTTCGTGCTAGAATTTAAATTCAAATGAATCAACGAACTGGGGTATAAAAACATGATTTTTAGATGATTCAACGCGCCGATGAAGTCATTTATGGATGGATGGATGGATGAATGGGAAATTGGGAATTTAGTGCTTGATTAAGGATAATACTTCGAATTTCTTGAGAATATATGAATGTGCATTAAACCGCGATGTGGAGATAATCTTAGCTCTAGAATAACTAGATAACAACCAAGCATACCAATCAACCTTGAAAAACACCACCTTCTTCAATAACTTTAAACGCATCCATAGTATGTTTCCATACCACCTCAGCAACCCCATCTCCCTTGTACTTCTTATACATCTTCGGTGTTGGATATCTTTCTCCCACAGATCCAACATTATACATACCTCCACCCGGTGTCCCATCTACCGCCTTCACCAACTCAACACCCCGCAAACCATCCTCTCTCCCCTGCCTTTGCTCCAGATCCCCACCCGCATCTCTCGGTCTCCACCTCTCACTCATAAGCCACAAAACCCTCTCTCCACACACCTCCCCCTTCGTCTCCCAAAACCTCATCACCGGCCCCACCCCAAACCTCCACAACCACTTCAACCACCTGGGTACATCTCCCTTCTCCAACATATCCGTCATGACCACTCCAGGATAAACATGCATCAGACTAATCCTCCCCGGATTCGCCTCTGCGATCTTCTCCATGAAAAATGTCGTCATCCAACATACGTGCGAAGAAGCATAGCGGAGAATACTATGTTTGCGCAGAGAGAGATCTTCGGGGATGAGTTTACTATGGAGTTTGGGATTGAGGATTGAGATGACGCGGCTGGGGAGGGGGGAGCAGAGGAGGAGGGGGAGAAGCTGGGTGATGAAGCGCATGCGGGAGTAGTACATCAGGGAATAGGTGGAGTCGAGACCTTCTTTTGTTGCTGTTGTTTCTGTTAGATTTCTGTTTATTACTTCAGGGAATGGGAAACTAGGAGAGGAGGGATATTAGGAGGAAGGGATAGAGATGAAATAGAAACTTACCATTTCGAGACAACGTAAGAACCCCTTGCGTCATAACCAACAAATCAATCCACGCTTTCTCTCTCTTCTCCTTCTGTCGCTCATCTAACACCCCTCTAATTTCCCGACAAACGCGATCCACATCCTTCAACAAACTCAAATCTCTCGCTTGCACGAAGCGAAAATCTCCATGAGGACAAAGCTTCCTGCATTCGGCCATAATTATCGTCGCTGCATCTTTATTTCTTCCAACGATGAAGAGCAGAAGAGGCTGGGTACTGTTTTTGGCATGGGCAGAAGCGAGAGCGAGGGCAGTATGGGTACCGATTCCGGAGGTGCCACCGATGAAAACTGCGATTAGGGGGGAGGGATGAGTGTGTAGGAGATGTGAGGTTTGGGTATGGATTTCGGGGAGGGGAACCATAGTTTGGGATTCAACGCGGACAGTAGACTGTGGACAAAGGAATCAGAGTATATAGACTTAAGAAATGAGAAAGTAGTGAGAATAGCTTGATAGATTAAGTCAATGAATGGGATGAAGCTATGTATAAATACTCATTTGAACACTCATTCGGTATATATATCTCCCCGATTCCATGAAGAAATGGATTACTCTCAACTTGATAATCAACCTGAACGACATATTTAAATATTCTCATAGTTTAATTCAACCGGAGGTCGAAGGAATAGACAAAGAAAGATGGGAAAAATGTAGATGCCAAATCCCATGTATGGATATGTCAATTTTCTTTGCGGTGATTGGCTCGGATTTGAAGGTGGAACCGAACTAAAGCCGCATTCGCATTCGGAATTTTAAAGGAGTACTAGATACGTATTCATTATCGGAATCCTGATCAGAATCCTGATATTGGTTTTCGCTTTGGGTTTTTTTTGGGACTGGGGTATCGAAGTCGTAGCTTTCACTTTAAAAAGTAAAGTAATTACAGAGGACATGATAGATCTTGAGCAAATTGTGAAATGCACGTGACTTGCGTGATATATATACTGGCTCGAATGGATAGCTCAGAGGAGCTCAAAATCTACTCCTTGATAGATTTTGAGTTACCTTGAATGTTTATCTTGATTTTTCTTTCAACCCTGGCTCTCTGTAATTCCAGATCTCCTCCTCTGATTCTCGTCCACTGAGTCCTGTATTGTCGAAATGATCTCTGTTTCCGCTTTCACTCTTTTTCAAGGACTCATACTTGGAATCCTAGAAAGTTTTTATAGAGGATATTTTCTTATACCTCCTATCTGACAGTTACTTTCAAACTCAGACTCTCTTGACCATACAATTACAAGTTCTTTTCAATTAGAATCTCCAGCTTTAAATTCCAACAACAGTTATCAAAGTCCCTATCGATTTTTCAAGATGGCCCCTCTCAAGCCATCACGAAACGAAATCTTGCGATGAAAAGAAATCATGGTGGAGATTCCATATGATACTGAATGATAACAAGAGCTTTTCTATACTAAATGCTAAATATACATATCGGTTCCACTCAAAACATGATGAAGCGAAAGAGGATGAATGTTATCGACTAAGAAGTATCATCACGTGACTTACTGTGACACTTTGCCTTAGAAGAACTGCGAGAGCAGGGTACAATTTATCCTTAGAATCTACAACTATAGAATTAGGAGCAAAGTGCTTGTAGAGCGCTTCTATATACTAACTATATACACATGATCATACATATACACAAATGCACACATAAGCGATCGCAATTGTGATTAGGTGCGATTCGTGGACACTACCCCCCCTTTCGAAAAAGCTTACCCTTAAGCTTCACAATTATCTAATCTGTAAATGTATCGGCAATCTCAATGAGATGTTGTTATTTATATTGTAGCATAATATGATAAACGGGCGTATACGCAAATTTTGCTTTTTTCGCAATAGAAAGGTATATAGGAAATGGAGGAAACTATTCTATAGCCTAGCAATAGTGCAAAGTCTTTAAAATATATAGATCGCTCAAATTTCCCTTTCTTTTTCAAATCTTTTTTGATTATTTATTTTCTTTGTATTCCTCAATTAATAATTAATATGCTTTTCATATCATCAAGAAAACATAGTAGTAAGAATAAGTTGTTACTAGTATAGCTAAAGTAATAGGAGGATATATATATAGTGGTGAATTGTTTATTTTTCTTTTACATTTGCTTTACTAATATACTTCTTTATAGCTTATAGTAAAAAGAATATCTATCTTTTTGTTATATAAAGCAAGTATCCTATTGAGGAAAAGGAGAAGTCAAGCCATAGTAAAAGTAATAGTAATTCTGTTAGTAAGGAAAAGGATAATAAAGAAAATGGATTGAATAACGAAGATATACATAAGTAAGGCTTTCTTTTGGTGTTTCCAGCTTACGGTCGGCTTGTCTAACAAATGCAATTACAGATATCAAAAGCAATATACCTAAGGGTGGGGTTGATCTTCGATATGCTTATTGGATGTATCCATTCCATTATCTTTCGAGATAGAATTCAAAGGAAGAATACAATCTCTTAATCAATTATATTAATAATTATAAAAAGAAGTTCACTAATAAGTTGACTACAATGATATATTATTTTTGTAATCTCGAAAATAATAACAAAATAATTAAGAAAAATATCCTGAAGGTCTTATATCAAAATCAACCTGATTGCAAATTCAATATACCCTATCACAAAAGTGTTAGCTTTATTAATATTAACAAATAAGAATCTTTAAGCAAAAAGTTACTAAAAAAGATAATACTATAATGGGAATAATATATTTGGAAGAATAACTAGATTTGTGCTGGTTATATATACAATTGTATTTCCAATAAGGAAAATAATATCTATTATCGATTTTCTAAATAATCGTTTAATCAATCTTACTATTTACTTTATCTAACTGATAAGTATAAGTATAAGCATTTGTTTGATGGGAATATGCACAAGATGTTTCTCCAATATCAATTAGCTATTATTGAGTATAACAATATGATAAAGGTAAATTATAACTTTGCTAGCTTTTAATAAAGTTAATTTTGAAATAACTTGATATACAAAAGGAGCTAAAGAGTTGTGTTTCGAAAGAAATGCTTTCTCTTATCTTTATTCAAAAAGCTATAAAGTATTACATAGCGGAGATTGCAATGCGGGGAGACAATTGAAGTAGTAGCATCAGCTTATTATAACTTAAATGGAAGTAGAGCTTTCGGCAGCTTGCAAGTGGTTGGGTGTGATTGAGCACCAGCTCAATCTTGTTATTGTATATACTGCAACTAAGGGTCGTTTTGTCTTTTGGCTTATGATTGTTCTATATATATTTGTTATTATTATTAGTTAAAAACTCGGCTAATATTTCAGTTTAAATTATCTAGTCTTTACTATTGTACCTTGTCTGACTGTAATCATTGATAATTGTAGAGGCTTTTTTTTTGGTTTAATTTAAATCTATTGGGTAAAGAAAAAGATTTTCTTTGTTGATATTTCATCTTTATCCGGTTGCTTTCAGTTTTTTGTACAATTAGGATTTTCTTTATTATAATAATAAATTAAAGAAATTTTTTCTGTCTTTTTTATTTATATATTGATTGTTGTTTATAAAATCGTAATTATTCTTTCTATTCTTATAAAGACAAATCCACTCTGATAGATATATAGGGGGTTCTAATAGAATAGGATTTTATAGGTAGAAGTCATGAAGATGGTGCGGGGCAGTTTTTAAGTTAAAAGTGGGGTACCAGATGAGATCGTTATCAGTATTTAGTTATAATACTTTATACTTAAGCTGTCGGCGTACTTTCTTTATAGTTAGAATATATTTCACTTTCTATTCAGTATCACCAGTGATATTTATTGAGGGCAGTGGTTTGAGGATTTGTTCGGGAAGTGGGTTGTCTGTCGCTTTACGGAGTTTGCTAGATGGAAATACAGAATAGACTTTCATAATGGGCAGTAAGTCCAATCGGAAGGAATCTCTAATCCAACAATAATCTTGAATCTCCTTTAAATAGAGTAATTTAGTTTTTTAGATAATTGTTATATCGGAAAGTCCTTTATATTGAGCTATATATAATCTCCTATATCGAAATCAACTAAGCAGCGATATAAATTGGCTAATCGAGATATCTTTTTTTGTATATACAAGATATTTTCTTTTGTTTAATTGAATATTAGTTTATTACATTTGGCATACTTTCTAATATTGGTTATATTCAAATCGTTAATAAACACAATGGAATCGGGTTTCCAATTTTAGGGATTGTAGGATAGATAACTATATAAAGTCTTATATAAGATTTGACTACCTAATGATTTATAGGAAAGCATGAGTTAAACATAATCCATTATTAATAGAAATTCAAATTAATTATTTTGATAATAATTTATAAAGGATTATAAGTATTATTAGAGATATTGATTATAAATCTTAGTTTAACTGTTAGTTTGTAAGTAATAAGTAATAAATAATTTGATTTGTGTTTTTAAGATATTATTGAATTCTTATTAGAATTTGGATATAAATTAAGGATTACAATTAGAGATTATAGTCTTTGGGGTATTGTAGTATCTATATATATGATATAAGTACAAGTAGGCCTAATCTCTCGAATCGATTGATTTATAACAGAATATCAAAATAGCTTATTTGATTAATCGATTAATAATAACGAATACATTATCGTAACCGTATTTATCCTTATTGAAACTATAGTAGTTTATAGTGATATGTTGCCATGCTTGTGTAGGGATTGGGAATGGATGGAGGAGACCGGGAATGCGATTTTTTGATATAAAGCTATGCTTGTATTTATAATAATTCCGTATATATTGGTTAATTGTATTATTTATATTCTTCTAATAGTATTGATTAGCCAAGAAAGTGTAGGTCTTTTTAACATTAGGGTATATAGTGGAGACTGAATTGTGAACTTTGCAAATCAAATAGGTTTGCAGATTTTCGGTGTTCGGTATATAAAGTCAATTATTGTAAAGCAAAAGTCCTTTTTTGAGTATAAAATGCTTGTGTGATTTGGTAATCTGAATATATAGAACTTTTAAACTTGGATAGGATTTATTTGCTTCAATGATGTGATTTATAATATCGAAAAGCAGTATGATTATGTGTATATTGATATTTGCGATTATATTTAGATCTTGTTATAGAGATTCGTGTATAATCTTTGTATCCACCTAATTATCTTTTATAAATTATTAAAAACAATTCTTCTTCTTAATATTATTCTGTTGATTTAACTTATCAATACGGTGTATAAGTGTATTTGTAAGTGGATTGTTCTTTCTAATACAGTATATAATAATAAAATTATAATTGGTGAATAGTTTTGCCCAGCATATTTGTCGAGTATTCAGCTATTTAGTTGATATGAAGTATTCAAATGCTTTATAATCGGTATACACTTTAATCTGGTGTGGGGATTTGGTAAGTTCGGCTTTCCAATAGCCTAGGGATTTGATAATTATAAGTATTTCTTTATTATGAACTTTATAGTTCAATTCGGCAGCAATTATTGTTTTCGAAAAGTAAGCAATTGGTAATCATTCGTTGCTGTGCTTTTGAGATAGTATACTAGCGACTATACTATTGGATATATTGGTTTCCAATATACAGGGTAGTATATAATCGTAATGCTATAGGAGAGAAGTAAAGATAAATCTATCTTTAAATATATTAAATACAATTTGATAGATTTCGTTGAAATGAAATTTGATATTCGCTTTTGTGAGTTTATAAAAAGGTTTTGCTATTATACTGTAATCCTTAATGAATCGGTGATAAAAGTTATAAAAACCTAAAAACAATTGGATACCCTTTATGATAATAGGATAAGTCCAAATAGCAATTATTTCAATCTTTTCTGGATTGATTTGTACACTGTTTATAGAGATAATAAAATCTAAATACTTTATACATTTGATATTGAATTCGCATTTCTTGAAATCTATCTAGAGGTTAGTGGACTCAAGTCGTTTGAGGATATACTTGATATATTTCTTGTGTTCATCTTTATTTTCAGAATATATAAGAATATTATCGAGATAAGTAGTATAAAAGTTATCTAAATAGTCAAATAGAATATTATTCATATATTGTTAGTAAATCGCAGGGCTGTTTGTCAATCCAAAAGGTAAAACTTTGTATTTATAGGAATTATATCAAATGTGGAAGGTAATATATTCTTCGGAAGCTGGATTCATACGGATGCGATGGAATGCTTATCGAATATCTAATTTGGTATATATCTTTATACTAGTAAGTTGTATAAGTGTTTTGTTAATGAGAAGTAAAGGGTACCTGTCTTTATATATTAAAGAATTAAGTAGTCAGAAATCTATATAGAATCTTAAGCTTCCATTTGGCTTTTTTATAAAAAAAATCGGCATTGCGAATAATGCTTGGCTAGATTCTATAAATCCTTTGGTAAGGTTCTCTGTAATGTATTCTTTAATGATTTCAAGTTGTTCGAGCGATATCTTATATAGGGAACTGTTAAAAGGAATAGAAGTTACCGGTGCTAAGCACGTGTAGTGATTAGTAATACAGCTACCTAAACGGGCTAGATTAGACGAACCATAGACAGGCATATTGATCCCCTCATATAATACTATGGGGAGATCAATATGCTTACACACGTAACTATATAGTCAATATAGAGGTCTCTTCCACCCAATCTTCTAATAGGTTATGAGATCTGGTTAGTATAGCCTTTGGATAGAATTGATGTGATCAATATTACATCTAGTTTGCAAAGCTGAAGAGTGTGTGGCACTATCTTATATCCAGCTCGCGGAGTTGAAGAGTATGCGGTATTACCTTACGATTAGTATACAGTACTATGATCGATCACTACTATTAACTTGTGGAGTTGAAGAGTACACGGTGTTATTTACACTTATATATTTATAATCACAAATCTGTATGGTATTGTTTATATAAAAAAAAAAAAAAAAAAAAAAAAAAGGAAAAACTCTGCAAATTCTTTGTATAGATATCAAATAAACAATATCAAGGAGTAAGCCAAGTACATTTCAATTTTTATTTAAGAAACTTATAAGAAATAGTTCCAATAAATGAAAATACAATTGAAAGAAAAGAATTGGTTTTATATAATTGAATTCATATTTCAGGATTATGTAAGGATCGGAGAATTTGGAATGAAAATCGATAATACTGAGATCTTTTTGATTATTAAAAATACTATAATAATATATATCAGATTCAATATTAAAAAGAAAACTGTATATTTAAAGGATAAAACTAATATACTTTTATATATATACAGATTGCTCAGTAATAACAATAAAGCACTAGCCGACGAATACAATACAATACATACATTATGGAATTATCTGAAATCCAAATACTCAAGAACAAGTGATATCACAGCAAACTCGTACCTGACAATAATCCAGACATTTACCTTCAAACCCTCAAATCAACCAGAAATGATTATCATTAAAACCTGGGATAAGCTCAAGGAATATCGATGCAAACTCGGCACAGCTAATTCTATATTCAAAGATTTATATAAAAATCAAGCTTTCTTTTTAGTCCTTATAAGAAACCTATTAATTGATTATCAAATAATAATTGATACTATGAGTATTCAAAGTATATTAACAATCGAAGATAAGATCAAATATCTTATAGTTAAAGAACTCAGTATTAAAAAGATAGAACAAGCTCACATCGCTAATGGAAAGTATGTAATCCCGAATCGACAAAGAGAATATAAAGAATCAAGCTTATTTGAAAAACAAGAACAAAATGATAATGTAAAATCCTCTGCTTATTATTTGTATAAGCAAGAAGGACATTTTTTATACAATTACAAAGATCTCTTATTTATATAAACTCTAATCCACAAATACTACAAAGTCTAACAATAGAAAGCAATACTTAAAAAGACAATCAAAATGTTATTCTCTAAAAAGAGTAATTAAGCTTACCTTACAGATAGCAAAAACCTTCCAGTTAATCTTGATTTATTAGAAAGCGAAGAAGAATCTGATAACAAAGAGTGCTGTGTATCCAAAAAGCTTGTCCATAAGATCACCCCTTCTCATTAGTATACAGATACTGATGTTTCCTTATACATATCTAATTAACTTTCTTTTTTTAGAAATATCAAGAAGATAAAGAGAAAGATAATAAAAGTCGGTAAGAGAGTTATATATTATAATCGGATAGGTACTACTACAATAGAGCTGGAAAATGGGGGTATGGTTTTATTTTCAAAAACATTGTATATATCGGGATTAGAAGTTAATCTTCTTTCTAACAAGAAGATTTGTAAAGCTGGATTTAAGGGCAGGTTTAATTCAAATTGTATATACTTTCGAAAGAATGGAATAAATATTATTAAAGCAAAAATAGATAAAGGAATTTATATGATTTCGGATATTGCAAAAGGATACAAAGATATCGCTTTATCAAATACAAAGATTATTAATGATATTGAGCTAAATAAGATTACTTTAGATATCTTCTTAAACAAAACCAAAAAGGATCTAGAAACTTATCTATTATGGCATAAACGATTTAATCATCTTAGCCCAAAGAAAATACGGAATCTTCATAAAGTTATTATATTGAGAAAGCCAATCAAAATCCCATCCAAAATCCCTGTATACAAAGTTTGTACGCTTATCAAGATAAAGAATCTAATTCCGAAACAACTCAATCTCTATAAAACAAAAAGATTAGAGCTTATTCATTTTGATATCACTAACCTATTCCCAAATTATTACAAGGAAACCGCTATTTCTTATTGATTATAAACAGCTGGATAAGAATAAATTGGATTTTGATTTTAAAAACAAAAAATAAAGCTATACTAAGATTAAAAAAATAGAAAACCGAATTGAAACTCAATATTGGTAACAAAATAATAGCTATTCGAACTAATAATACATTAAAGCTAATTCAAGTTATTAAAGAATGGAATTCTAGGATCTAATCAGAATTAACAACTATAGTATTATCTTATCAAAACGGAACTGCTGAAAGAAATATTGATATTGTTGAAGCTGATATAAGAGCTATACTAAAGAAATCCGGATTGTTATTGGAATTCTAGAACAAAGCTATTAAATATAATATATATTACAGAAACAAAACAAATACTGGATTGATTATTAACAACAACATAGTTAACCCAATCGAAGTGTTTACAAAATCAACCCCGGATATTAGTTATTATAGAATATAGAGAAGCAAATATTATATATATATCAATCCAAAGATAATCCTAAAGAATCAACAATACAATAAGTTACAAGATACAATTCGAGAAAATATCTTTATGGGATACTTGGTTATAATTAATAGATATATTAAAGTGTATTTATCGGAATTAAATTACACTATATAAATAAGCCAAATAATTATAAACAAATCCAAAAAGGAAGAAAATCTAGATTTGAGAATAAAAAACTCAGCATCAAATCCTCAAGGTACAGAGAATGTCGTTCCTGATAAAAGACCTAAAGATAAACTTTACAAAATATAAGAGAAACCAGAATGCCCACCTGATTCATTACAAGATACTGCTATCCCCAATGTCACGGATCGCACCCAATCGCAGCTGCGATCGCTCATGTGCGCGTTTGCGCATGTGCACGATCACGTGTATATAGCTAGTATATAGGAGCACTCTACGAGCGTTTTTGCTCCTGATTCTGTAATTGTAGATTCTAAGGATAAATTGTATCCTACTCTTGCAGTTCTTTTAAGGCAAAGTGTTATATTATCTAAACTCACTATACGATCACACGGCCATCTGGTGGCCGATCAAATAATACCTTATAACTATAATACCTTTTTGGGTATATCGAGGACATTCAATATCACTTATAGGAAGAGGGCTGATTCCAAGTAAATTTATTCGATGGAAGACAACAAACCCCCAACATACAGAGTTACAAGTACTGCTATTATATCCGATTTATTTATTTCAAAGAGATTCTATCGCTCCCCCCCTCTCGCTAACCAAACGCCCCTAGCTAATAACAGTTAATTTCAATAAAGCGACGGTTATAGTTCTTACAATTCTAATGTAAATATTGGTAGATATAGAAAGGGTAAACAGCCTGGAAATGATTTCTCGATTGAGGTATTAACTCTCGAAGGTAGCATGCTGATGTATACTTTCCTATTATAGGAAGAACAAATACCAATCCTTAAAGACTTTGAGGATTTATAAAACGAAATCACAAGATTCAAAAACAAATTGCTATAGTGTAATTTTAGTATTGCTTATTTATTTCAATCTTCAAGATACCGATAACAACATTATACAGATTCCCTTGCGAATCACGAAATCCGGATTTTTAATATTCTAGTCGATTTTATTGAAAGAATATTTCCTATTATCGGAAAAAGGAAGAACAAGAAAAACCCTACTTGCAAAGTTAGTCTTTGTGACGATCCCTTTCGAGTATCAATAACAGACTCCTCTTAAACCCGATCGCTCTACCAAACAATCTACAAATTCACTGAATACTCTATTTTTGTTTATTTATTATTACAATAGAGTATTCATACATTCCAAAGCCTATCAATCTTTTATTCAACTCAAAGATAGTGTGGAGCTGAAAGCAAGCCTCTGGTAGTTATTAATTACCGAACGACTCGAACTTTACGAAAATTCGCTTATCTCGAAAACACAATAGTAATCTTATATAGTAGATTAGATAGAAAGAGAGATACAAGAATATGTATTCTTGCTGTACACTCAAGTTTCTTATTTGATAGAATAACAATTGATTAATCAGCTTACAGTTATTTACAAGAACCCGGCCGAAGCCGATTATGTATAAACTGAATATGAACACTAGATTATATCTAATAATACCCAACGAGGAAACTTCCTAGTATAATATTGCAGGTTTAGATTATTAGCTATACAAACGGAAATCACCGATCCGATAACTCTTCTTTGTAATCTGGAAAGAAAAATATCCGATTTCCTTCAATAAGTTATTGATCTTTATATCAACGAATATTATATTATTGAGGATCTGGTTATCAAGTTTACTGAAATCGACAAACTCGAAGTTACGCTTCGAGAATACAATTATTACAAAACAATTAAAGAAATATCTCTTAGAAAACCATCTAGTAATACCGATTCATCAACTACCTCTAAAAACACTCTTTGCTTATCAAATAATTCGAATTCATTTATTCAGTTTTACATTCAATATTCTCTTTACACTCCTACTAACTATACAGAAATCTTCAAGTCAAATAATACTCTATTTCCAGGAAACAATTTCAATTGTAGTATTACTACCTTTACATTGGAAGTGAATTGCAGTTTTACATTATGTATAGGTAATATAAATGCTATAACTGAGATTCAAGAGATTGAAGAAAACGAAGAGTTCTATAATATAAAAGAGAATGCTGAGGAGGATATAAACTAAGAAGTACAAGCGGAAACTGTCAAATCTGTTCATACTGCCGAAGACCAATGTTTAAATCAATATGCTTAGGTAGAAATTCCCTTCTAAACACAATCCGGGATATGAGATTCCTCGATTTGACAAAACTAATGGGAGGTGATTCCATGAATTTATTATGTATACTTTCAAAAAACGGATATTCATATAATACTCAATCTCTTATAGATTCCGGAGCGAATAGCTTTGTTTTTATTAACAAGACACTTTTTTCATTATTATTCCTTATGTTCAAACCTTGTTTTATATTACTCGAACCACTAATTGAAATCAAAAGCTATAATGGTATACAAGGTGAAGCTATTACTTATTTCATATTTCTTAATTTTATGATTAATACTCGATAATAGTTTTATTTGCTATTTCTTATTACCGATTTGGGTTCATATAATATAATCCTAGATCGCAAATAATTAGCAGAAACCCGAGTTAAAGTTGATTATTTTAATCGATATTTCAAATAACCTTCTGAACATTCTTCTACTGTTTCCTTATCAAAAAATATACTTTTAATCAGAGACAGTCTTCAACAATTCAGAATCAGTTATTTGAGACAGAAAGATGCTAACGATTGGAATACCCGATTGGAAGAGATGTACCACCGATTTGATAATAAACAATCGACTATAGTATTGATCATATCTAAAATACTTATTATCCCTTTCTAAGAGACTAATATAGTAATCTCAGATGCAATCGAAGTTTAGATTCTAGTCAATCTGAAGAAGAAATCTATTCTCAATCAAATCTTTATTTAATCTGTTTACGAATCCCTCTCGTTTTGTATCTCCAATATATTCGATATCTATACACTCAAGTCAACTCAATTTCAATTTATCTATAAGAAAAGCAAAGATTATAAGATCTTTATAGTTATATATATAGAGATTAATGATGTTATTTCAATTTACAAATCTAATTAAGACAATAATTATCGAATCTCAACCACAATTATTGCCTTAAACAGTTCTAAACCAGAAATTATCGCTGTTCTCAATCGCATTATTGCAGATATCGAAATGGAGTTTCCAATTCCCAAAGTTTACTAGTAATATTACTGAGTATTCTCCAAGTGCGAATCCGATATTCTATCTTTCTTCTAATTATATAATTATAAGATTATACTTGAAGAAAAAGGTGAAAAAGCTTTCAAATATAGTCCTCTATATAAGATATCACTTGAATAGCTTAAGATTATTAAAGAATACATTATAGAGAATCTTGCCAAAGGATTTATAGAATCCAGCCAAGTACTATTCGCAGTACCGATTCTCTTTATAAGAAAGCCGAATGAAAGCTTAAGGTTTTGTATAGACTTTCGACTATTCAATTCTTTAATATATAAAGATAGATATCCTCTACCTCTTATTAACGAGACATTTATATAACTCGTTAATATAAAGGTGTATATCAAATTAGATATTCAACAAGCATTTCATTACATCCACATGAATCCAGTTTTCAAAGAATATACTACCTTCTATATTCGATATGGTTCCTACAAATACAAAGTTTTACCTTTTAGACTAATAAACGGCCCTATGACTTATTAACAATATATAAACAATATCCTATTTGATTATTTAGATAATTTCTGTATTATTTACCTCGATAATATTCTTATATATTCTAAAAACAAAGATGAATATGAGGAATATATCAAATATATTCTTGAACGACTTGAGTTTGCTAGTTTTCAGGCAGATCTCAAGAAGTGTAAATTCAATATCAAATATACAAAGTATTTAGGTTTTATTATCTTTATAGATGATGTATAAATCGATCCAGAAAAGATTGAAATGATTGCTATTTGGACTTACCCCATTATTGTAAAGGGTATCCAATTGTTCTTAGGTTTTTATAACTTTTACTACCAATTCATTAAGGATTACAGTATAATAGCAAAACCTCTTCACGAACTTATAAAAACAAACGTTAAATTTCATTTTGACGAAATCTGTCAAATCGCATTTGATATACTCAAAGACAGATTCATCTCCACTTTTCTCCTACAATATTACAATTATACACTATTCTGTATACTGGAAACCGATATATCCAATAGTATAGTCGTTAGTATACTATTTCAGAAGCATAATAACAAATAATTACTAGTTGCCTACTTTTTGAAAACAATGATTACCGCCGAACTAAACTATGAAATTTATAATAAAGAAATACTTGCGATCATCAAATCCCTAGGCTACTGGAAAGTCAAACTTACCGGATCCCTGTATCAGATCAAAGTGTACACTAATTATAAAGCACTCGAGTACTTTATATCTACTAAACAGCTAAATGTTTGATAAACGTATTGAACAGAATTACTCGCCGATTATAACTTCATTATTATATATTATACTAGAAAGAATAATCCACTCATAAATACGCTTATATACCGTATTAACAAATTAGATCAATAGAATAGTATTAAAAAGAAGAATCGTTTTTAGCAGTTTATAAAAGATAATCAGGTGAACACAAAGATCATACGCAAATCTCTACGGCAAGACCTGGATATAATCGCAAACATCAACATACACACAATCACATTGCTTTTCGATATCGTAAATTGCATTATTGAAACAAATAAATCCCATTCGAGTTTAGAAGCTCTGTGTGTTCAGATTATCAAATCGTATAAGCATCTTATACTCGAGAAAGGACTCTTGCTTTACAATAATCGACTTTATATACCGGATATCGAAAATCTGCGAATCTATTTAATTCGCGAAGTTCACGATTCAATCTCCATTGTATATCCTAGTATTAAAAAGACTTATGCTCTCTTGACCAATCAATACTATTGGAAGAACATAAACGATATAATCAATCAATATATATGGAATTGCTACAAATGCAAGTGCAGCTCTGTATCAAGAGATCGCATTCCTGGTCTCCTCTATTTGTTCCCAATCCCTATGCGAGCATGGCAATATGTTATCATGGATTACTGTAGTTTCAATAAAGATAAATACGGTTACGATAACGTATTTGTTATTATCGATCAATTGACCAAATAAGCTATTTCGATATCCTGTTATAAATCAATTGATTCGAGAGATTAGGCTTATTTATATCTATACTATATATACAGATACTACAGTGCCCCGGAGATTATAATCTCTAATCGTAATCCTCAATTTATATTCAAATTCTAGTAAGAATTCAATAATATCTTAAAAACACAAGTCAAATTATTTATTACTTACCATCTGCAAACTAACAATCAAATTGAGATTTATAATCAATATCTCCAACAACGTTTGTGATTTTTTATAAACTATTATCAAGATGATTGGTCTAAATTCCTACCAATGATAGACTATGCTCAACTTATACTTTCTTATAAATCATTAGATAGTCAAACCCTGTATAAGACCTTGTATAGCTATCTATCCCGCAATCCCTAGAATTGAAAACTCAATTCCACCATACCTATCAACGATTTGAATATAATTGATGCTAGAGAGTATACCAAACACAATAAACTAGCATTCGATCGAGCAAAAGAAAATATTTTGTATATACAAGAAAAAATGTTTCGATCAACTAACTCGTATCGCTACTCAGTCGACTTCGATATAGGAAATTACATATAGCTCAATATAAAGGACTTTCCGATATAACAATTATCCAAAAAACTGGATTACCCTACTCAAGGGAGATTCAAGATTATTGGTTGGATTAAAGATTCCTTTCGATTAGACTTATTATCCATTATAAAAGTTCACCCCGTGTTTCCATCTAGTAAGCTCCGCAAAGCAACAGACAACCCACTTCCTAAACAAATCCTCAAACCACCACCCCCAATAAATATCACTAATAATATTGAATAGAAAGTAAAGCATATTCTAACTATAAAGAAAGTATACCGATAACTTAAGTATAGAGTATTATAGCTGAATACCGATAACAATCTCACCTAATACCCCACCTCTAACTTAAAAACTACTCCGCACCACCTTCATAACTTCTATCTACAAAATCCTACTCTACTAGAACCCCCTGTACACTTACTGGAGTGAATTCGTCTCTACAAAAATAGAAAGGATAATTACGATTTTACAGATAATAATCAATATATAAATGAAAAAAACAGAAAGAACTTCTTTAATTTATTATTATGACAAAGAAAATCCTAATCGCATAAAAGGCTGAAAGCGACCGGACAAAGATGAAATGTCAACAAAGAAAGTCTTTTCCCCTACCCGGCAGGTTTAAACTACCGCCCACTATGAAAGTCTACCCCGTGTTTCCATCTAGCAAGCTCCGCAAAACGACAGACGACCCACTTCCCGGACAAATCCTCGAATTACCACCTTTAATAAATATCACCAATAATATCGAATAGAAAGTGGAGTGTATTCTAGCTGTAAAGAAAGTATATCGACAGCTTAAGTACAGAGTATTGTGGCTGAACACCAATAACGATCTCACCTGGTACCCCGCCTCTGACTTAAAAACTGCCCCGCACTACCTCCATGACTTTTACCTACGAAATCCCACTCTGCCAGAACCCCCTACGCATTTACCGGAGTAGATTTGTTTCTACAAAAATGGAAAGGATGATTATAATTTCACAAACAACAATCAATATATAAATGAAAAAGATAGAAAGAACTTCTTTAATTTATTATTGTGATAAAGAAAATCCTAATTACATAAAAGGCTGAAAGCGATTGGATAAAGATGAAATATTAATAAAGAAAGTCTTTTCCTTTATCCGACAGGTTTAAATCAAGTTAGAAAGAAAGCCTCTACGATTATTAACAGTTACGATCGGATAAAGCATAATAGTAAAAGCTGGATGGTTTAAACCGAAATATTAGTCGAGTCCCCAGCCAATAGCAACAACAAGTATATATAGGATAATCACAAGCCAAAAGATAAGACGACCCTTAGTTGCAGTACACGCGACAACAAGACTAAGCTGGTGCTTAATTGCATTTAACTGTTTGCGAGTTGCTAAAAGCTCTGTTTCCATCTGAGTTACAACGAACTAGTACTGCTACTCCAATTCGTCTCCCCGCGCTGCAACCTCTGTTACGCAATGCTCCGCGGTTTCTCGAGCAAGGGTAAAAGGAAGCATTTCTTTCGAAACGTGACTTTTTAGTTCCTCTCATATATCAAGCTATCTCAAAAGTTAACTTTACTAAAAACTAGCAAAGTTGTAATTTATCTTTATTATATTGCTATACTCAGCAATAGCCAATCAGTATTAGAGAAACATCTTGTGTGTATTCCTATCAGACAAGTGTTTATATTTATGTTTGCTAGTCAGACAAAGCAGATAGCGAGATTGATCAAATGATTGTCCAGGAAGTCGATAGTAGATGTTATCTCCCTTGCTGGAAATACAATTGTGTATGCAGCTAGTATAAACCTAGTCATTCTCCTAAATATATTGTTCCTATTATAATATTATCTTTTTTAATAATCTTTTGTTTAGAGATCCCTACTTGTCAATATCAACAAAGCCAATACTTCTGTAATAAAGTGTATCGAATTTGCGATCAGGTTGATTTTAATATAAGGCCTTCAGGATGTCTTCCTCAACTATCTCGTTATTATTTTCGAGATCACAAAAATGATGTATTGCTACAATCAACTTGTTAGCGAACTTCTTTTTGTAATTGTTAATACAATTAATCAAGAGATCATATTCTTCCTCCGAATTCTATTTCAGAAGATGATGAAACGGATATATCTAATAAGTATATCGAAAATCGATTCTATCCTTAGGTATATTGTCTTTAGTATTTATAATCGTACTTATTAGATAAGCCGACTATAAGCCGGAGATACTAAAAGAAAGCCTCATTTACATACATTTTCATTATCCAACTCATCTTCCTTATTATCCTCCTCCTTATCAACAGAATTACTGCTATTCCCACTACAGCTCGACTCCTCCTCTTCCTTAACAAAACATTTGTCTTGTGTAACAAAAGAGACAGACACTCTCTTCGCTATAAGCTATAAAGAAGTATATCAGTAAAGCAAATGCAAAAGAAAAATAAACAACTCATCATTACACATATATCCTCCCGTTGCTTTAGCTGCACTAACAACAACTTACTCTTACTGCTGCATTTTCTTAATAGTATAAAAAGTATATTGATTATTAATCAAAGGATATAAAGAAGATAAATGACCAGAAAAGATTTAAAAGAGAGAGGGAAATTCGGGTGATCTATATACTTCAAAGGCTTTGCACTGTTATTAGACTACAAGATGATTTCCTCCGTTTCCCATACGTTTTCCCGTTGCGAAAAAAGCAAAATTTGCGTACACGCCCGTTTACCACACCATACTATAATATAAACAACAATGTTTTATTGAGATTACTAATACATTTACAAATTAGATAATTGTAAAGCTTGAGGGCAAGCTTTTTCGAAAGGGGGGATAATATCACGGATTGTATTTAATCGTAACTGTGATCACTCACGTGCGCGCTTGCGCATATGCACAATCACATATACATAGCTAGTATATAGGAACACTCTACAAGCGCTTTGCTCCCAATTCTGTAATTATAGATTCTAAGGATAAATTGTACCCTGCTCTCGCAGTTCTTCTAAGGTAAAGTGTCACACCCAAGACCCTAAAAATAATAATCCCTAGTACACTTAAGATAAATAATATCCAGAAATTCAATAAAGATAGCGAAAGGAATATTATCGAAATCAATCCATCTAAGAATCCAATACTATCTCCAGAAACAATGGAGACAGAGATATTAAATACTATATTTATAATTCAATCTTCAACCGAAACTCCAATTATACTTATGGATATAAATACTCCTGAAAGATATTCTTTCGAAAATACAACAAGATGACAATAAATCAAACAAACATATCCAAAAACTAATCAGAGCAATGATAGTAATACTTATAGCAATTTAGATAGAAATATTATTAATATACTATAATCTCCATACCGCTTACATCAAAGATCGATACAAATATTAAAACAAAACTATCCGAAAACCTGCAAGTAATCTTAGGAAACCTTACAGACAAGGATACAGCCTTTCCTGCAGAA
This sequence comes from Botrytis sinoallii, assembly GCF_014898435.1. Classification (NCBI taxonomy): domain Eukaryota; kingdom Fungi; phylum Ascomycota; class Leotiomycetes; order Helotiales; family Sclerotiniaceae; genus Botrytis; species Botrytis sinoallii. Next base: position 617,602 of record NW_024066034.1, on the reverse strand, counting down.
CAGATTCTAGGAATCCCCATTTCTACTATATATCATCAAACAATCTCGAACCCTAAATATAAAGAAAAATGAAAGCAAGCTATTGAAGAAAAGATTAATTTATTAATTGCAAATAGCACTTAGAAAGAATATATTCTACCAAAAGGAGGGAATCTTGTTTCAACAAAATAAATATTCATAATAAAGATAAAGGATAATAAGATTGAGAGGTTTAAGGTATGATTAATAGCAAGAGATTTTAATCAAATTCTCGGAAAAGACTACAATGAAACCTTTGCTCTTACAATGTGACTCGATATACTCCGCTTGTTCTTAGCGATTATTACAAAAGAGAACTCGGAATACTAGCATTTCGATATAAAGAATGCTTTTACAGAATCCTATTTCAAGAAAAAAATATATCTTACACCACCTCAGGGATTCAAGATATCAGATAAATACATCTTATACGCATTGAAAAGCTTATATAGCCTTAAACAAACTGAACAAGATTGGAATCAATTTTTAAAGTCTCAATTGATCAATTGGGGCTTCACTCAAAGTCTTGCTGATCTGTATCTCTATATATACATTGCTTGCCAACTCAATCTGCTAGTGTATGTCGATGATATAATTGCTTTCTCGACCTCAAAAGATCAACTCAATTGGTTTTCTACAATACTTTCATTGCACTTCAATGCCAAAAACCTGGGGAAGATTAGCAAGATTCTAGGCATTAGGGTTATAAGAGATCGAGCAAACAGATCTCTTACATTGGATCAAGAAAAATATCTGGAAGCTATGCTTACAAAATTCGGAATCTCATACGCTCAGCACTATACTAAGAAGATACCTGCTACTGATTACTCATACCTACAACCTGCTACAGAAGACAACGAACTGATTGATGTTACTGAATACCAACAAGCTATAGGTAATCTCATTCATCCAATGGTATACACAAGACCAGACATCTCCTTCGTATTAGGCCGACTGTCACAGTACATGGCAAAGCCAGCGAAATGCTATGGAATAGGAGTAAAGAACTTAATGCGATATCTGAGAGCTATAATCATTTAGAAACTCAAATACGAATCCGAAGAAATACAATACCAAATCGCAAAGGAATACAACCTACCAGTAGATACTATAAAAGTCTTCACTGACGCAGATTGGGCAAGTGATTGGTATGATCGGAAAAGTATTTCTGGGGGAGTTGCTATATTCTATAACGAACCAATATTGTGGGCTAGTAAGAAGTAGAATTCAGTAGCGATATCAAGTGTTGAGTCCGAATACATATCAATGGCAATGTTCACCAAGCAAGGGAGATGATTAGCTCAAGTGCTTAAAGATTTTGGAAAGGCTGAATATGTATTTGCATATGGAGATACTGTTCAACTGTTAGATGATAACCAAAAAGCAATTACTTTAACCAAGAACCCGCATTTATATGAACGATCAAAGCATATCGATATATATTACCACTTCATCAGGGATCTTACTAAAAAAGAAAAGGTAGTAACTAGTTATATCAATATATCGAATATGGTAACAAATGGAATAACTAAACCTTAGCGAGAATAATATTCGAAAGGTTCAAAAACATGCTGGGATTGAGATAGTAGAAGTACGGAAAATCAGGGAGATCAAAGATGGTAACTCCTATAGGGGAGTGTTAAAAGGAATAGAAGTTACTGGTGCTAAGCACGTGTAGTGATTAGTAATACAACTATCTAAATGGGCTAGATTAGACGAACCATAGACAGGCATATTGATCCCCTCATATAATACTATGGGGAGATCAATATGCTTACACGCGTAACTATATAGTCAATATAGAGACCTCTTCCACCCAATCTTCTAATAGGAACTATATTTGAAAGCTTTTTCACTTTTTCCTTTAAGTATAATCTTATAATTATATAATCAAAAGAGGTAAGATATTGGACTTACACTTAAAAAACACTCAATGATATTATTAATAAGCTTTAGGGATTAAAGACTTCGTTTCGATATTTGCGATAATGCAATTGAGAGTAGTGATAGTTTCTGGTTTAGAATTGTTTAAGGTAATAACTACGGTTAAGATTCGATAATTGTTGTTTTAACTAGATTTGTAAATCGAGATGATATTGTCAATCTTTGTACATATAACTATAAAGATTTTATAATCTTTGTTTTTCTTACAAATAAATTGAAAATTGAGTTGGCTTGAATGCATAGATATCAAACATATCGGAGATATGAAGTAGGAGGGATTTGTAAACAAACTGAATAGAGATTTAATCGAGAATAGATTTCTTCTTCAAATTGACTGAAACCTAAACTTCAATTGCATTTGAAATTATTATATTAATCTCTTGAAAAAGAATAATAAATATCTCAAATACAATCGATACTATAATCAGTTGTCCATTATCAAATCGTGGGTACATCTCTTCCAATTAGGCGTTCCAATCGTCAGCATCTTTCTATTTCAAATAACTGATTCTGGGTTATTGAAGACTGTTTTTGATTAAAAGTATATTTTTTGATAAGGAAATAGTAAGAGAATGCTCGGGAGGTATTCGAGGTATCAATTAAAACAATCAACTTTAACTCGGATTTCTGCCAACCATTTGCAATCTAGGATTACACTATATAAACCCAAATCGATATAAGAAATAGCAAATAAATTATTGTCGAGTATTAATTATAAAATTAGAAATATAAAATAAGTAATAGTTTCATTTTGTACACCATTTATAGCTTTTGACTTCAATCAATGGTTCGAGTAATATAAACAAAGTTTGAATATAGGGAATAATAATAAAAGAAGTGTCTTATTGATAAAGCGAAGCTATTTACTCCAGAATCTATAAGAGATTGAATATTATATGAATATTCGTTTTTCGAAAGTGTATATAATAGGTTTATGGAATCACCTTCTATTAGTTTTATCAAATTGAGGAATCTCATATCCCAAATCGCGCTTAAAAAGGGAACTTTTATTTAAACATATTGATTTAAATATTGGTTTTTGGCAATGTAAACGGATTCGACAGCTTTCGCTTGTACTTCTTGATTTTACATCCTTCGGCATTCTTTTCTATATTGTAAACTCTTTGTTTTCTCTAATCTCTTGGATCTCGGCTATAGTTGCTTGACATTATCTATGCGTAGTGTGAAACTGTAATTCACTCTCGATACGGGAATGGTAGTATTATGATTGAAATTGTTTTCTGGAAATAGATGTTATTTGGCTTGAAGGTTTCTGTATAGTTAGTAGGAGTGTAAAAAGGATATTAGATGTGAACTGAGTAGATGGGTTCGAATTACTCAATGAGCGGAGAGTGCTTTTAGGGGTAGTTAACGAATCAGTGTTACTAGACAGCTTTTCTAAGAGGTATCTCTTTAGTTGTTTTGTAACAATTGCGTTTTTGAAATATAACTTCGAGTTTGTTAATTTTAGTAAACTTAATAGCTAGATTCTCAATAATATAGCATTCATTGATATAGAGGGCCAATAGCTTATCAAAGGAAATCGAATATTTTTCTTTCCAGATCGCAAAAAAGAATATCAGATCGGTGATTTCGTCTGTATAGCTAATAATCTAAATCTATAATATTATATTAGAAAGTTTCCTCATTAGGTGTTATTAGTATAACCCAATATTTGTACTTAATTTATGTATAATCGGCTTTGGCCGGGTTCTTATAAATAACTACGAGCTGATCGATCAATTGCTATCCTGTTAAGCAGGGGATTTGAGTGTATAGTAAGAATATATGTTTTTGTATCTCTTCTTCCATCTAATCTATTATATAAGATCGCCGTTGCGCTTTCGAAATAAGTGAATTTTTGTAAAATTCGAGTTGTTTGATAATTAATAGCTGTTAGAGGCTTACTTTCGGCTTTATATCATTTTGAATTTGAATAAAAGATTGTGACGGAAACGGTGTTGTAGACCACGTGGATCAGATCATGTGATGGTCAGGTATTCATTATATAGAATACTCCGGAGCGGAACAACGATAACCGGATCGGCCGCAGGACCGATCACCGCTCCCGTGATCGGTACCCGAAGATCACCCAGTATATAATCCGATCTCTTCTCTACGAGAAGAGATCAGTTCTAACTGTAGATGAGGAGATATACACATTCTTATACTTATACCATTATTGTCCAATCATTCCCCTCCATCGTGATATGCTATTGTCCTGTACGATAAAGATTGATGAACTTCAAAATATACGGATGCTTTATTGTAATGGTAAGTAAACAAGAATAGAGTGTTTAATAAATTTGTAGATTGCTCAATAGGGTGATTAGATTTGAAAGGAATCTGTTATCAGTATTCGGAAAGGATCATTGCGAAAACTGATTTTGTGAATAGAGGTTTTTTTTATTCTTCCTTTTTCTGGTAATAAAAGATATTCTTCAATAGAATCGACTGGAATATCAGGAATCCGGACTCTGCGATTTGTAAGGGAATCTGTATAATATTGTTATCAATATTTTGGAGGTTAAAATGATAAGCGATATTAAGATTATGCTATAATAATTTGTTTTTGAGTCTTGCAATTTTGTTCTACAAATCCTTAAAGTCTTTAAAAGTCGATATTTGTTCTTTCTGTAACAGAGAGTATACATCGATATACTATTTTCGAGAGTTAATATTTCAATCGAAAAATCATTTCCAGATTATTTACCCTTTTTATATTTACCAATATTTATATTAAAAACTGTAAGGACTGTAATCATCGCTCCATTGAGATTGACTATCATCAATTGGGAAACGCTCAACTAGCAAAAGGGGAAGAGTAATAGAATTTTTTTGAGATAAATAAATTGGATATAATAGTAATACTTGTAACTCTATATATTGAAAGTTTATTATCTTTTATCGAGTAGATTTATTCAGAATCAGCTCTCTTTTTATAAGTAATATCGAATATCCTCGATATACCTAAAAAGATATTATAATTATAAGGTATTATTTGATTGGCCATCAGATGGCTATATAATTATATAGTGAGTTATAGATAATGTAACACTTTGTCTTAGAAGAACTGCGAGAGCAGGATACAATTTATCCTTAGAATCTACAATTACAGAATCGGGAGCAAAGCGCTTGTAGAGCGTTCCTATATACTAGCTATATACACGTGATCGTACATGTGCGCAAGCACGCACGTGAGCGATCGCAGCTGCGATTGGGTGCGATCCGTGACACTTACTACATCTCGATGCCAAAAGCGATGGGCATTATCTCATCCTCAGACCACACGGTGATTACATAATTTGAGGCCTTGATTTTGAGGCAGGGCCTTTCGAAGGTTTATCACCGTAGGGTCTGAAACAATTTGGTTCCGGTCTTGGTGTGAATCCCAATAATTCAGTATTTTTCGATTTTTCCATTAAATATTATAAATCATTCAACTATTGTATCACTTTTGATGCAGATTCCAATTTATAGAAAATGATTTTTCTCATTATTTTAATATATTTTTTATTATTATAGCTTTATTGGTTCATATACATATACAACATTGAAATTTAAAATAAACATTTTTGAATCCCAACATTTCATTAAATTAAACACCCACCTCCTTTGAAATCCACCACCACTACCATTCCTAATAATAATATATATATATTCTGAAGATCTTTAATCAATCTGATTCCCATCATATACTCTAATTCCTTTTAAAGGGGTAAGTTATTGATTTCGAAGAGATTAGATGCTCTTAAACCTGAAATCCTACCCTCATTTTGAATCTAAATACCTTAAACTTAAAGCATTTTGGATTTCAAATTGAAAAGCAATTCAACCACCATCGATGATATAATCCCAATGCCACTGATGCTATTGAGAAAAGCTACTAGCATATTCAGCTCAATAAAACGATTCGATTAATACTATTTTTATTATTAATGAAGGTACTTTGAAATAATTGAAAATAACTTAACTGGTTTGAAAAAAATTCTTTCCAATTGAATATCACAATAACCACATATCCAATCAATTTGAATATCGATTTAGATAATACTATCAATTAAGCTCTTTCGAATACTTTAATTAGTTTTTCAATAAATGATAATTGAAAGAATAATATATATTATTGAAGTACTTTTACCTAACAGATTCGGTTTCTCACCAAAAATACAACCAAAAGCTCTCAGACTTTCGAGGAGATAAATGTTCCCCCCGACCCTGATTGGTCGAAAAAAAAATCGATTATTAGTAAGCCACAACACTATGAAAAAGATCAAGATATTATTCAGAATTCAATGAAATACATTCTATCGACGAAGAGGGTCCCTGAATATTGAGATAAGATGGGCAGGACCTTTTGGTATTTTCTGCTGGATGTATGAGACTGAATACGTACTAGTATAGTACAAACATATACTCGCTATTACCTTCCAGATCAAAAATCCGGACAACAACAATCTTAAATCATTTCATCAGGCTCCGTATTTCCTTTCCCTTTCATCATAGGTATCTTCATACCTCCAAAACTATTCAAAATTTCCACATCCAGCATATAGGCGAGACTCTTACCCTCCTTCTCCTTCTTCTTACCCCAAAAACAACGAATAAAAACAGAATTACCTTATTATTAGAAAATTTCACATGCAGCATGCAGAACATACAGTCTTAAGATGTGGAAACCGATGCATTTGAGATGAATTATCACGAAATGGATAATCATTCCATCGAGTAGATTTTTACTAAAAGGTATTCCATACCCAAGCGCAATACGCTTACCCTGCGAGTAGAAGAAAAGACTAGAAAGAATGATAGAGACGGTGAAGAGGAAATATGTTACTAGGTAGTTAATTAATTCTAACCTTGTCCTAGGTACCTAGGTGGTATAAAGAAACTAATGCAGCCTGACGTCTGACCCTTAAAGTTAATTGGACTGCTTAACTACCTACGTACTTGATACTACGAGGAGGTAGGGAACTTTAGATCTTGTAAGTAGGTATTTAGCGAGAAAGGTTCAAACCCCCTCTTTCTAAGAAATAGAGAAAACCAAGAATGATGAATGAAAATTCGAGATGTATAATCATTTTTTGTTTCCAAAAGCTAGCTATCTATCTCATGTGAATGAAAACTGTTATGGTAGTTGGAATTGAATTCACCCTTGTATTTATATTTATCTTGATTCTCCATTTTTGATTAGCGGATGATGGTTGATCTGATCTGTGTGATGAGTTGGGTAGGTCAGACCGCGATAAACGAGGATGGAGATGGAGATGGAGATGGGGATATGGTGGGTGGATGAATGATAGATGCATCTGGATTTTTATTTAGAGTTTGATCTGATTCGTGAATTACTAGATTGCATACTCAGGTACACAATTTGCGATTCTTTTATTGAGGAGTTACGAGGTTTGGTGGAAATGGTTGCTGGTTGGAGGAAAGCTGGAAGGTAGAGTAGAGTCTTTAGATGATCGTATTGATGTTTGTTATAGTAATATCTAGATAGGTACCGATAGGTAGGTGGTTTAACTACACTACTAATTCAATTCAATTCAATCCAACCAAGTAAGAAAGAGTAAGATAGATGCCGCGATAAACTTTCCAGCACCATTCATCACAGCCAATATGGTGGAGGCTGGGGTTCCTAGGTATTTTTCTAGATTTGCTAGTCCCGGGTTCGATGCCATGGTGGGGTTACATTGGTGGATATGTCTTGTCAGAAGCTGGGTTTTATGGAGTATCTCATCGGTAGCTAGGTATATATTCATGGGGAATCGTGGTAAGATTCTTATGCAGCCTGAACTTGGCTGATGTGATGTAGTGACTAGGTATCTTGTATGACATCTGATGAATTTAAATACTTGATTGGAGATGAGATGAGAGGTTATAAATGTATGCTTTTCCCGGATGATTTTGTGGTTTTGTTTTTGTTCTACTTAATTTATCAATTTTATCGATATATATAAATCTTCATCCTCTGCAAAGACTCTCAGTCAAAGAAATTTACTCAATCGATACCGCATTCCAGAATCAATACACACAACTGCCACAACAATCATCATACACACACATATTCTACCCTCCTCCAAACAAACAAACAAACACACATATCTACATAACTCAGCACATCCCTCTCTCCAAACAAACCCTCAAAATGTGCTGGCCAAGCCGAACAAAATATTACCGCGAGCCCGTCGTCCGTGAAGTCGTCTATGCCGCCCCTCGACCCGTTTCTCGAGGTCATCATCATCATCACCCTCGACGCGTCTCGGTTACTTCAGTCTCTTCGAGACCGGTTAGTCGAACGTATGTTACTACCACAGCTAGTCCGAGAGCGAGCCGAACGAGTTATAGTAGTTCGACTTATAGGAGGAGGTATTGAGGGGGTGTGGAATTAGGTTGAGATGGATTGGAATATCTTTTACGATTGATGATGTGATGGATGATGCGATGGATGATGATGGGTATGGGTATGGGTATGTGATATAAGATGACTGGCGTATTGGGTTGGTTTGGATTGGTTGATTTGGGACGAAAATGATGAGAGACAAGGATAGATGATCTCCGATGTGAATATAATTGTATACGAGTGGAGCTAGCAGTGTTGGCTAGCTGGCTATATGAGATGAGATATAATTCTTCTGTATTGGATTTCTGGGTTTTATTTATTGTATGATAATGTTATAGGATATACGAAATATGGAATTGACCCTGCCGAGTTTTACCTTTTCAGCTTGGGCGGATGAGTTGTATGATGAGATGGCGAGGTGAACGAGTAATGAATTGATGATTTGTGTGATCTTGGATGATATTTTAGAATGAATCCCGAGACCGGGACTGTTACCTTTCGTGCTATCTGCAATTTGTGTTAGAAATGTCTGTATGAAGGGATAACATGATGGCAATATCATGAATAGCAAGGGAAACGTATATTTCCCATCTTTCTTCACATTGCTCACTACACGAGAGACCTGCCCGTCCATACAATCCCACAATCCATTCCCCAGATTCCTCCTATCAAATTCCGGGATCAATTCCATCTCACAATGATTGAAGCCAAAATCTTGAATTTTACCATGCTTCAATATAATACTATTAGTCATCTTAGTCATCTCAGTCATCTCAATCATCTCAATCATCTCAGCAATTCAGACGATGACATTATCAGATATGACGTCAATATTAATGGTGGGGTTATCACAATAACCTGCATCAAGAAGCTTTCTTTACTGCAATTATCCTTGTTATCAATCATTACTATTATCATCATTATCAACTGAACAATTATAATTTATATTAATCTCTCCAACCTTGTCGACTATCGTGGAGTATATCCTCAACTCTTATCTGCGTTACACCTGGTCGCTACATACATACATAGTATCTTCGACGAGCGAGGTGAAGTGACATAGATCAAGTTGCAAGGTTTGTTCTCCCCTGTCCTTTCGTCGCAAGAGACATCCATCTATTTTCCCTACGTATCTATATGGTTGATGATGCTATTCATGCGACGGTTAAAATGAAGCAATCACACATCGAGACAAAATCTGGGAAGTATCAGATTTGAAGGAGCATTTTATTTTTAGATCTACATTCATATCTTGAGAGTATTCGCTGGTCAGATACGCATTGCATTACAAGGCGCCTTGAAAGGAAAAAGGAAAGAGCTGATCAATCTTTAGATTCAACAAACATAGTACTTTCTTGATTCGATTAAACTATCAATATGTAAGTACAATTTGTTAATTTCTACCCTTTCCCACATCTCTTAACCTTTACTTCAACACAAAGGAGATCGATCAAACATGTTGCGACGGGCAAATTCCAGCAGAGGTTCTGGATCTGGCGAGAAAAACAATCCTTTAAAGCATTGTTCGCACCCAATCATCCTTTGTTCCACCCTCGTCGTCGTGGCATTCGACCCATTTTCAATTACGCTGATCGTCTCGTTAAAATTATAGTCACTAACTTTATTACTGTCAGGAATCGAGCACTATCAGTTCGCTCCTCAGGGGGCAAATCTTCATCCAAAGATACCTCATCCTCCAAACATTTCTCCCTCTCTTCCCTTCGTGGAATCAATCAACCAGATCTCTCGAAGAAACTTTACAAACTCATCAAAACCGAAAACAATCTCATTACAGCATATGAAACGGCAGGCAGAGAACGTATTTCGATTGCTACTCAACTTTCCGAATGGGGTGAATCCACTGAGGACGATGCGATTTCGGAAATCTCGGATAAGATTGGAGTTTTATTGAGCGAACTAGGTGACCAGGAAGATTATTATGCACATAGTCTGGATGACTCAAGAGGAGTGTTGAAAGCGATTCGAAATACTGAGAAGAGTGTTCAACCAAGCCGGGATCATAAACATAAATTAGTAGAACAAATTGCTAAATTACGGGCCAAGGAACCTCAAAGTGCTACATTGGTTACATTGGAGCAAGAGTTAGTCAGAGCAGAAGCAGAACAATTGGTTGCTGAGGCTCAATTAACAAATATTGTAAGACTTCTCGTTTTGGAGTTATTATGGATAGAGAAAAGCCAAGTAACTGACAGGCTACCTACAGACAAGAAAGAAGATCAAGGAAGCATATGATGCAGAATTTGCTGCCACTATTGAAAGAGCAGAGAAACAAATCATCCTTGCTCGTCATGGACGTCGACTCCTCAATCTCCTTGATGATACACCAATCGTACCGGGAAATATTCGTCCAGCTTTTGAACACACTGAACAAGCCCGACAAATTCTCAATGATGCCGAGGATGATCTTCGAGATTGGCAATTGGATGAGGAAGAACTCCAGTCACATGGTAACTTGGATTCTGGTGCGATGCGTCAGGAAGGTGCTGAACATCAACAAGTTCAAAACGTAGAAGGTTCTGTTGTTGGTACTGAGGATGGTTATCGTAATGAAGGAGTTCAATCGGAAATTGGTGAGAGTAGGATCAGTAGTGGACAACAAATTCCGGGAAGTTATGCTCCTAGTGTTACGGGAACTTCAGTCACAACTGGTCCGATGGAGACAAATGAGGCTAATAGGGTTGCTTAATGTGGTGGATAGTTCACGTGACTTTTCAGTGGTTTGGGCAGTATAATTGAAGCTTTAATAATGGGTGAATTTCGTACCTCAAAGTACTTCTTATTAATTAAATGGTCGTTTGGATCTTAAGGTTTTAGTGTGCAGAATAAATGTGTTTCGATGTACAAATTGCTGCATCTTTCGCATAAGTGGTATAATCTTTGAAGTCAAGTCAATGATCTAATTAAAACACTACCATTACAGCCGAATGAAAGGGGAAGCGCGACGGATCTCATCACCCGACCCCGCAATTTTTTACTTGGCGGAAATAAGACGTCCCTAGAGAGTGAATGCTAGGTTTTCTGTGAATTTTTATTTCCGTAATTTCTGAGGGGGGGGGCATGTCTGGGGAAGTATTTCTCAGTGGATGGGGAGGGCAGGAGAGATTCCTGTTGCCGCGCCGTTTGGATGCAGGATTTTGGCTTGGCAAGGTTACCTAGATGGGGGGTTAATTGGTGATTGTGAATATGTCTCCGAAAAGTGGCCGGTTTGTTGCCGGTTGGGGGAGTGATTGGGAGTTTGTTGGTTTGTTGGTGTGATGTGGTTGGAAAGTCGCCGGGAGAGGGTGATGGAAGGGGGGAGTTGGTATGTTTGCTTTCGAATATTCTTGGGGAAGGAGGATTATTGGGAGAGGACTTGGAGGGTAAAGCGGGGAGATTTGGATGGGGATATATATATATATTGTCTTGAATTCTTTTTCTTATTTTTTTCTCTTGGAGTGTTTTGGTTGGAATTTGAGAATTTGAATTTTGAATCTTGAATTTTGAAATACTGTGGTGAGATAGTGGTATAACGCGAACGATACGATCGGATATACTAAGATTACAATAGTAAAACACTGCATCACATCGAAAAGTAAAAGCAAAAGCAACATACCGCACAATGGCCAATTTAATGAAAGAACTCGGTAAGATACAATAATCAAATTTTCCTCTCCCCTCCTCTCACACAAACCCCAAGATCCCCCATCCAAACATCCCCCCTAACATCTCTCCAGGTTCCCAAACCAAATGGAGTACCTCCACATGTGTATCCTGCATCACCAAAATGTCCGCTTCCAAAGGTCTCCAACCTAGCACCCTCCCCCTCCGCCACATGGTACAACTAGCCCAAGATTTGCTACCCTTCGATAGCGCTGCGAGCAGGGGAAAAATCATTCTCGATGTGGGATGTGGACCCGGACAGGTGACGGAGTATCTAATCGGAGAGTTTGGATCTCTCCTCACGCGCACTTCTGAGGAGGAGGATCATCCGCAAACTCGGATCCTAGCTTCGGATTTCAGCGCACCCATGGTGGCGCAGTTGCAGAAGAGGAAAGAGAGGGAGCTGGAGATGGGGAATGCGGCTTGGGGTGTGTGGAAACGGAGGTGTGTGATGCGCAGGATTTGAGGGGGATGGTGGGGGATGGGGTGGCGAGTCATGCGTTGGCGAGTTTGGTGCTTTTTATACTGCCGCAGCCGAGGAGCGGGTTGCGGGAAATGTGGAGGGCGTTGATGAGTGGGGGGGTTGGGGGGTGTACGTCGTGGAAGGAGAGTGAGTGGATGGTGCTTATGGGGGTGGGGGCTGCTGCTGCTGCGGATGGGGATGGAGAACCGAAGAGGAAAATAGAGATGCCGAAAGAGTGGATGAGTATAGAGGGGCTAAAGAGGGAATTTGAGGAAGTGGGATTTGTGGATGTGCAGGTTGTGGAGAGCGAGGCGAAGTGGAGTTTTGAGAGTCATGAGAGTGTTGTGGATATGATATTGGGGTTTTCCGGGGATGAAGATGATGGTTGGGGAGGAGAGGTGGGGGAAGGGGGGAGGGAAATGGCGAGGGAGGGGATGTTGGCGTGGATGTCGGAGAGGTTTTCGGAGGGGGAGGGCACGTTGAGTGGAGTGGCGGTTGTGGGGGTGGGGAGGAGGGGGGAGTAGATGGGTTGAAGGTTCATTTTTAGGTGTGGAGGAAACTTGGGAGGGGTTTTAGGATGGAGAATGAGGATTTGGATGTTGGATATGGGACTTTTTGTGTGAGACAGATGAGAATCTGAAAAAGCATCTCGAGTGACCTAAAGTTGCTTAATAGATTGATTTTCTTGAATGCATCACACATTTTTTTGGCTTTTCGACATAGGACCGTGACCTCGTTTAGACTACATGGTAACATATACACCTATCATAGCATCACGAGTGGAAATTACAAATCTTTTTCATTCCCCAGGAGTCTTACATCTATTATACTCATAATCGTATCTTAAAACCTAGATATAGAGTTATAGATTAATATATCGAATGGATTGGTGATATACTCTTTTCTTTTGTAGAGAGGTTAGAAAATAAGTAGATAATAAGTTGAATTCTTTGAGAGAAAGAGACGAAAAAAAGATTAATAGATTTGAGATTATAGGTTAGCAATTATAAATATATCGAATAGGAGAATTCGTAAGATTTTAGAATAATGGATAATAGATGATAAATCTATAACTTGATAGTCGTTTTGAACTCTATTATTAATAGAATTCCAGGTCTTTATGGTATGAGTAAGTCATTCGATTTCGAAGACGAAATTTTTATTTCTCGGGATTTTCAACGATTTACAAACATGTATTTAAAGTTATCTAGAATTATTGCATTCATTTTGAGATGTTAGATGTTTAGTATAAAGTGTAATTAGAGATATTAAAATTGAGGATCTTATTTGTATTTGATTTGAGAGAGTTTGTTATCTTTAAATCAGGGAATTTGTGTTTCTTTTGAGGTTTATGGAGGGGTATCGAAGATTTTGTAGATTTTGAATTATTTATTCAGCGATGAATAATCCAGAGATTGTCCGCTGAAGCTAGCATTCGCCCGCGGGTACTCATTACGCAGTATAGTTATCAGGTTATATTTTATAGCTCTGCAGATCACATTGAGAGCATTTGCGCTTGCAACTGTTAGATACTTAATGGGAATAATGATACTAGCTTCGCCTGTTTGAATTCTGAATGCTTATTCGTGAGAGAGGAATCTATACTAATAATCCGATTTCCGAATATACGCCATTGCTACCAGTCAGGCTTCTAGCAACTAGGTGTTATTGACTTTTTCTTCTATTCGCCTTCTGGACCCTTATAATCAGCAATCTTGAGCCCCGATCAAGAAGACAATTTTCTCAGCTGCTTTGATCAACTCCGGAAACACGCAATTAGGATTTCAACCACCGCTAACAAATTTGCTTCTCTCCCGATCATGATTTTCTATCCAATGGCTACTCGAAACAGGTCTAATCAAGTTGGTTTTCTCGAAAATCCCTCTGAAAGAAAGCCCTTCAAAAGGAGGAAGTGTGGCGGGATATATTCCATTTTCAATAGCGCTTTTAAAATAGAACCAAACATCATAGTGTCACATTCATAACGATAGGATTTCATAAGTGCGACCCCTTTTTCTCGCTTATATCGATTTTTGTAACCGGGTTTGCAATGTGATGACGTTTGGTATCTCGCGATGAGCTCGGTCATCAGGGTGAAGCAGGATGTTATGATATCTTCTCTTTTTCATCTAGTTTTTCTAAGAGAGCTGTTAGTAGAGATATATCGAATAAATAGACAACTTGAACATACCAATAATCTTATCTGTAATTGAAAACTTAATGTCATGTTCACTCAATCTTGTAGAAATAAGTCAATCGTTTTCCAAAGCTAGTAGTCAAGTAACATGCAAAAAGAAATGATCTCAATTGAAAATCCAAGCAATACAAAGCCAATGTAATATAGCATCTTCATGAAACTTTAGATTCTTCAACCTACTAATCAATAAATGGATCCAAATATTCGAGATCATTTTGACTACATTATGCATCTGAGATTTTTCCACCAGGATTGTAAAATTGCAAAGAGTCGATAGACTGAGTGATTCAGGGAGTTGGACATTGCGATAATGAACAATATTGACGAGGATTAAAAATAAATCGGGATTGGGGTCAGGAAGCGAAATATTAATTATGCTTTTCACTTGTTGTTTCTTGCTTTCTTTTGGTCCATCCGTTGGTTGAATTGTGGCTTTGAAGGCGTGTGATACTAGCATCATGTGTTTTGAAGACACCTGGAATTCGACTTTTTGAATCTCGGGAGGAAATTTCGAAATCGCTGTGGTGGTTTTATTGTCGTTTTTCTCGGGTCCTATTTTGCCATTGTAGACATCTCGATGTCTTTCATCCTTGATTGGAACTCTTATCCCCTAAGGTGCTAGTTTCGGGCGCCCGATGTGGCCCGTGCGTTCAGCAAGAACATTGTCACGGATTGGTTATAACTCTACTTAGTAGGTTTGATGTTGATCAAACTACTTATACCCTTTTGGGGTTACATAGCTTAGTAATAGAATACTTGGCGCTATAACAGTTAGTTTGATCCTACCCAAAGGCTTTTCGTAATGGAATCCGATTAGTTAGGGAAAAGCAATCCCGCCCACTTTTAGATATGTAATCAATTTCTATTACTAGAATTCTTGGCAATCCTATTCTGGGATAGGGGACGAGATCCTGCTATACCCATTCCGAGATTGAAGAAAGAAGTAGTGTCACGGATTGATTATAACTCTACTTAGTAGGTTTGATGTTAATCAAACTACTTATACCCTTTTAAGGTTACGTGGCTTAGTGATAGAGTACTTGGCGCCGTGACAAACATTAATAACTTCAAGAATAATATTATAAATAAAGGTCTTTATATTATATTTAAAGATTAAAATTTATAAGAAAAGTCATAATAAATAAACCAAGTATACTTCTAAAGCTTTTTTATTGAAAAAGAATCGGTGGAAGATTTTATAAATATTATTATATTTCATATTCTAAAATCAGAAAATAATTATCAACGATTTGATATAATTATAATTAAAAATATTATTAAATCAAAAACTCAATATTTATTAATAAAATAAAGACATATATAAGGTTTTATATAAGTATAAAGAATGTATTATTTATATTTATTAAATTTCTAAGCATTCGATAGTTAATTCAAAAAAACATGTGGAAACTGTGAGAATTCTCAGAATCCTAATGTTTTGATTGGTCAATAAGACCCTGTTAAGCGAGGGCGCCCGAAGTTGTCACCTTAGGGGATAGTCTTGAGCAGGCGTTGAAGATGGAAGATACAATCGACATCAGGATCAATAATGTGTCTTTTGGCCACATTAATTTGTGAAAATTGAGTCTACTTCAAGAATGATTGAGTTATCAAAATGTGAATTTGTTGTAGTGGATGGGAGTAAGTATTGTGAGCTTGCTTATATGTAGTTTATGTCACGGGATCACCTCTGGGAGTATTCAGAAGTTTTACCGCTGAGCTAAACGCCCAAAAGACTAGGAGGTAGAACTGGAAGTTCTACCTTACTCTCACATATATAGCAGGACAGGACAGGACAGAAAGGGCTTAGTGTCACCCCGTGACAGTTTATTTCATATTAGATTGAGAGATAACAATACCGTATGACCAATTGTAAGAGTTCTAGCCCCTGCTCACTTGTCACGGTGTGAGCTCACGTGATATGCTGGTCCTATCGGAGAGGACCGAAAAGAGCGCTCGCACCGGAGCGTAAACGAGCTAGAACCCGATCAGACTAGCTCACTATAAGAATTCCATATATCTTCAATTTAGAAAATCCTATATTATAATTCTTTAAGCTACATCTTAATCCTCAATCTAAACCTATTACCCGAATCAATATAACCTTACCAAATTAAAGCAAAATTATTAGAATCCTATCCAACCCACCTACCCCGTAATACTACATAGCTTCTACCCATTAAAATATTACTTTCACAATAACTACTCCACACCCACCTAACCAGCCTAGGGATTCCTCGAAATTTGGCGCTTTTGTATCAAAGAATCCCCAGGTTTAATACCAATACCTCCAATCAGCATCTACATATTATACCGAACTGAAAGAAACCAACAAATCACTTGAACACAAAATTTCTGAATTCCTAATCTACAAATATATTCAAGCTACTCTACACAAACAAATTACTACTCAAAACACCTATCTACTCGATTGCCTTACTAAATCTACATTTACTATACCTACTCATTTGAAAACTGTATTCCCCAAAACTCTCACTAACTCTATCCCCAAATTTACTATACCTACTCCAACCATTCAATTAAATAAATACATCCCCAATCCAAAAAAGTTTGATAACACCCATTCCAACCTATACAAATTTGTTTAATAGATACACAGAAAATTGAATACAAATAATAATAGATTTCCAATAACTTTTGCCCACTTGATTTACACTATTAGAAAACTTACTAAAAAGACATACAAACTTATATTATTTAAGATCTCCTATAGGATTCCTTAGTTTACTAATTATACCATACTCCTCAAATATCTCGAAAACACCTTTAGGGATTCTGATTGAATACATAATATACAAAATAAACTATATATATTAAAACAAAGATATCTCGATTTTAATACCTTTTTTGTGGAATTCTAGAAATTTGTTCTAAAAGGAGAAATGCCTGATAATACTCTAATTCCGTTTTTATTTCAAGGAATCTCTTGTGAATTATAAGATATATTATTACATAACCCTGCTTCAATCTGTGAATTTCGTTAATATACTAATTACCTACAACAACTCGATAATCGATTTTGTTAATACTAATAATAAATTTATTATATTCATCCTATTGTTTCAAAACTTCATTCCAAAGATAATCACTGTTTCGTTTTTACAATTCGCTAGCCCGAAGTTTATTCCTGGAGATTTAATAGATCTGAGTTTAGAAAAAAAGAATACACTGCTAGGAACCTGGGTTTGCGGCGGGAATGTAGCGAATGTTATTGCTGTGGTTTTGCCAGCTACCTGATATAAGATTGTCTATACCCTGATATCCATTCTATTCAATTCTAAATTACTATTACTATAACCAGCCCTATAAGAACCAGCCCTGTATTGAACAGTTCTTTGAGAGGCTGAGTCCCTATTTATTCCCCACTTTGCTTTCCTTTCTGTTTATCAACTAGCTCAATCAATTCGGGAAACGGGATATACCTAACCTAAATTGTGATCAGGACGATCCTCTGTGTACCCTTTGTTTATTTGTTGTTGCTATTTATAATCTTCCTTTGAAAAATGAACTAAACAATTATACAGATCTGATAATTCTATCTATTATTCTATTCTTAGAAAAAGACACTCTCCCGATATATATTATAATCAATAGCAAATATAAAGAAATTGCCTTTACAAATCAAAATTGAATGTCTTCCTAAAAAAATATTAGTATATCAATTATCTACAATATTCGAAGTTATAGAATTCGATAGAAACATTTTGCTTGACAATCGAGTTACTTTTTATATTCGAGTAGGATTTAGAATTAATAATTATATCAAAAAGAAGATTATTTTATATATAATCAAGCTAATCTATTATTCTATTATACTAAGGATAATTTGATTTAAAAAACACAATCTCTATATCAATTTCGTGATAAACTTATTTTAGTTTGATAACTTGTTTTGCTATAAATTTTGTAATACTTTATCCCACTCGTTCTGTATAAAAGCTTTGCTAGATGTTTCTCCAAAAGTCCAATTTATATATCTACCTATCTACTTTAAAGGATTAAAGAATAAGAATATAGCCATAATCTTTCTAAAAGCCTATTTAGCTTATATTTACTGGAAATATGAAATATTCTAGATATCAATTAAATAAATCAATAATATTCTAAATAAAAAGAAAAAGATATTCGATTCTAAAAATTTATTATTTGAATTCCAAAATTGAAAAGATATCTTCTTCTCAAAGAATATAGAGAAACTATTCTTTTATCAATTATATAATTATAAGATCCATTTTAAAAAAGAAGCTATTTCTTCTTTCAATACTTTATACTCTATATCCTATTTCAAATTAAAAGTTCTAAAAGAATAATTAGAAGAGAATCTTAGAAAAGGATTTATTCAATTAAATTTTTTTTCTATTACTTTCTTTATTTTATTTATTAAAAAGATTAATAAAGGCCTCCGATTTTGTATAAATTATTGTACTTTGAATAATTTGTTAGTTAAGGATTGATATTTTTTATTATTAATAAAAGAATTTCTAAACAATCTGAAAAAAATAAAATATTTTAATAAAATTAATATTATCTTTATCTTTAATAATATAAAAATAAAAAAAGGGCAGGAATATCTGATTATATTTTATACCCGATTTGAATTATTCAAATCCTTAGTTATATTATTCAGGCTGATAGGGGCTTTTGCAATCTTTTAGAGGTTTATCAATAATTCTCTATGGGGATATTTGGATATATTTTGTATTGTTTATTTGAACGATATTTTAATATATAGTCAAACTCGAAAGGAATATATTTGTTATATCCAGAAGGTTCTGTAAGTATTAAGGGAAGTCGGTTTATTTACTAAATTCGAAAAATACAAATTCCTGAAATCCAAAACCAAGTTTCTAGATCTTATTATAGAAAATAATAATATTCAAATAGATCTAGAGAAAATCCAAATAATTATAAATTAAAAATTACCTACTAGTGTAATCAATATCCAAGTATTTATTAGGTTTTCGAACTTTTATTAATAGTTTATTAAAGATTTTTCAAAAATTATCAATCTAATAATAAATCTAATTAAAAAGAATATTCCGTTTTTATAAAGCCTTGTTTATTAAAAAGCATTCAATTGATTGAAGTGAATATTTATTGAAATATCTATCCTAGCTTTCTTTAATTAGGAAAAGGAAATAATTATAGAAATTAATACTTTTGATTATATATCCATTAGAGTACTCTTTTAATACAATAATAATAAAATATTTAGATCTATTACATTCTTCTTTAAAAATACTCGATAGTTAAATACAATTACAAGATTTATAATAAAGAACTATTAATTATTATCCATTACTTCAAAAAATAATATCCCAAATTAGAAAACACCACATTACTAATTCAAATAATTATTAATTATAGAAATCTGAAATACTTTACCACAATAAAACTATTAAACTGCTATCAAACTTATTAATTCAAATTTCTATCTCAATTTAATTTCCAAATTATTTATCACTTTGAAAAGCTAAATGTCAAATCCGATGCACTAACCAGAAGATTAGAAAATCTCTTTAAGAAAAGAAATGAACACCTCCTATATCAAAGCTGTATTATTCTAAAACAAGAAAACCTAAATTCCGATTTGTTTTCCATTATTATTATTCTAATTGAATCTAAGATTGTTAAAAGAATATACTTCATTATAACCACCCATAGTCAGAAAAACCCCAACCCTGCAATACAACTAGAGGACTCAGAAAACTCTTTAAACCTTCTTGCCGATCTGCTTACTTTGTTTACAAAAACTACCAAGCCGATTCTGTACCCGAATCTGTCCTGAAATCCCTACGAGAGGGATCCTCGAAATACTCGAAAATCATTCTTGTTGAGTATATCGAAAACAATAATCTGTTGTATTATCAAGGGAAACTATATGTTCCCGATCACAATCCCTTGAAAACCTATCTGCTTTGTTTGTACCATGAATCGCTTGTTGCTGATTACCCGCACTGTATTCAAACCTTTAAATTACTATTCCGAAATTACTATTAGCCTGGATACTATGATTATATTACATAATGAGTTTGTAACTACTATAGTTACTATTGCGCTGCCTTGAATTGTAAAGACTAGGAGGAAGTTCTTTACCTATTTTTAATCCTGCAAAAAGCTTAGTAAGATATTTTAATAGATTTCATTATATATTTACTTGAAAGTATTGATTTCGATATTATTATAATAGTAATTGACTGATTAACAAAAATGAAACATTTTTTGCCCTATTATAATATCTATAATTTCGAAAAGATTGCTTACTTGTTTCGAAAGAATATCTAGAAGCTTCACGGCTTACCCCTAACCATTATATCTGATTGTGAAGCTCAATTCGTCTCTGAATTCTGGAAATATATCTATAAGCATTTAGATATAGCTGCCAAGCTTTTAATTGTTTATTATTCTAAAACTGATAGACAAATCGAGAGGGTTAATACAATACTGGAATAATATTTCTGGTTATATATAATCTATCTATAAAACAACTAAGCAAAGTAACTCCTACTCATCGAATTCTTTATTAATAATATCTAATCCAAAAGCATTTAAATGATTTTATTCTTCTCAAACTACAGATTCTATTTCTATTTAGACTTCGAGCCTATATTGTCCTAAAGTAACTATTCTATTATACAAAATATCAAAGAATTCGTTATTAAAATGAAAACTATCTTTTTATATCTATAGATTGAATTAATTATTAATCAAATCTGATATTTAAAGAATATTGATATCTGCCATTCCCCTATCTATAAATATCTATCCAATAATTTGGTTTGACTGAATATCAGAAATATTAAGATTCTGTATCTACAAAAAAAGTTCGATTAAAAGAACCTTAGGTCCTTCAAAATCCTAAACTCGATAGGCCTTTATACCTATAAACTGGAGCTCCCAGCCTCAATAAAGATTCATCCTATTTTCCATATCAATCTGCTATATCCTATACACAATAATCCTATTTCTAAACAATATAATCTGCCACCACCCCCTGTAGAAATAGACAGCCTCGAGTGTTTTGAGATTGCCGAAATCCTAAACTTCTGTTAGAAAAAAAGAGGTTATGGAGAACCTCACCTGAAATATACTATCCATTGAATCGACTACAATACACCAACCAAAGAACCTGTAAGCTACCTGGAAAACATACAAAAACTGATCTGCAACTTCTACTATAGATACCCTAACAAACCCGGTCCCGCTTGACCAGACCCCACCTGCCTATAGATTATAAACCGTAATGTATTACTTTAATAAAGCTCGATCTTTAAAAAGGGGATAATATTATAGTGTGAGTTTACATAATATACTAATCCTATCGGAAAGAACCGAAAAGAATACTCGTACCGAAGTGCAAACAAGCTAAAGCCCGATCAAGCTAGCTCGCTATGAGAATTCCGTATATCTTTAACTCAGAAGATCCTATATTGTAACTCTTTAAACTACATCTTAATCCTTAATCTAAACCTATTACCCGAATTAGTATAGCCTTGCCAGATTAGAGCAAAGTTATTAGAACCCTATCCAGCCCGCCTGCCCCGTGATATCACTATACATATAACGCTTTTCCAATTAAAATAGAAGATTATTTGTCTTTTTATATTCTAGCTTATTTATTATAAAAAAAAAAACTAAGCATTATATTATAAAAGGATTCAATATCATTGAAATTATTTAAAAAAATGTATCATTTATTTTTAAATATTTTTATAATAGTATTTTTGAAAAGTTAAAGTTGGAAATTCAAAAAAGTTCGAAAAATTTGTTTATTTTGTATAGGAAAAGTATTACAAGTTAAAAATTCTGAGCTTTTTCAATTAAAAGCTTATATAACTTTTCAACAAAAATAATTAAAAATAAATTGGAAATTTTTATATATATCACGGAGGTAATAGCTATATCTAATAATCACTTTGATTAGGAGATAGGTATATAGAATAATAATAAATTAGATTGATTTGAGGTATAATTATAAAGATTATACCTGATTTATATATCCTGATTAGACAATAGAGTTACCTAATTAGATATATAGAGTGTGTGAACAAGGGTATTCACTTCAAAGGAATGACTTCAATACAATAGCTAATTACTATATTAAAGGAATTAAGCGAAAGAGACTAGCTCTTTCAATAGTGTCTATATAAGGCCTACTACTTTTCTACATAGCTAGCTCTTTAGACAGAATACAATTAGACATTTAGGACCTATCAATACGTAGGTGCTACGTCTTCCGTATCCTTCTCAAACCAACAATAATAATATCCTCGTGGTATATTTGTATATCTGTATATCTATATGTATGTCTGTATGTATGTACGTCTGTAAGTCTGTATGTACGTATGTACGTATGTCTGTATGTATCTATATAAGTTTTCAAATCCAAATATATACCACCTAACCCCAATGCTCAAAACACCATCCACCAACCCAATATAAACAAACCTCTACTATCCAAAAAAAATCACACAAAACCCAACTCACTCCAATGTACCCCAAGCAATCCCTTCAAATCCCCGAATGCAAGTTCCCGAAAAGTAAACCCCGAATGCACCCCAAATACAACCCTAAACCAACCCCAACGAAACCTTAAACCCACCCATATCCAACCCACTTAAACTTTCCTCCACCGGTTCCAAAAGATCCATCAACCCATTCCCAAACGCATGAATATCCAACTCCTCCTTCTCTCTCTTTCCCCCACCCCCACTCCCCCCACACATTCTAACCACTTCACACGCATTTGTGATTTCAAAATTCTGAAAGCTATCATAAATACTAATGAAAGAATGACCCGTATAAGGAGCTTCAGGTAGCGGATAAAGGTTATGATAAATCGCTTCTTTGATCAACATTCCCAAAACCATCGCATCGCATTGTTTATTATGTTGAGGAATTTGCTCGGCGGATAAATGTGAAGGACGACCACGACATACGAGAGTAGAGGTTTGATAATTTTCAATCGTGTCTCTGAGTGCTGAGATTGCTTCATCAAGAGCTCGGATTCGATCTTGTTCGATATTTTCTAGAAATCGATTAGCACTTCAATCTCCAACCTACCATCGGGGCAACAAACCAATAACAGAACTCGGCACCGGAATATCCCAATTTGAATCCCTAATCATCTCTGCCAAACTCGTCGTACTCTCCTGTTGAAAAATCCTCGTCAAAGAAGTAAAATCCCTCGCCTTTTCAAAAACCCATGAAATACAAAGCCATTGCAGACACACTTCAATCCCATCTTCTGCCATACTCGATGGAAATTTCTTCTTGGCCTGAGAAATCCACATGTCGGAATATATCTGCACCGCTTCATGCAAACGATATTTATCCACCAAAATCGCCAGATGCGTAAGCAAACTCAGTTTAACTTTTCGAGGCACATCTTTATGGTGACAATGAACGATATCAACCAAGATACGCATGGCATCTGGATCATCATCGGGGAGGGGAACTTCGACTTTCCCATGTGCTTTCATCGCATATCCTTCTTTGAAATTACTCCACTGAAGCATTGCTTTGAAAACGGGAGAAACAAGGACCATATGTTTTGACGAAACCAACATATGAATTTCCTTCAATTCCTTTTTATTTTTTTCCTTTTCCTTTTCCACAATCTCATTCACATTCACATTCCCATCTGCATCTTCCTCCACCGTCTCCAAAACAGCTACCTCTCCATCCCCGACAATCTCATCCCCAATCCCCGAATCATCCACTGCCGTCGCCACCATTTCCATTCCTGACCCCGCTCCTCCGATCTTCCTCTTCGAAACATTACTCTTCTTCCTCTCATTCAAAATCAACAACAAATCACCATCTGGATCAATCGTCACCCGTTCCGCCATCTTCCTCCTCATCATCGCTTTCGCACACGATTTATGTTCCAAGCGTAATTGATTCTCATCCTCTTCTCTCTCCTCCGCATCATCTCCATCAACACCATCATACGTTTCGATGATTTCTTCTTCGTGCGAGGGCTCGTGGATATACTTTACGCGTTTATTGCGATGGCCTTGAGTTGCGGATTTGGAAGTTTGACCTGCAGAAAATTGTTGCGGGAAGAGCGCACGGAGAAATCTAGGATGAAATGGATTGGTCATTGAGTCTCGAGTCTTGAGGTGTTTATTTATTGATCAAATGAAATCAATCTGTTGAATGGATATGAAATGGCAATCTACCTTTCGCTATGCATTTGCGTATGTGAATTGACAATGGTAAATGATCGCATCTTGGTATGCTTCGGATTTTATTTGTTTACTTTGGAGGCAAAGATTGGCGACACTATCGGATTCTCGAGGTGTTGCGTCGTTGTGTCGTTGCGTGGTGAACGAAAGGTTACTAGGAGAGCCCTTGCAAGTGGGGTTTATTTTGGATTGGAGTACGAGTACCGGAAAAGTTCACTAGTTTCTCTCTTCAGTCAATCTTGGAGAAGTTTTCGTGTTTGTAGATGAGTACCTAGTTACCTAAGTAGATAAACTGCAAATAAATAAATATAAATCTCGAAAAACAGCAAACAGAAAACGATAAATAAATGAAAAAATATTCACTCGTCAAAAAGTCCCCATCTGGTGTCGTGTCACCACTCTTGCATTCAAAAGACGAGTTAAGCTAACTCAGTATAGCATATTCCTCAAAAAACTGGGACCAAAATCAAAGAATCTTCTTCAAGAACATCTCCATCTCACACCTCAACAACAATTTGCCATCCAATCCCACGAAATGCAAACATCGAGTGGAATATCACCTTCCGAGTGTTTACGGAGTATATCAAAGTCCATACCAAAAAAAGTCGCGCAACACATTATGATAATTACTCATTGAATCATTTTCGATGAAATAAAAGGTAGGATCTTGATAGTTAAGTATTCCGTCCGATGCATCCATCTATATCAACAACTCAACTACCAGTCCAGTATCAAAGCATCAATCAAGTAAGACCCTCTAATAAATTGACGGGGCAATGGAAACTTATCTACGAGGGCGTGTCTTTGATGATTGCCGGATCCATACGCAAGCACTTTTTCATACCAAACTCATTCATTTTAGAATTCAATATTAAATTAATTAATATTATTATATATTTAAAATTTTATAAAATAATAAATTTTTATTTAAAATTTAATAACATAATTTTAGTTTTTTTTATTAAAGCTTTTAATTAAGTCAAAATTTATATTGAAGTTTTAATGCTTAAAATTTCTATATAGAATTTTATTATCAATTCAATTCAAAAATTAATAACTTTAATATTAAAGTAATTATTAATTATATTTTTCTATATATTTCAAATTTCAAGTTTTATAATAAATATTTGAATTATTATTTATTTATAAATATATAGAATAAAGCATAGTTGTCACGGATCGCACCCAATCGCAGTTGCGATCGCTCACGTGCGCGCTTGCGCACGTGCATGATCACGTGTACATAGCTAGTATATAGGAGCGCTCTACGAGCGCTTTGCTCCCGATTCTGTAGTTGTAGATTCTAAGGATAAATTGTACCCTGCTCTCGCAGTTCTTCTAAGGCAAAGTGTCACAATAGTTTTGGTAAGGAAATTCGCTTAAATTTCAGCCCGATATTCATCAAGACACACCCTTGTATACACCTATCTATCTACCTACCTACCTACCTATCTATCTATCTACCTGCATACCCATCTATTCCATGAATCCACGAGTAATAAACCGCACATTCACATCCCATTCAACATCATATCTAATCAAATCCACCCCCTTTCCAGTCCCAGTATCTACATATCCAGCATCTACATATCCCTCCCTCCCTCCCTCGAGAAACAGATCCCCACCTACCCAGAACCTCCGCATAAACTACAATCCCAATTCCAACTCACAATCCATAAACATAAACATACATACATACATACATACATACATACATACATACATACATACATACATACATACATACATACATACCTAAATTCAATCATCAAACACATACTCAATCCCTAAACTTCTATTTGAATACCCAATCCCCAAAATGCCCAATCAATACCTAGACACAATACACAATTCCCACCTCCAGCTACCAATACCTACCTAGATCTATTGCGGCTGGTGGGCTAACAAACAGCCTTGACCAAAAAAACACAACCCAACACATCCAATCGATTCCGCCGAGAAAGCCAAGCGGGCCAAGATATTTAGCTGGAAGCTTATTTCTTCTTCATGTATTTTCATTTAGAGTCATGATGTTTGGATAGATATTCAGATAGGTAGGGTAAGTAATCCAATCCAATTGAATCAAAGTGATTCTTTTTACATCACCAGAGATTGCTTTTATTTCGTTCCACTCCACCTCCCATTGCTTCCTCTTCCCCATCTCCGCATTTCCTCCGCCCACAACTTCCCACCTCCCAACACCACATCACAACACATATCTAAACCTAGGACCATCATTCTCATCTCCCGCCTCTCCACCCGCATATGACTTCTCCCCCAACTTATCCTCAGCCTCTTTCTCACCCACCACATTACCCTTCGCATCCCTCCTACCCACCACCCCATACTTCTCATCCAATCTCTTATTCTCCCAATTCAACAATATTCTCAACGCCAGCGCCAAAATACCATTGAAAATCATAAACGCAGTGCACACCCACATTCCCTTGCGGTAATATGGACCATCTTCCGAGGGATACATTCTCGTTCCAAGAAGCGGACCACATTGACCCACCATATTGAGGAGTGCGATTCCCGTGCCACGCTTGGTGTCTGAGCCTTGATTATTCAAAACCCAAGGGAGGATGTTAGAGATGGCGGGGAAGATTCCTGCGGCGGCGAAGAAGACACCCGTGTAGCGGGGCCCGGTTGTGGAAGTGGTGGCCTACGGATGGATGTTAGTTGGGATTTCCATTTGATATCGTGTTTGGGATGTATTATTTACCAATAAGATGTATCCGATGGCACCAATAACCGAGAGGAACATGATTACCAAACCACGTTGTTGAGTGCGATCAGCAATGTAGGTTGAGAGGATGACGACGATGAACGCGAGGAAATACGGGGGAGCGGATAAACCCTGGGCGTTAATGGATGAAAAACCCATCTCGTTAAGAATAGTGGGGAGGAATACGGGGAGGGAGCTAAAGGATACATTGCATGAGAAGTACATCAAGGCTGTAAGCCAATTCTAGTGATGACATTATTAGAGTTTGATGCCTCAAACATACACGTAAGATGAAACGTACCTTTGGATCCACAAGAGCTGCAGCAATATCAGCCCATTTGACACCTCCAACACGATGTTCTTCCTCTGCGCCTACTTGTCTTACGCCTCGTGCTTTAGCGACCGCTCTTTCTTCCTCGTTTAAGAAGCGTGCTTTCTCTGGACTATCGGGTAGGACAAAAAATGTCACGATTCCAGCGGCTACACATGGTAAACCTTCAACCAAAAATAGAAGACGCCAATTTGCAATCGCGGCATGTCCACTAGTAATACCATATGCCAATGCACCTGCGAAGCATGTTGCCAAGGGCGCAGCACTGAGGAAAATTCCGATTCGTATACCGATCTCGTGACGTAGATAGAAGAAAGAAAGAAGGTATGGAATACCGGGACCATAACCGGCTTCGAAGAATCCGAGGAAAAACCTTGCAGCCATCATACCAGACCATGATTGGGTGGCTGATTGAAGAGTGGCAACGGTACCTGTGATGTTTGTGGTTAGTAATTGTATTTCTAGAAGACGCGTGGAACATATTGAGAATCCCTAAGTGCATTTGAAGTAGAGTTCGTTCAAACTATAAAATGCCTCAAGGATGATAAGATAGAACGATGAAATAGTGAAACTTACCCCATCCAACTACACAGAAACAAGCCCATACATGTGGGGGAAGAACCTTCCACATCAAAGCAAACCATTCAAATACAATGTATGCGATGTAGAAAATTGTCAACAACCATTCATATTCGCTGCTTGATATTCCGAGGTCTTTTGACATGCCCGCAGTTTTAGCATTTCTGATTGAATGTTAGAAATAAAATGACACGTTTCTTCATGGCAGGTACGTACCCAATATTCGATCGATCAAGATATGATAAAAGATCTATACAAATCAGTAAAAATTGGAAATCTCTGTAAATGAACTCTATAGATGTAACTTACACAATAATAACACCAATGGAATAAGGTGTTTATCCAATTTTCGCACAAGTCTCTTCTCTATCGCAGCATCAATGTGATAACCATTTTGAGCCGAGGGTGGTTCTAGAGCAGCTTCGAGTTGAGCAGTTTCTGGTTTTTCGAAAGTATCCATCTTGATGTGTTGCAATACCAAAAGAAGTTGAATTTCCTGGGACGCAAAATCAACGTCTTTTTCGGAGGGGTGATCAGTTGTGTCTTCTGTTGTGCTATTGCTCTTTTCGACTCCACTACATCAATCAACAGATAGCGATTGGCTCAGCGCGGCACAAATTCTCTTGCAATTCCAAAGTGTCACAAGGTACAGACACGTTGTGAAATGAGAAAGGAAAAAAATGCGAGAACATCTTCATTTTATTTCCTGAATGCGGAAAAAGAAACCCCATCTTTACAACGTCACATCCGTACCCATGAGGAGAGAAGAAGGTAGGTAGTACCTAGTAATTTCCATGTTGAGCTATCAACACGAGGATCTTGATAGGGTGGATATTGTATTCGTGGAGACCCCGCGATTTTTTTTGCGACGGCAATGTCCGTTCCTGTTAGAAGACGAGGGCTTATCCGACACTGAATGATTTTCCGTCATCTTCATTCGACGGTGAAGGATTGAGTTTCGACGAATGACCAAGCTTCCGGACAGCTATGCAAGCCTTTTAATCTATCTGATGAGAAGTCTTATTAAAACTACCCCGCAGATCTGAAAGATCAATGTTGGATTTCATCGTGATGGACCAATGAATCAGATGACGTATCAAAAACAATAACCGTTTCCCATGGGAAAAAGGATAAAATTTTGTCGCTGGGACATCTTGGTAATACGAGGAAGTCTGATGTGTTTGATAGGTACCTAGTAGGCATAGAGATTGGTTCATCATCTAATGATCTGATTACCTAGTGTGTGATTTTGATGGGATCTCCAGATTGGTACAACTGAGTACAGTACATTGGATCACGCTTGTGTGTATATTGTATGCGTGTTGGTTGGGTCGTTGGTTGGTTGTTGGCGAGGTTGGTTGATGATCTCCATCATCGGAAGAGTGTTTCCGCTTTGCATCGGCTCCGATTTGCCAGAAAGACCATGGATGAATCCAAATGAAGCAAACAGCCGACAGAAACACTTTACGAAGCATTCCTCGAAGCTTCACTTCTTCGGTGTTAACTGCTGTCTGTTCAATTTCCGATTTCCTTTTATTATCCAGAAAGCTCCACTTTATCTCGTGCCGAACGAGGAGCTCTTCCGTGGTGGAATTTCGGAAGGTATCGCGAGGATTAGTAATAACAGCGTAATCAAAAGAACTCTAAAGTACAGACGGACGGAGGGTTTTACGATAACCCGAAGCGAAAAACTCTGTCTAGAAAGTTATGAGTACGGTAGCACGAAAGGAAATTCTACGTGGAGTCTTTCGGAGTTCAATGACGGATATTAGAGTTCATGAGGAAAGCGGAACGGATTGATCTATGAACCGCCTGATTATTGTGCACTTGACGTATTGATAAAGTTCCCAATTGATGGAGGGAATGTTAAGAGGTTGGAGATATATACCAGAATTCTTTATTTTGTATCATCCAGAATTTGCACATGTATCACAAAGTATTCTCCTCTTGGCGGGCAGTGAGTCGAAATGATTGAAGATATACATTTATGATCTCCAAAGCAACGGCATACTCCGTTGGATCGAGGCATCAAAGCAAGAAGGGAAGCCCACCTAAAAACCATCACCATCACCATCACCATCATTCTAATCAAGATAAATAAGGAAGCAAAGCCGACACGCGTCCATCGGACAAATCACGGCACCAGTTCTCGGGACCGGCTCCACAATCTAAAAATGTGTTCAATGTAACGTTGTCGACCCGATTGATCCGTGATTTGCTCTATGCTCTATGTTCTATACTATAAGGAGATTTATCACCTAGCTAGTACCTCGAGCCTTCCTAGTTTCCCTACCATGCTGACATGCTCCTTCCAAGAACCATGGGATGGGATCATTATTTCTCGGGACTAAATCACGTGCTGATATTCAGGAACCAACAACGGCAGCGGCACAGTTAGATGGGTTAAAGAAAGGACTTCCCACATCCGAAAGGGACTAACTAGGTCGGTAGTGGATCTCAGGTAATGAAATGAATGAAACATAAATATATTCGTGAAGCTGTCAAGATGTCAAGTCATCTCATCAATTCAATATCAATACGTAAAAGTATAGGAAGAGTACATAGGACTTATCCTCTTCGAAAAGGTCAAGAAGAGGTTATCGAATACGGCATCGGCACCTGCATTACTCCTGCGTCAATGTTTGGGATGATCTACGCATGTGGCGAAAAGACTTTGGGGTGCTGTGTCTTTTCTAGAAGGAAATGGGTTGATAACTACTGGATCACGAAGTCGACATATGTGTATCCTATTTTTAACTCTCGTTATTCTCGTTATTCTCATCACTCTTGTCACTCATAGACTCTCACAGACTCTCACACCCCCCCCCCCCTCTCTCTCTCTCCTCTCTCACCATGAATGAAAAGTACAGCATGACCCTTCGACATGACCCTTCAAAATGTCTACTCCTGATGTATTAATCATTCTAGGTTACATCAAAAGTCTCAGCCACACCATTTTCTGTAAAACTTTATGATTTGGATCATCACCTTCTTTTTCTTTCCTTTAGCCTTTTAGCCTTGAGTTGAGGTACTGTCTTGTGTCAATCAAAAGGGTTGGTTTCCAAACACCACACGCGCAGAGACATAGCCAGCATCCATAGATCGTGCTCACTAACCATAATAATAACCTTCTCATTCCTTTTCATATACCCAGATGCTAGATGCTAGATGCTAGATGCTAGATGCTAGATGCTAGATGCTAGATGCCTTCTTTCGGCCGACCAAGCTGCAGATAGATGTGTTTCCACCAGATGAAATTTCGCAACCTAGAAATCTGTTCCTTGGGTGGTCTTGGACCTCTTCTGGGCTTCTCCTTGGCCGATGGACCAACATTGCCCATAACAGGCTTCGAGAGGATTAAATGGATTATTCAGACACATCTTTTGCCCATGAGAATTATAAGACGACAAGAATTAATCTATATTCCATTTCATCTAGTACCAATCCATACAGATGGTGCAAGAATGGTTTCAATTGAGAAATTTAATGTTTTACTATGGCACACTGCTTTCATTTCTCGAATTTATATGATTCACTTTGATTCTATATAGATGAATTTAGTCTGTTCATATACGAGGATGTAAAACAAGAGGTAGGTAGGCCAAGGGGAAGGGGGGAAGAGAGGCAAGGCTCCAAATTAGTAATCATTATGACAGGCAAATAGATTTGTTGGTGCCTTGAAGTTATGGCCACCACGGGCATCCACATTCATCAACAAGGTCTTCAGTGATATTTTTATGATTCGGCAGTGCAAGCTTGGTCGATCCCTTGGCAATAGCATCACCTTGCATGGTAAAAATACTACCCTATCACTTGGATGGCCACCTTGCACGTGCCTGGGCATCAAATGATTCTTTTGCCTGCCCTGCCTCCTGCTTGGTCCCCTCTACCTATCAGCGTGTATACCAAAAAATTCAATCTTTACTTGCAGATGACAAGACAGCAAAGAGTTACTGCAGTCAAAACAACATCAGCTGCAGTTTGATTACTCTTTCTTACTCTTTCTTCACTATTCATAAGTACCCGGTAGTCCTGCGTAAGTGCATCCATTATATGACCTAATCATCTTCTTCAACATCAACCACAGCCGCATCTTCGGTATCCACGGAGCAGGTACATTAACCAAGATCCTGACCTGAAATTGAAACAAGCCAGAGATTTTACGACGATTGATAACATTCGTTTAAACATTCGTTTCTGGCTCAATCCGTCTGTTATTTGTTGGGCCTTTGCCTCTACCCCCTCCCGAGGGCTTCTTCCCATTCGTACCCGCCGATATTCCGTTTGTTTCTTTGCCGCCGTGCGGTTCTATTTCGATTCATATAAATACGGAACCAACAACGGGAATGCAGAACACACAATACTCATAAAACACTAAACCCTCATCGCACATCTCTGAAAGCTTGGGAAAAGTGCCCGCCAAACACGACCAAAGTTTGCAGCAGGAAATCGCCCTGTTAATTAAATAGAACTTCGGGAACAGATATCTGTACCAAGGACCACTCAAAGGACATTAACCTCATTTATCAATTCCCATCTTTCTCCTCATATCCTCACTCAATTCCCCGTTGTTCCTCTTTATCCACTATCGAAGAAAAAGAAAACCCACCGCACCGCTGCTGCCGCGTAATCCTTACCATTCGAAAAGGATTTGAATCACTCGAGTCACTCCATCTCAAACATAGCAATCCTCGTTCACGCTGTCACATCAAACCAAATAGCGCACAATTCTTAATCCCCACATACTCAAAAGCGCACAATTCGGTCAAGAATCCACAATTAAACCTTTCATGGGGATTTCTCTTACCCTTGAGAGTGAAGAATAAAATAGAGTGCTGAGAGAAGAATTGTACATACAAGTCTCCACTTTGGCAGATCCTCCCTATTCGATTTTTTATTCTTATTCAAAGAGAAAAGGGAGAACGTCTCACGGAATGACGTTGAGTAAGTGAACTACTTCCATTCACACTCATTTTACCTTACAATTTTATATCTTCTTCAAAATTCTATCATTCCACTACAAAAACTTTTGGGGTTTGTACCGGAGGAAGTCAAAGAACAGCTAGAAGGGCAAACTATTACGAAAGTGCTTGCACTAGAAGATCTCAAGATGAGCTCTAGTCCAAAGAAGAGGTCGAGATCCGTCTCCCGCTTGCACCGCATTTCTGCATATTTTCCAAATATTTTTGTAGAGACAGACTCTAAATCTACTAAAGAAAAGGTTCCACCAATACCTCAAAATGTCAACATTCCTATCCGACAACCACCATCTCCCGAACCATCCGCAGACGTCCCACCCGTTCCTACGCTTCCTGCCATGCCCGCCAGTGCTCCGCCAGCACCACCGATTCAGCAAGCACCAAATAAATTACAAAAGGAACCACCTCATAATAATTCACCGCCAATCAATCCCTCTCCATCGCCAGATGTAACAGAACCGCCTGTCAATGAACTCACAGAACGAAGAGGCAGACACGGTTCCATTTCGAATGTCAATTCCCTTGCGCCTCCATCTCCATTCTCCGCGGTCAGTGGTAATGGCAATAGATCAGTATCGTCTCCCATATCCAGTCGACCAACTTCATACACTTCAGATGGTGAAAATAATGCGAAAGCATCAAAACGGAGGAGTTTTTTCCCGGTAAAAACGAAGTCGAGACATTCATCATCAAACTCCGGCTCCGATGGTAGATCATCTGCCTGGGTGATTGCAGGGGATCAAAAGATTGATTACAACATTTCGCTTGTAACCAATGGCGAGAAGGTAACAATACTATTGGCGGAACCTGTGATGAGATTATAGCTGACAGATAATAGGTGCCAGAATTATGGGAAGAATATTGTGATACATTTGTACATGTTTTTCCAGAATCATTTAGCCATGGCCCATCGTTCAAAGTTCCCTCTCTGGTCCTATCGTCATCTAGACCCCTTCACGAAATGATAACCAGCAGTATCGCTAAGCGGAGGTCAACAAGTTTGGATTCGGCTGGTAGGCAAAGTTCTGATGCTTCAACACAAACCGGTACACCCCCAGAAACCCCTGTAGATGGACCATCTGGATCGGAAGCGTCATCGGATTATATGAACCCATACCCTGAAAATAATGGAGAAATCCATCTTTACTTTCCGACTGAATTATCTACTGATGATCCTACTAAATTCTCTCCCGACGATATCCAAAATCTGATTAATGTTCGAAATTTCTTTGCGTTTATGACAGGTCAGCCACTTGTTGCCACCAAAAGTTGTCCTACTACATTTTACATATTCTTGGCCATATCTTCCATGTTACAGAAGTTCGAATTTAGCAATTATGATGGATCAACTTATGGAGAGGCAGCAGCAGCTAGCTTTGCCTTTTTCCTCGATGAATTTCGTTTAGCTGATGTTAGACAAAGTCGAGAGAAGACTATTGAGGCACTTATATTAGGAGAGCGCATGAGATCCACAGAATTATATCACGAGGCATTTGTACACGCAGCTGGAAAATGGCATTCAATCAAAGATCTTAAATCGAGTCTTTTCAAAGAAGTTTCAAACGACACTCGGGATCGATTGGAACGAGCATCTTTGGAACTTTTTCAAAGACAACAACGCGCCGAGGAACGATTGGCTGATTTTGAGTACCCTGCTCTATTTTCTGGTGCAGCTTCATCAAAGACTAGCGCAGAATCTAAAATTGCTAGATTCCAAAATTGGAAGACGAACTACCTAAATATGAGGAGACATGTACTATCGTATTACAAGATAGTTCATGGTCAATGGCCACCAAAGCACAGGACCAAGAATCAACTTGTTGAAGGTGGCTTGAATCGAAAAGTACTTAAACAGCTGTATTCTGATATGTGCAACCTTTACGACTTTATGGCTGATCGAGATGCTATCACGACTCGATCTATGGACTCGGAAGATCAAGATGTGGCTCATGCTAATCCAATTCATTTGGCAGCGAGAAAAATCTTGGCCGAATTCGACAGATCTTCTCCGCCAGTTTTACCACCCATTCCATTCGACGTACCTAAAATTCCAACTATGGCATCTATTGAACCTGGATACCCTCTTCTATCACCTAAAGATCAACACAAGGCATCAACTAGAAAACTTAAGGAATACGAGCTACTTCTCATCTTAGCTAAGAGTCATAACCTCGATGCTGATAAGAAAACTCCATTTATGGAGATGCACAAGTCATTTGAGGAGAAGGAATCCAAGGGCAAGAATGTTCAAGAATTGGCCGATCAAAGATATGGACATTGGTTGTTCCTCTACGCAGTCATTCAATCGCTTCCTATGCTTGTTGTAGACGTGGACAATTTACGATACACAGAAGGAGTAGATTACTTCTTGTGCCAGCCACCTTTGGGCAATCTTCCTTGGTTGGAAGACGCCTCGGGAGTGAAAATGGCATGGTATGGAGTTCAAGGTGGTCAAGGAGTGGTTAGTTTGCCTAGTGACGTTGTCAATTATGGTACAGAAGGTGTTTACCGCAGATCGCATTGTTGGACAGTTGCTCAGAAATGGATCAATAATGCTGAAGCGAATGAGATCTCACAACCTTTCTCGCAAGATGACCAAGAAGAACGAGTAATGTCACAACTTGCGCCACCTCCAGGATTTGGTGGAAGCTTTAGTCGACCAGATAGTCGAGGTCGCGATAATTCTTCTCGAAGATCAAGTGTTGCGAGTAATGGTATGCTTGGAGTTGATAACCATAGCAACAGTCGACAATCTCAACGAAACAGTGTTATGTTGGGTTTGGAAATGTTACCAATTCCAGGGAATATGGAACCTGGTTTCAGATCAGACTCGCCAGGTGGACGCGAATCGCCTGTGGGTGCTATGGGAAGACGAGGTGCATCACCTTATAGCCGCAACAGTGTGATTAGTCGCAATAGCGTTGCTAGTCTTCATGCGGATGGTCGGCCCGTATCGTCAGCTGGAAGAAAAGAATCGACTTTCGATGACATCCTTGGTACGTCTGGTTTGGGACAAAAAGAAAAGGGAAAGAAGAAATGATGTAAAGGGATTGAAATTTTTTTTATGTTTACATGAGGGATGGAGTTTGAAAAATTATTACCAAACTATACGTATGCAAGTGCGTGTGCGAGGATATGGATATTAATATAGGATACCAAAAAACTTTGAATGTCTGTGCGATATGCGGTACTGCGGAAAGCGAGCATATCTTGAGGGAGCATTAGTTGGGCGTTTCTGAACTTTTTTTTCTTTTTTCCCTTCTAGGGGATGAATATATTGGGGAGGGGGTTGCGAAAGTAGTATGAAATCAGAGAGGGGAATCTTTTTTTCTTTTCTTGATCTACTTTTCGATTGGTTAGTTGTGGGGTGATGGATGAGTTATTTAAGAATGCGAGACAGGGGGTGAGGGGAGTGTATGCATGGATTTCATGATGTTGTAGAGAAATAGTGAGGTAGTCAGGTAGTGAGATAGTAATGAAGATATATACACATATGTGTATATATTGAAGATACATTCAAGATATTCCATTTGAATTCATAGATGAATGAATTAGTGTATGAGATATAAGTGATCAAAAATTGAGAATGAATGGATTTTATGTGGGGTTTGTGGTGTTGGGTTGGAAGGGAATGGTGGTTTGTGGTAGGTGAGTGAGATGAGATGAGATGAGATGAGATGAGGTGTATATAAAGTAAGATTGCGAATTGGCTTTTTTTGATAATTTTTTTAACCAAGTTCATCTGTCAATGAGGAGTTTTCTTTATTTTCTTTATTTATTGAGTAGTTAGACAGTTGATTGGATTCTGAGATTTGAAGATTTGAAGGGTTGAGGGCTTGGAATTTTGGGGGAAAAGGGGATTGATGGGGAAGTGGAAGTGGAAGTGGAAGTGGAAGGGGAAATGAGAGTGGGATTTGAGTGTAGGAGTGAGAGAGGGAGGGGGAGGGGGAGGGTGGAGTGAGTGAGGAGGGGAGTGAATGAGGTGGGTGAATTAGAAGAGTGAATAAGGATATTGAATGAGAATAGTGAATTAAGAGAGAAGTAGGAGTAAGAGCTAGAGCTAGAGCAAGAGCAAGAGCAAGAGCAAGAGCAAGAGAAGCAGCAAGAGCAAGAGCAAGAGCAAGAGCAAGAGCAGAGCAAGAGCAAGAGCAAGAGCAAGAGCAAGAGCAAGAGCAAGAGCAAGAGCAGAGCAAGCAAGGAGAGAGGGAGGATCAGGAGAGAGAGGGAGTAGTAGGAGAGAGAGGGAGTAAGAGAGGAAATAGGTGAGAGAAAGGGAGAGGGAAAGGGAATTCATAGTAAGGAGAGTGAGTTAGAAAAGTGAATCAGGAGAGTGAATTAGGGTAGTGAGAAATATGATAGAGTGGGAGTAAGAGTAAGATCAAGAGTAAGAGCCAGAGCCGGAGCGAGAGCTAAGAGAGAGAGAGCTAAGAGGGAGAGTAATAATAAGAGCAAGAGCAAGAGTGAGAGCAGGAGAGTAAAACAAGAGTAAGAGTAAGAGAGGGAATAGGAGAAGGAGAGAGAGCGAAAAGGGAGCAGGAGAGTGAATTATAAGAGGGAGTAAAATAGTGAGTATAAAAGAGAGAGGAAGCCGTAGGAAAAAGAGCAATAGGGAGAGGGAGAGGGAATTAAGAGAGAGGGAGAGGGGGGGGGAAGGGAAAGGGAGCAAAATTGGGAGCAACAGAGTGAGTATAAGAGTGAGAGGGAGCAGTAGGAAAAATAGCAATAGGAAGAGGGAATTGGGAGAGGGAAAAGGAGAGAGAATAGGATTAGAAATGAGGAGTAAAGAGTAAGAGTAAGAGGGGAGTAGTAGAGGGAGCAGTAGATGGAGAGGGAGCAGGAGTAGGAGGAAAAGGGTTTGAGAATAAGGAGAGTGAATTATAAGAGTGAATCAAAAGAGAAAGTTAGAATTAGGAGAGGGAGAGGGAGAGGGAGAGGGAGTAGGATTAAAAGATAGAGTTGGAAATAATCAGAGTGAATTATGATAGTGAATTGAAAATGAAAGTTGGGAATAAGGAGTGTGAGTGTGGATGAAGTAGTTGAGTGAGATAAATGAGATGAGTGAGGTGAATAAGGAGAGTGAATGAGGAGTTGAGTGGGAGTAGGACAAGGAGTGGGAATCGAGATTGAGGAAGAGTGAAGGCGGAGAGGGTAAATGAATAAATGAATTTTAAAGCTTGAAGGTATTTAAAAGAGATGAGGCGGAGAGAGAGAGAGAGAGAGAGAGAGAGAGCGAGGAGAGAGAGAGAAAAGTTTTTCTAGTGGAGTTGGAGGCTAGGAGAGAGTGTTTGGGGTTGCGAGGGAGAGAAGGAGAGAAAGGAGAGGATGAATAAAAATCGGTGAATACAATAGTGACTAAGATTGAGATTCGGAGGCAGGGGAGGGTAATAAGGATGGTAATGAGAAGGGTAATGAAAAGGGTGTATGAAGTTAGTGAAACAAAATTGAGTTTGAGAACAGAGGATGGAGAGAATGGAGGGAGTGATGAGAATAAGAGTGGGAGACAAATATTAAAATGAAGAGTTAGAAGAGGAAAGCCAAGGAAAGAGAGCTTAGAAGAGGAAAAGTGGATAAGAGTGAATAAAGAGAACCGAAGAGAGGGAATTTTTAAGGGAGAGCTTTAAAGGAAGAGCCAAGGAGAGGGATTATAGGAAAGAAAGGGTGAATACCAGTGAATAAGAGAGAGCCAACAAAGAAGGAGAGTCAAGAAGGAAAAGAGTGAATACTAGTGGAATAAGGGAGAGCTGAGGAGAGGGAGGGTGAATAGGAGTGAATAAGGGAGAGCCAAAAAGAGGAAAGTCTAGGAGATGAAGAGTGAATAAAGAGGATAAATAGAAAAAGAGTTTCTAATAGTAGGATTGAAGATAGGGAGGTTGGAGGCTAAAAGCTGAGAGGAAGAAGATGAAAAGGATGAAGAGAATGCGTCAGCAAGGTAGATAAATTGGGAGAGGAGGGAAAGGATAGATAGGTTTAATAGGATGCGGAGCATGATTAAGAGTGAAAAGAGTGAATAAGAGTGGAGAAGTGAATAGGATAGTGAAAAAGAAATTGAATAAGGAGAGTAGTATTCAATTTGAATTTGAAAAAATTATGGAAATTAGAATACTGATTATAAGAAGAGTTGGTTTAAAAGTCAAGTAGAAATATAAATTGAATGAAAATAAAACAGAAATGAATTTGAAATAGAAATAGGAGTAAGTAAAAGATAATATAGAGGAGGCTTTGAATGCGTTGTTGTCACAGAAAGATCTCGGAACGAGTTATTATTTCAGAAAGGAATCTATAAGAGGGGAATTAGAGAGTGATATTATAGTGAATACTATAGTATAGTGTAGCGTTAAGATACGCGAATTCTAGTATCTTAAATAGCTTATATTCTGTTAGGAAGAAGAATGAGGTTTGATATTTTCTTTAATGTGATTTTATTATTTTATAAGGGAATTTAGAAGTGAATGATTAGAGAGGGAGCTTTTATAGATTGGATAGAGATTACTAAGGTGAGGAGGAGGGTAGTGAGGGAGAGGGTGAATAAGAATAGTTAAAAATGAATAAAAGAGTGAATAGAAAGAGTAAATTGATAATAGTGAATAGCAAATGTAAATGAGTTTAGATAAGTGTAAGTTAATACATATAAAGAAAAATAAATAGAATAAAGGAAATAAGAAAGGAATATAGAATATAGATATATATATTGAATGAAATAGATGAGATAGTGAAATTGCTTGAATGATTGAGTAGTAGAAAGATAAACCTGAGATAAACATGAAAAATAATAATAGAGAGTAAATTATAATGTAAGTAGAGAGGATTAGAAGATTGAGGAGATTTGGAAATTTCAAGAAGATTAAGAGAATAAGAAAGCTGAGAGTAAGATAGATATAGGAGATGAAAACCTATTAGATTAAAAGATCTAAAAAAGAAGTGGTTCTTAGATATTTGTAGTATATAGTTGTAATTATATGAATTCGATTGGATTTGGATTCGCAGTAAAAGTATAAGAATAAGACAGTCAAAAGTCGAAGTATTACTCTAAGTAATTGAAAATTAGTTATAGGATACGAGGACTGATTCAAATTAAGACTTTTGCAGACTTTTCAAAGTTTTTCTATATCAGTAGGTGTTTTTGTATCTCTTTCTATGTTGAATTAGATGATTAGAGTATGTATTATTATATGTTGAGATTGTGGAACCTATGATTTAATTTGAGGTATACCAGCGATTGAAAGAACGATTTCTGATTTTTTCTTCTGGGTAATAGAGGAGTAAGATAAAAAGGAGAAATTGAAGAGGAAGTAGATAAAGACATAGTTTGAGTTTCTGATCAAAATAAACCACGTTCTAATGATAGTTTGTATAGTAGTATATACATACTAAAAGGGATACAATGACTCTCACCTGTATGTGGTGTATCCTACGAACCTTCGATCGTGCGATTGGAGAGCTAAATAAAGTTAGCTGGAGCTGGGTGGTGGTTGTACACTAATCGAAGACTGTATTGAGAGCAAGATACATACAACTAATTACCAAAAAGTAATTGCGAAGATACTCGGAATAGAGAATTATTAGTATAACAAAAATGAAAATTATTCGATAATAGAAAGGAGATAAAAACAAGATTAATACAGAACTATATCTTTATAAATCTATATAGGAAGCAGAACTAGAATATATCGCGGTAGAGTATTTGCGAAGTAGAATTAATTCTTGAAATAACGGATAATAAAGCTTTTATAATATAATTGAATCTGACTGAAGCCTATATTGAAAGTAAACCAATATTTTCAACTTGATAAACGAAAATCGACAGAATATCTTTGGGGTATTAGTATATAAAGTTTTTATAATTCAACAATACATACAATCTGTAGATATACTAAATTGGATATTTATAAATAATAAAAGTGTTCACAATGAAGGAGCAGGCCAGTGGAATGCATATAATATTGACTATGTAGATTAGTAGTATTAAGGTAAAATCTAATTATGAAGTGGAAGTGATATATGTACAATAGCGTAGCACACATACTACAATTTCCAATACTCCCTTAGAAAGCATACTCTCTTAGCTTCTATAGTTAGTTTTGAAGCTCTAGTATATTCTTGAATCTCTCAAATATCATCCTTGTATATGGTTTTGTTAATCTATCTGCAGCTATATCACTTATATTGACATAGCTGGTATTGACTAAACGTTTTTCTATGAGATCCCGAATGAAGTGATAATATATGTTAATATGCTTTGATCGCTTGTGTAAATATAGGTTCTTAATTAGTACTAGCGCTTCTTGATTGTCTCCGAGTATTTGAACTTCGCTATTGCTCCCAATATATTGTGGTTGCTTTAAGTCTCTCAAAAGTTGAGCTACCCATTGCTCTTGTTTGATAAACATTACCATAGAAATATATTCAGCTTCTATACTAAATATAACTACAGATGTCTGCTTCTTGTTTGTCTATGAGATTGGTCTATTATAGAACATTATTACTCCATTAGAGATACTTTTTCAATTGGTTCTATCGCTTGCCTAGTTTGTATCAATATATACTTTGATAGTTTGTTATAGAAAATTATATTTTTTATAAATATCTAATTGAACTTTTTTAGGCTTAAAATATAGTTTCTGTTTGATAGTTGACCTTAAATATCTTATAAGGTTTTTAAGTGCAATGCTGTGATGTTTGGCAGGATTCGATATGGCTTGTACTAATCTCCCGAGATTGAATGTGATGTCCGGTTTAGTGTAAACTATAGAATGAATTGTACTGCCGATTGCTTGTTGGTATTCGTTTATATTAATAAGCTTATCATTTAGGAATATTAATCGCAATTGGTTGTAATCCGAGATTGATATCTTCCTTGGAGTATATTGACCATAGGAGATCCCGAAACGAGTAAGCATTGTATTCAAATACTCTTCTTGATTTATAGTTAATACTTTCTTAGATCTATTACAAATAATATATACTTCTAAGATCTTATTAATCTTCCCTAGATCTTTAGTATTGAATCGAGCCAAAAGGTTATAATAAAACTATTTAATATCTCGTTTTTGTATAGTAGCAATAATAATATTATTTATATAAATTAGAAGAAATAGTTGTTGTGGATAATTGATATATAAATACAAATCTGAAAAGCTTTATACAAAATCTATCTTAATTAACTCTTCTTTTAGAAAAAACTTCAATCTCTATTAGCTTGCTTTAGCTTATAAAAACTCTGAAATATATATAGAATATAACCATAACAAACTTAAATATCTTAAAGAAGTATTAAATAGATTTCTTTTTTTAAATATAATTCGATAAATATATTTTTGATATCGAAATGAGAATATTCAAGATCTTCTCTTGTAATAATGATAAGGAAAAGACAAAGAGTATCAAATCGAACTGTGGGAGTAAAGGTTTCATTGTAATCTTTATCTAAAACTTGACTGAATCCTCTAGCCACCAATCTAGCTTTGAATCGCTCTACCTTATTATCTTTTGTTTTGACAGTAAATACCCATTTTGTTGAAACTAAATTGCTTCTTTGTAGTAAAATAAATTCTTTCCAAATACTATTCTTGACCAATAAGTCTACTTCTTTTTGAATTGCAGCTTACTAGTCTTTTATATACCTTTTGTTTGCCATTACATCTTTATATATATTTAATATCCTGATCCCTAGTATTTCTATTATTAGCAAAGCGGTTTCAATCTTTATTAATGTATTCTCCAAAAGAATCAAGATCTTGAAAGCAATTCCATCATTCATTTCATCTCGAATTAATGAATATTTGGAATCGCAATTATAATATACTCGATTGATTCTAACATTAGCTTATTCAAGAAGGCAAATAGAGATTGAATGATTTTGGAGATATATCCTTCTATATCGTTATTGTTATTTCTCTTTCTTTTTCTAAGATTATACCTCGAATTTGATAATATTAAGTAGATTTTATTTTATTTATTTATTTATAGTGATTAACGTCTAATATCTGACCTCCCAAGGGGTATTCTAGACGTACTAAGGAGCGGGCCTACGGGCCGCTAGTGTTCCAGCCGCTCATAGTAGTGTAATGTTAGCTAATCAGGGGCTTGTTGCCTCTGGTGTTCCCCTGCTCAAGTACCGCTCATGGCGATCCTGCAACTGTTCTGTCTAAGGGTTTGTGGTCCTGTTTTAGAGGGCCTTGTTTTGTATATCGTCCAGGTATCGGCGGATGATTGGGTCGATCGTTATCGATCGGGAGAGCGTTCAGGGCGCTTATGGCTGGTCGGTGCAGGTCTAGGTTGATTGGGGTGGAGAGTTTATCCTCGGGATACTGGAGCAGGTTGG
This sequence comes from Botrytis sinoallii, assembly GCF_014898435.1. Taxonomy (NCBI): domain Eukaryota; kingdom Fungi; phylum Ascomycota; class Leotiomycetes; order Helotiales; family Sclerotiniaceae; genus Botrytis; species Botrytis sinoallii. The sequence continues at coordinate 573,828 of NW_024066034.1, read as the reverse complement.
TATCTGTGTGATTACACGTGGTTTGGGTATATTCTAGTGTAGAATCTGGATCTGGTGAGAAGGTCAGTAAGCTGTGTTGTGATCGCAGGACGCAGTTGACATATGCTATCGCGTCCCATTCGGATCGTAATCGGTTTGGTGCAAGCGGCCAGTTGCCGCGCGTCTGATTATTGATTGGACATCGAAAGAAGTGTAATGGGCTTTTCTCGATCCCATATTAAAGTAGATGTAGATATAAATATTATAGGTAATAACGTTTCATAAAGTAATGTAATCAAATCTAGTAGTGTAGAATTAAAAATTGAAGTAATTTTAGATAAGGTAATCTCTGTTTTTTTTATTGTTTTTCTTTATTAGTTTTAATAAATTATTAATCATTTATTGGATATTTCCATATTCGTTTTTATCAAAATGTAGTATTCCAGTCTTTGTTTGTTTGGTATTGGTAAGTATACTTTTATCGAATCTGTGATTATTCTATTTGGTAATATTGATAGATCGATCGGAATAACCAATGATTTAGGGATATTCTTAGGTCTACTATAAGGCCTGCAATCAGGTTCTATATTCTTGGTATCTTGTAATCCGGCTGTATAATTTCTGAGTTTGAGATCTAGATCCCTTCCTTTATAGCTTTTGTTGATTGTAATACAATAAGAGCAGTAAGTATAATCTAATTCTAATAAATAAACTTTATATGTTTGGTGGTATCTTTTGAGTATTCCAGAAATATCCCAATCCTTACTGTATTACAAAGTTTATCATACCTTTGTTCTATTGGGATAGTTTTGGAATTGATATAAGCATAATATCGATTCCCCTAGATCTTGCATGTATTAATATTTAGTAATATACTTGTAAATACTTCAAGTGGGGTTTTGATCGATTTTATTTGCATTAGGCTAATACTAATACGGTTTCGAATATATATATCGTGTTCGACAGCTTTGTCCCAAAACTCTAATAGTAAATAAACTTCTTTCAATATTATTCTTATATCGGTTTCTGTAATGTATATATTGTATTTGACTGGGCTATTTTAATGAGACAATATAATCACTATAATCTCTAATCGCATATCAATCTTTTATTTCCGAATAGCTTGAAGAAGCTTTAGTGTATTGTTAGTTTTGGCAGCAATTACAATTACTCCTATAACAAATTCAATCTCTTACTTTCAGGCTTTCAGTAAGAGTATTATATTGCTTTTTTGTTTCAATAGAATAACCTAATTTATTTTTATAATACTATCTATAATAAGGAGGAAGTATTTGTGTCCTTGAATGGTCTTTGGGAAAGGGCTAGTAATATCGAAATGGATCAATTCCAATCTTTTAGACTTTTGTGCATTTAATTGGCTTGGGATTCTGTTAGTTATTTTTGTAAGAGCACACATTTTATAGATATCAAGAGTTGAAGGAACCTTGATTAATCTCTAGAGTATAATGACTTTGTGCAGGTTTTTGATTTTATTAAAGCCAAAATAATTGAAGTATTTATACCAAAGAAGATATCTTTCTTTTTCTATTATAATTAATTCTTCGATTTTCCCTTTTGTTTTATCAATGATCTTTGTAGAGAGTACAAAGAATACAGAATCCTTGTATCCTGGTTTTATATGCGAAATGATATATATTCTATCTTTCATTATAGTTTTAATAATCTTATTATTCTTATCGTTTTCTAATATAAAATATATCTCCTTAAGACTAAATATACCCTTAAACTTTGTCTTACAAATTCTCTTAGCTGAAAATAGGTTAACTCTCAATCCTGATATATATAGTATCCCAGCTAATAATATCCTTATTCTATCCTTATATATTATATCTACTATTCCTTGTTCATCTGAATATATAGCTTCCCTATTAATCATTATCCTTCGTTGTGAAGTATAGATTAGACTTCTAAAGAAAAAACATTGGTCAGATATATATAAGGTGATATTAGTATTAATATATTATTGTGATAAGGATGCCTTACTAATACTTTCCTTGGTGAGATAATAATACTTAGAGTCAGACTTATCATCAATAACACTCTTAGTAACATTAAAGCTTGATTCAGCAATATAAGTTTTATACTCTTTATACTTTTTGTTTCTTTGCAATAAAGAGATGGATTGTTTTCTCTTTTGTTTATACTTTAAATCAGATTTCAAAAAACGTTTGGTGTATTGGAGCTGGAAGCATTTTAGAACTAAGTAATTAGATTTGTTGCAAAATTCGCAAATGATAACAGATATATCGAACTCCAAACTTGTATTAACCTTATATTAATAATAAAATAGAATATATTTCCTTCCTTTTACAAAATATATCAAATCTTTAGAGTTCTACATTTCGACTTCTTTAATCTATAAATACTTAATCTTATTATTAATACTTAAAATAAAACTAATAATACAAATTATATCAATAATAACTTTGTATTCATCAAGAAAAAACAAGATCAAGTTTTAAAAAAGTGATTTATTTATATATAAAGTATTAGCTGAAGCATCTATAAATAAAAACTTTCTTCAAAGATCCTTGAGTTTATCCTATACACCTATAATAGTTATATCAGGAATATCATCGAAAAAGAAGATCTTGATCTTGAGAAGATACTCGTCTATTACTATATTATCGATTCTGGAATATTTGATAATTAGATAATCCCAAAGTTTCTTTACTATATCATATTTGTTTATTAAAGCCTTATCATTATTAAATAATAAACAACAGATATAAAATAATGCACTAACATTATCCTTAAAAAAGGTAACCTTTTTATTAATATTGAATTGAATCTTTATTGTAATATTGCTACTATTACTAAAGACTTGGAATTCTTCAAAATCCTTGGCTAATCTATCGGTATCTGCAATCTACACATATTTCTGTAATATTTTCTTATATATATAGAACCAGCCTTTTCCTTAAAATTGAATTCTTATTTAACAAATCTAGCATTTGTGATTCTCTTAAATAAAAAAAGGAATGTGCTTAGAATAATCCTTGAATCCAATATCTTTATTCATTTTGAGATTTTGCAAATAGAAAACTTATATCGATAACCTGAGTGTGTTTTGATAATAAAATAAAAGAATAAAAAAGGAAAAGGAATTGTTTAGATTACACTGTTCTAGTTTTGGATATATTAATATTTGCAAAGAGAAATTCTCTTTAAAGCAGGATAATTGAAAATAATGAATTTTGATTTGTAAATAATGATTTTTAAAGTAATATCGAATACTATATAGTTGATAAACTTTTCAGCATCAAGCTGGAATAAATGGTTCTTTCAATAGTAACTCGTAGTTTTTTTTGCTTAGAGAAAGAGTGCGATATAAGTAATTACTTCGCTATTGTGCTTGAAGGAAAGGGTACGATATAAATAATTACTTCGTTATCGCTACTCAACAATCTGTTTGCTGTATGCACCTTATATATTGATATTGCATTGTATAAGAGCTTCTCATCGTTAATCTTTACTTTGATAATATAAGCTATTTAAAGAGCTTTCGGCTTTAGTCTTATTGCAAAACTACCAGGCTCATAACCTGTTTACAATAAAGGAGCAGACCAATAGAATGTATATAATATTGACTATGTAGATTAATAGTATTAAGGTAAAATCTAACTATGAAGTGGAAGTGATATATGCACAGTAGCGTAGCGCACGTGCCACAACTTCCAACAAAAAGGAATAATAGAAAGTATATAAAGACTAGAATAATATCTACTAGAGCCAGCAAGAGTATATATAGAATAGAAGGAGGGATATTTTTAGCACCTTACCTTTAAATACATAGGAATAATATAACAATAAAGAAACTTCGATACAGGAAGGATGCTTTTAGTAAGTTATACTCAACAATACTCAATCGGTATTATAGTAATAGAGGATTTCAAATAAAAACTAATCCTATAATATATATATATAATACACTTTTAGTACTTTATTTTCGATTATAAACTATATATTAAGGGAGTGGATTCTACAAGTAAAGCTTTAATTAATGGGTTGGAAATATTATAGAAAGGCTGTCTAACTAGAGATTTGAAATAGTAAGCTTATAAGATATAATCGACCTTATTATATAGAAAAGATTCAGTAAGATAATATAAAATAGTTATTAATTATAAGGTATAATATATAATAATAATAATAGTAATATTGTTTATATAACTCGAAAGAATGGATATATATATTAATCTATAATCGGATATTATAGAGTAGAGGGCATAATAAAGATATCAGATAGATTTAAAAAGCAAATAGAAATAAAGGTATAAAGGAATAGTTTTGATTCTAACCAAAACTTCCGAAAGTAATTATATAATAAATAATTTAATATAATCAGAAGATTTTATAAAGATTTAATATTAATGGTTTTATTATAAATAAACTGGGAAAGTATTTGTAGGTATAGCGAACCTACTTTGTATTATAAGATATTCTAGAAAGTAATTATAATATAATTCATTTCTGCCCCACCGTCAGCAACTCTCGCTCTGTTCTACATGCCAAATGTCGGCACTCAGAGAGTAAGTGGTGGAATACGAAAAGAGATCTGATCTCCGAAATATATAATGCATGGAAGCCGGCATATAACACCTCGGAGCCGGGGAGCCTTAAGCTTTCCCGCAGAGTATTATACAGATTTATAGCGATGCGGACCAAACACAATGATTTTGTAGTCTATTATATTAGATTCAATTACGAAAATAGTAAAAACATTTGTATATATGAAATCGAGAAAAGCTTATTACATTTTTTTCAATATTTAATCAATAATCAGATGTGCAGTAATTGACTGCTTACATCAAACCGATTACAATCCGAATGGGATGCGATAACATATATTAATTGCATTCTGCAATTATAATATAACTTTATTGATCTTTTTATTAAATCCAGATTCTATACTAGGATATACCTAAATTATGTATAATCATACAAATATCAACCTACTCCAATATCCTAAGAACAAGTTCTCTATCCCAATCAACCTAAAACCCGCACCAATCAATTATAAGTACCCTAAGCGCTTTCCCGATCAATAGCGATCAACCCGATTATCCATCAATATCCGGACAATATACAAAACAAGACTTTCTAGAATAAAATCACAAATCCTTAAATAGAACAATTATAGAATTGCTATAAACAATACTAAACGGGGGAATATTAGAGGCAACAAGCCCCTAATTAGTTAATATTATATTACTATAAACAACTGAAACACTAGCAGCCTGTAGGCCCACTCCTTAGTATATCTAGAATACCCCTTGGGAGGTCAGATATTAGATGTTAATCACTATAAATAAATAAATAAATAAATATACATACTAAAATGTATACGATATACATCAGTGTACTCAATGTTTACAAGATAACATATATACATATATATACTGGTAAAAAGAACGAATGTATCTTATTCAATGTGGAGATAGCGTGAAATGAGGATTCTTGAAAGGAATGTTGACTTAATCTTATCTTGTGTCAAATTGCTATGTAAAATGTGAAAGATCAGTAATGGTAATTAGTCGGACCACCGTTATTTTAAGTCTCAAGATGAAAGAAAAATACTACCTCAGTCTGTACAAATTTGATGTTCTCGTGTCTGTTTTCATAGAATCAGGATGTCTTACCTTCAAACCAGAAATTCAATAGGTGTGGTACGAGACACCGAATATAATCGAACGTGAGACTTTTTGAAATTGAAAGACACCTACATAAAAGGATGTGGGAACAAACAAAACTTATCAAATGAAGAGCACTGTATTTGAGAAGCAACATCCTCTTAATCAAAAGGAAGTTTTGAGAGAAAGAGAGGCGTACTATCAGATATACGTATATTGACAGATATACAGAGCAACTGATATATGGAGCCGGAGGAGGTGATCCGAAGATTCAGAATAAATGAGGGGCGGGTTGCATCTGGGTAAGGATCAAAGTTTCAGGGCGAAAATCCGAACACGTGTAGCCATAAGGCATGGCTATCTGGATGGGAATTGAGCGGGTACTTTGACCATTTAATTGGATTTTGGTGACGTAGTGAAGGGGGAGGGGGTAGATGTGGTGGATTTGGTGGGTAGAATTAATGGGGAGAATTGATGGGTCGACAGAATGAGCATAGTGAATGGGTTGAATGAATGGGTATAGTTAAAGTTTAGAGTGAATGCATAGAGTAAATGTGTAAAGTGAATGAGTCGATTGAATGGGTAGAATCAACGGGTAGAATGAACAGGTACAACGAAGAGGTGAAACAAAGAAGCAGGATGAATGAGTAGATTAGATAGGCAGAATGAAGAGAAAGAGATATTTCTGGAAGGTGGCGAGATTTAAACTCTGCTTTTTTGCGGTGTTTCCCTTGAAAAGAACCGGCTTACACGCAAAAGAAAATTGACGAGAAACTTCAAAGAAAGACCAACTTGCAGGACTCTACTGCCCTTTTCTCCTCTCCTATGACTCTTCGTACCTGTCTTCAGATTACTCATGTCGAAAATTGATTCAACCAGTTTTATCAAGCCTAAATCCATGTGATTTCGCTCCTTTTACAACGTTCCTAGCCCGGTGAATTGTCACTCGACCGTTTTTTATCGCCTGCCCCAAGCTTTTACAAATTTTTACAAAAGAAGGTTCTCTAGCCAGCTGAGCAAGATTAATCTTGATTATCTTCACCCTTTGCAAGTTTTTCCTCGCAAGGTGGGTGAAGCAATGTTACTGTAGCAGTAGCTGTGGAGATCGTATTGGATGAAGGGTTGTTGTCACTTGTCATGATGGGGCTGAGTTTATATGTATGGGGGGTGAGTGGAGTGGAAAGTCATAACGTGCCGTCTTGGCATGCATGGGGCCGGCCGCGGCGGGTTGCCGGTTAATCACGCTCTTTAGCGAGGAGCATGGGGTGGCTTTTCTACGAGAACACGAGAGCTAACCGTGCCAATTATGTGGGGGTTGGATATTTTGCGTCGTTGAAGAGGTTTAAGCTTATTCTTCTGCAGGATCTTGTGATTTGCGGGCTTTCCGACGGTCAATTTGAATTGAATTGGTAGGGGTTGAGGTGGGTCTCAATATTGGGTTGCATCCGGCCTTGAAGTGTTTGCGGGGTAGGTAGTCGCAAAAGATTTTAAGAAGATAAAACGAGGCTGAAATGTTTAGAGAGGGGAAAATCAGGGTTATCATTGGAGTTTACGTAAAATCATTGATTGCTGTTGTCAATTTCGTTGAAACATCGAAAAAGGAGTGCACTTATGTTTGGTTCATGATACGATTCATGATTTTAGGAACTATTATATCTACCAGTAAACGATACGCTGTGATGAAACTCAAGTTGAATACACATGAGGGCTTTAACAGAGATAGGATTCAGCCTGTCGTTTTTATTACATGGATATCTATAAGACAAGAAGGCCATCTACGTAGGTGGAAAATTGTGAAGCTCTTCTTATTTTATACGAGTTGCATGAGAATGCTTGAGCTTTTGATGAGTAAGAAAGGAGTCATGTGAGCGGTTAGCGGAGTTGAGTACTGGTGACAGAAACAGCCAGGACGGACTAGCGGATACTACTGTAGGAGCGGGGGCGGGCTCGGAATTAAGTGTGGGCATCCGTTAACTAATCGGTGAATATCAGAGTGACACGACCTAGGTTAAAATCTAAATGATTGGATGGGAATATTAAACCGTGATAGACCCATTTGGGAATGAAGAATTGGCATTCAAACGTCATTTAGAATCAGGATTCGGGTTTAAACCTATTTCAGAACAGAAGTCTAGCACTGCGCTAATGCACCACATTTTAGGTTCAGCTTCTGAACGTCAAGCCTCAAATTCTGACAGATCCTAGTGGAAATCATAGCTGTCAATGAAATGATACGTATACTGGGAATATTAATCAATGGAAATACAATGGTACTCTCAATAAAGTTGAGATTGGGAACTATGTGACTTCTTTTTGTTGAGTGCGGACTTACGGCATGGAGTAATCCTATCAAAGATATCCGTGCTGTCTTCTCTGCATAATATAGAGAGGATATCCGGGTCATAAATACCTTTGATGATTGAAGTTTTTCTGTTCCATATTTAGCTTTAAATTCCAAGCATTATCTGTCCCCACTGGTTGCCATAAAATTGCGGGGATTACATGGTGCTTTCAACATGGTGGAGATGGAAAACGGGAATTCATGTCACTACGAACTTTATCCAATTTAGTAACAGTAGATTGACTGTATGCAACACATGAGGTCTCCATGGTAGACCCTCTCAACAAGTGACTGAATTGGTTGAATGAAGGGCTGGGATTCTTCATCCTCGCCAATCATCATACGGGAAAATCTTTCAAGAGGATTCTGTAGGCTGAATACAAACTAGACTCTGTCAGTACTAGAAGGACAATTTTAGAACAATAAGAACATAATGCAATCTGGTTGTGGTGTGGTACCTGTCAATTACCAAGTGCTACCGCTTGACAGATCATGCGAGCTATTCTCTTTTTTCCTCCATGTATCATGCGGGTCATCTCAATCTCCCTTCGCCTGGGTCGTTGGGTCTTTGCGTCTTTGCGTGGCGAGTAATCCGGATTTGTATGAGAACTTCACGTTGAATTCAAGACTCGTCTAGAACATTAGAACAGGGGATCACGTTCAATAATGTTAGCGTTCTTTATTTTGTAGATCTTTTTCCTCTTACACTTCAATAATGCAGTCTGCCCTCAACTGGAACATTTATGCTTCTCGGCATTTCTTGGTAATCCTTCGTTCCTACAGAAATGGAAAACAATAGCGAATCATGAGACGCAGACCTCTACTTCTCAACATGTTCGCTGGAGCCAGTCAGTCAGAACAGGAAATAACAAGGAATATGAATATACAACACGTAGGTGAATATCAAGAGCCGCCATCGAAGACTACCATTCGGAGGTAATTTTCCCCACAAAACGGCTATGATCGGCATTCGAGGCGTTGCTGAAAGGACGAGATACTACTTTCCTCTAATGAGAAGTTGGTAGTGCCAGTCTAGATCCACTTGCTTGCTTCTCATGCGAGAACATCAAAGACTCCACCTACGTGGATGGCTTTTATAGCCCAAAGACTACGTGCAGCTGGGATCTGCTGTTAGGATAGTACTTCAAAGTGGTATATCACATCTCTCGAGAAATCTATAAAGAGTAGAGGAATTCCCAACTCAAACAACATCAATCACATCATCAATCACATCAACAAGTCCTTCAAACAAACAACCTTTACCAGCTATCTCAAGCTTTCAAACTTCCAAAACTTTATTCAAAATGCACGCCTCATTCTCCGCCGTCGTCACCACACTCCTCGCTGTCAGCGTCGCTGCTCTCCCAAACGTAAGTTTCTGATATCTCATCTCTTCTGATCTATCAACCTAACATTCAATTTCAGAACGGTGGTGGTAATCCAACCCACACCTGGGGCAGCACTTCCCCAACCGGCGCTCCCACTTGCTCCGGTACCAAATACACCTGTGAATCCAACTCACTTCTCAGCCTCCTCACCTGCACCAACATCTTGAATGGTGTTGGCATTAGCATTCCAATCATTCTCAAGGCTCGTGATGTCGAGGAACGTGAAATTGAAGCCCGTACCAGCAAAGATGATGGAGATTACTGCTGCACTGCCACCGGATTGCTCAGTCTCAGCTGTCTCAACGTTGCAAATGGTGTTGTCATCTCCTTGCCAATCATTCTATAAGCAATAGGCTCAGGCTTTGATGGATGAAGGAGATGATGATTTTGCGGATATGAGATGGGGATTGGAAGTGGGATTGTCTTGTGAGAATTGGTGGGGAGGTGATATGGTTTCTGAAGCAGCTATTTTTGTTTGTGTTCGCGTATACGATGATGAATTTAATGAGGCGATGAGAGGTTGATGCAGTTTTGCATAACATTCATTTAAATGCAAATCTATTATGATAAATCTTTTGACTGTGCAATGTGATCTTATCTTCAAGCCTTTTGTGAACAGGCTCTGTTAAGTCCCGGGTTATTTGAAATTGACCCAAGGAAATTGAGTCATGGATCTGGCTACGAAGTTAAGCTTGAAATCTGCTTACATGAACGTACATTGCCACTTGTCACATAGATTCTCGCAGGCGACTCTAAGAACCAGCGCCCTCCATGAACCAAACTCAAGACCAAATCTTATAGTTCCAAGTCGACTGTGACTGTTGTCAAATCCAGAGATATTATGTAAAATCTGCGTGGCCCTAACATCATATCGATCATATGATCTTGAAATTTAACATCTTTTGGTACTATGATATATCATTGTGATGACTGATAGCGAGGATGAGTGGTTTTAATGTGACTGTGACATCACATTATTATCAAATTTGAAATGATTGCCCTTTCAGAATAACACCAAAATTCGACCATAGTATCAGGGCGATTATAAGGTCTTATTGGATTTCAGGGCTGAGTTGTGTGGACAGGAGATGGCTCTACTCCTGAGGGTATCACCCCACTCACAGGTATGGGTAAGATCTATTATCTAGTCTCTTCTTGGAAGATCTGTCTGATTTCTCTCCTTCTCTTCGTGATTGTATGATGGTGAAAACCGACAAGTTCAGTTAAGTGATGGTCAATCTGCCATCCGTTCACCCTGCAATTAACGTGATCGAGTAGGAATCGTCATTATTCATGAGTGTCCTCAGACTTCATGAACTTTGATGTTTCGTAAGTTTTGTAGCAATGCATAATCGAATGAGAATGCATAATTAAGTGAATATCTTGTATTCATATCACGTTAATGTTTACATGAATTCACGTGGTAATGTGTCAAGTTTGTAGTGAATTTGCTGGCTCCTTCTAGCTTAGCGAATCGACGTCGCATCTACGAATCCCGTACATTCGAGTCTTTCTAGATTCGAATATTCAATGAGATCTTAATACGGTCCTCATATTCATGACTACAACTACGAGAATGCGCTAGCGGATAAATTAGCGACTATTCTCCGCGTCGCTTTCTCATATAAAGTTTACATTCATCACAACTATCCAACAATACTACTAAGATTTATCACGACAAAATCTTATTCTTTATTACCCAACACGATTTCAGCAGAAAGATTCTCGTACAATCTACATATAAGATAATTTTACCGTATCAAAATGACCAGTGATACGTTGATCATAGACGCAGATGGAGACCTAGTTCTCTCATTCGATCCAGAAGAATGTTCATCGACTCTGACAGATGATATCTGGATTGACGCCGATTCATCAGAAGATGATTCTCAGATTATAGATGCCGAGCCATCAAATACAGTGTCCAGGATTTTGATTAAGGCAACCGATGTCTCGCCGACCGACATATCAATTGAAGAACCATCCGAATCCAACGATAATTCGTGGGTCGAGCTGAAGCAAGTCCGCATGCTAGTCTCATCCAAACATATGTCCGTTGCTTCGCCAGTATTCAAAGCTATGTTCCAGGCAAGCTCTCAAGAGGGTATCGAGCTGAAGATAACCGGCAAGGTGGAATTGTCGCTTCGTGATGAGGATTCAAAGGCATGGAATATTTTACTCAACATCATACATGGACGTTTCAGATCTGTTCCTTTGGATATCAATTTGCCCATGTTCACCCAGATTGCACTCTTATGCGACAAGTACCAAATGCATGAGGTTGCTTATGCGTTCACACCGACCTGGAGAATGTCAGCTGGCCACGACTCTGTGTCGGGAGAAGACATACCTCGCTGGATCTTCATAGCCTGGACTTTCAATATGACAGATGTACTTGAAGAGATCACGAAAGGCCTTGCTCTCAATTATACTGGAAATGGAATCGAAAAAATTGTTCAGCATGACTACTCTACCGATTCCTCAAATTGTTATGGGTAAGCATCTTAGGTTTTATTCAGTCTAAATCCTGTTTCTATTTGATCATATAACAAGCGCTGACACGACTTTTATAGATGAGCTTGAAAATTCTCGCCAGCATGCAATTGCTGAATTGGTTGATATGTTTGATTACACCATACAGCGATATCAAGAAGATAGTTCGAAATGTTCAATTCGCACCAGATGTGGTGAAGATAGAGTGTCTTACCGTAAGCAATGTGATTCAATGATACTAGGCATGTTATTGAAAGGTGCCATTGAGCAACAGATCTACCCACTTCCGAAAAAACCATACAAAGAGTGGTCTTTTTCTATCTTGGAAAAGAAGATCAAGTGTATCAAACCAACTTCATTGTGCGCTGCTGTGTCATTGATACCAGACGTCCATTGCGATCAAGACCATGGAATCTCTAAGATTATGACATCATGGATTAAACATACTGCACACGAAGTCACTGGGCTTCAATTGGCATCTTTGAAGAGGGATGCATCACCGGAGATTCAGTGGCCAATTCGATGAGAGTGAGAAAGTTTCATTTTTCATGGCAAATATGGTCAACCTGTGAAGATTTGATCTTACTCCATGATTGAAAATATGGATAGATCTTTGATATACTGGAGATGAGGAAGTAGATCGTGTCTTACCAGCCAACGGTTTGATAGACGGGTAGATTCCGTAGATATTGTAATCCTTAATATACAACACAAAAAGCAACTATTTCCATGCCGTGTGAAAAATGCAACCATGTGAAAATATAGAAAAAAGGTCTGAAAAAACAGGAAAGTTAATTGGTAGATTATAGACCTTTTGATTATACGTCGGTGTCTACAATGCATCGAGAAGAAGGGCATTACAGCCCTCTTGTTTGACGTTCCATCGTTGCCTCTGGCGCGTGTCGTTCGTGATGTTCTGTCTGTTGTGAGACAATTGCGGGGCTGGCGCGGCTCGGTGGCGCAGCGGACATTCTGACAATTAATCACGTGCTCATGGCAAGGCAGCACTTTGGATTCGGTTTGTTCTTGCATCCTCATTTTTACATCATTACCTATCACTTATGCGTCTCCCTCGTTTTGCATCAAAATTCTTCCTACAGAACTCTACAAAACCCTTACAACGAGCTTTAAGAATGGCGGGCCAACAACCAAAAATCCCCACCCGCGTGATGGTCATTTCAGACACCCACACCTTCGAATTCAACGATGCTGATATTCCTCTCTCACTCTCTAAAATCCCATCAGATATAGATGTTCTTCTTCACTGTGGTGATCTCACTAGATTTGGCGGCTTATCCGAATATCGCAGCGCTCTTCAAATGTTGAAAGCCATCCCCGCCAAGTTAAAGCTCGTGATCGCCGGAAATCACGATCGGACTTTGGATAAAACATGGGTTGTACGCAATCTTGGCCACTCATACACCAGCGAAGAATATAAAGAGGATTTAGAGGAATGTGCTGCGGGAAATGAGATTATGAAGGGTGATATGGCGAGGGATGCTGGTGTTACTTATTTGGAGGAGGGGGTTCATGATTTTAGCCTGGAGAATGGAGCAGCGTTGAGGATCTATGCAAGTCCATATACACCTGAATTTTGCGGGTTTGGATTCGCGTATGAAAGGTATCAGGATCGCTTTAATGGTCCAGATGAACTTGATTTGGGGATGCAAAGCGTGCCTGGCGCGGTGCGAATACCGAGTTTTGGAGAGGATGATGGTGGTAAGAATATTGATATTGTCATGACTCATGGTCCTCCAATGGCCGTTTTAGACGAAGTCTATGGACGTGCTGGACATGTAGGATGCTGTAATTTAATCAAGGCACTGGAAAGAGCAAAACCGACATTGTTTTGCTGCGGTCACATTCATGAAGCGCATGGTGCAGAAGTAGCGACTTGGGGAGAGGATGGCATTTCAAAGATGAGAAAAGTTGAATGTGGGTGGCCGGAGTTGAATATTGAACCTATTGAAGAAGGTAAAGAAACATTAATGGTCAATGCAAGCATAATGAACTTGAGGTATCAGCCAACGCAGAAGCCTTGGTATATTGAACTCGCTCTACCTAAAACGACGGCAACGGAGATCTAGCCATAAAGGGTTCATAGTGAATAGCATTATATGAACAAGTTTCTCCAATTAAGGTTGAAAGATGAAGAAGGCATTCAGTAAATGCTTTTGGGCGAAGGGGCATCAAATGTAAGAGCTCAAGGGAGCATCGATTTGGATTATAAGCAGAATATGGTATACAGATTCAAAGCAAATGTGAAAAAGAGCGAATTTCGGCCAAGAACTGGACCACAGCTAAACGAAAGATTGCGACAAAATTTTAATGCTCGTGTGAAACCGACTAGAAGGCATGTAATAAAACTATCATTACAAAAACGAGTTTTATAATATGTTACCGCTTACTCCGAAAGCTTTCCAGACCTTCTGCGCAATCTTGCTGGGAACTTGCCCTTGGGAGGTAAAACTCCCAGTGAAAAGTACTTAAAGTCTGGCTCTGGCCTTCTATCACCAGTCAACTCAATATCAAATTTGGACAAAAACATCGCTATACTTCCGATAGATTCCTGTTTTGCGTAAAATCGACCTGGGCATATTTGCTGACCACCACCATAAGGGATCCAGGAGCCGCTGACCGTGTCCGTCGTGAGTTTAGGTTTGGTGATTTTTTCAGATGGATGTTTACCTGAATCTGATTTCCTTGGGCCGCTGTATGGATTATTGGGGTAAAGAATGAAACGTTCGGGCCAAAAACTATCAACATCGTGCTCTCCGTTTTCACCTTCATTCCAAACGTTCTTATCATGGCCCGCAAACCAGATACTTGCTAGAATCATAGCTTCTTTGGGGAATCTCCATGGACCTAGCTTAAAATTTGAGGAGACAGTACTACGCTGAAGTGCCGCGGCATTTCGTAATCTCAGCTCCTCGCAATAAATCGATTGGAGGAGGAGGTTTGATAGAAGATCAGGCATTTGTTGATCAAAATTTGCAGTTGGATGTAGTTTTGTAATGGAAGCAAGTTCAGCTTGCACTTGTGAGAGAAGATCTGGACGACAAATAATATCTAGTATACACCAAGCAATTGCTGGAACACTATTGGAATTCGCACTGTGGAGCATTAGGGCATATTCAAAAAATTAGGTTCCATATTTTAGATCAACTTACCCCCATATCAAACCCAGATCGTTAGCCGCACGAGCCTGATCACCGAAGCCGTTAATCTTAGAAAGATGCCGTGCTCGGTCTCGGAAAAGCCTCGAGCCATAATATGGCTCCCATGACTTCTTATCAAGTTCCTTGTCATTATGATCGACATGTGCTTCTGCTGATCGATGCCATTCAAGGATACTCTTGACCATTTTACCTCTTATTCTGTACGCGCCGGGAATGAAAAATCTTGGAATACCCTTGAGTGGTCCTCCAACCTGAGAATCAAAGTTCCAAAAGTCCTCGGTGAATGTAGGATTAACTTCAAATATATGTGACCCACAAAGGGCAAGCGTATTAGCGTTGAATACTGCATTTTGTACAAAAGAATACAGATCCGGTATCTCAAGCCATTCGTTCGTTCCCATATCAATTTTATCCAGCTCTGTGCTAAGATTCGTTAGGAACCGAGTTACAACTTCTGCTAATCTCACACCAGTGAGGTTATCAGTATATGCTTGATGTGAGATATGATGATAACGTTGGTCTGCGGGCAAAGGGTTGCTATTTGGCAGTGGTTTTGGTGAGGTTCCGGTGTTGTCATCCAAAAGTACAGAACTGGCCTCAGGAGGAGCGCCGAATATTCGTTCCACGATAGCAGCCATGGCAGGAATAGCAGTAAGATCCCGAGAGCCGCGGAACAATTTGATGATATATTCTGGCCCTGAAACAAAGTAGAAGCTATCGGAGGCTACTCGAATCCGAACAGGTACATGAGGACCGAATCGTTTTCTGGTCGCATTCATAAGTAAACCCAAATGATCATGGATGAATTGCATTAAACTTACATGAGATGTGCCATATATCCACGAGTGTCAAAAGAAAAGGCTAAAAGGTTGCCAAACATAAAATCCGCTGATGGATCAATCGCGGGCAGTTTGCCATTCTTTTTACTCCGCACAGCAATGACAGATTTGATTGTAGTGACGAGGTAAGACACCATGAAGGGCAAAAGGCAGACAGACACGGCCGTTGCCTTCCAGCCTCCATAAATACAGATGTTATCCAGTATTTTCATATCCAATGCAATAATGTTCAACGGCCTCGGGAGAGAAGGACTTAACAGAGAATGAATTTTAACTATTTCTAAGGTTATCCCTTTCTATTACCAAATACCAAACAAAATAGGTCTATTTCCCTAACTCCTGGTACTTGCCTTTTATTGTCCTTAGTATTGTTCCTTGAGTCTTCAAAATTTAGGGACAAATGTTTGCAAGTTACCTACCTATTGTAGGGAGTTCTTTGTTGTCGTAGATGTGTTCCAACCCCTCCATCTAGCGGTGGCATCATTCCGATATTCCATCTTGTTCAATTCGATTTATTCATGAAAAGATGACAGTAGACTTCTACTAAGTTAATCACGATGATTGTAAGAGTTGGTATCGATGAACACTATATTTGGTCTAGGAAAGTTGGAGATGCATGCTAGGTAAAACGAAGCCTGGTGGTGGTGGCCGACAGTCCGTGCTTACATAAGCCTCTTGTGGTATTTTTTAACACTGCTCCTTTCCTTTTCTATCTATGACCAGTCATTCAGAAACCGTGTGTGATTACAAGATCATATCTCGGCTTCAGAAGGTCAAGAGGCTTGCCATAAATTCATATATTCTTGATGAAAGTTCATTAGGGCGAGAGTACATGTGGAGGTGAAGGTATGAGAACATCATAAGGTTACATGTTGATTGTTTCTCACGACCAGTGATGCCACGATGATTGAAGAATGTTGAGTGTGGGATGCAAGAACAAAAGACCAAAGAGATATAGAGAGCTTCAAACAATGCAATTGTCTCTCTGTATCAGATAGATAAGAAAAGCAACAACGCACCAACCTGTTTGCAGCATTCTTTACGTTAAGTCATCACAGTGTTAGAGAAGTGTCTAAGATTCCATTCTTTGTCTGTCTGCCGATACATGTTCTTCTACGGTTAACGTTTGTATCCTGCTATTTATGCTCAAAAACGGTATGGCTTCATCATGAAAACCATCATTTAAATTGTTTCTGTACGTGTATTTTTATATCGTCACCAGTAAAATTTCCATGCAAGGCTCTGCGAAATGGACAATTTGATAAAATACAAATCATGTCACACTCCAAACTTTACTCCTCATTACTACAATCTTGATCTTCCAGTCAGTGCAACTCAAGAAGATATTGAACAAGCACATCGTCGCCTTCTCCAATTAGTTCATCCAGATAATTTACGAGGTCCAGAGCAAAATAGTAGTGCCGAAACTGCCACCCAGCTTATCAACGAGGCTTACGAGGTACTGAGAGACGATGAGAAACGTTTTTATCATCTAATGGTTTGTGAAAAGACGTTTGGTTGTCGTTTCAAATCCGATTATCGACAGAGGTTTGGAGTTGATTTTTGGAACAGTCGGTGGGCAAGTAAACATCGTGAAATTGACAGCTTCGCGCCCAAACCGTGGCCGTGGGATTATGACACTTTATCAACTGAAATAATGTGCCCTCCTGAAAAAAATGACGGGTTTCAATTTTGTACCGCGACCTGGGTAAATGCGGCTCATATACTTGTGGACAACCTGCTACCTTACTCTGTGAGCGACAATATATGGCGTCGTGTTGAGACCTGGAGAAGTGGAAACCCTGGTAATGAAACAGTTAAGGACGTATATCTCGACTTTCAACGTGGTTGCGATAATTTCAAGGTTTTGGTAGAAAAGAGAGAACCGTACATACCATGGTCACAAATTCCGGCAAACACTGATTGGCCAACTTTAGGCAAGCGGTGTTCACTATTTTGTGTCGATATTCTGACTGTACCTTTCAGTATTTTCAGTATCATTCTTATCCTCTTGATTTTAGTTAGTTTCCAGACTACCAAGAAGCCTAAAAGAAAGCGACGACGACCAGTCTTTCGGGCTCCATCGGCGAGATCTAGTCGTGCGTCGACATATCGAACAATAGATGGCGATGTGGCACGATCACAGAATCAGGCTCGGACTAGAGCATCACAACGACCAAACTCCTTTTACTCTTCAGATGGAGACTATTACGCAGATGAAGATTCGACATCGTTATATCGTCTAGGAAAGCCGCAAAAGTACTCTGTAAAGGAAGTCTCAAGTCGATATACAAATCCTTCAGACAAATCAGAATCAACTCGGTATCCCAGCACCATAACAAAACAGAGCCGAGCTACAAGTTCTACTACCGACAATCTAACAACCAATCCACCGCCAATACAACATAAGAGGTTGAAAGTGCCCCAGTCTCGTTCTCCAAGTACAAGTCCAAATTCAAGTTCCTCCACTTCACTATCCTCCTCAACCTCATCCTCCAACCCCAAACCGCAACGACCACCCTCTCCCACCAACGCCTCCCAATTTTTCTCCCTCAACCCCTCCGAAAAACACTACTACTATCCCAACAACGACCTTCCCCTACGCGAACGACGCAATACCTCTACAACCTTCCCGCCCACGCGTCAGCGATACGTGCATTACGAAGACGAAAAAGACTGGGCAGATGACGAACGCACACCACGTCTCTGCATGGCTTTAACAGCAACGGGAAAACAATGTTCGAGAAGAGTTTCACTGGTGACGCCGCTGAGTGGGAGTACGGTGGAGGCGTTGGTTAGTCCGCTTTGTTATCAGCATCGACATGTGCGGAAATGGGTTAGGGCAGCTCATGAGAGAGGTCCGCCTGTGGAGGAGAGTGTGTCTTCGGTGGAAAGGGATAGGTTACCGGAGGAGGAGAGCAGGAGGCCATCGGTACGGTTTTTGGATGATGATGAGGAGGATGACGAGTATTAGTCTAAGTCGTCAACATGATTAGCAGTAGATTTCATCTCTATTTGGAAGCTTGCGTCATGAAGTTATTCAAGAGACTTCTGAAACTAAAGGTCAACATAGATACGAAAAATATAGAAGAGAAGCAAAATTTAGGATCTCGACTATAACCAGAAAATATAGGACTCTACACTGACTCACAATCCCATCTTTTCAACTCCCCATTCTACAGCTCATAATTGCCACTACTCTTCCCACCATCTACAAATCCAGCATAACCGTATCCTTTCTTGCTTTCCAGCCCCCCTTTATCCCCTCAAAATCTACATTCATTCCAATACCGTAAACAATTCCAACACACATATCCCCATCTCCAAGCCCCAACCCTCGGCACAACAACCCATCCATAACCACTCATCCATCTACACAACTTCAACGACCTCGATGTTATCTCACCTCATATCCGTAGATCTTTCTAGACTCTCCATCCATCTCCACTCTCCATACATATCAATCAATACCTATATTCATAGATTACTTTTCGAAATTCTCTCGTAAATGATGATTCAGCATTGTTATTTTCCAGATGATACGGAACAATTTGAGGTGAGGGAGTGGATGATGGTAAGTAACTGGATGCTTGTTATGTATTGATCTGATATGCCATCCATCTATTGAGTGAATCATCTCAGGTGATAAGTACCTATGGATGGGTATTATGGTATCTAATCTTTTGTAAAATGATGACTACACTCTATTAAAACTTGACTAGAGTAACTTGAAACGCATTATCCACCTCAATCGCGATGATACCATTTCTAGGTACTTTTCACTCAACCCCCGTATTAAGATTTCACAAACCCAAAAGCTCAAGGATCGCAGTGTTATATGTTTTGACACAAAAAGGATAATCGGCATAGCAAATCTGTCGTAATAAAATACCCTCAAATATATATTTCAAACTCCTCATAACTCATAAAACCCATGGTATCTATCTATGTATCTATCTATCAATCAATCCATCCATCTAACCTCCACTCCCAAACCCAAACTTCTAAACCACACTCCCATTCTTCCCATCCACACCCTCAACTCCACCTCCATACTCCACCCTCTCCTCCTGGACCCCCTTCCCCTCCCCCACAACCACATCCCTCACCCTCTCATCCAACAAACTATCCCCCGGCCTCGTCTTCCACGGTTTGGGCCCCCCCTTCGCAAAAAGCAATTCAATCTCCTCGAGCGTCTTCCCCGCCGTCTCGGGATACGTAAAAAACGCCTGCACAGCAGCCGCAAAACACAGCACCCCAAAAATAATAAAAAGCCTCCAACTAATATTCTGAAACGCGCTGGGGATGAACAATCCGATTGCGAAATTGAAGAGCCAGTTTGCGATGGACGCGAGCGCCATCCCAGTTGCACGCGTCTCGAGCGACCACACTTCAGCAGCGTAGACCCACGCAATGGGCGCGAGAGTGACGGAGTAGAGAAGCACGAGCAGATAGCAGAAGGCGATGACGGTGTAGGCTGGGGAGCCGGAGACTTGCACGCGCACGCTGAGATTGCCGTCGAGTCCGTTGGGGAGGTAGGTGCCGTAGGAGCCGAGGATGCCGCCGACGACGAACATGCAGATTCCCATGCCGAGGGCGCCGTAGATCTGGTGGGTTTGGGTTAGAGGATGTGTTTTTTGTTTTGGGGAACATAGGGTTGATTGTTAGGAAAAGAAGGGCTTACGAGTAAGGGTCTTCGACCAGTTTTGTCGATAAAAAAGAAAGTCGCTGCAGTCCCGATGATGAAAATAGCGTATTGGATACCAGATGAAACAAGACCGATATTTCCTGTCAAGCTAGCCATTTCGAAAATATACACCACATAGTAAGTCATCACGTTTGCACCGCTCAATTGTTGCCATGCCTGCACAGACGTACCCGCCAATGTACGTTTCCACATTCCATTTTTGAAGAATCGTCTCCACCCTTTCTGGCCTTCACGTTCGGCAGCAAGAATGGTGGTGATTTCCTCCCATTCGGCGATTACGAGTGGATCGTTGATATTACCGCCTGCTTGGATATCTGCCAGAATAGCGATGGCTTCCTTTTCGCGTCCGACTTTTGCTAGCCAGCGAGGTGAGCGAGGAAGAAATGGAATACCCATCATGAGAATGACACAAGGAATAAACTGCATAGCCCAGGCGGTACGGAATGATGCCGTGGGAGTGGACTTGATAAAACTGCATCCGTATCCCACAAAATACATGATGAAGATCCCCCATTCAATAGCCCATTGTTGAATAACGATAATAGATCCTCGGCTTTCTTTCTTGGCAATCTCGGCGAGATACACAGGTGCTTGCGAGGAAGTGATACCTACGCAGATACCATTGATGAAACGACCAGCAACTAACATGCCAATTCCATTACAGGAAGTTTGGAGAGCGGTGCCGAGTAGCCACCAGATACAAGCGAAGAATAAAGAGTCTCGACGACCGTACTTGTTGGATACGGGACCAGCCATGATGGCACCAATGACTGAACCACCAGCCAAGGCTGAACCGATACCTCCTTGAACGACACCTTGAGGATTGTTGAAGTAGTCTATGTATTGGCTAGTACCGATAATGGCTGACATAGATGAGATGTCAAAACCAAACCTGAATACGATCCGTTAGACTCGTTGTTCGTACTCTGAAATTTGGGCTGTGGGTTGTAAATTGTAAACTTGGCACTTACAGCATTCCACCAACAGTGGCGATAGAAGCCAGAAAGTAGACATTGTTGATCTTTGGGAGATGCACCATTTTGAGCAGTAGAGATCTAGGAAACTTTTTTTCCCTGGAGAAAGCAGAAGTCAAAAGATTAGAAACTCACTCACCTATATATAATGATAACATCGCATGGGGAATTTACATACCAAATGTTTTTTGGGACTTGATACGAAATTTGTGGGACACCCCATGGAGAGAACCCCAAAAGATTAATTATCATGTGTCATTGGTGCGCATATTACTTTCCATGACATCTATTCTCTAAAAAGTTGAGATCGACGAGATGGTTGTTTTAATGTCGTACTATGTTTCTTTAGGGTGGAGGTTATTCAAAGCCCGTGCTTCCACCTATAATCCACATGTTTAGTAATATCGAATCACGGTAGACTTCGAAAGCATCGAATCACTCATAACTTTTGATCGGGCCGTTAGCCAGGCCCGGTTTTCTATAGTTGTTTTTAGGAGCGCATGCATGTGATATGGCTCAACGCTGACGTTTAGTTGTGCGAACATTGTAGTAGATTATTCGTTGTGGAGATGTTGGGGCAACGCTCCAGGTTTTTTGACAGCGTGAATCTTGGTTTGGGGTCTCCAGAGAAACTGAAGTTTAATGGATCCACAATGTGTGGGTACAAATTTCGTAAATACCACGGCAATAACAAGCGGCATCGCCAAAAATGGAATGTCGAAACTTCACATGTAAATGTGGTCCATAATTCAACATTTGGCACAGGTTTGGAAAGGTACGTCTATGTAATAAAGGGTGACATTTGAGATGCATGTCGATAGATATCACAGACATATCGGCCAATAGATATATGTGACGTAGGTGCCGTGCGTACCGGAGGAAGAGTTGTGGATCCTCACGGCCAGTACCATGTCAAAATCACTGATGATTAGATGTATGAATTCCAAATTCTGAATTGCACCAATAGATTAAAGGAGATAAACAGTTCAATTATTCTAATCATTCTAAAACGACTATAAAGCAATCGCTCACTGCGGCATCTGACATAGACTTGAGCATAATTGCTGTTCACTCGGACAAAACTTTGGCCAGGGCAGTCAATTGACTGTCTATCTTGGGATAGCGGATATCGAAGTATTCTATCTTAATGACCACCTAAATTCAAGGACCGTCTTACTCCAAGTCTATCGAGAATCTCTTTCTCAACGAGGCTCCATAGTAATAAAATAGTATAGGGCTTGGGGCGATTGCAACACTCAAAAATGCAAAAATGCTCAGTCCCCATCCAACTCCAATATTGTCCAAAATGCTTGGCGTGATTAGAGGTACAATTCCTCCGAAAATACTTCTGAAAAATGCTCCAGCTGCAATGGCACTTGCCGCATATTTCTCGAAACTATCGATGTAATAATTCTGTACAGTATTAAAGATAGCGACCTGTCCAATACCATAAAAGAAAGTAGCTATGAGTGTAAAGGCCCAGTGTACGCGGTACTCCACCATCCAGGCAAATGAAAATAACGTGATGGGAATTAGAACTGCGCCGATATTTGCAAGAGGAAGACGAAATTCAGGTTTTGCTTCGCCCTTGTTTTTTTGTGCAAGGTGATTTCGAATATCGTCGATTCTCGGAACAAGGAATCTTACTGCCGAAAGAAACCCAAGTCCTGGGGCAAGATATACAAGTCCTACTTGAATAGTGCTAAAGCCGTATCCATCGCCATAGATTCGTGAGAATTGGGTATAAAGACTGTATGTTGTGGCGAAAATGAGAGCTTGATATGTTGACATGATCAAAACTATAGGTTGGGTAAATAGTATCTTCAGTGGTCGATGAACTGCTTGGATAGCTTTTGATGAGAATGGTCTCAAATCTTCTCCTTCGAAATAATATTTAACATCTGAGCGTTCTTCAAGTTCCTTCTTTCGATGAGTAAGAAGAATAGGAACATAAGTCTCGTGCAGAAAAAAATATACACCAGCGAAAACGACACCACATATCATCAACAAGATCCAGAATAGCCATGGCCATTCGAGATTTTGTAGAATAACGCCGCCAAGAAGAGGCCCTATTGTTGGTCCTAGAAGTGGCCCCAGGAGATACCATCCGAAGACACCTGCTCGTTCACTCGGCAGATACATGTCAGAGATGGTTCCACCTCCATTGGCAATTGAAACACCTGTATGAAGTCAGCAATGCTCTGTTTATGTAGAGATAAAGGAATATTACTCCCAAAGAATCCAGCGATGGAGCGAAACGTGATGAGTGTAGCGATATTTGGACTTAGCGCAGTGGGAATCTGGAGCAACGTAAAGATACCAAAGCAGATCAAGTACACGGGCTTTCGACCGAAGGTTTCCGACAGAGGAGCAAGCAAAAGCCTATCATGTCAACATGTCAGTACGACATAGATAGTAGAGTTTTGATGAATTTTCTCACGGTCCAATTCCAAGCATGACAACGAAGCCGGTTTGACATGCGATTACAGCCTGGGCTGTCGTGTCCAATGATTCCGCGATTTGATTAATACCGGGTGCAAACATGCTACTTGCAAGTGGTGATAAAACTACCTGGTATTAGCATCAAAGCGACGGGAGGATTCATCAGACACATACTAGCCATGGTAGCAATGACGGCGATGTTTCCCAGTTTCTTCCACTTTGACCAATTTCTCGGATTTTCGTCATCGTGCTCTGAAAATTCGAGTAACTGAACACACGTCAATCAACAGGTATTGAGGTACCCGGTCGATGGGGATACTGACTTCTTTGTTGGCACCAGCCTCTTCATGTTGAATGAGTGGCGATCTCTCGTGTGCAATTCCAGGCATATTTCTGGGGTGCATTTTGAAGCGTGGAGTTTCAAAGGGTACCAAATGTCAAATGCAGCAATGAAACAAATACTCTATAAGAATAAATAATAATAATAAACGCAGGTTGCTTAATGAATAGAAAGAAAGAATGATAGAAGACTCACAGGATGACTGATGTTGATTTTTCAATGACGTTGAGACACTAACAAATACCGTACCTGTCTATACCCAGTAGTTTTGGTTCCAAGATTCAGAGGGAGAAGAAAAAGAAAAGGAAACTCAAAGATGCTGTTCTTCACTGAACTCTTGAATGATTCAATTCATGATACTTACTACCATCGACTTCCATCTACCTACCTAGGTACTCGGTCAGAATATGTACATCACTTCATTCTGGATTCATTGATTTTGATTGTCTGTTGTTTTTGTTTTCTCGTCTCTGACTTCACTTCTTCATCTGTTCAATGCGTGCGGGGAATCCCTGTAGGTGGATGATATGTAATATCACGTGACTTTAATGGCTTTCGCGTTTCACAAACTTAGAGACGCGTTCCCATGAGCTGTGGCGCGACGGTCGCTGCTGCCTTCCTTATTATTTGCTCACACCACCGTATCATTCCATTCATTTATTACTGTTTCAAGACCGACGGCGTTATAACTCGTGAACTATGGATAGATAATCGCTATACAATCCTCTGCCTTCTCAAATTCTCACCGTGATCAAATATGAAATTCCGAGGAAATAATTCATGTGGTTGACCAAAGCTGGCGATTAATATCCTTGCCATCAAAATGGGTAGCCGCCTGGAAAAGAATTCGGAATCGGTTCGAAAGCGCATCGAATCGCATACTTTCCAAAGCGAAGGGGGTGAAGAGTATGAAAGTTCAAAATTTGGAGGCTTTTCGGATTACTTTCGGCGCAAAAGGATTAAATTACAAAATTTGGATGCAGAAGTCCGATCTACATCGACTGAAAATCCAAATATCTTTCGCGGTATCGTGGCGCACGTTAACGGCTATACACAACCCTCCTTGAGTGATCTCCATCGCATGATAGTATCTCATGGCGGTGGGTTCATGCAATACTTGGATGGAAAAACCGCCGTTACTCATATCATTGCATCAACTCTGACTCCCAAAAAAGCAATCGAGTTTAAGCGATATAGAATCGTGAAACCAGCTTGGGTAGTAGCTAGTGTAAAGGCTGGAAAATGTCTTCCATGGGATTCTTATCGTGTTCTAGATGAGGGAGTCGGTCAACGATTACTTGGATTCAGTGATGGTAAAGTTGTTAATCAATCGGCAACCCAACAAAGAGGATACCGCGATCAAACAAATGCAAGCTGGTATACCAGTCAGGTCAGAAATGTCGCCAAAGATATTGATGACGATGATGGGCCCCAATTTCCGAGCTCGCAGGTACAAAAGATCATGACGCAAAATCCTGGCGCATCCACGCAATTATCTGCCGATCAAATGCTCGAAAGCATCGAGGAAGTCGATCAAATCCCGGCTTATGATCCTGTAAGCTCTGGTGGAAGCTTTGAAGCTTCATCGTCCTTGGAAGAAGCCTTGAAGCACGCCGCCAATGTTACTACTCCTGCTCGAAAAGCAGCATTAAAATCTATACAGATATCAAAGGATAATTTTCTTATGAAGAAATCTCCTTCGCATTCCCCTGACCTTCAGACCTCGTCAAGTCCAACAGCTGTCACTCCAACTAAACCCAAATTTCTTACACCTGTCAGAAAAGAAGCATATGATGTTGAAAAATCGCATACACCTGAACTCGGACCTACTGAACCGAGATCTTTTCTCAACACCAAGAAGAGATCAAATGATGAAGCAACAACCAACTCTCCCAAGAAAGCAAAGATTGAGACTGCAGAAGAACACAACGCAAAATTATTAGCAGACCCTCATATGCGAAAATCAACGACTGCAAACCCGGATTTTATCAAGCAATACTATTCCGAATCTCGGCTACACCATTTGTCTACCTGGAAGGCAGATCTGAAATCAAAATTTCAGCAGATGGCATCCGAAAAGTCGGCTTCTCAAAAACAGACGACAAAGCGAAAACCTGGCTCCCGAAGATACGTCATGCATGTAGATTTCGATAGTTTCTTTTGTGCGGTATCTCTCAAAAGTGCGCCTCAATTTGTCGACAAACCTGCGGTTGTTGCTCATGGCAGTGGAACGGGGTCTGAAATTGCTAGTTGTAACTATCCGGCTCGTGAATTTGGCATCAAAAACGGAATGTGGATGAAAAATGCCATTAAACTATGTCCCGACATCAAGGTCTTACCCTATAATTTTCCAGCGTACGAGGACGCTAGTAAATCATTTTATGAGGCTATTTTAGATGTCGGCGGTGTAGTACAAAGTGTCAGTGTTGACGAAGCTCTCGTTGATATCACTTCTTTGTGCTTAGCTGCAGGTGGCACTGATGGAGTCGGAATTCTAGATAATGGTAGTATTAGGAGAGAACAAGAAAGAGCTGATGAGATTGGGAATAAACTTCGAGAGGTTATCAAAGAGAAGACAGGTTGCAATGTATCTGTTGGAATTGGAGGAAATATTTTACTTGCGAAAGTTGCACTTCGGAAAGCCAAACCGGCTGGTCAGCATCAAATAAAACCAGAAGAGGTTTTGGATTTCATCGGCGAACTTGATGTTAAGAATCTTCCCGGCGTTGCCTACAGTATCGGGGGAAAGCTCGAAGAGATCGGAGTTAAATTTGTGAAAGATGTCCGGCAATTATCCAAAGATCGCCTGGTGACTGTTTTGGGTCCCAAAACCGGGGAAAGAATATGGGATTATTCGAGAGGCATTGACAAATTGGAGGTTGGAGAACAAGTTATACGAAAGTCTGTCTCGGCCGAGGTGAACTGGGGTATCAGGTTCACTTCACAGACAGAAGCTGAAGAGTTTGTTCAAAATCTCTGCATTGAATTACAGCGTCGATTGATCGAGCAAAGAGTCAAGGGGAAGCAAATGACTTTGAAAATTATGAGGAAATCTGCTGATGCACCCCTTGACCCACCCAAATTCCTTGGTCATGGAAGTTGTGATACTTTCAACAAGAGTATAGTCCTTGGTGTTGCTACTAATGATGCTGTAATCATTGGACGAGAAGCAGTCTCAATTCTCAGAAGTCATGGCTTCTCTCCTGGAGAGCTACGGGGTCTCGGCGTTCAAATGACCAAACTTGAGCCTGTGAAGTTTTCCAATGGTTCTTTACTTGATGGCAGTCAAAGAAGGATTAATTTTGGTGCCCCTGTGGCATCAAAGTCAAGTAAGAAAGCTACTGAGGACCCTATCGTTGATGATCCAGAGACTCCAACGAAACAGAGGATAATTCCATATGCACAATCTACAAAACGACTTTCGGAAGATATCGTCAATTTTGCAACACCAACGAAGCCTAAGTCTATCCCAAAATCAATACATGCCGAAGACCCTATTGATGAAAGTAGTCCCTTGAAAGCCAGACCAACTCCAGCTCATCCCGCAACTTTCATTGCAAGGACAAATGCTGGTGATCAAAGTGCCAGAAAGCTCAACTTGACTGGAGCTCAATTTATTATACCAAGTCAAGTCGACCCCGAAGTCTTGAAAGAACTTCCTCCAGATATCAGATCAAAACTAATGGCTCAAAATAAGAGCTTGCCGGCCTCAAGAGAACACACTCCTATTATGCCAGCGAAAGAGTCTTTGTCTGAGAGTCCTGCCAAATCCAAAATCTCGCCTTTTATGCCTTCACAGCTCGATCCCGAAGTATTCGATGCATTACCTGAAGAAATGAAAGCAGAAATATTAGAAAGCTATAAGCCACAGATTGCACATCCAGTACCTGGGGTACAAACAGTTCTCCCTCAGTCACCTCGCAAAAACCGAACGATAACTGGTAAAAAGCCGCCAACTCCTATCAAGAAACGAGGCCGTGGTAGACCTCCCGGGCCTAGGATCAAACCTGAACCTCCAGGTGGTCCACTTCAATCGAAATTTGTCGCCAACCCCCTCAGACGAGAAACCTCAGTTGATGCTGGTGATGATACCGATATTCTCGATCCAGAATTCCTTGCTGCATTGCCCGAAGATATGCGTGAAGAAATAATAGCCGAACATCGACGGAAACGCCTGCAAAAACGCGGTGGACTCATGACATCCACAGTCAAGAAGATAAAGAAACCAGATCCAGCTCCACTCGGACCGCGAAGAATCCATCTTCCTCCCAAACCGCCAAAGCCCACTTTCACAACGCAGGAATTGAGTACACTAGAGGAACTTAGAGAGACACTTACAATCTGGTATCGTGAATTCGAAAATGAAGGTCCGCATCCGGATGATGTCTCTGCGATGGAGAGATATTTAAGAAGAGTCATTTTAGACGAGAGAGATTTGGCAAAAGTGGTAGGGGTTGTGAAATGGTTGGGATGGTTAATAGATGATAGTGAAGTTGTAGGAAAAGGAAAACGACACTGGGGAAAAGCATACGTGGATGTATGTTGTAAGATTCAAGAGGCCGTCAAGGAAAGGGGTCTGGGTAGACTTAATTTCTAGTGTATTTTTCTCTAGATTCTTGACTGGTTTGTTGGTCTACTGATTTAGTTCGTTGCTTAACATAAAATGGAAAATGGAAATAGACTTCATAGCTTGGAAATAAGTGTCCTGAAGCTTGATTCCCTTATCACTTATCCAGACGTGCAACAATTGTCTATGATCTCCCTAATTCCGTACTAAAAATATCGTCGTTTCTTTACATGGAATCTGATTACATACATTACTCAACCTGTAACTAAAGATTTCCAATACAAACACAAACCCAAACTCAAAATTTAGGGTTTCAACGGTGCTGAGAATATGTATATTGTAGGTAATTATCAAACCATACCCACCTAAGGTTACTAGAGAAAATATCCTCTAGGTGAGAGGAAACTAGAAACTTCCAAAAGATATTATCTTCCTAATATGGATATTGATTAACTTCCTACTCTAAAAAAGAGAAGAAAAAAGAGAGAGAATTCATCGCGTCATAAATCATCAATCACCATCTCAGCACTATTATCTACTACTGATAACTCATTATAATCATATATCTCAACTGAACATCTTAAATACCTTATACTTATGAACTAATTAGCAAGTAAGATTACATACCTAACTATAACTATAACTATAGCAACCAATAAGTTACCTACCTAAATAATACCATCATACAACCTAGCACTCGGTAGTTTCTCTAGTATCTACTATCTCCACACTAATAAAGACTAGATAGATATCTAGCTTGAACTTCTTCCTTCCTCGCTTAATACGTGACTCATTGGGGGAATGGTATGGGGTATGGGGTATGGGGTATAAATTCATTTCTCCTCTGGAAATTTTCTTCGTTGCGGTTTTTTCTGTTTTTTTTATTTTTATTTTTGTCTTCATCTTCGTCTTCTTCTTCATTTCTGGGGTTGAGAGTGTGTGAATAATGTGGATGTGTGGATAATCTCTTCACTCCGATCCTGAAAAACGAAACCCTAACTAATGTCATACATACGTACCTAGGTACGTACTCAGTACCAGAAAATTCTTTCTCTATCATCCACTCGAAATATCTACCTATTTCTGGATAAAGTTTAAGGAATTAGGGAGTTGGTTCGGTTGGCAGGAGATTTGTGAGCTCATCTCATCTTTATCTTTTTTTTTTTTTTCCTTCTGTGGTCTTCTAATTAATGGATACATAGGACGATACGATATTATACGCCATCCATCTAGCTGAACGGTTCTTTGAGCTCAGTAATATCGAGATCGATATACTATTACATCGCGCTTAAGAATTCTTGTGAAGGAATCCCGCAAGATGGGTTGGTTTTTATTCTCGACTCTGTAGTATCGATACCGTAATGCGATATTGGGAATGAGGAAGATTATCTGAACGATGTTTTTAGATATGTTTGTAGGCGCACCTCGCGTTCCAATTCTCGAATAATATATCGAATCTCGATGCGAGGGATTATGTTTCACATACCTACCTATTACCTCTAGTTTTTCTCATGTATTTGGTATGCATGTTTGAGTGGAGATAGAGGTGGGTTCTGAGATGGATTTTCTTATTTAAATAGGTACGTGTATATTTTGTATTCTGTTTCTTACATATCTTCAAATTGCGAGTGCGAAAGTAAGATCTTATATACTGGTTAATGGTCAATCTTGAGAATATCATAGCAAGCAAGTCATTCGAATCTATGATGGAAATAAGTCACATCAATAAACCCTTGTGATCTCTATAATTCCTGTTTTCCATAAAGGGATATGGAGAGAGGAATTCGTGATTTCTTCTGAGATTGGAATTTTAATCATTCGTTATATCATGTATTATTTTAGAACTACACAATCTACAGAAGTCAAAGAAGTGAGTGTAAAAGTATACATTACCCTATTACAAGTGTCGGGATATCGATCATGTGATCTAAAGAGGGCACCGTATTGCACTAGCGTATGCACTAGCGCTAGCACTTCTACTATATTAATTACTAGCTTCCCATAGATAACAATGATCAAGAACGAATACAACCATAATAGACTAAAGTACTTTACACTTATCAACCAAGTTGATACCAACAACAAGATTGAAGATCTCTGAAGGTGGATCTATAAAGAAACCAAGTCACATCAAAAAACCCCTTGTGATCTATCATTCCTCTTCTGCGAAGTAGGAATGAAATAGAGACAGGTATAAGTGGCAATATCTGAGACTACCATCACATCCATATTTTGGTTGTCCCTTTTCGATTCCATGTTTATCCATCCCCTGAAAAGGCGAGTGTGAAAGAATACATCGTCAACAAGCCGCGCGTCGAAATCCCAAATCTATGATGAAACAAGTCACTTTTCTTCAAGAAAGTTGGATATATCTCTCTTTACTAGGTGCTTTGAAAAAAGATTAGAGAGGGGGGATGAGTGACTGGTCCTGAGATCTTTTTATGACTTTTTTTTGGATCTACTTCTTTTCGAGTTTGGGTTGTTCTTTTGAGTGTGAGTGGGAAGGGGGGTGTTGGTGAATGTCTTATTTTGTATCTTGTTTAGTAAGACCTCTCATTGGAGTATAGAATAGAGATTGAGTTTTCTGTAAGGGTGCGGAGTTTATGTCTCTATTACTACCTTGAATCCTCTTGAAGGAAAGATGAGAGATAAGAGAATATCTGGTTTTGTTAAGATCATCGTCCTCGCGATGCTTCGCTCAAAGTGCTTGTTATTATCATTTCATCTGTACTGACTAAATAGTAGGATTGAGCTTAACATACGCTCTAATACGAAAGATGCCATGTAGCACTGAAAGATTCAAGACCCTTCCTCTTCATTCGAACAGATCAAGAAAGATCTTTAATATCGACGATGATATAAGATCACTAGTAAAAATCCATCATTCTATGTGGAACTTACATCTATAACATGAGGTCAAATACTGAGAAAAGCGAGATATAAGTGGTGTTTTCGAGGTATACTTTCTTCCTTCCTCCCTTCATGAATCTGGATTTTCACATAGTAGATTCTGGAGATTGATTGATTGATTTAATTAACGTCCTTTTCTCAGTCCAAGACTATTTAGAAC
This sequence comes from Botrytis sinoallii, assembly GCF_014898435.1. NCBI lineage: Eukaryota > Fungi > Ascomycota > Leotiomycetes > Helotiales > Sclerotiniaceae > Botrytis > Botrytis sinoallii. Next base: position 541,854 of record NW_024066034.1, on the reverse strand, counting down.
AGCTAGGCTTTAAGAACCTAACAACTGCTAGTAGATATCTACATAGATATATTCAATTTGAGAGAGTAAAAACGAATACTGGAGTGCTATACCCGATCTTTATTCGGAGTGCAAATAGAGATTAAATAGTCTTCATCCTCTAAAACATTTCCTTCCTCATTCTTTCCCTACCCCTAATCCAATTAAAGCATTCCAATATCCAATTTCTCTTTTTAAAATCCTAAATCCAATTTACTATTCCTCTTTTTCTATAAAAGACAAGAGTTATCCCCTCCTGAATTGCCTCCAATATAGCAAAGAATCCTTTTGCTAATAAGGTAGCAAAAGAAGGCACCACTTTTCTCTGTCTTTATCTCTTTTAAACTAGCCCCTTATATATCTTTATAAACTTGATATCCTCCAGCTCTTATTAGATATATATAATCGAAACTATTGAAAATAATAGGGCAGGACCGAATCCTAAGCCCTATTGCCTATACACAAATTAATTCGGAAAATTCGAAAATTCAAAAATTAAAAGAAAACATTGTACTATATTAATATCTAAAATATAATATTAATTTGAAAGCAATGGTATTCTCTGTATTATATCGTTATAGTATTCGAGTAACTAAAAGCTAAAGGGTATAAAAAAGAGTTGTAATACAAGTAGAATAACAACAAGCTTTATATCGAAAAAACTCTTCTAAAAGAAGAGACCTATTGTATATTATATTTCTATATTTGAAATAATAATCAATAATAGATATTGAATCTAACCAGGACTTCCATAATCTTTGTATCCATATCTAAAACTGATATTCAACTCTTTATAGATATTACTGTTATAAAATCGTAATATAATCCTTCACTATATCTCTGAATGTTTCTTCTTCCAATTCTTCCAATTCCATCTGCAATTCAATCTTAGCTCTGCAGACTCTCAAGAAAGAGCTGGAGGTTTGTAGGATGCATTGTGTACAGGTGTTGAGTCTTCGCATCCCTAGATTCTGGAGAGCAGAGATATCTGTAAACAAACTTCATATTGTCTATAAGATTCTGAGTATATAATTTGAGAACTCCTTTCTTTTTGTAGATATATAAAAAGAATATCTATGATGAAAACGAGTCGTCTCAAAAACTTCTCTGTGACATTTACCATAACGTGAGATGTCAACGATGCGAGTGAGTACTAAAAAGAATCCGGGACTTTCGAGGATGATAATTTCTGCTAGGATATTTTCGTTGCTCTTGTTTGCGTCTTATTTCTCGCAATCAAGATTCAAGAGCTATCAACATGTTAGGAGTCTCTTGACCTCATCGTTGTTGAACCTCAGTAGTTGATGTGCGTGTACGTTGGAAGTATTTCTGAAAGCTGTCACTTAATAATGAATGCATCACTGATGCAAACCATCTACTTTGGCATTTTAATCCATCTCCCTCTCAATTCAAACTGGGTGTCGACATGAGAGGGAATATTTTAATCATAAAAGAAGATTGTCAAAGGTAAGAGTTTGAGATCATCGCTCATTATACACTGTGATGTTTTGTACCATAATCCCTACAAAATTTATGTTTTTTTATATAAATTAAAATATTATATAATTAATTTAATTTTTGATATTAAATTATAAAGATGTTAGAAAAGGTGCTTATACCGCATATCACGCTATGCTATATCGGGATTAGCCCGCATGTGACTCTGTCGAGTCCATACATATATATCGTATCTCTATGTAGAACTTAATAATATTAAGGCTTTTCCACCAACTCATATATGATCTTCTAACAAAAGACTTAATAATGAACAATTTAAGTTATTTTATATATAAGAAAATTTCTAATTTTTATTTATTTAAATATTTTAGTTAAAAAGTTGTATAAGCTTTTAACTGAGAAAACTCAGAATTTTTAATTTATGATACTTTTTCTATAACGTGGTTTATCAGCAGTCCGCCCATATCACTAGTCCGCCCACTTTTCTCCTAATTCACATCTTCAAATCTATATTATTCAATAACAATTGAATCAATTGATTAAAACTATTAAGAATCTAATAATCTAGATGTCACGGCGCCAACTACATGATCTGTAGTTGCCTTTGTGCCTCAGGCACAGAATACTAGCGCGCCCTACTTCCTATAAGTAGGGCTTCATTTTTCCATAGCTTTTCTATTCTTATGGTATAATATAAATCTTTATCTGTATTATAACAGTTTATATTATTATCAAATAAGCTATTACAGCTTTATTTCTTATTTTATTTTCAAAGCCTCATTAATGCCTTATCTCGATTACGCCGATTGCATTTATCATTGATCCATTATATACCTTGTTACCAATATTTTGAATCTCAAAAAGCATTAAAGATAGGTAAATAAGTATTTATATTAAAAACATTTACATCTAGCTATCTCCACAATTCCTTTTCTTAAATCATATTCTCAACTCTACCGAAACCGATATCTCTCTCTTTACAGATTTATTCAATAATCCAAATACTGTATATTTTGTTACTACTTAAACTATATTTGAATTGATCGAATCAATTATAGATTCATTATAAGCTTAAGCTATTATTACTCAAATTCAAGCTATTAATACTCAATCAAAAATTATCGAATTGAAAGATACAATTGAGATATTAAAGATTACTATTTGCAATAATTTATAAGCTTTATTTTGTTGCAAATATTTTGCTATTCCTGAAAAGTTTAATAATGATGAGTAAGATATTGTAAAGTGTTAAGATTAGTATATAACTTTTCGTAATATAGTTAATCATTACTTGATTACAGATTACAAAAATGAATTAGAATTTCAGAAAATCATATTTCTTGTTAATCTATTTTCTGATCCTATTTATATAAATAATCAGATATATTTTAATATAATCACAAACAATACACATAATTCCAACCTTTGGCTTTCTAGATAGTGCATTGTAGTAGGTATCTGATATGAATTAAACAAGCAATATCAGATTCTAGATTTCTTATGTAAAGTTTTTATAAATTATAATAAATATAAAATAAAGAAAACCCTATTTGATAACTTTATTATCGAATTCAAATAGCTTATTATCAAATACAAGAAAATTATCAAACAACAAATTACTAATTTTAAATTCAAAGTCTTATAAGAATTAATTGATACTTCAATTAACTATCTCAATAAACCTTTTACTACTAATATTAATATATAAATAATCTGATAATAAGGCATTTATAATAATTTAAAGAAAAAAGATTTATCTTGATAATCAATATAAAAATCAAAGCACCAATTTCAATAATCAGAAAAAATCTAATAAAAAGAAGCCTGTTATTGTTGTTGTAATATCTACACCTAATTCCTTTAGAAATTCTATACAACTAAATACTATTTGTTAAGGCTAGTAATTCTTATTATATTATAATAAAAAATAATATTTAAATCTTAATCTTTATCTTTATTACAAAAAGCCTGGTTATATCAAATTCAATTGTAAAGAAAAGCAATACAACAATATAAAATATAATACCAATTTAGGAATTATACAATATTCCAATCGTTCTCCTACTACAAACCAATATACTCCAAATATTTATTGTTTTCCTATTATCAATCATCATTACAACCCTAAATTCTATTATAACACTTATAGTTCTACTTACCAAAATACATTCCCGCCTACTAATCATTTCCCAACTACCACAATATCATTTCGATATACCTTTCCAGTTTTTATTAGTAACAAAAATCTGGGCGGATTTGTTGAAGGCTTTATATATTCGGATAATAGCGGAAATTCAATTTCTTAATTAAGTATATTAAAAGACTAATTTTGATTTATAATTACAAATCAAAATTCTTTATAGAAAGTTTGTCTTTATAGATTAAGAGATTAATTATATCTAAGGATTTTTTATATCTTAGAATAATAAATAACAAATCTCTTAAAATCTCAATGGAAATTTTCTTATATTTAATATAATTATTCTATTTATTGGTTTAATAGATAATAAAGCTATGAGATATAGGTTTATAGATAGAATCTTTATATTTAAGTTTGGTATTTTTATATATTCCCTCTTTATTATTTACAATTTGTTATTTATAGATAAAAGGATTTTTGATATTCTATCTCAATATGTATTATTAATTTATAGATTAATAATTATAAAGAAATTGGCTTATTCTATATTATTAATCTTTTCAATACGGACTCTATAATTCTCGATTTTCTATAACTTCAGTATTATAATCCTATTATTAATTAAACAATAATGATTCTTAAGTTCATATTTATATACTATTTTAGATATTGCTATCTAGTTAACTCTATTACAATTATCGTTCCTGATCATAATGATATACCGACCCCAGTAGATATAGTGTTCAATCTAATATCATATATATCCATTAGGAAATCTATTTTGAAGTCTATTTCAAAGAAATCTATTTCAACTCTATATTGTGCCTTTGCCGAAGAAATCATTAACGAAAATCTTCAGACTCCTTTCTTCTTATTTTAAGATTAGTTAATACTTTTGGAATATAATTCTCTGACTCTAGTTGTGAAAAAGAATATTAATAGAAACCTTTATAATATAGATTCTATTAATCCAATACTATTTGATTTAAATCGTTATTATATTTATCGAATTAATAGAAAAACAAAGATCTATGCTAAGATAATATTAAACTAGCCAATCCTGAAACCAGTTCTAATATAAATTATTACAAACTTTAGGATATATAAAAGATCATTATGAAATCAAAATGTTTTATTCTTATTAAATCCCCTATCGCTACAAAAGCTCTTTAAAAAACCAATTGACATTTTATAAAATATTCGATAAAAAATGAATAATATAAAGTTCCTTATAACTAATAGCTTTATTCAATTCTATAAAGATTAGGAAGCTTATATTACAAAAGTAATCTGGAATGAATTAAATAAAACTTGTGAATTATATTGTATAATAATAAATAATTCTATTCAATTATATTGTAATATTATGAAAAATAATATCAAAAAGTTTATAAAAAAAACTAATCAATCTATATTATTTATAATAAAGATTCAAAACAAGCTACTATCCTAGCTTTACGATTTGTTCACTAGATTCTTATTTTTCTTTGTTAATAAGCTTTTATTATAATACTTTTAGGATTACAAGATCGAGATTATATTAAGTAAAGAGTTTCTGTATAACAAAGATTACCTAATATCCCTAGCCGAGCTTTAAGTTATTTGTAAATAGCTTGATAATAATCTAAATAAAGGATTTATCTACGAATCCCGCTTCTGATTGGCTACTCCACTTTTTCTAATTGCAAAGTCTAGGGGGAGTGTTCGAATTTGCTAGGACTACTATAAACTGAATAATATTATTATTAAGAATTATTATTTGCTATCACTAATTAAAGAAATCCTCGATATCTTATGCTATACTAAAGTTTATATTAAATTGAATATCATTGTTGCATTCAATAAATTATGGATTATAGAAGGTTATGAATAAAAGATTGCTTTTACAACTCATTTCAACTTATTCGAATTTCTGATAATGTCTTTCGGCTTTTGTAATATTTCTGTCTTGTTTTAGAACTATATTAATTATATTCTTTTTGATTTTCTGGATAAGAATTGTATAGTATATCTAAATAATATCTTGATCTACTTTGAGAATATTATAGATTATTGAAAGTAAATTCGCAAAGTTATTTAGAGATTTATTAATGCTAAATTACAAATTGATATTGACAAATACAAGTTCGAAATAAGAAAAACGAAATACCTCGGCCTAATTATTATTCCTGGTAATATCAAGATAGATCTCGATAAGGTTAAGATTATTCTCGAATAAAAAATCGTTAACTAAGCTAAAAGACCTTCAATATTTTTTAGAATTCGCTAATTTCTATCGATATTTTATTCACAACTTTTCTAAAATTACAGAATCTTTAAATTGCAGAAAGCAGGCTAAACGCATTAGGCGTATTATGTAATCATCTTGATTGATATAGTCAACTGGATTATACATAGCTTTCAATAGAATATATACTATACTTAATACCAATAAATCTACCTATTCTATATATCTTTTCTAATGACCTACACAGGGATTCAAGATACATTTAATATCTTATCTTCATTCTCTTTGTAATTAAGCTTTTTAATTAAGAATATTCAGAAACCCTCTTTACCTCTAAGTTTGTTACATGGTAGCACCTATATGACAATCAATATACTAACATCAAAAGAGTTTTCAAAAAAACTGTAGATATTATATAATCTTGTTGATTTAGAGAACTGTTATATAGTTACGGAAATCCAGCATTTAAACAACTCCTTCTAATTCTTTTTTTTATTTTTCAAATATCTCTTTTTTCAGAAATACTCTATATATTTATTTTTATAGTATTTCTTATAAGAACTTAATATCATTTTATTATCAGAATACGAACTCCTTTCGACTTTTAAGACACCTTTTTAATACTACTTTTGATTCCGGAAATCTGTGGCGCAGGTTTTCAATTTCATTCTAGATGATATCAGTACTATCTCTTTTAAGCAAATTCAAATTATTATTTGATTCTTTCAATATTATCTTTATTTTAGTTTCGAAGAACGAAACCTTTACTTCCCATTTGCTCAATAATTGCTAGAGGATATACGAAATCCTTCTAAAAACCTAATCCTATTACTTATCAAATTACAACTTCGACTTTCCATTCTCTAAATTCAAGAAATCCTTTTAATATACTATTTGCCGAATCCTTCTACAATATTGAATAACTTTATTATCTCGATAGTTTATACTAAATAGACTAAAGTCAAGGTTAACAATATATTATTTTTTTTGGGAGAAAAGAATATTATTAAGTTATAGGTTTGGAAAGTCAAGTAAGCTATATATCTTGCTATTGATAATAATACTTATAAGCCATACACCTTTTTCAATTTCATTCTATTTAAGTTCGCTGGTAGAGCTAATAAATGGCTAGATAAAGATAAAGAGTTTTCTGAGATTATAAATGATATTAATTTAGTAAATAAGGCTTTGTAAAACAAGTTTATTATTATTCTTATTAATTACTTCTCAAGCAAGGAAGATGAAGATTCGATATAAATGGTTTTCAATACTATAAGTTCTTTAGTTTAAGAGAAAGACGAATCTATTTAAAAATATTATTAATATATTAAGAATCTATAATTGGAAATAGGCTGTAAAGATATATCTTCCTCCAAATACAACACTAATATTCTTCAAGTCAATATTCAAGAAACCTTGGTTTAAAGTATTTATTATTAGTCTTATCAACCCTAATCTTCGCTTAGGATTTATTAAGCTAAATATTATCTATAAATCCCTAAATAAAAGTTATTCTATAGTATACAATACTTAGAAGAATATGGAAGTGGAAAAGATACTTGTCCAAAATAATATTGTTAATCACATTGCTAATACTTTAAAGAAGCAAAACCTTAAGGATTTATCCAAAGAGAAAATTGAATCTTTTTTAGGACAAAATATCTCAATCCCAATCCTCTAATCAATAGAATCGGAATATCCCTAATAATAATTATAATTTTAATAATAAAGGAAATAACAGTTCAAGTTCGAGACTATCAAATTCAATACCCCAATCTACTTATATTCAAGCTCCTATATTGATAGGTATACAAGCAAAAGAGACTAAACTAGATTTAAAGAACTCTCGGAATAATATTATTAACGGAATGGAATAATATAATTACTCAAAAAAGCCTTTATATTTTAAATACAGAATCTATGATCACATTAAGCTGGATTGCATAAATCAACCTTTTCAATATTAGGAATAAGCTATTTTAAAAAATATGGTTTTCCTAAATTATTCTATTATAGTTATGTTAATGGTTTATATATACCCTCATTGGTCTAATACTAATAATCGAGTCGATCTAAACAACTAACTAGAAACCTAAGCCTCCCACCAGCCCCGGATTCAATCCCTTTTAGATTAGATTCTATTTTCTCTTTGACACAAATCAACAATGATTCAGACTATTCAGATAATAAGATACCTATACCTGAAATATATTCCGTTAATATAGAATTTGATATAAATATAATAACAAGCAAAGAATAATCAAATTCAAGCTTTTAATCTATTATTTTGCAAAAAAAACTAGATTTAATAATATATTTAGTATTATTGGAGATTAATATATTATACCTTATATAAAGAATATTTTATATAAAGAATCCTCTCCCCAATAAATCTCCTAATCTCTTTGCTCTTTATTTTATAAAAAACCCAAGTTAATTCTTAAAAATTTGTTTCAATCTCTATTTTGTAATTTCACATTTCAATTTAATTAATTTGAGCTTTTTAAGCCCTCCCATAATATATAAATATAAGAAATACATTTCAAAACTTACATTTTATTTAATTTCAATAAAAGATTCATTAAGCCTTCTAAATCTTTATCCAACATTATAGCAAAAATAGGAAAAACCTCTATTAATTATAAGAACTTGTTTTCTATTTTAAATCAGGAACCTTTGAAATTGATATATTAACTCTTTATCAAATTTCACCCAATACATCTAAAAATCTATAATGTTTTATGACTCAAGAGAATATTATTAAGAAGAAAAAAAAAGGATATACAATCTATTATCAAGATTGCAATAAATTTATTTTACCTGCTATATATAATCCGGATCTAATAATGATTTAATTAAAGTCTATTATATTCGTATTGCAAATATTATCTTAATCAGAATCAAATGAAGCAATATTTTCTATATTTATTAGATGATACAAATTATACACTAGAATTCCCAAAAAACTGTACAAATCCACCTTTATCAAACTTATGAATCTATAGGCAACTAAGATCCCGATTTCACCCATCATTATTAAAACCTCCGATCAGAACAGAGCTTTTCGAATTCAAAGAATCGTTTTAATCCCAGAAGAGGGATATACTACTGAAGTCGTTTTAAGCAGATCTTATGTATTATTGATTAAGGATCTAATAATAATATAGTTTCCCCAGTACTTATCAATTATTTAGATCTATCACAATACTAGATTGCTTTGAAAAATACTATTTCCATAAGAACAGCTAATAGCGGGAATATTAGACTGAGATAATATACTACTTTTAGCTTTATGGTTGAAGGCATTCAATGTATTGTATATACTTTTATTCGATTCGATAATAAGAATTATTTTAATAAGAATAAAAAGAATCTATTTCTTGATTTACTATGGCTTTATACTATTAAGACTATATTAATATTTTCAATTGCATTATTTCCATTAGTAATAAGGATCTTTCAAAATCTTGTATTTTTATTCCAAATTTTATAACTAATATAATCACTTTCTTATCAATTAGTTCTTTACCCGGTAGACTTTAAAATATCAGATTGTTAAATAAAAAGCTGAGATTTCTATAAAGAATGAATTATGAAATCAAGCTATTTCGATATAGATATAGTATATCCTGAGGGAAAGATTTTTTTGTTTGATTATAATAATATCGAAACTATTGAAGAAGAATCTTTGAAACTAAATCCGATTTATAGAATCCCTAATTTCATTTAGTTCTTTAAACTTTTAAGTTCTAAGTATAACTTTAAACTATAGAAAAAGACTATTTCCCGATTGCCCAAACCCTCTTTATATATAAGAATCTAGAATATTATATTCTTTAAAGAATATTATACAGATGTACGGATTCGATATTCCTATAATATACTTAAATCTATAAATTTTTTATATAAATCTTTTGCTTCCTGATTCAAATTAAAGTCTTTTTCCCGAAAATCAATTTCTTATACTTTCCTCTCAAATTGAACTAAAATACTCTATTCCATCCGATTATATATATCCTATTGAAAGATAATCTATTTCTCGATCATTATCTACGGATTCAATTGAATTAGTATAAGAATGGTTTTAATACTAGCAATGTGTATATTAGCCCTTTAGTTATAGGAGAGTTACGATAATGTATCAAGCATCTTTTATATACTTATAGGGATTTGAATACAATCGAATTAAGATATATTCCCCCAACTATTCTTTTATTCATCGGATATATTTAAAGAAGGGCATATTCCTATACAAGTGCAAGTTTCAAACCTTGATATAGTTCTTAATAGATATACTGATTGAATAAGATCATTCAAGATGGCTACAAGTGTTTTATATACAAATATACTATAATAGCTAATAGCAAGTTATTCAACTAGTCTATAATACCTCTTATTATCGAAAAGCCCGGTGTTGTATATCCTATATTATCTCCTCATAAATCTAATCCGGAACAACGAGTTATTTTCGATTATTCGCAAATAAAAAAGAGATGCCTGGTAGTTACTATATATTAGCTCAAAAAGTTTATAAATATTTATTTCACTCTAATTATACGGTTTTTATATAACTTGATCTTAAATAATATATTAGGCAATACCTCTCTATCCCGTGAATAGATATATTTTTGCTTTCTTTATAGGAGATTCCATTCAGATACAATCTACCCACATTCCATAAAGTATTCAAACTGCATGTTTTTCAATGTTCAAGCTTTTATACACTATTTATGATTATATTCCCCATTTTCCAGAGAAACACTATTATTTAAAGAATAATGTTCTTTATATTAGCGAATATCCTTCTATTCTTGAATCTAACTCTCTAGACAATTTAGCTTTAGTCAAGTTCTATATGGACAATATATTTTCTAGATATAAGATAGTCGAAGATACTTATAATACCCTTGTGAACCATCTCCTTTCAAGATTAGCTTTTACTCAACTACATCTTTCTTTTAAGAAACTATATATATTTATAAGTGAAATAAAAGCTTTAGATATATTTTATCAAACGGACAATGTAATGATTACCAAGCCAGCCTAAGCTATTAAGATTAAAGACTTTCCCACTTCAAGGAATCCTACCGAAATTCGCAGTTTTCTAGCTATTATTCAAATGATCTGTTGGGGTATTAAGAATTTTGCTAAGATATCTCATTCTCTCTCCCATCTTACTAGCAATGTTGAATAGTAATAAGAATTGTATAAGCAGCTTGCCTTTGAGTTTCTATAAGCCAAGTGTTCTAAAGTAGTCAAATCATATAGTATCAACTATTCCCTTCCCATTAAAATATATATAGATTCTAGTGCTTTTGCGTCAGATTGCTATATTGTATAGAAACAATATCCCTCAGAAGTTACCTCAGGACCTTTAGTTGTATATTCTGTTTTATATAACTCTTTTCTTTTTATTAAGACTCAAAGAAACTATGGTACTTATAAACATAAGCTTTTAGCAATTATCGAGTTTGTACACAAGTATCACTATTACTTCCATTGCCCGAGATCTTGCAAGATTTTCACTGATCACATGCCATTAACTAGATTCTTATTCTTTAAAACTGAAACTTATAGAATCTACACCCACTGGGCTATAAAGCTATCTGCTCTGAATATTATTATTGAATATATTAAAAGATCTTGTAATAAGGTTGTAGATGCTCTTTCCTGTATTATTTCCCTAATTCGAATTACAAGTTGGATTTACTTTTAGATTTTTCAGCTTATTCTAGAAGAATGACAGGAACCTTAAATAGGTTTAGAAAGATAGAATTGGTGGTTATAAAGAACTCCTTCGCCTGTATAAAACCAAATGACTTTAAGTTATTATAGACTATAATATACTACAATCTCTCGGAGATGATCTGGATATTGTAGTATTAGATCAACTTATAGTTATTACTAATAATATCTCTTTTAAACCAGTTTCAAGCAAGTATGAGGACAATCCGTGGTATTACGACATATTCAACTACATTTCTATTAATACACTTCCCGATGGGATTTCTACTTTTGAAAAGGTATCTTTTCTACATTATACTAAGGATTTTTCTTGTTCGAGGACGAACTTTTTTATACATTCTGTAGAATTGATAAGTATTGTATATAAAAACACAAGGTATCTGATATCCTATTATATATATATAATCAGGAAGAATATTTCGCTGCGGAATTGATTATTAAAAAGCTTAGAAACTATTATTGGCCTTATCTAGTTTCAGATGTCAAGCAATACATTTTAGATTGTTTGAAGTATACCAAGTATAGTATTCGATAATGCATCTCTTACTTAATACCTTTTAAGATTAATCATTTATTCATTTTTATCGGATTTGATTTTATAGAATCATTTCTATTTATATTAATTAATAAAGCTTAGGTTTTAAATATGACTTGGCCTATAGTACAGAAACTAATAAATATAGGACTTATTACTGAAAATATGGACTATGACAATAGTATATTCGATAAAGAAGGATATTTCAATTTCACTTATATTTTATTAATTATTAATTACTTCTCTTATTATATTTAAGTATTCCTGATAATTGGTGCTATAGGAGTAGAGATTATTAGATGTCTAGATTAGCTTTTTAATATAATTGAAGTTTCTATTGGAGGAATACATAATTCTGATATATATTTTAAAAACAAAACTTTATGCAGTTTTTTTAAAAAATCCGGTATACTCCTCATTTCTACAGCTATCAAAGCGAAAAAGTTATTTGGAATAGTCGAAAAAGAAAACAATCTACTTCAAAGAATACTTAAAAAGATCGAATCTGGTATTACTGATTGGCTATTTGAGGTTCAAGCTAGTATTAACTCTTTCAATATGCGAGAAGTATTATATTTAGGTTATTTCTCTTACAAGATTATATTCGGTTTTCAATCAGTTAACTCTTTAAAAATCGAATACTCTTTTTATGAATGAAAGGTAGTATAGAATTATCTTCTTATTATTGAGAATGTTGATAAGGAGTTTCCTTCTGAAATATACTATACTAAAGTTTTCGAATTTATGCACAATCGGGAGCTAATCAGATAGGAAGCTCTGGAATGATTCGATTGGAAGAAAGCTGTTAATAAGGAAAAACATGATATGAGCGTACGAGGTAATTTTATATATTAATTAGGAGATATGGTTATATTGTATGACGGCGTCTCAGCTAAAAAGAAACTACACCCCTCCTACTGTAATCTCTTTATTATTATTGGTTTCGCAAAGATTATCAGAAATTCTATAAATTGCAATAAATCAATGGAAAAGCTATTTGCAGATCGTTTTATATCAACCATTTTAAAGCCTTTCAAGTCTCAAACCGGATACCTATACACACTATTCGAGGATGATATATCGGAATATCAGAATCTATGAGCTGGCACTTATAAGTTCACTCTTCTATCTAATCTACAAGAAGGAATTGGTATATAGCAAGCTGTACCATCTGTCTTGTAGAATCGGTCTTTTCTCTTTTTCCCTCTTAGGAAAGGGTAGAATCTATACTCTAATTTTGCTTAAAATAAGCAAAGTTATATTAGGATAGTAAACTACAAATACTCTAGCTATTAATTCGGCGAATTCTATTGTCTATTTAATTTAAAACATAATGGTAAGCTGGTATATGGGTGGATTCTCATGGTGATTGTTGATTGATTAACAGAACAAGAGGACTAAGTATACTATATGGCTATTATGGCATATATAAAAGGAATATGGAAATAGGACTTATTTTAGCTTAACTAGAGCATGCATGCAAGGGCGCATGTCTTGTAGGATCGGTCTAGAAAGCAGGCTAAACGCATTAGGCGTATTACGTAATCATCTTGATTGATATAGTCAACTGGATTGTACATAGCTTTCAATAGAATACGCACTACACTTAATACCAATAAATCTACCTATTCTACACGTCTTTTCTATTGCTTATTGAAAAAAGAGAATATATGGAATTGGACTGTTAATCAAGAGAATGCCTTTGAAAATCTGAAGTATATCTTTGTTTTTATTCCAATTCTTGTAATATTTGATTATTATCGCTGTATAATTATTGAAATAGATGCTTTAGATTAGGCTGCAGACAGAATGCTCTTTCAATATGATAATAAGGACCGATTACATCCGATTGTGTATTTCTCCTCGAAATATAGTGTAGTCGAGTGCAACTACAAGATTTACAATAAGGAATTACTAGTTATTATCAAGTCTTTAGAAGAATGAAGATCCGAATTATATAGAACCCAAAAGCTATTCGAATTATTACTGATTATAAGAATCTAGAGTACTTCACATTAATAAAGATACTGAATCAAAAACAAGCTAGATAAACTGAATTTCTATCTGGCTTCAATTTTCGTATTATATATCGTTCTAGTTATAAAACAGTTTGCCTTAATACATTAAGCCGAAAAGCAGAAGACCGCTTTGCTTATATTAATCCTAATAATAACCAGATCAAAAATCGCCTATAAATAATTCTCTTAGAAAAAGTATTCAATAATATTATATTCAAAGATCTTATTCAACAAATTAATAATGATATCGACCTTACTGCAACCCCTATGAATATAATCATTCCCGATATCGAGAAGCCAATCGACAATCTCATTGATATAGTATACAAATCATCTGAATTGATTATTATTATATACAAAACCCTTCGGAACTCAGCTGCTTATTATTAGCTATTATCTATTTGAAAAGATCTCCAAATCATTCTTCAAGATTGTAAATTGATTAATAATAAAATCTTTTATCGCAATTACCTTTTCGTTTCTTCCTTTACTAAATTCCGTATTCAGATTATATACCAAACATACTTTACTAAACCTACTGAGTATTCTGATTGAGTTAAGACTATTGACTTTGTCTCCTATATATATTGATAATCTAATATATTAAGAGAAATCGAAATTTATATATAAGCCTATCAATTCTGTTTCCGAATCAAAGCCTCTTGCCTTGTTGCATTCGGATTTCTAAAACCTTTGCCTATACTATTTCGCCCCTGGTCCGATATCTCTATTGATTATATTACATTGTTACCAATCAGTGAATATTATGATAAGAAATATTAATATATCGTTATAGTCATTTGCTGCCTAACGAAAATACATTATTTCATTCCAGTTGTAGGACTCTCTGCAAAGAAGCTTACCGATCGGTTTGTTGAGAAAGTCTATTATTTACATAGCTTACCCGATAATATTATATCCAATAAAGGTTTGCAATTTATATCAGAATTTTGGAAATATTTATCCAAGCGCCTATCAATTACTTTGAAATAATCCTTCTTGTTTTATTCTGAATCTAATAAACAAATAAAAAGAATAAATACTATGATAAAACAATACCTTCAAGCTTTTATAAACTTTCATCAAAACGATTAATACAATTGACTTCCGCTCACAGAGTTTGCGCTTAATAATATAACCTCGGAGATTACTGGTATATCCCCATTCTTCACTAACTACAGTTTTTATCCACACCTTAATATTAAACCCTTCTTACCTATTCCCTTGAATTTGTTATATCAATATAGGCACGAGTTCTTGAAGGCTAATGAGATCACAGATCGATTTGATATTATTCTAATAACATTAAAAGCTCTAGCCGCTTAGTTTATTCAGAAATATAAAGATTACACTAATAAAACTTGTACCGATACTTCTTTATACAAAGAGGGTAATAGAGTATAGATTAGTATTAAGAATATAAAGACTAATCGATTGATAAAGAAAGACAATAACAAATGGGATAGCCCCTATAAGATCATCAAAGTTTACAAACAAGCCTGTTTATTCCAGCTTCCTATTAGTTTCAAGATCTTTCTAATATTCCACAACTCATTACTCCGATCACTCTATTGTTTATCTAAATTAGCTGATCAAGAAATGATCAATAATACTGAATCCCGTTGGAACCAAGAATGCATTCTAGAAAGAGATGATAAAACAAATAAAGAAACCGAGCAATAGGAATTTGATAAACTATTTGATTATTATAATAAAAACGGATTTCATTACTAGGTCAAATGGAAACATTATTTAGCATTTTGACAATCTGTTGAAGACCTTCGCAGCTAGGAAGACACAATTATTGCTTTCCACTTAACAAATCCAGATAAACTAGAACCACCTGCTTGAATGGGTTTTAAAAGATCTATTATTTCTAATCCCTTATTAGTATTTATATCAAATATATCCCAAATCAAGACCGAGGTAAATCTAAAAAGCTTTGTCAATTGATTACTATTCCTAAGAAAGTTCATTTTAATTCAATAATAGAAATTAGAGTATTTTAATATTATTTTGTATTCTAGAAGGTTAATTGATATTGTGATTATGGATTGATCGCCTTGAGCAAAGGATACTATTACAATGCCAACTATATGATCTGTAATTGCCTTTATACTTTAGATATAGAATACTAGTGCGCCCTACTTCCTATAAGTAGGGCTTCACTCTTCCATAGCTCTTCTACCCTTATAGTACAATATAAGTCTTTACCCATACCATGACACTAGAATCAATTATATTGTTTTGATAAGTTCTTGAATTATGATCTGGTTTTCCATATTTACTATAATATTTATTAGAAAATGCTTCTCTATTAGAATTTCCCCTATTTTGATACTTGTTATATTGAATTTGAATATTAATCTCTTGTTGAAATAATATTGTCACAGGTTCACTAGCGTAGTATATTAGTGTAGTGGATGCTTAGTCATCTTTACCATTATATGGCAAAGTTATATTGTATTACTTTCAACCTCTTTATAGAATATTATATATCCAATCTAGTATTTATTTCTTACACCGTAATAATATATTCTATTTTTTTAAAGATCCCATTGCTATACATCAATAGTAATCTGACCTTGACAATAATATTCTAATAAAAACTTCATCTTCACCTTCGTCTTCGTTCTCATCTTCATCTTCATCCTCATCTTCATTTTGTTTTTATCTTTGTTTTTGCCTTTAAAATGATAAATATATCTAGTTCATCATCTACAGAAAACAAAGTTTAAATATCTGATAATTTTAGAATAAGTATTCAAACTGTTTTTATTAAATAACAATAACTTGCAAATAAACTTTCAAACATCTCCAACCCCAATCTTCGAAACCCAGCACTCAGCCTTTCTAAGAACGAACAATTATACTTATATTATTTATATAACATTATTAATAATTTATCGGAGTTATTTTATAATATATAGATTAGGATGGATGTAAATCTAAACAATGAGTGCACAGCCCTAACCAACATACAAATCCATTTATAAATCTAGATATAATTGAATGTAGTATTATAAAACTAACTTTCCTAATTATTACAAAATATATTAGTCTAAATCCTTAACTTATTTACTGGTGTTTGGTGATAAATTTCCAAAAATCTGGAAACCTTTAAAGAAAAGAAAACTGGTGTAATTGTCACGGGATCACCTCTGGGAGTATTCAGAAGCTTTACCGCTGAGCTAAACGCCCAAAAGACTAGGAGGTAGAACTGGAAGTTCTACCTTACTCTCACATATATAGCAGGACAGGACAGGACAGAAAGGGCTTAGTGTCACCCCGTGACAGTAATAGTATGACAAAATGAGTATTTAGCTTGGAAATAAGGATTATAAATCTACTGAATATTTAATATCATTGTATTTGATATTGAGAAGAAAAAACTTTTATATATAGTTTTCTTTATTAAAGGATATGTATATCAAAAACAATTAAAAGATATTAATGACATTTTATAAAATAATTTGGTTTATATAATCACCAATTTGTTCCTTAAAAAGCTTAATAGCCTTTATGTTATAATCGATTTCGAGTGGGAAGTAGTAATTCAATTCAATAAACTCAAAATACCGGAGAAATAGACCTTTATAATATTCTATATATAATTGGAATATTTAGGTAATCAATATTACAAATCTAATCGAAAAATGATTTTTATTTTAAAGCAAAAAGTCTCTAAAGAACTAAAACTTATGGTTTATATGGACTCAAGCCCTTACATACTAAATGATATTGAAGGGTGGAGAAAGAAATTTATAATTTGGAGCTAGAATTGTTGGGAGAATGATTATTACAATATAAATTCATCAAAAAACAATCACAATTAACCTCAATTCAATATAACCCTCCCTATACTTGTTATTGCTTTATATAATAATCTTATGGAGCTCAATATAATCAAATTCCAAAACAAGGTATAATAATACAAGAAGGAGTGTTGTTTTGGCCTTTATTATTACTATAAGAAACTAGATCACTCTATTTGGAATTGTAATATAAAAAAATAAACCAATATACAGCAAATAACCAAAGGATACAATACAGAATTCTTAAGAGGGGTATTAGGATACAATCACAGCAATATTGGAAAAGGAAATCAACAATTCGGTTGAGATAGATAATATTAAAGTAATAGCAATTATAATTAAAATAATTTTCAGGAATATAGTTATCAATAATAGTTCTATATATAATAACAATTTAATATAGTTTTATAGTTATATTGAGAATGGTTTTTTAGCACTTTTGGAAAGTGTTTCTAATATCTTTTCATATAATAATATAATATTATCATTATTATTCAATAATATATACAAATTTCCAGGAAATATATTATTTCTGTAATAAATTAGCTGTAAAGGTTATTAAAAAATAAGAAATAAATAAAATATATTGTAAATAGTACTGAGCTGTTATAACTCAGTTTTATAAATAACAAATCTCTATTTATCCAAACTATTATATTTCCAATATACACTTCCCCCTTTAATGTAACCAGTCTAATTAATAGCAAATACTTCAATAAAGTATTTGTTAATCGATTATTTGTTAATTAATATAAAATTCATATTTAACTCTTATCCATCACTGATAACTTTACCTAGCTGATAGTAATATAACAAATATTATTATAGAATACTTTACTATACCTATAACAATAGGATTACATTTAGAAATCTGGATATTCTTTATTACAAACTCTCTTTCGATACACCAATCATTTTTGGCTTGCTATAATTACAATGCTACAATCTACATATAGATTGGGTGAATATAATATTTTCTTTTACTTCTCGATACTATGTAACATAATATTGTTGTAAGGGAAACTTATGCCCTCAAACACCTATAATCAAATCGATCCAGCAATAATCTAATAATACCTCAATTCTTCAAAGTATTGATCCAAAAATCAAAAGGGTCTTGGATATATTACTATTACTAAAGATTGTCTCCCAAAAAGCTTATAAGATAAAAGATTATTGGTTATTATATATAAAGAACAATAACAAACTTGATAATGATTATGAATCTAAAGACTCTAATACAAAATAAGATATGCCTATTAAAGCAATACTCATTTTTAATACAAATTATTATTGTATAAGGGTCTGTAATAGAAATATAGATATATAAATACAAATAATACAAAATCAGCCAAAGATACACCCAATAGCAATAAACAAGATCGTAAAACAAAAACAAAGAAAACCAAACCCAGCAAGGAAATTATTATCATTCTTTTCGATATTATTACTAATAATTCGAGAATACAAAACAAGCCCAAATATAGAGGATATTTAATGATTATATACCTCAAGCTTTGTTTTTTTCTGTTAATAAGATAATGTTTGTATAATACAAGTTATTTGGGATAAATTAGATTAGGCTATAGCATCCAAATATAAGCTTGATTATATCTTTGTAAACAACTTTATCAAAAATGAGTAAAGTTATAAAAATATACTTTAAGGATATAATAGTTTAACAAAAGCACTTTCTATAATACCATCATATTTATATAATTTTATTCAAGATTACTATAAACCGACTTACCTATAAAGAATCTTTAAGACTGATATATTAAAGTTTTTAATAGAAAAATCAGATCTCAATAATAAAGAGATACAAAATACATTTCCTAATTAACTTCGAAACAAATTATTAGCTTTTCTTCCTTGAAACACTAAGGTACTACCATTACAACAAACTTAGGACCATAAAATCAAACTAATATTAAGTAAAGAATCACCTTATTTCAAAAACCGGCCATTATTATTATTAGAACTCAAGGTAGTTTGAAAATGGATTAATAATAATCTTTTTAAAGGATTTATTCGGGAATCAAAATCTCGTAATATAGCACCACTCCTTTTGGCAGCAAAGCTAGAAGGCGGAGTTCGTATTTGTTAAGATTATCAAGGATTAAATAATATTACAATAAAGAATCGCTATCCTTTATCTATTATATAAAAAACTCTTAATACATTATGCAATGTTAAGATTTACTTTAAACTAAATATTATCGCTGCCTTCAATAAACTGCATATCACAAAAAGGGATAAATAAAAAACAGTTTTCATTATATGTTTTTGGGTTGTTTGAATCCTTTGTTATGCCCTTTGGGTTATACAATGCGCCAGCATTTTTCCAGTATTATATCAACCATATGCTTTTCAATGAACTCGATAAATACTATACAGTATACCTTAATAATATTCTTATTTATTCCAGTAATAAAATGGAATATAGAGAGCATGTACGAATAATTGTTCAAAAACTTACTGATACAGGCCTATAGA
Organism: Botrytis sinoallii; assembly: GCF_014898435.1. Lineage (NCBI taxonomy): Eukaryota > Fungi > Ascomycota > Leotiomycetes > Helotiales > Sclerotiniaceae > Botrytis > Botrytis sinoallii. Next base: position 521,402 of record NW_024066034.1, on the reverse strand, counting down.
TTGATATTAGTAATACAAATTCGAAACAACATTTATACAATATCTAGGCCTAATTATCACCACAAACAATATCAAAATGGATACTAATAAAGTCAAAGCAATTATATCTTGGGAACAATCCCTCTTGATAAAAGACCTATAGCGTTTTCTAGAATTTGCTAATTTCTACCAACAATTTATAAAAGATTTCTTGAAGATTTATTATCCTTTGAATGATTTGTTACACAAGAATATCTCCTGGGTATAGGATCAAACATATAAGGATACTTTCGAAATACTAAAACAGATTTTTATAACTATACCTATCCTTATATATTTTGATTATAACAAACATATGGTTTTAGAGACTAATGTTTCGAATTGGGCTTTTGGGGGGAATGCTTTCTTAATATGATAATGAGAATATTTTGTGACCAGTAACCTACTTTTTATCGAAGCATTTAGCAACAAAGTATAATTACAAAATCTACAATAAAAAGCTTTTAGTAATAATCAAGTCAATAGAAAAAATAGCAATCTGAACTTCAGGACTTGCAATAGAAGTTTGAGATTCTTATAGATTACAAGAACTTAGAATATTTTATTATAAATAAAGGCTCTCAATCAACAATAAGTTAGATAATCCGAGTTTCTATCTCAATACAACTTCTGCATTGTATATAGATCAGGTACTAAAGCTATTCATCCGAATACCTTGAGCCACAAACAGAAAGATAAACTAGATCTTTCGAATTCTGATAATAAGTGGCTAAAGAATAAAGAAAGATAGTCTTATTAGTATAAAGGTTTGATATTGATTTGTATAAAGAATTGATAGGGGAAGTAATGCTGGTATCTATGGATTTAATAATATTTATGGGAGACAAGTTTATTAACAAATGATTAACAATATCTATATGAAATCTGATATGGCATAATAATTGTTAGCAGTAATTAGAGATCTATATATACAAAAATGGCTAGTAGAATTCCAAAAGACTATAAAAATCGCTATACAGGACTATGAAGTATCCAATAATAGAATATATTATTATAATAAGCTTGGATACTGCCTGATGATGAGCTGAAAGTATAAATTATCTATAGGATACACTCTTCCGGTCCGGTTGGTTATCCTGAACATACCAAGACTATTGATATTATCTCCCGAATCTATTGGTGGCTAAATATATACTAGGAGATCGGTGCATATATGTAAGCATGTACATTATATACTTGTACTAAATCATCAAAATCAGCTCCACCAGGGTTCTTAAAACCTCTCCCAATCCTATTTCGAGTATAATCTGATATATCAATCAACTTATATACATACACCTTTTCCAGAGAATAAATACTACAACTCAATATATAAGCATATTCTAATAATAATATATAGATTGATAAAGATGTGTTATTTTATTGATATAGAATCTTGATTATAAAAGAACTGATTATATATTTATTAATCGGATATATATTCTCATGGCATACTAGATAATATTATCTCAGATCGAGACATACAGTTCGTATCAGGGATTCTAGGTGCAATTATTGGAAAGACTAGTAGTGACTTTAAAACACTCTTCAGCCTTTTTATTGCAGATAGATGGGCAGATAGAGTATATTAATTCAATTCTCGAGTAATACCTATATGCTTTTGTTAAACTTTCACCAAGATGATTGGATGGAATGGTTATTATTGGTAAAGTTTGCTTTTAACAATATGGTTTTGAAAACTATAGGATATTCTCCATTCTTTGCTAATTACAATTTTTAATCTAAGTATTGGTATAAAGCCAAGTAAATTCTGCTTACCAAAAATGATATTAGCTTAAAAAACGTGAATTCCTTTAAGGGCAATAAAACAGCGGATAGAATGGAGAGGATTCTGGATCAACCTTTAAGCACTGCTAGGTAAGTTATAGATATATACAAGGAGTATACAAATCGATATCGAATCGACTCGTCCCAATATTGTATAGAATAAAAGGTATTCATTAATACAAAAAATATAAAAACCTCTCGAAAGACAAAGAAATTAAGATAATAACTAGATTGACCTTACAAGTCATTAAAGTTTATTTACGATCTTGTTTTATTCAATGTACTAAGAATTATACAAATCTTCCCTATCTTTCATCACTCTTTATTCCTACCAGCACATAACAATAAACGATTCCCGATACAATCCCAGATTAATAAAGTAGAAACTGTTATTACACAGAATAGAATCCTTGAAAGGGAAAACAACAAAAAGAAACCAGTCCAGAAGTAGGTATTCGAAAGCCATTTAGATAATCATAATGAGAATAAATATTATTATTTAATCAATAAAAACATTACACCCAATTTAACAACCACTGTATATGGATATATATATAGTAGTAAGCTATCAGGAAACAATCCCGATACTGTGCCTTTTGGACAGATTGCGTGTGTGGCGTAGTGTAAAGCTACAACTCCTATTGTTGTCCGCTTACGTAACACCAACTTCAAATCTTAAGGATAATAAAAAGATTATAGCTCACTACCATCACTTACACCTAAAGAAATCAGGTCCACCAAAATAGATACTGGAAAATCTAGAGACTAAGGTAATTTTGATTTCTAAACAAAAAGCTGTAAAAGAATTTGGGGAGTGAAGGTGTTTATTACAATAAAAGAAAGTGTGGTTTGTATAATATATTTTCTTTCAGTTTGTTTGGGATAAGTAAGTTTTAAAGGGGGGGGTATTGTTATGGGTTTATTAGTATAATATATTAGTGTAGTGGATGTTTAGTCATCTTTGCCATTATATAGCAAAGTTATATTGTATTATTTTCAATCTCTTTATAAAATATTATATATCCAATCTAGTACCTATCCCTTGCACCGTGATAAATATATTTGTAGTTTCTTATCTAATAAATACTTTTTCATTATATAGTTGAATCTTTTTAATATATCGACACTTGCTTAATGCCTTATTTGTTTTTCAAAATATACAATTCTTTGCACTTTGTCACGGGGTGACACTAAGCCCTTTCTGTCCTGTCCTGTCCTGCTATATATGTGAGAGTAAGGTAGAACTTCCAGTTCTACCTCCTAGTCTTTTGGGCGTTTAGCTCAGCGGTAAAGCTTCTGAATACTCCCAGAAGTGATCCCGTGACACACTTAAAAGTGTATTCTTATAAGCTAATTTCTCTATACTTTTGGTTAGAGTTAATACAGTCTCGAATATAAGTATAGAGGAGCTTGATTAATAATAAGCTATTCAAGATTTTATTAAAGTTAATTATAAAAAAGCTTCAATTAAATTACGAGGTGTTTAAAAGATTCAAAAGTCTAAATCAATAAATAGAAGGATAGATATATAAATTCGAATATCCAATTTTGAGAGTATAGCTTGGGGATCAAATAATATTAGACCTGCTCCTCAAAAATCAGCGTTTATATTCTAAACTATAATTGAATCTTGATATATAGCTTTAAAAGCTATAAAGAATTCAACCTGTATAATATAATGATATAAGCTTTAATAAATGTATCAATTTGATAACTATATATCTATTTCAATATACTAAAACAGCCAATATCGAATAATTGAGTTAAATAACTTGAATACAGTGGTAACTTTAAATATATAATGTTATATAATTTGCAATATAATTGAAAAGATATCGATTCATGATTTTCGTGTTTATCTAATACTAGCATTTGATATTTGCCTTTTATTCAATAAATAATATACTTGTCGAAGTGCTTTATCCATTCTAATCCTGTCTCATTATTTGTTTATCCATTAAAAGTAGATTTAATAGCCCAATCTGTAGGGAAAACCACTTTCTGTATATCAATTAGAAAAATAATATTGTTCTTGCATTATTAAGAATGGTGGTATAGTCTTACCCTCCCCATTCCCATATATAATCGCTATAGCCCATTCTCTATTGCCTAGTTGTATTGCCTTGCTTCTGCTATTTGTTCAGTATTAATTATCACCATTCCGGGGTATATTATATCCATTATAAAGCCGGTTTTATCGAAGTTATAAAATCGCAATCAAGAATATTATATTTTATCTGTATATTCGAACTAATCGAAATTATTTTTTAATAAACTTAGGATCTTTATAGAGAGCTCTTTGAAAATATAAATATAATTAAAATGTATTTTAATTCTATATAATACTTTACGAATCGATAAGTCTAAAGCTTTCCAACCTTTTTATACCTTGTATTTCGAGTATATAATTTGTTATATCTTTAATATTATTTAATTTAAATGAAAATCCTTTATTATCTATATTAATTATATATTAAATAAATACTTTATTTTCTAATTTAATCAAAATTATGATTTTTTATCGATATTCAATTATATTGGTACAATCTTTGATTTTATTCCTTAAAATAGATGAGGTATATTATAGAGTGTTGCTATTTTCCCAAATCGATAATTGCGGATCGATTTAATAAGCTTTAATAAGTAAAATTATTTATATTTCGTTAAATAATTCTTTATAAATAATTATTAATAAAATGTATATTGAAATGAGAGAGTTAAAAATACCAAAAAAGTGGGCGGACTAGTAATATGGGCGGATTACTGATAAAACCACGTTACTCGTACAAAATAAACTAATTTTTCAAACTTTTTCGAATTTCCAATTTTAATCTTTTAAAAATATTATTATAAAAATATTTAAAAATAACTGGTATGCTTTTTTTGATAATTTTGATAATTCTCTAAATATTTTTTATAATATGATTCTTGATTATATTTTTTTATTAAAATGAATAAATTAGGATATAAAATAGCGAATAATCTTATATTTTAATGAGAAAAGCGTTATATGTACGGTGAGCGATGGCCCTAACTCTTAAGACCAATAATAATAATCATACTAAGATGTCACGGGATCACTTCTGGGAGTATTCAGAAGCTTTACCGCTGAGCTAAACGCCCAAAAGACTAGGAGGTAGAACTGGAAGTTCTACCTTACTCTCACATATATAGCAGGACAGGACAGGACAGAAAGGGCTTAGTGTCACCCCGTGACATAAGACCTATATAATATACTCGAGTACTCTTCACGTCAACATGATATTTTCTACTAAAATTAAATCATAATATAAACCTCTAATCTAAAAGCTCAACTCCACAATAAAAACAACGCCAACACCTAACCCGTCTAAAACATACACCATATCAACAATTCAACCCATCCTCAATTCTCCCAATCCGCTCTTCTACCCCATCCCAATACAGCAAAATCCAGGGGAACTCATAAATTATAATTACCACCAGCTTAATATAAATAGAATCCACGAATTCCCTAGCAAACATCCCAAAATACATCCACGCATCGCGCATTGGGGGAATTACAAAGATATTGGATATATATGGTCGTACGCTCGGATTCTCTGTGCTCACATGGCGTCTTCGTATTCAGGGTTGAAGAGATTTCTCTCCGTGTTTGGGTCCTACAGCAGGGAGCTAGGTACTGGAATATAAAATTATGTGAAAACTCTTCGGAATGTGATTAACATCTCCATCCAATTCACAAGAATCCTACGATATCACCATCATCATCATCATCATCATCATCATCATCATCATCATCATCATCATCATCATCATCATCATCATCATCATCATCATCATCATCATCATCATCATCATCATCATCATCATCATCATCATCATCATCATCATCATCATCATCATCATCATCATCATCATCATCATCATCATCATCATCATCATCATCATCATCATCATCATCATCATTATATTAAAACTCATCACCCAGCCCTCCTATCATCCATCCATCCCATCCCGCACTTCATCACCCATCACCCATCACCCATCATCCATCCCTGAAACCCCAAAACCTCGCCATCATACCCCACTATCGATAAGCCCAAGCCCTCACTAAACTCCCAATTCGCATAGAGTTTAATAAATAAATCAAGCACCCAGCCGTCGATCTCCCGCGCTGAACAGAAAGTCTCGGCCACACTTTCCACATTGTTTGTAGCTTGCCATGCCAGAAAATGGAATCGGGATGGGGAAGTTTAAAGAAATGCTGTGCTGTGATTTAATTGCTAGGGTTGATATATTTCTCTTTCTTCTGTTTGGTTTGGTTTGCATCTTGTTGAGTGTTTTTCTTCTGATATTATATTATTGACTCTGCTTTGCTTCGAGTTATCGTTGCTGTCCGTTCGCTTTGGGATATTGTTGTGTTATTTTGTGTACTACATACATACATACATACATACATACATACAAACATACCTCTTCCCCCAAAAGAAGAAAAAAGAAACCAATCAATCAAACCAATGCAATACAATACCACCAACGAAATGACTCCAGCACTCTCCCTCCTCGCCCTCATCCTCGCCCTCACCACCCTCACCCTCGCCCAAACATCCACCACCCCCGCATCCTCTCCCTCCACAACCATAGCCACCATCATCCCCAGCGCATCCTCATACACCTATCTCGGCTGCTACACCGAAACCCTCCACACGAATACCACGGGCGGATTACGCTCTCTCAACGGAGGCGTCACGGAAGCGCTCGATGTGATGACGGTACCGCTGTGTATGGCATTTTGCAAATCAAACGGCTATGCGTATGCGGGGATTGAATATACGAGGTTGGTTTGTGCTATTTTTCTCTTTGATTTTATTTGCGACGACCCCCCCTCCCCTCCCAATACGAAAATAGCATATGACCACATCACAAGATATAAACTAATACCTCCAAAGAGAATGCTACTGCGCACAATATCTCTCCGCCCTCGCCTCCAAAGTCGATGACGCAAAATGCGATCTCCCATGTAAAGGAAACACGAGCCAGATATGTGGCGGATCGTGGACACTGTCGGTGTATTTGCAGAAAGGGAGTCAGAAAGGAGATGCAGGAGAGGGGAGGGGGATAAGCGCGGGAAAACAGGCGGTGATGGCGTTGGGGGTAGCGTTTGGAGGATTGTTGGCTTTGTGTTAAGATGCGATGGGAGGGAGGGAATGGAAGGAAAGGAATGGATTGGAAGGAAAGGAAAGGAAAGGAAAGGAATGGATTGGAATTTGGGATAGATAGATGGGGACATGGAAAATGGAGTTTGGTAATTAATAGTGATTGGAAATACAAGCGAGTCGAAATCGGTAATTGAGGATAGGAGATTGGACGACGGTCAGTCGCTTCGTAATGCGATAATCATACTTCGAGGAGTCCGGTTGGAGCATGCGCTATTTCTGTGATCAGAAAGCTCAGATATGGCATTAATCAGCATTATCAATAATGTATCGGGTTATTAAAACCCCTTTATTTTTGGTGTGTGTGAATCTTGGATTGATAGTCGACTTTAGAACTAGAGGAATGATGTTTTGGTGAGTCATGGTTGATTGGGTTTGATGTGGTTTTGTGCAATTTTCTACGCGATCATGTGTGATTTGTACTTTGAATGGAGCAAAATGTGATGGAGGCATCACTGGTCGTGTGTTGAGAGTACGCGAGTATTGCAGGAGATTCAACCAATGAGATTGATGAGTTACTAGTCTCTTGTCAAGCACATCTATCTCGATGATCATGGCTGTTTCTTTAGCTACAATCGCTTCAGTGATCTGACAATTCAGGTGGAACAGCAAACTGTGAGGTCTTTTTCGTTGTCGAAAGTGATATGTGTGGAAAGCGCACGAAGAATTTTGGATTCATGGATCGTAAATCTACATTATAGAATCCTGAAGTAGGTTCAAGTTGTAAATTCAGGTTGTCTGACCGATACCATGTGGCAGTTCAGAAGAATCGTGGACCATACATAGCAACCACCGCCAATTGTCAACGTTCCAACATTCCACATGCACATAATTAACATCCACCGCTTTTCACACAATCCCTTCCCATTCTATTAAAGAACTTTCACTCTAATTCCAGTACCCGGTTTAGGAACATTGATGAGATATTCCGACCAAATCTCCACCGCTTCCTGATTCGTTTCCCACAACTCAAACTCGCATCTTCGGACAAAACTTGCAAGTGCAATATATAACTCCGCATAAGCTAGATTCATTCCTAAACATTGTCTACTCCCTTTCGAGAAACTGACAAGATATTTTGTGAGTGGTTTTTCTTCTCCTGAAGAAGGTATTGTGACTTTGGGCGGTAGACCAGTGATGGGATCTGGGAGCCATCTTTCGGGGATGAAAGAATGAGAGGATGGGAAGAGTGCTTCGTTGTAATGAATGATTGGTGTAGCACAGGATAGTGGAGTGCCAGCGGGAATTGTGTAAGTGTGTCCTGTTTCTGGGTCTGTATATGGGAGAGGTTTGTGTGCTAGTCGCGGAAGGTGTTGAACCGGTCCCATGGAAAGACGAATTGCTATTCAAACCAATCGTGTCAGAAATTACTCGTGATGGACATCGGATTCGGTATTTACAATACCTTCTTGACAGACTGCAATTAAATAGGGCAGTTTTTCAAGGGTTGTTAGTGAAGGCGGAGAGGAGGGATCTGGAAAGACTTCAAGTATTTCAGCTTGTAGTTTAGAAAGAAGGTCCGGTTTGTCAAGGAGATGGAACATTGCAACTGCTAGCGTCCACTTTGTTGTTTCAACACCGGCACCGACCACTACTTGTGCCTCTTGATGAAGCCTCTGCTCTGTTTTCTCTTCAAGAGGAAGATTAGATTCTATGATCTCGTGAAATATGTTTGGCCGTGAGGCATCGTTCTTCTCCTTGGTTCCATACATCACTGCTCTCAATTCATGTCTAAGGTCCTATTCAAACATCAGTATCAATATCTTCTTAAAACGATTACATAAATCACCTCGAGCCACTCCAAAACAGGCATTGATTTTTGCGGCACAATCTTCTTCAGCACGCTGTATGGCAAAGCAAGGACCATGTTCATCAACCATGCTATACTTGGAAAATGCTCTGTCCAGTGCACTATAGATAACATACCGGCGACAGCCACCATAAAATCCGAGGTAAACTCTCCTTTTTCGCAAAAATTATAGTTAGTACCAAAACTACATTCCATCACCACATCTGTCGTATAACAAGAGAAAACATCTCCAAGATCAAGAATCTTATTGGTTCCTTTGTATTCGGTATTAATACGATTAACCAAAGTGTCGACACGGGATTGGATGAATGGAACAAATTTTTGAATGTTAGGTTTAGAGAAAAAAGGATTGAGCGCGGCGCGTCGTTTTCGATGAAGGAAGTGATCTAGGGTGGATTGACCAGATAACGGGACGGTAGGAAGAGAGGAGTGAAGAGGCAGCTTGTCGCGTCTATCGGTAGTATATATTGTGTCATAGAACTCAGGATCACTGATATGGAGCTCCGTAGGATTGATGCGAACAATTGGGCCTTTCAATTATTAGTATAGGAAGGAAATTAGATCTCGAGACGAACCATATTTTTCATGCCATTCAGGAAGTTTTCGAAAGAACTGTCCACCTTTCACAAGCTGATAGTATATTTCATACCATTCAGTCGCAGCTGTCAACTTTGGACCAGGAAATTTAGCCAAAGGACTGAAATATAGTCTATATATAACCAAAGTGAATGTGTATACAGCAATGGCACACAGGCATATCAATGGGTTGACTTGAGACAGCAGACCAGATAAAACAGTGAAGACTTTCATTTTGACCAATGTAGCATTTCACTGAAAGATGAAAAGCAGAAAGTTCTTCTGCGCGGGGGATGAGGATATAAAGAGCCCTCATCTACATCCCCACAATCTTAGATCCCCTTCTAGACATATCACCAACCAATGAAAGCTCCCCATAAAGCGGAAATTTCGTCACCGCACTACATGACTTCATGCACAGCTACGAATCGAAAGATCGACAACTATGTGTAACAATATTGTTCATAAGCAAGTTGCGTTGTTCAGCTCTTGTAATCGCATTCCTGCACACTCGAATTGGCTGCATGCTCAATCCTTCCAATAAGCATCCAGTATTTGTGTGGTTCTTACCGAAACATGCAATAGAGACCACTTTTCGATCTACAATCATCAATTTTAATGAGATCTCGAACATATCGGAGATTGTAGAAGGAAAGTGTAGACGGCTAATGATAGTGCAATGGCCTTTGTGAATGCATCTCGTCCCATGATTTGTGTTTCTGTTTGTTCTCGAGTTGAGTACCTTGGGACAGAATTGTATTTTCCTACTCTTTCACGTGACTATTCACGGTAATTCTGTCATTTATTGTGCCGAGCAATTGGCGTTAGGTTAGTGGAAGCGAAGGAAGCAGCGGGTCGTCATCGAAGTATCACATTCAATGTAGAAAGAACTACACACTTAACATGTGTTTATTTAGTTCTCCCATTAGATAGCACTTACAATGATTCATTAAATTCACATGAGATCTTTCATTTCAGACAATTACACAAACTTGAAATCTAACTTAATACAGATGATTAATGGTCAATCTGTTTCAAACACCAAGGCTACCCCACAGTTCTATCGCTACAAGCTGTCATAAACGATTCTTTTAAGGAGAGTCGCTGCAGAATCTGACGTGAGCCTGGTCCATCTAAACCTGTTTTCGAAGATGTGCTAACAAAAGAGGAGGAAGTTGATTCGGCGGAATATGACATTAATACAATGGGTCCAAAAAGACGTAAGAATGTTCTTGGAGGACTACCACGAGAAGTAATTACTCGAATCCTATTACATCTTGTAAGAGTTGGCGATCGAGTGCGGTTTGGAAAAACTTCGAGGATTCTGTACAAACACGCTATGCCGCTTGTATATGAGTCCTGGAGCTTTGACAAGTATAAGCACTCGGGATATGGTCTATGGTGTTTTCTTCGAACTGCTATAGAATTTCCACAGTCTGTTGCTTCAGTGAAATTATTGGATCTCCGTGAATCTGAGCCACCAGATACGAAAGACTGGGATAGAGACCTTCGGTCCGCCGTTTCAGCTAAACAGTTTGAGGCGTGGAAAAAGAGCCACAAAGATGATTTGAATGTCTTAAAGAATGGTAGACTACAGCCCTGGGTCTTAAGGTATTTAGATAATTGGACAAACGGCCTGTCTGAGTATAGTTTGGTTTTTCGCATGGGCACAGGTGCATCACTAGTTGAATCCCATGGGTTCGAGAATTTCGCTCTAGCGGTTTTTAAATCTTATAATACAGCATCTCCCCAATATCGAAAAACTTCATATTACATCAATGAATCGAGTTTATGAATTGGGTGCGCATCCTGGACCTTCGCTTTCAGCTGATTATTTCCAAAACCTTCGAACGGTATATATTTCCCGAGGGTTGTTAACAATACCAAGTTCAGCATTACCAGGTCATCATTACTTTTGAGGTTTGGGATTTGCCAAACATGAGATCTGTGTACACATCACATCTTATGAGTAGCGAAGTGGACCAACAGAGGTGGGACAAAAGAAGTAAGGATAAATCACCATTAGAGGCACAACCGGTCAAGTATTCTGCGATTACCGATTTTTCGCTTGATCGCAGTTACGTATCATTCTCTAGGGTTTTTTAAACTTGTTTCGACTTTGAAGAAGCTTGTGAGATTCAGATGGACATACGCGTTTCCCTCGAGCGTATCAAATGATGATAGAACACTGGATTTGGAGAGCAAAAACATTCGGATGATACTGGACCAACATAGGGGCAGTTTGAAAGAACTTGATTTAAGATTTCACAAAGGCGCTTGTTTTGGACCTCTTCGGAAACCAGGCGACGAATCAAACGCAAAGGAGAAACCATTGTTTCTGGGTGACTTGTCAGATTTCCCAAAAATGACTTCGCTAACAATCGATCCGATTGTATTCAGTGGTCGATCGCCAAGAGAACCAATTAAACACCATATGGAGGATTTACTTCCACAATCGTTGACGTATCTAGGACTAGTATGTGAACCAGGACATACATCAGAACTGTACCCAGGTGCCTACTCCGTTCGAAAGCAGACTTGGTCAGACGAAGTCACAAGTTTTGCAAACACATTACCCACATCAATGAGATTTCTTGAAAAAGTAGAACTGATTGCGCCTAGAGATTCGCTCTCTTGGAATAGTTATACATTAGAACGGGATAAGATCTTGGAGCCTGTCAAGCGACTCTTTCAGGAGAAAGGAGTCGTCTGTTCAATTACGAAAACTGTGTCCGAGGATGATTTTCCGGATTTCAGGACTATTTGTCAAGATGACTAGGATTGCAGTCTGACAACCAGATTTTCCAATGTCTAAACTAGAATGGGAGTATTCATATTGTTGGATTGGTATTGACGATTAGTTTTCTTTCATTCATTCTGAATAGTACTATCAGACACCGTACAACGGATCACCAAAGACGCCAATTCTAGAGGCGAACCAGAGACGGGGAGGACAACTTCTTATGTAGGAATGGGAACATAGAAAAAGGCTGGTTATACATATTGGAAATCCTTGGACCATCGACAACGGGACTGAGGATGTGACCGAGAGTGGCTAGGACTCGTTGGTATTCTCTTGGAGAATGTATAAACATGAGTATTATTAGATAATTAGCTTTCCTCTACTCTCAAAAGTATAATGTAACAGTATTAATAAATTCATGATTAAGTCAGTCGATCTTTAATGTGATGTAACACAATAGACTCGGGCTTTATCCTCTGAATCCTCTCACAGAAACTCCAATTTTAGAACCCTGAATATGTTAATTCAAACCCTTGATTAATCTGTTTCGTGTCAATACTTTGTAACCCGAGGAGTCGTGAACTAATAGGCTCTTCTAGCGGCCGACTGGTTTCTTCAACTCTGTGTCTCACAAGTTGTCTTAAACATCCGCAGCAGTCGGTCCATATCCAGGAGCTGTGTTTCAATCCTTCTACTTAGAAATTGTGGTTTACTATCCATACGTCCATGTATTCCACATGTATTTTCACATCGAAAGCCACATAGATGGGCGAATTGATAATGTTGAACAAACAGGGTTTTCGTATGCAAGATGAATTTCGTCAAAATCATCAGAACTAAGCTCAAGGGTATATACATATATAAACAAGCTATTCGTTAAGGTCCATCTCTGCACGAGTTGATCTCTTCATTCCTTCACACCCCAACTACCCACAATCGCCATGGCTTTTTCATCACCATTCTCTACTCTACCATCATTTAGTACACCCGCCAAGCATTTCCAAGGATCTCTTCCTCCACCCCATTTCAAAACTTCTTCTTTCATCTTCTCGCCATTGTCTCTGTGGGTGCTACCGCCGTCTTCTCCGTCCTTGAATACCACTTGCCAGATTCTCCTTGCGAGGACCCGGTCGAAAAGATAACTATAGTACGTACTACCGTATCCGAAGAGATGTCCGAAGAAACCCTGCCAGCATGTTCCGGGGGGATCAACTGGGAGAGCACCGTGTTTTTCTTGGAGAGAATGATATATTGCTGTCGAGTTGAAAGACGGAGAGAGAGGGAGGTCAGAATGGTATGCTAAATCGAGCATAGAGAGGATAATTTGATTTTCAGTATCAGAGCCCTCGAAACGTTTGTCTAATGCTAGTTTTTCAGCTACCATTTCATATGGAAGGGGTTGGTCGGTTTCATAATGGCGCGCGAATAAAGAAAGAACAGATGGGTCTGCTGCGAAATGTTCCATGAGAACTGAAGGCAACTCTGCGAAGTCGGTTGCGCAACGAGTTCCTGAAACATTTTGAAGAGATGTTCGCCCGAGAATGGAATGAATGGCATGGCCCATCTCGTGGAAGAGAGTTTGCACCTCATTAAAACTGAGAAGTGCAGGGCGGGATGACTTTCCGGACATTGTGACGAAATCACAAATGAGGGCTATGGTTGGCAATTGCTTGAGGACTCCCGAAGCTCTTGAGGTGGCCATACCATCATTAGCAGCTTCTTCGTCAGTTTCGAACAAGCCATTTTGAGACAATGATGAAGCTTCTTCGAGCTCAGGCGTTGTAATCTCTCGAGAACAGCGAAGGGTGAAGTGCGCGGGATTCGGGGACTTTCCGGGACGGGAAAACAGATCACAGTAAAGTACAGCAACGTGACCATCGGTTTCAGAGATTACGTCTAGTCTTCGAACGTCTGAGTTCCATGTTTCTCCTGGCATTGTCTCATGTGGAGCAAGTCTAACACCGTAGAGACGTGTAAATAGCCTAGAAAGTCCTTGCATGACTGTACCAAGCGAGAAATATGCTGAAAGAAAATCGGAATTGCGAGAGTGCGAACGCACCGAAGCCAAAATCTGTGACATGTAATAATCTTTATCCCATGGCTGCAAACCTGGAGAAGAGCCATGCGAGTTCGAAATCTTAAACTTGAGGAGCTCGGAAACTTCTCCTTTTACAATCTGATTGTTATCCTTTGCCAGTGCTTCCAAGAATTGTGATACAGATGCTGGACTTTTGGCCATTTTGTCTCCTAGGGCTAGGTGAGAATAACTTTCGTACCTAGAGAGTTTGGCCAGCTCTGCTCTTTTACGCATGAGCTCCTCCAGTTTGTATACTGTATTTCTCGAAGCTGTGCGAGTAGCCATGAATATCTCTTTTCTAACTTCTTCATTCTGGACTGATCTAATAGCTGCTGCTGCTGCACCACCAATGGTTGGAATTTTAGTCTGTCCCCATGTCGTGTATTGCCTCACCAGTACTGGATCCATTCCCTTCAACTTACTACTTTCAAAAGTCAAGTAAGGTTTTGCGGGTGTCATATAATCAACAAATTCAGGACCAATTTCACTAATTTGTTGCGAGAGAGCTACAAACCTTTCTCGCTGGGCCCGAGGTAGATCAATGGCTGACTTTGCAAAGTCTTTCCTTAGAATATCTGCGACCACCACTTCTTCCTCTGTCCACCCTGCTACAATCTCTGGTGTTCCCATGGCGATCTCAAGTTGCTTATCCAGCCCAGTGGTTGTATTCAAGATGTTCATGTATTCAAACATTTTTGCGTAGGCTCTTGATGCAGCTGCTTGTATGGCTGCATTCGGATGTGTAGCTCGAACAAAATCCGACAAGTCGATGACTCGGCACAACAGGTCACTAAGACGATCTAGTTCTCTAGCAACATGTCTGTATTCTTCAATTGTCGAAGCCTTCAAGACTTTATCCACAATTCTTTGTGCCTTTCGCAAACTTGTGTTCGCAAAAATTTCGAAACCTTGGGGGTTGACAAGGTACCGATTCTGAAAAAGTCCAACAGCCGGTCTATTGTAACTTTGTTTCGAGGATTGGGAGAATTCAGCCCAAAAATTTGGGGAGTCAAAGATCTGCCGTAGCGTTCTGTCATCATGTTTTGCGCCTGGAGCAGAGTTGTCGACAGGTACAGGTCGAGATTCGCGGTATTGTGAAGAAGCTGTTGCAAGTCTTCGGCGTGATTGAATTTGTCTCCTAACGCACCGAGAACAAACCCACGGCCTGGGCGTAGTTGCTTTCAACATACTCCAGGGCACGTTCATCCGAACTGTCAATGGCACGAAAGTTGGTTATTGGAAGACGATAACATAGTATGTAATGCGGAGAATAGTACTTGGGTAGGTAGGTACCTTGGTAGCTTCATAAATTATGCACATACATTGGATGAGAATAATTACGTCAGCATGTTTGCATAAAAAATCACACGAACGGAACCTTGAAGTTAACGAAGCTTTAACGACCGCGGAATTCGATCCCAATACATATCAATTGTAGGATCAAGTCAATTGAGCAATGGCTTCCAGAGTATTCCTGCGGCAGGTCAGTATAATCAAATACGCAAAATTATACTTAGCTAACAACTCGAAGCGCATTGCGCCTGTAGCAACTGGCGCAGCCTTAATCGGAATGGCTCTCTATCCTCAGAGAGCATTACATGCCGAAGCACCAGATGTACGGAACAGCGTTTAAACCCACTCACATTTCTTTCACTAACCATCGCATGATTATAGGGAAGAAAACCCATCTATGATGACTTCGAGGAGCTCCCTCCCACATCCGCTCCAACTCTCCCATCATCCAAATCTCCAAGCCCCGCGTCGGAGGAAATATCAAGGAAACACACTGGTCCAACTCCTACCGACAGGCTCGCTGTACAAATAGGAAAGAGTCGATTATTTCTCTATGCACATGTCGTCGCTGCCGAAAACAAATTGAACTCCATGATGGACTCTGCCCTCAACCTTGAATCCAGTTTCACATCTACAATTGCTTCACTTGCACCATCCCAACAATCTGGGGAGAAGTTAATGCCCGGAGCTATCTACGTTTTGGTTGCTGCTATGACTGGTTCAATTATATCACGAAACAGAAACATCGTGCTGAGAGCTGCTGTGCCATTCGCAGTCGGAATTGGAGCAGGATGGGTTGTTCTTCCAGTAACGATGAGAAATGTTGCCAATTTGGCATGGGAATATGAGAGAAGATTTCCAGTGGTTGCGGACACACATATCAGGACAAGGGAGAGCATAGAGAACGCATGGAGAATGGCACGGGTGCATTCAAAGCAAGCAATCTCAATAGTCGATGGCAAGGTCACCGAAGGAAGAGAAAAGGTAGAGGACTGGGTCAAGAAAGGAAAATAGAGGAGCTGGCTGAGGCTGTATGATTGTTTCGGATCTGACAAAAGCAAAAGCACTGCTGTCCTTGCACACAATCCTTAATAAAAAATTCGTTCCATGCTACAGCCCGAATCCGTCGAGTTTTGGCTGTAATACCATTTGATCGAGGCTATCATCTTTGGGACATCAGGTTTCTCCATCAATCTACTTCAATCTACTTTCTACTTCGCACGCGTGTTTTTGTGATATCACTAATAGTGTACGACTGAAGTTGAGGTCACACATCCATGGCTTTTTTTGTTCCAAGACTGCAATATAATCCAGGAAGCATCTCTGGTGCTATGAAATTATGGATGTCAAGCTCTGATTTCGCTTCGCTTCAATCTCGCTCATCGTTCAGGCGCCCCCTCGCCTTAAAGGTTCAGTTTAGTTCCATACTTGCTGTCGACTATGTCTTTCCCACGTCGCGCTCTCGACATTTATTGGATTTTTGCGTGATAAAGTTAGAGCATCAAGGGTAAAGCTTGCTTGCAATCAAATACAAAAATTAAGTCATTCGATTGCTGAAATGTTTCATCGTTTTCTCGGTAGGAAATAGTACTATCTCTGAGTCCACGGACAAGATCATATTCTATCACCTTTACAAGACTGTGTAGTAGATAATGCCATTCTAGAAGATATAACATAATTGGAGGAAGGATGAAGAAAGAAAATATGCCATAAGCCCTCACACCTTGGCAAATAATTGTATGTAATCTACAATCGGATCTGGCTGAGAAATTATTTAGAGTGCAGGGCGAAGAGAAGATCGTAGAAGGGCTTCATAGATGAGGTGTTGATACACGAACTGCTTCCTTCTTTGAATCTATTTGTTGCTAACAGCAGTCTCAAGGAAGGTTAGCTTACATAATATATACACGTGATATGGTCGGTACCCCGCCAAAATTATCCCCCGCCGAAGATGAGTCAAAGTATCCCCTTCTTGAGTCTCGCGTCTATTTACTTTTCAACAATTTACTTTCAGCAACGTCACAACATGGCTTCCGGCATGAGTCCAGAGGAATCAATTGTCTTGATCAAGGCAAACCTTGCCGAGGTTCTCGACGGAGATATTATCGACAATGTCATCCTCAAGGAGAAGCGTCCTCTCAAAGTTTACTGGGGAACTGCAACGACTGGCAGACCTCATTGTGGATACTTCGTACCAATGATTAAGATAGCAGAGTTACTGAGGGCGGGTTGTAATGTTAAGGTTCTCCTCGCAGATATCCACGGTTACTTGGACAATATGAAAGCACCTCTCGAACTCGTCGAATACCGCGCCAAGTACTACGAACGAGTAATCAAATCAGCTTTGAGAGCGGTTGGCGTTGATTTGAGTCGTCTGGAATTTGTGCTAGGAAGCTCCTACCAACTTGACAAGGAATATACAATGGACCGATTTAAGTTGGAGGGTATCACCAGAATTAACGTCGCCCAAAAGGCTGGTGCCGAAGTCGTTAAGCAAACGGATGATCCAACACTTGGTGGCTTAATTTACCCTCTCATGCAGGCTCTAGACGAACAATATCTCGACGTTGATGCACAATTCGGTGGTGTTGATCAAAGGAAAATCTTCACCTTCGCAAAGGAAAATCTGCCAAAGATTAATTACAAAGTCAGAGCACATTTAATGAACACAATGGTTCCTGGTCTAGGAGAGGCTGCGAAGATGAGCTCTAGTGATGCGGACTCGAAGATTGACCTGATCGATGGCCCAGAGGCTGTTGAGAAGAAATTAAAGAAGGCTAAGTGCACGCCAAAGGAAGTTGAAGGTAATGGTGTCATCGCTTTCGTCGAGCATGTTATTTTCCGCGCTCTCGCTCTGAAGAACGGAGGCACTTCAAGATTTGTTGTTGAGAGAAGAGATCAGGAGCCGTTGATCTACGAGTCTGTGGAGAAGTTGAAGGAAGATTACATAGCAGATATTGTGAGTAGACTTGTGGGCACAGTTCTTGTTGGCCAGTCACTGATATCAAGCGCAGCTCACCCCTCAACTTATTAAACAAAGTCTCACCGCCCACCTCAACGATATTTTAAAACCAATTAGAGAGGAATTCGAAGCATCTCCAGAATGGCAAGCAATCGAAGTACAAGCTTACCCTCCAGAACAAGGTTTGTATTAGTCTCTTTCTCGTATAGATACTTGAGCTAACTCTGTACCAGGTCCAGTCAAGGTCAAGAAGGCAAAGAAAGAAATTGATCCAGCAAGAAAAGCCGCGGCGTTAGCAGCAAGGAAAAATGTCGTTGCACAGCCAGATGGACATGTTGAAGGAAAAGATGCCCAAAAAGTCACCGTTGGATCAAGCACGGAAGAAACATTGGAGAAATTGAAGATTGCTTCGGAGTCATAAATAGAATTATAATATACCCTCAAGCGTTTGGTTGCTTCTGTAAGCACCTGTTTCTCTCATGAATTCTTCTTTTGTCTTTGTTCTAACCTTCGAAGCGTACTCGGTACCCTTGTCCAATTCTTGTATGTACAGTTTCCTACCGGCATGGTGTCAAGGATTCAAGACTGTGTGGCAACACGACTTGCACTCATTCCCTGGGGGCTTGGAACATCAATATAACGAATAGTATCTGCCATCCACAAAGCTGCATGGAATTGTTACCAATAATCATCCTAAACAGGACGTTGAGGCCCACATGACACGTAGTGTCCCAAACCTTGAATGCTCATCGGTTCAAGAGTGCAGAGACTCTCCTCAGCTTATGTCTTCTCACTCAGGGGTCTGAATTCATCGGACCCTTCTATCCTTTTCGTGTCTTTTTGTTTTATTTATGACTTCATATACCTTGGGTTAAATTCTTTCTTGTTCGATATTTTCATGGCTCTATATACAGGTGGAATTGTAATCTTTCGTGCTGATATTTTCTCTTTAAAATCTCATATTTTCCTCAATTCTATCTGGTATCCTCGTCCTCATGAATTCCCCTCGGACTCAATAACCCTTTTCGCTTCCATTCTTCACTTGCATCACTGATTCCAGCATCAGTTAACTGGAGCCTCCGAGCCTCTCACGATTAATATACCCAGGCCGAGAAATTCTGCGTAATTGCTTGCTTTGGCTACTCATATTCGCCTTTCGGATTGGGCTGGTTATGCCACTTGCATTTCCCTGAAGCTTATATGTATACTAATCTCCATATATGTGCATTCTCTGCAATTTTTCGGCACTTATAACGATTTAGACCTTTCCTAAGATGATTAGCCCTTACATCTTCCAATTTCAAAACAACATGGAACTAGAAGATTCTTGGTGGCTCGTTCCTTCATGTAACAGCAATGAATTGGAAGTATAGATAGCCCACAGCTTCAATAATTAACAGCTTGTCGCAAATCAGCAGTCTATCTCGACAATTCCTGCCGAAATCTGCGTTCAAACATAGATCTTGCAGCTCTAGCTTCTTCATCGTGAGATGTCTTGACATCTTTACAGTATGAGTATGGAATCGCTAGCTATCCATGCTCTGAGACCTTCCACCAATATTCCCCACCAAGCAAACTTTCAAATGATACTGATGCTCTTGCTTCAAATATATGGTGTACCGACCCATGATAGCGCATCGGAATCTTTCAATAATTGGCTCGGTAAGACAAGTATGCAGCAATGTTATACAGTACAGAAAGATGGTGATTCAACGCTCTCGTGTGGTGGTTCTCGAAGTATAAGCCACTTTCAGGTAACCTCTCTTTGCCTGTTCTTGTGTGATTTGATCGCACCAAGTGGTAGATCTTGCACCAAATCAAGATCTATAATCGTATCTATAGAATGCCATGTCAACAAGGTCACCTTTACGTTGCTATTGCTACACGGGGGCACCCACTTAAGCACCATCGTGTGATCTTAGTAGCCCTGGGTCTCTCCAAGCCTTGAAGTCATTACGCTTTTTCCAATTCTTTCAAGGAAGAACACTCCAGGACAGTTTCGAGATCTACGATGACGTCTGACAGTCCAATGAACGAAGACACTGAGAATCATTGCGAGTATCAGTGCCCAAGGAACAAATCCTAGCATTATGAGATTTGAATTTATTCCCAATCCAAAACCTATTGTGGTGGCCGTTAAAATGGCGAATACAAGAATAAGCGACTGGCATCTATCTTGCCCCTGGCGTCGATGCGTGAACGAAGAAATCGAACAACCCAGAAGGATACACGATGCGAGTAAGGATAATGCATACGGATCCAACATTAAACCAAGACTTCCCGAATTGAAGGTATAGCCCATAGGTTTAGTATTCGAGTTCATCTGCGGTTGAATGTTAGCCGTGATCTAGGTCTAGATTTGGGGGTGCGAACTCGTTCTTTCTCATGATAAAGAGTATATCTTGTAGTCACTGTTGCAGATATCATTGCAATCAATGGTTCGAAGATCGCTCCCAAGTCGCGGACTGGATAATATGCAGAAAGGTATTCAGGGAGTGGTTGTTCGTCTGTTGGTCTTATTTTTGACGCTCGACATACTCCAGAACGACATTTGAATAGCCGGTAGGAACTTTCACTTTCGATGTCATTTATAGCCATATTATCAGTAATTGTTCTGATTTAAAATCCTTATAGCTTTTTGTTCAAGGACGGCTGATTTTGAACATCTTTATCTACTCAAGACTGAAAAGCGATACCCAAGTACAAATATATCTGTGATCAGATCGTAGCCTTAACAAAGTCATTGGCGCCCATCGGGCGGAGGATCCTTGAAATCTTCGAATCAAGAGTCTAGTAAAATATCCTCGTCATGGTGTATTTGACAAATGCGCTGACCGAAATGCCTGCAACTGGAGAGTATTAACATTTGTCAACCATACGAGATATCCCGATTCCAAGCCATTGGGCTCCAAGGGTACTATAGGCTTTCGGCAAGGCTGATACCCAACCTGCAGTCATCCGAAACTGGTCACCGAATCTTGATCGTCAGCCTATCATTACGAACATCCACGATTGTCAGTAAGCGAGGCTGATTTTGCGAACCAAGACAAACCTTCTATCTCAGTTTCTTCACACCGAATAGAAGGTCTAGTCTAGATGCATTCATGCCTGAAATCAGCCTACCCCCACTCTGAGATGTTATGTCTATGGTCGAGTATTCTGATTTCGCGGGGAATAAAAGGCTTCTCCAGATCCACTCTATCTACTTGCTCTTTCTTATTGTTCGATTTTCGATCTCAACTGTATGTAAAGAATTTAACCTGATTTGCGTTATTGAATCTTTTCATTTATTGTATACTTCAAACAACATCAAATTAATCATGACTGCCAAATTTAATCTACTTGTCACACCGACGCAAGAGCGCAGACCTGTCCGACACGATGTCAATGAAGACAAAAAGTCTGAGAAACTTAGAACGATGTACTTGTACACTATGATGTTTCTCTCGATAGCTTCTCCCATTCTTCATGAATCTTCCCTCATTGCTTGGCTTATGTAAGTGAATCGAAATATTTTATCAATTGACCATATACTAACACGGCTCTAGCAATATTCTTTGCACTGTCGCTCTCATGGTAGCTGTCGTTCGGTCACATCCTGAAGAAATTAAAAAGTACTCCGTAAAGGGCCCCCCAATACAAGAATTATTTTCTGACTTTTTCTTGATAGGTTTGGCCCTGTGGTATTGCCGACAGCCAGCTTATTCTTGGTAATGATAGTGTTCACAAGTCGTGTATCGCTACTAGAAATTATGCCTTGGATACCATTTGCCTTTTCCATGTGGCTTTTGATCACCGTTTACTCTTGCCCAGCGACGGTATCACTGGTTCAAGAAGTCCTCAGAGGAGCCAGGCTGGATTCACCAAAACATGGCCATTATATCCAAAACTTTATCTGGGATGTCGAGGAAGGCCAGGACCAAGCCCCAAGCTTTGGTTTTAATCAAAAGGAGCCCCTGAAACGTGTATCGCAGTCTACTATGGATCACGAGGTTGCATTCATGGGTCGTCCTACTTCAATCATAAGCACAACTCCCAGTGATATTGATTTAGATGAAGGTAATGCGACCGCAAGGTTGGTAGGCGCCAGACTTCTGTCCCACTTTCGAGAGGATAATCGTGAATCCATTCAATTCCTGGATAACTTGAGGTTCCACTCACAGGATAATCTCACAAACTCCCTGGAGGCTTCAGATGATTCGTTGATAGGCCACCACTCAAAAATCGGGTCGGAATTCAGCGACCACATATAATGAACAATCCGTTTATATGCAGCAAGAGGTTACCAGAGCTCACTATGTCAGTTTGTCCAGATTCTCTACTGCCGAATT
Organism: Botrytis sinoallii; assembly: GCF_014898435.1. Lineage (NCBI taxonomy): Eukaryota > Fungi > Ascomycota > Leotiomycetes > Helotiales > Sclerotiniaceae > Botrytis > Botrytis sinoallii. Next base: position 498,606 of record NW_024066034.1, on the reverse strand, counting down.
CAGCCCTAAAGCCCCAGAGCTGTGGATGTCCTGAGATATATACGTTTTTCAGTTGGATTCCAAGCCGATAGAAACATTCTGCAAATGGATCCACATTCCATAGATTTCTCGGATGCATATTTCCATGTGCAGTATTTCTTTTGTTCTTTTGTGCTTTATACCATGGGACCACTATAACTTTACCCCTGGAAATTCGAACGTCGTGCTCTTTTCCGGAGTTTTTATCCACAAGGACATGACTGCCCCAAAATCGGAACCCAGACCATCTTACACTTCATCACGCCTGCGTCCGAGATCAATTCCAACCAAGGAGCCACTTGCGACCAGGAATATACCCCGAGGATGTTTCTTGGCCGGGAATAGATGAGAATTGCAAATATTGAGCTTAGAAAGTGATGACAAAGACCTACTATAACCATTAGTATGGCAGTCATTCAGTTCATATATTTGTTGCTTCTTAACCTGTCCCATGGAAATCCCATCCCAAGGTGTCAATGGACTCACGATCTCACCGTTAAAGCCCACCGACAATCGCCTCCTCTCACCATTGACCTCAATTTGTACACATCATAGTCTAATCCAGATGCTGTATATATGATATAGGAACCAAACCCGCCAACCAAAATATGTGTCTTCTCTTTCGAATTTTCTGATGTGATTGTGTTACATCACTAACCACAAACATCCGAAATATGTCTTTCGAGGAAACATATACTTCAAGGTGGCGCTTTGAAGCAGTGCTCTCTGATGAGGCTCTGAACGGCCAATATTTTTCTCACGGTGACTGATCTGTCATATCTGACCGTAGCTTTTACTCAAACAGTAAGCTTTGGTCGGCGCATGGGAATATGGTGGAACAGAATAGGAACTTTTGGGGGTTCGTGTGTTAGCGTTACCGCTTAAGGTTGGTATGCGGAGAGAGGTTGGAATTTGTGAAAAGGGCTTCAATTGTGTTCATTGGGGAGGGTCTTTGGACGCAGAAATACAGCACAGAAAGTACTGTGCAAATGGAAAAACGGGCGATGTTCTGATATTTTCTTGTGTTTCCTTTTTAGTTCGACGCGGCAAAGCACAGTTCCTGGCGGCAAAACTCGACGCATTATAGCTTCATTGGTTCAATATACCTAAGCATAGATGGACATGCGGAGAAGATGGCGGGGGGGCAATAGATACTACTATTTCCTATTCATGTTGCATCGAACTCGCAGGCGATTCGGGGAGGAACCTTTTTGAGCCTATCATCAATCAATGGGTTGTTAGATCACATGGTGCATGTTGGTTAGCCTTGGTAGTAGCATTCTTGGACTTTGTAAATGTCATCACCCGAAATTTGATTGTTTCTCGGGTCACCCGTCACGCCAGTTTTCCTCTGATATGGTATCCGAAACGTAGAATACATGGATCATAGTTTAGATAGATTGACCGAGGAAGGAGTTGTCCATCATACATCTTTCTTCATTCTACGGAGACTGTAGGTACAAAGCAAATATTGACTTTCTACTGCAAATGAAATCATATGAGACACCCAGAAATCGAAATAGACACTTCCACCTCGTTGTAACGTCATTGGGTATAGCACCAAGACAATTCCAAACTCCAATCACTCATTTATAGATACTACCTACTTATATCATATCACATCAGGTGAGCTAGGTAAAGGACTACCAGGTTCATACAAACATAGTGTCACAATCGATTGAACCTTTGAAGACAGTTTAATAAGATGTAGATTCATAGATAATCATTCATTCCTTTCCAGAGGGAATTATACTTGCGAAACGCCATTACTAACTCTGATATTTCTCTCCTTCCGAAAACTTGAGTTTAGAAGATAAACTATCCCCCCTCCATGGAATGCAAAGTGAGCCCGCCAACTTGTACCTCATCTTGACCCAATAATCTTATTTGTTCCCAGCCACAATCCAAGCATAGAATAGCAATCCTCTCTAATAGATAGCGCCGATCTCTTGTTCTTTGGCTCGAGACTCAAGGTAATGATTTCGGTCTGTTTTCGGTGTTTGAGGACGCAAAACATCAGGTAGGAGTGCCGCTGTGATCTTTGGCTCCCATTCGATTCTGAACTCGGCGAGTTTTCTGGCATTTTCTTTGCCATCATTGTTTTCCGGATTAATCGAACTGATTTCAGCGCGAAACCCCTTAGTCACTTTGAGCGCTCGAGTCTCGGTCAAGACTTTCATCACACCTTCCCCTGCAGCGAGGTCAACAATAGAGCTCTTCGGACCGCCAATACTTAGCGTGAAATAATCCAAGTTCAAATTTTGTGAAACCACTTCCATGAAATTCTGAAAAAAAGTCGCCTGCGTGCCATGTAAACCTTCATTCATAATGTAATCCCATTCATCCTCAACACATGTATCATCCCAATGTTCAACGAGTTGAAAAACAGAGACTACGAGCTCCCTGATTCCTTTCGTTATTCCTGTACTTGCTTCCAAGAATTGACCTAATACCAAAACTTTCTTATCACCCCTACAGTAAATCTTAGATCTCTCCCATATTATAGAACCCAGCTCCAACCTGAATTGCCTACTAACATTTGCCAATTGTCGAAACCAATCAAGGTACTTCCAATCAACCATTTCCTGAGATTTATACTCATTATTGTTTAAGGACTCTTCTACATCAACAACCTGCAAATGATTTTCATTTCTGTTCGGGTGATCTTTGAAGGTCCACACAAGATCATTTGCGTCCTTGACAAATTCCGTATACAGTTTCGCTTTTTCCTCTGGCGAAAAGTGAGGTTTTGAGGGATACTCTTTCTTCAAGAATTCTTCAAATCCCGTTGAGTAACACGACCGGTAGTGCACTATCCACGGATCATAGCGCCCGAGAGCAATATGTTTGACATGAGCCTTCAATTTAGGGTCAAAATAGAGAAATGTAGAGGCGATCAATTGAAATATGATTTTTCGCACTTCGGCAGGCAAATCCATAAATCTGAACGGAGCTAGTCTAGGAATCAATTAGCTACAAGCACTTCAAACTGAAAGTCACCTTACTTCTGATAGGCAACAATTCTGTCACCCATTTCACCAGACTTATCATATGCCGTTCCAAGTTTAGCGCTTCGTATTTCTTTGATTCTTTCCCTGCGATGATTATAGGAAGCGAAGTAGAAATCTCCGTAGTAATTAAATCATAGGGAACTTTGCTCTTATATTGAAGAGGCCTTGGACCATGGCTAATCACGGGTATGAGTGCTAAGAAAAGAAAAACTTGATTAGAAGGTTCTATCAAAGCAAAGGCTGAACTAGTAACTCACTTTCTTCTCCGCCCTCTGCTGGCGTCTTTGCGACCGCGGACTCTTGCTTCTTTGTAATCTCCGTGTCCATGGTTGCGTAGTTGTTATTGATGGATGTAATAAGAGGATTTTGAAGAACAAGTTGAACGGTCTTCGAAGGACTTAATACTTAGGTCGCTCAGGCGCTTCACAATAAGACAGTCATCGCTTGCAGGTGGGTAATACAAAGGTCGAGTGAATTCTGAAAAACGGAGCATAATCTTGATCATCACACAAAAGACCATGAGATTCATTTTAGCCAATGAATATTTCACCTTGTACTAAACGTGCACTATAACCTTTCGATCTTTCCTGCGTGTTTAACGGATCCAGTGAGACACTCTTTCCTTGTGGTACTACAGAGACTTTAGAAAGCTGCAGTACCTCTCAGTCCATGAGCAAGGAGATATAAATCCTTGGAGCTCTCCAGTTTTGCAAAGAGAATCAGTTAGGATGCATTGTCAGAGTTCTTCAATGAACCTACGATGATGTGCGCGGGCTCTATGACATCTTTTCACTTGACTATGTTGTGTGGAGTCATTAATTTGAAGGTTACGTGTGATTCTTTAACATTATGTTGGCATGAATTGTATACGGAGTTATATTGGTGGTCATAAAGTTCGTCTATAAATATTTTGAGTGAATGACAAACCTCATGCGCATCGATTCTTCAGTTTATGATATTGTCAAACAAGTCTCTACACATGAACAGAGGTAACTGTAGGTGAATCTAAATGCTATACTAAATCGTAAGATCAAGAACATTGTTCTTTGGTTTAATCTGACTTACTACCTCGACTCTCCTAGTAACATTACCCAGAAAATAGAAACATACCTCAAATACTTGCCAGAAGATCTTAAAGTTGATGTGTTTATTTTTGCGATCCACAGTGTTGATTGACGTTTCACTGAAATAGCAGAGAAAGAGGAAGAATTAGGTCACCCGAGACTAATCTTGGAGATTCCTGTCACCAAATCCTTTGAAGCTTTCATGGGCAAATTGTGGTTTGACGAATTCTTTACTGTTGGCCATCTCTACAATGTTGGATAATGGGCATCTATTACTGGAAGTGAGAATTCTGTACTTAGAATAGCGGAATATCTTCGCCCATATACACTTTATATCCACAAGCCAAACAACGAAATTGAAATGTATATGGCTAGCCGAGTTGTGTCAGACAGAGAACGGTGGTGGGATGTAAGGAGGAAATAATTTCCCACACAGCATTGGAGCGAAGAACAGTGAAGTCGCGGAGACGAAAAATCCGATTTGCAATCTCTAGGGATGCTCAAGACAAAATTTTGATGTGTACTTTTGTTGAGTCTGGAAGAGGTATTACGCTTTTGGGGTCTACATTAGCTCAGAGATTTCATGAATTGCAGGCTCATGAGGACTGAGCCAGCATGTATCACTTTCTGGTATCTTCTAATATTGTAATGATAGCTTGGGTCATATGCTATGACGATTACAATTAACAAAATTGCATCTTCACAGGCAGCGAAAATCCCATAATGTGTCACCCTTACTGTCATAATCCTAGAATACTAGCAACAGTCATCAGCTAAAACATGCACGTCATACTCTCTACGTCAGTCAACCAAAATTAACAGCAAAATAAAATTAGTTTATAGATTCTGACAGAACAATCATGGCTATCAATATACTAGATCGCTTGGCACCAGTCTAATGGCTAACTAAAACTCGTTCGTGGCTACGCTAATGTAGAAGCTACTCATACCATTACCACCCTAGGGGATTTCTTTTTGAACTGGACGTTTTCCCCAGGTTTTACTTAAATACCTTTAATTCTCCTTCGTAGAAACATTCTTCAGACGTAAATCACATTGACAGCAATCGACACATTCACAATTACCGTACTTTCTCCAAGAAATATCAAAGCTTTCAATACGATCCTCAATCTTATTTACACACCACATTACCGTATTAATCTCATAACCTCGTTATAATTGCATAACTGCCGTCTAATAACGAATCAAAATGACGGATTCAATGAACATCACCATGGATTGGGTAAGTAATCTCCTCTCTTGAACCAAACATTGTCTCTCGCCTATTCATACACGAAAGTTTCACACATCGCTTATGAACGTATTTCTTTCTCCTACTTGTCCTGACTCGCATTCTCAATAATCCAATTTAACCAATGTTTAGTCACCCGCCGAGTCTCTCTCAGGCGATTTGAATTCCTTGAAGTCGGGCGACTCAACAAAAGTTAGCGACAGGGAAGAAGAGCGAGGCCACAGAGTGGAGAGAAAGGAGCAGCGCAACGCGAAGAGAGGCCGAGATGACAAAAACGAAGGCAGAGAGCACCGTCATAACGTCGTTGATGTCAATGCCCTGCAACCCAAGAAAGGCTCGTCTCTCTTTGCATTAAAACCTACGGCCAAGAGAGGTCGCGATGATGAAGGCAACATGACCTCCAAAGGACAGCAGGACAACGCAGTAGACCAGAGAGCTTCAAAGAGGAAATGCGACAACTCTGCCAAGGATCGTAGGATTCTGAGCAGTGCCTTCTTCGAGCTTGTTGAAAGAGGAGGGGGGGAAATTCGATACGATGTCAAGGAGGACCCGTGGGGGTTGTCCAAAAAGCGTAACGTGGCTCAAAGTTCTTGGGAAATGAGTACGAAGCGATTTGACGAGGAAATGTCCATGCTCGATGCAGCAATGGTTGGAACTTCGTTGAATCAATAGTTATGCCCCCTCGCTGGTGTGGTCTGCTTTCTCTGGGGTGCTATATACCTTGTTATTTAAATTAAATAATCATGTTTCTTCTTCACTGGATGATGTTGAAATCCTCCATTACATGAAGTGCAACCGGAATTCTAACAGGTGATGCAATTAAGGATGATACTGCAATTTTGAATGTGGCACTTGCCTTCTAGGTAGCACATCCCGCGATTGACAAACATTTTTCATTTTCACGATGCGACTGAGTAGATTCTTTGCTTCTTGACATTATCTTCGTGGGTGATAAAACTCGTGAGTGAAGCAATAGTATACACGGCCTCAGGCCTCAGGCCAACCATGCTCCTGCGTCCATGCTAATGACACATTTTAAAGAAATCTTTCCTTCGCTCATTAAATCATGCCGCCATCTTAAACCAGCTCGCTAGTAACATTAGAAAATTCACCCTTCTCCAACTTCGTCTTCCAGAATATTGGGTTGGTATCATTGAATCCGTGCTTAACCCATCCATCTTCCTTGACATGGTACAAATTGATGAAACCTCCAGAATAGGCGTCCCTGTGTGTGGCAGCCAAAATACTTCTTCTTCCCAACTCCAAGGCTGCTTCCTCGCTCAAATCGTATGAGTATTCGGCATCCAACACACCATATGCGAAGGTTTGACCGGATCCAACACAGAAGAGGTTCCCACTCAATCTTGTTCCGTCGGAATCGATGTAGTAAAGTGCGGGTCCTTCTTCCTTGGTAACACCGGCACACATAGTTCCCATGGACAATCCCATACCCTTGTATCTATAAACGAGGTTTGCAAGAATCTTAGAAGCAGCTGCGACGGAAATGCGGCGTTTGTGACGAAGTTCGTGAAGTCTGCATTGCATACCAAGATATGCGAGCCAGTATTGACAATCCTAGGTTTCAAATCTCAGTCACGACCAGTGAAACGATCAGATCAGTGATGAATTTAATAACTTACAGCAGCACCACCAGCCATTGTGCCCAATAAGCAGTTGTTAATCTCAATGACCTTCTTAACAGTCTGACTTGCGATCCAGTTGCCTGCCGTTGCTCTTGAATCTGTCGCTACAATAATTCCACCTTGAAATCTGAATGCTAAAGTTGTGGTACCGTGTGCGATCTTGATGGGACAGTTTGGGTTCGCATGGTCATCGGTAGCTGCTCGGAGCCAAGCAGATGGCTAAAGATGGATTGATTAGCATTTTGCATATTAATGTTTTATAGTGAACAGAACCCCGAGCCTGTGAATAGATAATCGCAAGGCTAACGTACATGTGCGACAGGAGGCATGGCGAATTTCAAAGATAAGCCAGGAGCTGGTTGGTATAACTCCATCTGGTCTTCTTGAGGTGCTTCCTGCTCGTAAGCAGGTGTGCTGTATTGTGATACCAGAGAATCCATTTTCAAAGGTCAAATTGGAGTTTGAGGTTTAAAAAGTTCAGCGGAAGCAGAGTTGTAGGATTGACGTCGCTGATGGATTTAATGTTGATGTTGTATACCCAGTTACTAGGTATTGAATAATGGTAGCTTACTAGGCAGCTTGAGTTTCGCGTCAGCGGGCGGTAAATGCTCGTTTTGCCGGGCCTTACTTAATACAGACTAGCGCCATCAGTCAACTGTATCTTATCGAGGTAATCTTTCGATATCAATATAAAGTTTTCCCAGCTGCATACAGAGGACAAGCCTCACAATTGTTGTATTGCTTTTACTGTCTTTCTTGGACAAGAAACTTCTGTCAAAGGAGTATTTCAATTCCTCTTTTCTTCCTCTATCGCCCGATAACCTTACCGTGGCGCGGTATCATGACTCGGAACTGTGACTTCCGCACGAATGTACACACAAGATGCGTCAGGAGCTCAATATTAAGTGCGAACAAGATGGGGAAACACAGGTTAACCTCACGTTATCACAACTTTTATCGTGCAAAGAAGTCGCAGGTACTAATTAGTATTGTGTCCTGTACACTCTCGAACAGGAACACGAGAAGAGGACTTTCGACTTGGACCCCACTGGTACATCTACCTACCTCTCTTCCACGCTGATTTGCTGGTCAGTCTCAACCATATACTTAAGTATAAGATCTCTTAACCATATATCTGGGTGTATGATCAGCTGAATGTCGAGCTCAGCTCTATAAGCCGTGGAAGTTTCGAATGCAGTAAGGTGAGGCATAATTAGATATATCTTATGCATCAAACGGGATACATGTGAAGACTTTTATGCTCTATCATTGGCATGCTCTTTTACTTCCTTTTGGCCATCCATGTTCACTCGAGTTGCGAAGTTCACAACATCCTGCAGTCGAAGACGTTCAGAGATATCTGTGCATCGCGAGACGGATTGAGCAAAAGGAAATACCAGCCCTGTTGCTTGCGACAAGGATTGATTCGCAAATCTTTACCCTCAAGTTCTCAGCTGTCCAGTGGACAAGCAGTATATCCACCCAGCTCCAAATTTTATCCATGTTCTAGGCTCATTACCGAGATTCATTTAAACAAGATTTATTGGACGGTAAACCTTTGCGATGCAATGTTAATAACGACCACGCTCATTGACATTCTTAATATATATTCATCTCATTGTTCACCGATCTATCCACATATCCTTTGATGTCAATAGGAGGTTACCCTAAATCACTGCATTCAGCCTCCAAATCTACCTTGGTGATTAAAATACGTCAGTTTGTCATATAATCTGTTTCTCAATACTTCACTACGCATCTCTGGGAACATCGCTTCGCTATCACGCTTCCGTGTCTAAAAGCCTCAATCCGAATATTTTCATGAGTGTTCGAACACCATATTGCCTTCAACATAAATCCCTACTTGTTCACCCTGGGTACCTTCACTATCGTGTTCTCGGTCAATTACCGATAACAGATTCATCTGTGCGTCCTTGTACCAGTGTGACGTTATCGTCGAAATTCATCAACACAGATCGGAAATATTGGCGTAGAAGTCGTGTGTCCGTCCCAGATATTATCAGTTCTAGTATCCGATGATAGACTGAAATGTTTTTATACTGATTTATCCATTCCCGTATTTTCAAGCTTATATGTACTGATCTCATCCCTTTCTTTGATGAGACCTAATTCAACATGCTGTCATCCTCAGAACGCAAAAGAATTCGCGAGGTTCGCCGCTACTACAAAAGATCTCCCGATGATCCGCCTATCGCTGGTGAAAGCGCACCGGCCGAGAGTCCCGAGACAGTTCGGTCTGTAGAAAAGGCTAGTAGCCCCAATAGTACACTAACTGCGTTGATGCAATTGATCACGTGGCGTCTTGGTGCATCAAGAGCGATGGTATCTGTTGTTGATGATAATGCACAAGTATTTGTGACTCCTATCAATACTACTTTTGAAGTATACTCACGCCTCTACAGTATTTTCTCGCGGAAGCAACAAAAACACTGGATTTATCAGACTCTTCAAAACATGATCCAGGTGATGATTTATGGATGGGTTGTGGAGGGTAAGATCTCTTGCAGTAATAAGACTTTCGGGACCTTTTCTGACGAGAGCCACGTTTTCCAGAACTATTCGTAGAGAAGCTTTGTGTGCGGTGAGTTTTCCAGACCACCTGTCGCTCACCACTAATAACTTGTGACTAGTACACTATAGAAGTTATCCCTGAACCAAATCATTATGCCTGTTTCAGTGTTCCGGATTTATCGGCCGATCCCAGGTTCTGTAATCTGCCTTATGTTGCAGGCGGACCGAAATTTCGATATTATGCAGGGACACCTTTAATCAGTAACACCGGAATACCAATTGGAAGTGTCTTTGTCATTGATCCAAGGCCACGTGAGCGAGCCACGAGAGCGGAGGTCGATTTCTTGGGAATAATGGCAAAAAACGTCATGGAATACCTTGAAATGAAACGGGAAAGTGTGCAGTTGCGGCGGAACGATGTGATGTCCAAAGGATTGGCCGCTCTAGTTGAGGGTCAAAGCAGGATCCCGCGGCAGTTGCCGACAGATATGGTCGTCAAGTGCCAAGACGCCAACGGCTCTCATTCGGATGAAGCGAAAATGGGTAATACTAACTCAACAAGTAATTTGGTTGCCTTTGACACATCTTTAGTGACGGTCGCCGAGCAGTCGTTGAAAAATATAGTGGGCCCTCCACAAGCACTGGTTGGGGAAAACTTGCTACATGATATCTCACCTAATACATCTATAGATCAATTGGCATTGGCTGATGCCCCAGCGACCCATGATCGAATACTCTCACGAGGTGCCAATCTACTGAGAGAATCTCTCGATGTCGATTATACGATTTTCTTCGATATGAGTATTGGCTTTTCAACCAGTGTCGAAAATGAAGAGAATGGAGATTTTAGATCGCCTGAGGATACATTTTTAGATGATGCAAACAACTTCACCACAACACCCGCCTATATTCCCCAGGACAACGATATCGATTTATTGAATAAATCTGCCCAGCCTTTATCACTTAACAGGCGAAGTAATGAAGCAGGTTCTGCTAAAGTTAGAAGTTTTTCCACATCAACTTGTTCGTCATTGGATGGAGATACACTGTCTTGTACACTCTACAGAGCGCCAAATGAAAAAGATCTACAAAGACTTTCAAGAAGATACCCTAAAGGTAAAGTATGGACATTCAGTGGCTATGATTCTGAATCTTCAGAAGACGATGACTCACCACCATCTAAACAAATGTTCGCTATGCAGCTTCATCAACAAAATCATCGAGTCAGAAAATCTGATCGCAGCATAATGAAGCAGTGCTTTCCAGATGCTCGAGAGGTTCTCTTTGCTCCACTCTCTGAGGCAGGGACTGGATTACCCATAGTGGCATGCTTTGCAGTATCTCTACGGGACATAGCGATTTTCACCTCCGATACTGAAAAGGCATTTGTTCGTGGGTTTCTGAACAGTGTTTCTATTGAGTATAATCGAATATCCATTGCCGCTGCCGATCGTCAAAAAGGAGATTTCATATCAAGCATATCACATGTAAGAAAACCAATCCTATTCATCTGCAAATATTTCTAGTATGATATGTCTTCACAAGAGGTGCTTAAGGTCGAGCCTTCAAATGCGAGCCTCAAAGATTTCAAATTTTTATTTGTTGAATTTACACGCTAGCTAGGATACCCTACAGGTCAATCACGACGGCTACCTGTAAAATCAGTCATTGGTTCATCTAATTTTGCGAATTTAAGCTGATTGATTCTATCGTCAACAGGAATTGAGAAGTCCACTCCACGGAATTCTGGGATCTGCCGGTATTTATATCCTGTCTGGAGCACTCAGTATATATTTTTAACAACTCCAATAGAGCTTTTAAGCGAGACGAATCTTGATAATGGTCAATTTGAATTCTGCTCGACAATAGAAACATGTGGACGAGTCCTTCAAGAAACTCTAATGGATGTTCTTGAATATTCCAAGGTATGAACTCGATTTCCTCCCTTAATTTTATGGTCGAGGAGCCCCTGAATCGTCAGCCCTCCTATCACACAAAGCTAACACGTATAGCTAAACAATTTGATGAAACACAAAAGAGTTAGCGTGAAAACCCCAGGTACGAATGGAAATTCTTCCAATTGCCAGCAAACAAACGGCGAAAGTCTCACGAGCGACGATCTACTTTCTCAACCCCTAGATCTTGCTAGAATGTGTGAAGACTCAGTGGCAATTGTTGCAGTTGCATATATGCACCACAAAACGAATTCGGAACAGCTTCTACACAGAGTAATGCAACCTCCAGGAACGATAGAAACGCAAGAGAATAAAACCCTGTGCAAACCTAACTCTGTCACTGTATCCTTGCACATTTCCTTTGACCATTGGCACTTCTTCTGCTCTCCGGGATCTTTGCAGCGAATCATCATGAATTTGGTCGGTAACAGTCTCAAGTATACATCGGCCGGCTTTATAGATATTTCTTTGGCTGTTGAATCCCCCAAAGATGACAATGCCAAGATATCAAAGAGACCAAATATTGCTACTGATGACTTAGTTGTACTTCGAATCAGTGATAGTGGTAAGGGTATCTCTAGTGAGTTTTTGAAAAGCAAACTCTTTATAGCCTTTTCTCAGGAGTCGTCGTTGGCACCGGGTACTGGTAAGAACTCGACTATTGCTTTAATCTCGTCGATATACTGATGTGCTGTGTAAAGGACTTGGACTTCACATCGTGTATTCTCTCGTGCGGATGTATAACGGAACTATCGATGTTCAAAGTCAAATCGGTCACGGAACAACTGTTACAGTCAAACTACCCCTGAAAAAAGCAGTATCTAATCTAACTTCTATCATACCCTCCGATGCTCTTCTCAAGGACCAAGTCGAAGAATTGAAAAGATTGCTCAAACAATCCAAATATTCCAAGTTCTCAACTCACGGTTTCCGGTCTGGCTCATCTTGTCATCTAAAGAAATCCCTGCACGCCTATCTTACTCAGTGGTTTGGTATGAATCATGAACCTGACGATGATGCTGCTGATATTGCTTTTGTCACTGAAGAAAAAATCGACTTGTTCCTTGCAGAGCTGACGAAAGATGGTGCATCCAAGCCCTCGCTTATAATAGTGGTACGATATGTTCCAAGTCACAGCCATACATCCCAACAGAGCTCGGCTATTGGCATACCCCTTGAAACTCTCACGATACCGTTCGGTCCCTGGAAATTGTTGAAAACATTATGCACCTGTCTATCGCCTAAGCAGATATCACCAAAACCGTCTCCTGTTACCGATCATAAATTCTTCTATACCAGCCCTTTGCCCTCTCCGACCGCTGATATCCGAAAAGAACTTGGGACAACCGTCACCAAACCCGTAGTAGAGGAAGCACTTACTGAAAAGTCAATCAATGTCTCCCAAACTCTATTAAATCCAAGTCGGCCAACGATTCTTTGCGTCGATGATAATCCTATCAACCTTCGCCTCCTCAGAGCGTACTTTCGCAAACTGAATTTCGATATCACGTGCGCGGAAAATGGAGCCGTAGCGTTCGAGAAATATCGACATCAGCCCAATGGTTTTGATCTTGTATTCATGGGTACGTGAAGAACTCTTCTCTTGGCTTTAATTTTGTATCCCCCTTCCACTTCAATATACATGCAAACCAATAATCCACAATTAGCTAATATTCTCACAAACCAAAGATATCAGTATGCCAATATGCGACGGCTACCAATCTACACGACTGATTCGATCGCTCGATAAACTTCAACAAAGTATTAGTCCGACCCCATTACCACCAACTCGTATTGTGGCACTCTCCGCCGCGTATTCAGATGCAGATATGGAGATAGCGAAGGCGGCGGGTGTTGATGATTTCTACACAAAGCCGATGAAGGTTAGTAGATTAGAAACGCTGATGAGGGACTGGGGATACCTGGGTTCATAATCATGGGTCCAATTTGTTGACTCGAGCATAATAAAATTGATATTTGATGGTGGTATTGTGAGGGCAATTTAAAGATTGAATTGAATACACAGGAAGACTAAGTATTGAGGATAATTGAGTAGGATTACATTTATAAGTGACTAATTGAAAGTTTGGATATAGAATGGGAGGGCGTATACGGTATCTTTGAAAAAGAAGGAAATGGTGAAAACACATGGATAATATATTATTAACACGCGGAAGAGATATCATACTGTTTCAATTCTCACTTCCTCGTTCTCGGAACTTGTTTTACCATTACACATCCCTATATCACATTTCATATTTCACATTTCACCAAACTTCGCATGCCTGAGCATGAAAAACATGATGGAAGTCCATCAACACATATCTGGGTAAAGCAACGATTTATTCTAGATAGCTAGAGATTGAGAAAGTGGCAAGTGCCAAGAATCCTCAATGAGTGTAAAGAATGCCAATGTTCCCGAAGCGAACAGAGTAAAAAACTGATTTGACAAAAGAAAAAGAAAAAGAAAAAGAAAAAGAGTGTAAGATCCCTCAAGGGAAAGGTTCAATGCGTTGTATGGAGATGAAGTGAAACTCAGGGCTTGCGTATGCGCCCCCTTTGTATTCTGCTACTTCCTTGATCGCGTTTGGTTCCGCCCCGGAAAGCAGGGTATAGGGGATGTGGGTGTGATGTGAATGTTGGTTCCATGATTTGATTCGTTCGTTGTAGGACTAAATCATATAGTCTCTCCCTCTCTTTCCTCTTCTCATCTAAAGTTTGCCAAATTCGCTCAGCATTAGGGCCATTTTTAATTGATCTTGAAAATTCCACTTTGTATTGTCCCAAGGTTCCATCATTCACGTGTGAGGTGTGATCTTTGTTCAGACATCCTGGCAGAATTTCATGCTTCAAATAACATATTTTAACTTTAAACTCAACTTCCAGTTTCTCTTTCAGTGGTAAAATCTTTCGATATAACGTAGCGATGGCATGGTCTCGAAATTCAGTCTTTGTGATCTTGTGCCAAAGAGCAACCAGCTGCGCTTTACTATATGCCCCACCATTAGCCAGAACCCTTGAAGGTTCCAGTCCGTTGAGCTCATTCTCATTATTAAGAAATGCTGCCCAATTACAGAAGACACTTGAAACTGCAATCCGATTTTCGACTTCCCATTGTGCCAAACACGGTAATCCCGCAGATTTACCTCCACTGTACCAGTCTACAGCCAGAAGAAGTAGTCCGCATTCCCATGTTGTCGAGGTATGTTGTTTACCAAACGTGGCATCGCTTTCAGTCAAAATGCTAGAAGTGAAATCTAACTCAGGAAAGTGTGTCACTCCAGATAGATCCGTTTCATGCTGCATTTCAGACATCTTGGGAGGATAATCGATAGCAGATATAACAATTATTAGACTGACTGAATGGGTTGACTAGAGTAGAATTTTCTGATTTCTTAACCTGACGACGGTCGAAACACTTCGAATGTGGAGGGTTCTTTGGGCGGGTATGATTGAAATATGAGGTAGAATCAGAGACTAATCTGATCTTTATTGGAGGATTTATCTGGTCTACAAATCTCAGTTGAAGACTTTGTAGGTTATGCATCAGATGCAAAGGCGTCGAATGATTTCGGTGATGATTTCGGCGATGGTATTAATATTAAGAGGGTCTGGAGATTGCAGGCCTGAGCAAGATGGTGAGAATAAAAGATAGCTTTTATTATTCCAAGGTGTGGGAGGGTGTGAGATTTGTTCGGGTGTACTGAAGTGATAGATAGGTAACTTATTGGTTTTGGTCGTTTGCTGATGGAGAAAAGAAAGGAAAGAAAATCAGCGAGGAGGAAGCGAGTCATTTTGTGCATAGATCCTGATGGCCATTGCATATCATAAGAGTCATGAAAAAGCAAGATTTGACTTATTGTGACTGACCAAGCGCTTGATTTCGAGTCAAATTCTAATGCTGGGGATGTAGAGTCACTTGAGTCTACCATTCATACGCAATTCAACCTCTATTTTTAACGACCATGACAAGGCTTCGAGTCAAATATGGTATTTTTGCTCAGTATTGCCATTCATTGATGACTCTGGTGACGGTTTCATGTATCATATTGAGGATTCTAAGTATGTTTCGAGTCAGAACGTTGCGCACAACTCTTGAATTCACTTCATTATTGATAGTCATGCCATATCCAGTCACCATTAATCTACCAGAATTATTCTGTCGCTACTGAGTATCATGTGCATCGATTATTTGACTGACAATGATTTACGCAACGAATAGAGAATTAAATACTAAGTGAGAACTACATATATTGCGCTTATGGCTTAAAGATGAGGGGATCCCAAAACCCATTGATTCTATACACAATAAGACTTTTGACTTTCCTGGTAATTATTTTATAGCTTTTTATCACTCAAGACGACTAGGCGTGATTGAACTTGAATGCTTAAATATGTCACTGTGAGTAACTCCAATCTCTTTGTTTCTCCCTATTTCTTCTCTCCAGAAGTTATGCCTTATACATTCTTAGGGCCTTTTTGTTCAAATTCGTTTGATTCTTTCTTTGGCCTGCCTTTCAAGTCTCGCCTCATTACTTGTGCTTTATTAATGCCAATGAATTTCATATCACTCTCAAAATCCGGCAAGAAGAATCGTGTTTTATATCGACCCAATGTTCCCTCACCCGTATAAGATTTGTCCAAAGAAAATTCCTCATTTTTGGCTCCGATCAATGGATCTGATTGTGAATGACAGATAATTATGGGAATTTCCTTCTCCATTTGGGGCTTCAATGGTAGAACCTGGGAGTTCAGTGCAGAAATAGCATCGATTTGAGCCTCATAATTCGCTTGCAGGTCAGAGTGTCTAGTCCAAGCAGACTCCAAGTCAAACGCACCGCGCAAGGAACCATAACGGATTCGATGGGATCGCAACCGAATGGATTCCAAGTCAGTGGACTTTTCTGTGTGGATGAATGTTGTCCATGTTCTTATGATACACAAAATTCCGCAAATGCCTCGATCTTCTTGCTTCGGTATGCCCCTAGTATCCATCAGCAATTCCCCCTGACGTATAGAGTCGATGGCGAGTAGTATAATCGCATCTTCCCAAGGTGAGAACTGTATCAGATTGGTATTGACATTCATTGTCGTATTGAGTAAAGAAAAAGTCGCTCGTTGTCAAGTAGTGAAGTAAAGTAAATGTAAGAGACTGTGAATTTCGCAATGGCTGTAAAATTCTCAAAGAATTTCAAATGACTAGCCGTGATTCATAATGATAGAATGGAGTGTTGCTGATTTATATTCGAAATTGGAGATAGTAGAGAATAGAGTACTCGATTAGGGGCGATATGGTAGCTTTCAGAGGGAAAGTACGAGAAGGGAAATCGGAAGGAGCCAACTTTATCATAAATCAAGCTAAGAGTTCTCTATTCCTTCTCTTCAACGGTGAAATTTTCTCCAAAAATCACGACCAATCTAAAACTCTGCAGAATAACAGAGTAGTCGTTGCCCCTCTCTGCAAAGAAGCGCCTTCAAGAGTTACAATATTACAAACGATATTTCACCTGACACTCTAACAATCGAAAGTTTTCGATTCCTAATGGAAGTGAAACACCCAGGTTCTTGACAGTCTTGACACATGTCGACTATTGAGCTTTCTTCAGGCATTATACGAGTTTTGGGATCGGCTACATTCAGGACTACTGTAGAAACTGAGACTTTTAACCATGATGAAACCATAATAACCTCACGACATCCACTGAAATTCAAATGTAATACTAGATCTATTGAACCTGCAAGCACTCACTGTCATGAGAAGCAACATGGTCATCACTCAAGGAAAAGGGGTGTGAAAAGGTTCATCCCAACTTTCTTTTCTTTCCAATTGAAACGGCATCGATGAAACAGAAATTCTAGTTTGCATATATGTCTTCACGCAAGTTTTCTATGTGATACCATACAGTAGTTACTTAGCCAAACTGAGTATTAAAATACTCCGATCTAAGTATCAAAAAGAGAAATCTGTCATATATACAAATAATTACAAATCCATAAAGTACCAGATCCAAATAACTCCGTGCCCGGGTATCCACATCCAGGTATTCCCATATCCAACTAACTCCAAATCCAATTAACTCCATATTCAAAATTCTTCACAGAAGACAATTTCAAATAGAATCATTCTTAATAGAATATAGCCCGCTCCAATTTAAATCCTCCTCTGACTCTATCTCTGGCTTATATTCGCCCCTCATTTCATACATGGCTTCCACCGAAAAGCCCGCTTTCATGGCTGTACTCTTGTTCCACAAGATTCTTCGAATCAAGAATCTTATGGCGTAACCATGAAACCCGAGTATTTCTACCCAATCTTCTTTTTCCATTGCGAATAATTTGTATCCCGAACCGACAAAGTTATTGGCAATGGATGTGGCCGAGGATCGTGGAAGAAAGACGTAACAGGCCCGAAGCTGTGCTGCAATCCACATGCGACACTCGGCATTGGTGTAGTCTTTCTTGGGGGTTGTCGTCCACCTTATTCTTTCAGTACAGTCTGGGTCCTTGGTGGGAAGGTCTCCCTCGTAGATATCGGTGACTACTACTTCTGTTTGTCAGCTAACCTGGGTTTATATCGTACAACTCAAGTGCCGCGGCAGAGCATCACATAAGAGTTTTTCATGCAATTCGTCTGATCTCGCCCACTTGAATCAAGCAAAGTAACGAGAGGAGTTTCAAACATCTAGATGATCAAAATGATTTGAGTCGGAAAGAAAGCTTGGTACTTACGGGTGTCCTCCGATTTATTGAGTGACTGGTTTCTGTAAACCATTGCCGAGTTGTGTCTCTTGTGGCTGAGCGGTGACTTGAGGAATTGGAAAGGCATTGTTATCTTTGTAGATGATTTATTCAATGATTTGACGTCGAAGATGGCAAGTAGGCAGGTGAATAGGTAAATAGGTATACAGGTCGAAAGAGAAGAGAAAGTCTTGTGAGCAAAATTGTGTGACCTTTATATAGTGAGAATCTAGACCAGTGTATGCTACTAAAAAGATGGTCAATTTAGCTTACAGGCTAGACTCTCTAGTTCAACGAAGGGATGGGAGAAATTGGTCAAGATGCTAGAGACACTAAAGTTGAATGGCTTCTAAAAAGTGATTTTTGGGGCTTCGAAATCGTTTATATATATTTCAAAGAGCGCTCAGAGCAGAAGTATCTCTGTGATGTCAATTCTGAAGTTCATTGCAAGCTGATAATATATTTGCAGGTGATTGCCATGAATAGACATAGGGTTCTCTTGCTCGTCTCGTCTTACATACAAAAAGCTTATTTTACGCTACCAACTCCACACTTTGACATGCCAAGAAACTTTCTTGACATTCGACTGATCTCAATCACGCATGGAAGAAGATGAAACAACTTGACATCGGAGTTAAAAACATTACTCTCGTCAACGGTTAAAGGCTAAATCATGAGACTGGTGACATCAAAAGCCTTGGAACTACGGAAATTTCCAACAAGTGAACTATCAAAAAAAGAAATGAAGACAGGTTCCGATCAGGTCCCAATATCATACCGATGTCGTTTTGGGTCATGATGACCACAAGTCATGCTCGGAGGTCCAGCACTTGCTGTACTTCACGTGCGTACGCACAAATCAATTAGGAGAAAGTGATGGCTTTTCATCCCGTGACCAAACTAACCTTATTCCATGTGGTGACCTTCCCCGGATCCATGGCCTAGGTCATGGTTATCATGACGCGCATATATTATTCAAGACTCAACACATCACTTGAAAATAGTATGAGAGTCACCGTTCCTTTCGTTAATGTCGTCCATCTTTTGAGGATATAACATTTTCCCACATGCCTCCATTAGATGTTCGGTAAAAAACGGTTATTGACGCGCACGTGCTCAGGTGCCATTGTTGTCTTGAAACTCTCATGGGTGCAATGACCTTACGTCATCAAGCTCAGAATCAGCCCTGCGCATGCAAAAAGAAATTGATAGCGAGATAGGCTTAAGAAATATTTTGAGTCATTGCCCCACCACCACTTCTTCAGAAGACAAATGCATTTGCACAGTTTTTGAAAAGATTCAATGAAGAGGAAGTATGTTCAAGACATCTCAAGGATTTTTCAAAGGTTTATTCAAAAGGAGGAGCCGTAGGATACAACGTTAAAGGTTACCGTTTTCAATCTGGCTTTTCGAATTCCACGAACCGCTACAAATCTCCTCTCAAATTTTCTCAGAATTAGTATCAAAATGCCTTCTATTGAAGTAAACGGCAACGCCGTTAAAACTCGCATTCTCCCGGTCAATGTGTCTGAGGTTGGGCAATTCAATAATCAAGAAACCCTCGAGAGATGGGAACTCCCTAAGGATCTCTCTGGACTACAATCTATCGCGGAAGCAGCAGAGTACCTCAAGACGGAAAGCATACCTGTAGCCTTTCCAACAGAAACTGTTTATGGATTGGGTGCAGATGCGACGCGAAGCGATGCTGTGAAAGGGATATACAAGGCTAAAGGGCGACCTTCAGACAATCCACTGATTATACATGTTTGCGATCTTACCATGCTACGCAGTCTCTTGACCTCGACCGATAAGCAAAACGTCGATACTGATTTTTCCGAAATCCCAGAGATCTACAGGCCACTAATTAAACGTTTCTGGCCTGGTCCCTTGACTGTCCTTTTACCGAATCCATCCCCAAGCAAATTGGCACCAGAAGTAACAGCAGGTTTACCAACATTCGGCGCACGCATGCCAAGCTCTCCTCTTGCGCTTTCTCTAATAAGACTCGCTGGTGTTCCACTCGCCGCCCCATCTGCGAATGCCTCTACGAAACCTTCCTGCACAACCGCTCAACATGTGTCTCACGATCTTGACGGTAGGATCGAAATAATACTCGACGGTGGTGCGTGCCAGGTCGGAGTAGAAAGTACAGTTGTGGATGGCATGTGCGATCCTCCAGTTGTCCTCCGACCTGGTGGTGTGAGCATCGACGAGATTCGAGAGTGTCATGGCTGGGAAGGTGTAGTAAAAGGATACAAAGACCAAAGTGAAATTGGAGACAAGGCACCCAGAGCACCGGGAATGAAATACAAACATTACAGCCCCAAAGCGAAGGTTATATTGTGCGAGAATGGGCGCGGCATTGAACCTCTTTTCGGGGACGAAGCGCTCTCAATTGTAGCAGCACGAGCTGAAGAGACGGAACACACTGGGCGCAATTCTTCATCTTCCGACAAGCCAGCCACAGTTGGCATTATATCTACTCTGAATTGGAGATTTCGACGCGGGGGTGAAGATTATGCCGGCTATGATATTCAAATAGATGAAGATAAAGACAAGGGAACTATAGACATAGAAGGGGGTTTACAGTCAAACGAGTTCGCGCTCTACGCAAGAAAGCATAAACCTTGGATCAAAGATTCGAGTGGTCAGACGACAGGCTGGCATGTTGCAAACTGTTTGAGAATTGCCCTGGGTAGTGAAATTAAAGATATCGCCCATGGTCTCTTTTCGGCGCTGCGAGAGCTGGATCAAAAAGGATGTGATGTCATTTTTGTCGAAGGCATCAAAGATGAAGGGGATATTGCAGCCGCAGTCATGAATAGGCTTCGAAAAGCAGCCACGGTCATTGAAAGATAGAAGATAAAGAATCACTGCCAAAATTCATTATATCTAGATACAATTCCATAGAACAAGCTGCGTCCCATTATGATTTCACTATTCCTATGCCTGGGAATCTGATATGCCCCAACTCCAGTACGATCTAAACTCCTTTTATGGCTCCCAACCAAATATAATGTTGCCCATCCACAATGACACGATCTTCGTTGTTCATGCCCTTCACAGCCCCTGCCTCAACCAATCCCCCAACTTGGCCTTTCCGAATTGTGCCAAATTGTTCATGCCTTGCTCGCTCAAATCGATACCCTTCAATTGTACCACATCTTGCGTAGGCGCCTTGCTAACTCTTTGGACGATAATCGTGGGGTCTGTTTCGAGAATAATACCATCATCAACCATCTCGTCAACTGCCAGCGAAAGGAGGTCG
Organism: Botrytis sinoallii; assembly: GCF_014898435.1. Classification (NCBI taxonomy): domain Eukaryota; kingdom Fungi; phylum Ascomycota; class Leotiomycetes; order Helotiales; family Sclerotiniaceae; genus Botrytis; species Botrytis sinoallii. The sequence goes on along the minus strand of NW_024066034.1, from coordinate 477,125 downwards.
TAGTTTTCGATTATAGTCCGTTTGTCTACGGATTGTCTGTAACATATTAGTTTTGATTCATTCGAAGCCCCGAGCAATAGAGAGAAAGAAGTAGGGAATAATTCCAGGGCATAATTCAAAAAGGATAAGACCTACTTGAATAGCAGATGCAAAGAATCCCTCAAAGCCAAGATAACATTATAAAGCATAATCTCATTCTCGTCTACTCCTCCAACTACATACATCATAACATCGCTCTCGCTCTTGTATAACACAATGCGATTGTCGTAGAGGATGATATCTGCGTTTTGCTTTTGGGTCTTCTCGAGGAGACCTTTCTCGAATGCTTTTTGAGATTTTTGATCGGGATATGGTGGTGCTGGAGCTAGAGAGTATGTCAGAAGTTATAATATCAGAAACGGATGTAGAAAGGCGCCTACAAGATGAGTTGTGGTGGGGTGGTGCGTAGTATTTGGTGAATACTCGGGAGCCATCTTCGGCATTGAGGATTATGATGGCATTGACGGAGAAAAGAGACATATTAGGCGCCATGATGATAATTTGGGGCCGATTGGCAACAGTATTTCAATGGAAGATTATGTGTGCGGTGTGCGGTGTATGAGGGGAGTTTCTGGAGCTGGTGAGAATGAAGCTATTGGTATGGAAATCGTGGTCGCAATGTCATGGGTGCCTCAGGGTTCATTGAGTTTGGGGAACACGGAATTTAGTTGCTCCGCATCCCGGGATCGCATCGCCGGAGACAAACCACAGAGTAGATCGAAACTTGGCAGCAGCTGTCTTCAACAACATAATTGTTTCTCTTAACATTTATACAAATGTATCTCTTTGTAAGATCTCAGAGCTACAGTGACATTTGTTTTGATTATCTCATGTTCACACGTTTCATTTGTTTTGAGTTTATGACTGAATTAGTTCGTGATATTTGAATGAAGATTTGATTTTTGTAATTGATTCCCGCATATTTTATCACCTATCTATAACGCGCCCCCATCAAACAAAAGGGCGCTTGATATCCGGTAGGTTCATGATGCAAAGACAGTGCTCGGCGCAACATGAGTTTAGTATTTAGCAAAGGCAGAATCAAGTGATCAGTCCCTGCGCTAGCTTCGCGAGTCTACATCTAGGTATTTCAAAGCTATGGAACCCTATATTGAATACCAGTACATCAACAGAAATGGCGTGGCAATCATTCCTTAGGTGACATCACAGCGGTGGTTGTCAATTTGAGGTCTTTTCTATATGTCACTATGCTCTTGTTGCTAGTTTTTCTATCGGCACATTTATTGAAGCATCTTTTCGATCTCCTAGTCTACCGTATGACTCCTAATTATAGCTGCTCCAACTGACAAAGTGAGAGCCTCTTCTTCTATTAGCTCACGTATTTCAACCATAGAGCAGAATTAGATCTGATTGTTCTCCATCTATGTATCTTCTTTGTTGATTTTGAACCATTTGTCGCCTTTCATTGTTCCTTGTTTGATTATGAAAGTTGAACAGCATATATAATATAGGTGAACAATGCCATTGTAGTTGAAGATATAGCTCGTCTTTACAGATTACCTTCGAACATTATTCATTCATTAGATACATCTACCACACACACACAAACACTAAACTTATCAAACCAGATCTTAGCTATCATGAGTTCTGACGATGATTTGCCCGCGCGCAATGCACCTTTCCATGAACCGCAAACAACCTCAACGCATTCAATTTCACGTCAAGGAAGAGCGAAGATGTTCCACCCCCTTCCAGGGCAACTTATCAAAGATTGTCAATGTCAATGGGCAGATAGCTTAACCAGGTATCAAAACTACTACGAAGCTACTCGTGCTAATAGTGTACCAGGAGCAACTGAGATTCCTGTTCCATCCATGAAGACAGTCGCGAGGACACCACGGCCAAGCGAATCAAATGTAGGGACCAACACGAAGTTATCTGATCGCGATGTTTCCTTTTCTCTGGCACCAGGTAACGGAATGCTTAAGACAAGTGTAGACGCGATGACAGAATTCATTTGTGACTATGCTAATCGTTGGCACTCTGCTCTCCCATCCAATGATCCAAGCAGAGTAACACCTAATAGACATCTTCCTGGGACTGTTCCCATGTTTGTCTATTGGTCCACTGACTTCCATGAGGTCATGGAGCAAGGACCAGAGCACGCTGCGGCGGAACTTGCCAAGAGATTTTCGCGAGAAGAATTTTGGCAGTTGCGCTATTATTTCTTCCTTGTTCAAACTGGTTCAGAAGAAACGGGCCAGTTTGGACATATAGCTGTCTGTGCTATCTCTCCAGAAGCCAAGACCATTGACTATCTCTGTAGCGCCGACGACGATGGTCTCATTCGCGGTGAAGGTGCTCAATGTGTTGAAAGTTTCCTTGCTATGCTTACAATATATCTTGGAGACGAGCCACCATTGAGTCAAAGATTCAATCCATGCGATTGGAAACTCCGAACCGGCCGAAGCGAGGTACAAGACCAGAAGGAACCTGACTGCGGCATATACACAATATGCAACATCATGTGCCTTGCTTTTGGATGGGAGTTATCTTATGGTGCACGACACGGAGAAGAAATGAAGAACGGTCGAATTCGTATCTGCAGTACTCTCCACGTTAGTGGTTTCAGAGGTTATAATCCCGCTAAAGGTGCTGACAACTCATTTTACTACCCTCTGAATAACCTCTCGCCCCCTGACTCTTTAATTGATAGTTTTGTTCGAATCCTCCATGTTCCTGGACTCATGATCAATGAAACTCTCACAGCAGAAGTCCGTCGTCGCTCACCAATGTACTATGGCTGTCCTAACAAAGAAACGCTATATGCACATTGTGATCGAAACAAACGATTCTACCCAAACTTCGACAAAATAGGAATCAGCGGACGTCTCATCACGTTTGCCAAATTTCTTTCTTGGGTTGAACGTTATGATCTCGCGAGAGAGAGGAATGTGGCGCCATTCCCAAAACCTTATCTACCTAACGGTTCCAACGGGAGCAGAGATTGGGTTCCACCTAGTGCTCACTGGCCGACTGCAAGACTTTGGTAAGTTTCGTGGTTTCTTTCAAGATAAGACTGGTCCGTCACTTTCTATCTTCCAATTGTCTCAATGTAGGTTTATCTCAATTCAAAAATTCAACAAAAAAACTGACTTATTCCATTTCATCCGATTCCCTATTCTTATTTCCGTGATTAAAACCCCTTTGCGAACGACACTTTTTGATCTATACTCGTGATGTAAACATAAATTCACGCTGAAATGTCAAATTAGTTCCGAGTTAAGTGATCCAACACAAGGTGCAAGTGCATGACATGTGGATTTCGAATTTGGAATATGAGATCTCCAGACTCCAAGGTGCTAATTCAAAGGTTCAAAGAGCTTAAGCCTCTTTGTTAACATTGTCTTTTTTATCTGTCTTTGTTATCAGAAGAATCGAGAGATTCTTTGATTACAATGGTGGGACAAAGACTTTATCGAGATTTCTTTCTTATTCTTTCATTTATTTAGCAACAATGGGAGTCCGTTCAATAATGGCACGGAGGAACTGTAGAGTTTCTTTGCTGGGGTTTTTTGGTATAGCTACTATAGAGCTATTGCAAACTAAACTTATGGAAGTGGGTTATTTGAAAATTAGTGTCAGGTGGTTATCAACCTAGATACAAAACCTAGTGCATTACCTACGTTTGATCCTTTCATGATTTATTTTAAAATTTCATTATCGAGCATGCTGGTGTTGAAATCCAATCCATGCACTATCCCAGCTCACTAAGTATGTAAGCCGAATAATTAGTTGTCATGATAAGGCCACATTCTTTTTACATTCAATCGCAATTCGAGTAGGATTGAAAACAAAAATTGCGAAGAAAGTAAAAGAATCTCGGAAATAATCAGCTTCTATCATATGCCGATCTCAAACACTCTAGCCTGGTAATCAATCTAAGTTTCGAACCAAATCTAGAGCATTCTCGAATCAATGGGTACTGATAATTCCCATCATCGATTCCACCTTCCTTTCCTGATATTTATGAATCATCCTTTTTATTTCCTGCTCTTGCAAGTTAAGAACGCGGAAAGAAAGCTCCGTTGGTTAAAGCTCAGGATGGGCCTTATCTTCGGTTTAACAATGATTAAATCAAAGCACCAGACAAATATTGGGTCGCAGATTACCAGAGATCAAGGAGAGGATAAAGAATGGTTTATAGAATGTTTTTGCTGCTTCGGCCATGGAATTTGGGATAATAGTGGGCAGACTAATGTTTAACCTTTTGCTTCAGATAAACGTAGAAGTGTTTCGAATGCTACTAATTTATTTAGAGATGGTCTCAATGGCGTGATTTTTAGCCGCATTTTTGTTCGCTAAGTTGTGGGCGGGTTTGATTAACCGAATAAGTGGCACGCTAATAGCAGATCAAATCTTATATCAGATCTCCATGTTCAAATCATGTTTATAGAGGCCAATTGTGATTATTGAATGGTTTTGTTGCCCATCTGAATATTGAAATTACGGGCCTGATCCCTGTGTTTTTCGAATCGAGTGGTAATTCAATGACATTGAGTTCAACTCTATTTAGACTTACGTTAGCGATGTTTAGATAACAAAAGACTCGAGTCGGTCAGCAATATTTGTCTCAGATCAGGCTATATTATATGCAGGTCGGTTAACTTACCTAGTGTTTTAAAAGTAAATCTGTAGGTAATTTCAAATCTCTAAACACGCTTTTTGTCTAAGTTCCAGGATGACTTTGGATTGCCTATCAAAGTTGTTGTAATGACATACCAGTCTCGCCGACTAAAGCTCAACCCTTTTAGGATTCGTTCAAGTGCCGACGTCGAGCATGATCAATCATTTGAAATGTGCTCAATTTCCATGATGTTTCAATACTAGTCCTCAATTTTTTATGCAGAACTTCAGAGCCGAGAATGTGCAAACTGGCTCACAAAATCTACCTGTAGAAAAATATGACGTAAAATTCCCGCGCCCTTGCACCCCAGAAAAAAACTCAAAATAGAACAAAAAGAACAGATCTCAGGAACAAACCAGTAGTCATCCACGTCATATCTCCTCGGATCACACAGCCAGGTTATCTGTCCGCTTTCACGAACATCAAACACAGAGCCATATAATCCGCGGCACGATTATCTCTATGGACTGGTTTTCTTCATCATAGACCTATGTGCCCCTAGACGTCATTTTCTCACAATTCCCATTTCATTCTCTCTCGTTTTCGATGACGCCTTGAGTAAGCCCAACCCTGCAGGTGCATTGTATGTTTGATGATTTGGGACTCACTCACTTGAGAGGGAAGAAAACTTGCGCCTGAAAGTTCTGGGAATTGTGTACTCTCATGTTACGACGAACGATAAGTAGAAAAGAATGAAGTTCATGGGGAGAGGGAGTTATATATTGTAAGATCGCTTAGCTCTGGACTAAGGACAAACTAGTTCCTAGCTTAAGGTTCGGTCATATAAATGGTCAGGTGAAGCCGAGTCTGCCGAAGCACGATTCCTGGAAGTTCGTCGTGGTCGTTTACATATTTTAGATTCAATTTCTTAACCAATGCACTTATATTTTAAAGAATTCGAATCATCCTGAATGCGAACAATGATATGATGAAAGTGATTTGAGAATATCGATCATTAATGGTTGTGCTACTTTCAAATTGCGACTGGTCATTCACCCGTGAAGAATATTAGATTTCCACGAATAAAAATCGCAACGTCATTGCATCATATATTTTCTGCAGCATGCACAGCAGCAGAAGAGATCTCCAGGAAACATTCAACCAGTCAGAATCAGGAGAGATCTCACAGTATGAGGAGATATCGATAGCCAACATGTATAGAAAAGTGAGTCTATCTAACACGATTTTCTACGAGATGACTAGTACAAGCCAATATTCCAAGCTTGGTGTTATCAACCGACTCAAACATCGAAGAACGTTGTCAGAGGAAAAATTCAAAGAATTCATGTACCTTTTTCATTATTTCTGCACCATTTTCCAATTGAAGCATATAAGTCATATCGTTGTCGCCTTCACAAATGAACATTGGCTACACGTGGTTGAATTTAGGTTCTGCATTCCTGCATTCCTGCATTCGTAGCCAAAATTAATTTTGGAGTGTACGACGTCGACCCAATCTTCCCACCTCACAAGCAATCTATCAAACGTACAGGGGGCTACGGCATGCGAAACCCCTTTTACTACTCTCTGATAGGCCATTCTCTTATCTTTTGAGGAGAACAGAGGATACTACTGCGACTAACAAGTATCTAACTATAGGTGCCAGATTGACGGTGTGCAATAAAGATCATCTTCACCAATTAGCCAAGCACTAAAAAGAGGCCAAGATCGAGTAGCGTCGATCAATATCAACTAACATCTACTAATACTGATTACTTGAAGACTGCAAGGGTTAGCGACGTGCAACAACTATCTTCTGGGTATTTAAGACCAATCAGGAAGTCCAATTAAAGGCAGGAATCACAACCACTAGAACAAGACTAGAGAGCTATTCAAAGTATACTCTAATCTTACCCCATGTTGAGATATCCAACAGAAAGCTGTTATTTGGGCACTGAGGGGAAATGAACATCTGCTAATAACCACCAAGGGCTATTAATCATAAGCTCAGAGTCTACTGGTAATATGACAGGAGTTACGATTGGCAACAAACGGAAGTGTGTGAAGGATATAATATGGTGTAATGTAAAGAATAGTTGAAATGCGAGAAAAGATCTTTTGGCGGAGAGGCTCTGAGGTGCACAATACATCTACAGCCTAAATGAATCTGATAACGGAACCGATACTAGCGAATCGAGAGAGGATGTTACTAAACAGCGCTTTATGCATGAATTTTACGAGAAGCTAAACGAGTATTCCTAGATGTACAGGAAATCTCATAATAATAGATTGCCATGTAGTATATAGCAACTAGATAATTGTATTGAAACTAGTCAAAGAGGGTATCAACTTCTATTTTCCTTCCCATCTAAACTTTTCCGCAGTTTGCTCTTTATATCATCCCATGAAAGTACAGATTGGTAAACGATATGTGTCTAAAACCCAGTATCTCCTTCTTACGCCTTTCCATTCACCCTCACCCTCTCCCCCAAGCTCCTCGACTTCCACGTCAACCCAATCAACATCTAATCCTGCATCGCACAGATCCAGCTCCGAGACTTTGGTATACACATCATAGCAAACTCTTCTATCTGCTCCTAGTCCATTGAAGAAACTAAATTTTCCAGTTTCAGACAATAAGCCGATGACGTATTCGGAAAAGAATTTCTTGAGCTCCATATAAGATTCTCCGAATGTATCGAAATAAATAACGTCGAATTGAAGATTTTCTTCAAGCAGCTTTGGTAGAATCTCTTGCCAGCGACCAGCGTGAATTTTATAGCTTCCTTCTTCGGGTGCAGATGCTTGCCATTCTTTTCCAAATTTATGACCTGGTTCTTGTAGGTGTGTAAGAACATCAGGGTGGGCTTCTATTATATGGTGGCTGGCTGGTTTCGTGGATGCGAACATCGTGTCTATTATGCCCATTCCGAAACCAATATTGAGGATTCGTAATGGAGGTGAAGAGGAGGGGATAAGAAGATCGACAGTACGTTGCATGATGGATGTTTCCCATGCCATCATTACACCGTTAGCATCAGCGTCGAGAAGTGCATCTTCTGTAAATTCGAGTTTGCTTTTGAGATAATCTGCGGAATTGACGTCTTTCTTTGGCTCTTCTGCCTCATTTTCTTCTGCTGCTTCGTCTGTGGCTTCTTCGTTTACAACTATCTCCATCCCCTCTACTTCGTCCTCTTCGTCTTCATCCCCATCACTCAACTCCTCATACCCACCCATCAAGTTCATCAAAACCTCCGCTCTCACACCAGCTTCCACAACCAATTCATATAATTCCTTCCTGCCCAATCTCCACGCCAGACATCCAGGTGTCTCATTGTTCGTATCTAAATCATTCCATATAGCTCCCGACAAAAATAATTCTTTAATAGTCGCTTTCGCAGCCTCTAAATCTTCAGTAGAGGGGGAATCTTCACAAGATGCAATTGCGGCGTGAAGAGGTGTGAAACCAGTTTCGGGATCCTGAACTGAAGCAGCGCCGGGTACTCGAAGGAGGGGTTTGAGGGCGGCGAGATCGTGGTTGGAGGCTGCGAGGAGGATAGTCTGGGTAGTTGTATCGGTTTCGGGGGCAAATGCTGGGTCATCCATTTTGAAGGTTAGTTTTATGTAAACTTTATAACTTTATAAGATGTTTGAAATCTTTAGGATTTCAGAATGCTGGGGAAATAATTTTTGGAGGGGTCAATGGATTTGGCGGAGAGAGGGCGGTAGGGACTGGCAGATCGGTGTTGCATGGGTCCGATTAATCTTGTGAACTCAATTCCTGATGAGCAACATCAGCAATTTACAATGTCTCGGCTTATCTTATGTATCTATCCGAAAGATTTAGGAACGACACAACAAGACTTTAAGACATGAATTCGACCTCTCTAGCCCTCTCATCGAGCCCATCAAGATGAATAGAGACCATCCAGGAACCGGAAACATACTGCCGATTACCCCATTTTAGCTCTGCGAACAGACAAGGATCTACAAATGATTATCACAAATATAAGCTCAAGAAGCTATCGTGCATATACAATTATGACTAGTTTTCAATAGCAATGATGTGTACCGTGAGTATGACTCTTATTCTTTCTACGTCCATATAAACGGTAAGTCCAGTTTCTGTTGTGTTCCGATGTGATACAGATATATCGTCCTACTCCAGTTGAGAGCTTATACAAGTGTCGTCGATTTCGCACTGTGTCGACACAAACAACGAGAGTATGTCGACCATGAAAGATGTTCAGGGTACGAAGATGGATGTTGAAAGTCAATTGGATTTGTGGATGCAAGATGAGTCGTTTCCAGCAATTGACACTGAGATGGAGAGAAGAGTTGTGCGGAAAATAGATAGGCACTTGATGCCTCTGATCATTGGGCTATGTATGTCTTTCCTGGAACTCTGATGGAGTCAATGGCATCAAACTAATCATTTTCAAAAGATCTCCTAGCATATCTTGATCGTTCGAACATTGGCAATGCGAAAATTGCTGGTATGATGGATGACTTGCATCTCGATTCTGATAGCTACGAATGGCTCCTCACTATATTCTATATATCATACATTGTATTCGAGCCATTGGTGTTAATGTGGAAAATCATCCCACCGCACATGTGGGGCGCCATAACAGTAGTGGGATGGGCATTATCAGCAACATTGCAAACTGTTGCGTACAACTGGTCTGGAATGATGGCTGCCAGATTTTTCCTAGGGGCTTTTGAGGCTTCCTTTGCACCAGGCATCACGTTCCTGTTATCTTTCTTCTATCTGAGAAATGAACTCGGACTTCGATGTGGATTTTACCTTGGGGCAGCTCCTTTGGCAACATGTTTTGCTGGTGCTTTAGCTTATGGTATTACTTCTGGGCATTTCGAAAGCATTGCGGCCTGGCGTGTGCTTTTCCTCGTCGAAGGCTTGCCAGCCATTCTTGCTGGTGTTCTTACCTGGTTCCTCATGCCCGATAGTCCTGAAAAGGCCAAGTTTCTGACGAAAGAGGAAGTACTCATTGCGAAAGCACGCAAGGTTCGACAGGTAGGTACCACGGATTCCAATCGACCACACGGAATCCAATGGCAGGAAGTGCGTGCCGCGTTCCTCGATATCAAAAATTGGACCACAGCATTGATGTATTTCTCCTGCAACGTATCGTTTGCATCTCTGCCAGTATTCCTACCTACCATTCTTGCCGCAATGGGTTTCTCAAGCGTTACTGCGCAAGGACTCTCAGCTCCGCCTTATTTCCTCGCATTCCTAGTTGTTATTCTTACAACATGGCTTGCAGACAAGTATTCACAACGCGGATACACCATCCTTATCCTATCTCTCATAGGGGCAACTGGATATATAATGCTCGCCGTATCAACCAGCACAGGAGTTCGCTACGCCGGAGTATTCCTAGCCGCATCGGGCATTTTCCCAGCAATTGGAAATATCCTTCCCTGGGTAATGAACAATCAAGGGAGTGAGAGTAAACGAGGTACAGGAATTGCGATTCTAAATGTGGTGGGTCAATGCGACCCCCTTCTGGGAACGAGGTTATATCCCAGTAGTGAAGGACCCTATTATCACAAAGGAATGGTATGTTCATTTATTTCCACTATCTTCGTCTCTGTCTCTGCTCTTAACCAATTCTTCGACGTGAAAGCGGGGGATTGAGAAAAATATATTAATCGTCATTTTCTTATTAGTGGGTTTGCGCAGCTTTCATGCTCTTCAACGGCGCTTTAGCAATGACCTTGCGTTTCCGACTTGCACATGAAAATCGAAAATTGGATGAAAAGTATGGCGTTAACGGCGATAATGAAAATGAAAATAGAAATGGAAATGGGAGTTTGAAGGACTCAAATGGAGGGAGAGAAAACGACGGGCCGAATTTTAGATATATTTTATGATGTGATTGATAATGATGCTCTGGATACAGATTTTTTGGGTTTTTATAGTTTTGGGTTTTGACTTTCGGGGTAAAAGGGGCATACATGATACCCAGGTTATAGAAATCAATTTCAGATGATAGATAGATTGCAAATATATCGTTCTTTGTATGTGATTTGTAAAAGCTATCATTTGCTAACAACACGAATGCCATGTGCAACCAGGGAAAAGCAAAAAAAGCCATGCAAGTCATCTGTCTACATACGCATTCCTATGCGATAGGATCATTCTCTCAAAACATTGACCATAACTTATTGTCTATGGTATTCATGTTCGCTTCATTTCATAACACCCTCTAACTTGGAGATCTCGGTACAAGAACTGGCACGCTTGTTTACTTGAAGTTCTCTGGGTGCAAGATACCAGCCATGTTACCTTCCTTAACACGCTTGAGGGTCAAAGCAGCAATCAAAGCTGCACCGACACCAGATCCATCCTCAGCAGCCAAGATTTCAATAGGGTCAGCCTCCTTAGCATTCTTCTTTGCAGGCCAATCAAGAATTTCACGGAGTGCGGCAGCACCACGAGCCTTGAAGTGGGGGTATTTGTTGAAGACAGATCCATCAGCTCCGACGTGGCAAGTCTCATAGTTCTTCTTCTTGGCAATGGCAGCAACACCACAAGCGGAGAGACGGGCGGCACGGGTACCAATCAACTCGGCAAGGCGACGGATGAGCTCGAGTTCTGGAACAGTGGCTCTAATGCTGAGCTTATTCTGGAAAAGATCAGCAGTCTCTGACAAGTTCTCCCATGGGTCCCTAGATAGATGTTAATCATTTAATTATTAAAAGATATGAATGTATGGGAACATACTCTTCGACCAAAGACAAGAATGAAGAGTCCAAGGTGTAAGCCTTTCGGAGTTTTTCAATATCTTGACCCTCAAACATGTGGATATCTTTGTTGTCATGAAGATCAACGAGAACCAATCTGAAAAGTTCTCCAAGGTAAAGACCAGCAATCATCTTCTCGAATGCTTGCTGACCAGGACGTGGAGAATCTTTATCAATAATGATATCGTATGGAGTACGGGGGAGAACTTTGTGTTCATTATCGAAAGCACCCCACTCGCAGTTGATTGCCATTGGGGTGTCAGGAGGTAGGTTCATGTGTGCCAATTTTGGGATAGAGCCGCAGTTTTCCATGTACGCAGCGTTGCAACCAGTTCCGAAGATACAACCAATCTTCATGGCTGTGTCAGTATATGCGGAAGCAATCAAGGTACCAGTGGTATCATTGATCAAAGCTGTAAGCTTAATTGGAACGCCCTGATGAATTCTTAGCAAGCGTTATCTTCTGAATGCTACTAAACAACTTACTCTCTTGGCAAGAGCTGCCTCGAACATTGGAACAACGTTTTCACCTTCGACACCTGCAATATCGAAGCCCTTGGTCCATCTTTGCAAAATACCCTCATCAATGTAATTTTGGGTAGCTGGGTAGGAGAAGGTGAAACCGAGACTTAACGTTCCAAGATTCTCACCTTGATGATGGGACTCAACAAATTGCTGAAGACAATCGGCGATATATTCCCAAAGTTCATCTGCCTCACCAGTCTTGAGCTCTTCTGGCATGCGGTATTTTGATTGAATGATATCAAACTCGGACTTCTCATCAGTCAAGATGATTTCGCAGACACGCAAGTTGGTACCTCCCATGTCCAAGGCAAGGAATGTACCAGTTTCATAACCATCTGGGAATGTCATGCACCAAGTTGGGTTCATGGGCTAAACAAAATTAGTCATAACTCATACTTCGGATCCGAAGAACATACAATACTTCCACCCTCTACAGTTAGACCTGATTTGAAATTAGCACAGCGCTCGTATCGCATTTAGAGAACACAAGAATTACCTTTTGTAAGCTCAGAGACGAAGTGTTCAGTGATCTCCTTGAGTTTCTTGGTGTCAACAGTGAACTGTTGCTCAAGCTTCTTGATTTGTTCCAAGTAATTTTTTGGAACATCAGCCATGGAACCTATGTGATGCCATGAGTTAGCAAATTTAATCTCTATTTAAAGGCTATAAAATTATGATCAAAAATGTATTCTGTCATGGAGATGGACTCATGCAATAAAGTTTTTTGTTGTTTTGCAGTCCATATCAAGGGCTGGAGTCTATAACCTCAACCGTACAGACAAGGGCGACATAAACAACATCAACCGTTATTGACGATTTCAATAAAGCTCTGCCTAAGAAGATCTTGGTGTTTTTTGAAAAGAGGATCAAAACCAAGACACCCTGGTGCTGCTCAGAAAGCACACGCTAAAATTTTAGTCCAATCTAAGCAGAACACTTGTCGGGTAGACTAGACTAGACTGAAATAATAATAGGCCGAGTAAAAATAAAGACAGGGATCAGGAGATATCAACCTTTGCATGGTAATGGTGTTTGGAGCTCCTCGAGAGGAACTGAAGATAGAATAGGGGATGAAGTTGTCGACATATTGCAAATGGTTTATCTAGAAACTTCGTAGATTTGAAAGCTTTGAGTTCTTGAGTGTGATAATTTGACTTTGAAATGCCAACAGCTGGTTGCTTTCAAGCTGACATCGCTTTTATGAGAGGAGGCATTGAAAGGTGTATCATAATAGGTTGTATCAAGCTGCACAGCCTGTCCATTCACAAACAAAAAGTGAATGTAGATCACATTCTGAGATTCTCATCGAAACCGAGGAGGCCGAGCCAAAAGAATTCTGAGTTGACAAAGGGAAAGTTGAAGTTATACATACCCTTACGGGAAGGGGGCTTTCTTGGACCTAACCCCACCATGTTGAAGGATTTTCAAAGATAGATTTGTAAATAAAGGGTATAAAAGAAGAGTTGAAGAGATTCTAGGATCTGAGGTGCGAAATGGAGGATATAAAGCAATACAAGAGCAGAAAAATAAAGAAGTCGCTGTTGCTGATTTTACAAAAGTTTTCTGGAGAGAAAGGATTGAAATTGTGTTGGGTGAAACTTAAATAAATGGGTTGTCTTCTTCGGACTTCACTCGACTCCCCGCCGTGACTTCATCATGGTGGATCAGATTTCAGCTCAACCGCCCAGTAACAGCTTGATTAATAAGCACGGGCCTACTTATGATTACCTACTTGCCGATAAGAAGACGAAATTAAGCGCGCTCGCGATTATTGATAAGTGAAGTACGAAATGAAAAGAGGGGAGTGGGGAGTGAGGGAGAGGTGTGAAACTAGTGAACATCGCGAAATGGCGTCTAATTGTTCAGGACACTTTGGAGCAACGTAAGCTTCAATATTACCGGGGGACAGCTATTTGGGAAGGAATAGTAAATATTGACAACACCACGTCTTAGATTGCTCACATTTCAATTCATTTTGTAGTGTGATTCGATTTCTTCTCATCAGGCTGGCTTCCATTACTTCTTCAAAATGAAGTCATTCACGATTGCGACTGCGGTCCTTTCTCTTGTATCGACAGCTTTCGGCGCAGACAAGAGTAACTTGACAAAACCACTTTCTTCGAAACAAATTCTGCCCTCGAATTTCAAACCTCCGCAAGTCTTCAAAAATGCCAATTTGGTCCATCATATCAATCTCGAAAAAAGTTACCCAAAAGAGTCAATTAACGTGGTAATTGAGAACATTGCGAACGAACCTCAAGATGAATACTATCTGCCATTCACGTCGAGGCAAATGGAGACGATTGGAGCTCTAGAAGTAAAGGATAGAAAGGATGCCGACTCCGGACCATTCGAAGTACGAGCAGTAGAGGTAGACACAGACAGGTAATTTATGTTCGGACTGTCACTCGAATCATTAGCTAATTATTCACAAGTGACACTCAATTCTACCTGGTCAAGCTACCACAACCCCTCGCACCCAAAGCACAACAAACAATTGGCATTTCATATTCATACCTTTCGGCTTTGAACCCTCTTCCAAATTCAATTGCACAGAACGAGAACCAATACGTCGTTTACGAATTCTCCGCATATGCCCAATCATCATACGTCACTTTGAAGCAAAAGACTGAGGTTAAATTCCCAACTACCAATATTCCAGAACACACCATTATCCCAGGAACTGATGGTGCATCTGAATCGCCACAGAAGCAAGGTTCCAAATACACTTACGGTTCTTATGGAGAGGTACCGGCTGGTGCAGTGGAACCAGTCCGAGTTCGATATGAGTTCACCAAACCCCTCATTCACGTCTCTAGATTAGAGCGTGATATTGAAGTTAGCCACTGGGGAGGCAATGTTGCTTTCGAGGAACGTTACACTTTGACCAACCGTGCTGCTAACCTTTCTCAACCTTTCTCCCGCACTCTCTGGAACCAAGCCGCATACTATGCAACCACTCCCACTTCTGCCATCAAGGAGCTCAAATTCCCATTGAAGGTTGGAAGTTTGACACCATACTTCACTGATGTCATTGGCAACGTCTCTACCTCTCGTTTCCGCAGCAACAAACGCGAAGCAAATCTCGAGATCAAGCCCCGTTACCCAATCTTCGGAGGCTGGAATTATCCTTTCCGTGTAGGATGGGATGCTGATGCTAAAAAATTCTTGAGAAAATTAAGCGGAGGAGAACAATATGTTCTCAATGTCCCATTTTTGGAAGGTCCAAAACAAGCTGAGGGAGTTGAATATGAATTCGTTGAACTCCGTGTCATCCTTCCAGAAGGAGCCGAGTATGTATCCTACCCTTTTTTGTTTATAACACAACTAACCCCTCTCTCAATAGAAACGTCCAATTCTCCACTCTCGTCCCTACCGCCTCCTCTACAATCACTCTCCACAAAACTTTCATGGATACTATTGGCCGTACAACACTCACACTTCATTCTCATAACTTGGTTGACGACCTCCGTGATCGTGAACTCATTGTTACATATACCTACCCCTTCCTTGCAGGTTTCCGCAAACCTATTGTTATTTTCTGCTCCGTTTTGAGTTTATTCGTTACAGTTTGGGCTGTTGGTACTTTGAATGTTAGTATCAAGGGAAAGAAGGCTTAAGTATCAGTTAGAGAGAAATCTGAGAAAAGATGAGGCATCTAGCTGTAAGAGTTTGATTGAAATATATGTATAGATAGATAGCAAGATATGTAAAATGAGAAAAGTCTTGATTGTTAATCTTTCGCTTCGTTTATTCATTCCCTACACGTTCAAAGAACATGCGTTTTAATCCGCGAATCTAGTGATCGCTATATAAGCTTAAAGGTGCCAATCTCTTCAGGCAAATAGAAATCCTTTCCACCCATCTCGAATTCAGTCTCTCCATCCTCTCTTCCTCTCAGATTCTCAAGTCCCTTCTCAAACAAATCGCACTGCTCTCCACTAAAATCCACCCTTCCCAATCTCCTATACTCCCCCCGTTTCCCCGTGCTCAAAACACACAATCCATACACCAACTTCAACCCATTCATCTCATGTCCCTCTCTCTCAAAAGTCGCTTTCGCAACCGGCAAAAAACACGCGCGTGCAATATCGCCATACTCCTCCGGTTGATCGACCCGTACATGTACCACATGACTATACTTCTCCACGAGAATCCCCTCGAGGATTTCGACATTCTTTTTCGGTTGGCCAGAAATATAAATGGTAGGCTCTTCGCGATTCCAAGACGGGAGATTGGCAGGCCAATTGGGGGGATCCATGGAGAGGGGATAGAGAATTCCGCGCAGAATCAAATGCGCGGAGTGGATTCTTCCGAAGGGGAGAGTGGAATCGAGTGGATTTACTTGCGCGGTGAGCAGCTCGATCATAGAATCTTTACTTGCGAGGGAGATAGGAAATCCAGGCTCGATGTCCCCGGATACGGAAGCCCAGGACCAGGAGGGAGCTTCGTAGGGCGCGAGCCGACTGGATTCAGTGATGTGGGATGTGGGATTTGTTCCGACGAGTTCGCGGGATGCGAGGTTGGGGAGCGGGAAGGGATGGTTGGAGCGGAGGCCTTTGTGCACGCTCCAGAGGAGAGTGCCTGGGAGATGGCTTCGCCAGAGACCGGCAAGGAAGGTGTCTTGGAGGAGGAGGGAGAATTTTTGGGCTACCCCTGCGATGGCTACGAGGCGGTCTTTCTCAAAAGTTACTTCGGAGCGTCCGTAGGTTTCGAGGACGCGGTACCAATCTTGTATATATGTATCTCCTTCTTCTTTCTTATCCTGCTGACGTCCAAAGACTCGAGCGTTCCCAGGAAATTTAAACCCCGTGTGTTTATTGAGCCTCACCTGTTTCGGCAATCCCAACGGAAAAGTCTCCGAAGCTTCAAGCGTTCTGCATTCCCAAACCATCTGATCGAAAGCAAAATGCAAGATTCTCGGACTAAGCCATCTTTCCTGCGTTATCCAAGCCCGTTTATTGCACGGAGAACTATGGATCCTATCTTTCCAGAACTGGAAATCGGTAATGACGAATTCGTGATTGGGGACATTATCCCAAGCCGACTTCACGATACAGGGATGGATCAGCTCTGGATTTCGCGCGGGGATCAATGTATCAATGGCGGCGGTACCGCAGAGATTGAGGAGAGAATGCGCGTACACGTCACCCATTGTTTGCGCTTCTTGATTCCAGTCTTCGGCGCAATCTTGGATGATGCAGAGGGAGTCGATCCAGATATAACGGACGTGGAGACGTCGGGCGACTAGAATCGCTTCTTGGAATCTGGAGGGTAGGATATCGGAGGGGATGAATTCTTTCATTTGTTCGATGTTGGATTTTTCGAGTCGCGCACTGATACCTCCTTGGGCGGGCCAGCGATGGCTGAGTGTGAGATAGGAGGGGTCTTCTGGTGGTGTGTCTTTGGTCTCTATCAATCTGCAATTTGCAGGGAAATGACCAGTTGACATGTCGAACATCAGAGCTGTTAATTGCGCTACTGGGTCAGGACTGATGAGATACTGTACGTCGATTAAACGCGTAGGATACCATGGAGCTTCTTCAGTCGTGGGGTTACATTTAGGATGATTTTCAATACAATCATTGGCCCATTGCAGCATTGTTGTCCAGGTATTCTCAGAGAAGATACTGAGATCCGGTTTTGGCAATTCTCGAAGTGGTGCAAGACATTCTTCCGCTAGGTGTCCATTGTTAACCTGCTAATTGCTATACAAAAACTTCTTCACATACCATTCAAAACCGACACATTAATAGTTTTCCATCGCGGCACCTCTCTATCCATCTGTGCATTCAACTCCACCATAATCTCAAATCCCTCATGACTATCACCATCTCCGACCTCTTGTTTCTCATTATCCCCTGCGCTTCCTACAGACTCCTGATCCAACCCCTTAACCCTATACCTCGTCCCATTTCTAATAATATGCAGCGCGCCATCTCTCAAAAATAACGGATACTGTCTATAGTCCTCTGGCGTTTTATCCCTGAAAAAATTTCTCCAGATGATATCACACAATTGACAACCATTTATCGCGCCATCACAAAGAATTGAGATATCAGAATGAAGAGGACGGATGATATCATCTATATTTGACGAGGGGGTAGAGATTAGAGGAGGCCGATCCCCGGAAAATATAGTACTGCAAGTTGCGCATAACATTGTATTTCTCCTGATCCTGGATGAAGATCTGAGGGAGAAGAAGAATTAAGGATAATAGTGAGATGAGGGATCATTCAGCCGCAGATACACATCTAACAACTTCGAGCTTGGCGCTGACCGAATTGTAACCACGTGATGCGTGTGTGAAAGTCTCATCGAGGTATATCTCGAGATCAGCAGAGTGGTAAGGCTATGAGTATATCAAATGATTCATGGTAGCTACTAGGATCCAAGATCACACGCGTTGAAGTTGAAGAGGTGAGAATATCATTGTCAGAAGAACATGTAGCTTTAGCGAGAAATCGAGAGGGGTAGGGAGGGGGCAAGCTCGCAAGGCAAGGTATTAAAGCTGTCTACTTAGAACCGTACTGCTAGATGAACCATCCAATGAAGTCCTTTCTCTCAAATAACCCTTCCAAATACTTAAACCAAAACCAAACCCCCAAACCCAACCAAAACTATCTTCAAATCCTCAAAAGCATCTCACACGCATCAAGACACAGATAATATTTTTCATAGCACTTTCTTCACCTCGTTCACCTCTCTCGCCTTCCATCTAACACACTCGTTTCTCACTGCTTACCCCGCTCGACCATTCATCTAAATAAGACTTTTGGCCAATGATGTCACCTGCACGAAGATCAATATACCTTGCAATTGAATTCATGTGATGTGATAGCGTCCTCGCATTAACCAGAAATTGGCGCTTTGTTATTCACACTCGACCTCGCACTATTCATTCAATTTCATTTTCTCATCGTTTCATGGAACTTGGTTTATACAGATTAACTATATACGAATTAAGCCAATTGCCTATATAAATACAAATTTTCAAAGGCGCCGTCTCACTTGCTCTGCTTCCTGAACCCATCAATTACCGCCTAGCCCCGACGTCTATTTACTAGCATCAATCTTGATATAGACAAACTACTTTGTACACTTTGATTGCACATCTTGCTCAAAGCGCTCCTCTCCGACTCACGTCAACAATTTCATCATTCCTTAGTACTCATCTGGAACCAAGCATTGACAACGACCGCCGCAAAGAGCGATGCGCACAATATACTCGGTCCCCAAGCATCATAGTACTTAATGTTTCTCCTCTCCCTAATGCTATTACTTCTGTACAAGTACATGCCTACACTGTAGGCCAAACTCATAATGGCGACTACGGAAAAGAAACCTGCAGCAATGAAGGATACAGCAGTAGGTTTTGTTCCAAAGTTGACGAGTGTGGCTGCAATTGTACCGATGTAGATGGAAAATTCGAGCTATAAAAGTGTGTTAGAAGGTTGCATGATCATCTAAACAGTATAATTGAGGAAAATACATACCCAAGTTAAGAATGTTCTCTCAGCGGCAAAATACACCTTTGGTTCGACACGAACAGGTACGTGAATCTTCTTTCCAGGCGGTGCCTTGAATTTCTTGGCCACGATTTTACCACCCCCATTTCGAAGAGCTGAGAATGTAGCGTTGTTACTATCCATGGGATCTCTTGGGGCAGGGCTTATAGAATGGATTTTTCGAGATAGATGATGTCCCGTAGTTTTAGCATAATATCTAATGCCTTCTGTTATAAAGGCTAGACCGCCAACTCTTCTAGCTTCCTCAAATGGTCGATTGTCGATGGAATCTTCGTCATCAGTATCATAGATATAGTCCTCTTCCACCAATGGCATGCTGGCAATTTCTTCTTCGATATCAAGACTATTTCCTGGTGCTCCATGGTTGCGTCGTCGTAGGGTCTCGGACGCAGTGGCAATGTTCCCAGCCCCAGATTGATTGAAGTTGTAATCTTCATCATCAGAATCATCGTCGTCGTCATCGTCACTTGTGGAACTTGGATTTGAGTGACCTGGTCGTTTGATACCGAACGACTGAGTAACTGGCTTTCGGATGTCTACATCCATTTGTGGCATCCAGAATGGTATAAGGTTTATGCGAGTTGGGAAGAGAGTCGCGGTACCATGAATGAATTTTGAGAATTTGGGAACAGCTTCAACAAGATGACTAGCAATGAGTTCTCGGACCCATTCTGGTGGTTCTTGACCAGCCTGGGTTTGTAACTTCACTTCGAGAACCGCATATGGAAATCTTTCAACATCTTCTGCAGGCAACTGACTAAATGGATAATCAATACCGATATCCATTCTTCGCCAATTATCGCCAGCGCGTCTTCTTCCGTCAAGATTATCTTCTCTAACCATTGTCAACTCGGTATCTAAAGAGATACGAACTCTTGCGTCGGCGGGCAATTGGAAGGCTGTACGGTTGTAGAAAGATCGACAGACAGGTACATAACCCTTCTTGATAACCGAGTATTGAACTTCCCTAGCAAGTCTCTCGTCCTCCTCGATGGCTTTCAATGGCTTCTTGCCCTCCTTGCGAGCCTTCTCAAATATAGCAGCAGGCAGCATTTCTCCCTTCATGTATGCATTGACGTTCTTTTCTTTGATCCCAAATCTTGCCTTCACTGACTTCTCTCCCGTCCAATCTTCACGATGGGTTTTTCTCTCCACAAATATATGTTCATTGTCGACATCGCCATACCATCTAAGACGGATTGCCTCGGCTCCCTCACTCTTCTTGAGTCGACCCTCGTATAGATCCCAAGTCTCGGGATTGTCGTAGTAAATCGACGTGATCGCAGAGTCCTTCGCTTCGAACTCCTTGCTGGCATTGAAAACAAGAACTGGTAGATGCTATAAAAAGAGTAAGCAGAGATTATGGGTAATTGCTAGATTGAATTCACCTTCAAGATGATAAGCTTCAGCTCGGTAATGTTATCCGGGTGCACCCAATATTTAGTTGTTTGTCGAATGAAACTAGCTTGACTTCCACCTGCCGAGCTGTCTCCTTGCACTGGGTTTCCTCTTGTTCTGACCAAGTCATACAATTTGGATAACTTAACGATGTCGGCATCATAGTTGTCTTTGAAGAAGGGTTTCGCCTTGAGTCTTGTCGCAAACACAGGTTTTAGCATCCATTTGGTGGTTTTCTAGTAATCGTTAGTTGGGCTTGATAAGTTTATAATCAGCAAACTTACGTCATGTTTCTTGATGATCTTCTGAAATCCAGTGTAATTCAGTTGAACGAATTTGGCCAAATCGTGTACGTCCGCGATAATGTCACTCAAGTCTTCCTCCAATAGCATGAACTCTTCTTCTGTGGGAGCATCAGAATCTACTGATCCATTGCTGCGTTCGGGCCCTCTTGAATCCAATCTTCCCACGACTTCGCTAACCTCTCTATCCGCGTTCGCAATTCTCCGACTGATTTCGATGGCCTTCAATTTTTGTTTGGTATGTACCTTGTCCAACTCTGCCTCCATGAGATCAATGAACTCTCTTTCATTTGCTTCGGTCCATTTTACTCCTTTCGAATTCGACTTATTTTTCGTCGAGGGGGTCTTGAGCTTCTCTTTCAGCTCATCATACGCAATGTAGTACCATTGGTACTCTTTGATCACACTTGATCGGAGTTGCTCGCCAAACTTCATGATGATGGTTCCTGGTTGGAAGTTGTAGTGACCTGGAGGGCCGTTGGTTTGTGATAACCAACGTTGAGTATCTGCTTTCAAATCGTGAACAATTAGCATTTATGAGCAGGGGAGATGCCTCATTATCTGCACAGGAGCAGATAATAGAATTGATCTGAATGCGAATGGATGTAGTGTAAGGGGCGCATAAAGAAGATATACCTGGTTGAACACAGGAAACTGTGAGTTGCGCTTGATTCGAGGAAAGAACCTGTGAGACAACAGGGTGAAAGTATTCGGTGGTGGGAGTCAATTCTTTGCAGATTTGTTGGTATTTTATTAAATTGTGTTAAAAAAGTTGCATAATTAAAGGTATGAATTATGAATTTTACAACAGCTGAGCTGGTAGTTTTGCCCAGGTAGGTAGGTAGGAAATGTTTATATTATTATTAGTGAAAGTATAGTAATAAGTCGACCTAGTAATGATGGAAAGCTTAAGAGCTTCATTGACCAATCACAGAGTAGTATCGCGGAACGTGTGAGAGTCAGCATTAGTACTCAATTTGGTTTAGCTTATTGTAATCTATTTTACTCTAATATAAAAGTAGAGTAAAGCATCACGTGCATCTTTAATCCGGATTCTTATCTCATCTTATCATTTTCATCTTTTCATCCATTACATTACGGAGGATATTGCCGACGCAGGTAGGTGTACATACTGAGTAGGTAGGGTGTATGTATTACATGAGATTATTGTCCTAAAATGATTGGTCTAATGTCACATGTGTACTCAAACTACTCAAACATGGGATTGTTGAATTTACTCCGCTTCTATCATTTGATGTGATTGACTTCGTCTTTGGTACTTCATCCTCGATACTCAGATTCTTTACTTCTTCACTACTAGTTCATTAGTCGAAGTTCTTCACGGTTAAAGACTTTGAGATCTGTCTGTCAAATTTATCAATAGCTGGAGAGTATCCATCTGTTTGAACTCAGGTGTTTCAGCTCGATTTGACTTGACGAACTCAATATCAAATCATTACCAAATCGAAGCACATTCTGTTCATTGCACCAATGACTGCAATTACTACTGCGCCAACCACACCGTTATTAATCTATGGTTCCGTCATTCAGTCAGCTAGTGTGGACGATCTTGAATATGTCGAACAAGGCTTTCTAGTTATCCAATCTGGCAAGATCCTTCACTATCAGAAGAACGTCAAGAAGGATGACATTCCTAGCATACTTGAAAGTCTTGACCTCAAAGCCCTTCTCCCCAGTGTTCGCCATCTGAAAAGAGGTCAATTTGTTATTCCTGGCTTCGTCGATACTCATAATCACGCACCTCAATGGGCTCAGCGTGGCTTAGGGCGGGGACTGGAGATTCTGGATTGGTTGGATCAAGTTACATTTCCAAATGAGGCGAAGTTCGAAGATTCCGAACATGCTCGACGTATTTACAGTTCGTGCGTTGACGGATTCATTAAGCAAGGCATCACCACTGTATCATACTATGGGTCTTTGCATGGTGAAGCGACAAAGATATTAGCAAATATTTGTTTCGAAAAAGGACAACGAGCTTTCGTAGGGAAATGCAATATGAACCGCAATTCACCTCCTTATTACACAGATGCATCCGCTGAATCCTCTCTTGAAGTTACAAGGGACTTTATCTCCTACGTTCGACACATTGATCCCAATTTTGATTTGGTCAGCCCTGTTCTTACTCCTCGATTTGCAATTTCTTGTACCGATGAACTTCTTGCGGGCATTGGACAGATAGCGAAAGCCAATCCTACATTACCCATCCAAACTCATTTTTGCGAGGCGGAGTCCGAAAAATCTACTACGTTATCTCTGTTTCCATCGTTTACAAACGAAGCGGATCTATATGAAAGTTTCAACCTGCTCTCTAAGCGTTCCATTCTTGCACACTGTACCATAATGACAGACTACGAGATAGAGCGTATTGCTGCACTTGATTGTGGGGTAGCACATTGTCCAATTTCTAATACCACGGTTGGTGGTGGATTCATGGCAGCACCAATTCGCGAATATCTTCGTCGTGGTATCAAGGTTGGTCTAGGAACTGACAGTGGTGGTGGATTCTCTTCCTCAATCTTGGATGCTATGCGACAAGCTTTCATAGTATCTAATGCGAAAGATTTCCTCACTAAAGGTGCTGATCCAAGATTGTCACTGGCTGAATGTTTCTATCTTGCTACGCTTGGTGGTGCTCGAGTTTGTTGTCTGGATCATGAGATTGGCGACTTTTCCAATGGAAAGCAATTTGATGCTTTGATTATTGACACAGAAAAGGATGGAGCAATGACTATGGTTGATGACAAAGACACACTTCCGGTTCTTTTCGAGAAATTTTTGATGAGCGGAGACGATCGAAATATTGTCGAGGTTTATGTTAAAGGAAGACAGATTAAATTCTGATCGAATTTCCATGCCATTCTTAGGGATGAGGTTTTTTTGGTGGTCATTATAGTATATTCAGAGTAATACGATACATACCCAATACTGACCAGCTACATTCTTTGAATTATTGTTTCCATTCTGCATTCCACAAATCATGAATTCGGCTGACAAAGCACCTACATAGCCGCTTGACATATGTACCCCACGTGTCGCAGGCACCAATGCTACAATGACTTTGTACTTTTGTACTCTCCACACTCTTTAGTCTCCACGTTTTCTTGATACCCGTGTGTTTTCTCTCACTACCCACATAGTAAATCTTCAGTATGATCTCTGAACCTTATCCAGTCCAGCCATCCAATGCTCCCATGACTGCCTCCAAACTTTCGCCGCTCAGGATCTTATGCCTGGGCGACTCTCTTACAGAAGGATATTCGCAATTTGGAACTAAATTCTCCCCGTATAGCAAATGGATGAAAGAAGTTTTGGTGGCAAAATGGCCTGATAGAGCAATTGAGGTTATCACAGATGGAGTCAGCGGAGATCTAGTTACTCCGCCCGGAGGATTTAAAAGAAGAATGGAGAGGCATTGTAGGTTTTTATCTTTGTTTGTGGGCTGGGAAGACTGAGTGAAGACATCTTGGAACACTGAAGGAAGGAGAAGGGATCAGATCATCGAGTGATGAATTTAAGGCCAAGCTTCGTAGTTTAGACTGAATCTGGTCATTCATTGATTTCATGTACTCTTCTATTGGCATCACGGGACGTTTCAAGTCCTAGGGTCCGTCTCAACAAGCTTCATACTTAATTTAGATCTGACCCACATTTCTCACATCTGAATCTATATTCATCAATCAGTTTTACTGACGACCTTTCTCAAAGTCCCATCTAACCCCCCAGTAACTCACACAATTCTTCTCGGCGGTACCAACGATTTAGCATACAACAGACCCGTCCAAACCCTCTACGCTGTTTTCGAGACACTCGTATTTACACCCCTTAGCAACTCTTCAAAAGTTTTGATTATGACGGTTCCTGAATGTCATGTGAGGTCTAAGGTTTTAGACGAGAAGAGAGAGGAGTTAAACGATATGTTGGTTTATAGTTTGGGGAGAAAGGATAACGTGTATGTTTTCCTCTTCCACGTCAGCTCTAGTCCTCTCCCCCCACTCTCTCCTCCCAATACTGCATTCTTCTACGTTCAAATGAGTTCTAGAACGATCGGCAAGATACGATAAGGACGGGTGTAACATACTATATGCTAATCACCCTCAAATTAATAGTAGCACATTTGATCTCCGCGGTGCGATGCCCTACCACAACATGGAATTGGAGAAACGAGAACGTCTCTGGGACGATGGGTTGCATTTCACAGAGGAAGGATATAAGGAGATAGGAATTATGGTAGGAGAGAAAATGATTCAGGTTATTGAGGAGGTGAAACCTGAGAAGGAGGTTTCATTGTCTGGGAGAGGGACCATGGGGATCGAGTAGCGGAGAAAGTACATTAGCATTGAGAAGGTAATCAGGGGTGTTGGAGTCTAGGAATCGTAAAATGATTGATATCTGAGGTAGAAAAATGGAAATGCGAATTGATTGTAACTTGGCTGCGACCAGGTGGTAGTTAGGATCGCTACAAATAACGAACATGACAAGATAGTATTTAACCAATCAGTGAACATAGGTTTGTCTCTCTTTTACCTCATCAGAATTGAAGGGTAATATATGTGGAAATTCAAAAGTCACCTAGGTGAGATAGCTAAGAAATATTCAGAGATATAACCTTGTGAAGATGGCAGGATTACGACCGGCCAAAGGATTTATAACCTTCGCGATGTTCATGAAGAGGAAAAACATAGATTAGATGAAGTATGGGAGATGTCCGAGTTTCGAATGTTTTGCTTGAGTGTACGCACTCGTGTGATAGTCATAAAGACTAATAGGGAGGGAAGTCAGGAACCCAAACGAAGCTAAAAAGTCGTTTAATTGGCTAGTCTCTCAGCCACAATCAGCCACTTTGCTCAAAAAACCACTTTACGCGTAAAATGGGACGTGAACGCGACATCAGGTACCTAGTGGTTGCGGCTGTTTGTATTCTATCCACTTTTCTTTTTTACTCCGTTGTTTACACTTCCGTACCAGGTCAAAGTCAGATCCACCGCAACAATCAAATTCTTTTGGCATTGGACTTGCATAGCGTCATTAATTAGAACTCAAAATGTCGTCCCCTGCCGGTCGTCGGCAGCGCAATTCTCAATCTGCGACTCCTAGGCGTACATCAGCGAGAAATTCACAAGCTGTACCAAGTAGTCCACCAGATCCCGCTGCTGCTCAACTTCAAAATGAAGCAGCCTCGTCACAAGGCGTTACAGGTACTCCTCGGCGGGGTATTATTCCATCGTCGTCGCCTATGAATTATCGATCTTCTCCGGCAGATGCTGCACGATTCAATAGAGAAATCAGCTCACCCCTGAGACAAATGACAAACACCCAGACAACAGAAGATGGCGATCGTACTCCAAGAGCTGGTGCTAGCGCACTCATCGGTGGTAGGTACTGCGTTTACAAATTAATTGATACCGGCTGACAACAATAGACTCTTCACCCATCAGATATGAAGCAAGTTCTAGTCCTGGTAGAGCATATGCCAATGATCCTCAAACCAATATTCCAAGTGATAGCAGTGGTCTTTTCGTTCGCTCTTCTCGTTCCCAAGGTCCTGGGTCTGCGGTTAATAATTCGCGAAGAGGAGATATTACTTCTGACAACCTTAACACACCCCGTGCGAGAAGACGTATTTTCATGGATGAAAGTGGTCGAATTGTAAGAGATGTTCCACCTGAAGATGCGGAAGCTCCATCGTTCTCGAACCTCGATCCAACAACTTCAGATGCGCAAGCAATGGGAGGAAATTCAACACTTTGTATCTGGGGTACGAATGTTTCTATAAACGATACGTTGTCCACATTCAAGGACTTCCTTCGAAACTATACCAAAAAATACCGAATGTGGGGTGAAGGAATGTCAGAGGAAGACACCCAAGCTGATCCAGAATCGAATTCAAAGGAATACTTGGAGATGATGCAAAATATGTTAACTCTTGGAATCACAAGTCTCAATTTAGATTTTGGCAATCTCAAGGCTTACCCTCCAACCAAGAAACTTTGGCAACAAGCACAGGATTACCCTCAAGATATTGTCACTCTTATGGATCAAGGTATTAAAGATGTGATGTATGAGATCGCGGAAAATCAAATGGCAGTTCAAAGGCAATCACAAAGCTCCGCTGGACAGGCGTCCGGAAGAAGCAGGATTCAAAGTTCAGAACCCCCTGTTCCTAGTTCTGAGAGAAGCGAGCCAGAAGCTGCAACACCACGAGCACAAGATTCTAATGAAGTGGACTTGTGTGCGGAGGTACAAAAAAGATCATATAGAGTTCGACCATTTGGATTGGACAAGACTATTAATATGAGAGAACTTGATCCATCTGACGTCGATAAGATTATTGCTATCAAGGGTCTCGTTATTCGAACTACGCCAATCATTCCAGACATGAAAGATGCATTCTTCAAATGTTCTGTTTGCAATCATACTGTCAAGGTTGATATTGACCGTGGTAAGATTGCCGAGCCTACAGAATGTCCTCGTCCGGTTTGTAAATCTCCAAATTCCATGCAAATTGTACACAACAGGTCTGGATTCATGGACAAGCAAGTTATTAAACTTCAAGAAACTCCGGATTCCGTTCCTGCTGGTCAAACACCCCATTCCGTCTCAATGTGCGCATATGATGAGTTGGTGGATCTTTGCAAAGCTGGTGACAGAGTTGAGATTACTGGTATCTTCAAGGCTAGTCCAGTTCGTGTCAATCCTCGCCAACGAACTCTTAAGAGTATTTATAAAACATACATTGATGTTTTACATATTCAAAAGGTTGACAAGAAGAGAATGGGAATTGATGCTTCGACCGTTGAGCAAGAAATATCCGATCAATTAACAGGCAACATTGAAGAAACTAGAAAGGTTTCCGAGGAGGAGGAAGAAAAGATCAGAGAAACAGCTGCAAGACCTGATATTTACGAACTTCTTTCTCGATCCCTTGCGCCTAGTATTTTTGAGATGGATGATGTTAAGAAGGGCATCTTGCTTCAGTTATTTGGTGGAACTAACAAGTCTTTCGAAAAAGGAGGAAGTCCAAAATACAGAGGAGATATCAACATTCTTTTGTGTGGTGATCCTTCTACTGCGAAATCTCAGATTCTTCAATACGTGCATAAAATCGCTCCTCGTGGTGTATATACTAGTGGTAAAGGATCTTCGGCAGTTGGTTTAACAGCATACGTCACTCGAGACCCAGAAACGCGCCAACTTGTTCTTGAATCCGGAGCTCTCGTTTTGTCGGATGGTGGTGTTTGCTGTATCGATGAGTTCGATAAAATGTCCGATGCTACACGATCAGTTTTACACGAAGTCATGGAACAACAAACTGTCTCTATTGCTAAGGCAGGAATCATCACTACTTTGAATGCCAGAACAAGTATTCTGGCCTCTGCAAATCCAATTGGAAGCAAATACAATCCAAACTTACCAGTACCTCAAAACATCGATCTACCACCTACTTTACTTTCCAGATTTGATCTTGTCTACTTGGTTTTAGATCGTATTGACGAGACTGCTGATCGTAGATTGGCTCGTCATCTTCTCAGTATGTACCTAGATGATAAGCCACAGAGTGCTTCGGGAGGAATGGAAATTTTGGTAAGCACATCTTTCTCAACCATGCACAAGTATAAAGCTAACAAATTCAGCCCATCGAGTTCCTCACTTCCTATATCTCATACGCTCGTGCAAAGTGTCAGCCACGCATCAGTCAAGAAGCATCTACGGAACTTGTTTCCGCTTATGTTGAAATGCGTAAACTGGGTGAAGATATTCGTGCCGCTGAACGTCGTATCACAGCCACTACTCGTCAACTCGAATCCATGATTCGTCTTTCCGAAGCTCACGCCAAAATGCGTCTTTCTGAAATCGTCACCAAAGAAGATGTTCAAGAAGCAGTTCGATTAATTAAGAGTGCGCTCAAACAAGCAGCTACGGATGCGAGAACGGGATTGATTGATATGAGTCTTTTGACAGAAGGAACATCCGCAAGTGAGAGGAGAAGAAAGGGAGATTTGAAAAATGCGGTATTGGGAGTAGTGGATGAAATGACGGGACCAGGTGGAAATGCTAGATGGACAGAGGTGGTGAGGAAACTTGGGGAACAAAGTAGTTTACAAGTCGATGCGGCGGAATTTGGAGAGGCGGTTAGGGGCTTGGAATTAGAAGGGAAGGTTATGATTCTTGGTGAAGGGCCGAGAAGAAGTATTAGGAGGGTTACGGGTCAATCTTAGACTAGGAATGGACGGGTGGTGTGGGTAGATGCATTGATGAAGATGATGTGTATGGCGTTGGGACTTTGTCTGTTTGGCTACGTATGATCTGCTATGATATGATATGATAGTTGAGTAAAGGAAAGAAAGGTATTCATTGATTCATGAGTAGAAGGATATGCAAATGGTCAGTAAGTCAGTAGGTAGTACGAGATGAATAATATATATATGATTCCCTGGGTAGAGAGAGCATTTCTGATTCTGTTCCATTTTGTCTCCTGGTGCATCTACGAGTATTGAATTGTGTCTAGGTAGAGGTAAGTTACAACTTGTCTAATATTTACGCGTCTGGGTGATTAATCAGTATTGGAGTTCATGGCAGCCTGAATGGATGTGAAGAATGTAGGTAGGTAGGTAGCCTTGGGGGTCTTTATCGAGTAGTAGGTGAGTATTAGATAGTTATCTATACCTACCTATCTAGGTTGCTATATAGACTTTTAATCTTTTAACGTGATAGATGTAGGTATGTATGTATAAGTACCTACCTAGGTATGTATTATTATGGTTGTTATTATTATTATCACCACTAGCGCTAAATTCTTCAGGCTTTTTGAATATCTGATACAGTATCTCCTATCTCCTTCGCTAGGAGAGAGAGAGAGATGAGGAATAGAGGGTAGAGGGTGGAGGGTATAGAGCGATACCTATCACTATTTCAATTTTCAGAAGATGAGATTTCAATGTAGATAGATACCTACCTACCTATCTAGGTACCTACCTAGGTATGTAGAGAAAATATTATAACTACATTCTCCCCTCTCTCCTCTTTTCTTTTTTTTCTTGAATTTTTATTACTCTCTTCTCTTATTTCTTATTTCTTATCTCTTATCTCTCTTCTTTTATATAAAATCTTATATTCATTTCTCGATTCATTAATTAAATCTATATCTTTCTATCTATCTATATCTATAGCTATTATATTATATTGTATTATATCATATTATCATCTACACCTCCTGCTCCTATAGTGAGCTTATATATCGTTCAACGAGATGAGATGAGATGAGATAAGCTCCCGCTTTACAAGTTCATCTGAAGATTAAATCTGATATATTATACTATGTATAATAGATGACCATAAGATAAAGATAAAGATAAAGACAAAGATTAAAAAATAAAAAAATTAAACTTAAATCTACTCGGATAATCTGAATCTCTATTTCTCGAGAATTTCGTAGATTACCTATATTGTATTGTATTACTCTACTCCTCTTGAATTATACTCTTTCTTTGATTCTTTCTTTCTTTCTATGCAATTATTAATATGATTTATTCGGTTGATTTCTCTGTTGATAAATCTAAAAGTTTAGATATGGGGGTGTGATGAAATAGCTGTTGGCGATGTTAGTCGATGATTTGGTATTTTTGTATACTTATCTATTGAATATTATGCGACGTTGAAGCTTTGGTGGTTGCTGTGATTGTGATATGTTGTTTGTATCTAGGTGAGGTGCTGTTATTTTTCCTCCTGATGGGGTGTTGACATGTTATAGGTTGGAATTTAGTTCGGAGTCGGAAATTAGAAGTTGGAAGGTATGCGAGTGTGAGCTGATGGTTGGCTAGATTTATCATCTCTGGATCTGAGGGCGAGATTGTCCTTCGGATCTGCTTATTATTTAGATATAGCCGTCCAAGGAGCCTGAGATGCTATGTGTGTGTGAATATGAGGTAGGTGTGGTTTGTGAGTTCGAAAGTATGAAGGCTCGTACCGAGTGACCCTCACACCTCATACGTAGCAGAATAGTACAGTCTTCTACTGTGTCACAAATTCATCTTATCAGATCAAATCAAAGAGAAACTTTCTCTTCTCTCACCCCAAAACCAAATCCAACAATTCTTCCTCTCTTTCCCTTTCCCTTTCCCACACCTCTTTCACTACGCACCCATTACCCCTTCGATACGCAATACCATTTTCCCACTCCACCCATAACACATGATAACAATCTTGACGCGTCGTATGGTCAGGAAACCAATCTTTGACTTCTTTCTCCTCCTCGCCACTCTTCGTGTTGACGCCAAACCATCCTTGAGAAATGGCAACAAATTCAACGAGAGTCCTGGTCGTTGCGTTTTGCGTAAAATGAGCTCTATCACTTTCACACATGAGCGTTAGGAAACTGACAACTTCTCCGTTCGAATCTTGAAGCTTGACGTCTGTGAAATTTTCATCATCTTTCAGTTCAGGCGAAGATGAAGACCGCTTTTCTGCTTTCGTATAAATATCTGGAACCCTATGTATGAATGTTCGCGAGGTCTGACAGTAAAGGAATTGCGTCTGCATCTGTACAGGGTGCTGTTTTTTCGAGTCTAGAACCGGAACTGGATATTTGTACCATTTGTCAGAAGAGTTTGAATGCCAATAGGCATATTCTTGCCCGTCACCCGAATACGCAAATGTGTTTAGATGCTCAGGGTTACCACAATCCCAGCCAAATCGAGTGCGCATCCATCCTTTGGGAGGCGTTTGTGTGATGTCTTCGGCTAGAACTTTGTACTTGTACCAAGTCGACGCAATTTTTCGTCTATTTGTCGATTTGGGATGGTTCATTGTGTACCATGTGGTAAGAGGTTTATGAACACCTTTTATATATTCAGCTCTCTTCCACGAAGAAGCTTCAAATTCGCAATCATCTGTAAACCCGGCGCCTACTTGCCATCCAAGAAACGACCAGCTCGGAAAGCTGTGATATCTCTTTCTTAGTTGAGTGCCGTCTCTCTCCAAAACCAATTGGATTCCACATCAAACCAATCTCAAAGAAGAGTTCAGGAATACCATACAACAAACCGCCTTCAAATATCTGGCTGAGTCCCCATTGAATACCAGAAAAGGCCGCTAAGGCATCATCAGGAAATGTAAGATCTTTCTGATTGAACTCCCGTAATAGATAGTTCATGTTCTTCATATCTGGAAAAGTGGGATCTGCAAATAGTTCTGGAGGTAAAAGTGGATCGATTGTTCGCGGCTTGTATGGTTTTATATCGGGGATCAATTCCTCACTCCAAGTAGACGCGCTGCATTCCCAATAAACAGTTCCATTTTCAAAGATAAGACGTCGTTTGGCGCAAAGATACTCTTGGTGAGTCCAAGCCCGTGAATGATATACACGATTAGTCTTTTCAATTCTGCTTCTGTGGTTGATCAACTTTATTGGTGGTCCCATAGACATTACGTTTTGTTTGAAGTCTCGTTGGGAAGTGATTCCCTTGAATCCTCGAAGTCCATGGTTGGCGTCAATGCCATCGGTAGCTACGATTGTGATACCTGAATGGAGTAAAGCTAAATTTGAACCACCGAGGTAGGATCTCCGATCAAAAGAATCAAACTCACAAGAAGTAGTGTATATTCTAGCCATAGAATTCAACTAGGCTTGCAAAGTCTCCGGATCATCTTGAACAATGCATAATGTATCAACCCACAAGTATCGCTCTCCAATGAGTCGAACAACGTCAATAGCATTTCTGATCGTCATAGGTAACTGATCTGCCACAGATTCTTTCGATAAAACTCCCACTTCTTGAAAGCCGAGCGATGTTACCTTTCTCGCTGTAGAAAGGCACAGTTTTCCCCCGAACATAGCTCAATGTAACAAATCTCGAATGCTCACGACCAGGTACAAGACATGCAGCCACAGTATCAATCAACCACGTCGGCTGGATTGCGTCCATTCGTGTGAGTTTCTCAGGATACTCACATGCAGTTCCATGATGTTTATCACACAAATCTTTCCGATTCAGAATAACCCCCTCATCAATCCACATAGGATCAAGAATACGCGCACGTCTCGAATGTGGATATTCATCATTCTTCTCACGAACGAATTCAAAGCGACGGCCTAATGAAGCTGTCCCCTACTTACTCGATCTGAGCACTGTGGACGATGCCCTTTTGGACATGCCAATTTTCCACTTGGAGAAGTTTTGGATCGCAGGGCCGTCTGCGTCGAATTTTGTGATCCATCTTCCGTGTGGACATTCCGTGTCGATGAGTGAGGAAACAGTTTCCTCATATGGCAATTTGTTGTCTAATACCTGTGTTGGAGAATTCGAAAATTCGTTCACATGTTGCACATGTCGTCAGCGTTTCGCTCATGATGAGTAAGTAGGTGGTGAGTGATCTTGATCTGCTTGGGCCGTCATCTAAAGTACGATGTAGTCTCTGAATTACTTGTATAAAATGCATGTAATATGGAAAGTAAGTTGGATAGTCGAAGGCTACTGATCATAGGTTGCAAATTTCTCTCCGAGCGCAGCGGTACCACAAGATGGATATGAATGCCAGCAAAGCGTGATTTTGGAAAGATGCCCTGAGGTGACATATTGTTGGTATCATGTGACAGAGCTGGACCAATCACTTTTGGGAATATGTTTTCTTTATAATCGTATGATTACAGCTCATCTTACTACAAACCTCAACTCTTCATATCTCTCTTCAAACTTCACCCCTCCAAACCTCACCTCACCTCATCTCATCCCTCCACTTTACTTCACTCACTTTACTTCACTCACTTTACTTCACTCACTTTTACTTCACTCCTCTATATCTCATCTCACCTCCTCATCCTGCCACTTTACTAATCTCACCCCCTATACATCACTACAACTACCTAGGTATGTAGAATTCACGAACACCAAGATACCCAAATACCCAAAAAGATAAAAATCACCACATCAAAATCTCTTAAATTATGCAATTCTACAATCTGCTCTACATTCCCCTCCCCCTCCTTCTCCTTCTCCCCCTCCTTCTCCCTTCCAACATTCTTTCCCACACTCCAATCTATTACCAACATCTCCACACCTACCCCCTAACCACAACCCACCCCCTCACCACAACCCAACTCAACCCAACACTAATACCTCCCCCAAAATTCCATCTTTTATTCCCCCCTATTTTCCTATACATTTGTCCCATTTTCCCATTTCCCCATTCCAAACGCCATAAAGCAAAAAGACCACACCCCACCACCACCCCCACCACACCAGCCAATCAAATTAACTATATCGAAGTTCTTCCACTATACTTACTACTAGGTAATTCAAAATAAAATATAAATGTACTGTAGACCGATAAATCTCCTTCATAAATGCATACATACATAAATATAATACGCATCCATCCATTCGTCCATTAAATACAACCACCATCTCGTAGCCCAATGCAACAATAGAAATAGCATTCCATCATCCACCCATCTAAAGCAAGAAATCCTTCATTCCACTTCAATACCCTCGTAATCAAATCCTCACTCGCTATCCAGCTGTAGTCAAGACATAACTTGTAATAGCACTCATCCTCTCACTTGTCAACTTTAATCCAATCCTCAATAACTCCTGAGCAACTTCCTTATCCTTTTCTTGCAGGTCCTCCCAGTCCTTTTTATCCATCAACCATGCCACGCAATCTCTTTCCGCCATAACGGTAGCCGTACGATCAGTTTCCGAGAAAAATGGTAATTCTCCACATGTCGTTCCAGCAACTATACTTTCAAAGTAGCGACCTTGAGGTAATTCATAATCAGCACGAAGGATACCTTCTTCAAGGAGATAGAAACCCTTTGCAGGTTCGCCACGACGGTAAAGTATTGTGCCTGCGAGATATTCTTTACGAGTGAAGAACGTAATGACACGGAACCAGAAATCTTCATTTTTATTGGTGAGACCTTGGAAAGTTTGACGGATTAAGCGAAGGGGTTCTTGAAATTAGAATATTTTAATATCAGGTGCGGTAGTTTCTTCCAAAGCATTAGTAGCCATTCGGAAAAGTTGACTGCGTCTTGGAGAACTGAATTGAGTATCGAAAGAATGTGAGAATGATTTGCCGCGGCTTCGACTTGAGGGCACTTCTAGATGATCAGTTGCGCCATTGCGGTTGGCGCGAGCTTGTTGACTGGCGTAAAGTGTTTTCAATAATTCGTTTTCGCAACTCTCCAATGCAGAATTAAGATCTTGAAATAAGGTCACTTCGTTACCATCATCAATCGCTAGACCTTGGCCAAGACCAACGGATCTAAGATGACTCCCTATAGGACCTTCGGGATCCACACCGCTAAGAGATAAAGTGACACCCTTCTTGCTGAAGATTCGATTCAATCGTAAAAAGGCCTCGGCAGCGGAATAATCAATTCCTGTAACATGGTAGAGATCAAATATCAAGAAACGTATTGGTCTTTCGGTAAATGCTTCATCCTCAACCAAAGCACGAATACGTTCCTCGACACTGACGATGGTACCAAAGAAAAGATATCCAGCTAACTTTGTGACATGAATTTGCTGGCCCACGTCTCGAAGGTAGCGAGACTGAGTAGCGTTCCTACGAACAGTAGATCCAGCTATCTCACCTGAGTAAGACGCTCTCACTGCGGGGATTCTAGATGTCTGGACTACCAAGGATACAAACGCAAGACCAATACCAAGGAAGATTCCAGCAACGAAATCATAGATACCCATGGTAATAACTATTATGCATACCTAAAAGGAGTTAGCTTTTCATCTGAAAGTGGCAGACTCAAATGTAATGAGAACCCGAAGAATGTCTAAACTTACTGTCAAATACTCAAGGGGCTTCAACTTCTTCCTTGGTACCCACACAGCCTCAACCAAAAGTTCGAAACCAAGCACAAAGATGAGAGCCCCAACCATCATAACCGGAATGTAGCCGATTAAAATCAGTCCATACATCAAAATTCCAAAAGTAGCAGCAGCAAGTAGAATACCAGCTAAACGATTACCACCTGATCTCATAAATAGGATGGAGTTGGTATAGACCAAATAATTCTGAACACTTCCTGCAAATCCAGATAGCATATTGGAGATGCCATGTGCAATTAGTTCTCGATCCAAGTTAAGATGATCCTCGCCAACGTTGATGGCCAATGCTGGAACATTGATAGGAACATGCAAAAGTCCAAAAAATGTCAAAGCAAACATAGCAGGGACCGTTTCGAGAATAGCATCCCAACGAACGAGGTGGAACTTGTACAAGGTCCAGAAATACCACCATGGTTCATCAGCTTCAGGACCTTCAAAAATCCAGCCATTTCGACGTAAATTGGGTACTTCGAGTTCATCCAATGAAAGGACAAAAAAGTAGAATACTGCTGGAATAGTCATGATAACGGCGGACAAATAAAATTTCGAGGTAATTTTAGTTTGCGACCAGACAATGAAAAGAGCAATGGAGAAAGGAATGACCCATAGGGCAATTGTATCTGGCTCGAACATCTTGTGTAGAGTGCTCATGTCATAATTCAAATTTCCATCAAGGCGTGCTGTAACCTCAAATCCAGTAGCAATGAGGAACCAACCAACCCCACCAATGCATCCAATGAGTATATGTCTAGGAATAAATCCAACGATGTAACCAAAGCCACAAGTTCCCATAAAGAAGAATACAATACCTGTTAAAATGGAACTAATCGCATATGACGTGATAGTTGTCGCGATGACGGCTTCGGGATTATCTTCGCCAACCACTTCCATTATCGTAAACGCCATTTTATGAAAAAATGGCACAACTTCTATCATTTCACTACCAATACCTCCTTTGAATGTACTCATGCCGCATGAGAACACCAATTGCGAAATTATTGTACTCACGTAGAATATAGAGATGCCGGCTGCACCAAGTTTTTCGAAAATTGGTTGTCCTAGAGGAAATAAGATCTATAGCAAAGGAATATTAGCATATAATACTTTTGATCTTAATAAAGGTTTTCGGAATTTATGGAGGAAGAATTTGCGATGCAGGTAGAATGATAGGTGCGAGTAATGGCCGGAAGCGAACTCCAAAATTGGAGCCCACGTCACCATGTCTCGGAATCGCGACAAAACTGTGATGAAAAGTAAAAAAAAACATACCATCCCATATGATAATGCATCCAGAATATTAAGCAACATTCCCAAAAGTACTGATGGAAGAGATTGAGCGGGTGCAATAAAACAGTTCTGCCATATCGCCATTCTATCCCAGCGCTTGGGGTTGAAAGCAGTTTCGACAACGACTGTGCCTCGTTCCCTGGTTGATTTCAGGACATTCCGTAGCTTTGGCCAAGTTGGATTTCTTGACGTCTTTAAACTTTCAATATCATGATCCCCCCTTATCCAATCGGGGTGAGAATGTGAAGATGAGACTTTGGACAACAAGGGTGTACGTTCTGACGAGTCCATCTTGACGCCCTGCGATGTAATTATGAGGCGGCCGTCTCTCGAATTGGAATCGCATTGTTCACTTTCAATGGCCCCATAGCCCAGCGTTCCATTTTCATTCTGCAGTAATGTACTAGGAGGAGAAGTTCTCAGCATGTTCGTTATGGCAGATGCGCTATGTGGAAGGCTGCTTGTGGAGCCCTCTTCTGGGGTAACTGGCTCAGACACTTCTTCTATCGTTTCGTGACGTGGTTGTTCGATATCTCGATTTGATCTTGACTCGTCTTCACCTCCATTGAAGTATGATTCGAGGTGCATCTGATGGTTTGTGCGGGTTCGGGTCGGGGAGGGAGGACCTGGGGCTGGTGTGTCGGACAGGGCATATGACGCAAGTTCGGCCGTATCTTCTCTAACGCTGCGGGCATACTGTGCGCTGTCTACGAGGACTATGACGATATCAGATCAGATTCACTTTGGATAAGCCCATCGGAATCTATCCGGTAGTACTTACCTGGATCTCCACGATAGGAAAGATGAACGAAAGAACGTGTAGGTTGGTATTGGTGTGAAGCGCCGGAAGTATTAGTGTGTGAATTCTGCTGTGCAGATTGGCCTCGAAAGGAACCGTGATTCAAATCGGATGGCAGGTTCGAGAGACCATCTTGCGAAGCTGAAGCATGAGGGATCAGACGGGGACTTGAGTATGATGAAACGGAATCTCCACGACGCCGGGATGGCGCAGAGGCCGGTGAGGGGAATGACATTATTTCCAATTCCAATTGCTATGTACAAGCTAAAGTGTAAAGGGATGGAAGGTAGGTGTATATGTATATGTATATGTATGTGTGTGTATGTGTATGTTGTATGTTGTATGGTAAGCTATATTCCCAATCCGTATCTGCCTCACGCACGCAGAGCGCCCAAGCAAAGAGTACGGGGAAGAATAATATAATGATGTAAATGGAATTTGACGAATGAAAATGAAATATGGAAAAGATTGGAAAGTCTAGATAAGATGTTTGCTACTAAATTTTTAGTTTCCCCTAGTGCAATTGTAGATTGATGGGTGGAAAATCTGGGACTTCCCTTGTATGAGAATAATTGGGTTGGAGGTGGAGTGGAGATATCAAATTGAGTGAACAAACGAAAGTTTATTGTTAGTTTGTGAGGAATCTGGATGTTAAATTTAGAGCAGGAATATAACATGCTATAATACATTGAATAGAGGTAATAGTTGAAAAATCTACCTAATAGTATAAATGAAGGTTTTCCTAAGAAGACATTGAGAAGAATGACAAAATGAGAAG
This sequence comes from Botrytis sinoallii, assembly GCF_014898435.1. Taxonomy (NCBI): domain Eukaryota; kingdom Fungi; phylum Ascomycota; class Leotiomycetes; order Helotiales; family Sclerotiniaceae; genus Botrytis; species Botrytis sinoallii. The sequence continues at coordinate 438,248 of NW_024066034.1, read as the reverse complement.
ATGGTATCAAGAAATGTATGTAGATATGTAAATGTAAATGTGCATGTTTGCGTGCTCACCTATCTCTCATTACAAGACTTTCTTTTTTTCTTGCTAGGGGAAGATAGCTTTTCCTGGATCTTGAAGACTGGGGATGCCTCGGACGCATTGCACTATTATAGTTTGCATATAAAGGAGGAGAGTAAGCCAATGACAGTTGATATTCTCCACTTATACCTTGACCACATAGACGCAGGTAACAAGTCCGTGAAGCCGTTCACGCCGTTCAGCTATCCAGCTATCCAGCAAGTCCTCTCATTCTTTCTCCAGTCTCCAAAACACCTTGTCGTCAACCCCTCCCCTGTTGAAATTTCTCCTCCTGATGAAAATTATCTGATCAATCACCATCCGTGGCCCAAAAGGGTTAGAAGGTGGGGTCAACGTCACTACCGGAATGTTTGCCTTTGGCCTTTATGTTACCACTTTCGCCTTTGACATATTGAACCAGGATTCTGAATTCGGTATCCCTTTTTCACCAATCATGTTATGTGTATGGATTCAAGTGTTGCAGGTACGAGAGAGAGAAAGTGTTTTACGATGTATATTGTTATTAGAAGAATTTATATCTAATTCACACACTTCTCGATCTCTCCTATCTGTCTACTACCGGTTCATTTATACCTACCTACCCATATACTCCTCGAGATGTCCATTCGATCGATCGATCAATCATCTTACAATTATCCCTCATCATTTACTACCTACTATCTATCTTCACTCAACTCAAATATCATGTGACTGCTCCCGTCGCTATTACCCCTTCATTTGCATGCCAGTGTGGTATGGTGACGGTGGTGCGAAAACGGCTTCTTTTACGCCACAAACCACAGCCAAGTTTTGGACCATGCTCGCCATGTTCTTCTGTTCGCTTTCGGTTTCACGATTCCTGTCTCCATATATTTTAGTTGAAAGGGTACTCGAAACTAAATACAGATTAATCAACATCTATCCATCTATCCATCCATTCATCCATTCACTAACTACTCGAGTACATACTCCATACATTCCACCCCACCACAAACTGACATATCCATCATTAATCAATTCAATTCACATAAGGGTCCATTCTAAGCACCCCATCTACGTCTCCCCCTCCTGAATAAGCATCTAGTAATCTTATTATCATTATACGACAGCTCAAAGCAGTAGTGTCCCCAGTATAAAATCCCCAACGTAAAAATCAGCGTTCCAATGCCAAATCATCTTTAGGTAAAGCCAAGATATGGAATCATAATCTGGAGACGACCATCGACCTGTCAAACCGATGCAGGCCGGATAATCAATCTACAGTGTGACTGCAGCAAGTAATAAATCATAGCATTGTACGACCCGATGAAAATTATTCCCCTCAAGAGCCACCGTGCCATTGAAAATTTTCATCAAGACCAATAGAACCCTCCAATTCAACTCGAGGCATGCATCATCCGGCCATGAACTTAATCATTCAATACGAATATCTCCTGCCAGACTGATACATTCAAAAAACCCCTTCCATTCAAGTTACCCCGCGAAAAGCTTGGTCACCGAAAGTTTTGGTCTTGTATCTCACCTGATCCTCTACAATGGTACATCAATTCCCCGCGTGGTATTTATGTAGTAATAGAAATAACAAGATATTTTCGTTCCAATTGCACAGTCCTCGTCGTCTTTTCTTACGACTATCGCCATTTCTGGTCCGAATGAGAATAGGGGCCCCCACAAATCCACATCTTTCCGGGACCGGCTGCACCGGGTCTCCTCTCCGTGGACTGGGTTTCGTGGCAGAACACAAAGCCGCGTTGTTCCTGTGTGGAGAGTATGTGCTTCTGGACCTCATGTCTTCAACTGACGGTGGCTCCGTTCACCGTCCGTAAATGTCTCATGGATGTTCCCCTCCGTCAATTTGACGAGTTTCCATCAACTCCGCCGTTATTATTAAGTCCACAATTGTTGCTGTGGTTGGAGCTCGTAATTAGCTGAGTTTTTGAAGGTATCCTTGTGCGATCAAACGTTCAACGTCCCCTTGGCGGACATAAAATTGCGAATTTTTGGTAAGGTTGATGGTACTGCATTATGATCATGTCAACGAACCTCCATCTAATTGGTGTGCTATTACTTACCCATATTCTGTCTGGATTTCTCCGGCATCCTTGAGGACCCGAACATCAATGAACAAATCTCTGGGAGGTTCAAGACTACCAGTCAGATCAATATCGGTCCAATGTCCTTTGAACGCAGCGAGTAAATCGCTATATTGCCTGACGTATTCTTCCTCTTCCGGGCTTAAACTACTGGTATTTCCCTCACCATTTCCTAAATCAGACCCTCCGTTCTGCCCCTCACTTGTGATGCGATGTTGTTGTGCAGCGAGATCCAAAACATCACTGCCATTCCATGCCATTTCTTCAAGCTTGTCGGTTCGTGTACGATGATATGCGAGGAGACATCGTTTGTTCCTTCGCATACACAGGTGATCAACGAGGAGAGTGCATGCTGTCGCAGGGTCGGCAGATGGATCAAACGAGCCACCGATGGATTGTAAAATATTCGATGCGTCTTTGTCTAAGTCTCTAACCTCCCTAGTGACGGCGCGAACCATTTCAGTCTGATATGGAGGAAGATGTTCGAGCTTTTGAGTTCTTTTGGCATGTTGAACCTGATCATTGATTAGAAGAATGATTCATAGGTGACAGTGGATTGACTGACCAATTTATTCCCTATATCTCCGTACATTCTCAATGATCTGCCTTGTTTAGTTGTGTATCAAATCTCACCCTAGATCTCGCCCTGAGTTTACTTGAGTATCATGTCCTCAGTATCGCGTATCACATATTTGAAGTCGCGTAGAGCAAAATGAACCAATTGACCCCTCCAAAGTTACGGTAGAAAAAAGTGGGCCATGATGGCTAAATTAGTTTTACCTTGGAACTTCAAAGTTCAAATGGACTTTCTCCTTCATTTCATATTTTCACCATTTTCATGGTCGTACTATTAGGCAATAATTACCAATGAATAACTGAGCCGTACCAATGAGAAGTTTTTGATTAGGTATATATTCATGTCTGGTATTCAAGGTACATCACAATAGAGTGACACAAAGTTGGTACTGGAACGGCAATTTGCATGATACAATGCCTTTGTTAAGGCTCGACTGCCCTCCTTATTAGACAAACCCCTTGTCCACGATTATATCCTCAAACATATACAACACAGCAAGACATGACTAATAACTACATTGGTTCGTGAAAGTTTCACGGGAAGAGCTATTAAATAGGACATGCCTCATACCAGCTCTACATAAATTTGGCTGGCTATGAGATGCAACGTCCAATCCTATCTACATACATCATGGGGCAGATTTATGTTCTCAGCAATCGCCGAACTTTTCCATACAGAAGGAAATTGACAGAAGATTGAACCACACCAGTACTCCGGGAAATGCACATAACGAAAACCTCCTTCTCCATACCAAATGCATTGAACGAATCCATCCTGTACACGAGCGACCACCCAAACTCCATCAACTCATTAGATCATTCTATTCCTCACCAGCTCCCATCCAGTTATCAAACTCTCGACCACTATCCAGTGTTTCAATCTGCCATCCTTCTTGATGTCCTCGCAAAACATCCATCTGTTGATCATGGATTTGTCCTTTGTCGGCATGCTGTTCGGGGAGATATTGAAGAGCAGGATCCATCTCCCTATCATTCATTCCGTACCCAGCTTGCCATGCTTGCTCTGAATCATGATTACTATCAAAATACACTCCATCAGGATGACCTTCATGATAGTTGTTATTCTCGTAATGACCGTGGTCTTGAGTCATCAAAGAAGGATCTATTCTGAAATCTGGCTGAGGCGAGGGTGTATAGTGCGGTTGAGGGTGCATGATATCGAAATCCTGTCCTCCCGGAATACTAACTTGATACGAATGAACACCTGGAGCTGGGGTCTTTTTGATGATGACATCTTCGACGCCGGCTACTAAGGGGTTACTTTGAATGGTCTGCTGATAGTATTCTCCAGGTTGCATACCTGCTTGATTGTACTGAGCGGGAGGCTGCTTTCCCGGATTCGCAATTTGATACGAGGATTTGTTATAGTTGGCATAATTTGGCTCCATAGAATGTTCGCGCGAAGAGTAGTGGTAAGCAGACCTGGTCGTAGGATACAAAACGGGCTGTTGCTGCATGGGTCTCTGTTGGTTGCGAAGATTCCGTCTCTTCTTTGACTGACCTCCTCCTTGCCAATCGAAATCAGTCAAATCAGAATCATCAGAAGCAATGTCTTCAGACATCTTCCTCTTAGCGGCTTTACCAGCACCAGGTTTTGTTGGAGAGAACTTGTATCCCGGATGCGCGTTCTGATGATTGATTCGTTCAATCCTGGCCCATTCACTAAACTGCTCTTTTACAGCATCGGGTTCCAACGGCCAACTATCACCACAGACTTGAGAAACAACTTGATGGTTATTTTGTAGGCACCAATCTTTCGTTCGGTTCTGATACGCTTTGCGATAGAGCATGAAGGAGTTCATTGGTCTCTTGACTTTCCCTGGAACTTTGCCCTCATCTACCTCCCGTCGTCTCTCGTCGGCCGACCTATTCACGTATGTTTCGATATCGGCAACTGGAACATGTTTCCAATCTTTGGTGAGCTCACTCAACGGTTTATCCAATTTTGCCACCTTCTTCTCGGCCTTCACCTTCTCCTTCTTAGCCTTCTTCATTTTTGGCGATTTCTCTGCTCGATGACGTCCCTCAGGCATGGGTCTCAAAATTTGATGTCCACCTCGTTGAATTGTAAGGCCACTTCTCGTTCTTATCATATCTTGGGATGGAGGAGTGGGCGAACTGGCTGGTGTGCTGTATTGATCCTGATACACGGGTCCCTGAAAATCATGATACTCCTAATTCCACTATTAGCTTAGGAAGGCAGACACAAGTTGTTCAGCAACTCACATATTGAATTCCTAATCCAGAGTCTTGGTGTTGATGCAGATATGGATAGCTAGTCTGTTGCGGTCTGCGCATGTATTGATCTTCATGCGAAATGGGTGAATCGTAATGTGTCTGCATGTGAATACCTTCATCTGGGTCGTATTTTGGTTGCGGATAAGATGTATTGGCGTTGTGCGCTACCAAATGATGAAGATCGTGTTGGAACATTTCGCTATTCCTTGATGGTGGTGGTGATAAGGTCATGGTTTTTGCTGATAGGAAATTTGGAACTTTTGGTGAAAGAGGTAGTTGTACTTCGGAGAAGTAGGGCCACCGGCTTATAAAGGGCTTTCTACCAGTGTAGAATATTCACCATAGATCAGCTTATTATTGAAGGTGAAAGGCCCGACTTCACAGACTCTATGACAATTCAAGTGAGGTGAATTCTTCTCCAATCTGTTTTCGACAATATTTGTCGGATTGTTGGAGCCCCGCTTTCGACTTGTGTCTGTGGCTCTGTGATGAGATATATGAATTACCTGCTGTTACTTTTGCTTTTGTTGATGATGGATGTCTCCCCAACCTCGGACGGAGAAGGATTGTAAGAAGCAAGTGAGACCCAAAAGGTGTTCCTTTTCAAAGTTCTGGAAATTCCAAAGAAGTTCTTTGGAGAGTAAATGGTTCATCTGAAGTTCCAATGCTAGGTTGAGGTCTGAGAAATTGATTCAAGTGGGACCTTTTTCTCTTTTCTCTCAGGACCGTGCAGTATCAAAAAGTTTGGGATGAACCTGTGGCTTCCTGCAGACCGCGCCGTCTTCCCTTCGGAGGCTTATGTTCTGGAACCGTGGTGTCAAGCAAATTAGATGTAGGTGTCCAGTGATGAGTACCCCTGATAGCAATGCAGAGGCTCTAATGTTGCTATGGTATCAAAAAAAATATTATTTTCTTTGTCTTGATGTTGCTGCAGCTGTGCTGAGTTGTTGTTGAAGTAAGCAATGAAATCTGAGCACCATACAACACGATAATCCAGCCGTGCAAGAGTCTTTGTTTTGAAAGGATTAAATGAAGAGAAAGGATTTGATCCGGTCTTTATGTATTCGAGAGATGGGTGTTGATGAAAGCTAGTGAAGAAATTGAGTAAAGAACCGTTTTCAGCCAATCACTGCTTTCGATCACTTTGTATATTTTCATACATTTTCATGAGGACTCTCTACAAACCTTCCAGAAGCACATCTTAATTTTTTCCATCATGAATTGCATTCAATTGTTAGAGTGTCTCTTCTCTAAATTCGTTGAAAAGGAAAATAAGCATGATATTATGGTTGTATTTGTCTCGGAAATTTATGTCATGGATGTTGTATCATGATGTGACCTTTGATTTTTACCACGCTACCAAATGCTCAATTCAATTATTCAATTATACCCATCACATTTACAAATAATAAAAAGATTGCAGATTGCATATCGAGGTAAACCATACAAACAAACCTCTTACGGAGACATTGATTAATTTCACGAACAAATGGTAAGTGCACTTCCCCACCAGTTCATGCACATGTAGGTACACAGTAGGTAAATGACATTTTCGTAATCGCGAATAGATGGATAGATGGATCGATTGCCAAGCTAGTAATAAGTAGTAAGTACATATTCCAGCGGCAAGCAAAGCAACTTTAACTTCAAATACTTAGGTAGGTGGAATGGAATGGAATTACACAATAGGTTTCTGTGTTTCTCAGTAGTAAGGTTAGTAGCGCGGTAGTTTGGATACGGGATTCAAGATGCGGGGAGTGGCGGTAAGTTGCGAGGAATGTAATGTTGTGGGTAGAGTCTAGGGCCTGGATCTGGGTGTGGGTAGCAGGTAGGAGGTAGGAGGTAGCTTGGATTGGATTGGATTGGATTGGTTACACGAAATGGTGGGTTGGTTTGGTTTGGGGATGAGGGGGGGAGGAAGAGGGAGAGGGAGATGGAATGTGGTGTGGAATGTGGAATGGAGGTTTGGGGTTAGTGGGTTTTGGGTTTGGGGTTAGTAGATTAGCGGTTTGTGGCTAGTGGTTAGTGGAGTTGGAGTTCTTTATTCAGCTGGATTGTGGGGGATGGGGTGGGGATGAGGGTGAGGGTGTGGGTGAGGGTGTGGATAATGTTGAAGATGGATGGAGATTTGAATTTATATATTTTTTTTCTCTGGGAGGGGGAAGTTAGTTTTGGAACGCGGTTTAGATTGATTGACTGAATGAATGACTGGCTGACTGACTGTCAATAATGATTCTTGAGGGAAAGCAGTCATAAGAATAATGGATGAATGACGGATGGAAGTTTGATACGTTCTGTGATGAGATGGATAATGGAACTTCTTCTCGGTGACTAATACCTAGTATACTATAGTTGGGTTGATATTTGAGTATAGAAAGTGTTGTGTTGTGATGTATGTATGTATCTATATGTGTAGAGCGTGTCGGCCTTGAAGTACTTCGTTCATCTATTTTTGATTATTCGTTTCGATCTTTCTACAGTCTATAGTCTACAGTTTACAGTCTACAGTTTACAGTTTACAGTTTGAAATCTACAGTATATAATCTCAATGCTGAATAGTAGTAATGATTCCACGGGGCAATAGGTAAGTAGGCAGGTAGCTAGATAGCAAGTGGATACACAGATAGAGAAGAATAGCTACTATGTGTATGTATGTATGTATGTATGTATCTACGTACCCGTAAATAAGGTTACCACCTACCTACGTAGTGAAAGATTGGTTCGCGGCTATCGCTATCGGGTGGCTGCATTGGTTTCATTTCATTTTATTTCATTTTCATTTTCATTTTCATTCGGGATACTTGTTTGGTGAGGGATTGTTTCGTTTATTCAGTATTACTAGGTAGGTAGGTACTTACTGTACTTCCGGTTCGAACTTCGGCTCGGTTCGGTTGCTTGGGTAGACTGGGGAAGAGAGGATTGGGATGGGTTTGTTTGATTGATTGATTGTAGTCTGTCGGTCTATAAAGATGGAATTATTTAAGGAAATATTTGAAGGGGATGAATGAATGAATGAATGAATGCTCTTTTGATTTTTGGGTCTGTTTTTGATGGGTTGGGGAAACAAACTTCGGATGAATGAATGGATGATTGAATGATAGAATGAAGGGGGTTTGTTTATCTTTAGCCATTTCCTCTTTCTTTTCTTTTTCTCTTGTAGTATGGATGTCTTTTGGAATTTCGTGAATGAAAGGAGGAGTTTCATTCATAAATTTATTAAACGTTCATCTATCCACCTGGGCATCTATCCATTCATTCATTCATTGAATAAATATTTCCTCCTCAATATACCTAGGTAGGGATAAATTGTTGTCGCTGCAGATTGTCGTAATAATACCACACGTATAGGTTGGTGCGTGCTTCGTCTCTGTTCACTCCTGTTTTACATCCACATCCACATTCACGGACCATGATAATTTTCATGCCCAACTATTATGGATCATGGCTGACGGATTGATGAATAGATGGCTGATTGAAGAATGTCTGATTGAGTAATGGATGGATTGGCTTGTAGTTGGAAAAGTATCTGTTCTACACGGTTCTTCCTGGAATTGGATATTCGTTGAAACTCACCGAGCGGATGGAACGTGGTGTCTCAAATAAGGTTATTTCGCTTCCGGGTTTCTCCGGTTGGGGATGACAGTGAGGTTGAGAGGGAGAAGGAGAGGGAGGTGGTTTGTTTGGGTGCGGAGAGTAAAGAGGAAAAGGATGGAGAGGAGAGATTTAACGAGATGGGTGAGTGGATTGTTGTGTGTGTGTGTGTATATGTGAGTGGATGGTGGTGGACTGGGGAGTAATTTTGAGGGTGCGATATGATTTACCAAGATGCGCAGTGCTACTCAGATGGAGATGGGAGGTAGATTTGCGGGAATCATTGGATATTATTTGCTTGGGAAGATCTTGACTGTCGCTTTACTGTTTCGTTTTGCATTGAGTGGGGAGAGAGGAGTTGTGGAGAGATGAGTTGGGGAGAAGTAAAGGGAAGCACTGGTATGACGGGATAGATTTGGTGATGAGATGAGAGAGAAGTAAAGGGGCTCACGGATAGTAAGGCGATATCTTGTGAGCGCGGTATGGTATGCTAACGGTATACCAGGAGGAGAGCAGACGGAGTAGCTGACAAACGAGTAGTAGTTACAAGTTACACGACAAAGAGACTTTGCGCCAAGAGAAAAAGAAGATGTGTGAGGGGGGGAAGAGAGAAGAGGAAAGTTTGGAATGATAGATGACTCTAGAGGTTACGGGGACCGCATTCGTATTTCAATATCGCATTTCGATATCAAGATGATAAAAATGTAGCTGTGTCTATGTCTGTGTATAACTGGATTGGAATCGATGATGAGGAGAGATACATGATACATGATACATGATACATGACGATTGAAGGTTGAAGATTGCAGATTTTGCCAGGGACGCGGTGAGATATCTGGTTTGGGCATTACCACCATCATCTATAACAAATCAAAAACTACGGATACCGAAATCAACATACATCTATCTCAGCTTCATGCCGCGTTCGGATGATATTCAAACTTACAAATAAACAGTACCCGTGGTTGAAACCACATCCACATCATTTTGCATCAGCGTTGATGTTAAAAAACGAGCAATATCTAATTATCTTCCTAGCAGCTGACCTTGAAGCAACTAGGTAACAAAGAAATAGAAGTCCATATCTGCCTTGATTTCTAGTCGCCGAGCTGGAGAGATAGTGAAGTCAAAATCTGTTTCCTGCTTTTTGCGGAATGTGGACCTTGGATTAGGTCGAGGAAGGGCGAAAGAACAAGAGGTGATTACTGATATTTTGTTTATTTCATGAATGCAATGGATGAGCTTGCTGGAATGAGGTCGAGATGCATTTAAGTGATTTGCATTAGCAAAAAAAGATGTATCTGCCGCACCTTGATTTGATGGGTAAAGATATACCAAGAGATTTGGACTCTCCCACGGCTACGGAGCAACTGCCAGTGACATTCATATGCCAAGTCAAAACACACATGATAGATATCAAGCGCGAAAAGATCGATATACAACAAGAGATGAGATGAAATGGATAGAGTAATCGTGTTCTAGCGTCAGGAACTGCTGTCGTTCTTGTCAGTAGCGGGGGCGGAACAAAGAAGCGTGATGCGCGTGGTTAGAGGGTGGAGTAGGCGAGGATTGGTAGTGGAGTTTACCGTCTTTTAGTTTGGGCAGGGAAGGAAGTAGGTATGTTACGGCTATTTTGGGAAATACAGATAATATTTTCTTTGTGAGTGGGGATGGGATGAGGAGTAGATTGTGGAATTTTCCGTTGTGGTATGTTTTTCCAGATCGTAGTTTGTGAACTACAATCGTGAACTGCGCAATCTGCAAATGCTCTAGATGATCAAGAGGCGAAATGGATATCTTCACCAGATACCTACACATATCGTGATGAATAATACCTAGGTACGGTGAAGTGCTAGTTGAGGCGATTAATACGGCGTGGATTAGATACATACATGTTGTACATCTATCTATGTCTTTGTCTATCTCCATGTTTGCGAATCCGCGGTCAATTCAGATATGCAACAAAACTTTTTTTCCAACTCCTGGTTCTTTGTTTTGGAAATGCTGGGAGACCAATTAGATTGATGGTCAAGAAAAGTCGCTGGATATCATAGGGATCCCATGTTTGCGAATCCGCGGAAATTTCAGATATGCAACAAAACAGTTTCTGGGCTTGTGATTCTTTGTTTCGGAATGGGGGGACAGGCCAATTAGATTGGTGGTAAGAAGAAGTCACTGGGTTGAGATGAAAATTGGATAAAGAAAAGATAGGGAGTCTATCGGGAGAACGAGGTGGAGTACGTGCAAGTGGTATATTTGGAGTTTGGTAGGAAGATTGGCGATGCGAGGAGATCTGGATAGTGGAATTTGCATGAGTCGTCCATGTTGGTATATCTCGAGCATGGATGGATGGATAAAGAGAGATGTTCTGGTAAATATCAGCTACTGTAGTGATTAATAGCGATACGAGAGTTCTAGATGGTACGCGGAATTTTCTTGGGTTGTGCTACATGCGTTCGTTACATATACTTTACATTGCAGATGTTTTTGCATGAGATTTTTTGTGTTTGGAACCATATCATGGTATTTTAATTTGACTCGGTTATGAAAATTTGGCGCAACCTGTATGTATGTAATACTAATCTTTGTTAAAACCTCAGGTCATAATACGTGGATAAATTGGTCGTTCTGCTGACGATAGTAAAGTAGCACGAGATTGTTACCCCTTTCCCCATATTAATATTACCGAGCCCAACCAACGGTTACCCCAATCACAATAATCTGTCTTATCATGACCTAGCATCAAACCGCCATCGCAAACATTATACTAATAATCCCCACCCCACTAAACAAGTCTATCCTTCACTCCAGAATCCTATTGATCCCTCCATTAGGAAATAATACCAAATCTCCCTTTGTGAGAATTAAAATCCATCAACAAGTAATCTACCCACCGAAAAACAACTCTTTATCTCTATTCCCTACACTTGCCAAGAAAATCCTCATGTATCATTTACAATATACTACACCTAGTACTCTACTTGCCAAGCTCCCATCCTCCCATCACAACATCACGACCTGGACTTGTAGGTCGAAGCTGGAATGAGATATTGAAGCCGCCACTGAAAATCCGAAATCAACCGCACATCGAACTGCTAAACTTAAGCAAGAAATCACTATCCTATCCCAAGATCAGAAATACAAACCAAATTACCTCCCCTTGAAACCAAAATCCAACATAAACCAGGGCAGTACGCCAGAAACCAAAGAGAAAAAATGCCACGCAGTCCTGCCGGCTACGAAGAAATACGCCCGGGGAAAAAGGGGTTTAATACCTATAATGATAGTGATAAAAATGACACTCACATGCCAATGAAAAGAGGAGAGACGAGTCGAACCCCACTGCGCAATCGTGGATGGGTGCAGATACTTATCGTTGCATTTTTGTCTCTGATATTTTTTGGGATGGGGACAGCGGTTGGAAGGAGGTTTCCGAGGGGAGACAGGAAGTGGGGGATGTTGGGTAAGTTTTTTCAGTTTTGTAATGACGGCTGGGCTTAGGTTTTGCTGTTGGTTAAGCGTGGGAACTGAATGAGTGGATGAGTAGACTGGAGTTTAGAGACTGAAAATTTGCTGATGAGAGATATAGCACCTCCAGGATCGATAAAAGAAACTTGGTATCCTAATACTACGTTTTCCATGAAACCGACGCCGGAATCGGAAGCCGCTTGGGGATCTTTAATGCCAGGTTAGTTTCTATATACATGTTTTATCAGCATTCGTTTGAATTACACTAATAACTTTGTAGTGGGCAGAGGATTTATATATCGACCTGAGATAGCACCGATTGTAAAAAGTGTCTCAGTATTCCATCAATTGCATTGTCTGGTATTTTTCCCTTCCCTTTTCCTCCTTCTCCGTTCCTCTCTTTTCTACCCCTATCTCAATCGCATAACTAGATTGACACTTCTTTAGCACGGCCTCCGTACCTCCTACTACGATCTACACTATCAAATTGCGCGCGCAGCCGGGGGACCCATCGATCCATTTCTTGAGCAAAAGGCCGCGCATACGCATATAGAGACTGCGCATCAAAAACATTGTTTTGATTATTTGCGACGTGCGATAATGTGTGCTGCAGATACGAACTTGGAATATGTTGATCCAGTTACGGATGATACAACGGGGTGGGGGAGTGAGAGGGTTTGTAGGAGTTTCGAGGATGTAAAGGGGTGGGCGGAGAAGTGGGCTAATGGAACGGGTGGAGGGATTGCTTAAGTTGTGGGGTGGATGGATGATGGAGAAGGGGGAATGTAAGAGCAGGGCCTTATAGGGCTTCTGAAATTTATAGGACCATTGTTGTAATGATGGGCATCAGAAAATGCTAAAGATTAAGCGCAATTGGTGACTGGCAATCGCACTTCTATAAAGTAGAATATCCCCAGAATAGATGAACGGATACAACAGTAGTTATGCATACGAGTAGATTCTAGATCTCAAACTGGAAATTTATTTTTCCGTGTCCATCTTTGAGTTGTCGGAGGCACTTGTCCCCAAGCCAGCAAGGATAAAAGAAAATATACTCAGAAGTCTCGTCATCCATATCGAACAGTATGAAACTTCTTACTATCCATTCTTGCTTATTGACTTTGAAGAGTGGCCACACGCCAAGTGAAAAGATAAGCTTGATGGGGGATCTGACTAGTATTAAGGTGGCATATTGTAAACCTTTTGGAAACCGTTTGATGAGAATGGCAAACAATACTGAGTATGGGCTATCATCAGCCGTGTTTATTCAAGACCTGCAAAAAGATTTCGCTACTGCATACCAATTAGAGTCTGGGCAAGCTTCGTATTAGATCCCCACCCTGATGAGATGATTGCTAATAATGTTGAACTGTAGAGATGGAAGGCATAAAGATAAGTCATCAAGGTAGATTCAGTACTACTCTCGGCATGGAGGATTTCCTAGTCGTAAACACAGTGGCTTGAGGTAATTGAGAATCAAGAGGTCGGTAGATAATATTGAGACGATGATTAAAGGTATCAACTTCTGGCGCAATGATGTCGCATAACAAGAAGCACACTCGGTTTAGCATCCGTAACCACAGCTCTCATTAATCATCTATCTTCCTAAGGTTCTCAACAACGCCCGACTTAACAGTGTTTTGTCATCTACTTCAGCAATTTCTCCTCTGGAGGGGTTTGGACAGGGATATGATCTGCAAATGAAGATTCTGATTGGGTTTACGGCGGCGCAGTTCTTGACTTTGTCGTTAATGTGGAATTGAAGAGAGGGAGCAATTGGGTATCCGCAAAGCAAAGGAGCGTTAAGGAGGAAGGTGGTGAAAGAAGAAGGGAGACCAATTGATGGGATACACATGCAAGTTCGTCTAATGTAGCTCGATGTGCATTCATTCCATCGTTTCATAACACGTCAGAATGATTCTCACACATTATACTGTCAATATATGAAATATGGGGCGAAATAAGGCTGAAAAGCTGATGAGGTTTATGTAAATAAAATAATACTTCTGACATGTGCCGGAGGAACCGAAATTTAGTAGCGACGATCATGTCTCAAGTTCCCCACGTGACCATAAAGTTACCGTTCTTTCCATTTGCATTAGCCACTTTCACTGCATTTAATATTCATGTGTTGCCGAATGCCGTTCAAGTCGAGCAACATTGGTTCATTTTGGTTCATTTGCATATACACCTTTGCGTCTATCTCCAAACTGGTACTAGGTATGGAGAATCCATGTGCATTATCTGGAAGTCTGTGCCGTATATTTGCTGGACAGATATCACTTGTAACATTGTCTCATATGTTTCAAAGTAGTCGGGTTGGTCCAGCCTGCAATATGAATACGATGGATGATACGACGATATCCTTCTCTTCATTCTTCTATAAACTCCGAATATTCTAATACGAGTTGTCTCTTTATTATAATCTTATTCTGACTTTGGGAACAAGAGGAAGTCCGCACTTTCTCTCAAATCCATGCACAACCACCCCTCCCCTCTCAGCCCCGTACCTTTATCAGCCACAATAGCCTTGTTTTAAAATAGCATCTTACCCCTGTCGCTTCCGAATCTTACCGTTTGTAGTATAAGTGCAACTGAAGCTCGTGTAAGGAATTGGTTACAGAAGCCATTTCAAAAAGTCAACCGCAATCTTTGATATTCAAGAAAAACAGAATAATTCAAAGTATACGACGTAATCGAGGAACACGGAATCTAAGGTCTTTCAGATTGCCAACGAATTGAAAGAAAAGCGATACGATCCTAGCGATTATGATAACGACTTGAAAATTAAAACGATCCGCTCCACGCGTTGGTCCCTGGGGAAATCTTGCGAACTACTACGTTGCGATTGCGATTACAGATTTTTGCAACGGCACACTCGAAAATATATAGGGATAATTGGCTGGCTTTCTGAACACGGAGATTAGGCAGAATGCCTCCAAATAACACCAATGGTTCCAATAATTTATCGAGCCCTCCTCAATCGATACCTTTACGAGATCTAACACGGCCACCTGATTCTGCAGATTTGGGAGATGGATCGCGGCGGCACACACGAGGGAGGAGTCTTTTGGCAGGGGGAGGTCTTCGTCCGACGGGAAGTCTAAATGCTGGTACTGGGTATGAAAGGCTAGGGGATTCTTCTCCCAGTCCAGGAGGGAGACCGGATCGAACAGGTAGCTCAGCGATACCTCTGACACTACAATCTACTATTGGGGAAAGGCACGAAAATGAAATAGAAACCCCTACATCGCCTGTGGGAAACCCTGCAGATTTTCAAGCAGCAATGGGATTCGCTGGTCTAAATGTACCGGATATCAGTTTATCTCATGCTCCGCGAGAAAGGTCCATGTCTTTTGGATCTCAGCACTCTCTCACACCTTATGCGCACTCTTATGGGGACATGGGAGATAACGACAATTCATATTTTCCCTCCGATTCTGACCAGATACCTTTGACGGATTCGAACCATCTGCAGCCCATGGGCGGGACACAACCCACTACTCCAGATGGGCAGCGACATGATAGGTCTAGCTTTCAATCTATCAATTTCAACTCACCAAGTTCAAACTACAGAGGGTCTAGACTAGGTGATGATCTTCCTAATGCGGAAGCAGGTTACTCATCATATGGTACAAGGTCAAGGTCGCAAAGTTATGGAGCTAACCTGTCACCCAGTGGACGCAGATCTAGATCTCCATCTACTGTGGGGGCTCTATCCAGAGCTGGGTCGATGGTGAGGGCTATGTCGCAACGTGTGGTTAATCTGAGTGGTGAAGCCGAGGTCATCGAAGAAAGCGCTAGGAGACAAGCGCACAGTATTGAGGAACCATTTTTCCCTTCGCGGAGATCATACGAACCGAATGTCGAAGATACAGCTTACCGGCCGAATACGATGTTTCCTCCATTTGAGAAACCCCCGTCAAGGACTTTGGATGGACCTGGAACGGATCAATGGCAGGCACAGAATCCTCCTAACCCTCTCAGAGGAAAAACACTAGGAATTTTTTCACCGGAAAACAAGCTTCGGCGAAAACTTTGCGATTTTCTGGTTTATCCTATCACTGAACCAGCAATTCTCATATTGATTGTCATACAAACAATTCTCCTTGCGATAGATGCGGCTCCTTCTGTTTATACTCACCCTCGGCGCCCTGGATGGGGCTCTAAAACCGACTGGGCTTTACTGGGCCTCTTTATAATTTTCACGCTGGAAGTGATTGCACGTGTTATTGTGTCCGGTTTCATTATTAATGCAGCCGAATACAGTACAATAGACCGGCAACGTGGAGCCAGGGCAGCAATCGTGGACAAGTACCGATCGATATTTGCACCTCAGCGAAAATCATCTGTCAGAAGAGCCCAAACATCATCTTCCGAGGAAACCACCAATACACAAATGCCTATCGTCAATACCTTCGCTCAAATGCAAGCAATGACCAGCACTGTCGAGCAAGCCCAGCGATTGCAACTAGCTAGGAGAGCTTTTCTCAGACATTCTTTCAATCGACTCGATTTCGTCGCAGTCGTATCTTACTGGGCAGCGTTTGCCATCAGTTTTCTTGGAGTAGAGCATGGCTATCATCTTTACCTATTTCGCATGTTAAGCTGTTTACGTATTCTTCGATTACTTGCCCTTACAAACGGTACTGCTGTAAGCCTTACATTGCTCTCGCTTTCATGTGCACTTCTAACATAGCATCTAGATAATTCTTCGAAGTTTGAAAAAAGCGACTCCATTGCTACTCAATGTTTCCTTTCTTATTGGATTCTTCTGGCTGTTGTTTGCCATCATCGGTATACAAAGTTTCAAAGGAAGTCTTGATCGTCAATGCGTATGGATCGACCCTGACGACATCCAAAATGCGCAAAATACAGCATTCGTCAATAGCAACCAATACTGCGGAGGACAGTTCAACAAGGACAACTCGTCTCATGATCCCTGGATGAAATCAACCGACGTGAACAATCCTTTCTACCCTTTAGACTTTGGAGCCACTTCGTCCAAAGGTTACTTGTGCCCCGAGGGATCTTATTGTCTTCAACTGCCTCCTGATCAACTTCCTTTCAATGGAACTGTCAGTTTTGATAACATTGCACAGTCTTTGGAACTCGTGTTCGTTATTATGACAGGTAACACGTTTACAGATCTCATGTATTACACCACAGATTCAGACTATCTCGCCGCCGCAATCTTCTTCGCAGGAGGAATTGTTATTATGATGCTTTGGCTTATGAACTTGCTGATAGCCGTCATTACTTCATCTTTTCAGGTTATCAGAGGAGAAGGCAAAACAAGTGCATTCGCTGCCCATGCTGATGATGATCATCCCGATCCAAATGTAAACATGCCACGACAGGTGAGCAAGCTAAGACAGATGTACGATAAAACATATTGGCTCTGGATCGCTATTATTGTCTATGATCTCATAGCTCAAGCTTTCCGGAGTTCCGATATGACGGATTCTCGCTCAAGATTCATCGATCTTTCGGAAGTGGCGGTAACATTCTTGTTGTTAATCGACATCGGTTTGCGATTTGCCTCCGATTGGCGGGATTTCCACAAGCACAAGAGAAATTTATTTGACTTGGGACTTGCGATCATTACCACGGTGATTTTATTGCCACCCATTCGAAATTCAGGTCAACCTTATGCTTGGCTTACCGCATTCCAGATTCTCAGAATCTATCGGGTTGTCATGGGTGTCGAGATCACGCGATCCTTGATCATGTTGGTGTTGGGAAATGCAAGTGGTATTGGAAACCTTGTACTCTTCGTCTTTCTCATCACTTTCTTGGTTGCGATATTCGCAGTCCAGCTGTTTCGCGGCGAGATCCCCTCACATGATGACTCTGGAGAATATATACAAGTCAATTTCTCTACGATTTTCAATTCTTTCTTGGGTTTGTATCAAATTCTATCGAGCGAGAATTGGACCACACTTCTTTATAATGTTACCGGCATTGATAAGTCACGAAACACTGCTTGGATCGGTGCAGCATTCTTCATTGGGTGGTTTATTCTCGCCAACTCTATTCTGGTAAATATGTTCATAGCTGTCATTCAAGAAAATTTCGATGTTTCAGAGGACGAAAAACGCATGCAACAAGTGAAGGCTTTCCTGACCAGGAAAGAGGTCGATACCTCTTCTAGCAATCTCGCATTATCGTCTATCGTTCGATTTGGTCGCTCCAAAGCGAAAAAAGACCCCCTCGATTATGGGCCGGCAACCATGGAGATGCTATTGAAAGATGCGGTTGTTAAGGACTTTCTCGATGATGAAATTGTTCCGGGACAGCACGAACACAATGCGGAAAATGCTGCTGCAGAGGCAGCTGGTGTAAAGCCTGGATACTTATCCTCCGTCTGGGGTAATTTCGTGTCTAAAATCTGGAACAGGGAACCAAATCCCTTTTATTCCAACATATCGTTTTCTCTCAAGACCGATGACTCTAAAGGTACCAGGGCAATGGCGAAAGAAGCCGTCTCAGCCTCATCTCAGCGCAAGAAAGCCCAACGTGAATACTTGGCAAAACACCCATCTTACAATAATTCCTTGTTCGTTTTTAAACCTAATAGCCCTATCAGAAGGCTTTGTCAAAGATGCGTAGGGCCTGGGCGTGGAAGTGAACGTTTTGATGGTGTTGAGCCTGATTTGACCATTTGGTATGGCTTTTCGGCATTCCTGTACCTCTGCATTGTCGCAATGGTCTTGTTGGCATGTATAACCACACCTCTATACCAAAGAGAATACTTCATGGCCAATCCTGAGAAATCAACCGGGAATAATTGGTTCGTCTTTTGCGATTTCATCTTTGGGATCATTTTCACCGTCGAAGCTCTCATAAAAGTCATTGCAGATGGATTCTTCTGGACTCCAAACGCATACTACAGAAGTACATGGGGTCTCATAGATGGTCTAGTGCTTATCACCTTGTGGATCAATGTCATCACTTCATTGATGGACGATGGAGCAATTGCACGAGCAGTTGGAGCTTTCAAAGCCTTGCGAGCTCTCCGATTGCTCAATGTCAGTGATAGTGCAAGAAATACATTCCACTCTGTGATTCTTGTCGGTGGATTTAAAGTTCTTTCGGTACGGAATCTGTTTCCATATTGTTTAATGCTTCTGCTAACATGCTAATAGGCGGCCTTCGTTTCCATGTCCCTCTTAATTCCTTTTGCAATTTATGGGGTAAACCTTTTCAACGGCCAGTTGGAGGCGTGCAATGATGGCGACATCACTAATTTGACCGATTGTTCTGGTGAATTCTACAATCAGCCGTTTAGTGGTGATTGGAACATTGTTTCACCTAGACAAGTTGGAAACCCCTGGTACGATTTCGATAATTTCGGAGGCTCCTTATTCATCCTTTTTCAAATCGTATCCCAAGAAGGTTGGGTCGACGTAATGTTTCAGTCAATGTCCATTACTGGCCGTGGTCTTAATCCGGGTGATCCTACATCGCGCGAGTTCAATGCAGTCTTCTTCGTCCTTTTCAACCTTCTTGCCACGGTCTTCATCCTTACTTTGTTCATCTCTGTGTTCATGCGAAATTACACGGAACAAACGGGAATCGCATTTTTGACATCTGATCAGAGATCTTGGGTGGAATTGCGTAAACTTTTAAGGCAGGTTTCTCCATCTAAACGACCTTCCCAGAAAGATCCACGTCGGTGGAAAGACTGGTGTTACAAGAGAGCCACTCGAAAGCATGGAAAGTGGCATTCAGCTATGACCTTAACTCTTGTCTTCCATCTTATCCTATTGTTAGTGGAATTTTACCCCGAGCCACTATGGTGGGATAGAACTAGAGATTATATATTCTTGGCTTGCACAGTTTTCTATATTCTCAACATTTTTGTCCGTATAACTGGTCTGAGCTGGGCTCGATTTCAACGAAGTTCATGGGATGTTTTCTCGATTCTTGCAGTCTTCGGTACACTGGTCACGACAATCCTCCTTCTCACCAACTTCAAATCTCGAGTTTACGTTCAACTACACAAATTGTTTCTTGTTTCTATCGTTCTACTCTTAATTCCCCGAAATGATGCTCTGGATCAGCTATTCAAAACTGCAGCTGCTAGTTTGACAGCCATTGGAAATTTGTTGGCAACTTGGTTTGTCCTGTTTATGGTCTTTGCCATCGCTATGACTCAAACCTTTGGACTCACTCGATTTGGTGAACAAGAAACCGACAATCTCAACATGCGAACAGTACCGAAAACGCTTATGATGCTATTTCGTATGTCTTGTGGAGAGGGTTGGAATCAAATCATGGAAGACTATGCGACTATCACACCTCCATTCTGTACTCAAGGTGACGATTTCTTTGATAGCGACTGCGGAAGCCCTACATGGGCTCGAGTATTATTCATTTCGTGGAACATCGTGAGCATGTATATCTTCACTAGTTTATTTGTGTCGCTCATCTACGAGAGTTTCAGTTATGTCTTCCAACGATCCAATGGCTTATCTAAAGTTAGTCGTGATGAGATCAGACGCTTCAAAGAGGCTTGGGCTACGTTAGATCCGGATGGTACAGGATTTATCGAAAAGGAACATTTCCCAAGACTTCTGGGTGAACTCTCTGGTGTCTTTGAGATGCGTGTATATTCACATGAAGATTCGGTTCGCAGAATTCTCGAAGATATACAAACGGAACCAAGCAGTGGTAGAATGAATTCTATTTCAAGCCCCAGCGCTTCTAATGGTATTGATTTGAAGAGATTGAATGAAAGAATTTCTCAAATTGATGCCGGTAGAGTCAGAAGAGACAGAGCGAGATTTAATCTTTTCTATGAAGAGGTTTTAGTCTCGGCGGATCCTGATCGGGGTATTTCTTTTACGACAGTATTGATGGTTTTAGCTCACTATAATGTTATTAGTGACAATAAGAGCTTGAAGTAAGTTATTTGGGTGATTTTTGGTACTTAGCTAATGATTGATATAGACTTGAAGAATTTTTACGTCGCCGCGCACGTCTTCAAAGAGTGGAAGAAGAAGTCCGAAGACGAATTGTGGTTGGATTCTTCGATACTATGTAAGTTTTTGAAATTTCTATTCGTGCATATGTTTTAATTTACTAACCAACATAGGTACTGGTCCCGAAGATTCCGCAAACACATGGAAAGGAAAAGGTCTGGCCGAATGACGGATATTCCTCAATTAGGTCCCGAAGTTTACGTCGACGACGAAGATTCATCTACCCAGAAACATAAATCAACTGCTTCAGGAAGCGGGGCTTTACTTTCACCAACAGATATTACGGATTCGAGAAATTCGTTTATTACCCATGGACTTGATGGGGCACCACTTAGACAGAGAAGAGGAACGGATGCGGATATCGGACTGGGTTTGAATACTTCGCTCCCTTCAGTAAGCTCTGCAGTGAGTCCAACTTTGAGTCCGCTGAAAGCGCATGGACCGCGTGGATCGGCATTTTCGTTTGAAGGGGTGGGTGTAGGAGCTAGTGATGGGAGTGCAATTAATAGTACGGCAAGCAGTAGAAGGAATAGTGCGGTATCTGCGGAGAACGTCTTGGAAGTGTTGGATAATTCAGCATGGGGAGAGAGTATCAGGAGGAGTTTCACTACAAGGAGAAGTAGTAAAGGTGGGAATTAGGGGTTGTGAGGAGTGTTTATGTATTATTGAGGAGAAGGAGAACACATACACTGTAAAGGATTATGTATGGAGTTGCGGGCTTAAGCGAATCAAAAGGAAAAGAGAAGGGTCTAAATGAGTTAGGCATTGGATATATAGGTACTCTGGTTGGGGATGAGAGGCGTATGGAGGGAGGAGTTTTATTGGAATCGGAATTGAAGATAGATGGACTTGGATCTTGTTTTCCTCGTTCACTTGTTCACTTTGTTGTAATATGAGGGGAATGAGATGAGGATATATTTCCTTCTTGCTTGTATTTGTTTATTGGTGTGTTATAGGAGGGAGGGAAGGAAGGAAGGAAGGAAAGGAAAGGGAGGGAGAAAAATGCAGTGAGAGGTGGATATATGTTTGCATAGCTTATGGCGTTGAGCGATTACTTTTTACCTGTTTGTCTTTTCACCACCGTTTTTATGATAAATTTTATAGTTGATAGATTGGGGGTTGGGGGTGGCGAGTGAGGAGTGAGGAGAGTGAGTGAGTGGGTATATAGTGTATTGAAAGGGATAGATCGATCGATTGATAGACAGATGGGGATGGGAGTATATACATATGTGTGTAAACGATAAATCGAATCGAATCGAATCGAAGTGAAGTGAAATAACAAGTGAGATTCAACAGATCTCTGTTTATTTTATTTTATGATAACATGATGTGTTGTGGTGTGAGTAGAGGATTTTATATTGATGTTGGCTCAGGGGTTAGATAACAAATTGTCACAGGCACCTCTGGGAGCATTCAGAAGCTTTACCGCTAGGCCACAAAGCCAAAAGACTAGGAGGTAGAACTGGAAATTCTACCTTGCTCTCGCATATATAGCAGGACAGGACAGGAATCAGGTGATCAGAATGAGCTAGTGTCAACCCCGTGACACAAATCTCGAAATAAATTTTTAATCGCTAAATTATATAATTTGCTTTAATAAAAAATTGAAAGAAAAATCTAATATTATTCAAATTCATTTGTTAATTTAAAATAATGTTTTCTAAAAGAAATTATAAATTTTTAAATTTTATAATATATTTCAATCAGAAGAATTTATTTTTAATAAAAATTAAAAAAAATCTAATTACAATATTATAAAATTAATATGAAATGTATTTTTTTAAAAAAAAAAATTAAATTTTTATATTTTTGATTTAATTTTTTTTTTATTAATTTATAAATAATAACCAAAAGACCATTGTTCTCTGTAAGAAGTGACTGATTTAATAGTAAAGTGATTTGTACCTACTTTTTATTAATTATTTCGAATAATATACTTAATGAAATATCTTTATATATATAAGCTAATCCCTATTTTATTGAATCTATAAAATAAGACCTATAAATTCACAAGCTATATTACCGATTACAATTATATAAAAGAATCGTAATCCCTTTTTTTCCCTTTAATCTCAATAAGAAAAGCTTTACTTCACTATTACTATATCTTTCTATTTTATTTAAATAATTCTAATTATATCCAAGCAATCACAATATACTTTTTTCTCTCTTAAAATCTCAATACCTGATCACTCGCTTCTAATAATCGCTGATTACCTCATCCCTAAATAAAGCTTTATATAATCAATCGCTTTTTTACCGCGGTAAGCAACAGGTCGACAGCGGCTACGGCCGCGTACGCAAACAGTCGCATGTCTTTGATGCTGAGGCGATCGGCGTGTGGCAGGGATTGGAGTGCTTCCTGAATATTATCAAATGTTTTTATCAAGGTTGAATATGGCTATATATTGATAGCACCTTAGTGATCTGGGGAATACAAAAGAGTGCTGCTGATTTCTTCTAATAGGTTTATTATAAATACCATCAAGCAATATGATATTATAATGTTGCAGTTAAGTAGTCCTCTGGGTATACTGAGATAGAGGGCAACGAGACAGCCGATTGCCTTGCTGATCAGAGTACAACTGAATCACTTGATTCTGGCTTATCGTACCTCCCCACTATCAGCAATTCCTGTTTTATTCTATATACCAAATGTTAGTATTTAAAGAATAAATAATAGAATACAAAAAAAGATCTGATCTCCGAAATATATAATATATGAAAACCGATATATAACATCTCGAAGTCAGGGAACCTTAAGCTTCCCCACAGAATACTATACAGACTTATAACAATACAAACCAAATACAATGACTTTGTAATCTATTATACTAAATTCAATTACAAAAATAGTATAAATATTTATATATACAAGATCAAGAAAAACCCATTATACTTCTTTCGATATCCAATCAATAATCAGACATATAACAACTGACTACTTGTATCAAACCGATTACAATTCGAATAGGATGCGATAGTATATATTAATTGCATCCTGCAATCACAATATAGCTTTACTGACCTTCTCATTAGATCCAGATTCTATATTAGGATATACTCAAACTATATATAATCACATAGATACCAACCTGCTCCAGTATCCCAAGGACAAACTCTCCACCCCAATCAACCTAAGACCCGCACCGACCAGCCATAAACGCTCCGAGCGCTTTCCCGATTGATAGCGGTCGATCCGATCATCTGCCGACATTCGGACGATATACGAAACAAGGTTCTCTAGAATAGAACTACAAACCCTTAGACAGAACAGCCGCAGGATTGCTATGAGCGGTACTGAGCGGGGGAATACCAAAGGCAACAAGCCCCTGATTAGCTAACATTACACTACTATAAGCGGCTGGAACGCTAGCGGCCTGTAGGCCCGCTCCTTAGTACGTCTAGAATACCCCTTGGGAGGTCAGATATTAGACGTTAATCACTATAAATAAATAAATAAATAAATAAATAAATAATCAATCGCTTTTGTTTCTAACAATTACTAAATCGTTTTACCTTTAATAAACCTCAATAACCTTAATTATTTCTATTCATAATAATTATCAATAATCCCCAAACTCTATTTTACTTTTTCTCTAAAAATAACTTTCTATTCAATACCTTTATAATCCGAAAAAACCTGCTTTTATTAATTCTAAATCCTATTTTGTATAAGATTCCAAATAACCCCTAAAACTATTTAATATAAAGTGAATTGAATAATATCGAATTTATAAGCAGAAGTAAAATAGTAAGAGTATATATAACACAGTTGCTCGCTTATTATCAATATTATAACTATAAAAAAACGAAATGCTTAGTTATATTGATAATTATATATAAATAGAATTAATAATATAGTCTATCCTTAATACCCCCTGGAAGATTATGATAGGCCTTCAGCCTATACTCTGTATATAAATTAATAAATTAATAAATAAATAAATAAATAAATAAATATAGTACTATCTTATATTTAATTTATAAAGTTGAAGAGTGTATAATATTATCTTACAATTAGTATATAGTATTATAATTAATCAATACTATCAATTGATAAAGTTGAAGAATATATAATATTATCTATATTTATATATTTATAATTACAAATCTGTATAGTATTATTTATACAGAAAAAGGAAAGAAAAAAGAAAAACTCTGCAAATTCTCTATATAGATATCAAAATAAATAATATCAAGAAGTAAGTCAAATATATTCTAACTTTTATTCAAAAGATTTATAAGAAATGATTTCAATAAATAAAAATATAATTGAAAGGAAAAGATTGGTTTTATATAATTGAATTTATACTTCAGGATTATATGAAGATCGGAAAACCTGGAATGGAGATCGATAGTATTGAAGTCTTCTCGATTACTGAAAATACTATAATAATATATATCAGATTCAATATTGAAAAGAAAACTATATATTTGAAGAACAAAATTAATATATTTTTATATATATAGAGATTATTCAATAATGATAATAAAATACTAATTAATAAATATAATATAATATATATACTATAGAATATACACACGAGTTTATAACAACCATATCTACAGATATCCCGAAATCACATTATATAATACATACCAGCGCGATCGCTATAGCGCTCCAAGCTGTTTGGCTCGAGAATGCTATCGCAGCAGAATCAGAAAGAGCCGGAGAACCAGCCGTCACCTATAGAGATAACAGATTTCCCAATCAATCTCGATAACCGCTCCTTAATTATTGCTTCGAAAAGAGCGCGGATTAGCAACGAAAATACTAATCCTTTTTCAAACTTATTTGAAAATGATTAGAATATTATTGAAACTGTTAAAAGATTATATATGAATTGATGGAAAAGCCTTGATATTATTAAGTTCTACATAGAGATACAATATATATATATAGACTCGATAGAATCACATGCAGGCTAATCTCAATACAATATAGCATAATATACAGTATAAGCACCTTTTCTAATACTCCCTTATACTGATATCGCATATCTAAAGCTATATAGCCTATCGAAAGCTATAGGACATTATATCGTAAGTTGAGGCTATAATTGATCTTAATTAAGCTAAATAATATAATCTATATCGTATAGATATATGTATAGCATTTGATCACTCTCATTCGATAAATCTTGAGGATTGCTAACAAGTGCTTTGGAGCTAGCGAGTTGATTCCAATGGATACTAGAAAACACTTTGAAATTATAATTATTAAAATCGCTATGGGATTAATAAATTAGATCTTATATATTCTTTTAAGAACTAATATTTTTAATTAATTTTTTAAAGAAAAACCTTTTCTTTAGGATTATTCAATATCTAATATAGATATTTTTCTAAGGGTATAGGAATTGTATTAGTGGTATGATACCTATTGACTTATAGAACCTATACTTTTATAGTTCTTTCTTCTTAGTAGAAAAGCTGGGATACAGTTTTTTATATAATTACTCTGATTATATAGAATCTTTTAATTCTTATTTTCCTCTATAAGGGTATAGGAGATATTGTATATCTCTTTTATATAATAAAATATTAGAATATTCTCTTATAGAGTATATCCTATAACTTTTTCTTTTCCTTTTGAATATATTCAAAAAGGAATACAAGACTAATAGTAATATCCTTGATCACCTTAATCTTACTAATTTCTATTATAAGGAATATAGGAGATAATTCTATTATCTTCTATCCAAATATAATAATATATATTTTCTTATTACTATAATTATCTGCTCCTTCTTTATATATAATTTCGGATTGCCTCCGATTCCTTTTAGAACCTTCAGTTTCCTATACTCAATACCTTCGGGTCTCTACAAACCCTCCGGCTCCTTATATACTTTTCCTCCCCCTTGATTGCTAGTATAGTTATTATCGATATAGAAAATCGAAATCAAAATCGTATAAAAACAGTAATTGAAAAGAAAGATAATTAATCTATGTTTAGTAATATATATTGATCTGTTAAAATAAGGTATATTATATGAACTATAAATAAATAAAAAAATATCGAAGTTGAAAAGAAATAAGATTAAAGCTGAGATATTATAAAATAGTGGAATTGGTAAGCGAAATAAATTAAATATTATAAAAACTAATATTAAATAAAATAATAATTCAATAATCATTACATTCATTAGATTATAAATATAGATAATCGGAAAATTATCAAAGAAATGGGAGGGGATAATGGAAACATTTCTAAGATGAAGAAAATCTTT
Organism: Botrytis sinoallii; assembly: GCF_014898435.1. NCBI lineage: Eukaryota > Fungi > Ascomycota > Leotiomycetes > Helotiales > Sclerotiniaceae > Botrytis > Botrytis sinoallii. The sequence continues at coordinate 410,972 of NW_024066034.1, read as the reverse complement.
ATTAAATCAGATAGGTTTTTGTAGCTTCCCTATAAATTATATCCAAAGCATTCTCAATTTCAAGGTTTTCTATAAATAATCCTCAACTATATAAAATTTAATCGATTTGTAAAGCATTATTGATTGTTTATATTGTATTGTTATTATTGATATAAAGCTTATAAGAATCGAAACAAAGAAAAGAATCGAAAAATGGGAAATCGAGGGAATTATATTGTAACTAGAATTCTCGAGTTGTCGAAAGAAGATAAGAATAGATAGCAGTTGTCTATCAGAGCTTTATCGCTCTCTTCAACCCCATAAATTGGATCATTATAGTGTTATGCACCTGAGTATTTCATATAGTCTCCACCATCTTCAACCCTGTAGATTGGATTGTTATAGTACTGTATACCTGAGTATTTATTACAATCTCTATTGTAATAACACCGCGCACTTTACAACATTATATAAAATACCGGAATCTTACAATAATATTAAAGCTAGATTCATTCGTCAAGTAAAGCCATGCTTCCTTAATCGCTCAATCGTATTGGACTAGATACCACCTGAATGTCTTTTGGATTTGATTATATTTATAAAGACAACAGCCTCCGGATTTGATGAAGTTGTTATTATCTGTTATAGTATTAATCAAGTAATTCCAGAAAACTAATCCTAACACCATACAAATCCGGGCTCATAACCTGTTAAAAGATTATATATAAGTTGATAGAAAAGTCTTGATATTATTAAGTTTCCAGCGATTTCGAAAGCTATCACCGACGATTTAAATACAAGGAAGCAACAATCCATTGCTCATGTAGCACATACAAATCCCCCGAGCATATCGTGCACTGCCACAAAGTCCTCGCGACCTACAAAACCTAGCCCCCAGTGTCACAGGTTCAATACGTAGTTATATGGATGCCTTAGGCATCCGCCCTCCATATAGTCGGCGTCTCTCCACCTCCTTCTTTACTCCTTATAGAATATTATATATCTTATTTAATATCTATCTTTTATATTATAATAATATATTTTACTTTACAAAAGAATCTTATTATAATAAAAATAATCTGATTTTGAAAAGAAATTCTTTGTTTTTGTTTTTATTTATTCAAGATAAATCTTTTTATAGTTTTCACAATCTTTTATACCTTTTATACTTATTTGTTTTTATTTTTGCTTTTATTTTCATTTTTGTTTTTATTTTCATTCTTATTTTTATCTTTATTTTATTCTCTTTTCCTATTATAATTAATATATCAAATACTTCGAGTATTAATTTACTACTATTTGTTTTACCTAAAACATTTAGAACTGAAATTAATAATACTTTTAATCAATAATAATAGATTATAAAAAAACTATCTAGCCTTTAGAATCATAAACTTTACAGTCTCCTTCCTTTATTGATATTAATATAAAATTAATAGAATTACTTTAATTATTTATATAATATTATTAATTATGTCACGGGGTGACACTAAGCCCTTTCTGTCCTGTCCTGTCCTGTCCTGTCCTGCTATATATGTGAGAGTAAGGTAGAACTTCCAGTTCTACCTCCTAGTCTTTTGGGCGTTTAGCTCAGCGGTAAAGCTTCTGAATACTCCCAGAAGTGATCCCGTGACATTAGGTAGAACTACCCTTGGTTATAAGTGGAGCTGTGTGGGGGGCCCACTTATAGCTTACAAGCCTTCATTGGTTTGGGGGCTAGCATATATAGATCCTGTCTGCCTGTCTGAATGCCTGAGGCATTAGAATCCAGAATCCTGAAACCTCCTAGTAGGTGATGGTATGGAGACCATACCTTAAGGAGGGGGGTGGTGTCACGGGGTGACACTAAGCCCTTTCTGTCCTGTCCTGTCCTGTCCTGTCCTGCTATATATGTGAGAGTAAGGTAGAACTTCCAGTTCTACCTCCTAGTCTTTTGGGCGTTTAGCTCAGCGGTAAAGCTTCTGAATACTCCCAGAAGTGATCCCGTGACAAATTATACACTCGATTTACTTTTTATTATTCAATAAATATTTAAATAAGATTTGATTATAAAGTGTCTCCTCAAAATTATTATAGATAATCAATTAAGCATTTAATTTCAATTAAATCAATTGCTATAATTTCAATTCGTATAAAACCTATCAAATACTTCTACTCAAGATAAAACTAACTAACAATAAATTTCGAAGAATTCTGAATTCTTTTGAAAAAAGAAGATAGGATTGATATTTCAATAAAAAGAATATACTATCTGAAAACAAGACTTACAAATTTATTGGATAATCAATCCGATTATTTTTGATATAGAAAAAAAGAAGTTTTTATATTTAGTTTTTCTTATTGATGGCTATATATATTAAGAGAGATTGATTGATATAAATGATATTATATCACGCTAAAAGTGATATCACCGATAGCATTAAGCTAATTGGGTTTATATAGGCTAATTCTCTCGTGACACACCCCCGAGATTGCTGACTAGCTGGGTATAGGCAGTAATCTCTGTACTAGCCTCATTGAGTCATAAATGCGCAAATCTCTTCCTATTTCCATGTGATGCCAAATCTAGGTTCTCTTTTGATTGGATACAACTAGTATTAGGTTCTCTCTGGATACATCTAATAGGCTGAGCGGAGATAGTGGGGCAACAGAGCAGGGTCCTCACATTAGCTCCAATAGGCCAAGATCAGATGACTAATGTGGGTCTGTTGAAATACCCTCTTATAAGTGGGCCCACGAAAAACCACTACAAGAGAGCACGGTAAAGTGAAGAATTATGCCACTGCGCTATAAACGCATACCGGGCTCATAACTATCACGCTAAAAGTGATATCACCGATAGCATTAAGCTAATTGGGTTTATATAGGCTAATTCTCTCGTGACATATTATTAATAAAATCTTAATTTATACTATTAGCGATTCCTTTTTCAATAAGTTTGATAGGCTTTACATTTTAATTGATATAGCATACAAAACCTCAATTCGATTTAATAAATTCAAGATAATTAATAAAATATCTTTTTCGACTTTTTATATTCAATTAGAATATCTCAATATAGTATATCATAAGTAATTATATAAAATAATTATAGCAATAAAAACAAAAGTTTTTTATAACCTTTAATAACTATTTATATAAGATTTCAATCCTTATTCTTTTATTGATATCAATAATTAAAAACAAAAGTTTAAAATTTGGAATTAGAATTTACAAAAGAATAAGTATCTTTTGAAATCAAAAATGAATTCGAACTTTATATAACTCTATATATCCCTGATTAATATATTATCTACTATATTAATATTATTTGATTCTATAGATCTTAATACTTTCAAAACATAAGATTAATAATGAGAAGAGGAATATTAACTTGATCTCTATTATTATTACAAGAAATCTGATTATTCAGTATTTATTTATTTTTATTTATTTATATTAATTTACATCCGGGGGGCAAGCCACAGGGGCTCGCCACGACCTCCCAGGGGGTACTAGGGATGGACTAAACTAACAATTCTATATACATACAATTGCCGGCATAGCCAAGCGTTCCGTTCTTCTACGGCTGTGATGCTAGTGGCGAGCGGGGCGGCCGCGCTACAAGCGCTCTCGCCGCTCCACTTCATTCCAACTTGCAAGTTCGGGCTGTCCAACTCACTTCATGCTGAGTAGTCCAGGGGTTGTTCGGGGCCTTTGTGAAAAGGCAGGGGTTGTCAGCCGGTAAGGGCTGGGGTGATTATAGGCTGGTAAAGGCCGGAGTGATCGGACTGTTGAAGGCCGAGGTGATCGTAGGCTGCTGTAAGCAGGCGATCATTATTGTCGAGAGAGGGAGGTATGTTGTGCCCGCTCGGGTGCGGGTGGAACCACTTTTTGGTGGGGAGGTGGGGTGGCGGTGGAGCGGAGGCTCCTCCATGTCGGGGCTAGAGGATCGGGAAGGGGGCACGACGCCCTTCTTTGATCGTATGCGGATGATGAGCTGTGGTTTCGTAGGTGACTAGGCTTCGAAAAGACAGATATCGATCGGGATATGGCTCTGAGCAGAAGTGGGCACCAATCACTTTACCACTGAGCCAGCCACTCCTTACGGAGAACAATGGTCTTTTTGTTTGATTATTCAGTATAAAATTATAATACTAAAAAAAACAAATGGATATATAATGAGCAATTAAAGAAGGCCCTGGATTTATAGGTTCCCAAAAAGGTTTCGATAACTATAACTTATATCAAGGTATTCCCACTAATCGAGGCAATCAATACTCTAATCAATACCCTAATAATCGAGATGGATCTTATAATCGAAATGATTTCTAGAAATACAGTTCTTAAGATAATTATAGTAATAATAATAATGTCCATACTACATTTTATCCTAAGCAATAATTAAATATGTTTTAGGGATTTATTGAAATCAAGTCTTTAGTATTTTCAGAAAGTATATTTAACACTTTATCCTATAATATATTAATATTTCCAATTAATAATTATATGGGAAAAGTCCAATCTCTATACTGAATTATTTATAGAGATTGTTAAGGGATACTAAATGAATAAGATAAGCTGTAGTTAATAAAGAGTTATTACAGTTTAATATTTATCGTACAGGACAATAGCATATCACGATGGAGGGGAATGATTGAACAATAATAGTATAAGTATAAGAATGTGTATATCTCCTCATCTACAGTTAGAACTGATCTCTTCTCGTAGAGAAGAGATCGGATTATATACTGAGTGATCTTCGGATACCAATCACAGAAGCGGTGATCGGTCCTGCAGCCGATCCGGTTATTATTATTCCGCTCCAGAGTATTCTATATAATGAATACCTAACCATTACATAATCTAATCCATATGGTTTACAATACTGTTTCCATTATATACCCCCCAGATTACAATGATCTGTATAAACAAACAAAGGAAATTAATACAGTTGCGTCTTGTTGGAGCCTCAATGTGGTCTAGATCATACAATGAAATCATCTTATCCCTATCATAGCAGGGCTTTGATATCTATTCCCTATATAATCGGTATAAGAGTATAATACAAAGGAAATTTTGACGTGCCCCTAGTTGTCGGTAAGTCGTTTGATTCAGGCATTATAGGGTGATATCTCTCATTTTCCATTATATTGCCTGAAAATTTTCAAAGGATTGCAAGTAAATGCTTTCTTAAAGCCTCACTTCGCTATGTATACCTACTGATCTGCCGTTACAAACAGAAAATACAGATTCTGATTCTTATATCCGTGAATGTATATTGCAATGTCAGTATTGTTATCCGGATAGGGTAATTGAATTGATAATTATAATAATGGTAGCGTTAGGTTGTCAGAAACATTCAAAAGGTTCAGGCAATCTTTGATCAAATGATCTTGTCTATGTGCAGGGCAGATGTGATCTATAATATATGCCCTTTCCTTCGAACTCTTCTTTTTCTAGATATCAATACCATTATGTTTTATTTCCTTTCGAATGGATCACCTGTCTTCTGACAAATATGGTTCTGGTCGGCCCAAAAACCCTGAAAAGACAGGGCGCCGTGATTGGCCAAGAAAGCATCCCTTTGCTGTTCCTTTTTCTCTTTTTATTTATAATGAGTTCTTTTCTGAATCTACATTTGAATATAGTTTACTTCTATTTCCAAGGTCTCCTGCTCCAACAATGACTAATCCTCCAGCAATACTATTGACTGCTTGTTCGAGTAATCTTATTATTGTTGATCCTGTCCCTACTACTGTGAGCTCTGCTGCTGATTGACTGTTGATTTAATAGCCATTTTTTCCCGAAAACCTTTCTAGAAATCCCTCGATTGGTTTTCCTCAACTGCTCCCTTCTGCTCTGCTGTCGAATGATAGCCTTGCCAATCCCAACTATGCTGCTTTCCTTGCTTGGATGTATTAAGCCTACCAACACTCTCTACTAGGAAGTACTATTAACCCTGTATTTCCTTTTGCCCCTATTGTTGTTACTCCCCCTGTTCCTGTTTCTGTTACTATATAATAAGGATCTCTGTTTGTAGCCCTATTAGAAGTAGGTATTGTTATTGCCTCTGGGTTGATTATGTGCTGATTTGAAACTAGATATGGTCTGCTTGAAAGCATGTCTTGTGTGATATTACCCTGAGAGTTTGTTGTAACAATCCTGAATTGTGTTCTTTTTATAGCTTGGAAGGAGTAATTGTTCTTAATTCTCAAAAGATTATTGTAATTCTTGTAGGATTAAGGGAAGATTGTTAATTAATCAAAATCAAATATAAGGATCCAGATAATTTCGGAATCTCTAATCCTCTTGATGGCTGATCTGGGTTGATTACTGTTGTGTTTGTTAAATATTATCCTTCTCGCAATCCGGATAGTTACTTTTGTATTCCTTTTTCTTTGTACAACAGTTCTAATGAGCATAGGTTTTACAATCTCTGTATTTCCAATAGTGATTCTGATAATAACTTGTCTTTTATAGATCTTCAGTATATAAGAATTGAAAGTGATCCGTCAAGGGTATCTGCCAAAGCTCGATTCTTACAATCTGACGAGTTTATCAAAGGGCTAGTAAATGATTGTCTGTGTCTTGACTGTATAAAGTCCTTAGTCTTTGGGTAAACGAAGACTTTAGGTGATTGCCACAAGAATCTCGGTTGCACTAAGAGTACTTGTTGTTGGAGTTGTAAAACATATGTGTGTAAAATTGCTTCGGATGTTATAATCTTTGTAAAAAAACTTTATGCCGATATTTATAAGGTACAGGATAAAAAGGTATGTACTTACTTTCACTCCCAATCGATTATGGTGTTGATAGCCAAGCTAGAGATTGGAAAAGCTTTGCAGAACTCTTCGAGAGCTTCTAGTAGAGTCTGAGGCTTACAAGTCTGCTAATTGTAAAACCATTACAATCGATCTTACGAGAAAGGATTCTTTCATCAAGAAGTATGTTTCTAAGGATTCGGTTCCGAAGGCTTCTGTGGACAAAGATAAATCGCTAGCCCTCATTCAACATCTTGAGAACGAGGCTTGTGAAGTGAAGAGGCTTGCCGAGGACAAACAGCGCGAACTCGATTTGCTTTTGAAAAAGGAAAAGGCCAGGAAGCGTGCTGGGTCAATTGAAAAAGTTCAATCTCTGGTTAAAAGGAAGAGATGAATGTATTTTTAGCTAGCCTCTTAATTTAACTCTTTGATCCGCACACTAATATCCTGTAGATTGAGCATTAATCGAAAGCGCTCGAATTTCTGTTGAGATAGATTCTTGGTTAATCCGTTTGCTGTCATATCGGCAGTGGGTAAGTAGGTGATATTGAAACTTCTTTTAGTGTATTCTTGATGTAACCATATATTCTGTATATCAACATGCCTGAGTTTAGTAGTGATCCGTTTGTTCTCCCCGATTATTAGGTGTATTGATTGTGCGTTATTATAGAAAATGGTTACTGATTCTTAAATCATAAGATCAATCTCTTTCAAAAGATGTAGAGTGGCCATTGTTTCTTTTACTGTTCGTTTCACATCTAACAATTCTGCTTTGGTTGTAGAAGTGATCACAGTAGATTAATGTAATGCTTTCCAAGAAACTGGTCCCCCGAAGAGTGACATGATATACCCTTGAGATAATCTTCTGGTTTCCTTATCGTCTGCAAACAATGCGTCTGAGAATACTAGAAGTTGAGGGATTAGCTGGAAACTGTATTCTATGGATAAAAAGCGAGTGTTCTATAAATATATGATACAATAATCAACAGCTTTCATATGATTAGGAGATGGATTGGTAAGGAAATGATTTAGTTGAGAGGCTGTAAATGCAATATCAAGGCGGATTGTGATTGCTGTGTACAGTACTAATCCTATCTTTTCTTGGTATTCCTTGATTACTGATATGATAGCTATTTTATCAAATTTGATAAATTCGATAATTGGTAGTGGTGTATATACACTACCTTTATTGAGTTTAAATTTCTTAGTGATCTTTTCAATATAGGTGTTGTGTGCTAGTCAAAGTTTCTTTGCAGATCTGTTTTTCAGAACTCTAATCTTCAGAAACCACTTAGTATCACCTAGATCCTTAAGCTTGTAAGCTGACTTGATCTGATTAGTGATCTTTGTAATACTAGGTTCGTTGTTCTTATAATATATGATCTGGAAGTTATCGACAAAGAAAAGAATTAGTATGGTGTACTTCTTGTTGAAATAAATGCACGGTTTTTTTGTGTATCCGATCATTCCAATTGATCTCAGGGTTGATGTGAAATCCTTAAACCAAATGGATAGTGAATCATGAAGCCCATACAAAGCTTTATCAATGATTACATCCTTTCCTGGTTTCTTGAATCCATCAGGTAGTAAGTATACTACAGGATTGCCAGTTGGATTGCGCCATGTATTCACAAAAGCGTTAACTATATTATATTGCTTAATCTCAAGATTATACTTCGCAACTAGAGATATTACAATATGAAACGATTGACTTGCAAGTATTGTTGTATATATACTTTCGATTATAGTTTTCTCCTATAAATCTCCTTTTATTATAAGATGTGATTGGTATCGAATAATAAAGCTCTGATTATTACTTTTGTAGTTGAATATCTAAACTAGTGGAATAGGTTTGGTAGACTCTGATCCAAAATCTATTTATGCTATGTTTCCCTTGAATGCAGATTATCAATCTCCTTTTGACAATCAGCCTTGAATTACGGTCCTAGGATATACTTGTCAAGCTATTGATATCGACTTGGGTATTTGGGTGTTTGAGAGAGATGAATATATGAATTATCTTCTGAGTTTAGAATCATTGGATTGGATAGCTGAATATTCTTTGTTGTAATTATTGCAACGATCATATTATATATTGTTATGAAGAAATGTTTCTTCTCTTAATTCTTAATCTCCTCAAGATTAGGCTAAAAGGTAAAATGGAAATTATATAGGGATTTGTACATCCTGCTATAATTTCCAGGATTGATTCTTGAGTGAACAAATTCAGAAATGTTGGTATAGAATATACTATTCCGCCTGTATCTCTTCCGAGAAGAACTCAATCATGCTTAGTCTAGCTAATTATCTGTGAATGACTGATATTGAGATAAGTCCAAATTAACTTTAGGAATCTTTATTATTATATTGCAAACTCTCTTTTAGAAATAATTATTCTGAAAGATTGAAACTTCTTTTGATTGCTTGATTGCTTTTTGATTAAATGATCGCTTTGGTAACTCAAGCTCCTTTATAGTATATTCTGGGTTTGGATTCCAGTCTACTACCTTTCGAGAAGGCTTTGTACAATATCGGGTGTGGGGTGAATGATTAGTCAATGGAGAGCCAGGGTTATTTTCATATTTCGCTCTGAGTACTACAATCGGAACCCCTATGTCCTCTACGTTTATTGCTTCCAAACTATTATTACCTTCTTCGATGAAACTCCCAGGATCAGGTACCGTTACCTTCTGTTTCTGAGTAGCTAAATTTACGGACTCGCTATGTTCTATCCGCACTTGGGTGTTGTAATCCGTAGAAGTAGTAAAAGCCGGTTTTTTATCCACATCTCCTGACATCGGAGTAATATGTGGCTATGAGTCCCCACTATCTCCTGATACCGGAGAGCTGTTTGATGATCCGGGGAACAATTGGATGAACTTCCCTTCGCTTAGTGTTTCGCCCACTTTCTGCTTTCCACCCCCCAAATGATTATTTTTTTCAGAATTCTCAGAGTATAAAGAAGATGATTGATTATCTGAAGTGCACGCAATAAATAAGTCTAGGGATGATAGTTGGCCTACCAATATGGTAAAGATATCTGTATTGTTATTATTGTTTTCGATAAGGATTCCATCCATATCTATATGATTAATAATATTCAACAGTCTAGCTAACCGCCTCAGCTAATTCGCAGGCATAGCATTAACCTGTTAACTAAAGTAATCCTGTTTATAAATAAACATTTTATCAAAAACAACATTCCGAAAGACAATAACCCAATCGAGCATTGGTATCCAGATGCGGTAGATCCGTATGCCAGGGATATACCCAACTAAATACCCAACGTGTACTCGAGGATTCGTCTTATACCATTTTATTAATGTTCCAGTCTCGTATTCTTTGTTTAAGGGGTACACTCGGCATCTATATCTGTAAGTTGAATTCTAGTTAGGCCGAAGATTATTAGTAATCTTGGTAGTGAGTGACGGATTACCTTCTTTAGGTATAATCGGAATCACTTATCTAACACTTGATTTGGTGATTTGAATGATCTTGCCTTCAGGGGACTAATATTATAAAGATAGGTAGCGGCTATTATAGCCTTTGCCCAGAGCTTGGTTAGCAATTCTGTGGATAACTGTATTTTGATTTGCTTGATTATCAACTCTTGTCCCGTTCGCTCAGTTTCTCTATTAGTCTCATGAATATAATTAGGGGAGAGCTTAAGCTCGATTCCCTTAATCTCAATCCATTTTTCAAATACTGTGTAATCCATGATTCCGATGATAAAGGTATTGTTATCCTATTGATTACTACAATCGAAAGTCCGTATTTCCTATAAACCCAAGCAAAGTAACTTTGGATAATCAGGAATACCTCATTATGGGTTCTTTTTATCAAAAAGTAGCTAAATAGCTTTCTGCTATACATTTTTTTAATAACCAATAGTTATATTGCTCCGTTGAGTACACGAGGGAAGTTGAACAAGTCCCATTGTATCTTATAAAAAGGTCTGGGTGGTTGACGATTATTAGGTACTTTAAAGATTATTTGTTTTGCATGTGTACATACATAATCAGAGTATTCTTATCTCAGAGAACCTTTGATCCTTACTCTTCTCGCAACAAATACTAAATATTCAAATGCTTCCTTTCCAAGATGTCCCACTCTCTCGTGCCATAATTCTGCTTGATTCTCCTTTGGGATTGGGGTGTTCCTTGATTGTCTAAAGGATTTGTTGATCTTACGAGAAGTAGTAGGATATATGAGATTACAATTTGAGATTGGAATAGGAGAATAAAAGGAACAAGGCTTCATTTTTAAGAATACAAGGTTGCTGTGTCTAATACACTAAGCACATACCTTACTTTCCGTTATATCCCCAAAGTATAGAGTAGTATTGAAACCACTAAACCATAAATCTAGTTTAAATAATCGTGCCTCGGAAACAATATTAACATGGAAACCAGGAATCAGGGCGATGTTTGTGAGGATCAGATCCTTACTATTAAGAATGCCTCTTATTGTTCTCTGGTCTTTTCCGATAACTTGGTAGGATGCTAGTTCTGAGTCCACTTGATTATTCTCGGAGGATTGATAGTATGATTGGTTATCCAAAAGAGATATATCGTTGACAATATACAATGCTCCATAGCTATTAAGGAGGGTAGAGTTATAGAATTCAAACTCTAGTCTTGAAGTCGAATTGGTTGCGAATACCTTCAGTATGGTAACACCTATGAATTTGTCTGGCATTTTAACAATAAATAAAATGATATCATAAGATAATCCTTTTATTCATTTCTTGTTTCTGAAAGTGTTATGAAGATGCTTCCACTCGTTTATAATCCTTTGTCTGATCTTGTCACGGTGTGAGCTCACGTGATATGCTAGTCCTATCGGAGAGGACCGAAAGGAGCGCTCACACCGGAGCGCAAGCGAGCTAGGGCCCGATCGGGCTAGCTCGCTGTGAAAATTCCGTATATCTTCAACTCAGAAGATCCTGTATTGTAGCTCTTTGAGCTACGTCTTAATCCTCAATCTGAACCTATTACCCGAATCAGTATAACTTTGCCAGATTAGGGTAAAGTTACTAGAACCCTATCCCGCCCGCCTGCCCCCGTGATACTACGTAGCTCCTACCCATTAAAATATCGCTTTCGCGATGACTGCTCCGCACCCGCCTGGCCGGCCTGGGGACTCCTCAGAATTTGGCGCTTCTGTATCGGAGGACCCCCAGGTTTGGTACCAATACCTCCAGTCGGCATCTGCGTATTATGCCGAGCTGGAGGAGACCAACAGATCGCTCGAACGCGAAATTTCCGAATCCCTAGTCCGCGAACGTATTCAAGCCGCTCTGCACGAGCAGGTTGCTACTCAAAACGCCCGTCTACTCGATCGCCTTGCCGAATCCACGCCTACTATACCTGCTCGTTTGGAAACCGTATCTCCCGAAACTCCCGCTGACTCTGTCCCTGAACCCACTGTACCTGCTCCGACCACTCGATTGAGTGAGCGCATCCCCGATCCGAAAGAGTTTGATGGCACCCGCTCCGACCTGCGTAGATTCGTTCAACAGATACATGGAAAATTGAATGCGAATAATGATAGATTCCCGACGACTTCTGCCCGCTTGACTTACACTGCTGGAAGACTTACTGGAAAGGCATACGAGCTTATACTACCTAAGATCTCCCGTGGAATTCCTCAGTTCACCGACTATACCGCACTCCTCGAATATCTCGAAAACGCCTTTGGGGATCCTGATCGAACACAAAACGCACAGAATAAACTATATGTACTGAAGCAAAGACACCTCGATTTTAGCACCTTCTTCGCGGAATTCCAGAGACTCGCCCTAGAAGGAGAGATGCCTGATGATGCTCTAACCCCGCTCCTATTTCAAGGAATCTCTCGCGAACTACAAGACATGCTGTTGCATAACCCCGCTCCGACCCGTGAATTTCGTCAATACGCTAACCACCTACAACAACTCGATAACCGATTCCGTCAACACCAACAACAAGTCCACCGTATTCGTCCTGTCGCTTCCGAAACTTCACCCCGGAGAATAATCGCTGCTCCGCCTCTACGACTCGCTAGCCCGAAGTCTACTCCTGGAGACCCAATGGACCTGAGCTTAGGAAAAAAGGAATACACCGCTAGGAACCTGGGTTCGCGGCGGGAACGCGGCGAATGCTATCGCTGCGGCTCTGCCAGCCACCTGATACGAGACTGCCCGCACCCCGATACCCGTCCTGTTCAACTCCGAGTTACCACTACTACAACCAGCCCTACGAGAACCAGCCCTGTACCGAACAGTCCTCCGAGGGGCCGAGTCCCTATCCGTTCCCCACCTCGCTCTCCTCCCCGCTCGCCGACCAGCTCAGTCAATTCGGGAAACGGGATACGCCTGACCTAAACCGCGATCAGGACGATCCTCCGCGTACCCTCCGCTTATCTACTGCTGCTACTCATGGCCTTCCTTTGGAAGATGAACTAAACAATCGTGCGGATCTGATGATTCTACCCGTCACCCTGCTCTTGGAAAAAGACACCCTCCCGACATACGCTATGGTCGATAGCGGATGCGAAGGAATTGCCTTCGCAGATCGAAGCTGGGTGTCTTCCCAGAAAATACCAGTACACCAACTGTCTACGGCGTTCGAAGTCATAGGATTCGATGGAAACACCCTGCCCGACAATCGAGTTACCTCCTACATCCGAGTAGGACTCAGAATCAACGATCATATCGAGAAGAAGATCGTTTTGTATGTAACCGAGCTAGCCCACTATCCTATTGTGCTGGGGATAGCTTGGCTTAAGAAACACAACCCCCGTGTCGACTTCGCGACAAACTCGTTCCAGTTCGATAGCTCGTTTTGCTACGAATTTTGTAACACTCCGTCCCGCCCGTCCCGCATAAAAGCTCTGCCAGATGTTCCTCCAAAAGCCCGACCTGTACACCTGCCTGCCCGCCCCGAAGGGTTAAAGAATAAGGATATAGCCGCGATCTCCCTGAGAGCCTGTTCGGCTTACGCCCGCCGGAAATATGAAATGTTCCAGATATCGATCGAACAAATCGATGATATTCTAAATAAGAAGAAGAAGGTATTCGACCCCAAAGACCTATTACCCGAGTTCCGAAATTGGAAAGATGTCTTCTCCCCAAAGAACGCAGAGAAGCTACCCCCTCATCGACCGTACGACCATGAGATCCGTCTCAAAGAAGGAGCTGTTCCTCCTTTCGGCGCCTTGTACTCCATGTCCCGCCCCGAATTAGAAGCCCTGAAAGAATGGCTGGAAGAGAATCTTAGAAAAGGGTTCATCCGGCCGAGCTCTTCCCCTGCCGCTTCCCCTGTTCTGTTTGTCAAGAAGGCCGATGGAGGCCTCCGGTTTTGTGTAGATTACCGCGCTCTGAACAACCTTTCGGTCAAGGACCGATACCCTTTGCCGTTAACAAAGGAATCTCTAAACAACCTGAAGGGAATGAAGTATTTCAGTAAGATTGATATCATCTCTGCCTTCAACAATATAAGAGTGAAAGAAGGGCAGGAGTATCTGACCGCGTTCCGTACCCGATTTGGACTGTTTGAATCCCTGGTTATGCCGTTCGGGCTGACAGGAGCACCCGCAACCTTTCAGAGGTTTATCAACGATTCCCTGCGAGGATACTTGGACGTATTTTGCACCGCTTACCTGGATGACATTCTGATATACAGCCGAACCCGAGAGGAACACGTCCGTCATGTCCAGAAGGTCCTGCAAGCACTGCGGGAAGCCGGTTTGTTCGCTAAATTCGAAAAGTGCGAATTCCTGAAATCCGAAACCAAGTTCCTAGGCCTTATTGTAGGAAGGGATGGTATCCGAATGGACCCAGAGAAAATCAGAACCATCATGGATTGGAAACCGCCTGCTACTGTAACTGACGTCCAAGCGTTCATCGGGTTTGCGAACTTCTATCGACGATTTATTAGAGATTTCTCGAAGATTATCAGCCCGATGGTAGACCTGACCAGAAAGAATGTCCCGTTCCTGTGGAGCCCTGCCTGTCAAAAAGCGTTCGACCGATTGAAGCGAGCGTTCATCGAAGCCCCTGTCCTGGCTTCCTTCGATTGGGAAAAGGAAGTCATCTTAGAAACTGATGCCTCCGACTATGTATCTGCTGGAGTACTCTCCCAATACGACGATGAGGGAGTACTGAGACCTGTTGCGTTTTTCTCTAAAAAACATTCGGCAGCTGAATGTAACTACGAGATTTACGACAAAGAACTGTTAGCTATCATTCGCTGTTTCGAAGAGTGGCGCCCGGAGCTGGAAGGCGCCGCCTCCCCAATTCAAGTCATCACCGACCACCGAAATCTGGAGTATTTCACCACTACAAAGCTACTGAACCGTCGTCAAGCCCGCTGGTCCGAATTTCTGTCTCGATTTAATTTCCGAATCACCTATCGCCCCGGGAAGCTAGGTGCCAAACCCGACGCGCTGACCAGGAGGTCAGAAGATCTCCCTAAGGAGGGGGATGAACGCCTCCTGCACCAAAGCCGTACTATCCTGAAACGAGAGAACCTGGATCCCGACCTGTTTCCCGCCGCTGTTACTCTAACCGAACCCAAGATTGCCAAGAAAGTACGCTTCGCTGTAACCACCCGCAGCCAGAGAAACCCCGATCCTACCGACACCACCGACCATTTAGATTCCGACGACACCGTAACTTTGCCAGAAAATGGCAAAGTTATAGAGCCTGCAATTCCACTTGCTATATCTGTACCCGACCCCGCGATACGACTAGAAGACTCAGAAACCCTTCTAAACCTTCCTGCCGACCTGCTTACCCTGTTCCACGAAGGCTACCAAGCCGACCCTGTACCCGAATCTGTCCTGAAATCCCTACGAGAGGGATCCCCGAAACACCCGAAAATCACTCTTGCCGAGTGTACCGAAAACAACAACCTGCTGTATTACCGAGGGAAACTATACGTTCCCGACCACGACCCCCTGAAAACCTATCTGCTCCGCCTGTACCACGAATCGCCCGCCGCCGGTCACCCGCACCGTACCCGAACCTTCGAATTACTGTCCCGAAACTACTACTGGCCTGGATACTACGATTATGTTACGCAGTGGGTCCGTAACTGCCATAGTTGCCACCGCGCTGCCCCGAATCGTAGAGGCCAGGAGGGAGTTCTCCGCCCGCTCCCGATCCCGCAGAGAGCTTGGCAAGATATCTCGATAGATTTCATTACACACCTGCCCGAAAGTACCGGTTTCGATGCTATCATGGTAGTAGTCGACCGATTGACAAAAATGAAACATTTCTTGCCCTGCTATGGTACCTGCAACTCCGAAGAGGTCGCCCGCCTGTTCCGGAAAAATATCTGGAAGCTCCACGGCTTACCCTTGTCCATTATATCTGATCGTGGAGCTCAATTTGTCTCTGAATTCTGGAAACATATCTGCAAGCGCTTGGGCGTAGCCGCCAAGCTCTCGACCGCTTACCACCCCGAAACTGATGGACAAACCGAGAGGGCTAATGCGATGCTAGAGCAGTACCTCCGATCGTACGTAGCATATCTACAGGATGATTGGGCAGAGTGGCTCCCACTTGCCGAATTCTCCATCAACAACGCCTGGTCCGAAAGCACCCGGATGACCCCGTTCTTCTCGAACTACGGGTTCCACCCCCGCCTGGGCTTCGAGCCCGCACCGTCCCAGAGTAACCGTCCTGCCGTGCGAGACGCCGAAGAATTCGTTGCTAAAATGGAAACCATCTCCTCGCACTTACAGACCGAACTGACCGCTAGTCAAGCTCGATATTCGAAGAATGCCGACGCCCACCGTTCCCCTGCCCGTAGATACCTGCCCGGCGACCTGGTCTGGCTGAACGCCAGAAATATCAAGACCCTGCGCCCACAAAAGAAGCTCGATTGGAAGAACCTCGGGCCCTTCAAAATCTTGAATCCGGTAGGCCCCTATGCCTATAAACTGGAGCTCCCGGCCTCGATGAAGATTCATCCTGTTTTCCATGTCAACCTGCTATATCCTGCACACGATGATCCTGTTCCTGGGCAGCGTAATCCGCCACCACCCCCTGTAGAAGTAGACGGCCTCGAGCGTTTTGAGGTTGCCGAAATCCTGAACTCCCGCTGGGAAAGAAGAGGTCGTGGAGGACCTCGCCTGAATACACTGTCCGTTGGGTCGGCTACGATACGCCGACCGAAGAACCTGCGAGCTACCTGGAAGACGCACAAGAACTGATCCGCAACTTCCACCGTAGATACCCTGACAAACCCGGTCCCGCTTGACCGGGCCCCGCCTGCCTGTAGATTGTAAACCGTGACGTGCCGCCTCGACGGAGCTCGACCCTTAGGAGGGGGGTAATGTCACGGTGTGAGCTCACGTGATATGCTAGTCCTATCGGAGAGGACCGAAAGGAGCGCTCACACCGGAGCGCAAGCGAGCTAGGGCCCGATCGGGCTAGCTCGCTGTGAAAATTCCGTATATCTTCAACTCAGAAGATCCTGTATTGTAGCTCTTTGAGCTACGTCTTAATCCTCAATCTGAACCTATTACCCGAATCAGTATAACTTTGCCAGATTAGGGTAAAGTTACTAGAACCCTATCCCGCCCGCCTGCCCCCGTGATAGATCTCCTTGATCTGATTTGCAGAGAGAGTTGTGCTTGGGTGATCAATATATTTCCTGATTAAAGCAATTTCCATTTTGCTATAATCCTTAGGATCCCATTTGTGAAAGTTGCGCCTTTGTCTATCTTTCTTAGATATACAAAAACATTTTGCTTTTTTAATATTCTTATTAAAATAGGAATCCTTAGATTAATCTTGTGAAATTCCTTTGAACAGAATAGATGGTTTGGGCTGCTCGATAATATAGATTCCTTTTGCCTTAGGTAATACAGCATCGCAGCTCACAATACCCCCGAATATCGTAGCTATCTATTGAAGCGTCTGACATTCTTGGCCTAAATGAATCTTTTTATCAATCTTATCGATTTTGCGTTAAGCCCACAAAGATGCCATCCTGATCCCAACAGTATTGAGGAAAGTGCAGGTAGCTAATAGTCCATAAATGTCTGGAAATCTGTATACAGATACCTTTGAGTAGGCAATACCCCAATCCCGAAACCATTTGACCGGATCAGTTCGTCCACTGGATACCTGAGCAATCAGTGCACGGTATTCGGATTAAATAATTATTTCAATAACTTAATGAGATAATGCCAGTTTGTTACAGAGCGAAAGGATTACTTTATGAAATGGCTAAGCCTTTGATCCCTTGTTTGAGAAGGATAATTCCATAAAATGAACTGGATTAATAATTGATTGGATCTATTTATAGACTTATTGATAGGATTTGTACTTGTCATTATATATCATTTTCTTATTACGATATAACCTATCAAGAGTAGTAAACAAAGGAATTACATCGATAACGGATGTAGATACAGACTCAGATGGTGGTGGAGGAGTAACTAGGTGATCAGTTAATTCCTTTATTTCTGTATCCCCATCTTCGCTTTTCCATTCAGGGTATTTGGTATGGTATTTAACGAGCTCTGCCTTATAGGCGTGTCGTTTAGCTCTATCCTGTTTCTATCGAGTACTTTCGAAAATTGGAGGAACAGGTAGAACTGCAATCAGCCAATCGATTACTTTGAATGATGATTCTAAGGAAAGAGAGGCTAAAGGATTTGTCTTTGATAGAAATTCAGGATCAATCTTATTCCAAATATCTTTTAGCTGATATTTAATCCTAAGAGCATTGTACCAGGCTGGCTAATCCGATTGGGTGGTAAGATATACCGACGGATGTGTATGTTGTGTTGATATGATTGATCTGGGTATTTGGATAGTGAAAATTTGGATTTTCAGATATGGATCGTGATATGCTCATTCTTGATTATAAGAGTGGTCTATGGCAAGATAGCTGTATTTAAATGCGAACCGGGCTCATAACTATCATACAGGACAATAGTATATCACGATGGAGGGGAATAATTGGACAATAATGGTATAAGTATAAGAATGTGTATATCTCCTTATCTACAGTTAGAACTGATCTCTTCTCGTAGAGAAGAGATCGGATTATATACTGGGTGATCTTCGGGTACCGATCACGGGAGCGGTGATCGGTCCTGCGGCCGATCCGGTTATCGTTGTTCCGCTCCGGAGTATTCTATATAATGAATACCTGACCATCACATTGTTATATGGATATATATATAGTAGTAAGCTATCAGGAAACAATCCCTGATATTGTGCCTTTTGGACAGATTGCGTGTGTGGCGTAGTGGTAAAGCTTACAACTCCTATTGTGTCCGCTTACGTAACACACATGATCTGATCCACGTGGTCTACAACACCGTTTCCGTCACAATATTATAAATAGCAAATCTTTACTCATTAAAATCATTATATTCTTAGTACATAAATCTTCTTTTAATATAATTAGTCTAATTGATAGCGGATATTTGAAAAAGTATTTGCAGATTATTCTTTTGTTATTAATTATAAGATATATACTCAAACTTTACCCTATCAAAGGGAATTTTGCTTAGTAGATGGCAAAGTTGCGAATATTATTATTGAATATTTTATTATAAATATAGCTATAAGATTATATTATAAAACCTAACTATTCTTTATTACCAAATTATCTCCCAACACACCTATTATCTTTGGCTTACCATAACTTCAATACTATAATCTACATATAGACTGATCGAATATGATTTTTTCCTTTATATTATCCTATTACGCTATGCAATATTACCCTCAAGATACACTGTATGCCATTTGGACATCAACAATCTATTCATCACAACCGGCTACAGATTTATTAGTAGTTTAGGAATAATTTCAGATAGAAAGAGTTTTAGATATATTATTGTTAATTAAGGAATTTCTTAAGGAGGCTTATTGATCGCTATATATAGAAAATTGATTTGAGAAAGATAAGGGATATGTCACGGATCGCACCCAATCGCAGCTGCGATCGCTCACGTGCGCGCTTGCGCACGTGCACGATCACGTGTACATAGCTAGTATATAGAAGCGCTCTACGAGCGTTTTGCTCTCGATTCTGTAATTGTAGATTCTAAGAATAAATTGTACTCTGCTCTTGCAGTTCTTCTAAGGCAAAGTGTCATATTATTTACAACTCACTATACAATTGTATGGCTATCTGATAGTCAATCAAATAATACCTTATAACTATAATACCTTTTTGGGTATATTGAGGATGTTTGATATTATTTATAGGAAGAGGGCTGATTTCGAGTAAATCTATTTGATGAAAGATAACAAATCTTTAATATATAGAGTTACAAGTACTACTATTATGTCCAATCTATTTATCTCAAAGGGACTTTATCACTCTCCCTCTTTTGCTGGCCGAGTGCCCCCAGCCGATGACAGTCAATCTCAACGGAGCAATAATTACAGTTTTTATAGTTCTAATATAAATACTGATAGATGTGGAAAGGGTAAACAGTCTGGAAACGACTCCTCAATTGAGGCATTAACTTTTGAGGGTAGTATATTGATGTACACTTTTTTGTTATAGAAAGAACAAATACCAACTCTTAAAGACTTTAAGGACTTGCGAAACGAAATCATAAGACTCAAAAACGAATTATTATAATATAGTCTTAGTACTGTTCACCTATTTCAACCTTCAAGATACTAACAGCAATATCACGCAGATTCCCTTGCAAATCGCGGAGTCTGGACTTCTAATGTTCTAGTCGATTCTATTGAGAGGGCATCTCCTATTACTAGGAAAAGGAAGAACAAGAAAAACCCCCACTCGCGAAGTCAGTCTTCGTGATGATCCCTTCCAATACCGATAACAAACCCCTCTCAAACCTGATTGCTTTATCGAGCGATTTACAAATTCATTGAATATTCTATTCTTGTTTATTTATTATTATAGTAGAATATCTATATATTCCAAAACCCATCAATCTTTTATTCAAACTTAAAGATAATGTGGAGCTGAAAGCAAGCTTCTGGTAGTTATTGGTTATTGAGTAATTCGAACTTTACAAAAATTCATTTATTTTGGAAGTGCAATGGCGATCTTATGTAGTAGATCAAATGGAAGGAGAGGTACAAGAATATGTATTCTTATTGTATACTCAAGTCCTCTGTTTGATAGGACAGTAATTAATTGATTAGCTTACAGCCATTTATAAGAACCCGGCTAAAGCCGATTACGTATAAACTGAGTACGAATACTAGATTATATTTAATAATATTTAATAAGGAAACTTTCTAGTATGGTATTGCAGATTTAGACTATTAGCTATACAAATGGAAATCACCAATTCGATAACTCTCCTCTACAATCTGGAAAGAAAAATATCCGATTTCCTCCAATAAGCTATTAGCCTTTACATCAATGAATGCTATATTGTTGAGAATCTGGCTATTAAGCTTATTGAAATCAATAAACTCGAAGTTACACTTTGAGAATGTAATCGTTATAGAACAATTAAAGAGATATCTTTAAAAAGCTATCTAGTAATACCAATTTGTTGACTATCCCTAAAAGCACTCTTCGTTTATCGGGTAATTCGAATCTATCTATTCAGTTTCATACTCAATATTCTTCTTGCATTTTTACTGACTATACAGAAACCTTTAAGCCAAACAACATTCTATTTTCAGGAAACAATTTCAATTATAGTATTACTATCTCTGCATTGGGAGTGAATTGTAATTTCATGTCATGTATAGGTAATATAAGTGTTATAGCTGAGATCCAAGAGATTGAAGAAGATAAAGAGTTTTATAATATAGAAGAGAATATTGAGGAGAATATAAATCAAGAAGTACAAGTGGAAGTTATTGAGTCCATTTGTACTACTGAAGACTAATATTTAAATCAATACGCTTAAATAGAAGTTCCTTCCTAAGCGTGATCCGGGATATGAGATTCCTCGATTGACAAAACTAATGGGAGGTGATTTTATGAATTTATTATGTATATTTTCGAAAAACAGATATTTATACAATACTCAATCTCTTATAGATTCTGAAACGAATGGCTTTGCTTTTATCGATAAGATATTCCTTTTATTATTGTTTCCTATGTTCAAATTCTGTTTTATACTATTCAAACCATTAATTGAAATCAAAAGCTATAATGGTGTATAAGATACAGCTATCACTCATTTTATATTTCTTAATTTCACAATTGATGTTTGACAATAATCTTATTTGCCATTTCTTATCACTGATTTGGATTTACATAGTGTAATCCTAGGTTGTAAATGGTTAGCAGAAACCCGAGTTAAAATCGATTGTTTTAATTGATACCTTGAATAGCTTTTCGAGTATTTTCTTATTGTTCTTTATTAAAAAATATATTTTTAATTAGAGATAGTTTTTCAACAATCCAGAATCAGTTATTTGAAATAGAAAAATACTAACAATCGAAACACCCAATTGGAAGAAATATATCATTAACTTGATAATAACAATCAATTATAGTATTAATTGTATTTGAGATACTTATTATCCTTCCTTAAAAGACTAATACAGTAATCTCAGATGCGATCGAAACTCAGATTCCAGTCAATCTGAAAAAGAAACCTATTCTCGATCAAATCTCTATTCATCTATTTACAAATCCCTCTCGCTTCGTATCTCCGATATATTCGATATCTATATATTTAAGCCAATTCAATTTCAATTTATCTATAAGAAAAGTAAGAATTATGAGATTTTTATAATCATATGTATAGAGATTAATAATATTATCTTGATTCACAAATCTAATCAAAACAATAATTATCGAATCTCAACCACAATTGTTGCCTTAAACAATTCTAAATCAGAAACTATTGCTACTCTCAATCATGTCATCGCAAACATCGAAACAGAGCCTCCAATCCCCGAAGCTTATTAACAATATCACCAAGCGTTTTTCAAACGCGAATCCGATATTCTACCTTTCTCCCAATCATATAATCACAAAATCATATTTAAAGGAAAAAGTGAAAAAGCTTTCAAATACAATTCTTTATATAAGATATCGCTCGAACAGCTTGAGGTTATTAAAAAATACATCACAGAAAACCTTACCAAAGAATTTATAGAATCTAGTTAAGCACTATTTGCAACACCGATTCTTTTCATGAGAAAGCTGAATGAAAGCTTAAGGTTCTGTATAGACTTTCGACGATTCAATTCTTTAATATATAAAGACAAGTACCCTCTATCTCTTATTAACGAGATACTCGTACGACTCGCTAATGCGAAGGTATATACCAAATTAGATATTCGATAAGCATTCTATCACATCCATATGAATCCAGCTTTTGAAGAATATACTATCTTTTGTATTTAATATAGTTTCTATAAATACAAAGTTTTATTTTTTGGACTAATAAACGGTCTTATAATTTATTAATAATATATAAATGATATTCTATTTGACTATTTAGATAACTTCTATACTACTTATCTTAATAATATTCTTATATATTTTGAAAATGAAGATAAATATAAAAAATACATCAAATATATCCTTGAATGACTTGAGTTTGCTAGTCTCTAGATAGATTTCAAGAAGTATGAATTCAATATCAAACATATAAAGTATTTAGGTTTTATTATTTCTATAGATGGTATACAAGTCGATCTAAAAAAGATTAAAGTGGTTGCTATTTGGATTTATCTTATTATTATAAAAGATATTCAATCATTCTTAGGTTTTTGTAACTTTTATTGCTGATTTATCAAGAATTACAATATAATAGCAAAACCTTTTTATAAACTCACAAAAGTGAATATCAAATTTCACTTCAACGAAATCTATCAAATTGCATTTAATATATTCAAAGATAGATTCATCTTTGCTTTTTTTCTATAGTATTACAACTATACACTACTCTGTATACTGGAAACCGATATATTCGATAGTATAGTCACTAGTATGCTATCTCAGAAGTACAGCAACAAATGGTTATCAATTATCTACTTTTCGAAAACAATAATTACTGCCAAACTGAACTATAAAGTTTATAATAAAGAAATGCTTGTGATCATCAAATCCCTAGGCTATTGGAAAACCGAACTTGCCGGATCCTTATATCAGATCAAAGTGTACACCAATCACAAAACGCTTGAGTACTTTATATCAACTAAATAGCTGAATACTTAATAAGCGTGTTAAGTAGAACTATTCACCGATTATAACTTTATCATCATATATTATGCTGAAAAGAATAATCTACTTGTAGATGTGTTTATACGCTACACTAACAAGTTGGATTAATAGAATAGTACTAAGAAGAAGAATCGTCTTCAGCAGTTTATAAAAGATGATCAAGTGGATACAAAGATTATATACAAATCTCTGCGGCAAGACCTGGATGTAATCGCAAATATCAATATACATACAATCACACCGCTTTTCGATATTGTAAATCGTATTATTAAAGCAAATAGATCCTATCCGAATTTAGAAGCTCTGCGCGTTCAGACTACTAAATCGTATAAACATCTCACGCTCGAGAAAGGACTCTTGCTTTACAACAATCGACTTTATATATTAGATACCGAAAATCTGCGAATCTATTTGATTCGTGAAGTTTACGATTCAGTCTCCACTGCACACCCTGGTGTCAAAAAGATCTACGCTCTCTTAGCCAATCAATACTATTGAAAGAATATAAATAATATAATCGATCAATATATACGGAATTGCTACAAATACAAGCATAGCTCTGTACCAAAAAATCGCACTTCTAGTCTCCTCCACCCGCTTCCGATTTCTATACAAGTATAGTAATATATCACTATGGATTACTATAATTTCAACAAGGATAAATATAATTATAACAATGTATTTGTTATTATCGATTGATTAACCAAATAAGCTATTTTGATATTCTATCATAAATCAATCAATTCGAAAGATCAGGCCTGCTTATACCTATATCATATATACAGATATTACAATACCCTGGAGACTATAATCTCTAATTATGATTCTCAATTTATATTCAAATTCTAATAAGAATTCAATAATATCTTAGAAACGCAAATCAAGTTATCTATCACTTACTACCTACAAATTGATAATCAAATTGAGATTTATAATCAATATCTTTAACAACACTTACAACTCTTTATAAACTATTATCAAAATGATTAATCTGAATTCCTATTAATAATAGACTATGCTCAACTTATACTTTCTTATAAATCACTAGGTAATCAAACTCTGTACGAGACCTTGTATAGCTACCTATCCCGCAATCCCTAGGATTGGAAACCCGATTCTACTGCGCTTATCGATAATTTGAATATAACCGATACTAAAAAGTATACCAAACATAATAAACTAGTATTCAATCAAGCAAAAGAAAATATCTTGTATATACAAAAAAAGATATCTCGATTAGTCAACTCGCATTGCCGCTTAATTGATTTCAATGTGGGAGATTATGTATAGCTTAATATAAGGGACTTTCCAATACAACAATCATTCAAAAAACTGGATTACCCTATTCAAGATAAATTCAAGATCATTGGTTGGACTAGAGATTCCTTCCGATTGGATTTACTATCCATTATAAAAATCCACCCTATATTTCCATCTAGCAAGTTCTGCAAAGCGGCAGATAATCTACTTCCCGAACAAATCCTCAAACCACCACCCCCAATAAATATTACCGATAATACTGAATAAGAAGTGAAGTATATTTTAACTATAAAGAAAGTACGCCAACAGTTTAAATATAAAGTATCGTAACTAAACACCGATAACAATCTTATTTGATACCCTGCCTCTAACTTAAAAACTATCCTGTACCATCTTTATGATTTTCATCTACAAAATCCCACTCTATCAGAATCCCTTATACATCTATCAGAATGGATTCGTTTTTATAAGAATAAAAAGGATGATTATGATTTCACAAATAATAATTAATATATAAATAAAAAAGACAAAAAGAATTTTTTTAATTTATTATTATAACAAAGAAAATCCTAATTGTATAAAAGATTGAAAGCGATTGAATAAAGATGAAATATTAACAAAGAAAGTCTTTTCCCTTACCCAACAGATTTAAACCAAGCCAGAAAGAAAGTCTTTACAGATATCAACAGTTATAATCGGGCAAGGTATAACAATAAAGATTGAATAATTTAAATCGAAATATTAGTCGAGTCCCTAGCCAATAGCAACAATAAGTATATATAGAATAATCATAAGCCAAAAGACAAAACAACCTTTAATCGCAGTACACGTAATAACAAAACCAAGCTGGTGTTCAATTGTATCTAATCGTTTGCGAGCTGTCAAAAGCTCTGCTTTCATTTGAATTATAACAAGCTAATACTACTATTCCAATTTGTTTCCCCACGCTGCAATTTCCGTTATGTAACACTTCGCGGCTTCTCGAGTAAAGGTAAGAGAAAGCATTTCTTTCGAAATACAACTCTTTAGCTCCTTTTGTATATCAAGCTATCTCAAGAATTAATTTTGCTAAAAGCTAGCAAAGTTGTAACTTATTTCTATCATATTGCCATATTCAATAATAGCTGATCAGTATTAAAAAAACATCTTATGTGTATTCCCATTAGGCAAGCGCTTACACTTATACTTACCAGCCAGACAAAGCAGATAGCGAGATTGACCAGACAATTGTTCAGGAAGTCGATAGTAGACGCCATCTCCCTTACCGGAAATACAATTATATATACAGTTAGTATAAACCCAGCCGTTCTCCTGAATATATTGTTCCCGTTGTAGTACTGTCTTTTTTGGTGATCTCTTACTTGGAGATCCCTATTTATTAATATCAATGAAGCTAATGCTTCTGCAACAAGGTATATTAAATTTGCGATTAGATTGACTTTGATACAAGACCTTCAGGATATCTTTTTTAACTATTTCGCTATCATTTTCGAGATTACAAAAATAATATATTGTTATGGTTAACTTATCAACAAACTTCTTTTTGTAATTATTAACACAATCGATTAAGGGATTATATTCTTCCTTCAAATTCTGTTTCGGAAGATAATAAAACGGATATATCCAATAAGTATATCGAAGATCAATCTCACTCTCAGATACATTACCTTCGGTATCTATAATTGCACTTATTAGACAAGCCGACCACAAGCCGGAAATATTAAAAGAAAGTCTCACTTATATGCATCTTTATTATTCAATCTATTTTCCTCATTATCCTCCTCCTTGCCAATAAAATTACTACCACTTTCATTGCAGCTCGACTTCTCTTTTTTCTTAATAGGATATTTGCTTTGCGTAACAGAAGAGGTAGACACTTTCTTCGCTACAAGCTATAAAAAAGTATATCAGCAAAGCAAATACAAAAGAAAAATAAACAACTTATTACTATATATATATCCTCCCATTACTTTAATTATACTAATAATAACTTGCTCTTGCTACTGCATTTTCTTGATAGTATGGAAGGTATATTGATTATTGATCGAGGGATACAAAGAAGGTGAGTGATCGGAAAAGATTTGAAAGAGAGAGGGAAATTCGGGCGATCTATATGCTTCGAAGGCTTCGCGCTATTGCTAGGTTACAGAACGGTTTCCTTCGTTTCCCATGCGCCTTCCCGTTGCGAAAAAAGCAAAATTTGTGCACACGCCCATTTACCACGCTATACTACAACATAAACAACAACGCCTCATTGGGATCGCCGATACATCTACGGATTAGGTAATTGTGAAGCTTGAGGGCAAGCTTTTTCGAAAGGAAAGGTAATGTCACAGATCGCACCCAATCGCAGTTGCAATCGCTTACGTGCGCACTTGCGCACATACACAATCACATATATATAGCTAATATATAGGAGTGCTCTACGAACGCTTTGCTCCCGATTCTATAATTGTAGATTCTAAGGATAAATTGTACCCTGCTCTCGCAGTTCTTCTAAGGCAAAGTGTCACAGGATATGAATCTGTTATTAATAAAAACAAATTAGATATTAAAACAATATTTATATTGGATATAAATCATTATTGTACAAAAACTTGTAACAGAGGTCCTTGTACACAAGCTCAGATAATAGACAATCTCTTGAATATACATGCAGTTCCAGTAAAAAAAAAGGCTGATCAATATAGACAATAAATCAATTCAAAACGTGGTTATTTATTATTACTTTTAGTGTTAATATTAGAAGTGCAGTTATCTTTATTAAGCCCGAATATAAAGGATATTCGTTAGCTATAGGTCTCAAGTTTTTTTTTTTTTTGTTGATAGGATAATGTTTGTGCAATAAGGGTTACTTGGGATGAATTTGATTAGGTAATAGAATGTCGGACTACAAATAGTAGGGAATCTCTCAATACAATTATTTTATTACAAATAGTTTATTTTAACAAAAAAGAATATAGGGATATCCTGTTTGATGAAGGGGATTTGGCTAAAACCCTATCTTAACTACCACTACACTTACATGATTTTGTTTATAATTATTATAAGCCGGTTTACTTGTGCAAGATCTTGGAGGCAGATGTCTTTAAGTTTCTAATTAGAAAACCTAAATTTAGTGATGTAGAGATTCAACAAAAGTTTTCTTTTTAGTTGTAAAACAAATTATCCGCATTTCTTTTAAATTATACAGACACTTTTCTATTATGTCGAGTATGGGATTATAAGATTAAACTGATACTTGGAAAGGAGTCACCATATTTTAAGAACCGCTTATTATTATTATTGGAGCTTGAAATTGTATATAAATAGATTGATAATAATCTTAATAAAGATTTTATCCGGAAATCAAGATTATATAATGCTGTATTTTTGCTTTTAGTTGCTAAGCTAGGTAGTGGTGTATGTATATATTAAGATTATCAAGAATTAAATAATATTATAATAAAGAATTATTATTCATTCCTTATCATTTGTAAAACTCTAAATACTCTTTGTAATGCTATAGTATATACAAAATTGAATATTATTGCCATTTTCAATAAACTCTGTATTGCAGAAGGTGATGAATAGAAGACAGCTTTTATTACCTGTTTCAATCTTTTCAAGTTACTCGTTATACTCTTCGGCCTTTGTAATACACTAGTATCCTTTCAACATTATATTAACTATACTCTATTAAACAAACTGAACAAATATTGCATAGTGTATCTAAACGATGTTCTTGTATATTCAATGGATAAATTGGAGCACAGAAAACATGTTTGAATGATAATACAAAAGTTGGCAGATATTAGATTACAGATTGATATAAACAAATGTGAATTTGAAACTGTTTCTATTTGTTATTTAGGATTGATAATTATAACAAACGGTATATAGATGGACCCTGAAAAGGTCATTACAATTACATCCTGGGAACAGCCACTTTCAGTAAAAGATCTATAATACTTTTTGGGGTTTGCTAATTTCTACTAATAATTTATAAAGAATTTTTCAAAGATATGCCGGTTTCTCAATAACTTATTACATAAAGATATTAGCTGGATATAGAATATATTATATAGAAATACTTTCGCTACACTCAAGAATACATTCATAACAGTACCGATTCTTGTATATTTTGATTATAACAAGTAGATGGTCTTAAAAATGGATGCTTTAGATTGAATATCAGAAGGGATACTTTCTTAATATGATTTTGATGGCCTTTTATAGCTAATAGCTTATTTTTTGATAAAACACTTTGTAATAGAATGCAATTATAAGATTTATAATAAAAAGCTTCTTGTAATCATCAAATCTATAAAGAAGTAGTAATCAGAACTTTAAGGTTTGTAATAGGAATTTGAGATTCTTATTGATTATAAGAATCTGGAGTACTTTATTATAATAAAGGCTCTAAATTAATGATAAGTCTACTGGTTTGAGTTCCTTTCTTATTATGACTTTTGTATAATCTATCGACTGGGGTCTAAAGCTATTCGATCAGATGCTTTGAGCTGAAAGAGGGAGGATAAACTAAACTTTGTAATTGAAGATGATGAACATTTAAAGAACAAGAAGCGCATAGTTTTATTAGTAGATAAATTCGATATTAATCTTTATAATGAATTGAAAGCTGGTATTTATTTAGTACTAATAAATCTTGTAGTATTTATAGAAAATAAATTAATCGATGAATTAATTGATAATGCTTATAGAAGATTAGATATAGCTTATCAACTTATTATAGTAATCGAGAATCAGCATGTATATAAATGACTAATAGAATTCAGAAAAACACTTTGAGTTGCTATATAAGATTGCTATGTAGCAAATAATAGAATATATTATTGAAAGAGATTATGGATTTTATTAAACAATAAATTGAAAGTACAAATTATCTATAGAATATATTTCAAATTTATTTAAAAAGTAAAAACAAAATGATAATATAAAATCCTTTATTTGTTATTTATATAAATAAAAAGGATACTTTTTATATAATTATAAAGATCTTTTCAAAAAACAGAATCGACAATAAAGAGTATCACATATCAATATACTATATCATAACAAATCATACTGAAGGAATCTTACAATACCATAATACCATTAATGTGCAGTCGTGAACAATCTGTTACACCACCAAGCATATCAGGTTGCAACCCAATCGCTTTAACGATGATAACGACAATGATTATATCAACAATTGAAGCAAGTAAAGATGATAATACATAATCTATCTACAAAATAATAACCAATCAATTCTATAAGGAGAACAGAAAGCAACAAGTAACC
Source organism: Botrytis sinoallii (assembly GCF_014898435.1). Taxonomy (NCBI): domain Eukaryota; kingdom Fungi; phylum Ascomycota; class Leotiomycetes; order Helotiales; family Sclerotiniaceae; genus Botrytis; species Botrytis sinoallii. The sequence goes on along the minus strand of NW_024066034.1, from coordinate 380,569 downwards.
CTAAAAATTACAAGTGCAATCAATATATATATTAAAATCCTAAGCAAAACAGAACTGAGCCATACCGATACATTGAGGTCTATATATATCAATAGTATAATCAAAACTATAAGATAAACCAGGCCTATACAGAAAACCTCTATACTAATTATAAGAGCAATCTCAAAGAGAACTGCTAAATCCTATACTAATGCGTTCAAGACTGAAGGGGCACCTCAGGCACCGAAGAGCGTTAAAGCGAGCATGCCCAAAATAATAGAGACAATACAGAAATACAAACAACAAAAGCGAAATAGCTGCATAATCCTTATAAAAATGGGAAATAAACAATAGATAATCACCAATAACCTCTTCAAACTATAATTAAAGATTATAAAAGCAATTCCTGAATTAAGGCTTGAATTGATCCCCTTGCTCCATTGCAATAGAATAGGATAAACCCTAGAATACAAAACACTAAAAAAATACAAGAACCTCTTACAAAACAAAAATCGTATACAGCTAATTACTACATTTAATGCGAATAATACTCAAGCCACAGAGATCTGATATAATTATGTTATGCTTCAGATTCCTTATAATATACTGAGCGTATTTACAACACTTCCAAACACAATTATTCAAGAAGAGATCAAAATATAGATAGAAAAGGAACCAATACAATATAAAGTCTCTAAATACAGAATAAACCCTTTTATAAAAAAGGCTAACTGGATTGTTAGTTTCAAGAAGATAATAAAATCATTCCGACTATTTAATGTCAATGAATACTCGAAGCCCCTTGATAGGTCGCAATACCTTCAACCACAACAACACTCTAATGGGTGCCAGTTATACTATAATCTGTATATGTATTATCGCCCGGCTCGCTGCTTTAAGTACAGTGAACTGACTGCTAAACACACTAACGGAAAGATCCATAAACAATACCAAAACAATGCTTAATATACAGGATGCCTAGGACCCTTTCGATTCGTATATAATAACTGCCCAGCAGCATTACAATTAGTCAATGGAAAACTGATCAGGCTCACCCACTAATAGATAAGAGAAGTCAGGATTGCTAGCCAAAAGGAAACTCAGGAAGTATACAAAGGAAAGGTATCTACTTTAATACTAGCCAAATAGCCTTAAATGGTTATCTTCAGACCCCCTGTACTAGGGGTCTATATCATTATCTACAAGAACAAATAGCAATTAGTAGATTGATTACTCAAACAGGCCCGATCAGGGAAAGGCCCCTTCAATAATCCGATTTATATTCCAGGCTGTAACTCTCCGTATTGTACTAATAAAGGGGTAAATTATAATATAGCAGTTATAACTAAAAAAGCCTTTTTACTTTCCGATTCTGAAATGAGCAAAGGGAGTAAGTTAAATACTGATGAAGCTACTACCATCTTTGTATAAGTTGTACAACCAGTGCGAACTCAATAGAGGAAAGGGGACTTACAATTGCATAGGTAAATATAGAACGTGGACATTCTAATTATATTATTCTCTTACAGATCGCTGGAGAGGCTGATATGGATATTATCTGTATCCAAAAACCCCGACTATATGATAACTCGACAACCCAAAATCATGCCACATATAATCGATACCAGTTGATCGATACCTAGAGAGCGACTGATAGCCCTAAGTGTAGGCTACAAGTGATTATCTATATACAAAAAGGAGGTAATTTGAAGATTAGATAAATAAAACAAACCGAAAGTAGGAATCTACTTTAAATCAATGTTAACAGATACTCAATCCTCAATACCTACCATACCCTGCTTGATTCGCTAACAATAGAATACATACTCGGATTAGAGATTGCTTTAGGGACTGGTATGGTTATTGGAGATGACTTCAATACTAAGTATGATCTATGGGAATCTGGAGTAGCAATTGTTAATCAAGGTAATATGTTTACACAATGGATTATCGAATAGGGAATGGAATATATCGGGACTCCTGGTGCCCCTATATATGCAAGGGGATACGTTCTGGACCTGACCTTTTCCAATCTGACTACCACCACAACGGTGATCGATAACGACCTGCACAGCAGCTCCGATCACGCTATTCAAATCACTACCATTTTGGATAAAGGAATCTCTGAATATGAGCAAGTGTACATCCGGATACACGATTCAGATTTACCCTGTCTGGCAGGTATAATGGCCAACCGCTTAGCAAACCTCCAGAACCCGGACCTCCGGTCTATCTACAATATCGACAGACTGATTGCCAAATTCACAAGCGCATTGAGCGCCTCTATAATAGCTATAGGACAGAAAGGCCGCAAACCCTATCGATCATCCCTATAGTGAACCAACAAGTATAAGGAGGCATACTAAATATATATACAAACCAGGAGAACTAGAACTATTAATGGAATGATAATTGCTCAGCAGAATCTATAGAGGGTTGTGCGAGCATCGAAACGAGCTTATTGGACTAAGCACTTAGACAATATACAGAATAATCAGAAACTATATAAAGTCATAAACTGGTACAAGCTAACCCCAAAAGCAGGCTTCAAGGCCCCTCCTCTAGTAATCGAAGGCCAGAAAATCATTGATATCAGGGAAAAAGCCGAAGCACTCTTTACAACAGTACTCAATCACTTCAAAGTATCAGATGATTTATAGTATAACCTTCTATAAGAATAGGACTGTTAGATAACCTTACCATAGAAAAGAATAATCATCATAAAGGAAGTGGAAAAACATATAATAGGAGTTAGGAGTATATTACCCAAAGTCGATCAAACAATTATTCGCCTTCTCAAAATATACTAGTTTAATACGAAGAATATAATACATAAGATTTTCGTAGTCTGCTTTAGGTTTAGTTATTACCTTAACAAATGGAAATTTATTGAAATAATTATACTGCTTAAGGTTAATAAGAAGGACAAAACATTCCCGAGATTGTGGAGGCTGATTGTATTGATATTATATATTAGAAAAGGACTAGAAAGATACATTGCTAATCAAATTATATAGATAGCTATGAGATACAATATTATCAGCTTTCAGTATTACAGAGTACTGCTGAAAAGAGCTGGTATTGATCTCACAGCTGCCTTTACCCATAATGCCAAACTTGTTTTAGTAGTTAGCAAAGTGATCACACTAATAATAATAGATATACAAGGTACCTATAATATATTCCTTAAAAGACAACTCCTACAATATATAAAGAAGCAGGGTTGGCCTATAACACTCTTACAACTCGTTGATTCATTTCTGACTAAAAAATATATACATATAAGACTTGAGGGAATCACAATACAGGATTTCCCGATTGCATGCAGTACCCCCCAGGGATCGCCACTCTCCCCTATCCTATATACCCTCTACCTTACTAAGCTTCTCAATCAAGATAGAACACAGCGCTTCAAATATACTAACAATATAGCTATATATCATATATCTAAGGACCTATCCACAAACACACATATACTCCGCCGAACCATTCGATATATCCTATAATAAAGAGATCAGAATAAAATCTTTTTCATTCCAAAAAAGTTTGAACTATTTCATATATCAAGGAAATATAAAATTGTAAATCCAATTATAAGAATAAATCAGAATTGAATCATTATATCAACCTTTCTAAAGCTCATTAACAGAATACAACCAATCTTATACTAGCTTGGCGTCTTTTTTGATCAGTGTTTAATATTCTTATAGCATATCAAAACACACATTACAAAAGCTATATATATTGTATTCCATATCCAATCAATAGTTTATATAGCTCACAAACTATCTGCAGCCTGCCTGCAAAAAGCGATCATTACTTATATACTCCCTATTGCCCTCTTCAACTCCAAAGTATAGTTTGATAAGCTATATAAACAATATTCAAATGCAGGTCATATTCTAATCAATATTAGAATCAAAAAATATATCGATTTAGTCAACAAGATGATTCACAATGCAGCATAAGAAACTTTATTTATCTATAAGACAACCCTGACGATCATACTCTTTATAAAAGCTGATCTCCTAGTTGGAATTGTTGTACTAAAGCAAACCAGATTGAGATTCGTATTTTAGCTTTAGACAATAAATACACAATACCTACTTATAAACCGATTGAAGCTATACATCAAGAAGAAAGGATAAGGTATAGATACTCTAAAAGATTCCAATACAAAACTATAAAGAATGGGATAGGCGATCTCTATCACTGAGTGCCCCAGACTTTTACAGCCTTACTTCTCTCCCAAGTGTCATATTGATCCAACGAATGGTATGGATAAAGAGGATATCACAAAAGCATTCAAGAAATAATAGGATTTAATCCCTTAAGAAAACTACTCTATATTTTCAGACAGATCTGAACAATACAACGAACACAGTCACTGCATAGGATATAGCTTTACAATCTATCACGGCAAGTAACAAATCGATAGCGGCTACAGCCGCGTACGCGAACAGTCGCATATTTTTGACACTAAGGCAATCGACGCATAGCGGGGACTAGAACGCCTTCTGAGTATCATTGATTGCCCCTACCAGGGACAAATATAGTTATACATTGATAGCACTTCAGTAATCTAGGGAATGCAAGGAAGCGCTGCTGCCTCCTCTCAATAGGCATATTACAAGTGTTATCAAGTAATACAACACTACGATATTGTAATTAAGTGATTCCCTGGGTATACTAAGATTGAAAGCAACGAGACAGCCGATCGCCTCACTGATCAGAGTACGGCTGGGCCGCTTGACCCTAGCCCATCCTGCCTCCCTATAGTCAGCAGCTCCCGCTCTATCCTACATACCAAATATCGGCACTCCAAGAGCAAATAATAAAAAGAAAAAAGAGATCTAATCTCCAAAACATATGATATATGGAAACCGGTATATAATACCTCGAAGCTGGAAAGCCTCAAGCTCCCTCGCAAGGCACTACACAGACTTATAGCAATACGGACCGGACATAGTGACTTTACAGTCTATCATATCAAATTCAATTACGAAAATAGCATAAACACCTATATATACAGGATTAAGAAAAGCCCACTACATTTCTTTCAATATTTAATCAATAATCAGACGCGCGGCGACTGGCTGCTTACACCAAATCGACTTCGATCCGAATGGGACGCGATAGCATATATCAATCACATCCTGCGAATACAATATAGCTTTATTAACCTTCTCGCTAGATCCAGATTCTATATTAGGATATATTCAAACTATACGAAACTATACGAATTCCAATCTGCTCCAATACTCCGAGGATGAGCTTTTCATTCTAATCAACCTAAGATCTGCACCGACTAGCTATAAACGCTCCGAACGCTCTCCCGATCGACAACGATCGATCTGATTATTTGCCGATATTCGGATGGCATACAAAACAAGGCCCTCTAAAACAGGATTACAAACCCTTAGACAGAATAGCCGCAGGATCGCTATGAGCGGTATTGAATGGGAAAACACTAGAGGCAACAAGCCCCTGATTAACTAACATTACACTACTATGAGCAGCTGGAACGCTAGCGGCCCGTAGGCCCGCTCCTTAGTACGTCTAGAATACCCCTTGGGAGGTCAGATATTAGACGTTAATCACTATAAATAAATAAATAAATATAGAATATATTTATCTAGTTTAGTTGGATATTCAGATTGAATTAAAATAATCGATTTTGTTTTTTACATTTATTAATGGCTACAAATATATTAGGAGATTGCTTTATATATATAAGCATACGAGCTTTATATATATATTATTATTATTATTATTATTATTATTAGTAATTTTCAACCGGGCCGTATAGGCGAACCTCCCAGGGGGCATTACGGTTGGGCTAACTACGGGATAATCTCTAATTTACATGATCCCCCTCTCCTAAAAATGAGGTCTCAATACCCTCAGTAGCCTCCCAAGTGATAGCTAGCGCGCTTGCGCTTTTGTCTCCGATCCTCTGAGCGCCTCCGTGCACGCTTTCCAATCTTTTATATAATGTTTTGATTGAAAGCTGCTTTATTCTGTAAAGGTAGCTTTTATATACATTCTAGTATAACGCAGTATATTATATATATCGATTTTGTTTTTTATAGCTTTACTATATTGGTTGTCTTCTATTCTATATTTGTGTTCATCTGGATCGGTCGATTCATTTCCATTTCCTTTTTCTATTCTTCTGGTAGCGTTTTAGGGTATATGCTTCTATAGAAGTTTGTTATAATAATAAATTCAGCGAACTTGATTGGTATATATATTAGCTGTTTTAGTAATTGTTTTTAAGCTGCTTGGTTGTGGAGTGGGTATTTGGGCCTAATATCTGGGGACCAGGTTTTGTAGATCGCAAGGACTTTGCAGCAATGCATAATGTGCTCGAGGGATTTGTATATACTATATAAGTAATAGATCGTTGTTTCCTTATATTTAAATTGTTGGTGATAGCTTTCGAAATCGCTATATACTGAGTGGATCGCTAGTATGTAATGGAAAATAGCTTATAAGAGTTCTAATTCATTAGAGTATTTGTTTATACTTTTTGAATTCTATTTCTGATATTGTTTAGAGAGCATTAGTTTTTGTTTGATTTACTATACCTATACTGCCGATTCCATAGCAGTTTTTGCTATAAAGCGAATACCACTTGTTGTAAATCGATTCGTATGCTCTGAGACTAATTTTCTTGTCCCTTTATTAGCAAATGCATTCGTATACTCATTCCCTTCGATCCTTGTGTAGTCTAGTGACTATTTGATCTGAATCGAGTGTGTTTGTATCAGTTTGTAATATTTGAGGAAAACCCATTATAATGTGATAGAGACTATGCCTCTCATTCCCTATATCACTAATATGCTATCAATATACATACAGATTTCCATTTGTTTTATGCCGGTAATATTTCTGATTACTACTTGGAGGCCTCGATATACCCCGATCGCTTCTGTATCGAATATATGAGAGTTGTGATGCAATCCACTATTTCCTTCATATACTACCGTCTATCCTTTATATACAATATATCTATATTCTATTCGCCTATTATTCTTATCAGTCTATTCCGATTTATTAGAGAATATAGTGATCTGATTGTGTGTGTACTTATTCTACTATTCCTGAAACTGCTTTGCCGCTACCTTTTTCGTAGGCTTCTAATGGGATCTGTTCAATACCCTGGTATGTAGTGGGGCTCTATTAAAATCGTCTCCTTGATTCGGGAAGGTACTGATTGATCATCTAAACCTTTGTTCTGGCTAGCTGTAATTGATCTTCCCTATTGCTAGAGGAGTAGATGGCTTTTATCCTTTAGTGATAAAGAGAGTGTTTTGGATTAATAGTTTGAGTATGGAGAGCTGCTCTTCATTTTATTTATTTTAGTATTATTTTTGCTGATGAAAGAGCACTGTCCCTTATTATCACTATATTCGGGATTGTTCGCCAGACTGAAAGGACTCCTCTGATTGCTATTCGTAAAACCTTGTTGATAGTTAGAATCGCTTTTCCTAATCGGGCACTCACTACTACTAATATCCCGTCTCGGTGCTATTTAGTAGTTTTTGTTTGTCCTGTGTACCATACTTCTGCCCTATAGAATAGGGCTGGGTATAAGCAAGTGATCACTGCTTTCCGTAAGGATACTGCTGGGGGTTCATTTGTGATCCAGGTTAACCCTTGAATGTGATAAGCCAATTTCCGGCCTTTAGCTGCTCGCGTTTCGATATGCTGTTTGAATGTGAGCTTGCAATCAAACCACATGCCTAATCATTGTAAAACCAATCCTGGTGTGATTGGAGAGATAATGCAATCGCGGTTTATTTCGTATATCAGGTTAATAAAATGCTTGTGCTGTATTATATGAATCATCTCCATTTTTTGGGTATGAAAATTATTTTGTTCCTAGCTCCCTAACGGAATATGCTTTTTATATCTCTTACTAGCATTATGATGTTTTGTTGAATGTTTGCTAATGATTGATATAAACAGATATTATTTGTATACCCAAATCGGAGTTTAGAGTCTTGCTGGAATAGCTCTGTAAGATAAAGCATATACAGGATTGACGAAAGGGGTGAGCCTTGTGGGATACTGCATTCCATTGTGTTATAGCTAGTTATTGTTTTGTTAAGTCTAACCCTAAGTTGCCTTTAGGTTAAAAAGGAATCGATCAAAGCGATCAGGTTCTATAGAAACCTCTATCCTCTTATTCGTCTCAGGAATCTGTTTTTAAATAGAGCATCAAACGCTCCTTATACATCTAGTGTAACCATTATAATCTCGTAGTCTTTGTTGAGCACTACTTCTGCATCGTGAACAAACAATACTACTAAGTCTATAGCCAATCATTTCGGCAGGGCATTGCAGTATTGTAGGCTGAGTATTTCTTGTATTAAAACTATCCACACTAGATATCTTGCTATAATCCTTTTAAGGCCCTTCCTAATACAGGAGAGGAGAACGATAGGCCGTCATGATCGTGAGGACGTTCGGTCTGTCTTCCCCACTTTTGGTAGTATAACTATTTCTGCTTGCTTTTATACTGTAGGGAAGTGATTGAGCTGTAGACACTTATTGAAAATGATATATAGAACTGGGCCTATTTCCGTCCAGATAACCTTCAATAATCTCATTGTGATCCGGTCTGTCCCCGGGGATGTACTCGAGATCCCTATAATATTACATTCCATTTCCTTTATAGAGATAGGCTCCCCCCAGAATAGTTTTTCCCCACTTTGATTGTGTCCGGAGTCCGGGAGATCGTCGGTGGCTTTGAAACGCTGCAGAATCTCCGAGCATAGCAGCTCGGCCTTTTCTTCATCCGATATAGCAATGCGTTCGCCTACTATGATCGATGGAGAGTGGTATATAGGGCTCAGGTCGTGCCATCCGATTACTCTATACAGATCTCGATCTGATTCATCTCATTAAAGAATTTCCTCCAATACCCTCTTTTGGCCTATCGTATACACAATAAGAATGCTCTGCATTCTATAAAATAATCACTATTGATTGTACAGCTCCAAAAATATACATCTCGAGCGATCGTATAGTCGGGTGTCCACCAGAGGACCGATTTTCCTGTCTTCCGATCCAGTCTTCCTGTTGTTCTGATGCCTGTTGTAATACCTTCTGCATGTTTTCAACAGCTCGATCCAGGGCTATACTTATAACTATTGTTTGTGCCTCCTGTTTGATTCCCACTATATTAGCTGATATCATCGTTTAAAACAGAGGTAGGTCTTCCTCCCTGGATGCGATACGCGTATTGGGATCTTTTATATATATATAAAATTATCAAGTTGGCTTTATCCAGATTTCTATGCTTATTACCAATTCCCTTTTGAGCCTGATTTGATATATCAATAGATTATCTTATATTACTTCCAGATTATACTTATTATAATTTTATATACAAGTATATTCTAATTATTATTTATCAATTAATTAAAATAAAATATTTTATAGAAATTAGGATATTTATAATAAAAAAGCTTATGATATCTTTATTAGCTATATTTATACTTTATATAATCTATTAGATAATATTATTTCCGATTATGATATACAATTCGTATTTAATTTCTGATTTCAATTAGCTGAATGATTAATTATAACCCTTCGATACTCTTTAGTATTCTATTTATAAACAGATGGGCAAATGGAATGAATAAATTCTGTTCTCGAATAATATTTACAAGTTTTTGTGAATTTTCATTAAAATAATTGAATGTAATAATTATCTCTTACTGAATTTATATTGAATAATATGATTTCGGAAATTACTAACTACTTGTTATTCTTTGTTAATTATAGATTTAATTTATATATTGGTATAGAGTTTAGTAAATCTTGTTTGCTGATATGACCATAGCATAGAAACAAGAGTTTTTTTAAGAATAATAAGATAGTGAACAGAATAAAAAGAATTCTATTACAACTACAAGCTTTTGCTAGGTAAGCAGTTATAATATATAAAGAAAACATAAATCGGCATTGTATCGATTATTATATTATTATATAGATCAAAAGGTATTTGTAAATACTAAAAATATAAAAATCTTTGAAAGGTAAAGAAATTAAAAAGATTTCGACAAAAAGACCATTGTCCTCCGCAAGGAGCCCGGCTGGTTCAGTGGTAGAGTGATCGGGCCACTCTCCCACTGTTCTATGACTTAAGGCTATAGCGATCTGATCCACATGAATCCACCCTATATGCTGCTTCATAGGCCATCTTAATATGGACCTCTTGACACAGCTCTATTGAGCTTTGACAATCTACCGCTAACCCTAATAGAGCTTTTCTATTATAGGCCGCAAAGCGATCGATCGAATGCTGAGGGAGAACTGATCCCCTCTCCAGCCACTACCATTACGTCTATGTGCCACTCTGCTACTCAGCGGAATTATTGTTCCGGTTGTTCTTTTCGAGCGGTCCAATAGCCGAATCCTCCGCTCTCATGGAGTATCATTATATAGACACCTGCTTCTTTGAAGTATACATTTGTATATATTGCTTCTGCCCATATAGTTTTATAGCAGGAGTAATTGTACAATCAAAGCGCTCCTCTCTACGAGTAGCAGGAAGCGCTAGGAATATAGGGCTGATCAAATGGCTCTATTTGCGAATATTACACTGGCTTGTTTAGGATATATAGAAGGAATTGGGTTTACCCTATAAGGTTTTACTAGCATGCGCATCAGCACCTTTCTGTATTTGTAACTCTAGATCTAGCCACATCTTTCATACCCCTAGGGAGGTCCCCCACAAGACATTAATCACTATAAATAAATAAATAAATAAATAAATAAATAGTAAAGAAATTAAATAATTAATAAATAGGGCTATATAAGATTATAAAAGTTATCCTTATTCCTGTTTTGTTCAATTACCAGATAATATTTGAATATTTCCTGTTTTTCATTATTTGTTATTTATTTCTGTAATTAATAGAATATATTTCCTAGTACAAATTATAATTAACAAATCAAAGTTAACTATTACTAGAAATAGAATCCTTAAAAAAAAAATAGCAAGAGTAAGCCAATACAAAAATGGATCTTTAAAGGAATTATAAATAATCATAATAAAGACAATCATTATTATCTAGTCAAATAAAAGCATTATACTCCTACTTAGTAATTAGCAATAGACTTGAAAGGGAACGAAAAACTATTAGTAGAGTATTATTATATATACCTTGAAAAGCTTAGCTTACCAAGATGGGTATTGGATAACCCTGAAGCTAAAGCAATCTTGTTACCGATATTGGAATACTCAGAGAAAATATAAAAAGTTTAAAAATCGATTTGCAAAAGAAAAGTCAGATTAATGTGAAGTATCTAAACTATTAATTTAATAAATTCAATTGTTTATTTAATTTATATGTAATGGTAAGTGTCACGGATCGCACCCAATCGCAGCTGCGATCGCTCATGTGCGCGCTTGCGCATGTGTACGATCATGTGTATATAGCTAGTATATAGGAGTGTTCTACGAGTGTTTTGCTCCCGATTCTGTAGTTATAGATTCTAAGGATAAATTGTACCCTATTCTCGTAATTCTTCTAAGGCAAAATGTCACATTATCTACAACTCACTATACGATCGCACGGCCATCTGGTGGCCGATCAAATAATACCTTATAACCATAATACCTTCTTGGGTATATCGAGGATATTCGATATCACTTATAGGAAAAGAGCTGATTCCGAGTAAATCTATTTGATGGAAGACAATAAACTCTTAATATACAGAGTTACAAGTATTGCTATTATATCCAATCCATTTACTTTAAAGGGACTTCATCGCTCTCCCCTTCTTGCTGGCCGAGTGCCCCTAGCCAATGATAGTCAATCTCAACAGAGCGACGATTACAGTCCTTATGGTTTTAATGTAAATACTGGTAGATGTAGAAAGGGTAAACAGTCTGAAAACGACTCTTCGATCGAGGTATTAACTCTCGAGGGTAGTATGCTGACGCATACTTTCCTGTTACAGGAAGAACAAGTGCTAACCCTTAAAGACTTTGAGGATTTATGGAATGAAATTGTAAGACTTAAAGACGAATTGTTATAGTGTAGTCTTAGTATCACTTATTTATTTTAACCTCTAAGATATTAACAGTAATATTATATAGATTCCCTTGCGAATCGCAGAGTCCGGACTCCTAATGTTCTAGTCGATTCTATTGAGAGGGTATTTTCTATTATTAGGAAAAGGAAGAACAAAAAAACCCCCGTTTGCGAAGTTAGTCTTTGCAACGATCCTTTCCGAGTATTGATAGCAGACCCTTCTCAAACCCGGTCGCTCTATCAAGCGACTTACAAATTTACTGAATACCCTATTCTTATTTATCTATTATTACAATAGAATATCTGTATATTCCAAAGCCTATCAATCTTTTATTCAAATTTAAAGATGGTGTAAAGTTGAAAGCAAGCCTTTAATAGCTATTAGTTATCAAACAATTCAAACTTTATAAAAATTCGTTTATCTCGGAAATGTAATAGTGATCTTATATAGTAAATCAAATAAAAGAAAAGGTACAAGAATATATATTCTCATTATATACTTAAGTTCCCTGCTTGATAGGATAGCAATTGATTAATCAGCTTGCAGTTATTTATAAGAATCTGGCTGAAGCTGATTATATATAAACTGAGTATGAATACTGGGTTATGCTTAATAATATTCAATAAGGAAACTTCCTAGTATGGTATTGCAGATTTAGACTATTAACTATATAGGCGGAAATTACTGATCTAATAATTCTCCTCTGTAATCTGGAAAGAAAAATATCCGATTTCCTCCAACAAGTTATTGGCTTTTATATCAATGAATACTACACTGTTGAGGACCTGGCTATCAAGTTTACTGAAATCGACAAACTTGAAGTTATGCTTCGAGAATGTAATTGTTACAGAATAACTAAAGAGATATCTTTTAGAAAGCTATCTAATAATATTGATTTATTGATTACCCCTAAAAGCACTCTCTGCTTATTGGGTAATTCGAACTTATCTATTCAGTTTCACACCCAATATCCTCCTCACACTCCTACTGACTATACAGGAACCTTCAAGCCAAACAACACTCCATCTCTAGGAAACAATTTCAATTATAGTACTACCACCTTTGTATTAGGAGTGAATCGCAGTTTCATGTTATATATAGGTAATATAAGCACTATAGCCGAGATTCAAGAAATTGAAAAAAACGAAGAGTTCTATGATATAGAAGAGAATACCAAGAAGGATGTAAACCAAAAAGTGCAAGCGAAAGTTATTAAGTCCACTTACATTGCCGAAAACCAACATTTAAATCAATATGTTTAGGTAGAAGTTCTCTTTTAAACGCGATCCGGGATATAAGATTCCTCGATTTGATAAAATTAATAGGAAATGATTCTATAAACCTACCATGTATACTTTCAAAGAACGGATATTTATACAATATTTAATCTCTTATAGATTCCGGAGCGAATGGCTTTGCTTTTATTGATAAGATACTCCTTTCATTATTATTCCTTATATTCAAATTCTGCTTTATATTACTCGAACCACTGATTGAAGTCAAAAGCTACAATGGTGTACAAGGTGAAGCTATTACTCATTTCATATTTCTTAATTTTATAATTGATGCTCGACAATAATCTTATTTGCTATTTTTTATCATCAATTTGGGTTTACATAGTGTAATCCTAGGTTACAAATGGTTGGTAGAGATTCGAGTTAAAATCGATTATTTTAACCAACACTTCAAATAACCTCCCGAGCATTCTTCTACTGTTTCCTTATCAAAAAATATACTTTTAACCAAAAATAATCTTCAATAATCCAAAATCAATTACTTGAAACAGAAAGATACTGACGATCAAAACACCCAATTGAAAGAAATATATCACCAACTTGACAATAGACAATCGACTATAACACCAATTATATCTGAAATACTTATTATCTTTCCCCAAGAGACTAATACAGTAATTTCAGATACAATCGAAGCTCAGGTTCCAGTCAATCTGAAGAAGAAATCTACTTTTGGTTAAATCTTTATTCAGTCTGTTTACGAATCCCTTCTGTTTTGTATCTCTGACACATTCGACATCTATACACTCAAGCCAACTCAATTTCAATTCACTTGTAAGAGAAACAAGGATCATGAAATCTTTACAGTTATATGTACAAAGATTGACAATATCATCTCGATTTACAAATCTAGTTAAAATAATAATTATCGAATCTCAATTGCAATTACTACCTTAAATAATTCTAAATTAAAAATTATCACTACTTTCAATCGCATCATCATAGACATCGAGATAGAGTCTCCGATCCCCAAAGCTTATCAGTAATATTATCGAGTATTCTTTAAACGCGAGTCTAACATTCTATCTCTCTCCCGGTCGTACAATTATAAGATTATATTTGAAGAAAAAGGTAAAAAAGCTTTCAAATATAGTCCCCTGTATAAGATATTGCTTGAACAGTTTGAGGTTGTTAAAGAATATATCATAGAGAACCTTGCCAAAGAATTTATAGAATCTAGTCAAGCATTGTTCGCAGTGCTGATTCTTTTTGTGAGAAAACCAAATGGAAGCTTAAGGTTTTGTATAGACTTCCAATTACTCAATTCTTTAACATGTAAAGACAGGTACCCTCTACCTCTCATTGACGAGATATTTGCATAACTTGCTGGTGCAAAGGTGTATACCAAATTAGATATTCAACAAGTATTCCATCGTATCCGTATAAATCCAGCTTTTGAAGAATACACTACCTTTTACATTCGATATAATTCCTATAAATGCAAAGTTTTACCTTTTGGACTAACAAACAGCCCTGCGACTTATCAACGATATATGAACAATATCCTATTTGACTATTTAGATAACTTCTATACTACTTACCTCAATAATATTCTTATATATTCTGAAAACAAAAATAAATACGAGAAATATGTCAAGCACATCCTCGAACAACTTAAGTTCACTGGCCTTCAGGCAGATTTCAAGAAGTATGAATTCAATATCAAATGTATAAAATATTTAGATTTTATTATCTCTACAAACAACGTATAAATCGATCCAGAAAAGATTGAAGTAATCGCTACTTGAACTTACCCTACTATTATAAAAGGTATCCAATTGTTTTTAGGTTTTTATAACTTTTATTGCCGATTCATCAAAGATTATAGTATAATAGCAAAACCTCTTCATAAACTCACAAAAGCAAATATCAAATTCTATTTCAACGAAATTTATCAAATTGCATTTGATATACTCAAAAATAGATTTATCTCCGCTTTTCTCCTGCAGTATTACGACTATACACTACCCTGTATACTAGAAACCGATACATCTGATAGTATAGTTGCTAGTATGCTATCTCAAAAGCACAACAACAAATAATTATCAATTGCCTACTTTTCGAAAACGATAATCGCTACCGAACTAAACTATGAAGTTTATAATAAAGAAATACTTGCGATTATCAAATCCCTAGGTTACTGGAAAGCCGAACTTGCCAGATCCCTGTACCAGATTAAAGTGTACACCGATTACAAAGTACTCGAGTACTTTATATCAATTAAATAGTTGAATGTTTGACAAACGCGCTGAACAAAACTATTCACCGATTATAACTTCATTATTATATATCATGCTGGAAAGAACAATCCACTCACAGATATGTTTACACGTTGCATTGATGAATTAGATTAATAGAATAATATTAAGAAGAAGAATTGTCTTTAGTAGTTTATAAAAAATAATCAAATAGATACAAAGATTATATGCAAATCTCTATAGTAAGATCTGGATATAGTTGTAAATATTGATATACATACAATCATACCGCTTTTCAATATTGTAAATTGTATTATTAAAGCAAATAGATCCCATCCGAATTTAGAAGCTTTGTATATTCAGACTATCAAATCGCATAAGCATCTTATATTCAAAAAAGGACTCTTACTTTATAACGATCGACTTTATATACCGGACACCGAAAATCTGCAAACCTATTTGATTTACGAAATTCATGATTCAGTTTTCATTGTATACCCTGATATCAAAAAGATCTATACTTTTTTGGTTAATCAATATTATTGAAAGAATATGAACAATACAATCAACCAATATATACAGAATTGCTATAAATATAAGTATAGCTTTGTACCAAGAGATTGCATTCCTAATCTCCTCTACCCGTTTCCGATTTCTATACGAGTATAGCAATATGTTACCATGAATTATTGTAATTTCAATAAGAATAAATACAATTACAACAATGTATTCATCATTATCAATCAATTGATCAAATAAGCTATTTCGATATCCTATTATAAATCAATCAATTCGAGAGATTAGGCCTGCTTATACCTATATCATATATACAGATACTACAATACTCTGGAGATTATAATCTTTGATTGTGATCCTCAATTTATATCCAAATTCTGGCAAGAATTCAATAATATCTTAGAAACACAAATCAAATTATCTATCGCTTATCATCTGCAAACTGATAATCAAATTGAGATTTATAATCAATATCTCCAATAACACTTATAACCCTTTATAAGCTATTATCAAGATGATTAGTCTGAATTCCTACTAATGATGGACTATGCTCAACTCACGCTTCCCTATAAATCATTAAATAATCAAACTCTGTATGAGATCTTGTATGACTATCTACCCTGCAATCCCTGGGATTGGAAACCCGACTCCACCGTGCCTGTTGACGATTTGAATATAACCGATGTTAGAGAGTATGCTAAATGCAATAAACTAGTATTCAATCGAGCAAAAGAAAATATCTTGTGTGTGTAAGAAAAGATGTCTCAATCAGCCAACTCACATCACCACTCAGTCGATTTCGATGTAGGAAACTATATATAGCTCAGTATAAAGGACTTTCCGATACAACAACCATCCAAAAAACTGGATTACCTTATTCAAGGTAGATTCAAGATTATTGGTCGGGCTGGAGATTCTTTCCGATTGGACTTACCGCCTATTATAAAAGTCTACCCCGTATTTCCATTTAACAAGCTTTGCAAAGTGGTAGATGATTCATTTCCCGGATAAATCCTCGAATCATTGTCTCTAATAAATATTATTAGTAATACTGAATAGGAAGTGGAGTGTATTCTAGCTATAAAGAAAGTATACCGATAGCTTAAATATAGAATATCGTGACTGAACACCGATAACAATCTCACCTGGTATCCTACCTTTAATTTAAAAACTGTCCTATACTACCTTCGTGATTTTCACCTACGAAATCCCACTCTACCAGGACCCCCTATACACCTACCAGAATGGATTCGTTTTTACGAGAATAAAAAGAATGATTACGATTTCACAAACAATAATCAATATATAAATAAAAAAGACAGAAAGAACTTCTTTAATTCATTATTATAACAAAGAAAATCCTAATCGTATGAAAGACTGAAAGCGACTGGACAAAGATGAAATATCAACAAAGAAAGTCTTTTCCCCTGCCCGACAGATTTAAATCAAGCCAGAAAGAAAGCCTCTACAGACATCAATAGTTACAGTCAGGCAAGGTATAACAACAAAGACTGAATGATTTAAACCGAAATACCAGTCGAGTCCTTAGCCAATAGTAACGATAAATATACATAGGATAACCACAAGCCGAAAGATAAGATAACTCTTAGTTGCAGTATGTGCAACAACAAAACCGAGCTGGCGTTTAGTCGCACCTAACCGCTTGCGAGCTGCCGAAAGCTCTGCTTCCATTTGAATTATAACGAGCTGGTGCTGCTGCTCCAATTCGTTTCCTTGTGCTGTAATTTCTGCTATGCGATGCTCTGCAGCTTCTTGAGTAAGGGTAAGAGGAAGCATTTTTTTCGAAATGTGATTTTTTAGCTCTTTCTGTATATCAAGTTATCTTAAGAATTAATTTTGCTAAAGCTAGCAAAGTTGTAACTTACCTCTGCCATATTGCTGTATTTAACAATAGCCGATCAGTATTGAAGAAATATCTTATATATATCCCTATTAGATAAGTGCTTATACTTATACTTATCAGCCAGACAAAGCAGATAGTGAAATTAACCAAACAATTGTTCAGAAAGTCGATAGCAGATACCATCTCCTTTGCTGGAAATACAATTGTATATACAGTCAGCATAAATCCAGCCATTCTTCTGAATGTATTGTTCCTATTGTAATATTATCTTTTTTGGTAATCTTTTACTTAGAGATCCTTATTTATCAATGTTAATAAAGCCAATACTTCTATAATAAAATATATTGAATTTGCAATTAGATTGATTTTAATATAAGGCCTTTAGGATATCTTCCTCAATTATCTCACTATCATTTTCGAGATTACAAAAATAATATATTATTGCAGTCAATTTGTTAACAAACTTCTTTTTGTAATTATTAATACAATCAATTAAGGAATTATATTCTTCCTTTGAATTCTGTTTCAAAAAATAATAGAACAGATATATTCAATAAGCATATTGAAGATCGACTTTACTCTTAGATATATTGCCTTTAGCATCTGTAATTGCATTTATTAGATAAACCGACTGTAAGCCGAAAACATTAAAAGAAAATCTTATTTACATGTATCTTCGTTATCCAACCTATTTTTCTCATTATCCTTCTTCTTGTTGACAGAATCATTACCACTCCCACTACAACTTGACTCCTCCTCTTCCTCAATAGAACGCTTGCTCGCATAATAGAAAAGGTAGATGCTCTCTTCGCCGTAAACTATAAAGAAGTATATCAGCAAAGCAAATACAAAAGAAAAATAAACAACTCACTACCACATACACATCCTCCTATTACTTCAGCTGTACTAACGACAATTTACTCTTATTGTTGCATTTTCTTAATAGTATAAAAAGTATATTGATTATTGATTAAAGAATATAAAAAAAATAAATGATTGAAAAAGATTTGAAAAAGAAAAGGAAAATTTGGGCAATCTATATATTTCGAAAGCTTTGTACTATTGCTAAACTATAAAACAGTTTCTTCCATTTCCCATATGCCTTCCCATCACAAAAAAAGCAAAATTTGTGTATACACCTATTTACCACACCATGCTATAATGTAAACAACAATATCTCATTAGGATTACCGATGTATCTACAGATTAGGTAATTGTAAAGCTTAAGGGCAAGCTTTTTTGAAAGGGGGGATAGTGTTACGAATCATATCTAATTGTAACTGCGATTGCTTATGTGTGTGCTTGCACACGTGCACAATCACGTGTATATAGTTAGTATATAGGAGTACTCTACAAGCACTTTGCTTCCGATTCTGTAATTGTAGATTCTAAGGATAAATTGTACCCTGCTCTTGCAGTTCTTCTAAGGCAAAGTGTCACAGTAAGTTATATAATAATTTTAGTTTACTTGGGATAAGTAAGTCCTTAAAGAGGGGTATTATTACAGGTTCAATATATAGTTATATGGATACCTTAGGTATTTGTTTTTTATATAATCGGCGCTTCTCTATTTCCTTTTTCACTCCTTGTAGAATATTATATATCTTACCTAGTACCTATCTCTTGCGCCGTGATATCCAGATATCAGGCCTAAATATCCACCCTGCAACCAAGCAGCTCAAAAACGATTATTGAAACAGCTAATACACATACCAACCAAATTCACTGAATTTATTACTATAACAGACTTCTACAAAAGCATATGCCCTAAAACGCTACCAGAAGAATAGAAAGAGGAAATGAAAATGGATCGATTGATCTGAGTGAATATAAATATAGAATAGGAGGCGATTGATATAGCAAGACTATAAAGAACAAAATCGATATATACAATATACTACACTACACTAGAATACATACAAAAGCTACCCTTACAGAATAAAGCAACTTTTAATCAAAATATTATATAAAAGATTGAAAAGCACACACAAAAGCATTTAGAGAATCGGAGATAAAAGTGTAAGCACGCTAACTATCGCTTGGGAGGTTACTGAGGGTATTGAGATCTTATTCTTAGAAGAGGGGGATTATATAAATTAGAGATTATCCTATAGTTAACCCAACCATAATATCCCCTGAAAGGTTTGCTTATACGGCCCGGTTGAAAATTACTAATAATAATAATAATAATATTATTATTATTAAGTTTTATATAGAGATACAATATATATATATAAACTCGACAGAGTCATATACAGGCTAATCCCAATACAGCATAACGTGATATATGGTATAAGCACCTTTTCTAACAGAAACAATTATAAAGATAGCTATTCAGAAGAAGATCGATATATAATGGAAGCGTATTACAAATAAGGCTTTAGTACTTACTAGCTTCAAAACAATCCTTATATAGTTCGTAGTGTAATTTATAGAATAGAATTTAAACTGACTAATAGGAAAACTAATATATAGAGTATTAATAGTTATTATAGATAATATAAAAGGGATCTATAATTCAAAATTAGTAATAAAAAGTGTAAAGTTAATTATACAGATATATTATCACGGGGCAGGCGGGCGGGATAGGGTTCTAATAACTTTGCCCTAATCTGGCAAAGTTATATTGGTTCAGGCAATGGGTTCAGATTGAGGATTAAGATGTAGTTTAAAGAGTTATGATATAGGATCTTTCAAGTTGAAGATATACAGGATTTTGTTAAGCGAGCTAGCCCGATCGGGCCCTAGCTTATTTGTACTTCGATATAAACATTCAATTCAGTCTCCTTCGAAGGGATTAATATATTATGTAATCTTACACCATAACTATCGTAGGTCATGAGCTAGTATATGAGTATATAGTATATAAGAGGGAATAGACTAATATTAGTCTATTATGGGAAGCTGGCTCGTATTAACAACTAAATAGCTATGAAACACGTGATTTTCATGAAACAGTATATGATATTCTTATTTTCTTTTTCTATATTCGAGGGGAAAAGGCCTTATTTTATGCTTTTTCCTACTAATCTAGCTTTCCACTTTCGTTTATTTCTCGTAGATCTCTTCCTAATCCGGCCATTCCATCAAATAAAGCTTTTCTTTCTTATTCCTTATTCGATTTCGCTAGTACTATGTCGATCTTACTACGAATGATTGAAAGAACTAATAAGAGCTAATAAAGAATTGATTTTCAGGCCGTTCTAGGCTAAGAGCTCTCTTAAGCGACGATCATGTGATCTGATCATGTGATATTGTGATTTGCTCTTAGGTATACTATATGAATATAGAACTATATATATATATAAAAAGATATATTATTATATTATTTTTTTATATAAAAACAATAATAACATTACCCCCCAAAGTCATTTTTCCTTATTATTATCATAAGCATCAACAAAAACGAGCATATATACTCCTTATTTATTTCGCCTACCCCAGCAGGCTTAATCCTATTAAACCCTGTACTCACAGAAGGCTTCTATCACGCCAATGGCGATGTGTACTCCTAGTATATTAAGCGGTTTCTTAATCTAAAGAATGCTTCCCCTTTAAGCAATTATTAATATCTTAGGGGTTGATATATAGCCCCTATTAATTATTAAATCGCTTATAGACTCTGTTCTTAGTATAATCAAAAAACAATTCAAAAAAATCAATAAGATAAAGAAAAAAAGATAGAAGATGATTAAAGTATTCGCAGTACTAATAAATAAGCTTGCATAAGGGTTTCAAGGCTAACAATGCAAACTTGCTGTGAAGTTTAAAAGTACGATTATCTTTATTTTATTAAAAGTAATGGAGACTACCTTTAATCAAAAGAGAAAGTCTATAATGGAGTAACTATAGTCAAAAAGCAATATACAGAAAATCTATATTAATATATTGAAAACTCAGGGATACGATGACTCTCACCTGTATGTAGTGTATTCTACAAATCTTCGATCATGCGATCGGAAAGCTAAGTAGAATCAGCTAGAGCCAGGTGGTAGTTATACACTAATTGGAGGCTGTATTAGAAGTAAAGGTATACATAGTTGATCATTAAAAGATGATTGTGAAAATGCTTGGAATAGAGGATTATCAGTAAAACGGAGATGAAAATTATTTGATAGTGAAAGGGAGATGAGAGTGGGATTGATATAGAATTATATTTTTATGAATTTGTATAAAAAATAAAGCTAGAGTATATTGTAATAAAGTATTTGTGAAATAAAATTAGTTTTTAAAATAATGGATAATAAAGTTTTTATAATATAGCTGAATCTAATTAAAGTTTGTGTTAGAAGTAGGGCTGATATTCTTAATTTGATAAACAAAAATTGATAAAACATTTTTAAAGTGTTAATGTGTAAAGTTTTTATAACCCAATAATATATACAATCTGTGAGTATATTGGATTAGATATTTATAAATGATAAGGAAAGTAATAGGAAGTATATAAAGGTTAGGATAGTATTTATTAGGGCCGGCGGGAGTATATATGGAGTAGGAGGAGAAACGTTTTTAGCATCTTATCTTCGAGTATACGGAAGCAGTATGGCGGCGGAGGAGCTTCAGTATAGGAAGGATGCTTTTAGCAAGCCACACTCGATAATGCTCGATTGATATTATAGCGATGGAGGATCTCAGGTAAAGGCCAATCCTACAATATATATATACAACACGCTCCTAGTACTCTACTTTCGACTACAAATTATACATTGAGAAAGTGGATTTTACAAATAGAGCTTTGGTTAGTGGATTGGAAACACTATAAAAAGACTACCTGGCTAGGGGTTTGAAATAGCAAGCCTGTGAGATATAGTCAGCCTTGTTGTATAGAAGAGATCCAGCAAGGTAATGTAAAACGGCTACTAACCGTGAGGTATAGCATATAATAATAACGATAGCGATATTATCTATATAACTCGAAAGGACGGATGTGTGTATCAGTCTATAATTGGATACTATAAGGCAGAGGGCATAATGGAGATATCAGATAGACTTAAGGAGCAAACAGGAATAAAAGCGTGAAGGAATAGTTTTGATCCTGATCAGAACTTCCAAAGGTAATCATACAATAGGTGGTTTAACATAATCAGAAGATTCTACAGAAGCCTAGTACTAGTGGCTTTATCACAAGTGAGCCGGGAAAGCGTCTGTAGGTGTAGCGAACCTACTTTGTATTATAATATATTCTAGAAAGTAGTTATAATATAATTCATTTCTGGATAATCACTCCAGTACCGATTGCAACGAGTGGAAGCGCTCAGCCTACTCTGAGGTGGCTGGGCGTCTTCTTCGATCACCAGCTCTCGTTCTTACAATACGTCAAAATATATACAGCGAAAGCTATAAAAGTAACCTCGCATATCAAATCAATCACCTACACTATATATAAACTACCAGCTTCCTCTCTAAGAAAAGCAGTAATCACCTACATTCTCCCAGTAGTATTATTCAATATAGAAGTATGATATACTGATAAATATAAATCTAACCTAAATCAAAGCGATTTAAGTATAAGTATAGATATAAAAGGTTATCTCCATTACATTAATAAAATAATCAATATTGCTACAAAAAAAGCAATCCCAGTATACAAGATAACACCAATCACAGCTCTTATCAAAGAAGCGGGCCTGCTATCAGGAATAGTTGTATTAGAATATATCAAACTGCAATTTGCATTTTGGTTAAAAACAATCGATAATCAATATTTGCTAATAAATCATTTAAAGCTAGTAATACGAAAACACGAATAAGAAACAGGCATAGCAAAAAAGCTTCTTATAAGAATCCAGTGGCTTAGCTATTTTATTCCAAAAATACAATACTCAAAGCTACTCCACTTATACTTTTCAATTGATTGCAGAATAGATTCAATAGAAGAATTAATTAAAGAAAAAGCAGCTCAAATCTTCAAAGAATAATAATAATAATTCTTACCCAAAGATTATACAATCTTTTCTAACAATTAGAACAAACTATTAATTGCAAATATTATATTAACTATAGATATATAATATATCATAATAATACTCAAATAACCTTTGGATTTAAATAGATCCGAAACGATTTATATATATTCAATGTAGAAGCGATAAAAAGTATAATACAAATTAAAGTATCTAATTATTATACTTAAAAATCCCTTAAACAATCAGATCTGGATATATATTGATAGTATATTAATCATTTAGAGTATATACAAAAACACATTGCTTATAATATAATAAGTTTTTTATAAGTATTACAAAACAATAAAATAACTCAATATCAGAATAAAATAGTTATCTGAATATATAAAAATCAAAAACAATAAAAAAACAAATTGCTTAGTAAATATAAATATAATTGAGCTTATAAACTAAATAATCAATAAGCTATTAACAATCAGTGAAATCCGAATAATTGTTTATTAGAAGTGTCTACATACAGAATCTATCTAATAGGAAAAAATAAACTCCTTTTTCTTTATTAATTATAAAGAATGATTTTCTAAATATAGTATAAAGAAGCCAAAAGAACTAACTCTACCAAAAGCAATCTTATATCAACTAATAACTATAAAAACAGGCTACAGCGATTATACCATTTACCATCAGCAATTTGGTTATCAAAATAACAAGCTGGATTGCTTATACAACAATACTAAGGAACTATATTACTTCTTTAAATATATTATAAACAATCTAAAATATTTAGACTAACCCCTTACCCCTATAGAAATACAATTTAACAAATAAGCAATTATATATATCAAAAAACTCTTATACATATCTAGCAAACTCATTCAGCTGATCATTGATTTAGAGTTTTATATTCAAATCTATCCTAATTACTAAAGGATCCTTAGAAAGTAATAATCTTTTTAATAAAGCTTATTATCCATCCCTTATAAACTCACCATTCAACTAATCACTTGAATATACTACACCTCTAAAAACTGCAAACCTAATATATAATATAAAAGCCCTATTGCTCAGCTAAATAAATAACAATCTATTCTTGCTTTTTCTCTTTTATTATAAGAATCAAAGCCCATAACGAGTCTATCCATTCGGGAATTAAGTTTTGCTTTAACAATAATCCGGATCAGACATTCCCTTTTGGAAATAGAAGCAGATTACATCTGTAGAGAAGCGAATAGCCCCTGGTATTGAAGTTAAATTACTAAATTCGGTTACGATGATTACACCACTCAAATAGTTCCTTATTTTAGTATGTCTAAATACCCTTAGGGAGGTCCAAAACAGACGTTAATTAATATAAATAAATAAAATAAATAAATATTGAAAACTCAAATAAGGTCTGAGGCAGCAAGCCCTATTACAGACTTTATTAATACAATATGCTTTGTTTTTAGTAAAAGCATAAATACTAAATGCTTAGAAGCATGCAGATTCAAAAGGGAGAATAATTAGATCGAGAAAACGATCCTTATAATAGCTGGCAGAGAAGCTCTACTTTCAGAAACTAGTTCTTTCCTATTAAGATTCAGAATAAAAAAGGTAGTTACTAGTATTATATTAGTAGAGATTCCTTTTCTTTAGAGGAATAATATAGACTGGATATTAAAATACAGTTTTGGTATTAGTTGGGAGGAGATTATAAAAATAGAAAATGTTGAGCGGGTATTTAAAACCCTTTATATAATAAGTATATATAAATTAGAAAAATAGTTTATATATATAGTTTTACAAGTATTATACAATTTCTATTATATCAAAGGTGCTTCTGTTTCTATATTTATTGAGCTTATCAAGGAGGAGATTATAGCTCAAACCGGTAAGTAGTTAATTAATTACAGATTAGTATGTAGTAGGGTCAATCTAATTATTAAAAAAGCCATTTGGATTATTAGCTTCAATATTATAATACTGTGATTCCGATTATTCAATAATAGTTTCTACTTAGTTCTCCTAGACAAACCCCGGGAAATTTAATTTTACAATATTGGCTATTTAGGGTACTGTAATTTCTTTATCTGTAATAGAGTTTCAAGATGCTTGATATATAGTAAACTAAATACTGAGCATAAGGGTGTACTTGTATATCAGTAATATATTAGAGCAGTTCAATGCATTAATTATCATAAGCCCTTCCGCGCTGGCTATTCCAATTGTCTAATTGCTCCTAGGGTTTACACTAAACGACAAATCGTTCTGATCATAAAAGAATTGGTTACAATTAGAACTGTTGGCAGAAAAGATTATGAAATGCTGCATAAAGCAGATATAAATAAAATGGATTATATTCCTGAATCATTTTTATCTTTTAGAATAATAATTATAGAAATCCTGGTTATTCCAAGAATGCGGATTACAATATATAAGAATGAATATCTCAGCAAACATTTGTATAAGTTTAGTATAAGTCTGCCAATCGCATTAATCATACTATATATATATCCAGCTTATAATCAAAGCTAGCGGAATCTTAATATAAAAGCCTTAGTAAAAAAAGCCTTTATTTTAATAGATTTGGAAATAAACAATATAAAGACCTCTATAATAATAAATACTATATCTAGATTCTCTCTATAAATAGTATAATCGATAAGTATATTTAAAGAAACAAAGGTTTCATTATCGTTTAAGTGAATATAGGCTGAAGATACACAAATCATATCATATTATTATAGCTAATAGCTGAAGCTTAGCTAGATGTAATCTATTTATAGGAGTTAAGATTATACTGAAATTCAATTACACAAAATCACAATGCATACAATCGATATTAGCTGATTGATAACTAGAATCTTCAGGGAGACTTAAAGGAGAACAAATAAGGCCCTCGGGTTATGATATATATACGAAAAGGTGTGCACTTAAAAGTAGAGCAAATAGGTCAATTCGAAAATAAAGATCTACTCTGAATATAAGTTAATAAATACTTGATTCTGAATATCTATAGAGCTCTATACACTTTAAATATTATTAATTATATTATATATTTGATCCCAAATGAATATACAATTATAGGAGAGGACTTTAATACAAAGCACAAGCTATAGGAACTGAAAATGATTGTAGTCAATCAAAAGGCATAGTTTATAATATAGATAAATAAATAGAGTATATGTTAGAAAAGGTGCTTATACCGCATATCACGCTATACTGTAATCGGGATTAGCCTGTATGTGACTTGTCGAGTCCACATATATATATCGTATCTCTATATAGAACTTAATAATATTAAGGCTTTTCTATCAACTTATATATAATCTTTTAATAGATTATGAGCCCGGGTTCGCATAGCGTTAGGATTAGTCTTCCAGAGTTATTTGATTAATGCTATAATAGATAATAGCGATTTCGTCAAATCCGGAGACTATCGTCTTTATAAATATAATCAAATCCAAAAGACATCCAGGTAGTATTTGATTTAATATGATTGAGCGATTGGGAAAGCATAGCTTTACTCAACAAATAAATCTAGCTTCGATACTGTTATAAGATTCCGATATCTTGTATAATATCGTAAAACGCACAGTGCTATCACAATGGAGATTGTAATAAATATTCAGGTGTGCAATATCATAGTGATCCAATCTATAGGGTTGAAGATAGTAGAGATTGTACGAAATACTCAGGTGCATAGTACTATAATAATTCAATCTATAAGATTAAAGAGAGCAACGAAGTTCTAGCAGACAATTGTTATCCATTCTTATCTTCTTTCGATAATTCGAGAATCCCAGTTATGATATGATTCTCTCGATTTCCTATCTTTCGATTCTTTTCTTCATTTCGATCCTTATAAACTCTACATCGATAATAATGATACAATATAAATAATCGATAGTATTTTAACAAATCAATTAAACTTTATATAGTTAAAGGTTACCTATAGAAAATCTTGAAATTGAAAATACTTTGGATATAGTTTATAGGGGAGCTATAAAAACCCATCTGATTTAATAAAGATTTTCTTCGTTTCAGAAATTTTCCCACCATCCCCCCCCATTTCTTCGATAGTTTTCCGATTATCCATATTTATGATTTGATAAGTGTAATAATCATTGGATTATTGTTTTATTTAATACTAGTTTTTATAGTATTTAATTTGTTTTGCTTACCAGTTTCACCATTTTACAATATCTCAACTCTCAATCTCATCTCCTTTCGATTTCGATATTTTTTTATTTACCTATAATTTGTATAATATATCCTGTTCTGATAAATCAGTGTATATTATTAAGCATAAATCGATTGTTTTTCTTTTCGATTACTGTTTTTATATGATTTTGATTTCGATCTTCTATATCGATAATAGTTACATTGACGATTGAAGAAAAAGAAGAGTATATAAGAAGCCAAAGGGTCTATAAGAACCCAAAAGCATTAAGTGTAGAGAGCTGGAGGTCCCAAAGGGAACCAAAGGCAATCCGAAATCATATATAGAAGAGAAGCGGATAACTACAATAGTAGGAGAACACATACTATTATACTTGGATAAAAGATAATAAAACTATCTTCTATACTCCTTATGATAAAAACCAGCAAGATCAAGGTGATTAAGGGTATCACCGTCAGTTTTGTGTTCCCTCTTGAATATATTCAAAAGGGAGAGGAAGAGTTGTAGGATATATTCTATAAGAAAGCGCCCTGATATTTCACCATATAAAAGAGGTGTACAACATCTTCTATATCCTTATAGAGGAGAGTAAGAATCAAGGGATCCTATATAATCAGAATGATTATATAGGAGATTGTATTCCAACTTCTCTACTAAGAGGGAAGAGCTATAAAGATACAGACTCTATAAATCAATAGGTATCATATTACCAGTATAATCCCTACACCCTTAGAGAAATGTTTACACTAGGTATTGGGTAATCCTAGAAGAGAAGTTTTTCTTTAAAAAATTGATTAAAGATATTGGTTTCTGGAAGAGTGTATAAAATCTGATCCATTAATCCTATAGCGGTTTTGATAACTACAATCTCAAAGCGCTTTCTAGTATCCATTAGAATTAACTCGCTAGCTCCAAAGTACTTGTTAGTGACCCTCGAGATTCACCGAATGAGAGTAATTAAACGCTACATATATACCTATACAATATAGATCATACCGCTTAGCTTGATTGAAATCAACTATAACCCCAACTTATAACATAACACCCTATAGCTTTCGATAGGCTATATAGCTTCAGATATGCGATATCAGCATGGGAGAGTGTTAGAAAAGGTGCTTATACCGCATATCACGCTATGCTGTATCGGGATTAGCCCGCATATAACTCTATCGAGTCCACATATATATATCGTATCTCTATATAGAACTTAATAATATTAAGGCTTTTCCACCAACTCATATATGATCTTTTAACAGTATAGAATTTATAGATACTCCAAGTATATTCACTTATATAAAAAAGCATATACTAAACCTAACCTTCTCTAATATATTATTTACTTATATAAAGATACTAGAAGAACTTTATTATAAATCTGATTATATTATTCAGATTATCAATCTAGCGAATTACAGAACAATAGAATGGGACTAGTATTATTATTAAATAAAAAAAACGAATCTGTTGAGATTAGATAGATTAATAATTAATCAACTAGCCCACCTCAATAATATAGATATTCAGATTATAATCGAAATCGAGATCCATATTAGTAAGCTTGCAAAAGTATTAAATAAGTTGATTCAAATGATTAGTAAGATTGATTAAAAGACAAGGAAAGCCTTACTATAATAAATAAATAAATATAGAGAAGCTTATCAAATATATATAAAAATATAAAGGGAAATGGATTTAGAAAGAAAGACTTATACTATATACTTTTTACAAAAAGTAATACAACAAGCCAAGAGATTCTATTAAATAATACATCTAGATAGAGTTAAGAATAATAAAGAACTTTATCGAATTATAGGATGGTATAAATTGATCTCTGAAAGTAATACGAAATTCCTTTTCCTAATAATTAGTAAGCAGGAGATTTGCAATACAAAAGAAAAAGCAAATACCCTATTTTATAGTAATTCTGGATTGATTCAAGATAAACAATAATCTTCCAAATGATCCACCTATATAATCAAATATATAAAGGAACTCTTCTCTAAAAAAGAATAATCTCAGCTAAAGAAATAAAAAAGTATATCATAGAAACTTTGTATATTACATCAAGAATAGATCAAGCTACTATATACCTTCTTAAGGTATACTGGCTAAGTGTCAAGTCACTGATCCAGGAGATATTTGTATTATATTTAGTTTTAAATTATTATTTAAAAGAATAAAAGCTAATAAAGATAATAATAATTCTTAAGATAGATAAGAAAGATAAAATGTTATTATGATTATAACAACTAATAGCTCTGATCTCCTATATCAATAAAGGCCTCGAATAATATATAGTTAGTTAAATATCTTTGAATAGCTTGAGATATAAAATATCAGTTTATAATACTGTAAAGTGCTTTTTAGAAGAATAGAAATAGATCTAATAGTTATCTTTATTTATAATACGGAGCTTATACTAATAATTGGTAATGTAATCTTAATTATTATTATGGATATATAAAAAGCTTTTGATATTTTTTTTTGAAGTATTGACTTTTGAGTCGAATAATTAAATAAAGATAGTCAATTTTATTATTTAAACTAATAGATTTATTCTTTATAAATAAAAAGTTAAAGTGAGATTTGAAGATATTACAATTGAGGAATATCTAATAGTATATAGTATTCCTCAAAAATCCCCATTATCATCTATACTCTATATGTTCTATTGTATGGACTACATACAATAGTGGGCGCTATACCCCAGTATTTGTTTTCACCTCCCCCATTATTTCATTCCCATTGTGTATTTCAAAAGTTTATCCGCTAGCGCCCTTATGGCCTAGCCGTCTTATATAGTCATGGACTGAAGCGGGACGTTAAATTAAATCAATCAATCAATCAATCAATCAATCAATCTATACTCTATATACTCTATCTTGTTAAGCTTTTTAATCGAGATATGAAATTTCGTTTCGGTTATACAGATAATATTACAATCTACTACTTTCCAAGTATCTCTTTATAAATGCTAGGATTCTATAATAATAAGTAAACCTCCAGGGAGACTTGAAGGAGAACGAACAAGGCCTCGGGTTATGACATATATACGAAAAGGTGCGTACTTGAAAGTAAAGTAAATAGATTGATTCGAAAACAGAGATCTACTCTGGATACAGTTAATGAATACTCGATCCTGAATATCTATAGAACTCTATATACTTTGAATATTATTAATTATATTATACACTTAATCCCAAATGAATGTATAATTATAGAAAAGGATTTTAATACAAAGTACAAGCTATGGGAACCGGGGGTGATCGCAGCTAATTAAGGGGTACAGCTTGTAACATGAGCAAACGAGCAGGGCATGAAGTTTATAGGTACCCCAGATATACCCATTCACGCAAAAGGGCATATGCTAGACCTAACCTTCTCCAATATACCATTCACTTATACAGAAATACTAGAAAAACTCCATTATGGATTTGATTATACTACTCAGGTTACAATCTAGTAAACTATAGAACAATAAAGTGGAATCAGTATTACTATCAAATAAAGAAGGCGGATTTGCTGAGATTGAATAGACTGATGGTTAATCAGCTAGCTCATTTTAGTAATATAGATATTCAGATTATAACCAAGATCGAGATTTATATTAGTGAAACTTGTGAAAGTATTAGATAAGTCGATTCGAGTGATTGGTAAGATTGATTGAAAGATAAGGAAAGCTTTGCTATGGTGGATGGATGAATACAAAGAAGCTTATCGAGTATATATAGAAATATAGAAAGGAATGGACTTGAAAGAAAGACTTATACTATAACGTGGTTTATCAGCATGTGGGCCATATCATCATGTGGGCCATTTGAAAATACACCAAAATTAGAGGGCTTTTTTCATATTCTTTATAAAATAACTAATCATTATTTGAGGGAAAAAAAGATCATTAAATAATAATAAGAAATTAGCTTTCTATAAATAAATCTTTTTAATGAATATTCTTATTAGATTTTGGAAAAAGTCAGAATTGTCACGATTTTCGTTACAAAAAAACTATTTTAATAATAACTCTTATATTAATTTGAATTTTCGAAAACTAATTAGAAATCTTTAATACTTTTATAATCAAATAACGTGGTTTATCAGCATGTGGGCCATATCATCATGTGGGCCATTTGAAAATACACCAAATAATTAGGGCTTTTTTTCATATTCTTTATAAAATAACTAATCATTATTTTGAGGGAAAAAAAGATCATTAAATAATAATAAGAAATTAGCTTTCTATAAATAAATCTTTTTAATGAATATTTTTATTAGATTTTGGAAAAAGTCAGAATTGTCACGATTTTCGTTACAAAAAAACTATTTTAATAATAACTCTTATATTAATTTGAATTTTCGAAAACTAATTAGAAATCTTTAATACTTTTATAATCAAATATCATATATTAAATTTTTGAGAGATTATATTTATAAATAAAGAAAGTGCACGGTTACGCACAGACGAATTTTGTATGCAAAAAGGGGTGGCCCATATGATGATATGGCCCACATGCTGATAAACTACGTTATCATATATTAAATTTTTGAGAGATTATATTTATAAATAAAGAAGGTGCACGGTTACACACAGACGAATTTGTATGTATTTTGAGGTGGCCCATATGATGATATGGCCCATATGCTGATAAACCACGTTATACTTTTTATAAAAAGTAGTACAATAAGCTAAGAGATTCTATTAAGCTATATATCTAAATAGGATCAAGGACAATAAAGAATTCTATCGAATTATAGGATAGTATAAGTTGATTCCCGAAAATAATGCGAAATCCTCTTCCTTAATAATCGGTGAGCGGGAGATCTGTGATATAAGAGAGAAAGCGGATATCTTATTTATAGTGGTTCTGGATCGATTCAAGGTGAATGATGATTTTTCAAACGATCCATTATGTAATCAAATATATAAGGGGATCCTTTTCTAGAAAAGAATAATCTCGACTGAAGAGGTGAAAAAGTATATTATAGGAATTTTGTATATTACATTAGAAGTAAATCGAGTTACTATATATCTCCTTAAGGTATACTAACTAAGTATCAAATCACTAATTCGGGAGATATTTGTATTATATCTAGCTTTAAATTATTATTTAAAAGAATAGAAACTAGCAAAAGTAGTAATGATTTTTAAGATAAATAAAAAAGACAAAATGTTATTGTAGTTGTAATAATTAATAACTTTAATCTCCTGTATTGGAAAGGGTCTCGAATGATATATAGCTAGCCAAATATCTTGGATAGCTTTGAAATATAAAGTAATTAGTCTATAACACTACAAAGCACTCTCCAAAAGATTAGGGATAGATCTAGTAGCTGTTTTACTCATAATGTGAAGCTTATATTAGCAATTAGTAATATAGTTTTGATTATTATTATAGATATATAGAAAGCTTTTGATATTCTTTTGAAGCATTGACTTTTGAGTCAAATAATTAAACAAGAGTAGCCAACTTTATTGTTTAAGCTGATAGACTTATTCCTTATAAATAGAAAAGTTAGAATAAGATTTGAAGATATTATAACTAAAGAGTATTTAGTGATATACAGTACCCCTCAAGGGTCCCTATTATTACTTATACTCTATATACTCTATCTTGCTGAGCTCCTCAATCGAGATACGAAATTCTGTTTTGGCTATATAGATAATATTGCGATCTACCACTCTTCCAAGTATCTCTCTATAAATACTAGGATCCTGCAATAACGAGTATGGCAAATCATCAAATGGAGCAAGGAGAACAGAATCCTATTCGCCTCTGAGAAGTTCGAATTACTTCATATTATCAAACAATATGATACCACTAATTCACCTTTGATAGTGAATCCAGATCTGATAATCACTCCAGTACTGATTGCAACGAGTGAAAGCGCTCAGCCTATTCTAAGATGGCTAAGCGTTTTCTTCAATCGCTAGCTCTTGTTCTTACAATACATCAAAACACATACAGCAAAAGCTATAAAAGTAATCTTGCATATCAAATTGATTGCTTGTATTATATATAAACCACCAGCTTTCTCTCTAAGAAAAGCAATGATCACCTGCATTCTCCTAGTAATACTATTCAGCACGGAAATATAATATACTGATAAATATAAGCCTAATCTAGGCCAAAGTGATTTAAGTATAAGTATAAATATAAAAGATTATCTCTATTATATCAATAAAGTAATTAATATTATTATAAGAGGAGCAATCCCAATATATAAAACTATACTAATTGCAATTCTTATTAAAGAAACAGGCCTATCATTGGGGATAATTATATTAGAATATGCCAAGCTGCAATTTGCATTCTAGTTAAAAACAATTAATAATCAATATTTATTAATAAATTATTTAAAGCTAGTAATACAAAAATACAAATAAGAAATAAACATAGTAAAAGGGCTTTTTATAAGAATCCAATAGCTCAGCTATCTTATTTTAGAGATACAATACTCGAAGCTATTCTGCCTACACTTTTTAATTAATTATAAAACAAATCCAATAGAAAAATTAATTAAAGAAGAAACAGCTTAAACCTTTAAAGAATAATAATAATAACTTTTATTCAAAGATTATACAATCTTTTTTAATAAATTAAAATAAACTATTAATTATAAATATTATATTAACTATAGATATATAATATATTACAATAGTATTTAAATAACCTTTGGATTTAAGCAAATCCGAAGTGACTCATATATATTCGATATAAAAACAATAGAAGTATAACACGAATTAGAGTATTTAATCATTATACTTGAAGATTCCTTAAACAGTCAGATCTGGATGTATATTGATAGTACATCGATCATCTAAAGTATATACAAAAACATATTGCTCACAATGCAATAAGCCTTTCATAAATGTTATAAAGTAATGAAACAACTTAATATTAGAATAAAATAATCACCTGGATATATAGAGATCGAAGGCAATAAGGAAATAGATCGCTTAACAAACACAGGCGCAATTGGGCTTATGGATTAAGTAATCGAAAAGCTACCAATAATCAATAGAATCCAAACAATTGTTTATTAGAAATGTTTACATATAAAATCTACCTAATGGAAAGAAATAAATTCCTCTCTCTCTACTAACTACAAAAAATAGTCTTCTAAATATAATACAAAGAAGCTAAAGGAATTAACTTTATTAAAAGCAGTTTTACATCGATTAATAACTATAAAAACAAACTATAACAACTATACTGCTTATTATTAGCAATTTGATTATCAAAATAACAAACTGGACTGCTTATATAATAATACTAAGGAACCATATTACTTTTTTAAATACATTATAAACAATCTAAAGTATTCAACTAGCCCCTTATCCCTATAGAAATATAATTTAATAAATAAGCGATTATATATATTAAGAAACTCTTATACACATTTAGCAAGCTTACTCAGCTGATTATCAACTCAGAGTTTTACACTCAGATCTATTCTAATTATTAAAAAACTCTTAGAAAGTAATAATCTTTTAATAAAGCTTATTATTTATCTTTTATAAACTTATTATTCAATTAATCATTCGAATATACTATATCTCTAAAAACCGCAAACCCAATATATAATATAAGAGCCTATTGTTTAGCTAAACAAATAACAATTCATTTTCACTTTTTCTTCTTTATTATAAGAATTAAAGCCTATAACGAGCTTATCCATCCGAAAATCAAGCTCTATTTCAATAACAATTCGGATCAGATGTTCTCTTTGGAAACAGAAGCGGATTGTATCTGTAGAGAAGCGAATAGCCCCTAGCATTGAAGTTTAAATTGCTAAATTCAATTGCGACGATTATGCCGCTCAAATAGTTCCTTATCTTAGTACATCTAAATACCCTTAGGGAGGTCCAAAACAGATGTTAATTAATATAAATAAATAAATAAATAAATATAATAATGAGTAAAGTAATTATCAGATAGAATAAAGAGAATAGAATTCTATTTGCTTTTAAGAAGTTCGAATTACTTTATATTACTAAACAATATAATATTACTAATCTATTATTAGTAATAAATCCAGATCTAATAATTACATTAATACTAATTACAACACGCAAAAGCGCTCAGCCCACTCTAAAGTGATTGGGCGTCTTCTTCAATCGCCGGCTTTCGTTCCTATAATATATCAAAACACATATAGCGAAAGCTATAAAAATAGCTTTATATATCAAATCAATCACCCATACTATATACAGACCACCAGCTTCCTCTCTAAGAAAAGCAATGATTATCTATATCCTCCTAATAATATTATTCAGTACAAAAATATAATACACTTGTCACGGGTTCAATATGTAGCTATGTGAATGCCTTAGGCATCCGCCCTCCATATAATCGGCGCCTCTCCGCCTCCTTCTTCACTCCTTATAGAATATCATATATCTTACCTAGTATCTATCTCCTACACCATAATAATATATTTTATCTTACAAAAGAGTCTCATTATAGTAAGAGCAATCCAACTCTGAAAAGAAATTCTTTGTTTCTGTTTTCATCTACTCAAGGCAAATCTTTCTATAGTTTTTCACAATCTTTTACGCCTTTGCACTTTTTGTGTCTTTTTGTTTTTGCTTTCATTTTCATCTTTATCTTCATCTTTATCTTATTCTCTTTTTTTACTATAACTAATACACCAAGTACTTCAAGCATTAGCTTATCACCATTTGTTTTGCTTGAAATACTTAGAGTTGAAATCAATAATGCTTTTAATCAATAACAATGGATTGCAGAAAAGCTATCTAGCCTCCAGAATCATGAATTTTATAGTCCCCTTTCTTTATTGATATTAATATAAGATTAATAGAATTACTTTAATTATTTATATAATATTATTAATTGCACACTTGATTTACTCTTTACTACTCAATAATACTTGAACAAGATTTAACTATAAAATGTCTTTTCAAGATTACTATAAAAAATCAATTAAACACTCAACTTCAATTAATTCAATTACTATAATCTCAATTTACACAAAATTCATTAAGCACTCTTGTCCAAGGTAAAGCCGGTCAATAACAAACTTTGAAGAACTCTGAATTCCTTCAAAGAGAGAAGATAGGATTAATATCTCGATAAAAGGAATACACTGCCTGGAAGTAAAGCTTACAAATCTACTAAATAATCGATCCGACTGTTTTCGATATAGAAAAAAAGAAGCTTTTGCATTTAGCCTTTTTATTAATAATTATACACATCAAAAGAGATTAATTAATATAAATAATATTATTAATAGAATCTCGATTTATACTATTAGCAATTCCTTTCTCAACAAGCTCGATAAGTTTTACATCTCAGTTGATGTGGTATACGAAGCCTCAATTCGATTTAATAAATTCAAGATAATTAACAAGATATCTTTTTCAGCCTTTTATATCTAATTAGAATATTTTGATACAATATATCACAAGCAATTATACAAAATAATTACAGCAATAAAAATAAAGATTTTCTACAATCTTCAATAATTATTTATACAAAATTCCAATCCTTATTCTCTTACTAACATCGAAAATTGGAAATAAAAGTTTAAAGTTTGGAACCAGAATTTACAAAAGAATAAATACCTTTTGGAATTAAAAATAAATTCGAGTTTTACATACCCCTATATATCCCCAATTAATACATCATCCGCCGTACCAGCATTATCTGAATCTATAAATCTCAATACTTTCAAAACACAAGATCAATAACGAAACAAGGAATATCGACTTAGTCTCTACCATTATTACAAGAAATCTAATTATTTAATATAAAACTATAATACTAAAAAACAAACAGATATATAATGAATAGCTAAAGGAAGCTCTGGATTCGCAGATTCCCATGAAGGTTTCAATAGCCATAGCTTATATCGAAATACTTTCACTGATTGAGACAATCAATACTCTAATTAATATTCTAATAATCGGGAAGGATCTTATAATCGAAACGATTTTCAGGAATATAGTTCTCAGAGTAATTATAGTAATAATAATAATAACTGAAATAACCCCAGACCTTATTAGTAACTTAATATATTTCATAACTATATCGAAAGTGATTCTTTATTATCCTTTGAGAGTGCCTCCAATATATTCACATAGAATATAGTTCTGCTACTTGCTCAACCTGATCTATACAATCTCTCGGGAAATATATTACTTTTGCAATAAATCGCTCGCAGAGGTTATTTGAGAATGAGGAGTGGATAAAATACATTATAATTAGCACAAAGCCCTTATAGCTTAGTTTTATAAATAATAAATCTTTACTTATTCAAATCATTATATTCTCAATATATAACTCTACTTTTAATATAATCAATCTCATTAATAATAAATGTTCCAGAAAAGCCTTTATTGATTATATTTTTATCGAAAATTATAAGATACAAATCCAAATCTTACTATATCGATAAGAACTCCATTTAGTAAATAATAAAATAGTAGATATTATCTTTGATTATTTTATTATAAAGATAACTATAGGTTTATATTATAAGACCTAATTATTCTTCATTATCATTCTTTCCCCAGAAACACCAGTTATTTTCGGATTGCCTTGACTCTAATATTATAACCCTTTTATAAACTAATCCAAAATGATCCTTTCCTTTATATCAATCTATTATACTACAAAATACTACCCCTGGGACTCCCCGAATACAATACAAGCCCCAATAGTAAACTCACCCTGATTAGCACCAAGCCTTACTGGAATTTTAAAAAGCCTTCGATCAAGGTTGATCCTATTGAAATTCGGAGAGAATCAAACAAAAGCCAAAAGATCATTTACCAGTATCTATACATAGAGAATGATACTGAGAATGAAGACTATACTTCATCATCTTCTTAGAGCATTCAAATAAAGATTATAATATCGCTATAGACGAAACACTTACAGAAGAAATGAATTATTATTGTACTAGAACTTGCAAAGGAGAAGTGTATATATAAGCCCAAATGATTGATAATCACCCCACACTTACCCAATTCCAATCAAAAAGATTATTGGATTATGCCATCACAATCTCAACCTACAATGAGATCTATTACCATCACTTTCCATTCTAATATCAAATGTACAATTATCCAGGGAGAGCCCTAATATAAAGAATATTTGTTAACTCCAGGTCACAAGTTTCGTTTCCTTTTATCAATAAGATAATATTTGGGCAATCCAGTTCACCTGGAATGAATTGGATTAGGCTGTATTTACAAAACCGATAGCTCTAAGAACAACCTCTTTCCTGAACTCTATCAGTCTCGGAGATCAGAAATATAAGAGTATTCTATAAGGTAATAGAAACCTTCACAAAACCCTTATACAATTATCCTTATATCTATATGATTTTGTTTTCGATTATTATAAATTAATCTACCTACAACAAATCTCGGAGACAAATATCTCTAAGTTCCTTACTGGAAAACCCGAGCTTAGTAATACTGATATATAAGAAAGCTCCCTCGCTGGTTACAGAATAAACTATCTACATTTCTTTCCCGAAACGCCGATATTCTTCTACCACACCAAGCCTAGGATTACAAGATTGAATTAATATCTGGGAAAAAGCCCCCTTATTTTAAGAACCAACCATTTTCGCTGTTTAAATTGTAGATGGTTTATAAATGGATTAACGATAATCTTAATAAAGATTTTATTCGCGAGTTTATTTATTTATTTATTTATAGTGATTAACGTCTAATATCTGACCTCCCAAGGGTATTCTAGACGTACTAAGAGCGGGCCTACGGGCCGCTAGCGTTCCAGCCGCTCATAGTAGTGTAATGTTAGCTAATCAGGGGCTTGTTGCCTCTGGTATTCCCCCGCTCAGTACCGCTCATGGCGATCCTGCGGCTGTTCTGTCTAAGGGTTTGTGGTCCTGTTTCAGAGGGCCTTGTTTCGTATGCCATCCGGGTGTCGGCGGATGATCAGGTCGATCGCTGTCGATCGGGAGAGCGCTCGGAGCGCTTATGGCTGTTCGGTGCGGGTCTTAGGTTGATTGGGGTGGAGAGCTCATCCTCGGGGTATTGGAGCAGGTTGGAATTCGCGTAGTTTCGCGTAGTTTGAGCATATCCTAGTATAGAATCTGGATCTAGCGAGAAGGTCAGTAAAGCTATATTGTGTTCGCAGGACGCGGTTGACATATGCTATCGCGTCCCATTCGGATCGAAGTCGATTTGGTGCAAGCGGCCAGTCGCCGCGCGTCTGATTATTGATTGAACATTGAAAGAAATGCAGTGGGCTTTTCTCAATCCCGCATGTACAGGTGTTCGTGCTATTTTCATGATTGAATCTGATGTGATAGGCTGCAAAGTCACCGTGTCCGGTCCGCATCGCTATGAGTCTGTGTAGTACCCCCGCGAGGGAGCTTGAGGCTTTCCGGCTCCGAGGTATCATATACCGGTTTCCATGCATTGTACGTTTCGGAGATCAGGCCCCTTTTTTCCTTCCACCATCTGCTCTCGGAGCGCCGACATTTGGCACGTAGGACAGAGCGGGAGCTGCTGACTGTGGGGAGGCAGGATGGGCCAGGGTCAAGCGGCCCAGCCGTGCCCTGATCAGCGAGGCGATCGGCTGCCTCGTTGC
The DNA here is from genome assembly GCF_014898435.1 of Botrytis sinoallii. Taxonomy (NCBI): domain Eukaryota; kingdom Fungi; phylum Ascomycota; class Leotiomycetes; order Helotiales; family Sclerotiniaceae; genus Botrytis; species Botrytis sinoallii. The sequence continues at coordinate 340,002 of NW_024066034.1, read as the reverse complement.
CCTCAATCTCAGTATGCCCAGGGGACCACTTGATTACAATATTGTAGTGTTGCATCGCTTGATGGCACTTGTGGTATGCCCATTGAGAGGAGGCAGCGGCGCTTCCTCGCATTCCCCAGATTACTGAGGTGCTATCAATGCATAACCATATTCGTCCCTGGTAGGGGCGATCAATGATGCTCAGGAGGCGTTCTAGTCCCCGCCACGCGCCGATCGCCTCAGCGTCAAAAACATGCGACTGTTCGCGTACACGGCCGTAGCCGCTATCGATCTGTTGCTTGCCGCGGTAGATTGCAAAGCCGTACCCCACGCGGTGACCGTGTTCGTCGTATTGTTCAGACCCGTCTGAAAACACAGAGTAGTCTTCTTGGGGGATTAAGTCCCACCATTCCTTGAATGCTTTCGCGGCGTCCTCTTTGTCCATACCATTCGTTGGATCGGTGCGGCACTCGGGAGAGAAGTGAGGCCGTAAGAGTCTGGGGCGCTCGGTGGCAGGGATCGCCCGTCCCATTCTTTGCAGTTTTGTATTGGGACCTTTCAGAGTACCTGTGCCTCGTCCTCTCTTCCTGATGCACAGCTTCAATCGGTTTACAAGTAGGTGTTGTGCATCCACTGTCTGAAGCCGAAACGCGAACCTCAGTCTGGCTTGCTCTAGTGCAACAATTCCAGCTGGGAGACCAGCTTCTACGAGGAGTGCGGTCGTCGGGGTCGTCTTGTAGACGGGTAAAGCTCCCCGTGCCGCACTGTGAATCGTCTTGCTGACTAGGTCGACGTGTTTCTTGATCCCGGTGCCGACCGGAACATGGCCTGCATTTGGGCGTTGTTTGTATAGCCCATCGAACCATACTTCGGAGCCGAAGAGGGCGACAGGGAGTACACAGGTAATGATCGCTTTTCGCAAGCAGGCTGCAGACAGAAATGAATTATATTATAACTACTTTCTAGAATATATTATAACACAAAGTAGGTTCGCTACACCTACAGACGCTTTCCCGGCTCACTTGTGATAAAGCCACTAGTACTAGGCTTCTGTAGAATCTTCTAACTACGTTAAACCACCTATTGTATGATTACCTTCGGAAGTTCCGGCCAGGACCAAAACCATTCCTTCACGCCTCCATTCCTGTTTGCTCCTTAAGCCTATCTGATACCTCCATCATGCCCTCTGCCCTATAGTATCCGATTATAGACCGACACACGCATCCGTCCTCTCGAGCCATATAGACAGTGTCGCTGTCGCTGTCATTATATGCTACGCCTCGCGGCTAATAACCGTTTCGCGTTACCTTGCCGGATCTCTCCTGCACAACAAGGCCGACTATGTCTCGCAGGCTTGCTATTTCAGACCCCTAGCCAGGCAGCCCTTCTATAGTATTTCCAACCCACTAACCAAAGCTCTGCTTGTAAAATCCACTCCCCAATGTATAGTTTGTAGTCGAAAGTAGAGCGCTAGGAGCGCGTTGCACATGTATATCGTAGGATTGGCCTCTGCCTGAGATCCTCCGCCGCCGTAATACCGATCGAGCGTTGTCGAGTGTGGCTTGCTAAAAGCGTCCTTCCTATACCGGAGCTCCTTCGCCGCCATGCCGCTCCCGCGCACTCGGAGGTAAGGTGCTAAAAACGTCCCTCCTCCTACTCCATATATGCTCCCGCCGGCCCCAGTAGACACTGTCCTAGCCTTTGTATACTTCCTACTACTCCCCTCACCATTTGTAAATATCCGATCCGGTATACCCGCAGATCGTACGTATTGTTGGGTTGTGAAAACTCTGCACGCTAGCGCCCCAGAGGTGTTCTGTCGATTTTCGTTCGTCAAGTTAAGGATATCGGCCCTGCTCCCAACACAGGCTTCAGTCAAACTCAGCTATATTATAGAAGCTTCATTATCCGCTGTTTCAAGGGCTAGTTCCGCTTCGCAGACGCTCTGCCGCGATATGCTCTGGCTCTGCTCCCCACACAGATTCGTAAAGGCATGGTTCCGCATCAATCCCGCTCTCATCTCCCTTCCACCGTCGAATGGTTTTCATCTCCGTTTTGCTGGTAGTCCTCTGTTCCGAGCATCTTCGCGATCACCCTCTGGTGATCAGCTGCGCGTACCTTCGCTCCCAGTACGGCCTCCGATTAGTGTACAACCACCACCCGGCTCCAGCTGACTCTACTTAGCTCTCCGATCGCACGATCGAAGGTTCGTAGGATACACCACGTACAGGTGAGAGTCATCGTATCCCTATTCGCGAGTTTAGGTCCTATAGTATTGTATCTTTATTCTTAGTTGCAAAGTCTGATAGTAATATATATATTTGCTAGGACTATTGTGAATTAAACAATATTATAATAAAGAATCAATACCCCCTTTCAATCGTTTGCGAAACCCTGAATGCATTTTGTAATACTAAGGTGTATATTAAATTAGATATCATTACTACTTTTAACAAGATACAGATTGTAAAGAGCAACAAATAGAAAACAATATTTATTACTCGCTTCAGGCTTTTCGAATCCCTAGTCATACCATTCGATCTCTATAACACCCTAGCCTCTTTTCAACATTATATTAATTATATTTTATTCGATAAACTTGATAAATATTACACCACCTATCTCGATAATGTCCTTATATATTCGGCGGACATATCTGAATACAAAGATCATATTCAAAATATAATATAGAAACTAACTAACGCCAATCTTCAAATTGATATTAACAAATACGAATTCGAAACCATCTCGATATAATATTTAGGACTGATTATTACAACTAAAAGCATACAAATAGACCCAGACAAGGTTACTACCATTATCTTCTGAGAGCAGTCTCTCTCTATAAAAGACCTACAACGATTCCTGGAATTTGCTAATTTCTATTAGCGATTTATATAAGACTTCTCAAAAATCTGTTAATCACTCAATAATCTAATACAAAAGAACTTAATATAAACCTAGGGAATTGATCAGAGAAACACTTTTCTTATACTTAAAAACTCTTTTATTATAATACCGGTTCTTGCCTACTTCGATCACGACAAAAGACAGTCTTGGAAACAGACGTATCGGACTGGGCATCTAACAGCATCCTCTCACAATATAATTCAGATAATATACTTCAATCTATAATCTACTTTTCCTTGAAGCATTTGGTAGTTAAGTATAATTATAAGATCTACAATAAAGAACTTCTTATAATTATCAAATCCATAAAGGAATAGCATCCAGAACTTCAAGATTTCTAATATAAATTCGAAATCCTCACTAATTATAAGAATCTCGAATATTTTACAACTACAAAGGCACTTAATCAACAACAAATCCACTAATCTGAATTTCTTTTTCAATATAATTTCTATATCATCTATCAATCAGAATCTAAGGCTATTCGATTAAATATTCTAAACTATAAATAAAAGAACTAATCTGATTTTGCAATAGAAAATAATGAGTGCTTTAAGAATAGAAAGTGCACAATCCTATTAGCGAATAGATTCGATATCGATCTCTACAACAAACTAACGAAAGGAGTCCGTTTTACTCTGGTAGATTTTGTTATATTATTCAATAAACCAATTGATAAACTAATCGATATAATGTATAAGAAATTAGATATAGCTTAGTAGCTAATCGCTACAATCGAAAATCCCTTTATTCGAAAGTGATCTATAGCTTTCAAAAAGATACTACATATTTCTATACAAGATTATACTCTAATCAATTATAAGATTTATTATTATGAAAGACTATAGATCTTATCAGATAATAAACTGAAAATCCAAATAATTTATGTTAGAGTAGATAATAGCAATGAATCAACTAGGTGTAGTGTAGCACAAAGACTTTTCATTAATTCCTTTAAACTATGAAAATTCTACAATTTATAATTATACGCGGGTTGGCGTCGGCCCGGGGTAGGCCCGTAGGGCTACTCATGTGTCCTCGCCAGTCCTTACACGGATTGACCGTGACAGAGCCTCCCATTTTGCACATCGCGCCCCGAGACGTGTATGTTTACCTCCCGAAATTGGTTCGTGTAATATAAGAAAATGAGGCGCTGTGTGATCGCGTTCGGGCTGCATTTTAAAAGAAAATAAGAACGCCATGAAGTTATAAATAATCAATAAACAATATTCTAACACATTCACTGTTTTTGTTGATAAATCACTAAAGGCCTTATAAGTTCCCTTTACTTTCCCAAATGCATTTTCTCTTTCAATAGATTATTCTTTATCCATTCTCTTTCCAATTCTTATCTCATCATAACCGCTTCTTAACTTGTCGGTCTCTAGGCGATTGCAGTTCGGTTTGCAGCAGGCCCTACTAATCTAATTATTCTTACATGTTTTCATTACTCTAAACACATTGCAACCTCTACCCCTGAAGATTTCTATTACTACGACAAGGATCCTAACTCCCTTTGTAATTATTGTTGTATTTAGAAAAAAGTCTGCCAGCCGGTGTCTCTGCGATATATTCCCGATATCAATTTTATATATCAAACTCAAGCTTTTTGGCTAACTACTTTTGTTGATAGTTAAAAGAAATAGAATACTGAAAATGTGCTGAGGCGTCGGAGTGAACACTATATCAAGAATGTGGAGACCTTTTTGTGAAAGGAAGATAAGTAAAGTGGTATTAAAAAGTCAGAGTCAGTGGAGGCATTATCTCTATTTGTTGTAAAGAAGCTGAATCGAATAGGTAATTTTATGGAGTGTTTTGTAGACTTTTATCGAGCTGTTGTTGGTTACCCCTCGTTTCTTTATGGAGTTGTTTTTTGCTGATATCCTGGATTTTAGAATAATTTGTCTATATTGGATATTGCTATTCCGGATTTTATTCTGAAACTGGTATCCGCAGTGGATTCGAATGATAAAGACAAGTTCCTTACCCCGGTTATTCATCCTTACGCTCTTATCACTCCCGCTCCGCCCCCTGCTCCCACAAAAGGTAAGGCTTCAAATACTGTAAACATAATAGTTGGTTTGAAAGGCTATCAACCCCCTCGTACTGACACTAAATTGTTGTCTCGTTCCCGTTTTTGTGTTTGTTTCTTGATACATAAGAAAGATCGAATTTGATACCCCGAGGAATTCCTTTCCAGTCCTAGTAAAAACGATGAGAATGATATCGGTAGTAATAGTAACACTGCTTTCTTCACCGGACCACTGGTGCCCCTCGACACTCCAACGTTCCCCATATCTCCAAAAACAACATCGATGTTACCACCCCTCAGGTAAAGAAATGTATTTCTAAGGGTTCGACAGCTTCCACCCGTCAATCTGCAACCAGAAGGTTGACCCCTCAAGCTATCCTCCCTCCTCGTAAAGCTTTCCAACTAATTCCAAAACAAAAAACAACATCGGCTGCTACCGATTTTCCATTTGATTCTCAATATTGAGGCTATAACGTTCCACAAAAGTCTAAGATTTCCCTTATGAATCATAATATCTATACTAAAGAATCTGATGTCTGTACGGGTTTTCCTAAAATATTCGATCCCGTAAACACCAGCAGGTTACCAATAACCAGCCGACAAAGGATCGATTGCCCAATGAAGCTCTTGTAGAAATAAAGGAAAAGAAAAATAAGAATGAGAATGAAGTTGATATACCTTTAGCAAAGAAGAATAAGCACAACAATAGCGATATAAATAATACTATCTTTAGTATTCTTCTTTTTATACCAGATCCTTTCAATATATAGAGTAAAAGAGTTAATTCTTATTATAGGATCTTCTCAACACACTAATATAACAATGCCTTCATAATAATATCCCTATATTAATCAAAGGTATACCCTTATAAGGAATAAGACTTTATAAAAGGAATAGCAATAATCCCACATGCCAAATACCGACAAGGATTCAGTTAATATTAACTCTAATACCCACAAATTGAAGCCTGAAGCATTCAAGAGATGTTAGGATAAGTTGATACACTTAGCAGTAGCATACAATATACTAACAAATGAAGAGTTGCGTCCTCGTTCTTATCAGGATAGAAAACAATAAAAAGAGAAACGTTGTAAACAGCTTCGACTTGCTAATGATTCGCTTATGGGTATACAGCATAACCCTATTGTTTTGTAACTTTTTTCCTTTTTCTTTCGAATTCTGTATTAATAGTTCCCCCTTTTTATTATATTTCTCTAATACTTCTTTCGTGTTGTCCAGATTGCGGGAGGCTTTCCATATATCTTCCGCTAGCTGGTAGCTTTTTCATCGAATTAGGTACTGAATACCTCTACCCTTCTTTCTATATACTATGATTTTCTCCACTTTGTATTCCAAGTGATCGTCTATCTCCTCTAGTAACAGTAGATCAGTGGTACCCTATCATTCATGTTATGATTCCAATAAGGAAACGTGGAAGACATTGTGAATCTTATAAGTAGGTGGTAGCTTGAGTTTATATACTTGATCATTGGTTTTTTATACCTATTATTCAAAAGGGGCCTATGAATCTATCCGAAAACTTCTTTTTGGATTAAAGTTGCTTGATATTTCGGATGCTTAGCATCACTTTATTCCCGATATTGTATTATTAGGATACTGTGCTCCCTGTATTCTTCGATTTTCGATTTATAGCTACTTACTATAGTTCTCTCAATTTATCCCTTTCTTCATTGAGGGAGGCGATTCGCTTATGTGCAGCTAATGCCCTCCCTGTGGCATCGGCGTTCTCGCCGATGTAGTGGAATGTTGGTAGGAATCTGTACATCGCTTGGAATAGACTTGTATTTATTGTACTATACCATATAGCATTATAAGTAAACTCTATGAGTAATAATAGTGAAGCTTAATCGTTCTGCCGGTAATTAGAATAATAATTGATATAATAAATCAGATTCTGGTTTTGCTACTCTGTTTGCCTGTTGGTCTGAGAATGGAATGTGGTAGAGAGCTTATATTATATTCTGAGATAAAATAGAAAGCTATTCCAGAACTTGCTCGCAAATTGCAATCCCCTATCCGAAATAATACTTTTTGGTACTCCAAAGTCTTTGAACACACTCTGTATCAGTGTTTGTACGAGCTTCGGTGAAGTGATCGCTTTGTTGACGGGTATATATCAAGCAATTTTCGTAAATCTATTGATAACTACTAGAACCGTATCGTAGACGTTCTTGCCTAATTTCGATGGGGGTAGATTTGTAATAAAATCCATAGTTATCTCTTTCCAAGATCTACAAGGTATAGGAAGGGTTTGCAACTCGCTATAGGGTTTATACTTTTTGATAACAGTCCACTGGTATATCGTATATATTTTAATATGCATTTTTATATCTTTCCTCATTAAAAACCAGAAGTATTTAGATCTCAAGATTTCTAGAGTTTTAGAAACACCCCAATATCCACCTGTAGGATCATTGTAATAGACTTCCAGGATCTCTACTCTCAAAGCAGAATCTGGCAGTACGTAGGCATTCCTATTATGTCTAAGAAGTCTATCAACATTTACTTGTCAAAATAAAACAACTCTAGCGGAATACAGTCTTTGATTTAGATATTCTTTATTCTTTATAAAATTGTTATCCGCTTGGAGTCGTAATAAAGCATTTCTCATTGTTTCTGATACTGGCTCAAATGCTATTTCGTTTTTTGTTAAAACGCAAGCTATCCGATGTGGTATTGATTATTTGCAACTAGCTTCAACTAGTAAACTCGATTGTCCATGGAATGGTAGGTTACACCCTTTTCTTTATAAAAGGCCTATAACGTTACACAGGGGCTCCATCTTCTTAACAGGAAAACTTTGAAACAATTTTATAATTATTAACCTATTCCTTAGTTTATTCTAAAGGATTAGAAGTATATCATTAATACCCTCCATATCGATAGTGTAATCGGGGTGGCGCGATGGCCTATCTATAGGATTCAATTTTCCCGCTTTATATACTATCTCGAAATTGTATATAGCCAAAACCTCCGCCTATCTTGCTTATCGATTATTCAGGCTTTTTTTTGTCATGAAGTACTGGAAACTGTTGTGATCCGATTTAATTACGATAGTATATCGACTCCCTATCGTATAGTGGTGCCACTGTACAAAAGCGGTATATATCACTAATAATTCTTAATCGTAAATAAAATATCGTTACTCTGCTGGGTTTAGCTTCCTCGAATAGAATGCGATGGAGTGCTATTGTTGGACCAGTGCATTTTTGGTCCTTTTCGAGAAAAGCTGTGACAATATGCAACCCAATACAAAGATCGAAGTATCAGTTTCGATTATCATACAGAGTAAGGGATCGAAATGCTGGAGAATAGATGCCGATGTGAAAGCTCTCTTCAATACTTCGAATGCCTTTTGTGCTTTGTTAGTTTATTTGAACTCGATCACTATTTTCTCTTTCTGTGTTCCTTTTATCAACACAATTATATCGTAGGTTACCGCCAAATAGGCCCTGATGAATCGTTGATAAAAGTTTGCGAAGCCAAGGAATATTTGTATATCCCTCAGGCTACTAGGTGTTGGCCATTTCGTAATAGTTTGAACACACCCGGGTTCCATTGTAACCCCTTTAGCTGAGATAACAAATCCTAGGAATTCGACTTCGTTGATATAAAAAATACATTTCTTTAATTTCGCAAAGAGCTTATACTCAATAAGATATACAAACATCTATTAAACATCCGCTATATATATAATTCTATCTTTGGAATAAATTAGAATATCATTGAGGTACACTACACATATATTATCCGCTAACCCTACTAGTGCTTGATTGATATATATCTGAAATGTTGCAGGGGTATTAGTAAGACTGAAAGACATCACCTTATACTCATATTGACTGTATTGCATGCGAAACACCATCTTTCACTCATCGCCTACTCTTATACAGATATGATAATATGCATTTCTCAGATTTAATTTAATAAATATAGCACCTTATCAGAGTTGGTTTAGAGATTCATTAATAAAAGATAAGGGAATTCGATTCTTTTTTGTAATTCGATTAAATTCTCGATAATCGATATATAATCAATAGCCTCCCTCTTTCTTTGAAACGAATATGATAGGAACTCTTATTGAACTGATGGATTTTCTTATCCATCCTTTCTTTTAATACTTATCTAAATATTCTTATAGTATTACTGACTCTTTTTCTGATAAGGAATAGATTAAGCTTTACAGAAAGGTTGAATCGGGCTCGAGATCAATGTAGTGCTCTATAGGGTGGTGTTCGGGCAAAAGGCTACTTTCTTTTTCAGAAAAAGCTTTTTTGTATTCTTGAAATTCCTCTAATATCTTATATAAGATTAATACGAGTACCAGGCGGCCTCCTTTTATCTTTAGACATAATGTCATTTTGTTCAGAAAGATTACAAAAACTGCTTTGCTTTCTTTTATTTTTTGATAAAATTCTTTTGCAGGAATAATCTTAAGCTTGCTCAAGGTACGGTAGTATCGGAGTGATGTCGATTTCTAATCGATGTTGGGATTGACTGTTTGTAATTATGGGAGATCTAGAATGGCATCTATTCGTGATAGATCTAGTACCGCTGATGTGAAACTATGGGTGTGGGTTCTCCTTTCCCCTTTTTTATCTTTTACTTTAATAGGGAATTTGTGGTCTCCATATAATGTAATTGCGGTACTATTCGTTGATATAAGGGAAGTGCTTTTCTTGGTAGAAATCCAGTCCCACTCAATATACTTGTTTTGCTATAACCGATTTCCCTACTACGTGCACGTCCCTGCTATATGCACGATCTCGATCACCCTTTTTGAATAACTTTAAAAATTAATAACAATTCCAATTTATAAAATAAAGAGCTAGCAATTTAATTGATAAATAATAAAATACAATATTATCTAAAAATATAATAAAATCTTCAGATTTTGAATTTCGATAGAACTTGTAGTGTTCGCTCTCTATTAGATTGCAATATGATCTCTTCCTTTTTCCCCTTCAAATTATTAGTTTTTATAATATCAAAAAGCTTTATAATCTTTATTGATGTTAGATTTATAGTAGAAAAAGCTTTGGGGAACTTTTTATTTCTTTTGATTAGAGATTTTATTGATTTTTAAAGTCTTTTTAACCTTTTCTTTTATATTATATATAATCTAATGATTAATCTTTCTTTACAATATCCTCTCTTTCGTTTCAATCTCCTTTTATTTCTTTTTAGCTTTCTTTTAGCTTTTATTTAAAACTTAGCTTCCTTCTCTTACTCCTCTTTAAATACTTTATCTTCTTGATACACTCTAGCTTTAATAATAACAAAAGGTAACTATAAAAACACACCATTCCCCTCTTCTCCAATAAGATTTAAATACTTTGAACAAACTCTTTTCCTTTTTCAAACTTTAGAGTTTCTTTTAAACCTTTAAATCTATACTCCTGTATAGAAACTTCAGCTTCTAATATAATTGCAGCCTTAAAAAGCTTTAAAATGATCTTATAGATAGGAGTGCAATGAAATTCTAATTTCATTTTACATATCGCTTTTGATGTATATAATGTAGTAAGAGTATTCCTATAAGTTTTAAATAATGTAGATAGTGTAAGAAAAGCTTCCAAAGCAATATAATCGATTGTAAAACTTCTATTCATAGGATATATACTCGTTTTTTTGAAGAATCGTAAAATATTATACTTTGTACAAATAAGCTTCCAAGCCTTTTTAAATATACCCCAAAATATATATTTTGTTATATCAATAATCCTTTTGCTATTATATATCAAATCATTCAATAATGTATTGTAATTTATTGAAAGGGCATTGAAGGTTCCAATATCGAAAGGCTGTAATCGATATATAAAATAAAGGAAGAGAATTAAAACAATAATCTTTAATTCATTACATTTTAAAAGGAATTCCATATTGATATAACTAGAATAACTATCAACAATAAGTAGACAATATCTTCCACCTGCTTTTTGATATATAACAAGGTCGAATACGTTTATAAGTTAATATAAGCCAAAAGCATTCGACAATTACTTATTACTTGAAACTTCAAAATAGGCTTTATTCTTTTCCTCTATATCCTGAATCTATATATCTTATAGATCCCTGAGTCTTCTTTATAAATAAGAGCAGAAGGGAGAGCTATTCCATTAGTATATATAGCTACCAATAGGATAATAAACTCTCTTAATCCATCTTGTCTAGCTTTTGTCACTCTGCCTCTATTATAAGTATTAGTACTCATTATCCTTTTCATAATTCTCCCTATATTGATTATAAAGCCTTTCTCATCCCAATTATATATATCTCTCAGCTATATATCGTATTTTATAATTACTTTTATTAACTAAATTAAAAAAAGAGAAATATTAACAAAAGCATTTTAGATAATAAAGATTAACAATAATAGAAAATAGCTTAAATCAGATTATAAAAGTAATCAAATATAACAATATTATCAACTTTCATATATAAATTATTAATATAACAGAGATATTGACTTTTAAGATATATTGAATGCTTCTTGATAAAATTGCTAGTTTAGTTCTTTTCCACCTTTTTGCTTAGGATCTCTTTTGTAAGGTTTCTGATTATACAGCTTGTAGGAGGGATAGATCTTTATGTCAGCTTATTGATTTGATTAATTAAAATCTTCTCTTGATTGCTAAAAAGTGTTTATTTCGTATCGAAGAGGAACTGTTTTCTCGAGGTGGTTTTATTTCTATATTGTTGGGAGAGTGTGGATTAATCAATTTTAAAGAAATTAACTATCTGGATGTATTTAGAAGCTTGAACCCCTTTCAAATGATCTAATGCAAGTTTTATATAAGTTTCTAAAGGCATATCATTAATGTTTGAAGCCATAATATTGATATTTTCAAAGTCGTGCACATAGTAGGGACGTGCACATAGTGGGGAAATCGGTTAACGTGGTTTATCAGCATATGGGCCATATCATCATATGGGCCACCTCAAAATACATACAAAATTCGTCTGTGTGTAACCGTGCACCTTCTTTATTTATAAATATAATCTCTCAAAAATTTAATATATGATATTTGATTATAAAAGTATTAAAGATTTCTAATTAGTTTTCGAAAATTCAAATTAATATAAGAGTTATTATTAAAATAGTTTTTTTGTAACGAAAATCGTGACAATTCTGACTTTTTCCAAAATCTAATAAGAATATTCATTAAAAAAATTTATTTATAGAAAGCTAATTTCTTATTATTATTTAATGATCTTTTTTTCCCTCAAAATAATGATTAGTTATTTTATAAAGAATATGAAAAAAGCCCTAATTTTGGTGTATTTTCAAATGGCCCACATGATGATATGGCCCACATGCTGATAAACCACGTTATAATATTGGCTTGTGCTCCCAAATTGATAAGATATCGAAATACTATTGGTTTATTGTTATTATTAAAGATCGCTATAACTGTAAAGATTGTCTGCTCTTTCTTGTATGGACCTAGTGTTAATGGGACGCTCATTATAATTGCTGGGTCTAGGCGTTTCCTATGCGGGTAGTCTTAGGTGGGTTACTTTGACAGTCGGGTTCTCTATGCCTCTCTCTACAATGTCTGTATACAATGTTGTTCCGACAAGTTATAGTGTAGTGCCCCTTTTATTGGCATCTATAGTATATAGCGTTCCGAACGCGATTCGTATACGGTATCTCAACGGGATATTTCAGGGCCTTAAGGGGTTCTCCTCGAAAGGGTTGATTGGATTCTTGGACCTCTGGTTTAGTAATTAGGATCGGGTTGTTTTTTAGATAAGAATATTTAAAAGGATTTCGATATCAAAAGAATGATTAATTATATTTGCGGGGTTGTTGTAACTCCCCTGTATCTTTTCCTCAAAACAATTTCTCCATACTTTCCAATCTATAGGCTTGTTTTATAAGCTCATTACACGATTCAGATTGTTGTGGGGATTCCGAGATTTTTCTGGTTATACTAAGTAATAGACCCGCTAAGAGCCTTTTGACCTGAACACTCTCCGCTTCCTACTTGATATCTTTTTTAAGACCTTCTAGATAGGTTACAAATACATTTATAGTTTTTTCTTCCCTTTGCTTTGTATACATAATCTTTTGGATTACTTGTTACTGTCTAATTCCTTTATTTATGATAACATTATATATATATTCTCTGAAGTTTTTTCAGTTTATCTTTTTGTAACTCGATTCGCTTATATATTGATGCCAAATTGCTAGAGGCTGTCTTTTGAAGTATTGAATGATATATTCTATTTTCTTTGTATTAATAGAGAAATGGTATCTATTATTACTTCGAAATATAATTTCTGTTTGAAAAAAGAAGTTTTTAGTTTTTTTGATATTCTTTTCTTTATATTGTTTTAATCTCTACAATTTCGGTGGTTTTCCCGAATTGAGATTGGCAACCTGGTGGGTTGTATTCAGTACGACTGCGGGTTGGTTATGCTCGATCGGGATGGTTGTATATAAGATGTAGTCCATAGCTACTCTGTAAGCTTCTCTCATGATTACCATTTCTTCTTTCATTTCTCAAAATTGTTGGGTCAATGATGCATCCTCGCTATTACTAGAAAGGCGTAATGGAATTGAATAGGCGTCGCTGCCTATATCCTGTAGAAATTGATCGACAATTTTACCGGATTAGTCTTGAGTCGCACTGCGGGCATCCCACTCTCCTCTTGGGACAGATGTTCTTCTTGTTGAAACTATAGTGGTACCGATAGTTACTCGACTAAGAAATAGTTGACGGATTGCTCTATATATAGAATGAAAAGAATTGTTAGAGTAGATAATAGCAATGAATCAACTAGGTGTAGTGTAGCACAAAGACTTTTCATTAATTCCTCTAAACTATGAAAATTCTACAATTTATAATTGTGCGCGGGTTGGCGTCGGCCCGGGGTAGGCCCGCAGGGCTACTCACGTGTCCTCGCCAGCCCTTACGCGGATTGACCGTGACAATTTACAGAATACATTTCTCCAGCCTTGCAGAATACTTTGAAAGAATTAAAACAATCGATTTCATCTTTCGAATCTATTAATAACCCCAAATACATCAGGAAATTGTTATATATATTCAAGCATACCAACTTTGTATACACACCAAATCTTCTAAATCAACCCCGTCTGATTTCCTGCACCCTTTACCAATCCTATTCAGAGCCTAGTTGAATATCTTAATAAACTATATTATCCCACTTTTCATTTGTGTATACTATAACTTTGATTATAAGTATATCTTAATTATTGTATATTATTTAACTAAGATGTAATACTTTATTGATATATGTATATTGATTATGAATAAACTTGTTAATACCTTTATTAGCTATATCTATATACTACATAATCTATTAAATAATATAATCTTCAATCAAGAGATACAATTCATTTCCAGATTTTGGTTCTAACTATTAAAACACTTAGCAATCACATTTAAATACTCTTTAGCCTTCTATCCACAAACAGATAATCAAATGGAAAAAGTAAACTTGTTTTTGGAACAATACCTCCACACCTTTATAAACTTCCATCAAAACAACTGAATGTAATGACTATCACTAACTGAATTCGCTTCAAACAATATAACATCTGAAACTATAGGATACTCCCCATTCTTTGCTAATTATAAATTCAACCCATACCTCGGAATTGAGCTTAGTAAACCATACCCACCAGGAATGATATTAACACAAAAATACGAATTTTTAAGGACAACAAGACTACTGAAAGAATGAAATGGATTCTATCTCAATTACAAGCCCTGACTCGACAAGTGGTTGTGATTTACAAAGAGAATACAAATCGGCACCGAATTGATTCATTTTGCTATAGTATCGGATAAAAAATCTTTATCAATACTAAAAATATGAAAACCTTTTGAAAGACAAAAAAACTAGATAACCGCTAGGTCAGATTATACGAGATCTTAAAAGTCTATCTGCGCTTTTGTCTCATCCAATTACCAAAAAAACATTCGCATCTTCTCGGTTTTTCATTACTCCCTTCTTCTCCCAATCAACAATAAAAAGCGATTCCCTATACAAACAACAATCAACGAATCAGAGTTAGCTATAACCAGGAATAGAGTTCTTGAAAGAAAGAATGGCGAAAATAAATCAATACAAAAGTGGATTTTCAAAGAAGTTATAGACAATCACAATAAAAATGGCTATCACTATCTGATCAAATGGAAACATTACGCCCCTACCTAACAACCAGCTTCAGATTTGAAAGAGAACGAAAAGCTCCTAGCAAAATACTACCATACACACCCTAAGAAACCCGGATTACCGAAATGAATCCTGAAAGACCTCACAGCAAAAGTAATCCTTTCGCTAATACCAATAGTTGATATAATAATAGAACTAATAATTCAAAGATCAACTCGACAAAAAAAAGTTAGATTTTCTTGAGACAAAGAACAAACAAACTCTAATCGAATCTGAAGAAGATCAAAAAGAAACCAAAAAGTGATTAAGAAAGAACCAAAAGAGAACCAAAAGAGAATCAAGAATAAAAACAAGAATAATTCCATTTGTTTATAGAGGGAAATGATAAAAGGCTGTTTATTTTCTTTGTCCATTTGATTTAAATATTATAATAAGCATTGTAGTATTAATTCTTTTATTTGTTTGGAATAAGTAAGTCATTAGGGGGAGATATTGTTATGGGTTCAATATGTAGCTATATGAATGCCTTAGGCATCCGCCCTCTATATAGTTGGCGCCTCTTCGTCTCCTTCTTCACTTCTTGTAGAATATCATACATCTATCTAGTATCTATCTCCTGCATCGTGATAATACTAATAAACATAAGCCTAGCCTAAAACAAAGCAATCCAAATAAAAGTATAGATATAAAAGATTATCTCCATTATATTAATAGAGTAATTAATACTATTACAAAAAAAGCGATTCTAATATACAAAACTATACTAATTACAGCTCTTATCAAGAAAGTCAGTCTGCCATCAGGAATAGTCGCATTAGAATATACCAAACTGTAATTTGCACTCCATTTAAAAACAATTAACAATTAATACTTATTAATAAATCGCTTGAAACCATTAATATGAAAATATGGATGAAAAATAGATATAACAAAAAAGCCTCTTACAAGAATCCAGCAGCTAGGCCTTCTTATCCCAAAGATTCAACACTCGAAACTACTCCACCCGTACTATTCGATTAATTGCAAAGCGGATCCAACAAAAAGATTAATTAAAAAAGAAATAGCTCAAGCCTTCAAAAAGTAATAACAACAACTCCTACCCAAAGATTATATAATCTTCTCCAATAGATTAGAATAAATCATTAATTACAAATATTATATTGACTATAAATACACAATATATTATAATAACATTCAAATAACCTTTGAATTTAAATAAATCCAAAGCGATTCATATATATTCGATACAGAAATGATAGAAATATAATATGAATTGGAATATCTAATCACTATATTTAAAGATCCCCCAAATAATCAGATCTGGATATATATTGATAGCACATTAATCATCTAAAGTATACACAGAAATACACTGCCCATAATACAATAGGCCTTCTATAATATTACAAAACAATAAAACAACTCAATATCAAAATAAAGTGATTACCTGGATATATAGAGATCAAAAGCAATAAGGAAGCAGATTGCTTAACAAATACAAATATAATTGGACTCATAAACCAGGTAATCGATAAGCTATCAATAATCAATGGGGTTCGAATAATTATCCATCAAAAGTGTTTATATATAGAATCTATCTGGTAAGAAAAGATGAACTCTTTTTTTTTCATTAATTATAAGAAGTGGTTTTTTAGATATAATATAAAGGAATCAAAAAAACTAACTCTATCAAGAATAATCTTATATTGATTAATAATTATAAAAACAGGTTACAGCAATTACACCGCTTATCATCAGCAATTTAATTATCAAAACAACAAATTGGATTGCTTATACAACAGCACTAAGAAACTATATTATTTCTTTAAATATACTATAAACAACCTAAAGCAGTCAAACTAATCTTTTGCCTTTATAAAAATACAATCTAATAAATAAACAATCACATATATCAAGAAACTCTTATACACATCTAACAAACTTATTCAGCTAATTACTAATTCAGAATTCTATACTCAGATCTATTCTAATTACTAAAAGACTCTTAAAAAGCAATAATCTTTTTAATAAAGCTTACTACTTATCTCTTATAAACTCATTATTCAATTAATCATTTAAATATATTATACCTCTAAAAACCGTAAATCTAATATATAATACAAAAACCCTACTGCTCAACTAAACAAATAGCAATCCATTCTCGCTTCTTCTCTTTTATTATAAAAATCAAAGTCTATAATAAACCTATCCACTCGAAAACCAAGCTCTACCTCAACAACAACTCGGATCAAACATTCCCTTCTGGAAATAGAAACAAATCGCACCCGCAAAAAAGCAAATAGTTTCTGGTATTAAAGTTAAATTACTAAATTCGGTCGCAACGATCACGCTGTTCAAATAGTTCCTTATCTTAGCACATCTAAATACCCTTAGGGAGGTTCAAAACAGACATTAATTAATATAAATAAATAAATAAATAAAAATAACATTACCCCCCTCCTAAAAGCCAAGCTCTATTGAGGCAAAGGTATTATAATTCGATTGTTCGAAGGCGGGTAGTATTCAATTAAGCGGGTTCTGGTTTATTAGGGTATTTTTGATGGAAATTGTGAATCAGTTTTTGTATATTTTTTAGATAATTTGTAGGTTCTTCGGTTGGTGTCTTGTAGTCGATTTAATAGATGGTATACTTTAGGCAAGATCCTTTACAATCTCTTCTTTTCTAATGGGAATCTAGAATCTCGGTGATTTTGAATTGTTCTAAGCTGTCGATTTCGATAGGTGGTGGTGGCGGGTTACACTGCCCAGAGATAGGGTTATTGTATATAGGGTATAACAAATTGATATGAAAAACAGGGTAAATTTTTATTGAGACAGGGAATTCTAGTTTATAGGTATATAAACCTATCGGATTTAGGATCTTAAAGAGCTTGAGATTTTTCCAATCGAGCTTCTTTTATGGATATAGGGTTTTGATGTTTCTAATGTTCAATTAGATTAGGTTATTGGGCAGGTATTTATAGGTAGGGGAACAGCGGGTATCGGTATTCTTCGAGTATCAGGCTTGACTAACAATTAGTTCGATTTGTAGGTGTGAGGAGATAGCTTTTATTTTAGTAATGAATTCTTCGGTATTTTATATGATAAAACGGTTACTTTGGGATGGTATGGGCTTGAAGTTCAGGTGGGGGTGAAATCTATAATTCGAAAAGAACAGGATTATTCGGGTACTTTCGGATTAGGTATTATTAATAAAGAATTCGGCAAGTGGGAGTTATTCTACCTAGTCGTTTTGCAGATAGATTATATATAACCGAAGGTATTATTCCAATATTACATTAGTTCTTTTGATTTATCTATTAATTTCAGGGTGATAAGTGATTAAAAGCTTAGTGGCTATACTCAAGCGTTTATAGATATATTTCCAGAATTCAAAAACGAATTGAATTCTATAATCAGATATAATGGTTAGAGGTAAACTATGGAGCTTTTAGATATTCTTTCGGAATAAGCAAGCAACTTCTTCAGAGTTGTAGGTATTATAGCAAAACAAGAAATATTTTATTTTCATTAATCAATTGATTACTACTATAATAGTATCGAAACCAATACTTTCGGACAAATGTGTAATGAAATCTATTGAGATATCTTGTCAAGCTCTCTGCAGGATTGGGAGTAGACAGAGAACTCCTTTCTGGCCTTTGCGATTCGGGGTAGTGCAATAGCAATTGTGGCAGTTATGAACTCACTATGTAATATAATCGTAATATTCAGATCAATAGTAGTTTTAGAACAATAATTCAAAGGTTTAGATATAATGCGGGTGATTGGCGGTGGGCGATTCGTGGTACAGGTGGAACAAATAGGTTTTCAGAGGGTTGTGGTTGGGAATGTATAGTTTCCCTTGGTAGTATAGCAGATTGTTGTTTTTAATATACTCAATAAGAGTAATTTTTAAGTATTTCGGAGATCCCTTTTATAGAGATTTCAGAATAGATTCGGGTACAGGATTGGCTTAGTAGCCTTTGTGGAATAGGGTAAGCAGGTTGGCAGAAAGGTTTAAAAGAGTTTCTAAATCCTCTAATCGTATTACAAAATTAGATACAAATATAGTATATGGGATTGCAGACTTTATAACTTTATCATTTTTTGATAAAGTTATGGTATCATCAGAATCCAAATGATTAGTAGTATTGATAAGATTAGGGTTTCTTTAGCTACAGATAGTTACAACAAAATATACTTTTTTAGCAATCTTAGATTCGATTAGAATAACCGTAATGGAAAACAGATCGGGATTCAGATTCTTTTGTTTCAGGATAGTACAGCTTTAATACAAGAGGTGTTCATCCCCCTCCTTAAAGAAATCTTCTGACCTCCTAATCAACACATCGGGTTTGGCATTTAACTTCTCGGAGTGATAAATAATTCGGAAATTAAATTGAAATAGAAATTTGGATTAATAGATTTAATGACAATTCAATAGCTTTATTGTAGTAAAGTATTCCAGATTCCTATAATCAGTGATTATTTGAATTAGTAATGCGACACCTTCCAACTCAGGATGCCATTCTTCGAAGCAACGGATAATAACTAATAATTTTTTATTATAAATCTTATAATTACATTTAATTGCCAAATATTTTTTAAAAAAAAACATAATAGATTTAAATACTCTATCATCATTATATTGAAAAAATACTCCAGTGAATACATAATCAAAGGTATCGGTTTCTATAATTACTTTTTTTTTTCAATCAAAAAAAGCCAGGACAAATGCTTCGATAAATGTTCACTTCAATTAGTCAAATGCTTTTTGATAGGTAGGGTTTTACAGAAACAAAACATTCTTTCTAATCAGATTTACCATCAGATTAATAATCTTCAAAAAATCTTTAATAAACCATCAATAAAAGTTCGAAAACCTAATAAATACTTAGATATCAATTACACTAACAGACAGTTTTCAATTTATAATTATTCGGATTTTCTCTGGGTCCATTCGAATACCATCACTTTCTACAATAAAGCCTAGGAATTTGGTTTTAAATTTCAGGAATTCGCATTTTTCGAATTTAGCAAACAAGCCGGCTTCTCTTAATACTTATAGAATCTTTTGGATATAACGGACATATTCCTTTTGAGTTCGGCTATATATCAGAATGTCGTTTAGGTAAGCAGTACAAAATACATTTAGGTATTCTTGTAGGGAATCATTGATAAATCTCTGGAAAATTACAGAAGCTTTTATCAGCCCGAATGGTATAATTAAGGATTCGAAAAGTCTGAATCGGGTATGGAATGTAATCAGGTATTCCTATTCTTTTTTTACTTTTATATTGTTAAAGGCAGAGATGATATTGATCTTACTGAAATACTTTATTCCTTTTAGATTGTTTAGAAATTCTTTTGTTAATAACAAGGGGTATTGATTCTTAATCAACAAATTATTCAAAACACGGTAATCTATACAAAACTGGAGGTTTTTATCGATCTTCTTGATAAATAAGATAAGGGAAACAACAGGAAAAGAGTTCGGCCAAATAAATCCTTTTCTAAGATTTTCTTCCAGCTATTTTTTCAAAGTTTTTAATTCGGGGTGGGATATAGAGTACAAAGTATTGAAAAAAGAAACAACTCCTTCTTTAAAACGAATCTTATAGTTATATAATCAATAAGGGGGTAGTTTCTCTATATTCTTTAGGGAAAAGATATCTTTCCAATTTCGGAATTCGGATAATAGGTTTTTGAAATCAAATATCTTCTTCTTATTTAGAATATTATCGATTTGTTTAATCGATATTTGGAATATTTTATATTTCCGGTAGGTGTAAGTTGAATAGGCTCTCAGGAAAATCGTGGCTATATCCTTATTCTTTAACCCTTCAGAATGGGTAGATAGATGTACAGGTTAGGTTTTTGAAAGAATATCTGATAGAGCTTTTATATGGGATGGGTGGGATGGAATGTTATAAAATTTATAACAAAATGGGCTATCGAACTAAAACGAGTTGTTGCAAAGTCGATATAGGGGTTGTATTTTTTAAGTCAAGCTACCCCCAGTATAATAGAATAGTAGACTAGTTTGATTATATATAAAACAATTTTCTTTTCGATATAATTGTTAATTCTGAGTTCTACTTGGATGTAAGAAATAATTCAATTGTTGGGTAGGGTGTTTCCATTGAATCTTATAACTTCAAATGCTGTAGATAGTTGATATACTGATATTTTTTAGGAAGATATTTAGTTTTGGTTTACAAAAGCAATTCCCTTGTATTCGTTATCGATTATAGCATATATCAAAAGAATATCTTTTTCTAAAAATAGAGTGACAGATAGAATTATCAGATTTGTATAATTATTTAATTTATTTTTCAAAGGAAGGTTATAAATAGCCGTAGCAGATAAGTGAAGGGTATGCAGAGGATCATTCTGATTGCAATTTAGGTCAGATATATTCCGTTTCTCAAACTGATTGAACCAAATAATGAATAAAAAGAAAAGCGAGATAGGGAATAAATAGGGATTTGATTTCTCGAAGAATTATTCGGTATAGAACTGGTTCTTATAAGGCTGATTGTAATAATAGTAACTCAGAGTTGAATAGAATGGGTATTGGGGTATAAGTAATTTTGTATCAAATAGCTAACAGAGCTGTAGTAATAATATTTGTTACAATCTTGTTATGAATCTAGGTTTCTAATAGTGTATTCCTTTTTCCCCAAGCTCAAATTCATTGGGTCTTTAGGAGTGATCTTTGGGCTAACAGGTTGTAGAAGCAGAGTGACAATTATTCTCCAGGATAAAGTTTTAGAAACAATAGAATGAATATAATAAACTTATTATTAATATTGACAAAATCGATTATTGAATTATTATAAATAATTAGTATATTAATAAAATTTACAGATCGAAACAGGATTATATAATAATATATCTTATAGTTCGCAAAAGATTTCTTGGAATAGGAATAGGATTAGAGTGTTATCGAATATCTCTCTTTTTAGAGTGAGTTTTTAGAATTCTGTAAAGAAGATATTAAAATCGAGATATCTTTGCTTTAGTATATATAGTTTATTCTATATATTTTGTATTCAATCAAAATCTTCAAAGATATTTTCGAAATATTCGAGAAATGTAGTATAATTAATAAACTGGGGAATTTCATAAAAGATCTTAGATAGTATAAGTGTCACGGGATCACCTCTGGGAGTATTCAGAAGCTTTACCGCTGAGCTAAACGCCCAAAAGACTAGGAGGTAGAACTGGAAGTTCTACCTTACTCTCACATATATAGCAGGACAGGACAGGACAGGACAGAAAGGGCTTAGTGTCACCCCGTGACAATAAGCTCATATATCTTTCCAGTAAATCTTTTAATAGTATAAATCAATTAAGCAAAAGTTATTAGAAATCTATTATTGTTTATATTCAATTTTCTGTATATCTGTTAAACAAATCTATACAAATCGAAGCAAATGCTATCAAACTCTTTCGGATCGAGAATACACTCATTCAATCGAATGGTTAGAGTAGGTACAATAGATTCGGGAATAGAATTAGCAGGAGTTTTGAGGAATACAGTTTCCAAACGAATAAATATAGTAAATATAGATTCAACAAGACGATTGAATAAACAAGCGTTTTGAATAGCAATCTGTTTGTATAAAGCAGTTTGGATATATTCACAGATTAGAGATTCGGAAATTTCGTGTTCGAACGATTTGTTGGTTTCCTCCAGCTCAACATAATACACAAATACCGACTAAAGATATTAATACTAAACCTGAGGGTCCTCCAATACAGAAGTACCAAATTCTAAGAAGTCCCTAGGCCGGTCAGGCAGGTGCGGAACAGTCATTGCGAAAGCGATATTTTAATAGATAGGAGCTACATAGTATTACAAAACAAACAGGCAGGATAAAGTTCTAATAATTTTACCCTAATCTAGCAAAGTTATATTAATTCAGATAATAGGTTCAGATTGAGAATTAAGATATAGCTTAAAAAGCTATAATACAGGATCTTCCAAGTTAAAGATATACAGGATTTTACTAAGCGAGCTAGCCCGATCGGGCCCTAGCTTACTTGCGCTCCGGTGCGAGCGCCTAATTCAGTCCCCTTCGAGGGGACCAATATGTCACGTGATCTCACACCGTGACATATATATAAGAATGCTTCGAATCTCCAAAACCGCAATCATTATTTCCTCCAGCTCAATTATAAAAGTAGAGGCTGTAAATGGGCTTAAGTAAGTAATCAGTAGAATATTGAAATTAGAATATATAGATAAAAAACTCTTTCTCCAATTCAACAAACAAATCAAAATAGAATCGTTCTCATGGAGAATCAGATAGATACTAGTAAAGGCAATCCCAGAGATTGCTACTCTAGGGGCTAGAGCTATTGCAGCAATAATATCTACCCAAATTGGGTGGATAGTCACAGTTTCCCCAGAAGCCCATATAATCCTTCTTGTAAATAAGCAATAGGCTATAGCAGCTATTAAAACTATAGATCTTGTAATCAGTAAGTTATAATATATATATAGCATTAGGGATTCTAATAATTATTACTAATCTCTTGAAAATACCCATAGAGATTGGGGAAAAACAAATAAGGGAAGAAATCTGATATCAAACAGGATTACATCCAATACAGGTAGCGAGATCCAAACTCGAAGCAGATAAATAGAATCAGATCATCTGGATACTATCCTTTCAGGAATAGCCACCCCATTATAACCTATTCAATAAGATCCGAATATTCCCAGCAAATAGAAAATGAGTCTTGGGAAGATATGATTCAGAGTATTAGCAATATTATAAAAGCTGGAAATGCAAAAGAGAAGCGGTATATAGAAAATATGTATATTTGTTATCTACTTATAAATCAATTAAGGAGTATAATTACTCAATACAATATACAGAATATCACAGGTCCTTTCTAGCAAACTATGACAACTATTCTATCAAGTCTCAATGGGTAAACGATAAGATAGTACGCTTAGATCAAAAGCAGATCCAGATTATTCGATAAGCAGGGAAGATTAATATTATTATCATTTCAATATTAATAATAACAATTCAAATACCAATAATAATACAAGAAAGGAAAGGAAATCTAAAATGAATATAGTCTCCCAATACAAAGATGATAGCAACTCGAAAAGTAATATTGGAAAAAAGCAAGTAAACAATATCTCTAGAAGTTTAATGAATAAAAAGCAGAATATATAAGATTAATATATTATCTATAATAGAGTAATAAAGATCAATAAGAATCTTAACCTTGAAGCTCTGAATAATTAGGCTATGACTAAAGAACATAATACAACAATAGAAGATCTATATAAATAGATTGAATCCACTATCTATTGCCTGAATAAACACACGGAAAAGCCTCATACTATATACAATAGTATTACAGCGAATATTTGAGGAAAAGATCAATATAATATATATACAAGAGCCTTAGATATTCAATACACACATTCAAATATATAACGAATACCAATATTTGTTTCTAATAACCTTTTGAAAAGTGAGCGGGATGTACAAGAAAAAGCAGGGACACCTACAAGTAATAATATATATCAGAACTGAAACTAGATTATAAATATTACAATTAGTAGAAAAAAAGCATAGAGATTATATATAGCTTTATATAAACAGAATTAAACTATTAAATCTATATAAAGAATCGAATATCTCAAGAATCCTGAAGATGATTTTTGACCTGATATCAATTAGAGATACAATTATTAGGGAAAACTTCAATACTCACTATATACTATTTGAGCTAAATATAAATACAATGTATAATAATAATCGACTTATGAAATGGTTCAGCAATAAAAGTCTCAAGTTCACAAACATCCCGGATCAAGCGATATACAAAGCAAAATATATAATCGATCTAGTCTTTTCTAATATCTCAAGAATATATATAGAAATAAGGGCTGATATGTATTATAAATCTAATCATAATACCCTTCTTATTATTAAACAAAGAGCAAGCTTAGCATTGAGATCTTAATACATATATTATATCAGGGAGGAAGATCTATTTTTATTTTAAAGAATGATATTAGTTAATATAATAGGAATCAAATAGAAAGTATAAATAGTAATCGCCCGCACTATACATGGGCCGCCAGCTTCCTCTCTAAGAAAAGCAGTGATCACCTGCGTTCTCCCAATAGCACTATTCGGCACGGAAGTATGGTACACTGGTAAATATAAGCCTAGCCTAAGCTAAAGCGATCTAAGTATAAATATAGGTATAAAAGGTTATCTCCGTTGTATCAATAGAGTGATCAATATTACTACAAAAAGAGCGATCCTAGTATACAAAACTATACTGATTACAACTCTTATCAAAAAAGCGGGCCTGCCATCGGGGATAATCGCATTAGAACATGCCAAGTTGCGATTCGCATTCCGATTAAAAACGATTGATAATTAATACTTACTAATAAATCGTTTGAAACTAGTAATACGAAAACGTGGATAAGGAGCAGGTATAGCAAGAGGGCTTCTTACAAGAATCCAGTGGTTCAGCTATCTCATTCTAGAGATGTAATACTTGAAGCTATTCTGTTTGCACTTCTCGATTGATTACAGAACAAATCCAATAAAAGGATTAACCAAAGAAGAAGCAGCTCAAGCTTTCAAAGAGTGATGGTGACAATTTTTATTTAAAGATTATATAATCTTTTCTGATAGATTAGAACAAATCATTGATTGCAAATATTGTATTGGCTACGAATATATAATATATTATAATGATATTTAAATAGTCTCCGAATTTAAGTAGATCCAAAACGATTTATATGTATTCGATGTAGAAGTGATAAAAGTATAATACAGATTGAAATATCTAATCACTATACTTGAAGATCCCTTGAACAGCTAGATCTGGATATGTATTGATAGTATATCGGTCATTTGGGGTATATGCGGAAATGCATCGCTCATAATACAATGGGCCTTCCACAAGTGTTACAAAGCAATGAAACAACTCGATATCAGGATAAAATGGTCACCTGGATATATGGAGATCGAAAGCAATGAGGAAGCAAATCGCTTAGCAAACACAAATGCAATTGAACCCATAGACCAAACAATCGATAAATTACCAACAATCAATGGAATCCGAACAATCGTCCATCAAAAACGCTTACATGCAGAATCTACCTAATGGGAAGAGATGAACTCCTTTCTCTTCATTAATTACAAAAAGTAATCTCCTAAATACAATATAAAAAAACTAAAGGAATTAACTCTACCAAAAGTAATCTTATATCGACTAATAACTATGAAAACAGGCCACAACGACTACACCATTTACTATTAGCGATTTGATTATTAAAACAATAAGCTGAACTACTCATACAGCAATGTTAAGAAACCATATTACTTCTTTAAATGCATTATAAACAATCTAAAGCATTCAGACTGGCCCCTTGCTCCTGTAGAAATGCAATTTAATAAGCAGGCAATCACATATATCAAAAAACTTTTACACATATCTAGCAAACTCATTTAGCTGATTATTAACTCAGAGTTCTATACTCAGATCTATTCTAATTACTAAAGGACCCTTAAAAAACAACAATCTTTTCAACAAAGCTTGCTGCCCATCCCTTATAAACTCATTATTCAATTAATCACTTGAATATATTATACTTCTAAAAACCGCAAACCCAATATATAATACAAGAGCCTTGCTGTTTGGCTAAACAAATAACAACCCACTCTTGCTTCTTCTTCTCTACCATAAAGATCGAAGTCTACAATAAGCCTATCCACCCAGAAACCAAGCTTTGCTTTAATAACAATCCGGATCAGATATTCCCTTTTAGAAATAGAAGTGGATCACATTCGCAGAAAAGCGAATAATCCCTGGCATTGAAATTAAATTGCTAAATTCGGTTGCAACAATCACACCACTCAAATAGTTCCTTATCTTAACATGTCTAAATACCCTTAGGGAGGTTCAAAACAGACGTTAATTAATATAAATAAATAAAAATAAATAAATATAAATAGTAATTACAAGTATAACCCTAGATTGAGCTATCGAAAATATACAGAAGGTATTATAATAGGCAATCAAAATAATAGAAAAACTAAATCAGAAAACAGAAAAATCGGCCTCTTGGTAAATACCCGACTACACAATCGCTTGAGATGTATATCTTCGAAACTATATAACCAATAGTAATTACTCTATAGAATGCAGAGCATTTTTATCATATATACAATAGGCCAAAAGAGAGTACTAAAGGAAATTCCTTAATAAAATGAAATCAGATTGAGATCTGTATAGAGTAATCGGATAGTATAATCTGAGCTTTATATATCGCTTTTTACTAATCATAATAATAAATATATCATTATATCGAATAAAGAAAAGGCTGAGCTGTATATTTAGAGATTCTACAGCACTTTAAAGTTATCGATGATCTTCCGATTTTAGATATAATCAAAATAGGGAAAAACTACTTTAGGGAGAGCCCATCTCTATAAAGGAATAGAATATAATACTATAGGAATCTCGAATATATCCCTAGGAACAAACGAATCACAATAAAACTATTAAAAGCTATTTAGACAGAAATAGGCCCAGTTCTATATACTATTTTTAACAAATATCTATAGCTCAATCATTTCTCTATAATATAAAAACAAGTAGAGATAGTTATACTACCAAAAGTAGGGAAAACAGATCAAACGTCCCCACAATCATAACAGTCTATTACTTTCCTTTTCTGTATTAAAAAGAATCTTAAAGGATTATAATAAGATATTTAATATAAATAGCTTTAACACAAGAAATACTCAGCCCACAATATTACAAGCCCTTCCAAAACGATTAGTTATAGACTTAATAGTATTATTCGTTTATAATGCAAAAGTAGTATTCAATAAAAATTACGAGATTATAATAATTATATTGGATATATAAGAAACGTTTGATACTCTACTTAAAAATAAATTTCTGAAACAAATAAGAAAACAAAGGTTTTTATAGAACCTGATTATTCTAATCAATTTCTTTCTAATCTAAAGATAACTCAAAATTAGATTTAACAAATAATAACTAGCTATAATATAATAGAATATAATATTCTATAAGGTTTATCTCTCTCGCCAATTCTATATATACTTTATCTTGTAGAGCTATTCTAATAAAACTCTAAACTCTGATTTGGATATGTAGATAATATCTATTTATATCGATTATCAATAAGTATTCAATAAAACATTGTAATACTAATAAGAAATATGAAAAGCATATTCTATTAAAAAGCTAAAAACAAAATAATCTTTATACCCGAAAAAGATAGAGATGATTTATATAATATAATATAAGCATTTTATTAATCTGATATACAAAATAAATCGTGATTATACTATCTCTCCAATCGTATTAGGATCAGCTTTATAATAACTAAATGTATAATTTGATTACAAGCTTATATTCAAATAGTATATTGAAATACAAGCAGTCAAAGGCTGGAAATTGGCTTATTATATTCAAGGGCTAGTCCAAATCACAAATGGATCTCTAGTAGTATTTTTATAGAAAGTAGTAATCATTTGTTTATACTCAATTCTATTTTATAGGGTAAAGGTATAATATATAGGATAAACAAAAAACCACTGGATAGTACTGAAATGGGATATTAATAATAATAAATATCTAATAGAAAGAGCGATTCTAACTATAATAAGATACTATAAATAACAATCAGAAAAATCCTTCCAGTCTAGCGAACAATCCTGAATATAGTGATAATAAAGGATAAGCGCTTTTCTATCAATAAAAATAATATTAGAACAATAAAATGGAAAGCAGTTCTCCGTGCCCAAACTATTGATCCAAAACACTCTCTTTATTATCGAGGGATAAAAGCCATCTATTCCTTTAGCAATAGAGAAGGCCAATTGTAGTCAATCAGAATAAAGATCCAGGTAATCAGCTAATACCTTTTTCAAATCAAGAAGACAACTTTAGTAAAGCCCTACTATATATTAGGGTATTGAATAGATCCCATTAAAAACCTTACAAAAAAGATAGCAGCAAAGCAATTCCAGGAATAATGAAATAAACATATATACAATCAGATCACCATATTCTTTAATAAATCGGAATAGATCGATAAGGATAATAGGCGAGTAGGATATGGATATATTATATATAGAGAATAAATAATAGTATACAAAGGAAACGGTAGATTGCATTACAACTCTTATATATTCGATACGGAAGCGATTGGGGCATACCGAGGCTTCCAAGTAGCGATCAGTAATATTATTGATATAAAACGGATGGAAATCTGTATATATATTAATAGTATATCGATAATATAGAGAATAAGAGGTATAGTTTTTATTATATTATAATAGGCTTTGCTTTAATACTACAACTGATGTAAAACATATCGGATTCCAGATCAAATGATTGTTAGGCTATATAGGGATTGAGGGGAATAAGCAAATAGATGTATTTACTGATAAAGGTATAAAGAAGATCAATTTTAGGATATACAAATCGATTTATAGCGAGCGGTATTCGTTTTATAGCAAAAACCGCTATAGAATCGGTAGTACAGATATAGTGGATCAAACAAATACCAATACTCTTTAAACAGTATCAGAAATGGGATTTAAAGAGTACAAACAAATACTTTAAGGAACTAAAAACTCTTATAAGTGACTCTCTATTATATACTAGCGATCCGCTTAGTATATAATGATTTCGAAAACTATTATTAATGATTTAAATACAAAAAAGCAATAATCTATTATTTATATAGTATATTTAAATTCTCCGAGTATATTATGTATTATTACAAAATCCTTATGATCTATAAAACCTAGCCCCTAGATATCAAGTCTAAATACTTATTCTGTAATCAAGTAGTTCAAGAATGATAATTGAAACAGCTAATATATATACTAACCAAATTCACTAAATTTATTATTATAACAAACTTCTATAGAAGTATATACCCTAGAATGCTATCAGAAGAATAGAAAGAAGAAGAAAAGGATCGATTAATCCAGGCGAATATAAACAGAGAGTAGAAAGGAATAAATCTAGAAAAGCTATATGGAAGAAAATTGAAGTACACAGTATACTATATTACAAGAGAATATATATAAAAGCTATCTTATAGAAATAAAGCAGCTTTCAAATAAATATTATATAAGAAATCGAAAAGCATACACAGAGGCACTCAGAGGATCGGAGACAAAGGTGTAAGTATACTAGCCATTGCTTGGGAAGCTACTAAAAGTATTGAGACCCCATCCCTAGAAAAAGAGGATCATATAAATTAGAAGATCACCCCGCAGTTAGCCTAACCGTAATGCCCCCCGGGAGGCTCGCCTATACGGCCCGGTTGAAAAGTACGAATAAAATAATAATAATAATTAAATATTATTGTTTCAAGTATGTTAGAGGAGATTAAATTTTAAATAATTCAATTAATTTTATTAGTTGAAAAAACGATATATATATTTATATAATTATTTCAATATTATATAAACTTTGAATTTGAAATTAATAATATAATCTCAATATTCGATTCTCAAAAATTTCATAATTAAAAATAAAATTATAAGAAGGAAATCTGATAACTATATTGAAATAATCTCAATAATCATTTGTTATATTTAATATAGAATCAATTGTATAGTTGAATTGATATTGATTATTGAAAAAAATCGAGCGTATCGGAATTACTGCATGTCGGAGTTGGTGCTACCAACCACTTAGGGGTGGTTGACAGAATTTTTCTAATAGCCGACAAGTATAGAGCAGAGCAATTCGTATATTTGTGTGTTCTTCTTGAAGGAGAGAATGTAATTCCTTCTTAGGAGGAGTTTGATATTCAAATTTTCAAATTAACTTTTCATGTTTTCATATAGAAAAGATTTTATAAATATTTATATCCATATTTATATTAACTATCTACGTATCTATCTACATGTCTCTTTTTTTCCTTTTTCGGTAACTATAATATAATATTCTTGAATACTCTCGTAATCATCATAGTTGTAAGTTTTTTTTCTTTTCAGGGGAGGTCCGGATGATGAGAAATAGAAATCTCGCTTAATGTGCTGGTGTGTCTTCTTAGCTTTAGATGAGAGAGAGAGGGAGATAGTGGAGGGGGCTTTGATTTTAGTAGATATTCCTCACCATCTAATCATGTCGTAACACACTCCGCTCACCATCTACCGCTATCAAATTTTCTATCGCCATGTATCAACGACTTGAAAAGCGAAGACGAAGCAAAAAACAGCGATCCGATGGAACCAGAACACGAGAGATGAACAACCAGTTAACTCACAATCGAGCCTTGCGATCCAGACAAACACTGAAGTTGATACTCATACTGAAGACGAGACAACGAAGACAGAGAAGCCTCTAGTGCCGCATCGGCATCAAACTCGTGTTTTGAAGACCAGGAGGCTGCTGTTTGTATTTGTGTTTGTGAAGTAGGAGTAGATGCATGTGTATCCGTATTCATATCTCGATCCCTATCCATCATCGTTGCAAAATCCGGATATTCCGCGTCCGCACGCGCCATTCGCAATTTGAATTTGGGCGTGGGTTTCTCGCATCGTCCGTAGAGGGAATCTTCCATGTCCAGCGAGGATCGAGCGTCTTCATTATCGTCGTCGTTGTTGGTGGGATAGCGGTATCGGTATGTATTCCCATTTTCATTGCGATTTTCGGGCATCGTGATGAGTGGGTTTTCAGGAGTAGTAGCGGGATTCGTCTTAGGCTTGGGTCGCATGTGCATATAGGCGAAATCACTTTCTTGGAGTGGTTTTCTGGGTGTGAGAATGAATTCATCGAGTATTTCTTCGACATCTCTTTCTAGATTCGCTTGGTTTTGGGTTTCGAGTTTTGTAGTTTCGTCGGAAGATTCTTGTTGGTTGTCTGAATTGGAATTTGCTGCGATTTTGCTACTATTCTTCAGAGCAGAATTCGATGAGAACACGGGAGTAATCTCAGTTGATGATTTTTTCTGTGGTTGTTGTTTGCCGAGTTGATGTTGCATTTGCATTTGCGCCTTCTTCTGACCCTGTTTTCTCCTGGATGCAAAATGGGAAAAAGAAGACGACGAGGAAGGAGAAGTATAAATAGGCGAAGAAGTATAAATCTCCACCATCGAATCCTGAGACTCGGTATGAATCAACCTATGACGATGTTGATCATTTTCCCAATATTTAGCGGAGCCGGGACCGGAGTGTTTGTCGGTGAATACATCGGATTCATCGTATTTCTCCATATTATCGTGCTCGGTCTCATCCCCCTCATCGTCATCTTCATCATTAAATATACCCATATAACTTTCTGCTCCGACAAATCTATTGCCATTCTCCTGTCCTGTAATTTTAGTAACCTCCCCATCGCATTTCGAAAGATGCATACTATCCAGCATCTCCTTACAAGATTGATGTATAGATTTCCAGGTCTTCTGATTTTGCTTCTTCGGAACCATCTTCCCTCTTCCTCTTCCACTTCTGCTCTTGACACCTCTCTGATTTCTATCCCCTGTACCTCTCATATCTCCAATCCCCTCATTCTCATCCTCATAAGTCCCCTTCATCCGCTCACCACCATATCTCCCACTTCCCCTCCCAATCCCAAACAACAACTCCCCACCCAATACCTCCCCAAAAGGCGATTCCATCGGCGGTGTATCCGGGCCCATAAATCGCCCCTCTACCCTCGAAATAAGATATTCCGCATGCTGTGCTGATGGTCCCGAGAGCGGATTCGTATCCAAATCGCCCGCAGCACGACAAGGCAAGGGCTTCGCTGGTTTGCCATTGGGACTGGATAATTTGGGCATTGGGATTGCGGCTGAGATATCATTCATCTGGTTTGAGTGATTGAAGTAGTTTGTATGATCGCCATGAAGAATATAATCATGGTACTCATCTCTCCCAAACTCAGCCCCAGCCTCAACTCCTTCATCTGCATGCGCAACAGATACATTTTTCCTCGAATGAAGATTTAGATTCTTCAGGGGAAAGTTCGTCGCAAGACCCATGTTGAGATTTGAGAGGAAGGATTTGCTATGCGAGGTATTCCATAGATTGCGCATTTTAGATGTGAGATTGAGGTTGGGGTGGGGCTGCTAGGAGCGCTGGAGTTAGAACTAGAGGATGGTGAGGATTGGGCGGAGGAGGATGACGAGGATCGTTGGGGTGGTGGATTGTGAATTGTAGAGTTGTGGCTTGTTTTTAATGGTCTTGGTCTTGGTGTTGGTGATGTTGGAAACGATGGTTTTGAAATATCTCTCTGCTCGAACGGAATCCGTGGGTTTTGACGTGGGGTTTCCGGATTCGCCATGATGTGGTTGAGAGATGATGCTTAGAAGATGTTGGATGTTGGATGTGTATGTAGATAAGTATTTTGTATTTCCTTTATCAATTCTGAAGTGATGTTTTAGATTCTTGATGTATATGTATATCAAGATATCCAGAAGTTTCTCAAGAGTGTGAGGTCGTGAGATGTGTGTTTGATGAATAGATGATCTTGAATATGAAGATGAATGTGAGTAGATTTAGAATGAAATCCAAACTCCGAATATGCTTTCCAACACAACGTCAACTGCGAAACTTATATACTTTCCCTCCCAAACAAAACACTTTGTTTCCTACGGCTGTACGGTTCTATCTTATGGAACCCTCAAGAACAGCCGTGTATATCTATACAAAATGAAATAGAGAGAACCGATCCTATCCGTGAATCCCCAAGTCCGGTGTTATTGTACAGTAAACTTATTGATGAACGTCCGTGTTGTCTATATCTGAATATATGAGATGTAGATGATTAATCACCAAAACATAGCTGTGCAGTGATTGGAGTTGCGGCTAGCTTACTTGCTACGGCATGCCAATCATCCTAGATGAAATTCAAGTTATGTAAAGAAGAGAGAGGAGAGAGGAGAGAGGAGAGGAAATTAATACATCTTGATACAGTATAGATGACGTACATGCAGAAATGTATCGATGAATAATAATAAAATTAACAAGTAGTACAAACTACAGCCGTGCGGTTTACTCGACTACAGCCCACCAATTTCAAAATCAATTCCAATCACTCCAGACAAAAAGAAAGCGAAAAAAGTGAATAGAATCAAGTGAACCTATATCTAGATCCCGAAACAGCACTTATGACGTAATTACAGAAATATATTAGTGAATAATACTAACAATAAACAACTAATATCAACCGCAGCTGTACAGCGACTAAAAAAGCATTTATTTACTCGCTCGCTACAGCACACCCATCTCAACACCTCTCCCAATCACTCCAGAATACAAACGAAAAATACAGCTAAAGAGTGAATAAGTTCAAGAACTTGATATACAGGATTTTAAACAATATATGATGATGTAACTACCTATACGGATAATCACAGAAATAGATCAATGAATAACAACCACAAAAGCAAACAAACTAAAACAATATACAAAATACAAAAATATAACCCCCCGTCCTCACCCAAAACGCGAACCCATCCATCCATCCAAGCAAACTCACCTACAGATCCCGAAACAGCATCGCTAGGATCTGATGTAAAGACAAAAATACGTGCGTATGCGTGAATTGTATAATTATAATTATAAATGAATGATTCATTACCACTAGGCTTGCATACCTATCTACCTACCTATCTAGATACAATATATAATACAATATAGTACAATACAACACCATACCCACCCCATATAAAAAGAAGCTAAATGAAGCAAGCGAAGAAGGAAAAGTTTATGGAATAGAAAACCTCTCGTGAGAATAGAAGATTGAATATGGGATGTGATAATATGATACAGCATGATATGATATAATAATATCGCACTATACGATACAATACAACACATAGATCTGAGTATTCATCCAGTCTCATCTATTCATCTCCTCATTTATTCATGTTGTTTTCTCGGGGTACCTACTTCGGTGCTTTGGGTGATAGATTTAGTGAAGAGTTGGATTTTTGATTTTGATTTTGATTTCGAGTTATAAGATGAGATCAGATGAGATAAGATGAGATAAGATGAGATAAGATGAGATAAGATGAGATAAGATGAGATAAGATGAGATAAGATGAGATAAGATGAGATAAGATGAGATAAGATGAGATAAGATGAGATAAGATGAGATAAGATGAGATAAGATGAGATAAGATGAGATAAGATGAGATAAGATGAGATGGATTGTGGGATGAAGTATTTGGAAATTTTGGTTGAGCGGGATGATCGTATCATACACTTACAAGGATTTCAAGGTCAAAATTGATTAGTGTGATGGAGTGAGGAGGAGGCAAGAAATAGTACTCACTTGTCAGGTATTTTGATGATCGAATTGGAGATTCTGGATATGTATATTTATATGTGTGTATGGGAATACAAACACACAAACCTTTTCAAGATTTAGCAAACCATAATATCAGTATCAGGCAATAAATGGAAATCGCTCACAGCCTCATAAAATACACCAACTCCTCACCTCAAATCTATCCTCCACCACACTTTCCCCCACACCTACCCACCCTCTCCCAATGCACCAAATGACCCCTAACTGTCCTCACCCACCCTGCATAAACCACCGTACTTACCCCCACCGCCACCAAACTCACTAATGCCACCCACCCAAATTGATCTTGTCTCGACCAAATAATCGCCATTACATAATTCCCCAATTCAAACAGCGCGACGAGGGAGTATTCGCAGCCGGCGAAGGAGGAGCGCTGAGTAGGTGCGATGAGGGTTTGGCTTAATTGTTGGGTGGTGAGATCGAAGATCCAGAGACCGAGACGGGAGAGAGAGAGGGAAGTGAATAGGAAGAGAGCGAGAAGGGGAGTATTAGGGGAGAGGAGGGGAGTGTTGGGGATAGAGGTGGAAGTAGAGAGGATCCAGAGGATAAGGGTTAGGGGATCTGGTATTTGTTTAGTATGTGGATATACATAGATACTGATCACTCTTGAGAGGATACTTACGAGATTAAGAAATTGCCATGAAAGACCCCAAAGACCTAATCGTTCCAATCCAGTAGTGATTCTTCCCGATTCATCGATTTCGCCTTCTCCCTGTAATAAAACTTCATCTGAACCATTGGATCCGTGTAAACGATCATATGGACCATGTCCATGAGCCTTTGAAAGATGTCGAACTCCAAAGGGTGTTACAACCGTGCTACTAATTTCCACCAAACTTCCCGCTGCTCGAGCGAGCGTGATAAGACCCAACGAAAATCCCGCATTCAACAAGAACGTGATAAACGTGGCACCATACGAAAGTGCAGAAAAATGAAGTAAAGAGAGCGACATGGAAGGAATCCAAACTTTAGACGAAAAATAATTCCCAAAGTCTTCCTTGTGCAAACGAAGTCCTCGCATGAATTTCTCCCTCAAACTTCGCACCTCGACATGCGATACCACTTCATCACTTCTAACCTCCTTCTGTTGTTGCAATCGAGTATTAGAACTCCATACTCTCCTCGCAGACCACATTTCCAATCCCCAACTCGCAGCACTCATCCCACCTACAACAATCACCCCAATTTTTATGCCCAGTCGCGAGATTAGGAATGAGATTAATATCGGAGCGAGGAGTTTACAACTCAAATCGATCCTTCTCATCGAAGAATTCAAATGCGTGAGATCATATTGATTTCCTTCCGGTGCAGCAGCAACAACCACCCAATCTCTTTCCATTGACAGCATATTCCCATTCGCGCTCAATCCTTCCAAAATACCAAATCCAAGAATTGGCAAGAACATGACAATTTTCATGGTATCTCTAAACGTAACATCATCTTTCCTAGACTGAAGTAAAGCTACACCATTTTCAGGATTGTTCTCCGATTCAACCACGAAAAACCATAATACAGAAGCGCAAATCACCACGATTCTGTTTAACCGTGATCGTCGTCAAAAGAGTCTTCAGTCGGTCTGGACTCTTATCAACCCATCTCCCCTACACTAGAGAGAAACAAATAGATGCTAGAGTCCTCACAATACCACTATCGAAATCCAAATCATGGTAATCAGTATATATTCATCACGTGATCTTTCTCTTTTCACCTCCTTGTTCCACATCCCCATCGTGTAAGGAGGAGAAAACATACCGGATAGAAGCAGCAACCAATGTATCAGGCCATGCATTTGCCGTGAAGATAATCTATAATCCATCAGAAATTTATCAATCGTCCATAATCTAGACTCTCCATCGCATAACATAACTCACCGCCGCGAATTCATAACTCCTTCCATTCCAGGTGGATAAAAAATGACTCAGATAAAGAGCCCAAGCTTGGGTTTTATTCATTTCCATTTCCATTTCCATATTCATTTCCGTCTGCATCACTTCTTGCTCAGCCCCATTCGATATCAAAGCGCCTTCCTCACCCCCCTCGTCCCCATCCCCATCCCCATCATCTGAGATTGAATCCGAACCCGAATCTAGATGCAAACCCGAGTCCAAATTCTGCGAACGCAAAGTCATTTGAACCCCTCCCGTTCTATTTTCATCTATCGCTTCGCCGTGGGTTGAACAATGCTCTCCAACTGTAGCCATATCTAGGGTTGAGGATTTGTAATGATATAATATTAAACATTCGTTGATGAAATGTAGTATATCATATCAATTACCTACTGATATATGGTGTATATCAGGGTGAGTAAGGTAAATATTTTGAAGCTATTTTGATGATCAAAGGAGCGAATTTGATAAGACTAATTATGAATTTCTCAACAAGTTCAAAATGGATATTCACGTGACTATGTGGATATTATGATTTGTATGGAATGTATTCCCATTTGGACGATCGAATTGGAAATAAGATTCTTCAAAAGAATCTAGACTTTGATTCTATTTTTATTCATTTTGACGTTTCTATTGGTAGATAATACGCGTGAATAGGCTTAACATAAGTCGGGCACCCTACTTTCGGGCCACCCCTGTTTTGGGCCACCCTTTCACACCAAAAATTACTTTTTGGGCCTATTAATATCTCTATCAATATATAATATAATTCAATGAAAATTTATATGTAGATAATTTAGATTGTTTTAAGCTTATTCTGAAATTCTTAGATATTTAGGACTATTCTGGATTGAGAGCTAAAGGTTCAAAATATCGATTTTCAAATTTGTATGGGAATCACATATAAATTTAGAATTTTTATAAAACCTTCAATAAATTTTTAAACAACAATTATTAAAAGAAAACTATATATCTTTTTGAAAGATTTGAACTTAAATCTATATAGAAATTCAAAAAAAAATTAAAGAAAATTAACAAGATATAAAGATATAGTATACGGTGAGTTTAGAGTAGTATAAATAATCCCTGTCATTTTGAGGGTACCCCTATAAATATTTATTTATAAGAAATTTCTTTTTTTTCTGAATCTCTTATATTAAACATACTATAAATTTATAATAAAAATTTTATAGTTTACTTTTAGCAATTTTTATTAAAAAGTTATTAAAGATTTTATAAAAATTTAAATTTGTATGTGATTCCCATATAAATTTAGAAATCGATATTTTGAAGCTCTAGCTCTCAATACAGAAAAATCCTAAAAATCTAAAAATTTCAGAATAAGCTTAAATCGATTCAAATTATATATATACAAATTTTTATTGAATTCTATCCATAAATAAGAAAGTTAAAAATTCCATTTTTGGTGTATTTTGGGTATAAAAAGTGGCCCAAAAGGGGGGTGGCCAGAAAGTGGGGTATCCGACTTAATATTTTACACTACCTAGGTAATCACAAGTGTGACGATATGAAAAAAAAATACTTAATCATGCGTAAATTATATAAATCTGCTCGTTTCTACTCATAGCTGGAGGTATCTCTTCTCCCAACGACTCAGCCTCATCATGCAATTTCAATATCAAAGTTTCTCTTCCGGGACCCTCCATTCTTACACTCGGTCCATGAGCTCTTTATATCCGTATCCATTACCTTTTCATTTCCATATCTGTATCCATTACCTTTCCATTCCCTTTCCCTCCCCTCCGTGCCATTCCCCCATCCATCCATCTCTCGCACAATCCCAACATCCGAGCGCCGACTCTTCCCTCCATCTAAAGTTTGAACCCAATTGTACATGCCCCTCTCTGCTACTATTTTAAGAATTCTCGTCTCCGAGTGCTCCGTACGAAGTCCAACACCAATATCAATACCAATACCAATATCAATAGAAACAAAAACAAAACCAAAAATAAAATGAACCCTCGGGTATGTAGGGAGGTAGGCACCCAGTAGCCACAAACAAGACAAGCTGCCTAAGCTAAGATAAAAGTCAAGTCAAGTCAAGGGTAGATAGATACACCTGGGCATTTGTGACCCTACCTTTCCCTGTTTTTCCTCCCTTCCATTTCCCTTCCATTTCTCCAATACCAATACTGTATTCTCAGTGTAGTAAGCCCCCCCTCCTTCCAAGAACCGAACCGAACCGAGCACTAAACTGATTGAACTGAACTCGCAAGCACAATGTACATAGGTAGAAAAACCCTTATTTACATGCTCTAATTATATTCATATTTCCCTCTTATCCACTCACTAGGTAGTTAGTAGGTAGGTGCCTATCCACTGTATGTATATAATTTCCGATTCAAATACTCGTATATACAATACATACAACCTTACTTGACGACTAAGTAGGCTCTATCGTAGGTATGTGAGTAAGTATGTGAGTAAATAACCTAGAACACCCTACCTATCTAGTACTCCATACAATACCCTCAATAAACCTCACTCCTCAATCTCAATCTCAATCCCTTCTCAAAATCTCAAAATCTCAACCCACATACTCACATTCCCACCATACCCAGCTCAAGATATCATACCTATACATATCAATCATATACTCCCAAGGTCCATCAATTCAATTCAATTCAATTCTACAAATTCTCATCCATCCATCTGTCTATAACCACCTACCTATTCTACAATAGTATCCTTTAATTGAATTCCCCTCTACTTTACCTACCTAGCTAGATAAATAAATAAATAAGTTTCATCACATCCCTATAACAAACATCTCTGACAACACATGAACACAATCACATTATCACAACCCTATCTAGATACCCACCT
Source organism: Botrytis sinoallii (assembly GCF_014898435.1). Lineage (NCBI taxonomy): Eukaryota > Fungi > Ascomycota > Leotiomycetes > Helotiales > Sclerotiniaceae > Botrytis > Botrytis sinoallii. The sequence goes on along the minus strand of NW_024066034.1, from coordinate 299,793 downwards.
ACCCCTCCACGAAACACCAATTTCCGTCCCTCCCCTCCGTCTTCCACCCTCCATTCCCTTCCCTTCCGCTCTCCGTCCGCGTCCACATCCACATCCAACCAACTACCGGTAACTAATTAACACCTCTTTTGTATATCCATCTCCAGCTATTAATCAGATACAGTAGGTAGATATTTAACGATACAAACCACATTTCTTTGCCACTTTTCAATGACCCAATCCCAGTTCTCTCCTCCCAAGTTCCCTAACAAAATGTCATTATAATGTGATGTGATGTGAGGAAAATAAATAAAGTGGTTCGTTCGTTCGTTCGTTCACAAGCGATCCACTGAGCCACCAAAAGGTCCCTGATAATCATAATCATACTTCGTAGTCGAAACCCTAACATTTTTCGAGAAATTGAAAAAATGAGAGCTCGGAAAAGTCGGTTGGTGGGTGTTGGGTAATCGGGTTGTTTACTTACTCACTTTTAGGTACTTACTCACTCGCTCAGAATAGCAGTTGCGGTTGTGGGCGGTTGTTTTGGGATGGGAGGAGAGGGGGATGAATATGATATAGATGGTATGGTATGATGATTATGTATGTATGTATGAATTATAGATATAAATATTTGTAAATATGGGGAGAGGGATTGAGGATGGAGGATGGAGGATAGAGAATAGGAAATAGAGAGTAGAGAGTAGAGAAGTGAGAAAAGAAGAATAGGGAGTTTCTTGATACTAGGATAGATTAATATTTTGGATATGAATAATTATATATATTTTATAATTGAAGATTGAAGATTGAAGATTGAAGATTGAAGATTGAAGATTGAAGATTGAAGATTGAAGATTGAAGATTGAAGATTGAAGATTGAAGATTGAAGATTGAAGATTAAAGATTTGATATATATTTAATATCTTAATACTAAATACCTATTTTCATAATAAAGGAATATTTAAATAACAAAATAAATCCTAAAATTTCTAGATACTTAAATACCCGATTTCCCTACTACGTGCACGTCCCTGCTATATGCACGATCTCGATCACCCTTTTTGAATAACTTTAAAAATTAATAATCATAATTCCAATTTATAAGATAAAGAGCTAGCAATTTAATTGATTAATTGATAAGATCAATACTATCTAAAACATAATAAAATCTTCAGATTTTGAATTTCGATGAAATTCGTATGCTCGCCCTTTACTAGATCGCAATATAACCTCCTCCTCCTTCCCTTCGAATTATTAGTCTTTATAGCATCAAAGAGCTCTATAGTCTTTGTCGATATTAGATCTATAGTAAAAAAAGCTTTGGGGAACTTTTTATTTCTTTTGATTAAAGATTTTGTTGATTTTAGAGTCTTTTTAATCTCCTCTTTTGTATTATGTATAATCTGACAATCAACCTCCCTCCGCAATATCTTTTCTTTTATTTCAATCTCCTTCTATTCCTTCTCAATTTTCTTTTTAGTTTTTATCTAAAGCTTAGCTTTCTTTTTTTGTTTTTTTTTAAATACTTTATTTTCTTGATATGCTTTAGTTTTAATAATAGCAGAAGGTAATTATAAAAACACATCATTCCTCTCCTCTCCAATAAAATTTAAATACTTTGAACAAGCTCTTTTCCTTTTTCAAGCTTTAAAGCCTCTTCTAAACCTTTAGATCTATACCCTTGTATAAAAGCTTCAACTTCTAATATAGTTACAGCCTTAAAAAGCTTTAAAGTGATCTTATAGGTAGGAGCGCAATGAAATTCTAATTTCATTTTACACATCGCTTTTGATATATACGGTATAGCAAAAGTATTCCTGCAAGTTTTAAATAATATAATATCGTACAGGACAATAGCATATCACGATGGAGGGGAATGATTGGACAATAATGGTATAAGTATAAGAATGTGTATATCTTCTCATCTACAGTTAGAACTGATCTTTTCTCGTAGAGAAGAGATCGGATTATATATTGGGTGATCTTCGGGTACCGATTACGGGAGCGGTGATCGGTCCTATAGCCGATCCGGTTATCGTGTTCCGCTCCGGAGTATTCTATATAATGAATACCTGATTATCATATAATCTGATCCATATGGTCTACAATACTGTTTCCGTTATACACCCCCAGATCGCAATGATCTGCATAAACAAACAAAAGAAATTAGCGCAGTTGCACCTTGTTGGAACCTCAATGTAATCTAGATCATACAATAAAATCATCTTATCCCTACTATAGCAAGGCTTTGATGTCTATTCCCTATATAATCGGTATGAGAGTGTGATATAAAGGAAATTTTGACACGCCCCTAGCCGTCGGTAAGTCGTTTGATTCAGGCATTATGGGGTGATATCTCTCATTTTCCACCATATTGCCTGAAAATTTTCAAAGGATCGCAAATAGATGCTTTCTTGAAGCCTCACTTCGCTATGTATGCCTGCTGATCTGCCATTACAAACAGAAAATACAGATTCTGATCCTCGTATCCACGGATATATGCTGCAATATCAGTATTGTTATCCGAATAGAGTAATTGAATTGATGATTATAACAATGGTAGCATTAGATTGCCAGAGATATTCAGGAAGTCCAGGCGATTTCTGATCAAGTGATCTTATCTATGTACAGGGCAAATGTAATCTATAATATACGCCCTTTCCTTTGAACTTTTCTTTTTCTAGATATCAATATTATTATATTTTGTTTCCTTTCGAATGGATTACCCATCTTCTGATAAACGTAGTCCTGGTCGGTCCAAAAACTCTGAAAAACAGGGCGCCGTGGTCGGCCAAGAAAGCATCCCTCTACTATTCCTTTTTCTCCTTCTACTCATAATGAGTTCTCTTCTGAACCTACATTTAAACATAGTTCACTTCCACCCCCAAGGTCCCCTACTCCAGCAGCGACTGATCCTCCAACAACACCATTGACTGCTCGTCCAAGTGATCTTGCTACCATTGATCCTGTCCCTGCTCCTGTAAGCCCTACTACTGATCGACCATTGATTTAGCAGCCACTTCTTCCCGAAAAACCTTCCTGAAATCCCTCGATTGGTTTTCCTCAACTGCTCCCTTCTGCTCTGCCATCGAATAATAGCCTTGCCGATCCCAACTATACTGCCTTCCTTGCTTGGATGCATCAAGCCCACCAACACCCTCCACTAGAAAGTGCTATTAACCCCATATTTCCTTTTGCCCCTATTATGTTACTCCCCCTATTCCTGTTCCTATTGCTATACAACAAGGATCTCTGCCTGTAGCCCCACTAGAAGTAGGTATTGTCATTGCCCCTAGGTTGACCACATGCTGATTCGAAATTAGACATAATCCGCTCGAAAGCATACCTTGTATGGTACTGCCCCGGGAATTTGTTGTGACAATCCTGAATTGTGTTTTTTCTATAGCTTAGAAGGAGTGATTATTCCTGATTCTCAAGAGGCTATTGCAATTCCTGCAGAATCAAGGGAAGATTACTAACTAATCAAAATCAAATATAAGGATCCGGATGACTTCGGAATTCCCAATTCTCTCAATAACTGATCTGGATTGATTATCGCTGTGTCTGTTAAGTATTGTCCTTTTTGCGATCCGGATAGCTACTTTCGTGTTCCCTTTTTCTTGTACAACAATCCTGATGAGCATAGATTCTACAATCTCTGTACTTTCAATAGTAATCCTGATAACGACTTGCCTCTTGCAGATCTTTAGTATATGAGGATTGAAAGTAATCCGCTAAGGGCATTTGCTAAAGCTCGGTCCTCATAATCTGACAAGTTTACCAAAAGGCTAATAAACAATCATCCGTGTCTTGACTGCATAAAGTCCTTGGTCTCTGGGTAAACAAAGATCTCAGGTGATTGTTATAAGGATTTTGGTTGTATTAAGAGCACTTATTGCTGGAGTTGCAAACATATGTGTGTAAGGTTGCTTTGAATACCATAGTCTCTATGGGAAAACTTTATGCCGATGCTTACAAGGTACAGGATAAAAAGGTATGTACTTATTTCCACCCCTAATCGATTATAATATTGATAGTTAAGCTAGAGATTAGAAAAGCTTTGCGGAACCTTTCAAAAGCTTTTAGCAGAGTCTGAGGCTTGTAAGTTTACTAATCGTAAAACCATCACAATCGATCTCATGAGAAAGGACTCTTCTACCAAGAAGTATATTTTTAAGGATTCGGTTTTCGAAGGCTTCTATGGACAAAAATAAGTTGCTAGCCCTTATTCGACATCTTGAGAACGAGGCTCATAAAGCGAAGAAGCTTGCCGAGGACAAGTAGCGCGAACTCGATCTGCTCTTGGAAAAGGAAAAGGCCAGGAAGCGTGCCGGGTTAATTGGAAAGAGTTCAATCTCCGGCCAAGAGGAAGAGATGAATGTATTTTTAGCTGGCCTCTTAATTTAACTCTTTGATCCGTGTACTGATATTTTGTAGATTGAGCATTGATCGAAAGCGCTCGAACTTCTATCGAGATAGATTCTTGGTTAATTTGTTTGCTGTTATATTAATAGTGGATAAATAGATGACATTAAAACTTCTTTTGGCATATTCTTAACATAATTATATATTCTGTATATCAATATGCCTGAGTTTAGTAGTGATCCGTTTGTTCTCCCCAACTACTAGGCGTATTGATTGTGTGTTATTACAGAAAATGATTATTGATTCTTGAACCATAAGATTGATCTCTTTCAAAAGATATAGAGTAGCCATTGTTTCTTTTGCTGTTCGTTTTACATCTAACAATTCTGCTTCGGTTATAGAAATGATCATAGTAGATTGACGTAATGCTTTCCAAGAAACTGGTCCCCCAAAGAGTGATATGATATACCCTTGAGATAATCTTTGGTTTCCTTATCATCTGTAAACAATATATTTGAGAATACTAGAAGTTAAGAGATTGGCTGGGAATTATATTCTATGGATAAAAAGTAAGTGTTCTATAAATATATAATACAATGATCAATAGCTTTTATATGATTAGGAGATAGATTGATAAGAAAATGATTTAGCTAAAAAACTGCAAATGCAATGTCAAGGCGGATTGTGATTGCTGTGTATAATACTGATCCTACCTTTTCTTGATATTCCTTGATTACTGATATGACAACTATTCCATCAAACTTAACAAATTCGATGATTGGCAGTAATATATATGCACTATCTCTATTGAGCTTAAATTTCTTAGCGATCTTCTCAATATAAATATTGTATACTAGCCAAAGTTTCTTTATAGATTTATCTCTTAGAACTCTGATTTCCAGAAATTACTTAGTATCATCTAGATCCTTGAGCTTGTAAGCTGATTTGATCTGATTAGTGATCTTTGCAGTACTAGGTTTGTTGTTCTTATGATATATGATCTGGAAGTCATTGATGAAGAAGAGAATTAGTATAGTGTGCTTCTTATTGAAATAAATGTACGGTTCTTCTATGTATTCGATCATTCCAATTAATCTCAGAATTGATGTGAAATCCTTAAACCAAATGGATGGTAAATTACAAAGCCTATACAAAGTTCTATCAATGATCATATCCTTTTCTGGTTTCTTGAATCCATCAGGTAGTAAGCATATTACAGGATTGCCAGTTGGATCGTGCCGTGTGTTCACAAAAGCGTTAACTATATCGTATTGCTTGGTCTCAAGATTATACTTTGCAATTAGAGATATTATGATACAAAACGATTGACTTGCAAGTGTCGCTGTATATGTGCTCTCGATTATAGTTTTCTCCTGTAGATCTTCCCTTATTATAAGATGTGATCGGTATCGAGTGATAAAGCTCTGATTATTACTTTTGTAATTGAATACCCAAATCAGTGGAATAGATTTGGTAGACTCTGATCCAAAGTCTATCTTACACCACGTTTCCCTTGAATGTAGGTTATCGATCTCCTTTTGATAATCAGCTTTGAATTACGGTTCTAGAATATACTTATCAAGCTGTTGATATCGACTTAAGCATTTGGGTGTTTAAAAAAGATAAATATATGAATTATCTTCTGAGTTTGAAATCATTAGATCGGATGACTGAATGTTCTTTATTGTAATTGCTACGACAATCACATTATATATTGTTATAAAGAAGTGTTTCTTCTCTTGATCCTTGATCTCCTTGAGATTAGGCCAAAAGATAGAATGGAAATCATATAGGGATTTGTGCATCCTACTATGATTTCCAGGATTGATTCTTGAGCGGGCGAATTCAGAAATGTTGGTATAGAATATATTATTCCGCCTGTATCTCTTTTGAGAAGGATTTAATTATGCTTGGTCTAGCTGATTATTTGTGAATAACTGATATTGAAATAGATTTAGATTAATTTTAGAAATCTTTATTATTATGTTGCAAGCTTTCTTTCAGAGATAATTATTCTAAAAGATTGAAACTTTTTTTGACTGCTCGATTGCTTTCTGATTAAATAATCGCTCTAGCAACTCAAGCTCCTCTATAATGTATTCCGGGTTTGGATTCCAGTCTACTGCCTTTCAAGAAGGCCCTGCACGGTGTTGGGTATAGAGTGAATGATTAGCCAATAAAGAGCTAGGATCACTTTCATACTCTGCTTTGAATATTATGGTTGGAATCCCTATATCCTCTGTATTTATTGCCTCCAAATTATCATCACCTTCTTCAACAAAACTCCCAGGATTGGGTATTGTTACCTCCTGTTCCTGAGTAGCTAAATTCATGGGCTTGCTATGTCCTATCCGCACTTAGGCATTGTAATCCGTAGGAATAGCAAAAGCCGGTCTTCCATCCATATCTTCTGGTGTCGGAGTAATATGTGGCTATGGGTTTCTACCATCTTCTGGTGCTGGAGAGCTATTTGGTGGTTTGGGGGATAATCGGATGAACTTTTTTTTGCTTAGTGTCTCATTCATTTTCTGCTTTTTATTTCCCCAAATGATCACTTTTTTCAGAGTTCTCAGAATGTGAAGAAGATAATTGATTATCTGAAGTGCGCACAATGAATAAATCTAGGGACGATAGCTGGCCTGCCAATACGGTAAAGGTATCTGTATTGTTATTATTGTTTTCGATAAGGGTTCCATCCATATCTATATGATTAGTAATATCCAATAGTCTAGCTGATCGCCTCAGTTGATTCGCGGGCATAGTGTTAATCTGTTGGTTAAAGTAATCCTGTTTATAGGTAAACGTTTTATTAAAAACAATATTCCGAGAGATAATAACCTGATCGAGCGTTAATATCCAGATGCGGTAGATCCGTGTGCCAGGGATATACCCAACTAAATACCCAATGTATGCTCGAGGATTCGTCTTATATCATTTTATTAGTGCTTTAGTCTCGCGTTCCTTGTTTAAGGGGTACGCTTGGCATCCATATCTGTAAGTTGAATTTTAGTCAGGCCGAAGATTATCAATAATCTTGGTAGTGAGTGATAGATCACCTTCTTTTAGGTACAATCGGAATCACTTATTTAACACTTGATTTGATAACTTGAATAATCTCGCCTTTAGGGGACTAATGTTATAGAGGTAGGTAGCGGCTATTATAGCCTCTGCTTAGAGCTTGGTTAGCAATCTTGTGGATAATCGTATTTTGATTTGCTTGGTTACCAACTCTTACCCCGCTCGCTCAGTTCCTCCATTAGTCTCGTGAGTATGGCTAGGGGAGAGCTTAAGCTCGATTCCCTTAGTCTCAATTCATTTTTCAAACGCTGTATAACCCATGATTCCGATGACAGAGGTGTCGTTGTCCTGTTTGATTATCACAATCGAAAGTCCGTACTTCCTGTAAACCTAGGCAAAGTAACTCTGGATGATCAGGAATACCTCATCATGGGTTCTTCTTATCAAGAAGTAGCTAAACAGCTTTCCGCTATATATTTCTTTAATAACCAACAGCCATGTTGCTTTGTTGAGTGCACGAGGGAAGTCAAACAAGTCCCATTGTATCTTATAGAAAGGTCTGGGTGGTTGACGATCACTAGGTGCTCTGGAGATCACCTGTTTTGTGTGTGTATGTGTATAATCAGAGTATTCTTGTTTTAGAGGGCCTTTGATTCTTACTTTTCTCGCAGCAAATACTAAGTGTTTAAGCACTTTCTTTTCAAGATATCCCGCTTTCTTGTGCTATAATTCTGCTTGATCCTTTTTTGGGATTGGGGTGTCCCTTAATCGTCTAAAGGATTTATTGATTTTACAAAAAGCAGTAGGATATATGAGATTACAATTTGAAATTGGAATAGGAGAATAAGAGGAACAAGGCTTTATTTCTAAGAATACGAGGTTGCTATATCTAATACACTGAGCACATACCTTACTCTCCATCATGTCCCCAAAGTGTAGAGTAGTATCGAAACTACTAAACCATAAACCTAGTTTAAACAATCGTGCCTCAGAAACAATATTGATGTGGAAACTAGAAATCAGGGTGATGTTTATGAGGATCAGATCCTTACCATTAAGAATGCCTTTTATCGTTCTCTGGCCTCTTCTGATAATTTGGTAGGATGCTAATTCTAAGTCTACCTGATCATTCTTGGAGGATTGATAGTATGATTAGTTATTCAAAAGAGATATATTGTTGACAACATGCAATGCTCTATAGCTATCAAGGAGGGTAGAATTATAGAATTCAAACTCTAATCTTGAAGTCAAGTTGGTTGCGAATACCTTCAGCATGGTAACATCTATGAATTTGTTTGGCATTCTAGTAATAGGTGAAGTGGTATTATAAGATGATCCTTTTATTCATCCCTTGCTCCTGAAAGTGCTATAAAGGTGCTTCCACTCGTTCATGATTCTTTGCCTGATCTCCTTGATTTGATCTGCAAAGAGAATTGTGTTTAGATAATTAATATATTTCCTGGTCAAAGCAATTTCCATTTTGCTATAATTCTCAGAATTCTATTTATAAAAGTTGTGTTTTTATTTATTTTTTTTAGATATATAAGGATATTTTACTTTCTCAATATTTTTGTTAAAATAGGAACCCTTAAATTGATCTTATGAAATTTCTTTAAACGGAATAGGTGGTTTGGGCTACTCGATAGTATAGATTCCTTTTACTTTAGGTAATACAGTATTGCGGCTTATAATACCCCCGAATATTATAGCTACCTATTGAAGTATTTGATATTCTTAGCCTAAATGAATCTTTTTATCGATTTTATCGATTTTGCGTTGAGTTTATGAAGGTGTTATCCTAATCTCAACAGTATTGAGAAAAGTGTAGATGGCTAATGGTCTATAAATGTCTGAAAGTCTGTATGTAGATATCTTTAAATAGATAATGCCTCAATCCCGAAATCATTTGATTGGATCAGTTTGTCCATTGGATACCTAAGCAATCAGCGCACGGTATTCGGACTGAACAATCATTTCAATGACTTGATGGGATGGTGCTAGTTTGTTACGGAGCGAGAGGACTATCTTATGAAGTGGCTGAGCCTTTGATCCCTTGTTTGAGAAGGACAGTTCCATGAGATGAGCTGGATCAACAATTGATTAGATCTATTCATAGACTTGTCGATAGGATTTGTACTTGTCATCATATATCATTTTCTCATTACGATATGATCTATCAAGAGTAGTAAACAAGGGAATTACATTGACAACAGATGTAGGTGTAGGCTCAGATGGTAGCGGAAGAGCAATTGGGTGATCAGTTGATTCCTTCATTTCTGTATCCCCATCTTCGCTTTTCCGTTCAGGATACTTGGCATGGTATTCAACGAGCTCTGCTTTATAAGCGTGCCGCTTGGCCCTGTCCTGTTCCTGTCGAATGCTCTCGAGAGTTGGAGGAATAGGTGGAGCTGCGGTTAGCCAATCGATTACTTCGAATGATGATTCTAAGGAGAGAAAGGCTAAAGGATTTGTCTTTGATAGAAGTTCAGGATCAATCTTATCCTAAATATCTTCTAGCTGACATTTAACTCTAAGAGCATTGTACTAGGCTGGCTAATCCGATTGGGTGGTAAGATATACTGACGGATGTGTATGTTGCGTTGACATAATTGATCCGGGTATTTGGATAGTGAAAATTTGGATTTTCAGATATGGATTGTGATATGCCTACTCTTGATCACAAGAGTGGTCTATGGCAAGATAGCTGTATTTAAACGCGAACCGGGCTCATAACTATCGTACAGGACAATAGCATATCACGATGGAGGGGAATGATTGGACAATAATGGTATAAGTATAAGAATGTGTATATCTCCTCATCTACAGTTAGAACTGATCTCTTCTCGTAGAGAAGAGATCGGATTATATACTGGGTGATCTTCGGGTACCGATCACGGGAGCGGTGATCGGTCCTGCGGCCGATCCGGTTATCGTTGTTCCGCTCCGGAGTATTCTATATAATGAATACCTGACCATCACATGATCTGATCCACGTGGTCTACAACACCGTTTCCGTCACATATAAATAATATAAAAGAAGCTTCCGGAACAATATAATCGATTATAAAACTCCTATTTATAAAATATATATCTGTTTTTTCGAAGGATTGTAAGATATTATACCTTGTACAAATAAGCTCCCAAGTTTTTTTAAATATACCCCAAAATATATACTTTGTTATATCAATAATCTTCTTATTATTGTATATCAAATCATTTAATAATATACTGTAATTTGTCAAAAGGGCATCAAAGATTCCAATATCGAGAGACTATAGTTGATATATAAAATGAGAAAGGAGAATTAAAACAATAATCTTTAATTCATTGCATTTTAAAAGGAATTCCATATTGACATAACTAGAATAACTATCGACAATAAATAGATAATATCTTTCACCTACTTTTCAATATATAACAAGGTTAAATATGTTTATAAGCCAATATAGGCCAAAAGCATTCGACAACCACTTATTGCTTGAGACTCCAAAATAGACTTTATCCTTCTCCCCTACATCCTGAACCTATATATCTTGTAGATCCCCTAAATCTCCTTTATAAATAAAAGCGGAAAGAAAAGCTGTCCCATCAGCATATATAGCTGCCAATAAAATAATAAACTCTCTTGATCCATTTTATCTAGCTTTTATTACTCTACCTCTATTATAAACACTAACACTTATTATCCTCTTCATAATCCTTTCTATACCAATCATAAAGCCCTTTTCATCCCAATTATATATATCTCTTAGCCATATATTGTATTTTATAATCATTTTTATCAACTAAATTAAAAAAAGAAAAATATTAACAAAAATGTTTTAGGTAATAAAAATCAATAACAATAGAAAATAGCTCAAACCAGATTATAAAAGTAATCAAATATAACAATATTATTAGTTTTCACATACAAATTATTAATACAACGGAGATACTGATTTTTAAGATATATTGAATACCTCTTAACAAAATTGCTAATCCAATTCTTTCCCATCTTTTTGCCTAGAATCTCTTCTATAAGGTTTCTGACTATACGGCTTATAAAAAGAATAGATCTTTATATCAACTTGTTGATTTGATTAATTAAAACCTCCTTTTGATTACTAGAAAGTGTTTGTTTTGTATCAAAAAGAAACTATTTTCTCGAGATGGTTTTACCTTTATACTGCCAGGAGAGTGTGGATCGATCAATTTTAAAGAAATTAGCTGTTTGGGTGTATTTAGAAGCTTGAACCCCTTTCAAATAATCTAATGCAAGCTTTATACAAGCCTTTAAAGGTATATCATCAATGTTTGAAGTCATAATATTGATATTTTCAAAGTCGTGCACATAGTAGGGACGTGCATATAGTGGGGAAATCGGTTATTCTATTTACAAAATCAAATCAAATCACTATTTCTATCATTATTACTATCACAAACACAAATATAGATACAGATAGATACAAAAAGAATAAGATATTGGAAAGATTTATATTGTTATTTCTGTATTTTTTTCATATTGTATTTGTATTCTATTCGATTCAATAGCATCCATCCAACTATCAATGTCATGAAGCGCGAAAAGGACTACTGTATTATAATATAAATAATTCCTTCCTTAAAAAAAACCATCATCAACAACGACTAAAAGTCTCCAAACCACCAATTTTGTATAAGAATGAAAAGTTGGAAAGAATCGATCGTGAGAAACAAATCCATCCATCCATCCATTTTTCCATCCATTCATCATGGAAACCAACGCCCCGAAATCAATCCATATATTCAAGAAGAAGAAGAAGAAGAAGAATCAAAGTTCTCCCCGAGACCATTTCTCCATTTCTCCATCCATTTGTAATCATTCGTAAACGCCATAGAGGAATGAAATTGAAGACCTCTCTCACAATCCCATGCACCGCATACCATCCCGTCCCATTTCGCTGTGCTGTGCTGTGCTTTGCTTTGTTTTTCATTCATATCCACATCCATCATCTGATCCCTCTGCACCACAGTATGTCTTCCTCAACCCTAAGACCATCTCATATGGCATCCTCTAAAATCTGCCCAATCGCTCCTCCATACCTCCCCAGTAAACAATGGGTCTGGGTTCCATAATCTCCAAGCCACTTCCGAAACTCTTCTTCTCCTCTTCTAAATCTTGCATCGAGGGTTGTCGATGCATGATGGAATTGATGGTGTCGATGGGACTGTGGGAGGATTGAGAGGTGTATGAGTCTCGGCTGGTGGATGTGGTGGAGTTGATGGAGGAAGGTGATGAGGAACGACGGAAGGATCCGCGAATGCTGGAGATGGAGAATGAACGCATGATTGGATTTGGGATTCGGTGGTTGGTATTGAGTTGTGTGTGTAGTGTAGTGTGTGTGTGTAATGTGTGTAATGTGATATGATTGGTTGATAGTTGAGTCGAGTCGAGTATATGACTTGTATATCGAGAAGACGAAGAAGGTATTAGGATAGATAGGTAGATATAATATTACTTTCGAGTGATCTTTAATAACGAAAGTAGTAGTTGGTAATGTAATTGATGGATAGATATAAAAATCTTAAATGATAAAAGACTGATAGATAGATAGATAAATATATCCCGGGCACAGCCTTTTAGATATAACAACGAGTGACGAATAACTTTCTCAAGTGGATAACTCTTTTTCAAAGATAGATCTCGACCTTTCACTAAACTTCAAGACTGATGCAAAGATGAAAAAGAACACGACGACGTGGAACAGCAGATGCTCCAGTTCTTAAGTGAAAGGGCGAGATGGTCTCCAAGGGACGTATCCAATATGGTCTGCACTAATTATGCGACCTACCTAGGTAGTCTTTCTGATACACGCATGGAGCTCCGTTCTGTTATGCAATGTAATGCGATACGGATCCACATGAAAGGGAAATCCTGATATTGATTGAGAATGGCCGGGATCAGGTTAGATGCTTTTATCCTTTTTCTCCACTCCACTGTGTACGGAGTAAGGAAGTGAAATAACTTGGCACTTTGGGCTATTTCGACGGGTTTGTGTGAGGGAGCGATGGAAATATCTAGAAATAGAACTCATGAATGGGCAATACGTATACGGGCTCAGACTCGGATGGAGAATTAAAGTATTGAATGTTTATCGGGAAGATGAAGAGGGGCCAGTGTGAATAAAATGATCAAGGCATATTGGAATGGCAAGGGGATGGAATTTGATGAACAAGGGGGCCCATTTGTATTGTGTAAGGGTTTTGATGTTAATGCATACGATATACTCCATACAAGCTTCAGTGAATGTAATGTGAATATCTATCTATCTACATAGTCACATAGTATGAGTAAAAGAATGCAATAATTGATAGTTGATAATCAATAAAATTGTAACATCAATTTAGCATCAATATATTGGATATAGATTAGATAAGTTATGAATCTACTAAATATGTATCTACCAAGTATGTATCTAGATCCATACAATATGTGTAATCAAGCAGTCTCGCACTTTCTCCAAGAACATAACCGAAAATCATGTTACAGAAATTGTCTGGAGGTCTGGAGAAGGTCAAACTTTGAAGACCGTACGCATGACACATTGTGAATCGTTTCCTGGGGTAACATATAATAAACTTTTTAGATGGATTGTGTTTGTCTGTCTATCTGTCTATCTATCTGTCTATCTATCTGTCTATCTATCTGTCTATCTATCTGTCTATCCATCTGACTGACTGTTCTTTTCTTCTTCTGTCTGTCTGACTGTTCTTCCGTTCTTCCATTCTTCTGTCTGTACCATCTATTATTCTATACATATTCCCAAATGTAGGTACTCTGCATAAAAACGTACCTGCAGAACGAATCACGCCCAACAATTGGATAAATTCTCCTCGAATCTTCCCATCCAATTGCCTAGCTATTATTCCATGTACAAAAAAAGGTACCGACAACGACCTCGGAAAATACGAAAACAGAATCACTCAATCAATCAATCAATCCCCCTGCACCAACTACTCTACCTAGTCAAAAACGAAGCATTGAAGATGATACGATGCAAAGTGTGATGAAATGATTGACATGCGAAGGACAGAACAGAGTGAGTGATTACGCTTTGATGACACCAGTTCTTACGAACCCCCTTCGCCACCGGGTCATTAGGCTGGATGTGGAATATGTAGGATATGTGGAATCTCTGGAAGATTCTCAAACTTTGATAAGGATCTAGTGAGATGATGATGATGATGACAAAAATAACCTTGGAAATTGTACATCTACTCGTAATAGTTAGGGGATTGGGGAAAAAGAAATATTATGAAAATGTTGGTTCACTTACTCAGGTATTTATGCCTCTTTGATAACCTTAACCTTGGAAACTTTAATATATCCTCTCATAAAGATTGAATAAACTCTACGATCATCTACATCATCATCATCATCAATATCATCATCATTATCAAAACCATCACATTCATTCTCCAAAAGAAACAAAAGAAAGAAAAGAAACCTAACCTACCGGCACCGGTACGTACCAGGCCGTTCCCCTCCCACTCCCTCCTACTCCACGTAACACGTCAAACGGCATTCTGCATTCATTCTGCATTCATTCCGCAGACTTCATCGACTTTAGACTTCAGACTTCAGACTTCAGACTTCATCGATTCCACCTCTCTGCATAGAAACCCCCCCAAAGATCTAGAAGCCTCTCCTCATCCGTGCCCCACATTTCCTCTCCTCCTCCTCCAGTCTGCCAGTTCCCCGTTAACGTTTTCTGACGAGTCCATCGACTTGTCCCAGTTAAAAGTCCCAATTCTAGACCTGCCTTTTTGAGTTTGTGGTCAATCGGTCGAGAAACAACACACACGTACATAGGTATTATGCATGGAATTCTCCATCGGCGTTCTCTGTTCGGTTTGCGTACGCGGTATGGAGTTTCGGTGGAGTCTTCATCTTTGTGTGGATTGGATGAAGAGATGATGGAGCGACGAATGGATGGGCGGGAATCCTCCCACTCCATCTACCGATATATGCAATGCGGAAACACTTCATTCAGTCAATCATCTATCCATTCATTGAATTTCATTCCTCCATTCATTCATTCACATTCCCACTTTTCAGTCCTCCGTAATACATTACTCATTCCTCATGACTAGGTAGGTATAGATATAACCTGTAACATCCATCACATCCATGACGAGATTCCCACTCCCTTCAGTTCACCAGGTTTCAACCCTGAACGGAGCTGCGACATCGACAGCCTCCCTACTCTACTCACCGGTATACTCTTACGGGTAACCGAGTACAGATGGATAGGGATGGGTACATATCTACCTGGTACTTACAGATGGCATATGGAGTGGCTTACTGGTACGTGCAAATCGACTGATACATAACACACATACGATATACTTCAAGTGTAAGATAGTTAGGTAGGCTCGGTAGGTAAGGAAAATCATACCACTCGGTGTTGCCGGTTCCTATGCCTGTTCTCCTTTCTGCAATTGAAATTGAAATTGCAAGTCGGCTTTCCTTGTGTTTTGATATCCTTACATGAGTTTGATACCGTTAGTACAATTAATTCACTCCCATACAACACAATCCAATACACATTCTCCAACTCCTGCGCTCCCTCCTTCCTCGTCAATCCGACTCACTACCGTATTCTTCCACATCGTGGCTTACGGTCCAAATCTACCTAACCCATCATTATATAAAACGAGTTATACAACACCCTGTTACATTAAAATCAGATGAGCATATATCATACCTATACACTCTTCAGACTCTATGTATCAATCCATTTCTACACAATCACATATAATCACATCATATTACATGATATAATATCACATCATATCATATCATATCCCTATCCCGCTCCCCTCCCTCCCCCTCCCTCTTATCTCCTCTCATCACATCGCATCGCACCACAAACTCCGTTATCTTATCATACCTACATAAGGTTATATCTTATCTTGACATCTTACCATACCTTAGCATACCATACCATACCATACCAGTATCAGATTCCCACCACACACACCACACCACACATCACATTACCAAAAATAAAGATCCTCCTTTCGATCTCTGATTCTTATTCCGATATTCCTACCAGTACTTACCTACCCCTCACGTTTTCCAAACACGACCATTTATTACTCTCCTCCTGGCCCCTCCTGTCTCTTATTCTGACATTTATCAGTACTTACCCCTCCCTCATCCTTCTTCAAATAATATTGACCCCTCCCGTCTATCTATCCCTCGAAGAATATCGCTTAACTGGGTAGGAGGGTAGGCAGGAGGGTAGGTAGGTAGGTAAGGTTAGATTATCTCATTAGAATCCTGGCATCTAATAAGGTTAGGTATTGTGTTAATATTATTAACATTAGTAATGTATCAATCTCTTCAATCTCTTCAATCTCCTCCTCCTCCACCTCCTCCTCACCCAACATCACAAACCCAATACCCATCCATCCATCCATCCATCCATCCATCCATCCATCCATCCATCCATCCATCCATCCATCCATCCATCCATCCATCCATCGATTCCCCCACCACAAATCATAAATCACCAAAACCCCCAATCTCCCACCTTCCCCTCCCCTCCCCTCCCAGACTACCAAAATATCAAATTCCCAAGATAAATCAACTCCTCCTCCTCCTTGCCCACACCATCACGTGCACTCTATCCATCTAGTTTTCCATTGTCCATCTTACCTACCTACCTACCTACCTACCTACCTATCTAGATATTTATATATACTTCCTCACTTCACTTCATTCATCCATTTTAAGTTCACTACGACATTCAATGTCTAACATCCAATATCAATAATTAGTTTACTACAATACGAAACGATAATAAGGTTATTCATACGATAATTCAATTCATGCGATAATTATTATTACCCCTTCCCCTCCCCTCTTCTCCCTCCCCTCTCTTCCAAGAAAATTATAAAAAGTCAAAGTGATTTATTCTTAGGTTTCTTGTTTTGTTTTATATTATAGATTGGATTGAGTGGATTGGGTTAGATTGGGTAAATTGAATAGAGTGAGTAGAGTGAGTAGAGTGAGTAGATTGAATTGATTTGATTTGATTTGATTAAAAATCTGTAGGTAGTAGATGGTAAATATATACATACATATGTAAGATTACGTATATATATAGCGTCGTTAAATCGAGTCATGAATTCCATTTCATTTCATTTCATTGATTCCGAATATGAGGAAGTGAGAAGATAGATCAAATGACCTATAAGAGAAAAGAAATATTATCTTATTATTTATCATCATAATATATCTACCCAAACCATTCTCGTCGAAACCCGAAACCAAAAATTCCAGTGATGAACTAGCCATCTATGTATCTATCTACTAAGTAATAAGTAATGAATCTCCACCTCATCCTCACACCTTCCTCTCCATCCCCAATTTCCTCGGCACCCTCACCATCCAATAAAGCCCCAACGCGCCCCCCACATTCACCGCGCTATACACCAACGAAATTGCCAGATCCCTCCAGCGATGCTCATAGTACACGCCCACGCTTGCTAACAACGTATTTGTGTTTCCTACCGGACAAATATCGCAGACGGTGAGACTTTCAGGGCTGAGTAGATGTGCGGCTGAGGTCTGTAGATAGGATGAGAGATATTGGGCGCAGGTGAGAGGGGAGGGAGGGATAATGTGGAGGAGTTCATTGGGGGCGCAGGTGATGTTGACACCTGAGATGCCGGTGGAGAGGAGGGAGGAAGCGAGGTAGGTGACGGGGGTGCTGCGGTACATGAAGGTCCAGAATTTGGGGAGGGAGGTGATTGGGACTAAGATTCTGGTTTGGGGTTTTTCGTCAGTGCTGTTGTTTGTTTGATGAGGGTGGGAGTTTAAGGGATGTGGTATACGTACCCGCAAAGATCAGGGACAAGGTGTAGAGAAGTGCAGAGATATTAACGCCGGTGGCAGGATCTGGCATGATGGTGCCCAGCATTTGCGAAAAGGTGGAGGAGAAGAGGAAAAATGATACGTTGACGAGATACATTAGTATTCCCCGCGAGCTCAGAGAGCTAGTCGCGAGAGCATACCGGTACATTCCAATTGGATAGTACCACGATACAAACTGGATGGCGGCGAGAAAAAATATACCGGGGAGCTCAGCGATTATGTTTGATAGGACGAATACGATCCAGGAGTAAGTTCGTGAGGAGCGTTCGCGTGCTTCGTAGAGGGTGCGACTATCCATGAAGTGGGGTAGGGTCAGTTGTACGAGATTTCCGTGAAGGGTGAGAAGGAGGAAGGTGGAGAAGATTTGGTTCTGGACTCCTTGGATACTGGTCTTTGAGTTGTAGAATGAGAATCCATTGATGAGTCCCTAAATCTTGTTAGCGATGGAGGTATCACAATAGATTGACACTTACTGCTCCAAGAGTTAGAAAGAACTTGGAATATACGTAGGCTGGAGTTCGCCAGTCAAGCTCAAAGTTTCTTTTAGTTACAATATACAATTGGTAGAGGAAAGATGTCGCAAATTCGTTCGACGAAGATTCATTAGCCAAATCATGCGAATAGGAAAGTTCACGCTTCATTGTAACCAGATCTTTCTTGATGAGTTTTCTTTCCTCGGAAGTGCTCCAGATATCGGTCCAAGAGACAGCTGACTTGTCGACAACTTCGAGTAACCACTCCGCGGGATTTTCGTCAACTCCACATTCTCGAGATCCATGCCGTTGAAAGTAATCAATCAAGGTTCGTGAACTCTGTCCAAGTTCCCCAAAATATGCAGATTTTCCTTCGTGGAGAAAGAGAAGTCGATCGAACATCTCAAAGAGTATTCCGGATGGTTGATGAATGGTACACAGAATTGCTTGGCCTTCATTGGCCAGCTTTTTCAACAAGGTACAGATAGACCAGGCAGTATTGCTATCGAGACCAGATGTAGGTTCATCTAAAGACAATTAGTCTTCTATGAATTAGTAGGCCAATGATTATCCTAGAAAGCTTACCTAGAAAAAGAAGAAGCTCGGGTTTAGCAGCAAGCTCAACTCCTATAGTTACACGCTTTCTTTGCTCGACATTCAAACCCTCTCCTGGCACCCCAATTATAGCTTCAGCAAAACTTGACATGTCTAGGGTATGAATCAGATCATCAACCCATTCTATCTTCTCCTTGTCCGAGTACATTTTTGACTGACGCAGTCGTGCGCTGAATATCAGGGCCTCCCGAACAGTTGACGTTGAGAGATGTAAATCTTGCTGCTGAGCATAGCCCACCTTGCGTGCAAAACCATCATCTTGATACTTAGCATCGACATATTTTCCTCCTCGAATGACCCCCGTTGTTGTTCGGTTTGCTAGAACGTTTAAGAGACTGGTCTTTCCTGCACCTGATGGACCCATCAAAGCTGTCAGTGTTCCAGGTTTGATCCATCCTTCGATATCATCAAGGATCTGTTTTGATGTCCCATGAGTATGCACATCATAGGAGAGTTCATCCCATATAAATGTTGCAGCGTGTTTGTTGTCATTATTGTTATTATTATTATTATTATTATTATTATTATTATTATGGTCAGCATCGATATCGTCTCTAACGACTGTTAAAGTAGTATGTGGGTTGTTTTGAGTATTGTGCGAGGGTGGGTCTTCTTCATCTCTATGTGAGATCTGATTGGGCAATTGTCCACGTCTAAAATCAGAACTTCACCCTTGGATCGCGCGGCAGAAATATACTCAGTAGCTAAGAGGTACAGTCCACAAAGAAAAACACCGAATGCTAGTATGATCGCAAGATTCCTCCATAAAACGGCTGTGTCCATCTGAAATGCGCTAGCAAGATAAGCATCTCCATCAACAACACTTGCTCCGGGAGTCGCGCCTACTGTTGAACATTGCCTCCCATTACGATGAACCTGAGTATATTCAGGTCCTTCCGGAATGAAATGGGCACAAGAAAATTGACGACCAGAGAATTCGTTGATCATCAAGCTTTCAAAGGTATAGTAGACTGGATCAATATAATTAAACCATCGAAACCAAGGATGCATGCTAGAAATTGGTAGCACAAATCCTGTGTATGTCATTAATAACAAGATAAAGCACGCTCCTGGTGCAATCGATCCAGTCAAGGTTTTTGACATTGCTCCTATAGTTCTAAATAACATTGAACCAGTTAGAAGGCTGCAAAATGCAAATACAAAGAATGTCAAGAATGCTGCCGGAGTTCGTCGCAAATTTGCCAAAAAGTAAAACGGCACGTTGAAAGATATTGTCAACAGTATTTTGTTTGGAAGATCGGCAATCATTGAGGCGATAGCTTCCGCAGCGGGATGATATAATGCATATTGGAAATGCTTTTCGACAATCGGCCGTTGATCCCACAACACGACGCCCTCGAACGCACCAAGAAAAGTGTTGGTTAGAACAGTGAAGAAGATCAGAACGCCGCGTCCATAAAAGCTACTGGTATCTTCAGCTAAGTTGTAAAACATACTACCCAAAATGATTGAGATGATTGCATTGCCGCCAATGCTCGAGATAGGAGGTGCAATATCGTTGATCAATCTCTGAAAACATCGATTTAGGCACATGATAACCTGGGAAAAGAACGAAATGATATAAGGAGACTTTTCTCGCTGCCCGGCAGCCTTATACAGTTTCTGGTCAGCCCGTAGTCTATTGAGATTTTCCTCGTTCATAGGAAATTCTTGATTGTAGACCATGATATCTTCCATGAGCTTTACTCGTTCATCACTTCCCTTCCAGGCTCGTGCAAAATCGTCTGGAGTTTGCGGAACTTTCGCTTCAAAGCCTTGGCTTATGAGTTGCATCCTTTCAACAGAATTGGTGAGAGAAGCTAGAAAGTCGCTAGTTGTAGCTCGCGTGGGACAAACAAACCCGAGATGAGCGAAGTATTCCTTCGCGGCATCGGTACGACCGAAGTATATCTGACGGCCTTCATAAAGAAGTATCACTTTATCAAACAAGTTGTAAACATCCTGTGCAGCCTGATACATAGTAACAAGATGAGTTGATCCTGTCACTTGAGCTGCTGTACGAAGAACCTTGACAAAGTTGAGCGCATTTGAGCTATCCAGACCGCGCGTGCTATTGTCCCAACATTGAATCGATGTTTCGCATGCAACAACTTCAGCAATGCTTGTTCTTTGACGCTCTCCTCCACTGAGTCCTTGTATAAAGTCATTGCCAATTTTAGAGTCCAGCGTACCAGTAAGGCCTAGAGCAGCGGCTGTAGCCATGATAGTTCGTTTGGTAGATGCTCGTGGGTCAGAGCCATGGAACAGAGAATTTGCCGGTGTTCTGGCCCGTGTAGGTACGGCCAAGGTTTGTGAGACAGTCAGATGTGGAAAGTGAACATCAGATTCTGCTCTATAGTTGCATTCGCCTCGAAATTCGGAATGTATCACATTGCTCGGAATTCCTAGTCACGATTAGATTTCAACCCTGATATTCTATATTCAGATGTACCTTGATAGTTTAATTGCGATGCAGAGTCCACAAATAGGCCATGAGTCTGTCCCGCAATTGTCTTGAGCAAGGTCGTGCAGCCACTACCCGGTTTTCCAAGCACCATGAGCATCTCTCCACTACGAACTAAACCCTCGAAGTCTCTGAGAATGTTGACTCGCATTTCTTCCTTATGGCCAAAAAAACGGAGGACTTTGTTATAAACCACAAAAACATAATTCGAAACGGTTTTCTGGTAGTCCGTCGGAGTGTTGAATCCATAGACGTTAAGATTCTGGAAGGATACGCTAATTGTCATCTTTCGACATCTTTCTGGGTTTTGATACTTTTCCAGAAGCCAGTCTCTGTAGTTGAAGCTCTCTATCATATCATCAGACCTTAAGCTCACCTTGTCTGAACCGTTGGGAATGGCTGATTTTGTAGGGGCATTTCTTTTTTCGGATGGATTAAGATCAGTCTCTTGAAAAAGATTGTCCCTAGAAATGCTCAACGAGCCATCGGGGTTCGAAAGATCATTTCCTTCACGGTTTTGTACTTTGTCTTCCATCTCGAAGTGTTTGCGTGAGTATTGAAATGTGGAAAATTCAAAGTTGCTTCAGTATTCCTAGGTAAGCAAAGCAATCCCACAGGCCGACGATTGGTCCTAACTGGCGGTAGGTTTCACCAAAAGAGAAAGACAAATTATTTCGCAGGGTGAATCTAACAGGTAGTCCTGTCATATATGCAGTTATCCCATTTATCCCAGCACTACCGAGGTCCCTTGTGTAACCCAAATTTAATTAAATGCTCTAACTTGAATAAGTAATAATTGTTCCATCCAACAAATAAATAACCAAGTGGCAAACCCTCTTCAGATTCGGTTAACAATTCTTCACGAAAGGTAGCTCCTGTAGGCTTATTTCGATTCCATGCCTTGATTTAGCCACTCTCCTGCGTTTAGGCTGGTTCAAGTGTGAAATCATGCACCTGCAACAAGTGCACAGGTGTAAGCTTACCAGCGCGAGCCTTTGGTACAGCCTTGTCGAGTTTTTATATGTACTCCTGTCTTGATGATTTAAGTGCCTGGGTATGTTCAGTTTTCTGTGTATATATTGGAGCATCATTCCCTCTGTTATAGCCAAGTCATTCTTCAGTCTACGCTTCATCATGATTTCTAATGCCGTTAGAAACGTGCTAAATCTGTTCTCGCCGGTTCAAGACATTTCGGGTATTCTTCAGGTCCCTTCGTCATCTCTATCTTTGCTATCCTCCTTGAACACTCCGACTTGGCTGTCAAGATCATCTAATGCTTACCTTTTTCTGGTGTCTTTGACCCAGTCCCCTTCAACATATCAGATACTTTTATACCTCAGTATTTTTTCAATTCCTTTCTTGGCCTGCTATTTGAAAACATGGCAGTCATTCGTAGCTCAGTGCTCGGATACTAGTCCTGCTAGAGAGCCTCCTACTGTTCCTTACATGATTCCATTCTTCGGGCGAATAGTTGACTCGATCATTAACATTCGAAAGTTCTTCCATGGGTTGAAGTAAGTTCAATAACTCCTTCATCAAAATTAGCATACTCACTCATGTGTCTAAGCAACCAAACTGTCTATGGGGCCAAGATATTTGGGTACAAAATATTCTTCATCCAAGGCCCTGAGATGATCTCAGCTCTCTGGAAAATCAAAGAAACAATCACAGCGCCAGTTCATCAAGTTTTGGTCTTAAACAAAATATTTGGAATGAGCTCAAAAGCTGTACAAACTTATGTTTTGGATGAATCGGGCCTCGATGCAAAGCCTCACCCACAAAGCAAGATAGAAACCCATAATCGTGTCGACTATATCACTCATGTTGGGTTTCTGCGATTACTAACGGGAGATGGACTTCCTGGACTCTATAGACGATGGTCACTAGAGTTCTCCTGCAAAATTCAAGCTCTTGTAATTAGTCAAGAATGGTCTGAGCATACTGATATCATGAAATTTTGGGAGTTGCCATTGATAGCGTCGATGAACAAGGCCATAGCAGGTCCACTCCTTGAAGCTATAAATCCCGATTTCACTGAAGAATTTCTCGAGTTCCTTCCATATGCTAATCAACTTGTGAAATCGTTCCCTCCCTGGTTGATCCCAAGGGCTTATAAGCTTCGCAAAAAGCTTGTTACCACCGTGAAAACATGGCACAGTATTGCAAGATCCCAGTTCAAAGATCATTATGTTGATGCTGATGGTGATGCTGATCCTTGGTGGGGCTCACGATGCATACGAGAACGACAGGAATGTCTATCCAAGGTAGATAATTGGGACTATGATTCGATGGCTGTATCGGATTTTGGTCTTTTATGGGGGTAGGTCACTTCTACATTCCCTTCAATAATAGGCATAACTGACTATCTCATCAGCGCAAGTATCAATGTTCACAAGGCAGCAATATGGGCTGTCATAGAAATATTCAAAGACCCAGCTTTGCTTTCCCATGTTCGGAAAGAACTACACGACGCTTCTTTTGATTCTGAATCTCTTGCATCCCCCCAGTTTATTCATAAACTAATTCAGATTCCGCTGTTACAATCGATTTATGCAGAAGTTATTCGCCTGCATGTAGAAGTTCAACACGTTCTTTATAGCCATCATTCACCGGTGTATGTAAATCAGTGGATTTTTCCTAAAAAGACTCCTATTCTGGTACCTTGTGGCCCGGCACATCATGATGCAAAAGTATGGAATACGAGAAATGGCGAATTTCCACTGAATACATTCTGGGCGGATCGGTTTTTACTATACCCAGAGGACGCTACAAGTGGACCTATGATCACAACACCGTCATCTAAAGGCGTTTCACAATTCATGTCATCTTCCCGTCCAAAAACTTCCTCGAAGCCCATCTATTGCGAGTCCGTTATGCGGAATTCTTTCATCGGGTACGGCGTGGGAGAAAGAACTTGCCCGGGGCGCTTCTTGGCTAAACGTGAGATCATTGCAGTTTTTGCAAGAATTGTGCAACAATATGACATTGAGCTCTTGACAAAGGAAAAGCATTTCAAACATAGTATGGCATTTTATGGTTTTGGCACACAAGCCCCAAAGAACAGGATACCTTTTAGAATTAAAAGAAGGGAACGTTAAATGGGTAGAAAGATTCGCATGGAAGATACTTGAGGAATCATGCTACTGTCGCTTACTATTTGTGTACTAGATTATGAGTCTACGGGGGGGGAGGTTAGGCTGATTTTTACTACGAGTGTTTTGATAGAAAATTATAAACTTGATCAAGTCGGTCAAAATAGAATAACTTAAAGTTGAGATGTCATGTCATCGCTCCAGCATTGAAGTATCTTCATGGTTGACCTAATAAGTGAAAATTGACTAAAACCCTTGAATATTACGCCGAAGTTGAATGCAGCTCAAGGCAAAATTCGTGGAGACCTTCTTAATGTGGTTCTCATTTCTAACTTTGCTATGTATACGACAACAAAAAGACTAACGTGAAGTAGCATGAGTATCTAGAAGATCACCTCCAAATATGCTACTAAACGGAATCAAAAAATTTCTGCTTTCTATATTTTTCATTTTGAATCTCGCTGATCACTTCCTCACACACCTAACTAAATTTAAACCATATCACGATCCGTCACGGGTGGATGTGACCCTTGCATTCCAGCCTATTTCTCATTAACCACTAGTCATAAGTTCGAGGAATTCTTATTTACCCTTTCACTCATGGTCCAAATCTCATGTTGGACCTTGATGCTCTGCTGTTGTTCACTTAAAGGCCATCCGTCTTCCTCCTGTTCCACAGGACTTTTGATGACTTGGCCCACCCTCAATGCGCTGCTCCTTCCGTTGATGAAGGTTCTGATACCCGTTATTGTACCTCTCTCGATTCCTGGCAGTGCCATCATCCCATGCATTTCATGATGTGCACCTGCGGAATCAATAGCACCGCTCGTCTCGCTAGCGCGTCTCGTTCGCCACTTCTTGGGAGTTGCAATCAGCCGCAATAATTCTTTTGTTCTACTGAAAATCTTGCTGCTGTCGGAAGGGGGCTGGGGTCCCATTACTTTCTGGTTGCGAGAGATAAACAAAGCACGGAAGGCAGTGCCGGTGGTCAGAATCAGACCGACTTCGCCAGCGACAATAAGCCAGTAAACTTCCCATGCACTATCAAAGGTAGACTCGACATGAAGGCCAGAGACACGAATAACGGTCAGAACAATCATGCCAATGGTGAGGCAGAGTGAGAAGCCGAGGGCAATCTTCTGTGTCCAGCGAATTTTGATTTGCCAAATCAAGCGGACAGGGATTACGAGAACTGAAAACTTAGTACTTGGAGTATGTGGTTAGAATATTTTTCTTACTGATGAGGTCTGAAAAGATATCCAGGACCATTTGAGAGATTGCATAGTTGATAACAACTTGCGCCTTGGCTCCTTGGCCACATTGTACTTGATTTTTTTGATTTCATTTACGTCCACCTTCAGTCTAAGACTATATAGAACGGCTAGGCCTCTAGAGGCTCTAACGAATAACTTTTTATTCTACAAAAATGGATATATACGATTTAGAGAAGTAAAAACAAATGCTGGGGAACAGTGCCCGCTCATTATACGCATTACATATAATAAGAAAATTGTGAAAATCAAGAAATTGTAAGGAAATCAAAGCCCTTTCTTATTTTCCTAATTACTTCTTCTTTATTCTTTTCTCCTTTCTCCTTTTCTATTACTATTTCTTTTTTTATCTCATCTTATATAAAAGCCCTGGCTAGGTGCCATACTCTTATAGCGATTTTGATAATATTGATAAATTTAATAACTAATTCAATATTTATTTTTATATAGAATAGGAATTATATAGTAATCTTAAATAATAATATATTCTTAAATATTTCTTTTCTCTCTACTTTATATATAAAACAACTAATAAGGAGGTATTGTGAAACCTCAATATTACCACATATACATTTATTATCAAAGAGTTTGAATCGATATAAATAAGATTTGATATATCCATAACCTAATTTGAATTGAAAATATACACTAGCAGTATTTCGCTTGGTTTCACTTAGTAGCTTAATCTTCAACCCTATCTTTTATGAAAATAATTTTGAATAGATCAAAAAGAATTGATTTGATCTGAGTTTGTATTAATTGAAAATAAAAAGTTATTGATCTGAATCATACTCTTTAATCATTATACCTAGAAGTCCAAAACTTGTTTCGTTTGAAATAGAACATATTATAATTATTTCCTTTACTAATTTATCTACTAGCTCATTTCCTTTTACTAAAGTATATCCTGAAACTCAATTTAGAGATACTTCAGCTCCTTTTGCTTTGATGATTTCTGCTACTTTGATTGCTCGAATCTGATAGGCCTATTCAGAATGGTCTGATGGTGTTTTTAAGCAATATAGATCAGTTTGGTTATTCGAATATATCTTGAATTTGTTGTTAATATAGGCAATTGTGCTAGTATATTCAATAGCTCTAATAATCCTGTAAAGCTCTCCATTATACACTAGTTGATTACTACCAATATTCAATTGTTATTGATATGAAATTCGATTGTTTAATTGTATTACAATTATACCTATACCTATACCTATTCCTTTTTCAGTAGAAAAGGCATCAGTATAAATATAGATAGTATTCTTATCTCTATAATTGAAAATGATATTGTGAAGAATAGTAGTATCTTCTTTTGATAAATTGCTAATATTAACTCTGAAGGGAATTTCCTTTTTCCATAGGGGGAAGTTGAAGTAAATAATCTTTTTAAATAAAATAGGATTGAGATCCTGATTTATTGATCCTCTAATTCTATTAAGTTAGATTGATTTATATTGTTTTCTTTAAAGAATAAGAATTACTTCCAAATCGATTTGATATTGAGCTGATATTTCTTTTTCGATATTGATTAAATGATTTGATGAGAGTTTAGTTAAACAAAATATATATTGTTTAATATTTGAATCTAATCGAATTTTTGGAGGCTTTAGACCTACTTCTATTTTTATTGAAAGGATTGGGACTGTTTTGAAGACTTCTAATATCTTTCGAAAAACTAGGTTTTGAAGCAATTACATCATATTCTTGAAATGAGTTTAACCTTTTCACTAAATCACTAATCCGTAATCAGCTATACTAATTACACATACTATATATAATTGTCTAAAAGCTTTAGGATTAAGGCCCTTTTCGGTATTAACTAATTGAGCCATTCGATGAAAGGCACCTTTCGCTTATATGATTCGAATATTAACATGTTGATCGAATTTGAGGTTCGGGTCGAACTATATTCCTAGCCATCTAATAAGAGATTGGGGTATAATTATTTCCGAATTGGATAGCATGATTGGATATTTTTTTGTTAATTTGAATAATAAAAAGTGTATTAGCTTTATTTTTGCTAAATCGAATTGGATTGTATTTCTAGAACTAAGTTCATAGATTTGTTTTGTAACTCTTTTTAGAGTTTTGATATTCTTTTTTTATATAAATGAATATATGATTAAAGCAATATCATTTATATAGGAAAGAAATTTAATTGAATTGGGTAAAAAGAGCTCCTTGATATATATAAGGAAGAGAATTGGAAAAATCGGGCTGCCTTGTAGTATTCTGATCGAAATTGTTTAAAAGATTCGATTTGATTATTAAAAGATAATTTCAATTATCTTTATTGAAGAAATGAGGCTATTCAGGCTATCAGATTTGTGGGCAGTTTTAGCTTCTTATAAATATCTAATAGTCGATTTCTCGAAATATAATCGAATACTCTCTTTATATCTATAAATAATATTGAGGTCTTTTTACTAGCTTGCTTGTTTCTTTTGATTTCTGTAATTAATAAAAATGCAGTATTGATTACTGATTTCTTTTAGCATCCTTTTATTTAACTTTTATAAAGGAGATAGATTGTTTCCGCTAAATATCCTAATCGTTAAGCTAGAATCCTTTTGCTTATTTTATCCAGGCAATTTAAGAGTGCAATTATTCTATATGCTTTTAAAAGGGAATAATCTGGTTTGAAA
Source organism: Botrytis sinoallii (assembly GCF_014898435.1). Classification (NCBI taxonomy): domain Eukaryota; kingdom Fungi; phylum Ascomycota; class Leotiomycetes; order Helotiales; family Sclerotiniaceae; genus Botrytis; species Botrytis sinoallii. The sequence continues at coordinate 270,971 of NW_024066034.1, read as the reverse complement.
GCTTTCTTCAGAATAGCTTCTATGGCTTGTTTTCAACATTTCGGGTGATATCCTAGATTAATAAGTTTATTAAAGAGAGTAAAAAAGGTTTATGAGATTGCTTTGTATACCTTTATAATAATCTCTTGAGTGATTCCATCTAGGCCAGAGGTTTTTCCTTGGATTTTGGCTAAACAGGCATTGCTTAATTCGATTTGAATGAGATTAGGCCATTCCTATTGCTTGAATTGTTTATACCCTTTCCATTGTGGTTTTGGGGTAATAGGAGGGGGTGGGAATAGAGTTAATCTGAAAGCAGAGCATTTTCCTTTAAAAGAGCTTTTTATTATAATATCCGGTATCCTTTAATCTTGAAAGTTTTTAGTATAAATTATTACTTTGAAAATTGTCTTTATATACTCCTTTTCTAGAAACTTATTTCAATGATTCTTCTTTACTATTTTAATAGTTTGAAAGTATTTGTTTCTAGCAATTCGATATCTTCCCTTAGAGCTATAATTCTCCAGATCTGATTCAATTCTTTGTTTTGCTTTTCCTAGCTCTTTTCGGAGATCTTTCAATTCAGGTATCCATTATGGTTTAGTCCTTTTGATTAAAACAATTTTAGGTATACATCTTTCTATTACTTTTTGAATAATCCTAGTAAGTTCGCTTACTACTTGATCTAGAGTTAGATAGTAATTGTCTTTGTCTTTCAAAAGGTTTAAGGAATCCTTTTGGTTGGAATAATTAATTCTAAATTAGACAGAATAGGGGAATATAAGAATTCCGATTTGAGTATTGATTCGAACTTTTCCTAATTCGCTAGCTTAATATTGTATCTAGCTATCAATCCAGTATTAGAAATACTTAGATCTTCTTTTCCTTTTAATTCGAATAGTATTCCTGTATAATCAGATTCTGTATCTGAAAGCGTTTGTTAATTGTGAATTTGAGGAGAGATTCCCTCTAATGCTAGTATTAGATCAAGAACATTTGGATTACGGAGATTAGTTTGATAGAAAGTACTGATTCCGGGTTTGTTTAAAAGAATGAGATTCTGATCTTCAAATCATTCAGCTAATTGATTAGCGTTTCTGCTTTTCTTTGAAAAAGGATCCCATTATGGGTGATGGGCATTGAAGTCGCCTAAAAGGATGGTTTCTTGTGTGATAGATATATTATACAAGCACCTTTTGATTGTGAAATCTTTCTTTTTAGCTTAATTAGTTTTATTATATATATTAATGATTTGAAAGATTTTATTTCCATTTTAATAATTGAAAATCTGTATATCAGAATCTATTGGAGAATCGGAAGCTAGATTGATTGTAGCTTAAAGAGTTTTTGATGTGTATAGTAGTGTATATAGCTGGTAATTAGGATTGAGTCTTGGTAATGTTTATGTGAAATTGGAGTATATAATAGATCTTGAATTTGAATAATCAATTTCGTTTTTAATAATTTATGATTCTTGAATTATAATAAGGTCAATATTAAGTTCTATTACAAGCTATAGAATGTTCTCTGTAGCTTGTAAACTTTGATTGAGATTTATTTGAAGGATTCGAATATTAGTATAACTTATTAATAAGTAATATTCGATTTTTGTTGAATAGCCTAATAGATTTCGTATGTTTTCGAATTTGCTATATAATTCTCTTAGCAATTTGAGCATTTTACTTCTAAGTATTAATAGAACTTTTCTTTGATATTATATACCATATACAAGTATATTAATGTAATATACTTGCCTCCATATAATCCATAGGAAGGGTTCCTTTTATAATAAGCATCCTGATGCCCAAATCCTTGATATTTCTGATATTATATAGTTGGTTTTGATTTGTAGAATTGTTCTACTTTTATATTACTTTTAGTAATATATAATCGCTTTCGAATAGCTAATTCTGCTTTTGATTTTGTAGCAAAAGTAATAACAATAGTACCCTTTCGTTGATAAGCTCTTTTGAAGGTGGGTGTAAGCCAAAAAGGAGTTTCTATAGGCTTGAAGTCTGAATTGAAGGTTTTGATTTTGTTGAGTATAAGATCCATTCCTTTTGTATTTAAGAATTCTTTAATTGGGATTTTGTGAATAATGACTTTGTACTATTTTTGATCCTTTTGGATTCTTTCGAATTTGATAATATTACTCCAAATCGCTTTTTTTTCCAATAAGAATTGTAATGTAAAGGGATTATTTGTTGTAATAATGATATTATTATTGAAGGATATAGTTACTGCTACAATAACTAGCCCTTTGATTCCGATTTTTTGAAAGGCTTTATTTATTTTGTTTTGGATAATTAAAGGGAAAAAGGAGATAGGGTTTGGAAAATCTGACTTGATTAAGATAATTCGTTTTTGAATGAGATTAGATTTCTTTTCTATATTAGTAGATGTAATGTTTTTTTTTTTAGAAACTAAATTCTATTCTTCTTTTTTTGAAATATTAGTGTATATTGATTTCAATGTAATGATAGTAGTAGTAATAAGCAAAAGAGGTTTAGCTAATACTTTCGCTTGTGATTCGATTTTGTGTATAGTAGTTTCCAAATGGGTGATTTGAGAGGTGATGATATTAGAAGCTGTAGTAAGCTTCCTCTTTTCAATATATTCTCTAAAGATCTCTAGGAGATCTAAAAGCTTAGATTGTTCTTCACGTGATTGAAAGAGAGAGGAAGCTAGCATTATAAGGTCTCTAGCTTTCAAAATAGCTTCCTTGAGTATATTTGGGTTGTTTTGGATTCTAGATTGTTTGTTTTGATTACTAAAGGATATTGTAGGGTCCCGTTTCTTATTCTAATTGAATATATAGATAGTATTAGTTGTATCTTGAGTAATAAAGAAGTTATTAAATAAATTAAACTCTTCAACTCTTCTTTTAGAACTGATTGACTGATTGATTGATAGAATAGAGCTAGAGATTCGAATTAAGGGTTTTTAGAAGGCAAAGAAGAGCTTAAAGGTATTGGGGTATCTAGAATAATAATAGAATAAGTGTTTGATATAATGAAGGCTTTAGGAAAAGTCTCCATCATAACTGTATCCCCAAGTATTGATAGATTATTGAGATAATTTATATTAAGAATCTTATTCTTATTTTGATAATTTGAAATGAAATTTTATACAAATTTTTGTATACGTTTTGTGTTTGGAATACCGATAATAATATCATAACAACTACTGATCAGAATCACTTGGGGGCAATTGCAATCAATTTGGTTTAATAATTATGATCTAAATCGATCACAAAAGGATCGTATTTCGAAGAAAAAGTTTCCTTCGAAATTTGTTGTGTGCAGCCACATTGTACTGTATTCAGTAAATTAGCAAGCATCTTAGAGATGGCAGCCAGGAGACTCACAAACTTAGGGATTGTTGTAATGCGGGCAAGCCAAAATGTATATCGCCATTCCATATCCCGCAATTATCAAGTTAAGCACAAAGACCACCCACCAATACCGAGTCATACTCTTGATTCTATCAATCAATTTCTTGAAGAAGAAAAGAAAGCTAAACTTGACGCTCACTATTGCGCCCCAAGCACACATGAGGCTTATTGTCGAACGCTCCGAATAATCATAAACACGCTGAATAAAGTCCTTGGGAAGTTGGGTGTATATCTCAGAGGTTCCCAGTATCAAGGCTTCGGCCATAAAAAGGTTATCAATGTAATTGAAAAGGAGGCCGATAGACGCTGTGATGCAGAGGATGCCGACTATAATAAGAGCATCGTCTATAGCAAACTGTTTTTGAATTCTAATGCGTATGTAGAAGCGAATGATAGCAGCAGTGATTGCGAGTATGTAGAGTGCTAAGGTTGACGCCTTTTCCATCAGCTTGTGCTCAATTCAGACGAAGGTGCAATCTTACGAACAACTGTTGCTTATGGATTCGACCCATATGATCAAATTGCGATAGACCCATCTCGAAAGCCGTTGTTCAAAGCGTTGAACTTGTCGGAGTAGTTGCTAAAAGATTGGTTTCTCAGATCTTCAGAGACCTTCACGTTATGTGAGCACGATAATGGGGGAACATAGACATAACTGATGCTCACGGTTTCTTCCTTTTGACATCACCAAAGCGCCATACGTTATGGGGCCTATATCGGCTCTTCATATTTTGCATCATAGCCAAATCTATGTCCACTCGTTGGGGGCTGACGCGGTCGTCACCGAGTACTACCGATCAAGTGGCCGTTGTGGCGACTCTGACCATCTATCATATCTTGGTACATAGAAAAGGGTGTGCAGCAAGTACCTAGGAATTTCTTCATCTTTCATGTACCCCGCTGCATGCTGACAGGATAATTTTATCCGAATTTCCCTCCTCCAATATCGTCTACGAGCCACGCTGCAGGTCTGCAGTGAAGATAGTTCTGGAAACCTTGGAACATTCCATAACTCCACCTCACTAACAGTTTTCAGACATACGTCAGACTTACATAAAGATTTTCTGACACCCACCAATTTCGTAATAAGTCAGGCATTAGTTCGTGTATGCATTCTGCAGTACGCTTATTTTTTTAGTTTTGACCGAACTTGAAACTCTTCATCTATGGTTGAGTGCTACACCAACATACATCTCAACTGGCACTTAATCCAATCACCGTCCTGACCGAACTAGTATCGTATATATAGGTAATGTCAAATCATAAACGCTGTTACACGGGGCGCAATGAGATCATTTTCATCTACCTATCATAGTGCAGGCATATTGATGTAGGGTCGCACGACAACATTGCGAGCATGAGTCCATTAGTGCAGACCCATGGCCACTTCAATTTATAGCGAGATGCATACACACTGTGCCCATCTCATTCACTACGCCTCATTAATACTTCAAAATCAATACGTTCAGACCAGTTCTCTTTTTTAACGCACCAAAAACTTTTTAGGCTACCTAGGCAGGTAAGCTAAAGTTTCATCTCAGTGAAAAAGTAAATATAATCACACGCGCATCTACGCCTCATTAGCGCTTCCAAAAAGATATAAATTTCGAGATACTTGACATGAGTTATTAATATCTTAGGCGTCGAAACGCTAAAAAAATTCTTGTAATGTGTGTACTGTTGTTGGCAGACAAATACTGTTTTCATACCCCTGCCAAGAAACTGCTTTTCACTAACATCCTAGTTATGCCGTAGTAAACTTTCGCATCAGCCAACGGTCCGGAGTATCAGAATCTAAGCCTCCTCCATACCTCGACGTATCAAGGGCTATACAGAAAAAGTTCATTCACAGTGCTCGCTATTCTCTCTACAACTCTCGGACTTGATGGTTATTAAACCCTAATCACTAATGTCCTTCAGTCGTGTTGACAGCAATAGACAATTTAGCCTCGCATAAGTTTAGTGCATCAATGAAAGTCGGATTTGGTCTCATCAGTTGTCTCGCTCTCCAGAGACAGGACATCGGAGTATACATAGTCATGCTTATCAGAGTCCTGGCACTTTTTGGATTTTTCGCCCTACCATTTCTATTCTCTAAAATGGTTACATATTTCCTCATACCCAAAGATTTCGTGGAAGTCAGGAACGAAGACATCGATGGTTATGACGAGGAAGAGTTTTATGCTCTTTTTCCCGTCAAAGAATGAGGAATTTCTATTCCAATAAAGAATAATTGTAAGTGTCACATTCGAGTCCTAATTAGCTATACTAACACCGATCAGCCACGGAATTCGAACACATAAACAGAGTAAATGGCTCAACTTTTCAACAATCAGCAAGCAACCTGGATTTTGCGAGGGAAGAATTGGATGCTCAGCTGAGTTTGGGTATCAGCACAAGTGAGCACAATGTGTTCCATGGCTATGGGTTGAAGTGGTTCACTCAGCGATATTGCCGTTCTGTGGGGCTCATTGGGAATGCCATGATGAGGACACTTGATGTCAGGAAGTCGCGAAGAAGAATAGCAATCTTCAATCTTAACGGGTAGTTGATGAAATCAATGTACATGAGTTGGCTCTTAGTAGAGGAAATGAAGGCAATGGATCAAAGCGCTGTGCTTGTATGTTACCCGAAATTCTTTATGTGTAAACATCGAGTACTTTTGCTTATGTTCAAAATTTTCCATGTATGTTTGTGTAGTTTTATTCACAATCATTGACCTCACAGGTGGGTATCACTGTTTAATCGAAGCTGGTGATGTCAAAGTAGAATAGAGTACATGTGACTCATATAAAATACCTGCTCAATTTGCGACATAATTGATTCGTGTCATAACTACCCAGTGGAAATAGTCGATGTGATGAATTCTCTCTATGACTTTGAGCTATGTTCTGGAATTACCCCCAACCCCATATCGCGTGCATGCTTGATGTGTCGCTGTTCCTCTTTCAAAGGAGATTCCACACTAGAATGGCAAAAATGGCTCCACCAGCCTGAAGTCTAGATTGCAGTTGCTGATTCTTAGCCCCAGCAGACAGTGAGGTAGTGGCATCAGTTGAAGTGGCAACAGAAGAAGTGGTAGCTAATCAAATTAAGTTGTTGCACGTCATAAGTATCAGAAATTTGTATTGGGGGGTCTTACATGGACTTGCGCTCGTTGTTCTGGCATCTGTGGTGGGAATGACATTCGAACCAGAGGGAGCCCCACTAGTAGATGAGGGACAAGATGGAAGTGTACTAGCGATGGAGATCCCCGCCCTGTGAACGTCTATGGGTAAGAATTCCTTGTAAAGTGGAACTATGTGTACTTATTACCCCGAGCACAAATTCACCGCAAACGAGATAACCGCTAAGCAGCGTGTTAGAAACTTTGCGATTTGAAGAAGCATTGAATATTCTACATACAACTAAAATCGGCCGTGTCGCATTTGAACAACGAACAACAACCTATGTTTTGGGAGAACGAGCTGTCAGCGCAGATGCAGCTAATATCGGTCTGACCGCACTGTGACGGCAAACTAGATAGACAGCTTTGCTGTAAATAAATGTCAGTAATGGCTGGAGTATAGCTGACTAGAAAATACCTTACAGCGCAAGAGGGCAATTGAGCGGTAACTAAAGAGACAATGCTCAACAATGCAAAAGTTTGTTGTGTAACCTTCATGGTGGATTTTTGTGACTTTTGACTGGACTCTGGGTTTCTTCTGAGAAACGAATGTCTGATAGAATATTGAGAGGCATAACTAAACGTGGAGCTCTTTTGAAGTCAAGGCGCCTTCAAATCTTCCATCGGAGTAGCCCGCTAGCTATTTTTAGCCCCCCTTTCTGTATTCTAGAGCCTCATTTCTCTATTGGCCCCACGAAGGTTTATGTTTCAATCTTACACACCACCTTCGAAGTAAGGCAACGGCGTGGTATATTGACATATTCTTGGAAGTCTGAAATGGTGCACCACCAGACTTTGACGCTTGGTTATCATTTGTGCAAAAGAAGCCCGAAATTGAACAGTCCAAGAAACTGAGGTGGTATACGTGCCATTAGCCTTCTGCTGCAGTGCTTCAAAAGTCAGAATCTGCAGATGAATATTGCGTTATCAGGGTTGTAAAATACCCACCATCTTCGCGGCAGTATAGTGGCGTAATCTTCAAACAAAGTAAGCCGCATAAGTGCTAATCTGGCACAGCTGTTCGTCGCACTCAAAAACCACACCAAAAACAGTCATTTTGTCCTATTTATAACCATAATCCTTCAGACGATCAGTGTGTGTGAAGACAAAGTTGAGGATCACCTATCGGGATTCATCAGACGGTTCAAGGTTTATTACGGAACGATTTCATCCGAAATATGGAGTAAGACAATATCTGAAAACACAGGGTAACAAACGACCGCTGTACAAAATCAGGGGGCGGCACGGACCGGGATTATTGATATAAGGTTAATTAAAAACGACTAGTTTAGCCTTTAAATAAGTAGTAGCCGACTATTAGGTACCGGCGCTAGCACTACAGCCTCACCGAGTTACTTAGGATTGTACTAATAGAAGTACCAAATAACTGCTGTTTACTGTAATGAGCTTGGATCAGTTTCACCAAGGACTACCTAGATTAATTAATCGAAAAGTTTAGAATTGAAAGTTGATACGAGTTGAATATTCATTTATTTTTAGTGATTGGTAATCCCACATGTCTTAGTTATTATCATGATACCGACTCTAGTAGTCAAGTAGATGGACTTCGCGCCCCCTGTCGATCGATGCTGATAGGCGAATTCATAGGGCACGGGCCTCTGGGGTTACTTTATAATACCTCAATAGACTAACCCCCCCCCCCCCCCCCCCCCCAATGACAAACAAATGCTTGGAAAGTATTGCTTTCCAATAGGTTTCCATGCATATCGAAATTGCATTTGTATTTTGCCTACTTCCGTAGGTGATCCAATCTTAAATCGCTACATTTTGTAGCAGTTGGCGACTAATATCTCGCCATCGTTGTCAAGAATGAAGTACCTCTTTGCACCTGGGCAGCTGGAGCACCAAGAACCTCACTCGGCCGTCACTTACATTGCTGCGCCCCTTTAAAGCCTTTTCAAGCATAACTATTCATGGATGGATCTACCAATCTCACTGCTTGTGCGTTGTATCATGTGGCTTTGAGGCAGTAGTGAATTCTCGGTTCGACGTACCATCGTTTGATATCTCGACAGTTAGAATCAAATCTTTACAAACAACAAACAAACATACAAACAGTCAATCTTCACGCCATCATGGATGTTTTCCAGGCCAAGCCAATCTTTACGGCTGTCTCAGTCGTAGGAGTAACTTTGCTGGGCTATTTCTTCACACGACTCTATGCAGCGCGGATGCTCATGGTAAAGCTTCAGAAGCAAGGCTGCGTAAGTTTTTCATCCCTTCTTTACGAACGTCAACTAACAACATTTGCAGCCCGTAGCACCTGGACATTCCTTCCTCTTTGGCCACCTTCTCCTACTTGGGAAAATGTCCAGGCGCCTTCCAAAAGATGCTCACTACCAATATATGTTCGGCGAGATCTACCGCGACTATTTTGAGTCTACAGGCGTATATTATATGGATCTCTGGCCCATGACTGGACTCTTCATGTGCATCCACTCTCCCACGACTGCCATCTCTGTAACGCAGACCAATACTCTAATCGCCGCGCGCAAAGTTGACCTTTTGCCACGCTTTTTCAAGCCAATCGCGGGAGGCCCCTGTCTCTTCGATATGCCCGAAGAAGCATGGAGACCGTGGCGCGCTGTATTCAATAAGGCGTTTAATAATGAACATTTCCAGAAGCTGGTCCCGGAGATGGTCAAGCAGATCGAAGTTTATAAGGATATTTTAAGGTATATCATTGATTTCTTTCTTCATTGTCATCCGATATCTACCTCTGTTTGTTTGGCTCGCTGAGTACTTTGTATTCTCTGATGCATTCTTCGTCTTTCAACCTGTCTCTGGCTCCAAATTGCTAATTATTGGATATTATGATAGAGAGCACGCCGAAAAGAGCGATATGTTCTATCTGGATACCACGACTCTGCGTTTCACTATGGATCTAATTGGAAAGACAATCATGTGCGTCTCTTTCTCCTCTTTTTATTACCGAGCGGGGCTAAACTTATTAGGAACACCGAATTTCATGCTCAACGCGGGTACAATGTTCTTGCAGACTCTATGATTAGCCAAATTCGCTGGCATGAGCCTGCCGCAGCTATCGACCCCTTCAGCCGCATAAATGTAGCACGATGGTATATGGAATGGTCTAACGGAAGAAAGATGGATGCATATATTAGTGCAGAGCTAGATCGAAGATATGCGGAATACAAAGCCGACTCCAAGGATTCACGCAGCAAAGCTATTATTGATCTCATTTTGCAAGCAGAAATCGCCCCCGACGCCGATGTCAAGCCTGACAAACTAGACCCTGATTTCAAGGCATTCGCGATTAGGCAAATCCGCTTATTTGTTTTCTCGGGTCATGACTCACTCAGTAGTACAATCTGCTATATCTACCATTTACTCTCGAAAAATGTCGAGCCGATGCGAAAAGTCAGAGAAGAACATGATCTTGTTTTTGGAAAACAGATCGATGGAGCAAGCGAGCTTTTGAAAACCAAACCACATCTCGCAAATGATTTGCCTTACACAACAGCTGTCATCAAGGAAACGCTTCGACTTTTTCCTGCCGCGTCAAGTTCCAGACAAGGATATCCAGGTGTGACTCTTTATGATGATCAGGGCACTGCATGTCCTACCAATGGTGCAGTCTGCTTCATTGATCATGTAGGGATGCACCGCGCACCGAAGTACTGGGTTAGACCTGAAGAATTTCTTCCAGAACGATGGCTGGTAGACCCAGGCCATGAGCTATACCCTGTGAAAGGTGCATGGAGACCGTTCGAATATGGCCCAAGAAACTGCATTGCCCAGGGACTAGTCATGATGGAGTTGAGGGTTTTGTTGGCCTGCACTGTACGAGAATTTGTGTTTGAGGATGCATATGAAGAATGGGATAGGTCTCATAAGAAGAAAGGCCCACAAACTCATAGAGGAGAGAGAGCATATCAGATTGAAGAAGCTGCGGCACACCCGAGTGCCCATTATCCTTGCCGAGTGAGGATGATAAATGTTTGACATTAGAATTGGGTTGAATAAGGGGTGACGTGAGGCAATAATGGGATTCGGTAATGACGACGGTTAGCAATAAAGTAGATAAGTGAGTTAATTGCAATGTGATTCATAACAACAATGTTCATATGACTAGCAATCTCAACGAGATGCTTGATATCCTCATGATACCGGCCACGATCAAAACCTATAGCTTTCTATGGGTGCTGGGATAACTTTCAAGACGCAACACGACCAAATTTATGGTAAATTCCAGCTCTTCAAATATGCAGGATAAATACATGCTGTGCAGGAGCTACCTTCCAACAGAATCGTGATGTGTAAAATATTATAGCATTGTTTCTCATAATATAACACTCAAATGGCAATCAGAACCAAGAAAATAGAAATGGATGAGGTGAATTCGTGTGAGCGTAGACGCTAACCGAGTCGGGACTAGCCGGGTCTCTAAAACTTTAGGTCCAAAGTGCTTGTGGTTTCCAAACTGACAATGGGATATTCTCGCGACGCGTTCTGAAATATACTACGTAGTCAACGATCTGTCGAAAACACCATATAATACTTCGAGACTGCGCAATTCCTATGGTTATGATCGCCTAAATGAGCAGTCTGTTTTAAGACGCTTTTGAGCTGTTTTCAAAATTTGTATCATTCTTTCGCAAGGTCCAAGACACGATTGATTGAATTAGTACTTCCTATTCGATAATCCCACATCAACATGACGACTCGCAATCCCCCTCAATCTTTCATTTCGAGTTATGCTCCGCGATTGCGCACATATGCCAATTCGTTGCTTACCCCAGTCATACAGCCAACAGCAGCTGTCGCGACACCACTCGGTAGAACAACGAAAAGAGGAACCACAGCAATAAATTATGCAGAGGATGGATATGAATTCGAGGAGGATGATGATGATGAAAACAAGAGAAGGCCTACAGGCTTAAGGAGTTTACGAAGGGAAGATATTGGACAGGCAAAACAAGACCCCGCAGAAAAGGTTGGCAAAGAAGCTACTGCGCCAGTGGAAATTCAAGGTATTTGGAGAGATTGGATGGGCAAGCAACGCCCAGGAAAAATCGACATGCAAAATTATGCACAAATCGCATTACCTTTAACGTTAATCCCGATTCGAATCGACCTTGATATCCCTTCCTTCACACCCCCTGCGCCTTTGCCCGTGCCTGTAAACATTCAAGTATCTTACCCTTCGATTGATACCTCTCTACCGGCATATAAACCACAAGAGACGACGGTCCCATATCGCCTGAAGGATGTATTTCTGTGGAATTTACACGAGACATTGACAACCACCGATCAATTCGCGCAAACCATGGTACAAGATCTGGACTTGCCGAACAGAGGACAAATGGCAGCCGAAATCAGTAAACAAATCCGTACACAGCTTGAAGAATACGCAGGTGTGGCTCTTCATCCACTCTTTCATTCGCAACAGACTGCAGCGGCGAACGGCACTGTGACCACCACCATCAAACAAGGGCCATCGTCTCGAGATGCTTCAAGTACACCTGCAGCAAGTGGAAATGCGACTCCCATGCGAAATGTCATTGGCCAATCTAATGGCTATTCGACTCCTGCTAAAGCTCCCACCTCACAGTCGCAAGAAATCACCGCCACAGCAACCTCAATACCACCAGAATCCGATGAATATAATCCCGATGATATGTACCGGTGTATCATTAATTTGAATATCAATCTTTCGAATCATCTCTACACAGACAGGTTTGAATGGTCATTACTACACCCCCCAGGAACGGCTGAAATATTCGCAAAACAAACCTGCGCAGATCTTGGTTTACCTGGTGAATGGGTCCCAGCCATGACACATGCGATTTACGAAGCAGTTTTGAGATTGAAAAAGGAAGCATGTGAAAGTGGTGGTTTGGTTGGAGGTTATGGGGGAGAAATACCCAATGATGCTGTGCATGGTAAGGATGCCGGGTGGAGATATGATAATGAGCACCTAGCAGATGAGTGGGAACCCAAGGTTGAGATCTTGTCAAAGGAGGAAATCGAGAAGCGAGAAGGCGATAGAGAAAGACAAATTAGGCGGATGAGGAGAGAAACTGCTAGATTCTCATCGAATTCCGGGATGGCTGGTGGTCTTCCAACGCCAGGTGAGAACAGAGGATACTTTGATGAACCACCGGCAGAAGAACGTATGGGTCGTGGTGAGAGAAGCAAGAAGAAGAGACGCTTCAGAAGTCTTAGTCCATTGGGTAGATCTGGAACACCTGGTGGAAGAGGAACTCCTGATACTGGCGGCATTACTGGGTATGGTGGAGGTGGTAGTCTTACCGAATTTGAACGGAATAGTTGGAGATGCTCACACTGCAAAGTCTGGGGAACATCGGTTTGGTGTGTGAGGGATGGGCCTTTTGGACCAAGAGTAAGTCGATTTTATGTCTTGATTATGATATCTATCACTAACAATTTCTAGACTCTTTGTAATAATTGTGGCTTCCTGTTTGAGAAAGACCGCAAACTACCTCGATGGGCCAAGGATCTTCACAGACAAGACATCCGCTCAAGTGATTACAGATAAAGATAATTCCAGCCTGTTCTTTCAATAGAAATATCTACTTTGATCTTCATGAATTTTGGGAAGTTTTTTTTGCTAGGAGTCTGAGACAGGGGGCTTTATATCACGCAGCGATGTGGTAATATGGATCACAAATGATTTACTTCTGGTGTGCACATTGACAAGTGTTTGATTAAGGATGGAAAAGTCGGTTTCATAGAGCAATGACTTTTCGAGAAGAAACTTTTGTACAGTAGAGAGCTTAGGCCAATTAATGAAGTTTGATCAAGAATATGTGTATGAAAGTTTTTATTTGACAGATGTTGTGAATGAATGTCTTGCAGTATCTTTATTAAACATTCTATTCTTGAAACCCTTCTTAGAAGATAGTATACTATCTCGAAGAGAACCCCAGAAGAACCACCATATACCCATTGCTATGATTGCAGTTTTCATTAATTACATTAGTATCCTTTTGTGACGATATGAGATAAGGACCAAACCCTGATGAACCCGGAGCGAGGAGCCAGAGAGAGCATTCTAATAAACGCAAACTTTCAACTCCCATCCTGCCACTACAATTGATAACCCAACCTCCGCAGAAAAAATCGTATCAAAATCAACAAATCCCCATATCCAACCACTCCACCTCCACCATCAATTCTTCCGCATGCAGTAGTAACCTCGAAAGAAAAAGTTCATGAGTATCTTAAACTCTCCATGTGCTGATGTTGACATGAGTTCGTCCATATACACCCTTCTCATCCATCAGATATCTACATATCCATCTTCGTTTTCTTATTCGCCTCTTCGTCATGTTGACCAACGCTGGATTCTCTAGCTCTCTTGCCAGAATCTTTTGAAGGACCAGCAGGGAAAATACCCATTTGCGGTTTCGTTTTTCCTTCTTGTGCTTTGGCTTGCTGTTGTTGTCGGAGGATGTTGGCTTGGCGTTCCGTGTTCCAGAATACAGCGCCTTGTGCTCGTATAATCTCATCTTCATCTTTATATCTCTGGAATGCTTCCTGTGCGCTTGGAAATTCCAGTTTCGGCGCCGCCATCTCATTCTGCATCTGTCCCTGTGTCACAAGAGCTTGTAAGCGCGCGTTCATGATACTATCGAGCTGAGCATTTCTTTGCACAGTTGACTCCATATTTGCTGTTCCATTCCTCGGTCCTTGTCCTTGTCCTTGTCCCTGTCCCTGTCCCTGTCCTTGAGCCTGCGCGTTAGCTTGAGACTGGAGATGAACCTGTGCCAACATTCTCTGCGCCTGTGTCTGTGCCGCCAGTGCCTCCCCTTTGACTCTCTGTCCCCAGATTTTGACAGCTTCCTCTCCTAGGATATTATTCTTTCCATTGATCGTCACAGCAGCGCCAATTTCAACTTTGATTTCCCTAGGTTGACCATCAGCATCGCCCATTGGAATACCGCGTGATCCTTCAGACGCAGAATGTAGAGATTTGAGGATTGCATCTGTGATTTTTTGGACTTGTGGGGCCGGGTGGAAAGTGATTATGTTGTCATCGCCGGTGATAGTCAGGGGAGAATTGATAATGAGATTGAGACGAGTGGATTCATAACTGGTCTCCTCCTCATTCTCTGGTTGTTGAACAGATACTCGGGGTTGTGCGTTAGTTGGGGCGGTAGGAGCAAAGGTATTTGGCCTTCCATTCTTCATGATGTATTGTGTGGGGTTTATGGCCATACCTGTGTTGAGAAGTTGTTGGAATGCAGGTTCGATTTGTCCACCGTTCATTCTGGTAGCGATCGGGCTTTGGCTGAGAACATCATTTGGCAGAATTTGTACCGGTTGAAATGCTTGCGCCTGGTTAACATGCTGTTGTTGTAGTCGTTGCTGCTGTGCTTGATTTCGCTGCATTTGTTGTTGAGCCGCATACTGCTGCTGTTGTAATTGTTGCTGTGCTCGATGTTGCTCCAATTGATGATAGTGTCTTTGTGCATTCTGAGCTAGCTGTTGTGTGATTTGATGTGGGTGCAGCATATTGATTCCCATCTGCTGTTGCATCGGGTTATTTCCTGGTCCAAAATTAGGATTGTTGGCGCCGTCTTGTTGCTGCATCTGTGGACTTGCTCCAATTCTAGGATCGTTGACTCTAGAGTCTGTATTCGTACCACCAAGGGAATCCCTAGGTGTAGCACGACCACTGGTTTGATTAGAAGCAATTCCCAAACCTTGAGGCAAGCCTTGGTGACTGATTGTAGGAGAATCACTGGAGCCTGACATGATGAAAAGGTGAGGATGATTAACGTGATTCAAAATCTTGTCGGATAGAGTACGGCAAAATGTGTTGGTAAGAAAAGGTTGTTGTAAGTTCAGTTGTGTTGGTTGAATTTTAGAGTGGACAAAATTGATCTCGAACTTCGAATCCTTAAATATTCGTTGTGGGAAAATAATAGAGACGCTAAGCTAATAAAAAACTTGTTTTGCTTCCGAGGTGGAAGATACCGAAGGACCTGTATTGATTTTATATTCACCATCATAAACTTCACTCGAAGCTCTTCTAGATGATGGTGGTAGATGGGTAATAAAGAAAGATACAGTGAATGCCTGAATCTTTATGGAGGATGGAAGAACTTGGGACTACCATTTATCCTTTCGAAAATGAGAAATAACAAAATATATAGCTCTCAATTATAAAAGGTGATTTCTTCCAGATCGTTGAAGTTGAACCTCTAATAACATAATGAGTATCTATTCGCCAAATCTAATAAAAGAAATGGATAGCATGGCTGACCTCTGATAGTTGAACAAATGACTTCTATGGAATGATATAGATACAGAAGTATGACTGTTAAAAACTTTGATAGGTTGTTGAAATTTTGTCAAAGTCAACTGGAAAAGACTAGGAGAAGCATGAACTGTCTGTAGACAGTCCTTCAATGACGGAATAGAAGGTATCTAATTAGGATAGTAGAATATAGAATCAGTATTATATGAAATTTACATTGTAACTTGGCCAGTTTCCACAAGATACGATAGTACGTGTTAATTGTAGCTGTGAATTGTAGCTTCTATATATCAGTATTGAATCATCACAACCATTAGTGAGACAGAGAACAGGGAATGTCTGAATCTAAGACTCCAAAACCGGCACATAGAAGATATTTATGGCTATAGAAAAGCACTAGGACCATCTACAAAACAGCAACTGGTAGCAAGCACTGGGTATCTGCATGATCTGGTAGTTTCATGAATAGAATACTGGAGGGAAACATTGAAGGAAATGGTCATAGTGGACAGGTGAAGATGATAGTAGTTTGTAGAATATTACAAGATACCCTGATCTAGGCAACTTCATGAGAACAGTAATACTGGAATAGATCTGAGAATGTTTTCTGGCTGCACTCGGAACTCAAATGGACAATGATCAAACATCTTGGTGGTAATGAGTGAAGAACACTGCTATTAATGCGTTCAGAGAGAGAGAAAAAAAAACTATTGTTAGAAGCAGGAACAACAGTGTTTGTGAGCCGTGGTGTATACAAACGGAGAAGAGCAGTATGACAGAAGACAAATAAAGCACATCCACTTGAATCATCAGTATGATGGTGTTTATCCAGCTCCAAACCATGATCAATGTCATTTCTTCACCAGCTATCAAAAGCGTCAGTGCTAGCTAACGCATTTGCTTATTTTATGAAAGACACATCGAAGAATCATTGCTTCATCTTTAACCTTGACCTGGCATCTTCTCAAGCAACAGTACTCACTTATACAAACTGTTCTTTTGGTCGTAACATATCATCAATTGGTATCATCTTCTAGGCCACCTCATCATCACATCTATCCCTTGTATCTTACAAACCGCTCTGAGGAAAAAAGATCTACGCTCATGTAGCTCATTTCTTCTCTACCGACTTCTTAACACCCTCGACAAATGCCTCAACTGCCTCACCACCTCCTAATGGAACGCTTCCTCCCTTTACTAAACCATTGTTCTTTAGCTCAACTCCCAGCGCATCCGCAATACTAGGCAAACCACCGTCACGAATTGCCATAGTCAGACTTCCTAAGCTCTGATGAAATTGTGGACTTCGAACTACTCTCTTCAATACCGACTTCTTTTGGTCCAAGCTCAAAGCCTCCATAGCAGCGTTTGCAGTCGCAGAAGTTGCATCAGCCATTCCTTCAAGGGAGGATGCGGATTCTTGTGCGAGTTGTAGGATGGTTGGTGGAAGATAGCTAAGGAGATTATCCACTTGGGCTGGGGTTGCAGCGTCGATCGATGAAATGGTTACCGTATTTGGTAAAAGGTCCGGTAAAGTAGTGTACATTTGATTTTGGGATTGTTGTTGCATGCCAACTCCCCCAGGACCCTTCAATGAATTGAGAAAGTTTTGAACAACTGAGGCAGCATCTGATGGCCCTGAACCAGCACTACTCACATAGTCAGCGCAAGGTTCTTCTTGAAGGCTAAAACGTATGGTTTTCGTAAATTTTAAGATTCATGCGCAACATAGCTGTCTAGAAGTACAAGAACAATACGGTATGATTATTGTTGAATCTTCCAATGTACCAACCAAACGCCTCGTGTGTAAATGCTTGGGTACTTTGCAAAAATTGGATGAGAATAACCTACGCTCTTCCACCATCAGCTCCGGCCTCTCTTGAGCTAGCTCCTTCTTCCCTAACATCACCACCAGTTGCACCTGCACCAGCACCTCCACTTCCACCTTGGTGTTCGGATGAATCACCATGACCTTCAACGTCCTCCATCGTTTCGTCCTGGTCGTCATTTCCTCCGTCATCTCCTCTGACTTGTGCGATTTCCTGTTCGACGTCGACTTCATCTCCTTGTAACAATGAATTCACAATTTGTCCAATCTTCAAGTCCCTGGGACTAAACCAACTTGCATCTCCATTTCGCGCTTGGGGTTTTGATTGCATCCAGAAAAGATATCTTTGGGAAGAGGATGAAAATTTCAGAACGAATATGCGGCCATTGGTTTTTGCGGTTGGTTCAGTGGTTTGATTGGAATCATATGGTTGGAAAATGGCGTCGGTTGGTGGTAAAAGTAAATCCATGTTATCCTCATCATCCATACGTTTGCTTCTTTCTCGCCATTGGAAATGAATTAAATCTTCATAGCAGTTAGTTGAATCCTATCTCCAGGGATATCTAAATGACCTACCATCTTCGGACCAGAGGTAGATATAACCTGGAGTTGCTTCAGGCTTAACTTTGTGAGGAGTACTTGATGTCTGGTAGAAGTAGAGATGTTAGTTTGGCATTTGAATGCAGAAAGATATGAATAAACTTACATCGATTTCACACTTCCCCGCCTTGAAAGTAATAATTGGTGAAATGGACATCTTGTTTGTTTTGGTAAGCTGTTTGGTGACAGGTATCTTGTTGAACAGGATAGCTTTAATGCGTAATGAAGTATGGGAAGCTTCATTCTAGGCGGCCGGAGCTTCGCAATGAAAGTGTCCGGGTGGGTCTACCAATTATGACGCTAAAAAGGCTATCAATATCTTGGCCTGATGGAAAAGGCACACTTTCTCCAAACTTAGATAATCCTATAATCACATGATACACAAATCATTAAGCGAATTGAAATTCCAAGTGTAGTGCCGCAGGTTTTAGCCCTGCTTGAATTTCTGTATTGGAAGAACATCTCGACTTTTACGCCAACGACCAGCGACAAAATTTACGACAACTACCCACCAACGGTTCCTTCTTCAAGATGTCGGCAACAGAAGCTACCCAGAAGAAGACCTTCGGAAAATCGACCCGGGTCGTTTCCAACGAGAAGGCACAAAAGTACTACCCGGCAGAGGATGTCTCCGCTCCAAGAAAGGTAAATACAAGAGGACCCTTTTTTTGAAAGAGATGACAGAGCTTTGGTTGGAATATCGTCAAATTTGGAAAATAACGAGGCGCGGGATTCAAATATATGGGACTTTGCGATTACAATTGCAATCGGCAGACATATATTTGATTTTGATATCAACCAGATCGCCATTATATTACATCACTGCATCGCATTTTCAGGCATTGTTTTATGGTTGAAAGAACCTCATCACTAACAATCAATTCTCCAGGTCCGCAAGTCCATCAGACCATCTAAAGTTAGACCATCCCTCGAACCCGGAAAAGTCCTGATCCTCCTCGCCGGTCGTTTCCGTGGCAAGCGTGTCGTTCTCTTGAAGGCACTCGACCAAGGTGTTCTCCTCGTTACCGGCCCATTCAAGGTCAACGGTGTCCCAATCCGCAGAGTCAACGCCCGTTACGTTATCGCCACCTCTACCAAGGTTGATTTGGAGGGTATCGACTCAGCAAAGATTGAGGAGCTCTCAAACCCAAAGTACTTTGCTAGAGAGAAGTCAGAGAAGAAGGCATCAGAAGAGGCTTTCTTCAAGCAAGGCGAGAAGCCAGAGGTAAGATCTCATGCTGGATATATGTCACAATTTCATGAATTTAACAAATCAAAACAGAAGAAGCAACCATCCTCCAGCCGCGCAGCAGACCAAAAGACCATCGACAAGGCCATCCTTTCCAGCCTCAAAAAGACCCCAGAACTCGCCAGCTACCTCGGTAGCTCTTTCAGCCTTCGCAAGGGTGATAAGCCACACGCAATGGTATTTTAAATATGTGTTGTGGAGATTGGGGGGAATGGGTACATTTGGGCGCGGATGTGGGAAAATTCTACAGTCGATTTGACGAGTCGCTTCTTGCATCTTGACCTCTGAATGGGCATGGGTCGTCTCATTGTGAAGGGCGCTATGTAATCTGATTTTCAATGATGAAGAAAACCACAAAGCAATGATATCTTTTTTTACGCGGATGATTGTGAGATGTGTGATTTCAGGATGATCTTTGGCAGGTGAAGAGTATGGATGGGAGTGTGTGGCAGACGTGCATTTCAAAGGATGAATTTGTGACGACATCAGCCAGTCAACATGTGTCCATGTGAAAGTCGCGGGGTGCAATGCCCGAGTGCAACCCAATCCACCTGGGCATTCTGTGGAATTACTAAGGGTGGGTAAAGATTAGTATGGCCAAGCCACGTTTTCTACTCGTCATTCCAAAAACTACGCACAGCGTTATCTTTGGCCATGCATAATTTGATTTCATATTCATGTGATGAAATTCTACGCGCTAGCACTGATACTTTTGGAATTCAAAAGATCCCCGAACCAGCTAACACGAAGCTTGGGTGCTGTTGGTATAGTGTCCCACCAGCACTAGCAAAAACACAATGTTGGTCTCACTAAATATGCGCAAAACCCATGCATTAAGATCGTTCCGTGCCTCATTCCAGGTTCATTTCTCCTTTCCCCATGCCTCCCACTACCTCGACCCCACAGCTTTAAACGTCTCTCTCCGCAAAACTCCTAATCATTCCCTCGCAACTTGCCTCATACTCCTTCAACTCCACCTTCCCATCCTCTCCTAATACCGTATTCGCCTGCACAAAAACCTTTCTCGGTTGCTTACACTTCAACACCTGATCTCTGACTTTCTGTCCCCAATATTCTGGCTCTACGTAACACATGTCGTTGTATACCTTGACACCTGTTTCTACATCCGCAATGGATTTATAGATGTGTAACTTTTGAAGGTAGGATTCTACAGCTTGACGACCGACTGTAGGAATGAGGTGACGCTTGAGATTGATTGTTAGATCTGAGAGATCGGGAGTGGAATGGGTGATGGTGCAGAAGGATTCAGGGGCCGAGAGGAAACATTGGAGGATAGAGAAGCGGGCTTGAGAATGTGCTTGGCCCCATTTGGTGGAGCGGGGGTCCCACTGGATAAAGTTAGTACTTAGTTGTTTCTTTTGGGGGGAGGTTTAGAGGGCGGGCACATACGATTTCTAAAGAGCAAACACCCATTCTAGCCATAGATAACCAGGCTGCATACAAAACATCACCGGCTTCATTGTTCATATCAGGTGTTCCATCGCCGTAGCCGAAGATCTTCAGAACCTCGAAATCACAACTGAGGGCCATGGCGATAGCCTCAGCTCTACACTCTTCATAACTTGAGGCTACACTTCCAAATACAGATCCCCATGTTTGTCCAGGTTTATACCATGTAGTAATTGGTTTTCCGGTAAGAGGATTGACGGGAGGATTCTTGATGTCGAAATTATAGACTCCTGGTTTGGTTTCTTGAAGTAATTTTCCAGTTCCATGACCGAGAAGCTCGTGGACTCCTACTTGTACCTCGAAGGCTGCATCACGATATTTGGAGAATACTTCGAGATCTTCATCTCTGATAAATGGGATTTTCTCGTTAGGTGCTTTAGCGGACAATACGTTGCCTAATGAGACATTTTTGAACCCTTCGGTTTGTCTGATGTCGTCATAGTTGGGCTGTAGTATTAGTCAGTAGTGCTGAAAAATTCTATACAATCAAAGGTTCCTTACGATATTGATACCTGCTGGAATTCCAGCTCCAGCAAACGTCAAAACTTCAAGACTTGTAAAATCTGGGCTCAAGAATTTGTCTTTCTCGAATTCTGTTCCCCAAGGTAATTTGGGAATGAGACTTTCGGCAGCATTGACAAGACCGCCAAAGGCACGAGTGCGTTCAGCGTTTACCATAGCGGCAAAACCTGATCAAATTATTCGTCAGTATGATTTCCTCGAAACTTGGAAATGTAAAAGACATACCCTGAAACTCAGCTCTCACGCCCTGAGGATCTCTCAAAGTCTCAATAAATCCAATGTTAGATTCAACCGAAGGCCCCTTATCTCTGATCCAATATCTTTGCGAATCCTTAAAGACTTGCGATGAACCAGTCTCAAACGATTTAGCATAGGCTTCATACATGTCCTTCTGTGTATTATTTGCTGCATTCTCGGCGGCTTTCTTGCAATTCTCGGCAATCAAGGCCAACTCTTTTGAATGATCACCAAAAGCAATCTTCAGCTTACTGCCCTTTAGTGGGCCTTCCTCGATGGTGAACTCAGTTTCCTTGCCAATATCGCTGCCTTCAGATGGTACACTCGTGACGGCTGAAGCAAGCAAAACTTCGAATGATCCTTCGGGAGTCTTTCTCAATCTTGTGTTTTCCTATTTGACGGGTCAACAAGATGAGCAGGCCAACAAATGTATTTTACTTACCACAAGTAACCCCTTTTGCTCCAAGAAATCACCCACAGCAACGATATCCGATTTGGTGATGCTGGTTGAATTGGGATAATAATTGGTCAAATGTCCATCATCAGGAAATCCAAGATGCATCAATCCAGGGTCTTGAGTTGGGAAGATGGCTCCTTTGGTAGCTTCATAGTGTTGCTTTGCTTTTGGAGAAAGCGCAGCCAAAGCTTCAAAGACTTTCTCGTCACATCTTGGGATGATCTTGGAATCTCCAAAAAACTTGTAATTTCCGCAATTACCAAGAAACTATAAAATATTAGATCCGTATTCTGAATCTCGTCCTATTTGTCTTATTGCAACTCACTTGACCACAATACTCGAGGAAAAATTTCAAATCTTCATCACTAATCCCAGCTTTCTCT
Source organism: Botrytis sinoallii (assembly GCF_014898435.1). Taxonomy (NCBI): domain Eukaryota; kingdom Fungi; phylum Ascomycota; class Leotiomycetes; order Helotiales; family Sclerotiniaceae; genus Botrytis; species Botrytis sinoallii. The sequence goes on along the minus strand of NW_024066034.1, from coordinate 248,418 downwards.
TGAGCAGAACCCCAGTTACCATCAAAAGACTTGTGAAGTTCAACGATAAAATCGTAGATGTCTTCGGACTCTGGTGAAACTTGTCTTAAAGTAATACGTGTTCCATGAACGGATGCTCTGTCGTGTAATGTCAGCTGATGTCCTTGCAAACGATTCAGATACTTTGAGCTAACGCCAAGCATCCAGATAAACTTTGTATCCATAATGAATATCCATAACGAATGTGCACGCGATTGAAGCTCTCCAAACTCCTGAAGTTCAAACATACCTGCTAATATAATGAGCATATCTTTTTTCTTTATCAGAAAGCGCCTCAAAATGCTTTTTGATCTCAAGCTGAACGACACTAGGGGGCGAGTCCGCAAGGAAGTGTTTGAGTTCCTGAGCATTCATTGTAGAGAATTTTCGTTGAAATTGTTGTATTCTATGGAATGAAGATGGTATCAGAGGATGTTGAGAAAAAGATCTGGTGTTGAAATGGCGGGGAAGGCAAGGGCGATGAGGCTGACGTGGGGTGAAACAATGAGCCAATGAATATGCATGTTTCAAGCGCCCCGGCAAACATTTGGACATTCTCAAGTGGTGTTTTCTCTGAGTAGGTATATCTAGGTTTCTTATACGATATATATGCTACGAAGAATTCACTCAATTTTTGTATGGAAAAATTATTGACAGCAATTATGATGGTTAGATGTTTTATACTCACACGGACCACACGTGAGACGGCCCTCATGAGTGACTTTCAAGGATATGGGAAAGCTACAGAGGTATTTGAATAAGCGTGTATGCTCTGCAGGTGTACAAGAATGGTTGTTGTGGTTCTTGTCGAGATATTCTGTGATCCATCTGGAAGAAATGATACTGTCGTCAAACAGGCGCAGGATATTTGGTTGGGCAAGACATCATGACAATACCCTCGGCCGCTCATATCATAGACCAGAATATCATATCATGGGGGTACCGATCACAAGTTTCGAATACCTTCAATTGGAGCTTGTAGATTGATGGTAAGATGTCCTAGTAGTTCTTATCCTTAATTCATACTATGAGTCCAGCAGTCCATGGTATCCAATGTTGGTCCGGGAGAATAGTTGTGAGAGATGCAACTGAGATCTATAGAGATGACTTTTTTGCTGTGATTCAAATAGTAATTTCCTAGTTAAAACTCACCCAACGAACCTTTCTCGTTTCTAGAAACGATCCTTATTAATGTTTTTCATTGTTAACAATTTTCAATGTTAATGTGAAGTCCCTGCATGGAGTGAAGCAGTAAAAGCTCGATCTCAAATGTAATTTTCCACTTCACGTGATCTTGAAAAGTTCTTGCCATTTTCGGTCCTTCGTTAGCGAAATTTTAGCGTCTCCCACAACAATTTTGATTTTCCGCGATCTTGAACTTCTTACCTAGACGACGGCCAGTAATTTACACCTTTTCGCCATTTACGACATTCGACAAATCGGCCAAGATGAAGTACATTCATTCCGAAGAGACTCTGACCATCCCAGAGGGTGGTAAGTACGGTGTTTCTTATTTTTGGATCGTTGAAATCGGCAGAGGAGAAGATTGAATTCAAGCTCGAGGGAATTGGTGAAGCGCATTGAGGAATACTGGATGGGATTTTTTTGCAGATGAGGAATGAATGCTGATCGATTTAATTGAATAGTCAAGGTCGCCATCAAATCCCGCCAAGTTACCGTTGAGGGACCAAGAGGTAATTTATAATTCCTACACACCAATCGACAATCAACCAGATCGCAAATCTAATACATTCGAAATAGGCAAACTCCACAAGGATCTTAGCCATTTGGCAGTCAACTTCTCTCAACCAAAGAAGGATGTCATCAAGATCGAGCTTCACCACGGAGCCCGCAAGAACGTCGCTACTCTCCGAACCGTCCGTACTCTCATCAACAACTTGATCATCGGTGTTACCAAGGGTTTCAAATACAAGATGAGATATGTCTACGCACATTTCCCAATTAACGTCAACGTTGAGAAGGGACCAGAGGATATCCCAGTTGTTGAGATCAGGTATGATGGTCCACGAGGAGAGAAATTCAGGCTGGAAGAAGAAAATGCTGATTATTTGGGAATAGAAACTTCATCGGCGAGAAGATCGTCCGTAAGGTTCAAATGAGAGAAGGTGTTGCTGTCGAGCCATCGAAGAACGTCAAGGATGAGCTTCAATTGTCCGGTAACTCCCTTGAGGATGTTTCCCAATGCGCCGCCGATATCCAACAAATCTGCAGAGTACGAAACAAGGATATCCGAAAGGTAGGCATAAAAATTCCTATCCGTTAGCATTCTTTATACTGACAACTTAATAGTTTTTGGACGGTTTGTATGTCTCAGAGAAGGGTAACATTGATGAGGAATAAATGGAAGGCATTTGTGGTGGTCACCTTTTCTTACATTCATGATATGTATTGGGAGCATTAAAAGGGTTACTTTGCATATTGTGTAGCAAGGTGCTCGGAATGAATATCTTGCGCAACCAAACAACTACCTGCGATTCCAAACTTTGAAACGATCGATACCACGGTGACCTGGATTGTAATGATGGACAATTTGGTAGAAGGGCGTGCCAGTGCAACGATTTGGGGAGAGCTTTTGAGGAATCAATGAACCAATTATGGACCCTTTCGAATATCATGGCACAATGTCCCAGAAATTTTGCAATTGATGGAATATCTGACAGTGCAATATACAGGCCCAGCAATTTTTTCAGTTCACTTCCATTCCCATACAGAGGCATCACCGCTACTGGATTCGACCAATCCCACTGATTCATTAGGATTCTCGGCTATATCACCCTTCATAGCACTCCCAACTACCCTCTTCACCATATTCATTCCTCATCTCGTTTTCATCCAATCTATCCCCCTTTGCCAATCCATGTCTTTTCAATTCCCAATACCACGGCCATTTCTCTTATTTGTGTTTCATACTTTTCACATTCCCATATCCCTCTCGCCATTCCCTTTGCCCCTTCGTTTTCCATTATACAAACGGGATCTCAAAAGTAGACTTTATAGAAGTATTTCTCCTACTCTATTCGGTCAGTCTTGATCCCTATATCAATACACACTCTTTGTTCTTCATGGATGAGGAGGCACGGTTTCATTATTTATATTTTCTGCAGATTGTGTGGAGGAAATTTTGAGGATCGTGTGGACATTTCGATGAAGTAAAAAGTTCATTTTAGGAGTGGGCGGTATATAGTTGGAGGGTATTTGGGGTAAGAGTTGCCGGATTACATGATTCAAATAATGAGAGTTATCTAATAAACTTGTTTGATCAATTCATTCTCCATGCTACTACCGTTTGAATTGTTTTAAAGGGTGTTCATAAATTAATGTCAAATATTATACAATCTGTATTCTTTAACCTTTCTTGCTACTTCATCCGTACTTCATGGTTTGGGTCTGTATGAACACTTCTATACTTAACCATTTGATGAGATGAGGTCGATCATGAATAATCGTGACACCACCATGCTCATAATCTCATTAGCAACGCATGCATTCATACATACCTACCTTGGGGTTGTCTATCAGCTCTACACTATTCAGTAGTACAGATAAGCAGGAAAATCATCACCGCTCCATGCTCTTACCAAGCAATATACATGGCTATCGTTGTTGTTCTTGCGTATATGTCCCTTTCGTATCCATGGATATCTAGATACCTATTAATATCTGTACATTAGTAGGTACGTATTCAAAATTCAATCTTCAAATCGTCCAGCATCGCCCTTTTCTACACTTGTTTTCTCGTTTTCATGCTTATACTTAGATAGTTGTATGGTGGTATTTCTTCTCTGCTTCATGTTCGGATTTTAAATCTTATTGAGAAAAGTTCGTTTTGGCTCAGTAGAGGTTGTGTGGACGTGAACGAGGAGGAGAACGAGAACTAGGAGGAGAACGAGGATGAAATCGTAATCCTCCTATTTCATTCAATGCATTGAGTTCCTCATCAGCTGTGAAGTATAATGGGATTGATTGCTTGCGATTACTTACAATCTATTACCATTATTACTTTTACAATCTTCATGGTTTAATATACCTAGTTTGTATCTATATCCATCTACGAGGTACATTCGTTTCACATCATTTGATATCATACCATCTATACCTTTTTGGTTCTCTCTTTCTTTTTCCATAATATATCAATATCACGTCGATTATACCTAGTTCCCTATTGTTGTGATCTCTCTCTCTCTCTCTCTGGTCAAGAAATAAATTTCCTAGCCTATTATGTTATATTTCACCCTGTTTATTTCTGGGCTGTTAATATAAATATCGATACTGTCAGTTGTGTTAATAGCCGACAATATCAATCTTCCATACCTACTTATCTATATCTTTTTGTTTTTGAGATGAGTGAGTATTAATCGCTTTAATCCATTTATATAAGATCTTACATTTATATATAAATATTTATACATATATAGACGTTTACACGTACGCACGCACGCACATGTAGATAGAGATAGAGATATTGATACGAGGAAATGAGAGAATGAGAGAAGAAATTGAGAAAAGGGAAAGAGATAATAAAATAGATTGTGAGATTTATGGTTTGTATTATTTTTCCATCCATTTTTCTGGCTTGTTGATTGATGGTTTGTTTGGACTTTTGAGAGAGCTTTTTGCGGCGTGAGAAAATTGAACGGGGTGGGAGATTGGATGTTGGGAGAGGTACTTTCTATAGGTATGTATGATTAGAGATTAGAGATTAGGATAGAAGTGAGGATTTGGGTAGAGAGAGTAGTTATATCTATCTATCTGAGTAGTTCAATCAAGAAGTATATCTAGGTATCCATCGATCTATCGATATTGAGTAGGTAGTTGACTATTAGTAGGATTTAAATACTTGTTTTTGAGGGGAAAGAAGGAGATGGAGAGGGGAGGAAAGGGGGGAGTGAGTCTAGGTGTAATATCTTTTCTCTCTTGGGGGAAAGAGAAAGAAGGATGATTGGTTGAGAATGTATATCTAAATGTATATATAAACATCTCGCATTATTTTTCGTCATGTTTGCATCGATATGTTGTGTGATTACATCTATCCAATACATTGCTACCGACATAACATAAACGAAGAAAAGAATTTAGAAGCGACGCGAAGTGAACAAACAAACAGCATACGAGGTATTTCACACACTCGCAGGACATGAATACGTTAAGTAAATTTTTAACATGAGTTTTTTATTCGTAGAATCCGCTGTATACATACATTTACTCAAAGTATGCACGTATGTATGTACAACCCTCCCCTTTCTCACACACACATCCATTCATTCAATCAATCCATAGGTACCTACCCACCCAACCTCCAAATCCATTATCCGTTCCGCTCATCACACATTCATTAACCCAACCTTTCCTCCTTACCACCCATCCAGTTCATTTCATTCCCCTATCCTCATTCATCCCTTCATACAAAAGTCGTAAAAATACAAAAGCACGCGATACCCTCGTCTCATCTCGTGTATACTGTGCACGCACGCCCGCTCAAATTGGTATAAACGCTTTCATGCTTTCGTAACATATAGCAAGCAAGCGTTATTGAAGTTTGCGAGGTAAATCGAGCCATCCACCCATTCATCCATTCATTCATCATTCCTCGTGCATATTCATCTCTTCTTCCTCTTCCTTGATCCTTTGACATGGAAAGAATAGAAAAGAAGCAGGAAATGACATGAAATGCAAAAAAAGGAAAATTATAAACAAAAAATAAATCAAATAACGCCAGAGAAATGATTCAAATCGCTAATGCCTGCCGGAAAAATCTCTTGAATCTCTTAAATTCGTGTTTTTCATTCATGTGTATGTTTTTTTGTTGGTGCTGTCTTGGTGTTGTTTTTGATATGTGAGAGGATGGATAATCTCATGAGTATGTATGAGATGATCCCCAAATAAATCGTGTTCTAGTAAGAATAGACTAGATCGTCAAAGATAAGATAGGAAACGAGAAATTATCTCCTCACGCTCCTATCTCTATCTCTCCTCGTATCCTCCCTCGTTCTCCTATCCGAGCTTGCGGAACCTGTGATTTGTATGTTAGTCGTCATTCTCCACATTTCCATACCCCACGACCAAAGCGCAGAAGGAAAGAAAATTACTTACTAGCACTCGTGCCCGTGTAACTATCAGTATAGTAAGTACTGCTAATATCCGTTACCGTCGCCGTAGGCCCCGGTCTCCTCTTCTCATCCCTCCTCTCAGCCTCCTTCTTCCTCAAACCCAACACCGCCGCCAACCCTACCAATCCCGCACCCACAGCACCCATTCCTCCCATCCCACTACTCTGCTTCTTCCTCGTCTCTACAACTCTCGTTGGTTTATCCGATCGCGCGCCTCCAAACCATCCATTGTTTTCTCTACGAGCTGCGGCAGTCCCTCCCATTGCTGCTCCCCCAGCGGTAGATCCATGTCTGTGATAACGCTCTACGGTCTCGATACGCTCGGTACGAGTACCACCTTCGCGTCTCCGGGATTTACCCCCGAAGAGTGCGAGAACGGAATCCCAGAGTCCCTTGACAATACAGCAGAAACACAAGAGGAGCAGGAGAATAACTCCGAGAATCGTGCCGATGACAATTCCCGCAATAGCGCCTCCGCTCAAATTGTTTGAGCTAGAGCTCGTGATGGGTAAGGTGCTTCCGCTGGCAGTAGCAGGCGGGATAAAGGGCTCGGTAGTCGTGGCTGAGACGGTGGCAGTAGATGTTGCGGCACCTGTTGGACGAACAGGAGCGGAGTATGTACCAGAAGTAGCAGTGTAGGACCATAGACTTGTTCTAGCAGTACATTGTCCACTGTATTCACACATCTGATCGCTGGCACAACAGATTGTTCCGCAGGAAGTTTCGCCCGAGCTGGTATCGCAGATGGCGGCGCTGCCTCCGGAGGTGGTAGTGGCGTAGTACGAACTGTATGTGCTTGTTCCGACTAATAAATCGGTTTCGGTGTAGGTGGTTGTGTAGACTGCCCAGCCACCGGAGCCGGCAGTAGAGGCAGAACAGTAAGCTACATTTCCCGAGGAAGTGTAGCAGGCTTGGCCAGCGGTACAACAATATTGGTTGTCGGCGCCGCAGTAGGAAACGCAAGAGCGGTCCATAAGGTATGAGAAACCGAGATCGTGAATATCATCTTTAGGGAAGGGACCTGCGGATACTGGAGAGGTATTGGAGAGGGTGAGGAGGAGAAGTGAGAGAAGTTGCGGGTTTCCTTTGGAGATCCGCATTTTGTCGACTGTGGGGTGTTGTGATTGTGTGATGGATGAAGTCGAAGCTATGTATGTATATGAATATTGTCGGAGTAATGAACTCGAACCAAACGATTGTACAACGCCAAAAGATGGTATGTATCAAATCAGTCTCTCAACGTATTGAGACTCTTTTTTTTTTTACTTTTCCACCAGCAAAAAGATCTTCAGGAACTCGATGACTCCTTCACATGCAGCAGCGGTGTGAAGTAAAATAGCTCGACGATAAATGGCCAATCCAAAAGATGCAAACCCCACTTTCGTCGACACGACCAGTTGTATGTAATATGTATGGTATGGTATGGTATGATATGGTATGTTACTTTGGATAGAAACGACCTCCCGGACATATACAAACGAATGTGAATATGTCTAGAAATTCTTATCTCTCGAAATGATTGATATCGATTAAGGGAAAAAGTCGCCGATAACCCAGCAGAATAGTATGTATATCTCTGGAATGGAAATCTTTTTTTCTCTCTTTAGGAATGGAAGAGAGAAGGAACAGTAACAGAAACAGTAACACAACAGTGTGGGTGTGGAATACCACTTATTCAAAAATGTCGATGGCTGAACTATTTTTTTTGGCTCTAATAAGGGAAAAAAAATAGCTGGGCTGGGAATGGAGTTAATTGACCGTTTTCCCAACCACCCAAATTTTCCCTACCAAGGACTAATAAGAAGGACCAAGGCGAATTTCGTATTTCTTGATTCCGTACACACGTAGGTATGGTTGGAATGGAGATCTGATCTGATCCAAGTGAAATGTAACGATGATGAAGTTTTCTCTGCAGATATTATTATGGATTGATTTGAATTGATTGGTGAATATTGAATCTTTCTTAGATGTTCTACTCCATCGTCGCTCCATTCATCACAAAGGTACCTGCAGCTATTCGGTTAACAAGACACCTACAATTGTTTACGTTTATCGCTAGCGGGGCAACAATCAGGCGATAAGCAACTAAATTTGGCTACATTCCATCACAATTGGGCAAAAATGGGAATCAAAGAGCGGTTAACGACCTCGAGAGGATACTCGCCACGGTCAGTATTGTATCAAAGCTTTCAAAAATCATGTCTATTTGTCGAATCTTCCACTAGGTGTAGATATTCATGCATGTAATGGTATCTTTTGAAGTTAGAGAAGTAGAAGAGGAACCATGATGCATTTTGCTATATATCTAATTCTCCCCCATCCAAGTTTTGATGGGGAAGGAGGTACATATTGTAGGTGAAGTATTTCACCAAGAGATAGCAAAATGAAGCTCACCGAATAGAAAATCCTCACTCTACTCAAGACTCATTCACCTTCCTAATCCACTTTTGATCCCTTGATACTTTGATAACCCCACAAGATTACACACCGATATCCGAACCGATGGCGTTACCACAGGTCAGTCAGGTACAAGCAACTTTACGAATGATAACTTTTCAGTACCTGCTTTTTATCTTCTAAGCCTACTCTATTTGAGATTTAATCTACGAAACATTTTGATTCCTTGGAAGTTGGAATCTAGAGTCTAAACTTCCTTCTTCTTGTCCCGGGAAATTTCCCTCGCCATCCGAAAGAATAAATCTATCTATGTACCACAAATGCACGACGCAATACGCACAATCAAAGAAACCCCCGACGGGTCAAATTCCCACTCACTCAACGGACATCCACTCAATCAAAATCCTGACGCCATCATCATCAAGATGTGAAACACAGTCTCGACTCTTGCCTCTCGAGTCCCTGCATCAACCAACGGATGACATGATTGACTTTGACAACAAGTACCAAATCGGATAACTACTCTAGTACTCGGTCTATAAGTCTTATATGCAAGACACTACTTCCGTAAGATCAAACGTTGTGTCGCTTGAGATGTGGATACTTGCCACGTCTGCCGATGCTCGAAGATTCTGACCGGGCAATCATGAATGGATAAATGAACGAGAGTGAGTCGTTGGGCGAAAGAGTATGCAAACTTCATCTGAAGATTCATGCTATCAAGAGAAATGTTTGGTTTGATGGCGGTACAAGTGTACTTGTATTTATTTTGTGCAGCGTATTTCGTATCGACTCAGTCAACGTGGCTCTGGCTTTTTGTACTTCGGTTTGAAGAACCACATGTCAAAGTACTGAGATGAAGAAGTAGTCTCGACATAACTCCTATGTTCATATTCATGCATCTTTAATCCAATTCCTGTTCTCATGATAGTCAAAAGATGTCCATCTCTTGTTCTGTTTCGCGCTTTTTTGCCCTTTTCTCTTGGGTTATAACGAAGGCTGATATTGAAATCCTGTTCGTCTGATCATTCCACTTCAGCTCTCTCCAAATCATATAAAATGAATAATGCAAATGCTTTGAGGAACATATGAAACTATCGCAGTCAAATCTTCAAAGCTCTTGGGGAACATATGCATGCATTAATTGATGAAGGAGAGCAATTTTGATTTTCCGTCTTGATTCAAGTCTCGAAATGCAAAGTATCATTTATGTTATGATACATTCCTGTATCCATTCTCTTCAATCATTGCTTCATTTTGAGTATCAGATACGAAAACTTTCTCGATAGATCTCTCAGTTTTGAGATATTCGAGAAGTGAAGTCGAGATAATCTTTTGACTAAAGGTTATTTCTACGCTAAGTTTAGTTAGGGTTAGGAGCTGCTAAGAGGAGCTACCCCTCTCGCTCATTCTTTCTTCATTAAAAGCATATACGCAAACCTTACATGTTATAAAGATTCTTGGGTTAGATCTCAGTCATTTCAATCGTACTACATTTCTTCCTTTGATTACATAGTTTCTTGACATTTAGATCTTTCGCACCATAATTCACAAGAATAAGAAAGATATCGAGTAAAGCTACTCAGGTACAAGATCCTTCCATCCCTCGAAAACACCCAATAACCTTTTCCGTCGCTTCATGTCTTCCCATATATCTTTCTCGATACAACACCAATCTCCTGCTCTGATCAATGATTTGGCATCAGCTATTCTTCAAGTCCATAAAGCCAATGAGCACTACCGATACTTGAATACCCGCAATGGACTCATTTAATGTACCTGTGTTCCTTCCTGTGTAGATCGATGGTCTAAGTGGTCCAGTATCTACCTTCCATAGACTCAATGTCGATAGTATATTCCGGCAAACGGTGTAATTCCTCCTTTCAAATCAAGTTATCCAGTTGATTCTTTCAATCATTTCGAGAGCTCCGTGCTTGACTTTGTCCCGATGATTGATGGTACCTAAGAAATAGCACTGAGCAAGATTCGGTAGGCACGCTAAGATGAGTGTCAAATATATTGCTTCTGTTGATGACCACCAGACATTCCAAATATCAAGGCATCAATAGTTCCAATTGCAAAATTTAATAAGCGCTATTCTTCTGTCAAATTTACATGTTCCAAAATCAAATAACCACATTTAATATACGTTTACTCCCGTACAACCCACCCAAATTGATAGTAGAAATTGTCTAACCTTAGTCTAACCTTCTAACTTTCTTTTGCAAACAAAACAAACACAACCACAACTACAATCTCATTCTATTTCTTCAACTCTCCTTTGCTTGTCTAGTGTCGAAAGCAAGATATGACATATATTCATTCTCACTCTCACTATAACCCGATATTTATATCAATCAACACACTCTCAAATTTAACATACCGAATTACAAAACAGTGATTGAACAAATCAGACAGCTCTAGTGTTTTTCCGTAACCTAATCCATCTATATGAGCCTTAGTTTTTCAATCCCTGCTCAGCGCGACCCGATTTACCAAGTGAATACGGTAGCTCTGTAGCTTCTATATCAGCCAAAATTCATACTCATACTACCAGAAAGCATGCAACACTCCACCTAGATATGGGCCACCAATCATCTTGTATTTTACCACTCCATGGGACATGTCTGTGAATGTAGTGTGGCATACTTTCTGGCCGCACGAGTAAGAGAAAATACATTACACCAATCTTTGCTCAGGTTCTGTCTTAACATGAATCATGTAATTCCGCTAGCGCTAGTGCCCTTGAATAGACTATACTTCATGCTCTCAAAGCTTTTAGATCATTATCAACATGAGGCATTAGGAATAAGAAAGCTCACTCATGTTATGCTGATCATCCTCCATTCACGACAATACCAATAGGAGTTTCTAGTGAAAGGCTTTAACGATCACGCAGGCGCAGACTGTTGCGTTTTTGATACATTCCCCGTGGAGATCACTGACGCCCGCAGTTGCCGAAGAACCAATACAAGCCAGGCGTCGGTTTGTTGGGCATCCATACTTGTGTTCACTTTGGCCCTGGGGCTGATTGATGGGGAAGGCTATGTGGGAAGTTGCGTAAAGAGAAAGAGCTGCATTAGCGTATAGTATGTACAGTAAAACTATGCTATACCGGACTGAAAAATTCGACCAATCAAATCCGGTTAAAAATGGTGGTTCAAGCGTTTTGGCGAAATTTATGCTGGATTTCATCTTTGAGATTGAATAATTTCATTAAAAAAATCATGTGACAGCAGCCAATCAAGCTTATTCGGCCAAATTCACCACCAAAATTATACCGGATTCGTGAAAAAACAGCCCGGTATTCCGGGTTTGATCGAAATTCCTGTATTCACATATAAATTTCGGGAAAAAATGAGGGAAAAATCCGGTATATCCCAGTCCGGTATAGCTAAGTTTTATTGTATAGACATTTCGGTGCTGTGCATGATGCTAAAGCAGAAGACATATCTGCCTCCTAGCTATCTTCTTGTCAGACAATTATATGAAAGGGGACACAATGACGATAATGGGACAGTACATCGGGGAGATCTTTCCATGGAACTTTGTCTATCATTGCTTTAGCTTACACCTTCTTGTAAGTTGATTAACCAAAACTGCGGAGAAGTTGTCGTGGGCCTTGGCGTTGATGCAAATTCCCGATATCCGCAACTCCAGTTGATCACAACTATATGCTTATTAGCTGATTCGGGAATTGTCAGACTATACGCTGGCGACAAGTTGCATCTTTGTACAGCGCAGTGTGTACATATTTACCCCACTGTATCACGAGCCTATCTGGCAAGCTTCTTATAGGTGTACTGTTGCATCCGGCTGGTTGGATTTGAACCTTGTGAGTCAAGTTCTGTTCTTATTAGTATCTACTTGCCGATCCAACTTAGTGTCTTTGCGATAGTAACACACATTCATCAGTCATGTTCATAGCCAAAACATCTTTTAGTTTAGAGATGCAACATCAACGTAGTGTGTTTCAAATGGAGTTGGATTCTATAAGAGCTGGTTGCACGCTCTTGTTAATTATCTCTTTTCCTTCCAGATATCCTTCTATCTATCTTTAGTTATAAACAACAATTGTTCTTCTATTCCATGTCTCAATATATCAGCCATCCAAGTTTTGCAGAAAAATGGACAGCACAATTGATTCTCAGCATGAGGACCTCCTCCCAATATGCACAACAGTCGGTTATACCGTGAATTTGCTCTCCCAAGGTAATTAATTGATTGATTGATTTTATTAACGTCCATCTTCAGTCCAAGATTATATAGGACGGCTAGGCTCTAAGGGTCTAACGAGTAACTTTTTAATTTACAATATTAAATATAATCTAATTGGGGAAATAAAAACAAATACTAGGGAATAATGCCTGCTTATTATATGCATTATATATAATAAGAAAATTTTGAAAATCAAAAAATTATGAGAAAATCAAACCCCCCTCTTATTTCCTCAACTGCTTTTTCTTTATTCTCTTTTTCTTTTTTCTTTTTTATTATTATTTTTTTCTCTATTACTTTTTATTCAAAAATTCTTGCTAGATGCTATGCCCTTGTAGCGATTTTGGTGATATTGATAAATTTGATAGCTAATTCAATATCTATCTTTATATACAATAGGAATTATATAATGATTTTGGATAATAGGATTTTCTTAAAGATTTCTTTTCTTTCTATTTTATATATAGGATAATTGATAAGAAGGTATTGTGGTGCCTCAATATTGCTATATATATATTTGTTATTGATGAGTTTGAAATGATATAAGTAGGATTTGATATATCCATGATTTAATTTGAGTTGAAAGAATGTGCTAGCAGTATTTCGAGTAGTTTTGCTTGGTAGCTTGATTTTGGAACCTATTTTTCATAAAATAGCTTCGAGTAAATTGATGGGGATTGATTTGATCTGAGTTTGTATTGATTAAGAATATTAAGCCATTAATCTAAAGCATATTCTTTGATAATTATATCTAATAGTCCAAAGTTTGTTTTATTTAAGATAAGTCGTATTGTGGTTGTTTTCTTAGCTAGCTTATCTGCTAGTTCATTTCCTTCAACTAAGATGTATCCAGAAACCCAATTTAACAAGATTTCAATTCCTTTTGTTTTGATAACTTTTACTACCTTGATTATTTTTATTTGGTTAGTTTGTTCTGAATAATCTGAAAGAGTTTTTAAGCGGTATAGATTAGCTTAATTATCCGAATAGATTTTGAACTTTTAATTAGTATAAGTAATTGAGCTAGCATATTCGATAGCTTTTGTAACTCCAAAAAGCTCTCCATTATATACCAATTGATTAGTACCAATATTGCTTCGCTCTTGATATAGAATTCGATTATTTGACTGTATAGCCACTATGCCTACTCCCCCAAGGTAAGTTCTATTGCATATTCGCAAGAAATGTACTAAAGGTTAATCGAAATAGGTGTTGATCCCTTTGATTTGTCTACAACACTTGAGTCGGATCATAAATACAATTTCTTGAAACACGCCGACCCGGGAGAGGAAATTACAGTTCCAGGATCGTCGACGAAGTATTGGCTTCCTGAAAATTTCGAGAAACACGAGACGGGATCAGAGACAGTGAATCAGAGCCTTAAGTGTCGGACTGGAACAGAACTTGCCAATGAATTGCAAGTCAATTCAAAAGTTTCTGCTAATTATTTCGGATTCTCCGCCGAAGCTAGCGCGGGGTACGAATATAGCACAAATTTTAAAAGTACAAGCTTGTATGCAATATACAGTCTCGACCAGAAGAATTACTCTATCAATGTAATCAACAAGCAGACGATATACGATTCAGTGGAAGATGAGTTCATTGACGCAGCCGCTAAGCTCCCAGCTTGGAAGACAATATCTAAGGATCTCAAAGATTTCGATGAAGTGACCAGCATCTACAATTCGTATGCCAAATTTTATTCTAGATACGGATCTCATTTGATACAAGAAGCGTATATGGGCACACGGTACCAGCTTAAAGTCGAACAGAACGAATCAACGGAAGAAGATGAAGAACAATTCTCAACAAACGTCAAAGCGGAGTATCAAGGTGCAATCGGAGTTTCCGTCAGCGTTGATGCCAAATATACCGAGTCGTACAAACATTATACATCACAACGACAAAGTGATTGCAACGTTCTTGGAGGAGATGCTGGAAAGGCTGACACGCTTGCCCATCTATCGCCAGATGACACGGATGCATATAATGCAGCGTTCAAGGAGTGGCAAGAGAGTCGCGAAGAAGGCTCTACAGATGCTCTCTTGCACATACGCGTCATGGAAATTGGAAACTTCCTGAAAGACAGCTATGTGAAAAGTCAATTGGCAGTTGCTGATCGTCTTTCCTCTGCCTGGTCTTATTTTAAGGATTTTTATACCTTCCAGGGACGAATAGGTGTTGTAGATTTATTCCAGGGCGGTGTGGTGAAATTAGAGATTACCCCTCTGCCCGGATTGGAGATCCGTGTTACTGGAACAGACATTCTTACAGTAACTCAGACGAAAGCAAACATGGTTGAAGTTACAGCCAATGAGATCTGTCTTGTGGAGCACCTTAACGTAACCATAGTCGCTCCCGATAGGCCAGTTCAGCTTCTGCTTAAACGAAATTCGGTAAATTACATTTTGGATACGCTTCAATTAAACCAATTAGGGCCCGACCACTTCCGAACGAAATACAAAGGGTCTGATGCAAGCCAAAATGTGAGTAGTTTCAGGGATGCACATGGATTTTAACTAGATGAGTAGGATAATGGCGAACTGGTGAGCTGTGAACGAATTCGGATTATTCAATGAGGTTCCAGTTCTCCGTAGGAGGGATCAAGTTTAGGAACTGATATTTTGGATTGGTATTTACACGAGATTCACAAGTGTCTCTCACAGTTCAACACTAGTGTATCTATCTATTTATTCATCACAGTTTCAGTTATAGTAATTTCCAGTATGATTTCATGCTTGAAGAATCTTTCAACCCCCAAATCTTCGATTGCACTTCTTGCGTCTGTTGCTAGCGAAACACAAACTCACAATCAAGAGAAGGTTTATTCACTAACCATATTTGTAATAATGGGAGGAGTTTCGACTCAATAAATGACTAAAAATCTCCAAGTTTGACGGATGAGGCATCTCTCTATTCATCAGCGGGTGAATGGAGATTTTTCGAACCCATTTTCAGAAACGGGAGGCGAGATCGAAACTTCGGGGGATTCCCGATACTTTCCATTCATGTTCCCACTCAGATTAAGAAAACGATTGAGGAAGTGTCTGGAGGAAGATATTGGCGACAGAAATCTGCCACACAAGTACCACACTCGTAGCAGGGAACTAATGGTTAAACGAGACTCAAATGATTGGCCTGTAATAATTCGGGTTACGCTAATTCGTCGCTTAAGCCCAACGATCCGACTGCAAGGACAGACAGAGCATACAATGAACGAGAACTTGCTGAGCACTTGCTAACTTATTGGTCAATTTTGATGATCAAAGGGGAACGAAGGGGCTGGTGATGTCGATTGAACAAAACTAGGCTACTTCGCTTGAACTGCGCATACCGTGAACTGAGGGTAGTTCTAAGCGAGGCAGACGATAATGTGTTTTCGTCAAAATCAATTGTTTGCATAGAGCTTTGCCTGGGGTTCAGACTAGGACTTAGCGTAATGTCTGATCGAAAATTGTGTGAGGCATGGTCGCTGTTAAGGCTATCCGAAAGTTTCCACCAAATGATCGTTGCAAAGCCCACGAAAATCAACCTTCAGATCGGATCTGAACTACATACGCACAACGTATATAATCTGATCTCATAAAAGTCCACTGTAAAATGATTTGATGTACTATTCTACAATTCAAACAATTTATTGAGTCCTTCTACTCGGCAAAACCAGCTTACTGGCGCGGTGCATAACCCCCCACAGGTCCCGACAAGAAACATTACCGCTCACCTCCTCATCCACAAGCCGACTCAAATTTTGGAGCTTAAAGCTCTTGATAACTCACTCACCGGCCATCATCGAATCAATTAATGTGGAAGGCCTTGAACTTGATAGTTGACTGACGATCGAAATTCGTGATAGACTCCCTAGTACAAAATTTGGGAAGCTTGATGACCGAAAGAATACATATCAAGAATACCTTCTCTTACTGTGAAAGATTGTTTCCCTAAACGAACACAATGGCAAAATGAAAGTTTTATTTTTATTTGATGCTAAGTGTCGTCGGTGTAGTAGAAAAGTGAATATGTGAATTGTGTTGTACCGCCTTCCAAGCCATACTGCTACACGTGATCTCTATAGAATTGATTCGCATTCGCCTCGAGTGGTATGAAATGTTTCCATCTGGTAAATTTAACTTGTACTAAACTTGAGAATATATAATAAGTATATATCCCGAACTATTTCAAGGAATCTCAGTCTCATAAATCACACTCCAAAAAAGACCCCTTCATTTATCTCGCCTATCCTCATCCAACAACTGGGGGCGTGCAACAAACCCACCAAAATGCTTAGTCATAAGTCCAACCCAACTAAAACTTCAAAGTTCAATCTTCCACCCTAAACCCCTCCAATACTCTCATCCCAAAACCCCAAAAAACATTCCTAAATCTCCAAAACAAAATCGACCAGAATGGGACTCGAACCCACAACCTTTGCCACCGGAAAGCAATGCGCTACCATTGCGCCATCTGGCCTTCTGACTAATCAATAGAAGTGGTTGTGAAAGTATATAAACACATTTTGTAGTGTACCCCACCGTCGGAATTTCTTCGCGCCTGAGAGACTACGACCGAATCTTGCGGCTACAGTACACATTGCCACCCTCTGGTTTGAAGTATGCATACGAGTATTTGCTGCTGGGTCAAATCAGATGGTCTGCATCTGTATGCAAGCTTCTGCTATTGATCGATACGAGATATTTTCTTACTTCCTACTTGAGATTCAAATTTTCACTCGAGAAAAAGAGTTTTTCATCGCGGGATGAACGCACGTGATCTACTTAGCACATGAGCTTATTCGTACGTGAAAAAAAAGTTGCCGGAATTGAGTTCTTCAACTCTGGGTACTCTATGTTAATTAATTAGAATCATAAATCAAGCCGCAATTATATCAATAAATCCAGCCTTCGATTACTTCCGCATTCAAAGAGGGTAACATTTATATGCGCATAAAGAGTAACAATGTGATCATAAAGACCTTTTAACCTTTCAACCTTTCAACTATGTTCATTTCCAGCCATATAGCTCGCTAATGGAGAGCCACCCTTAAATCATCGCTACACTTCTAATCATCACATACATCCTCTCTCTATCTACTCTTTGCAAAAGTTTCTTTTTGCTAGAGGATTCCGTACATCCCACACTTCTATATCCCACCTCTCATAGATGGCACATGCGCTCTCCAACCCACTATCAAAACCACGAAGAACTCCACTCTACCCCCACCATAAAATACATCCATCCCACTCCGATACTCCATCCATTCCATCCACTCCACCCAAAAGTACTCTCTCCACTCCCTCACCTCCTTCACCACCGCCAAATCCAAACCTCGTATCCCTCCATCCCCCATCAATACATTCTCCCAAAACCCAAGACCCAAAAAATCATTCTCGACGTCGGCATGATTCGAACATGCGCCCCCGAAAGGAATTGATATCGTATTCTGACTTTACACCCTGGACTCATACAATGCAGAGAGAGCTGAAGTTTAATTCGAGTCAATCACGTTAACCACTCCGTCACGACGCCGATTTGCTGACTAATTCATAAAGTAATTTTGGGCGGATTTAGATATATGTACCAAGCATTTTTTCACTGATGGAGAGGGTTGGGAAGATTGGTACTTTTCGAGGTATAAATTCTGTTCCTCTATTTCTGCTATTGTTGCGGGGGTGAATGGTGGTAGACTGATAAAAGAAATATAAGAGAAGTACATGCAAGTGAAACATGTATTTAATTGTGAAGATATTAATACATTGTATTGAACTCATCTCGTTGTTAATTTTCAAGTAATCCATACGCATCCCCTACCGAATCGAACCTCATAATCTTCATCAATGAACTCACTGGACAATCCCAGTGTCCATCTCTATCTATAAACATTAATACAATTTTAATTATAACCATTTTTTCATCTGCAACAACATCAATGCCAGCACCACACCATCAACCCTCTCTCCCCTCTAGATATCATGTCTCGCCCTCTTACTCTTCATTCTAATCTTCTCACCCCACCTGTACAAAATAAACGGAATCGGTATAAACGCGACACTAATAAACGCCAGCGTGGAACTCGCCCACGGCACTCCCAAGTTCTTAAACATGGCATTCGCAAAGAGCGGGAAACCGGCGCCGAAACACGAGCGCATGAAATCGTTTCCTGCGAATGCTGACGCTGCCACTTTGGGGTATGCATCGCCGATATAGTTGAGGACTGAGTTGAAGAGGAGGAAGGCACCGATGGAGAAAAAGGCTGAGCCGATTATGGGGACGATCCACTGGGTTAGGTTAGTTTGTTTCTAAGGGAATATGAGAAGGAAGAAAAGGAGAGGAAACATACATGAATACTTTCGCTACTTGTCCATCCAAACCAGAACAAGCAGATAGGAATGCAAAAAGCTCCTACAAAAGCCGGTTGCAATCTGATCTCAGGTTTGATATTGCCACTCTCATCAAACTTTGGTTCTTGGAATTTGTATAGATACAAGAAAAATGGCGGGATAACCACAAGCGATCCGACGAAAATACCTAGGAACGCCAATCCCTCCATCCCCAAACTAAAGCCATGGATCTCGACAAACACGATGGCGAATGATTCGAACCAAACGTATAGAAGACCGTAAATGAGTGCAATGTAGAGATTGAGGCAGAAAAGAATAGGTTCT
Organism: Botrytis sinoallii; assembly: GCF_014898435.1. NCBI lineage: Eukaryota > Fungi > Ascomycota > Leotiomycetes > Helotiales > Sclerotiniaceae > Botrytis > Botrytis sinoallii. The sequence goes on along the minus strand of NW_024066034.1, from coordinate 228,998 downwards.
GAGAAGGTGAGTGAGAATGGGAGGATGAGCGCCATGTTAATCTTGTCTTTGGTAGTCATCTCATCGGCCTCGAGTTCTGGTTCGGATTTGAGATTATCGACACCGCTGGATTTTTCAAGACGTCGACGTCGACGATACAGGATATTGGCGGAACTGGTCTCAGGCAAGAGGAGGATTAAGACGATCAGTGCGAATCCTGCAAACATTATTAGTATCAGCCTATGCAGAGAAATGTACCCAGTGATCTTGATCGTCGAATGCAGACAGGACTATAACATCCAGAATGTATCAAATTTTCAAGAAATTGATTGAACTCACCAGATAACCATGTTAATTCCCAGATAGTCCAAGTCCAACCTTTGCTTTCCGCGGCAAAACCTCCAACCAAAGGACCCAACTAAGTGTTATCAGTAATTAGAAATTTAAAGGGAGTGATGAGAAGAGACTACATACCACAGGACCAGACACAGCAGCCATACCCCAAATTCCAATTGCATAAGCTCTCTTTTTTGGCGCATACATATCCGCCAACGAGGCACCGCCAGTAGCCAATACCGGCGAACCAAAGAATCCAGTCAAGAATCGGAAGATAAGCATCATGGCGAAATTTTTCGCATATATGACACCGAATTGGAAAACCACAAATACAACCAGCGTGCCAATATAAACGGGATTTCGCCCAACTTGAGGTATTTCACTCATGGGAGACCAGATCATGGGTCCTAGACCGTAGCCGGCAACGAACAGAGTGAGACCAGCTGTTGCGGCAACTTGACTGACTCCAAATTGTTGCATCACATCTGTGATGCCTGCGGAATATATAGCCGATCCAATGTAGACAGAGAAAGTCAGAAGACAAATGAGGAAAGTGACGAAGAACTTTTTTCCTGTCGACCAGTTTTGTGGGTTCTGTTATTTAAAATTAGTCAATGTTACAAGAGTCATTTAAAACTGCAAATTTGAAGTGCATGAAGTATCTCCACGGGCTCCAAACACATACCTCTGAATCAAGAGCTCCCTCCGTTTGATCCCAATCAATAATTTGAACATCTTTCCCTCCATTATCCGTTCTCACAATATCTTCATTTGCCACTCTCGTTCTGTCTGAGCCTAGTGTCGTATTTGAAGGCCTACTACCCTGCCTTTGATCTCTGTGTTGATCCGCATTATCAACTTCCTTATCTTCTTCAGAGGCTTCCTCTTCCTCAGGGTCTTCGCAAGTGCCGTGATGTCTCACGTTCTGAGTCTTCTGTACATTTAAATATCTTCGCCAAGTGTCTGGATTTCCCTTTTCACTGTCTGCAAATGCGTCTTGTTCCTCTGGATATTTCAGGAATTTGTCCCCTGATAATAGACGTAAGATTTTCCCAGCCGTGGCATCTCGAAAGAGTTCCCTCATTCTAACTGTTCGATGTCAATCGAGAGAATAGAAACTATCGTGTCAAATTGATTTCGTGTCCAAAAAATATGTGAAGATTCACGAGACGAAAGGACTTTTCAACTATCAAGGATGGAGGGAGAAAGACTATCAACAGTATATGCAACAACAAGTATGTGAAAGCACGAGTAAAGAATAGGTATATATGCAGAATAGAAGTAAATTATGAGGAGGCAAATACAGACATAAATGCTTCAACAGCCGGAAATATTACTTCTCCATTGAGCTTTATTCCAAATGCACTCTTCTCGGCCTTTCTCAACAGTCCATATGATATCATACTTGCTATCAATCAACGCACCAGTCTACTAGATGAATCTAGCTCCTCTTACCTCAATGTCCTACAGCGAGCGAGACACGGCCCTTTCACGAGTGGAATCTACCCTCTTCGAATCAAACGCGAAATGTCTAAACCCGAGCCTCAAGGTGCATACCAAAAAGTCCACCACAGATACTCGAATCAGCCGTATTCCAACATCGTCCGGACATGTTTGTCCGAAAGAATAAAGCTTAACCATACCTCATTCAATCTGACAAACCAATCGACTCGATATTGATTTGTCCCATTCTCTCGATACCCATCAAATAATAGATGGGCAACATATAAGTATGCACGATGAATCAATGCCGATCATTGGAAAAGCTTAAGAAAAACCTAATCACTGACGTAGATGACTTTTTTTTCTTGTGCAAAACTCTTGATTGGCGCTAGCCAACGTCTGAGCACAGTGAATGAATGCATCTCTACCTAGTAGGCACATATGATAATTCTCCGGACTCCGCACGGGACTGCGAAATCGATGATAGATGATGATGATTAAGGTTAACGAAACTTCACAGTTTCGATTTCATCTATCTGATTTTCAATTTTCCACTCCTAAGCGTTAAGTGTCTAGATCATGTGGCTGTCATGTCAGATCTGAATCAAGACATTGATGAGAATAAGGTTAGAAGATCTACCCAAGTCAGTCGACTTTGCCAAGCGAACAATTAGTCAACACATATACCTATCAACCTCGATCAATCTATCTACCCCTCAATTCATTCAGCCCAATTTCATCAACGATACATATATATTGGTATGCGTTGCATATGTTTTAGAGATTGTCTTAGAAGTTTGTTCTTTTCTTTTTCTTTTCTTCAGCTTTTGACATTAGCTTCTTCTACTAGGAGGAGGGGGCGGGACGCTTCCCCCTCCATTCATACCCGTTCTCCTTAGTGTCAAATGGCTTCAAAATATAATACTAACACAGTATATACCTAGAATTATGAACCATTGTATAAATATGCAATATAATGCAGTAGAATCCATAACGGCACATAACAGCCTTCCGCAAAACCCTTGGCATGATGATTCTCTAGCATGGCGTGTCTTTCAAACACACAACCAATTTTTCTTTTTCTCCCCCTTCCCTTTTGCGACCTGAAGGCTGATGAAATTTGACACCCCGCCTACCCTCCCATCCTTAGCTCTCCAAACCAACACTCTAGATACCTCTTCCCATTCTTCCCTCGCACCCTCCCTAGCCCCCTAGTTCGCGCCTAACCGATCAATCTAGAACATCACATACCTACCTACCTTTCTTTCTTTCTTTCAATCCCCTTCAACCTACACCCCATCCCCTAGTATCCAAACTCCCTAACACTCCTCAATCCCTTCCTCTCAGCTTCGGTGGTATTCCACCCAGAATACGAACCCACAATTCCAATAATGAGCAGTACCGTCATCATCATTATCATTATTTCAAGAAAGCCCAAGAAACACGTCTCAACATCCATCATCACCCTACTCCAGACATCCAGAATTCCAGTTCACGAACCTGAATATAATCGAATCAAATCCTCAGACGAGGAAAATATCCATTTCTCTATGGAATATACACGCGTGAAAAAAAAAACGAAAGGAAATGCTCCTGTTAATCCATCCGAACGAAGATGTGATAATACAAAGCTTGATTTCGATTCCCAATACAACGAAACTAACACGCCATTAAAGGATTATTCTGCGTGCTGACTCTCATTGTCTGCCTACACAAAACACCTGCGTAGTGATGACCTTATCGTCTGTCTGATTCCAGCTTCTCATTCCCATTTTCTCGTCCCCCCCCCCTTTAATTAGCCTTAACGCTCAGAATTTTCTTCCCACCCAAATCCTTCACCTTCTCTCCTAACTTTCCCGTCTCGTCCAATTCTGCCACATCATCACCACCTCCGATACTGGCCCCATTAATCAACACATTGGGGACTGTTCGCCTTCCTGTAAGCTGATTCAATCTCCCTTGTAGTTTTCCTCCCAGGGGATGTTTATCTAATTCCACCACATATGGGAGCGGATCGATTGTGTACTTTTCGAGGAGGATATCCTTTGCGCGCTTAGAGTGCGGACAGTAAGATTTGGAGAAAATGATTACTATTCGAGTAGTTAGTTAATTTTGTTCTCTAATATGAAGAACAGACCTTGTAGAATACAATAGGAATGCAAATGATTAGAACAGAAAAGGGGAAACTAACTCGGCGATTTCTTCAAAATAGTATTCAATTCCGTCGTGACCTCTATATCTTCTTCTTCCACCTCCTTCTCCCCCTCTTTAACAACTTCTTGCGCCTTATCGCTCATCTTCTTCCGTCCAGCAACACTCCTCTCCCCACCCTGTCCCTCTGCCGCATTTCCCTTCCCCACAACTTGCGATGGTGGGTCAGGTTTAAACGCTTTCGCATTCGCATTATCTTTTGCTTTATCCGCCGCATCTTTTAATCTTTGTTGCATTTCTTTTGCTACTTTCTCATCTTCGTCGTTTCGGCTTCCTGCAGCTGCCACCTCTTGCTTTCCCAATCCATTCATGGTCTTGCTGTAGAAATCTCCGGAGTCGGATTTGACGAGATTGCGCTGTTGACGAAGAGAGGAAGTATAGAAGAGGAGGGATATGACGGCGATGAAGACGAAAAGGCCGAAGACTTTCACACGTCGCATGGAAGCCATTTTGGTGGGCTTTTCCTTGTAGTAAGGAGGATCTGTTGGGGTGGGTAGAAGTGGTTAGTTGTTGGTACTTACTCGTAGGGAATTGAGAGACGAAGGGAGAAACTCACTAGCTGCGTAGTACTTTCCCATTTCTACTGCGAATGCTGTGCTGGAAGTTTATCGTAATTTGCGCGATAGTGGTGGTACGTTGGGGCTTGCGAGTTTTTGCAAACTTGCTTGCTTCCAGTTCCTTTACCCGTTGACCCTTTCCTTCTTTAACCAGGAGCACTGCAGATTCTGCAAGTTTTCGCAACGGCGTACGAGGTAATTGTTTCGTATGGATTTCAAACCGCTCAGGTCTGCAATAAATCGTCTTAAGAAACCACCTGTCAACCCCAATGCCAATGCCAATGCCAGTCGCAATTCAGTCCCAATAGATATGCCGATAATCCGAATCCTTCACACCACGTATCGTTTCGTCCTCTCGTTTCCACAAATAAATTGTGACTTAATAATTATCTGCTCGCGTCGTAGGCAATTATTATCGTTTTGGTGTACCACTTGTCCCTAGCTAGTCGATAGATTGATTATCGAAGATCCAATATTTCCCGTTTCAAGCTTCGCTCCACTAGTTAGTTGGTTGCTCCTTAGATAGATTGCGATCCCTCCCTAAACCTTATCATGTATCAAACTTCACAATTGGATGCGACTTTCCACTCACGTTTTAATCTCGCAGACTCTCAAGAAAGATACAAATCAAGAGTCATGATTGTGGTAGAAGAACCAGAGGTCACACGATGCTCATATCTCACACCTCTTTACATAGGTACCTAGTACACTAGACTCATCCTTCCACCTCTGAGGTTCTCTGCAGATGCCCATAATTCGTGGCATTCAAAATTACGAATCAAAATCCAATCTTCATTCCACCCGAGTTGATATTCAATAAACCGTTTTTATCCATTCTAAAAGAAGTTCTATCCCCCGCCGCTTTTCCTCTGATACCTCCCTGGTCGGGTACAAAGGTACGAAGGGTCATGCACCCCTGGCTAATGAAGATCTAGCGGGCCTTAATTCGCATTTAGCTCTCAAATGTCATCGGCAAACATGGAAGCACGGTTTCGAGTTAACAAGACCAGCATGATTGACAGGAAGCCTTTTTGGTGTATGGAACAAAATATAGAACAAAACCATTGAGATCATCTCGTTTCACAAGTATTTGAAAATATGAAGGGGAACCCCACTGATCACTAAGATCCACCGCCGTCAAGCTTCTAGAAGATCTGAACCCCGTCTTGAGTCCGTCTCTTGACATCCGATACATTCTTTGACAGGCATCGGCAATGTCAAATTAATGCATATTTCATTTCTGGGTTCTACAAGTGTTTGCATTTGCAATCCGTATCCTTGAAGTGTGTCATCTATTATATTCTTATTATGATTAAGCTAAGTATCTAAAGGGCGTATTACATAGATAGGTATGTATGGTAATCGTACAAGTCATAACAAAAGAAAAACCACTCCCGCTGACCATCTCGTTCCACGAATAACTTTGACAAAGGAAAGTATACCTGTATGTATCAATCGTCTAGCGCCATCCAACTTTTATCCTCGCTGGGTATATCCCCTTAATCAATCATAATATGCCACTCCAAAAGCATACATACCACCCAATAATCCCTCATCTAAAAGCACCCACACTCGCTCTTTCTCTCAAAGTTCTTTTCCCTCCATCACCTTTCATAGACCCCGTGATCTCAATCCAATCCTCCCATTCTCGTGCGATTTCCATGAGGACACCACCCATTACAGTAGCCGAGGCCATTAACCCATGCCCCTCTCCTTCCAAGACTCTTACTTCACATCTTTTCATTGTTTTGCCCAACCATCGGACATTTTCAACAGGGACTCTCGTATCTTTACTTCCATGATGAATGACTGTCGAACGTGTGATATCTACATAACGAAATCCAATAGTATGCCTTCTCTCCAGGCATACCAGTAAATCCACAGCGGGATTTGCGCCAACAGTTGCTAGATCCCATATAGCATGCGTCAAACGTGTATCATAGGTCATTTGTCTTTCTTTGTCGGCTAATGTACTCGCAGCCACTGCTAATATTGCGGCATCATGATTCGGATCATTCGGATCTGAGGCTGCTTGCTCCATTGATTCCGGTACAGTAGATTCTGGTCTTCTCGAAGGATCAAACTTTTGATTCTCCTTATCCAGACCTGGGGTAAGTACGTTGGTCCTGCCACCCGGTGTCGGAGTATCTCGAGTGGTGGATGCTGACTTGCGCTTAGTCCTCTTTTGTTTTGGAAGACTGCTTGTAACCGAGCTACTGGTGGCACTCATGAAACTAGAATTTGCAACCTTGAGAATTGTGGTCGGAAGAGCGCGAAGTATACGCTGAGATGTAGGTATAGAGTTCGCTGGTGGCGAGACTGTCTGTGTACCAATGTTTGTCAACTGTGAAGGGGGAATCCAAGGGGCAAGAAGATGAATGCGACCGCGAATATGCTGTGGCATACGCAATGCTGTTGCAAGAGCATATATTGCACCTGCTGAATGTGCGAGTATGGAGAATTTTGTTATCCTCAAAGCTTGACATATTGCGTATACATCATCTATATTATGTTAGCTTCAGGAAAGACGACAAAAGTCTCAAGAAAACTTACCAGGCCAGCTCAGTGGAGTCGCTGTGCCATCAGTATATGGCTCACTTTGTCCAACCCCTGGTCTATCCGGTGTGATCAGTCGTAACTTCAGCGCTAGGGCAAGCTCATCGTAAAAAGCGGTGATATATCTTGTCAGACCCATCCCAACGCAACAGAACACTGCTGAGCCCTCAGGATCGCCTACTTCTGAGAATGAAATAGTTCGACCGCTTGTAGGGTGTCTGATTTTTTGTGACAAGCGTGGAGATGCAAGATAAGTTGTAACTGCATCATCGATAGAATCTGCACTACTAGGACGTGGATCAACAAACACAGAAGCAGGTCTCGGTTGTTCGGGAGAAACAACTCTAGAGCTAAGTCTAGAGGGGTTCTTTTTAGAGGTATCATAGTCCGAATTGGCAGGACTTAGCGGTCCGGATAATCGCTTGAGTCGTGAACTACTTCGTTTTACCTTTAGCTCTGGCGGTTCAGGTGACATCCCACCAGATTGTCTTTTCTGACTAGATGATCTCTTATTTTTGGTAGGGCTTGGATTGGTTTGTGATCTTCGTTGAGTAATAACAGGTGCAGGAGCACAATCAAGATCGTCCTCAACGACCGGATGCTCATTCTTCTGTGCAAAATCCTCATGTTTTTTGCTGGCTGGCGTTGTAGATATGGATGAAGGGGGTTGGAACACCTCAGTAGGCACCTTCAGATTTGTGGATTCCCCAGATTCAGAGCTTGCCCTGCTCTGAGCTTCATCATGCTCGTTAATAATGTCCTTCTCCCTTTCACGATCCATATCACTTTGTCTACTTGCTAATTTAGAATCGCGTTTCTTCGTTTGAGCCGCCGGTTTTCGAAGAGATGAATCTCGTGCAGGTATAAATCTACCTGATCCAATTCCGCCGGGACTATTCGCCAGCGATGGAGACCAACGGCGAGGAATTGGGGGTGTTTTTGTAGTGTCGAGTGTGAGAATGGGGTGTTTGCCTAATGAGGGAGGTTCTTCAGTGATGGGAGTTTCAGCCATGAAAGTTGGTTGATCAAAACTAGGCATGGCCTGACGATCAAGCCCAAGGCCTTTGAAATTTCGTGTCTTTTCCGATGCGTTTTCTCTGAGTCTTTCTTTTGAACTCATATACATCAGACCTTTATTATTTCTACCCTGTTTTTTATCCCAACTATCCGTTGACCTTTTTCTTTCCAATTTCTGTATCGGAGCATAATCCGGCTCTATTGATAAACTCCCGATTGTGCTCGAATCATCTTTTTCTTTTGATCCTTGTGAACCTTTTGAACCCGGTCGGCGCAGAAAGTTTTTAAGGGAGTTGGATCTAGAATCTGTCGCTGGTGATTTTGGTGCGGTTAACGGAGAGAATCCTGATGGAGGTTTCGAAGTCTTAACAACAGGAGGGCTGGCAGCCAATTCATCGAGCGACTCTTCCTCAATAAGTTCGCGCAATGAAGGTTGCCTGAATGCTCCGTAATCTATACCAAAACTTCCTCCCGAACTTGTCCTAGTATATGATGGTCGTAAATCTGGATGGGAGAAGGAGATCGTCGACGCAGATGGTGAAACCGAATGTGAGTGATTCTCGAAAAGATCATTCGCGGGAGAGGATATGATGGAGAGAGATGTAATTAAGGAAGATATAACCTCTGGCGATGCAGGTTGTACAGATATGCGATTTGAGGAATGCGCCGAAGGACCTGATAGAGATTTTCGACGGGAATGTTGTCGTGAACGATATGGTATTGGTGGGGGAGTCTCCATGGCGCTCTGTGTAAGGATCGGACGTACTCGCGCCTACTATAGATGATCGGTAGGTTTAGGATGATCTAGAATGGTTTTGATACAAGCATTGACACCATACACCACCTTCAAAACCACAAAGAATTGAAAGAATGTTTCAAAGATCCCAATTTTGTTTAAATGCGAGAAGATTTGGGTTGGTGCAAAAAATGGGTGAGACTCTGTTCGCAGTGGCTGATTGCTAGCAAAATTAAGTAGATGGTCCGAGAATGTAGAGTAAATGAAAGTAGAAGAATGAATGTTAATCTCTCTAGACGAAGACGTTGAGAAACTTTGGTCAATCAATACTCCAGAAATCTTTCAGCAAAGGTTACCACATCAAAGCATGTATCCAAAGGATCCAAGCAGTCAATGTGCGAACTCCTTTGAAGTTATACTATGAGACATACGAGATCCATTTGAACTTGCTGTTGCTGTTGCTGTTGCTATTGCTGTTGCTATTGTCGTTGCCGTCGCTGATTCCAAAAGCTTTGAACAGAAATTAAAAAGCCCCTCGGCTTCAATCAATCAATCAATCAATCAATCGAAACTTCTTCCAACAAAGGACTCGAGTCGAACGATTTTATTAGTGAATTGTCGAAAGCCCCATAGTTTAGGTTCAGGGGCATTCAATGCTTATCGTCTTTTTTCCCAAAAAGTTGACTATGCGCGGGGGAACGTCCAGATGGGAATTTCAATTGGCAATGATAGGTTGAAGCTGCAAATTCTACCTGCAAAATGCAATGCAGAACATGGATGTCTTTCCCCGAATGCACTCGTGGAAAGGTGTGATGACTATGTGTGGGCTTCGTGGGACGCCTTTGGTTTGTACCTTTTTTTTTTCTGGGTCGCCAAATTAATCTCGACAAGGCGGCCGGGAAAGGGAAGCGATGTCAATCTGGAAAAGGAACCTTGTAGAAAGAACACCGAGAACACTTCGAGAAGATATATATGGGTGGCAGTACTGGGAGAAGGGGAGGGAATGTGAGGAGAACGGCGAAAAGGGAGGGAAAAGGAAGGGGAATATCTATCCAGGTATCAATATCCATCATCCATGGTTCTGTCGGTCCGGGTAATTATGCCTTATATGAATTGTGGTGGCTCGTACCCAATAAATCCCGAAAAGCATCTTCCCTTCTCATCGGTATCCGCTTCTTTAAAATTTCTACAATTAGAGCAGTGGATCTTGAGTTTCTTTTTCCTTCTTTTCCGTACGGCTTATCAACAAAAGGAATGTCAAGAAATATTCAAAGCCCGAGCTGAAGAAGGTCTTGGACAATTTCATTACTCGTCCATATGATTAAATTCAAGCGGCGGGTAAACTAATTTGAACCCCTGATGCAGTAGCGAAAAGCTAGCATTAGTCCAGCAATCCTCCACATGAATGGAAAAAGTGGGCACAAATCAAGAAACGTCAGAATTATGACATCGTCACCACGAGGGGCCGAATCTTTTGTCGCCATGAACTAGGTATGGAGCGGGCCGTTCGTTGGCATCTCGTACCGAGTGAATCGCCTTTTCTCTCCCCACTCTCTGTAAAGTATATCTCAGACACAGTACACTCTGATCTTGTGTGCAAATCTTCACTACTCCGAGACATACATCATTTGAAGAACCGTTTGCAAGATAGACTATACTATGGATGCTCTTCTATCGCTCCCGGTGGTGGGATGGTTTCTCATGCCATCGGTCTCAACATACTCTACATCCCTCAACTTCTTGTTCTTCTATATGACATGGTCGACTCTCGTACTATCACATTCGGCATTGAGAGTTGAGGTGGTGGGAACTTTAGGGATAAGACTACTGTTCTTTATAGTGCCTTCATTTGTATTCCTCGTATTTGATTCAATCATACCAAGCTTATCGGTAGTAGTTAAGCGGCAAGGAAAACAAGCTTTACCTACTCGAACTGGGGGGACAAAAGTGTCTAGAGCAAAGGCTCCAGAATGGTACCGGGTAGTGGGGATCAGTTTGTTCAACATCCTTATGGGAGTCGCCATTCAAGCGGGATTTGAAATGGTTCTTACGGAGATCTTACACTATAAGAGCGCGCTAAGAGTCACTACTACATTACCCATGCCATGGTCTATCGCCAAGGATGCTTTGAAATGTCTTCTTGTTCGTGAGGTTAGCGATTCTCCGAAGTATCTGCCAAGATGTACAGCTATAGCTAATCTGTACTTTCTATCAGTTCATACAATATTATACACATCGCTTCATCCTTCACGCGCGCTCTTCAAATTTCCTTAGCCGGGGTCACAAGAGTTATTACCACTCCGTCACCTCTCCATATGCATTTGTCGCCCACTACGATCACCCAGTCTCCTATATACTGTTCCGCTTCATCCCCATCTATCTCCCAGCGGTAATATTCCGGGTTCATCTTCTGACATATCTTCTCGCCCTCTCTGTTGTCACTATGGAAGAAACACTCGCATCGTCCAGTTATAGCAGTGTCCCCGGGATCATTCTCGGCGGAATTACACGCCGTCAAGATCTACACAGCGAAAGTCGAGGGAAAGGAAATTTTGCACCATGGGGTTTATTAGATTGGATCCACGGAACTAGTCTCGGGTCCGGATTGGAGGAAGATGTTGCGAATGAAGCCGAAAAACATCAGGTCAAGAGCCGAAGTAGAAAGGCTATTGCTAGTGGAAAGGAGAGTGTGAAATCATTAAATGGGAGGAGAAGAAGTTCTAGGAGAGGTTAGGCCTTCCTTTTATGATGTTAGGGTGGTCATCGTTGGATTTTGTTGGCAATGGAGGTTGAGAAACACTTGGTTCACATTATTATACCCTCGGTCTATGGTTCTGCTACGTCTGCTTTGTATTTAATATGCATCTATTTTGATACCAATTCTCGTCATCGAATCTGAAGCAAGATTCTCTTAGAAACAGGAAGTGTCACCCTTGGTGGCGCAAGTAGGCGTCGTCCCTCAAATTTCTTAACCCAACAATTACTTAACTTCATCTAATCATCATTTCTCCCCCATTGTAACATACTTCGAGCAAGGAGTAAACATAATACTATCGTAAGGCCTTTATATGTGGATGCCCACCTACCACTGCAGGGAAAAAGTTGAAATTTTGATCTCTTACCATACTCAAGGCTCAAAATGCCGAACAATGTTTCAATCTCAATCCCCAATTTTCTGATGGTCTTCCTAGAACCCCATAGAGCGCAAAGTTTAGAATTTGCTTGATATCACGGCAACACCTACACAATCTCAACCTCCCAGAACCAAAATCTCATGAAGAGAGTTACCTTTCATTCCTTTAGAACGAAAAGCACCAAACTCCCTTCTCTCAATCTTCACACCCACCACCTCTCTCCCAACACCTATTACTTCTTCAATTCTTGCAAATTCAACTTTTTAACAACTTTTCCTTGATCCCTAAATCCTCATCATCCTCCCTCCCAATTTTCAGAACCAACAACCAAAATCTCAAAAAGTTGAAAAAAGTTGATTTTTCGAAACCTTCGTGTACAAACCCTGAGCAAACAACTTTTTTCTTCCAAAAGACCACTGGTGGACAATTAAAAGTTGAAATCAACTAACGTGGTTTATCATCGGGTCGCCAATATCACTAAATCGCCATTTTTTTCATTATTCAATCACTTCAATTCCAATTCACAATATCTTAATGAATTATTATAAAAATATAATCAAAAGAAGCCCGAATCATCTTAGTTATTAAAGTTATTTGAAAATCTAAAAATTTGATAATTATAAAAACTATAAAAGTCTATTTAGTACCTCGATCTATATTATATAATAAAATCAATAATCGAAATAATCAAATAGAAACTCAAGCAAATGGATATAAAATAACTGAATTAAAAGAGAAAGTGTTTTTTCAATATATAATTAATATGAATAATAAAGGATTTATATCTAAATTAAATGATATAGAAAATATAATGAATTATATTCTTGAATCGCAAGGGGCAAAGAAGGTTGGAAAGCTTTGGGCTTATTGATTTGTAAAGTGTTATATGGAATTAAAGATACATTTTAATTGTGTTTATAACTTTCAAAAAGCTCTTTATAAAGATCCTAAGCTTATTAAAAAGTGATTTTAAGTGGTAGTGAATATACAAGCGAAATATAATATTCAAAACTGTGATTTTTACAATTTCGATAAAACAGGCTTCATAATAGGAATTATAATTATCTGTATGATTATAACTAATATTAAACAAAATGGCAGAAGTAAGGCAATATAGTTAGGTAATCGAGAATGGGCTACAGTAATTATATGTAGTAATGGAGAGGGTAAAACTATACCTCCATTTCTAATAATTCAAGAACAAATCCACCTTTCAAATTGATACATCAAAACCGATTTTCCTACAAATTGAATTATTAAACCTACTTCTAATAAATAGATGAATAATGAAACAAAATTAGAATGATTAAAGTATTTCGATAAACATACTATTTATTAAAAAAAGAGCAAATATCGAATATTAATGCTAAATAAATACAAAAGTCATGAATCAATATCTTTTCAATTATATTGTAAAGCAAATAATATAGTATACATAAAGCTATCAGCGCATTCTAATCATTTAACTCAACTATTCGATATTGGATATTTTAATATTCTGAAATACTTATATAGTAATCAAATTGATAAATTTATCAAGACACATATCAATCATATCTCTAAGATTGAATTCTTTATAGCTTTCAAAGCTGTATATCAATAATCAATTACATTTCAGAATATAAAAGCTAGATTTCGAGAAACTGGATTGATACTATTTAATCCTAAAACTATACTCTCAAAGTTAGATATTCGAATTCATATATCTACTCCCCCCCCTTTCAATTCAGATCCTTAAATCTTTCAAATCCCTTACAATCCAATTAAAACTTTTTCTCAATCAATTTTAATAAAATCTCAAATAAATCAATATCAATCAAACTCTCCTATATCTATATTCGAAATTATACTAACTTTAGCTAAAGATATAAAGAAATTAGCTTATAAGAATATACTTCTAAATACAAAAAACTATATACTTCAAAAAACAAATAAAACATTAAACAAATATCAATATACAAAAAAGATTTAATTATATTAAGGAAAAGTGCTTATTAAATAAAAGGCTTTTGATATATTATCTCAATAAGAAATTAATATTTAGATTTAATATAACAAGTATAAAAAGAAAGGGGACAAAAAGACCATTGTCCTCCGCAAGGAGCCTGGCTGGTTCAGTGGTAGAGTGATCGGGTCACTCTCCTACTGTTCTACGACTTATGGCTATAGCGATCTGATCCACATGGATCCACCCTATATGCCGCCTCATAGGCCACCTTAGTGTGGACCTCCTGACACAGCTCCACTGAGCTCCGACAATCTACCGCTAACCCTAATAGAGCTTTTCTATTATGGGCCGCAAAAGCGATCGATCGAATGCTGAGGGGGAACTGATCCCCCCTCCAGCCGCCACCACTGCGCCTATGCGCCATTCCGCTACTCAGCGGAACCATCGTTCCGGCTGCTCCTCTCGAGCGGCCCAATAGCCGAATCCTCCGCTCCTCTGGAGCACCATCACACACACACCCGCTTCTTTGAAGCGGCACACCTGTACACACCGCTCCTGTCCATAAAACATGGTTCTATGACAGAAGTAATTGTACAATCAGAGCGCTCCTCTCCATGAGCAGAAGGAAGCGCTAGGAATATGGGGCCAATCAAAAAACGGCCCTATTTGCGATCATTACACTGGCTTGTTTAGGATATATAGAAGGAACTGGGTTTACCCTGTGAGGTTTTACTAGCGTGCGCATCAGCGCCTTTCTGTATTTGTAACTCTAGATCTAGCCACGTCTTTCATACCCCTCGGGAGGTCCTCTACAAGACGTTAATCACTATAAATAAATAAATAAATAAATAAAAAGAAAGGGAATTCTAATGAGAAAGTATTTTCTAGTTGATATTATAATATATATGGAAAAACTAGTTATAATTTAAAAACTTGTTAAAATAATATAATAAACCCTAAATTATTAAATTCTTAATAGTTTCAATTAATTGATTAAGTAGTTATTGAATAATACAAAATTGAAATGGTTAAATGATGAAAAAAATGGCGACCTGGTGATATTGGCGACCCGATGATAAACCACGTTATTAAGATGTGCAACAAAAACCTGTAAGAGGAAGGAATCACGAGATTCGGAATGGATGATTGTTATTCCGAAGTGGCTCGAGCTTTCTTGGTGAGGACATCCAACACCTTTTGTGATTCTGGTTTGTTGAATACAAGACATGTCATGACATAATGTGTTGTGGGGATACTGCTTACTAGAAGTCTGGATCGCAATCTACCAAACTATTGAGTGGCTGATCTCTTTTTGCAAAGTGCAAAAGTTACTTAATCTTACCATCCATACAATTGATCGAAGGTTTGCGGTCAAATAAGAACAGGAAGGAGATATGGGAAGAAACTGCCATTCGACCTTTGTGGAAGTAGAGGATCTTCCTTGAATGCAACTTTATCTCACACAGAAGTTTCTAGTGCTGATGAGTTGAGGACAAGAAATAACTTTAAAAACAATGGAATAAAAGCCCTCTCATGGATATGGCTATGACTATGGCAATGGCCATGGCAATGCATGGAAAGAAAGATCTTCAAGAATATCATAGTCCTGGGTTTATGAACAATCGTTCCTTTATCCCTTCGTTTCTTCACTTCAAAAGATATCCTCAATATCTTTCGCCGCCAGGAGGAGGTGCTCATAATATGATGTCCAGGTGGAGTCATTCATAAATGATCGTCACCGCTCCAGATATATTGCTATTTATTTATCAATTATATTTATTATTCTCCAAGGAGACTCCTGGCATTATACCTAAGACAATCACAAGCACCTTTGTCTTCCAGGTATAAGAAAATATCGAAGTTTAATCTTTCAACAATTTTAGAGTTGTTCAACAATGTCTCAGAGCTTAGAGCAAGTACTGCTTCTTTGACTCAGCATACTTATGCTGATCACTTTACTGGGGACTATAATTGAGGGTACTAGATATGTTTGGATCAAGACTATTGTGAAGGTTGGAAGTTCATCATCTTTGTGGAATTGTCAAAACTTAAAAGTTTCATGCGAGTAGAAAGTCCTAGGCTTCTAAGTACTTCTCCCGGGGTGTCTGCTACCCATTTAGTATATTGGGATCGATTGCTTAGTGCATTTGAAGTCTCTCATTTTCTCACAAAATACATACACTGATTGATGAAGGTCTGTGGGAAGGCTTCTAGGGGTCTTCGCTTAATGGCTTCATTCAACGTATCATCAAAACTCATACTCCTTTTTACTGGATATCTCTGATTTGACATATGGATCCTGTGTACGCTCAAACTCTCCCAGAGATACAGTCAGTAAGCATACCTATTGCTTTGTTTTTGATCCTTTATTGTAATTAGATTTTTTTGATTTCTGTATGTGTCTCTTGGTGTATTGTCACTAACCTCTCTCTTTTGCTAGCTTTGTTTGAAGATATACACTGTGTGATAGTGCGTAAAGATACAAACCGTCGTTCCTAAGGAGTTTTTCATGAAATCAGAATAAGCATTGGTGAAATTGTGTCTGGTAATGGTGGTTCAATTCTAAGGGATATATCCCGGTAATAATTTTGACTTGTTGTTCCAATTTGGGCACCCAGAATATTGACCGACAAGGTTTGTTTTTGAGTCCCTCCTGCCCAATTCTCTATATGGATCCCTGACCTCTTTACATGTTACCTAACAATCAGCAGATACTCGCAAACACTTTCTTTTCAACTCTTATTATAAGAGGCTTGGTGCTTTGTTCTCCTACACAACAGACAATCCCGTCTTTCCCGGATTCGTGCCATTAATCTCCCGAGCCTCCGTCGTTTACACAGAAGCCACAACTGCCACGTCTTCCATGACGCGTTTCTGCCACGGAATTATTTTTCCAGCTTTCGAACTCTCAACCTTACTTCAGTTCCTACTTCTCATGTCCAGTAATCTCATGGCTACCAATCTATTAACCTCCAATGGGGGAGCAGAGTTACCAGCAGATGTATGCCTGCGAATTATAGACCTAATCATTCATGACGCGCCTAAGAACGTCGTCATCTTAATCAAGCTTTCACGTGTCAGTTATATCCCCTCTCTTCATCTCCTATTTTGAGCAGTACGGCAAGAGCCTACTCATTGTAATACTTAAGATAATTCTACTAACCTCCTCCAGTCCTTCAAGAAGCTCATCAAAACATACGAACGAGGCCTGACCAAAACCGCCATCAATCTCTATTCCAACGCCCAAGTAAACCAAAACATCCACTTCATCGTCCGCAACCAACCAGCATCTATGGACCTCACCCCCAACCTTTACATCAATCAGACCTTCGCGCACCTCCTAGAAACCCAAACTCGCGCACGAATTACGCACGAAATAACTCACGATTCTTTTTCCCAATGCCACCACCCCACTATCTACTGGGCCGGCGGCGTAGGTTTCGATCCGCCTACCCTTGCTATCCCTCTACCCGAGCTCGAAATCCGAAGACAGAAATTCAAAGAAGAAGCGCTCAAATTATTATACGAGCTTTTCGACAAAACCCAAGGTGTCAAAAATGACTGGCATGCTCGAATTCGTCAAATCGATTATCTCTCCCGCCTCAGGACGTCGGAATTGGCAGTGCTTTGTATCTTCATCCCTATCTTGGGATTTAATCTTCTTGAAAAAACGAAAGATGAGAGTTTTGATACGAAGAGAGCGGTCATAATTTTTCAGCATAACCTCATAAGATATGGACCGATAGTAGCTTGGTTG
The DNA here is from genome assembly GCF_014898435.1 of Botrytis sinoallii. Classification (NCBI taxonomy): domain Eukaryota; kingdom Fungi; phylum Ascomycota; class Leotiomycetes; order Helotiales; family Sclerotiniaceae; genus Botrytis; species Botrytis sinoallii. Next base: position 211,324 of record NW_024066034.1, on the reverse strand, counting down.
CAGATTTCTGCAGATACGAAGTGCAAAAGAATAGGACTTGCAGGAACCTTCAGATTGAACGAATGGTGGAAAGAGAGACAAGCTGAGGGCGTGGAAAAGTTGAAGAAGTTTGAGCGGGGTAGGACGGGAGAGGCGAGAATGATACTGGTGCTTTGGAGAATCTTTCAAAGTAGGGAGAGCGTTGAAAAGACGTGGAGCCCGAGGAGTGGGGAGAGACTTTGGGAAATTGCTAAGGGTTTGGTGGAGGAGAAGATGAGGGGGGTATGTTGTTTGAAAAGCGGGTTCTTATCTCGTCTCATTGTGCTTGGAGTGGGTCGAGGCTGGTTTGTGATTATATTAGGTATTGGGATTAGGATTAGGATTGGAATTGGGATAGGGATAGAGATATTGTTTGTGTATATGAAAGATTCGGGGTTTTATTATGGTCTGTATTATCTGGAATGTATTAGGAATATGTTTGGGTTGCTAGATACTGAGACGGATACACAAAGGGACTATTGTTGATATTACGATTGTCGAGATAGATATCAAACTGTCTGAATTAAGCACTATGTGTTGGATTAGTGGTTTTAAAACGAGGATTACGAGATTATAGCAAATGAAAAAGATTAAATTACTGTAGATTCTCATTGAGAAGTTAAAGATTGTAGGTGTATATAAGGAACACAAGAGTCCAAATCTTACAATCACATCAATCGAGATGACAACAATGATTGTTCATACCAGAGTCAAAAATTCAAAAACTTCATCTCGTATTTACGGATGATAGTATTGAAATTTCATGTAGTCGTTGCAGATTATGATGTTCTCGTCCGAGAAGCACGAGATGTCAATGCTTAGATTGAGAATAAAGGTCGTAATAATTTTTACTTCATAAGCCTTCGTCTCATGATTTGAGAGATCAATATTGATTTTCGTATGAGAAGGAAGTTAGGGGATCAGAAATATCGATGTGATGAAATTTGTCGGGAAAGTTGTAATTAATCGAAGCATTTGAAGATAGTTGACGAAGCGGTACTCATTTAATTACTCATTTAATGTCTATCAAGATCTAATTTGACTTGAGAGGTTTGAACACTATCATCTTATGTTGATACATCCTAGGATGATATTGATCAGCAGATTTCTAGAATACTTTTACTCCCTAGGTACATATCTACAATAGATATTGGTGTATAAATCCCTTGAGCTTGGATTGAAGTATCTTACTTTTACGCTGACATCTATCTACTAGGTATGCATTCATCAATTCTGCTGAGTATCAATTCCAAACTGTTAGGTACATATCTCGAGCTCCTCATCGACGTTTTTCTCTCGGACTGAGTTATCACTGGTATCAACCTCTCGCTGTCAGTATATATGTGCTTCCTTCTGAGAACTGTACATATAGCTAGCCAGTACCATGCCGTTTCGCTCCATGTTCTCACGTATCACTTACTCATCTCTTCAATTTTCTACTAAAATGATTTCTCGGATTTTAAGACAAAATGTGTAAGTAATCATATCATATTTACAATCTCTTCCAATCTTACGAAATGCCCTTTTGATCACCCCGATCCCATCAGCTTTAAGACATGTTCACTAATTGAGATATTGAGCATTGGATTGCTGTATTCTCCGATATTTGGGTTCGTGTCATTATTTTGGACATACGATCCAATTTCCCTCTCGGTTTACCATCCTGTAGGGTAGTCTAGTGAAAAACTTGACTATGAAATTCTCTAAGGTTAACCTTCGGAAGGTATATCAGTTCTTGCTTTCCAGAGAATTGGATTATCTTTCACGGCCTTGAGCAGTAATCTCCAAGAGCGTATTGATTGTTCTGTTCTAAAAGTATCAACAAAGAGTCATCATCCAAGTTGGTCGGTAGTTAAAGTGGACTTGAGGAAGGTGACCTCCATCTTGCATTGCAATGCCTTGACAAAATGGGCCATCTTCCGGAGCACCATCAAGAAGACAACTCGCACGGGATAAAACTGGAAGGTAACGATGTCGATAGATGAGTAATGGGGGAAAGTAAAGGGGAAAGAGAATATAGATTATGGGAGAGAGATTATTGATGAATGGTATGGAAACCACTTCTCGAATAGGGGTTGAGATAAATAGCCTTCAAGATGTTCCCTTATTCCTAGGAGTAAGTCAACAACAGAAGCTTCTTTGTTCACACAAAGCCTTGCTCATCAAGTTCAAAGGCAGAATTAGTAAAAGACATCACAAAGAGTTATAACAAAGAAAAATTGCGGAGAAAGAATTTTTAGGGTTAATATTTTAAATTTAGGAAACAATGCGATCTAAGCAAATCAAAGAACAAATGAAATCCTGTCGAGGAAAGTGTACAATGGCTTTGATCAGAAACAAAGGAGAATCTGCCGAGGGGCGACTTGAGAGCCAAGCTCAATGAGAACCAGTCTCAAAGGTCTAGCTTCTCAGAAATTACTTACTGATCTCTTCTCGCGGTCGAGAAGAGGGACATAGTAGGATGAAGACAACGAGCTCACTGAGCTTGCATTGCCTTCTTGCGTTCCAACTCCGCTTCGATCTCCTTGAACACATCATCTGGGATTTGAGGAAAGTCAGTACCATAGAAGATAGAGAGCATCTCTTCTTCCTTTTCCTTGGCCCAGTAGTTATGCATCAGATCAGGAATTGCAAGCTCATTAGTCGCTGGAGCATGAGCCGGCTCAACCTCTCCTTTTTTCACCATAGAATGCCATTTGTTTGTACAAGATTTAACGGTATATGTGCGACCTGGCCAAGGATCGGATGCAAAGAGGTCGCCTCCTTCCAGGTGTCTGGCTTGTTCGATTGTCATGGCTACCGCAATGTATACCCATTTGGAATACTTGTATTCGAGTAAATGATCGCGTACTACTTGGGTGAATTTAACGAGTTCGCTCTCGTTGTAAAGGGGTGCCATTTTCGCGGTGGTTGATAAAGTTGTTGATCTTCTGAAAGATTGCTTGAAAATGTTGTGTAGATGGTTGTTTGTAATGTTGTGATATGGATAGTTGTAATATGAAGTTATTGCTGAAGAATAAAACTTTCTATCTCATCGATAATCGCATCTCAATTATAGATTTGCCGGATACATTGTTCTGGTGCTGTTCCACCCAAAACTTCATTTCGAGGTTCTTTGTGCCACAAAATAACCCTCGACTTCGAGATTGTTCAAATGTTATCCGAAAACCATACAGATACTAAGCTATGCAGCTTTGTTGTTACAATTTTTGGAAGTAAATAATCTTCAGTGGTCCAATTCCGATTTCCAACATCTTATATTTCATTCTGTCTGTAGTGCTTATCGTATGGGTGTCTAATACCGACCAATTTATAATCCTTCATCCATGCTCCTATTCCCACTTAAACGCCGAAACATAAACTACAACTTGCTCTTTTGAGCCTTGCTCTCCTCTCTAGCCGAAGATCTAGGAGAGTTCGCAGCGCCGCCAGTCTTCGAGCCAGAATTCGCCTTGATACTAGCCATACCCTGATCTAGCATTTTTCCATCTCCACCACTTGAACTGCCACTTACAGTCTTCATTAGAGCTCTTCCGTTGCTCAAGCAAACCTTTCCACCTTCTACTTTGGTGATGAATCGAATTTCTTCCCATCCTTCTTTGATTTCTCCAGTTTTCCAGATTTCGATGATCAACTTATCGCCTGGTTTGACTGGCGATGCGAATCGACATGAAAATTCTTTGATGTTTTTGGGATCACTACCACCAATAGCCTTCAAGAGCGCATGCGCGGTGAAGTTCCATGATGAAAGCCCATGCATGATGGGCCCTCCGAATCCCATCTTTTGCCCTGGCTCAGGTGTTGCGTGTAAAGGATTGTAATCACCATTCAATCTGCCATTTGTCATTCATTAGCCGGGGACTCCGAACGGCGTTCCAAGACAGAACCATACCTGTACAACAATGCACTCTCCTTTGTAGTTTGGTGTTCCATAACAGCATCAGGTTTCTTTCCTTCGGGTGGAGGGAAGTTCTGAGTCGCCGGACCCTTAGGTCCATTCCAATTACCCTGACCAACAAAGAATGCACTCCCAACAGCCCTGGTATACACTTCTCCACTGTTCTTGTCTACAATCTCCTGTTGTGTCTCAACAACCGAGCCAGATTTTCCTTTATCATATACGCCGATAACTTTAGAGCGTAACTCGAAGGTTTTGCCAGCGGAGGTAGGAGGAAGTGGTTTGAGGAAAGTCATTGAACGTCCACCATCAAGAACGCGTCTGTAGTCGAATTTTGGCACGCCGGGAATTGGAGTTGCGGAGGAAGCAGCATAGAAGTCAATTACTTCTTGGGTTGTGCGTTTGAATGCTTGGACTATGTTAGCAGATTTATAAAACGAAAGGGGGGAGGAAGCTTACGAAGAAGAACAGGATATGTTGGAAAGACGGCAAAGTTGGGATGTAATTCCTGTGCCTCTGGTCAAAATGTGTCATTTCCAATTGAGGTATCAAACACATACGAATAAGAAATGTAGCTCGTCATTCGTACACCCAATGCTGTTAGCAAAGAGCAAAACATCTCTCTTCAACCAAGAAACCTCCTCTGCGGGATATTCGAAACCAGCTCCTGGACCAGACATCTTGATGATTATATGATATGGTTTTACGGTTATTTTTCAAATTTTAAGTGATTCCTGAAAATAAAGAATTGAATTGAATTGAAATATATGTGATGTGATGAGAAAGAAAGAGAGGATTACCATTGACCAAGAGCTTTGAGCTACCCCGGAATTTCATTCATAATCCCCACACTTCGGCCATTCTCACATGCCGAGGTATCTTCGGAGAAGTGGTGAGCAACAGTCACGATTCAACTAGACTACCACGACTACCTAGGTAGATACATATTGCTGTTAGGATTCAAACGTTTATTTATAACTTTTCCTTCCTGGCATAAACTTAGAACAGAATTCAAAGCGCGTTGAAGGGGAAGGGAAAAAAAGACACTGGGCGCGTAGGTACGGTCAATACATAAAATAAAGTACACCCTCGGAGCAATTTTTGAACATCGAAGCATAATCAGTCATTAGACGAATGATCTGTGGAGGATTACCTAATTAAGAGTGATTTGGCGGTGGATTTCTCTAATATGTGAAATGATCACTGTGGACGACTTTGGCACATGATACAATGTCAAGATCTAATCAGGTTTACGTGATAGATGTATTCTATCTAGACCTTATTAAAATAAAACAAACCATTTTTTTGTCAATATCGTCGTCGACGTAAGAACTGTTTTCTTAGCATGAGCTTCGGACCTCTCAAACCTGTCTTATCTGCGCCAGTAAGCAAAACCACAAACTCTAGAAACCAGGACATTTTCGGTCCATTCTCGCCCTGTAAATGTAACTCAAAGTTCGAATACAAGGCATTTACGCCGAAGCGTCGACCAATCCCGCAATGAAAAAGCAAAAGAATCATTAGTTACGACTTATTTCGCCCAATCTCAATCTCAAAGCAAAAGGTTCCCATTAGGTTTTGTGGTATCACCCACTTAACTAACCGGTAGGAGCTCCATTTTGCCCTTGCCATCAGCAATCCACTCAGGTTCAATGAGTTTCTCTCGATCCGCATACAAGTATTTGTATGCCGTACGGATAGTTCCATCACTAACGCCAGCTACTTGGGATATCTCCTTTGCAGACTTTGGCTTTCCGAGGAGAGCTGATGCCATGTAGATGCAAGCGGCTGCAACTGACAAAGGCGATCTACCAGCGAGATCACCGACGGTAGAAACCTTTTCAGCAAGGCCTTGGGATATCTTGACGAACTGTTGACTCTTAAGACCAAGTTGACTGCAGTAACGAGTACAGAGATCTTTGGCATTGGTTGACGTGGTTGTCTGATAACCATCTGGGGCCGCAAGAGCTTGAAGGCAATGTTAATATATACCAGTATAAGATCTTCAGCTTATACAACTTACCACCAGTAGCATCAGCAGTCGCCTTCTTGGCCGAACTGTCCGAAGCAAAGAATTTCTCAAGTGCTTTGAAAGTTCTACCAATATCCTTCTTCGAAACCTTCGTCAAAGCGTAGATTTCGCGGAAGGTTCTGGGAACACCGCACTGACGGCAAGCGATAAAGATACAGCCAGCAATGATCGCTTCTTGGGATTTACCTTTGAAGGCTTTGGCGTCATCGACAAGTTTGAAAAGGTGCTTTGCGGTATCCGAAACGTTTTTTGGAATGTTGACAGCATCACAGTGAGCGCCGATTTCTTTGTAGGCTGCGAGTAAAGCCTTTGTTGATTTGTCTGTACCTTGTTTACCTTGGGCGCGGTAGAGCTCACGACTGCGTACGCTGCTGTCGCCAAAAGCGATTGTGGTGGAAAGTTGAGAACCGTTCAAGAGAGGATTAGCAGCGTCACCAACACGGGATGGATCGTCATTCCCCTGGTCATCATTGGAGAATGTACGCCATTCAGAGCGGGTATCGACAATTCGATCACCAATAACTACACCACATGTATCGCAGACCAAATCTCCTGAAGAAAATTCTTCAACGAGATTAGGTGGAATCTCCTTGCAGTCCTTGCACATAACTGTGACGTTCAAATTCTGACTCCATTCTAAATTCTTGTCTAATGGCGGTTGAGCCATCATCTTTGGTTTGTAAGGTTTTGGTCGATAAATATTATCAAGCTTGTCGAAGACTGGACGTCTCTTTGGCTTGCGGCGAACTTGTGTTCTTTTCTTCGTAACAGCTAGACGGGTTCTGATATCTCCAGTAGGTTTATCGCAAAGGATTGTAGTTGAAAGCTTGATAAAAAGCGGAGAATGCAGTTTGGCGGTATTGTGGGGAAATTAGGTTGAGTTAATAGATCAGGACGAGTACGACAACAGGAATTAGTCCCTTGATCTATGATTCAGACTCAGTTCTACGGTCGATGAAGATTCGAGAACGAGTGAGTATGTGTTATACTGATGGTCGATTCGTAGAATAGATAGAAAGTGATTTGGTGAATATGAGTGTGGCCGTAGTTGAAAGATTGATTTGTAAAAAAGAAACGACTGAAATGTAATTCGTTTTACAAGGTCAAGGAAGACTTTGTAAAGAGTTCGACTATCTGAATATGCGACCGTCGTCGACTTGAGCTTCGAGTCGAATAAATTAAAGTGTCGCAAGGTAGAAGAATGTAGGGTGGGAGAGTGCGCTTGCTGCTTTCGTCGACGGATTTGAAGATTTTCGCAGAACAAATGACCAATAAAGGCGTCCGTGAATGATGTATCAAAATCGTTGTTGAGAAGTTGTCAAAATTATCGTCGTAAAGATGACCGGCAACTTTGTGATTGTTCAAGAACGATAATGTCACAGTCTTCTGTTGATGTGCGAGCGAGCGGTGGTGGTTGTCGGAAAGGTTGTCGGTGAGGATGAAGTAGGCAGAGAAGATTTCGTACAAAGACGAGGAATGCCAGCTGCATTCGAACTAGAAATTCTAAATTTGTAATCCAATCACGTGAAAACAACTCAGTCTTTTTTGGTCACAGCCTTGAGCCGCGCCTTCTTTTGGTTGCCTTACAGTACTGTACAGTATTAAGTTGCTCGCTAATACGTCGCGCCGAAGCTCCAGGTCAGTTTGGAAGCTCTTAGATATTGAAACAACATTTGAAAGTCAATACATTTACCATTATTCCATCCCATCGCAGTTACTCTAAAACCTAACTTCACACGCCCTTTTCGAATCTTTCAAACACAACTTCAACTACAAAATGTCTACATTAGAAGATCTCGATGATCTCGAGAGAGAGCAAAAGGAAGAGAAGAAGGACGATGGCGACAAGGACAAGAAGCCAACCCAAACTAATGACGCCGATGCTGAAATGAAGGATGCTGAATCTGAAAAGGAAGAGGACCCTATAGATGAGGAGATCTATAGCTTAGGTACACAAGATATCCTCACAAGGAAACGACTTTTAGAGAATGATTCTCGAATCATGAAGAGCGAGTTTCAACGTTTATCACATGAGAAGGCTGCAATGGGCGAGAAGATCAAGGACAACCTTGAAAAGATTGAAAATAACAGGTAGGTACAGCTATGATAATCGACAGATTGTTATCACAGTTTAGCCAGTCCACTGACATTGTGCAGACAACTACCATACCTTGTTGGAAACGTTGTTGAGTTACTCGATCTCGACCCAACAGCTGAATCTGCTGAAGAAGGCGCAAATATCGATCTCGATGCTACCAGAGTCGGAAAGTCTGCAGTTATTAAAACCTCTACTCGACAAACCATATTCCTTCCATTAATTGGTCTGGTGGACCCAGATGAGTTGAAGCCAGGTGATTTGATTGGTGTCAATAAGGATTCATATCTCGTACTGGATACATTACCTGCGGAATATGATAGCAGAGTCAAGGCAATGGAAGTCGACGAGAAACCTACGGAAAAATACACAGATGTAGGAGGGTTGGACAAACAGATTGAGGAATTGGTCGAAGCAATTGTATGGCCAATGAAGGAGGCTGATCGTTTCAAGAAGATTGGTATCAAGGCGCCCAAAGGTTTGTTCCATATATTGTCTGTGTATAACCAGATATGCTGACGTTCTCAGGTGCTCTTATGTATGGTCCTCCTGGTACTGGAAAGACACTCCTCGCAAGAGCTTGCGCCGCGCAAACAGATGCAACCTTCCTCAAACTCGCCGGTCCTCAACTCGTACAAATGTTCATTGGTGATGGTGCAAAGTTAGTACGAGATTGTTTTGCGTTAGCTAAGGAAAAGGCACCAGCAATCATTTTCATCGACGAACTGGATGCTGTTGGTACAAAACGTTTCGATAGTGAGAAGAGCGGAGATCGTGAAGTGCAAAGAACTATGTTGGAGCTACTGAATCAACTTGATGGATTCGCCTCGGATGATCGCATTAAGGTATTGGCAGCAACCAACAGAGTTGATGTTCTCGATCCTGCTTTACTCCGTTCTGGTCGTCTCGATAGAAAGATTGAGTTCCCTCTACCAAACGAAGAAGCTCGTGCCCAAATCTTGAAGATTCACAGCCGTAAGATGACTGTTGATGATGCCGTCAACTGGCCCGAATTGGCACGAAGTACAGATGAGTTTGGCGGAGCCCAGTTGAAGGCGGTATGTGTGGAAGCTGGTATGATTGCACTTAGAATGGGAAAGAACAAGATTAGCCACGAACATTATGTCGATGCCATTGCGGAGGTCCAAGCTAAGAAGAAGGGTATGTTTTCAATGACTCTCTTTCACTTTTTCTACAATACTAACTCATTACAGACACTGTCAATTTCTACGCATAGTGTGACTCTTTGGCGGCGTTTGGCATAGCTTGCACGGCAAGACTTGTAATCATAGACAAATCATGACATTTTAAATATGACCAAACGGGTTTCCAGGAGACGTCGAGTATGCCTCGTGATTGATGAGAGCCGATGGTAATATATTAATGAAGAAGGCCAACCATGTATTCTCCAGCATATGACGAAATGAATGATTCTTGCCCATCTTTGATCTATGTGAAAATGTGACTTCCAACATATCTTCCTATCTAAAACGGACTTCCTACATTGGAGCAGATTCGAAGTAGATCTTTGCGTTAACAGGGAATCGGATATGCACAAGTGTGAGGGAGAAAGGTCCAAACCACATCGGAACACTGCATGTGCTATATTAAAAAGTTCGCGGATGTTGACGATTAATTCCTTTTTATTTAGTACGTAGAGAAACACCAACTTCATTCTAGAATCAGGTTTCATGCACATCAAATGTTACCTTCATCCCTAGACTCTAGTTCAGTGATAGCGGCATCAAAAGTCAACTTTACGTTGCAAGTTAACATTCTAAGAGTCATTCTACCCACTTCTCCTCTTATTGGCAAACTCCATTTCATCCAGGACTCTCCCCTCACGCATTATCTCCAATACCTCTTCGAACCGGTCTGCCTCCGCTTCTTCTGATCCTCCTGCCCGATTAAACATATCTCTATTCCAGGATTCACTGGCCACCTCTAAATATTCTTCAGTCCAGGAACTCCATGCCCTATTCTTTTCAACAATATTATAAATAGGACTTTGCGATGCCTCGATTCGATTCTTCGTCGCAGTTTCTATCTCATTTCTCCAAAACGACAGTTTCTCTGGACGAAGTTTCGTGCAAAAAACTCTGTATATTCCAGGAAGCATATTTACTTCTCCAGCGTAATGTTGCATGGTATCTTGTCTCATAGGACGTTGCTCGCATGGCTGGCTTTCAATTGTTAGTAGAGCTACTCGCTTGACTTCCCATTCCTTTTTTAGGGCAGAGGAAAGAGGACTATGCAGCTCAACGCATTTGGCTAGATCTCCCAAGTTGTCTTTACCCACGTTGCGCACAGCTAGTTCCATAAGTTGAAGATCCTTGACTCCGGCCAACGAAATGTGGCATTCAGTGTTCAGAAAATGCGAAATATCGCGGACATCGAAGACGACTTTGGGGATATGCGGAGATTCAAAGAGAGTTCTGAGGGAAATGTATTCAGGTATGTCGGCTTCGAAAGCTTGACCTGGAGAGGGTGCATGCGTGAATTGCATTATGGTTAGTGATCGCTCTGAGGAGTGAGTATTGACGAGGGTTTTGGCTGAGAGAGCTAAGAGATCGAGGAGGTAGGTTGGGTTGTTTTGAGCGGCTCCGTGGAGATGGGGTGGTATCCAATGAATTATGAGAATGGAAGGGGTGGTGATGTTTCGGGGGCTTATAGAGAGATACAGAGTGGATGTGCAGGTTGGGATTGTGAGCGCGGAGGTGAGGTCATCGAGGAAGGAGATTAGGTAGAGCATCGTATCAACGATTTTGATTGAAGATGGGAGTGAGGTTGACGCAGACATCATGATTAAGGTTCGAGATTCATAACCCTGATACAGAAAGTTATTCTTCGATGAATTAAAGATGTCCTCTAGGTAAATTTTGAGGCTGGTGATCTAATAATTATTTTGTTACACATGAAGCGGGGGAATGCCTATCATAGGCTGAAAAGTCTCATACATGTACGTCGTCATTCTTTATTGTAATGATACTGTACGTTCGCAAGGGGAAGAAAACAAAGCATCTCATGATAAGGTAAATGGTGTGTTGAGAGTCGAAGAGAATGGTATGCAGTTGGGGGCACTTGCACCTGGGTCCAAAAGAGGATGTAGGAAACTCGCAACTGATTTTCACAGTGGATCGTTAGACTCTGATTTTTTCTAAATTAAGAGTCTGAAGAATGAATGGAGATGCTCATGAGATTTTACTTCCTATCGGGTTGGATGTATAAAAGTGTTGCACAGTATAGTCACATAGCCTAGTAGCAGGTCGCTGGGAGCTGAGGATAGCAACCTTGATATGGTCCACAGACCTTAGAAATACCATATAGTGGTTTCTTCTATCTACATCAAAGCTGTTCAAGGTCTCTCATCCTTCACCTCTTTAGCCGAATGAACGTTATATTTTTTAGTCGTAGATACCACTACAGTGTTGGAATACATATGATCATATCTTTAAGTACATGTTATTTTGGCAAAAAATTGTCATTAGCTAGAAGAGAATGAAGAGAAGAGAAGCTGTGATTCTTTGGAAAGTTGTATATCGCGAGATTGTTTAGTTTCGACTCAGTGGAGTTAGCCATGTCGATTGAAACCCTGGATGCCAATCTGGCTTCCGTTTCTCCTTCTGCTTTCGCCTAAGCTTCATATGAATCTCTATAGGGTGGAAAATCTGGCAGTCCCTCCACGACATCTCCCCCGTCAATCTTGTCCTCGACGTAATAATGAAATACATGCCCTATGTCAGCTCGCATTGGTATGTAATAACCATTATAATCTTGCGATTTATCATTTTCTCGCGAACTGGCTGCCATAATACCCAAAACCTTTCCCGAAATTCGATCCGTTTGATCGTCAGCCCAAGGGCCAATATCTGAAATCCAATTCATCCAACGCTGTAAAAGATCGATTACATTATTGTCTTCTTCGACCACAGTTCCGTCCGTACCACATGCAATATCCAACGCAGCAACCGTTTCGTCAACGATAGATGCTCGTATGTCTCCACTATGGGTTACACGTGCATACATGAGGTGTATAGCAATATTCTGAATGTGAGGAATCAAAAGATAGTGAGCTAGAAACCAAATGGGGACAAGGATAGGGAGATCCAGGTGCCGTTCCCTTGGTGTATTTTCTGAATAGTTGTGGTCTACGATGACCTCATCAGACTCTGGGATGATAATTGTTCCAGTGTTCATGTATTGAACGATATGACGAAATATCTTGGGACAAGTATCTGGAAGCTCGATGACTTGACTATCTTCTCTTGGAAAGTTCAAGGATGTACGGACTAGGGAGATGTTAGTCCGAAACTGTGATCTTGTGAAAACGGGAGAGCTTACAGTAAGGTGAGTAGTAGGCAAGACGGATTTTGGAGACATAAAAGGTGTCGATATTTGGCGGAGTTCCGACGTTAATACGTATGAATTCATCTTTACTATAGCGCGCGGTGGTTAGGAAACTTCTTCCAATCATAGCTGCATATCTACATGCTGTATTAAAGCAACCTTCTTGTTGCTGCATAAAGAGACCAATCACTTACGAGTAATCAAGAATAGGTTTCTTGGGCCAGTGTTCCCTAGAAGGTGTCGTCATAGTTGCAAGATGATCTGTGTGTAAATCTCTCTATATTTTATGCAGTTTGACAGTTGTGTTTGCTGGAGGTTTCCGTCTTTGATTAAGGTCTGAGGAGAAAAACTGCACGGTTCTGGTCTCTTGATATTCACTTCTAACCTATCAATACTCATTTCATAGAGCGGATCTAGCCTTTCCCGAATGGATAGCCTATTCTTTTTCAAGTTCATAGGAAATGCATGGTATGAAGTAGCTATAAGATGCTAGAAATAGAATCAATGCCAATTTGACTTTTGGCCGGCGGTAACTTTGATGCATTGTCATTCTCTAATTTTCATTGCAGTAATAGGAAACGTTGCTAAGCAGCTTCTTCCCAATGCGGCCCCGAAACATCATCGAAATCAAAGTCCACGCTCAAATCGTGAAAGGAACATCCTTCGTCGACATTATCATGCACAAAAAATTCACCCACTATTCTCACGGTAGCTTCTCGAATATCCTCAGGTGGTTCGTTTGTGAGTCGTCTTTGCTCCGCACTTCTCTCTCGAACCACAAACATTGCACCCTCAAGAACTGATCTTGGTACCAAATCTTTTTGCTCTCGTGTCCACCTATGATAGGTAGAATGACAAGCAAGGAATTGTTCGAGCAGAAGCAGAACCTGATTGATCCCTCCAACCATTGTTGATTCGGCGGTGACTGCGATTTGAAGAGCATCGATAAACTCGTTAATAATGAGAGGGCTGTCGTCATAAAACCACTCATCCCAACGACTATGAGTGGCGATGTGGCAAAGAAGTCGGTACATATGATCTATCGTAATATTTTGGCAATGTGGCATCATGAGAAAGTCTGCAAGATACCAAATATGCACTAGGGTTGAAAGACTTAGACCGGCTTTGTAGCGTTTTTCGATGGAGGACGGTGAGCACTCGTTGCAAGCAGATAGTAATGTATTGTGGGCAACATAAGTTGGGATAATGATCGATCCAGTATTCACGTATTGTACTATATGACCGAAAATATCAGGCTTGTCCCTCCAAAACTTGGAGATCTCGCAGAAACCGAACCCACGCGAGCTGACATCTTCATCGAAAAGCTTACGAACTAGATAATAATTAGATGGAAGTGTCAATCACAACAGAGACGGGAGAACACTCAGTGCATAGATACATACAGCGTGGGGAATGGTAGGCCAGGCGCAGCCGTGAGACATGGTAAACTATGTTGTTTGGTGCTTCTGGAGGTCCATTTCCTAAGCAGATGGAGACACGATCGTCGTCTTTCCTGATTTGAGATTTTGAGGTTAGTGGAAGCTCTATCAATCGAAGTAAACGTTGAACCATACGTGTAATCAAGAATTGGTCTTTTGGGCCAGTCAGGCGGTGGAGGTGATGTCTGCTCACTCATCATATTTCCTAAAGCTAGTAGATAGAATTACAATTTTTGAATCAGCTTCCATCAACTTCCCTCAAAGATTGTTGTGTTTGTTTGAAACTTCTCCTGGAATGATGTGATCAAAAGATTGTGTAAAGGCTAGCTTTGGCTGTGTGTTTCGAGCAGAAGGTGAACTCGAAATAATCGCTCGAAGGACGTAAACATACACGTGCTTCCATTCACTGTTTCTGACCTGATGGCGATTGGCTAAGATAATTTCAACACAGAAAGAAAGTTTAAAAGGGGGTTGAAGTTCAATGCTAGCTGGGACATTCAACATATCTAAATCGATGGGAAAATATTTCTTCTCAAAACTATATCCTGAACGACTGTTTTCTCTCTCGATATTTCACAGCCATCGTTCTACCCAGCTATCTCATATCTTGCCTCAGCGACCTTGGCACTTATCTCATTTCTTTAGTATTTCTCCGGGTGCTGCTGGCATTATTGCACCTGCCTCTGGTACATTCTTGCTTTTGAAGTCATCAGACATCTGTTCAAATGTGACCCATTCGACTCCTTCATGCTTGTTGATATGATCAATGATTCTACGTTTTGTTAGTTGGTTGCCGAAATCATAATACGTAATAAGCCGACAAGATTAAGATGGTCGGGAATGGCACAAGTCCTGGATATCATAAAGAGGAGCAATTTCATACCTTTGTTGCATCTTCAAAGCGTGTGGTCTCCCCGAGACGTCTGGATGGATGGTCATAGGAAACACAAACTCATCATAATTCTCGTAAAAATAGTCGAAGTGATCTAGCCACATCTGTTCCACTAATTTTGGATCCACCCATCCATGACTATTAGGTGACTTCTTGATGAACATCATGGGAGGTAGGTCATCGATGTACCATGAAGCTGGGATTTCAACCATACCAGATGGCACACCTTTGACAAGTGGTTTCATCCACTCCTCTGCCTTCTTACTATAATCAATCTTTGTCCAAGTATCTCCGAGTCTCAACCAATACATTTGACAATCATCATGGCTCATACTATGATCATACTCTATTCCGTAGCTCAACAAAAGTTCTGCGCCTTCTTTACTTGTTTCCCACCAAGGAGCCACGCTTCCCCTTGGTGGTTTTCCGCAAAAATCTGTCAATAATTTATATGTTTTGTCAAGAACATCTCGTTGCTGTTCAAGTGTCATATCAACAGGGTTTTCGTGGGAGTAACCATGAAGACCAATCTCATGTCCTGCATCACGAACCATTGCGCATTCTTCGGGGAAGGTCTCGAGAGAATGACCAGGTATAAACCAGGTCGCCTTCATATTGTTCTTCTCAAAGAGTTTGAGAAGACGACGAACACCGAGTGTACCAGCGAACAGTCCTGATTGTGGTAAGTTTAATGATAGTCCAAAAGTCAGGAGAAGAATGAATATGAGATTTTCAGTTGAAAATCAAAGCTTCCATATAACATCAGAACACTCTGTCCTGAGAATAGAGAGTCATGTGTAAGGAGCTTGATGACGAGAAGAGGAATATATCATTGTGATTAACTTGAGTAACAAACCTCTACTAATGTCTGATGTCGAGTCTTCGCCACCATATGAACCTAACCATCCGGCTACAGCATCAATATCGACTCCATAGCCGCAGAGCACGCGTTTCTTGACTTTCTTATCCATTTCTGTGTTTGAGGAGGGAGGAGAAGTAGAAGAAGACATGATTGAGTTCGGGAAAGTATATAGTAGTATGAGTAGATGAAGATACACAACCTACGAGAGCTGCACTGCCTGCTGCTTTGTACTTCGTTGTTAATTACGTAGCACCTTGACCACGATGGAAGTCACTTTAGCATTCTGAAGTGTGGGGAAAGCTTCAATTGCCGCCCTCATTGGGACCATTTTGATAAGAGCTTCAACGTTTCGATTAATAAGAGGAATTGATTGCTAGGTACTTTATCCGAAAAGAGGAAGCAAATATCTGAAAGCGTATGTTAAAACTAAGTCACATGATCTGACATTGCGGCGAGACAACTCCATCGAGAAAAGATACCCCTGTCAAATGCATGTGATTGCTTAGGTGCACTAAGTGGGCTTATGGACACCAGTAGGTACCGTATTCGAGCGTATTCTAATTTTGAACCAGAAGGTAGGATCGCATCAAGGTACGAGCCAAAGAAAGATAGGACCAGCTTGCGTTATTAACATTACCAAAGATTCCTTGATCTGATCTCATAGTCAAGCATCAGTACCTAGGTATTTTAAGTCATTGTTCGTTCACATCGATTGCCCATCTTGAAGCTTTAGAATCATATCAGGCGCAACCCCAACAGCTTTACTCTACCTACGAAGCTTACGACGTTGACGAGAAAAAAGACATTCCTTTACTGGCGTTGCAGGGACTGACACCCTGCGGTGCAGTTATATTTTTGAGGCAAATGAAAGTCGAATGAATGCAGCCCTTGAATCCTTTCCTGAGTGCTTTCTTCAAGAGTGCTCTGCCTACACAGTGTACGCCGGTACACCATCATGTAAGCTTGCCAACAATACTAGATTCCCATCATCATCTGCAACGAGGGGCATTGGACACGAAGCTGATAGCTCTTTAGATATTATTAGTTCCTACTACCGAAGTTCTCCTTACCTCCCGCGATCGAGAGACCGGCGCGCTTTACGCAGACCTTGCAGGATCGGAAGATTTCCTGGGCAGTCATGTCTTGCGAGTACCGGCCAACCATGCTGCGACCGCGGGAGGGAAGGATGCGCCAAATATGCGGGAGAACCGAGGGAAGGCAAAACAATATACAACAGTTAATGGAAGGACTGTCGTGATCAAAGATGCTTTTGTTTATAGTAATAAGGGTTGGTAGTGTGTCAATTCACTGGGGGATTAATACTAATACTCCCTACCGCAGGATTCAAGACTTTGAACCAAGCCCAACTCTTATCAGATACTTTATGGTACCCAGATTCGCTCGAGCCACGACAATGGCTTGTCTACTATATTTCTAGACCTTTGGTTGGCATATTCGAGGAAATCAAAATCACAACTGCAACGCTAGCCACGAGGCTGCCAGATGGTAGACCGATTATCCCAGCAAGGTCGCCCTCAATGTCTGATTCCGCTTCTATGAACGGGCTTCCTCGTAAGAAGGATATAAAGAGTTTCAGTGACCTTTTGACGAATTTCCCTATGATTGCGAGACAAATGCAACCCGGCCTTGAGGCTCTGTTTAAGGAATTTAATCAAGTATTTGAAAAGCAATTACCTCCCCCGCCATCGGCTGCGAATATTCCAGATCCTGTGCCGGATGGACCCATAGCTACAGCGATGAAGAAAGCACGGTCTAGCAGTTTCTCGACTCCAGGCCAACCAAACGGCCAACCAAACGGGCATGTGCAACGTTATATCGTAGATTTCTATACCGAAGACGATGAGAATGTTATGCGGGGAGCTTTGGAGACCGCAGTCACGTCTGCGATTGATCTTTTCCAAATGGTCGACAAGCAGCAACTCTCCCTTCTTGGAGCTACGACCGATCTTACGGGCCCAATCGTAGAACGTTTGATTGATCGTTATGTTACCGAGCAATTGCATGATACCATCTTGTTTCCAAGACTATGCACAATGAAACGACCCGAGGACTTGGAACTGGAATCAAAGATCAGGCAGATGGAGTTTGTGGATATTTCACAAGTTGGTATACCAATTCAGGGTGGGCATCAAGGAAAACATGAACTCACGTTACGACTTGGTCGTGCTGTCGAAGAATTTCGGAAATTGAATGGAGCAGGAAGCCCTCAGCAGATGATGGATATCCTTCTTGTAACATTGAAAACAGTGACGCAGCTTATTGAAATTCCAACGAGCATAGGGGGGCCTACTTCTCCCGAGAAAGTAAGCTCTGTCTTGACTATTAATGCTGATACTCTCGTATCTTTACTACTGGTTGTGGTCATAAGGGCGCAGGTCAGGTATCTCCAGGCTCGTCTCTTATATATGCGTCACTTTATATTCGTTGATGATGTGGAAAGCGGTGAGATGGGATATGCGCTAAGCACGTTTGAAGCTGTCTTATCGTATCTGGCTAGAGATTCAGGAGGTCTGCGGAAAGCTAGTCGGCGAAACCATAAATTATGGGCAGCTACGAAAAAAGGCAACTTAAAGGAGATGATGAAGATTATGGAGCCAGAACGAGAGCTTTCTTCTGACGAAGAAGAATCTGATCACGAGGAAGCCATTGTAGATGATATAATCGATGAGAACAGGCCCTGGAATACTTCGAATGGGCATACCAGGCGAAGATCTTCTGGAGTTGCTACCCGACTCTCTCAAGCATCTACTCTTACTCACGTATTTCCTTGGCAGTATTCACATGACGGTGCAGATGAAGAGCGATTACCACCACTGCGGAGACCCAAAACAGTTACTATGGATGTACGAAGTTTATCTAGCAACTCCGAGATGTCTTTCAGATCACGGGCTACCACGATTGACTCGACAAGTAGCGGCATCGAAGGTGATACCTCAATAGAACGATTGTCGCAGACTGAAGATTCATCTGGCGAGTCTGTTCTTATGATGGCCGTTCAGCACGAGAGGCCGGAGTCACTTCAGTATCTTCTGTCGTTACAATACTACTTCCCGCTACGGTCGGTCCTTGAAGATACGAACAATGAAGGAACAACTTTATTGAGTGCTGCTGTGCAGTTGGGGCATACCGAAATTATTAATATAATACTGGATTTTGTTTATCGAGCTTCATCGGAATTGATTGTCATTGGATATCTTTCGAGGCAGGATATCAACGGCAGGAGTGTGGCACATTTTTTATTTAATTATCCGGAGCTGATTTCAAGAGTCGGACGTTTATTGCCTTGGAGGCAAAAAGATAAAAATGGCCAAACGCCACTTTTCGCTTTATGCAGATCATATGACCATGGACGCTACAGACCTATGGTAGAGGCAGCACTTGCCGCTGCTACGACTTCCCAAGGAGATAACCAACCTCTACATTTGGACGACCATGTTGACTTGAAAGGTAACACATTGTTACATATCGTCAATGATCCTCAAGTAGCATTACAACTTCTTTCTCATTGTGATTCTGATGTTAATGCGACGAACGAGAAGAAATTTACGCCGCTCATGGTAGCTAGCAAATATGGTCGATTAGAAATGGTTCGAGCTCTATTTTCGGATCCAAGAGTAGACCTTTTTGCCAAGGAACTTCGCGGATTGACAGCGGTGGAGCTTGCTAAGGATGATGACGTGCGGAATAGAATTGATGATTTAATATTATTCTCAGGACTGCCAGCCACTGATGGAAGAATCACAGCTGTAGTCAGGTCATTTTTTGTTGAGGATGCAACTATTCGATTGGTACTTAAGTCTGGGGCACCATCGGGGCCTCAAAACTTCACTGTAACCACTTGCCGACGTTCACTGTCTGATTTTGAGCACCTGGCAAAATTACTCGCTCTGGAAAATCCAGCGTCATGGTTGCCATCTATATCAGGGATGAGATCGCCTTTCCAATTCCCCTCAAGGCCTTCTAGAGCTGTCTTAAGGGATATACAGGTTCATCTCGACGCATTTTTGAAAATTCTACTAGCACATACCACCTTCTCAACACATGAAATGCTATGGGAATTTTTCCTGGTACCAGATATACAGGCAGAAATGATGGAACAGAGGTCTAAATTGAAGGCTGAGGCAAGGGTAGAAACTGTACGGGAGGAATACCAGCCAATTGGTGATGTTCGCGATGTCGAGCAATTCGTAGATCACGCACGAGATATGGTTCGAAGTGTCAACTATTCTACCAAAAGTGTAGCACGCAGGGCTAATATGGTGGCAACTGTTACCATGGGTATGTTTTCCATAACATCTGTATACAACAGAGGACTAACATGAATAGATCTTTACGATGCTTATAAGCTTTCTACTCGCGCAATTTCAACCCTTACCTTCATTCCTCATACTCATATATCAGCTCTTGAAGCCTATACTCAAACACTTGCTCCATCCTCCACATCCCCATATTCCACTTTCCATACCACAATCCTTTCGATCCATAGCACCATAATCGCCATGCTACTATCTCTATCCCGTCCCACATCGCTCATATCATCAATTACTACATCCCGGAAATCAATAGAACGTTCATATAATTCCCTTTCCCGATCAACTCGCTGGCCACTGGGTCTCCTGGACGAAACTCGTCAACGGTTGAACGAAGAAAAAGAAGACAAAGTCCGGAGAACAAAAGAAGAAGTCGAGGAAACGGGAAGAGAATTGAGATACACGCAACAAGTTGTAGCAGCAGAACTAGCTGGTTGGCAAGAGTTACACGAGAAGATGGGGCGGAAAGCTGTGAAGGATTTGGCGCAGTCAATGCTTGTCAGAGAACGTACAACATTGGAAGGGTTGAGAAGAGCAGTCAGGAGGTTAAAGGTTGGAGAGAGGAGAGTTGTGGAGGTTGTGATGGAGGAGAGTGAAGATGAAGAGGAGGGTGGGGAGGTGGTGGCTAGTGGTAGTCATGTTGAGAGTGTCACTCTGTAGTTGCTACATCGGCTTGATGCAGAATCGAGAGGTATTCTTTGCAGGTGCAGAGATTGACGAATGGGAATGACTTGAATGAAATGGCACATTGTGTTTTGTTTTGGTTTGGATAGAGATCATGATCATGCCTGGCGATTGAGGCGTGGCATGAGTTGATATGATATTATACTGTATAGCATCGTGGCGTCTAGGCATACATATAACCCTAAAAGCGGGTTTTACTTATTGATTATGGTTCATTACTAGATTCCATGTATTGTGTTCCAAGTGATTACTGTATTATTCTAAACTGATATGAATTATATATCCTAATCTTCTCGCACATATCGTCCAACTCATCCGGGATTATCAATCGGACAATAAATGTAAGTCTGAAATACTACAAGGCTACAGGTAGTTATTGTCTCATATATCATTACTCATGAATCATTTACTATACGTCTCATTATGATATCATTCCATCCCATAATACCATGAATGCTGACCGCCTCAACTCCTATAATTCAACCTTGATGACTAGGGTGCTAAGTCATCGACTCATGAGCTTTACAAGCAGTTGTCTTTAGGCATATATCTCCACAATATAACTAGCCACCGTGTGGATGCCACCAGAGCTCCTCACGCGCCCCTATTCGTATGCGAACACCATCATAATATCATCGCTAAATTTAGGCAACAGAAGCATTCAGTTTGCCTACAACTTCTCGTTCCCACCAACTTTCGAAATCCAATACTAGTTTGCCTTTACGGGCTTCTTCTGCTGCGAATACTACCGCGTGACTTCGGATCACTTCTTCTACTATAATTGGGGGGCTTTGTGTCAGTTTTATACAGCCGAAAAATGGAAAAGAGTCTCAGAAAAAGGGGAAAAACTTACAACTACACCCTACCCATTTTCTCTGCGCAACTTCTACTTCTGCCCCCTCATTCATGACACTATTTATAGCACCCACAAATTGTCTTACTAGACCTTCATCCCCACCTCCATGACCACTCTTAATATCCGTGATTTTCGGCTCATAAACCTTTGTTTCCCCAGTATTAAAATCCTCAACTGTGATTGTCGTACTATCTGCATGTATTTCTCCATCACTGCCGTATATGTGTGAATATCTCTCACAAATCTTTTTCGTGTGAGATACCATGTGGAACGAAGCTTGTTTAGCTCCGCGATTAAGAGAGGGATTGGCGGGAAAAGTGAGAGTCACGAATTGATCATCGTTGACTGTATTGTCGGATTCGTAGACACAGCGGCCGAACCAGTTTTTGCCTTCGACTTCGGGGACAGGTGTTGAGGATGTGTAGTTTTCGGATAAGACGGAGAGAACGGCGGATTCGGCGGCTTCAGGGCCAGAGGTATTGAGGATATCTTCGATGTCTGGGACGAGAATGTCGACAGGCCAGTTGGTGTTGGGGGCTTGGAGTCCTTTGTGTTTGGGGGATATGTATATGTCTTTGGCGGAGTATTTACATTCTGGTTCAATGGGACAGGAGAGACAGTTTGTTGCAGTGCCTGCGGCTGCGGGTTTGCGTGTACGGGTGAACTGTTGGACAGAGCCGGAGGAGGTTATTGTTTCGGGGAGATGGGGTGGAGCGATCGGGTCGGAGGGGGGAGGAGAACAGAGAAGCCAGAGAAGGAGATCAATATCGTGGCAGGATTTTGTGAGGAGAGATGGCGCAGTCGTGGATTCTTTGCGCCAGTTTCCACTTTTTAGTTGTTAGCTATCATACCTTGGAATTCAAAAAGGCAACATCCATACCGAACATAGCTATGAGTAAAATGCCACCAACCTACCGGCTCAGTATGGTTAATACTCAGCACGTCCCCAATAACCCTCTCCTCCAAAAGTAACTTCCTCAACATCATATTATGCGGACTATACCTCAATACATGTCCAATACTGAAGATTTTATCTGGTAATCTATTCCGTGGATAGTCAGGCAACATCGCCCTATAAATCTCTACACAATCCTCCAATGTTGTCGCCAACGGTTTCTCACACATAATATGCAAGCCCAATGGTTTCAATCCCACAATAACCTCTTTGTGCATTTCATCCAGCACACATATAAAGGCGGCATCAATCCCAGGCGGTACGGACTCCCCGCGAGCAGCGCGGGCTCGTCGATCAAGCTCATAGGAGAGGAATTCTTTCCAGTTTGAAAATGATTGTCCTTCAGACGGGGAATCAGAACCCCAGATGTAGCGCGATCCAAGGCGTTGTCGTTTATATGGAATGGGTTCTGCGACTGCAGAGACGATACCCGGGGTAGATTCGTGCACACAGCGGGAATATTGACTACCTCGAGACCCTGCGCCGATGATGAGGATGCGGGGTGGGTTTGAGGAGGTGATTGTGGAGGGGTTAATGGGAGCGGATGCGTGCGGTGACATATCTACGAAGTTGTAGTTTGAGGTTGGAATTGCTGTAGATTAGCTTGGGATGTGAGATTTATACCAAGAGATATCGGTTTGAAGGCTGAAGCTTCAATTGAATTAAATATGCTCGCAGATATCTATCTATACTTGGTTGATCGCACTTGTCGACAACAAAGGCATGGATGGACGATAGACATCACATAATGAAAATGAATTAAACTTTACTTATCCTCGATTTCAGGGCGTACCCAGGTAGCAGAACAACACATCCTACCAACTGCGTAGATGCTAAGCTATTGAGCTTCCTAATCATGCAGGAAGGGCTCTTCAGGTCCCTTGCTTGACCCCGCGATAAGGGGTGGGGAAAGTAACGTTACTGGATTCGAACCAATCATAACCGATGAATTTGTATTGCAAAAGATATCCGCAATTTCTTCACATCTTCATCTTCGTATTGCTGTTGTATACAACCAGGCCTGCCTTTTGAATATGCCTTAGCGTAATGAACCTCCGGACTGAGAAAATGGGGAACAGCTGATGAGTACTTTTGGGGCAAGAATCACTACGTTACATCAGGGCGTCTTTTGTTGCATATCTGCTTAAAGTCTGACGCAATACGAGACATTTGGAGTACGGATATGCCTTGTAGGTTGGACGAGAGTTCACGAATATCACATTCTGGGCATGAAACTTGAGATCACAGATAAGATTACATTCACAATTGAGTTTATAACTAAACTATAAATTTTGCACGTTGCTTTCAGATCTCCTTTTTCTTCGAGCGGAGTGTAGAGCATGAGGAGCGACGGCGCTCCACACCAGGCAACAACGTAAAATCTTACTTCCCCAGGAAGTACAGAGCAGTGGATGTTACATTCATCCTTGTTTGCATGTTATGGTTCAATGCCTGTCATCTCTTCAAACGGCGCTTCGATTGTGTTCTGATATCCAGTAGCATGAGTTTTCACCTTCCTGAGCGATTACCGCTCCAAGATGTTCTCGATATCCACCACAAAGGCCAGAATAGATCTCCCATACCTGTCATTGAGAATGGGATCAACAAGTCTTGATACGTGGAGTGTCACATACACATCGAGAGTTCCTTGCAATATTCTGTAATATCGGAGAACATCCGTCAAGAACGATATCCACAAGCCCAGCTTGGTGCCGAAATCGATTAACAGATGCAATAACCTGTGTGCCAGTGGAATTGTCCCGCTTTCAACAAAAATTCGAAGATGATTCCTAATTCTGATTATGATATCCTCGCGTAGCGAACCTCATATGTTTCGTACCATCCACTGATCCTGCGCTCGACAAGTTCCCTCATTGCTTCGTATGTCTGACATTTATCTTTTAGATCTTCACGAAAATCAATTTCCTCAAACTTGACTCTTGGTTGTCGTTCAAGTTTACAATGTGCTCCATACTTATTCACTTTGTGAGCGGTTAGTACAACGGGAGAAGTCCAGTTGTGGGATACCGCACTTTTACTGATAGTTGCGTATACAACGTTCCTATCGCCAAGCTTCCGGTTTGATTGTCTTAATGTTCCAAGGTACACACTAGGTTTGAATAATGGATCCGGCAATCCATGATCTTCACCGGGATATGGAAATGGTGGGTTTAATACACCCAGTGGTGTAGCAGGCCGCTGTTCGGTAAACACATCGTGTGCGGAATCGTCGTATGGTTCTTCTGGAAAACTTATTATGGCTTCTTGCCCCGAATCAAGTTGCTTGGGTGACAGGCATTTTGAAACTCGTGCAGATAAAGGTTGAGTAGAAGGAGCGAACAACTTTGCAGAATCGATGGATGTCTCGGACGGAAAGTAAGTTGGCGGAATTTGTAGCTTAGGAGGAGCTAGAGGCTTTACTGTCTTGTTATGGAGCCCTGAAAGTCCAGAATCATTGCCGGTTAAAGGTAGGAAATGAGTTTCTGGTGGAAATATACGGTCTTCATCTGAAATTTCCATCACGTGGGATAATCTTTCCAGTATCTCCTCTTCTGATTTGGTCCGTTCTAGTCCCTCGCGTTCCTGAGATGCCATTTTTGGAGCAATCGAGAGATAGGAGAATGCATTGTTGTATCCTATGGTTGGAGAAAATGTTGAGAAGCGGTCCTTATGTTACTGTCGATTTGAGAGCAAGATTAGGGGGCTTTCTTGATGGTCTTTGTAAGCTCCAGAAGGTTGAATAAAGAATACTGAAATACATCAACGCGATCCTTGAGCATCGCTAACATGTGAAGATCGAACAAAGAATTGTGATATTCATTACCAGATGATTTGTACAGATTGATCGAGACTTCTCGAAAAACTTACGATTTTCCTGGACCTTTCAGAGGTTGTGATGGTTGGACATTGCCATGGATGCTACCGCACAGAGTATACTTATGATGCCTGTCATAACTCTGCTTTAAATGCCATTGCGATGATATCAAAGCTTGTAGAATATACGATAAATCGTCAGATAACTTGTATCAACAATGGTTGTATCTGTATCAAGTATATCGTGAGAGAGGGAATTTATAGTGATGTTTGTGAAAAGCACCTGCAATTTGGGAGCAAGTGGAGAAATCTTGTTCATTCGCCGAAACTCGGGTTCTGGCCTTGATGTCAAGGCATTTTATCATATCACATGATCCTTACCTCGCTTCTCAGGATCTTTCAATTCTGCCTCCGAACCTCCCAACTACCTTGAGATCCCCAATTGACGCCCATCATACCTGTCAAGATGTTCACACAAACTGTCCGCGCTTCGGTATGTTATATGCTCAGCTCAAAACGTCATTTTACTAACCGCAGAAGCGCTCTCAAATCGCCCGCGTTGCGAGGCAGCAAATGATCAGCAAGAGAACTTTCATCGTTCCTACTGCTGTTCGTCGTGGTACGTTCATAATTCTATTCACAACTATTATTCTGCCTCCAGAATCACTGCCACCGAAACACATAATACACGCAGATATATCCGCCAGTCAGAAGCTAATTCCGATCAATAGCGGACCTTGTCCAAGATCTTTACCTCAAGGAATTGAAGAGTTACAAAGCTCCTCAAATCAAGGCATCCGATTCCGAAGGACAAGTTCTCAAGTTCTCCCCACCTAAGGCCCCTACATCTCCAGAAGAAACCGATATCGCGAAGGAATTGGCAGCATACGAGGCAAGCACAGTCGAAGTAGAGGGACAAGCTGAGGGAGGTGTTGAGGCCAAGGAGGTTGATTGGTTTGAGGAGGAGCCTGAGGAGGAAGCTGCACACCACTAGATTACGAAATGATACCGGAGTGAAAACGTGAAGCCGCGTGGTAGATTAAAACGTGGGGATGCGATGGAGGGGCGGGGAAATGTGTACACATAGCGAGGTGGTAGAATGGAGTGCGAATTGTACAGTCATTAACCGCCTATTTTGAAAGAAGACTCGATCGACTGGGTTATCTTCCGCAGCGCATGTCACTATTTTTTTCCAAGTTTCTGGAAGCAGAGTGTCCACACCGTCCATCTCGAGACGATCAAATTGCTACCATCTGCTTGTTTTGGTCCCTCAATTTTAACCCTGTCCACGAAATCATGAATGTTTCACGCCAAGTGGCTAGGATTCCTGAATCGCAGGGAGCGCTATCATGACGAAATTGTACAAAGGAATACTTAGTATACTGAATCCAGTTTTGGAATTTTTATGCCGCACCATCCACAATAGATATGCGGCCACTTCCTCGTTCGAGAAGATCCCCTGCTACTAGCTGCACGGGCCTTTGCGGGGGGTACTAAACATCTTCCTCTTGTTCTCCGGCCCAACATTACTGCCTCCAACATCACCACTTTATTATTCTTGAACAGCGGGGAAACCATCATCTTTTACGTTCGCAGTCTTGATCCTACATTAAGTATCGCCCATCATGTAATCCTTCCGGCTCACATACATTACTAGTGATCTGGCTACCATCCGAATATCAATCAGTCAAGCTTTCAACTACATCGTTCACCCAAAGCCATTTCAATCAATCTTCAACATCCACAGAAGCAGTTTTCTTAATACCTTTTCCTTCCAGCTCATATACCTTTTTCTTCATACTTGTGCCGTCCAACTCAAATTTTCCGGGTCCCTCCATCTCATGAAAGTTGGCAGTCGTTTCTAGCTCTAATGCATTCTTATCACTTCGCATCTTCCATGGAAGCGTGAGAGGCTGTTTTCGTTGATCTCGATGACGAATGACAACACACACTGTCACCAAAAGAAGCAAGCCTAAGACACCGGTGATAATGCCCACTATCATAGGCATGCGATTATTTTTAATGTTGGAACTCGATGGTGTATCTGTAGATGCTGATGGGATGTCGGTAGATGATGCAAATAATGTCGGGTGTGCGTGCGCGGTGGTATTAACCGTACCTGTGGTCACACCTAAAACCGATCCTAAACTCGAAATGTATTCGTTTCCTGATGTGATTGTCGAAACACTTTGCTCTGCTGTTGTTGAACTACTACTACCGTCACCTACGGCGGTACTGCTGATGCGGGTGCTCGTGGTGATATTACTAGTGCCACTGGGGTACCTCGTCGTTTTATCGATGCCGCTGCCATCATCTCTTTTATAAACTGCAAAGTCGTTGACCCAAAAAGCACCCGAAAGTGTCTTATCACCCTCACAATCGCTCAAAATTACCCACGGTGGAAAATGCACATTCTTTATATCGAGCCCTGGTGGTACAGTCCACTTGTATTCTCCAGGTGATAGTGGAACATTCGCTGTTGTTTCCGAATCAGTCTTTATTCCAGACATATGAAGATGACGAACAAACAAGCTATTTCAAGAATTGGACCTCCAATGCCAGAATCAGTGACCATTCGCATTAAAATTAAATTGGTAGTTCCACTTTGACGTGATTGCCATTTGATGGCATAATTACTACCCGAGATTAGGATTTGCCTATCATATGGTGTGAGGATTTTGAGCTCGATCGCGTAGTTTGAGCGTACCAATAAACACAGAACCGAAAGGAGAACACAAGTTACGTGAAGATATAGAATCATCCTGATTACATGTTTGATGTATCATTTGGAAAGAAACAAATATCGCATATAACGGTGCTATGGTAAAGAGTTAAATGCGATTGAGCATCATTCTACCATTTGTGCAACCTCCAAACCTAGCTGCTGACAGGAGATTAGGAAATTTGTGGCTCGATTTAATACGGAATGAGCATCTTGGCCCCAACTCAATAAAAAGTATTCATATAGCTCAGTGGATGAAGTGGCACCCAGGATCTTCTCCACAAAGCAATTACTGAAACGGCCCCCAAATTTACTCTCTGTTGTGCAACCCAACCCACAGCATAAATCGCCAGCAACCTCCAATCATACATCAAACTATCGCTAATTTTTGGCTTGAAGGAATCTCAAACTGTGATGGTGACCAACTTTGGTCATATTGGATAAGGCTATAGGCATCAATTTCCATGTTGTGGCGCAAGCATTGAGGAGTTTGAATCGAGTGGTAATATCGTCTATCTCGTTTTTTTTTCCATCTCATTTCTTACTTCTACAGTGAGCCTTCGTGTCGGCATCTCGTTCCTGCATATCTATTTGATATTCTGCAACTTTCATCTCCACGAGGGCAGTGGTGGAGGAATAAGAAAAGTCCGCCAAGTTTACCCCTTAATGAATTTTTTTACCGCATGGATCTAGACTCAAGCCTTAATCGCGAATACGTGCCTGTTTAATGCTGACGAGGACTGTCGCCGCGTGTACCAAATATGAAGGATTGCCTGGTATTATTATTTGAAGGTTGATACGATATTGTCATCTTCATTTGCACGTATCTTACTCCTGCTGCTTCTTTCTTGAAGTTACGAGGTCAGTACCAACCCTGATATCATGCTAGAAACTAGTGACATATTAGCAATAAAATCCATCATGACACTATAAATTACCTCTTGAAACAGCTTCGTTGCACATCTACTCGTACTACCTTAAAACTACAAGGCACATATTGACAAATCTCTCAGAGCCTTGGAACTCGTAAATAATCTACGAAACTGCTCCGTGCCATCACCCTCCTCGCTACCCTCACGCTATTCACCCAGCTTTGTTGCATATCTACAAAATTCTTAATACAAGACATATTCGAATAAGCCTCCGCACTTACCTAATCCTCTCAATCACCACACTACACCAAACTAAATTCGACACCGGCAAATCCATCTCCTCATCACCAGTATCCAATCATAGGCTTTAAAATGCTTTGTTGCGCATCTGTATCTTTAATCTTACAAATCTCAATGCGGGGTTCAAACTTAATGTTTCATGAGCAGGACGGTAGATGATAAAGTTTCGATCACCTACCTAGGTATGGTGATAAGTTTAGGGTTTCGGTACGGAAAGTTAGATCTGAGATTTTGGGATACGAAATGTTATTGGTTACTCGCGTGAAATTGTATTCTTTTAGTAGTATCCAATTGGTAGTTGGGAATGATAGTGTTGCGTATCTGGACTCGTGATTTTGTGGATTTTGTTCTGATGTGAGGGGGAGAGGGATGGGGGTATTGGATGGTCTGGGATGGTGTGGTGTACAGCGGTAGAGAATAGAGTTTGGATATCCATCTACCTATCTGGCGATGCTGGGTTTAGAGTTTGCTTCGGAAAGTGTAAAGCTAGTTGGGTCATGGTTGGCTTTACTTCACAGATTTAAGTTCATCTCTAAAGATGGTGATGAAGCTATGTAGAATGTACCGCTGTGGTGTGGTCTATGTAGGTTGAATATCGATACGCTGTCTTGGTGCATGACTTTGCATTCTTTCGACGTTGGTTTCACTAGGTATCCAAGCTCGTTGTCTGCAGCGCTTCCCTATGTAGTGTAATATGTAACATGTAATATTTGGATTACATACTCCTCTCCTCCTCTTCTCAATCCATCTCATCTTATATACTGACCATCTCTCCTTTCCTATTCTTTACAATCTCTCAATTTTTGAAGCACATGCACATTCATATCTATATGCATAGAAACACGAACAGGAATCGAAATCCCATTCATTCAAACGATCAATCAAATAACCAACGTTTACAAAACACAGATGGATGGCCAGATAGACAGAGGTAGATGCACGTATAGATAGATACACAAAAACCAGGCGTTGAAAAAAAATGAATCTCATTACCAAGTAGATAGACGGGTAACTAAACACCCCTTTCCATCCATCTTGCCTTCCTTCCAGCACATTCACCCATCCACGCATGCACGCATACATGCATCCATCCAACATACAAAAAATATCCATCCGTCCTCCCTCCTAACGCCATCTAGATCCATTACTCGTACTTCGTAGTCTAGAAACTAAGAAAATCAACCCACCCAACTCCATGATTTCATTTCACAATCTCCATTAATAGTATTTCTCCGCTTTCCATTCTTGCTAGTTTTGGCTTGCTTGCTCGTTCGCTCAACTCACAAAATCAATCCTTTGTCAACTTTAACACTTCTCCTTCCTCCATCTACAACTTCCGACCCCCATTTTCCCTTCCACTCCCTCTCCCTCTCTCTAGCTTCCTCAAAAGCCCTCCTACAATCTTCGGGTAAAACGTCAAGTACATCTTCACTAACCCCACTCAAGCCATCCATACCAATCAAGTTGTCTCCCGCGCTTCCATTTGATTTTCCGCCCGCGCTCAAATCCCAGCCCGCGCCATCTGGACCTGGGACGCCGTAATGTGTCGATGGAGAGGATTCCATGTATGTATCTACTATCATGAGATTTCTGGAAAAGAATGGTTTGACTGGTGGGAACAGTGTTGATGAATCTGCAGACGGGGATTGTGGTTCGTTGTCGTTTATTTGTTCCCAGCGGGCATGAGTCGGTTGCATGGTTCGTGGGTATTGCATGATGTTTGTGTGGGGATCGTAGATACCGTTCAGGTTTTGACGACGAGCTGCTGAAATTGCGGAGTTAAATCGACTTTTGGTATGTGTTAGTGAGGATTCAAATTAAATTTTGGAAAAGAAAAGAAAAGAACAAACATACCTAGCTTCTCGAGCATGTTCCAACATCCAATTGACATCATTAACCATAATCTTTCTCTTCTTGCCATCAATCATCTTTCCGGTTTGTTGTGGGACAGTGGGTTGGCCAGAATGATATACTGAACTTGCTCCATGCCATGCGACGTATTGATTTTTGTTATATGCTTCTCCATCCTTAATTGCATCGTTTGGATCAGCTAAAGAACCTTCTTCAACTCCCTCTTCCCTTGCTTTCGTAACCTCATAATCATCTGTGATTCTCTTGCCTCCAACAATAATTTGAGCGCCGAATTCGCGGAAAACTGATCTCGCTGTAACAATTCCAATAGCTCTTCCCTTATAAGAATGTGGAATAAGTTCTCGTTCGATCATGTCCCGCTTCTCCTCCTCGTCAATAATGATCTTAAATAACCTCTTATGCTTCGCAAAGAAAAGATAACTATCTCTGAATCCTACACAACGTGCCGGTTCGGTGGATAACATATAAAGTCTCTTTCCTCTTCCATGAACCGTAAAAGTCCTGCAGCGATATTCCCGACCATCTTGTAGATAACCAAGCTTATCAACCTTTTTCTCTCCTTCCGCATCCTCCGGTAATTCCACTTCATCGTTCACAACATCCATCATGTTTCCCTCTTTATCGACTGGTTGTTGTGTAACATGACTGGGACCGCCTCTTCTGGCCCCTCGTCCACCACCTCTAAATCCTCTTCCTCTACCCCTCCCTCGACTTGGTGTAGGCGCCTCGGAAGTAGTTCCATCATCCAAGTCCCATCCTGGAGGTTTAATCTTGGGAGGTCTACCTAGACGCTTCTTACGAATGGTAGTTTCTGGAGCGGGAGTGGCTGGAACAGCTTCTTCTTCGACTTCTGATTCGATGGCTTCTTCTTCCTCCTCGTTTTCATCTTCATCATTTTCAGGAGGGGTACCGGGGTCAGATGGTGGTGCATCAATTATGGAATCATCTTCGGGGTCATCGTACGTTTGTGGTGTATTTTCTACATGGAAGGGAGATGAAGTTAGAATTGTCCAAAGGTAATAATGTTATGCGCCAGATAAAATATTGGAAGCAACTCACTCAATGCAGCAGCGGCATTTTTAGCGGCAGCTCTACCAGGTCGTCTACCCATTTTTGAGGGATATTCGATAATCAATTAATCGAATTTGTGCTTCAATGAAGGTATTCGTGAGCTTGACGTCGCGACTTGCGACGCGAATTGAAAGTCGGCCGCTTAAACAAATTCCGAGAAGCACGTGGAAAGAGAGCTAGTCTTAAAATGGTTAGTTACCATGTGATCAAAATCTCTCCAAGAATCGTATTGATCCATTTATTTTCCCGCTGCATCTGCTTACCTTTCGGGGTTTCCTAGATGGTCTCGGTGAGATCTAAAATCACAAGATAGAGTGTCTCTGTTACTAGGGTTCAGTCTTCACAATCGTTGACAGATGACGAGAAGCATGAGATGCAGCCGACTCCTAGAATAGTTTCGGCTCAAGTCGGATCGAACTCTGAATCACCTGGACTGTGTTTCTCAAGTTCGTATCTTGAGTTGGCTTCTGTACCCTTTTGTTTGTACTTTACTACATTTTAATATTCCTATGTCAGGATCACAGCAGTGTCGTATAATGGATGTACGGGTACTGCACATGCAATGAGGCATCTAAAATTACCTTGTGAAGGACGAACATTCTGTAAAACTATGCAGGCTGTGGTAGCTGAATGCGCAATGCAAGTTTCCATCGGAGGCTTCATATGTTCGCATCGCTGCATCGCATGGCATTGATTTTATGGGTCACAACATGCGGATATACTAGGCAGTTCTTCAAAAACTATACGATTACCAGACTGGAGGGTTTTTAGAATGATCTTTACCGAATACCTGTCCAAAGAATTCCAAATAGAAGAGTTATTAATGCAGAAAACATTCGATCCTTTCCCTTCCCCGCCGTCTGACGACAGAAATTGAAGATTGGAGATGCTGATATGTATTGGTGATATTGGGATATTGCAGTTCTTTCGGGTAGTATTGCAGTTTTTGGTGTAGACCAATGGAACTCCAACCCTGGATAAGTGCATGATCTTAAGCTTGAAAGTCTTAGGTCAGCTTGACTGGGATGCAGTTTGTGAAGTGTTGGGGGAGTAGTGGAAAGGCAAACCAACATTCCAGATGGGAAAACCAATAATCTTCTTGTGTGGGCTGGATCTGGATGAAGTTGCTTGATTTGTTGATAAATATCGGTAGACCTGCCGTACCGGTAGGTGTTGGGGAAACCTCGATAAGTCCGATAGGAGTTTTGATTGCTTCGATTGCAACATGTATGCATTTGTAAGATCGAGTTACCTAGATAGATAGGGGTTTTGATTCGTGGCGAAATAGACGAAATACTCCGTAAACGAAGAGGAAAGCTTCAGCTCCAAACCTTAGCAGTTGGAGCAGATCTTTGTGTACGTACAGACTCCAGAGAGTCTTTCAGGCCTGTTGTAAGTTGTAATTTGTAACTTTGTATAACTGCTTGAATTAGAAGTTGTTACTCAATCCGTAGAAGCTCCGCAACCCGTGTCAGGGTACTGCAATATGGAGTGTGTAAGGTTTATTATATATGACGTATTTGTATCGAGTCAAGGAAAGGGAAAGTGTAGGATTTTGAATCTGGTTGGAAGAGAGAGTGCTTGCCGTTTAATTGAATTGCGGTCGAGAACATTTTTTGTTTATTTGGGAGGCGATGGCTTGGGACATTTGCTTGGAAGAAGTTGTTTGGGACGAGGGAAGAGGGACGACCAGTCACACTACAGATTGGAGAAGAAGGAAAGCAAAAGCAATGTTATATGTTGAGTGTCAGATTGAATATCATAGGTTCGGAATGAAAAGATTAGATGAAGGGAGTTATCCGGTTTTTTGAGTGTTTCCCAACTACAACCTACAACCTCCAAAAGTACATGATCTATCGCATTTTATCGTTAATCGGTCTCGTCGGTATCTCCAATACACATGACATACATGATATTCATGATTAATATGAGTAAGTTGAGTGGTTTGATAACGAACGCGTTTCCTATGAGAGCAAAGCAAAGCTCCATTATGAATTAAATAAGACGACTGGCTGCGCTGTCATCAATCCATCCATCAATCATCACCATCACCATCGACCCCATAAAGACTCCACTACCTATCTATCTTCACCTCCCGGACTAATTTGATTTCGACATAACAGAGTGATACTTGTTGATATTCGACACTTGACACTTGACACTTGACACTCGATATTCAATACTCTCGACACTTGTTTACTTTTTAGTCTATCCGTATCAAATTTAATCCATACTTGCATCAATATGTAAAGAGGGAGAGCATTAATTTCACTCTTCTGTTACATTCTCTTCTTCCTTTTTCTTGTTTTGCGACATCCATATATCTATCTAACTCTCTATCTGTATATCTATCCCACCTTTCTCCCCATTCGAAGGGTTTTATTTCATCATATATATCTACAGATACACACATATACACGTACATACATATACTTTGACTACTCTCCTTCCTCAATCTATACCTACCCAACTACCTACCTACCTACTTACTTACCCATTCCATCTCACATTGCATTGTTGATATATCTATATACAACATTTCTCAATTCCACAATCCAATCTCACCTCACCCATCCATTCAATCACTTCCACGAATATTCGAGCAAGTAGTTCAGCTTCTACTGCAGTTTGACAGCTGAGACTCACAACCACTTCGCCCTCATCATTCCGCTGGCCTCATCATATCCAAGAGGTGTTGAAAACACACAATTTGGGGACTTGACACGACTTGAGATCCAGGTGGTCATCAAAACCAAGGAAATCGAGCCCAAAAGATAAAAATACGCGAGGAACTTATTATTTCGAACTTTGCCATCGTCTTCGTCTTCGCCTTCGCCTTCGCCTTCGCCTTCGCCTTCGCCTTTGCCCGGATAGCCTTAGGTACAACTTAGAATTTGGGTTTAAGAAATCAAGAAGAACAGACCCTGATTCAATTCTTTTCCCCCCTCTTTCCCAATTCTCCAAGTTTTTCCCCAAGAGAAACCCTAAATTTCAATTCAACTCAATTATCAAAAAATTGGAAAATAATTAGGAAGGGAAAGAAAAGGATTGGATATCATTTTTCGAGGTATTATTTTCATATAAACTCGAACTGCGGCTCATTCCTTGCTCGTTCCTTCAAAAAACCCCCCAATCCAAATTCGAGACAATCAATACGTACGGAACGGAAACGAAAGAGTCATAAGTACCTATCTTATTTCTACCCGTCGGTCAAAACTCCTGCGGAACCCACTATCAACATAACTTATGACCTAGTTACTTATTAAAGTCTATCTCGAGTCCCCAGCTAAAAAGTACCCCCAAACTTTCTACGCTTTCGACCTTTTCTCCGTTTTCTACCTTTTCCACGAACCTTCGAACGAATTTCCTACCTCTTCACCCACGAAACGATCAGACCGCAACGAAATACTCCCAAAGACTTCAACATAATTATAATATTGGCATCGGATAGTCCTCGCAGATCATAAAAAGATACGAAAATGGCAGGGACAGAACACGACTTGCTTAGGCAAGCTACACAAGCAATGATGGCAAGGTATGATTACAAAATTTTCGATTTCGCGATTCTTCCACTTTGTCGTCATAGAATACATATACATACATACATACACACACACACACAATAGAGGTATTTATACGGCAGCGCTTCTTTGAAGCTAAATCACATCATACCTTTGGGCGACACAAAGGACAAAGGGGAATGTGGACAAATACTTCCTATTTTCTCCTTTCCCGCTCTTCTCTCCGTTTCTTTCAACTCCACTCTCCATTTTCATCTCAACGTCTTTTGCACATGCTGAATCACTAAACGTCAAAGTTGACGAGGGGTACGGTTCCGGTTGTAATCGGGATTCCTTATCGAAACGGCAATCGGCGTACAGGTACAACTTTTTTTTTCTTCCAAAAAATTAATCAGAAGCAAGAGGGAGAGGGAGAAAACATCCATGTCACAAGAGAGAGAAATTTAATATTGGTTGAAGGTTTTCTGATTTGGTTGCTTGCTTGTGAGAGAAGAAGCAATTGATCATTCCTTACACCTTTACCTCTACATCTTTCTTCAATTCTACAATACTTTACTTTACTCTACTCCACCCTACAACATCTTTCACGATCGTTAACACACAATGCCTTCACTTCATGGTCTTTGGTCGCATATTAATGTTACTTTGGCTAATCTGACAAATAACAGAGATGATGATGGTGATCACATCGATTCCGATACACCCCGCTCTGGTGTCGCGACCCCACAACCAGATCCTTCAGACAAGCGAACTCCTGGTATCTTGCATAGCTTTTATGGACAGGTTGGTTTAGGTTCTTCCTCAAGTCAAAATCCTTCGAAACATACATCACATACATCACAAAATCCTAACACAGGTGATCTTGAGAGTTACTATACTTCCCCACGACAGAGATTTGAAACAGGGGATGCGTTGTTAAAAGTCACTCCAGGTTCCCTCAATGAACCCAGGATTGATTGTGAAGTAGAGAAAGAAAACTCACTACTTCCACCACATGAACTTTTGGGTAGTTCTCAAATATCTAAGCAACAATATCTCTATCCGACACCGCCTGTTTCACATCCGTCCTCACTACATAAGGTGAAATTGAGTGATGCGAGTTTTGAAGATATTGGCAATAATGTACAGAAAACGGCAGCTCCTACAGATCGAGATTGTATTTCGGAATCAATTCCGTCACATGCAAGAGCTTCGTCTATGACACCATTGTCAAACATTGTCACTCCATCAAATGTTCATGCTGCACATTTTTCAAATCCAAGCGATACCCCTTCCGAGCACAAACTTAACACTCCTCCATTAACCCGATTGAATTCTGAATTCCACAAGTCACCATCTTATGATCGACTCAAGAAGCTAACTTGTGATGGATTAAAGAGCATACCATCAACACCCACTCGAGCTTTATCGAATCAAACCTCGAAGTCAGATCAAAGTGTTATGAGCACAAATTCTGAACATATCGCACAAAATGGCAAATCAGGCACGAGTGAGCGACCGGCTACTACTTCTCGTACTGATAGTAGTTTGGGAGGAGCAGTGGTACCACCAAAGGGCAAACTTACTGTGAAGATTAACGAAGCCAGAGGATTGAGAAAGAGCGTGGATCCTTACGTTGTAGCCGTTTTCCAACGAAACGAGCTGGTATCAAAAGGACCACAATCAGAAGAGGATGATGAGGATGATGGCAACTCACATAGCCCCGGCGGCATTCCGATTGGTGGCATTCCGATTACGCGAACTGGAAGTGACTCCGGTCGTTCCATGGCAATTCCAATGAAGAGTAGGCAAAGCAGCAATACTAGTTTGTCGGAATACAGAGATTTTAAGAACAAGGGCCGAAAAATGTTTACCCACCCAAAATGGGATGCTGAAGCTGTCTTGTAAGTGTGTCAGGATAGATTAGTGGCTCATCTAGCTAACGATCCTTAGTGATGTTGTTGGCTCAGATACAAGAGTCAATATAACCATTTACGACCGAGCTCAACAAGCAGAAGAATTTTTGGGTCATGTTGATCTTCAAGCCAATCTTGTTGAGAATATCGATGCTCCAGTTTCCGGCTGGTTTCAACTTCGTGGCAAAGACATGACATCGAATGCAGGAAATGTAGGCGAGGTTCACGTCGAAATTTCCTTCCAGCGAACAGAGAAGAGACATTATGGACCAGATGATTTTCAGATTCTGAAGCTTATCGGAAAGGGTACATTTGGTCAAGTCTATCAAGTACGGAAGAAGGATACAAAGAGAATCTACGCTATGAAAGTTCTTCAAAAGAAGGTTATTGTTCAAAAGAAGGAAGTTGCTCACACCGTTGGCGAGAGAAATATCCTTGTTCGAACAGCTACAGCCGATTCTCCATTCATTGTCGGTCTTAAATTCTCCTTCCAGACACCAACAGATTTATATCTTGTCACAGATTATATGTCTGGAGGCGAATTGTTCTGGCATTTGCAAAAGGAAGGAAGATTTGATGAGCAGCGTGCCAAATTTTACATTGCGGAACTTATCCTAGCACTTGAACATCTTCACAAACATGATATCGTCTATCGGGATTTGAAACCAGAGAACATCTTGTTGGACGCGAACGGACACATTGCTTTGTGTGACTTTGGTCTATCGAAAGCGAACCTTACGAAGAATGCCACGACTAATACATTCTGTGGTACTACAGAGTACCTTGCACCTGAAGTTCTTTTGGATGAAGCTGGATATACAAAGATGGTTGATTTCTGGTCTCTAGGAGTCTTGGTGTTTGAGATGTGTTGTGGATGGAGTCCATTCTATGCCGAAGATACACAACAAATGTACAAAAATATCGCTTTTGGTAAAGTTCGATTTCCAAGGGATACTTTGACTACCGAGGGTCGAAACTTCGTCAAAGGATTACTTAACAGAAATCCCAAACATCGTCTTGGAGCCACAGATGATGCTGAAGAATTGAAGAGACATCCTTTCTTCCAGGACATTGATTGGGATGCTCTTACCAAGAAGCTTATCACTCCCCCTTTCAAGCCAAAGTTGAAGTCAGAGACCGATACATCCAATTTCGATCCTGAGTTCACCAATGCTTTGAATGGTGCATCATCACTCAACGCACGTGCAGCTGCCCTTGCTGCAGGCATGGCAACATCAACACCATTATCCCCAGGCATGCAAGCAAACTTCAAGGGCTTTACATTTGTTGATGAAAGCTCGATTGAAGAAAACATGAGAGATAGAGTCAAAGACGAATACGAGGATCGAATGGATCAAGACCATAATGATCCAGAACGTGATTGGGAGGACCCATTTGATATTCCTGATAAATCACGCGTGGATCGAATGAGTGGTGTAGTGAGGAATCACAATGAAGATGAACGAATGTTCAATGGTGATGACTTCCATTGATCCTTTGTTTATTCCTCAACATGACCTCATCTTATGTATTTAAGGATCTGGTGCAGACAAGTTTTCTTTTTGTGTCAGCATACATATACAATCTTCCTTTTTATTTTCCAATTCGGGTTTGGTGAATGGAATGGGGCTCATGGTGTGGTGCATGCATGCTTTCCATTGTATCTTACTTTGTCTTTCATGGTCTTCTTTACTTGTTCGCCGATTATTTGGTGGGTTCATTACTGGAGATGATTGATCGATACATAATCTGGGGAATCTTACCTTACATCCGTTTACATACTTATGATGATATCTTTCGAGTGGTAAGAGCATGGGCTTGGCGTAATTGATGGATGATTGATTGCGTGTGCTTGTCTCCGCGCTTGATTTTTTGCATTGGGATGGAGTTGAGTTATTTGCACTGCATAAGGCGCATGATTTGTATCAATTTGCTTGCTTCTATATCTATGGGAGTATGGATGAGAGGATAAGGGTGGATTGATCAGTGGTGGTATGGATGAGTGTAGTGGAGAGGAAAAGAAACGCAACCCTCAAGAAGCATTGGGTGTAGTACGAGCATTGACGATTGCATTCTTATTACAGAACATGTTGTTCAGGATGTGCGGTGGGAGATGGAATGAGGTGTGTAGTGGAAATGGGGCAGGAAAGAGAAAAGGGATATAATATTGATAGAAGCTTTTAGGCATGAGCGATTAGAGAATGCGGATTATGATTAATGAGAGAAGGCAGAGAGGGGTGAAGCATTGGAAGGGATGGAAGAGAAGATGATATGAGAAGAAAAAAAGTCCTGAGAAGTTATTTATTTATCTATCGGATTGTATTGTATCATTCGTGTTTATGTATGTATGTTCATTGATTTGATCTTAAGGGGTAAGGTGTGAGGTTTCATGTGATGTGTGATATGAGGTATGATGTGAGATCTTGGGCATACGAGCAACTGATACAGGGATATCAGAGGGGTAGCTGCATGTATGTCGATTAGCAAGACAGTCTGTTGCCCTTCTGTCTGCATGTCAAGAATGCTTGCTCCGAACCATATCTCATGGTCAAAAATATACGGTAGTATCTGTCGATCACTAATCCATCTGGTTTGCATTTCTTTGTCCTCGAATATGAGGGAAGATCTATCGAAAGTTGTAGATCTTCAAGATGTCTGTCCCGAAATCTTCGGGCAGATTGTGCAGTAAGTAGGTAGGTACATGAACGTTCACTCAATCTTAATTCTTCGCCCACCCCAATCCATGGACTCGGAACCCTCGTAACTCTCACGTCAACTTCTAGAATTATATTGGGATTGCCTCAATGGATAGCAAAGGTTTGTGAGATCACATTCCCGGATGAGATAATTGATCTTGGGAGTCGGGATTCTTTCTCGGGTTTGGTTTGTTGTTGATTAATTACTTGATGGTTCCTCGTGTGCAAAGCGTGGTAGTATATTTTGTTTTTAAGTACTGCGGGATGCTTTGTCGGGAATTTTAACTTGTTACTTTGGCGAATTCGTCGACGCCAATGTCAGGTACTACGCTCGTTCACAGTAGCGCTGATGCACCCTCATAAAGACATCTAACTCACTGTTTCGCCACTGTTCTGTTCTTTAGAGATTTACAGACAGGAGGAAAAATATGGAGACTTACTATGTCTTGAGTATTCATACGACTTGTAGATGGGGTTTTGCAGGCTTGTCACAACATATCCGGAAGTCTAGATGTGACTTTCAATACTATTCTCATGGTCTCTCATTACATAGGACCAATATGATTTTACAATCCACAACAACGCAACCATCAAGTGCTCATTGCCTCCGGCACAATTTTCCGGTTGCATCCTCAACCCATTTATCACTGCCCACACATGTTGGACAATGGAATACATCGTCACCATCGTAAGTCTTCTTCACTTCTTTTAACTTCGGTAGACTCTCACCGTAAAAATCCTTCAAATAATCCGGATCAAATCTATCCGCTTCATTCATATAACATCCAGTATCAGGCGCCAACTTTTTCAACGCTCCGACTTTCGTGTATGTCATATCGTCCCTAATCTCTTGTGCGATGGCCTCGTCGGTATCTGCAGTCCATCCGCGCGCTACGACATTGTGTATGTATGAAGATCTCCATGCGGGATTCAGGCCTGAGCTTTCATCGGGAACAAACACTTGACCACCTCCAACTAGAGAGACAGAAGTAAAAGCAAATTGACCTTGTGATCCAGCAGTTACATTCAGCATCTCATTGAGATTCGTCAAAGAAGATGTCAGGGCTATACGGTCCAAAAGACGCCCACCGAAAGCCCCAGTTCCAACACCTGCTGCACTCTTACCACCTGAAAGTGTCTGGTAGTATTCTGCGTATGTAGAAAACTCTAGGTAGTTCGGGTTGATAACGAGACTTGTGTTATACTGCTCAAGTTTGGACATTAAAGTTTCAAGTATTTCCTGGGTTTCGGAAAGAGTCTTTCCTGACACGGCTATGGCATGTTGATAACCGGTTGTGAAATTTCCAAAAACAGGCGCAGAGTTCTGCACTGCCCAACTTCCATACCCAGAAAGACCAGCATCATTGAGATCTGGATATGCAGAGTATATCAATGCCAAGGCTGTCATGAATGCTGGGATTTCCGCATCGGTCAGTGGGGCAACGGCTAGTGTTTGTGCAGAAATTGATGTCGTTGGATACGCCTTGATAATTGTTGACACGACCACTCCATATGTTCCACCTCCTCCACCTCTAATGGCAAAGAAAATATCTTGATTGTGACAGTTATTTGCAGTAACAGTCTCTCCACTTGCAAGGACCACTTCAGCTTCGAGTACTTGATCGGCACCAAGACCATAATCGCGAGATGCAGGTGAGTGGCCTCCTCCTTGAAACCACCCTCCGATGCATCCTACAGTCTATAGCAATATCAGCCTTATATCGATTGATTTTTGGTCATTCAACATACCGGATCACCACCTCCTACAACAACTACATTTCGTTTCGTGGCCTCTGCATAGACATCTTCCCAGACATAACCTCCAGCAATCTTAAATGCACTCCCTTTCCAATTCGAAGATTTACAACCATCGGAAGGTAAATATGTATCTTGAAAGATGATACCTTGTCTAAGATATCTGATCCAAACTTCTAAACTACCATAACCAGTGGATCTATATGGGAAGAATTAATTACTTAGATTTTACTATTCGAAAGGAATAAGATCGATCACCTACCTACCCAGTAGGTCATGGCCAGTATTTCTAACCACCAACCTGATATTATTTTTCCTAGCAAAAGCTACTCCCTTAGCAACATCTTCAGGCATCGTCGCATTTACAACATATCGAGGAGCATCTCCAATCGAGCAATTTCCTGGAATCGCTCCTATCGCAAAATAAATTGGTGGGCAGGAATTTTTGATAGGGGTATCTAGAGCAATTGGATCATTTGCAACGAGCTCCTCGTCGGACAATTCTTTCACAACCCTAGAACATGCGTCTAAGTTTTGCTGTGGTCCCGGATAACAAACAATCGCTGCTGGTTTTGCTTTGATTAATTTCCCAGATATGGACGCGTTCAATGAGTGCCATGAGTGTTGTGAGGGCCAGCAGCCATCAGTTGGTCCCTATCACTAGTCAGGAATGGTATTGTCTATAGATCGGGGTAGATGTACACATTTACAGTCTCTTGAGTATTCCGATTTTATATGACCACCAGAATCCGTCGCCAAAATCAGAGACACGAGTGCAAAAAGACACAAAATGAATCGAAGCATTCTTATACCTGTTGAGAAAATTACCTTTATGTAAAATTCAAAATGGGATTTGGTATTGGGGGTTTAAAAGTACAATTCAGCACCTCGGTCTACGTGCAAATACCGTAATGAGACATATCACGCAAATCTACGCCCCAAGCATCAGAAGAGGAAAGAGACAAGCATATTTTACAGCCACCCGAGCTTTAACTTCAGCTGGTCGGATAATTAACAGCGCATCAAACTACTTCTATGTTGATACTATATAATATCATAAGAATAAGAAAGAAGCCAGTCAAATATGATACAAAATAGGAATAAATTATTTGGAGTATCTTTCAATCATTTTGTACAGTTTTTGATTCGAGCGATTGTCATATAAAATCGAAAGATCATTTTGAAAAGAAAATGTCTTTTGAAGGTGCGGTTTCCCCGTCCAGCTAGAGCTTCATTGATGATCGAGCGCTGACCTCGCAGCTTGGAACAGGGCGATTTCGTCACGCAAGTGCAATCTTGACATTAAATTAGATTTTGAGTGCCGCGAGAGTCGGGAACAATGACAAGTAATGGGTATTAGGTATCACGCTTCTATCGTGAGTGTCGCATTTGGGAAGGATTGAAGGAGTGCCATGCCATGTATGTCTCCTCGATTTAGCCGACATCCCGCTTCCGCGCACGGTCCCCTACTGCCCCTTTATGAATGTGTGTATTGTTGATCTTTCTTTTGGAAATTCCAGTTCTCTTAAAATTGATTAGTATCGTTCTCTGATTTACTATCTTTCTTCTATTTTTTGAGTCTGTCAACTTTCTTTATCTGTTGGAGAATTCTAGTCTGTCAAATCATTGAATTTTGAGCATCTTTTTGTACAGTCTCTTCCGTTTCGCTGGATTGCTATGCTATCCAATGCTGTCTTTATATTT
This sequence comes from Botrytis sinoallii, assembly GCF_014898435.1. Lineage (NCBI taxonomy): Eukaryota > Fungi > Ascomycota > Leotiomycetes > Helotiales > Sclerotiniaceae > Botrytis > Botrytis sinoallii. Next base: position 167,693 of record NW_024066034.1, on the reverse strand, counting down.
CCTACATTTTCACTGCTCGTCATTGTTTTGTCTGAATCAAGTCTTCATCGACATGTTCTTCCTTATGGCCCTATATTATCTTGCAAGGTATCTTAGTAGTGTTTAAATTGTTACCATCTTCTAATCTAGACAAATCCAAGAGTCTACCGCTCAAAGGTAAAGGCCAATCATAGCTATCTCTTTTGATGTTTTTCGAGGCGGAGGATCAGCCAGGGCGCAGGAATTCCTAGTAATATTAGAGAAGATTCATTTCGACTCACTCGCGAGATAGAGCTCACCTTTATCAATTCGTATATCTCGAAGAAGAAGAGGCATTGCAAGATTTTCAAGAAGCGCCGGTCGATCAAACAAGACATCTGGAACGACAGGTGGATTAGATTTGGCTTCGGTGCCATAGAAACATGGATAATTCCTTGGGCATAAATTGAGAAGGAGGCATAAACTCGGACTTGGAAGAAAGAATTTCATGTGCTCGTTGAGACCTTCACTCCCAACCCGCAGCCGCGATCGAGGACGACCAAAAAACGAAGACGAAGATCCACGGGGGTGCAGAATGGAAAGTCATACAAGCGCATGAACTTGAATTCTTCACACCCTTACCATCATTTGATCAAGCATATAATAATATCAAGAACACCTGAAGCAAGCGTGGAATCTCAAACAAAAATGTAGTGTACATGCAGTATACTATATTCTGAGAGTTGCTTGTCTGTTTGTACATTCGAATTGCAAGCTTCTACTCTATGACTATCCATGCATACGGTGGTCAAGAGTAAACCTACTTTGCACTCATTTTGGGGGAATGATAGATACTTCGCTCTAGAATAGTAGAGATTTAAATCAACTCTGCAGTTGAAGAATAACTTACTAGGAGGTCTTCGGGTCTCAAGTATCAAGCTTTGCGACTATAGAGTTCCATATCCATATCCCCTTTCACTGTCTGATGCACCGTAAACATCTCCACAGTAGTTTGCTATAACTCGCGAGCGCTGTTCTACTCTATCGAGACTCGAAAAATCGACGATGAGATCAAGGATGAGGGCACGACTTAATATGTCTTTGAAGTATAAACAGCTAGCCATCTGAGGAGATAATTCGCAGGAGATGATGAGCTCATTCCAGCGGATTCCCCCTCCCACCACTTGTGAACTCTAGCTATAATGCATGTATATATCTACCATGTCACTTTTTATATGTTTATTTTTTATAGGTTTGCTTCTCCCACCCCCTCAAATAAGCACAACACACGTACCTAACATCTTAATTCCATCTCTCCCAGGCCCTCCGCAGGTATTATACATACATCACGCTCTACTTCAAGCGAACCAGAGAATCACAGCTTCAAAGTTCAATAACCTCTATCGATATCGAACTCCGCTTCCCTTCCTTTCCATGGCTTTTCCAAATCCAGTTAAACAGGTTTTTGTAAAGACAATCCCAACCCCATCAATACCATAGGAATTGAAGATTTCCGTACGTACATCTCACGCTGGGCACCTCTTACCATTAACATACCATTCTTATTTATGATTTCATTCACATACCCTAGAATTACAAATCCTGCCATACCAAAGCCATTCGTTTCACCCCCTCCTGCGTTCATACCATCAATATTCTCACACCCTACCCTACGTTCATAATGTATCGACATTCTGCTCCGAGTTATAAAGCAAATCTTACTTAATACATGGTGAAAGAAAGCTAAAGAGTCGAAGCTTCCTGTGATGAAACGAGAATCTTGAAGCGAGAAGAGAAAGACAGGCATGGTGTGGTATATGTTATTCACTCAGTATTCAACAGTTCGGACTGAAGTTTACAAATCAAAACCTCAGAACATACAATTACTGCTTAGTATTGAAAGTGTTTCAGATGTGAGATATTTTGAATGATTCGGTTAATTAGAACAACGAATTTTTAGAATCGACAATGAATTCTCCAAGATCACAAAATTAGAACCTGAGATGGACTACAGGCCGGAATATTGGAACACTGCGTTCATCATATTTAATTCGTCTATATATTGTTTGGATCCTGTATAAGGTGTTTGAATCTGAACGATTATTCTTATGTTGTTATAGAGAATCAGATGCGATTAATATGATATGTAGTAGGCACAGGCATAGGCATGGTGATTATCGTAAGACGAGCCGTGTTGTGTATCATATATGAAGTCTTAAATTTAGCTAACAACTGTAACCACCAATTATGATTACAATACCTCTCCTCCGTCTCTCTCATACACCCAACGGGATCATCGAAAGAAAGCGAAACGTGAAAGTTCCCGAGGTATGTTTCAAATATATCATCCATTCAACTTGTGTCGTGCTGTACTCTACGCAAATCTACCTAACTCTAGATAAACATCAATCAAATACTGTTTCAAACAGCAAGCCATGTCAGCTCTCAGCTCCTAGCTCATCTTATCCTATAATATAACAGCAGATGAAATATCACGTGTCTTCCCGTCTTTTCGTGTCACCATTCATCATGTGTACTCGATATATGTATGCACTTGCATTCCATCTCACAAAGCACACTCATTTTGTATTCCCTTGGCTGATCTCACTTTAATCCCTCGCCACCCTCCCCAATGCATGTGATGAGTCTTCGCCTCCCCAACTCAATTTCACGATCCCCCATAACCCGCCTCTATAATCCGCATGAACACGCAAGTAAGATCCATAGACTGTGGGGGTTACAATAGGAACTTGGGGGTTGTATCTTATACATGTATTCAGACTATGTACTCTATCCCGTCCTGACCGCTAGATCGATGAAACATAATTTGAGGATGGGGAAACGAAAAAAAGCCATAAGCTTATGATATAGAGCGGGTATGACGCGTGAAGTAAATAAAGTAGGTAAGTAGTGCGTAATAAGTGACAGACTCGAGAAGCTAAGAATATCCGGGGCAGTACAAAGACGAGTAACCTACCATACAGTCATCCATCTACCTGACTCTGACTCTAACTTCTAGGTCCAGTATCCAGTTACAGAACGAAGAATCACCAGTTGAAGATCGCAAGTGACTCAATCAACCATCACCGTCATATCATGACTTAAACTGCAAAATCATGTATCAGTCATATGTCATGTCATTTCTTCTCCTACTCTAAACCCACTCACCACTCAACACAATAACACAACACACTCCCGAGACTTCGATCACAAATATCCAAGAATCGAGGATTCCGAGAACTTTCCGGCTCCAGATCACACTAGTTAATCTTTTCAACGCCAAAAAGAGAACAAAAAAGTAGATATCCACTAGCAGTTGTTAGGTTCTTAAAGCCTAGCCGTCCTAAATAGTCTTGGACTGAGAAAAGGACGTTAATTAAATCAATCAATCAATCAATCAGAGAACAAAAAACGATAAAATAAATAAACGGAGTCAGTCACCTGTACCCGCGACGACGTGGCGCAGTTTATCCATCCATCTTATCCACGTCTTTATCCACGTCCTTTATCCATAGGGCTTTACTTGCTTGCTTGGTTACTTGCAGATACCGGTATTCACCTATCCTAACCCACTCCGCCCCATCCAACATCCAACCGGCGAATCCGAAGATTCCGATCATCAGTCAATCTTGTGGATGAACAAAAGATTTTGACACCGTACAGTACCCATCATATTATCTGTGACCTGTCGGACTGACTTCGCAAATCCACTTACATAATTTTGAGTAGGGCGATTCGTTCGATACGCATATGAAAGTCGATCTTTCATATCATTTAACTGGAATGTAAATTTTCTTACATTCTGCATTCTACCTGTTTCCAATTCCTGGGTTCCAGCCAGTAGATAGACGTCAGATTCCAATAGTGATGAGAAAAACTTATCCATTCGCTTGACGAGTCGCCTGTCAATAGGCTACCTCCCTCGCTCCCTAGTACATACCTACATATACACATAGTCTAGAAGACCATAGTGAAAGACACACATACACACATGCATACCCAAATCCACCTTTTGTATATCAAAGTGGAGAGGATAACCTACCTACCTACCTACATACATATCGATAGTGTCTACCGGCGAAGACGGGATACATATGTGTAAGTAAAATTCTGTATGTCTGCAGTCATGAATTAGTAGACTATGCATTCCAGACGAGTCGATGTCCTTGAGATTAGGTTGACAACTTGATATGAGTGGATGGATGGCTTTGATTTCCGTATCTACAGCGCGATCGAGTAGTTTGAGGTTACCAATAACGTGGAACGTGATGAGTGAGCGTGGAGCTAGTAACAGATACTTCTGAAATCTCGATTCTCTTCCTACTTAGTGTCTACAATAGGTAGGACTACTCTGACGATTTCAATCATTTGAGACTTCACACGGAGAAGAGTTGAGGGATGCGATATTCGGTTATTAAAAGAGACATCTATGTATACTATTATGATTACGATAGATCTACCATATACCATACAATTTCGTTGATTACCTAGCATTTGATCCAGAGTGCGGATGATAATAATATCATATCCAATCAAACATCTACCACAAATCCCATAATCTTCTTCGTACTCATCCATGGAACATACATCGAATTCTTGCCACTCCGATATACCTACCTAGGCAAGTAAGTATCATGCCCCTCATTTCACCCATCCACAACTTCTCACCCTCTCTCCGTTCCCGATGTACAGAGCACGATGTACGATACATTACAATGTCCACCCAGGCTGCGCAAATCATAGGATCATAGAACCATAGATCATCATAGAAACGGCACAGGCACACGAAGGGTAGAGGGGATCCATTATTAGGCTTCAATTTTTTTCTTCCTTTCGGGGTTTTCAATAGTTACCCCGCCAATGCATATACCTACATATTTTGGCGTGAGCGTGGGGGATTGGCAGAGGAGAACATGGATCGGATAGGATAGGATGGAATGGGATGTGATGGGATAGGAGGGGTAAAGAAGTGTATTTCCAACTTTATGATGATGATTTTTGAAAAAATCTTATTTTTGATTTGATAGAAACAAATGGGATTCTTTCCCGTCGTCGAGTAGAGGGGAAAGATTCTTTGAGATTCTATCGGTAATCATAAATCCTATCCCGTTATACATCATTAGGCGATGGAGAAGATGGACGATCCAGAGACCCTTTGTTCGCTGTACTCTGTAGATCCAATCCCAAAGTATCAGGATTCAGAAATCAGGGTTTCCGCTCAGCGAGCTTGCCATGAAAAAATTAATCTTCCTAATTTCGATTTCTAAAAAAAAGTAGTATCTAGACTCCTCTGTCGCTCGTCACTCTCGAATCTCCCATCGAGTGAGAAAGAACTTTTCCAGACTACTGACCTACTCCGTATATCATACATGCGTGGTTTCGAGCGAATCGAAACTTCAGAAGCCTCACATTGGATGCTTGGGGCTAGGCTGTGCGGAAGCTAGAGAAAGGCTAAGCGTGGATGATCTTTTGTTCACGAGGAGTCTGGAAACTCTCTCTCGTTGTTTTCGGATTGGGGCTTGGGGCTTTGCTGCGAGGGTGAGGATCTTGGATTTTGGGTTTGGGGAGTTTGGATGGTTATTTTTGATTGGATTGGATTGGATTGGGTTGGGTTCTTGGGAGAGATTAAAATATCGGATAGACGGATGAAAAAGAAGGGAATATATTGTACATACAAATATACATACATACATCATAAAAGAACCATCGGAAGAATATGAACAGAATGCAGAATAGAAGGAAGAATGGAAGCTTTTTGTTTTCCTCGGGTATCTGAGGAATCAATGATACAATACTACATGAGAAATTTTCCGATATACATCCGATCGAAAAATGATATCTATTCGGATATCAATAGCATCCATGGATACCCAACCAGTTTCACAAATCCGTGATAGGAAATATATACCTCTTACTTCTATAGTATACACTCTTCGTTTTGATATCTGCAATTGTCTAATTCGATTCCATAGATTCAGTGTTCAGTGTTCAGCAAAATGAACCGCATCTATCTATCTATCTACCTAAGATACTACCCAGAGTGGCAGAGTAGTAATAAGAATATCCATCCACCCATCCATCCATCCATCCATCCATAAATAACAAATTACTAATCAGGGTCCTTTTATTCCCACCCTCGAATCCCTTCCTGACTCTAGAATCCAATATACCCAAGTACTCCGTAAATCCAGTTACTCCCCAATCACAACATAGCACATATCGATTTTTTATTTTATTTTTCACACATTCATACCCTAGACATCTACATATCTAGGTCCCCCCCTCCCTCCCTCCTCTACCATCAAATGAAAATAAGACCAAAAATAAACATGGTCACTCACCTGGCCTGTGTAACAGCACAAGCATACCTCGTTCCTCCACGGACCTCCCTTCCTCCCTCCATACATTACATGACATGGTACTCCATACAAACCAATGCACCAGCGTGCGCAAAAAGCTTTTCGATTCACCGATTGATTCATCGATTTAAATTTCATTTCGACCCTCTGCTAACTATCCCGTGCCTACGAAGTATGTGTTCCTTCCCGACCCTGTACCTGTCTCTGTACCTAGATTTCCAGGTTCCCTATCTGTAACTGAAGTTCTCGAGTCCTCGAGTCCCATACATACATACTCCGTACAAATCATGGAAAATACAAGAATTATCCCTTCTCCTAATCTTTTTCGATAATTACTCGAGAGCACAAGATTCGAAATTCTCAGGGTCCTTTGGGGGTGTCGCTAAGCGATCCAATGGTGTGATATTGGATATTTATCTACAGTACAGTACTATTCAATACTTGATATTCATGATTAGATTAGATTACACCCTACCTATTCATCTATTAAGATTTAAGATGAAAGAAAGAAAGAATAAATCTAGATTCATTCCTAAAGAAAGCAAAGTAAAGCTAACTACCCACTCAAACAATAAAACAATTGAATAACTTCCGAGCCGACGCGGAAATTTCGAGATTAAGGATCGAGTATTCGATGATAGCGCTAGTTGAAACTTTTTAATTATTATTATTAATGAGAGGTGGTATTAGTTATAGAGTGGATTGATTTATATGTCTATATATTGTATATTAGGTATATATAAGTATATATTAGTATATATTAGTTCTAATTAATTATTTGATATTTATTTCATCTATATAAGAAGATAAGGCCCCGCAGAGGAGCGAATAGCCCCTGGCATTGAAGTTAAATTGCTAAATTCGGTCGCGACGATCACGCCGCTCAATAGTTCCTTATCTTAGCACGTCTAAATACCCTTAGGGAGGTCCAAAACAGACGTTAATTAATATAAAAAAAAAAAAAAAAAATATAAGAAGATAAGTATATATCGATAGTATTAAGTATAAGACGATTCGAATTCGAATACGGATTTAAGAGTCGAGAGTCTTTTAATAATTAGATATTTATTATTATACTATATAATAATATCCTAGATATATAATATAATTATATAGAGTAGAGAGTTCGCGAGAGAAATACTAGGCCTAGATATCTATCTACTATAATATAAAATAAGTCTAGATTTCCACCCTTCTCTAGATCTATCCCTAATCAAATCAAATCAATCTAACATACTACTCACCTACTTACCACCTCCCAACCTATCAACCTCATCATCAAACCCAAACGTCAGACAATCTCTAATAAATCAATCCCGTCACCTTCCGCATCGCATGTAACATTGTGACTTCTCTTCCCTTCCCACCCCTTCCACGTGCCTTCCTGCTTCAAACATGTGAGGAAGGGAACGATAGATAGGTACCTAGGTATAGGTAGATAGAACCGACTACGATTCGATTCCAGGATCACATATATTTCCGTGCATATAACCTCGGAGGTATGTAGGGTAGGTAAAATTTCATCTCCACTCACCTACCTAGTCACAATTTCACATACTTCCCGCGGGCGGTTGGCTGAATCATGAAACTTGAGTGATGGATGAATGGATGATGGATGGATCGGAGTATTTTTCTTAATAAGTTATAACGGGATTTATTTTGGGGTAGGGTATGTATATATGATAGGGTAGGGTATATATCATTCGTATGTATGGGATGGGATGGAAGAGTACAATGGTATCACACAGTCCACGTTCCCTGGTACTGGTACTCCGTCCAGAAACCGAGACTGGTAACCCAACCCAGAGATATCCATCTCTATGCGTAAAAAACGTGTACTCTGTATAGTCGATAGATAGATGACAATTTCGTATTCGATATATCGTATATCGTACATACACATACTTACATACATACATTATACATACATACTGTACTCACTTCACTCACACATCAATAATCTCACGGAGGAGAATATCTCCGTAAATATGTATACTGTACTGTACTGTACTGTACAGCCAGCAGATAGACCCAGATAGACCCAGAAAGATACTTTGTACGGAGTATAAATACCAATCCGACAGATTCAGATCCAGATCCAGATCTAGATGCAGATTTAAAGTGGCAGTGGCAGGACAACTTACAAGATGTACATACATACATACATACAGTGCATCCAGTATCCATCATCCAGCCTCCAGAATCATCAAAAACCTACTCCATACAATCAACCTACCAACCATCCAGCCCGTAGATGGATACCCCTCCCTCCCTCCCTCTCACCCCAAACCCACCTCGACTTGTAAAAATTTCGAGGGTCCAGTCCAGTACCCTCTTCTCTTCATACACCGTAGCGCCTCAAATTTCAAACACGTTTTAAAATAATCCGCGAGAAGGTCCAGGGTCTATTAGTCAGTCAGTCATAGGAACATTGAAAATTTACTTTAACTTTATATTATATTACATTACATTACCACTAGTATACTTTGTACTCTGTTCTGTCGAAAGATTTTTATCACTTATCGACGTTATCCGCTAGTGATTATGTAATGTGTGAATACCGATTTCGATTGGGATTTCGATTCTTGTTTGTGATGGGGTGGAGGGAGTGAGTGGGAGAATGGGAAAAGAAATAGGTACGTACTGTGTATAGGTATATAATCTGGGTACAGAGGGATATTTTCTCCGATGTTGTGTTTATTCTATTACAGACTGTAGTGTAGTATTTGAAAGAGGAAAGGAAAAATAAAAATGAATTAATAAATTAATAAATTGTATACAAAAGCATGACTATACTATTCCCGAAGATACTAATCATGACTGGGTTTGTTTATAATGCTTTATTAGTCAAGTCAAAGTATTGTAATCTGAGAGTTCTTGAAATTGTAAATTGTATTTATTTTGATAATGAAATATAATAGGATTTAAAAACTCCACCAAATTTATTTTTAAAATAAAATAGATGAATTTATAATTCAACTTCTAATTGTTATTATATTAATGAATTTTATTCTTAAATTCTAATTGAATAGTTTTTATATTTGATATAATTTATAAAGTTATTGATATTCTTACTTATGTACAGACTACATTTCCCGGCCATGATTAACATCTTAGGGGATACTATATCATATCATAATTGGGTTAAATCATATATACTACATTTAGATTAAATCATATCTATATCTATCTATCTAACTAGATATATTAAATATTTTCATCATTTCACCTACAATAGTAACTCTGGTATCTAGTTGAAGGATTTTTGTTTCTTCCCTCAAATCCCAAAAAATCAAAAAATCCATCTTTTTATTATTAAAAAAAGCTAACCAAATGTCATATTCATGCTATGCAACACCATACACACCACACCATGCAAAGCCCTGCTCTGCGCGCACCCAAATGTGAATTTGGTGCATATGGAAAGCTCGAGACGTGAGGCTGCTTGAGCGTGCGTAGCGTACGTGAGTGGTGACAGGCTAATACCGCCAAAAGATACTGTACTGTACTGTACTGACTGGAGCGAGCCAGTTGCGCCGGTTGATAGGTTTGATTCATCTGTCATACTCCGTATATACGGAGTACATACCGTACCTCGAGACGTGAGTCCTTCGTATCGGGGGAAGACAAATCTGGAATTGAATTGGATGACAATGATAATGACAATGATATTGACATCGATTGCGATGCAAAAGCCTCTTTGTCATTGTCACTGTCACTGCCACTGCCACTGCCACTGCATTGGACCTCTTGATGTTCATGGCTTTGGAATCGTTTTCTGTGGGGATCAGTAGCTGGTCTTTGCCTTTGGTTTGATTCAATAGTTTTTGTGCTGTGGGGATTTTTTTTTTTTTTGATTTTTTTTGAGTTTACTTTACTTTAGTTTAATTTAGTTTAGTTTCCGAATAAAACAAAATAAAACAAACTAAAATAAAATAACCCCATTTCCACACACACACACGCAAATTTTCCCGTTGCAGGAGGCAGAGAGAGCTAAATCGATATGGTTCGGTATAAATATGGACAAACATGGATATGGATATGGATATGGATATGGATATGAACACGCCGTTTTTCCTCAGGGTGGATAGGGAAGAAGGCGCAAGCAATGATAGCCTATGAAGTACATATGAATGAAGTATGAATGAAGTATAAAGTATGGAGTCCGAAGTAGTGAGAAGGTTAGTGAGTGTCAAATTGTCAATGTCATCTTGAATTGGTATACAGACAGATAGACAGAGACAGAGACAGAGACAGAGACAGGGATGAATCTCTCCCGATCAAGTGCAACTCCGTATACCTAGGTAGGTACGGTATTAAATATTAATGGATCTTTAGAATCCTCCAAGGGGTCTAGAAAGTCGAGGATTGGAAATCAAAAACTTTGCATAACTAATTTGCATATTTGCATAAAAATTTCCCATCAGCCGGCCGGTGTCAAATGATCTTCATTCATTTATTCTAAGTTTAGAAATATACTGACTGGTATGGGATGGGAAATTACAACTGGTAGGAAGGGTTGTCGCGATTCGCGAATGGTGTTACCGTTGTTATTGTTATTTTGTATGGTGCTTATTAGATGGAGATGAAGATGGTACTCCGGACGGGGTGATTGCGATTGATGGATGGAGCTGGATTGATCAATTGAATCATTAATATAATAGGGTGAGTCAAATAACCATGTTCCTTACCAGTCTATTCATTACTATTGTACACTGTACCACAATCATAAAAATGATACTATTCTCAGAAAATTGAGATGGCGCTGAAGAGATCTGTCAAACATCATTGGAAACATATACTTTCTTCGTATGTATCGGTCAAGAATGAATAGGTTGGCTTTTGCTTGTATGTATCAGATTCATACGTAACTGGGGCAATGGAGAGAAATCCGTCTCCCAAGAAACCCAGAAATCCAATGAATGACTCAATATAAGCGATGATTTTTGGGATGTGAGACTTTCTTCACAATCATAGCGGATCATGTTTACCCTTTCCCCAGCCTTCTCTTCTCGTCCCTTGACGTTGGTTGGTAGGTATTCTTACCTACATCATGAGCGACATACTTTTTTGTTCCATCTCTACGGCACTGCATACGGGTTCCCATGCTCGCCATGCCCAAGCCCAAGCTCCCAGCTGCAAGTGAAAAAATGAAAAATAAGCATCATCTTGAATGTTGAGAGGGGGTTCATTGTCGCATTTGGGACCAGTCATATGGAGATGTTGGTGAGTAGGCTTGCAGCTGGGCCCATCCTTTTGATGCCACGCTGGGAGTGTCAAGTTCATCTCTTGGTCACCATAAAATAAAGTGGCCGGCGTCCTCTCTCTATCTGTACATTGTGTAGCGTACGTACCGTTTCTAGTATACTAGCTAGTATACCAGCTAGTACACCAGGGGATAAATGAATAAAGTTGATTGGGAAGGTTAAGGTTAAAATTTGTGATTGGGATATAGTTTCCCGATGGGATTGGCTGCGTGAGGGAAGCACATGGACTGGTTTCACAAGTTTGGGGAGGGGGTAAATGGTAAATGGTAAATGGTAATAAATCTTGGAACTTGGATAACTCTGACCTTCCTTCTATGCATTTAGCTGCTTGGGTTGTGATTGGGATGATGAGAGGAGGATGAGTGATGGATGATGGATGCTGGATGATGGATAGACTGGATGACTCGCTGGATGATGGAGGATGGATGGATACATCGTGGGTTCTTCAATGACGCAATTGGTATACCTAGTAGTCTAACATCATCCTCTTCCTATTTTAATCAATCAAGATGTGAAGATATGTCATGATTGACGTATTCGCATCTACCTAGGTGAGTGAGCAAGCTTGTAATAGAGTGATGAGCCATGGAAGAAAGGCAAAAATAGGCAAAAGGTAAAAGGTAAAAGGTAAAAGGTAAAAAAGGTTTGGTATCAAATCTTGAATGGGAGGGGGAACAACACCATCATACACATTACACGATGATCAGATCAATGGCACATCTTGTTTTGCCTCTGGTCATTTGCGCCAATGGAAATGAAAGGTAATTGAAGGTTAGAGATGGATGATGGAGAGAGAATCATTGAGCGAGTGTGGACGAGTGAGGACAACCTTTTATTACTAAGGCATTTGAACCTTGGTACAGAGCAAAATCAAGAATCGAACATTGATCTGACCCACAAATATGAACGATGGAGCCAATGATACTTGATCCATAGCCCATTTCATCAATTCTCTACATGATGTCTTGACTTTGCACGGCTTGGGACAAAGAAGCAAATCTTACCGTGGTACGAAGTACTCATCAGCACCTGATGGTGAGCTTACTTTGCCTCCAACAAGACTACGCGTAGTTGTGGACGAGGTAGCTATCGACTACCCAGAGTATGAATGGGTGAATGGGTGAATGGGTGAGGTGAATGTTACTTGGGTACTGATACTGATAATGGTACTGATACTGATACTGATAATGGTACTGATACTGATACTGATAATGGTACTGATACTGATACTGATAATGGTACTGATACTGATACTGATAATGGTACTGATACTGATAATGGTACTGATGCTGATACTGATACTGATACTGATGCTGATTCTGATTCATCACCTACCTAGTAGACAGTTCCTGAACTCAACTCGGGGTTTGCCATGATTTTTGATTTTACTCATGCTCATTCCTCATTCCTTGACTACCGCCACCGTACCACTCACTACCAGCTCGCTCTACCACTTCTTGTAAGTTGTCACGGTGATTGATTTGACGCCCCTTGGATCTAAGTTCTAACAACCAAATCTTATCCTCCCTCACCCCAATTTAAAACCGTTGACCGTTGACCGTTGAAATGTTATGGAAAGTAATTTCCTCCCAATTCATACTCTGCCATCGCTGACCAGCGACCAGGGCCTCCAAGTTCCGGTGATTTATCCACGGTGTCTGCGTCGTCTACGGAGTATGTGTGATGATGTGAAAAATTAATTAATATGTACCCAAGGAAAAGTTACTTCTTTAGTCCGATCTAGGGAATGATATAAAAGGACCAGGACACATAAACCATTCAATCCATCCACCAATGAATCCATATGAAATGAAAGAATTGATTCCATCCACCAGTCATCACCAAGTGCCAACCAACGAAATCCTCCAATGATTTCCACCTTGAGATCTCCCCGAGTAAATGAATACCTAGTAATGAATACCTAGTAGTCCCCTTCACTCAATTCACCACTCACCACCCATTCTCACCTACCAGGGATTCCTCCACTTGAGCCACTCAATCATGAACCTTGCTCAACCCGTTTTAATTACCAACATTGAATGAATCGATTTTATTCATAAATCATAAAATGGGCAATTACAATGACAATTACCTAGGGAGGTCCTGTGTCTCCATGTAAATCATCCATATGATCCAATCACTCTCAAGCGCCTCGACAGATATCGTTGGGAAGAGGTAACCTCGACTTCTCTCCCAAATCCACTTTCTGCATAAATGGACTGGAACTGAAGATATGTACCTAGGAGGTAAACAAGGACAAGAACAAGAACAAGAACACGACCAGATTCTTTTAGTCCATTTTGCGAGTGGAGAGAAAGACAGGAAAGGAAACTCGGTTCTTCTCTTCTTTTAGTTTACCTCTTTTTTTTTTTTCTTTTCTTCTCCATTTGTTTTTCTTTCCTCTCTCTTCTCTTGGATACCCTCTCTCTACCCTGCAGGTATTCTCCTCCTCCACTTTTACGCACAAAAATTGATTTCACAACTTCTTCTCTGATTCGAAGGTCGAAAGGAATATCCATACGCCGGCCCACGGGTACCCTCACCTAATAATATTCTACCCTTCCTCTCCCTCCATCTCTTCCACCTCGAATACCTTTTCCACTACCACCACCACCACCACCACTTCTACCTCTACCTCTACCTCTACCTCATCTCTGTTCCATCTATTTTCTTCCTTTTCCTTTGAATAGGTTGGAGAAGTTTTTGAAATCATTCAAGTCCTCCTTGATCTGTTTCTCTTTCCAAAAGATTTCCATCCTATTCGACTGAAAATTCCATCTTCTTTTCTCTACCGCATTTTCCCATACAATCCGCTCAACATATACGACCTCGAATAATTTATTCTACGATCCGACACTCCCGTACTTCCACGCTCCCATTTCAACGTCAGATCTACAGGTCTACAGGTCCTACATTGCCTGTCTCTATTAGGAACAAGACAATACCATCACGAAAGGAAGTTGCATCGGTTGAAAGAAATCTCAAATTCATTCAAAAGATTATCCTCTGAAGACTTCATTGTCAAGAAAAGGTTCGTACTATTTTTATTCTATTTTTTTTATTTTACATACAACTTCAGCTTGTTTTGGATTCCTGGAACACCGTCATATCATTCACATTCCACCTTTCCGAATATACCACAACAACCTGCGAATGGTCTACTACGACGGCGTACAGACATACACACATCATTCGAATCTGACCACTTCCCTCGTATTAATTGCCATCCTTTTGTCATCTTGTCAAACACGTCAAATCATCTCTCTTTACAACAATATTCATTCATCCTCCGACCTCTTCTTTCAACTCTTCGGAGTGCTCCTCGACATTCTCCAGTTTATTTATTTTTGCCTCTTCGGCCATTCCCAGATACAAGTCGCATCTTTGTCACATCATCATAGTCTTTGATTTTGGTGTATCAGACTTAGCACAGACTTCATTTCACAATTAACATTAACATTTATTGAATGTTTACTAATAATTCTAAAGGATTAACCTAGAATTTCAAGGACTCGATATTCACTTTGCACTGTTTTGCACATTCGATTCGATTAGTCTCAAAAGTTTGTGTTTGGCTACCCGAACACTCGTCAACTTTCCACTTCAACTATTCTCGTACCATAAGGAATACTTGTTTCTCAATCACCCCATCCGCAATCATCTTTTCAGTCATACCAAAAGTTCTATTTAATTATCAACTTTTACTTTGAACAAAATCGATTGATGGCGCATACACAACAATAAATTTCAACCTCACTCTTCTACAAACATCCTTTGTCAACCCGACAACCACGATAGGATCTCTTTCAATCCGAAGCTTCATTGTTTAGTAGCATCAGTCAATTCGCTTGCTTGCTTGGTCAACTAGCACACTTTCTACTACTATTACAAATCTCAGCAAGAAATCCTTCTTCTTGCTCCCCGACAAGATTCCAGAGAATCTCGTCGGTCCCCTCGAAACTTCGCCCGTCATGGTTCCCGGAGGTGTATGTGCTCATCTGGAATATCAGATCGAGGACATGACAGACTATGTGGCAGAAATGACACAGAGACTTGTTGATCCCCACACAACAACTGTTGCACCAGAATTCCGCAAGTTCGTTCTCGGACTCCTTTCATCCACTCGTCTTCCTCACACGACCATTCTCCTTGGTATGAACTATCTTTCCAACCGCATTCAACAACACCCAAAAATTGTTTCAAGAGGCGGTTCGATGTGGAGACTTTTGACTGTTGGCTTGCTTCTGGGAAGTAAGTTCTTGGATGATAATACCTTTCAGAATAAGTCCTGGTCAGAAGTCAGTGGTATCGCAGTGACCGAACTCAACAACATGGAGCACGCTTGGTTGGAAGCCATCGAGTGGAACTTGTATGTCGATCTTGATAACAGCGACGCCTACCAAGCATGGTTGGCAAACTGGAGCCTTTGGTCTGCAGACAGAAAGAAGGTAAAGGCTGCTACTCTCGAGCGCCTTTCCGCTCCACCCACACCTTTGGCTCCTATCGATACCAATGTTTCGCGCCGTCCATCCAACGCCAACTACAGAGGCTACCCCAAGAGTGCTACACAAGAGCGACAACAATACATTCACTACGAACATCCTGCTTGGGCCAATCATTCATATCCTACCCCTCAGCATACACCACCATCTGCTCCTGATTCGGGTGTCACTACTCCAGAATATTTGAGTGCTACCAGTACGGCTCCTCAATATGATTGGAATGCTGCTGCGTACAGCCAATACGCGAAAGCGTGCATGGCTGCGGCAAACGCTCCTTATGTCATGCCCGATATGTCTACTCGATTCCACAATCAATGGCCTCACCACTATAGCCCTCACCATTACAGTCCTTCACATTACTTTCACCAATACAGCTTGAATATCTGGAACCCTCAGCCTTCAGAATATTCTTCGCAAGGAAAACAGCAATACTTCATGCCTCACCACGCATATGGAGGACACCAAGCCGTTGTTGGTTAAGTAATCCTCAATCATTTATCGATCTGCTTAGTTCTATACACCGGAATACACACGGCATAAATATTTGTCGTCACAAAAGTTCTTGTTTTCAATTATTTCCTTTTAGCGGCTTTCTAAAGCACATATTACGTTTACAAAAAGAGGTGTCGCCATCGGTCTACCTAGTTTCCTTTCATCAAATTCAAGGGTTACTCGATAATAAACTACACGGAATTCATGTCCGACTATCACGATCTCGAGTTGCGTTGCGCCTTCCGGTGGCCGCCTCGATCTTACGACTTTACTTCTTTTCAACCACACTCGACGGCGTTACATCAAGCGAATCTAGACATTTTCTTGTTTTCTTTTTTCTTTCTTTCTCAAAATGGGTTGGGCATGGGACCTGGAAGGTTTCTGGTCTGGTGTTTGGGTTTCCAGGCTTGGGATTGTTTACTAACTGAATTTCTCGCTTTTTCTTTACACATTTTGCTTTTTAGACCTTTGTGCTCAAGTTCAGAGCTATACAAAAAATTCATAGCAGTCACGTTTGGGCTCGCTATTGCAAAATGTAATTATGCACAGACTTTTTCTATTTCTTACTTTTTGGGTCTTGCTTCTCAAGAGCAGTCTTCAAAAAGTAAGCTTCTTGTACTATGTTTTTTGTTATTCTGGATCTTTCGCCGACTTCTCATTAATGTTGGAGAGTTGACTTGCACAAAAATGGCTGGGTATACGGGATGGATTGCGTTTGTTTTCGATTTCAATCATGTTTTCCACTGGTTCACAAATGACGAATAAAATCTATTCTGATTTTGATGAATCCAAGACATGGAGAACATCTGGGTGGAATGCAGGTGGTTAAGGCACGCAAATTTGACATCTTTTCATGAAAGATTGGGTTACTTTAGGAAGGAGGGAAAATTCTATTGCCGTCGAGGTTCGACTATCTCCTGGCTAGCTACGCCACACTTCAACTTTTCTCCTACAAAGATGGGTTTAGTCAAAAAGACATTTTGGCTTGTTTGCTTGCACGTGGCAAGTACTTCGTAACAAAAAAAAAAGGGCATGCTTGGGTCAAGGGGGTTCAATATCAGTTGGGGCTCTGGATACAAAGATGGATTTTTCTTTTCTTTTTTTTCCTTTTACGAAATGATTTTATGATGGGTTCTCGATATCCTGAGTTGTTACTCGATTTTTTCCGACTTTTTTTTTTTTTTCGAGTGGTGAAGGGTGGAATTGAATTGAATGGAATGGATCTGATTGTCTTCTACTTTCTTGTCTTTGTGGAAGGGGGTGGGAGTAAGAAAGTTTATTATACCATTTGGGAGGTTTGCATGGAATGGATTGGGATTGAACTTGATGCATGGATGGGCTATATAGATTGAGGACTTGGGAAATTGAGGGCTGTTGTGGGTGAAAAGATATGATAATTTTGATCGTCCCTCACTCATAACGAATGATATGGAGGAGTGAGGAAACAAACCTTTGAGATTCAAAGGAAGGCAAAAGACGATTGTGTAAAATCTTTTAGATTAATTAAGAGTTTATTGCCTTTGACTTTGTTATATTTGAATTGATAATTGTGATTGTGATTATATTTTGATGTGTTGAATAGGTAGACATAGGAACGAACTTGTGATGATGATATCGGTGTGAGGATTCTAGAAGTAATGGGAGATTTTGAGACCAGATCTATCATGTGATTGGTGATTGAGGGAAGTAATTCTTATTGCTAATAGATTGATCGATGGATCGATGATGGGAAGGAGAGTCGATGATGAGAAGGAGAGTGGTCGGTTGAGTCTAGGGAGGGGAAGAATAGAGAAGAGAAAGGGGAAGGGGAAGGGGAAGGGGAAGAATTGGTAGTACTGTCTGTAGTGGTAGTGGTTGTATGAAGTAGTTATATATTGTGCTGTGGTGTAATGAAAAATAAATGATGAATGAGGAAATGAATGAATGAAGAAATGAAATAAGGAAATAAGGAAATAAGGAAAATAAGAAATATAAATTGGATTTGTAGGTATTTATTTAAATGTATAAATGTGTAAATGTGTACATATGTAAATATGTAAATGTAAATAAGGGGTTATTGGGATTTTGGAGATGGAGATGGAGAGGGCGAGAGGGCGAGAGGGAGAGAGAGGGGGGAGGGAGACAGGGGCCTGGTGGGTGTATTAAACTATTTTGTGGATTGGATTGGATTGGATTGTGGTTTTTGTATGGTGTGGTGTTATATGTGAGGATGACATCGTATATGGGCTGTATAACATGGATAATCAGGATCGTCTCCTCTAGGATAGTCTAGTATAGCTTTATATTATCCGCCTGAGCCGTCTCTTTATGCTTTTTTTTCTTTTCTTTTAAGTGCCTGATGACTGATGAGTCATGAGTGCATGGTCTCGCTCGTATGTCGATTCTCTTGTCTCGCTCGTTTCTCTCGCTCGTTCTTATTAGGGCGTTTCTATGGGCGATGGATATCCGGTCCTGTAAATCTAAATATCCCCGTAGCGATCGATCGCCAATCTTGGCTCCTCTCCTCCTTCTTCTTGAATTAGGGTTAGGGTTAGGAAACTGAGAAGGATATATATTATAGAATTCTGGATACTCGTTACGAATTACATCATGATGACGATCACGATGATGATCACGATCTTCATTCAATCCTGAATCTGAGACGTATTTGGAAATTTTAATCGATTGTGAGAATGTAGGTGAATTTTCTGAGGGGAATGGAGGTGGGATGTAGATGTAGAAAATTGATATATTTGTTTGTGTAGGGGGGCTTAAGGGGGGGGGGTTATGGGTATGAGTATGTATGTAGATAGATGAGTGAGGTGAGAGTTTGGAATAGGGTATGCTGTGGTTTAACGTTATATGGGATATGGAATATGGATTGTTTGGATGTTGGTATACGGGTATATAGGTTACATATGAATGTATAGACTTCTTATCAGCTCTTTGTTCGTTGTACAATATTCAGTATGTATGGGGATGAGTGCGAAAGATCTGGATAGATTGATTTGTTATATGTTTGATCTGCTGAGAGATCTATTGAGAGTTACGAGGTGTGAATTCGAAATTTTCGGTAGAGAATTCTTATCTCACGGCTTGTGGTCCTGACTTGTTTTCATTTCCTTGAGTTTTCATCGTCTTTGTTAGGTAAAGGTAGGTATAAGTGATTATTACTCGTTGTCAGTCGCTACGAGATCTTGATTTGTGAGGAAAGTGAGACGAGTATATTAAATTATTGGAAAAGAGAAGGGAAGAGATTTGGAAGAAAAATTCCTTCTAACACACTTTGTTTATACTGGGGTAAATAGCAATTGGTAGTCCTATGGAGTAGATATTTAGATAACATGATGTTGCTGAAGGACTTACTAGATGGTATCTGCCAGGGTAATTCAATTTGAATTTCATAGTTGGTATAGGTCAATTTTACTTTTATACTATTGTGATAATCCAAACTATCATTTTTGAGCACCGGAGTGAGCTTTATTAACGAGAAAAGACCAATAGGAGAAGAAAAGTTTTATTTTCAAGACGTATTCTTACAAAGCGGTGGATGAGATGTTGGAGAATCAAGAAGTAAATGTGGGTATGGTGATAGCGTGGACTGAAGTTGACGACACGTAGTTTCTACTTGAAAATGGGTGTCTGAGAGGTAGTATGAATGACAAGAGAAGAGAAGAACGTATGAATTTGACAAGTGGTATCGCAATGCAAGTTGATAGTTTACACCGGTACTAGACTGGGACTTGTAGGAGTTTGGGTGATAAGAAGCGAGCAAACATCATATTTTAGTCAGATAATCATAGACTAGATGCTTAGTGTACTGCACTAGTTCACTATATTTCCTAATTGAATCTTTAAATCATAGCTAGGTTTAGTTGAAGAATGATCACATGATACAGGGAACACATATAAATTGTCCAATTCCACTTCATCCAGTTTGATTTTTGACTTGCCGAGACCTTCAAACTATTCTTACATTTAGTAACACATCGTTCGGCGACGACAATCTTTCATCATGTCTAAAGAACCGTATTACGGACCAATAAATTTACCTTCTACCATCAAAATCATATATTGCCCAAACACTAACTACTCTATTGATGTTGATCATATTGGTTGGAACTTCAAGAGCGTGGATGATACCACCACAATAGAAGCAACGAGTTTTCGATCTCGGAACAGGAAACCTAGCATCCTCATACCAAAACACAAACCTCTGGTGAATACTTATTACATCATCACAATTGGTAGTGAGGCTTGGAAAATTAGATATATATATGATAAAGTAATACAAGAATCGGCGAACTCTGTAGACGGAAAATGTGGCATAGCGATTCGTAAAGAGGGGGAGAATACTACCTACCATATCGACAATCGAAGGCAGATTTGCACAATTAGCTATGTGTATGTCACACCAATGCAAACGGGGATTCCAAAGTCTGAAGACGAAGAGCCAATTACCACCAAAAACCTTACACCTCGGGAAGAAATATCCAGATTTCCAATACGAAAGAGTGCTGTCTATGCCCCGAAGAACGCTGCGATTTTTATCCTCCCCAATGACATCTTAGACTGTATTTTTGCCTACCTTCCAAAATCTTCGGTTGTAGCATACACTCTTACTTCTCTCAAATTGAAGAATTCCCTCGGTCCAGAACACTGGACTAAAATCGTTGACGTCGTCAAGAATTCTCCGAAGGAAACTACTGATCTACTTGATCTCCTGTGCAAGGACTACGAGCAATACATCCCGTGTCACACATGTCTGAAGCTGCATGAACCATCTGCCTCGACGACAGCCAGGAAATGTTGGGAGCATGATAAGAAATTTGGAGTGGAGTCATATATTCACGCGCAATTCCGTTTTAGTGAAATGCAAATGGCTGCGAAGTTATATAACGAAGGCAAATACGAATCTTCACAACTTCAGCTACGTTCGATAGGCAGAACAGGAGATCAGTTGATTAACTACCATCGCCATCAACCAAATGACCCTTGCATCACTCATGAATTTCGCATGAACTCACAGGCCCGAATCATTTACCGTTCTCAGCACGTGTACTTGCTTCCTCATAACCTTCTAGATTCCTTAAACGTTTCCATTTATCCAGGTTATTTTATTAGACTACTCTATGACCATCACCGAACTTATGACTGCGAACAATGGTTGGATCCCATTTTTATATGCGGGCACATGGGACCTCTCTGTGGAGGTAGAAACTGGGCAGAGCTATTGTCCTTCGGCATGCAATGGGAGTGCCCAATTTGTGGGACAGAATTTCATGCCAATCTCGTCGGTTATGGGGGTGAAGGATTAGCATTTGTGGCTACGAAATGGATGGACTTAGGGAGAGGGTTGAATCAGGGTCAAGAATGGTAAAGGAATTTTGTTTTACAAGAGGTTCCTAAAGATAGCACGATGCTTACAATGGGTTTTAACGGTCCCATCTCAAGGTGGTGGGAAGATGTTGATGGAGAAAGCAGGTATGTGCCAACTTTAAGTAAGGCCGAGAAAAAGGTTCTGGGGACACCAATACGCAAGGGGACACGAAAGCACGGGAGCTGGATCACAGGCTATTTCTCTGTGGAGTGGTTCAAAAACTGGTTAAAAAACCTCAAAGGTAAATAGGAAGTATTAAAAATGTATAATACAATTCTAGAGAAATCAAATCATGTATGATAGGAAAACAACATATTAAAAGATATATCATGTTAACAGCCCAATATGACTACAATTTGAGGACATGATTTGTGAAGTTACACATTCGACTTGAAGCATTGCGAGCAAGTAATGAGATAATACAAAGAAGCAAACTCTGGCTTAGAAGGCCATTCCATGAAGTAGTAATGAAGGGAGTATAGGCATCTGGACCACTGGACTACTGGATATAGTGCTAGGCTTTTGAGCCCTTGATAAACAATAGAATGGATGCAACTTTGCAAGACCAAATTAGGTAATTTTCTCTATCCATAACCCCAATTCAGAGCCAATAATCAGATCTTCTAAAGTATCCAAAGCAGTTTCTACAATGGAACAGCCTTTTACGCCTGATGGTCGGCTCTCCTTCAAATCGCGAGGCACTGTTTGTCGTGAAATCTTCTCTATCATATCCGTGCCTGCAAAACAATGGGTGTGCTGATTAAGCACAGCCTGATGGCGATGAATTGGCGAGGCTGAAGTGTGGCTTGAGCTCCCTGCCGATGAGGTGTTTACATTTGTATACCAACCACAAAGTTGTCGACCGCAAGAAACCCCCACTATCACTGTTCAGGTCTCTAGTAATTTCAAGACATATCCTAGAATTGAGCTTTCTGAAAATCACAAATCATTCCAATTCGCACAGCGATATTTACCAACACCAACAAGACAGGTTCGCCCTGTGAGAGGATAAGATGGTTGCGCCAGCTGTTCCTGAGATCACCGAAGAGATCGTTCACGAATCCATCGATGCGCGATCTGAAGTTCTAGCAGCTCTGAGAGAATTGGGCCCACCAGATTTAGTCCAATTGATAAAGCAAGCCCCGAGAAATCCAGGAAAGCAGATTGGTGTATATCATCATGTCACCGGCGTCGATGCATCATCATCTGCAAGTTTAGCGGCATATATCAATACCCTTACCTACAAAGAAAATCATCAGTCTACGACAAAGATAGTTGAGGGCGTATATTGGTCGGTTTAGAAGTCTGTCAATGCGGAGTGTTACTAATCCCTATTAGTTGTTACAATGCCTTTTCTCGATTGGATATGCGCGTCCATGTCACAATTCCAGGAAGCGTTGAAAGTTATTGTATCGATGAGCGAGGCGACAAGAGGACAACAACCGATGAGTTATGGTTGGAAACATACTTGTGTAGTGTTCTTCGGGCATATTCATATGCGGATGATGGAAGTGGAGACACCATTCGAAAGATAATTGGAGTTAGGAGATTCAATCCAGTGACCACGACGGAGACAGAACATAGATTCCTCCAGGCTGCCGAACAGTTATTCTTTAGAGGTATGCCAATTGATGTGAGGGCAAAATCCAAGACTAACTTCTGTAGGCTGGCAACTTGGATCCGATTCGATCGTTCAGGTACCAAACAATGTCTCGAACCATTTAACAACAGGTCTTCTAAAATACTTTCAAACCACTGGGCGATACGCCTCTGGAATTAATCTATTTGAAAAGCTTCGAACCCGAAATATTGAGGTTTCCTCTCTTTTAGCCAAGGTCCTGTTTATGGGCAATGAGGAGGTACAAGCCGTTAGAGTATTACATGAATCTGTGAAGCAGTCGCCAATGGATTATGTTATGCTTGATACTCAAGCCGGGTTTTTGAAAAAGAAGGCAATGGACCCCAACAAGCCAGAATTCAAGACTGAAAGATTACAGATGGCCCTTGGTTGCGCAGATCGAAGTACCATTGCTGCGCCGAGCGAATTTGGAACATGGGCACGCTTAGCTGAAGTTTATGTTGCAATGGAAGATTGGGAGAATGCTCTTACGACTCTAAATTCATGCCCCATGTTTACATATCAAGACAAGGATGCACCTAACATGCCAGAGCCTAAGGAAATCCACCTTCCAACCCTTCCCGAGACTAGGTTAGATGAGATCGATAGTGAACCGGAGTCAAGGTTATCAGAACAAGTTCACCAAAGCCTTTTAAATCTACGTGCCGCTATGTATAAAGGTACTTTCAAGCGCGCTTATAGTATCTTAACAGAAATGACAGCAAAGATTGGCTGGGATCAACTTCTCAAGATTAGGAGTAATGTATTCGTCATGGAAGAGGAGTATAGAAGTGAAAAACAACCACCAGTTGGTCAACAAGGTGAATCCACTAAGCGTAGTGCAAGCACCGACGTACTGAGAGGAAGTCCAGGTCCTCGTGCAAATGGTGATGACCATTCCGACGACGAAAAAAGTACGAATGGCGATTCGGCAGCTCCTAAACCGAACGCCGAGGATGGTAACGGAGCCGATGATTCTGTAGAGAAGCCTTCACATACAGTTGCAGCAGAAGAAGTGAAAAGTGGTAACGAAGATGTGAGTGACGATCGAAAATTCCCTATGAATCCGCTAACGTTGAGCAGAGCGAGACCACCGAAGAACAACTTTCCAGATTCAATAACAAGAGACTTTGTGAGCGTTGGCTTGATAGTCTATTCATGGTTCTCTATGAAGACCTTCGTATCTATACTATATGGAGAACTGAAATGGCTCAGTACCGTGCACAACAAATGCAATACAAGAAATCGGCCGAGGAATGGGAAATTCTCGGCTCGTTAGCCGATAGACTTCATCACCAGCCGGAAGCTGTTGAAGCTTATCGCAACTGTCTTCAAATACGTTTCTCTCCCAAAGCATTGGCGGGAATTCTCGCCGAATTGGAGAAGAACAAGAACACTCGGGACACAGTTGCTAGTGTTATTAGACTGGTCACTTGGCAATACAGATGGTACTCGGAATTCTCACCAGAATTGCTGTACACAATACGCACACTGATAGAAGATGAAGGTGCTGTAAAGGTGAGGAGTATTATTCAAGCAACAAGCTTACCGCAAAACGTCTTGGACTTGACACACCACTATGCAGCACTTTGTGCGGCTTTTAGAAGTAGCGGCACCGAAGGATAAGAAGCCTACGTAGTAGAACTCGAAAATAGAAGTTTCGGGTGGTACACATGCGGTTAAGAGTGAGAGCAGGAAATGGAGGTTTTATGTTCTAGAACTTAGCGGGTTAAGATGGGTCTGATATCCAAAAGTTGATAGGAACAAAAAGTTCAACTTGGCACAAATCATGTATAGTATACTATAATTGCTTTGAGAGGTGGAATAATTAACGCATATACTTCTTTAATAGCTATATTTCCGGAACCTGACACTAGCTTTGTCTTCATCTGCGCTGAAGGGCAAACATCACCTCATTCAGGATTGAGAAGTATTGTTAGTTTTCCCTTTTCCCCTTTCCTTTTCCCCGCCTCTTCCTACTTTCCTTGTACTATGGTTATACAGTGACCTATCAAAATATTGATCTTTGCCCATTATCAGCTCACCTCTTCTCCTTGTCTTTTCGTCTTCCTTCTCCTCATCATTTGCAATTCTTTCCTGCTCCGCCTGCATTGCAGCCTCTCTGGCCCTCTTGGCTTTCTCATCCCGTTTGATTTCCCACTTTTGATACTTTTCCTCTTTCTTTTTCATTGCTTTTTCTACTTTAACCTTGTAAGAATTGCTCTTGCTCATTTCGCTCAATACATCCAATTGTTTGACCGCTATTTCTTTGTCTTCTTCGAGTAATTTTTGGTGTTCTTCGTCCGCTTTATTACGAATTTTCCTTTTAGTTTTCACTTCATTTTCTTGCTGTCTCTTTTCTTCTTCCGTCGCGAGTATAGCGTCCTCTAGATTCTTCAGGTGGGTTTTCGCTTGCTGATACTTTGATTCCTCCAACTCGTTCTCTTGAGTCTTCAGGCGGGTTTTCGCTTGCTGATACCTTAATTCCTGCAACTCGTCCTCTAGAGTCTTCAGGCGGGTTTTCGCATTCTGATACCTTCTGTCCTCTAACTCGGCCGCGTTGTATGCCACCACGAAATCGTAATCTTTGTGCTTTTGCTTCTCTAAAAGTCTATGTTTATCTTCAAGTCTCCTATCCTCCTCCTTTTCCTCAGCATCAAGCTTTTTACGTGATAGAGAGATATTCGACAGTAAACTCTTAGGTGCACGTTTTAGTTCTGGTCTTGGGTTCGTTACTGAAGCTTGAGATGATGAGCTGTCAGGCCCGTGATTGCTATCTTTCTCGCGATGGCTCTTATTGCCAGAATCTGCCTTACCCCCCCCTGCGGAGCTTGATGAGCTACCTACTACGGTGCTAGATGAGTTAGTGGATCCATCATGACTTTTGTGAATGCGATGTTTATTGCTTTCAGAGCCCGACCCGCCTTTCAGAGAAGCTGTACTTCCGACCTTGGTACTGGATGAAGCGTTCGTCGATGTCACATTGTTGTGTGTTGATGAACTAGCCGAGCTAGTGGTACTGGGCGTAGCAGATTTTCTATCCTTTTTCTTCAGTAAAACATTCATGATTTCTCGGATTTGATAAGATGGTATAATATGTGATTATCCAGATGCATTTGATGCAAATTCTGATTTCCTAACTACGGGTCAAATAATTTTATTTATACAAATTTGATCTGACGTCGGGAATTCTCCAACAGTATAGGCGGGCGCTTAATATTCATTGAGACTTCTAAAAACAGTACTGGGTTTGGGCCGGGGCCAAATGCAGTGGCGGGAAGGAACCACTGATAGGTTACGAGTGTTGCTGAAGGCCAGGTTCTAGATGAAAAAATGAGAGATTTTACTACCAACTTGAGCAAAATACAGGCAAATAACATTCTTGAAACAAAAAAATACGACATGCTCGAGGCCATTGGGTCAATTGATGGTCGCACATTGGTTCCCACATACATTTTTACATTTATTGCGAGATTCTGAGTATGCTATTTGACAATGAGAATGTTCTTTATCTAGGGATAAATAACGGTCGTGCTGGTCGATTTGTCGGCGTAAAACGTAGGTATCAATTCGACAAGGGCAAGCATGTTCCCAACTTTCCGCCTTCTATACTAAATACAACACTTGCCCCCAGTTGTAATGGATCTCCCTCCCAAATCACGAAATCTCTGGTTTCTTCTGTAACTTTCAGATCTAGAATTTTCTCAATATTACGAGAAACCAAGTCCACAGCCTCGCGTTTTGTGAGGCTGGAATATTTAGCTGCCCAACCCGCTTCAATCGCGAGATTGTGGATATGTGATTCACCTGTAAGTTTAGTTAGACCATTTAAGGCTGATCAATGATGGGAAATAGAGTCAGGAAACCTACTGCCTTCGCCTTCAATTGCCAATGCAAAAAACACACCTGCGTCCGTAAGAACTGCAGCAGGAGAACGTGTTAGCGGAGGACCAGAGAGAGCGTTGCGTTTCTCGTATATATCCGGGGCACCGCGATTTCGGGTCAGGATGAGTGGTGTTTTGGATTTTGCAATTTCTTCAGCTACAAGATGAGCGCCCGCTCCGCCTAGAAGAACGAGATTGAGGGACAGTGGGTGGTTGTTCTTTAGTTTGATGAGCTGGAGGATATCATACTGTAATTCTAAGTGTCAGTTTCAAAATATCAAATGAGGAGAGGTGAGCTAACTTCATTATCCACATGTACCACTAATGGAAATGATCCATTTGCAACAGTGTCAAACACGTTGTCTTTGCCAATATTCTTGATCAAAACATCTTGCAGCTTTGCTATGGCGGAGGATACTGTGGGTATGGACTCGAATTCTGTATATATGGTTTAATAGTGTCCTTAACTTATATTGTGGAGACCAGACTTACGTTTGGCCATTTGACCAATTGAAAAGTGTAAAGCAACATCGTCCTGGAAGATGCCACCATCGAGGATGTTGTGTTTACCGTTAGTTTTGATACCCGTACTCACACCACCAAAGAATGTCTCAGAAATTGGTGTAGTGATTACTTGGGTAACACCACCAAGTCTTGCCCTAGAAAATCCACGTCCATCCAGATGGATCCCGTACTTGGCGTGGATAATATTATCTGGCTGCAACAGAGCCAGACTTTTGTCAAGAGAGCCATCTGAGGTTTCAGAAGCTCCGAGGATTTCTGCCAAGCCTAGACTGGGTGAGTATGCAGTAAGCCCTGGCATTACAACACCTTCCTCGAGCTCAATAATAGTCGTGTCTTCACGGAGTAAAGTAGCACATTCTTGCTCCAAGCCTAGACAGACAACTTTGCCACCATCCAAAACCATCGTGAGGTTACTTGTTTCTGATGAGACATCCTGATGTGGCGTCAAATAGCTTTGTTTAATTCCAGTAACAGCAATAATTTGTTCCGAGTTGTCTAATTTGCTACACGAGCTTTGTTTCGATATCTGAGTAATTCGCGATCTTGGTTTCATTAAAGTGCGTTCGGTAGAATATTCAGCTGTATTTTCCGCGACTTTGACAGGGTCCAGAGTAGCTTTTCCATCAATGTAAACCTGTAAAGGTGTAGATCCGGCGAGAAGCGGATGGGAATCCCACACTACAAGGTCTGCATCATAACCAGGGCGTGCATATCCGACCCGGTAGTCAATTCCTAACGATTTTGCAGGCACACTAGTTACGGATTGCAAAGCAAGAGCTTCGGAGAGATTGAAAGCATGTGCAGTCGCGGCTTGGAACCTGATATATCTATGTATCAATAGTGGCTTCATGTTAACGAATTGAAGGAGACATACATTAAGTATTGTGCATTGGTAAACTCGAAAACGTGATCCTTTGAAATGTTAGCTTTGGTATATGCCATAAGAGAAGGGCATCTGACGGATTTGTATGCAACAGGAACCCCATTCTCAGCTAGAATACTCCCGCCCCATAAGTTGGCATCATAGGCTTCCTTCTTGTAAAACCCGAATTCGGAAAAGGTTGCAATGGTAATATTCCTATTGCACTATGAGAATGTAGCCACTCCAAATATACTTTCAGAACTTACTCTCCGCTACTCTTGATCAACTCGGGCACTTTCCAGGCTGAAAGGGCGTGGTGAAATGCTTGAATTCGAAATCCAAATTCCTTACTATGATGAATCATGTCTTCAAGGTCCTCAGGTTCATAACAATGTATGTTAACTCCAACCTTACCTCGCAATAATGCTACCGTAGATTCCAACTCTAATTCTTCCGGTAAGCCACCGTTCTTCATAAAGGCTGAAATGGTGGCAGGATCTCTACTTTCTAACGCCGCAGCAGCTGATAAGCACCAAGAATCTTGCTTTTCAATTAGCTCCTTTCCTCGTGTCATTTGCTTTCGAAACAACCAAGCATTACCCATTCGGGTATGATCATAGACAGTTGTCGGATTCTCGCCGCATGCCATCTTCATGTATCTTCTCCTCTCCTCGATAGGTACACCATGTTCAAATAAGACTTCTTCAACTACTTCTTCACCAGTTTCACCACCAGGAACGAAGTTTTTGACAAGAATTCCTTCACCACCTATAATGTTTGCCGAGCCAGGGATGAGAAGGGAAGTTGTAATACCGCCTGAAGCGATTATAGCAGTTGCCTTGTCATCCGTCTTGATAGAATCAATTGCACGAACGAATGGGGTAAGAGGACCCATATGAACTTCATTCTCATCGCCTGTAACAGAGAGTTCAGGCCAAGCGTGCAAGAAATGATGTGAATGCATGTCGACCAGACCTGGTGTAACATATTTACCTTCGAGGTCGACAATTTGAACATTGGAATCATAAACGATAGATTTAGTAGCTGTTGATACGGAATTGATGAGTCCATTCTCGAATGTTATATCCACAAAATCACTGAGAAGAGCTTTGCCATCGAACAGAGTTGCATTCTTCAAGACTATGGTCTGATTCTGACCACGAATAGAGTTCCAGCGAGGATTCTTTCGTGACGTGATTTCCGAATGAGAGTATTCTTTGGGCAATGTATGTAGATCTAGACATTTAGAATATCCCACTTCAAGTTGAGATATGTAATGATCTGAAAGCTTTGTAGCTGCTGGAGATAATTGATATATGTATCGGGGGAGAATGATAAGCTGCAAACCAAGAACGACAGCGACAAGGAGTAGAACAGATAATGGGAATCTAATTCGCGTTACTCTATGAGTAATTTTTGCATTGGCATTATCAACGACAGACTTGTACATCTTGAATGCCAATTTCCAATTTGAACAATTGACAGAAGACTACGATAATAACATGCATGATCATGATCAAAGGTACCAGCCATGTTTCTAGCTATTGATGAGATAACCGTCTGTCACCGATTGCAGGGGGGTGTCCGACCTCTCGGAAAAAAGGTTATCGCGGAACTCGAACTTGGTGAATTTGATCGACTATGGACAATACCTACCTACGAGTATTCACCCATTCAATCAATGTTCACTGTGATTTCCGCGTTGTTTCGACACGATAGCTAAAATAGATATCAACACCTATCGTACGAATACGAACTTAGACCCCGAAAGCTCTCCGTCCTGTGCAAATTGAAGTTCGACAAACACATAATCACAACTTGTGTCGCATTGTGTCGAAAAGCTGGACAAGAGCGCGAAACGGGCAATACTGTATCCTATCTAATCATTTGGCCAGACTGCTACGTCGAAATCCGTGACACTTGTACACGGCGCAATATGGCGTCGCGTATACAATAAATAACGAGACCTCATTGTTTTTAACCTTTTAAGCAGCACACCGTCGCGGTTCTTTCGTCAAGATGGCGACTTTTACCGCATTAAACATCGAACCAGACGATCAAAGCTATGATGAGATCGATAACACGAGAGAGATTCAAATAGAAGATGCTCTTAAGCTCTACACAGCTGCGCTTAAGCTACATGCCCAAGGTCTTCCTTTCTATCGAGAAGCTGCCGAAGCCTACAAGAATTTATTTCAATCGGAAATCTTCAGCTACCCAGAAGCTGTCACTGAATTTACAAGACTCGAAGAGCATCCCGAACTTGAGTATGCCGACTCTGCCATACCTATTGAACTCGATATCGGCCAAGCTGTCGCGGATGGCACATCCAGCACATTACCTCAAATCCTTTACCTCGCATACAAAAATCATGGACAATTCATTTTGGACTGTGTTAAGGCTCGCCTGCGAAACTCGAATGGCGTGATGGATGATGCCGCAACACTAGATCTACAAGCCAAAGTTTCAATGGATGATTTCGGACGTGCTCTAGCCAGTGATGAATCGGATACCGAGCTATGGAGACGAGCAGCTCGTATTGGAGCCATGCTTGGGAGTCAGAGAATTGCTCGATATTGTCTTGAGGCTGCTGTCGAGGTTGATGACGATCCAACCATTGCTGAAGTTGAACCTCAATCTTTAGAAGAAGGTTTTGCGGGAGAGCAATTGAAGAGTGTACTCGAATCTTTGTCTGATGAATTATCTCTATCTCATCCAATAATGGGACCCTACAAAAAGAATGAAATGCCTCAATTTTTGAAGAAACACATTGATCCATATCCATTCCTGCCAAATCCCACCAAAATCTTGAATAGGAGCATGGATAATGATGCACCATTGCAGATTCTCGAAGGCCGTGCAATTATCAACGTACCAGAAAGGTCATGGACAGCTATTGGCCATGAGATATGCCAAGCTTCAACTTGCCTTCCTGTTGTTGGTGTTATACTTGCTTTACCCCAAGGAGAGGACCAGTACTTCTCCCCCGAGCCCATATTGGGTGAACAGCATGTTGAAAATCAACCAGAGGTCGTCGACACTGTAATGTCGATATCCCCGATAGTCGAAAGTCTTGGGAATGGCACACCTACTACCAATAATTCTGATGAAAGGACCGGCGAGCCTGCTGGAACAGCTTCTGCACAACTCCCTGATGCAGCTTTGCCTACAAGAAAAAGGTCTCAGTCTGCTGCTGGCTTGCGCGACACCCCAGAAGAGGAAAACAGCACCCACAAGCGTAGCAGGCGTATCAGAAATCGCGAAATTACTACTACTGAAACTCCCGTCGACCCAGCAGCTCAATATGCCGAACAGCTTAGGACGTTTTCTCGTGCTGACGATGATGTTTTCAGATTTGTTGGGAATGTGCTCCAGAAAATAGGCGTTGAAGATTTAGGGACCCGTGAAGAGCTCCAAGTAGCTTTGGCGATTGATAAAGCCACCGAGCGCGATGATATCCGAACCAACACTGCAGTTAGAGATCTACGTGATATCATGAAATCTTGGGACGAAGCTAAGGCAGCAGTGTTTGAAAACGCTAATGTCGCTGACATCCTAGGAACTTCTGGAGGTAGTGCGAATGCTGGCTTGTCGGCTTTTCTCGAACATTCAAATTCGGCATCACAAAATATAAACAGCAAACCACCGCCATTTGCAGAATTCGGTGGGATATCACATTTTGCACAAAAAATCGAAAAAGATTGGATGCCGTTACAAGATGTAGTTTTTGAATGGCTTCGCACTGTTCTAGCAACTTATCTACAGCGTCAATGGAGTGCTGAACTGAAAGTAGCCACTGTTCGGATGATCAGTTTCCTTGACGCAGATATTTTCGATCGCGTTCAGTCAGAGTTGGAATTAAGTCGCTCATCTGGCGAAGCTTCCACCCACCTATCACAGATAGAGGAGATAACAGAAACAATATTTGAACTTCACCTCGACGTCTATACACGCATTACCAATGCAGATAGTATGGTTGGAATGGATATCAGAATTATGACAAAGGATAGGCTTGATCGTTGGGCAGATCTCTCGGCTTTTGTGATGCGTAGCCGGAATTCTGAGCAGGATGATGAACTGTCTCTAAGGTATTTGTGGGCTTCAGTCTTTTATGCCACAGTTCCTGAAGAAGTTTCACGCGAGCATAAAGTTCTTCTCTGGACTAGCCTTCGAGATATTCTCGACAAGGCTGGAAAACCACCAATTTTACTTCCGAACAATGCCGTCATACCTGAAATATCCACATCGGCGGCAGATCGAGAGGTCTCAAGCCTGACAACGATGGAATTCTTCCAAAATCTTTTCCAGCCCGATAAATCTGACCCGTTAGCAATTATCCAAACGCTCGAGCCAGTTTTGGATCCAGAATCCACATCTCAGTCTTTAGAAATGGAGATTGCTGATTCTCAAGACAGCGAGATCTCCAAGATTAAAGATACTACACCAGCGATATTGCGTGACATGTGGAAATTCTTGGACAGTGGAAGCACATCACTTCGTCTTTTTCTGTGGCAACGTCTGAGCGAAGCATATGCCAGCATCGGATACAAGACCAAAGTATTTTCATGTAGCTTAAAATGTATCGAGATACTGGTGGCAGAGTTTAGAAGTGAGGGTTACTTGAAATGTGATGAAGAGACTCGTCGCCATAAGTTGCTGGTATTATTCAAGGCTCTTGATCAGCTATTGGTTCCAGCATTGACTACAGCACTTAACGAAGCTACAACCTGCTTTGAAATTATCGACGACCGCCATATTAAATCAACATGCGCCGCATTGGCACAATTAAGCCGTATTCTTCACGCCGCGGCAGTCTTCGATGACGAAATTAGTGTTGGAAGTATTTCACTTCCACAGACTGGGGTCTACTCTATGTTTGGATCGTTTAACAATTTTGCGAACAAGGTCAAGGAAATGCAAGTACGGACGTGGGCTTTACAGTATGCTATGGTCAAAGAAGCTACAACTCAGAATCGTGATCTCTTTCCAACTCCTGATAATGATCTAGCGGATTTCCTTGCGCTAGTCCACTATTCATTAGGCTTGAGAAAGTGTTGCAAGGTCTCGAACAAAATTTTCCTTAAGATGATGAAGCAAGAAATGTCCCGTTTTAAGTACATTGACAGATGGGAAGACTATCTGGGCCAGGTATTGTTTGATCTATATGGCATCAAATTAGGTGTAGGCACATTTCTGCTCGATGATCATGGTTGTCCTAGAGAAAACTTGGATCGACGAACTGTCATGAATATTGCAGAACAAGTCATCTCACTTGCGAACAACATGCCAATGAAAGATCTTATGAAGCACGAACTCAAGCCCACAATTGAAAAGA
Source organism: Botrytis sinoallii (assembly GCF_014898435.1). Classification (NCBI taxonomy): domain Eukaryota; kingdom Fungi; phylum Ascomycota; class Leotiomycetes; order Helotiales; family Sclerotiniaceae; genus Botrytis; species Botrytis sinoallii. The sequence continues at coordinate 133,532 of NW_024066034.1, read as the reverse complement.
TGCAAACTGCTGTCGGTCAGCCCAAAGAAACACCTACCATGCTACATAACTCAAGAAATATCACGGAGTATCTGAAAACTCCAATCCGTCCTCTCGACTTTTATCTAGCCATGAGAGGCGAGGTAGAGATTGATTTCATTTCTGTACATACCCCAGAAAGCCCTCTTGCCGATAAAGGTTGGTATTATCTCTTAGGTATGCTTGCTCTGACAAAATACCGTTCAACGAAGCGAACCAGTGCTGGCTCCCAAACGGATGACTTGAATTTTGCAGCACATTTCATGAAGCTTCAGCTGCAATATACTGCGGATCACTGGGAAGCGTGGTACAGACTTGCGCAATGCTATGATCTGGAGCTAGAGGAAGAGGTGTTATGGAGCGCAGATAAAATGAACGGTGATAGACCACTTTTGGTTCGTTTGCAGAAGTCTTCTATTCACTGTTATGTTATGGCGCTCTCTACAGCAATGCGTTGCGCGGATAGTTCATTTGGAACGGCTGAAAAGCTGTCTGACATGTATCATGATTTTGGAATGCGCTTGTATGCATCATCTCGAGAGCCTTTCAGCATGGAAGTGTTCTGGGTAGGCGAAGAAAAACATATGAGCGGGGAACAAATAGGGATGTACAAGAAGACGCCTTTCGAGGAAATGAGTAAATACAAGTTGTGGAAATATGCAGCGGAACTATTCAAGCGCTCTCTCGCGGATCGGCCAGATTTCTGGATGTAAGTTTATTTCCATACTCGCGTCAAATTGAATGCTAATATATTTAGGAATCATTTTATGCTGGGAAAATGCCAGTGGAAAATGATAGCGGCCGCACAGGAAGAATATTATCAGCCCAATGTACCCACCATGGAGATGGTCTTGAATACGTTCATTCGTGCCATAGAAACATGCCCGAAACCAAGTAAAAGCAGTCAGGAGCCCATCCTGGAACCACATTATAAGCTTGCCTCTCTTGTTCATAAACTGGTAGCGCGAGGAGAAATGGAATTTCAAGATGCCGCTAAGCTTCTACAAGACCGACCATATGGTCCACGGAAGGGAGATCCTTTTGTGATTGAAAATGAAGAAGATTGGGAAATCTTTATTCTTGCTTGCTTCCGCCAGTTACGGAATTTAGACAAGCCACACTGGCATCATCGTATGATTGCTCGTGTAGCTAACGTCGTTTACGATGAGTCTAATCCGGATTACGAAAAAGCTTGTTTGGCTCGCAGTGAATTTCGAGAGTCTATATTCACCAAAACCATGTCTATGCAAGTTTGGAAACCAGAAGCGGAAAGACCAGGAAGACATTTTGTTTACATGCGACGTTATGCTCTGTTCATGGCCAGGCTCTTGTTTCTTACTGACGATAAACCAAATATGGAATTGTTAGCTAAGCGTGTCAGGAAGCGGGCAGTGGACTACTTCAAATTTGGCGATGTCTGGAATGAATGTTGTACAATTTATCTTAGGCTGATTCGTAAAGCTGCTGCTATACCTGCTAATGTCGACGAAGTCTTCAGAGGAATCTCCCAGGAGGTGTGGGAGGCCTACTCACAACGCCTAGACGATTCTATCAGAGATGGTAGTCTTTCACACCCAGCTCTTGATGCTTTGCGAGAGACTATTGAGTTGAAGAAACTCAACAATGGTCTTGCGAAGATAACTCCAATCGACGATATGATCAATGATATCTGGGCAGTCCTTTATATTCAGGTCGTCAGGGACACTCCTGCAATAGACGTTACGGCATTGACCCAATCCCAAATTGACGGAGAAGCTGCAACAAGACCGTCGGGTCCGATGACTCTCAATCATATTCTTACCAATACGGATGCCTCTACCCCGCTTCCTTCTGTTGAGGTGCCCAGACCTCGCAAACTCGGTATCAACCGTAAGGCAGTAATCACAAGAGCTGAGCAATCTATCAACCGTGCCGCTGAAGCAGCTAGACCTGCTGCCCCTAATCGTCCTAAGAATGCCGCGTCATCTTCTGTTTTGCCTTCAAATGCATCGCCTATTACTTCGTCTGCCCCCAGAATCGAGATACCTGTTGCAGCACCCCAGCAAAGCGCAAGAAGAGAGGATAGTTCAGCACCAGGCAGTGTACACGATAGTGCAGATGATGAGAGTGATTTGAGCGATGTTCCTGATATGGACGATCTGGATGGATCTTTAATGTTTCCGAACTTGATGAGAAGAAATGGGAGTGGGAGCGTAGGACATACTCCTACCCCGGGAAGTAACGGATAGAGTTTCTGAGGTTAATGGAATCAATCATATTTGCTTTTGCGTGGAGTTTGAGAAGGAAAATACCCATGGCTAAGCAGATGAGCTGCCCTTAGCCTTGTACTATATTAAAAGTGTGCCATACAAAACGATAAAACGAATTAATGAGCTTATTTCTTCTCGTCTTTTGCTATTGACTTGTCTATACGTATCTCCTCTGGAAACCCAAACTCCGAAAAATAGGTCTGGCTATGAAGAGCACAGCCGTGAGGAAATCCGAGCATATACTTGTAAAATGGAAGGTTCGCATATTTCAGTTTTTCAAAACTGGGCGCCACATCTCGAGATATCGCCTGTGAAACCTCGCACCCTCAGCTCGTGCCGAGGATGGCTTTCTATAACCTTGTTCATCCATCTCAACGAATCATATCACATGCTGCATCAATACTTCTTTCTTCTCAGTCGAAATTCCGTCTCCAATTTCGCGCGGTTAAGTATTCTTCGTAAATCAGTCCATTCTTTCAATCCATTTGACTGACCCAAATTCATTGCTTCGTGCATTAGATGCCTCTCCCTTTTTCACCCCCTCCTCGGTCAATCTCGGCACGTCGGAAGAACAACTCTGCATGTACCACCGACCTCCTACAAACCATCTCTAGAGCCCATTCCCTTTAATCTCCCTACATATATACATACATGCGCACATGCGTATTTAAACATTCATTAACATACCCAGTTCCCAACAGTTTCATGCACCACAACGTGACAAATGAAAAATGACAAACCCGTATGCACGAAGCCGAGCAGGGCCGCAGCACGAGAACTCCACGCCATGTGACCTTCCTTTTACAATTGGATTGCCTATGCTTGGTGGATTGAAACTGCAGCGTGCGACGCTAGATTCCACAATTTTGTTGATCCGGTGGGGAAAATGAACTGCGTGATGGCGGGAGGATGCAGGAAGGTGGATTGAAGCTTGGTGTTACGGGGATGGCATGGGTTAGTGGAATACTGCATGGAAGAGGTTGAAGCGGAATGGAAGGTTTCTTAAATGATAGGCATGTATGTGTTGTGTTATGTTGAGTTATAATGTGTTATGAAAATTCTGCGTTGGAAAGGAGGGGTGTTTTGCCGTTGAGTGATATGAGGGGTACCAAGAATTTCAGCGATAAATGTTCTCTACTTAACCGGTACATAGGCTCGAGATAGGTTCATCTAGCCAAGACTTCAAGACTCTAGGTAGGATGGAATTTGTTCTGTTTTTTTGGAAGTAGGTGATCACTTCATATTGCCAAGAATAAATATGTATATATATTTTATTGATGAATTATTCAAATAGGAAAGAGAATTGATTTTATTTAGGTAACTAACAGGTATTCAACTCTTGGTCTACCTACCAGTGATCTTACGCTCGTACCATCGAAGTGGAGGATACGTCACGATAGTAAAGACACCACTTAAGAAGATTCCAACATCACCTCCATAGGGTCCAAATTTAGCTGCAATTGGGCCTAATTGTAGTGTTAGTATGTTGAATGTACTGGAAGAAAGTAGTGATTGTTACTTACCGACATACCAAACCTGAGCCATGCCAGGCAGACCACCACCCAGATAACCAGCCAAAAGAGCCATAACAGCAGCCAAGCCCCATGGTAGTTTGGCGGGTCTATCCCAAGAGTTCAGATCGTAACCTTCTGTACGACGGAACCATTTATCTTCTATTAAGAGAATAAATGTGAAAGAAACCGTCCAATATCCAAGTAGAGAGACAAAGTCGCTGACGATACTGGATAAGTGTGCTCTACCAGCAATTGCGAGAACAGCAATTACAAGAGCATTGACAAACGACCAGATAAATCTTGGGATTGCATGAAAATAATGACCAAGCAATTGAAGACCAAGACCACTAGAGTAGTTCACAGCGACGTTGTTACCGATGACTGAGAAAACCAATAGGACAAGGCAGAACTTGGAAAATCGGAACGGGTGGAAAGACTCTAGAAGAAGACCACCAAGTCCATGGTCTTCATATGCTGTTGCCCAGGTTGGATTTTTTGATGAAGCCAGTGCCGCGTTTCCCAGACATGCACCGATAATAGTTGCAAAGATCGTTGGAAGGGAAATTCCCAAGATGGTAAGGAAGAAGATTTTCCAGCCCTTGGTATTGGCAGGGTAGTTGCAGTAGTAATCTGAAGCAATTGAGCACCATCCCGAGGCGGAAGAAAAGCATACAGCGAAGAAGCTAAGCCAAGAGCCTGAGAAACTAAGGCCAGAAACCTCGGATGGGAGACTTGGCTCCATCTTGGGAGCGACCTGGCCAATCAAGACACACATGATAATGAATGTCATGATCCAAGAGTATTTCTCCCATGTATGAATGATTCTGAACCCGAAAATTGATACAATATAACTGATGACTGCGATGATGATAATTCCCACCACGATTGTCATGGTGTAATCGGAGACGGCAGCCAAAATCTGACCCACCACCACAATATTGACCACGGCAAAACCTCCACCGATGACAACATTGAGAACTGAGCAGAGTTTTGCACCGTAGAAACCGAAGGAATATCGAGAGCATGCAATTGCACGGAGACCAAGCTTAAAACTCGTTAGCAGTATTCAAAAAATACGGAGTGCGCGTCCAGAACACTTACCTTTGGACCGAGAGTACCAGTATATGCAGTGCAAGCGGCTCCCAAAATAGTTGAAACAATAATGGCGCCAACTGCTTGGCTGAGGGAGAGACCATAGACTTCGGGATCCGTGCCAAGAAGGCCAATTGGTATGGTACCAACATGCATTGTGAGAGACCACCAGAGAAAGAAGACGTTGAGGATTGACGGAGGTTGCTTGTCTTCTTCGTGTATCCTATCAATACCTTGCGTTTCGATTCCCAGCTTTTCGTCGAGCCATTCTTCACCACGTCGCAGACTACGCAGGAAGCCTTTTTTCTCTCGAAGTTGTCTAGCCAAGACTATCTCCTCAGAGTCGCCCTCGGATTTATGACTGCCAGCCGCGATCACAGCAGGATCAAGGTCTTTTTCGAGGCGGCCGTTCTCCAGATCATGGGAATGTTTAACATGGTGAGCATGTTTCAGATCAGCCTGATCACCATGGACGAAGTCCGACATTGCTCCAAGGTTGTAAATTTAGGGAAGCAGAATGAAAAAGATGAAAACTTTCTGAGACGGGTAGGACAATCAGAGGGGGGACACGACCTAGTTACATATGTATGCAACGGAAAGCCAAGGCTTGACATTCTAGAAAATTAATTTAACTCATGAGGGGTGCCTCCCATATCTTGGGACGAATCAATTGAACGGAAAACAATAGGTGAGCTGTACGTAGGAAGCCTGATAAGAACTCACGAAGATGGGAGCTTTTTCGCAAGTGTTTGGTGATCTTCACTGGCTCGTGTAGATAAGCGTCCTGGTTGGTTCCTTCTTGGCAAATCTTTATCAGGAAGGTATTTTGTGGTTAGTGGAGCAAGGTACGGATGGGGAAATATCGCGGGTGCTCCGATTCCCATACTTGCAATTGGCCGAGGGAGGCACAGGATAGCAAGAGTATGGTAAAGGTAAAGCTCACAAGGAACAAAAAAGAAAGAGTATCTTTAAGTTGGGGTAATTATTGGATACTTGGAATGAATCCATCGGCGCACGCCGTATACCACGTTCTGGAAGGACCACCATACTACTAATGGAATATATCCAATCTTGTTGGACGGAAATGGATCCAGATTCAAACCTTAGGGCAGGGTTCGGGAGATAGTGGTGATACGAAAGGTAAGCCACATCCAATTTTCTGATATGGAAATCGTGAGAACCTTAAAAGACCACCACATATTGTTTGCTATTGGGTTCGAAAATGGAGGGAAGCAGATAAGACACTGGTATGAGTGGCATTTGGAGTACAATGCAATAGTTGGAGAGTAGAGCCACGAAAAGGATCATGCGGATGGCCGGAGTAACGGCTCATGTTGTGATGAGGAAAAGAGGAAACGTTCTAGTGTAACGAAACACTGGTTGGCAACTTGACAACTTGACATGTCCTGACTTCTGATAAAGGAAACGAGATCGTATCGTGTTTTGTCAATGCAGTGACCAAAGGGCTGGCGTGCAAGGATTGATGTGACCCGTGCGACTTGATAAGGTAGAGAAGTGGCGCGGGGGATCACGGGGTTCGAGCAGTTTATCATAAGGTTTATTGTCAACATCTATGAAATGATATGTAAAATACGCGAAGAGAGAGAGAGAGAGATACGATCGGACTCGTTTCTAATTTAGATAAGGTGTTCTAACCAATCTCGCTAATACGAGTTGCTACAGTAGTTATGTACTATATATATATACCTGAGTACTCTCAAGTGGCGCGTAGTATCGACCCGGATAACATATTCCTCCCAATTTTAAACGACCGAGGTAAGTGGAAAGGGGGAGGGATAGGTCCGAATAATCCTCTCCCACCGAACGCTCTCTAGTCATTCTCCATCCACTTGAATGATGCGGGTACATTCAGAACTTTGCATCTGCCCAGACAATCGAATCAGACTTGTTTAGTCTTGGTACGATGAGTATTGGCGCCAAGGAAGCTTGTCTTAAATCTGGGCGTGAACTACGAGCCAACTCGCAACTCAAATTCAACGTCATCAAACGTCTCATGGTACGCGATGGGATTGTTCACTCGAAGCAACTTCTCCCCGAATGAAATAGAGTTCGGCGCACGTCTTTTTGAGTTGAGAAGTTGGCCTCATCATCCACAATTACCTCGATCATCTAGTGGCAAATGTATTCCTCTGTTATGAAGCTTTTGCTGCTTGCTCAATCAAACATTAGTCCCCTTTCTCCTATCCCTACTCATATATTTGGGCCTTCTCTCGGAATCAACTCAACTGGGCCTTCTCGAACTCTCAGCAATAGCAAGTGCAACGCAACCTCAAGAGACAAGCTTATCTGGCACCAAGAAAAGAAATGCCATCAAACATAAAGAGACGATGTCAGGTTCCATCGGAACTTCTAGTGAGAACTTCTTCAAGGACCTCAAAAGCAAAAGATCATGTTGAAAAACTTCAAAGTGACTGAAACTCTGAGTGCGAAAACTTCCGCGTTTCTCTCTGCATATTGTAAACAGTAGCAATGACGCAAAGGAATCATCTCGACTTTTGCATAATAACTGCTGATCATATTGTCACTGTTTGGGCTGTCATTGTCTGATCTCTGCAATATGTCCAGTTGTATTGTATACACTTGATGCTTGAGGGGATCCAATTGATCGAAGTCAACCGAATTGTATTAAAAATGGCCTAACAAAGCTGTCGAGGCTGTGGTTGTGGTTGCCAGTAGTTGCTTCTAACGGTATACTGTCGCTAGAATAGATGAGGAAATATTCACTTTTCGGCCGTACAATCTATTGCACCTCAATTTCTGAAAGAAATTTGGACCAAAGATGTATCAACTCACTATCAATACAACACTGTAAACCTTAAGTTGAGGGGCTTGTATAGCTACAATTTCATATTCTTAAATGACACTCGAGCTTCGCAAAATCATTTTCAAATCCATCTCACTTCTCCCGTTTTTTGACCCTATCATTTCTCGCATCTCAGAGAGACAGAATGAATTGTTTACCCCCAAAGAAGCGCGTTTGTCTGAATTTGCATCACTATGCTATACCTGCCACCTCCGAGGACTCAGGTAATGCTGTTCAAGAACCTATCAACTCTAAGGTATGTATTTTCCTACTATGTGATGGTGGTCAGAACAAATCGCACTCCAACATGAGATCTTTGAAGCTGGGAGGATATAAGGTGTTTGAGTATGGAGTGCGATCCATCAATAGCTTCTCTCTTTTGCTTGTGTATTGAACATCGGAAATCATTTTGTGCAGACTACTGACTCCAAAGCAGGCCCGGCAGCGACGTAAAACTCCCACAGATCGTTTTTACATGTTTCGATGGCTTCCCAAGGAGCTTCAGCTTGAAATATGGAAGATGGCCGCTGCAGACATTGATGCGAAAATTATTACGATAGATACCAAAGTCCACCCCATCAATGAACAATCGCAAGTCAATCAGTACCATCGAGGTCCCGCATACATTCACAGAAATAGCGTTTCCGCCGACACTGAAATCACATCACTCGTGGCCCATTATCAAATTCCAAGCCTTCTCCACACCTGCGGAGATGCTAGAGAAGTAGGATTGAAATACTACCGCCCAGTATTTGGCCGCGAAATAGGCGGCGCACCTATCTACATGGCTATAGACCATCGTCGTGCTCCGGATACATTTTATTTCAACAACCTGAACGCTCTAACAATGCTCCGCTCACGCACACGAAATTTCAACAGGGGTGTTAAAAATGATTTGGATTCTATCAAATCTGCTATAGTGTGTATGAAAGTGCACAATGGCCCTCGCAGGAACAATCGAGGTCTCCGTTGGATAACATCATCGCTTCGAGAGATCAGCACTTTATGGATTGCACGGGATGAACCGTGTATTTGTAGCCAGAAGCACACCACAATGGCATCAACAGTAAGGCAGTTGCCGCACTTACTAGCAGAAACCATGATTGAGCAGCACGCTACCTTGCAACAAAAGAAGAAGCTTGAGAGTCGTGATTTTTGTATCGACGAGATCATCAGATGTGTAGAGAACCCAGGACATTCTGTTACGAACTACGGGTTTAAGATCCCGCAGGCTAGAATCACGTCGGTAGATAAGCTGAAGCAAATTTATGAGAAGTCGGTTGGGAGAGGGGCACGATCTCTTGCTACTCTCGAATATCTTCAAAAGATGCTAAAGTAAAAGGGTCCTGTAATCTAGGACTGGTCTATCAGTGGAGGTGAGCCAAGCGAAGCAAAGAAGAGCTGAGGAAAGGTTGCTCTGGTTGATGGTGGTAGATTCAAACATTAGACAGTCGTACCGATAGAGTCAGATTCGTCTAGGGGAATTGTGTAAATGGCCAGCGGACAGGAGGATGAGAGAGATGATGGGGAAGCAAGACAATTATATGGTGATGTCAGGACAAGGCATCTATATTTGTACACACTTTCGATTAGCACATCTATGCATGTTGAATGTGATTGATTATTCAATTCTCAATGTTCATTTCATTGATATCATGTTTCAATGTCCAAATCAAACTTCATCAATGAAATGATAATGTATTTCTACATGTGAAACCCCCTGAAAATTTATGGAACCCCTACTACAATCAAAATCCTGCTGATAATTTCACTCATTCTCGATACATGAGAGCTTCCGATTAAACAACACTTCTCCTACCAGAGCCTGCCCTCAATCCAAATTTAAAATGTAGTATAAACCCGAACCTCCAATGCCCAATTAACTTCAACGTATTCCCAAACACTATGCTCCGATGTGGTAAGTCTCTCATCCATATCTTTGCAATGCGAAATCTCGATCCTGGCGACTTACTTCGTTCTTTGCCGGTCATCATAATCCTCCAATGCAAAGATTTTCGCTAGACCCGTGATTACAAGTCTCAAGCAATTTGACTGCAAAGGAACATGAAGGTGTGTGCTAAAAGCATCTGCACTTTCAAATCTACTGCCGCAATCACATATCAGATCTTTGGCATAGAAAATATCTTCTTTTACTTGCTCAAATATTGGCTTCAAGCATCCAGAGCCTCTCAGTGAATTCCAATGTGCTTTGAGCGCATCCATTCTTGTGAAGCGCCAGCCACATCCATAACGCTCATCTCCAAGTTGACCACCACATTGAAATTCCTTAGCATTTTCATGCAGGCGCTCGTGGCGGCGACAGTCTTTGTGTCTTGGGAAACCCTTTCTGCAGGTACTGCACTTATAAGGCTTCTCATTTGTATGACTCCTTGTGTGGTCACGGAGTGTAGTCCCCCTTGTGAATGTCTTGGAACAAACATTGCACCGGTGGGAATCGCCTTTATTTCTGGCTTTCGTGAAGCTAGGCACCGTCTCAGAGCCAGATGTTGTTTGAAGCGAGATCTCTTGAGGTGCGGAACATAAAGGCTGAGTATCAAATGGAGCCTTGAGCGTTGAGTTTGCGGTTTGCATTTGGGTTTCAGCATACTGAATGGCAAGCTCTGGGCCTGTTGATCCGCTTCCATAAAGTACGGGCTTCTCGCCTATATATTGATTGATCGATGAGTGATCAGAACTCTGAATGTTTTGTGGTGGTGCGGTGATAATTGTGCTTTGCGCAACTTCATGAAGTATGGAATAGTCAGCCGAGTTGCTGGCCTTTTCACTGGAATTTCCCACGCCAATGTCTACGCGGCCTTCATTGGAATCAAGAGTCAGATCTATGATCTCAGATATCCGTAGACCTGACGCTTTCTTGGATCTCCGAGACTGATTGAGATTCTGTGAATGTATTGACGGCGAGTTAGCCACTGATTGGAGGGAGCTGTATTTTTCATGGAAAGCAGCGATCGCCTTTTCGTTTAAAATATTGATGTTGGCATTGAAATCGTCCCTCCAAATCATCAGAACATTCAAACTATTCATTGTCTCCAATAATGCCAGTTTTAGATCCAGAGACTCAAGTAATTCTTGCGTTGTGTAGCATCTGTAACGTTCTAACAGGAGCTGTGTTGCAGGAGCTTGTTCGAGAATACTTCTCTGGTGATTCTTGGTGTTATCTTCGTTCATGATGTTCAGTTGGCTGATTCGAAATCGACTTCAAATTTCTTGGAGCATTGCTTTGTTTTTATCAATTGAGACCTAGTTTCCTACATATGCATCGTCTTGACTTTTTGAAATGCATCGCATTATGGCGGCCCGTCAGGACCAGTCTGGACACAGAACACAGGAACCATGATGCGCTTTTTGCCTTGAATGCTCGAATGGGCTGTGTTATGTATGATGTTGCATGATGCATGGTACATTCAGCTGTAGTTTGTGGTCTTTGATGGGCGCTTACTTGTAATCCATGCAACATTTGCATCGCCAGGATCCAGAGAACTTGCCCTCTCCACATTCGCCCGAAGCAATTGAAACAATTGAAAAGGCGATGCACACTAAACAGGCTGAAGAGTTCATTGGCTCTTTACCTACCCGGGTCACACGCCGTATGTAGGAGGAGATTCGAGTTTTTGCGTTGTGAAGATTCTAATAAGATACGTATACGGCGAATGATGAGAGAGGTAAGACCTGACTGAATGCATCTCTCTCAGAATTTCAAAGTGCCTCGCCATATATCCTGACCACCATTCAATTTTCAAGGGACTAGGTGATGCAGCATCTTATATTTGATGATTAGTATATCGCCTTTGTGGGTGCCCGGCTACCTTACTCCTCATTAATACATTAATTTCTAGATGATGCATAGATTTGGTATCGTGAATGTTCGAAAGTTCTTGTCACATTACCGGACCAACATCCTCAGGGAATACTGCTTTGTTTTTAGAGTAAAATTAAATCTATCAAGAATGTCTTCACATTTTAGAATCAAAAAGACGGCGTTGGGATAGGGACCCAGGTAAAATTCGAATTTGAAATGTGTAAATCCGGATTACTCAACGATGATTCAGGAGGAAAAGTACGATGGTGTTGTGGCTCCGTAACAATGACGAATTTAGGTATGCTGGTATGGTAGTGTTTGAAAGGTTTCGTCGTTCCTGTTTTTACGTGTACTGCGTGGATAACGGACGGTAGACATGTTTGGAATGACGGCGGGCCCTTCGAATTGCATCGCCAGCCCTCGTGTTTGTACCGACCGGTTCCTGAATCTAAAATATCACCAGCCGAACATCGCCTTTTTCTACCTCGACTTTATTTTCCTTTCTCACCCTGCGCTACGAGCAGATAGCGAATCATTGATTGACAACTTTCCGACCTTTGTATTTAAATTGTAAAATGCATCGCCAGGCCAAACCTTCATCTCGTGTCGCAGAGTTCCAGCCAAACCTAAACCCAGATCCCCCGCACGTCGTTATCTAGAATTTCGCTACAGTTTTATGTCTCTTTTGACTCGCAATTTTAAAAAGCGTCGCCTTTCTAGCACAAGTGGATTGATTATCGACTGACCTAACATACTAAAATTGACATCGCCTTTAATTATTGCAATGAATTGCGTTCAGTCCATATGAACCCTGCTTTAAATGACTTCTGATTCTGCTCAAAATACATGGCGACGCAAGTTATCATTCTTCCGCCCAAATATGAACAGGCAGTGGCTCCGGTTGGCGTAAATGGCGACGCATCAGTCAGTATTTTTACTCTGTCAACATACGAATGTCAATGGATTTTATGCCTCTGCTCAAAAGGCATGGCGATGCAGTGGTATCCTCGATTTGCCAATATCCATGCTTCGACTAAGTCGAGGATCTTGGTGCATATATACTGCAGACGAAATCCTCTTTCCTTCTTACCTTTCGAATAGCATCCACAAGACATAATTTCTATACAACTCTCACTGGCAAATCTGCAAGATCTGGTTCCAACCCCTTCACTTTCACACATCTCTCTTGATAGACACCTCGAGATAGAAAGACTCCATTACCTACCTCTGCTATTCGCCACACAATCGTTATTGTCCGTAGCTTCGAAAAGAGCAAATCCTTCACCAGACCTGTTGAATACATCAATAGCAGCGAAATACCATTTTCCCCAACCGACCAGAGACCCTTTCCTTCCACAACATGCCACCCTTACCTATTCAGGCTACTTGGAGCCCGGATGTCATCGCAACTGTAGTGTATAGAATCACCATGGTCTTCGTGAGTCTCACGTATATCTGGAGAAAATATCGACAACCGCTTAGAACAGATGATTGCAAGTACCTCAAATCCCTCTATAATGTGCTTTACTAACTGCTTCACAAACACCCACAGTCGAAGTCAAGTCCGACGAAACTCCTGAGCCCTCACCCGCCAATTCGATCGACTCGAACGATATTTTGCAAACTGTACAAGCTGCTGGGACGGTGGCTGCAATGTTATTGGGTACCACGGATTGTGATGGTACCTCGGATACTCCAACAATCAATGTTGAGCTGCAAGCAGTACAGAACGCGTCTTCGAATCGACGACAAGGGTTCAACAAATCAAGTAAAGATGGCTGAGATCCCCAAGAGTTTCGATATGTATGCACCGCGTGTCATTACCGGTTTCTCAGAGGACATGTGGATGTAGTGATCAAGAGCGATGCGTGTATGAAGAGGGGCTGGGTTATGTTATATGGTGTTCACAAAGCTTTGAATGACCGTCAATTGTTAAACTTCTTCTTTCTTAGGTGTACCAAAACGCTGGTCACCCAAATTTACTTCTGTTAGCTTTTGATTCTCATTCTTGGTCATGTGAATATTGCGATACAATACCCGATGTAGGTGCTGAGACACAAAGGAAAAAGAATGGCAGAAACTCCAAAGTTTAAAAAAAAACCACATGAACACAATTGCGTAAATCATTCCGCTCTATACAAAACTTTTTGCAACATTCCACGATATATTAAAACATACCATTATGCAATAACACCGAGAATTCCTTCCCAAAATGAAGACATTACCGAATTCGGACGAAGAATGATTCAATAGAGTTCAGTAATGATCTCAATGAAGCTTGGGGGCACTAGCGCGGGGTCATAAGACGATGACATGGGACATGAGCATTTGTTCAGGGAAAATGTCTAGAATGAACACTTTTTTACCTATAAACTCTACAACCAGATTGAATTTATTTTTTGACATACCGGACGATAATCATTACCTTTTCCAACTATAATTGAATTCTTTTCCTCTCTTCGACATTCACTTCCGTCCGTTGAAAATTTAAGTCTCGCGGTATTTGCAACTTTCAACGAAGTACTTTCGGACGAAATACAAGGAACTTCCATTCGAACGAATCCATAACTCTCTTTGAGGCCTTATGGTAATTGCAAGAGTCAACAAAACAATTTGAATAATTAAGACAAGAAGCTTTTCGTTACAATTGATCTTCGACTGTCTTTTCAAAATCCACGGCACTTGAAACATTCGATAGAGCAGTACGAGAAGCAAAACTCAGCAACCAACATACAGTTAGACCTCTGAACTCTCAGAAGAATACAATAACAGTAGGTATAGTGAGAGTAAACCTATATGACGAAAGAAATATGCTGAACGTAGACAGAAAGATGCAGCACTTGAAGTACTTTATCGCCATTTTCGGCGTCTTGCTCTTCCTCTCAAGCGATAATGTAGTTGAAGCGCGCCGCCACAATCGTCGACAATCTCCTTGCACCCCCTCTTCGGTCCCGAGCTCTTCTCTACCACCCTCCACCACTTCCAAGCAACCTTCCACCACTTCCAAGCCACCTCCAGTGTCCACAACCCCTTCTACAACCTCAATCAGTACCTCCGCTCCCACCTCTCCACCATCTTCTCCCGGCCCACCAAACCCACCTGTCTGCAACATGCAATCGCCCGGAATTTGTCAGCTTGCCACTAAGTCTAACTTCCCCACTAGACCCCTCGTTCAAGATGCCTGGATCTTCAACCCATCCTGCAATGTTATCGGTGGAACAACTAACATTCCTTTGTATAAGACATTCTTTTTGGCTTCGCAATTGCCTTATGGAGTAGTGATGACAGGAAATAGTCCTACAGCATCTCCAAGTTTCGATTATGCAGGCGGCCATTATGGAGTTGGTGGTACGGATGGTGGAAATCCAGGTTGGTGGTGTGCAATTGAGGGAGATGGTACTTATGATTGTTACGCGCAATTTAAGTGTTAGAACGCGGTGAAGGGGTGACGCTCCTGTTTTTTTTTAAGAATGTCTGTGACGTTTGAGACGTTAGGTGGCAAATATAGATTGGGTTGAAACAGGTTGAATTTGCTTTGGAGACGATTTGCTGAGTTTGCGCATAATATTGGCTGAGGTTGCTCATGGTTGGAAGATAATAAGAAGCGGAATATAAGATTGAGAACGCTATTAGGTTGATATAACAGATACCGTTATTAGCATCCGATTTTTCCAATATATGCGTGAATTCTTACAATAAAAGACTTCAATAATTCAGGACGTGCTCTAGTACTGACTGGAATGAACATCCCAAAGCTACCTACGCTCAGAGGTCCAGCTCACTAGAGCATCCGGAAAGCTTCACCGATGTAGCTCAAGGCAAGATTCATAGCGTCTACCCGAGAATGTAGGAAGGAGAGATTCTTATTGTAATCTTCGATGCCCAAAATATCATTAGAAAACTCAAAGCCCTGAACAATCTTCGCGAGGAAACACCGCATTCTAATCTACTCCGCGCGACAAAATGCGGGGACCGACCTTACCTAAACGAAAATGTTGGGTTGCGATGATTTCTACATATCTTACAATCCATCGTTCTCGAAGATTTCTATTATAACTAATCTTGGATACCTACCCACCATACCTAGGTAACAGAAACTGTCGAAACGCTTTCATTCTGTCATAAAGCATAGGTATGAATTCGAAGGCTAATGGAATAATGCAATAGTGGCATATTCTTCAAGCTACGCGTTAAGTGAATCTGTACTCATTGCAATCTATTTGACATCAAGTCTTGAAAAAGATCAACGCATGAATTTATTGAATACTAGCGAATGATTTCGTAACTGAAACTAACATTATTGCCGATGAAGGAGTGGCTCAATGGTTTCGGGGAAAGGCAACAATTCGTTCCTCCCCTCTTTCACCTCAGTCCTTCCTCCATAAATCCATTTTCAAGTATTCTTATTCCAAATTGTCGCATTTCAGAGCCATCTATTTGTTTGCTAAATCATTATCATATTTTGGTTGGTTGGAGAGAATCATACGAGAGCGAACAATATCCAGGCATATAATTCGTGGTACGAGTAGTCCTATCGGAAACTAAAAGATCATCGATCTTGTCTTTGTCTCTGTCGTCATAATTCCCAAGGAACCCACCGTCCAATTCACAACCCATTTATTTCTGTTACATACTCGCCGCCCTCCCCAAACCATGCCTCTACCGTTCGAGATCCAACGGCGGCGCTTTATGCGGACAGCAAACAGCAAATACATTTACGGCAGAGTGGTGAGTTTCGCGCACCTTCCATTTGATCCCGTCTCTACTTCTGGGCTGGATTGCCTAGTGATTTTAGGCCCGAACCAATTTCCAGCTTTCAGATGCTAACACAAATCCGCAATCACAGCCTCTCATTCACACAATTATCTTCTTCATCGAACTCATAATGGTCGGGAGACTTACCGCAAAATTCAATAGTTACTATGCTGCCCGTCCAGTACTCACCATGATGGTGACAAACGCAGTACTGGGTGGCATAGCTGATACAGTGGCACAATCTATAACAGCAATCAGACAATCCGCTGTGCGAAAACAAGGAGGTTTAAGGAAGGATGATTCATTGGCGATAGAAATCCACGAACTCGACAGGAAAAATCCGTTCAACGATCGTGATCTTATTCCTGATTCCAAGATTCTGCCACCACCTTTTGATTTCGAGCGCTTGACTCGATTTATGGCGTATGGATTCGCGATGGCGCCTATACAGTTTAAATGGTTCCAGTTCCTATCAAAAGCATTTCCAATCACAAAATCGAGTGCTTTTGGTCCCGCAATGAAGATGGTTGCGATGGATCAATTAGTCTTCGCACCAGTCGGTATGAAAAGTCCATCGATATCATCAAAAGCTTATTATTGATAACTAACTTTTCGCAGGCATCGCCAATTTCTTTATCGTTATGACCGTTGCAGAAGGTGGCGGCAAGAGAGCGGTTGCTCAAAAGCTAAGAGATATGTATCTTCCAACACTAAAGGCTAACTTTATGGTTTGGCCTTTGGTACAAATCATCAACTTCCGTCTTATGCCAATTCAATTCCAATTGGTAGGTTCTTTCTCCAAGCAAAATCTTTCCTCCTAGTACTTAATGTTAACGATTTTAATAGCCATTCGTTTCGACTGTTGGTATTGCATGGACAGCTTATCTCTCCTTATCGAATGCAGCTGAAGATGCTTTGGAAGTTCGATCAGCCCCGGTATCACCAAACATCAGATTATTGTAACTCTAGACCCGAGTATGCGAAAAGGAAGGCACGACGGACAACTCGGAATCAGCGGCATTGGCAAGGGATGGAGTTCTAGGTCTATGGATTTTGGTCTGAATAGGTCACACTGGACAATATATCTACGATTTTCATTTTCATATCTGGTTGGGACATTCAAATGGTGTTTGGCGCCTGGATTTTTGGAGGCGAATATCACGATTTCTTTATAGACCACAGATATACATATCGTATTGATTCTACTTAAGTACAAATTTATTAGCAATAATAACTTTGTCTGAAATCTGGAACTATTGGTTGGCATTTGCTCTTTGTGATATTTCACTTGTCTACCCTATGAGCAAACAAGTTTGACAACATGGGTAGGTATATAGAGACGGCAGCTGCATAGAAATTGCAAATGCTTCATCATTCAAACATCCAAGCATATGTCCGCGTCTCAGAAAGCTTCACACCCTGGATTTCACGTTCAAGTATAATCAATAGGCAATGAAGTGACGGCTTAGATTCCTTGGAATCTGATATCAAAAGGTCACGGATACTCCCGACAAGCTGCCGAGGGGAGGATCCAAGAAAACCACCCCACCATGATAGAGGGGCATTCCATCAAATCTCAACTCACGTCCCTTTTGTTTTAAAGCTTTTGTTTCTTCTCAACCAATTTCCAAATTAATACCACCTTTGCAATCAAAACTATAAGAAGCTCATTCCGGATCTTCTTTTTCTAACTATCACTCAATACTTTAAATCTACTACTACAAGAAGATGTCTCTTTCAAACAAGCTTTCCATCACCGACGTTGACGTCAAGGACAAGAGGGTTTTGATCAGAGTATGTTTACAGTTCTCTTTACCTGTCATTGAATCTCCATCATATAATCCTATGTTTCACTGTATTGAGTACAAGTCATACTTTTTATGTTCAAGAATTACTGGAAGACTAGAAAGCCGCGTTCTACATACTAAAACGGCATCTAAAATAAGTCAACTAGCTAATTAAACTGCCTACCCACTAGGTCGATTTCAACGTCCCTCTCGACTCTGACAAGAACATTACCAACAACCAACGTATTGCAGGCGCAGTCCCAACCATCAAATATGCCATCGACAATGGTGCTAAAGCCGTTATCCTCATGTCTCACTTGGGACGTCCCGATGGAAAGGTCAACGCTAAATATTCATTGAAGCCCGTCGTCCCAGAGCTCGAGAAGCTTTTGGGCGGAAAGAAGGTTGAGATGGCACCAGATTGTGTAGGAAAGGAAGTTGAAGAAATCGTTAACAAGGCAATTGGAGGACAAGTTGTGTTACTTGAGAACTTGAGATTCCATGCTGAGGAGGAGGGAAGTTCAAAGGATGCAGAGGGAAAGAAGGTTAAGGCTGATAAGGAGAAGGTGGAGGAGTTCAGAAAGGGTTTGACTGCTTTGGGAGACATTTTCATCAGTGAGTCATTTTTTTTTCCGGATTTATCGCGGATTTTGGAGTTTTAATGTCAAGCTTCACTTCGGGCGTTCAAACGGGCGTAGGCTAATCAACGGCTTCAAGACGATGCTTTCGGAACTGCCCACAGAGCTCACAGCTCCATGGTCGGTGTTGATCTCCCACAAAAGGCATCTGGATTCCTCATGAAGAAGGAACTCGAGTACTTCGCCAAAGCTTTGGAGAACCCTCAACGACCATTCTTGGCCATTCTCGGAGGAGCTAAGGTTTCCGACAAGATCCAATTGATCGACAACCTCCTCGGCAAAGTCAACAAGCTCATTGTTTGCGGTGGTATGGCATTCACATTCAAGAAGACATTGGAAGGTGTTAAGATTGGTAACTCTCTTTTCGATGAGGCTGGAAGCAAGACCGTTAAGGATCTCGTTGAGAAGGCTAAGAAGAACAACGTTGAGCTTGTTCTCCCAGTTGATTACATTACCGCCGACAACTTTGCTAAGGATGCCAACACTGGCACTGCTACTGATGAGGAGGGTATCCCAGATGGATGGATGGGACTTGACTGTGGAGAAAAGAGTATCGAACTCTACAAGAAAGCTATTGATGAGTCCAAGACTATCCTCTGGAACGGTCCACCAGGAGTCTTCGAATTTGAGGCTTTTGCCAAGGGTACCAAGGCTACTCTTGATGCTGCCGTTGATGCTGCTCAGAATGGAAAGATTGTTATTATTGGTGGTGGTGACACCGCTACTGTAGCTGCTAAGTATGGAGTTGAGAGCAAGCTTAGCCACGTTTCAACTGGTGGTGGAGCTTCTTTGGAATTGCTCGAGGGCAAGGATCTCCCAGGTGTTTCTGCTTTGTCGAGTAAGTGAATTTGGAGGTCACGTTTGTAGAATGGTTCGGTTCTGATGGGATATCAGACCGTTCAAATAAGTCCAACCTATGATTATAGGAAAATTCGTTGGATTCGGAGACAGTATATGATAGTTCGATTCACGAAGGGATATTTGGAATGACGAAATGAATAACAAAAAAACATTATTACAGAGAAATGCATATCATGATCATCTCCATTGTATGCCTATCATCTTCTAGTAATTTCTACCGTGATGTGCTGTATGTGAAATGATGTCATGCCCTTGAACTCCCGATTGAATGTGAATCACCCATGGAACAAAATATTTCCTGCTCATCTCTTCTTGTTTGCTTCGACTTTCTTCAATTCTTCCCTATAAACGAAATATATTTAGTATTTGGGCATTGTAGGTGTAGTAACAAACTGCGTGAACGAGTGCGGCATAGCTGGTAGGTGCAAGATGGAACGAGGGAATCAGGGTGTGGCATGGAAAATGACATGGAAATACATACTTCAACTGCGCGGAGAAATCCTCCGAAGTATCATCGTCATCCCAGCTCTCTTCCCACAAATGTGTGTTGTCGCCGGGTACTTCTGTGTCTTCTTGGCTCCAGTCTAGAGGGGTAACCGTGTTAGTTTTAAATGTGTAAATGTCAAGATCTTGTTCCTGTATGATGTTGGCCCTTCTTCGATGTATGGCAACGGAGAGCGAATTTGAGATACAGAAGGAGCTGTGGGATGCAGACGCATATCTCTGCAGTTCCAAATCTGTATCCCGGCAGCACTGTACTCTGCGAGCAAGCTCGGAAAGCTACTCTCTCCCTCCCGTGTCTTCCATCATCCATAGCCCATTTGCCAATCCTCGAACTTCAAGATTCATCAGACACCATAACGCAATTGTGGTCATCAATTAGGAAGCCGCTTTTTACACGGCTCACTTCAGTGCTTGACTCTATTGGTAATCATCACTTGAACCGCTTTCGAATCGCCGCCAATACCAAACATAGATTAAGAGATAAACCTACTCTCAACTGGGAAGTCCTCAAACTCATCATCTTCCTCCAATGTGGTAACGGGCTTTTGATCTTTCGACGCATCGGCGGATGATTTATCGGCGCTGATGGCCTTTGTTGTTGGGGCGGCGCCAGAGGTTGGTGCTGCGGACATGATGGGTGTTTTAGATTTGGGGGGTTAAGTTCGTAGATTGAGGATGGGAAATATTGTAATGTGGTGTCGTATTCGTTCGGTGCGAAGGTTGAATTGTATGGGTATGGATTTGCGATGCGAAGGTGGTTTGGAGTCTTGCACTGTACAGCAGAGTGAATTCGCATAAGGCAAGCTCGCAAGAAATCCCTGGCCTGGTAGATTAGATAAGCTAAGGACCAATCAAGCTTAGTCAGTTAGTGCTCCATACCTACCTACCTAAAAGACCCTTGCCGCTTTGCTGTTCCGCCCGCCGCCTCTTCTAGGCCTGAGCTTTTCCAATGGATGGATCCAACAGTTACATTACTACATACACAACCTCGACCACCCAGGTACTCGGATGTACTTTAACCTGAACAAAAATGGATAGATGACGGCTGCCCCCAAGTTCTCTCTCTGATGGTCATAAATACGAAGTGCGAAGCTTTCGAAAGTAAGCTACGGATTTAATCTTCACCTTCTTCTTTCTCATCTTCTCCTTTCTTTTCCTTGAGTTTGATGTGACATTGTGACTGAGACTTCGGTTGATCTGGACTATTATGAGAAGGATCTCTTTCCTTTTTCTTTCTTGACCTTTCTTCTGATTGTCTTATTACCTCGTTGTACGTGTATGTGAAACTATTAACATCACCATCATCACCATACTTGCCCCAATTCACTGCCCCGCATTCTCCGAGCGCCAGGTTTTCGAACTTTCAATACATCAACGTCGTTTCACCAACAGGATTAACCATATCCGAGGCCCTCCGGTTTAATCACCTCTTGAGATTTATCTTGGACGTTAAACTGTCTTGGACAGAATTGAATGTCCACGAACTTTGTAAAACTCTTTTTTTCAGATACAGAACCCATGATCCCCTGGCCAGAATAACAGTCACTTAAGGTCGCGAGGCCTTCACACATCATACACGAAAAAAAAAACCGCATATTATACACCCGCACAAACACATACAGTAGAACAGCCAAAATGAGCAGGTGGTTCAGATCAGCCGTAAAGGCAGCACCTACAATGGTTGGAGAAGACGAGGAACAGCATCTAAGGAATGTCGAGGCTGCGATGTTAAAATTGTTGAACGATGACATCGATGAAGCAGACAAATTATTGAAGAAAAACGATTCTTCATACCATCATTTAGGAAGAGGAATATCCGGATTCTTATCTGCGATGATGGGGGTAGAGAAGGATTTACTCAAGGAAGCTGCGGTAATCTTACTAGAAGCCGAGAATAAGAGTTGGGAGGATATGAAGAAAGCTCAAAAGGAATCCACGGCTTTCCAATCAAACATATATCCACAGGGTACAGAGTATCTGTTGTGTTATTCTGTGTAAGTATTATTTCCAATGGGACGTGGAGAATTGGTGCTGATACAATTTATGATAGGGCTCAATTGACGAGTGCGATCACTGCCGTTCTCAGCGGAAGTATCACAGAAGCAGTCAAGGGCTTTTACAAATTGAGAAAGGCATATCTTACATTGGACGGAATACTGGAGATAGAAAACAAATACTTGGAGAAGATGGCGAGTTCCAATTCGAGCACGACTTCACTCACTTCTAGACCTCCGAGCCGAAGGAGTACTTTGCCAGCAGTTACAGTGGATGATATTGCACATCAAACGGCAAATCTCTCCGTAGGAGACCTCGATGAGAAGATGGACGAAAACAATGCTTCATTTCCGGACGTCTCGAGGCCACCTTCACCTCCCTCGGTTACGAACCCCTATGATATCGACCCGGCGCTTGCTGAAAAAGTGTTCACCAACCGAACAGATATTTTCATCCATTCTGGAGTTCGATTGTGTTGCGGCCTTTTACTTCTTGTTTTCTCCATGATTGAAAATCCAATTTTCAACAAAATATTGTACATTGTCGGATTCAAAGGGGATCGAGAACGTGGAACCAGACTCCTATGGCAAGCGACAAGATATCAAAATTTCAATAGTGCCATTGCTGCTCTTGCTTTACTTGGATATTATAATGGATTGGTTGGATTCTGTGATATTTTACCCACCGATGCAGGAGCTGACGAAAACCTTACGGGATATCCAAAAAAGAAATGCCAGGCGCTTCTAGCTGAAATGAAAACTCGACACCCTGATTCTAGGTTGTGGAAACTAGAGGAAGCTCGCATGTTATCTTATAAACAAGATTTAAAAGGTGCCCTTGAAATTCTGGAGGAGAACTCTAAGAGTAAAATGAAACAAATTGCTATGATCAATACATTTGAGATGGCTCTTACTACCTTGTTCTTCCACGAATATCAAAAGTCGGCGACGGCATGGATCAACTGCAGCGAGCAGAGTGCTTGGAGTCCAACGTTATACTACTACATGGCTGGTGCTTCATACGTCGAACTTTATCGCAATACTCGAGTCAGCGATCCTACGGCAGCTAAGATCTTCAAGAAAAAAGCTACCGAATTTCTCCTGAAAGCTCCACCTCTAGCAGGCAAACAAAAAGTAATGGCTAAGCAACTCCCTTTCGATATCTACATAGTAAGCAAAGTGGGTAAATGGGAACAAAGAGCCAAAACATGGAATGTAGATCTGGTAGATGCAATCGGACCCAGTCCTTTTGTTGAAATGATATACTTCTGGAATGGAGTTAAGAAAAGTGGAAATGTGGAGTTGCAGAAATGCTTAGATCTTCTCGAAGAGGGTAGAATGACGTGTCCGGAGAAATGTAATGAGGATGAGGATGATAAGGCAATCCATCTTTTGCTACGTGGATGTGTGATGAGAAATATGGGGAGGTACGAGGAAGCGAGAAAGATCTTGACAGGGGAAATTGTGGATTCTGAAAGGTATTTCTCTTCTTCATATCTGTGTTTATTTTGAACGCCATGACTAACGTATACCAGACATGCACGTGGCGCTCTCAGAGATGACTGGACTCTTCCCTCCGCCTACTATGAATTAGCATGTTGCTCCTGGCACGAGAAAGATTTGTCCCCAGCGGGAGATACAGTTTCGGAGGGGAAGGTTTCCGATGGTAAATTAATAGAGTATCGGAAGGAAAAAGTACTCGATTGTGAAGAGAAACTACTCAAGTTGCATAGTTGGCCACAGACTTACGTTTTTGAGGCGAGAATGAGCTTTAAGATTAGTACTAGTTTGCTTACAGTCAGACGAGAGAGGGGTTTGATTGGTCTTTAAAGGAGAAACTAGAGATCGGGGGATGAGATGGGCGATAGAGATAGATAGTTGAAAATATGGGGGGGTCAAAAGACGTTGGATGTAGAAAGAAAGGACCTCCGTCGGTTCGCGTTGGCATTTATAGATAGATGGGTTGGTTTTGGTATTGGAGTTTTGGTTAGCGAGGTGGATGATTGCTGGGACTGGATAATGGAGACACGAATGATATCGTTGTGATCTGAGAACGAAGAATCAGTTCTGAACGGGTTTTAGGAAGAAAAATGGAATTGAAGAAATGAGTAAAGATAGATGTTCGCAAGATTAGATAAATTGAGAAGAACGAGATCAACAGATTCACTGGGAAAGGGGAGACGTTCAATGTATTTCATGTAATGTAGCGATGGTGGCTTACATATGAAGACATTATACCTGAACTTCTAGATAGAAGTGGTCCCAAACCAACTATTGGTACGTGGTTCCAAAATCACATTCCTATTCCGGGATTCCAAGACTGACTTGGACGACCCGTGGACAGCATAATACTCTGTGAAATAAGGAGCAATCGATATGTTGATCTCATCATGTCTTACTCTTAAAATCTCAATTTGGTATTTTCATATACACTCAAAATCCGCCCTAAATACAAAGCCTGAAAGATGCATCTGTGCATGTCGTGTAACAGGTCCAAAGAAAATCGCTTGCCAAATCCATTAACCGATTTCCATGAGATGATCATCTCTTCCGTTCATATCGTCACCTCATAAAAGTTTATTCATTCCTCCTTGCATAAGACACTGCAATGATCACTAGCTTTTACCATCCCTCTAAACCTCATTACTTGGGTATTCAACACTTCCAATGGCAACGAACTCTTCCTTCAATGCTCTCACGCTGACGAATCTACCCAATAGATTCATACTTCCTGCCTTATCGTTTGTTCCACTAGCTCTTGCACCTCCAAAGGGTTGTTGTCCAACCACAGCGCCGGTACTCTTGCAATTGACATAGAAATTACCTGCTGAATTTCTCAATGCTTCTTCCGCATATCTAATCGCGGCTCTGTCGGTCGCGAAAACTGCGCCAGTGAGTCCATATTCAGATGTGGTATCAACGAGCTTGCAAACCGACTCGAAAGCTTCAACTGGAGCCGAAGAATCATCGTAGACGTATACTGTAAGAACTGGACCGAAAAGCTCAGTAGAGAGAAGAGGGTGTCTTGGGTTGGTGGTTTGGTAGATAGTTGGATGGATATAGTAACCGGTTGAATTCTCGTGCTTGCCTCCTACAAGAAGTTCGAGCTCGGAGTCGGATTTGGCGTTGTCAATGACTCCTGAGAGTTTCTTGAATGATGGTTCGTGAATAACTGGGCCGATAAAGTTCTTTGGATCCTTTGGAGATCCGATTGAAAGTTTGGATGTTTCTTCAACCAGCTTTTCCTTGAATTGAGGCCAGATGGATTTGGGAACATATGCTCTTGATGTAGCACTACACTTCTGTCCTTGGTACTCGAAAGCGCCACGAACAGTGTTGAGAGCAGCATTCTCTATATCAGCTGAAGAGTGGATAAGATGGAAGTTCTTTCCTCCAGTCTCCCCTACAATTCTTGGATATCCTTGATACCTACCCTCGGCAACCCCGTTTGCGATTGATCCATAGAGCTTTCTGAATACACTGGTACTTCCGGTGTAGTGAAGAGCAGCCAATTGCTTATGTTCCAAAACAACCTTGGTAACTTCGACGGGGTTTCCTGGCACGAATTGAATAACATTCTTAGGGAGGCCAGCCTCGAGCAAAATGTTGTACAATAACCAATTTGAAGCAATGGCAGAATCAGATGGTTTCCAAACCACAACATTTCCCATCAAAGCTGGTGCACCTGGCAAGTTACCCGCAATTGCTGTGAAATTGAATGGAGTAACAGCGTAGACGAATCCCTCCAAAGGTCTGTACTCGAGTCTATTCCAGACACCAGGCGAATGATGTTCGGGTTGTTGCGCATACAATTTTTCGGCATATTGAACGTTGAATCGGAGGAAATCTGCCAACTCTGCAGCAGAATCGATCTCGGCTTGCCAAGCATTCTTTCCCTGTCCCAGCATTGTAGCAGCCATAATTTCATATCTATATTTGCCAGAGATGAGATCTGCGGCCTTTAGGAATATAGCGGCTCGGTCTGCAAAAGGAAGAGATTCCCACTCGGGTTTTGCGGCGAGGGCAGCATCGATTGCGGAGGAAACATCGGATGGGGAGGCATTTGAATAGGTTGCAACTTTTGAGGAATGATCGGCTGGGTTGAGCTGGTGGGAGACGGAGGAGGTTTTAATCTGTAATTATTGTTAGCTTCATTTACTAGACCGTGAGAAACAACCAAGACTGACCTCCTTACCTCCGACTACCAAAGGGACTTCCAAAGGAGCCTTACTTTCCAGTCTCTCCAATGCCTTATAAAGTCCACCGCGTTGTGCGGATCCCTTAGCATAATGATGCTACATCGTCCATTAGCATTCCCGTTGCTCTTCTGAAAGAAAGTTATAACTTCTATTTTCTGGACAGAACTTACATTTGGCTCATTAACCACCTTTGGAATTTTAAAGCTAGCAATTGTGGCCATATTGCATCTATTTCCTGTACTTGATGTGATGCTACTACCCAAAGTGCTGGTGCGGGGTAGACGTATTGAAGCTTCACATTTGTAAGAAGCAATCAATGAACAACGATTAATTGTCTGAAAGCTTCTAGAGCTTTTGATATTTCTTGCGAGCATGATTGATGAATGGAGACTTTGCGAACCAAAGAAACAAAGAAAGAAGATAAAGTATAATTAGAGGATATGCCTACCTCGAAAAGAAGAGCAATCGGTGTTATCACGTTTATTTGTTGTATGATAAGAACATCGATGCGCCGAACAACGGGCAATTATATGTTTGAAGCTGTAGCTATCAGTTCGGTTTCTTACGGCTTTAGCACAATTAGACGCTAAAAGTAATCTAAATTTATAGAGGGGTGGATAAGCCCCGCATTGATCTCAACGGATAAGTCAGGAACAGAATCAATTGATGAAATAGTAGCGAAGATTCTCTTTCCATGATCGGAGTAAGGAGGTGTATTGTGTTACAAAAGTTGATCTTTCATGTCATTGTCGGCTGAATCAAACCGAATGTATTGAAAATCGAAGGTATCAAGGATATGAAGAATTACCAAAGCCGTCTTGGCCCACAATCTTAAGTGAATAACAATATTATAGTGTCTCCACCGGGAATGAGTTCTTTGGAGTTACACTGGAGATGCTGTATTGGTTTATTGGACAGATGTATCAGACCATAACTCCCAGTACCTTTGCAAGTGCAATCAGGAGGTGTAGACTATCATTCGAATATTTCGGCCGCTCATGGTCATGTTCAATGATGGCTGTCCCACGGTGCGCGGAGCCCTCTCGGTTCAGATGAAGGGGTAAATTCGCGAGAGCGGAGAGGAGTGAAAAAATAAAAAGCACGCTTTGTACGATACAAATCACACACCAAACTATATTCTCTAGGTTTCAAATCTGAAGGAATATTTGATTGTCGAATCTGATCTGGAAGACTGAGAAACCCCATTTGGGCTAAGAATATTCACTGAGAAGTCAATCTCCACCAAGTGGCCTTCTGCCCTCCAATTCATTATTGCTGATTGAGTATATACTTCTATAGCTATCATCCGAAGTCAATTGACTTACGCCAGATGCTCTCACCGATTGCTACGTTTTGTTTCAGTTATCGTTCGAAATTCGTCAATTGCTCGCAGAATTCCTCAAAATCCGGGTAGAACTTCTGGCTCTGTGATTCGAGGATCTGTGGCTAGGGCGTAAAGAAATTTGTGATCTCGCGTCGTCAATTCAAGGCTTTCAACTCCGACTCATTGAATTTGAAGGTCTAAGTATATTGTTTGTCGGTCTTTTGTTAATTGATACGGGGCGAAGACTCTCCAGCTCAATCTCATCGCTTAACACCCCTTTATGGCGATGTGGGATTACCATGCTTACAGCCCAGGCCACCAATATTATCAATGTTAACGGAACTGTGACAGCCCAGTAATACCCAAAGCCTTTTTGTATTATCATGGAGCCGTCAGGTGTCCAAGTGAACACTGGCATTGCAAAGACTGACTTTTTTTAAAAGTTAGCAATAGTAAAATGAGGAGCACGAGTGACGCACTGCAATGAAAGTTCCCGGCAAGAAAACCATTCATAGAATAGCGATCGTTTTCATGGCTTTTGAGTCTCGTTTTGTGTCTATAGCAATGATTTTCATGACCTCGCTATCCTTCCTACTCGCTTTTGCAAGGTCGGTTGAAGCTTCCGTCAAGAATATGGCACGGCGAGCAGAGGCTTCTGCTTGGAATTGTTGAATCTTTAAACCAAAGGTAAATAGCTGGATTAGACAATGGTAGATCATTTAAGGAACTTACGACAGAAAGTAGAGCATCCCTTCTCATCTGTAGATACTCCATCTTTAAAAGCATATGCTCGCAATGATCCCTCAATTCTCCAATTGTCTGCTTCCCTTCCTGGTCCAGTCCATCTAACACCTTTGTTGCAAACAATGCTCCTTTGATACAGACTGAAAGTCCAGCCACACTATACTCTGCTTTGCTCAAATCGGTAGTCGTACCTATGAAGTCTATGTGTAACGGATCTATTGAGGAAACATAGTTTTCATCACCTTGATTGTTAGAATTTTGTATTTTGTCGGTATCAACCCATCTATTGTGCTGACCGGTAACACTTTCAATTGCGTTGATATCAACTTCCGTATTGTTGATTCTGTCATCTAATTGCTTTAATTTATGACGTATGAATAGCCTAGCGATACACCATGGCTGACTAACTCCCAGATAGGAATCGACGTTGAATGGTAAAGGAACGATATCTATGTCCTCGTGTGCGATAAAGAGGCCAGTGGTTATGCGAGTACTAGAGCTTTTACTCAAAGTAAGGAGATTCCAGTTATTGATGGCAGATCCGAGTTTGAACGTGAGGGTTGTTAGTAATTCGGTTTGAGAGCTTGTAGAAGTAGTTTTGAAAGATCGAGTGATCCCACTACGGTGGATTTGAAGAAAGTTGCTTGGAATATTGAAAGACGAAGCAGATAATATCTTAGAATAGGAAGTTTTGGTGAAAGGTAAAGCTACTTTCCAATCGTCGGGTAATACAGCATCTGCGTTACTCCAACCTTTTCCAGCACTATATGAATTAGCCACCAGATTCAAACTAGACTGTGCGGTCAATAGTCTCGTACTCCATCTGGCATGAAACTTCAAATGCCCTTTAATGTTACCCTGGATTCCGGACAATCAAACAAATCCCGAAAAACCCAGACAATAAAACATTCAGATGAGAACTATACATACAGAATACGAATACCACTTTCAGGTTGATTACCATCGATGGCTAGATCCTAGTGCGAGTCAGTAGATAACCTTGTTCGTCGCTCTCAAACATTGTTACTCGATTCAAGCAAATTTTGCAGCTAAAACTCAGAGTGTAAAAATTCTATGCGCGAAGAATTGACTTTCATTTCACGTCGAAGCTGTCAAGGTTGAGAGTGTGGAAGGAAATATATAAAAAAGCTGACTTCGCCGAGTGCAGGGGTCGGGAAAAGCCTCAATCCTACAGCACATAATGGCATCAGCCTCCAATTCATGTGATGCGTAGCCAAGAAAAATCGGATTATAGGTTATAGCAATTAAGACTTGTGACAGGTAAAATTATTGCTGACTCTAATTCGGGACATTTGAGGTTGAAAAGTGCCATAGGCTATTCGCAATTTTACATTGTTATACGTTCAATATCTTTCACAGTACAGTAGTCCAAACAACGCTACCACCCTACCAGACTAATCACTCCTCCTTACAACCCCCGGAACAAACCACCAAGCCCCCATCATACACCCCAACAGCCCTAAAACGACTGGTTGCAAAACTCTAGCTCCTGCCCCATCCCCACCATCCAAATTCGCCGCCAAAATACCAGTCATAGCTGGAAATATATTTCCACCGGCTTGCGCAATCACAAAAATTATACTCGAGGCAGGTGTAATGATTCTCGACGGAAGAAGTAGTTTGGTATGCGTAATTGCTGCTGGGAAAAATGGTCCCAGAAGGAATCCGAGTAAACATACAATGACGACACTGCCAATTAGACTGGAGAGTCTCCAGCTAATGATCTGGAGAATAATGCATAGCAAGGAATAGAGGAGGATCATTGGCTTTTCACCGAATCGATGAGTAGGTTCGATGAGGAAGAGACGACCGAGTGCGTTTCCTGCGTAGAAGAGAGTGGGAAGGTAGCCAATCGATGAAGCTTGGATTCCTGAATTGGGCGCGAGAGTGAGGAGGTAAGTCACTAGCCAACCGCCGATGGTTATGACGCTACCCAAATGAAAGAAAAAGAAAAAACTGATAATCCAGACGCTTTTTTCTCTCAGGACTTCCCCAATATCTCTCCACATTGCATTTCCTCTTCTTGCATGATCACTTTGTTCACTTTCTTCACCTTGTTCTTCGCTATCTTGATCATGCCGCGTTTTGGTCACTATATCTCTTGCAAAGGCCCAAGCTACCACACAAACATTCAAGCCTGCAACTCCAGCCAAAGCCCCATAACTCTCCATCCAGTGCACCGGCTTGACAGTTGCAATGCCAGTTACAGCCAATGGACCAAGCAAACACCCCACACTATACGCCGCGTGTACCACACCCAACCACCGATGTGCCTTGTCACCAACCTGGGCTATATAAGTATTTGCTTGAGCATCTTGGTATGCCTGACCTAGAGCCGCCAGACCAAAGCTCACTACGAACAATGGCCATGGGGACCCCCAGATTCTTATAAATTGAGTCAAAAGTTGCAAACTCGCACCTAGAAGTAGTATCCCACCAATGCCCAGACGTAGATGGGTTTGGAGAAAGGGAATAGTAATTGCCGCAATTACCCAGCCGAGAAAGCAGGAGAGATATAGAAAGGCGATGGATGATGTGGAAAGCGAATATGTGTCTAATATGTAAGGGATGAGAGAACCGAGACTACCATCATTGAGACCGGCGGTGAAAAAGGCAAGGATTGATGATGTAATTTTCAAGATCAGGGCAAAATTCGATGTTGATTCAAGAGGAGATGACGATGGGTCAGACAGGGGGCGAGATGGTGTATTTTGTGATGATGAAACTGCCTCTGGCCTAAGTACGGAAAGGGGGACCTCGGTAGAGAGACTTTGGTGAATGGTCTGCGTTTGGGACATGATGTAGCTACCCTTCTAGGGAGGAGCAAAAGTAATAGGTGGTAAAAAATAACATACAACAGTGGGGATTCGCTGGTGGTCACCCACCCAACTACTAATCCACCGATCTGAAGCTTGTGTATGGCAGAGCGGACGGGATGCCCAATTCTCTTCAGTCTATGGTCGTATGTATTAGTTCGGATTCTAACAATCAATATATCAGCTGTTGCACGAAACAGAACTATCATCAATAAAATGCTAGATGTATATATATATATGACATAATTGACAGTGACGTCACGCTGTTGACAGCCTCTACGTAACCGAAAAAAGCGGCGGAAATTGACCACTATTCAAAAGAACTTCAACAACTAAGATCTCTTCTCGATATAAGTTTAAATAATAGAAACATTTCATATCAATACAAAAAGGACTCAAATTTTTGTATGCTTTTTTCAAATTTCAATATTTAATTTGAAATGAATTTATAATCTATTAAAAAAGATCTTTGAAACGGTACTCAATTTCCGCCGCTTTTTTTTTTGGTTACGTAGAGACAGCTCAGCCTCTCATCGCTTGACGGCCCGACATTCCAGGATGCATACATAAGGTTAATGTTCGGGCCATAATCTACCACCTTGATGGCGACCTTCCGATTGGCAGATTGGTGATGCAAGTGAACTTGCACGTGGCCACACAGAGCCTGAAACTCGGAGGGGCCGGCTCGGGCGAGAGAGCATGCTACGCGTATTTCCTCCTCCTTCCTCGCTGACATTGTCCTCGACTTTTATGGCTTTCGATTATATGACTTCGGATTATATAATCAAAATGAGTATAATGCATGGTCAGTTTGCTTGAGCCCTGAAACTCTTCTATTACTATTTGCAGTACTTTGTACTGACATGTAAGTTCCAGGTATACACTCTCAATAAGATACTGTGAATACATCATACTTACCACCGAGAGGAAACAAATGATTGCAAGCTTTGTACGAAAAAAGCAGGGCAAAGGCAGGACCAATAGAAATTGAAGCAATTACTTCACGCATTCGGAGTTTATGATTGAGGTGGCCAAGTCTCTCATTATATTGCCCTGACGAGGGCCTAGGCTGGCGCATCCACTAGGGACCGCCCATACACAATCATCAAGATCATGCACACAACTAAAGCTACAGCATCTCCATGCATCCCAACAGAAATAAGAAAAGTGGTGCGAAGAAGTCGCCCGACCAGTAGATCCATCTGTACCATTTCCTTTTCAATTCCAAACGCAACGAGTAACATACCCACAGAGTAAGTCAAGCAATTTGTGAGGGTTGATAGCAAAACAGTACAGAAAGCAAGAAAAAGCAAACGCGAGTTCCTTCCGCTAAAAAGAACAACATCGAAGCGAGATAGCAAGGGGTATGACTGAGAAAAGGATAGAAAATTAATCTCGCGTATCATCAAAAAGATGGCCAACCTCGTGTGTCGAGGCGGAGGAATTTGGTGCAAGCATCGCAAAAATCTCCAAAAATTGGTACCAAATTTGATGGAGATATATGATCAATCTCAAAAACAATTGACGCCGTGCCGAAATACCTAACATGGAACATGCAACACTTCAGATGGTTTTTGGAGATTTGAAATTTCTATCTTAGAAGTCAGTAAACCTGTGAGAGAGTAGGTCAGTAGTTCATGGAAAAGGGAGGAAATGGCTGACCCAATATCCACAATGTCATCCACATGGTTGCATAATGCCACGAAAAGGTCAAAAAAAAGTTTACCGCCACTCTCCATTTCTGTCTGCATGGTTCCGCTCCTCTTAAATGTCTTACGACATCTGATAATCAAGGCAAGATAATGAGCGCGTAGTCTAGAGTCCGTGTCTGGCGTGTTGTCATAAGCATACCGAGCACTGCGAAGAATTGTAGCAACCTCGATTCCACTCTGTAAACCTTGCTTGCGAAGAGCAACGCGTTTGAGTTCCTCGAGACCATACTTCTCCGCAGCGCAGTATATGACAGTATCCTTTAAAAGGTGTTCTTCCACGCTGGATATATAACTTGTAGCCTCTACCGACCCGCGGCCACCTATATTTTCGGGGTTGGGTGAATGATCTGCATCCTCAAGCTCCCAAGAGTTTCGGCGTTTGTTGTGAATCAAACGTGGATAGTAGTCACCCTTCTGTAAATTTGTCAGTATCACCGAGATGACTGTGTACTTCATGCCATCGGTAAACGTACGTAAAGGTATTCGAGAACACAGGAGAAGATTTCAGGTTCTTCATCGGGTAAGGTGATCCTCTTACTCTGCGCCTCGAAGAATTGTCCTCTCATTGCCGTCGCAAAGTATGGAGACAATGACAGTACATCTTCATGCGCCGCAAACAGTCGTCCTTCCTTACCAACTGTAAATGTTACAATTGGTGAGGTCAAGCTACTATAGTGATGTCCCATCAGTTTTGATTCAACTCAAGCCACAGTTCATATTCAACAACATGATCAGCCTGTCTTACCTCGCATTGGGTGAGCCTTGCGAGCTTTGATCGAACGACTTCTGCAATTTCGACAATTTTGCGGGATCCCTATATGATTTCTTCAATTTGATGTTCTTTTCCACACGATCATTCGATCTATGGGAACGCTTGAACATGGCTGCTTCGGGTATATTGTCAATTGATCGATATATGGACTTGGAAGGGTAATTGAATGAGTGTCGAAATTAGTATTCGGATGTGAGGGTAGGGAGAGAAAGGTGATTGATTTGACACACAAAACGAAAGATTGACAGGGTCTCGGAAGAAATCTCAAAATTGTACTAAGTGACAGTAATGAGATTCTTGAATGTTGGTAGTCGACCCGAATGGTGTGGTAAGGAAAGGAAAAAAACGGTCGCGAGGGCGCGAAGAGGCCTCAATATATATATTTATCCATTGACACACGGCGGCCAAACATTTTCTTGGCAGGCAACCAATGTGTATCCCACGTGATACTCGGTCAGTCCAATTGAGGTTCAAATGGTAGGGATCAAAATATCTTTTTCATTTGATTCGTTCTACTCAATGCCGCTCAGCCTCAAGTTCATATCGTGATGAGTCCATTCGTTGTTATGTGTAACATTTTGTGATGCCTATCATAGGCTGAATTTCCCGTCTTCGCTGTCCGATAAAGCCTGGCAGTGTAGTCACATGCACGCGGGGTCTCATCACGTGTTTATTTGATTCAAACATCAACAACTCGATTTTAGCTATATTCCATGTTCAAACGAAGGATGGTCTAGTAGCATCGGAGCTCCTTACTATTCGTCTTTAAGATTAACATTGATACTATCGAAAAGCGACGTACTCCGAACACTTTGTTTCTTTAAAGCGTGCGAAGTGAAAATTGTGAACAACGTGCATCAAGGTTCCAATTCCTGACCATGCCGTAGCCTATGTGAGAGGATTCTGGCGCCTGCTCAATGAGTGCAGAGGCTATCTCTCATCAAGTGTAAAGTTGCTCAACTGAATGCCGACTCTTAATATCAAGTATATCTAGGGATGCTCACTGCTCAGTGCTTCTAAAGCGCTTAAAGTCAAACACGGCAGAATGAGATTGTTATCCTCATAGAACCACCATACATAATGAAAGAAGATCTGGATTTGTTAGAGGTGGCTCCATGGAGCAACACTGTTGTGTAGCAATATGAACGTAGATGCAGCGTGAACCCGTCTTTTTATTTTTTTAGAAATCAACAACTAAAGTCGCATTTTGAAATGAAATATCCGTACATATCATTCATGCTGATCAATTATACTGACTTCGTCATCTTAGATTTTTTGACTGAAGGGTAGATGTGTCGTCCCAAACCACAAGTACGTATGCCATGATTCTGGTATACACGCTAATGGTCTAAGGGAGTGTATGCAGAGCGAATAAATTTTGTTGAAACGGGTAACTATCAGGCGAGAGAAAGGAAAACGAACTCGGGGATGGGGTCCTCATACACAATTACACGCAAAGTGTGAAAGAGAATTTGTGCCCCATGAAGGAGCAAGTAATAAGTTTTCAAAAAAAAAGAACCAAAAAACTAATTCCTAAATAACACACAAAATTGATTATACGTCCTACCGTCAATTGATGACTCCACTCAGATGAGTGCTCACACGTCCGATTTCTCAACAGTAAATACCTACTAGGTCTTATGCTACGATCCAACCCTGATAGTCATTCTCATTACTTCTCGCCAATGTTGCTGTGTACTCTGGCATACCACCGGCCCTATGATAATATTAATGTCCACAAAGGAAAGCAGAAAAATAAGGGAGAAACTTACCAGTTGAGCGGTTCAACCTTCCTTCCAGGAATATTTGCCCCCTGATACCAGCTTTTTGCCAGCGGAAACAAAGATTTATTCCAAGCTTCAGTCATCCTCCTATGCCAATCCTCCTCCGCTTCACTCTTTGCCTCGAAGTAAGTCAAATTTTTCTCGTTTAATCCCTTTATCGTGTCCGCAAGGTATTCCGCTTGGAATTGAGTACAGCTCGGTCCGTTCGAGAATGCAGTAGGTGCTTGAGGCCCGTAAAGGAAGAACATGTTGGGAAAGTTGTTCATTGCAATACCCATAGATGTGCGTGTTCCATCTTTCCATTTCTGGGCAATGGTACTACCGTCTATGCCTTGGATATTGAGTTGGGCCAGCGATCCAGTACAGGAGTCGAAACCCGTGGCGAGAATTAAAACGTCGAATTCTACTTCTCCTTCTTTGGTTTTGATACCCTTTTCGCTGACTTCTAAGATGGGCGATTCGTTTATATCGATAATAT
Organism: Botrytis sinoallii; assembly: GCF_014898435.1. Taxonomy (NCBI): domain Eukaryota; kingdom Fungi; phylum Ascomycota; class Leotiomycetes; order Helotiales; family Sclerotiniaceae; genus Botrytis; species Botrytis sinoallii. Next base: position 97,626 of record NW_024066034.1, on the reverse strand, counting down.
CAATGTGTGGCAGAGAGAAAACTTCATAAATGTTTTGTTCTAGAGAAGGGCGTTTGGTTCCCCATGGATGAGGTGGAATCTCTGGTGCCAAGAGCTTCTGTTTTTTGGGGTCGGGAATTCGTTTGAGCACTGATTTGCGCCAAAAATTGTAGGCCTCGTCGTTCGCGTCTTGCTCGAAAAGTATGTCTTTGTAGTTGTTGAGCCAGAAACGGAAACCGCCTTTCTTGATCAGTAGGTCATGGAAGGTGGCTTCCCGTTCTTCTGGCGTGTCATCGAAAGTATTTTTTTCTAGAAATGTATATGGGAAGCCAGCAAATGTATGTCGTGTTTTCTCAAATTCTTCTTCATACTTGCCCTCGGCCTTCTTTCTGGCTTCTTCTTCTGGGTCAAGAAGTCCTTGATTCATGGGTAAGGCGTAATTGGGTGTTCGTTGATAGACGGTAAGATGATTAACAACGGGTCCAATGGTTTGAACCACCTGTATACCAGTTGCTCCAGTTCCGATTTGGCCAACTCGTTTGTTCTTTAAATTAACACCATGTTGAGGCCATGTTGCTGTATGATATATGTCCCCTTTGAAATTACTAAGTCCGTTAAAAGGGGGGGTGAAACGACGAGATGCAAATCCTATACAAGGTATGAACCATCGGCAATAAATTTCGGAACCATCTGAGCATTCCACAAGCCATTGATTGCGTTGCTTTTCGAAGGTAGCTCCGTCGACATGCTTGTCGAACTCAAGGTCTTTCCGAACATCCCATTTCTTTTCAACGTGTTCAAAGTATCGACGAATCTCGCTACCACCGGGAAATTTCTCTTTGAATGTAAAGTCCTCCCATAACTCTTTGTCGAATAATTGATAAATTGGGGCATCAGAATCGACTCGAGCGCCAGGCTATTGTATATTAGCTTTGGAGCCATGCAATATGCCCAGAAAACATACATAACAATTCCAGTACCAGATACCTCCACTCTTCGAACCTTTCTCATAAATCTTACAATTGAGTCCTTGCTTCCGAAGCCTAATTGACTTGTGAGCGACAACGCATTCGATTTCAGAGATGGACTTACTTATTCAGCATAGTAAAAGAGCCAAATCCAGCTCCTACTAGTAGCACATCTACTTCTCCAATCTGTAATGAGCCCATGATTAATTGCTCACGCGCTTGCTGTTGAAGAAAAAGAATGACGATCAAGAGAATCAAGAGTGAAGGTGACCTCGGTATTGAGGTATGAAAATCTGAAGGGGTATCTTGACGTGGCTAGGTGTTACTTATCAAATTCAAGAAATAGAAGCTGAATATGTAATACAGATGGTTCTGATTTGGAATAGAGGGTACAGGGCAGTGATGTGTTCCGTCTTTAATGGCAAGCCGAATGTTCCAATTACATGCACTAGTAACCACAGCTCAAATTCTCAAGCCATTTGAGGAGCAAAGCATCCTCGGACAGATGGGCTCAGCTTTTGAAATCCCACCCATTTGAGGAGTAAAGTAAGGTATGATCGGACAAATGGGAATTCACATCACAACTTTCCGCGCATGCTAACGAGTAAAGGATTGAAGATGATTAGTATATTGCCAACATGAAGAACTAATCTGAAACAACACCACTACAAAATCACTGCATTAATTAGCTATAAGACTTGAAGAAGTAACGAGATCACTGCGGATTTACATCCGCAGTGGTGCGGGGTAATACTTAGCCCCTCATTAAAATGTTATTCCCGTGGGGTAGCGGGGGGGCACTATCTAAAGCTAATCGTAACCGAGTACGACGATAGAACTAGAAGGCAAGTATTGACTGCGTCCGCTCTCAAGGATACTTACTACCCATAGGTCACATGGAAACATGATCTTAGTTTGTTATGTACCGAGGCGAGCGAGACCAACAATGAGACAATGAGTACCGGTCTCGCCGGTGTCATGAATGAATTCCAGAAATAGATTCCAAGGCTCGGATCGTCGCTCCTTGACTCCGCAATGGGATATGCCCTGTTATTAGTCACCTGTGGCTACGAGTTTTTAGGAAAGTTTCCCGAGCTGTGTTGCATTTTGCCGTTGCTTGATCTGCATGAATCTGTCAATATCAATGATTCTGGTCACTGCAGATATAATAGACTTTCGCAAGAGGGCCCGTGTTTGATGTCTCTTGGTCGCGTGTCGATATAATTGTGGTACAGCCACCATAAATTGCAGTTTTGGTGGTATTTCGGAACGATATTGAAACTCTTGTTTAGTCGGAGCATCAGTTTGGACATTCTTCATTGTCCTTGGATATATGGATTGACAAAAATAAACGCATGACCAAAAACATTCGTTGAAGAAGTCAGTTCAAAATGTTACTGTGTAGATTCGTGCCATCATTTGGAAGAGTGATCTCGTCAGTTATTAGTGTAACAGAGAACCTACCACAAATAACATACATGATGGTCAGCCATGATAGCATGTAAGGGATCGTCCGTCACTCTCTACTAGCTGGTCTAGAACTTTATGCCTTTTCATTACATGTCGATGTCTGCAGGTAGCCTTTCCGCTTGGCCTATCAATCCCCACCACCTATTGGTTACCTATCACTCGTACCAAGTTTTGTTACAAACGCAGCTCTGTAGGCGTAGCATTAATAATCAAGGGATAGTGGCAAAATGAGCCTATTATGCTTCATAGAGGGGGGAAAAAGGATTTCGGCTACCCTTTCATGGCCTCAGTCCAATGATTTACCAATTGCTCCTATATTATTGAAGAAAATTTTACTCAATCGGACGAGAATACACCTTCAAGTGTTTCATTGTCTCACAGTTTCTCACAAACTCTTAATAGTGGTTAAAAATATAATTCTTGTGAGGATTATGTTCGCATGCTCCGATGGAGCTTGCCTAGTTGCAGGTAGAAGTGGCGTTTGACTTTTCCACTTTGTGTTAACGTATAATTTCCTTTTACCGCATTCAAGATATCTGGTTGTGCCAAACCTGCCCCAATGGATGGGTATGTAGCAGCCATTTTGGTCCTCAAAGAAAGGGTCAACAAACTCATTTCCCAATTCCGAATTCACCGACTTATTTCCCACTGAAGTAGTCATGGAGCAAATATGCATCTTCGAGGGAGTCACACTTATGATTGGAGATCCCCCTGACGACCACAAGATCATCAGAATCACAATGCGCTGTTTTGATGATTCTTTTATCATGGTTTATAGTCCAGCTCAAGTAGCTATATCACCATATCTCCTGGCACAACACGACGAATCCCTAAGTTAACTGAGGCGAATCTCCCCCAGACCAAAAAAACTTGTTGCATTTGCTTAATTATGTTTAGCTATAAATTGAAGCATGGCTATCAATGGTGTCTTGACTTTTTAGTTCTGCAAGTGCACGTCGTTGATTCAGCATTGACTGAAGATAACTACACCTAGAAGTGAGGTTGAAATACGCATTCATGACTTTTTGTCTTGAGCTCGATCTCTTGAAGGCTATAATCTACAATCCAAACCGCATTATTCGATTCCACTCAAGTTCAGCCCTCCACAATTCCCCTCACAACCTTATCCAAATCCTCTTTCTGTACCCCCAGCAACTCATTCGACATCTCCTCATACTCTGTATAATCACCACCATATCCTTTCACAGAATTAACATATCTAATCAACCCCATCGCACCACTGAAACCTCCCCTTTCCATCTTCTCCATCTTCTTCTGCTCTTCTGCATCAACATATGAAACATCCCACTTTTTATCCGTCGCCTTTTCAAGAGAAGCGAGAATCTGGTTTCGCGAAACATAAAAATTGGAGATGAAGAGATATTTATTGGCGGTTTCTTCTGGATGAAACAGTGCTTTTTTGAGAGCGGTGCCAATAGAGGCCATTGTCGTGGTTGAATAGGCATATTTACCTTTGTTTTATACGACAGCTTTTTGTTCTTTTAAGTCGAAGCCCATGAAAAGTTTTACAGCCCTATTGTCCAAATTGATCAGTCCCAATTTACAAATAGAAAGTAACGCGATTGATCTCCCACATACAGTTCAAAGAATGGGCCAGTGACAAACGCAGACCAAGTGAACCCTTCCTTTTCTTTCCCCTTCAAATATTCCACAGTGTCCAGCTTATACTTAAAGTACTGCGGGATGATTTTCATAGCTTCATCATTTCTCGTATCACTTCCAAACTCAGATGGTATAAAACGTTTTACACCGGCTTTGCTAGCTGCATCTATAACTGCCTTTTGCTGCACATCAGCAGCAGCTGTTGCTTTAGTTGAAATGACTACATCTTGTCCTTTCAAAGCTACCAGAAGTTCATCTTCTGGATACTCGTCACTGACCCGGTGAACAAGGAGATGGGTTGGGAAGACGGATTTAGATGACTTGCGAGAGAGGATAGAAACATTGAAGTTGGGGTCGGCGTCGAAAGTAGCGAGGATCGAGGTCCCCAAGTTACCGGCTGCACCAATTATGATGATATTTTTGAGTGGAGAAGACATCTTTGGTGCGCTGGATAGAGAAATTGTACTTGTACTTGTTCTTGTTCCGTTAGAACTACCTAGTGGTCTGGGCGAAAGTATAACTGAACTTACTAATTTCGCCATTTTATCCTCAGACTGAAAGTATCGAAGTGAGTTGGTCCAAAAACAAGTAACCGGGAATATGTCAATGTTAAAACTGAACTTAATAAATGCTTCAGAGATTTCTTTCAAAAGTGTTCGTAATTGAAGTACTAATGTTTGGATGCAGATAGATTTGAAGAGGAAATTAGGCCAAATTTATGGAAAGCCTCCCATCCAAAATAAACGAGCAGCGTTTGATTTGAAATCAATTAAAGATCTGACAGGTTTTCGGATAACGCAAAGCAAACAACGCGGACAGTTCAAAGTCCCGCAATTCCAAAAAATTGGTGCGATGTAGAATGTGGAAGAGAAGACATTCAGATTGATGGGTCTAATTCCGCAATGCGTTCATAATGGGATGTCTGATGTGGTAGCAGCATGTAAAACTCACCCCCTACTGCCTTCAAAGACCACCACCAACCTGGTCCAGCATACTTGTTAACCCTAGATCTTTTCCAATTCGCTCCTGGAAAGTTGGAGTGTAAAACTTTTACATTCTTCCCATCAACTGAGTGTACATATTTTATGTTCCCATCATGAAGGAGGATCACTTGTGTATGGAGATCTAGCTTCCCCATCCTCCCTCCAGCTCTTTACTAAGATCCTCCACGAATATCCGACATGTCCTTATTTCAGCTTCCCATTGATTTCTCATACTGTTATTCATCCACTTGGACCATCAAGGCTATTCTAGCTATGCCCCAAATTCCTTTTTGATTTAGCCTCAGGGCATATAGTTGAATTCGGTAGACCACAATGTCACGAGCATAAAATTACCAACCCAATTTACCTCGCGCCATGAATCCTCTCAACACAACGACCATCTCAAAAGGAATCATATTCGAATAAGAATTAGCTATCAAATTACATAAGGAGTAAGTACCAAAAACAAATCCCAGACAGGTATCGAAAACAATTTTTGACCAGGAGGATTATTCCATTCTATCCATTCCAGTCCCCACCAAGTCTTATGCATCCAATCCAATACTGCCATTCGGCCCCAAACCCAACTCAGTCCAGCCCAGGACATGCTATCCAAGAGAAAACTCCGTTGATTGATTGACTGATTGTACAAATCATCCCAGACAAGGCCGGGCCCCCATGTACTATTCCATTTACTCCAACCGCAATTAAAAATCATCATCAGCAAAATCCCACTTCCTCGGCGCCAGTTTTCTAACTCTCTTAGTCGGACTTCCTGGATCTACATCTCTTTTCTTAATCCTTAATCTTGCACTCGCACTCCTAGCGACTCTAATTTCGTCATCCTCAACCTTCAATCTCGCCATACTGTCCCGCAATTCCAGTCCTTCATTCTTGGAGGCGTCATCTGGAATTGGCGATGCTGATTTATCCATAGCATGTGTTCGACTCTCCTTCAGGATTCTATTTGAAGGCTTTCGAGGTTTCGTCGGACTCCTGCTACTCAGCTCTCTCTTCAATCTCTCAACTTCCCTCAACAACTTTGCGTTTTCCATTTCGAGTCCGAGAGTTGGGTCACCGTCCTGATTTTCCTTATTTTCATCCCCAGCAATACCAGCCATTCCAGCGATGCCTGCACCTAAACCTCGAACCACGACTTCAACCTTTCTATCCCTCCATTCCTCTTCCCTCTCTCCATGCTCCTCTAATCTTATCATCCACTTTCTACCTTCTTCTTGGATTCTCCTTTCCATTTCCTCGTAGCATTCTTCTCGAATTTCCATCTCTAGTTCCAACATTCTGTCTTCCATACTTTGAAGATGTGCTTCACTTTCCATTCTCAATCGTGACTCGCGTACTAATTCGTCGCGTAAACCATCGATTTCCTCAGACATGCGTGCAATTTCTAATGCCGCGATTTCCATAGTTTCCCGTTCGGTATCGGTAGGTGTCTGATGTGAACCATCACGGTATCGAGAGAAAGTAGGAGAAGTAGGGCTGGTGTAACTTGGATGTCTATCAGACGATTGAGATGATCCGAGAATGGTAGCCGTGATTGATGGAATTCTTGGAACCGTGATCTCTTTCGCCAAAGCCGAGTATCGTAGGATTTGCGAAGTTGCATTAAAGTCCCCCAATGGATCAGCCGTAACGATCATGATCGCTTTTTGAGGATTTCGATGATGGTAGGTTGCTGAAGAAGATTTTGCGCCATGAGATGGGAATGAGTTTGAGAAAAGAAGTTCGGTCAGTTTACATTGGCGAAATGGAACAAGATTTGGCTGTTTTCTTTTGGTTAAATCTTGAAGTCTTAGATAGAGATAAAAAAGTGAATTTAACGTACCTTTGTATTGTTCTCCAAATCTGATTGCATCTGCAAACACTGCCCCAGATACATCAAACTCTCATTAATCTTTCCGGCCTCAGCTAGTGTAGCACCAGCGGTTTTGGTATCTCTAGCTCTTTCACTTCCAGCCAGATCTACAACTGTAAGTGAACTTCCTCCCCAAGTGCCTGGCATTCTCGATTTTCTCCTCTTCTTTACCTCGACACAGAAAAAGCCATGAGACCTAGATGATGTACTGTTAGAATTAGTCCCCGCGACTCTTCGTTCATTGAGACCAGCTTCCAAAACCATGAGAGCATCTTTCATGCTACCGCAGATAATCTTTCTTAGTCCAGCAACCACTTTTCGTTCGGGTGATTGCTCCGTAGGTTTAAATAGTAGTGGCCTTCTTCTAGATTCCTTTGTAGATTTGTTGAGTGACGCTGGCGTTAGAAGATCGAATATCCTATCATTATAAACTTCGTACATCGAGATCAGAATCGCATACTCCGCATGATGATCAACATCGACCGTAATTCCTGTAATATCCGGACTGCTTGGCAAAGCTGATGGTCTTGTAGGTATCGTTCGTCTCGGAGGTTGGTAAGAATCGCCCTTTTGAGGAGTTTTAGCACTAATCATTTTCCTGGCTGCTGTTGCAGTAGCTTGCATAAATGAGGGAATAAAGGAAGTCATCGATACTGTCGATTCTCCTGGAATTGGCACTGGCGCACATCCTGGTGTTTTACTATCATCTTGGTTGACTACGATCCTGATGCTCTTAGGACTTCCTGTTGCCTGGAATGGGGGCAAATATGGATATAATTTGGTTGGACTTGGGTGGTAGGGAATGGGCACGCGTACCACCTGGGGTGTTGGGGCTCTGGAGCTTCCTCGAGATGAAGCTGGGTCGAAGTAGTATGTATCTAAAAACATCTGCGCAGACATAACTTGGGCCTCTGATGGATCTGATGCTGCAATTGAACCATGTAATCCAGGGTGTGAATTAACATCGAGAATGTTGCTGTCAATAGAACGAAACAGTAAATCGAGGGCAAGTTGTGTGAGTCCGCGTTGACTCCGAGAACCAAGAATTGTATGACTCTGCGATAGTTACATTAGCACATACACAATTTGTACATGATCAAACCAAGATATCAACCTTTCCAGAGCCAGTGACTCCCAATGTAGCAAGTAATCCATCTCTACCCTCTCCACCATTTGGTCCCAATACACCTTCTACCAAAGGCAGCACACCCGTTCCTTGGAATACATCCAATTGTGAACTTTCTTCTTCAAAGACCCGAGTAAAAGCGAATCTTTCCACTGCCCTGCGTCTATTGTCATTTGGTGGATTCAATGTAATGTGGGTCGGAGATGCCGTTCCATCTTCAAGTTCTTCTTCAGTGGGTTCTTCAACTGTAAGAAAGCGCTCTGGTATTGGTAACGTGGGGTACAATTGTTGAGTTGATATTGGAGGAGGTCTTAATCGTAAATAAACTTCGAATAATGAAGATGTTGAATTTATTGCAGTCGGCGATTCCATGATTGGGAGAATTTGGAAAAGTGTTGTTTCTTGTGCTGATCAATGAAGGAGGTTTAAAAAGTCGCGGGAAGATTATTTGATGTGCTAGGTAAAGGTAAATCTGGGGTAAAATGTTGTCAGGGCAACCGAAAATAAGCAATGTGAAATTTCCCGGCATTGTTACCCCTGACAATGCCTCTGCTCTGTACCCATGCATATATATGCGAGTGAGTGAATGATGAAACTGTATCAAATCGAGTACGACCTAGGCACGTTTTGTATTTTCATGAGCATCCTAAACTTGCACTTCCACGGCTGTGGCTCCCTAAGGCTAATGGAGCGCCATTCCATTGTGAGTCGGTCATCTGGGTAGATTAAAGAAGCATAAAATCACTATCAAATTCATATATCCTCAAACAACTTCAATGCCAACACACACACTATCTTTATTTGCATACCTACTACAGTTATCTTGTCTCCCCATACCTTCAAAATCATCCTTCTTGCTTGCCTCCCTCCCCCTCCCTCCCCCTCCCTCCCCCTTTCTCGGCCCAGCCCAGTCCAATCCCAACACTCCCTACAATCCTATCAAGAAGTTCAAATTTAATATACAGTAGTACCAACGCAAAAAAATCTTTCTAAAGTCCCTCCATATTTGTATATGCCCCCATATAAATGCTACCTCATAATCATCGTAATAAAACGCAAAGAAAAGGGGCCCAGGTTCCAAATTCTCTTTTTCCCACACACACAAATGAAAAACAAAGCCAATGACGCCTCGAAAACTCACAATCCCACCAAACACCATATGTTAGGTATACATTCCCCAATTACTCCCTAGGACATATGCCTGTCACAGTAAATATTGTCTCTTAATTCTCTGCACTCTTGGTTTTCTTCTTGGAAAAGAAGGTTCCACCTCTCTTGGGTAGTACTTCCCCGTTAGCAATTGCTCTTTCTTCCGCGTAGCCTTTCCTGCGTTCTGCTCTTCGTGCCTCAATGGTCTCCTGGCTGATATGCCCGAAACCATTTCTTCGTCGGAAGCATGCGTCCATGAGTCCATTCGCATCGACGAGTCTTCGAGGAATAGTTTGTACGACTTGGAAAATTTCCATTGGATCGGAAACAGCCCTGATTTCCTGTTCTCCTACCTTAAAGATTGCTAAAGCGATGCGGAAAAGAGTCTTTGATCCTTCAAAGAAAAAGCTGTCCCAGACGCGAAGGGTAGTTTCAATTGGAAGAGTGCCAATAAAGCATGACATGAACCAAGCTGTGGTACATAATGTAATGGGAGGAAGACGCATGGATAGCCTGCCATCTCCTGCCGTACCATCAAGTTCTCCTCCAATCTTCGCCCAAATAGCCGGCATTGATTCTTTGATACTTGTCATCAAGACTCCTAAATCAAACATTGCGCCTTCTAGATTAACCTCGTGAGTTCCTGGCAAATAAACTCTCGTGATAATATTCAACATCCAAAAACTCTTCTCTTCATCCATAAACAGCAACAACAAACCCGCCAGAAAGTTCAAACTCTGGCAATACCCTATTTTGGGGTTATAGATACTAAATGCTTGCAATACTCTCCGCAACGACTTCAACATTGGGGTCTCCGGCTCCTTTATACTCGGCTGACTAGTCCGTTTTTCTGAAACAGGAGGAGGATCCGGCTTAAATTTGATATTATCCGGGAACGTGCGATTGAGATCCCGCTCAATAATCTCGTCGTCCGTCTCATTAACCGCCCCTGCAGCTGCTTGCTTCACCAAGTTATCATAAACTCCATAGTGCTTAGCGACCATAGCCGGACCACCTGCATACCAAAACCAAGCTTCACCGCGCCAATCAGGCGGTATCCCTTTGCGGACGAAACGTTTGACTTTTGCTGATTTTGGTGGAAATCGAATTGGCTTGTCGGTAATCAAACTGTGGTCCTTGAGTAGTAACACCCATTTCTTTCTTCTTCGCTCAACGTATTCATTATAAGGCCCACTCCAAGCTTCATATTCTTCCAAAGAAACGTATTGTGTCTTTTTCTTGAAACCATACCTGTCTCTAGCTGGGTCTGAAGCAATTGGTGTTGGTGGCGGTGGCACTACCGCGTGCGGTTCGAAGTATTTATCCCGAGTCTCATGAGGCGCTCCTGCACCATCAAATTCTTTCGACCCCGAAAAATCACTTGAAGGAAGATTAGGGGTAACTGTCGCACTTTGTGCCTCAAAAGCTTTGCCGTGGAATATCTCCGTGGAACCTCTAATTGAAAATTGCGACGCATCGAGAGTTTGAGGAGGAGCAAGAGAATCATCCATTGCCTCTTCCAACTTCGATTGCCTTCCCTCCGAATCTGGGGTCATTGGTCGAAACTCGTCGTCTTCATCAAGGAACTCCTGTCGATATACAGATCTGGGCTTAATTTCCGCACCAATTTCCAGGAGCTTATCCTCCAAATCATTATCTTCGACCCCCGAGTCCAGAAAGCCACCTTCATACATGCCAATTGCATCATCCACACTCATTCCTTCGTCTTTACCCCCAAAGAAAGAAGTGTGTGAACTACTTTTCGTCAATACACTGCTCCTCTCTGTCCCACTTGTTCCAAAATAACTCGAGTTTGTAGTCAAAGCAGATCTGAAGCTTGCTCGAACTTCCTCGTCATCAAAGTTTGTTGGTCGAATCGGGGGCTCTCGTCGATATATGGATGAGTTATTACTGTCGGGTCTATTGATTCCTGTTCTTGGCCTAAAATTTGCTTGTGGGATATTGCGCTGTCTCGCATTATTTAGATCTACAGTATGATAGTCCGGGATTGACGCAGAAGGTCGCAGGCTAGGTGCGGGTGCGGGTGCCGGCGGAGGTAATGGTTGGCCTGATTGTGAAGAAGATGATGAAAATCCTCTATCTCTTGTACTGAAAAGTGATCCATTGTTTATTGTTTCCTCATCCTGTGATGGTTCTACATGAAATGTCGAGGCATGAATCAAAGGGCTAGGAGACTCATTTCGTTTCCGCAGACTGGCTTGCCGTGGTCTAGAGAAATTGTCTACTACCTTTTCCGGGGTCCGCCTGCCAGTGGAAGAATGCGATCGCACGTTACTAAGTTGTCTCAATCGTGAAGCCTCTGAAGGCTTTCGTCGAAGTTTCTGCTGTGGTGGAGCAGTTAAAGATCGGGAGGGTTCATTAGATGCTGAATGATGCGAGGTTGAGGGTCTTTGTAGCGGGATAGGAGGGTTTTGGGCGAGGGGGTTAATGGGCAAATAATGATCTCGAGTGGATGGTGTTGGTGACTTGGGTGGAAATGGAAATGGGCGATTTCCAGACCTAGAAGTATTAACAGATAACTCGGAAGCTTTAGATGACGTCCGAGGTCTTGTTGGATACAGGTTGAATTTCTGACTTCGTTGTTGTCTGATCTGCACATGCGGACTCCTGTTATCCATGTTGTTGGAAATGGGAGAAGACGTTTCAACGCCATAATATCCATTTCCCATATTCATCGTCAAGGCCAAACTAGTAAGCCCCTTATCGCGACTATTCCATTTAAACCTTCAAACTCTCCCCATATATATCAAGTAGCGTTCGAACCACCTCACCCCAGGTCTTTTGACCCCGATCTTATTCGGAAGGACCCTGTAGTAATTGAAATCGTCAACATCAAAGCAAGAGGATTCTTTCGTCCGAGGATACTTTTCTTTCTTTCTGTCGAAGAAAGAGGCTAGTCTTGCAGGTGGTACAATTATGTTGTGAAATGGTGAATGGTAATTGTCGGGGTAGGCATTCGGCGAAGTTGATCCTTCGAGTATCGAGGTATTGGGGGTACCAGTACTCCGTATATTCTCCAATCTCCAATTTCCAGAGAATGGCCAATTATTCAGTGTTGTTCCAAATGTTCCAGTATCTTGTCCTCGCAATTCAATTTGTGTCTCCAATGTTTCAAATGTTAGAAACGATTTTAGTTAACGAGAGTGTGAAGTAAGTATGAGAATAGGAAATGGAGAATGGAGAGTTGAGTATGAAGTGATTCAAGTGAAGTGAAGTGAAGGCCAGGAATAGAAAGAATTATGCAGGAAAGTGGATATGATTAGGGATTAACCAGCAAAGAAGTAATAATGAATGAATGAATTAATCAATCAGTTAATTAATTGATTATTGGAGCGAGTGAGGGATTGAATTTATGAAGCTATGAAGCAGTGTGAAGGAATGAAGGAGATATCAAAAGTGTCTTCCGTCGTAGTGTTGATGTTGTAGTAGCAGTAGCAGTAGCAGTAGCAGTAGCAGTAGCAGTAGCAGTAGCAGTAGCAGTAGTAGTAGTAGTAGTAGTAGTATTCTACTTGCTTGTACTCCCGTTCGTATTGTATTTTGAGTGAAGAGAAGCTTAAGGAAAGGATTAGGTAGTGAATGACTACTCCTGAGTAATAATTGATGGTATTTTGGTATCTTGGTGTTCGGGTATGGTGCAGTATGGCATGGTATGGCATGGGATGTACGGAGTTGTCGGTTGATCCACCCTTTCCAACTGAAACAAAGGCAAAGACCCAAAATTATGAAGGTGTATGAAATTCTCGCTCCACTAATGAAACGAAGGGGAGAAGGAGGTTTGATGTTGAAATTTGAGATTGGAGAATGAATGAATTTGATATATGAATAAACTGCAGGTGGTACAGATAGACAGATAGACAGATAGACAGATAGACAGATAGACAGATAGACAGATAGACAGATAGACAGATAGACAGATAGACAGATAGACAGATAGACAGATAGACAGACAGACAGACAGACAGATGGAAAAGCTAGAGACCTAGGTAGGTAGATGAATGATAAAGGAAAGGTTTAAGAATTCGAAATCTTTGGTTCAATTCATTTTATTTCGTAAAATGGTCAAAGCAAGTAAATACCAATACCTACCTAGGTAATAGCAATATAGTAATAAGAATAGTAATAAGCAAAAAAGAAAAAAAAAGAAGAAGAAAATTTCAAAAATCGATGTTGAAGATGGACAGATTCATAGAGTACCTAGACAAACAGAGAGAGATACAGATAATATACCCGGTATCCAGTATCTCAAGCAATCAGAATACTCCATACAATTTTGATTTATACCTACGTTCCATATTTTATTTTATATCTTCGAATTAATACTGGCCAAATACGCCCGTTGTACGCCAATGTATGGCGATCTTCTTACAACAAGGTACCGTCCTCTACCTTTTATTACGATTACGATTCCCTCTGTACCTATACGAAGTAGGAGGGAGGTACTAGGTAGTGTAGGTCCTCTCTCTTGCTTTGAACTCTGGATTGTACTCGGGATAGATGTATATAAAAACCTAGTGTTCGTCAGTTACATCCATCCATCCATCCATCCATCCATCCATCCATCTAGTCCAGTTCCCGCTATGTCCAAGAACTAGCCGATAATAAAACCCAATTCAAAGGACCTTTTCCTCAATCCCCTGGACTGCTATTCGTTCAATTGATTCCATTTTCCAATTAGTCCATCCCCATCTACCCGTCGTTCTATCATCAATCAATCAACTCCTCCGTGCCGAAGAGTATCCCCATCTCGAAGGGTAAAAGAAAAAAGTAAAATTGATCCTAATCTTAATTTGGGTGTTCCGCTGCATCAATAATCCTGGTTGAGATTCTTTGGCCAAGAATTATCATGTCTGAGTGTTTGGGAAGTGGTCCGGTGGAAAAGCTTTAATAAAAGCTACTGAGAAGGGAATTCAAGGGAGAAGATGAAGTAAGCGAGATCAAATTGGAAAGTAAATATGTAAAATGTATAAAAGATATAAAATATCTACCTACATATGTCATGATTAACAAGCTAATCATTATTAATGTGGTACGAGAGTAAGATAAAGCTTGCTAGTCAGGAAGAACTGATGGAAATTATTTTAATTTATCTCTAACAATATATGGAAAATTCAATCAACACTCTGATGAGGAGATTTAGATGATATATCCGACTACATACCTCTCTCTACCTACGACATATCTATTACATATTGACTACATATCTACTTCATATCTACCAACAAGTATCTCATTCATAGCTACCCCGGTCACTTATTGTCATATCAAATGTCATCAGATATCTACCTAGCATCTTCTTCAATTTCATCTCTTTTGACTTTATCTTCCATAACGCTCAACCCTCGTCTCCCTTTCCCCTCTAGTTCTTCTCCCTCCCCAACTTTTACCCGCCGTCTCAATGCTAGCAGAAGAGTAAGGAGGCATGAGCGTTTATCTCTTCTCATATCCGTCGATAATTCTTGTCATTATTCCGAAAGAGTGGAGTCAGTATTACGACGGAAGAAAAAGTAAGAATCAATTTGGTAAAAAGGGCAAAGATGGCGAAAGAGAGAAAAAAAAGTATGGGTTGTTAAGATGCAAAAGTGTACGTTTGGAGATGATCCATCCGTTTCGAATTCAGCTCAGTTTAAATCATGCAACATCTTCCCCGGAAAAGCAATGTATTTATATTCCCGATTTTTTTGGCTGTCTGATACGGTAAAAGTAATTTCTTCTATGCACCCTTAAACGCCAATGCCAATCATCTCGCTGCTGAAAATCGCTGTCGTTCATCGTCATATGTCTTTGACTTCGTCTCATATCGTTTCCCTTTCGAGATCATGCAACCTCCATCCTTTCCTTCATACAGCGCCGATTTGCTACCCCTAATTCATACTTCCGCCCAATCTTCATTTCTTCATGGCGTATTTCTTTGTATTTTCCTTCGCTTCCTTTGCAAAACCATCCGCGTCATTCTTCAACTTCTCCGCAATCGTATTTTCTAAAGGGTCATCTGGGTTTGGAGTGATTAAAAGATTCCTGATCGCCCCGAGAATAGCTGTAATCTTTCCACTAGGCTTCCATTTGTCTTGCTTCAACTCATCCACGCAAATTGATCCTTTTTCATCGAAGGTAATGTTGGGGTGGTAAATGCGAGTTACGAAGTTGACCACGGGAGGTTTGAATGGGTAGTCTTTGGGAAGGACGACGTTGAGAACAAATAAACCACCCTGACGTGCCAAGTGTTAGTGAAGAGTCGAGCGACAAGCTGTGTAGATAGAAAAACATACGGCATATGGTGTTTCGGCAGGACCTTCCATCTCGACCTTCCATTGATGCAAGTCTTCCTCCTTCACTAAAGATGTGCTGATGCCTGGAATGGGGTTATCGGTCACTTCCTTGAACTCCTAACATACATTCTGTTAGACCATACTCTGCTTCAATTTGGATTTAGGAGTAAGAGTTACGAACTTTGGCGATACGTCGTGCTGCCATCTTGACGGTTGAGAGCTTCGAAGGTAGCTGCAAATTATGGCGGGGTAGGTATGTTGATATGGGGGAGGGAGGGAATTCGAGAATTGCAGTGGAAGTTGAGGTCCTGTTTACTTTGTTATTATAATAGGAATAAGATCGGTATTTGAGGATTCTTACTTATAAGAAATAGAGTGGATATCGATCTCTAAGAGTTATTAAGAATTGTAAGAGCGAGCTCTATTATAAAGTTACTTATTCTGTTTTGTTATTGAGTGTTTGATATGAGGTGAGTGAGAGTGCAGTACTTCATAGAAAGCTATCGTAACCCAACCCAACCAAATTCACTCAAGGTTCACGTCAGAGCTTGAAGATAATCGGCATTTCCATCCCTGTTGTTCCGAGGATAGAAAGTGCAAGGCTGAGCATTTTGCCGGAAGGCTACTTTTACGGAATCATCATCATGCTGATGATTAAGTTATCGGATGCGGAAAGTAGGTGTTGCACTAGGTAGCTGGAGTGTTTAAACCTTTGCGAAAATTGAAGTTTCAAGAAGGGTGTGGGTTTCTGCAGCCAGGAATTGTCCTCAAAAAGGTACCTAGGTTGAGCTCGTAGAGGTCTCCAAATCTTTGTCTTTATCCATTGTTCGAATCCCTCCGAACTGAACTTGGTTGATATTAGATAGATATACAGCAAAGTCTACAGAGAAGAGAACCCCAGTATTCTCCAAGTTCCGCAAATTTCATTGCATGAACCCACCTGCACGTCTATCACCTTCACAATATTGACAGCAAAACATCCTCACAATCACATGTGCGTCGACTCTTTCAGATCATGTAAACTTGGGGTATCATCTTTTTCTGGGTGCCATCCTAAATTCAGCTATTCCCTTGGTTATTCTCTCTGTAGAACTACAACCAAACCCATCATTCCCAACATAACAGTCTTAAGCCAAGGGTGCTCGCTGAGTAAGATAGTAACATATCCCACAAATGGTATATATCCCACTACACTGCCAATGATATCTTCTCTCTCAATATAATCTTGTCCACGCGCATACAATTCTGTATCATCTGCCACGTTGTTGTCTCCCTTTGTCAATAACTTCGCTTTGGGCCTATGGTCACAAATATCAGCATGAGAGTCCGTGGTACTTCCACCGCGCCAGTGAAATAGAGGCACTTACCCTGCGCCAAACTTTCTAACCAATCGATGCACAATAGGTATATCCTTTCCCTTGACATTGTAAACCACAATTTCCCCAACCTTGGTTTCTTCCAGTAAATTCCTGTTCCATAGAAATAAGAGATCTCCACGCTGGAATGCAGGTTCCATGGAGCCAGACAATACGACAACAATTGGCGATGGAGAATCTGACGCTACTGAAAGACCTTTCCACATCATAAACGCCGTAGAAAGAATGAGGGCGAAATTCAGCACTTGAGCCGCTGCCTGGCGGGGGTTCTGGAGAAAGGAAAGCATTGTCGCAATGCGCAATCCCTGGGTGAAATCTGGTAGGAATTCAAGCTGTGAGAATCAGCAGATTGATTGCCTTGAGACAATTCAAAAATGACGGGTAGTCGTTTCGTGATGATGATTGCGATCAAAAGTACGGACACATTTCTTACAATTGGAAGTTGTAATTGAGGACACCTTCTGAAGGTAAGGATTAGTTATGCTTGGTTTATGCTTGGTCTATGCTACTGGTCCGTGCGTTCTGCATCAGTCCGGGCAGTGAGGCAGTCTCATTTCATTGTCTTCATCTGGATACTGGGTACCTAGTAGGTACGGACTAATTGAGAGAATCGGACGCTTGACGAAGCTACCTTTCATATAAATGATATTGAGTACACAATTACCACGAAATCGAGGAAAGGACTCATGTATCTCATCAACACGATAGTAGGTAAACGCAGAGTCTACCTCCCTTCTCTTTGACTCTATCGTATATCATTTTGAGAAAGGGAAGGAACGGAAGCGTCCCGAAACATCAACATGTGCCAGTGTCTGAATGCTTGAGACTGTTGACTAGCTGTAGCTCACGACTTCGGACTGGTTTATTGTGCATAATATATTGCACATCAAGCTGCATTACGACAATCAGCCTCTTTCTGGACAATCGTCTATCTAGTTTGCTATTGAAGTCATAGTAGATATCACGACCCTCCTCTTCCATTTCTATTGTATACTCCCGAGAACTCATTTGATGGGTAATGCCTTTCCAGTGCACCCTAATCGTGTTGTCCTTATAACCTTGCCATTTCTTTTTGGCCGTCGTGTCTCTTCGCGCCTGCCATTCGTGTCGTTGAGAACGGGAAGTGCAGGTCCTCACTTACTCCTTCCTGCGTTGCACTTTCCCATGCTAATTTTTTTCATATCATGTTTACTTTCTTCTTCCC
Source organism: Botrytis sinoallii (assembly GCF_014898435.1). NCBI lineage: Eukaryota > Fungi > Ascomycota > Leotiomycetes > Helotiales > Sclerotiniaceae > Botrytis > Botrytis sinoallii. Next base: position 79,588 of record NW_024066034.1, on the reverse strand, counting down.
CTCTGTTTTCTTTCTTTCTCTTCATCTCACATCACAACACAGTTCTTCGCAAATCGTCTTCTCTGTCCGTCGTTTTAATTACTCGATTCATTCATCCAATTCTCGTTTTGGTCACTTTCGTCTTTCGCCTCATACCTATCGGACTTCATTTATCTTTTTCCCCAAATCTTTCCCCTCAAAATGTCTTCGTCCACCGCTTTGCTTCCAAGCGGAAGTCACAAGAAGAATGATCATGTAAGTTGTCTCGAAACGATCCCATTCGTAATTCTTTGGAGGCCCTAATTCAGTCACAGCCTATCTTTCTTCGTGCTTGCCACTCTCCATGGCTCAACGTCTCTCAGAAATCCCTTGTTATGTTCAGAGGAGCCCTTGCAGCATACTTCTTGATTTCCAGTCTTGTGATCCTTCACTACGAACTTGAAATCAACAAAAATGGCTGGCTGGTCGTTTACAACCTTTCGAATATCGTGTACGGCTTGCAAATCCTGTACGCCTGGGTTGCGTTTGTAAGTATTCGTCCTTGATTCCTTGTGCCACTTGCATTTGTATACATTCTCAATGCTCAGTGCTAATCTTTATCCACTGACAGACCTGGACCTTCATGCATCTCTACTACCCGCATAGCAATGACAACAATTGTTCGACAATCTCTGCCTCTGTTAGGAAGTTCCTCTCACCATCTCGCAAGACCGCCAACACCAACGAAAAGTACCTGTTCAGTGTCTTTCATTGGACCATTCTTGCTTTCCCTCATGTCGTTACCTTCATACATTGGGCAGTCATCGTTCCACGGAATGAAACATCGATCCCAGGTAAGAACTCTTTCATGAAATCGCAATTCAACCCTAATCAAAAATTAGGTGATAAAATTTTTCATGATAAGCTCACAACTTTCTTCGTTTTCAGCAAGTATGGTTTCAACTCCGTCCTTGCTTTGGTCGAGCTCTTCATCCTAAGCAGCATCAAACGATCTGACGTAGGTTTTTCTGATTCCGTCTCACTTATTCTGCTAAATATGTTTCAGCCTGTCTGGAACCATGTTTTTGCTCTTGCTGCACTTTCTCTCGTATATGTTGGCTGGGCAGCTATCGGCAAGTACATTGTGGGAAAATACACCTACTTCTTCTTGGATCATGAGAAGACTGGATGGGAATATTACTGGGCATCAGTTGCCGCTTTCGTCGTTCTTGTTGAACTTTGTAAGCGCCCCCCCCTTAACTTGCGATCATGTAATCTTGCTAATGAATTTAGTCTTCGTCTTTGTGTATTCCCTCACGGGCGTTCGTGAGTCCATGACCAAGAAACAAAATGACGATAAGAACACTGGATACCAAAGACTTCCCCAGTAGAACTTTGCAACCCAGAAAGAGAGCCGAGAGAACTCTAAGCACAATCGTCGAGGGGGAGGAGTCTTGCGTAGAAAGATTAAGAAGGATCAAAGTCTTGATGGACAGCAATCCTAATGACTTGTCCAGGTATCATACTTTTTGACTTTGCTTTGTTTGGCATTTTATTTGTTTTGTTTCCTATTCTGTTTTCGGACTGTGGTATGAAGGCCTTTGGGTTCTCTCTCTGTAATTATCCTGATTCGCCCACTTTGCTTTAGCTTTACTTCGATACCTACATGAACTACTTCTTGACTTTCGAGTTCATGTGTTCTTTGTATGTGTGATCATGGAGTTGAATATCGTAATTGGCTTAATTAAACTGAAAGCAAAGCGTTGAGGATGTGTACAAGTGATATGACGGACACCCACATTTGATGCGGCTGTAGTGATTCATCAACGTTTTCCCATGAACTTGTTGACAGTAATACAAATTTGTGTCGTGTCTACTTGATCATTGATGTGGACGATATTACCTCCGTGTACGCCAAGATAATAGTAAATACACATAAGAATCAACAAAATCCTAGCTAAAAACGGGTTGCGGGAGTGAGGACAGCGGGTGGGACTGAGTTTCGATGTTGGTTGAGGAAGATGGGGAAAAAGGGGCAAAGAAGTGATAGAGAATGGACAAGAAGGGGAAACACTCGATATGAGTGGAGGTTGAATTTGCAGGTTCAAAGGCATTGAGATACTTTTAGTTCTACCTTTACTTTGAAAGCCATCTAGCCCGTCACACCACACATCATCACTCGTTAACAATGATGTAAAAGTTTAACTTGTTTTTGAATTGCTGCTAAATACATGATCTTTCGCTAAAAGCTGACACCCGCCACATATCCCCTCCATTCACAATCCGCGCTATTAACACATTGCTCTAGAAGAGAATGATGGTAAATAGAATACAATACTGCTACAAGCAGACCCTATTAGGGAAGTTGTTTCACCGCGTATTTTGTATGCTATTGCCAAAGTATGGTCCAATCCCCTTGACGTGATCTCGAACATCTTCCAACATCCATCCTCGAACATCTTCAAACGTCCATCCTCGATACAAGTTACAGCCATTGGAGCTTCATCTGCAGACTAACATGTATCATAATTAAAACCATTTATGAAAATCTGTTGCCATTTGAAGCAAAATCTCTGTATGTTCCAAGGATTAGATTGAAAAGGAAAAAAAAAGCGGAATTGAGCAAGAACTTTTTGTCATATACCATCCACTTCAACAGACGGTATGTGTGCCTATTAGCACAACCGAAGTCTATGAAACTTTTATGTATGATGACCATGCTTTTGTCTATTGCCAATTCATCCATCGTTACGCTAGATATACAAAGTACAAAGAAAATAATTAGACAAAAAGAAATTTGAGGCCAGGAATGACAGTCAAAAGGTGTCATGCCGTCCATCATCGTAATTAATCATTGTCCAGGAATGATTATTGAGCAATCGCAAGCTGCGGAAGTTGGAAGCAAGATGTATGCAATAATTTTTCATGCATTGCTGCGACTTCTCTTGTGCTGACGTCCCTGAGATGCACCGCTCGATTTCCGCTTTCGGTTTGCGACGTCACCGGCGGGACTAGAGGGCATGAGGGTTTTAGGTTTTCGTCGAGGGGTTAAAGAGCTTGTGAGAGAATCGAGGTGTCCATTCTTAACACCTTTGATTGTGGAGGTTCCAAATGCTAGTGCATCTTTGGAAACAGTATTGCTGTTGATGAGGTTTTCGTTCTGTCGATTAAGGCGAAAAGCACCGACGTTGGTATTCTTGTCAAGATGGACTAGAAGGGGGTGAAGGCCATCGGACGTCGTTGGGCGAGCAGGGGTAGATGACGGCGTTTCGGCTAGATCGTCTACAGATTCACCTTGCTCCTCATCTAATGCCTCATCCATGTGAAGCAAGTCGCCCCAATCAAGAGGTTCATTCTGATCATCGCTATCGTCATATGATGAACTACTCGTCGGGCGAACGGCATTCTCGTTCATGAAAACGGAATTTTCGAAAAAAGCTTCTGGGTTACCAGTGTGGTAAGATCCAAATTCGGATGGGGTATCTGATACTGCGCTCATCATAATGTTGGCTTGATTGCTAAGGACTGGATTGTACTGTTCCATGCTGCCGTTTCTAAGGGGTGAGGGTGAGCTAATATCCTGAAGTCTGGTAGGGTCGGAAGAGTACATTAAAAGGTCCTTTCCATGCTCGTCTAATATAACAAAGGGTACATCAGTATTATGATACCAAGTAATGACATCAGGTTGTCCCTTTTTGCGCTGAATTCGAAAACCAAGGCATGGTGGAGGTGGTGGTGAATTGCCTCGAGGTGTAGACGCATCTATTTCTGGACGATTCTCTCTCCAATCTTCATCGTCAGTTGTATCTCCACCCGAGACATCGCTAAGATCAGCTACAACACATGGTTGTTAGTCCTCGGCTCAACAGCTATGCTTGTTGAATTCACTTACATTGATACCCAGATGCGTCTGATTCATCACTATCACTTTCTCCAGAATTACCCGAATCATTGTCTTCGTTTCCCCATTCTAAATCTGGATCAGAACCATGATCGTCATCATTGTATGTGTCATCCTCCAGTCCTCTTGCGATACGAGGTGGAAGTGCGTCGGCACTCAAGAATGGACCTTGAGCGGAGGTCGCGGTGTCGAATAGATCAGGGTGCCACATATCCTCATCATCAGAGATGCTGCTATCTGTATCGTCGTCGGTGACTTTATTAACCCTCTTGAGATCACCATTGGAACGAATTTTGTACTCCTGGATCATATTATCCTCGAAAAACCTAGAGTTATCGGCCAGTTCTTCTGGCGAATCATCAATTCCTTCCCAGTCTTCAAACTTCATTGTTGCTCGAGGTGTGTCTTGTACATCAGTATCCTCCTCGACAGTCTCTAAATCGTCATCTTCTTCAGCCGATTCGAACATAGCTGCTTCTTCATACTTTTCAATCTTAGACCCCCCGGTTCCCCCAAATACATCGGGCTCGTCATCTGAATCATTGTCTTCAGAATCACTGATCAAATCCACAGCAGCATACGAAGAGTCGGAGGAGTAATCTGTGACCTTTTTGGAATTCTTCAACTTAAGCTTGATCTTAGGGGGGGTCTTGAAAGACTGTCCTTGTGTGTTTCGAGACATTGTGTTTGTGTTTAATATAATCTGCAAGAACAATTTGTTGTGGGGTCGATTGCGTGTGACCGAAAGTATCGGCGGTGAGAGGAAGGTTGCAGATGGGTGGAGTGTAAAGGTAATATTTTGTGGTAAATTATGACTCGTGCGTTGTAAAATATGACAATCGAGTCTATGAGAGTTGGTCTTGGATTGTGTTTAAAAGTCAATTGAAAGATTCGATGTTGTGTAGGTTGTCGGTAGGTAAAAGTTTTGATTTTGGTTCGTTTGGTTGATGAGAGCCTTCTCACCCCTTGGGAAATGGCAAGGGTTGAGCTCGATCAATAATGGTGATTGAATTTGAAACTTTCGAACAACATTAGACCAATTTGTTGTAAGTCGGCTGGTAAGACAGTGAAAGTCTAGTGATTTCGTCAAGATCGAATGGTATAAGATTGGGAATTTACTCGTTGGCTGAAGGGACTACAGACATGCCCGGTTGAGCATGCTGTAGTGGGTATTCACTGCTCAGCGATGGCCTGCGGCATTGTCTCGACGTATTGATAATTGTGAGGATATACTTATTTGAATAAGTGTAGGGTGACTTCGTTGTCTTATGTTGAATTTGGGTTGTTGAGGTGGAAGAGTGAGAGTGAGAGGAAGAGGAGACATAATTAAGTTTTTGGAGGGGGTGACAATTTTCATAAATTGACGCTAACGATTGCAAGTGCAAAGTGAATATTACTGGGAGAGACTAGGTAGCTGACTGGACTGGACTGGGTACCAAGTACGTACTAGGTAGGTAATTGAAATGGAAATTGAATTTTTTTTTTCTTCTCTTTTTTTTGGTTTGAGCTTCTGCTAATAAATTGTGCGTGCGCGTCGATAATCCTTGCAGAAAAATAATATGGGGATTGGTCGACATGAACGTTTCAACCGAAATTGACTGATTGGTCTATAACATTGGATATGATTGGTTGATTCAGTCACACCTCTGTCTGTACCTCCTACCATCCAGCAGGTAGGTCGTGCTCTTTACTACCTTTCACTTGGGCGGGTAGGTAGGTTCATCGCTCACCGCTACTATCATTGATATCAAGAGACCATCTACCTACTCGAGAGTACCTACATAGTTACGTGGTCCAACTCCGAACAGTCATTGTCGTAGGAGGAAAAAGTATTCTGCCTCCACGGCAGTGGCCCCCGGAGGGTCAGCGAAGCATCACTCTATCGACTACTCAAAAGTCACTTTTTCCAGATGATAACATGGAGTCATAATACTCAGGTGTTGAATAGAAAGAGTGAATTAGGTTTACCGGATGGATATTCTGACCTCGGCCAAGACGAGAAAAAGTAGGTACACAAGAAAGGAATCAGTTTCATTCGTCAACAGCTAGCCTCTATCATTTTGATGGGAGTCATCTAGGAAGAATTCTTGACTCCAGATCAAGGCATTTGCTTCACTACCTAGGTAGTCAATTTCTCGGAGTCATCTAGAGAGATTTTCCAAAGCTAGATCAAGTCATCGATGCATGATAGTATAGGGATGCACAAGCTAGGTCGAACTAAGATACATATACATGTATGACAACCTTGGAAAACCTGCAAGATTGATATGCACCAAATCGTCGCATTTGGTATTCGTCAGAAGGATAGAAATTTACACTTATATGGAGATATGGAGCCATAGAACGCAAGTAGTCATCGAAAAATCCTGTGCAGTGTAAATCTCCCAAGTATGCAGCAGAGTTGTATGATGTAAAGAGAGAAAACCAGCAGGGAATGGGAGAAGAAGTGGTGTTATTGGTGATAATTGGAAGCCTCAAAGTTAGAATATCGAATTATTCATGGCAAAAGAGTCAGTCGATAGCAAATTTGGAAGTGGAGATTTTGATGCTACGGCGGGGCAATTGTATACGATGTACGGAGTACAACGGTCCAGTCTCTTCTTCTCTCCTGTGGATACATTTCCATCCCAAAATAACTAACGCAGCATATCCCTAGCAAAGAATATTATTCTTCTACTCCGTATCGTACATGCAGAACATCTGTGTTCCCAATGAGGCCATTGACAGAAGAGATGAATTTGTTATGCGGTATTGGCGGACATTGTTAAAATCTTTCTTTCTCTTTACCACAGAGGACTTTAGCTCAAATCGACGCTCACATTCGTAAACTCCGGGAAGAAACTAACATCAAGATAACAAGGTGTTCGCAAAACCAGCACGCAGTTGGTTGTGAATAGGAAATGGATTTTGTCTAAAACGGGATCTTCGGTTTTTGAGGTAGGTAGATAGGATACCTAGGTAGGTTGGCGAGTGGTATCGCAGATCTACGGCATCTAACGTCATGGCAATTTATCTAGTTCGTAGGAAGGCAGGAATGCCATAGACTTAATGATTCATCGAGAATGTGTTTCATCCCGAGGGACTGGAGGAAAGAATTTTATCCATTCCTCAAGATATCAATGGATATCCGGAGTATGTAATGTACGTATATTTGACTCTTGAGGCTGATTGATGTGTGTCTCAGGAATCAACTCTGCCCCTGTTACTCGGTTGCCGACCTACCTACCTGGGTTACTTTACCTTACCTTACCTTACCGGACGACTCGTGCTTTTTAGTCAATGGTAACCTTACCTAGTCGTATCGTATAGTAGTGTAGTCATACATGGTACCTAGTTACTCTTGAACTATTTCTTCTGTTTTGGGGTTGAGATCAACGATAGACTATCTGTACACTTGTCTTTACACAAAGAAAAAAAAAAGAACCCCTCTTCCATTCAACGTTAAACTTCTAGCCCCTCCATATCACATCATACCTTAGGTATTGACAATAATTGCTCAAAGTGGATGAAGTGGAACCAATCAAAGTGGAGTAAGGGTCTTGCATTTTTCTTTTCTTTTTCCCGTTTAGTTTATTCTTTTTGCCAGACCAAAAGCGGTGAGTGGCCAGTATGGGGAAAACTATTGCGATTACATAATCCTTTTTCGGTACATTGAAACTTCACCAGATGAACACAATGCCAGTGAGTGGCGTCTGGTATATCTCAATGACAATAAATCCAATAACATCTTTTCATAGCTCAGTTGTCTTCAAAATGCTGCATCGACTTCGATAATGATAGTAGGATGCAGTATGCAGACTCCCCTCATTCATTCTTCGCCTGATTTTCTTCTTCCTTGTATTCATCCTTACCCTCGTCCTCATCTCTTCCTTCCTCCTCCTCTTCCCCCCTCCTCTTCCTTCCTCCTCTTCCTCCTTTCCCCGCCTCAGCCTAACCTTGCCATCAACATCTTGGTTCAAAATATTGTTTCCATCGTAGCAGCAACTAATATGGCCACAATGATCACTCATTAGACAGTGTTCGTGGCTCCGAGATCCTTGAAGTCGATCCCAATAGAGGGTTGTTGGGTTTTCTTTGACCCTGACATGGCTGGCTTTCCCTTTGACAATGATTTGGATTCTGGCTCAGCATATCTTCGTGGTTCTGAAGTATGAAACTTACGCCTTTCGATCACGTTTGTAGTTTGCGATGTTGATGGCCTTCTTCGAATCAACACTCGAGGTTTGCTGAAAGCTTTGTACATCCTAAGGTTGGTTCCAGGATTATGGGATACCGGTCAAGCGGCTTGATTTCCGGATTCATAATTGTTTACATGATATCCGTGGATTCAATACCTTCTATTTCTTATTTGTGTTGGTACCGGAGGTTGTGTGACTATAGTTATCATCACTGGCCCCTTCGTAGTCTTATTCGCGGCACAAGAAGAGAGTTGAATCATTTGAGACAATATCTACCGATTTTCCCGTTAGAACGCTCGTGATACTGCTACAAAACTTTGGTTTCGCCAATCATAAGTACAGCCATTGCCATATTCTGCCATTACAACTAAGCAAATGTTTTTTTTATCGTTATTGTACAAGATTCTGCTTCTCAATTTTTGTGGTCATGCGCTCGTTTATTCTTCATCAAATATTTAAATTGTTCTCCCTGTGATTCGACAACCTCTCTACAGATATCTATCCGTCGATTATCATCGCTTCACCTTGTTGGTGATATCGTATTTTCGCCTATCGTGGAACTCTCCTCAGCCTGAGCATGTTCCATGCTACTGTCGACCTTCTGGTTTTCTTTTCTATTCGGAATGTTCTCATTTTTATCCAATTCTGTCACCAATACGGTTCCACCACGAGACGTAAGATCGAGACCGGGATACATTTTTGGAGCTGGCTTAACCTTTTCTCGAGGTACCTTTGAATCATCCACCGTATCGGATGCTTCACTGCTTTTGGGGTCAACAGAGTTCTCACCCCGAGAACCTTTGCATCTGCAGCAAAACAAATTTGTGGTTATCAAGCCAGCTCTCAAAAAAGACTGCTCATATGTGCGCAGGAATTTTGAAAAATGCCAGGCACAAGCAATGATAAAGCCAATGAACGTTTCGGTAATTCTGTCGAAATTGATCCATTAGATCGAGACATAAACATCAAAGGTGGGACTGATACTTACGTAACTGACATTATAGGTACCAACCACCAAGTGTTGTCCCCGTGTGCACTACCGTGAATAACACGATACACAACGCTCATTACTGATGCTACAATAGCACTATCTGCAACGTCAGTCATTGAAACCATTATTTAGTTCAGAGCAGGTAAAGATAGATCAAACTGACAAGAATCCAGTGGCGAAGATCAACCCTGCACCTAACTTCTTCCTCCGAGTCATCTTCAATTTATTGAGTGCAATTATCGGTAAAACGCTAAGAGATGGAGGTATTAGCAATGATACGACAGGAGGACTAAAACCCATTTCCCTCACAATAGATAACAATCAATGGCTAAGCCAACTACAGCCGTCGGGATGCTAAGAGCGTTTTGTTGAATCATACGTGAGGTGAACAGGTGCTTCACCCATCCTTCGCCGCCCAGTGGAACAGCCAAGCATATCCCGGCAATGGTAATCGCAGAATACCATACGACGGTGAATGAAAGCCCGATTAGACACGCCATCTTCATCCACTTCATGCTACGGATTATTTCCATATATGTCAAAAATATGGTTGTCTTCACTAAGCCCAGAGTGAGAGGAGTGAGCCATGGTAATAGACCAGTTGTCTACAGACTTATGTTAGTTGGGATACGAAGAGCTCATTAATTAATGTGACAGCGCGAGGAGACGTACAATCAAATTGCGGTAGGATAATAGTTGCGAAACTGGAAAATCCCAATTATGAAGCCCGAAAGTTCCATTACCTGTGGCGGCTAAAATAAGGTTAGTTACCGTCAGTGATTGAATTGAGCCAGAAGATGCCATGCGTACACAATATCACAACGACATAGAGAGTGACAGCAACAAGCTATTATTGAAATTTACAAGTCAGTATGATCCAGCCTTTGTGAATTTCCAAGGATTTTGCATACTACTGTAAGACTAAAGGTCACTACGAAAAGCCTGTCAGTTGTGGGTGCTTTCTTAAGTAGATTAAGGGAAAAATCACTATCACTCCACCTCAGCTTCACAGGTCGCATAATCCAAAATACCACCCAAGCTCTCACAATTATACATATTATCATCAAACACATCATAATAGTAGGAATAAGTATCAGTATCTCTCTGTGAGAATCGGGATTCTCCTAGTTGGCAGTAACGCCCGGTGGAGGCTGAAATGCTGCAATATTTTCAAGCGTGGAGGAAGGTAAATTGGAGAAAATCTCCCCCAGATTTTCTTGAGGCATTCTGGGCATTAGAAACGCCCATAATTTTTGTAATGGAGCCATGATACTCGAATTAAGATGAATCTTCGGCTGAACGATACAGTATCTAAAGATTCGAACAGGATATACTGATTGAGGGTGAACTGTAGATGACTTGTCTCTTTAATTATCTCGACAATACTAGTCACAACTTGCTACATGTACCGGGCCGGGGCTCTTACTTCACAAGTGTGAAAGGATCAGACGGTTTCTTTCTGTTCTCTTGACTTGGGATAGTAGACAAAGAGTTCTCATCTAGGCTTATGTATTCGATATCGCGTGATGGGATTTCAAATCTCTTCGTCTATTTGGTGTTTTCTCACCGCATGTCATCATGGGCAGCCATTGAAATCTTCCCTAAAAAGGCTCCGGCTCCCAGTTCCCATTTTTATTCCAGAGGGAGTCCAATTTCTCCCCATAATCTATATTGTACTCTGATTGGACACGTTCGTGTGAAAATAAAAGGACAGTCAAATAGTGATTCGGGGCTAAAACTTGGCAGGGAACTATCCCATCTGACGTGGGAATCATTAAATTTTTTGTTTTCTATAGATGTTCCAAAGCTTCTGTATATCGCTAGGAACAGGAAAACGCTTTTCATTCATCTGACTTAAAAGATCTAGACCAAGTTGGTAGGTTAATAATCAAGCACGACAAAGAGATGGCCCTTCGAGAAGTAATCCAGAAAACCCCAAGTTCCCTACAATCAAAGAAAGTACTCTTTCTGGAAAGCGTGCTAGTAGACCTTGGCTCCTTGTACTCCTGGTACTCGTTAACAGTACCCAAAGAAAATGATACCCAAAAGAAAGAAATCTACACGACATTAGATCTGGTCTTGGTTAATAAAAATCGCGCTCCAAGAAAGTGGCAATGACTTTCGCACTTGACGACTGTCATCTCAACTTGAGTGGTATAGTTCAAGGATTTTGATGAATAATTGAAATTCTTTGACTGGTCTTCTTTCTACTCGCTGGTTTGAAAGCCCAGTACACACAGTCACAGCCGAAAAAGTAGCGACTGAAGATGTTATACATCTGGTCTCATTGTAACCAACCAATCTTGAAATTATATATGGATTGTAAGATTACCAAACCTAGGATTGATTAGTTTGGTAATAAGATCAAGAGATGAACCACCGGGACGATCGATGTTGAATCAATAGCCGAAGAATAAGTCTAACTACTCAGGGACAACTTAGAGTTAGGCAAATGAATTCACAAAGATTTTGACATGAATATCGGCCCTGCGTAATTGACGACGTTCCTGAATTTACAAATCGCAATCTACAGATAAAATTTGGATGACCCTTTTACACAAAAAATTCATCACGAAGGGCAAATGATGCACCGATCTAAAAAATCAGCAGCAAGATGTTTTCGCTGACTTTTCATTAAAGGGCCCAGACATCTTCTGCGTAAGATGTGTGGCTTTCCTTCGTATCATCATGAGTGCCTTCGATAATTTTTAATGTGCTACTTAAGTTGATGTAAGCCAAGGCTCTTCCTGACTTGCATTTTATCAAAAGTCAAAGTAGTGTTCAATAGTTTGGCCATTGAGTAAGATTTCGTTTTATGCATTTAATACGGATTACAAGTCACGGATAAATTATAGGGATAATTGTATGTGCGAAAAAAAACCTGTCTATTATTCAAATTTTATGTGTTCTAATTATTATTCATAGTCGTTGATTCGTTATTGTCGTTATTGTCGTTGTCATCGTTGTGGTTGCTGATCATGAAGTCATCAATTGTTAACCCATCTAACACAGCCGTACGCAAGAGTAGCAAATCTAATCAATCCTGTTCCATCCAGGCCAATGAGGCTTCTTTGCATCTGTCATAATTCTGCTTGCGACGAAGTGCTCATGGATCCTCGGTTTGATTCTAATCCTATTTATCAGCATTTACGTCGCTCAGATAGAAGGGCTGTTGAGACTTACATCCCTGACGGCATAATTGTAATAACAGTTGACATTGGTTGCAGGGCTATAGAAAGCCTCTCCAGTGCCTTTGATGGCCGCAGCTGGGCCAGCAAAACTGCTAATAGTGGCCGATGCAACAATCTCTTGATAAGTAGCCAATGTAGCATTTTTTGGGATAGCGGCTGACAATTTGAATGGGGTTTTAATGGCGATATTGAGGCCTTCAAAGGTCACCGATTTTTTAGCGTTGATGACACCGACAGCTTGTGGTTCTGGGTAATCTGGGAGAAAATCTGGGTAGTACCAGAACGCGGAGGCGTAGGAAGCATGTGTGAGATTGTTGTAGCAGTTGGAGAGAATGTAGAGCTCGGCAGTGTCGCGCTTGGTTGCGGGGATTGGAGAGGAGACAGAGATGGCAGTGAGAGCCAAGAGGCCAGTGATCAATGAGGCAAGCATGTTTGGCGATGTGAGGCTGATAAGGAGGATAAGGCAGATCTTATTAGGCGGTATGTGATGTAAACGAATAGTGGATAGAATTTAATTTCTCGTCTTGGTGATGATGGGGAGAAACATTACACAGAGACAACACTTCCTTATATAATTCTCAAGCAGCCCGCCTTGGACTCATCGCGCGAGGAATAAAAGAACCGCCTCGCCCATTCTTCTCAGTAACTTGGATCTGATGCTCGTGTCCAAAAATGGCCTGACGAGCTTCGGTATAGCAAGTACTAGGTTAGTTCACGATAGCGTAATCGCAAAATCCGCAGTCAGGACATGCATTCCTAAGTCCCCATGCCTTCAACGAATGTCAAGCAAACTACAAATCATGAATACCACGATGGAAAACCATACCTGTAGATCTATCGACCCACTATCTCTGCGATTACTTTTCATATCTGCACCGGAGGTTGGGACTAATCTGGCTTGGAACTAGGCTCCGAGTTCCGAGAAAATCGACGTGCAGCCTGCAACATATGCCCTCAGCCGATATAACATTTCTGCACTGCACTGCACTGCACTGCACTGCACTGCAATGCAATGCATCTCGCATACATCTAGTACTGTGGACAAGTAAACAACTCACTCTATTGCTGCACTTGCGAATAGAAACCTGTTCATAGAAGCTGAACCATATGTAAATTGTAACCATTGGGGAAAGGCGTCCGAATGGCTTGCATCTCGCTTATAGAATACTAAAGTCTGTCTATTTAATGAGCCTATTTAGTATATGGAAGAAAACAATAAGGAACGCAATTGATATCATGGTCCAGAGTTTCCCCACTTAGAAACAACTACTTCAGCATTCCAGGATAAAGAAAAACGAAAACTAACGATGGATGGATGGTCCACTTGCTTACCACAGCCAGCCTGGAAGAAAAACGTCGGAATTATCAAACCCCCTGTTTCCGCTTGCCCTGCCACGAAGTAACTTTTTAAAATTGTGGTAAAACATCGGATCCGGTATATCATGAAGCTTCAATAAGGTTTTGATATTGACTCCGACCGCTTGGATCCTACCTCGGCTTCACCCAAACAAAATCATACAGGAATTTGATATTTAGATATTCAATCACGAAATCAGTATTCGATTCCATTATAACGTATTCAAGACATAACATTTGAATACAGCAAAACCTCTCGATAAGGACCCCCCCTATAAGGATAACCTCTTTATAAGAATATATTTTTCAATCGCAAAAATTTTCAGGGCTAAAAAAGGCCTATATCTTTAGAACCTTTTTATTAGAATATCCTTATATTTCTCGATCCCAGGATCACGTATATATCCTTATTGGACCAATAGAATCATCAGGATTAGCTATCACATAATAAATATACTAGGGTTTTCAAGAGATTCAATTGAAACTCTAAAAAATGTCACGGAAATGGCCCGATCGGGACTAATCGGAAGGAAATTACTACTATATCGGGATTAAGCGGGACCTCTATACAAGGATACCTCTATATATCCTTAAAAAAGACTACAAAAAACCGGTATCCTTATAGAGAGGTTTTTGCTGTAATTCAAAGGTTTTTTGATAAATGTATCTGAATCTCGATTCTAAATGTTGATTGTTTGATTTGATATTGAATATTAGAGAGTGGGTATATTCCTAGGTGTCTCGTTTTTGCGCCCATATGAAGCTCGGTTACTGGAATTGTCCAAGATTTTTTTCTAACATATCCATGAAAGATGTATCGACGCCTCTGTGACAAGTAACTTTGATCGGAGCAAAATAAAAGTCAGTTGTTCGGAGAAAGCACGTACTTGGATGCTGCAAAGCTGTGGCTGCATCGTGTAGCCCGTGTGAATGTGTGTGTGAGAGAGTGTGTGTTGTGTGTGTGTGTGTTAGTAGCCATGGTATAGGATGTATGATGGCTGAGAATAGACTGCATCTAGGATCATTGAAATGTCGGTCTGCAACAGCTGTTCATGGATGGAAAACCTAGCACAGTATAATTATTTTGCAGCCAAAAGACTTCTTGATAATGAGTTGTTTCCGACAAAGATGGGTCGTTGTCGACTTCAATCCCATGAATATCGGCGAGTTCCAAATGAAATGCAGCGACGAATTCCGGCTTGAGCCTGGTTGCGGTTGAAGAAAAGTTCATGAGGGATCCATCAAATAAACGCCAATGCTGATCGGATCTCGGGTTCTATGGAAATCAAGACGGATTGCGAGACTCCCAAGGAATATTTGCAGGGAATCGCTGCAACGTACTTCATTTGGAAGGTGGGTTTTCCCGTCCTTTTGACAACGGTTCGAAAAGTGCTGTAAGATTGGCCGGTTTATTTTTTCAGAGTACTGCGGTTGGCAACAATATCCGGGAGAGTGGGAGTGCGAGTGGGGTGGGAGTAAGAAGGCATTGGAAAGGAATTATCTTCAACTTCATTGATATTGATCGTTATCATATGTCTAATCTTAGTTGCCAAGTTTTCCCTCTGCATTCTAATGTATTCATCGGGAAAAATTGGTGGTTCCATATCGATAAATTCGCATTATGTTGAAAATCCCATCCCGGGGGAACCCTATCTTTTCAAGCTCGTCCGAGATTTGGAACTGCTCAATCTTGATTGTTGTGAATCATTGAATGGTGCAATTCGCATGTTATTGAAGGCTACTCATATTCATAGACCACAATCATCTCACCATTGTGATTTTTAATAGCCCACACTTCATTTTGGAACATAGAGGCTTTTCGTTCTAGACTTCAAACAAAATCTTCAAATCCTTAGACTGTTTGACGTACCGGATTCAATTTGAGTGTTGAGTTAATCTCGTTTATGAAAGCTCACAACTAGACCGCGCCTGCTATGTCATATCCACTCCTAGAGTCCTAAAGACAAGAACATTTCACAGTAAGGTATCCCAAAACTTTCCCAAAGCGACCAACGTATCTATTGCATTCGTCTTTCTCGCCGTCTTCCCGCCGCTCAAGCATCTCGGAGATACTCCTTTGCTTCGTTACCTCCGCTTCTTCATCTCTCATTGGCTCTGGTCCAAGTCCTCTGTCTCCAATCCGTCGTTCATTAGCATCAAGATTCACACCCTCAAATATCTTCTCGCCGTCCTCTCTGGTTTCTCCCACAAAGGCAACAGATCTTCTCTCTTCGATTCTTGACGTCCTTGATCCAGCACCCGATCCAAACCCGAAATCACGGGCTATGTTCAAGCCAGGTAAGTCGATACTAGGTTGACCAAATGTTTCTTCCTCTGGGAGTGAAAGTGTCAATGACGTTTTATATCTCAATGCACGCTCTGGTTCTCCGAGTCTGCGAATTTTCTCCGGAGAAGGTGGGGATGAAGCTGAAGTATTTGGTGTGAGATTTGCATTAACTTCTCTTGTTTCTGCGGGATATCTAGTGGGACAACTCAATGAAGCTGTATGAAGAAATGAAGCTCCAGGGGTGGAGGGTCGAGAATGAACCCGTGTTGGAGGTTTAAGGATTGGAAATCTTGAATCAATCATATTCCAGAGTTTTTTTATTTGCTTCTCCGACGCTGAAATTTGGATTTTCAGTTCTGGTGTTTGGAAAAAGAGAGGCAAAAAAATAAAATAAATGAGTTGAAACACGAGGCTCATTTGGTTATTAGAGCAATCTGAGCTAAGACATATGGTGTTGTGGTGAACCCATCGATGTTACATGTGTCAATCAATGTCTTTGTCCTGGGAAATTGGTGTGACGGCGTTCTCCCACGAAAGATCGAAGCTTGAGTATCCTCCCGAAATATTAAAGCTGTAGTGAATTGGCATCTTATGTGGCTAAGAGTCTGCTTCAACTAGACTCACTTTGCACCTCATCAATTCTTTTGATGATTTCCAAAGAATTGGTAACGTCATTGGAACTTGTCGAAAATATTCCAGCTCAGCCTCTAAGTGGCTGCAATGGGCTTCGATTGCTTGCTTTACGAAACTTTGCTAGATATTACAGGGCAGGGAACTTCTTCATCCCGGTAGATTAAAATGTTACCTTACATTACCAATAAGCTCTGTATGGCTCCCACACTAATCGCGGTAAAGCTAACCATGTAACCCGCGATCGTAAAGGCATCCTGAATACTATGCGTATAAACTGCCCAAAGAATTCCAAGCAGTAAGCTTCCAATCCAAGAAATAAAGGCGACTATCCAAATGCTTTTCATGTCCCAACCTTCCACAAACTCTAGTCCCCAGCCAAAGTTTGTAGGTTGTCCTTTTTTACAAGAAAGTTTCTCCTTCAACTTCTTAGGGAATCGGTCAAGACACACAGTATCTTCGTCGGCGTGATCAGGATGCAGAAAGAGGTGCATGAGATTATTTTCACCAATGGGAGGAATCACTTCGGGAGGTGCGGGCGAGTAACGATATTCGATGTGGTCGGGAGGTGGTTTGACATCTTGTTGACGCACGTCGATGAGAGAGCTGCGGTACATCTCGAAGTGGACAAATTTTATCGATCTGAGAGTCTTCAATGATATCAGGCTCAAGAATCGACTTCTCATTGATTTATAATTAGTTCGAAGTATAGTGAAGAGTGACTGATCAGATTTAGGTTCAAGATTGTGAAGACCCAACTGCAGAAGTCTAGTGGCGTAGCGACCAGATGGGTAACATATAAGGAGATATACATTCTCGACTGGAAGCGGTATTGGTCTTACGGTGTTTGGATTGTTCGAATCAAGTTGATTCTTTGATGGTTCGTGGGTGGGTAGG
Source organism: Botrytis sinoallii (assembly GCF_014898435.1). Classification (NCBI taxonomy): domain Eukaryota; kingdom Fungi; phylum Ascomycota; class Leotiomycetes; order Helotiales; family Sclerotiniaceae; genus Botrytis; species Botrytis sinoallii. Next base: position 62,199 of record NW_024066034.1, on the reverse strand, counting down.
CCAGAGGAGAGACTTTTCCTCGAGGAGTTCGAAGACCAGACAGTGAAAATGGAAGATAAGCTTTTCGAAAAAGATTTGCTGCAGTCACTGAAACTTGAACTTCGGTTTGTGTTGGTGCTACCAGAGTCATTATTTGTGAGAGCTTGCTTAAGTCGATTTGCTGCTCCAGGACGAAGTTCAGTGAAATCATCATAAATTTTCTGTCCACATTTCTGCGGTTGTTAGTTCATGATTATAAGTTTCTGGACTATCGCATAAAAACTCACACAACGCCATTCAACCCGTGTCTTTCCAATTGCAACTGGCGGTCTTCCGCATGTCGAAATCTTATTAGAAAATAGTGCCAACTTTTGCCAGATTGGTTGGTATACCCCCCTAATTATCTCTGACCGTGTGTCTGCTAAATACCGTTGGAAATCGTTCAATGCCATGAGCTGAGTTCTGTTTTCCCCTACATCTTTCGGGGTTGCAACAAGTTCACTCTTGAAGTCATCAGATTTTCCGGGTAATGCAATCGCCCAGTTGTTTGTCTTTGAAGATAAACTATTTCGTCGACTGGCTACCATTGGTAGCTGTGCTTTCTGTGGATGAATGAAAATTCGTAGTTTCTCCCGAAACAATTCGAAGGCTTTTGAGTCCTTGACAAAAAGTTCAAGATGTTGAAAGTCATCGGAAGCATCTTCAGAACTCTCAGATCCACTATCCGAATCGTCATCTATGTCCAAATCGCACTCTATTTCTTCTTCTTCAACATTCAAAGGGGCAGCTCCACTGGAGTCACTGACATTTTTTGTGCCTTTTTGTTCCTTTTCTGTCCGAAGAGTACTGCAAATCACATGTGCAGAGTTTCTTGCACGAAAACGAACAAGATGTGCGGCCTGTCGCTGTTCTCGAGTTTGAGCTTCTTTTCGTAGTTCGACAGCAAAGCCCTTCAGTAGACGGCTGAGATTCCGCTCAAATCGTTCCCGAGACATTCCATTCTCCTGCAACGCATCTTCGCAGAGTGGCTTTATGATCGCATCTTCAAGGAGTAAACGAACTAAGCGGTCAGTTGCAGTCTGAGATACTGAAAAAGATGACATCGAGGACCCCGTAGCAAGTGACATTGCTGAAAATATACTATCTGCAACCGATACCACGGAATCCGTAGTGGAGAACTCAAAAGAGTTGTCGCTTTGGTCATCAAGTATGTCCTCGATTGGTAGTCTCGAATGAGAATCATTGTTTGCGCCATTTTCAGATAATGTCGATGACGAGAGAGTTGAAGATCCCAGGCCTCGATCATTTTGGTGGCGGGTAAGAAGATCACGAATTGCTTTGATATGTACTTCTCGATACATCGCTAATGTTGTTCGTGGCCAACCTTTTTCGTGCAACATGCTGTAGACTTCATTTCCCAGCATTGTTATCGCATGATCCAATTCATCGCCATCCATTTGCCCTAGCCACTGTGACTTTTCTAATATTAACTTTGCCAAATCAATTGCTGTCTCCGCTAGTTTCTCTTTAATGTCTTGCGAGTCAACAATCTGTGAGTTCGCCGGAATCTCGGGAGTATGTATCCATGTTTTCCCTGAACTTTGCTGTTGGGACAACTTCACAATGTCTTTCCTTCTATTCTCAGACGTATATTGTTTCATGCGCTCTTCTTGTTAGGCCATAACAAAGTCAGATGCCTTCAAATTCTTACCTTGAGATGTTAGTAAATTCGTATTTACATCAACAGTATCTCTAGTCAACTCGCCACGGCTTTCTAATCTATGATCATGAGCAACAACAGTCCAATCATGATAATTCTCTGACCGTCGAAGTCTCTTGACAGTGTTTGTATCGTAAGAACCCGCATGATTCTGGTATCCGGCCGAACTATTTTCTGCGTCTAAAGAACATTCGAGTTGGGTACTTTTGTGAGCTTCGCTAGTTGGACCCATGGTCTGGTCGAACTCATTAGCTCGACCAGAACTTAAAGCTTGTTCGTTAGTTGAAGCTACAATATAATTTTGGCTTTCGATAGAGATAGAATTAAGGATTTCTGGACTGAACCCATGTTGCCATCCGTCAGTAACAGCTTTTTGCTGCTCATTGGCCATGAGATCCCGTTTGGCGATCATGTCACCCTGTTTCATATTAATAAAAGTTGAAAGAGCATGGAATCCTCCACGTACCGTATCCTCCCTACCAGACTCATTGTATAATCTCTTAATGTGAGGTAAATCTGACAAATCGCTGGATTTCAACTCTGAAATAGTGCGCTCCGCCAGAAAATTTCGCTTCAAGAATTCCCAGCCAAGTTCAGTCAAAGGACGGACATCTTGGATAGTTGTTCTATATAAGGGTATGTTGGCTAGCAAATCCTTGATTAAAGGTGGATCAAGTTCCGCACAACGTCTCTCGATCTCTGCCCTTCTTTCAGCTCTCAACTCCGCAATTTCGAGTGCAGTTCTTTCCGGCATGGGCTTTGTGTATCCATATCCATCGTGACCTAATTCAGTAGATAGCTGACTCGAACTCTTTCTGTGGGTATCTCGGTTTGATTGAATACCCATGTCAAGCATTTTACTCCCCATGGCATTCTTCCAATGTGTGAACTCTTCAATACCTAGAGATTTACTGGCAACTGGAGATTTAGATACAGGCGTGGAAGGTGCCTCATTGCCCCTTTCTATAAGCTCGGCGCTGCCTTTATTTGATCGTGATACAATACCATCCCCATCTTCCGAGATATTTCGATGATCACGCAACCAGTGTGCCAATTCTGACGAGGAATTCTTCTCAATAGCAGCCATGAAAAAATTGATCTGCGAGGATTTATCAGAAGAGGTAGGGTCAATTCCAAAGCTCTTCTCGAATCTGAGATAACGGTAATGGCATTGATCAGCCGTCTTAGTTCCAACTACCGTTGAGACAGCGGGCCAATCTTCCAATCCGAGTCTGGCAATAGTTCTTAGCAAAGAAGCATCTTCTGAGGTCGACCATCGCACAATATCAAATTGATTTTGAGAGTTGACATTGTGCGAATCATCAGTGTTTCGAAAAGCTTTCCCAAGATCTCGAATATTATTGCTGGTAAAATTCCTCGTACCTGTGAGGTTATCTCTTTGTTTGAAATCAGATTGCAAAATATTTATTCCTGCAGCCCCATCTTTGACTGTATCTGGAGATGACTCCACTCCCGGAGCTGTCGATTGTCCAAAGAGTCTTTGCGCTTCCTGAAGCTTGCCCTGCTTTTGATAAACATGACCGAGCCTGTTTGCTGTGTTGCGAGTTGTGGGGTGATTGCTTCCCAAGTATCTTTCAAAATTAGCCAAAGCTTGAACATACATCTCCTCAGCTTTAGTCATACTACCCTGCCGGTAATAGATGCGACCAAGGTCGTTTATTACCGCACTGATTAGCATTTGCGTGGGACCGGTTGCATTTTGATACCCATTTAGAGCTCGTAAATACATGTGTTCAGCTCGACCAGCTTTCCTTGATCGAAGTAAACACGAGCAGTATTTTTCACGGTATCGATTGTGGAAATATCGTCGGGACCTAGTTCTCTTTGCTTGGCCTCAAGAGTTTGTAGAAGAGCCTTCTCGGTCTCCATCCATTGCAACTCCGAATCAATATTAGAAATCGCTGCAGCATGCTCTTTTGACTCATCTGCTTTGAACTGTTTTATCCTTCGACGATTCCGGTTATCCGGATCCACTAACAACGGCGTTTCCATATATTGTCGTTTTTTTAGTCGTCTCTCCATGTCCTCACACAGCCTATTGATTTCATCTCTGGTTTCGTCTGTTGCAAGATATCTTTTTTGTGTTATACGTCGCTGTAGGTCATCAAATTCCCTATGATGACGGCTCTTCATTTCATCGAGAGTTTCAAAGGCTTCTCTTGTCAAATCATCGCGTTTTGACCGAGCTATCTCTACAGGGACAGGTTCACTTGCTGCGGAAAGCTCTCGATTATTTTCGGCGACTTGATCTGGAGCTGACCGGCATGGTACAGGGCTAACATCATGATTGACCGCAGCAGGGAGCATCTCTGAAGATATTGGTTCGCGTCTAAGCTTCACCCGAGTAGAGTCATCTGAGTCCAACTCTGCAGGATCCAGACGAATTTGAGCTGTTTTCAGCCCTACAAAGTCGCGAGGTTTCGGTTCGCGATGGGAGGCAGAGAGGTCGTATCTTTGCATTTTTAACGGAATGCTGGAAGCTTTAAGTACCTCTGGCTGCTGCTCATATCTAGTCTTTTTGCAATTCGTGGAAATATGTTTCTATTTATAAGTCAGATTCAACAGATTCAATAGATTCGATTTGAATTTTCAGGTATACTAGCTTCAAGATCGTCATTTGTCGGAAACATTCCCTCACATTTATCACAATTGAAGGCCAGCCCAGTCGTATGCTTGTATTTATGCCATCGAAGATCTTTAGCCCTATAAAATGATCGAGGGCATTGATCACATTCGAAGGGAAGCGGCAACTCTACGTAGTCTGTCTGGACATCGGAGCGTATTGCCTGCGAACCGTCATTGTGACTATTGGCTGAATCACGAAGATTGCCTGATGCAGTGCTGTGTGAGGCTTCGCGCCCTCGATCTCCCGCTCCATCGCCATCATCAAAATGAATCACGTGGTCCTTCACCTCCGGTAATGTCTCCGGCAATGGCTCTGGAAACGAAAGTTCAGCGTCAGACATCGAGGAAGCTGGCTGATAATCACAATTCCGACAATGCGATACAAGCGTTAGTGAATTTTGGGAGGGTTGATAAACAATTAACGATTGAAGCAACAAAGTAGACGGTCAAAATCATATGTAAACTATAGGTGGGGTGCTGAGCACGATTTCTTCAGCCGTCGAATGCTTATATGCATTACATGGGGCTGTGTGGAGTGCAAGGCAAGTTGAGGGCGAAAAGGGTTTCCCATTATGCCCAATCGGTGGTCATCGAATCGAGGTAGTGTCACCAAGCAGTTACCCCTACGGTTGATGAAGATCATAGAGTCATCAGATGAACCGAAAAATGTTTGGTTCTGGAGCAAGGAGACGAGGGTCTGGCGAGCAAATCATTCGAATATAATGTTAGGCAGCATGTCGACGTCCTGCGATGAAATTTAATTTGCAGGGAAACATATTCCAGAACACAATCATTATTACCAGAAGATGTGGAAAGATTGGAATCTTTTAGTAAGATATGATATGATATGATGTGAAAGAATCCAAAGATGCATAATTTTTCTGGTCATAGATTTTGGGTTTATGGGAATTGTTGATGTTAGAAAGATGCGTCCACCTGGTCGAGATTATTCATCTTTTACTATTAGGCTTTCTTTCACACTGTCTGTGCGAATTTAATGACACTAGCGAGGCCCACGATAGCCTGCCTCGAGTCTACCTCAAGGTTGACCTTAAAATTGTCCAAAGAAATAACTCCATATTGATGAAGCTTAAGGCGTTGGCTACAAGGCGTTGGCTACGCTACTCTCTGAACCTCAAGCCACGGACTATATTATATTTAACCTTATCCGACTTAAATTCATTCTCAATCGTTTCATCGCAAAAAGCCAAACATGACACCAATCCCAAGAGTCCGAGTCCGTCTTATGTAAAGATATACAGAATCTTCATATATGAACTAACGTGGTTTATCAGCATGTGCACCATATCAGCATGTGCACCACTTTTACCTCAATTATTATCTTTCCACTTCAACACGCGATTTATCAATAATTCATTATGCAATCGAATAGTAAAGAAGCACAAATACTTTTAGCTATTGGAGCTATTCAAAGAAACAAAAAACTGAGTATTCGGAAGGCTGCTAAGCTATATAATATATCATATACAACACTCATCCGCAGAATAAATGGTTTGACCCCTTGTATAGAATTCCGACCAAAAAGTCATAATTTGACTATTTTGGAAGAGAAGGTTATTATTCAATATATATTTGATATGGATGATAAAGGATTTAGTCCTAGAATAAGTGATATAGAAGATATAACGAATAGTATTCTGGAATCGAGGGGTAATAAGAAAGTTGGAAAGCTTTGAGCGAATCAATTTGTATAACGATATCCAGATTTAAAGACACGTTTTACTCGTATTTATGACTTCCAAAGAGCTCTCTGCAAAGATTCAGAGCTTATTGGAAAGTGGTTTTGATTAGTGATGAATATATAAGCCAAATATAGCATTCTCAATTGCGATTTCTATAATTTTGATGAAATCGGCTTTATAATGGAACAAATATTATCGCATATAGTAGTTACTAAAGCCGATCGATACAATAGAAATAAAGCTATACAACCTAACAATCAAGAATGGGCTATAGCGATTATTTGTATAAATAGAGAGGGTTACAATATACCTCCGTTTCTGCTAGTTAAAGGCAAATATCACCTCTCAAACTGGTATACTGAAAGCGGTTTACCATACGATTGGGTTATAAAACCTACTCCCAATGGATGAACAGATAATAAAACCAGTCTTAAATGGATTAAGTATTTTGATAAGCATACTATAGGTAAGAAAGTAGGTGGATATCGTATGCTAATGCTTGATGGATATGAAAGTCATTAATCTATAGCTTTTCGGGAATACTGTAAGGAAAACAATATTATACTACTTGATTTATTGTCTTATTCTTTGTATTTAACTCAACCACTTGATATCGGTTATTTTAGTTCTTTAAAGCGTTTGTACAGTCGACAGATCGAGAATTTTATTAAGGCACATATTATCTATATTACCAAAATCGAGTTTTTCCAAGCTTTCAAAACTGTATATATTAAAGCAATATCCATATCAAATGGGAAAGCTGGGTTCCGTAGAGCTAGGCTCATTCTATTTGATCCGGAAGCTGTACTTTCAAAACTGGATATTCGAATAAGGACTCTATCAAATAGATCAATCTCAACCAATCCTGGAATATGACAATCTCAAACACCTTATAATCCTATTGAAACTCTTTTTCAATTTACTTTAATCAAAAGTTGTATTACAAAATATCTAAGCAGTTTCTTTATACTTATATTTGAGATGGTTGCAGCTTTGGCTAAAGGTATAGAGCTCCTAGCTTATACGAATACACTTTTAATTGTTGAGATTCATAATTTTTGTAAAGCAAATAAAGCATTTAGTAAATATCGCAGAGCTCAAAAGACTTTGATACAAAAAGGAGGAGCTCTTTCAGTAGGAAATGGATATGATATATTGAAGCAAGAGAATATAGATGATCAAATATGACGCGATGAGTACATAAATAATAGTTCTTCAACAAGAAGGCAATCTACTATATGACAATGTAGTAAATACAGTAGTGTTTTATATAATACACGAACTTGTTAATTGGATCTAGTATTAATTAATCTTTAGATTGTATATAATTTGATTCTATTTTATAGCGTTGTTGTTATTTTATATTAATATAATGTGGGTAATTGAGGTAAAAGTGGTGCATATGCTGATATGGTGCACATGCTGATAAACCACGTTAGCAGAATAGAGCCTAGCTTACTCAATCATCAGTCACGTATCTCTATATTGTAATAATATTCAATAAAAGATATCTTTTATTATTAGAATACTTTTTTTAATTATTTTTTTTTCATTCTAATAATTTTTATATTATTTTTATTGAAAATTTTATGACTTTTATTTCTTTTGTATTTTTTGATAAAGCTTGCAAAGTTTTTCTAACAAAAAACATATATTTATAGTTTATTTAACAAAACAAAATAAAACTAATCTAATAAATTAAAATACAATTTTATAAAAAATCTGATTTAAAAAGTTTATAACTTTTAGTTTTTTTTATTTATTTCTAATAAAAATTACTAAGCTTTTCTAATAAAGTACTGTTTGATTTTAATAATCATCGTCTCCAAAAATTTCCATACGATCACAACGATGTTCATTATATATTCTCACACTTAATAATCCTCATCAATATTTACAATCATAACTATCTCATTTTGTACTCACCCTTCCACATTTTTGAGCCATGGCAGCCCTACGAAAGGCCCAGAAAGAGACATTCCATGCAAGGGTATGAGAACATGGAGACTTGACCGTTGAAAAATGGAAGAAAAAAGGCAGAAGACACAGTCATCATCTGGATTCTGGATACTGAGATGTCGATTCATCGAGCAACATACCGTGAATGTTTGTACCTGCATCAATTATTACAACCAATGAAATGATGCTTGTATAATATTCATCGTTGCAACAAGAACACATTCACAACTTCAGGAGTCAACCTTCATATCAAAATAGATGAATGATTCTCCCAGCATATACGAAATTCGGATGATTATCCTGATGTGGAGTGGAACGCCTTTATTGCTGTAAGCATAAATGGTACTGATACGGAGAACCACCCCCTAATGCGACATTTGAACGACCAAGCTTATTTTTTGACTTTGTTTCTCCATGACTAGTGGTCATCATCAAAAGATAATTGGCTTCGCCAACTCAATGTGTGTGAATGTTGAACGGGCGCAGTAAGCCACATTTTACATCAGAACAATGGACCATGACAAGCAGAAGATGTTCTTATATATTCCACCTGAACCTCAAATCTTGGTCAACAAATTTTGTTAACAACATGCAGTTTATGTCATGTTTGAATAATCTCTAGATAATTTTCCACTCAATATGCATTCATGATTGTTCGTTTCATCGTATTGAGTTTTTGTTAAAATGAAGTTCCCTAATATTGCGATAAGTTTTGCTGTGCTCGGCGGACTTAGGGACTTGGCATGCGGTAAGGTTAAGCGCAACCCCAATGCTTAAATGACACCACTACCGCCACCAAAGTAACGACTAATAAAGCTTCACAGTCTCTGCACTCGCGGTCTTTGCTCCTTCAGATGGTCCAGTCTATTCCCTGGGTATTCCTCCGACAACGGTTTCGACTGGCACTGGAAATATATATTTTCAACTCAGCGCACCAGATTCATATCAATGGGCTGCACTAGGTATTGGGCGCACCATGGCCGGTGCACATATGTATATAATGTATAGCGATGGCAATGGAAACGTTACCGTTAGTGCGAGGGCTGGAGGACAAGGTCACGTAGAACCAAAGGTTACTGGAGGACCAGGAAGCCAGGTGCAATTGCTTGCGGGTAGTGGAATTACCGGAGGAGTGATGAGAGCCAATGTTCTGTGTAGGTTATGCTGTAGTACCCGGAGACTTTAGTTGTTTCTGAGCTTCGGAAACAATCTGAAAGTATTGATATGGGAAATTTTATCAATAATCAGTTCTGTGTAAGCTGATGGACATTAATTAGGTACGAACTGCCCTCTTCCTAACACAACATCCACTGCTTTACCATGGATAGCAGCTTGGCACTTGGGCTCTCCAATCGACAGTACTTCGACTTCGTATACTATAAACCAACACGACGATAGTAGCTACCGGCAATTTACCTATGATCTCACAACTGCTGTGATTGAATCGGATGAGAACCCATTTTTATCTAATGGTACAACTGCATCTACATCGGGAAGTGGAAGTGAAGAGCATGGAATATCGGCCTCCACACTCAACGCCTATAGTATTGCCCATGGTACTATAATGGGTATTACCATGGTTATTCTCTTCCCGGTTGGGGCAATGCTCATGCCTATGTTTGGAAAATGGTGGATTCACGCAGCCTTTCAAACATTCAGTTTGGTGATGCTGACTGCTGGTTTCGGATTGGGTGTGAAGTTGGCAATGTCCAAGGATTATGTATGTATTTTCGTACATCCACCATTGAATTCATTGATTTCTTATGGAGTCTTCAGATTCGATGTTCAAATTCACAATGAAATAACTGACGTACAATAGCTATTCAAGAATCAAGGCAAAACGCATACAAGCTCTGGTCTAGCTCTCTTTGTCCTCTTAATTATTCAAGCTATCATGGGCCTCATGCATCACCTCGCTTACCGAAAACAACACGTTAAAGGATTCCTGGGATTTATACATATTTGGTATGGCCGTTCTATACTCATTTTGGGAATTATCTGCGGTGGCTTAGGATTGCAATTGGCGAGAAACACTAAAGGTGGTGAGATTGTTTATGGACTCGTGGCGGGGCTGGTCGTCATGTCTTATTTTACGATATTGGTGTTGAAGAACATAGGAACGTTTTTGGACAATAAAGTGATAAAGAGTGGAAGTGGAGAGGAAGGAAGAAACATTGGAGAAAGAATCCCGATGAAGGGTAGGATACCGGCGACGATCAAGCATAGTAATGAGCGATTTCCGGTGACTAGTCGGTTATAAAGATTTACTTGTAGCAGACATCGACTTGGAGGAAAAAACCCCTCAGGCATTGCGAAGTGTGTAAGTTTGAGAAGAGGATACTTCATTTATAAAGCAATGAGTAATCTCTAGAATGGCGTCATCAAACATGATGTCGGCAATGCGCGCATACACATGCTTCAGAGCACACTTGGGATTAACAGAAATCATAATATTTCAGTACTGAGTCTACATTTGTGTACCTAAGTAGATCGACTTCTCAAAAGAGTCCAGTAGTAAATACGTTTTGTATCTACTAGAAGACTATATCATTTACCTCTAATGATTTCCCTGACACTATACCTAGGATCCCATTCTTCACTGTACGCCTAGCCGGCTTCTCAACAGCAATTTCCAAGTCGATCTCATTTTCTAACATGGCTTTGAATTTAGAACAGAAAATGCAGATTCACCGCAGCTCGGACCTTTAAAAGGATGATTGTCTTTTCTATTGATCTCTCGGTATTCACCGATTTGACTTGGAAAGTGCAATGCCATTATTTCATGCTTTCTGGATCTATATTCGACAAAATAACTAATCTCCAATTCATTATTCCTTGCATCACTTCAACCTCAAGTGTTGTTCGAAACTTCATTCCGCTCTAGTATGACTTTTCCACCCTCAAAAAGAGTTTACCTCAAGCCCACTTCAACACCCAATCACTGCTCCATGCTCCATCACTAGTGACATTAGACAATTCTTTGCTGTCGAGTACTTGGCTAGTGGAATTATATGTCCATCCACTGAGAACAGCACCATTCAATGTAACGCTATTAACACTTGATGAAATACCTATGATGGTGATATTTGCAAGTGGATTATTATCAACGTAACTACCTCGACCTGATGCATAAAGTGAATTTTGCGTCATTAGGAAATCGACCCAAAGAGTAGCATTTGGAACCAGAGATTCTCCGTCATCTAGGTAAAGTTCGCCACTAGCAATTCCTTCTGAGCTGGATGCAATCAACAAGCCCCATGAATTATTTCTACATTCACGAGTTGTCAATGCAGGCTCTTGAATTGGAATAATGGCGCCACCCCGAATGTAAACAGGAATATGACCAAGTGGTGCATCAATTGTGATGTTTTGACCAGGAGATGAAGTGATAGCAGATTGATTATACCAATCATACCAAACCTGCCCTTTTCCCGATCCAGGGAATACACCATCGACGGTAGTAGCCCCTTGCTCTAGTACGGGTATCACCATGATATTTGGGCCGAGTAAGAATTGTCGATCTGCAGACGCTAGAGTGGGATCATTAGGAAATTCCCAGGCAAGAGCGCGCATCACGGCTGAGCCAGTTGAATGAGCCAGGTAGAATGTAGTATAGATATATGGTAGTAGAGTATATCTGATTGCAGTGGCTGCCTTAGTTGCATCAATGACGGATGCCCACACATAAGGTTCTTGGGAGGGGGCGGCCAAAGTATTATGATTTCGGTAAAAAGGAAAAAAGGCAGAGACTTGCATCCAGCGATTGCAGAGTTCCTCGTCAGAGTTTCCAGAGAAGCCACATGTATCTGCGCCGAACATAGGAATTCCAAATAAAGAGAATGACAGAGCTTGGGGGATGGAGAAGAACATGTAGGCCCACAGGGAGTAATTGTCGCCGCCCCAATGTCCGGCCCATTTCCCGGATCCTGCAAATGTAGAACGACCAATGATAAATGGACGTTTGGATGGAGAGACGTTAAGGAGAGCATGATAAGTTGCATTCAAAATTTGGTGCCCAAACAAATTATGATAGTCGTATTCTTGAGTCCCACCGTGATGCATTGCATTTGGTGACACGGCATGAACATCCAATGAACCTAAGAAATTGTTGATGGTGTACGGAGGGTAAACTATATCGCGGACCCCTGGTGTGGGTGTTGTGCGGATGTAACTCGTGGATGAGGACGATAATGAGGCGGTTGATGTAGCGTAAGCGGAGGACTGACTGGCAGAAGCGGAAGATGCAGCTGCGGCTTCAGTGGCATTTGTAAGATTGAATCCTTCTGGGTAGGTAAAGTCGATATTCCCTGGTTCGCCAGGTAGAAGGAACGGTGGATGGACGGGATTGAGAGTAAGATTATCGCTACCACATGATCCAACACAAAAAGAAGAGACTTCACTCATATCAATCCAAATGCCATCGAATGAAAAGTCTGAATGCCATGCGGTCAGCTCGTCTGACCACCATTGGTGTGCTCCAGTGCCATTCAACACGGATCCAATCCAATCAGGAAAGACCGTGTACCCAGGCCATACACTTCCTATGTATAAACTACCATCGGGGTTCAACATGAAACTGTCAGTTTCATTGCCACGGTTGAAAGGAGGGTATGCATCAGTTTCATTTTCTGGATTAGGGATATAGATTGCGGAGTCAACAATTGGAACAATATGTTGTCCATTGCCGTGAAGTTTTGAAATGAATTCAGCACCTTCAGAATATCCAAATCTGACTTCGTCAACTTCAAAGTCACGGTATTGATTCATGTAATCAATATCCAACCAGATCGTTTCTAATGGAAGGCCAAAGTTTGCGAAATTGTCTACTACTTTGCCGAGTTCAGTCCAGTTTGCGTAACCCCATCGACATTGGTGATATCCGAAAGTAAAATATTGTTGCATCGCTGGGAGTCCAACTGCACTCATTTGATATGCTTTGGTAACTTTTTCTTGTGTTGGGCCAGCATAAAAATACAAATCAATACTACCACCGAGAGTTCTCCACGTTATGTTTGATGGTTTCATCAAGACTTCCTGGCCATGAGCATTTCGTTGATAGACACCATGAGTGTAAGAAACGTAGTCTGCGGTGACATTTGTTGCATTTGCGACATATGTCATGTTTCCTGTACTTGCATCAATCTCGTAGTATCTTGTGTCAAGATAGATTCCGTGGTTGCCGTAAATGTTTGCGTCGATATTATCACCAACATCAGCGGCCCAGAAAGTACGAGTAAAGTTATTGCCCATACGAAATCCATGGATGGATTCTCCTAAGCCATAAAGATTGTAATTTTCTGGCAGGGAACTAGCAAATTCGATGAATTGGGTTTCGTAAATCAATTTAGTGCCGTCGGTAGAGAAGAGAACATCGCCTGTGGATTGACGCAAGATTGAAAACGAGAAGGTTGGATCGTTGCTCCATAAAAAGCTAAGATCACTATCCAGAGTAGTAGAGTTCGCATCGGCATCAATGGAGGGTTTCTCTACAAGAGACTCTGGGAGAATGAACCAAGAGCTGTTCGAAGGTCCCACATAAGTAGGAACAATCTCCACATGAAGACGATCTTTCGATTGATATTCTACTGTCAGATTGAGAAAATCTACATCCGTTCCATAAACATTGCAGGCATCACCAGCTAATGACAAAAATGCCGTCAATCCGTAACTAGTTCGCTTGATATTCGATGCCGTATAGCCTGGACAAACATGTTGCGGATTTAGTGCTTGCGGATCTTGAATATTTGGGATAACGGGTGCGCTCGCATCAACCGAAGCGGGAAGTGTATAAACGGAACGATAACTTGTGGTAGTATTTGACTGTGAAGATGTTGGACTTTGCGCAATTGTTGTGTGGAGAATTGCTGTGGCAAAGGCAGCAATTATGATACCAAGCCTACCCCCCATTGTTCCTCGGACGGGTTTAAGGTAGTGATAAACAAAGTCAAGAATAAGAAGCAGGAGAAAAATAGTCCATAGACCAAAGTATGGTGGAGAAACTGATGGCTGAGAAAGAAAGGTGGTGATAGCTTCCGGAGAGCAATCGAGTGAGTTTATATAATATAACCATCCCTCCTCCGCACTCCGCCTTTCGCCAACCCCGCCCAAGAATAGGTTCCGCATTAGATAGATCAACGTCATGGAAGAAAAAATAAACTTACTAAATCGAAGGATGTGATGTTGTGAGGCCTTGTTAGCTGCGGATAGAAGATTGAGACCTTCAAAATAGAGCATCTACAAAAGGGCCGAAATGTATGCAAGAAGTGATGGCATATACTTTGGACGAGAACATGCTGATGAATGTAGCAATGATCGGCAGGTCACTGTTTTTGAGAGAAGAATGTGATATTGAAGTATACTTGTAAGAAGTGCACTCACAGTGAAGTAGCTGGTATCATGTAGTAGGTGGGTATGTTGGGGAATTGTAATAATGTGGTTCGAGTGTGGTTCGAGTGTGGTGAAAATGAGCGTGGGAGTGCGGGAAAGTGGGAAAGTGGGAAAGTGGAAATGTGGGGTTAGCTAAGGCCGGGGAACGAGGGGAATTAGTGTAAAGCGGCAGAATGGCAGAATGGCAGAATGGGCCTAGCACGTGCTTAGGTCGTACTGCGCTGGTAGTCGTACTCATGGAGCTGGAGTACAAAGTATATCCGACCGAACCTTATTATGATGAGAAAACTGCATCGAGAATTTCTGCGAAGAATACAGCGAAGAATGTAGCGAAATGGAAACTCCTGCCCCTGAGACCCGCGAGGTCCATATTGACAAGGAAAGGCATCGGTACTGTACCTATACCAAATCACCCAAATCGAGTCCTTTGTCAAAAACCAAGAACGAAAAGCACTTACCTACGTAGGTATGTATTGAGTATACTTCGATACTCCATTCATTCAAAGTAAGGTACCAGGTAGGTACTAGGTAGGTATATTTACTACTGATTGTTCAATGGTGGCAATACTACCCAGTACCCACCTAGTACCTACCTAGGTAAGCTTACCAAATCATGCTAATCTGCCTACCGAAGGAAAGAATGATAATCATGTACTCTTAGATTCCAATCCTCTTCGATACTTCTCGTGTCAATGATGCGCAAATCATTCAACACCGACATTGTCAACTTGACATAGGTAAACTAACAGATAACGAACGTATCAAACTATCGGACTATCGATAATCATATCCTTGATATGCCAGTCGGACCGGCACATCATTGCCAACAATTTTATACTCTTTGGTAAATTGTGAGCTTGCCTAGTATCCTACTTACTTTTGATCAACATTAACTTCCTCTGTTTAGGATTATTGTTGTCCAGAATTCGCTACATTCTTCACCCAATCTTGAACACACGACAATCGAGTGGAATTCTTGCGAATTTAAACTATTTGTTCTTTGCGAACGCAGAGCGAATTGGCTTGCTTATTGTGCGACTACGGAACAATCAAACTGCAGACTCCGAGCTCAACACAGAAACATTAACGAGCATCATGTATATCTCGCCTTTCGTCTTCGACATTATTAAAGTCTTCTGGCATGCGGCTCTGAATCGCGCCGTCTAGCTGTGGAATTGGAAAAGATATCCAACTTGATTGCCATTTCCGCAGTTCACACCCCGACCGAAACAAACAAACAAACAAACAATGTAGAAGAGTTCAGGGAAGATAAGTATGGAGTGTAATACTGTCATGGAAGAATATATCGCACGATTTTCTCGGCCTCAGCTGCCTTGGTGACTTTTGGTCATGAGAATTGATACCCGATTTCTCAACCTCAAACGCCGCAGACTACATGAAAAAGTGCTGCGTTGGATGATTTTCGAATTCCTGTGAAACCCATCCATAAGCATCTGTCTTATCATCATGGACGTGTTAACGAATCACTTTTCTGTCGAAGATCTGCATCTGGCTTTGGTTGCATCAAGCAGAGCAACATGCCTGCCGCTGACTATCGGACTCGGAGTCGATAGCATGCTGGTTGACACTTCTTACCGCATATTCAACGTTACCTAACACTTGGCTTGCCTTTAATATTGCCGATTTTTTTCAGATCAAGATGTCACAATGGCACCACTTTGCAGGAAAAGCTCCAATTCTTTCCAAAATCGAGACTGAGTCGCTTGCTTTACTTTTGATAACGGTAGCCTTTATTGTCATATACTAGCTATGCGGTCAACTTATACCTCGGTGTATTCCACAAGGTACGTTATAAGTAACAAGAACATGGTTATCCCGGTAATCCTATTTCACCAAAAGATGAACATCCAAATACCGATGTTCGATGTGGAGGCCCCTGTTGAGAATCGTTTGTGTTCGAGACTATCTGATAATTTTTTGCTTACCAACGTCGATTTCATGACGAAAGCCAAGCGGTATTCATATATCCTTAACCTACATCTTCGATCTTTTTACTGGGAATGAGCTCGGAGCTCCACAAGTCCTATGACTTTTCCCGCAGAGCTTTCGGACTACCATTTATAACTCTCTCATATAAGATTTTCATTGGGTGTCGCTCAATCTACGAGCGACTGGTTTTTTTATATTTTTTTTAATTTATTTATTTATATTAATTAACGTCTGTTTTGAACCTCCCTAGGGGTATTTAGACGTGCTAAGATAAGGAACTATTTGAGCGGCGTGATCGTCGCGACCGAATTTAGCAATTTAACTTCAATGCCAGGGGCTGTTCGCTCCTCTGCAGGTAGCGACTGGTTTCAATGGCTCATAGTACGTAATTATCTACTGTCAAGCTACATTGTGACAATTTGACACAAGCTAGTAACTTGAAGCCTCCACTAGTAGGTGTACGGATTCACAGGACACTCGAGAAGAAAGTACAACATCACATAAAAATTCAATTAAAATTCAATACTTTGTTGAATATTTATTGAAACTTTTATTATGGATGTATCAAGTATAAAAATATAACGTGATTTATCATCGAGTGGACCACTTTCACCTCAATAAATATGATCAACTTCAACACGTGATTTATCAATCATTTATTATGCAATCTAATAACGTGTTTTATCAGTGAGTGGTTCATATCAGTGAATGGGTCATTTCGAAAATCACCTAAATCAAGCTTCTTAAAATATTAATATTTTAATAACCAATCATTATTTTCTTGAATAAAAGATCTTAAAAAATAATTAAAATCTAGATTTTCTATTGATCTAATTTTTATAAAATAGTTTTATCATTTTCTAAAAAAAAAAGGAAATTGTCACGATTTTCGTTACAAAAAAACTATTTTTATAATAACAACTTTATAAATTCGAATTTCCTAAAACTAATTAGATTTTTGAGATTCTTATATATTCAAGTATTTTGTATCAAATTTTCAGAAAATTATATCCATAAATAAAGAAAGTGCACGGTTACGCACAGACGAATTTTGTATGTAAAATAAGTGACCCATTCACTGATATGAACCACTCACTGATAAAACACGTTAATAAAGAAGCATGTTTGCTTTTAGCTATCAAAGCTATCGAAAACGACAAAAAACTGAGTCTTCGAAAGGCCTCCCAACTATATAATATCCCTTGTACAACCCTTCTCTATAGAATGAATGGTTTAACTTTGTCAGAAATAGACAGCAAGTTACGCATAATCTATAGAGTAATATGGAGAATGTATTATGTATATAGTTATCACCTTAGAGCGGAAGGCTCGGAAGGGGGAGTTTTGTAGTGGTGTGCACGTGCCACACACGTGCCGTACATGTGATTTCCAACAAACTTTATGTTTCGAAATTCGAGCGAATCGATATAAACTTATAGAATTAGAAGAGGAGGTTATTATTCAATATATCCTTGATATGGATTCAAGAGGTTTTTTATCTAAATTTAAAGGAATAAAAGATATAACGAATTATATTCTTGAATCGAAAGGTGTAAAGTGTATTGAGAATGATTGATTGATTGATTGATTGGATTAATGTCCATCTTCAATCCAAGACTATATAGGACAGCTAGGCCCGACGGGCCTAACAGGTAACTTTTTAATTTACAATATTGAATATGATTTAATTGAAAAAGTGAAAACAAATATTAGGAAATAGTACCTGCTTATTATACGCATTATATATAATAAGAAAATTATAAAAATCAAGAAATTATAAGAAGATCAAACCCCTCTCTCATTTCCTTAACTACTTCTTTTTCATTCTCTTTTCCTCTCTCCTCTTTTACTATTACTTTTTCCTCTATTATTTCTTATTCAAGAGTCCTTATTAGATACCATGCCTGTAACACTTTGCCTTAGAAGAACTGCGAGAGCAGAGTACAATTTATCCTTAGAATCTATAACTACAGAATCGGGAGCAAAGCGCTTGTAGAGTATTCCTATATACTAGCTATGTATATATGATCGTGCATATACACAAATATACATATAAGCAATTATAATTGTGATTGGATGTGATTTGTAATATTATTTCCCCTTTCGAAAAAGCTTACCCTCAAGCTTTACAATTACCTAATCTATAGATATATCAGCAATTCTAATAAAGCGTTATTGTTTATATTGTAATATAGTGTGATAAACAGACACGTATGTAAATTTTGCTTTTTTTGTAATAAAAAGATATATAAGAAACGAAGGAAACCGTTCTGTAGTCTAGCAATAATACAAAGCCTTTGAAGTATATAGATTACCCGAATTTCCCTCTTTTTTTTAAATCTTTTCCGATTACTTATCTTTTTTATATCCCTTAATTAATAATCAATATATTTTCTATATCATTAAGAAAACGCAATAGTAAAAGCAAGTTGTTATTAGTATAACTAAAGCAATAGGAGGATGTGTATATAGTAATAATATTTTTTTTTTTTTGTATTTGCTTTGTTAATATATTTTTTTATAGCTTATAGTGAAGAAAGCATTTACCTTTTCTATTATATAAAGTAAGTATTCTATTGAGAAAAAGGAGGAGTCGAGCTATAACAGAAATAATAGTAATTCTATTAGCGAGAAGGAGGATGATAAAGAAAATAGATTGGATAATGAAGATATATATAAATAAGGCTTTCTTTTAATATCTCTGGCTTGCAATTGGCTTGCTTAATAAATACAATTATAGATGCTGAAGGCAATGTGCTTGAAGGTAGGGTCGATTTTCAATATGCTTATTGAATATATCCATTTTATTGTTTTTTGAGATAGAATTCAGAGGAAGAATATAATTCTTTAATTAATTATATTAACAATTATGAAAAGAAATTTACTAATAAATTGACTGTAGCAATATATTATTTTTATAATTTTGAAAATGATAATAAGATAGTTAAGAAAGATATTCTAGAGGCCTTATATTAAAATCAATCTAATTACAAATTCGATATACCTTATTATAAAAGCATTAATTTTGTTAATATCAATAAATAGGGATTTTCAAATAAAAGGTTACCAAAAAAGACAGTATTACAGTGAGAATAATATATTCGGAAAAACAATTAGATTTATACTGGCTGTATATACAATTGTATTTCCGATAAGGGAGATAGTATCTGTTATCGACTTCCTGAACAATCATTTGGTCAATCTCGCTGTCTGCTTTATCTGACTGGTAAGTATAAGTATAAATACTTATCTAATTGTCACGGGGTGACACTAAGCCCTTTCTGTCCTGTCCTGTCCTGTCCTGCTATATATGTGAGAGTAAGGTAGAACTTCCAGTTCTACCTCCTAGTCTTTTGGGCGTTTAGCTCAGCGGTAAAGCTTCTGAATACTCCCAGAAGTGATCCCGTGACACTAATAGGAATATACACAAGATATTTCTTTAATATTGATTGGCTATTACTGAATATAGCAATATAATAAAGGTAAGTTACAACTTTACTAGCTTTTAGTAAAATTAATTTTTGAAATAGTTTGATATATAAGAGAAGCTAAAGAATCGCATTTTAAAAAAAAAGTTTTCTTTTATTCTTATTTGAGAAGCTGTAAAGCATCACATAGTGAAGACTGTATTGCAAAAAGACGAATTAGAATAGCAGCACCAGTTCATTCTAATTCAGATAAAAACAGAGCTTTTAGTAGCTTACGAGTGGTTGAATGCAATTGAATATAGGCTTAGCTTTATTATTGTATATGCTGTAGCCAATAGTCATCTTATCTTTCGGCTTGTGATTATTTTATATATACTTATTATCGTACAGGACAATAGCATATCACGATGGAGGGGAATGATTGGACAATAATGGTATAAGTATAAGAATGTGTATATCTCCTCATCTACAGTTAGAACTGATCTCTTCTCGTAGAGAAGAGATCGGATTATATACTGGGTGATCTTCGGGTACCGATCACGGGAGCGGTGATCGGTCCTGCGGCCGATCCGGTTATCGTTGTTCCGCTCCGGAGTATTCTATATAATGAATACCTGATCATCACATGATCTGATCCACGTGGTCTACAACACCGTTTCCGTCACACACCCCCCAGATCGCGATGATCTGCATAAACAAACAAAGGAAATTAGCGCAGTTGCGCCTTGTTGGAGCCTCAATGTGGTCTAGATCATACAATGAAACCATCTTATCCCTACCATGGCAGGGCTTTGATGTCCATTCCCTATATGATCGGTATGAGAGTGTGATACAAAGGAAATTTTGACGCGCCCCTAGCCGTCGGTAAGTCGTTTGATTCAGGCATTATGGGGTGATATCTCTCATTTTCCACCATATTGCCTGAAAATTTTCAAAGGATCGCGGGTAGATGCTTTCTTGAAGCCTCACTTCGCTACGTATGCCTGCTGATCTGCCGTTACAAACAGAGAATACAGGTTCTGATCCTCGTATCCGCGGATGTATGCTGCAATGTCAGCATTGTTATCCGGATAGGGTAATTGAATTGATGATCATAACAATGGTGGCGTTAGGTTGCCAGAGACATCAGGAGGTCCAGGCGATCTCTGATCAAGTGATCTTGCCCACGTGCAGGGCAGATGTGATCTATAATACACGCCCTTTCCTTCGAACTCTTCTTTCTCTAGACATCAACACCATCATGTTTTGTTTCCTTTCGAATGGATCACCCGTCTCCTGACAAACGTGGTCCTGGTCGGCCCAAAAACCCTGAAAAGACAGGGCGCCGTGGTCGGCCAAGAAAGCATCCCTCTGCTGTTCCTTCTTCTCCTTCTACTCATGATGAGTTCTCTTCTGAACCTGCATTTGAGCGTGGTTCACTTCCACCCCCAAGGTCCCCTGCTCCGGCAGCGACTAATCCTCCGGCAACACCATTGACTGCTCGTCCGAGTGGTCTTGCTACCGTTGATCCTGTCCCTGCTCCTGTGAGCCCTGCTGCTGATCGACCGTTGACTCAGCAGCCACTTCTTCCCGAAAACCTTCCTGGAAATCCCTCGATTGGTTTTCCTCAACTGCTCCCTTCTGCTCTGCCGTCGAATGATGGCCTTGCCGATCCCAACTATGCTGCCTTCCTTGCTTGGATGCATCAAGCCCGCCAACACCCTCCACTAGGAAGTGCTATTAACCCCGTATTTCCTTTTGCCCCTGTTGTTGTTACTCCCCCTGTTCCTGTTCCTGTTGCTACACAACAAGGATCTCTGCCTGTAGCCCCACTAGAAGTAGGTATTGTCATTGCCCCTGGGTTGACCACGTGCTGATTCGAAACTAGACATGGTCCGCTCGAAAGCATGCCTTGTGTGGTACTGCCCCGGGAGTTTGTCGTGACAATCCTGAATTGTGTTCCTTCTATAACTTGGAAGGAGTGATTGTTCCTGGTTCTCAAGAGGCTATTGCGATTCCCGCAGGATCAAGGGAAGGTTGCCAACTGGTCAAGATCAAGTGTGAGGATCCGGATGACTTCGGAATCCCCAATCCTCTCGATGGCCGATCTGGGTTGATCACCGCCGCGCCTGCTAAGCACCGTCCTTCTCGCGATCCGGACAGCTACTTTCGCGCTCCCTCTCCCTCGCACAACAGTCCCGATGAGCATGGGTTCTACGATCTCCGTACTTCCGATAGTGATCCCGATGACGACTTGCCTCTTGCAGATCTTCAGTACATGAGGACTGAAAGTGATCCGCCAAGGGCGTCTGCCAAAGCTCGGTCCTCACAACCTGACGAGTTCACCAAAGGGCCAGTGAACGATCGTCCGTGTCTTGGCTGCATAAAGTCCTTGGTCTCTGGGCAAACGAAGACCTCAGGTGATTGCCACAAGGATCTCGGCCGCACCAAGAGCACTCGTTGCTGGAGTTGCAAAACACACGTGTGTGAGGTCGCTTCGGATGCCATAGTCTCTGTGGGAAAACTTTGTGCCGATGCTTACAAGGCACAGGATAAAAAGGTATGTACTTACTTCCACCCCCGATCGATCATGGTGTTGATAGCCAAGCTAGAGACTGGAAAAGCTCCGCGGAACCCTTCGAGAGCTCCTAGCAGAGTCTGAGGCTCGCAAGTCTTGCTAATCGTAAAGCCACCACGATCGATCTCACGAGAAAGGACTCTTCCACCAAGAAGCATGTTCCTAAGGATTCGGTTCCGAAGGCTTCTGTGAACAAAGATAAGTCGCTAGCCCTCGTTCGACGTCTTGAGAACGAGGCTCGTGAAGCGAAGAGGCTTGCCGAGGACAAGCAGGCGCGAACTCGATCTGCTCTTGGAAAAGGAAAAGGCCAGGAAGCGTGCCGGGTCAACTGGAAGAGTTCAATCTCCGGCCAAGAGGAAGAGATGAATGTATTTTTAGCTGGCCTCTTAATTTAACTCTTTGATCCGCGCACTGATATCCTGTAGATTGAGCATTGATCGAAAGCGCTCGAACTTCTGTCGAGACAGATTCTTGGTTAATCCGTCTGCTGTCATATCGGCAGTGGGTAAGTAGGTGACATTGAAACTTCTTTTGGCGTATTCTTGACGTAACCACATATTCTGTATATCAACATGCCTGAGTTTAGTAGTGATCCGTTCGTTCTCCCGACTACTAGGCGTATTGATTGTGCGTTATCACAGAAAATGGTTACTGGTTCTTGAACCATAAGATCGATCTCTTTCAAAAGACGTAGAGTGGCCATTGTTTCTTTTGCTGTTCGTTCCACACCTAACAATTCTGCTTCGGTTGTAGAAGTGGTCACAGTAGATTGACGTGATGCTTTCCAAGAAACTGGTCCCCCGAAGAGTGACATGACATACCCTTGAGATGATCTTCTGGTTTCCTTGTCGTCTGCGAACGATGCGTCTGAGAATACTAGAAGTTGAGGGATTGGCTGGGAACTGTATTCTATGGATAAAAAGCGAGTATTCCATAAATACATGATACAATGATCAACAGCTTTCATATGATCAGGAGATGGATTGGTAAGGAAATGACTTAGCTGAGAGGCTGCAAATGCAATATCAAGGCGGATTGTGATTGCTGTGTACAGTACTGATCCTACCTTTTCTTGGTATTCCTTGATTACTGATATGACAGCTGTTCCATCAAACTTGACAATTCGATGATTGGCAGCGGTGTACATGCACTACCTCTATTGAGCTTAAATTTCTTAGCGATCTTCTCAATATAGGTGTCGTGTGCTAGCCAAAGTTTCTTTGCAGATCTGTCTCTCAGAACTCTGATCCCCAGAAACCACTTAGTATCACCTAGATCCTTGAGCTCGTAAGCTGACTTGATCTGATCAGTGATCTTCGCAGCACTAGGTTCGTTGTTCTTATGATATATGACCTGGAAGTCATCGACGAGAAGAGAATTAGCACGGTGTGCTCCTTGTTGAAATAAATGCACGGTTCTTCTGTGCATCCGATCATTCCAATTGATCTCAGGGTTGATGTGAAATCCTTAAACCAGATGGATGGTGAATCACGGAGCCCATACAAAGCTCTATCAATGATCACATCCTTTCCTGGTTTCTTGAATCCATCAGGTAGTAAGCATACTACAGGATTGCCAGTTGGATCGCGCCGTGCGTTCACAAAGCGTTAACTACATCGTATTGCTTGGTCTCAAGATCATACTTCGCAACTAGAGACATTACGATACGAAACGATTGACTCGCAAGTGTCGCTGCATATGTGCTCTCGATTGTAGTTTTCTCCTGTAGATCTCCCCTTACTACAAGACGTGATCGGCATCGAGTGATAAAGCCCTGATCATCACTTTTGTAGTTGAATACCCAAACCAGTGGAATAGGTTTGGTAGACTCTGATCCAGAGTCTATTTCACGCCACGTTTCCCTTGAACGCAGGTTATCGATCTCCTTTTGACAATCAGCCTTGAACCACGGTCCTAGGATGTGCTTGTCAAGCTGTTGATATCGACTTGGGCATTTGGGCGCTTGAGAGAGGTGAATACGTGGATTATCTTCTGAGTTTGGAATCATTGGATCGGATGGCTGAACGTTCTTCGTTGCAACCGCTGCGGCGATCACATTATGCATTGTTATGAAGAAGTGTTTCTTCTCTTGGTCCTTGATCTCCTCGAGATTAGGCCAAAAGGTAGAATGGAAATCATATAGGGATTTGTGCATCCTACTATGATTTCCAGGATTGATCCTTGAGCGGGCGAACTCAGAAATGTTGGTATAGAATATACCATTCCGCCTGCGTCTCTTCCGAGGAGGACTCAATCGTGCTTGGTCTAGCTGATCATCTGTGAATGACTGATATTGAGATGGGTCCAGGTTAACTTTAGGAATCTCTATCATCATGTTGCGAGCTCTCTTTCGGAAATGATCGTCCTGAAAGATTGAAACTTCTTTTGACTGCTCGATTGCTTTCTGACTAGATGATCGCTCTGGCGACTCAAGCTCCTCTATAGTGTATTCCGGGTTTGGATTCCAGTCTACTGCCTTTCGAGAAGGCCCTGCACGGTGTCGGGTGTGGGGTGAATGATCAGCCAATGGAGAGCCAGGGTCACTTTCATACTCCGCTCTGAGTACTACGGTCGGAACCCCTGTGTCCTCTGCGTCCATTGCCTCCAAACTATCATCACCTTCTTCGACGAAACTCCCAGGATCAGGTACCGTTACCTCCTGTTCCTGAGCAGCTAAATTCACGGGCTCGCTATGTCCTATCCGCACTTGGGCGTTGTAATCCGTAGGAGTAGCAAAAGCCGGTCTTCCATCCACATCTCCTGGCGTCGGAGCAATATGTGGCCATGGGTCCCCACCATCTCCTGGCGCCGGAGAGCTGTCTGGTGGTCCGGGGGACAGTCGGATGAACTTCCCTTCGCTCAGTGTCTCGCCCACTCTCTGCTTTCCACCCCCCAGATGATCACCTTCTTCAGAGTTCTCAGAGTGTGAAGAAGATGATTGATCATCTGAAGTGCGCGCGGTGAATGAGTCTAGGGACGATAGCTGGCCTGCCAATACGGTAAAGGTGTCTGTGTCGTTATCATCGTTTTCGATGAGGGTTCCATCCATATCTACATGATTAGTAATATCCAACAGTCTAGCTGACCGCCTCAGCTGATTCGCGGGCATGGCGTTAACCTGTTGGCTAAAGTAATCCTGTTTATAGGTAAACGTTTCATCAAAAACGACATTCCGAGAGACAATAACCCGATCGAGCGTTGGTATCCAGATGCGGTAGATCCGTGTGCCAGGGATATACCCAACTAAATACCCAACGTGTGCTCGAGGATTCGTCTTATACCATTTTATTAGTGCTCCAGCCTCGCGTTCCTTGTCCAAGGGGTACGCTCGGCATCCATATCTGTAAGTTGAACTCCAGTCAGGCCGAAGATCATCAGTAATCTTGGTAGTGAGCGACGGATCACCTTCTTTCAGGTACGATCGGAACCACTCATCTAACACTTGATTCGGTGACTTGAATGATCTCGCCTTCAGGGGACTAATGTTATAGAGGTAGGTAGCGGCCATTATGGCCTCTGCCCAGAGCTTGGTTGGCAACCCTGCGGATAACCGCATTTTGATTTGCTTGGTTACCAACTCTTGCCCCGCTCGCTCAGCTCCTCCATTAGTCTCGTGAGTATGGCTAGGGGAGAGCTCAAGCTCGATTCCCTCAGTCTCAATCCATTTTTCAAACGCTGTGTAACCCATGATTCCGATGACAGAGGTGTCGTTGTCCTGCTTGATCACCACAATCGAAAGTCCGTACTTCCTGTGAACCCAGGCAAAGTAACTCTGGATGATCAGGAACACCTCATCATGGGTCCTTCTTACCAAGAAGTAGCTAAACAGCTTTCCGCTATACATTTCTTTAATAACCAACAGCCATGTTGCTCCGTTGAGTGCACGAGGGAAGTCGAACAAGTCCCATTGTATCTTATAGAAAGGTCTGGGTGGTTGACGATCACTAGGTGCTCTGGAGATCACCTGTTTTGCGTGTGTACGTGCACAATCAGAGCATTCTTGTCTCAGAGGGCCTTTGATCCTTACTCCTCTCGCAGCAAATACCAAGTGTTCAAGCGCTTCCTTTCCAAGATGTCCCGCTCTCTCGTGCCATAATTCTGCTTGATCCTCCCTTGGGATTGGGTGTCCCTTGATCGTCTAAAGGATTTGTTGATCTTACGAGAAGCAGTAGGACACATGAGATTACAATTTGAGATTGGAATAGGAGAATAAGAGGAACAAGGCTTCATTTCTAAGAATACGAGGTTGCTGTGTCTAATACACTGTGCACATACCTCACTCTCCATCATGTCCCCAAAGCGTAGAGTAGCATCGAAACCACTAAACCATAAACCTAGTTTAAACAATCGTGCCTCGGAAACAATATTGACGTGGAAACCAGGAATCAGGGCGACGTCTGTGAGGATCAGATCCTTACCATTAAGAATGCCTCTCATCGTTCTCTGGCCTCTTCCGACAACTTGGTAGGATGCTAGTCCTGAGTCCACCTGATCATCCTCGGAGGATTGATAGTATGATTGGTTATCCAAAAGAGATATATCGTTGACAACATGCAATGCTCCACAGCTATCAAGGAGGGTAGAGTCATAGAATTCAAACTCTGGTCTTGAAGTCGAGTTGGTTGCGAACACCTTCAGCATGGTAACACCTATGAATTTGTCTGGCATTCTGGCAATAGGTGGAGTGGTATCATAAGATGATCCTTTCATCCATCCCTTGCTCCTGAAAGTGCTGTGAAGGTGCTTCCACTCGTTCATGATCCTTTGCCTGATCTCCTTGATCTGATCTGCGGAGAGAGTTGTACTTGGGTGATCAACACATTTCCCGGTCAAAGCAATTTCCACCTTGCTACAATCCTCAGGATCCCATTTGTGAAAGTTGCGCCTTTGTCTATCTTTCTTAGACATGCAAGGACATTTTGCTTTCCCAATGTTCTTGTCAGAGTGGGAACCCTTGGATTGATCTTGTGAAATTCCTTGGACGGAACAGGTGGTTTGGGCTGCTCGATAGCATAGATTCCTTTTGCCTTAGGTAATGCAGCATCGCGGCTCACAATACCCCCGAATATCGTAGCTACCTGTTGAAGCGTCTGACATTCTTGGCCTAAGTGAATCTTTTCATCGATCTCATCGATTTTGCGTTGAGCCCACGAAGGTGCCATCCTGATCCCAACAGCGTTGAGGAAAGTGCGGGTGGCTAATGGTCCATGAGTGTCTGGAAGTCTGTATGCGGATGCCTTTGAGTAGGCAATGCCCCAATCCCGAAACCATTTGACCGGATCAGTTCGTCCACTGGATGCCTGAGCAATCAGCGCACGGTATTCGGACTGAACGATCATTTCAATGACTTGGTGGGATGGTGCCAGTTTGTTACGGAGCGAGAGGACCACCTTATGAAGTGGCTGAGCCTTTGATCCCTTGTTTGAGAAGGACAGTTCCATGAGATGAGCTGGATCAACGGTTGATTGGATCCATTCATAGACTTGTCGATAGGATTTGTGCTTGTCATCATATGTCATTTTCTCATTACGATATGACCTATCAAGAGCAGTAAACAAGGGAATTACATCGACGACGGATGTAGGTGCAGGCTCAGATGGTGGCGGAGGAGCAACTGGGTGATCAGTTGATTCCTTCATTTCTGTATCCCCATCTTCGCTTTTCCGTTCAGGGTACTTGGCATGGTATTCAACGAGCTCTGCCTCATAGGCGTGCCGCTTGGCCCTGTCCTGTTCCTGTCGAGTGCTCTCGAGAGTTGGAGGAACAGGTGGAGCTGCGGTCAGCCAATCGATCACTTCGAATGATGATTCTAAGGAGAGAGAGGCTAAAGGATTTGTCTTTGATAGAAGTTCAGGATCAATCTTATCCCAAATATCTTCTAGCTGACATTTAACCCTAAGAGCATCGTACCAGGCTGGCCAATCCGATTGGGTGGTAAGATATACCGACGGATGTGTATGTTGCGTTGACATGATTGATCCGGGTATTTGGACAGTGAAAATTTGGATTTTCAGATATGGATCGTGATATGCCCACTCTTGATCACAAGAGTGGTCTATGGCAAGATAGCTGTATTTAAACGCGAACCGGGCTCATAACTATCGTACAGGACAATAGCATATCACGATGGAGGGGAATGATTGGACAATAATGGTATAAGTATAAGAATGTGTATATCTCCTCATCTACAGTTAGAACTGATCTCTTCTCGTAGAGAAGAGATCGGATTATATACTGGGGTGATCTTCGGGTACCGATCACGGGAGCGGTGATCGGTCCTGCGGCCGATCCGGTTATCGTTGTTCCGCTCCGGAGTATTCTATATAATGAATACCTGATCATCACATGATCTGATCCACGTGGTCTACAACACCGTTTCCGTCACACTTATCATTACTGTTGACTAGGGATTAATTAGTATTTCGATTTAAATCATTTAGTCTTTGTTATTATGCTTTATCTAACTATAATCGTTAATATTATAGAGACTTTTTTCTGGCTTAATTTAAATTTATCGAGTAGAGAAAAAGACTTTTTTTATTAATATTTCATTTTTATCTAATTGCTTTTAGCCTTTTGTGTAATTAGGATTTTCTTTATTATAATAATAAATTAAAGAAATTCTTTTTATCTTTTTCATTATATATTGATTATTATCTATAAAATTGTAATTATTCTTTCTATTTTTGTAAAAACAAATCCACTCCAATAGATGCACAGGGAATCCTGGCAGAATGAGATTTTGTAGATAGAAGTTATGGAGATAGTGCAAGATAGTTTTTAAGTTAAAGATAGAGTATTAGGTAAGATTGTTATCAACATTTAGTTACGATACTCTATATTTAAATTGTTGGTATACTTTCTTTACAGCTAGAATATACTCCATTTTCTATTCGATATTATCAATAATATTTATTGGGAATAGTAATTCGAGGATTTGTTTGGGAAATGGATTATCTACCACTTTGCAAAGCTTGCTAGATGAAAACATGGGGTAGACTTTCATAGTGAATAATAAGTCCAATCAGAAGGAATCTCCAGCCCGACCAATAATCTTGAATCTATTTTGAATAGAGTAATCCAGTTTTTTAGATAATTATTGTATTGAAAAATCCCTTATACTAAGTATCACACTAAAAGTGATATCACCAATAGCATTAAGCTAATTGGGTTTATATAGGCTAATTCTATCGTGACACTAAGCTATATATAGTCTCCCATATCAAAGTCAATTGAATAGTGATATAAGTTAATTGATCGAAATATCTTTTCTTATATATATAAAATATTTTCTTTTGCTTAATCGAATATTAATTTATTATATTTGATATATTCTCTAGCATTAATTATATTCAAATCGTTAATAGGCATAATGGAGTTAAGTTTCCAATCCTAGGGATTATAAGATAGATAGCTATATAAGGTTTCATATAGAGTTTGGACTATCTAATAATTTATAGGGAAGTATGAGTTAAGCATAATCCATTATTAATAGGGAATTCAAACCAATTATTTGATAATAGTTTTATAAAGGGTTGTAAAATATTATTGAAGATATTGATTATAATCTCAATTTGATTATTAGTTTGTGAATAATAAGTAATAAATAGCTTGACTTGTATTCCTAAGATATTATTGAATTCTTACTAGAATTTGAATATAAATTGAGGACCACAATTAGAGATTATAATCTCCAGGGCACTATAGTATCTATATACATAGTATAGATACAAGCAGGCCTGATCTCTCGAATTGATTGATTTATAATAGGGTATTGAAATACTTTGTTTGATCAATTAATCGATAATAACGAATACATTATTGTAATTGTATTTATCCTTATTGAAACTATAGTAGTCCATAGTGATATATTGTCATACTTGTATAGAGATTGAAAGCAGTAAAGGAGATTGAGAGTATATGTGAAGGACTGTCATAAAAAGGATTCAATTCTATCTTAGAATCTAAAACTAAAGAAGGAAGAAAAGAATAAGAAGAGAACTGTAAAGGGCTCCGGACTATATACACCAATGAGTCACGTGCTAGGCTAAGGTTCTAAAAGCTAAGTGATTGAGAAAGGAACCTGAAAGAAACTGAATCGTCACATTACTTTCCCGTTTGAAAAAAGCTCGTTTTCGAGTGCTTATTCATCTCCTTATTTCCAACAACATCATTATATTCATTATCACTATCTTCATAGTATTTCAGCTATTAAAATAATACTTAAACAAACCAGAAAGGTCTTGATTGACTAGATGATACTCTTTAAATTTGTAAGGAGAGTATTTGAAGTTATCAACAGTATATTAGGTAAGGTCAATATCGTAATTACGCCATTGTACTCAATAGTAAATATTATTACAAATGCTTTTCGAAGTTATGATTTGTTTGATTTCCTATTCTTTTTTATTAGTAATATTAATTGGAGGGTTAGAATCGTTTACTTGACCAGGAAGAGGGTTATTCGTAACTTTTTGTAACTTTTCAACTAGAAATATATCGAAAATTTTTATTATATCTGATAGTGCTAGCTTAAAGGAATGTCCTACCTTTTCGACAATAAGGAACTTGCTGTTTATTAGAAAATCTAGCTTTCTTAAAAGACACTCAATTCAGTAGTATCGCATATCAAGCCATACAAAATCGCCTACTTTAAAATCGACAGATCGTCAATACGTATTAGTCCTTGAACTGAACTCTTTCTAAATATCTATAAGATGTTTTATAACGAGTTTCCACATATCGTAATATCGTTGAGCTACAATACAGACTTCGTTTATACTAAGCTTATCCTTGGTTTCGGTGTTATGAAACTTCCAATCCTAAAAGGTTTGTGGGGGATAGCTGTGTACAACTTCAAATAAAGAAATATTATCAAGAGAATCGTAAGGTAAGATGAGCTGTGTGTAATTTATTATTGGTAAGAGCTCTAACCAATTATCTTAATAATAGAAATGAAAGGTTGGAGTCTCTTTAAAGATACTAATTATAAATCTCAGTTTGTCCATCAGTTTGAGGGTGATCTATAATTGAATAGCTAGTATTAGTATCTAGAATCTTTTGAAATTCTTTTCAAAAATTTGATATGAATTGGGATCCACAATCGGATATTATGAAAAGAGGAGGATCGAAATAGCGATAAATATAATAAATATATAATTTGGCTGTTATAATTGAATCGATCGTCTTTTTGCAAGGGATGGAGATAGCTTGTTTGCTAAATCGATCGATAATAACAAATACATTGTTATATTCATATTTGTCTTTATTGAAGCTATAATAGTCCATAATAATATATTCCCAGGGTCGGCTTGGTATTGGCAATAGGTATAGCAAGCTAGGGGTTTTGTCTCGGGGGACATTTATTCTATAATAAGTATTGCAATTTCGATAGTATTGAGCTACTATTTGAGAGATTCCTTATTAGTAATAGCAATTGGTTAATAACTTCAGAGTTTTTCGAATACCTGGATATGTAGTAGAGATATTATTGTAGGCTTCTTGAATTAAGAGAATACAAAGGTTATTTATATCAAGAACCACTAGTTTGTCTTTATATAATAGCAGTCCCATCTTCGAGACCTAAAGTGATTATCGTCTTTCTGCACTTGTTTCCGCAAGGTTTCCAAGAAGGAATATAGCGATTAGCAAGTAGAATACGATTGATAATCTATAGAACTAGGAAAATCGAAGCTAGGTCTAGAATTCGGATAAGAGCTTTTTCGGCAGGATCTGGTCGAAGCTTGTGAGCCAGAATAAGAGGATCGATTTGATTGTCTTTCAAAAGTTGCTAACGGTGTTGCAACTTTTTCTTTTGATTTTGATTATCGAGTTCGTCGGTGCAGTGAGTAAGAGTGTTAGCTAATGGATTGTCTTTTCCTGAACAATAGTATATTACAAATTGTAGTTTGTTAGGAGTTCGGTCTATTATGCTTACCGGGAGTTTAAGGCTTTTGTAGTTATAAAATAGACTAGTGCTTTGTGATCGGTATAGATACGAATCTAGTGTAGTGTATTAGTAAGTTCCAATATACTAATATCCAAAGGACTTTATAATAAAAAGCATTTCTTTATTGTGAACTTTGTAATTAAGTTTAGCAGGAGCTATAGTTTCGAATAAAATCTTATAGATAGTTAGTCTTCGCCATGCTTTTGCAAAAGAACACTCGTCACTATTCCATTTGAGGCATTTGTTTCCAGTATACATTTAAGATCTTGTTGATAATGCTATAGAATAGAAGAAAAGATAAGAGAGTTCTTAAGAGTATTAAAAGTGTATATACAATTGTTATCGAATCGGAGGGGATATTATTTTTGGTTAGATTGATTAAAGATTTAACTAATATATCAAAGTTGTATATGAATCAGCAATAGAAATTACAAAATCCTAAAAAGAATTGAATTCCTTTAATTATAGTCGGATACACCCAATTGCGTATAACAGCAACTTTCTCAGAATCTACTTCAACTTTTTTTGTGGAGATTATAAAGTCAAGGTATTTAGTACAAGTGATATTAAATTCGCTTTTCTTTAGATTGGCTTAAAGATCAGCATCTCTTAAACATTGTAAGACCTTTTTCACATAAATTTGATGTTTCAAAGGATCTGAAGAGTAAATCAAGATATTGTTTAAATAGACTATACAGAAGTCATCGAGATAATCAAAAAAAACATTATTCATATAACATTAATAGATAGCAGGATCATAATTAGGCCAAAAGGAAAAACACAGCATTTGTAGGCTCTATAGCATATACGGAAAATCATATATTCTTTGGATTGAGGGTTTATTCTAATTTGATGGAATACTTGATGGATATCGAGTTTAATGAAAATCTTAGCGTTAGTAAGGCGGTTAAGGATTTTGTCAATCAAAGGGAGAGGGTATCGATTCTTTCGGGTAAATGAGTTCAGTATGCGAAAATCGATATAGAGTCGAAGACTTCCATTTACTTTTCTCATAAAAAGAATAGGGACTACAAATAGAGCTTGACTAGATTTAATAAAGTCTTTATAAAGATTATTAATAATATACTTTTTAACTATTTCGAACTTTTCAAAAGACATTTTATAAAAAGAGCTATATTTGAAAGCTTTTTTATTATTATCTTCAAAGATAATCTTATAATTGTATAATCGATATGATAATAGTATATCCGATTCGGCTTTCGAGAATATGTTGGTATAATCTTCATATTCTAATGGAATGGAAGATTCTACATTCAGTACAGATAATAAGACTAGTAACAAGTGTGTAGCTATATAGTATTATAATAAGCTAAAACGAAGGTCTTACAATGCAATATCAACTAATTTGATTGATCTTTCCTCTTTAGAGTATTAATCAATTAATTCGCTAATTTCGTAGAAAGAGCTAATAAATAATTTATCGTTTTGTTAGCATATATAGATCAAATAGAATACAGGGCCTATAATGAAAGCAATTCGATTAGGCGCTTTGAAGCTATCTAAAGAATGCAAGGTAGAAAAGCGCTTTTTACAAGATATAGATATAAATGAATTATCCTTTAAGACTTCATATAATAGATCCTTCAGAATTTCATTTATTCGCTTGATATTTCTAATTATTGATTTCTTGAAAGTATTGCTAATAGTAGTCAGAATCGAGGATATCTCCTTTGAAGTCTTTTCAAAGTTCTCTTTTAAAGGTTTCAAGACTTTGGAATTTTTCTTAAAAAGAAACTTCTAATACTTGGATATCAAGGGATATATTGGATTCTGTTGAATTGTCCAAAAGAGTGATTTCATAATCAGAATTAACTTGTGAAATTAGATTCGAAGAATAATATATATTATTAAGAATAGGGGATTTTCGTTTTCTCCAATATTGATCTAACTTTCGATCTCTTCGTTTAGCATCTAATTGCATCGCTGAATCTAGAGGCTTAGGTTTAAAGTCTTCCCAAAAGAGAATATAATTGAAAGCGAAAGAAAGAATTGGAGAATAAGAATAGGGCCAAAGCAGTTTCTGCTTCTTACAATCAAGAAGGAGGGAATGCTCAGCTAGCTATTATCGTTCTAGAATAATATTATTATTCTGAAAAATAGTAATCAGAAAAGGAATATATAATTAAATATATTTATTAATTATAAATATAAAATGAGTATAATGAGTAATTTGTTTACCTGCAATGCTATTATACCCTTTGATAGGTATTGGAGTAAGTAGTTTAGCAATAAAGATAATGAATATTGAGGAGATTTGTTGTAAAAAGACTTTATCAATAAATGCATAACTATTAGCTTCAGAGTCAATAAGGATTTGAATTTGAAAAGCAATTCCTTGCTTTGAAATGTATAAGGAATAGTTATATAAGGACTTTCCATTAGCTTTTATAGATCAAGGTATCTCATATTTCTTAGATACTCTAGAAGGAAGACTTTTTTTAGAGTTTGTTTTTTGGAGGCTTTGTATTTATTACTTCTTCTTTTTAGGCGAAATCCACTAAATGTTAGGTATTGGAAGGGTTATTGGTAGATTTGTCAAAAAGTTTATTAGTGCTGATAATCTTTTGAATTCGGAAATCGGATTGAGCTGGAATCGAATTTCTTGCTGGATTATTAGATTTCTCTTGGAGGTTAGCTTTTATAATAATAAGGAATAGTATTATTATAATGATAGTGGAAGATCTAGTCAGTTTAAGCTTGAGAGATAAATCGAATATATAGAATAAGAGTTGAATTGAAGTCAATTTAGAAGAGCTAGGCTGAGTTGAGATGAATTGCTTGCTTTTTCCTAGATTTTCTTTAAAGAATATTCTAGGTTTATATAGTTTATAATGAAATTCTAGTATATTCTATGCTTATAAATAAGATCGATTTAAATCGTATCTTATAGAATCATTTTAGATAATAAAAAGAAAGTACAACCAATCAATTTAGCGATATTTCCTGTATACTTCCATCTAGTTCCATTTCATTCTATTCCATTATAAATCAATTTGATAAGAGATACTATTATACAACTATATGATAATATGATTTTATAATATAAGATCATATTATATGTGTATTAGTCATCAAGATATCTCTTATTTAGTAAGATATTAATAAGTGATTTAGTGGACTTATTATGAATCCTCACAATTTCCAAGATTAGGAATTATGATAAGGATTATTCGAGATGGAAATTGTATTGGATTGATGATTCGATAGTAAATGGGGTGGAATGGTATTCGTGGAATGTTATGGGATCTCTTGATTAGTTTTAGGTGTAGAGCGT
Source organism: Botrytis sinoallii (assembly GCF_014898435.1). Classification (NCBI taxonomy): domain Eukaryota; kingdom Fungi; phylum Ascomycota; class Leotiomycetes; order Helotiales; family Sclerotiniaceae; genus Botrytis; species Botrytis sinoallii. The sequence continues at coordinate 26,626 of NW_024066034.1, read as the reverse complement.
GACTGTTGTGAAGCAGTCGTACGGTTGCTAGTAGGGTTTGATTGGGTGGTTGATGTGGTTGTATATTCTCTAGCTTTAATAGATCGGTAATTCACATTATGAATTTGAAGGAGAGCTGTATAATTATTAATACTTCGAAAACTAGCGAACTCTGTAACGCAAGTATATGCTAATCTGGTATTAATTCGGTTTCGAAGGTTATTGAGAAGAGTAGAGCTATCTTGAATTCTGGCAGTATTAGCTAATTGTCGAAATTTTTAATAGAATTCCTAAAATGGCTGATTTGCATCTTGTCTCAATGTTTCATATTGATCTAATACTACACATTGCTTGGCTAGATTAGTAGTAACTTGTATAGCAGCTTCAATTAATTCTTGTACATTATATTCGGAAGATGGATCAAGGAGTAGGGGCTATAAATGATTACAAGCTATGCTTTCGATATTAATGATAATATAAATCCTACATTACCTTTTGCTAATAAAAGTATATGTATATTGTTTTAGGTTATATTCAATCAGATATTTCTATAGTTTGGACTTCAAGGCTTTACTATCCGAAAGCTTTTCTATAAAGTAAGGGATCTTTTTTATTCTATAGGGAATAGAGAAAGTTGTACCTTGCTTATCAAATGTAGGTTATCGAGAAGAGATCGAATCAGGAATAAGATAAGTATTCTTTTTATGCGAAGAGTATATAGTAGTTTTCGTAGGATCTATAGGTTTAATTATATCAAGGACTGATTGATATAGGGCTTTTTAGGGAGTAGGGGATCGATTTTGAGAGTTATTTTTAGAAGAATAAGAGATACGAATATTGTTGATTTTCAATTTTAATTTAGTAATAATAGTATTTTGCTGAATAATAAGATTGAGAAGATTATTAGCCCAAACAGGGGGCTCTTCTTTATCTAATTATTTGCCTTTTTGTGATATAATCATTCCAGGAATAAGGGAATCCGAATCTTCTTTGTTATCATCGAGAACAGCAAATTGATTTGAGATTGAAATGAAAGGGCCAGTTTCCACTTAAGAAGAAGGAGTATACAATAATCCTTTGTTTTGAAAGACTATAATCATACTGGATTCTTCAGAATTATAAGAAGAAATTTGGGTATACTTCTTTATAACTCTTTTCGATCTTTTTGAAGAATTGATATAAGGATTAGGGGATTGTTATTAATTAACTATCCTTCAGAAACGTTTTCTTATCTTCTAATATAAGTTCTTTTAATCCACACAATATCGATGCTTGAGTTTTCTAGGAAAAGGTAAGATATTATTTGGTATGCTGTTATTGGTAGAGGCTTGTATAGATGAGTTTTAGATAATATAAAGGACTATTATAAAAGGATTCAATTCTATCTTAGAATCTAAAACTAAAGAAGGAAGAAAAGAATAAGAAGAGAACTGTAAGGGCTCCGGACTATATATACCAATGAGTCACGTGCTAGGCTAAGGTCCTAGAAGCTAAGTGACTGAGAAAGGAACCTGAAAGGGACTGAATCGTCATAGTATAATCTCTTAATACAGAACTGTATTTGTATTTGTAGCAATTCCATATATATTAATCAATTATATTGTTTATGTTCTATTAATAATATTGATTAGTCAAAAGAGTATAGGTCTTTTTGATATTAGGGTGTACAATAGAAACTGAATCGTGAACTTTGCGAATCAAATAGATTTGTAGATTTTCGATATCCAGTATATAAAGTCAATTATTGTAAAGCAAAAGTCCTTTTTCGAGTATAAAATGCTTGTACGATTTAGTAATCTGAATGCACAGAGTTTTTAAACTCGGATAGAATCTATTTGCTTTAATAATACGATTTACAATATTGAAAAGCAATGTAATTATATATATATCGATATTTGCAACTATATCCAAGTCTTGCTGTAGAGATTTGTATATAATCTTTGTATCTATTTGATCATTTTTTATAAACTATTGAAAACGATTCTTCTTCTTAATATTATTTTGTTAATCCAATTCATTAATACAATATATAAACACATTTATAAGGGAATTGTTCTTTTCAGTACAGTATATAATAATAAAGTTATAATCAGCAAGTAGTTCTATTTAATATGCTTGATAAGCGTTTAGCTGTTTGATAGATATAAAGTATTCAAACACTTTATAATCGGTGTATATTTTGATTTGATATAGGGATCCAGTAAGTTCGGCTTTCCAATGATTTAGGGATTTGATGATTGTAAGTATTTCTTTATTATAAACTTTGTAATTCAGTTTGACAGTGATTATCGTTTTCGAAAAGTAGATAACTAATAATCATTTATTGTCGTGCTTCTGAGATAATACATTAGCGACTATACTATTGGATATATCGATTTCCAGTATACAGGGTAGTGTATAGTCATAATGCTGTAGGAGAGGAATAGAGATGAGTCTGTCTTTGAGTATATTAAATACGATTTGACAGATTTCATCGAAATGGAATTTGATATTTGCTTTTATAAATTTGTAAAAAGGTTTTGCTATTATACTATAATTCTTAATAAATTAACAATAAAAGTTATAAAAATCTAAGAACAATTAAACATTCTTTACAGTAATATTTATTTATTTATTTATTTTAATTTACATCCAGGGGGCAAGCTGCAGGGGCTCGCCACAACCTCCCAGGGGGTACTAGGGATGGACTATGCTAGCGGGGGTGCCAGCATAGCCACGCGTTCCGTTCTTCTACGGCTGTGATACAGGCTGGGGGAGAAGTGACCAGAAACACTGTGCACACTCCTACCGCTTGTTTCCCGCTTACAATATCGGTACTGTTTAACCCACTTCATACTGAATAACTTAGATTTGCGGCTGGCCAGAGGGCCCTATATTATCAGTTTTTGTTTAATGCAATTTGTATACAACAATAAAAAGGGAAAAGCAACTCCAGAAGAAATATAGTTTCAATTAGTAATATGAAAATAAAAGATCAAAGGATCTCCAGAAAAACTAAGCATAGTTGCTCAAAGTGATTGGTGATCGCTAAAAAGATTATGAAGTCTGTTAAGGTTTTTAGAAGAAAAAAGAAATAATCGATTGCATTTTTTGTATCTCACAAGATTAAGCCGGATTTGTTTGGTTAATTGTTAAATTAGATACAAAAATATTAATAAAACACTAGGTGCTCAGACTCTTTGCTATATTCACAAGAGTATTCTGAAATAGCATTATTGTATTGAAAGTATTAGTAATAGGATACAAAGTCTCCGTATCCAATTTTGAGTATTATTAGTTGCTAAAGAATAAAGTGGAAAAGAATAAGTTCCTCAGATTCCTTAATTTAATAGCTAAAGTACTAATAATAATATTGGCTAGTGAGAATAATCTTATTTCGCTTCCACTATTTCTGTTCTACCCCTTATCTAAAGGTTTTAGTTATTGAGTTTATCCTATTAATAATGGAGAGCGATAAATTGTTGTTTTTGATATAATTATTATAAACACTTAGATCGACAAGCCAATTAGTCTTTTCGTTTTTAAGGATTCCAGTATATCCAAATAACTATCAGATCGCTATTTGCTTGTTTCTTATAATCTTATAACAATATAGAAATACCTATTGGGATAAATCAAAAACATTACCCCTGATATATCAGATAACTGAGATGCTATCGATACACATAGTGATCTGCTTAGCCGGCTCCAGTCGAATAATGTATTCTAAATCTTTTAGAGTGCTTATTACTTTAATATCAAAGATATATAAAAACGGGTTGATTGCTTTATAGCTAAATACTATTGGAAATTGTCCCTGGTAGATTGTATAGCCATAGCCGATTTTTTTATTTTTTATTTATTTATATTAATTAACGTCTGTTTTGGACCTCCCTAAGGGTATTTAGACGTGCTAAGATAAGGAACTATTTGAGCGGCATGATCGTCGCAACCGAATTTAGTAATTTAACTTCAATGCCAGGGGCTATTCGCTCCTCTGCAGATACGATCCGTTTCTGTTTCCAGAAGGGAACGTCTGATCCGGATTATTGTTGAGGCAGAGCTTGGTTCCCGGGTGGATAGACTCGTTGTAGGCTTTGATCCCTATGGTAAAAAAGAAGAAACGAAAATAGATTGCTATTTGTTTGGCCGAACAGCAGGGCTCTTATATTATATATTAGGTTTATAGTTTTTAGAAATATAATATATTCGAATAATCAATTGAATAATAAGTTTATAAAAAATGGGCAACAAGCTTTGTTAAAAAGATTGTTGCTTTCTAAAAATCCTTTAATAGTTAGGATAGATCTGAGTATAGAACTCTGAGTCAGTGATTAGCTAAGTGAGCTTACTAGATATATATAAGAGTTTCTTGATATATATAATCACCTACTTGTTAGATTGCATTTCTACAAGGGCAAGAAGCTAGTCTGAACGCTTTAGGTTATTTATAATGCATTTAAAAAAGTGATATAATTCCTTAACGCTACCGTATAAACAATCCAGCTTATTGTTTTAATAACCAAATCGCTGATAATAAGCAGCATAATCGCCGTGGCCTGTTTTCATAGCTATCAGTCGATATAAGATTACTCTTAATAAAATTAGTTCCTTTAGCTCCTTTATACTATATCTAGGAGATCACTCCTTATAGCCAGCAAAGAAAAAGGAGTTCATCTCTTCCCACCAAATAGATTCTACATATAGACACTTCTGACAAACAATCGTTCGAACCCCACTAATTATTGGTAACTTGTCGATTGCCTGGTCCATAAGCCCAATTGCGCCTGCGTTTGCTAAGCGATCTGCTTCCTCATTGCCTTCGATCTCCATATGTCCAGGTGACCACTTTATCCTGACGTCGAGTTGTTTCATTGCTTTGTGACACTTGTGAAAGGCCCATTGCGTTGTGGGCGGTGCGTTTCCGCGTATACCCCGCCATAGCCGATTATCTTTTGCCCTTAGTGATATTATTTAATGCTGTTTAAGAAGATTGTAATATGATTATCAGGCAGATGGTTTTATTATTATATAAATTCAAATGCGACTGTTTCTTTCTTTATATCTCCTGTAGAATCGTTACAGCTCCTTATGGAGAAATGCAGTAGGGAAAGTATTAATCTCAATATTTTCAAAATCAATTTGGTTAATCTGTAAAGATTGGTATTATTCATTTTGTATTGAAATACTTATACTAAATAAATCGCTAGTGAATGGTTTTCATTTATTTTGTAGAATTGAAGCATGAATCTTATTTGTATTTATTCAAGTATTAGCTTGCTAAACAATAGTTTAGAGTCTTTCAGGATTGTAATGGTTGGAATTGTATATCAAATAGGTAGAACTTCTTTTACTATTAAAACAATCGCTCGATTGATCTTGATGATATAATTACCCAGTCTTGTACTTACCATTATATCACAAGCGGCTCCCCCCACCCGGTTTAGCTTTGTTCGGTTTGTGTACCATACCTCGAATCTATAGAAAGTAATAGGAAGGATACAGATGATTATTGTCTTGTATAATACTACAGCTGACAGACTATATTATATCTGTGCAAGCTCTTTAATATATCTTGCAATCTTGTAGGCTTTTGCTTTTCGTTTTGCTATATATCTTTTGAAGAAAAGCTTTCAATCAAACCAGATTCCTAGCTAGTATAAAGCTAATTAAATAGTTTTGTTATTCGTTTTGCTAATTAAGCGAATTGTTATTTTATTGTTTACCTTCAGATACAAAGTATATACCTTTCTTCTCTGGGAGAAATATATCATCTCTAGCTTTTCCAATACAAATACTATACAGTTTTATTTACCCCACTAAAAAATCTAATAGAAATTGTATTTGAGAAGATTAATATTCTTATAAATGTTTTTGAATATACAATAGATATAAATATCATTAGTATACCCAAAGCACAGTTTGATATTTTGATTTAAAAGCTTAATAAGATATAAAACATATAATATAAATAAGAGTAGGGAGCCCTGCAAAATATCACACTTGATATAACTATATTCTGTAGTTATATTTTCCAATCGAATTTTTATTAAACAGTTATTTAGAAAGGCTTGAACTAATTACAGGAGGAAGTAGGGCCACCTTTGCTGATATATACATTCCAATAACCTATTTAACAAGAGTACATCGAACATGCCTTGTATATCCAGTATAATTATTGTAACTTCTTGTTTATAGGTAAAAGCCTTTTCGATATTATATATAAACAAAATGACTAGATTTATTATTGTTCACTTGAGAAGTATTCTACCATACTGGGGGCTGAGTATATCTACTATCATCACAATCTATAAGATACATCGAGTAATTATACATTCCAGACTCTTCAAGATATATAAGAATAGGACTATCGGTCACCAGGATTGTATTGACGATTTATCTTTCTTTCCAAGCTTAGAAATCATTATTATCTCTACCCATCTCCATTTATTTGGGAAATAATTAAGTTGCAGATATCTATTGAAGATCCCAGCGATTATTAATTCAATAAAATCCTAGCAAGTCTTCAAAAGGCGAATAGTAACCTGGTTAGGCCCCAATAAGATATTCGAAATTCCTATAACACTCTTTTCCATTTCTTTAAGGGACATTTCTGTATTTTATAGGAATTTATTGGGTATACAGTCTGGCTGGAGTGAGTTTATTATAAGATTGTTATTGTTATCAAAGTATTTGAGGATTTTCTTTGTAAAATCCGGGCTTTTTCTGTAATGTTTTTAATCACTATACTATTAATAATTAGAGGCAATACTCTAAGATTGATCATAAGTTTATATCAATCTATTACTTTATATAGATTTCTATTACAGCTGACCCTATCAATAATCCTGTACCAATACTAGCATTTCGCTTTTCTGATTGTAATTATCAATTCCCGCCGTTGTTGTTCTGCCTGGTCGGTGCTCTTAGTTCTAGTTGTTTTATAGTTTTGATATACCGTTTTATATTCGCTTATCTATTAGGGGACAGAATGTCCAGAAGCGTTTTTCTTCTTTCCTACTAAGTGAATTGCTAATTCAAATAAAGAATCCAGTATTTTTACTAATTTATTGATCTGTTTGATAAATATATTCATTGAACTTGGAAAATGGGGAACTCTATTCTTTATAATCCTCTGAAAGATTAAAAGGCCTCTCTTACTGATTATGCGATCAAAGGGCTTAACAATAGGTAAGGTGAGGTTCGGGATTGTAGTTACTTGTGTTTTGTGATCGGAGTTGCTTTTCAGATTAGTATTAATGATAATGTTAATAAAAAGGATATTAGAAAAAGTTAAATCAATTATATGACCTGCTTCATAGGTAGGGACTCCTGGGGTCCCGATAAAGTCCATCCCACTTGAAATGGATTATTCTATAAAAAGAGCTCCTTGGTTGATCAAGATTATACCAGGCTCGAATAGATTATGTTTGGTATTGAAGTTATTGTTTATTATTATATAATTAAGGAATATTATAGAGACTACTAGATCCATTATCTCCTTGGTGTTCGGCTATTAGTATATATTAATAATCTATATGCTATTCACTTTTATTCAGAGAAGATTTTGGTATAATTGAATATATTTTTATTAAATATATAGTTGCTTGCTTTTGTATATATATATTATTATTCTTGATCTCTCTCTTTTTCTTTCAGGACTATTCAGGTTGTTCCAACTATTCATCGATACAAAGAGGTTGTACCCTGGATAATTCTGGATTCAAGTTCCAGAGTATATAAAGGGTTTCTGTATGTATAGAATCTTCAAATCTTGTTTGTATACTATTTGCAGTATTGCGATATATATTTCTATCTTTTTTTATACATTTATCCAGCCAATCTGTATAAATCGGGCTGCAGCTGTCTAGTGACTGGCATTGTGGTATCGAAAAAAGTGGCTATTTATTCAGATCGATATCAATATCCATATCAGTATGCTACGATAGCATGGTGTTGAAGAATATCTTTTTATTCAGACTACCCTTATTTGGGCATTTCCTTTTAGAGCAGTAGGAATCCTCAAACAAACTGCTAGCTAAAGAAATATTCTAAAAGGTATATTCAGAGCTACTTAGGTTTTCATATGTAGTGATGTGTTCCCTACAGATTGGAGGGGGTATCTTTACTACAATACTCTGAAAGGCTATTGTAATCGAGGCAGATATTTTGTTGGCTAATGCTTTAGTAATCAAATAAGTTTTTCAGCTATATTTCTTGATTTCGTGGACTTCGGATTTCGTGAGATATACAACTTTTCTATTGATTCGGTATAGCATTACAAGATAACTGTTATACCCAGCTTGGAATGATTCTATACAATTTGTGTATTCAATTTTGGCCTTATACTTAAATCTAGACGGATTATTGTAATTCGTTTATAGAACACTATAGTTATTATATCTTGGGGCGTTTTTGTATATTATTAGATTACAGAAATCCTAACACTCTAAATTATAATAAGTGATATACTGTTTTAGCTTAATATACCAAACTCATTTGGAATTATCAAAGAGCTTAAAAAGAAAGACTTCTCTTGGTAGACTGATAATTCAGGTTTGCTTGTAGGAGTTGGTTGTTTAGATAATAATTCGATAATCGATTGGAGGAATACCTATTTGTATTAATATTTCCTTAACTATTATTTCCTTAATAACAAGTATTCTATCTCCATTTAAACTATAAAGAAAAGTTGGAATCCTCTCTAGTATATAGCGATATCAGATTATAGATCATTCTAGGTTATTATAATTCAGGATCTTCTTAATCTTTTTCGTATTCTCGGCTTTGAGAAGTTTATTGTGTATAACACCGCTAGCAATGTATACTACCCAACCAATAATTATAAAAATAATAGTTGCTATATTGATATCTTTCAGATTAGGGATAGCTTTATTAATTGCCTTTTTTAATATATAGATACTCGGGCGACTTATTATCAATATAACAATTCCTGCTGTTAGTATTATTATTATTATTATTAGTAATTTTCAACCGGGCCGTATAGGCGAGCCTCCCAGGGGGCATTACGGTTGGGCTAACTGCGGGATGATCTTCTAGTTTACATGATCCCCCTTTCCTAGGGATGGGGTCTCAATACCCTCAGTAGCCTCCCAAGCGATGGCTAGCGCACTTGCGCCTTTGTCTCCGATCCTCTGAGCGCCTCCGTGCGCGCTTTCCGATCTCCTATATAGTATTTGTTTGAAAGCTGCTTTATCCTGTAAGGGTAGCTTTTGTATACATTCTATTGCAACATGGTATGCTGTGTGCTTCAATTTTCTTCCACGTAGCTTTTCTCCCTGCTGTTAGTAGACAAATATCCATTCTGGTTTTTCGGGGTTTGATTGATCTCTACTTATTGGCCTGCCCTTGCATGTATGCATTCGCATTTGTAGATGTATTCGAGTTTTTCGGGGTTTTTGTGATATCCGTATAGATATGGTTTGGATTATTACTATTCCTATTTCTAGCTATGAATTGTATTGTACTTTGTGATAATCTAGTTTTAATATTATTTATTACTATATTGTATACTTTTTTTATTAAAGGTTATTTTCTTTAGTATACTATCAACTTCGAATTGGTAAAGTATTGTTTCGAATATTTTATAAATCTTGTATTTGAATTGTGTTTGCTTGTTGAGAGTATTAAATTGTATTACAATAAAGAATCCTTTCATTATTTACGGGTTTGATGTAGTGATTTTCATAGCTTTTACACTATAAACACTTATATTATTATAATTGAATGGTAAAAATGAAAATAATGATCGGTTACAAGTGAACTAGAAATTAATTACAATCGGTATTTTTGTAAGGGTAATTGCTATAATACTCACACTGTTAACAACAACTATAACTGTGTCTGATACTAAAGCTTACGTAGTCGGAAAATGCGGCTTAGTATAATCTAAGCTCGCTGATGTATCGTGAGTCGAGAAAAGATTTAAGGGATGTCTTTACAGTAATAGGATAAGTCCAAGTAATAATCACTTCAATCTTTTCTGAATCGATTTGTATGCCGTCTGTAAAGATAATAAAACCTAAATACTTTATATATTTGATATTGAATTTATATTTCTTGAGATCTGCCTGGAGACTAATAGACTCAAGTCATTCGAGGATACACTTGACGTATTCCTTATATTCATCTTTGTTTTCAGAATATATAAAAATATCATTGAGATAAGCAATATAGAAATCATTTAAATAATCAAATAGGATATCATTTATATATTATTAATAAATCGCAGTGTCACGGCGCCAACTACATGATCTGTAGTTGCCTTCGTGCCTCAGGCACAGAATACTAGCGCGCCCTACTTCCTATAAGTAGGGCTTCACTCTTCCATAGCTCTTCTACCCTTATGGTACAATATAAGTCTTTACCCGTACCATGACACGCAGAGCCATTTGTTAATTCAAAAGATAAAACTTTGCATTTGTAAGAACTATATCGAGTGTGAAAGGTAGTGTATTTTTCAAAAACTAAATCTATGTAAATACAATAAAACATTTATCGAATATCTAATTTGATATACACCTTTACACTAACGAATCGTATAAGTATCTCGTCAATAAAAGATAGAGAGTATCTGTCTTTGCATATTAAAGAATTGAGTAATCAGAAGTCTATATAAAACCTTAAGCTTCTATTCGGCTTTTTCACAAAAAGAATCGACATTGCGAATAATGCTTGACTGGGTTCTATAAATCCTTTAGCAAGGTTCTCTGTAATGTATTCTTTAATAACCTTAAGCTATTCAAGCGATATCTTATACAAAGGATTGTATTTGAAAGCTTTTTCACCTTTTCCTTTAAGTATAATCTTGTAATTGTATAACTGGAAGAGAGATAGGATATCGAACTCACATTTGGAGAACGCTTGGTGATATTGCTAATAAACTTCGGGGATTAAAGGTTCCATTTCGATATTTGCAATAACATAATTAAGAATAGCAATAGTTTTTGATTTAAAACTATTTAAGATAGTAATTATAATTAAGATTCAATAATTGTTATCTTAACTAGATTTATAAATCGAAATGATATTGTTAATCTCTATACATATAACTATAAAGATCTCATAATCCTTACTTCTCTTACAAATAAATTGAAATTGAATCGGCTTGAATATATAGATATCAAATATATTAAAGATATAAAGCAAGAGAAATTTATAAACAGATTAAATAGAGATTTAACCGAGAATAGGTTTCTTCTTCAGATTGACTGAAATCTGAGCTGAGATTACATCTGAGATTATTGTATTAGTTTCTTGGAAAGGGGTAATAAGTATTTTAGATATAATTGGTATTATAATTGGTTGTTCATTATCAAATTAATGATATATCTTTTCCAATTGGGTATTCCAATTGTCAGTATCTTTCTATCTTAAGTAATTGATTTTGGGTTATTGAAGACTGTTTTTAGTTAAAAGTATATTTTTTGATAAGGAAATAGTAAAAGAATGTTTGGGAGGTTATTCGAGATATTGATTAAAACAATCGACTTTAATTCGAATCTTTATCAACTATTTGCAATCTAGGATTACATTATATAAATCTAAATCGGTAATAAGAAATGGTAAATAAGATTATTATCGAGTATCAATTGTGAAATTAAGAAATATAAAATGAGTAATAGTTTCACTTTGTATACCATTATAGCTTTTAACTTCAATTAGTGGTTCGAATAGTATAAAGCGGGGTTTGAATATAGGGAATAATAATGAAAGGAGTGTTTTATCAATAAAAGCGAAACTATTCGCTCTAGAATCTATAAGAGATTGAGTATTATATGAATATCCGTTTTTCGAAAGTATACATAATAGATTTATGAAATCATTTCTCATTAGTTTTATCAAATCGAGAAATCTCATATCCCGGATTGCACTTAGAAGAGAACTTTTATCTAAATATATTAATTTAAATATTAGTTTTCAACAATACAAATAGACTTGATAGCTTTCACTTATACTTTTTGATTTATATTCTCCTTGATATTCTTTTCTATATTGTAGAACTCTTTGTTTTCTTCAATCTTTTGAATCTTGGCCATAATGTTTATATTATCTATATATAACATGAAATTGCAATTTATTCCCGATGCGGGGGTGATAATATTACAATTGAAATTGTTTTCTGAAAATAGAGTATTGTTTAACTTAAAGGTTCTTGTATAGCTAATAGGAGTGCAAGAAGGATATTGGGTGTGAAATTGAGTAGATAGATTCGAATTATTCGATAAGTGGAGAGTATTTCTAGAAATAGTTAACGAATCAGTATTACTAAATAGCTTTCTAAGAGATATTTCTTTAGTTGTTTTATAACAATTATATTCTCGAAATATAACTTCGAATTTGTTGATCTCAATAAGTTTGATAATTAGATCCTTAACAGTATAGTATTCATTGATATAAAGGTTAATAGCTTATTAGAGGAAATCAGATATTTTTCTTTTCAAATTGTGAAAAAGAGTTATTGGATTGGTGATTTCTGTTTATATAGTTAATAATCTAAACCTGTGATATTATATTAGGAAGTTTCTTTATTAAATATTATTAGGCATAATTCAATATTTATACTCAAATTGTATATAATCAGCCCTAATAGGGTTTTTATAAATAGTTGTAAGCTGATCGATTAATTGCTGTCCTATTAAATAGAATATTTGAATGTACAGTGAGAATACATATTTTTGTATCTCTCTTTCTATTTAATCTATTATATAAAATCGCTATTGCACTTTCAAGATAAATGAATTTTCATAAAATTCGAATTGCTTAGTAACTAATAGCTATTAGAGGCTTGCTTTCAGCTTTATACTATCTTTAAGTTTGAATAAAAAATTAATAAGCTTCAGAATATACAAACACTTTATTGTAATAATAAATAAACGAAAATAAGGTGTTCAATGAATTTATAGATTATTCAACAAAATGATTAGATTTGAAAGGGATCTGTTATTGATATTCAGAAGGGATCGTTATAAAGACTGACTTTACAAATAGAGATTTTTCTTATTCTTTCTTTTTCCAGTAATAGGAAATGCTTTCTCAATAAATCGATTAGAACATCAGGAGTCCGGACTCTGCAATTCTTTAAGAAATCTGTATAATATTACTATTAATATCTTAAAGGTTGAAATAAATAAACAGTATTAAAACTATACTATAGCAATTCATCTTTAAGTCTTACAATTTCGTTCTACAAATCCTCAAAATCTTTAAAAATCAGCATTTATTCTTTCTATAACAAGAGAATATATATTAGTATATTATTCTTGAAAATTAATATCTTAATTAAGGAGTCATTTTCAGACTGTTTATTTTTTCCATATCTACCAGTATTTATATTAGAATCGTAAGGACTATAACTATCATTCCGTTGAGATTGATTATTATCAGCTAAGAGCATTCGGCTAGCAAAAGGAGGAGAGCGATAGAGTTCCTTTAAGATAAATAGATTGAATATGATAGTAATACTTGTAACTTTGTATATTAAAGATTTGTTGTTTTCGTTGAATAGATTTACTCGGAACCAGCTCTCTTCCTATAAATAATATTGAATATCCTCAATATACCCAAGAAGGTATTATAATTATAAAGTATTATTTGATCAGCTACTAGATAGCTATATAATTATATAATGAGTTATAAATAATATAATATTTTGCCTTAAAAGAATTACAAGAGCAGAATACAATTTATTCTTAGAATCTATAATTATAGAATCAGGAGCAAAGTGCTTGTAAAGCGCTTCTATATACTAGCTATATACATATGATTGTACATGTGCGCAAGCGCGCACGTAAGCGATCGCAGTTGCGATTGGGTACGATCCGTGACAATGCCCTTATAGTGATTTTGGTGATATTGATAAATTTGATAATTAATTCTATACCTCTTTTTATATGTAATAGGAATTGTATAGTGATTTTGGATAATGGGATTTTCTTAAAGATCTCTTTCCTTTCTGCTTTATATATGGGACAGCTAATGAGGAGGTGTTGAGGTGCCTCAATATTGCTGCATATATATTTGTTATTAGTGAATTTGAAACGATATAGATAGGATTTGATATATCCGTGACCTAATTTGAGTTGAAAGAATGCGCTAGCAGTATTTCGAATAGTTCTGCTTGGTAGCTTGATTCTGGAACCTATTTTCCATGGAAATAGCTTCGAGTAAGTTGATGGGGATTGGTTTGATCTGAGTTCGTATTGGTTGAGAGTATCAAGCCATTGATCTGAGGCATATTCTTGATTGATTGATTGATTTTATTAACGTCCTTTTTCAGTCCATAACTATTTAGGACGGCTAGGCTATAGGGGCCTAGCAAATACTATTGATATCTACAATAGATATATTCAATTTGGAAAAGTAAAAACAAATGCTAGGGAATTAAGCCCAATCTTTATTCGGAGTGTAAATAGAGATAATTGTCTTCATCCTTTAAAACACTTCCTTTCTAACTCTTTCCCTCCCTTAATCCAATTAAAATATTCCAATATCCAATTTCTCTTTTTTTAAAATCCTAAATTCAATTTACTATTCCTTTCTTTCTATAAAAGATAAGAGTTATCCCCTCCCAAATTGCCTCCAATATAGCAAAGGGTTCTTTTGCTAGTAAAGTAGTAATAAAAAATACCACTCTTTTTTATCTTTATTTCTTTAAACTAATCCTTTATATATTTTCATAAGCTTGATATCCTCCAGTTCTTATTAGATATATATAATTGAAACTGTTAATAATAATGAGATAAAGCCGAGCTCTAAGTCTATATATAAATCAATTCGGAAAATTCAAAAATTCGAAAATTAAAAGGAAAAATGTTATATTGTATTGATACTCAAAGTATAATATTAATTTAAAAGCGATAATATTCTCTATATTATATTATTATAATATTCGAGTAGCTGAAAGTCAAAGGGTATAAAAAAAAGGGATTGTAGTATGAGTAGAGTGATGGCAAGCTCTATATCGAAAAGACTTTTCTAAAGAGAAAAGATCTATTATATATCTTATTTCTATAAAATAATAATCAATAATAGATATTAAATCTGACCGGGGCTTTTATAACCTTTATATCCACATTTAAAACTGATATTCAATTCTTTGTAGATATTGTTATTATAAAATTATAATATAATTCTTTGCTATATTTCTGATATCTCTTTCTTTTTAATTCTTCCAATTCTATTTGCAATTCAATCTTAGCTCTATAGACTCTCAAGAGAGAGCTGGAGGTTCGTAGGATGCACTGCGTACAGATGTTGAGTCTTCGCATCCCGAGGCATATTCTTTGACAAGTGTATTGAGAAGCTCTAGGCATATCGATTCGTAAAGTGTTGAATCGAATTAAAGATGTGTTTTAGTTGTGTTTATAACTTTCAAAAAGCTCTCTGTGAAGATCTCAAGCTTATTGAAGATTGGTTTCGATTGGTTGCGAATATGCGAGTGAAATTCGGTATTTTGGATAGCGATTTCTACAACTTCGATGAAACAGGCATTATGATGGGTATAATATGCTTTGGAATAGTTATAACTAGTGTTGAAAGATGTGGTAGAAGTAAATCAATATAACCAGGTTATCGAGAATAGGCTATAGCAATAATATGCGGAAATGGAGAGGGTGAAACTATTCCCCTATTTCTAGTGGTTCAGGGATAGGTTCACCTCTTCAATTGGTATACCGAAACCGATCTTCCTATGGAATAGGCTATTAAACCTACATCTAATAGATAGATAGATAATGAGATAGATTTAGAATGATTGAAATATTTCGACAAGTATATTAAGAATTGAAGAAAGGGCAAATATCGAATATTGGTGTTAGATGGGTATAAAAGCTATAAATCAATAGCTTTTCAAGCATACTGTAAAGAGAACGATATTATATGTTTAAGTTTATTATTATATTCAAGTTATTTAACTTAGTTACTTGATATTAACTGTTTTAGTAATCTAAAATGTTCATATAGTAATCAAATTGATGGATTTATCAAGGCATATATCAGTCATATTTTGAAGGTTGAATTCTTTATAGCTTTTAAAGCTGTATATGAAGAATCAATCACTTTTCAGAATATGAAAGTAGGGTTTCGAGAAACAGGTCTAATCCCATTTAATCTTGAAGCTGTGCTTTCGAAATTGGATATTCGAATTCGCATATTTATTCCCCCCTTTTTTAATCAAGATTTATGGGTCTCTCAAATCCCTTATAATCTATCTGAAATTCTTTTATAACGTGGTTCATATACGAGTGGATCACTTCCACCTCAAATATTCACCTCTCAATTCAATACGCGTTTTATCAATCAATCAACATGCAATCGAATAATAATGAAGCTCGAATACTCTTAGCCATCGAGGCTATGCATAAAGACAAAAAACTCAGCATTCGACGATCTGTCAAGCTATATAATATATTATATACAATATTACACTATAAAATGAATAGATCTACCCCTCGTATCGAAACTCCATCTAATAATAGTCTTCTTTCGAAATTGGAAAAGGATATCATTATTCAATATATAATCGATATGGATTCGAGAGGTTTTGCGCCTAAATATAAGGGGGTGGAAGATATGGCCAATCATATTCTTGATTCCAGAGAAGGGAAGAAAGTTGGAAAGCAATAGGCATATCGATTTGTGAAACGTAATAAAAAGCTAAAAATATGTTTTAATTGTATTTATGATTTTCAAAGAGCTCTCTGCGAGGATCCTAAGCTTATTACAGATTGGTTCCAGCTTTTTTCAAATATACAAAACAAATTCGGCATTCTCGATTGCGATTTATGGAATTTCGATGAAATAGGCTTTATGATGGGGATTATAAATGCTGGTATGGTTGTTATTAGCTTTGAAAGATCCGGTAGGAGCAAGGCTATACAGCCAGGCAATCGAGAATGGGCGATAGCGATCATATATGGAAATAGCACGGGAGAAATCATACCTCCATTTCTAGTTGTACAGGGATAAATACACCTTTCAAATTGGTATACAGAGACTAGCCTTCCTGCAGATTGAGTTATTAAACCTACAAGCAATAAGTGGACAAATAATGAGATAGACTTAGAATGATTGAAATACTTCGGTAAACATACAAGAAATCGAACTAAAGGCCAATATAGAATACTAGTAGTGAATAGATATGAAAGCCATGAATCAATATCATTCCAGGCCTATTGCAAGGAGAACAACATTAAATGCATACATTTACCAGCACATTCAAGTTATTTAACTCAGCCTCTTGATATAAGTTGTTTTAGTGTTTGAAACAAAAGTATAGTATTTAAATTGAGGGTTTTATAAGAGCTTATATCAATCATATCTCAAAGGTTGAATTCTTTATAGCTTTTAAAACTGTATATGAAAGATCAATTACAAATCAGAATATAAAAGCCGGATTTAGAGGAGCTGGACTAGTTCCATTTGATCCTGAAGTAGTGCTTTCTAAATTGGATATTCGAATCTATACACCTACTCCCCCCCCTCTTGATTTAGATCTCTGGATTTCTCAAATACCTCATAATCCTACAGAAACTCTTTCTCAATCAATATTAATTAAATCTCGAATAATACAGCATCGATCAAGCTCCCCTATACTTATATTTGAGATTGTACTAGCTTTAGCTAAGGGTATAGAAAGACTGATACATGAGAATACACTTTTAAATATAGAAAATCATACACTTAGAAAGACAAATAAGGCATTAAGCAAGTATCGATACATGAAAAAGATTCAAATACATCAAGAAGGAATACTTACTGGATAAGAAGCTCTTGATATATTATCTCAATAAGAAATTGATATTCAGATTCGATATAACAAGCATCAAAATGAGGGGAATTCTAATGGAAAAGCATTTTCTAGTTGATATTGTAATAACTATGAAAAGACAGGTTATAATACAAGAACTTGTCAAATTGATAAAATAGATTCTAGATTATTAGATTCTTAATAGCTTTGATCAATTGAATTAATGATTGTTGAATAAAATGAATTTGAATATGTCAATTGAGGTGAAAGTGATTTACTCGATGATATGATCCACTCGTATGTGAACTGTTACGTAAGCGGACACAATAGGATTTGTAAGCTTTACCACTACGCCACACACGCAATCTGTCCAAAAGGCACAGTATCAGGGATTGTTTCCTGATAGCTTACTACTATATATATATCCATATAACATGAACCACGTTAATCAATTTTAATAAATCTCGAATGACTTATTATTAATTAAGCTTCCCTATACCTATATTCGAAACTGTATTAGCTTTAGCTAAAAGTATAAAGAGATTAGCTTATTGTCACGAAGTGACACTAGCCCTTCCTGTCCTGTCCTGTCCTGTCCTGTCCTGCTATATATGTGAGAACAAGGTAGAACTTCTAGTTCTATTTTCTAGTCTTTTATACTTTTGTAATATAGCAGTAAAGCTTCTAAATGTTCCCAAAGGTGGTCCCGTGATATTAGGTAGAATTATCCTTGGTTATAAGTGGAGCTGTGTGGGGGGCCCACTTATAGTTTATAAGCCTTCATTGGTTTGGGGGTTAGCATATATAGATCCTGTCTGTCTGAATGCCTGAGGCATTAATCCTGAAACCTTCTAGTTAGGTGATGGTATGGAGACTATATCTTAATGAGGGGGGTAATGTCACGAAGTGACACTAGCCCTTCCTGTCCTGTCCTGTCCTGTCCTGTCCTGTTCTGCTATATATGTGAGAGTAAGGTAGAACTTCTAGTTCTACCTCCTAGTCTTTTATGCTTTTGTGGCATAGTGGTAAAGCTTCTGAATGCTCCCAGAGGTGGTCCCGTGACACTTATGAAAATATACTTTTGAATGTAGAGATTCGTATACTTCGGATAGCGAATAAGGTATTAAGCAAATATCAACATACGAAAAAAACTCAATTATATTAAGGAGAAGTACTTATTGAATAAAAGGCTTTTGATATATTATCTCAACAAAAGATTGATATTCAGATTCAATACAATAAGTATCAAAAAGAGAGGAATTCTAATAAGGAAGTATTTTCTAATTGATATTATAGTAAATATGAAAAGACTAGACATAATATAAGGACTTGTCAAAATGATTTAATAGATCCTAGATTATTAGAATCTTTATAGTTTCAATTAATTGATTTAGTTGTTGTTGAATAATATGAGTTTGAAAGTGTGAATTAAGGTGAAAGTGGTCCACTCGATGATATAGTCCACTCGATGATAAATCACGTTAATACATTTAATAGGAATTGAAAAAATTCAAAGTTAGTACACCAAAAATCTAACTATATATCTTTTCATTAAAATATTTTGATGAGAAATCACATATTCAGTTTTCACATTACATAGATTCTTTATACTTGATAGCTATATATCCTAATTCTTTTTAAAAGTTCAATGAAATTTCGAATTTTAATTGAATTATCTAAATCGTCTTGTTTGGTATAGCATTATGCTTTCCTCACAAGCTGTCCCGTGAATCCGTGCACCCACTAGTTCTCGAACATCAATGCTTACAAAATATAATATTTTGTGGGGACCAATTGTATACCGCGTCAAGGTGGTTTATATTGCTTTGTCAATTTTCTGGGGATCGAAAATGATTCCGTTCTTACTTCTATGCGCACTCACGCACCACTACCTGTTGTTGGGCCTTCCTTTGAACCTATGAGTCTGTCTTCATTCGAGATGTTACTACTTCTGATATACTTCCCAGCATCGAGCAGGAACCAATCCCCAGACCCTGTTCCATCATTCTCACTTTGTCCGAGTTAAAGATTGTATCATATATTTAGCAGGCCTTGAAGATAATGTATTCTTTTCATCTTGTCTTACAAGCTTCGCCATGAACACGCGTCAAATATTCATGCATGATTCAATAATGGTGCTATAGTGATGATCTGAAATAGTCTACAAAATCCCTTGGCTTCTCCAATCGTCTGACTGTTGATTTCCACGCCATGGTGTCGGTGGAGCCTTTCATCTACCGGGTCATGGCTCTGAGGAATCAGTGAAAGTACCGATCGAGAGACCAACGATCTTGTATTTGTTTGGATCCAGGATTAACTTTCCCAACAATCGAGTATCGTGGGCTTCATTATTGGTTGCATGTCATGAAGGTTTTATTCTTCATTACACAAGAAACCTTCCATGATTTTCCTTGTCAGTTCCCTGCATAAGCACTTTAGAAAAGTCGATTGATAATCAATTCGCCTTTCCTATTGGCCTACAATCAAAATTCGTGCTACACATAACTTTATTAGCCATAGCAACACCTACGCAACACCTGCGTATGATTGCATTGTAGAGTGATATCTTGGCTTCTTGTTGACGAGTGATTTGTGATCCTTAGGGTGTGGCTCCAGATGTTTGTCTGCAAGCTTGGATTGCATGATTCGATTTCTCATGGATGGGAATCCAATCATCTTACCTTGCGAACATCCTAGTACCTCTTAGAAATTACTACCAGAACTTTTTGCATATAAAAAGGCTTTCCCAAATCATCCTTTCACTACTTCTGCAACGTTAATTTTTCTTTAAAGTCAACCAGCTTGTATCATCAATTCCGTCGAGATGTACATGTCAACAGTCCTAAGCCTCGTGGGCCTGGTCGCAGCTCAATGTCCATACGGAATAGACAGGCAACCCCAAAAGCGCGAACCTAACGATCCTCAAACCAGTAGTTCTAGTTTCTTAGACCGGTTTACGATAAATGACACCAACACATACTTCACTACCGATGCGGGCGGGCCTATACAAGAGGATACTAGTTTGAAAGCTGGTGTGAGGGGCCCGACACTACTTGAAGATTTTATATTTCGTCAAAAGATACAACACTTCGACCATGAACGGGTAGGTGTCTACTTCTTTATAATCAACGGTTCTACTAACTTATTGAAAAGGTACCAGAACGTGCCGTTCACGCCAGAGGTGCCGGTAAGTACTGCATCATATTTCTTGGTAGATCATTATTGACATTCATGTAGGTGCACATGGTGTCTTCACAAGTTATGGAAATTATAGCAACATAACGGCAGCTAGCTTTCTGAACCAAGAGGGCAAAGAAACACCTGTCTTCGTACGATTCTCCACCGTTGCTGGAAGTCGAGGTAGTGCTGATACTGCACGCGACGTCCATGGTTTTGCTACTAGGTTCTATACTGATGAAGGAAATTTTGGTATAAAAAATTGTTCTTATCTCGGTAATGCTGAAAAACTTACGAAATTTTAGATATTGTTGGGAATAACATTCCTGTTTTCTTCATTCAAGATGCCATCCTCTTTCCTGATCTGATTCACGCTGTCAAGCCATCCCCAGACAACGAAATACCTCAAGCAGCAACAGCACACGATTCTGCTTGGGACTTTTTTAGTCAGCAACCAAGCTCATTACATACACTCTTTTGGGCCATGGCCGGAAATGGAATCCCAAGATCATTCCGCCACATGGATGGGTTTGGTATTCACACATTTCGTCTGGTTACTGATGCTGGTACTTCCAAACTAGTCAAGTGGCATTGGAAGAGTAAGCAAGGAAAGGCAAGCTTGGTCTGGGAGGAAGCTCAAGTACTTGCTGGAAAAAACGCAGACTTCCACAGAAAAGATTTGTGGGATGCTATTGAGAGCGGCAATGGCCCTGAATGGGAGCTCGGGATTCAAATTGTGGAGGAAGATGATGTGTTGAAGTTTGGATTTGATCTTTTGGATCCCACCAAGATCCTTCCTGAAGAGCTTGTTCCAGTGCAAAAGATTGGAGTCATGAAATTGGATGCTAACCCTCGAAATTACTTCGCGGAAACCGAGCAAGTCATGGTAAGAAAATTTCCTGCATCCTGACTATTGGAAACATTATGGGAGATATCATGCTGATAGTAAGTGATCTAGTTCCAACCAGGGCACATAGTGCGTGGTATTGATTTTACGGATGATCCACTCCTTCAAGGACGCATATATTCATACCTCGATACACAATTAAATCGTCATGGTGGACCAAATTTCGAGCAACTGCCTATCAACCGCCCCATTGTTCCTGTTCACAACAACAATCGTGATGGTGCGGCGCAACAATATATCCCTCTTAACACTGCTGCTTATTCTCCAAATACTCTCAATGATGGAGCTCCAAAGCAAGCAAATCAAACAATCGGTAGAGGGTTCTTCACAGCTCCTGGGAGAACGGTCTCAGGTAATCTAGTGAGAGAGGTCTCGTCAACTTTCTCAGACGTTTGGTCTCAACCCAGGCTATTCTTCAATTCGCTCATCCCAGCGGAACAACAATTCCTCATTAACGCGATCCGATTCGAAACTTCACAACTTACATCTAGCGTTGTGAAATCAAATGTTCTCATTCAATTGAATCGCGTTTCACACAACCTTGCCGCACGTGTCGCTTCGGTCTTGAATCTCCCAGTTCCGGAAGCAGATAACACTTACTACAATGACAACAAGACTTCCTTTATCACCATATTTGGCAATGAGCTCCTAACGATAGCAACGCTGAACATCGGAGTCTTGGTGAGTGTTAAAAACAATGCAACCTTAACACAAGCAGCCAATCTTGCAAGATCGTTTTCGACATCCGGGGTAAACGTAAAAGTCATAGGAGAAATCTTGACGAACGAAGTGGATGCCACCTATAGTGCATCAGATGCGACACTGTTTGATGGTATCATCGTAACTGATGGCGCAGAGACTTTGTTCACAAACGGTTCAAAATCAACGTACTTCCCAGCAGACCGACCTCGTCAGATCTTGTTGGATGCGTACAACTGGGGAAAGCCTGTGGGAATTTTGGGAAATGCGAGAACGGCATTAAATGTTGCGTCAATCCCTGTTGGACCAGGAGTGTATAGTAATTCAACGAGTGTGAATTCACTTGTCAAGGAGTTTGAAGCCGGACTGAAGACTTTCAGGTTCGTCAATAGGTTTGCCTTGGATGATTGAGGGAAAGTTGCCTATGGTTGGCATGAGAGATGCATCTCGATCTCTACTTATGTTCAACCAATAATAATATAGAACAAATTATCATAATAATTTCCAAACTCAAAGCAGATTTAGGATTCTATAAACTTTAAGTGCCTAGAAATCTGTGATTTCCCAACTACCTTTGTGACTAATTTTGATCAATCGTCAAGTCACTTAATCTGTATCTTTACCACATGTTGGATTTTATGGGATATCTTATACTTGATTGTAATAATGTATTTAGACAACAAAACGACTTTCAAGGGCAGAAATTCAATGCCCGGGCTCAAATATTACCTTGTGTACCTGCATTTTGTTAAAGAGATCATATCCTTCGACTACTTCACTCAAGGGCATAATCTTATCAGTCATGAAACTGTCTCTTATTAGGGACTTAATCTGAGAGATTTCATTATTGGATTGGAAAAACTTACTCAAGTTTATCTTGGTTCTTTTTAAGAACCTCCATAGCTTGTGGGAAAACACTTCGAACTGGGCATCGTCCAAATTGTGATTTCACGTTCTTGCCATAGGCCTCCATGCCTGACCAAGGGAT
Source organism: Botrytis sinoallii (assembly GCF_014898435.1). Taxonomy (NCBI): domain Eukaryota; kingdom Fungi; phylum Ascomycota; class Leotiomycetes; order Helotiales; family Sclerotiniaceae; genus Botrytis; species Botrytis sinoallii. The sequence goes on along the minus strand of NW_024066034.1, from coordinate 3,127 downwards.
ATCTTCTTGCTGCACACCTATGATCACATTATGTTAACAAGGTTACCTTTCTAAACCAAGAAATCTACTCACCGAAACTCGCGATTGTTCCCCATGGCCGCAGCAGATCAAATCCAGTTCTCAGCGCATCTGCATGACCGACACCCTCAATTACACAATCAGCACCTCTTCCATCAGTCAATTCTTTCACTCGCTTCGTCAATTCTTCTTTGTTCGTCTGATCATTCCACGGTTCTGCGCCCAACTTTTTAGCCAATTCCAACCGACTCTCCACACGATCAATAGCTATCACAATCTTTGGTTTATACTCCAAAGCATTGATCAAGGCACAAAGACCAACGGGCCCACACCCGATTAAAACCACAACACTATTGCTTATGGTTTCTTGCGACATTCCATCAAAAGCATTCTGAGCCGCGAAATATCCGGTCGGGAAGATATCTGCCATCAACACCAACTTTTTCTCATCAATGCCCTCTGGGGCTTTTACAGCTGTTGCATCTGCCAATGGCACTCTCATATACTCGGCCTGACCACCATCTAGTAAGGGACATCCGAATAACAAACATTTTTCGCATCGCGACGAATACCCTTGCATACAATAGAAACATTCACCACAAGACACGGTGAATGGCATGACAATCAAGTCGCCCTTCTTATGTGTCTTCACATCGCTTCCTAATTCAACGATCGTGCCTGCAGTCTCATGACCCATGATGAAGCCTGTCTTCGAAGCTTGATGCCCCCTGAAAACGTGGAGTTCACTGTGAAATTGATTAGTGTCAAGCTTCCTGGTCAGAGATTTACAATGCAAGGTCAACTTACCTTCCACACAATGCCGAGTATTTGACCTTGATTATTACATCCGTCTGATCTACGATTCTTGGGATTGGTCGATCTTCGAGTCGAACATCGAGAGTTCCATGGAATACTACGGCTTTCATGGTTTCTTGAGTCATTTTTATGAAAAGCTTCGATGCTTGTATGATGTTTGAGTATTTGAATGGGGATCCAGAAATAGATTATTTCAATGTCCTGTGAGCAGTAAAATATGATAAACGACTTTCTACAATACCTCGGAAACTTCTTTTATTGATTATTTAACTTCATTACCGGGATATGCGGGGTGATCAATTCGAGGAGGGGTAATTAGTGGGGGCATATTTTGTTCGTACCAAATCCTCTCGAAAATCATCTTTTGGCTTGAGTTGGGTCCAATTATTAGTCAGTTTCCTTGAACCACCTGGGCACGTTCAACATTTTGAGGCGTCGGGCGTTTTTATGATGTGCGGAATCGATCCATCCAGTCAATCATCGATAGAGAGAGTGTGTAGAATCTGGTTCAACCACGTACCAATTACAGCTTGGAATAGCTCAAACTAGAATGTTTCTTTTTGTTCTTTTTTAGCTCACATCTCATAACTCACCTGAGCTCACAGCTTAGGGACATGTTTAGCTGAACGTACTAACTAATATTTGTAATTGTATCATCCCAGTTTGTGCTTTGTAAGATGTGATAGCTAAAAACAAGGTCGCACTGGTTCCATAAAGCGGGGTCGAGTGGATCCTATCGATCACCGGTATAAGAATTCATAGAGATATCCCCACCAGATCTCAATCTTCAAAAGTCCTATTTATATTAGATACTAATATCATAACATTAAACTTAACTATTCAACTCGCCAAACAACCATTCTGATCACACATAGAACAATGGCAGGAATACAACGAGCTCTCGAGTTAGGCGCAGTACCTGCTCATGTTTCCAATGTCTGTCCTCCAGGGACACGAGCATATTTACTCGAACTCGGATGGCTAGAATGTGACGAGGGGTTTGTAACAAGAGGTGGTAACACATCGTTGAAGTCTACAGAAGGAGAGAAGTTCGTGAACAAACGAAGAGAGCTGCCAATATATGCCATACTAATTGATCACCCTTTCGAAGGTGTAATACTCTGGGAAACAGGATGTGGGGTAGATTATCCTGAAGTCTGGGGTCCACAAGTAATCGATGTTTTTGCACGAATTAAGTATGAACCAAGACACGAATTGAAAGCAGCAATTGAAGCAACAGGACACAAATTGGAAGATGTCAAAAAAATGTAGGCTGCCTTTGATAGATGAGCTAAGAAGATATACTTACCGAACAAAATAGAATTCTGGGCCACCTGCATTTGGATCATGCAGGTGGATTGGATCAATTCCTGGAGAGAAAAGATGTCGAGATTTGGGTTCATGATAAAGAGTTGCGTTCGGCATTTTGGTCTGTTGCCATTGGTGCCGATGTTGGAGTCTATTTAAAACATTATTTGGATGTAAGCTAGTCTCTTGCTATGATTAATGTCTCGTCAAATGCTGATTCCGAAAAGCTATCGTTGAATTGGAAGACATTCGATGAGAGAACCGTCGACTTTTGTCAAGGAATTACTCTCCATCACCTTCCTGGTCACACAGATGGTCTCGTGGGAATGCAATTGAACCTTCGGAAGACCGGAACATTCTTTTTTATCAGTGACCACTGTCACGTCATTGAAAATGTTGGTGGAACTCCTGGTTCTGGTCAATGGTATAATCTGTTAACAACGTGATAGTGGCGAGATGGAGTACCTCAAGGATGGCTAGCACGGTATGAAACGCTTGATACCACTGAACGGGAAAGGGAAGCTAACATGAAATTACAGCGATCATCCAGCTTGGTTCCAAAGCACCCAGCGATTAAAACGATTGGAATCTACAACCAAAGGTCGAGTGATACCAGGGCATGATAAAGAAACATTTCTACAGCTTCAAGGTGAGATGAATGATGGAAAAGGTTATCTAGAATAGTATGTTACGATATGTATAACTATGTGGTGAGGTTGCTTCAGGAATACATATGATCTTAAAACCCCCCTGTTTTATCCTTCTCAAACAAGCCTGTGGAATTGTTGCCTTTGCTTCCGAAAAGGTCAACAATCTGAACTGCAGGGCAAACACTAAAGATCTTTGGTAAATGAAGATCTTTCCTAATATTGAAACTGTTTCAAATTTTGAGACAATACTGATGAAATTGATTCGAAGTAATCACTTCATCGAAATGACTTGAATATTGTAAAAACCTTTGAACTAAGATCTTGAATCTCCTACG